>NC_084759.1:167901769-170401769 GCF_028858725.1 Colius striatus
AATTAGCTACGTTATGAAAGCTAATTGGAAATAACCTTTCAAAGTTGTTTGCCAAGAATTCCCAAATCTGCTGTAATTGAAAGCCTGGGCAGAGATATATTGAACACTCAAACAGGTATATACTTTGCTGAATTTCCTCAGGGAGAAAAATAAGGAAGTAAAGATCTTCTAATAAGAATATATATATCATCAATGAGAATGTCAACTTAAATGCAGATGGCACAGCAGAATGAGGAGGAAGCAGATTTACTTGAATATATGGAAATTTGAGTGTTTAGGCTGATATTCATGAAAGGTTGTTGATATGATTAATCCCTGCTATGCAAGTGGCTTTTGTAGTGCTGAATTTGCTCTGGTGCAGGGTCCCCCATAAGCTTGGCAGCCCTGCACTGGCCACTCTGACAAAGTGCTATAACTCCATCCTGTCTCCTTCAGGTTAGGGTCCAATTAGCTCTCCCCACACAGGATCTCCAACTTTCATCCTCTCTGTCATGGGGTCTCTGTCTCTCACCATGGGCTGCAAGGGTGTCTCTGGTCCAGCATTGCTCCTCCTTTCCTTCTTTCTTGACTGCAGGGTCCATGTGGCTGCCTCCATCTTGCCCTACCCTTCCACCTCCCCTACACACTTCAACTTTCACAGAGATCACAGAGGCATTAGATTGGCTCAGCCTGGCCAGGCCAGAGGTGAGTCCAAACCCAGAGCTGGGGGAAAGTCTGAGAACTCTTTCCTGGGCCTGCAGTGCAGCTCCCTCTTCCTGTTACCAAGCAAAAGTGGCTCCTCACAAACCTATGACAAGGACATGGGGGCTGGGTTTTCTAATTCCATAAGAAATGCTCCAACAGTAGAAAAAAAACAAAACAAAAAAAAAGTAGGAAATGTCATAACTTCTGGTAAACTTGATAGAAGCTGAGGAGTTAGAAGTGATTTGTTGATGGCAAACAATGCATGCCTCTGGGGATGATATCTGTTAACCTTAGGAAAGAGGTGGATGTGGAGGAGTGATCCATCTTGCCGAGCATCTGTTTTATAAGTTAGTTGTGTTGGACATTTCCTCAGTTGGTGAGGAGAGGGGCACATCAGGTATCTTATCATCTAAGACGAGTGGTGAATTAATCTACAGAGATTCATAGTCTTTTACAAAAGCTAATGAGGGAGATAAGGTTCAGGTGAGTAAAGTTAGGAAATGGTTGTACAAATTCCTGATGTTTTGTTGTAAAATATTTATGGATGAGCTTTGTAAAAGGTTTTTTTCATCTTAGACATTAAAAGACAACGTGGATCCAGAGCTCAGCAGATAAAAGGCTTTTTATGATTCTCATAAGAATTTTAAGAGCTTGAAGTGCATTAGCTGCCTGGTCAGTCCCTTGGTTATCCAATGCCTGGGGCAACCTGTCTGTCTGTCTGCCACCAAGACACTGTCACTCAGAACTTGTGTGGCTTTCTGTTGTCTCCACAAAACAGTTAATTTTTGTTAAACCACTGAACCAGGCATTAGCTCCCCAGTCCATCTCTGGGAGGAGATGTGAAATGAGCCATGACCAAAATATAGCCACTTAGCTCTGGTTTAAAATTCGCTAAAACATTTAGTGTGCTTATAAAATGAACCTATATTCATATGAATTTATTTAGAAATCTGTGTGCATGGAGGCATGTGATGCGTGTGTGTGTATACAACTGTTGTGTTAACAGGAAGGAAAAGAAAAAGGTATTGCACTCTTAAGAGGTCTCTAAACTACTGCATATTATACAGAATTTCTGTAATTCTAGGAAAAAAAAATACTATCTTTACATACCGTAAACAGAAAGAGGTGACATTACTTTGTAACTTGCCTTTAATCATACTGTTGCAAAGAATACAATGTACCAGGACTTCACACATGATTCGCAATAGCAATAATTTACTGAAGACTGGATGCAAAGTAAAATCCACAACTGCTACCATTTGGATCTCTTCCTGAGAAAATATAAAAAACTGAGATATAATAATAAATGGAGACTCTTAGAGATATGTTCCCAAGTGGACAAGATTAAGGCCCAAGGAGACCTGGGAGTTGATAGGGGAAAATGAACGTTTTCTGAGTATACTTAATTGACCCAATAGTTCCTTTTACAAAATCAGTAAACAAAATTCTAGGTGTATGATCTACAACTGTCCAAGCACCAAACTGACCGTAACTCATACCATAAATTGGTAGATATTAATTGCAGGAGAAGATGCAGCTGCAACAAGATTCCAGCTCTCTCCTGTAACTTCCGAATGCAGGTTTTGTCACTGAAAAGTCAGCTGCCAAGTAATGATTCCTTCTGAATTCAGTCAAACATAATGTCATAAAAATCATCACTTTCATGGTCTTAGACCTCACACAGTCTTTAAAAAGAGTTTCTGTAAGTAACGTCACCATCATTTCCCCCAAAATCTTATTGTCTCTTCAGGGCTACAAAGATGATCAGGATCTCTCTTAGAGGGAAGGCTGTGAGACCTGGAGTTTTTTAGCCTGAAGAAGAAAAGACTGAGGGGATGCCTTATCAATGCTTAGAAATATCTAAAGGGCAGGTGTCGAGAGGATGGGGTCAGTCTTTTTTCTGTAGTGCCCAGTGACAGGACAGGGGATAATGAGCACAAGATGGAGCATGAGAAGTTCCACTTAAACATGAGGAGAAACTTCTTTCCTGTGAGGGTGAGGGAGCCCTGGCACAGGCTGCCCAGGGGGGCTGTGAAATCTCCCTCTCTGGAGGTTTTCCAAACCCACCTGGACGTGTTCCTGTGTGACTTGATCTGAGTGAACTTGCTTTATCAAGAGGTTGGACTTGATGATCTCTGGAGGTCCCTTCCAACCCCCACAATTATGTGATTCTGCGAATCTTTACATTATTTAGATTTTTTTGTGGCTCTAGGGAGTACTTTTAATGAAAAATATCTAATGCAATGAATTAAAAAATTACAATTTTTAGTCCAGTCTCATTTGATGAACTATTTTTTGAAGGATGAATGTTTCTGCTTAAAACAGTGATTATTTTTCCTATTTAAAACTTCCTGTCAGGCACTGTTGTTAGTTACTTTTACTGAATGTGATCCATTTATTTTTCCTGTTTTTTCTTACTGTTCAGGGCTCCCATTACATGTGTTACACAGCTCAGCACTGACAACTAGACACTTACAGCAATCCATCTAAAAAAACCCCAAACAGCTAGACCAATATTCAGTAAAATAGGAAAGCTCGAGGCTATTTTTTTTGTTTCTTTTATTACTGTAAATATCCATTAATAAATCTCTTTGCTCTCCACTCCTTCACCACAATGTAGTATTTGAGTTCAGTAACTTTCATACATTCAGCACAATGAGCTTCCTCTGTTTTTCTGCAGTGCTCTGGTAACAAATATAATCTCTCTGCCTTTATAGCTTTTCAGTTCTCAGAATATCTCTCCATATGCCTGTGTATATATATACACATAGTCTCCCATTCCTATGTATTAGGCTTGTGCTAACATGTTCTTTGGCTTTTTCCAGCCTAGGTGTCTCACTCTTCAGTAGACATTACTTATTAAGAGCTAGACAAAGACGACTTAAATCAGTGTGAATTGTCAGTTCCAGTAGTCAAATACTTCTGGTCTCTCTCACTATCCCTGGTATCCTGGTGGCATGCCTTTGAATTCGGTTGAAATATCAAGGTGCTGTGGAAGTGTTAATCCTGTTCACCATCTTTGTAAAATCATGGAAGTTAGGAGCAAAATGATTGTATCTTCAGGTTAATGGAATTATTATTGACAGCTACTATAATTAAAACTGATTGAAAGAGGTCATTATCCAGTCTCAAAGAATGAAAGCAAAGAACAGTGGAATACCCAAAGAAGTATAAAGCGCTATATCTTGACCTATCCTTTAAATATACCTATAAATGCAAATATGAACATTTTTATATACATATATATACATATAGCTAATGTACAAATACAGTCTGACCATAAATTTTTTACTTATGAAGGAAGGGTAGAGAAACAGGATCTCTAAAAGCTGTTGTGCATACAAATCGTAGTACTCCATTGATCAGATGGACAGCTAAAAGTGACTAGAGATCTTAAAGCTAATCATCCAAGATATCCTAAAGCAGTTATGTCAGCTCTCTCTTTAGCTGATGGAGAGAGATGAGTATCTCCAAAGGACAATTCATTCTGCCTCTCTTTGCTACTTATTTCAGGATGAATCACCTTCAGAAACTGTCCAAGAGAGCTCCATGAACTACACAGAGAGCTCTGATGACAGTTATCTAAAGCTAGGTGGGATGAACTGCTCAGTCTCAAGGGCTTGATGACTTTGATATTTATTTAATTGTACCTCACGTAGGAAATGTTCTAACAAGCCACGTATTATAAAGACAACAGCTCCCAGAGGTCACTAAGCTATTCATCTGGTTTGGAACTAGACTTGGAACACTACGAAGCATTTGGCATATGAATCGTGACCTTTTCAAATGATAGAAGCAAGTGACTCCTAAAAGAACATTAGTGAAGGAATCAGATGTGACTATAATGTACTAGAAGAACAATCCAACACTTTTGTTTTGCTCTTAGTAAGGTTTATTGAGTGCTTATGTAACTGAATTAGCTTTATATTTGCATTTTTATTAGGGAAGATGACATTGAAAGCAAACTCCTGTGTAACCCACAAGTGCTCCATTGAATTATTTGCTTCTTACATCTATCGTGTGCAACCCATTTAACACCAGACAGCAACTTGGCAATATTTCTCTCTCAGTATGGGTAAAATTCCTGAGCAGTGTAGTATTTATGTATAAGTATTGAATGTCTTCTTCAGAAGTTAGAGAGGCGTTCTCATATACAAGCTCACTTTGCTTTCTTGATCTGTTTTTTTCCATCCATGGCCCCACAGGATGGCTTTTTGCAAGCATTAGAGAGCATACATCCAACACACCATTTTTAAGATGTCAAGCAGATTGTATTATTCATTCGCCCATGAGTATTTTGATGGCATCTGCATGTACTTTGTCAGATGGGCTATTTCAGATGCTACTCATCTCTATTTATAAGGCATCTCACCCCGTTCTCATCTGATTCATTTGTGCTCAGTGAATTGGTACTTGGAAACAACAATATATTCCCTCTCTACCTCCAAAAGTTTGCAGTATGATAGACAAAAGAAGAAAGGATGAGTAAATGTAGAAAGAGGAATTATTTTATATATAAGTCCAGATATGAAAGGAAAAAGTAGTATAGCAGTTCTGGTTCCACTCCTTAGACCCAGTTTGTCCCACCACTCATTGGATAAAGACCCCTTTGAAGTCAGCTGGGCTGGCTTTGCTCTTCAGGTTACAGAGTCCAACCCTTGGATCGAGGCAGTCCTTGCCTAAATCTCTTGAATACAGCTGCTGGTGCGTTCATGCGTGTCATGCACTGCCTCTTCACAGAACTGAATCTCCTTTCTGGGATGGCCTCATCCTGTGGGCTCCTCTTCAAGGGATTTTCAAACAGGAGAAAATGATGAAAACAGGATTTTGGAGAGAGCCTCAGGTGCAGTGACAGATGCTAGGCCAGCTGCAGCTCCTGCTCTGTCCTTCTCTCCATCTGGAGCATGCCTATTTTAGAAGACCATAATTCTTCCCCTCCCTTTCAATCATACAAAGATGATATTATATAATTCAACTTAAATATGCAATCTGAGCTGACAGGATAGAGCCTTACTTGAGGTGTAGATAAAATAGAGCCTATATTCTTCCAGTCAGTCACAGGGACAATTTTCTTTGCCTGTTGTCCAAAAAGACTTCCCGATCCTCGTGAAAGTTTTTTGCCAACTGTACTCTTCTATCCCTCTTATTGTGCAGCACTCAGTGCAGTGCTCTTCCAAGAGTAACAAGCACAAGCCACACAGCACAATCTCTCCATCCCAAATCCCTGCAGCATGCAGCATGTCTCACCTCATCTTTGCCCTATTCATGCTGCAGACAGAAACCTCCTCTCTTCTCACTCAAATTGCAGCCTCTTTCTGCAGCACACAGTATGCACTGTCTGCTTGCCCAGCCCAAAGGTTTCTCAAGTACATACAGTCCTTCCCAGACATCCAGCATCGGCATTAATATGTCATGGAGCACTTCTAACTTGCTACATCCAAACAGCTCTTTTCCATACGATAATCTCAGAAGAAGATCTCAGAATCACAAAATGTCTGAAGTGGGAGGGAGCCTCTTGAGGTCACTTGCTCTAACCTCTCTGCCCAAGGATAAAGCAGGTTGCACAGAACTGAGCCTATCCAGGTTTTTAATATCTCCAAGGATGGAGACTACCCAACTTCTCTGGGCAACCTGTGCCAATGTTTGAGCTCTCTCACAATGCAAAAGTGGGGTTTTTTTGTGTTCAGATAATACAGACTGACCAGAAACTTGATCCAGAGGTAAGCAGAAGCTGGGAAGGAGCTGGATACAGGATTTTTATTTTTATGTATTTTTCACTGCCTCCAGTGTAGATATTTATACATTCACTCTAGCCAACCTTTAGACTTGATGGAAAGAAACAGGTAGAAAAGTGACTCATTGGACCTCTGATTATATCCCAGAAATGCCTGTTTCTTTACCCAGAGTTGATGGGAGTTGAAACAGCTCTGATATAGATGCACTTTCATTAATTTTCTGATAGCTAGAGGTCAAAGGAAATGTACCCAAGCTTTTCCAACAAACGCAGACATCTGCTATTGGATCAAGGTCTGAAACTTTTATCCTTGTTTTTTATCAAAGAGCTATTAATTGAGTACTCTCATGAAAGTCTGTGAAGAAAATACATATTAGGATTTCTCTCAAATTACAGAAAATACTAAATTGACTAACTAAATCTACATTTTCACCAGGAAAAGCGAAAATGAAAAAGCATACTTTTCTGTATATTTGTAGACTTATGTGTGATACATGTTTCTTTTTCTTGCTTCAAATTCATCAAAGGATGAATTTGCAAATTCATTATTCTGTAGCAGTTGCTTTCTGGTTTGTGAATTAGAGAGGTTTGACAAGGATTTTTTTTCCAGTAAGAACTGCAGGAGAAGGAAGGATTCATGAGTCAGAGAAGCTAGAACAAAATCAAAGTCTAATTTTGGCACGTGAAGAGGATCTTGAGAAGCACTTCACCTTTAAGCTGTGCACAAATGATAGATGTATTGCATGATGAATGCATTTATAATAATCTAATATTTATGAAGATTCATGAATAAGAGTCATTTACTGTTCACACATTTCAAGTGTAAAATATTGATACACAGACTTTTCATTAAGACTGTTCTTACATAATTCAGGCTTTCAAGCATTCAATCTTCTGAAGGTAATAATAATTCTTTTTCCTGCTGAAGAGTGGATATAATTATGTCTTCACAACTGGAACCACCAATAGTCCCTTGGCAATAAGTTCTCCAGTACAAGATCTACTAATTAGGGTCAAGTCTAGCTCTGGCAGGTGATTCAAGAGCTAGACATGTCTAAGAGCTTCTTGCAGATTGAGTGGGATTTGTCATGCACCTCTGCAGAGCAACCTTGAACAAACTGCTCTGTTAGCAGAGGAAATAGCAGCACCTATGTCCTAGTGTCTTCCTGACTTCTGGTTGAGTTCTCTACATCTAATAGGATACAAAGAGCAATTAAGACTTTCTTATGGTTTGAAGTGAGTGTTCTCAGCAGCTGATACTCTATGGAGAGCTGTTTTGGAAGCTTTTCCTTTTGCTTGTCAAATATACCAATTCCCTGTTTCAGGAAATTTGTGGGGGTGTAATTTCTCCACCGCCTGTGTTGCTGTCAGATTTAGAAGTGGAAACCAGGAAATGTCCAAAAGGATAGATTCATAAATGGTAGGGTTGGAAGGGACCTTTAGAGATCATCTAGTCCAATCTCTCTACAGAATAGGAGAGGGGATGTTTTATTAAAAAAATTTACTTTTAATTTTTTGGTGAGAGTTTAAGAGAATGAACATTGGGTATTGACTTGGGTCTGTGCATATAAATAACATATATGTGTGTATATATATATATATATATATATGTATAAGCATGTACTATACATAAAATGCATGGATGGCCTCCTTTTTTGGCTCAAACTGCATGCTGAGATGAGGTGCAAGCAGAGCTAAACACAAAGTACTGGGGTCATCTGAAGTTCTCTGTCTCTCCAGAGCACAGGTAACTGAGCCAGGGCTACTGCTACAGACTCGAACCCAACTCCAGCTGAAGTTTTATGCCCCATTTCCTGAAAGAGTTGATCATGATTTCTCCTACATGCTGCAGCACTGGGAGCTGTCTTTTCATAACAATGCCTAAGGCTTGAGGTCTGGGTACGTCTCTCACAGATGGAGTTCAAATCTGTCATTTTTCTTCTGCAAATAGCTGAGAAATGTCACAGAGCGAGCTGCACTTGTGTGGGCAAACCAGGCAGGACAGGAAGGAGACACCACCACTCCTGCTGTAACGGTGAGATTGTTCAGAAGGAAATGAAGCATTTCTGGTGCCAGGAAGGATGCTGGCAGCCTGCAGCACAGTTCTTCAGCCGTAAAGAATACCTGTGGCCTGGTTTCATTCTCCTGGAAATATCTGCTTTGAAGAGGTTTGGGAGCTGCATTCTTTAGGGCATTTGCCTTCCTAAATTAACTGAGGTTCATGGGAAAGCAAAGTCCTTTGTGAAAGACATGTAGTCAGACACCACTTGGAGCTGAGGAATTCATCAGAGTCTGCATTCTTCCACTGTGGTTTCTGCTTTGTCATCAAGAATTTGCAGAATTCTGAAAAATATGGCACCTCTCTCTTCCCAACCCTCTCAAACATGGCCTGCTGACAGGGAGACACATGGGGCTGCATGCCTCCTCTTGTGCTTCTCGTGGGAAGGGTGACCTTCTGAGACACGGGCACTCCTACTATCCCATGACAGCAGGTCCTTTGGTCCTAGCTACAGTGCTTGGTTCTTTCACCTCACCTTGTTATTGCCCACTTGAACAAAGTGGCTGTCTCAGTCCTTCTCAGGCTAGGTGTTAGCATTTGGGAATTGTGTTTCCAGTGGGTTAGATTAGCCACTCAGTACTTGAATAAGTTTCCTAAAATCAGGTTGTGAAAAAAATTTTCTCCATGACTAAAGCACTGCTTTGTTGGAAGCTGCCTGTGGTTCTCTATCCTTTGGCAGACTGTGCCTTGTCAGTGTTATTGCATAAAATAAAACTTAGTTTTCGTAATTGTTTATTAGTAGTAATATCTTAGCAGAACTAAATACAAATAGCCATTGTCTTGGCAAATTGCATCATTTTCAGGGCAAAAGATAACATATGTGGCAGGTTTTTTTTCCCCCTGTGAAATCACATTGTTTCACTTGCTTAAAATGCTCTAAATATTTATCAATGTATCTTAAGAATATATTCAATGCTACTGCAATGCTAAGCAAATCACTTTATTTTCAAATGTTTGGATCTTTTTTCTCCTGTATCCTAGCTAATACACATTTCTTTTTAGTACCTTCAAAATGTCATTCTGATGCCTCTAAAAGAACTCACATCTAGTTCTTGAAAGCCTTCAGAAGACAGAATTTCTGTTTTCTAGCAAAGTCTACTTAAGGCTGCTTACAAAGCACTTGTTGATACTATACACATGTTGCATCTGTTTCAGAGACCCTGGAATTTCCTCAATAAGTGAAAGGTTTATGTTATCTGAAAATTGTATGGTTTGTTTTTTTTTCTTCTTTCCTTTTATTCTATAATCCTTCATTATGTTGGTTTTGAGTGGAGCAGGCCATTAAGCACTCCTTCCTGCTACTTTATAAATTAATTACTGTGTCTCGCTTAGGCTAAGTTATGCCCTTAACATGGTTTAAAGGAGCAGAAGGTTTCTACCTAAGTTGTGTCTGTGCATCTACATTTATAGAAGTTTCACTTGTTCATAAAGATAACTCTTCTTTCTGTCTGTGCAAGCCCCAGCTCTTCTTCATAAGTAGATACAGCATAAGGAGATCACTCTGTCTAATATAAAAATATTAGGAAGGATATCTAAGAGGGGATTCTTTCTCTTGAAGGGATTTTCTACGAAAAAGAATGAGAATGAAAGCAGCTTTTCCTTAAATGAAATTCTCTGGTTCTGATTGTTCTTGCATGTTGAGATAAGCATCTCTTTAGTAACTATATGGGGAGCTGATGGAGATGAGAGCGTGAGAGCATATAGGGAACAGAAACAAAAAATAGTGCCTAAATCTCACTGAATTCTTAGAGCCTATGTCCCTAAACTGCAGTGTGATCTTGAGCAGATCTCTAAATCTCAATATTCATCCTGTCCTATTTAATGGAGTATACAATTAAAACCAGAAAATCCTTCCGTGCAATTCTGTGGAAAAGTGCCCCGCATTGTAGAAGGTGAATCCCTGGACAGATGGAGTTTTAGGGCTCCAGATTTGTAGTGCAAGATTGCTCAATTACACGCACCATCATGCTAACTCTTATAAAAAAAGCGAGGCCCAGCAAAAAATGTACTTCACTTTCATTTTAATATTTTGCCATGCTAATTTCAATATACAAGACTAATTTATTATCATTTTACCACTTAGAGGCCATCTGCTTTTAATTTAATCCTAGAAATTAAGCACAAAAGCTAAATTAGACACAGTTGGTGAAGTAATTCTTGGTTAATTGTTAAATAGACATGAATGCACAGAAATCAGAGGCTTTCATTGTAACAGGTGTCTAAGCTTTGAAAGCCAAAGTTGAATCCTAACTAAACGCACCTTTTTCTCACATAGACACATGACATCCAGAAAGAGGAAATCTGGATTTGATCAACAGAGGGCTTATGTTCTGAACAGAGACGTTTTCATCTAATATTAGGTGAAAACTACAAGCTATATTGGAAAATAAGTACATTCAATGAAAACTGAATTCTAAAGTCTTTTATCTCTCTTTAGTTTTAAAATTGGAAGTACTATAATGTAAATTGATTTGATATCACTGTAACTACAGGATAAATTTGAATTTCTGGATCAACATTGCGTGGGATTATCTCCCAAGTGACCAACAAGGAGAAAACTCCCTAGAAAAATAAAATCCTGAAAGACTATTTTCTTGTAGTGTAAGCAAGTAATTCTGACCCTTTCCTTTCTCTTATCGGAAAATAAGTTTAAAGGACTTTATGACCAATTTTTAACTTCCATCAATAAAAGTAATGGAATGATATTTTTGTGGTGAGTACTAGAGAGGAACAAATAATATGTGATTAGTTTAAGCAGAGCAAGACACATTACTCATAAATAAATTTAAGTATGTCAGTAAATGAAAAAAACCCTTCTGCAGCCTGAAGAATAACTATTTGTGTGTGTATTAATGACTTCAAATAAAATATTTCAGTGAGACATTTTAAAAACACTTTTAAAATATTCATTTCCTTAGTTGTCTGACATTTTGCTACATGCAATTTTCTTAAACTAAGAAAAGCAGGAAGTTTTGCTTTTGTCATTTTGATAGCTTTTGCCAAGTTTTCCTGAAATCGTCATCTATTTTTGATTTATTATAAGGCCATTTCACTTGAGTATTTTTACAGAATAATCCTGTGAAGTAAATGTAACAGATCTCAAAATACAGAATCTTCTGCAAACTGCAGAACAATTTTTCACCCTGCTTTAAAATTGTATTTTGAGATAAAAATTAGCTTTTATGCCCCTATATTTTTGCAGGAAATAAAAATACAACATACTATTGAAGTGAGACATACACAACTGTTCACGTTACAGTTCTTGCATAGTCATTATGTTCTTGTAAAAAAATAATCATAAGCTATTGAGCATTTACAAATAATATCCACCAGATGGCAGAAGGAATCAAATTTCAGTCAAGCTTGCCTTAAACCATTTTGAGATCTCACAGAGGATGGGAGTATGGATATAGGCGTAGGAAGAAACAAAAGGAATACTTTAAGTATAGGATGCTCAGAGTTCATAGGTGTAGAAAATTACTCTCATCTCAAAAAAAAAAAAAAAAAGCTGTAGGACAACATTATAAACTGTTTATCCACAAGTGAAAGAAGAAGAAAATCCTCAGAATCTTGTTTGGTTTGGGGTAGAACTGAGATAGCTTTTCTAGTAGTTTACATTTGGTAAAGGTCTATACCTAAATCCACACTCGAAGGAAAGAAAGTTTACATTTCACTAGGAGAAATAAAATCAGTCATATGGAGCTAAATTATTAATACTGGGAAAAAAGTGTAAATTAATACCGAAAAAATGTAAAGTACATACGAGAATTCTTTGAATAGGTTTTTTAGCCTTTCTCCTCACTTCAAGTAAAAAGCTAACTAAACTTTTCTCTTAAACCTGTGCTTGCAACACTCAAAACTTAGAGACACCAAGTCTATCAAGAGATTTGTAACATCATGGGTTTTATTTTTCTGAATAGCTCTGAGATATTTGGTGCTATTATGAAAAGAAATTAGGATACTCTCTGACCCTATCTGTATCAGAATTATTATTATTCAGTTATTCTTTCCTTCATTCTTATTGGGCTTATAGTTCTCCATCATGGTAAACTCCTTGGTAGATTGAATCCTTTAAGTTTGTGGGTTGTGTAAATTCTACAGATGTCCTTATGACTAGATAAGGACATAAATAGAAGAATTTTGTATACATCTCAGCCTCCAGCAGTGAAAACCAGATTTTTTTACTTCTCTTACATAACAAGCTCCTGCTGGCACATGGAGGGAGGGGAAACATCAGTAAATAGCAAGTAGAAATATTTAAATGCAAATTAAAAGTGAATGTATACACACAGATATACACAGCTTGTTCTGAAGAGTTTTCTGGGATTACTTATTAGTCTTCAAATGTCACAATACATACTGTTTTCATGGATGTGTCAAACTATCAGCTGGACACAGCTGGAGCAGCAGTTGCAACTTCAAATGTATTGTTCCCCTCTGATCACCCTAATTATACAAGCAAAAGGGTCAGACTGCAGTAACTTCATTTGCACTTTAGTCCCCATGTGGTGCCATCACCCCCATGCAAAGAGAGTTGGTGTCCAGCTGCGTTAGGGGATCATGTTATCACTTCCTGGTGCCAGACAGATGTAAAAGGCACTCCAGCAGTGCTGCCCGCTGGGTTTATTTAAACCCCATACTTCCTTCCAAACTTAAGAACCCTAGTTGCAAAACAGCCTTTTATAAGCTCTTTATGGTCCTGCTATTTTCTGATCGAAGGTAGGTAGCACTACTCAAACCTGAGTAGTTCTCAAATACGACATGGAGCCATCAGTACCTTATTCATACCATACTGCCCTTCCTGATATCAGTGACAATCGACAGGGCTATTTGTAGAATCAAGGCAAAGCTCAGAGACTCTTAGATACCACCAGTTAAATACAAGGCAGTGTGACCTAGAATTTAATCAGTTAAAATCTCTGGTGCAATGTGTCCTTTTGGAAAAGTGATATAATGCAGCTGTACCTTAGGAGAGCACAGCACAAATGAACAATTGTTTCTGCAACTGAAAGTTGGAATTACAAACGTACACAATTTGGAGGTACAAAATGTTCTTGTCAGAAACAATCACACATAAATCTGAATTTTTAGAGATTTTTTTCCATCCCTAGATGCATGGCACAGACTATTCTGCTTCACTCCATCTGGCAGCTGAAAAACAAACAGTTAAGATCATTCATTTGCTGGAGACCAGCTGAGTATTGTAATTAGTCTCACTTGGCACTCAAAAATGTTGCCTGTATTTGGTCAGTTTTAGTTTAGGGAACTGAATTTGCTTGGCAATTTTCAACTCAGTTAATCACAGATCACATACATGTATATATGCATATGTGCACAGTTTATATATTCCTAATGCTTAAAATGAACTAGCTTGAGTATCATACATAAGCTTCCTATTTCAGGAACACTTACTTTGTAGAAATTTTGATGCAATATTATTACTTGGTTTGTAAGATAATGAAATTGGAGAAGAAATCTCCTGTTTTTCATGATGTAAAGCAACATGCAGATTTATTCATTGTGCTGGTAACTCAGGACAGGAATTCATTGCTCTTTCTAACAACTCCCTTTGTCATTCTTCTGGTGGCTCAGAGTGGGTTTGAAATCTTCAGAGACTAACAATGATTTCCTTTAACACAGGGGAAGATGTTTGTTAAATAACTTGAGGTTGCCATTTCTAACTTGTGTTATTCTGACTGCTCTGTTGGAGGAAATATCTGAGCAATAAAAAGGGATTATACTTGGTACCTAGAGAGCATCCCTGGGTTATTTTGAAATTCATTGTGTCTGTAGTGGTCCTAACATGTCTTCAGGATACACAATAGATGATACAGGAAAGTGACCAGAGACTACCATTGTTCAAAAAAATCACTTCACTGTTTTAAAGAGGAAAAAAGATTTCCATCAGTTAATAAAAGGAAGAATAAGCAAACCTATTACTTGGAAAGAAATCCAAGAATTGACCAGAGCATTTTAGCATTTGTGGATTTACATGTTCCAAAGTGTCTTCTTCAGTGGAGACAGACTGACATACATCAGTATGTGTGTCATATGAGTGTAAAACTATGCTCAAGTTTACGTGAAAAATTATGAAGTCTATCTTTTTCCAGCCATTTGAGAGCTCTCCAAGCCCAAATCCTAATTACAGTTCAGGTATTTTATAGTGGCATGAGAAAATGGAACAGTGACTTCACTGTTTTGAGGACAACATGGACTGATGCAATTTCCTTCATCTGCTGCCTATGAGTCGCTTAGCAATTCTGAAACAGTGTAATCCTCAAAATAAAATAAGGACGTTAAATGCATGCAGGAGGATGAGTCTTTTCTTAACAATATGAAGCATCAAGCACAATTTAGACATGGGGCATAAAATTATCCTGCGTAAACCTCAATTTATCTGTCCTCTCTTTTAACAACAGATGGTCTAGACTTTCCATTTCTTATTCATATGCTTCTGCAAGCCCTCTCCCACTCCATTTCCTCAACTCAGGAACTTTGTTTCCGATGATTAGCAATACAATGGAGATATCAACACATTCTTGGCTGGGGGAGATAATTATTATCTGGAAGAAAGAGAGCATTTGGATAGCAAGCCCTCTGACTGGAACTCTATGCTAGTTAATACAAGTTTCCAGTTACCTAACTATAGTCCACAGGATGCATTTCCAGAAAGGAAACTGTATTAATGTTATATACATAAGGGACCTATTGCCATTCCAGACTGCATCTAACTGAAGACATAAAATACCTCTGGTGTCCTTTATGTATCGTCAAAGTATGAAGAGATAAAGTTTCTGCATAGATTTTTACCTATATGATTACAAAATATTTTAGCTGAAAAATAAATGTTATTCTGAACAGCAAGTAGTCTCAGCTCTAGCTCATAAATGTGAAATATTTTCAATGGCTTTGTGGTAACAGGCCTTAGTCAGAGCTCCGTGGTTCTGGAAAAAGCATCATTTATAATTAGAGCCCTTACCCTTTCCCAGCATTATTAAAACACAGCTTCTTTTTTGCATGTCTCTGAGTGACTTTTCAGACACAGATTAAAGATCTCTCAGCTTTTCTTAATTTGTTCCTTTCCTGCAAAGTGCCTAGAAAACAGAAAACTCAGGAGATCTGTATTTTTTTTCCCTGTTCTGACACTGTCCTTCTAGATGACCTTGGGCAAGTGTCTGCAAAGAACAAGTGCCAGATGACCTTCTTTATTAAGTGTCTTGAGATCAGTGAAAAGTTACACGTATTGTTGTTACTGAAACAGATGTAAAAGGTTAAACACTTAGTAAATGACACTGCAGTTTTTGCAACCAAAATTGCAAATAAGGAATCATCAATGACCTAGGTGGGGTCCTGTGGGACTTTGAAGGTAAGACAGGCAAGTGCTGAAAATGACAGGTCTCCTTTTCAAGGTAATTGTAGAGCAAAAGTCTTGGTGCAAGGAAAGAATGTTTGATTTAATTTAGCCATGTATCAATACATAGCCTTCAAAGCACAGCCAGTATCTCAGCCTTAACAAGCACGGAGGCTCTGTTCTCAAACTGGCAACTCAGGCTGACCTTACCGGCTAGTCAGCACAAGGTAGGGATAAGGCTGTAATGTCTAACCTCCTGCTTCTATCATTTCTCAGCTCCCATATGCAGAGATACACAGTCACTAAGTAGGCCAAGACAAATTCACATTCTCCTTGTCCTTAACAGATGATTTTAGAACGCCCTTCTTTTTCTGCTATGTATTACTTGAGATGTTTTGTATATATTACCCCAAGACAAACAAGTAGTTAGACAATCTGTTGAGGGCAAAAAAAATCCCAATCAAACAAAAAAAAGCTTGTCTGAATTTATTTATTACACTCTTACACTTCATTTCCTGAGTATGATAGCATAAAGATGATGTAAAAGGACACTTCTCAAATCACCCTGAGAGAATTTTGTTAACAGCAACCAACTAAAGTGAGGAGATAAAAACAAATACTCAGTGATGTCTGCCTGATGATATTCTGCCTCTACAAGCATGTGGAATGAGAGGTGGAAGGAATTAGCCTAGAAGAGGAGGAATGACAGCAGATGAGAAATGAAGCAAAGCTACAAGTACTCAGGCTTAGCTAGCAGCATATGCAGGCTGAGAATTAAAAAGGAATGTGGGCATTTCAGGAAGTGTGGCAATATAAAATCCAAAGGTTTGTCATCCATCTCTTTAGGGAGTGGGATTCAAAATGTGGGAGTAAATGTTCAGGTGTCCCATATGCTATGTAAGAAAAATTAAATGATTGGATTGTAATTCCTAACAGGAAGCCTCAAAAAGAGAGGAATATGTAAAATCCTGTCTTGATGAGGACTGAGATACTTGTGTAAGATTCAGTATCTCTGTGAAGCTGGAGTTAAGAAACAGACCCAAGAAGCCAGAGCCTGTTCCATTAAACTAACTGTGATAATGGATAGATTTTTTCTATGTATTACAAAGGAAAATGGTCAAGAAGAGCACATGAAGTGTCACAATACACATTTATTTGGCTGATCTCTTATTTTTTTTTGTTTGTTTGTTTGGTTTTGTTTTTTGGGGGTTTTTTTTGTTTGTTTTTATTTTTTTCTTTTTTCCTTTCCGGAAAAAAAACCCCTGGTCTTATTTATTTTGACCCTTGGAAACCATATATGAACCATCTTAGCCCTGAACCTGAGAAATCTCGGCTTGGTCAAAAGGTGCCATCAGGAAGGATGCATCAAGAAGAATGTGGCCAGCAGGTCAAGGGAGGTTCTTCTCCCCCTCTACTCTGCCCTGATGAGGCCTAATCTGGAGTACTGTGTCCAGTTCTGGGCTCCTCAGCTCAAGAGAGACAGAGAACTTCAGGAGAGAGTCCAGCGCAGGGCCAACAAGATGATCAGGGGACTGGAACATCTTTCATATGAGGAAAGGCTGCAGGAACTGGGGCTGTTTAGTCTGGAGAAGAGGAGACTGAGGGAAGATCTTATTAACATTTATAAATATCTAAATGGTGGGTGTCAGGAGGTTGGGGCATATCTTTTTTCTATAGTAGCTAGCAACAGGACAAGGGGTAATGGGATGAAGCTGGAACACAAAAAGTTCCACTTAAATATACGAAAAAACTATTTTGCTGTTCAGGTGAGGGAGCAGTGGCACAGGCTGCCCAGAGGGGTTGTGGAGTCTCCTTCCTTGGAGGTCTTCAAGACCCGCCTGGACATGTTCCTATGCGACCTGATCTAGGTGAACCTGCTTCTGCAGGGGGATTGGACTAGATGATCTCTAAAGGTCCCTTCCAACCCCTACCATTCTATGATTCTATGATTGATTCTATGATTCTATCCTAGCAGCTAGCTTGTATGGATAATTATGGACAAATACTGCATCCCAGATTGTTTCCATTACTAGTGTAGATATATCTAAAAGACTTGTCAAGAGAGGAGGAGATCTGGTTTTGTGAAATACTTAGTCTGCAGAGGTTTGAGCTCCATTCAGATCTTAACAAGGGGTTGATAGCTAATAGACAGTCAGACGTTCTTGTGTTTGGTGCCTGATGCTACATACAAAACAGTGCAAAATGCAGAGAGACAAAAGGAGACCAGGAGAAAAAGAGTCAAATCCTATGACTAGAGCACTCAACTGGAAGGTAGCTGCCCCTTTCCGAGCACTGTTTGTAGTTTGAGTTGTTTTTGGTTTGTTGTTTGTTTTTTTAATTTAGACATTTTCTGGTTAAAAACATTGCAAAAATCAAGGTTTCAGGAACTACCCCAGATTTCCCCATTACTCTGAAAACATTCAATTCATTCTTGCACATCTATGTTCATTTTCTGAAATTAGAGGACCCTCTTTAAAGGCATATTGAATGTTATGTCTGACTGCATTCCATAAGTCCTGCTTTTCCTTTCAGAACATACGGCAAGAGTACATGGATAAAATAGTACAGAGCATCTTCAGAAATAAATATGTGATAATAAGGAACCTAAACATTAAACCTTTAGTATATTCAAAGAATGAACAGTTTTCATAAGGTTTTCTATACAGACATTCTGGATGAGATTTTATATAAATTCTCCTAACAGCTCACATCTTCATTCACCATTCACTTCAAATCTCACTATTCTTCACAGAAATATTTTCATTGAGTTCCCTGGGCCTTGGTTTCAAATTGAGGGAATTCAATCAGGTTCACTGAAAATGGCAAAAACTTCTGCTCTCATCCTCTGCATTTTGGAGACTGACTTTTTTGGTTATTGTTGTTTCCAATTACTTTAGGTCAGACACATCTGCTCATGCATTTAAATTAAAGTTTAAGATCTCTCTGTTTGATCAAATATTGTTTTCATAATTTATATTGGCTTCACTCTTCTGGAAAAATTTGTTTAATATAGTTAGTTCTGCCTTATCTATCACTGATATTTTTGTCTGTTTTAGTCTACAGTCCTTTAAGATGTCTTGTGCATGAAAATAGCTTTATAAATAAAGATTGATTACTCAATATATTTCATGCAATAAGCCACAGTCTCCAAAAAAGCTTCGTAAATATAAATTATATCTATATATATATATACACACACACTAATGGTAGCATCACATATCTGTCACCTATTTGGATGTAGTAGATCCAGTAACTGTTATTCTTTTATAGTACTTTGTACCTAGAAGATGAATTTTGGATTAATTGAAATTCTGTAGATAAATATTTACCTTGGTTTAAACTCCTTTGTTTAGAATGTTGATTTTCTTCCTAAAAAGAAGATGAGTTAACTGTTAAACAAGTGGTTTTTTAAATTCTTTCTTGTTTCTTTTTTAATTACTAATGCTGCTGCTATTACTAATCAGCTTGTTTCGCATCATGCTAAACAGCATAGCAGGAGAATTTGCTCACTGATTGAAAATATCATGTGAGCAGAGAGAGTGGGCACAAGTGGGACCACAGTGGAAATGACTGCAAAGAGATTTTTAAGATGTTATAAGAAAGCAAAAATTTTTTGGTATCTGAGGATGCATTAAGAAGAGAAGAAAGAACCCAGTACAGAGGGATTAGGGAAGAAAAGATGTATCTGGGAAATAAGAGTTAGAAAGAGGATCTTTATTAATGCCTGGATAGTCAGCTTAGCAAATTTAGCTCAATGTCTGTGGTAGAAGCAAGTCCTATCTTAAAGGTGGAAAACTTCCATCATGACCAGGAGAAAAAAGAGAGAAAGAGAGGAATAGATGACAAAGCAGTTTCTTGAACTTATCCCTGTTATAAGCTGTTATAGAACCCATAGCAGAATCAAAGTTCCTACTGTTCTAGAAATAGCACCTGCATTTCATAGGCAATGAATTGTACTAAAAGGCAATAGACTTATCTGGAGCAAGGAGTGACTCAGTCCAAAGGTAACAACACAGCATGCACAGAGAGGTGATAGAAAGAAATGCTAGTATTATACTTACCATCTTTTAGATCTCTATGCAGGTTTCTGTGCAACTATTTTTCTGTATTTTTATTGTATCCAATAATTAACATTTCTTTATAGAATCATCACCTGTCCAGGTCCACTGCCACAGTTCCTCTTTCTCAATAGAAGCATACAGACAGCAGGAGAAAGTGAGTTTTGCTGCATCTATAAATTTTGAGCATAAGGAAAAGTGCTAAAAATATAACAAAAAGCAAAACTGAGCAGAAATCTAGGCCAATTTACTGTGGTCCCTTTTGTACTGGAGGCTGCCCATAATTTTCATTGCTTGACATTTTGTACTGCAGGTCTCTGTTTCATTTTAAGTTTGCCAGACTTAGATTGTGAAGACTGGATTTTCCTTATAAGCTGCTGGGGCCAGAACGTTTGCTTTTGTTTATAAAATTTTAATATTAACTTTTTTTTGGTTTTTTGATGCTTCTGAAAATGAAAGGTAGGAGAGGAGGGGTTTTTTTTTTTGCTGTGGTAAGAAACTTTGTTAACTTTTTATAAGACAATTTGAGTCTTGGCACATGAGCTGAAAAGCTGGTCAGGTCCAGTTCTTCTGCTAAGAATGAGCCTTGCATGATCCCTACTAGAAACTGCTTAGGGCTGAACCTGACCTGCGTTTTCATAGAATCATGGAATGGTAGGGATTGGAAGGGACCTTTAGAGATCATCTAGTCCAACCCCCCTGGGAGAAGCAGGGTCACCTAGATCAGGTCACACAGGAACATGTCCAGGCGGGTCTTGAAGACCTCCAAGGAAGGAAACTCCACAACCCCTCTGGGCAGCCTGTGCCACTGCTCCCTCACCCTCACAGTAAAATAGTTTTTTCTTATATTTAAGTGGAACTTTTTGTGTTCCAGCTTCATCCCATTACTCCTTGTCCTGTTGCTAGCTACTAGAGAAAAAAAGGATGTCCCACCTTTATGTATTTATAAATGTTGATAAGATCTCCTCTCATTCTCCTCTTTTCTAGACTAAACAACTCCAGTTCCTGCAGCCTTTCCTCATATGAAA
Source organism: Colius striatus (assembly GCF_028858725.1). Classification (NCBI taxonomy): domain Eukaryota; kingdom Metazoa; phylum Chordata; class Aves; order Coliiformes; family Coliidae; genus Colius; species Colius striatus. The sequence goes on from NC_084759.1 coordinate 167,922,684, forward strand.
GATGTTTGGTTGCTGCTTGGGTCTCCTGGGAGGGTGTGGGGGTCTCCTCCATGAACAGGTGCTTTGCCTACTGTGCTCCTCTGAGTAAGAAGGAGAGAAAGGTTTGTTTAAAAGACAGACAAATTCTGAATAAGGAGCTTGGGAACAGTAGTCCATGTCAGTAGCTTAAGGAGGTGCAGAGGTTCAAGGAAAAACAGACTAGGAGTAAGAGATGAAAACTGAGAAATGGAATTGTGAGGTAGGAGATACAGATCTAACGGAGACCTAAGGAAAAAGCAGAATATTGTGCACTGATGGGGCAGCTTCAGGCAGAGGAAGGAAGGAAGGAAGGAAGGAAGGAAGGAAGGAAGGAAGGAAGGAAGGAAGGAAGGAAGGAAGGAAGGAAGGAAGGAAGGAAGGAAGGAAGGGAAAAAAAATACCCATTTCTTAGTCTTGGGTGAATTATGTCAACATGGGGAAGTTGGGTGGTGATTGTGGGGAGGAATTAGAAAGAAAAACTGCAATAAAAGGGAGTTGGGGACTGCAATAAAGATATCTGAAAAACAGTTTGGAGAGGTAATGCAAAAAGATGTGGACTGGTATGGACACAGATACACAGATTGGGAACAATCCAAAGACAAGGAGTCAGAGCAAGGGAGTATATAAGAAGAATGAGGTGAAAGTGTTAAATCAAGGACTGACTTGGGATAAGTATAACCTATAGGAGATGGGGCAGCAGGAATGAAGAGAGGCTTTGCCCTCCAAAACACACCTGCTTTCTAACACAAAAAAATAAAGCAATTAATGCTCATGAGTTGTGTCCTGAGCTATGAAACTGAAGTTAGAAGCAGGTTAGAGACACGTAGGTTAATAATGGTGGTGGAGACAAGCATCAGGGATGTACCTCAAGCACACCAGGAGCCTAAAATCATTACTTTACTCTGTGGTTCCCAGCTCATCTTCACATATCTGAGACAACAGACTGAAAGAGAAATTCGCTATGCTGATACTAGGGTGATTGACTGAACTAGAAACTACCTTCACAACAAAGCACTTGACTAATTGTCAGAGCAGCTCTTTAGGTGGGAATTTTGGATGATCCTGGATATTTTCCCCAGGCTGCTCTTGTTCTGCCTAAATGCAACTTATGGGCATAACTTTCATGCTTCAATGTGCTGATTATTGTCCTAGATTGAAAAGCTGCCCATCCCTGAGACTGCTCCAGGCAGTTTCTGCTGCAGAACTGACTAAATCAAACTCAAAAATGGATAAGCTTCTTATAGATGGTAAGAAGAAGGTGGTTATATTGCTGGACTAATGCTCATGTATGATGGAGATGTTTTGTATGTAGTTCAAGGTAATCAATAGCAGTGGTCATACACTTATCGTGGTGGCCATGTAGGATATAAGAATTCATCAGAAGAACTGTTCAGTATCTCATGTGGTCCAGCTGAGGATGTCAGATTCCTTTCATCCTCCAGACAGAAATTGAGTCTTCTCTTTGAGAGATTTAATTCCCCAAATTTTCATCACCTTATGGAAATATTGCAATAATAGTAATTTTGTCTTACCAATACTATGTCTGTACAAGAGAATCACTGTAATTATGAATATTCTAGAAGTTACCATGAGAAAATGGGTATTTTTGCATAAAAATCAAAGTTTAATTCTGTGCATAAAATGAGGACAAATGAGGCATCAAATAGCTTCTTATTTGCTAATCTCTGTCCATCCTGTGAATTGACTGAGACAGAGGTTCTGTGGAGAATATTAACAGCTCCATCATAGCATGTGTACACAAGAGACCAAATTAAAACTGCAAAAGCAGTGCTAATATTGACAGTCTTAAGTCTTTGTCACATCTTTAATGTTTTTCTAATGTACTTCTGCGCGTGGACAAAAGCCACCAAGGAGTGAATGGTACATTGAAAAGTTTCTGCTAAAAAGAGATTATGATATACAAGCCAACAATAATATACAAGACAGACAAAGAAGGGGAAATGAGAACCTTAAACTGTTTAGTTGCTAAATAACGAGAAGGTACTCTGTATTATGTCTTTCAGCCCTTCTACTATCAACCATCTCATTAAAATTGATAAAATGTTTAGTATTTTTTTCTCTCTTTTCTATGGTGGCTCACATTTGATGTACTTCTTTACATAACATGTTGTGCATCACAGTGTATGTTCCCGTAGCAGAAGGCTCCTGGATGATGGAGAGGGAGGCTCCTGGTTCATGTGGCTTGCTGGGTTGAGTAGGGCAGAAAGAATATGCTCTCCTTCCTGGGATAAATGAGGTATGGTAAGAGGTAGAGTACAAGGAGGGGAAGGCAGTGAATGAGATGCATTAGGCAATGTGGAAAAGAAACAAACACACAAACCAGCAAATTTGGAGGATGATGAACTTGCAGAGACTGGAGGTTTGCTGAGCAAAGAGAGCCAAAGCACTCCCAAGTCTCAGCTGGGATGGGATGTCTTTTGCAAGGCCTAAATGAGACTGGTGTACAAGTCACTACTCAGTAAAGAACCTGTCCATCAAGGATGTAGTGATCACAGAGGAATGTTTTCCACGTCTTTTTGGCATTTTGGGAGTGATGTAAGGAAAAGACCTAATTGGACTCTCTTCAAATCCCTGGCCAACTTGTCCTCCTGTCAGAGCGAATAGTAATGCAGAAATATTTGTGAAATCCAGTCCGAATCATCAACTTGTATATCAATCTTCACAAAAAGTTTTTGTCTTTTATGGCATTAGTATTTCAATCCTCTTCCTTTTTTTTTAGGAGTGTTATTTAACCATACAAATTCACTAGTGAATCAAATTACTTGGACTTGGAAACCAGAGGCTTAGATTTGACATGAGGAAATAAATCCAAAAACTAAAGATTATGTATATGACACACTGAGTGATGAAAGAAAGGACAAAGTAATTTTTATGTAGATAGATAATAAGTATAATACCTATCTTATGTTTCACATACAAACAAAATCAGACCCAATAATGTAAGGTGTTAAGCATCAAGTTCTTCCCTCTCAAAACTTTCCAAGTTTCCTATGTACAGTTTTGGCTGAACCAAAAGGTCATCTCTTTATTTTTGTACTTGAAATCATGGAAAGCATAAGGAAAACAAAGGAAATATAAAAAACGTAGCTCAAGAATAAAACACTTCATCAAATAAATAACATGTCAGACCTTAGAGTCCACTGACTGTAGAGAATGTTAACAGTATTGGCTAGACTAACATTACTTCCACCAGCAGGCAGATTTCTTACAAATATGATCTTTCAGCTATTTCATTAACCTCACACGCCCACACATGAAATTGAAGCTTAAAGGTCATGTTTAATGTGTTCACTGTTTTCAGATCATTCTACTTCCAAACCTGAAGCTTATTCTTATAGTAAGTCTATTTACTAAATTTCAGCCTTGATTCTTGTATGATTTAAGTATATTTTATTAGAATATTTAATTTCTGTTCTAAAGTAGTTTTGTTTTCCCTTTTAGTGGTACAATTCATTGTTGATTTTTTTTAGTTAATAATAATTTTTTGATAGGCAAAGAAGTAATTTTAGAATAAATCCATGACAGCTAATAATAGTGACTTTTTCTGTAATAACTATTTTAAATTCATATACACATGCACAATTTAAACATATTATTGTTGATACTTTCATATTTATGTAATCTAGTCACTGTCATCTGCCCTTTCAAACCCTCCCAGTGCTTTTCAAGTGAATGCCTACCTAAGGTTTTATATTCTGACACCAGAAGCTTTAAAGTTATCATAGTGCCAAAATCCCATTCAAATGAATCAATGATTTCCTCAAAAAATAAAAGATATCAAATAAGTATCTAAGAATACAAGTCAGAGAATTCCTGATTGTCAGCTCTGTGTCAACATTATTGTAAAAAATAATCTGTGATATTTGTGCAAATTAATTCAATAACTCTGTGCTTAATTTTCCTGATTTTCCTGAGGACAGTATGTCTTAATTGCCTACCTTTTACTTGTCCCTTTATATTGCCTTAATCATAGGTTGCAGCCTCTTGTTGCTTATTAGTAAAAGTGAAGAACCAAGATACTAGAGAATATGATGTAGAACTCACTTTCAGCTTTAGCTTGTTTACCTATTTGAAGTTAAGATGCTTTTATTTTTATTTTTTAAAAAAACACCCAACTTCATCTTTTTGGTCCTAAATTTTAGAGGGCATATGTGTGCTTCAATTTATATTTATTTACTCACATTCCTTATAGTAGAAATGTAAAATAAATGTTAATAAAGCCACAGATTTCAAATAGATTAACTCCAATTAAGTCAGCTTTTTGTTTTGGAAGATCTTTTGGGAAGCTGAGTGAAGGGGAACAAATAGTTAAAACAGTCTGGCAGCTCTCTAAAATCCTATTGACAAGAACAGAAACTTTCTGATTATGGAGGAAATCTAGGAAATACAGTAAGATAATAATTTGGCTGAAACCAATGATTTAAAAACAGTATCTAGGAAGCAGAAACTGAATTGGACATTAAGGATGAGCACAAAAGCATATAAAAACAAACTCTTAAAAATTAAGTAATAGAATGATTCACCTAGAAGGGACACCAACTGCAATAAGAAATGGTGTAGAAAGATATTAGCATCAAGAGGAAAAATGAAACAGAAAAAAATCTCTACTACTTATTAAAGGAGGCTAGCTATAAATAGATGGCATTAAGAGGCCCAAACTGTTTAATGCCTTTTTAGCATGTAATCAAGTGATTGTCGTACTGATGCACTGACTAAAGGAAAGACCTCAACATTTGAATGTGGAAAAGATTGACCCAGTGGAGGGTCTTGAAGATGGTAGGGGAGGCGGAGTAAAGGATATCTGTGTAGGAAATGGGGGTTTTTAGCCTGGAGAAGAAAAGGATAAGAGGAGATCTAACTACAGCCTTATAGAGAAGGTGGAGCCAGATTCTCCTCAGGGAGCATAGAAAAAGGATAAGCCCCAAGGGTCAGAGGAGTAAATGTGAAAAATTTTAATTACACATAAGAAGAAATTAATTCACTGAAAGAGGTTACCCAAAATAGTTGAGTAATTTCTGTCTGTGTAGATTTTAAACTCTATGGACAAGATCACGAGCAGTCTGATCTACCTCTGCATCCTCCTCTGAACAGATGTTGTACTAGATCCTAGTACCCAGGTCTACATCTAAGTACTAGACCTCTGGTAGTTTCCTTAATCCTATTTTTTTCCCATAGTTCTATAAATTTATGTCCTTAAGTCAGATGCTTTCAGACAAACTGAATTTGATAAGCTTTTTCTAAGACTTTAACTCCCTAAAACCTGCTGAAATTTAAAGATCTTGATGGTACACCTAGCTATCAGCCTAGGAAGAGTTGAACCTGGGAGCTCCACTGATGAAGTATATGATTTTTTAACCTCCTCAATTATTCCTTAAAATCTGATGATTACAGAATGTTTCAGAAAAAAATAGCAAAGTCTTTCTCAAAATGGTTTCAGGAAAGATAGATACATTATACGACTTCCTGGGAAATTAGATTCAGTGCTACTTGATGTATTCTGATATTGAATATGGCCTTTTTTTTCAAAAAAGCTTTCTACCTTATTCCTTTTTCAAAGAAGCTTTCTACTTTGTTCCTTGTGTCTGCTTACCTGCTCTCACACTGCTGTGGTGAAAGAGAAAATGTGCTGAGCTACCATAACTAGTACAGGAGTCACAGAAGCTAATCTTTGAGCAATAAGAGTGTGCTAAATATTCTGAAAAATAGAGCCTGGAAGTCTTATTAATGCATCTTTTTGCAGTGATAACCTTAGTTGTTTTCACTTCTTAGTATTTTAATATATTTTAGTTGTGATTATATTGTTACTTTATCAGCTTTTAATATTTCTCTTCTGAAGTCAGAATATTATTTGTTTATTGTTATTACTGGTGCATAGAGTGTATCATTATGTATTGTTTCAAGACTGCTGTCTGTTGAGGTGTTCCATGACTGATTCCATTAGAGTTGCCATGAACAGGCTCCAACAGCAGGACACGGTCAACTCGAAGGTGCTGTCAAGACATGAAGTCAGCATTGTTCCTTCTGTTGCAGTACTTTGGGTAAGAAAAAAACACAAAGCCTAATTAGTATTTCCAACAAGTTTTCACTTTCTCATCAAGTCCTGGGACACGTTGGTTAATATGTTTGACTACATCTGATAGTGTAACTTTTGTTTCTCTCCTACAGGGACACAAGATGTAATGAACTGATAGAATTCTGTGTCTTCCAAGGAGCTTCAGCTGAAAATCAAAAAGAGATCCTCTGTTAGTTTTCTAAATAGTAATGCTGCAGTTTGTATCTCTGATGAACCTGTAGATAACCACTGAAGGAGTGAGCCGATGTGAATGCAACTTAGGAAATACACAAAACTAGTCCAGACACTTCTCAGACAAATATGGTACTGCCTCAGCAGTACCTCGACATCCTGCTACTTGGAAAGGAGTCACTTTGATATACCGTGTCATAAAAATCATACAAATACATTTATTTAAATGTATGATTCACATCTGGTTTCAGAAAATAAACTTCTGTTCAGGCAAACAGAAAAATTTGCAATGATTTTAAAAGGAATTGGAATAGGTATCTATTCACAGTTTAGCCGTGTACTTTTGAAACAAGTTAACGTCAGCCTGCTTTTCACCTGCAAGTGACTACATGACCAGTGCTGTGAACTATGGGTAAAATACAGAAATATTTAAACTTTATTGTGTTCATAAACTTCCATGCCTTTGTATATGATGTCTTCAAGTTCCCTTCAAACTGAAATACATTAGTTCTTTGAAGGATTTTTTTAAAAATTTTTGAGTCGGTTTTGATTTTGGCTTTGTTGTTTTTCTTTTTTGTTTTGTTTTCCCAACTACTGTGCTGATTATTAGCACAACACTTTAATAATCACAAAAGAGGTTTTAGGAACTACAAATCTCAGCCCTGTCCATTTCTAGCAGCTTGTACAAAAGTTGTGCAAAGTGAACAGGTTTGAGCTACCTAAGATACCTTTCGGTCCAAGGAGCCCTTACTGACCAGACCTGCAACTGTAATTGTACTACTTGTGGCAGCAATGTTGGAGGCCTATGTCTAGTGGAGTCCCTCAGGGGTCGGTGCTGGGACCAGTACTGTTCTATATATTCATTAAGGACCTTGATGAGGGATCAGAGGGCACTATCAGCAAGTTTGTTGATGATACTAAACTGGAGGGAGTGGCTGACACACCACAAGGCCGTGCTGCCATTCAGTGAGACCTGGACAGGCTGGAGAGTTGGGAGGCGAGAAACCAAATTAAATTCAATAAGGGCAAGTGTAGAGTCTTGCATCTGAGAAAAAATAACCCCATGTACCAGTACAGGCTGGGGGATGATCTCTTAGAGAGTAGTGTAGTAGAAAGAGATCCGGGGTTCTTGGTGGACAGCAGGATGACCATGAGCCAGCAAGGTGCCCTTGTGGCCAAGAAGGCCAATGGCATCCTGGAGTGTATTAGAAGGTGTGTGGGCAGTAGGTCAAGAGAGGTTCACCTCCCCCTCTACTCTGCCATCATGAAACCACATCTGTGTCCAGTTCTGGGACCCTCAGTTCAAGGATAAGGAGCTGCTGGAGAGAGTTCAGTGCAGAGACACAAAGATGATTAAGAGAGTGGAGCATCTCCCTTACGATGAAAGGCTGAGGGAGATGGGGCTCTTCAGCTTAGAGAACAGGAGACTGAGGGGTGGATGGCCTCTTTAATGTTTATAAATACATAAATGGCAGGTTTCAGGAGGATGGAACCAGGCTCTTTTCAATGATGCCCAATGACAGGACAAGGGGCAACAGGTACAAGCTGGAACATAAGAGTTTCCAAAGAAATACAAGGAAGAACTTCTTCACTGTGAGGCTGATGGGATGCTGGAACAGGCTGCCCAGATGGATTGTGAAGTTCTGTTCTCTGGGGATATTCAAAACCCACCTGGACGAGTTCCTGTGTGACCTACTCTAGGTGATCCTGCTCTGGCAGGGAAATTGGACTAGGTGATTTTTCAAGGTCCCTTCCAACCCTTGAGATTCTATGATTCTGTGGATTTTGTGTCAATGGAGGCCCTTTGACAGTCTCTGTATTCTTAAGGATTTATGGACTTTTTCTCATACAATTACTTTGAATACCTCCTTTTCACCAAGAAATTCTGCAGGACATCTTAGTGAGGTACCAAGTATTTTTAAGTACATGTGTATTACAGTCATGTTCCCAGCAATGTACTACTGACTTCTCATCAAGAAGTGTTCTTGTGGGAACCATCTGCTCTCAGATGCTTCCCTGTCCAAGGGGTCTAAAAATGAAATTGGTAGGAGAGGTGATCTTGCACCTTTTCCTCTCATGGAAAGCTATGATGGATGTAAACAAAGGATTACTAAAAATGTGTGGTATTTTAGATAACAGCAAAAATCCATTTGTTTATGGGTGTTTCCCATATTCAGAGTTATCTAAACAGTTTATGCTATGAAACTGACTAATTATGAGAGCTCTTCTCTCTTGGTGTCTGCTGCTCAGGTCTGGAAGAAAGCTAAGGGTCATTAGTTCTAAGCCCTCGTACACCTGAAACGATGTAAATAATGAGTCCAAATGAAACAATTTAATTTTAATAAAGTCCACAACTGTAACTCTCTTGATTTCAATTTTACTGTCTTCCTGCTTCTCTCTTTCCTGCCATTATTATCCACTACTTTGCATTTGTACATAAACTAATCTGGACACTACATTTATACTGACTGAACAGCATTTCACAGCAATTAGGTTCCTTTTCTTCAGAGACAGGATAAATCATATTAACTAAAAATCTCTCTAGCATGAAAAAAATGAGACACTTTTACAAAATCAACCAGCATTCTAAACATCTGGTTGTAGTAGTCATTGGATAGGTACAGTATAGATAGGCTGTGACCTACTCCAAATCTGCTGTCAATTTTGTGTTTAACTAGGGATTGGTGCAAGGCAAGACTTTGTCCTGGTCACCATACAGATGCTTTGAGCTGTGTTCTAGTGAAACTTGATATAATCAGTCTCTCTGAAAACATGGCTCTGTGCAGGAAAACTACACTTAGACAAATAAGATGTGGAGTTACAAATACTGCCCTAAGAATTTAAGGTCTGCATTGCAGCCTTGTGGGCTAGTACTGTGCCCAGTTCTGAGCTTCTTAAGTGTTAGGCTATGAGTAGTTAAAATTTTGGGATGAGATCCAGCTAGCTCTGCTGAAGGTAGTCCCATACATAGCTTAACTCCTTGATGCTAAAAGATGAACTAACAATGTACATTCTGCACAAGAGAAGAAAGACTATTTTTAAGTCATAATAAATTTTGTATGGCATTCTGACCTTGAATCACAACATGCTTTTATAAAGCACTAACTTAATCTTTATAACCCAGTTATTTGAACAATTATGCATCCCAAAGGCAAGATACTGCTATTTGAATTTACTTTTTTGCATGAAAGGACAGTTCTCTGATGCTGAAGACAGTGAAAATGTTATTGTTCAGAATGTGATGAGATTAAGACCGCAGGCCAAAGCTTCATTGCCCTGCTTCTTCATTTACATTAGTGACAGACAAGAGCAAAACATGAACCAACAACAGCAATAGTGTGTTTTTCCTTCTGCTTTGCATTTCAGTTACAGATGTATTACAAGGTAGAATGATGAGTGTACTAACCATGTGCATTTATATGTAAGAATTTGTATGAATACTCATACATATATTAATTTAAAGTTTATATGACGCTAGTGGAGTTCTGTGCAGAGAATGAGGTAGGAGTCTTCCCTGTTTTTTTCACCTGCAGATGAAACGTGCCATTCCTAAGGTGGGTCTCATGAACCTTGTCACCTCTACAAGGTGATGTTTGCCCTGATTGTTTCCTGCTAAATCCAACTTTTATGACCTTGTACTGTATTTTGTTTTCTCCCATTTCTAGAAGGTTGCTCAGCTAAAGTGCTGTACTTGTTTTATTCATAGCCTTCACTTAAATAGGTAACCTTCTGTTTCTCTTTGTGCAGAGGTAATGATCGATCGTTTTCCTTCTCAAAATAGAGCTTGTTGCCTGGTGTTTCTTATCAAATCTGCTGAAAACCTTTTCTAGCACAAAGAGCCTCCAGTCGCAAAATAGCCTGCCTGACATCATTAATAAGTATAACCAAGTTGAAGATTTTTCTTCTTTTTTACCTTTTTTTTTTTTTTTTTTTTAGGGAGCTTGCCAAATGCAGAAATTTAGAGAAGGAAAACTGAGGTAAAAGTTCCAAGAAATCCTCTGGAGAGATAAAAATTATTAGGTCAGATTATCTAGTTTTATTATAACTCTTCTTCTCACTAAGGTGTCTTGTGGGATCTTTCAGTCTACCTCTTTCATATGGCCTCCTGCATAGTTAGAGAAATGGACATGAATTCTTTTTTCTGGAGCTCTTTCAAGATCAAACATTAGGCCTCTATTTCCTCTCACAAATAAAGTAGCTTCCGCCTTAACAATGCTCTAACAGAACAGCAAGTTGCTAGTCACCAGCTCTCCACCACTGTCCCAGAAACAACTGGATATGGACAGTCTTCAGTATGTTGGAGATGAACCTCCTCTGCAGGAATAAGTAAACCTCAGGAACTATCACTGAAATGCAAGAAAATGTCCTTCACTACCCACTTGACACAGCAGTAGTCATAATGAAATATACTTTAGCAGGCAGAGAAGTAAAATGAGGTGGGAAAGAAACTCAAAATTGGTGACATCACGCTGCAAAAGAAAGTTTGCCTAATGGTAACAAAATATGCTAAAAATTGTATACAATTTAATGACTTCCAAAATATCAGAGAGTGATTAATTGACTGGGTGGTAGCCACCAGCTTGCATGAGCACATTAATCACTGCAGCAGCATGTCTGTGACATACTCCTTTTAGTGCTTTGCATTTTGTTTTATATCTATAGATGCAGGACTGCTAGTCAACCACAGATAAAATGCCACCTGAGTGGGGGAAAAAAAACCCTGAAAAACTCATCACTGCTCAGTTCACCTTGTGAGGAATGCTTTTGCCTCAGGGTTTTGCACAAGGCCTGATTTTTCTCCTCTTGGTGTGGAGGACAGCAGAGCACTCCCTTTCTTTTCTGTATTGGGTTTGCTGTCTCCTCTCTGATGGGGTAGTGGCCTGACCCTGCTCACACAACAGCAAAGGCCAGAGAAGGACCTTGAGAATGATGGATGACTCTGGATAGAGGAATTCTTTTACTGGTTGTGTGAAATTACTGAGTGATGCTGAGGAGAGGAGGAGATTAAATAATCTGTGTCTATAGGTGAGCACTGAAAGCCCAGGAGACATGAGTAAATGGTTGTTTATGAAGGGAATAAATATATGGAAAAGATCTATGGAAAAGGAGTCTAAAAACCCAGATCTTGTCCCCAGAGCTTCTCAGATTTAATAATCCAGTGCTATTCAGTGACAATTTTCATTTTAGGAAGAAAACAAATGTTTCACAGTATGCATATGTTCTAGCAAGGGATTAGATATCAGGAAATTTGAGTCTTCCTAAATGTGCAAATAGCTTTCACAATTTCAGAAGTCTTAACAATCTTAGTCTCTTTATTCTATTATGGTACCTAAAAAGTGAATACTCTTCCCTGAGACAATCTATCACAGTCCCTGTTCAGACAAATCCACTTCCATAGGCAGAGGGATACTCAATTAAGGACTGTCAGCTTCTGGCAATAGGATGCTAGTATAAGCAATCCATATGTATTAAAAAATGTCCTGGATGAGCCAAACAAAAATATTTAGCTTTGTAATCCTAAATGACATGATTTCCCAGGTCGAATTTTCCTAATTGAGATTGTGATTTCCATTTATACTATCCAGGTCCCTGCTTCCCAGCTGAGATGACTAAATGCAGTTCAGGGAAAATATGAAATTGTTTGAAAGTTGGACAGAGCTAAATTAAGCATTTTTCATCCAAGTACAGCAGTAACCAGCATCAGTTCTACTTTCTGCTTCATATGAGCCATATTTTACATGTTGGATCTGTCAGTAATATCTCCACAGCCGAAGTTTACACCAAAGACAACTGATTGGAAAAAGCACAGAAGGGTCTGCCTCTCTGGCAGACCTAGGTTTAAAAATTCCAGTTAATGCTTTATTATTTCAAAAGGAACGTACATGCCAGTTTGCTAGATTTGGGGATGCCTATCCATTATTCATAGTCCTCTGATAGAGATAGTAATTGGAAATGAAGGAAAGACAGGTGCCTCAGTTCCTGGTTCAGATTTCAGCCTGCCTCTAACTTTGCTGCAACTATGTACTGGAAGCATGGCTTTGACCTCATTGAATTGTAAGAAACTTCAGCCTCACAGCAATAATTAGTTATGTCATGTTCACAAAGCAAACAAACATATCTGTTCTCCTGTAAATGCTGCCAGTAACAGAAACTAATGGAAGATAAAACTGAGACGTATCATGTGTTGTACAGTTTCTTCCTAGTCAAAAGGTTTCCAGTTTGCTTGAAATGCTTGCAGCTGTTAAGTACAAAATTTTACGGGAGTGGAACATGAGCTTGATGCAGCAGGAGTAATTTGAAAGGCTGTGAGAAGAAGTAATAAAAGTCTTTTGATGCTTCTGTAGGATGTATTACATGGGGATATAGCTTCTGAATAAATGAGAATGTTTCTTTATTTCTTTTCTTGTTTACTGAATGTTCAGTAATATTCAAAGCTGGATCCACCTGCAGGACTGTATAGATTCTGTGTCATGTAACTGTGACTACTAGGATGTTTTATCTCTCTCTCTTGCTCTACCCCACATTACCTGCACTTCAACATTTTTTAGGTCGCCCAACTAAATGGTTATGAAAGCCATAAAGAAGGTGAACAAGCTTTTTATTCCTTACTTTAAATGCTTGTCATTCCCATTTGAAGTTGGATGAAACAGTGTTGAATACAAATCAGTGAGAATTTAGCTATGTCTAGGGAAATGAGTGGAAATATCCATACTCACATTTGCTAATATTTGGTCTTTGTAAACAAATATTTACATTTATAATTTCTTTATAAAAATATTCATCCACAGAAACGGAGATGTCACCATTTCAGATATGTTTCCTGGACTAGGTAAAAATAAGACTATTTTCATAAATAAAAATGACACACTGATTTCCCATGATTCGTGGGTCAATTATCTCTGTCATGTGGATTTGTATAACTATCTGATATTCACAGTAAAGTCTACAAATTTCTACAGCTTCTAAATCAGTTTTGTATGTGACATAGACAAATAATCAGATACCAACGATTTAAATAGAAAGCTCCAAAGTCACTGTAGTTTTATATAAAGATGAATGGACAACAAAATCACATCCCATATAAAAATATGACAAAAAGGATGAAAATGATAAAAACATTATAACATTCATCTAGTTTCTAGCCTGACATATTACAGAGAAAGCCATAGGTAAACAGCCTTATGTGAGAGAGGAGTCCTTTAAAACCACATTTTTCTCTTGACTTGTTCTCTAGTAATTATAATTGAGATGATATCACATATTAAACATTGCATAACTCTGGATATTTTTCTTGTTTGTAAAAATGACAGCATGATCTGACTATGACCTATGAGCTAGTAATATTCATTAAATGTATCTCATTTCCTGCTTGAAATCTCAATCTTTCAGTCAGTGAACAGAACGTGTATGACCAAAATAATAATTCCTTCAATATAAATATCAGATTGCAAATATGTGAAAGAAATTGAGAGATTGCTTGAAAACTCTTGACCCAGCCTGTTTATCATACACTTGTAGATTATATTGTAAAGGAGAAAAAACTGTAAACAGTATATTAAACAAAAAGTAGCTAAATATAGGTTATATGGAACAAATCCAGCATCTCTTCATAAAATGCTAATGTGGATACAGTTCTATTGATGAGATGCAAGATCTGGAGAGGTTAAACTACAAGGCTCATCTCTTTGATATTTGCCTTTTACCGTAGCTGACTCTTTCAGATTCATGACTTCTATGACAATAAAAAACCCAAACTTAAGGTAGTTAACTGTGTTAAAACTTCAGTTACCAACCAAATATAACAATGCCTAAGCATTAAAGTGTCAGAAATATCATATAACACTGATGATGTAGCTTAATCATAGAATCGTAGAATGGTAGGGGTTGGAAGGGATATCTAGATCATCCAGTCCAACCCCAGTGCTAAAGCAGGTTCAGCTAGATCAGGTTGCACAGGAAAGTGTTGAGATGGTTTTTGAAAAACTCCAGAGAAGGAGAAGGAACTCCAGAGAAGGAACTTCCCTGAGCAGGCTATTCCAAAGCTCTGTCACTCTCACTGAAAAGTTTTTCTCTGTGTTTAAGGGGAACTTTTTGTGTTCCAACCTATGTCCATTACCGTCTCCAGACACTGCAGAAAAAAATGTTGCCCTATCCTCTTGACATACACCCTTTAGGTACTTAAAAGTGTTGATGAGATTCTCCCTCAGTCTTCTCCAGCCTTTCCTCATAAGAAAGGTGCTCCAGTCCCCTGATCATCTTGGTGGCTCTGAGCTGGACTCACTCTAGAAGTTCCCTGTCCCTCCTGAGCTGGAGACTCAGAACTGGACACAGTACTAAGCACTTATAAAACATTAGATTCTTTAAAGTCATGTTATTCACATTACTGAAATATACAGTGATGTATAAAGCACTTTAAAAACATTTTAAAGACTCAAATTTTTAGAAGTATTATGCTGTTGAAAGTCTGAATGGAAGAAACATGTTCTTGTAGTATGATGTTGAACTACAAGATAGATGATGTGAATATTCCTCTGAAAACAGGAAGTTCAACATGATCTTGGACCAGTTATAATTCTGTCATGAGACTGCTACATACCTAATACAGTTAAACAGGATTCTCTACATCATATTGGTATAAAAGTCTAATTACCTACTGTGATGTAAATGAAGCATGAACTTTTAGAAAAGATTGATTATTTCACCACACAGGCTATATTTTGAAAGTAACAATTTTCTATTTATTTTAGTCATCCATCCTATGTTCAGTAAACTCATCTACCAACAGAGATATTGCAGGTGTAGTGCATAACCAGCTGTATGGATTGATCAGACACTAAAGGACAGGGATTTGTAGGGTTTATGTTATTGTCTGTATTTGTCCTGTCCTGAGTGAAACTTTCTCATTACACGTACAGGATACCACTATCTCAGTCACTGTTAGTAGTAAACAAAACACTTGCACTCATGTTTGGGGATGATCTTGATGACATTTTCTGTCCATTTTCTTCACAATATTACAGTATTAGCATAAATATTCACTTTACATGGATGTTAGAGAAGAGTTTTTCTTTCCATCAGGATCTGCTTTTGACTCTGTCCTGGGTCACACACAGACCCAGTGGCCTTTCATGTGAGCCTTTACTCTCTCCCTACATTTCCATAGATGAGCCTGTATAACATTCAACAAGTGTCTGAGGAAGAATTGCACTCCTCAATTATCTCTAAAATACTTCAGTGATTTTTTTCTTTTACTAATCCTCAAGTGGATTTTTGCATTGTAAATGAGCTGAGTGAGAGCACTGAGCTGTGTTATGCCACATCTGTTACAATGTCTCAGTGTGCATCAATGTGCTCCAAGAAAATTGGTGACAAACTGTCTCTATCTCAGCTGGGATAGAGTTAATTTCCTTCCTGGCTGCTGGTACAGGGCTATGTTTTGGATCTGTGATGAAAACATTGCTGATAACATAGGAATGTTTTAATTATTGCTGAGCAGTGCTTGCACATCTTCAAGATGTTTTCTGCTTCTTACTCTGCCAGTGAGTGGGCTGGGGGTGTACAAGAAGCTGGGAGGGACCATGCAGCAAGTTGATGTTTTACACACACATTTCTGCTGCTGCTATGAACAATTTGCTGACAGGAGATGCTGAAAAACATTGTCACTCTTATCAAGCCAAGGGTATGGCCAAGGGGCTACTCCAAGGATTTTGCATTGCACTCCTTTCCTTTTTCTCGGTGGTTTCTGTGAACTTCCCAATTGGTGTTGCCAGATTTTTTAGCAATTAGTAGCGTTTGATCATATTATATTCTACATAGCTGTAGGCAGGTTAATTTGCAGCTGCCTGCTAATGATATCCCAGGTCTCACAAGCTGGAGCAGGTTTCTCAGACTCCAGGCTGCACGCTGGAACTTGGCAATAGTTGAACTATCCCACTTCAATCTGCTCAGGCTCACTAGCTTCAGCAGGTATCTTGCTGTCAATCTCAAGCTGAATATAGCCTTTGAACTGCCACTTGGAGTACCTCAATACATATTTTAATTCTTCCAAATGCATTCCTCTGGGAGCAAAACATAGTGCTTATAGTAACAGGAGGAGGGATTGTGCCCTAGAAAGCTGTGAGAGAGGGGAATTTAGGCACTATAGTAGGAAAATAGCTAACTCTACCAAAGTGACACTTAAAAGGCTAGAATAATTCTTAAAGAGTATCAATAAAAATAGAGAAGCATTGCCGTGTCTGCAAATAGCAGTAGAGATACCATTATCACAAAGCTATGTTGGAGACTTTGTTCTCATTGTTTAAAAAGCTGCTGAAAAACTGATGACAGGGGAAAAAAAAAGAACTAAAGGAGTTTAGAATGTTGTAAACCACCTTGTTCTGACAAGGTGTTTCCTTTATATCCAACAAAAGTTAAGAGATAATTAAAAAAAAAACTATGCAAGGGAGAGGTATTTCACTACTGACAGTAAGGAGAGACAGTACAATCAAAAGGTCACAAGTTAAAGTTCTTCACGTTCAGAATAGAGAGACACTTAAATATTGAGAAAAATAACCAAAATCTATGATGAAATCTAAATTTTTTGAAATTAAGAATCAACAATCATATCTAATAAAGATACTTAGTTCAAGTTTAAGAACCAATTGACAGAGTGCAGCTGTTGCTAACTGAATGTTTGTAATTATTGATGTATGATTCAATAGCAGGAAAGCCCCAGAGAGATGCAGAAAGTTCAAAGATGAAAACCACCAAACATTTCTGTCACAATGGCTCTGCTATTCCAGTGATCTCCATTAGGCTGTGCCTTTATAAAACTAAACCAGTGAGAGTATCCACCTCTTCTCTTCTAAGAGCATGAATGGCCATCATTTTATTGCTGACAACAACACAGATTCACCATTTTACTAAGTTCTTTTTCCATAGAAATGAAATGCTAGTTAGACTATGCCTTGCAATATCTCACAGCTGATGGAGATAGGAATGATGTGTCTGGATGCATAAACATTGACATGCAGTGCAACTGCCTAAAGACAAAATTAAGATTATGGAAAGACCTGCATTTGAAATCACCAATTAAATGAAAAAAAAAAAACTCGATTGGAAGCAAAATTTGTGTTTCTGTGAACCTGCTTGCTGTTCTATTTACCCTCAATCAAAGAAAAAATTTAAAAATAAAAAATATTAATTAAATGGATGCACTTGGTTGGGATTGCAATCCAACCATTGATTCAAAGTATAGACTAAGATTTGAAAAGGGTTTAGAAAGAAGAGGTGTTGAATAGATGATGGGGTCACCAACAGAAGCACATGTTCCCATTTAACTTATATACTAGGGCATGAGATTCAGGAAGCCTGTCATATACAGATTTATTCTAGGGAATGTTCAAAGGCACATAATGGATATTTTCACATTAGGGCTATGGTAAGCAAAGCTCAGTTTTTATACAAAGCCTAAGCTAATTGACTTTTCAAAGCAAACAGCAAGTTATCTGATACAACTGAAAAATATTCAATTCACTACTTCAGCATTTGTAACATGGATATCAAGTGGTGATTTGGACTGTCATGATGCTGTCAATCCTTGAAATATTATCTGCATGTATAAAGCAAGAAGAAAACAAGCTAAACAATTTTACTAGTTCTTTTTAGATATATTGCTGCAAGGGTTCTTAAAAGACAAAACCCAGCAACTTTGCTTTTTCTTGTGCTCAGCAAAACCTAGAAATATTTCTTAGAACAATGTCAAATAAATTTCCTTACAAAAGACACCTTATTAAACAGTGTGTTAGCTAGTAAGGCAATTACGTGAAATCAGTCAAAGGGCAGAGAAACAGTTGCTTAATTGTTAGCAAACTTCTAAAACATACATTTTCTTTAAAATGCCAAATATAATTGTGGTGTGACAGTTACTGGAATGCAAAGTGCTAGAGGCATAGCCAGAACTTATAGCAGTGAGAAATACTAGTGATCTGGAATTAGAGTCTAATATCTGATAGTAGAACTTCAAATCTCAGATCTCTTTCTCTGTAGAGGAAGATCAATCATTAAAAGCATTTTCTAACAAAACTAGTTAACAATCTAATTAAATTTCAGTCAAATTCAGTCAAATTTCATTTGAGATTTGAAATTTATGCCTAAATTCTAGACTTCTCTAATAATAGACTGGTTTGTGAAGAGAAGGTATTTTGGTAAACATTAGCAAAGTATTCAGTAAATGGTAAATATTGAAAAAAAATTACAAAAATTACTTTCTGGCAGATTGCTCAGTACTATTTGGTAGAGATGAGTCTAGCTTTCTCAGCATATGAATGTACAGTTTGGAGCTTTAAAGCCTGTCCACCAGGCAGTGTTTGTGGGTTGCATGGGTGTCCTTGGAGCACTGTCTCATGGCTCAATGCCTTTTGCTCTGAACAATTCTGCTTCACAAGGACAACTGTAATTTAGTGCCAAATGATATGTATTTTTGCGTATCAAGAAAAAATAGTTAAAATAAATAGTGTCTTGCATTTTAAGTAATCATGCTGAAGTCAATGTTCTTGTGTATGGAATAAGTTACTACCCAGAATAAAGAATAATTTTAGTTTTGGCATAATAAAACAATCAAGTTTTGGTGAATCCAAATGCTTGACTTGAAGTCTAGACAAACTAAACATTTGGGTTCAACCTGGAAATTATCAAAGCAGATATGGCTTCAATAATTTGAAAACTATTGATACTGACATATTGAAACAGAAGCTTACAGTTCTTACTTTATGGGAAACCCTGCGCTATAGAATCATAAATAAGACCCTGTATTTTTACAAAAAATGTTATTCAGAGAATGGGGATGACATCTCACAATGCATAGAAGCAAACCAATCCAATTAATAAGCAGGTGACCAAAGTCAAAGGTCTCTGAAAGGCAGCACTGCTGAATTCAAGACATTTATCAAACTGTCTCACAGAAGTATTGTTAATCTAAATGTGTCTGGTCTAAAGCGCTGGTAATTTATTTGGATGTTTCATCACTTGTGAAGTTTGTGCCATTAGTATTTAATCATGTGAGATTCATAATCATCCTCCCTTCCGGCAAGATACCTCAAGGACAATAAAATCCTGCAGTTTTGTCTCCCTGTTTCCTTTTCCCCTTCCATCTACACCAGTGAAGAGGCATTTTAAAGATAGAGTGCTGCACTAACACTTAACATTATGAGGATATTTTCACAGGCAGAACTTTTTTTAGCCACCCATTGTGGGGTTATTTTCTCAAGTTTCTTTATTTTTCTCCTGTAGGTCTCTCTAGGTTGATCCTGGGAGCAATGCCGACTGAAATTCACACCAAAGGCTTACCAGATAATACATATTTGAGTATTAAATATTTCATATTCCCTGGGCACTACCTTCATGCTAGTTTTTTAAAATGTCAGTGCAGATGATACCAGCCAGCTTGTGTTCCTTTGGAAGAGAGGTGTCTGCATGGGACTTACTAATGACCTCAGGAAAGAGCATTAGTGTGCAGGAAGAAAAGGGGGAAAGATAAGCAGGTTTCCAGAAAACACTTGGGAAAACATGACAAGCCATTCTGAAATGTTGAGCCTGTTGGTGCTGAATGCTTAACTGTCCAAAAAGGAAAATACAAATGATTTTGTGATCCAGTAAGCCATATGCACAGGTTGGGGATGAGAGAGGATACAATTCCCTCCCAGGGGAATATCTGCAGAATCAGGAAGGCAGGTCAGAAACAGTCTCTTTCTCACAAGACCCTCCAACTGTGTTTACATGTGTAAATGTGTTCATTTTGAGAATATTGTTATTAGATTTTCAGTTCCTCCCTACAGCAAAACCCTATTTTTTAGGGGAAAAAAAGTTCAGAGGGAAATCTAGGGCAACAGAAACACATTTGAGAACAGGTTGTCATGCTGCTAAGAAACAAGAAGGACTATGCAGGGAGATGTGGTTCCGCGACACAAATGGCAGACAGTGCGTTTCACCAGTATCAAAACTGTTTAACATGTCCCCAGAAGTTAAAATGCACTTCAGTTATGGGAACTTTGACTCAATAGATTCCAAATTGCTCCTTGTTTCATTTATAGTTCTTCACAACAGAGAGGACTTTTCATGGACCTCTACTGAAAGTAAGGACTGAAGTTTGAAACCATGGTGTTATTAGAAGTGGCTCACTGACATTGTATTAGCTTATACCATTGTCAGGCACACTGTTAAGAATCAAATGGCAAGATTTAGAATAACCTTACATAACATACTTTTAAAGAAACATTCCCCTCCCCTTTTTTTTTTTTCTCTAAAATGTCCCAAGTACTAGGAGAAGTGAGAATCATTTGAGTAGAGCTTGTAAGTTGAGAGAAGGAACGGAAGAAATGTAAACCACTACTGTTACCAAAAATAATGAGGAAGCATATTAATGTTACCAGGTGTCAGAGGTTCTATCTCATGTTTTAAGACTCCTGCAAGTGTCCTTCATCTATACAAATATTTAACTCCTGATTCAAGGACAAATCTCAAGCTACATAAGTTTCAGAATATTGATGCCAAAAATTAACCTGCTCATCTTTTAGCTATTCTTTTAAACAAAACAAATAGACTGCATATAAAGAACAGGGACAGAATCTTCCATCACTGTGGATCCAACTGGTTCTAATTAATTTGGCAGTGAAAATAGCTTAAGCAAGAACTGTCTTATCAGCTGGAAGGTCTCCTCTGAATAAGTTCCTAGAGGTACTTAGGAGGCATACTAGGCTCCTTCATCTTCATACTGTAATGTTCAGGTAAAAAAAGATTTACAAGGTACTGCCCACTTGTTGCACCAGCTTGTAGTAATCGACACCAGCCAATAAAATTTAGGTAATTTAATTATGAACAGTGATTAAAATTTGCAAACTTTGCAAATGATATCTGATAGCTGCTTTTTCTACTAAGAAAAACTCATGTTTCACTTCAGTCTACAATCTAAAAGATGTTTAAGTCCAGATTTATAAAGATATTTAGAAATGTCTACAATAATGAAAAAACCCATAAAAATGCATGGCTACTCAGCTTCTATTGATGAACGTCAGCAAAAGGGCTAGAAAAGAGCTCAGACAATATCATAGCTAATTCTCTTTCACTGTTAGGTATGTTGCTGCTCGTTTTTCACTTTGTATTGAGCAAATTTTCCTTATTTGGAAAAGAAAAATACTGGCACTTCTGTCTATTTCTAGAGACATGTCTTCTCTGTGTTGCTCAATAGACAGATAGCTTATACGTATTTCATGTTTGCATTTGAAGTAGCAGACCCTTTTCTGAGATCTGGCCAAAGGCACAGATCATTAGACCCGTCTTGATGTGACTAAGCATAAAGTAAAATAACTTTAGTTACTATATGCAGTTAACAACAACAAAGTTTCTCTAGAGTTGGAAGTTGCAATTGACCCTTTACAAGAGCCATTCTTGCCTTTGACTAGATAGGGAGTCTAGAGTGGCTAGAATTTGTATAGATACTTAGGGATCTTGAATTTAGTTTCTTTATGCATCTCTATGGAGCTAGGTACCTCTTTTAAGTGCTTTGTTGTGGGAATACATAGAAGAATATGCTTAACTGATTTCCTAAGCTGTGCCCCAGGTGGAAGAGAGCAGTTGAATCTTAGTCTCTTGTCATCTTGAAATGTTAAGTATTGAGACAGAAAATTCAAGATGTGTGACCTGTAATGCAGCACAGCTCACAAAATTTGTACTGAGAAAACAGACAAGGAGATAGTGCTACAAAGCAAAGTTACAGTTTCTCTTGAAAAAGCATGTATGGTGCCATAAATATGATGATAGATTAATTAATGTTATCTCCTTTTCTAATGTAAAAATAAATTAGTATATAAACAAATTCTTCTTACGTTATAATTTTTATGTATCTGGATGCATACTTGCAGTGCATTTGAGAAGACAGGTCAGATTACTCTTAATCAAGTCTTGTTCGCCACAGTCGTTTAATTGGATAAAATCACTGTCATTCATTCTACAATGTCTCTGAAGATGAACTGAGCATAAACAGGTGCATAACAATCTCAGTGAAATTCACAACTGATTATTGGCTTGCGTCAGTACACAGAGAGATATATTTGTCACTTTGTTTTCAGCAGAGGTATCAAAACAAATTAGATTGTAAGCATTTGTGCCATAACAATATGTAGCATCAAGTAATGTTATTAATTTTTTTTCTGAAATAATCTATATTTCTAAATGCATAAGAGATTTTTAGCTTCTTTTAAGACATTCTTAAACCCCTCACTGATGAAAATATATGTATTCTCCTTTTCATTGACAAATTTACCCTGCATTATATCAGAATCATCTTTGACCCGAGCTCCTTTGAACCAAGTATATGTTTCATATTAAAAGGGTTTCTTAAATGATGATGCTTGAGATTACAGGGGAATCTCAGACCTTCAGTTAGTAGGAAGAGTATTTTGTATCATAAAGGGTCTGTACTACAAGAAGACAGTAAGGTCCAGTGGATACAGAATACCCATGTTCCTTTTGCATTTAAACTATGCAGTCCTTGTCTGACTTTGAACAGTGCTTCACATCTTTCTACATTGGAGTGGTTTGTGTACTATTCTTATCATTATAGTTTTGGAACAGCTGCCAGTAAGACACTAAAAAAGTAATTATACATCTGTTTCTTGTCCTTTGAGGAGTGAGAAGTATGTTAGTGGAGTATTTGCTTTGCATTTTTAAAATGCATATTTCTATAGGTTTATATAAAAGTGATAAAGTCAAAGAAGTGACTTGTGCCTATAGCAAAGTTGTGAAGTTTGCCCCTGAGAGCACATTTCCGTGTCTCAAACCCTCACTGAGAAAGTTGTTTAGCTTGACTGTGAGTTCATCACCATTACTATAGAAAGTTTAGTTATACTGAGGAAAGTCATTGTGGATGAAGGTTTCTTTCAGAGTTTGAGGTAATACTGAAGCATTTGATGCTTTAAAGATGAGGATAAGGAGCTTGCATTTGATTAATAATTAAATGATAACCCATCTGATGGATTCATGGCTCTTCTAGATTTGTTTCAGTTTGCCATTGTATGTGCACATCTATTAGGCCACACTGAAAACCCAATCTGTACCCCTTACTATTAAAAAAATGGTTTTGTTTTAAAACATCATTTTTTCCAGTGCATGGGCTAGCTGTGAGCTGTATGCCTTCTAACAGTGTCTTCTTTCCCTATAGGAATTTACTAAACGATGTGTATCACAGCAAACTCAGGATGCATCCATGACTAAATAGAATGGAATCTTTCTCCATCATTTGAAACCATTTGCTTTTTACATTTTGTCTGTTGGAAACCAATATTTGAGGAATTCATTGCAAGAGACTTCTGTTGAAACTAAGTTTTCTTAACTAATAAATCTGTAAAACATACTATGTATGTACTACATAGGAACAGATTTCTCGTTATACAGCTGTATTAGAAACAGCACTGTTGCAAGCAAAAATGTAAAACTAGAGCCCTTTTCAACTTCTTGGCCTTTAACTCTCTTCTGTGTGTGTGTAACTGTTGTCTGTTTCCACAGTACTACATTCTGCTGCAGAACTTCCTAGCAGTGCTGGAGAACTTCAGTATGGAGAGTCAATATGTTTGTCACCTTACTTCTCCATTAAAGACAAGATTCTCCATATGGGATCTCAATGCACAGCTTCCAGCTTGGTTTTTTGAGGAGAGGAATCATTCAATTTTGACTGGTGGTGTAGGTAAGGGCACTGAAAGTGTGCACACTGCTGTCATGGTTTAACTCTCCCACCTGCAGTGGGATGAAGAAGGGAAAAGATAACAAGGGCCTCATGGATTAAAGTAAGGACAAGGAGGTATCAACTACCAGTTATGGTGATGGGCAAAATAGACTCAACTTGGAGTAAAAAAAAAAATCAATTTAACCCACCATCAATCAAAATCAAACGCAAAACAGAACAGGATGATGAGACATACAACTGAATCTTTAAAAACACCTTCTCCCTACCTCTCTCTTCTTTATAGGCTCAGCTCTTGTCTTGATATCTCTACCTTCTCTTCCTCACTGGCACAAGTGTTTGGGTAATGAGGGTTGCAGTCAGTTTGACACAGATTGTCTCTGCCACTTCTTCCTACTCAGAGGAGGAAGACTCCTCACATTCTTCCCCTGCTCCATCATAGAGTCACTCACATAGGAGATAGTCCATGAATCTCCCCAGTGTGAGGCCTTCCCACATACTGCAGCTCCTCATGAACTGCTCCAGCATGGGTCCCTTCCATGGGCCACAGTCTTATTAGCAGAATGCTCCATCACAGCCTTCCCACACAGTTATGACCTTCTTCAGGCACCACTATCTTGGCTTTATTTTTGCCCTCTGTGTATTGTAGGGGGACAACTGCTGTTTCACCACAGGATGCGGCGAGGTCTCTGCTCTGGCACACCTCCTCCCCTTCTTCACTGATCTTTGTGTCCTCATAGTTGTTCCTCCCCCATCCCACTTCCTCTCATCGCAATTCCTCCTCCTTCCACAGATCTCCCCTTTTTAAATAGTGGTTGCAGAGGTGCCCAGTTGTCCCAGCCTGGCCCAGAGGTGGGTCGAATTTAGAGCTGGGGGAAGTTTCAAGAACTCCTTACAAGGGCCACCACTGTAGCCCCTCCCTCACTACCAAAAAAACCTCAACTCTGCAGAAAGGGATAAAATTGGTTTCTACCACTTAGAATTTTCTAAACTCTGCAAATTTCATTCTTAAATATATTATACTGGCTTAATTTTGCTGAGAAATGTCACTGAATAACAATTTATCTTTCACCAAACTGGCACAGTCTAGAAACACAACATAAGAACAGATTTAATTTTGGCTTCCACATGGAAAGACTTTAGAGGAAGGACTTGCACAATGAATTGAGTACAGATGTGTATTCACAGTCAAAAGAATTTTATGCCACCCTGTTGGAAGGCTTCAGTACATTTTGGCACAATGCTTGAAATTTTTGTTATTACCCTCTCACTCAACAGTAGTATTTTATAGTTGACCATATCAGAGGTAGTGGAAAGGCTGACAACAAAAGTTTGCTGGAGGGAAAGCTATTTGTCGATGCTACTGCAGCAGTTCCAGTTCTTCAATCTAGCTTGAATGCAATTCCAATTGGCTCTTGGGTTATTCTCTGTGAATTTTGTCAGAGGGTTTTATAAGACCAGAAACCACCTAGAATTGCTGTATTTGTCTAGCTTGACTTTAAGTATAAACAAGAGTGCTGACACAAGGAAAACCAAAGTTCTTTCCCATCCAGCTTTTCTTTTTTTCTGCTTGGGTTGTCAGTACTCTACAGAAGCATGTGATATAACTGCACAGTAATTAACAGAAATATACTCTTGTTTCAGGTGGGCTCCACCACTGCTGTTATTTTCTTTCCCAGAGTATCAGATGTTGCTGAGGTAACAAACTCTGCCGCTTTGCACACTAGCGAATTCTCTTCTTAGCCTTTATGTTGCTACTTCACTTAACTTTCTCCTACTCTGACAACATTTGATTGTCATGTAAATTTAATTCTATTGAAATGGATTTACATTTCAAAATGAAACTATTTTATCGGCCATATGATACATCTTGGGTCTGGTAAATCTGAAGGGACAGGGAAAGCGGTTTCAATCATGTGTGAGGATTGCTTGGTAGAAAAAAAAAATAAAAGCAACTGAATTTTGTCATTGTCCTTGTCTTGATGAAGACTGCTAGTGTTATAGACCAATGAAAGTCAGACAGGCAAGATAGAAGTTTGACCCCCATGCTAAGTGTTAAACGGGCATGAGCTCTGAAAGAAGCATGAAATGTTTAGTGCTATGAACTGTAGTGACAGCCTGACCTGTGTGGCTGCAGGGTACTGTAAGGAACAGGCTATAGACAGAGAATGACCTTACAGCAGGAGCTTGGTTTGGCTGGCCCTAGTCATCGGGAACAAGCTCTTGAGTGCCCAGAGGACTAGGGAAAGCTGGCATGAAAGTCTTTGCATTCCTGCTGACTGATGCCTTGTGTGTAGCTCTGAAGAGGCAGAAGTGATTAACGGTTTTGCCTAAACCACCAAATTTTCTGCTTAGAAATTGCAGTGAAAACAGTAATTTTGAAATTATGGTGACCTGTGTCTGTGCATGAGTGAAAGCTGCCTTGAACTGTGGGCAACTCTCTCCTACCACTTTTGTAAATCTCTACTTTAACAAACATTGTGACAGTCACTGCTGTGGTCTTCTATGTTTCTTCACACCCCACCACTTTTCTCATTAACAAAAAGACAGATGTGGGGGGTCACTGTCATGCTTCTCCTTTTACTGAAGATGTTTTCAAGGTTGTGTGTAGTGCCACAGTCAGATTTTTCACACAGCTGGCACTTTGTTGTCACTTGTGATGCTGCATTTCCCAATAGCTGAGGCAGTAGAGTGAGGCTATAATAGTGCTTTTTGGCAGTACAAACATATTTGAACTTCTAGAGATGCTTTCTTTTATCTAATGGTTCAAATTATTTGCTGTGCTCCTTTCATATTGTTTTTGACCTCCTACTATCTGATAAAAATGGTTTTGCTGAGCTTTCCTCTTATAGTATTTACTTTCCCTCTATATTTGCAATCACAATAATTCTACCAGACCTTTCACTATTTCTTCCCTTTTAACTGATATCGCATTTTTGGAGGTATCGTCAGCTGTTATAGCCACTGCTTTATACGACTTTAAAGTATGCTAGCATAGAGACATTGCTTCATAAACAGTGAACGTTAAGCTCATCCAGTTTTCATGGGGAAAAGATAGGATATGCTGCTAGTATGTACATGTTTTGCCAATTTTCTATTAAAAAAATAAAATAGGGGATTTTCTTCTGCTGGTCTGGTATCTGATATTAGGTCTAATTTCTCCTTACCTCCAGATTCTTCACGGTACACTCCACAATACTCCAGCTGATGACACTCCTCCTCCAAAAATGCCAACCCCTCCCCCCAAACCAAAACAAGTCAAACATCTGTATTCTATAGAACATTTTAGCTCTTCTTATGCATACAAACACTAAGAGGTATTTTTATCTTTACACACTGTAAGATGGCCTCATAGCTGCTAGCTTTCATAAGTGACATGGCCAAAAGAAAAAGAGAAATTATAAAAATTAGTTGAAGATATGTCACTCATCATTTTTTACTTCAGTTATTCCATCTCTATTCTTCCTTTCTTCTCTAAATCCAGTGGATATGCTACTTGAGAGTAATGTCTTTTGTTTCTATCCTAGACCCCCCTCAATTCCAGAGCTTTCTCTCATGCAATCTAGAAACATTTACTCAAAGGTTTCTAAAGATTTCTTCCTAAAAATATCTCAGAATCACAACTCAAATCCTTCCTGACTGGTGATTAATCTCTAAATGCTCTGACCTTTTCTTATAGACCCCTAACTCCCAAACTTAGGTAACTGGTGAAGCAGTGAAAGCTGGAAGGTGCTGTGAGAACAAGAGGTACTGAGGGAACAACAGAAAAAGTGCATAGAAACAAAGACATGGAAAATAATTTCCATTCTCTGTGGTCAGGACAAAGTATGTAGGTTTATATTCACGAGTATATGAAAAGAGGTAGCCCCTCTATCCCTTTCTGTGACAGGCATCTTGCCTGATGCAATCCCTTGCTAGCTCATGAGAGAGAAGAGGTTGGCAAGCAGACTGAAGGATGCTGCAATAGCCATGCACAAATCATCCAGGAGAGATGAGCAGTTGTGTTTGAGTTTCCCAGCAGATATACTGGGTTTTTATCTCTGCAGCAGACCTCATTGTCAGGAACTGATAGATTATGCAGAAGTAAATGTATAAAGTCAAAGGGCATAATGAGAGTTATTCAATCCCCAGTCTAAATGTCACTGTAAAATTATCTTCCATGCACATACTCCATGACCCTCCACAGGGATAGAGCAATTCCCAAAGGGAAGTAGACTCTTTGGGGGTCTATTTTGTATGAAGAGGGAAGTCACTTTACACTGGATTGTCACCTGCTCCTGCCGCTATGACTGAAACATCTCTTTCATAGTAATCTAGGCTGTTCTCAGAGTAAGAATGGATTAAAGTCTCATTCACATCTGTCCAAATAAATAGGACAGTCATTTTTTATTAGCTTCTGTTGGTCAGCCTACCCTCATCCAAGATTTTTCTTTCTGAGAGTGATTTATTTTGCTGAAATAAATCAACTTTCTTCTCAAGTCTAGTCTTCCACAGTTAGCATCACCATTTCACATAGATTTAACCCAGAAGGTTTAACCTAACATTTGCTGCATACTCACCAGACATTGCAAGCTGCAAAACCACCACAGATTTGATTTTGAGGCCAGTAAATGGTAGAGAAAAAAAGCAAAAGTGATCATTTAGCCTACTTGGAGCACACTTTCCTACCATGGGACATGATGTAGCCAATCTATCTGATTTCATGAATAGCTACAGTTTTATAAGGTGTTTTGGGGAGGGCCTATGATTCTCAAAAGAGCCCTGCCAGAAGGAATACACTATATCTTCAGCCTTTAAACACTACTTCAGCAGGAAATCACTTTGTAAGCAGGGATTTAACAAAGCTCAGACATCAGAAGTGTTACCTACGTAACCAACCCATTACTGCTCGGGAACAAGAAAACTGAAAAATCTATGTAACTCCAATCTCAAAACAGGGATCACAGTAGAGGAATGAGATGATTCTTCCCACAACCAATACAGGAGAGTAAAATAAAAGCAATGAACACCAGCAGATAACATGAGCAAGCTTGCAATATCACTTGCTACATCTAAGGAGATTTTCAAAGTCTGTCATATTCCAGATAAGATTACAGTCTGCAAGTGCTTACTTTCAAGTGTGTAGTAAGGCTACTGGAAATTGATTCTGTGATTGTCATGTTACTCAGGCATTTAAGATTCCTAGGCTGACAAACAAAAGTACCTTCAATATAGGCAAAACAAGGACTCATACAAAATACACAAAACATTTGAAAAGACGAATTTTATTTTCTAGAAGCATTGAGGAACTGGCACTGTCATTCAGGTTTAAAAATTAGTGAAAAATAACATTTAGCATTGAAATATTTCACAAATCTTTTTAAAAAGCTGGTTTTGATAGTGTTCATGGCTATGGGACAGATTGCTCTTAGTTTGAAGTTTGTGTATGGTGATCCTATCTACAAATGACAACAAAGACAGAAACTACAAAAGTCAAAAGTGGAGAGTAAAACTAAACTAAGCAGCATCACAGATGACATGGGGGAAAAACGAAAAAAGAGAGAAAAAAATATCAGTATAATTGCATACCTTTCGGTTTTGATTGGTTTGCATAAGGCCTTGATTCTCTCATAACATGCAATTTTTGTCATCAAAAGCTACATTACCACAAGGTGGCAGTAAAAAATTACTTATTGCTTATTTTTGACACCTGGTTACGTAAACAGTAAATACACCTAATATCCCAATGTTGAACTTATGCAAATAACAAACCTATCTCATCTGTTACTAAAATGACACATATGGTCAAGTTCTAACATATATGTGGAAAAAAGGCACTAATTTCAGTCAAACTATTCAATTATCATAACTGAGGAATAATGAGTCTTAATTTCCAAAGTATGTCAAGTTGTAGAAAATCCTTTAAATATTAAGTATAATCAACCATTTCTCTTCCACTTGGCAACCAAAATCCCTGAAATGCCATAGAATTGGAACATTATCTCCATTTAACTTACCTTATGATACAGAGAAAAAAAAAGAAAATGAGAATGGATTTTAATGAAACTCTTGCTTCTATCAAATACAACAGAACAGAAGAGTTCTCTGCTGACCCAGTTAGTGGTACAATATTCCTCTTCCAGAAGAAGAGTGAATACGTCAAATCTTGCTTCTGTCAGAGGCAGTTGAGATTCATTCAACACAGTTGATATAAGGATCAGCTCCTAAAATGTTATTGGATATAAATGATTGCTCAAGAAGAAGAATGTGGTGGTGGTCACACTGCAGTGATTTTTTTTTGCTGAAGGTCAGACAGAACTTCCCCTTCTACCTACTTTAATGAGTGCAAAAGTGTCAACTCATCCATCATTACATTTTTCCTGTGCCTAGTCATCTCTAGTAGTCAAAGCTACTGTGGACTGGGATCTTACTTTTCCAAATCCTAGCCTTCAGTGTTAACTTCAAGTGTAGCTACCCTTCCTTGTAAGGGCTAAGTTGTGCAAACAATCACCCTTCCAGCCACAGACGTGCTTGGTACCATGCACAAGTAGGTACTTTTCAGTCTCCTATCAAGGGAACCTAAAATCAGTTTCTCGTGCATTGGTTATAAGGTCTATAACCTGCACTATGTCTTTTGCTAAATGTTATCTCTGACTTAACAGATGTTTCCACATCACAGGACTACAGGATGCTATGCCTCCTCTGAGGGTGTCATAGCATGCTAAGAAGTTGCTCCACGCTCCCATCTCTGTGTTTGTCAGGTAAATTATTTTAGATTTAAAAAGTCTTTACATGTACAACAACACTAAAACATATCTTGAGTTGAAATCGCTATCTACGGTAAATCTTATTATTTATAGAGCGCTATAAAGACTGTATTTCCCAGACACTTTAATAGGTAGGAGAGATCTAATCTCCATCCTGCTGACATGGGCATGGAGATTTGTGCTCCCTTCCTGGCATTTAGATCAGGTCTGAGAAGTGCAGACGGCTCTGAGTGGTACTGAAGATCTGTTCTAATCCTGCTGGCCTGTGCCTGACAGGCTGCAAAATGAGAGTCAGGTACTTGGCTGCCCTTCTCACAGGGCTGCTGCTAATGAGCCACAGCTCTTTCCAAGGGCCCATACAGCTGGTTTGTCAGTAGTTGCTAACAAACTTTATTTCAGTCTTGCTAAGACTGTTGATGGCCCTCCAGACCTCTGATAGGACACAGAGATCAGGAGTGGACCCTGGGGGAATAGGCTGCCTTCATTGACTTGAAAGCTGGAGGCCAGTCACTTCTGATGCTGCCAGCTTCAGACCACAGGACAGATCATGAAGACAACCATTGCACTAGCTTCTCCAAAGAGTGTCTCTGCTTTGATCTAGAGGAATAAGAGAGTTATCTTCTGAAATTAAGGATGAGAGGATGGTCTGTGGCAGACCAAAACAAAATAAATAAACCTGAAGAGAAGAAAAGCTGTTCAAAAGGTGTGTAGCTCCGCAGTGTGTTTAGCTACTTCCTTGCTCATAACATAAATGAAAATGGAGAAAAGGCTAGGTGGTTTGATTGTTTAAAATTGTTTTTAACTTTACATTGTTGAGAGGAAGGGGGTCAGGTAGTAGTATGAGAGGAAGAAAAATATGCTCCAGGGAACTACATTTGACATTTTTTTCAAAGAGAATCCCCAAAACCACAAGGCCTTAAGCACATGTATTTTCATCTGGGTTTGAATCATAGGCAGCAAGAGATTAAAATTTACATGATTTAAAGTTGCTTTCTTCTCATGGTGATATATCACAGAATAAGAATAAAAAATCCCCACCCTCCTATGAAGTTCATGAATAACAGGGATAGTTTCTGAGAGGGTAGAGAAGCACTGGGAGTTTCTGAGTATAGTCTCTCTGTCCCTGACTCATTCCTCATGGTGAACTCCTGCACGGCTGGTAGAAGAAAGCAAAGCTATGGCAGACTGAAGGAGTAGAGGAAGAGAGAATAATAATGATTAAACAACTGATACTTGGGGCCCCTGAGATTTTAATACTAGGTAAAAACAGTACGACTACTGTGGCAGGACTACTGAGACAGAACTAGAGGCTGTTAAGTTCAGATCTCACCTTTAAACTGGCTTTTGCCTTCACTTTCCTCCTAACTTACAGACTCAGACAGGAGAACAGAGGCTGGTGGCTGTCATTTCCCAGTGTTTATATGTGACAGCATGGATCCGTGGTCCTCTAAATTATAGTCTTCAGGTGAGTTGTACTATATACAGTGACCTGTACTACTACACTTCCATATGTGATCATTGTAGCAGATTTTGTTAAACGCTTCCAATGAAATCCCACATATCTCAGATTACCATTGAAGTCTTTGATTCATGCAGACATCAGCTGAAACAAATAAACAAGATTTGAATTCTATTATAAAAATCACAACTTCTCATTTTAGTGGGGTGTGCTGAAATAAGTAGTTTTTAATCTTAATAGTCAGGAGCTCTTCCATGTAATATTTATGAAAGAATGTGTTCTAGGCTATTCTGAGCTCCCAGATGAGAGATGCTTGAAAAAAATTAAAAAGTAATTATGTGCATTGTCACTAGGCATTTGGGAATAGAGTATGTTACAACAGGCAGAAAATATCTTAACCCTTCAATAACTGGCCTGTTTTCTCTGCATGAATAATACCTTTGCAATGAGCAGAAAATTTGAGTTCAAGGATAAATTTAAAGATAATGGAAGATGTTGGCAATTTATGTATGTTCTATGAAAGGAAATATAATTTTTTGAGCTAATGTAATCTCAAATGCATAATTTTAATGATGGTGAAAACTTTTATTAGTAGAGTTTTTAAAAATATATTTCTAGGTATTCTGAAATGCTTCTTATCTCCTGGTGATGTTAATTAGATTCTTACAAATGAACAAGTGTAACAAATCTGGCCCAGATTTGTCTCCCAGTATGCTATGGAGAATCAGAGAAAGCCAGAAGTAGGTATTTTCTTTTTGGTTTAACCCTAGTAGGCAGCTCAGCCTCACACAGGCTGTTGCTTGCTCCCCTCCAGTGGGATGGGGAGAAGAACCACAAGAGTAAACAAGAAAACTTGTGAGAATACAAAGCTGCACTTGAAAGCAAAGAAAAATAAGGAATTAATCCACTGCTTCCCATCAGCAGGTAAGTGTTCAACCATTTCCAGAAAGCAATACTTCATCACCTGTAATGGTTACATGGGAAGGCAACATCATAGCTACAATATCACTCCTTCTTTCCCCTCACATTTTATTACAAAGCACAACATATATAGTGTAGGATATGCCTTTGGTCAATTGGGATCAGCTGTCCTGGCTGTGTCCCCTCCCAGCTTCTTGAGTACCCCTAGCCTGCTCACTGGTGGAGAGGAGTGAGGAGGAGAAAAGGCCTTGACTCTTTGTTAGCTCAACATTAGCTAAAACATACCTATGTTATCAAAACTGTTTTAGTCACAAATCAAATCCAAGCATTGTACAAACTACTATGAAGAAAATTAAATCTATCCCAGAAAAAAAAAAAAATAGTACAATGTGGTCAAGAGATATTGATATTATTTCATATTTATCACTATTGCAATTTGAGACCACCACAGACAAAACTGAATAGTGTCACAAGTCAAGAATAACTACAGCTGTGACTCTTGATAGTTTCTTTCAATTGCATGTCCTTCAACATACTTGTCTTTCATGTTTGCTTATATGCAGTCCTGTCCATCTCTGGGTCTCTCTGTGTCTCTGTGAGACAGTCTGCATGACTGTCTGGTTCTGCTAGCTTCATGAAAAACCCTAGAGTGTCAAAACCCTGCATAGATGTGGTCACTTTAGCCCATGATCAGCTGGGGGGGTTCATACAGTGCAACTGGTCTTCAGAGGCTCAGGAACTCCCTATAGCTTCTGCTCACATGCTGTATGCAGCAGCTTCTGAAGTAGTAACATGCAAGGCCTGTTCAGAAGTGGGCGAGTGGGATGCATGTATTCTGTCCTTCATTTTGGCTGGAATCAAACCAAGTTTTAAAGCAGCAAAGCAACATTAAGCAGACTGACATGATGAAGGAACAATACTGAAGCCATTTCTACTACAAACTGTTCATCTAGACATAGCCCAAAAATACATTGGAGTACACTAGAATCAGATCTCCATCTCCATCAGAATAAGAGTGCTGTTTACTGGACAGTTCATTTTGAGACCGGGATAATCATTTAACAAACTTTGAGGAGAAAGAGAAATTACATTTGTCCCAGCACATTGATTGCAGAATTGGAAGCAAAGAAAAGAGAGACAAGAAGGAGGAAAGAGAAAAAAAAGGAGAGAAAGAAAAAATATCAT
This sequence comes from Colius striatus, assembly GCF_028858725.1. Lineage (NCBI taxonomy): Eukaryota > Metazoa > Chordata > Aves > Coliiformes > Coliidae > Colius > Colius striatus. The sequence goes on from NC_084759.1 coordinate 167,956,991, forward strand.
GAAGTCCCTGTCAGTTCTGACCTGAGTTGATAGCTCTGTTCTCCAGTTTCCCTTCAGGATCCTTTTCCAAGGCATCACTCAGATATTTGGTTCAAGACAGCTTCCAGAAAAATTTCTCTGTCATAGTGGTACCATTGAAAACCGATTGTTTCTTTTGATTAAAATTCTTATTTATACTACTGCTCAGTAAATAACCGGGGGTACAGATGAGTAGCTGCTGGTACCCCAGTGCTCTCTGTTCCTGATGTTCAATTTAGAGAAAACATTTCATCCTAGTATCAAATGATTTCATTCCTTTCCTTCTTTTTCAATCACAAAAGTTATTCTGTTGGTTATATGTGTCAGTGGCAATGCAAAGAAAACACTGTCAAGTTTGTTTTCATGATCAAGCAGCCTAGTTCTGACTGATGCATAGTCTCTAATGCAAATGCACAGAGGGTGTTTCTTTCATTAGACTTCATACATCCATCATGCTGGCTAAACTAGCCTATTCTTTGCAGCTCAGACAATCCCTTTAGCTTGTTACAGAATTTCAGTAATCACATATTTTGCAACACAAGTAATAACTAAACACCTCATTAATACCACAGTAATCAGCTTGTTCACTGAATTCACAGCCAACAAACATGATTTATAACTAAATGGACTGGAGAGCAGGAGGACTTAGATTTTATACTATGTTTGTTTTACTGGGTACTTAAAGAACCTTCATATACTCACCACTTTAAAGGAAATGAAGCAGGCAGTAGTACATTTCCAGTACTCCAAATACACAACAAACACAGGATGGAAGGAATTTCCATTATGTGGAAGCATATTTTTGTTCTGGAGTGTATTGGCTTAGACATTACAAGAGAATTGGAACTACCATTATCCATGTGTGCCCTTTTCCCTCCAATGTCACTTCCATGTTCTGTTTTTTTTAATGAAAATGAAGTAATGAGTATGATCTGGTACTGTTCAAGTAGTTCTCAGTCTATCTGTTTGCTGAAAATCTAGGATCTAGAGATCTATTGCAGATCAGTTTATACAGCATCAAGACCAGCTTGTTTCATTCCTTGGACTAGGGTCAAGATCTGTTCCTTAGCAAAGCTATAAGCCTGTAAAGACGAATAAATGAGGTCTCTGAAGTCATCTACTGTAACCAGAAGCACTATGTGATTGTGTACAATAATTTAGTAATATATTTATATCAGTAAAGTTAGAGAGAGAGCTCTGTCCAAAAGACTGTAAATTAGGGATTTGAGAATGAGATCAGTTTAGAGTATTAATTTACTGCAGCACTTCAGGATTAATCTATTTATTCTTTGAGAAACTCAGTTGTACCTCTCTAAAGTTAGCAGGCTAAGTTCTTCTACAATATGGTCTTACGTTTGCAATATCATCTCTAGAAATCAGTAGTGTTTAGATTTGAGCCTAAAGGTGGAAGTGCTGCAGATGGAGCACATGAAACTCATGAAACCTGGGGTTTCCTAAAATCTTTCTGTATTTCAGCTTCTATATTCCTATGATTTAAATACATGCTTCAAAATGGTATTTTTCTTTAAAGAAAACATTATACTGTAGCAATAAAAGTTACAGTACTTTTTGGCATGTATGGCATATATTTTCCATTTTCCCAAAATAGAAAAACATTTGACTAGAGCTGGGTTGAACACATGTTCAACTGCCTGAGCAAATTAAGATCAACACTGAGTTTAGACTACGTGGCTCAGAACTGTTTCTAGATGAGTCTTAAAAAACTTAAGGATGGAGATGCCTCAGGCCACTCCACTGTAGGCTGCTCTCTGAGGAGCTTACTCCACTGCTTGGCTTTTCTCATGGGTACTTTTTTTCCTTACATCCAGTTGGAGCCTCTCCTATTTCAGCTTATAAACACTGCCTCTTGATCTTTCACCATGCACCTCAGTAAAGAGCCTGGTTCCATCTTCCCAGTACCATCCATGAGATGCTGGGCAGCTACACTCTGTGAAGTCATCATTCAGTTCCCTGTGAAGCCATCACTTCTCAAGGCTGAGTAAGCCCTGGTCCCTCAGAGTTTCCTCACAGGGCAGATGCTCTAGCCCTTGATCACCTTGATGACCCTCCATAGAACTTTTTCAAAAACTGCAGTCATCAGTGCTTCAAGTATGAATTTAAAAAATTGTACACTTGTGGGAGATCTATATTTCAGGTAATTTGCATGCTGTGAAAAGGATTTAAAGTGTGAAGAGGCTTTTCCCCATTATTATAGAATATGGTTGACTCACTTGATAGAGCACCAGTTCAGATGGCTGCCAAGTCCAACCTCATTTTGTGCTTCAAATTCAGATATACCAGGCTCTAAATTGCCCGAGTATTTCTTCAGTAGGTTACTAACTTGAGCTATTAGAAATAATTATTCCAATTGCTATACAGATGTAGTTCATCTAAGTACAATTATTGATTTACATACACAATGAATGACAAAATAACTTTATATTGGATCAGAACAAATCCATCTCAACCAATACTCTCTCTTAACAGTAAATGCTTACAGAAGAGTTCAAGAACAGGGGTGAAACTCTAAGTCTATGGGTTCTTCATTTAAATAAGTTGTGAGCAGTTCCTCTCCTTTCACCATCTCCATGGGATTAATGATTTGACATTTTTTTCATATATCTTTACCTATTCTCCCTTATTCTCTCTTTTAAAAACCAGTTTCTCAAATTACTTGATCTCCTTTCAGATGGAAGCAATCCCGTTAGCTGGATCATCCTTTTTACCCTCTTCTGTGCAGTTCTTTGTCTCAATTGTAGCTCTCCTAGATATTTTTTAAGATACTGTTTCTGCAGCCATATTCAGCTGTTACTGAAAGCCTATAGTTTATTTTGGTGACAGTTCACTTCTAACAAACCATAGTTTAGCAGATATCCATCAAAGGTGGGGAACGTGCAAACTGTCTTCTGAGACTATGTCAAAATCAACCATCATGAGGACACCCAGACAGTTAGATGGAAGCACAGATCTAAACACATCTCAAAGACAGTGTCCAAAGTATATGGTTCATTAATATTTTCCTAATAAGCTCATAATGTACCATCAAAGGAGCTCCTAGGTTGTCCTCTAGCACTATGCAACATCTTAAAAATCTTTTGTTTGGACAGGAAGGAAGCAAACTGGGAACTTATCAGGCTCCTGAGATTGTTCTTCCAGTGCAGTATCGATTTAGCTACTATGCAGAAGATAAGAGAGATTTAGTGTGATACAAATCCAGTGAATGTTTACATTGTATGCTAGCCAGGATGTAATTTATTTCTGTTCTCAGAAAGTAAATTTTAGACTCTTACATGTGGTGATACACAGTGTGAAGGTGTCTGCAGAAGACCAGGGCCAAAGTAGTCCAATATTTGATGATGAGGGAGAATTAGCCTTCTTATAATGTCTTTGCTGACTGCCTCTACCCAGCACAATCCTTTGACCTACTAGTGATGCAGGTTACAGCATGTGCACTCTTCTAGCTCAAGTGTTAAACCCTGGGTTGATAGGCCTTAAGCTCTAAATTCTTCCTAGCATTTTGCTCCCTTTCTGTAAAAGCAATAAGCCACGCTGCTGTGCGAAAGGTGACCTTATTTTTTTCTCTTAGGAACTTGTAGTTATAATGACACACAGATTATGACATCTGCATTGAGACGACAGACACGGACAATTTATTCATATTTGGGAACAGGATGAATGTCATAAGAACATAAAATCCCCAAAGTAAAAGATTTAAAAGCTATCAGCAAAGCACAGTATTTTAATGTTAGTTGTAGCTTACACCAGGACGAGGGATTTTGAAGTTACTAATTTTTGTTTGCTAAAATGACAGGAGCAGAAGCAGGAATATGAAGTTGATAGGTTTTTTTCCTGACAAAGTATGGATGACAATGGTAGTGGATCCCAAAGGCACTTGCAGATGTTTTAAATCTGTTTATAATGTTAGCAGACTCTCTGAAACCACCCATCTTTCAAACATATAAATAATCATCAGAGTTTAACACTGAAACAAAAACTCCATTAAACATTGCTGACATAATTATTTCTGCACAGATAAGGGCACCTCAAGTTGAATGGATAACAAATAACTAGAAAAAGAATGGATCATTTTCTCATTAAAAACATTTGAATGCTAGACGGCCAAGGAGACAGAGAAGTATATTGAGAGGAAACCCCTGGCAAGGACATGAAAAGAAATATAGATCAAAGGCAGTAGCCCAGATATTTACAGTACAGTTTCCTCAGCAGCGCTCTGGACAGCTGATTCTACATTGTCATAAAATAAAGGAAAACTCGCTTTGGGACAGAGGAGTAAACAGTGAAGTTAATAAGGAAATGTGATTTTGGGTGAGGGAAAACTACAGGCCAGTCAACCTCATCCCTGAAAAAGTGATGGAACAACTCACCCTAGATGCTATCTCAAAACACATGAGGGAAAAGATGGGACTCAACACAGATTCACCAAGGGAAAATTCTGCTTGACCAATCTGATAGCCTTCTATGAGAGTATAGTTCTCTGCCTAGATGAGGGGAACCCAGCAGATGTCAAGCAAGTCTTTCGACATCTTCTCCCATTACACCCTCACAGAAAAGCTCAGGCAGTGTGGCTTGGATGAGTGATGGTGAGGAGGATCGAGAGCTGACTGAATAACAGAGCCCAGAGGGTAGTGATCAATGGAACCACGCTGGAGGCCTGTGGCCAGTGGAGTTCTACAGGGATCGGTTCTGGGGCCAGTCTTGTTCAATATCTTCATCAGTGACCTGGACGAGAGGACAGAGTGTACCCTCAGCAAGTTCACTGATGACACCAAACTGGGAGGACTGACTGATTCCCCAGAAGGCTGTGCTGCCATTCATCAGGATCTTGACCGGCTTGAGAATTGGCCAGAGAGGAAACTCATGAGGTTCAACAAGGACAAGTGCAGAGTCTTGCATCTGGGAAGGAACATCCCCATGCACCATTACAGGCTGGGGATTGACCTGCTGGAGAGCAGCTCTGCAGAGAAGGACCTGGGAGTTCTGGCTGATAATAAACTAACCATGAGCCAGCAATGTGCCCTCATGGCCAAGAAGACCAATCGCATCGTGGGATGCATCAAGAAGAGTGTGGACAGCAGGTCAAGGGAGATTCTTCTCCCACTCTACTCTGCCCTGGTGAGGCCTCATCTGGAGTACTGTGTCCAGTTTTGGGCTCCCCAGCTCAAGAGAGAGAGAGAAGTGCTGGAGAGAGTCCAGCGCAGGGCCACCAAGATGATCAGGGTATTGGAATATCTTTCATATAAGGAAAGGCTGCAAGAACTGGGGCTGTTCAACCTGAAGAAGAGGAGGACGAGGGGGTACCTCATAAATACTTACAAGTATTTAAAAGGTGTTTTTCAAGAGCATGGGACAACAATTTTTTCTGTAGTGTCCAGTGACAGGTCTAGGGTTAATAGACATAAGCTGGAACACATAGAGTTCCATTGAAACTTAAGGAACGGGTGACGGAGCTCTGGCACAGGCTGCCCAGGCACACTGTGGAGCAACTTTCTCTGGAGATTTTCAAATGAGAACAAAAGAACAAGTTATAATTGAACAAATATGGTAATAAAAATTTAAAACTCCATTCTTCATCAGTTAGAAGACCAGCTGTGAAGTATTTCTCAACAAAAAACTTCCAACAAATTGTACTTTTGGGGCCAAATAAAGAACAAGAAAAGAAATCAAAGGAGGTGAGATTAGCTCATATGATCATTCCCTTGAGGAAAATAGTGATCAAATTTACTGCAAATGACAAAATATATTTTGCTGGAGAATTTATTTAAATATAATTTTTTTTCCATTTGGCATCAAAGAGTTATTGATGCTCAGAGAGAGAAGAGTAAACCCAAAGACTTAAAATTCAAAGTCAACACTATTTCTCTCGACTATTATACACCAAGCTGGCATTTTAAGAAATCTTTTATGTTGTTTCATAGGAAAGTGACATTCATACAGTGAATTCTGCCTTTATGCTGGGGCAGTTAATAGCAAACAACATAATTACAGAGAGCAAAATCAGTAGTATGCTTAATTCAGGAAAGACAAATTCTTGTTGATGATGGCTTCTCAGATGCATTATGTTTACATTTTAGAAAACATCTGTCCCTACAGATATTACGAGTTGTTAGCTACTGATTAACTATAACTTTCTGCTAGTGAAAAACACATTCAGGTTTCTCCTTAGGAGAATAACATCTCTGTTACAACTTTCCTTTCATGATTTTTGCATCTGTTTCACTAATAAATATATTGTCATTGATAATGGCAGGCACAACAGTTTACAATATTACGTGCCTGTTCTTTTCTTTTTATGTTTTTTGACCCATAGGATGCATTTCCTCTTCATTTCTTCCTCTGATATGGAAATGTGACGGTGTTGCACTTAAAATATAATTTTAAGGGGAACAAAATCTGAAATTATGTCCCTAGATTTGTTATGCAATAAAGGCCAAAGGCAACTTCTAGATAATACAACATTATTTATTACAAAGACAAACAGTTTGGGATAGCAGAGGTAGGATTCAATTGTCCTAGCATAAATTATCTTGTGCTGGGTTGTCCTCAAGAATCTCATGTTGTTTTCAACTGCCAGCGCATCTCTATGAAGGTCTCCCAAAGGTCCTGTATCCGTCTAATTCTCTACAATATCCCACTTGAATTCCAGTGATTTTAATAAGTGATAGGAAGCCCTCTTTAACACACCTAAACATAGGTAACTATGTCTAGGTGCCTATACATGAGTAAACTTCTGTCACAACTTGTACATCCAATAGAGCCTCAGGAGCTGACTGGCTGCTGACTGTCCAGTTTAGGATGATCTGATAAACTAGGTCTATGATATATAAAGGGCTTGCATAAGATCACATGAAATTACCCACACCGGTTAGCAACACATGGCTTGACTATTGTAACCATGTTACTATTACTTCCTCTGCTCTGTATGTGCTAAGCTTTATCTGTTCTGTTTAATTTTAATTCAAGATTAATTTGTGTGGTGTTAATGGTCATATATGAGGTAAATATCCTTTCAGGATATTTCAGGATTCTATACTTAAGTTATAGAATGTTTTCCTACTTAAAAAAAAAAAAAAGAAGAAACTTTTCTTGTTTTTGCAAATACAATTTTGATTTTGTAAGACCAAGTTTTCAGCTGGTGCACAGCAAAGACTCTAGGGACATTGGAACACTTACTCATAAGTATTTAATTCCTAGCTTGTCTATTTGAAAGTAAATTATCCTTGGAGTCTACTCTGAAAATCCTCTGAGATTTCCAATCCCATAATGATCAGGTAGAGAAATAGTGTAATTTAGTTTAAAACCTTCATTCCTCACATAATCGTTTTTCTGTTTATTAAGTTTTCAGTGAGAAAAATACAACTTGTGGCTCTTTACATAATTATTTTATATGCAAACTTATTTTGTATTACACCTTGCTACTAAATCCTCTTTCTTTTACTGCCACTGTGGGTATCATAACATCTTCACAGACCAATCCATCTGTTCTGCTTGCCCAGTTGCTGCTGAGGTGCAAGCCAGTCACATAAAAGTCTTTGGAGTCTCATTTGACTTCAGTTTTATTTTCTGTCAGTCATGGCACTTACATAAGGTAATATAACTCTATTATGCCACAAAAGTAACTGAGATCTATCTCTGTAGGCCAATGCTGTTCTATGACAGATTGTTCAGCAAGAGTGAACTGCTTATTAACATAGCTGTTTATTACTTTGCTCCTGAAATGATTTTTTTTTCTTTCTCTTTTCTTAGGTTTGCAATCCAATGTCTAGACCACTGATTAGATGCTGGCCTGAGGTTCAGCTGATTGAACAAGATGTTCAGAAAAAAACTACCAGATGTGAGAAATTACTGGATGTGCTGGATATACTTGATATCTGTGTGAGAAGTTGAGAGAAGATAGTGCAATGAGCACTGGCTGGATTTCACAAGTTGCCAAGGGGAAGGTATATGAGATGGTCAGACTTGACAGCTAACCAAAGGCGAGCAGAAACTTTCAAGGCCAATCAATACCTCTATAACTAAAACAGCAGTATGTTGCAGGGCCAAGATTACTCAAGTAACAATAATATTGGAAATAATAAATGTGGATATGAAGGTAGCGAAACTGAGACCAATGGAGAAAACCTTTTGGGGCAGTTTGTTTATTTGGAAAGAGATTGGGGCAGAGAAAAAGAGATACAAGCATGAAGAGGGTTAAGAAATGGGACAAAGTGCAATAAGGTACATACATCAGGTGCACCTGGTGCAGTCTAGGGCTTGATTGCTGCAGTTGCATAAGGACAATAGCTCAAGCTCAGACCTTGTCTTGTGACTGAAACCTGCTTCCACAGTGATGTAAATATGAAGGAGTAGGGTGCATTCCCTAGATAACAGGAGAAAACCCAGATGTTCTGGTTTAGCAAGGAGCAGCTTTTGGCTTAGTAACAGGGGGAGCGGGTTGCAGTGAAGACCCAGTAAAGAGTTTGCGGACCCTCCCCCGGCTCCTGGGTTCACACCCACCTCCGGCCCGGCTGGGCCAATCTGGCGCCTCTGCCATCACTATTTAGGGGACGGGAATGCGGAAGGTGAGGCAGGAGGTGTAAGAGTGATACTAGATGGAGGCGACCATGCGGACCCTTCAGCCAGAGAAGGAGGAAGGAAGGAGAAGCAGTAGACCGGAGACCCTTCTGCAAGCCGTGGCGAGAATGCAAGCTGTGCCCCTGAAACCTGTGGAGATCCGTGGCAGGACTGAGAGCCACCAGCAGCTCCATGTGAGTGAGCCCGGACGGACGAGGGACTGTGTGGGGAGACGGCCATGGCCCAGGCCGTGTTGGAGAGCCTGTGTGCCGCAGAGCAGCCCCACACGAGAGGCAGAGAGGAGCTGCAGCCTTTGGAGTAAATGCGCGTCGGAGCAGCCCGTGCAGGGCTGCCATGCGTGTGAGTTACCCCACAGACTTGCAGGGAGGACTGGTGTGGAGTTCGGCCGTCCTGAGGAGGGACAAACGGCAGAAGCTATCGGGAACAGACTAACTGAAACCCCCACTGCGTGCCCCCCCGAACCGTTCAGGCGGGGGCAAGGTAAAAACCCCGGGATCAGGGCTCTGAGCCCGGGAAGAGGGGAGGTGTGGCAAGAAGGTGTTCTTAAAGGGCTGGTCGGACTCTTCATTGTTGTATTACTCTGTGTTGTTTTATTTTGGTTATGTTTTGGGTTTTTGTGGGTATGTTTTAGTTGATGTTGCATTAAATTATTTTCTGTTTTCTTCCCCAAACCGAGTGGCCTGGTCTGTTTTGTCCTGAACCTTAAGCGGCAATTAAGCCCTCCCTGCCCTTGAGCAATTCTCAGCCTCTTCGGTACTCGAGGCTAATCGTGGTCTTTGTTCCCTGATGGGCCTAAACCATGACACCAGAGCATGTAAATCACAGAATCACAAATGCTGGTATCAAGGTGTCAGCACTCATTCAAAGTCTGATAGCATTAGCAATTATGCAATGGTACATACATTTTTGTTTGAAAAAGTGTGACAATAAAGAGGATCATGAATAAGGAGTGGCAACTGGAAAGTTTTGCCAATGTACAGCTGCAAGTTCTAGTTTTGGCAGTAGTGGGCCTCAGGTACCTCTGTGCTACGACTGTAGCCTCTGTTCAGTGCCTCCCAATCCAGTAACAGTATCCACCGAACGTGATAGCAGTGTGAAAAGGGATAAACTCTGTTTGTGGTCATTGTCAGCTGTGTTGAAAGAAATGATAAAATGAGCAAAACGTAGAGTAACACGTACAATTAGAAGCTAAGAACTGTAAAATATTCCCATTTAAGTCCATAAAGGATACTCACTCATGAGAAGGATCTTAAATGCTACAGACACTTAATAATGATGGAATGCTGGAATTTGGAAAATAATAGAAAAAAGCAGAAATACTCACCAAATTCTTTGTTCTGCTTTTAAGCTGTGGAGGGGAAGGAAGAAAATGTAATATTACTTCTCAGCAATACAGTGTTTTCTACTTCAATATTGACTAAAAAGAGTGTTGAACAGAGGTTACTATATTTGAGTATTTTTGTGTATGAAAATATGGATATCTAATATTCTTAAATAACTGACTGAAGATCTGTCTGGGACATTAATATTAATTAATATAATGAATTAGTAGACAAGTTTTAGAGGTTTGAAAGAAATCAGGGCTGTATTTACAGGAAAAAATATCGTAAGTGAAAAAAATAGCTTACACCGTGAATGCTAATATATGACAGAGAGTGAAAATGTGTGTCTGTGTCCAAAACTGAACTTTTCAACTGTCTGGCGGAAACCTGGTACTTGACCACTGTAACTGGTACAAGCTAGTTGTAAATTTTGATGATATCTGGACTAAATAGAAGGGGCATGTCACAAATCCTTCATACAATAAGGAGATACAAAATACAGCCACCCAGTTGAGAGGCTGGTCATGCATTTTGCCTAGGCTATTAGACACATAGAATATTCAACTGGGGAAAAAACCCAAGGATTTCGGATGCTGCAAAGAAGAAACAGTGTTCTAAAAGAAGGATTCCCAGAAAAAAGCAGTCTTGGAGAGAATGGGACTTAGAAAGGAAGTGATGAAGATCCTAGAAGTAGGGAAACACCTTGAAATGGGATAGCTGTGAGAAGACAAATTCTAGTGGATGCTCAGGGACCTTGGCCAATGACCCCTGGTAACAGTAAGTGTAAGAAGCAACACGGTGGGAATTGTCTTGATTTTCTGCCTGACCTTCACAAATCAACAGCAATTTTCCTAATGGGAAAAATAAGTCAATACCTAGCAAAGTACTGTGGGATCAAGTGAGTATCGTGTGTGAGAGATAATCATGTAGCTCAGAAGCTCTGATCACAGAGGTTCTTAAATGAACTCCAGTATCCAGATCCATTGTGGGCTGTTATGTGTTCTGTACTGCCTGCAACAATGACCCAAGCTGCCGTATGTCTGTTCCCACAGTAAACTTCCTCAAGAAAAAATATAAAATGACTGACAGAGGACTCCTTAAGCTATGATAGGACATAATGTAACAAATTTCTATTAAAACAGTTTATGGAAAATAGATTTTGTTAAACTAATTTGATATCTATTGATAAAAATATTAGTGTCCATGTAATATAATCCATTATTGGTTTTGACTTAGATCTGCCTGATATTTCAATTAAAAAAATGGTGATACGCAATCAACATGACATACTTGTAATGTATTAACAGCTGGCTGTCAGATAGGCCTCCAAATGCCATTATCAATGAAGATTCATCATCATATGAGTGGGTTTCTAGGGGAGCTCTGTGGAATTCAGCTATTGCTTTCTGCCATTTAACATTTTTTTCATCTGTACCCTGCAAGAAAAACATTTAAAATCTTAGTTTCAGTGGGTGGATGACAAAACACTTGAAAGAGTGATAAATAATAAAAAAAGACAAGTGTTCTGCAGCCTTTGAAGAACGAGTACAGGGAAACATCATGAAAGGATAATAATATACCAATAGGATGGTTAGGGTACTGCATTGAACACATACATCTTGTACTCCTTTTGTAGTTGGTGGAGAAAAATACATTTTAGATTATGACTCATTCTAGAGTAAAAATAAAATAGGTCAACAGTATGGGCTCTATAGATACTCGTTCTTCTTCCTTAATCACAAAGGGAGCCAAAGTCAACTAACTTGGATGTACATATTTCTACTATAAAAACTTGAAGTTATGTGTGATAAAACAATCCGGTTGCTAAAAAAATATACTTGTGTGTTTGTTTAATGACTGCACAGTTGGAAATATTCTGGGAGGTTGAACTCTCTGAGTAGAAGTAGATACACACTTCTTCACAAACTCTTGGGAACATAGTAACTGAAGGCTATGGTGGGACTCTTGTTAGCAAAGCTGTTTTATATGTAAGTTCCAAATCCAGGAAAAATGAATCAAAAACTTCTGGGATAACAAAACTGTCTTCTTCATGGTGAAGGGAATAGCTCCTGAGAAACTGCATATAAATGCTTCACAGGAAGAGATGGACTCACTTAGAAATCTTTTAAGACAGACTTCTTTTCACTGTTATTTTTGTTTCTTACATGACGTTTTTTCTCTTTGTTAAAAGCAAGTTTTATTTTCTGTCATTTCACAAATAAAAGTAGGACAAGCAAGCAGCTGTTAACCTTCCAGAAACATTTATTCCTCTGTATTTCCAATGCCCCTTGTTCTGAAGAATTTTATTCTGTATTCAGGCCTGGGCTATTCAATGACCCAGACTTGTATGATTCCCACTGCACTTAGTATTGTTGTTGTTGTTGTAAAGGAACATGAAACAGAATCCAAGGCTAAAGAACCAGAGATTAAACAAAGCATTAAAATGCTTGCCCGTCAAGATTTTCATTGATCTTACATCCTTGTCACATACCAGGTTTGTATTTGGGCCATGGTATGTAGAGAAAGATGGTGTTAGAATTATGATGAGAGCTACAAAAGTAGTGCTTAGAGCCATGAACAGACACATCTTCTCTCTCAAGGGCTTTGAGATGAAGCTCATTAGGTCTTACAAAACACAGACTATAGAAAGTGGAGGAATATATTTGCCCATTCAGCTCAAATATGTATTTGACCATTTTTCTCTACACATGTGTTCCTTTCTGCAAATTGAACTCTCCTTCTGAGGGAGAGATATCTTGGCTCCTGTTAATAGTATTTCCAGTAGAATCTTCCTCACCCTGGGTCTATCTTCTGTTTGTTCCTGTGATTAAAAGTAATGGAATGTCCTATTAATGGCATGAATGCTTTTCTGCTATCATAATTATTCTCTTAGCCATTAATGAAAGGAATAAAAAAAATTCTAGAGGTCGGGTAGCACTAGAGGAACATGCGGTTTCTGCTCTGTGTTTGTACTTTCTGTTTTCATTAAATATTTCAGGTGCAGCTCTGCAAAACAATAAACACACAGGAGGAAAACAACCTGAAGTATATGTGAATCTGAAAAATAACACTGGCAAAATAATAATGAAAGGAGGTATAAGAAAAATACGCCATTAAATAAATGTAATAGTACCTCTGTTACATTTTTATACAACCTTTTTTATATTTTATTTGAAAAGAGAAGTTTATTTACCTGGAATTTAAAGACATGCATCTTTGTTGGGATACATGACAGAGAAACACTGATGCAATTTTAAGAAGGTCATTGTAGTTCCTTTGCCTATATAGGGTATTCAAGCTAGCACAGCTCCCCCTCACCCCCCCCCCCCCAAAAAAAAAGTATAAATGAAGATTTGCTTCCCTATAAAACAACCCTCAGGAAAACAATGTCCTGGTGCTGCCTGCAAGGTGCCCACCAAACCACTCTATCCTGCTCAGCAGTATAGTGGGAGAAAAATACAATGAAAAGCTGGCAGGTCAAGATAAAGAGAGGGAGATTACTCACCAGTTATTCTCACAGGTAAAACAGGCTTGATTTGAGGAAAATTAATTCAATTTATTGATAACTAATTAGAGTAGGATAAAAAGAAATATGAACAAATCTAAAAAAAAAATCTCCTTCCCCTGACTCTCCTTTCTTCCCAGGCTCAACTTCATTCCTGAGTTCTCTACCTCCTCAATCAAACAGCATGGGCAAACAGGGAATGGGAGTTACAATCACTTCACAACTTTTCATCTCCGCTGTTTATTCGTCATGATCTTCTGCACCACTGTGAGGTTCCCTCCTACAGGACACGGTCCTTCATGAACGTCTCCAACATAAGTCTTTCCTACAGCCTGCAATTCTTCAAGAACTGCTCAAGCATAGGTCCTTTCCATGGGGTACAGCCCTTCAGGAGTAGACTGCACTCATGTGTGTCTCCTGCGGGGTGACCTGACCTGCTTTGGCATAGACTCTCTCTTGGCTGTAGCTTCCTTTGGCTCACATCCACCTGCTTAAGCATGGACTCCTGCAGAACTTCAATCTGGATTTCCAGAAGAAATTGCTGTCCCAGTTGTGAGGGGAGGTTAGCTCTTGATGCTTTGCAGGTATGGGACACAGCTGTGCTTGATTCCATATCCATCTTTTATCTACAGGTGCAGAACTGCTCTTCAGGAGCTTTACAACAGTTTACAGCACACAATAAAACAGAGAAATTTGGGTTCATGTCACTTAGTATGTCCCTATGCACTGCATCTGTCTTTAAAGTTGTATAAAGATGGTAAGTAGAAGAACTATGTGAGTACTAAAATGATCTAAAATCAAGTGGAATCTGGGGACAGCTTCTGAGCAGGCTGTCCTTATGTTCCTGTGTGGTGATCTAGGGCTGTGCAGCATGGACTCGATTCATTAGAGCAAGTGATATATGCAAGCAGGGCATGGGGTAGGGATTATATCCTACATGAAATTACTCCCACAGAGTAGGTAGCTTCTCAGTAGAGGGAAAATTTGGAAAGATAAAGACTCCTAAAAAAACAACAGCATAGAGTTGAGAGACATTTTGATGAATGATTTTTATTTTTGTGTAGGCATTGAAGGTCAAGAGATTTCATAGCTTGATATAAAGCTCTGTGCTGCTTCTTTTCTCTGACCAGCTCCTTTCTACTTTTTTTTTTTTAATATTAACCTTTTCTATGTTTATAAAGAAGCATCACTAATGCATTTATAAACTCTAGATATGAGCTCTCTGCATGAATCAATGTACCTAATTCATTTTTTTTAAGCAATCTTTGGATTATTCTTAATGAGAGATTCTGCAGGTGAAGAAATCATGATGATGATGAAGGTATTTTAAAAATGGAATTCTTTGGCTTAGAACTTCAATTGGATGCTCTACTGAGGCAAATGCGTTTATCCAATATCCAGAAAGCCAACTTACTGCCATTAGCTAACAGTAATTGTACAAAAATGTATCTGCAAGTGAATAGATATTTACAGTGATGTCAACTTCACAGGGACATTCAATGAGGCAATTAAAATATCTCATCTTACTCTAGGTCATCTCTTTGTCTCAATATACAAATAATTATTAGTCCAGATAGTTTCTTAAGAAAGGAAGAAGATATTATTGAAAAGCTGCCAAAAATGTAGAAATGTAGCTAACTCGTAACACTTTCTAAAGGATTAAAAGGTCAAACCAGATTTAGTATAGCATTGCTTCATTTCACAAGGGTTTATATTGATTCATTTAGGGGTAAGACAGAAATAGGCCATAACAATTGCTGGTATCAAAAGTAAAGTGCATTTCTAAGGGTGGAGGGCCAGATGATAATAAAGTTTAAAGGCCAGTTAACATTTACTTCTGTATCTGAGCTTTCCCACTCATCACAGACACTTGGGATATGTATTCCTCTCAGTAGCAGAAATTTCAAGAATGTTTTAAAGGAAGAATCAAAGTGGTCAGTTAAGAATATAGAATATCCTTTACTTTCAAGCTACTTTGCAGATCTTCAATTTCCTTTAAATTCTCTCAATTTGTGAGAACTCACTTCCTTAAGTTAGAAGTGAGACCCTTAGAGGGGGATGAAGAATCCTGTGAGGCTTCTTATGTGAGGCTTCTCATTATGTTCTACTGATTCTCTTGCAAATGCTTTGTTCAATGATCTGTTCCTTTTGGAAATATTTTGTGACCTGCCCTGAGACTGTATCTCCTTGCAACCTTTGTTCTAAGAGAGAAGATATGTTCTTTTTACTCCATTGGTAAAAAACCTATTCAAATCAAGTGTACAGTTTTCCAAAATTTAGAATACTGGACTTTTTTTCTTTCTATTTAGTAAGGTTTCTTTATCTAAAATAAAACTTCCGTGATAGTTCTATAATAGCATTGAAGTTTTATGCTATTTATTCTTTTTGTTATCATTATTACCATTATTGCAGGCTGATTGAAAATTGCTAATGAAACATGAGTACCTGTGTGACCTACTCTCGGTGGTCCTGCTTTGGCAGGCGCATTGGACTAGATGATCTTTTGAGGTCCTTTCCAACCTTTAAGTTTCTGTGATTCTTTGATTTTTCCTGTAGAATATTTAGCTTGAATATTTATCTGTTTCTTCTTGACTAAACATGGCCATACTGTAGGAAGGAAGCAGAGTGCATTGTGGGAGAAGTAGACTGTCTGACTGAGGAACTGGTGACACAGTTTAGCTAAATAAGCAGTCCTCTATATGACACATTTGAAGCTCAGGTGAGGAAGGAGCTTTCAACCTGCCTGTGGTAAGTGTTGTTAATGAAAATATTTTTGTATTAAAAATATAATAATTAAATGCTTGTCTACAATTATGTAAATTTGAGCATTTTTTACAATTGTATTTTTTACTTTTTGCATTTTTTAGGCAAAAAAAGAAGAAGAAAAAAGATGTCTTGATGTCAGATGTTCTCTGGAGAGAGAATTTCTCCTTTTCAATAAAATATGTTTTTATTCAATTAAATTCTAGAACATGGCTGGATGTGTAACAAAGGATTGCCTCTTCCCTGAGGATCTCACAGACTAAAAGTAGGCACATTTGTGAAAAGAGGCCTGATAAGAAGGAATTAATAGATGTCTCTCCATCCTAATGCAAATGTTTACCTCTTTGTGTACATAAATAGAATAAGCGAAAAGAAGCAAATGGAATTATGGGTTAGAATTTGTAAGGTTGCTACTTGTTTTGTATTCAGGACAGTAATATAAATTACATGATTTGTTCAGTGTGGTTATAAGAATTGGTATGTTTTTTGTGAGAGGCCGATTAAACTGAATGGTTTAATTTGCCCTTAGCAATGGCTGTAATGAACAGTAACAGTGAGTGAAGTTTGCTGTAGCGGGTGTCAGTTTGCTGTTTTTTTCCTTTTTAATTCACTTTGTGAAAAATGGTTTTGCTTGAAAAGCTTGCCTTATTTGGTTTGATTTGTGTCCAGACTGAGTACATTAGGAAGTGATGATACTTATCTGTGTGGTTCACATGCTAATTAAATTGACTTTACCAAAGCATACAAATGTCTCCCATTATGTTCTTTTCTCTTACCTGTGTCAATATGTTTCTGGAAAAAAAATCAGGAAATCTTTGTTCAGTAGGCAGATAGTATTTGAGAAATACAAAAGATGCATCCATTTTGACAGCTTTTACTTTTTTCACAGACTTGCTTACGAGAACAGAAAGGTATCAGGAAAGAAAATCTTTCCAATGCCAATTTCTTTGCTTCATAAATCATGAAAAGAAAAAGATAAACTGATGGGCTGCTTATTCATAAATTGAAAAGGTAGAATTATATGACAGCTCAAATGAGGTCTGGCAAAATCCACTTTTAAGCTCTGGTTTGTGCTTTGTGAGAGCATTTTGGCTAATCAAACAGAGGTGGCTGTGTAATGAATAATTCATGGATACAGTGCCTGTGAAGAAGCAGGCTGTAAATACCTGCAGAGGGAAGTCACAGACACTATAATTAGCAGTTGGCATTAGCTGGTTGATGATGTCACCATTGCTCCTATGTGTAATTATAACTTTTAACCTGCTGGTGAAGTCATCTATATGGAATATTTCCCCTCACTGGTGTCACACATGCTTTTATACACACAAATGAGAAGTGGGGGCTGTTCCATCCGATTCTCTCAGCCCCAGTATGTAACTTCTGGCTGCACCTCCCTTCATCTTTCAGCCTGCTTTGTCATCCTGCATACCTTTTTTTTGTTGTCACTCTTTCCTAACTCTTGCTAATAACATCATCATACTTGCTGTTCCCACATATGATGAGTATGAGGTCCACAGGGAAGGTCAATGCTCTGCTAGGCACAATCCCTCTCCAAATGTCCCAGAAGTGCATGGACAAGCCAGTACTGCACCTTCAGAGACACGTGCCCTGGATATTACAGAGATTGCAGGGCATAAAGTAGTCAGGACCCCTTGTTCCTCGTGGAACAGCTTCCTGGGGCTGCATTTTTCTGAGTCATTCTGGCAACTGTGGTACATACCAAATCTAATAAATATTTTTTTAAAGGTCTTGGTAGTCTAGCAGAACAAAAAGAAAATCTCTTATCAGAGCTGGGAGTAAAAGTAGAAAAGTAAGGGGAGGGACATGCATCTTCCAACAAGGCAGCCATTCCTCAGAGATCCAGTAGATACAAAACCATTACACTGGTGATGGAATGGTCCTGTTCGTTACCTCCTGCCCTCATGGTAGAACATTTCCATCATCCAAGTGATGTCCTCTGAGGTTGCTTGGTTAACATCTCTGTGCTGTCAGGCAGCTGCGATAGTTTTGGTCACTGTGAGAGTTTTTGTTTTCACCAACACTAGTAAACTAGACAGGTAGCTGGTCTGCAGGATCCAAAGAGCAGAGTGCTCTATTTTTACCCAGACTTAAAGAAAGCTCAACAAGAGTCATGTTTCCTGATACAAAGCTAAAGACTTGGAAAAGTTGTTTTCATAAATAAAGATGGATAAAACCAGCCATAAATAATTATTTCATTTCCAAATGTGTGTATGTATATATATATCTTTATATACACAGAAAAGTAAGTGCAGTCTCTAAATTCTTCAGATGTAACTTTTACAATGTCTCCAGGGAATGTAACACCATGGATTGTATATATCTCTTTTACATGACTGGAATAGAAATTCAGATACCCTTGCTTCCTTAGGAAGCTAGATGTAAGGAGTTGCATGGCTACAGCATGTTGTAAAGATGAGCCCTGTCAGCTTGTTAAGAAGTCTTACTACCATATCTTACAGTGAAGAAAATCATGGTTCCTCTCAGAACATGGGTTTACAGATGTATGTTTGTAGGTGTATTTAAATGGATGCTAAAGAACTATTGGACTAAGGTGAGGAAGAATTATTTCCTCCTTCCTCTCTGTATGTCTGCCCAGCAACATATCTGGTTAATTAGTCCCAAATGCCCTCAATCACAATTTCTTTGGGTGCAATGCAAATGTTACTGGTCAAAACATTGTTAGCTCTAACATTTTCAGTTGTGTTTTTTTAATGAACTACATACTGCTAACTTTACTTATAACTGACATAGATGAGCACATTAGCTCTCCAGCTTTAACAGAGTCAGGGTAATTTGTGAACCAGCAATTTCCTTTCTCTGAATCTCAGAGGTTTTTATATGGCAGTGAATTGCTCATTTGTGCTGCAACAATTTTATTCAAGGTACTGTCCTGGTCATTATGTGCTCAATGATGTCTTCCATAGGTGTTTGTGTTTGTATTAGTGCCAGTTAGTCTGTGATGTGTGTTAATTTAGAGATGTAAATATTGGCCAGGGTTCTGTATTTTAATTGAATAGCACTCTGGGACTGAAATTGTGTTCTTTCGATCCCAAAGTGAGAAAGCTATCCACAGAGCCACAATAACACACAGGCAAATAGCAGTTCGATAAAGCATACTGAGTAATATCTCTCTGTTCAACACATCTGTTTTTTATTGACTAAGACTCAGGTGTGTATTTATGCTTAGAAATGAATGTTAATTGCAAAGAAAGAAAGGAAACCCATTCCTTTGCCAATCATTCTGGTATTTCTCAAGATACAGGAGCTCCCAAGATGAACAACAATCTTCCTCCAAAACTAGCAATGCTGTTATGGAGTCTGAAAGTCTGCACCACCACTATTTAAATGGAATAATTCCCTTAAGTGGTGACAGAACTAGGTATTATGAAGAATTGGAGGAGCTGATGTCTTGGTTGAAGACAGAGTTTGAGAGTCACAGCCTCTGCAGGCTGAGGATTTCCTTTCATTTTCCTTGCTGACTGAAGCTCATCAAGTGCCTGTGTGTAGTACAGGAGCACAATACTGCAGAGGACATCTGAGTGCAGGTATGGGTGGTACCTCTTGTCTCTGCTGAGGTGTCAGTGGTTGAAGAGCTGAGCTACAGGCAGCCCTTCTGCTTGCATAAGTCACCATGCTGCAGAATCAGAGAGTATCTTATTGTGTGTGACTTCTTTACTCAATGTGGAAGAGTTTCACATTCCCATTCTGTGGACTGAATAATATCTAATTCCAAGACTTAACAATAAAGCAATTCAAGTATTTGCATGTCTTTCTTCATGACATTAGCAAATTGTTCTAACAGTTTAAGTAAAGCAAGAATAAACCTTTAAGAACAACAAACCAAGCCGAAAAGTAGATTATCCAGCAAGAAAATGAGTTATATTTTATGCAGGATACTGAAGCTAACAAAAATCATAATGAATTGGGGGAGGATTAATTTTATTTTGATAGAAGAGGGCTTCCCCAAATATCTGATGTTTTTCCCATTATAAGAAAAATCCTATTTAAAGATTACTTTTAAAAAACTAATATTATTATCTTTGCCTCAATATTCTAGTAGTTAATGCAAACTAGAATATTTTTGGGTTTTTATTGTATACAGTGAAATGTCTGCTAAAATGCTTTCCTACTTTTATGCAAAAAGAGTATAGTAGAAGATAAAGACGCTTTTCTGTATTTAGGAAAACACTCAAATTATCAAACCTAAATGAACTTTGTCTCTGTGGAGATTTAAAGGTAATGTAAAATAAGTACAACTACTCTGAAGAATATCATAGATTTTAATAAAGACAAAATAAGTGTATGTAGGGTAAGAGCTAGGATTTCTAGTATCTCTTTCTTTCACTCTTTCTTTTTTTTCCTTTCCTTCTTTACTTTTGGGCTATCATTTACCAGAAGAAGTGATTACCAGAGAGAGAAAAAAAACCCTGCTTTCAAGTTCAAGTTTCAAGTTCATGTTCTCGTAGAAGTCTAGAATGTTAATTACAGAACTCAATTATCTCAAGTTAATATTCTCTTAATCACATAGGAAAGAAATGGAGTTGTCAAGGTAAAGTGAGCTAGTTCTATAAAGTGAAACGTGGATGGGAAATGGTGATAGGGTGGATACAGAGAATAATCTGTGTTAGCATATTGCTAACTCTTCACGTAGATTCAAACAATAAATAGTGAATTGCTTTGAAATTCAATTCTATATGTTGAATTAATGTATTCTTATACATATTTGATGATTTCCTGACTGTTTGAAAGAGATAAAAGTAATCCTGTGTACTTATGTTTTAGAAAAAGGGGTTTTTTAAACTATTAAACAGTATTGTCTTTTGCAACGAACTATAAATTTCTGTGAGATTAGAATGTTTACCAGTACCTAAGTAATCTGATTGCTGCTTTTTGCTTATCTCGTGTGTCTCTATTTTACTTCTTTTTGGATGGATATTTAAAGCACTGGTTGTGCCAAAGTGAAGATTTGCTAGTGACATTGCTTTACTTATTTCTTTAATCTTTTTCTAACTAAAAGATGCAGGGAAGGTAATTAGGCAGATGTTTTTCTGTCTTTTCTGAACACACTGAAAAATCTGCACTGTTTCTAACATAAACAGCTTTGCAAATCAAATCTTTAGTATGGTATTGTTTGACTGCATATTCCAAATCTGTTAGTAACCTTTCTCTGTATTAAGCAATGATGAGACTTAAGAAAATTATTTTTTCCTTTTTTTTTAAGGAAACAGAATTATCAGGGAAAGTGAGATGTTATTATCCTGGATTTAAAGCTTGCCGTTTAGGCCGTCAATGTGGCTTGCAGCCATGTGAATAGATGCCATTATGAGACTGAAAATCATAGTTTCTGGAAGAAGATTCTGACAAGATAAGGGAAGACCTACATGGCAATATTTTATCCTTTCAAGTTTTGAACTGCTGATGAGACAAAATAAACTATTTTTAAAAAATACCTAATTGATCTACAAGCTTCCTTTCTGAAGTTAATGGAACCTTACTTTAGTGCATATTGATGGAAGTATGGCTGTCTGATCTATTTAGTATATTTGTAAGTCCTATTTTTAAATGTTTTATAAATTTATCTCTAAGATTCTGAAGTCACAAACTTCAGAAAGCACCAACTCCCCTTTATTAATTCCACAAGAGAAACTTTGATAGTAAATATTTAATAGATATAAATTGTATTATACTTAACATATTAATATATTATAAAAAATAATAGAATGAAAATAATTAATATGTGTAAAATATTTTTCATTCCCTAAAATAATTGAAATGAAGTTATTATTTTGACATTTTAAAATGCAATAGTCTTTCAAAAAAACTTATTTACAAAGTACTCCAGTACAGATAGATTCCCTCTATCTGGGGATTTTATATCCTACTTTTCCCAGGGTCTTTAGTAAAACCAGTACAGTTCATTTTTTATACAAGATGTGACATACATTTTAAATAAGGGAGGCATTTTATTTTCTCAGAGTAGTGAAGCTTGATGGTGAACAAGATATCTCAAAATATTTTCAGAGAAGTAACGCTGGTATCTTTGGGTCAGTACGGATTTTAAATAAGTCAAAGCAAAGTCTCCACAATCTAGTCTCAGTCTGCAGAAATTACTTCACTGATATCAATGTTAAAATGTGCATTAACTTTAGTGGACCCAGGATTACTGTTCTCATCTTTAAATCAACACATCAGTAACCTGCTGATATTAGATAGGTGATTTGAACAGGTAGTTATAGGTAGAGTTGTGAAGTTAGTTATTATTAACAGGGAGGACAACAGCATTTCAACTGCATTTAAAATCCTTAAATTGCCTAACAATCTTTGAAATAGGGCACAGATTTTTAAGCTTCACACCAGCCATACTAAGATACAGAGAGCAAATGCTAAAGCAAACAAAGCTTCACTGAAAAAACTATCAAAAGTAAATGTAATTTCCTCTAAAATCATATGATGCTCACTTTCTTCTGAGTAAACCACTTAACTTGTCCAGTGGCAAAGCAGATTTAAATTGGAAAAAACCATTTTATTTCTTGAAACCCCTGAACTCTTGTTTTCCTTTTACATTCCTAGTATACTTGCGTTCCACTCAAATAAACTCCTCATACCTATTGCACACCCTTTCTTATGTACTCATTTCTCACTTGAGTGATATTAGGAAGCAATGCTAATTTATTTCTATTTCTTTGTAATTATTCCTCCCTGATTGATATTTCTTATTATCAAAATGTTCAGTGACTTCTTTCCTCACTTCTGCTGAGAGACACAATTGGATACAATTGATAGGAGAAATTAACTCTCTTCTTGATTGGCAAAATATTGCAACCCTGAAATTTAAATTCTGCTTACCAATTATAATCCATTCCACAAGAATTAAAAAGTACATTTGTATCTAGTTCACAGCAGTATTACACACTGAGTTATCTGAGAGTGCCTTAAAGAGTGAGAAATAGAGCGAGTAAGGTCATCTAATTCAGGACAGACAATATAGATCAGACAAGCATAGCATCATTATCAAACAGCTTTTCAGAGCTGTTTGCTAGGACATTTGTGGAAGGTATCACACAGGAATGACTGCATTATTGTACTAAAAGAAAATAGTGGCAAACTGGCCAAATACAAAATCTGTTCAACTGAATGGCACTGTTAGCATTCAGTCCAATTCTTGTGTAAATCTTGAGGGTTATTTTTTACGTATTCTTTCTAATCCAGTAATTTGTTAAGCAAGACAAAGCATTTCAATTGTACTTATTAATCTTTGAGGCTGCTTATTCAAGTTTTTTAATGTTATCATTCCCTCTCCTGAGATAGTCTTGTATGCCATTAGTCAGAAATGAATGATTGTGTCATTGGCTCTATCTAAAGAGAAAAAAGCTATATCTCTATTTGACCCATCACCGAACAGAAGCGGACTTCAGAAAAAGTATATGAGAATACAGTCACACCAATAAAACAAGCTGGCTTTCATTATCCATGCTTACTTTACTTTCATTATGTTTTGAAACATTAAATACTTACACTTCTATAAAATATGTATTATGAAAGCACACATTAGCTCTGAAGGTAATAGCAGTGTAATTTTGCAAGAGATAGATGTAGCTCCAGGAATTGAGATACAACTTGGAGATACAACTGACCACAAAAAGGAGATCTGGTCTGTCTTACATTTCCAGCTGCACTTATAGCCAGGATAGACAAGGCAGAAAAATCTTGCTTTTCTCCACCAGGAAGAGAGTGCAGTGAGTAAATTCTTGAAAAAAGGCCTGATCAATTACTTTTTTTTTCCCAAACTATGTTTTGAGATCTGAGCAGTAGAGAAGTATTTCTCTGAGTACTTATGTATTAGGAATTTTATCATATGCAGGTAGATGTTCATGGCCAGAAGGGAAAATAATAAGGATTTATTGTACTCCCTCTGTAAAATAGGCTGTAAAAATACTCCAGTGAATTCTAGATTAACACTATTGTCTCAGATAAAGCTAGAAAACTCTTTTCACAAAACTGAATATTTGTTCTCTGGGTATTTGGACCTATGAACTGTGATCTATTCAACTTTACACCATCAGAAAATACAGACGTGAAAATTTATCATTGCATCAAACAGTACAGCAAATCACAGTCATATGTGACAGTACAGCAATGTCTGTATTTTCTGGGAATGAGACAGAGGGTGTTTTTGTTTAAAAAATGATTCTTAGCATAGCTTCATTACCTTAGATCTAAGAAAATGTGGATAAAGTCAGTATCTTAATTTATATATATCCATATATAGAAAGGTTGCTGTCAGGCAACTGGAAACATTAATAGTGATGGAAAATATTTTTGGCTGGATTTTCTTAAGCCCTCTACCAGTGAACTTATATAAAATATTTTTGGGCAGAGAGGAACCTAGTGAGGTTCAACAAGGACAAGTGCAGAGTCTTGCATCTGGGAAGGAACATCCCCATGCACCAGTACAGGCTGGGAATTGACCTGCTGGAGAGCAGCTCTGCAGAGAAGGACCTGGGAGTTCTGTCTGACAATAAACTAACCATGAGCCAGCAATGTGCCCTCATGGCCAAGAAGACCAATGGCATCCTGGGATGCATCAAGAAGAGTGTGGCCAGCAGGTCAAGGGAGGTTCTGCTCTCCCTCCACTCTGCCCTGGTGAGGCCTCAGCTGGAGTCCTTTGTCCAGTTCTGGGCTCCTCAGCTCAAGAGGGACAGGGAAGTGCTAGAGAGAGTCCAGTGCAGGGCCATCAAGATAATGAGGGGATTGCAGCATCTTTCATACGAGGAAAGGCTGTGGGAACTGGGACTGTTTAGTCTAGAAAAGAAGAGACTGAGGGGAGATCTTATAAATATTTACAAATATCTAAGTGGTGGGTATCAGGAGGTTGGGACATCCCTTTTTTCTATAGTAGCTAGCAACAGGACAAGGGGTAATGGGATGAAGCTGAAATATCAAAAGTTCCATTTAAATATAAGAAAAACCTATTTTACTGTGAGGATGACGGAGTCCTTGCAGAGGCTGTCCAGAGGGGTTGTGGAGTCTCCTTCCTTGGAAGTCTTCAAGACCTGCCTGAATATAGAATCATAGAATGGTGGGGGTTGGAAGAGACCTTTAGAGATCATCTAGTCCAACCCCCCTGCAGAAGCAGGTTCACCTAAATCAGGTCGCATAGGAACATGTCCAGAGAGGTCTTGAAGACATGTTTCCGTGCGACCTGATCTAGATTGACTTCCTTCTGCAGGGATGTTGGACTACATGATCTCTAAAGGTCCCTTCCAACCCTACCATTCCATGATCATTCTATAATTCAATGATGATGATTATTATATCGAGAGATTCCAGTTAAGATTGTATTTATCTCTGATATGCCAATGAATATACTTAAAGATAGTAAAAAAATATCTACTGAGTCTCTCCTTGTATACCTCTTACAGAGTCAGGCTCTATTAAGAGAGTCAGGAAAGATTCAGGTTTTCCTGACTTATGTTGAAAGAGATGAGGAAGCAAGTTCACATGACTCGTCTAACTGTTGAGAAACTCAATCTCAGATCAGAGATGAGATTAAGAGCAACAGAATTTTAAATAAAAGTGGTTACCTCTGTTCTCCTCTGGTGCTCTTGGAATTTGAAAAGCCATCTCTGTTGAGATGGTTGTGCTCAAAGGGCATCTTAATGCAATCTGCATCATTATGCATAGTTTCTTGTTTGCATTATTATCCTCCAAGAATCTTTTATCTCAGAACAAATCTAAAGTTTGTTAACCATCACTGAATAAGACATACAGCTACAGTAGTAGATGGGAATATAAAGGAAAGAAGAAAAGCATTCAAGTAGAGATGAATGAAATATCTTTCAAATTGAAAGAGGGAATAAGAAAAAACATTTGGGACACAATCTGGAACAGCAGTAGGACACTGTATTACTAGAAATAGATTCATTCAAGTTAAAATGTGATAGCACAACATTTAAGTTAATTTTAACTTCTGGAAATGTTACACTATGATTGCTGTTGGACTTGGTTAAGCAAGAAGTAAGATCTTTGTTAATAGGGTTTAGAAGCAAGGATCTCTTTCTGGTTTGTAGGAGCACTGCATCCGTTACACCAAGCTATGCCTCACTTGGCCAGCCTAATACACGAAACAAGCTGGGCTGTACTAGCAAGCACAGGAATCCTATTGGTCTGAATAAAAGCTGTTAGCCTTTATACTTCTAAATATAATTTTGTTGATCTGTGGAGGCTTGGAGACTTTTACACTTGTAAATTTCAACTGGGCAATAGGCCAGATAGACCCCAGTTGTCTCAGATAACCTGCAGATGACTGCTCCATGCTTCTCAAATGCTTCCACCATCTTACCCCATCAGGGATTACCCATCAGGGCTCTGACTGAAAGCTACTGTGGCTTCCTGTCTCAACTATTAGGTTTTCTCTGTGCAAACATAAGTAAGACTGGGACATACTTGAATCTCATCATGGAGCACTGGTGTTAGGTGTCAGACTCTCCATTTGGATATAACTTGTGAAATCCATACAAATCTGAAAGCTTTGAGACATGAGGATAGAAGCACTTAGCTACATGCACAGCAGATTAATATCCCCAGTTATTTTCTGGCCAGTTTGTCTCCATTATGTATAGACCACTCTCCAGATGATACTTTCTCTTTAATTCCCTCACTGAAGGTGTGTACATTAGAGTCTGGTATCTGATGTGTATGTGAAGGAGAGCTCTGTTGCACCAGACACCGTAAATATCTCACATCAGAGGTAATACATACTGCTGTTGAAGCTCATAACCTTAACACTGATGCTAACATTCTGCCCTTTATCTTAATTAGTGTTGCTTTCAATTAGAAATAAGCCATTCACTTTGGAATAAAAGAACTGACCCACACCTCTTCCCCAAATTTGAATTATCCCCGCAATTAACTGCTAAGTATCTGTCTTGACACTTACAGAACCTTTATGACTATCTAAGCAGCTGACAGTGAACAGCAGCATTCATTCACCCACCCATTCCATAAATTTTTCATTTCAGATACTAAAGATGTCTTCTGTGATGCATTTCAGGATAACATTTTATGTACTTTACAAATGATTGACAAATTTATCTTATAACCCGCCATTGTCATTTGTACTCACTCTTGAGTCTTTTAATAAGTTTCAAAAATTGTTAATTTTTTGATCCTGGGTTCTAAGCAGTTTATTTACAGCCCCTTAGAATATCCTTGATTCATACCTTTAGTACAGATGTAGCTTAGAGTGGAAGAATCACAACTACCGGAAAAAAAATGAAAAAAAAAAAAAAAAAAAAGGAAGAGGTATTTGGAAACAAATTTTCCTATTCTATGTATGTAATGAAACACACAATATGTATTTGCTTTTCGGTATGTCTGTACATGTCAAACTTTGAGACAACAGCTAGACTATTTGGTTTTGAATATTTTATCCAAAAAGGCCTTTAATTTGATCTGGATTTCTCTGTCTGCTCCAGTTCTGATATTAGCATGTTGACTCTAGTATGAAGGCTTTTGGTCTTTAGTGATATAATTTTAAAATATATTCTTTATGGAACAATATTTTCCTAAAATGCAATTGGTTTTGGAGTAGGAAGATTGTAGTGATCTGGGGTAACTGTCCTGGTAAACTGAGGAAATGATCTTCTGAGGCCCTCAGGTATCTTTCTGATGAGCGTTTCACCCTAGGAATTAAGGTTTATATGTGCTTTCTGACAGTGAGAACCAGACTGATGAAGTATTGTCTCACATCATACTTACAGAGCAGGTGGTGGACAATGACGCAGATCCTCTATTCAACAACTCGGTTAACAACCTCTGTTGGGTTTGTGCAGAGACACTTTTTGCTTGGTAACAGTGGTCAGGGGAAGACTGCAGTGCTGTCCCCACAAGGAGTTCTCGAAACTTCCCCCATCTCTGAGCAAATCTATCTCCAGTCCAGCTGGGCCAATCTGGCACCTCTGGCACCACAATTTAAGAAGGGAAATCTGCAGCAGAAGGAGGAAGTGGAAGGAGTGGTACAAGATAGAGATGACCATGCAGGCCCTTCAGTCAGTAAGAAGGAAGAGGTGTGCCAGACCACAGGCCCACAGCAAGAGAGCAGTTGTACCCCTGCAACCCATGGAGGTCAATGACGGGACTGAAACCCGCCTACCTGTAGTTCTGGGAGGACCAGTCAGCAGAGGTGGTGACTGCGCCTGGAGGGGCCAGAGACTGTGAGGACAGGGCCAGCAGGCTGAGCTGGGCCCAGGGTCAGCCATACAGGAGACCCACATAGGAGGCAGAGTGGCAAGGGAATTAGGGAATTCCAAAGGCCCTTGGGACTTTTGTCGGTACTCCCAGGGAGGAGTGAGCGAGCAGTTACATAATCTTTGTGCCTGACTGGGCCTAAACCACAATATAACCCTATGAGCAATCACTGAGAGCTGTTTCAGGGGTTCAAACGTTTTGGAACAGCCAAAGTAGTGAAGATAGGGGCACCAATGGGGGATTTTGAGTAGTATATGCCAACCAGTCTGACTTAATTCTGCAGCTTTGCATTTCTAGATGACAAAAAAACTTAGAAACCTTTGGAAATGTTGTTTGCCTTTCCTTTGGCAAAGGGTAGGGAACTGTCAGTAAAATTACACAACTAAGACATATTTGCACATGCTCCCACCACAATCCAAAAGAAAGATGCTTTGCAAGATCAGAAAGTGTGCTGTATGGTTATTAACATCTTTTGAAAGCAAGTGAATTGGGATGTACAAGTATGATGCTAATGTGTGTTATTTTCAGAGTTCCAGCCTTCAGTCTCACGTAGCAGGCTGAAGTTCATTTGTTTTATGTTTCATGAATGTATGAAGGATCTTTACCTACAGAAATCAGCATATATATACACGTGGGGATTTTGAAAATGATTCTGTACAGTAATTCCCTTGTTATGCTATACAATGCAAAATAAAATACATAGTAAGAATTGTAACATACTTTTCTTGAAGGTAATGAATATATGAAAAAAGTCAAACTGCATACTTGCAGATTTTTTTAATGCTTATCAAAATGATTTATATTTCTTAAGAAAACAAGTATTTCTTATCAGATGAAACACAGATTTCTTTGTAAGGTCTGTATGCATCAAAATATTACTAATTTAAAATTTTCATTTGAATAATGTGACTACTTTTTAAAAGGGACCAGGCTAGACTCAGTAGTTTTTTTTTTTTTTTTTTTTGTAGAGCATAACAAAAAGTAAGTGGACAAAGTTGCAGAACAGCGTAAAGAGTATAACAGTTTCAAAACACTTCGAGTTTGGCAAGTAAGAACAGACAAAACAACAGTGTGCCAAAAAAGTGTTCAGAGCAAGCTGAGTGAGCAAAATGCTTCCTTTACTGCAGCTGTTCTACTTACTTCTGGGACAAGAGGGCAAAGCAAGTCCAAATTGCTCTAACAGAAAATCTTCTGGTTCAGTAAAAGCTGTCGGTGAAAAAGTCTGTGCGGTCACAAGCTGTTGTATTATATTGTACTGTACTGTTCACTGTTGAAAACTATCCAGTACTGATATGGGCCTGGCAACCTCATCCTGAAAATCTTTCTGCCAACAACATGTCTTTGAAAGGCTGAAACAAATGAGAAACTAAATTCTTCATAGCTTGCTGAGATAAGAGGTTTTCTGGAATTGCTGAGTGGTAGATTGCTGCCTTAAACCCCTCAATTTCATGCTCCCTTTTTCTGTACTGTATATTTGTTCCAACTGGCTTTCTACCTTGGACTCCACTGCATCCTGCTGGGTTAAATGTGATAGACAGTCTACATGAAAACCAATCAGCTATTTTGACAGGAGACTCGGAGAAGGTCAAGGCCATCTCTTCTCAAAAAAATGTCTGGTAAGCTTTGAGTTGTCACAGATGAAATATCTCTGAGGCTTTTTTGATTGTCTGTCCTTTCATTTTGTCCCAAACATGCAGGAATCCAGCTAGAGAACTCATTCCAGTGCATTCATCATAATATATATTTGTTTGCCATTGTCCACATATAGAAGAGGAAAATGTAACTCAAGTACACTGACTGCATAGTGTGCTGCAATACCTAACATGTAGGAAGACAATTCAATTTGATGTTCACGTGAAGTACTCTTTCTTTCAGTGGTAAAGCTGTAGTGGTAAATAAATGTATTATTGTGAAACGATGCTTCTGGATCTTATATAACATCTGGCTGGTACATGATTAAAAGATTATGATGAGAGCCAGTCTTGCAGAACATTTAGCATCTTCTTTTTTGTTTAAAAATGGACCACAATGAGATTTGAAGTTGAGAAGTAATTTCATTAAAATCAGATTTATGCTTAATATGCAAAGAAATGTACCTTCTCCAAAATGTAAAGACAAAAATTTGATTTACATCTAGACTCCATAATAGTACGTCCCAATCTGACTAGCACATCAACACTTTTTAGAAACATATTAGTTCTAAAGGATTCATGTTTCAAGCATACATGTTCTAATCTGGGTGCTTAATTTAATTAAGTTATTAAATAATATTTAATTTCAACTACCCTTGTTTCTTGAGTTTTCTAGTTCATCATTGCACTGTCCAAGAAGTTGATATAACTGACATTATCCTTACAGAGAAAGAGAAGGAGAAATAATTTCCAGTTCTGTATTCTATAGAGATTTTAATAACTGGTGTATTCTGCATCTTTAATGAATTTTGATATTTCAAATTTTCTGGCAAACTATTAATTCAGTTCAGTGTTGTGACCTGAGGTTACAACCTTAAAGTTAAGGAAATACAAGCATTCATAAAATCATTAGGTTTGGAAAAGAACTTTAAGGTCATTGAGCCCAAGCGCTAACCTCACACTGCCAGGCCCATCACTAAATTAAATCATGTCCCTCAGCACCTCATCTATACGTTTTTAAAATATCTCCAGGGATAGTGACTCCACCACCTCCCTGGGCAGCCTGTTCCAGTGCTTTCACTCTCTGGGTGAAAAAGTTCTTCCTAGAGTATGGTGCTTTTTTAGCATTACAGGTGATGGAGAGTTTCCAAAAGAGTTCAAATGCTTATATCTGTTAAATTGTTTTAATTTTTTTTATATATCCATGTAGAACAGATGGAAAATTTGACCAAAGTTACTTTTGATGACTGGGTCTAAATTGTGTCACAGAAAATTGAATAAAAGGTACTTCAACATCAGAGTTCAGCAGTAGGACAGAACAGATCTACTCTCATCATATTAAAATAGTGCATGTATTTTACCAGAGTTTTGCTGATCTTTATCTTTTGAAGGATATTTAGAGGCTGCTATACATTCCAAATAGTCAAAGTTGATATGTGAAAAATGATTTATTTATTGAATATTCTTGTTGAAATACCCTGAGAAATGTCCAGTCAGCATGATTTGCCACCACAACTAGTAACTGGGAATGAACCTAATTTTGAAGTTCATAAATTCAACATTTGTAATACAATATTAATTGTGGTCATTATATCAGATCAATATTGAACCATATAGGCAACAATTCTTTATCAAGAAGTTCAAACAATGAAACTAGGAAAATGATCGAACTGTAACTTGCTAATTTTGTCTTATTGAAACATATATCATTCAAATAACTTCCTAATTTGTTGAAACTGTTAAAGAATGACACAGGAAATGCAATAACAGCATATACAAGAAGAATGATAGTAAGTATTGACCTATTAGTTTAATTAGGGAAATCACATCTAATTTCCAACTTTGTTGTAGAGCCAATTGAGTTTTGCATAGCTAATACTTGTATAAAACAGAGGACATAGAGTATGGTTGCCTATGATAGTGTTCACGGTCAGACACATGAATCAAGTGATAAGAGCAACTAAAATTTATTGGCTCACCTAAAGAGCACTTGAGTGTCTTTTAGGATAGTAGTAATCACAGGCTTCTGGTGCCATCCAAGAGACCCTTATGTATTCTTTCTGGCCTCCAGCTACTTCCTCAGAAAGGCCTGGACTACCTGTAGCTGCTTGGT
The DNA here is from genome assembly GCF_028858725.1 of Colius striatus. NCBI lineage: Eukaryota > Metazoa > Chordata > Aves > Coliiformes > Coliidae > Colius > Colius striatus. The sequence continues at coordinate 167,989,205 of NC_084759.1, forward strand.
CATGTGTGCCAGCCTTGCCTGCATGCCTCAGAAGCCCTGGGGTGCCTCAGGTGATCCAGGTACTTATATCCAAAAGACCATTGAGTCTCACAGTCTGTTTTTACCAAGACATTTGTATCAATTCTAACTTTTTAAACAATTTGTGTGTCATTTAATAGGTGTTTGTATTTGATTTTCAAAGAAAATCAAAGACCAACTTCTTGTTCTCTCCTGTGTCTAAGCCTCTGTAACCTTCTTTCTCCAAACCTCTTTTTCTTCTTGTATCTCATGCTTAAAATGCGTTACCAGTGGTGATATACTATCCAAGGTAAACATGAACCTTTATGTTCGGTAGTAACCTGTTCCCATTTGAATTTATTTTTACAATACCCTCCTTATTAAGATAAAGAAAATAAGACCTTTGGTTATGATTTAGTGAACTCAAAATATAAAGGAATAATCTGGAGAAGGGAAGGCTGACAGGAGACTTTATCCGTCTCTACAATTACCTGAAATGAGATTCTAGTGAGATGGGGATCAGTCTCTTCTGCCAAATAAGGAATGATAGGACAAGAGGAAATGGTCTCAAGTTGCAGCACGGGAAGTTCAGGTTGGATAATAGGAAGAACTTCTTCACTGGGAGAGTTGTTTATCATTGGAACAGGCTACCCAGGGAGGTGGTGGAATCACTGTCCCTGGAGATATTTAAAAGCTGTGTAGCTGAGTTGTTGAGGGACATGGTTTAGTGATGGACTGGGCAGTGCTAGATTAGTGATTGGACTTGGTCTTAAAGGTCTTTTCCAATCAAAACATTCATAATATTCTATAAATCTATGAAAAGAGAGGCAGTCTTCAGAACATTTCTAATTTGGATTTCTATTACTCATAAAGAAGGGGAGGAGATGAATGATTTCAAGATTAACTTCTATACATGCACACATAGATACTCTAAGAGAAGATGAAATCTACTTCAAATAAGCACTTGAATGCACTCAAAATTTTGATGAGGCTTCCACATCACTAGTCCTGATAGATTTATCAAGCAATGTTACTAACTTTGAGTTATTCACTCACATAGAGCAGTGTAATATTTACCATGTTAAGTAATGTTTAGGCTGTTTGCAAACAATTAACAAATACAAGTATCCATTTACAATCTGGAATAATTTTTTTTTATGTTGCTACTTAATAGCCAAAGTCTTTCCTTAGTTATGCACATGAAGTCCTCATTGAAAGCAAGAAGAATTATTCTAATGTCTTGGAGCAATTTGAATACAAAGTGTTTATTTTATGTTTTTATGTCTTTTTTTTACAACATAATTAATTATATAAATACTAGTGAATGTGATTACAACTTGAATCTATGCATTTATTGATTAAATACCCATACATGTATTTAAATAGTGTTTCTGATAACTTTTCTTGGCTTGAGAAACTGCTGGTAGTTTCTAGACTACTAGAAAGTGAAGAGATAGTTTAAAAACAAACACTGTCTCAGAGGGAAAATTCTGACATTTCTCAACTTATTTTCATTCTCAACTGGAACAAAGATAACAATAAAAATGTATGAGGAAAGAAAACTTTAAAATAATTCATACAAAAATATGTATGTACTATTTCATTTCAGTCAGATAAAACTAGTTTCAGTGATGTGGAATGTTGCAATAAATATCCTATATATGTGTGTATGTGTACTGTGATATAATGCTTACATGAGAATGTCTATTGTTAAAATAGAAATGAAATAAAACAAAACAAGGAAATAATTATAAAATATTATTACTCAATTGGAACAAAGCTGTTCTCACTTTCCTGAAGGAAACTCAGAAAGTGAGTAGAAAATTTCTTAAACCTCATAAAATGGAAGTTGTGAAAAAATTCTAATTAAGTTTCTGACCTGCTCAAACAGATGTGAGGTACACCCCTTAGGGCATCAAGTACTGGTTGATTCATCAGAGAGGAACTCATAGGACAATACTCTCTCTCCACAGTAGACCTTTCCTTAAACACATTCTGTGAGTGCTTTCTTAGCTAACTTTTACTATTGGATGTATTTCTTTCCATCTATCAAAATCTAGCCTTTTCCAAATTTCTTTCTTCTCATTCACAAGGTTTGTGAGTTAGCAGAAAATAATTAACATTTTTGTAATTTCTAAGATTTCAAATAAGTTTTTGCTATACATTGCACTGAAAGGAAAGACTTAAATATTTTTAGAAACTATTATTGTGTTGAAAAGGCCATCTGTGTTAGAATATTCTGCCTTTAAGAAGGACGTGTAGCCTAGTGGTCTGCAGCAGTCTGGGGTCTCTGATTAGGCATTACTACCTAATACCAAATAATACTAAAACTAAAACTAAATAATAATAAAACTAAACTAAATTACACTAAACTAAAAAACTAAATAAAATTAAACTAAAATAAAGCTAAGTAATACTAGAAAGTACATTTTTTCTCAGAGACCAGGAAACACACAGAAAAAATGAAATCCAACAAAAATCAGACTGGGTTAAATCTTTGAAGGATGTTAAATAAATAACAAAGAAAAGGAAGAGAAATCACATGGGACATCAGCATCGAATTAATGAATAGGGACTAAAACATAGGTATGAACAAAAGTTAAATTTATATCATATCTTGTTTGATGAGCACTCGGAGGACTGAAGGAAAGGAATTTGTGGAAATGCAAATACCTACACAATCAAAATGGAGACAAAGTGAAAAGGGTTTTAGTCCTCAATATGTCCATGATTTAGAAAACAAATGGCATCTGAAACCAGAGATCTGATAGCTATACCTATTCATGCCAGGAGTATCATAATTTAGCTTGAAAATAAGCCAAAGGATAAGGTTTTATAAACATGCAGGGTGATGTGAAGGACAATTTCTATAGAAATTAAAAACAAGCTTTCTCTTCATTAGAGAAGTGGGGATTTGGGATTGTCTTGCAATTGACTGAGAATTTTTCTTGCTTTAACACAGATTTACTAAGATTCTCCTCTGACACAGTTTCCTAAGGTGGCAGAGGAATTAATCTGATGACCTGGGAACTTTGTAGCAATTTTGCTATGCATACTCACTTTTTTTCTTTCCCAAAAGATTTCCAGTATCCTGTAACAATTCATTTTTTTTTTTAATGTGGGACATTCCTACACTAGATTTCATGCTAACATACCCTCTTTCATTAAGCAAATAAAGTTACATAATCTTTTCTTGCAAGTCATTCTAAATCTTGCATAATTTTTATTGTATGACTTTGAAGACTTTCTCTGGAGCATATCCTGAAGTTCAAATATAAGCCAGATTATGCTTTTTAATACCTTATACATTTAGAATTCATTGAGTTCAGTTTCTGGAGCCTGTATTATCAAGATGTTCAATTAAACATATTTCCCACCAGATACCTCCTTTTGAACTTGGATTCCATACTGTTCTTAGATGGATACTTCAGTGTATGCTGTGAAACCTCTTTACTGTTACTGGTGCAATGTTCCAAATCTGTCCTCGGGGAAGTAGGGGGATTCATTTCACTTAACCTTTTATAGCCACTGAAAGAAATTAGTGATTTTAGTGCGTGATTCATCTCATGACTTTTGGGCATGGATTTTAGCTTGGATGGGTGCCCTAGGTTTTGTGTTTTGCTGTGAAGTGGCAATAGAGGGAGCCACAGACAAGGAGCACAGAGGCAGCTATTTTGCTTTTGATCTAGTCCATCCCATCACAATTATTTACCCATTTTATTTTGTCTTTATCCTAAAAAAAGCATTCTCTGTTTTCTCATGAACTTAAAACAAAGCAGTGGTAAGCCATCCGGTCAATGCACTGCAAGTGTAGCTTGCTGAGAGCTGTGATATACCTGCCCCTGCTGCCTGTGGCTCAGTGCATGCTCAGGAAAAGCAGAGATACATTTAAAACATGCTTCCTCTGGCCTGCTTTAAATATCTGTCTTAGAATGGGATGAAAGCTACCATATAGAGTCTATCTCTCCTTTAACTATAAAAGGAGCCTGTAGTGGTTAGGTTGGAAGCAGATGGCTTAAGCTGCAGACCTAAACCCCACCCCACTGTCTAGTAGACTCCAGGCTTTGCTAGAGTTAGGTGGCAACAGAACATGCATATTGAAGAACAACATATCAGATATGAGTCTATATACTTTTGTATGTCTGGTCTTCACAGTGGTAGACACTGGAGGAACTTTTGATTGAAACAGAAAATTAGAGTTATAAGCTCCAGTAACTGTGAAAAGTGCTGCAAATAATCTCTGTGCTGTTTGTTTGTGGCTTTTTTTTCCTTGGGGATGAGGTACAGTTATGGTATTTCTTACTTGAGGGAAGTTTGAAGAACCATTTGCTCCATCCCTATACGTCTCTCTTCAATGTGGCAGTTCAAGGCAGAGGAACTTGTGGTTCTTGTACTCAAGCTTGAGTCATCCTACTGCAGGCGACATCAAGACTCCTCTCTTAGGGTTACTGAAGCAAAAACTTGAGTGCAGTAGGGATGTGAATGGTGACAATAAGCTCAGAGAAAGGAAAAAAAACCCCATCTGATTACTCAGCCCCAGGAAGGAGGCACATTTTAAGCTTTCATTAAAATTTTGTTGTTAGTAAAACATTGATTTCATGCCTGATTTGGATCTATGCTTCTCAAAAGATTATGGACTATTTGGATATGCAAATATATTTGTACTATATAGTCATATGTAAGGTTATATTTCTTGATAAAATCTTTGCTATCCACAGCTTAGAAATTATTAATTTATCACCTTATCTTCTGTTTTTAAGAGATATTTCTGACTTGTGTACAAAGCAGGGAAAAGATTCCAAAATTGTATGAGTGCCAAAGCCTGGGGCTTTGCAATAGCAAGAAGTTTGCAGTTGCTGAAATGTTCCTTTTCTGCAACTGTAAAACAAAATATTCTATTTTAGCTTACAGAAATAAATTATTTTTTTTATTGCTCACTAGAGCACCCAAGCAAAAACACCTCAGAGATAAAAATATGAAAAAAAGTGGCAAGGTATAATATTTTCATTCATCTTATTCAAATACTTTTTCCTAGGTTTTGAGATGTCAATGTTTCATCATTTTCCTGAGAATAGGGATGGGGGTTTTTTTTCTCTCTTTTTGGGAAGTAATTTCCTCCAGATTTTTACCTTTCAGGAGGCGCTTATCTTCCATAACAGAGAAAAAACTGTCTGGAAGCAAATTTCAGACAGACAAGGGGGCAACAGAGAGCTGTAGCTGCTTTTTTCTTGTATTAATATTGAGAATGGATTATGTACACAGATGCATCTGCATATCCCATTTCTACCCTCACATTCATTTGGCACGTGGATCCAGTCCTGAAACACACTTTATTCTCTGTACATTGTTGTCAGATTTCATAAATGACACTAGAGATATAAGTTTAACAACTTAGATTTGAATTCACTGGTCATGAAATATGCAAAAAATACCTGAGCCCACATCATCTGTCATCTCTGTCTATACCTCAAGCTGCTTCCTAACTTACTGGCCTTGGGTGAGTATTTGCTTGCTGAGCTATCTACCACTGGTTTTCAAATAGGGTTTCTCCAACCCTCGGGCTATGTAAGTGATAGCTAAGAAAATGAAACCCATTGCCAGTAGATTTAAAAGTTTCCTACATTCCTAGGAAAAAAAAACCCCACAAACTTTAGAGATCTTCATACTGAAAAAAGATCTAAAAATTACTTATCTAGGGTCTACATGTTATGTTCTGTAGTGATATTTTTATTTAATCCTTAACAGTTTAGCTTACTAAACAGATCAGCATATTCACAATATTCAGTCTTTCACCCACATATCACAGTGACAGTTCCTCAAATATTTTTCAAAAAGTAATATTTGCCCAAGTCATTACCTTCAAGTAAGATTCATCATCCAGTAAGTAAGGAAGGAAAAGTTACCTCTTCAGCTCTGCTGCGTGATGTTTGACTGAGTGCGTGTTACACTGTGGAGGAGATTCTGGGGGTGCTGGTGGGCAATGAGATGAGTATGGGTCAGCAGTAAGCCCTGGCAATGATGAAGGCCAAGAGCACCTTAGGATGTGTCAGCAGAAGCATGTCTAACAGATCAATGAAAGTGATTATTCCTTTCACTCAGAGCTGTTAAACTTTATTTATAGCATCAGATCCAGTTTGAGGCTCCCTGGTGTGGGAAAGGCACTGGTAAATGGGAGCAAATCCAGGGAGAGCCACCACAAAGCTAAGGGATGAAGCATGTGCCCTGTGAGGCCAGGCTGAGGGACCAGGGTTTGGTCACCTATGAATGGCTTTGGGGTGACCACACAGAACTCCCAGTACCTACAAGGAGTTCATTAAGCATATGGAGACAGGCTCATCCCAGCAGTGTGTGTCTGGAAGCTGAGAGGCAACAGACATAAATTCAAACCGTGGAGATTCAGACTGGATAGAAGAAATGTTTTCCCATGAGGACAACTAAGCAGTGGAGTCAGGCTGCATAGTCTCTGTCCCGGGAGGTTTTGAAGCCCTCACTGTGGCTGTAGCCCTGAGCAATCTGTTCTGAACTTGCAGCTGAGCCTGCAGTGAGCACAAGATTGAGCTAGAGGTCTCCTGAGGCCCATTCCAGCCCAAATTACTCTGTAATTTTATGATTCTATGTGGCTGGGTTACCTAAACCATAATATAACCTCTGCTGCATTTCAATTAGTCAGTAACAACAAGACAACCAACTGCGCAGATTTGCATGGAGACTCTTCCAGGTTAGTTCAAGACTTGTTCAGCTATTAAGGATGAAACCAAGACCTGACATAATATTTAACAAATGTTCTTATAATGGAACTTGAGTAGTCTTATAGTTTATGTCTAGAGTCTCATTATAGGCTTCATAAAAATAGACCTTAATTTTTACCAACAGTAAAATTGCCCAGTTGATCAGATTCACTGTTCTACAGGAAGCTGAAAGCTGAAGGCAACATATTACTTATTTTTATCAACTGAATCTCACCATCATGGTCAGACATGCTTTGTGCTTTGACCTCTGAAAAATACTGTACTTGGAGAAGGTGGATGATCAAACGTCTCTGGAGACAATTGTTGAAACAGCTTAAAAGTCTTGGCTTATCAGTATGAGTTAAAATAACAATAATCTGAATTGGACTTTGAATCTTTTCAGTTATTTTTATTCTGTTAGACAGATGAATATTTTTCAGGTAATATTCTAAGTTTCTTCTGGCTGGTACAGTTGAATACAGAAACCATTTCCCTGTGCCAGCAAAATGGCTTATCCCTCAGGGTAAAATGACTCCTAAAGGAGAATGATCATTGTTTTTCTTGCTGTTGTTTCTTGAAGATTATACTTTCCAGCTACCTAACATTGCTTTCACCAGGGAGCCTCATGGAAAAGCTGTCTTGACATTATATTGAATTAATTTAATCTCTAGCTACCTTATTTAATCTCTGTTTTCCCTTTGCCTGGCTTTATTTCCTCTCCTCATTGGGCCATAATGCTTCTTGGTAGAAGCAGGTCTAAATCTTCATTACCACTTCCTCTAGATGTTCTCTGGTGGATGCCCTGAACTTAATTTTATTCCCAGAAATATTCTAGGAGTATATCTCATTTTGTTAAAGAAATGGGAAGTTCATTTAAAAAAAAAAAAAAAGAAAAGTACACAAGATTTTATGATGGAATATGTTGAAAAGAGCACTAGCAAAACTAAGAGGAATTCAGTCTACAGTTTCCTTAAACCTAAACATGTCCTAATAAAGTCATACTGAAATCGAGATGTGCTAGGGAACACACTTATGTATGAGCAGATGAACCTGCTATCGTACAGCTGGTACAGACAGACCCCAAAAGCATCTCTGCCTTCAGTGTCTCCTGAAGCTGTTTTCTCTCTCCTCACTGGTTTTCATCCTCTTGTAGGAACATATTTCTTGCCTTACTCTTCCAAGGACCACTTTTTAAATGTAGTTATTCTGTTCATATACTTAATTCTAGCTTTTGAAACATGAGTCGCCTTTCTCCTTCTCCATTGAAGACTGGTTTTTCCATGTTAGCTGAACAAAACTGAACTGAAGGACACGTTACCAGTTTAAATATCTTTTAGGAATAAGCATGTGTATATCTCTTTGCTGAATACATGTAATACTGAAATCTAGACACAAACTTAAGCACTCAATGAAGTGGAAAGGGAGAGGCTACAAGATGTTATTAGTGTGCACTTTATGGTTCTCTCCTGTCCAATGTTGCTTCTGTTGCCAGCTAAGGGGAGTGACAACAGCAGCAAGCATCTGCGGAACTGTGAAAAGGGAAAATAAATACAGTTTGACAAGCCAAAAGTCTAAAATCAACCAGCATCAGACCTGACTTCTCCGTGTTAAATGAGGTAATTTAATGAGATTGCTTTCAAGAGGAGTTTTGATCATCACAGCCTGAATGGGTGATAGCAATATGGGAAAAATCCAATATAATTTCCAACCACCATGAACACTTAAATAGTACTGCTTTGCATAGAACCTGATCCACTTTAGAATCTAAAGCTGATAGTGTGGAAACCAAGTGATGCTGTTCATGCCTGGAAACTGGAGATCTCGATTTCTAACATCCAAGTTTGGAAACTGGCCTATGGATTAATATTGTTTGTCAGGATGAGTTAATGAAAATGTCTCTCCTGGGTGGTAGTCAGTTCATATTACCACAGAGACCAGCTGGATACTCTCTGCCCATCGACAGAGGAAATATGCATCACTTGTTTCTTCAGATACACTTCGTAGCTTTTAGTAGGTCATTTTGGTGATCATAATAAAGAAACCAGGATATAAAACCACCTTAAATGGTCACTAGTAATAATTTTTGTATGAAACATTGTTTTTGCTCATGGCAAAACTCAGAAAAGCCTGCAATGTTTTTAGAGCTTGATACCGGGCTGACTTCTGCTGTGTACTCTCACCTGCAACATGGAAACGAGGGCTCTGTGACAACTGAGGACATCTTCTGAGGGCACAGTGGTTTGCAGCATAGCAAATGACACGACAGATCTCTGGAATGACATTGCCATGATCAACCTAGAGAAGTGGGTTAAGGTATCCCCAGATCCCTCTTTATAAAGTTTAGAAGGGTTTTATAAAAATGCTTGAATTGTTCATAAATGCAGCCTCACTCTTCTTGGAAGGATTTTTGCTGTAACTCTTAGCCAGAGTAAGGAGAGGCTTTTTACCACCAAACGGAGAATTAGCTCCTGCATGGCAGAACTGTCATCCTAGCAACTGTCATCCTTTTTGTCAGGAGGCAGGATAGAGATGAGCACAGTGGACTGTCCCACCCCACCACAGTGCTAGGAAGCATGCCAGGAAGGGGATACTGATCCTGACACCAGTCCAAATCTCCCCTGCTAACTCCCTGATCCATCTGAATGTCTGCACCAGAAAGCATCTGTGTGCAGTGTCTGCACCACTGCTTTCCCTTTACATCTTTGAGAAGCAGATCTGAAGACAGTAGTGCAAAAAATGGCAAGAAGGTAAAGGTTTTAAGGCTGTGTTCATAGACAACAGTTAACCAAGTAATTTTGCCATAGAGTTACAAACTTTAAAAAACACTCATGGAAACCTTTAGTTAGAGAAAATCAAACATGAATGGAATTTAGTCCTAGAAATAGGCTCAGTTCCTGGTGGCTTCCAAATGTGGTGAAGGTATTTGACACTTTACAGAGAGCTCTGTCCTGCAATCCAGCACAATAACATTCAGTGCCTTTCTGTGTAGGGATGCATGCACAAAATGATTCAAAGGAATGACCTACTTCACTATTGTTTCTGCTTTTTTACAAAGACTTCCAGGTTTAAAGTGAGAATATTTGAACATAGCTTTTTGCTCAAGAGTGATTGGAATTCAGATGGCTTTCATTTGAAAAGTATCATCAATTTACATTTGAAGAATGAAATATTGAAACAAAGCAAACCAAACTAAACAAAAAAGGAGCCAAATAAAATATTTTATTAAGTCAACCTGATGTTTTCCTTTATTATCAATAAATTCGTATTTTTAAGATACTGTTGCTTTGTACCAATGTGACTAAAAATCTGAAGAACAAAGCTGAAGAAAGAATACAAATTAGATTTATTTATGTATCCTCTGGCAAAATAAAAGATTGATTATAAACTTTTATTTGAATGGAAGGGAAAAAATCTATCTTCAAATTAAAATTGTCATTCAGGCAAGAAAAAGAATAATGCAACAAATGGATCTTGCTCGCATGACCTAAACCAAGAAGATGGAAAATAAAAGCCCTGCAAAGAAAAGAATAATTCAGTCTTTTAGATTTGTCAAAAATATTTTAGAACAGAAGTATCTATTAACTGGCTGATGAAACAAAATCATATCTGGATCTTCTTTTTTTCTTTCCCCCATAACTCAAGGATGTCTAGGGAATCAGACTGTTTTCCCCTTCTAATATTTGTCTCATGAAAATGAACAAATGAAATAAATAAATGTGCTTGCATAACTAATAAAAAGTTTGTTAAAAAAAAATAAAGTGTTTTTCATTTTTTTCTTAATCCCTGTTGTCTTCTGTACTCTACAGATTTTCTTTGTAGAGTCCTATTCCACTGTGGATAAAAAACCTGAATGAATAGTACAGCCTGCAGTGAGAGGAGGTTATTAAACCAGTAAGTGAAGAAATAGCACAAAGAATAAGGACACCTTGCAAACAGAATTCCCTGCCTCTAGAGAGGAAATACAGCAGGGTTGTTTGGCTTAAGGGATATGCATATTGTAGAGCACATGCTCAAACATAAAAGGCAAGTGGCTTTAGTAATGAAAACTCCCGCATAAAGAAAGTGGATCAAATGTCACGTGTACCCTCTAAGGAGCTTGCAAAGAAACCGGTGCTAGAACACGTGTCACTGTCTCTGAACTTGTCATTTCAGGTCTGTATCCTTCACGACATAATAACTGAAAGTAACATTTCTGTTCTGACTGTTTCATTAGCTTCTAATAAAATGGGAGGAGAGATTCTGGTAGGTGGAAGGAGAATGCCTGGCTGATGAAGCTGGATGTAAAGACAAGTGGTAGCTACCAGACAAACACTGTTATTGAGGCTGTTACTTAAGAGGTACAGGAGCAGCTTTTTGCTCTTTTTACTCTTTGAGATGAAATGTTAATAGAGCAAAGTTGGAAGGAAAAAGAAACCCACATGAAAATGAGATGATGTCTCCTACCATCAGAGAAATCTGTGAAGTGCCAGATGAGACCATGTAAGGAAAAGAAAGGGGAATGGTAAACATTTTATTCTTTTGAGTTTATAACTGCTGTGAGTTATTTTTTCCCAGTTAGAAAGATTTTTCAAAGAAGCTGGGTTTTTGACTAAGTTCTCATAAACAACATTTGCCTTCTACAATACATTCTACTGACATAGGCATCTTGCTGTGAAAATTTTGGAGAGCTGTGCACTGCAGTTTCTAGTTCCTCTCATCATGAGGCTGCCATGATGAAGTCTCCACAAACAGTCTCCCGTAAACCAGGTGTGTGTGGGGTAAATACTCAGGCTTAGTATCTCATTCCCTCTTAAAAAAAAAAAAAAAGTAATATGTTTAGTCTTTCTGTAAGACTCACATGACGAAAATACTTTAATACTAAATCAGTTGACTCTGTACTTTTTATTTCTCTTATAAGATGTATGAGTTTTCACAATGTATTAACAGGACAAGAGTGACGGAAAAAAAAGCAACCTGAAGCCATGTATGTATCAATTAAAGCATTCTATAAAAACATTAATTCACCTTTAAAGAAATGTGTGAATGAGTGACTCCTGCTTAATCTAAGAGACAGTGAGCTGGAAATCCGTTGGGATACTGTGACAGTCACAGATAATTTTAGTGACATGTTAACAATGAATGTTAAAAATTTGTTTTGATTTTTGATACTTACTCCAAAATTTCAGTGTTATGATTTTGACCAACCTATTTGTTTTATTATCGTTAAATCTCCTCTGGCCATATTGCCAAATAACCTGACAGAGAATTGGGTAATCCTGTTAGTGAGCATCCTTCTAGCTGCCCTACTGAGTCAGTTTAAGAGGAGCATAGCTCTCTACTATGCTGCCCTGAGTTACTCACGGTGTCCTGGGGTATGAGTGGGCTGGTTCACAATGGTGTAGGCTGGTCTCTGAAGGGACACTGTGAAGCCACAGGTGAAAGACAAGATGTCTGTTGCTCTTGAGTGCTTGCTTGGGTAATTATTGACTACTATTGACTTCTGAACTACAGGAAAAAAATATTCCTGCCTCTCTTCAAATCTACCTTACAGTTTTGCAATGTCTCCTCCTCTCTTTTGTAGAAATATTCTCTAAGGTGAAGTATTCCTCTTTCTCATTTACATGTGCCCACTCAGTCTTTCTTAAGTTTTTACATCTTTTCTTGATTTTATGCTCTGAATGAGAGCAGAGGGAGGATACTCACATCTTTCTAATGTTGAAAATCCATCATGCAGGAATATTCTGTATTTTCAAACCTGAAAACACTTCAGTTACAACCATCTCATTGTAGAATGTTATTGCATATGTATTCCAATAGTTTACAAGGATGAGAATATTTTCATTTTTGGAGACCAGTTACAACAAAGTAACATATGTCTCGCTGGTAACAGGAAGAAGCAAAAAGCACTCTGACAGTTTGGGAAAGAGGCAGAGAGAAAAAAAAGTTATCAGCTTATGCTTAGAAAGTAGAACAGAATATGGTACCAATACACTGCTAAAAAATAAATCATTCCAGTTTTGTAAGAGGGACACAAATGCTTACACATTATGAGGAGACAGTGATGAGGTTCTTTAAAACCTTTTTTGATTTTGGGAAACCCTGCCATGCATTTATCCGTGCTAACTTCTGGAGCAGAAGTCAACTATGGCACTTCAAGTTGGGTCAGATTTTTCTACCATTACTAACATTCTGTCTAAGTCTGAGTTTAAACAGCCTTTGGGCATTTAAGGAGTGACATTTGCTGGCTAAAAATCAATTCTAATCAAAATCTCTTTGGCTTATATACTAGAGTCTGTACTGTGAGGCTCAGAGGAATTATTGAGAATTTAAATGGGGGAACAGGGAAAAAGAGACTGGAGAAGAAGCTCAGAAGCCCAACAGGGAAATAGCTTCTTTTCCCCATCCACTATATATTACTATGTGAGAGAAATAATGAAACCAAAGGAGACCTGAGAGGAAGCTTATGATTAAGCAAGGCATATGACTTCTGTCTTTTGAGAGCCAATTTAAGTGAATCTTCAGGCTGAATCTTTGCGACATTTTATTTACTGAGTGCTGCTCTCCAATTGTCTGATAAGAAAGTAAACCAAAACTCGTCTACTAGAGATGCTATGAGAAGGATAAGTATTTCTGGCTCTTCCTAGGCAGTATTAGAAGAGGAAAGTAGAGAAGCAGCAGATGGAAGATGGCACAGTTGGCCCTGCACATTACTGGGTGCAGATTCAAGGACAGACCTTGTCCCCATTCCTGGGAGTTTCTCATCACCAGACCATCTACTCTCTTCACCGTGAGGCCAAATGCAAAGGTGAAGAGATATATAAAAAGCAGCATTGGAGGAGACAGTGAAGAGTGTTGTGTCCTATGTGGATGAGGATTCTAAGGCTTCATGGCCAATATCAGTTTCCTTTTTTTTAAAAAAATAAATTCTTAAACCCGGTTCCAGTCTCATGTATCAAAATCATGAGTGGAAGAGAAGGTCACTGGTCTAATTCTTCATTCAGGCACAGAGAATATTAAAATTTAAAAGGCAATGTGAGATATCACATACAATAATTAGGATATAACTATGTTCATATATTTTCCTATAGATTAAATTACTTTTTCTGCAGTTCCACTTTAAGAAATTACAGCGGACATTGTTCCTATGGTTACTGGGAAGTAGCATTTACAGAGACAGCTTATTTCTATAAAAGGAGGAAAAAAAATCACTGCAACTGCAATTTTATTCTGTGTTAAAAGTCACTTTACACTACAATTTTTATTTGTTAAGAGGGTGCTGAAGATTTTCCATGTAATCAGGTAAAATAAGACTAATTATACATTTTAGATGAGTAATACAATGTAATTCATTTTGTCAGCTTTTATCACTCCCCTTTATCTGCCCCCAAAGATTTGAGATTTAGGATGTCAAAAAACATCAAGAAGATTTTAGTATAGTAAACGACAAACTGATCTTAAATGTGGTCAGAAGAGAATAGCTAAAAATAAAATATAGTACATGTTCCTGTCTGTAGTACTACCATCCAATCCAGAGTTGAAGTGTATTTGGTAATATTGACCTATTATAAACCACAATCACCGATCCTATTTTTAAAAAAAATATATATATTTTTCCCTCTATATATAAGCTAAAAGGTGATTTTGGATGATTTATATTGGGAAAGGGGTTGCTCTTCTTTTGAAAAAATAAAGCACTCTTCATTGTAGTTCTAGTGGTTTAAGGAAGGAAAGGTTAAGATTAGTGAAAAGTTTAACCTGTCTGAGAGGAAAATATTTTGTCAGGTTGACTGATATAACCTGTTTCAGTAAGCCAGGTCAGGAGTAGACTTCATCATCTTAGAAATTTTCAAATTCTTCAAATCTTGTTTACAGTGCATAAAAATAATTCACAGGGAAAAAAAATGAAGATATGTTGTTTATTTGACAGATATCTGTTGCTCTCATGGCAATTCTGTTCTGAAGAAGTTTCTACTGATGAAATAAAGCCTTTGCTATGGATTTAGGGTAGAAGTACCTAAAGAGTAAAATTGGAGCAAATATTATCTTTCATGTATTTTCTGTGGGGTCACAGATAAAAACATCTCTATGATCATGAAGTTTGGTTCTATATTATATTACATAACATAAAGCACAAATAATATTTCCTATATATTTCTATATCCCATTTATAACTTTTATTGGAGCTGCAGTTTCTGTTTCTGAAGCATATTCAGTTTTGATTTGGAAAAAAAACACAAGGTAGATAAAAAATATCTTTTTATATTCAATTTTTTTCTTCACATATCTGATCTTTTTTCTGTAGATTTTTCCATTCTGTGTTTTATTCTGCTCCCCTTTTCACCGCTATTGAACTATTTCTTTATATTCTCTATTCGCTTGCCAAGCAAGGGAAAGCAACAAAGTGAAGCAAAACAAAGCAAAACACTCCTCAATGGACTGAAAAATGTTAGCATTCAAGACAAAATATCAAAACCGAGGTTTTTTAGTAGGGTTTAAAATTAAGCAAAAGTAACTTTGGCTGCTCTTATAGCTCTGAATAGCATGTGATCTCAAAATTCATTTATCGGCCCAACCAGCAGACCAATGAATAGCTGAACAGATTACTTATCCTTGAGTGCCAAAGGTTGACTGTTTTTGGGGAGTGCAGTGACTTCATTTTTCTTTAGCTGGAGCTACACCACTGCTTTCCTCATTCTGAGCAGTTGTTTTTTGTTTGTGGTGGATTTATACTGTCGTTCAAAGGAGGCACTTGGGTAACACTGTGAATATTAACCATGGGCATCCAGCAAAATGTTTAAACCATGATGCACCAAATCTCATTTCTAACTTATACGTTCTCATAAAATGTGAGTGTTGGAGCGTGGCAGCAGTCATCAGTACAACAAATTTCACTCCCTAGGCTTTCACAGCAGACAAAAAAAAAAAAAGTCTACATAGAACACACATGGCAACAGACTTATGCAAAAGCACTAATTAAGGCCTGGGAATTCAAAGACATTCACTTGAGAGTTCAAATGAATTTCCTGGTTCTTTTCTTCTGAAAGAGCTGCAATTCTTTGCCTTTCAGAAAATTTCTTGGGGCGTGTCTGACAGCAAAATATTGTCTATTAAAGAACAGGCAGGATTCTTAGAAAACATTAAAATAATTACTGGGACATATCCTGCCACCTTTCTTAAATTTCCTTTAGACTATTTAGAAGGAAATTGCAGAGTAGTTTTAAGAACCACAAGGCACTAATGAACAGATTCTGCCACCACTATTTGCTTTAATTGATTCTTGTCTCTTTCCGTTAATTAATGGGTTAACTCCATAACTGGTGTAAACTGAAACAATTTCAGGGATTTCAGTGAAAGTAAATAGGTGCATAACAATTGCAGATGTATCCCAGACAGGAATGGTAAGAAATGCCATCATTCAAAATCACCTGTCTACAAGCATTTGTTCTATATTAAAGGTTCAAAAAGGAGCCTTGAAGAGGACAGTAAAAGTTCAAATGTTTAAGTGAAAGTTCAACCTGAACTTAGTGAGGTTTCTAGGTGAGAGCTGACAACTTTTTTGTTGGATAATATCGGCCCTGAGAATGAATTCTTCTGAGTATATGAAGATACTCTAAAGAGATGTCAAACTGCACTCTGCCACTTACTTACACAAGAATCATGCTTCCTAAAGATGATTTGCTGTCTTTTCATGTATGCTAAAAAGATGTGGAGAAGGTAGAAGCCACAAACCCTGCCAGTGTTGAAAATGTTCCAAGCCAAAGTCTAGTTATTGCACTTCTTCACCTGCTATCCATTAATATTTAATCTGCACATGGATAAAATGTCAACTGAGCTGTCCAGAAACATCTGGATGTTATGATACCTAACAAATCTAATAGGCACAGCTAATGAGCCCAAAGACAGGGAATGCATTATGTGGTTGCTGTTACAGCCTTTATTCAATGAATATAAATAGGCTTTCGTTGATCTTTTGTCCTACTAAAATGTAATCCAGTTTATTGAACTGGTGAATTGCATTAACTATTTTGACATTATTTCCTTATAAATCTAACATGGTGTCCTTGTTCTGTTCTTTATCTGTACATAACGCTAACCAAAAGGAAAGGACAAAATCTCACAGCAGAAAAGGACTCTAAACCACTGATGGATGTTGATTTAAATAGGATTTTTTTTTTTTAAACTCAAAGAGAACACTACAGAGCTGCTGAAAAGGGAGGAGGTTGGAGGATTGCATTATAAAAGACATATTTCATCTCAGAAGGACATATGTTATAGACTCAGAATACAGGTAAATGAAGATTTGTAAGCAGAATTCGGGAAAGGCTTATATGTCTGAAAGATTGCTCACTTTTCACTAGTGTAGTAGTTATTTTGTATTTATAAGCTTCACTTCACAAATTGAAATCAGCATGGCTACAACAATATGAAGCAAACAATGACTTTAATTAACAGCATCTATTTTACCATTCCATTTTAAAACATCTGAAAAATATTTCAGAAGATGGAAGCTATGAATATGGCAATAAAAATTTGGCAGGGTTGAAATTGCGTATTTAACACAATCTCTACTGTTTCCATGAAAGTGACTAAAAGAATTGAAAACATACATTTGTGTCTGAGACACAAAACATTCTTTGTATGTCTAATTTCTTCTTTGTTCAGCTCACAAAGTGTCCTATTTTGTGAAATGCAGAAATTAACTGTATTTTTTGTGTCATTATGGTTTATTGCACATATGTTAATATAAACACAAGAGAAATGCTTCTACTACCTGGACTTATAATAGCCATAGACAACATCTAGATTTTCTCAAAAATTCATGGCTTGTGAATCTAAAAAGTTAGACATAAAATCTTTCTGATGATAACGCATTTCAGAGGCAGATTATATTCCCTCTGCTGCTTTTACTCTCATACTGTGCTGTGTCTCCCTTTCATTTTAAAACTACGTGACAGCAGCAAAATGGCCAAAGTAAAAGCAGGTTATAGAATTCTTGGCTAGTATCTCTGGAGCAGGTATACACATCCCCAGGAATAAGACTGCAAAGGCAGGAAATGTCCCCATAGCTCCTCTGAAAGTGTAAGGAGGTGACTCAACTCAAACACTTGAGTTCAGCTAAGTCCTTTCACCTGTAAACTTGTTTCCATCAGTCTTCTGTGCATTCTTTTTTCCACAGTCATTGATCCTCCAGCTCTGCAGAATATTCAGCTAACTGAATGTCTGAGTAAGGTTTCCATGATTTTCTCAGCTTACCATTCACATTCAGACCATATTAATATGAACCTCTCAAATACTGATGAGAGCAAGGTCTGGACAAAAGATTTAGCAAGGATATGGTAGACATTAAATGAATCTGTAACTTTAATTTGGCTGTTCCAAGTTACTATTTTCAGTGAAAAATTAAAAATGTTGTGTATTTGATGGCACTAGGGAAATAGGAAAGTTTTGTCTTTACTGCACTTTCTTATCCAAGAAATAATAATACAAAAAAAAGACAAGGAAAACAGAAACAATTGCTTTTGGGATTTTGATTTTTAGAAAAAAAATGGTTTATTCTAAAGCCTGAATGCTTACTAAAATACCCTTTTGATGAAAAAAAAATAATCTGATTCTAGCACTATTGCAGTTCTCTACAGAAATATCAATATGGATGGCAGAAATAATTGATTACAATTATACCCCTATAAATGCCAAATAGAGCTTTCAGAATGTGCAGATAGCATCTTGGAAAGACGAACAGAAACTTGTTGTATTTGTTAATTTGTTTTGGAGAGTCCAGTGGAAGGCTGCCAAGATGATTTGAGGACTTGAACATCTGTCTTACACAGAAAGACTGTGAGACCTGGGAGCTGTTGAGCCTGGAGAGAGAAGACTGAGGGGGAACCTAATCAACACTTATAAATACCTAAAGGATGGGTGTTGAGAGGATGGGGTGAGTCTTTTTTTCTGCAGTGGCAGGACAAGGGGTAATGGGAACAAGCTGAAACACAGGAAGTTCCACTTGAAACAGAGGAAAACCTTCTTTACTGTGAGGGTGAGAGAACACTGGAAAAGGTTGTCCAGAGAGATTGTGGAATCTCCTCTCCAAAGCTTTTCAAAACCCACCTGAACTAGCTCCTGTGCAGCATGATCAAGGTGAACCTGTTTAACATGGAGGTTGGACTGGATGATTTCTAGAAGTCCCTTCCAATCCTTACCATTCTGTGATTCTGTGTTTTGTAGTTATCTAATGTTACAAGGTATCCTAAGGACTATGAAGGACCAGTTATGCAAGTTACTGTACAACAGCAGAAGAAATAGATCCATTCATCAGAGAACGGACACAAAGAAAGGATAAGGTGATTGAGCAGCATACTGCTGCAGTAAGGAAAAAAACATGTCTCAGAGGAGAGGCAGAGGTTCCTGCCCATTTTTCAGATCATCTGGGAAGACAAATCTGTAATTAGAAATCAAACAAATATTCTGATAGTGTTTTTAACAGTGGACAGATAGCATCTCTACTATTTTTATAAGTCATCTATTCTGAAGTTGGTTAGGTTTTGTGTGTTGTGATGAACACAGATGGCTCTGACAATATCATGGCTGCTGTATAGACGAAAAAACATTGAGATGAGAAGGGCTTATAAAAAAAAATGATTGGAATAATGAATGGCTAAAATGAAAGGAAATCAAATAAGTCTTCAATATCCCTCCAAACACTAGAATCTTTAAATGATCAATTCTTTCTTTAAGATAAAATGTGAAAAAGTAAACAAGGAGAGAAAATTCAGTTTCTTGGATTAAATAAATACTGTAATAATAAAAGTTTTTACAAAACCGAAGAAAAGCAAAGAAAAAATTGTTAAAAAATGAAAAATGAGTTTTTGTTTATGTATAAATGGGTTAACATGTTTATTCTAGACCTGCACTTTTAAACTTTGCATATGTTGTAGAAAGAGGAAATTAATTTTTTCAAAAATCTTTCTTAACATCTATGTGGAATGTGAACAATTACAGGGAATTTTATAAAGTAGTAGGTATTTACTATGCCCTTCTTTGTAACAGTGTACTAGATAGATAACGGAAATAGGCTTGAGTCCCATGTTTAATATTGAACAATTTGGTAGGATTGGAATAGATTTAACCTTCTGAAAACATAGAAATGACAAACATGTCTCTAGAGACGACTTTGGAGTCAACAAGAGATGACAGCAAAAGACCCCATCTTCTGTCAGCAATAGTCTCAAGTAGATTCAAACAGTCCCCAAATGAAGCACTCATCTTGATAGTGGCTAAAATGTCTCAAAATGAAGAATGTGAAATGAATTTCACATTCCAATACGTATTGCAAATATTGATGATAGGATATAGCAAGCCAACATTTAAGTGCCCAGTTCCACACTGCTTTTATCAGATGAGAATTTTCACTTTTTGCCATTGTAAATCAGAACCAAGGAAAGCATTTTTACCTGGCAGGATAATTTGAGGGAAAAGTTGTTCTCTTTTTTTCACAGCACAGTAGAAGCTTGAATAAGTGGGATGTGACAGGAGAATCAGACCTTTTGGTTACAAGTTCTGGATTTTTTAAAGAACCAACCTCCACACGTATTAAGAATAAGAATATTAAGCTACAGTAGTGCAATTGTTTTTAAAATATTTCTAAAATAATAGCTCACATCTATACTTATGTTTGGTTTTTTTTCATTTTCATAATGATCTCTATAATATAAGTAGTATATATTTATTTTCTTCACAGCCTTTTGCTAGTTGAAAATTAGCTTTGGGATATCTCAAAGATGCAGTGTCATCTTCAGATGTTTAAATTATGGTAATTACAACATCTCATTACTTGTTACTCTTTGGTACTTTTTTCTCTCTCAATTTCTATGTTATTTGACACAGAATTTGCTCATAACACTAAAAAATACACCTTAAACAGGATCATATACATCACTTTTTCAGCCTTTCCCTGCTTGCCAATTACCATTTGGATGCAACACTCTTGTTAATTTCTGCATTTCTGCAACATATGGATAATTTCTTTCTATTTCCATTGCGTTTATTATTGTAATAACTGCTGATAGTTCTGCCAGATAGTGCTGTCACTTGTGCCTTGATATGCAAGAATCTTCTTTGCGTGCCTAATGTAACGTTGTTGATTTCTGCAGCATAGCTGATGAGATTTTAAATATCTAAATTCTGTCACATCATTTCAAGGGTTAAATACGTTTTTTTGAAAGTTTTGTAGTTCCTAATTAGAGATAACTTTCACTTTTCTCACTGTCCTCATGTCCTGCACAATCAAATGCTGCAGGCTATGCCACCATACCTTGGAATCCGAAATAGTCCAGGTCTGATATTCCCTCTGACCACCATTACTGGAGGTGAGTGGTCCTAGGGGGTTAGGAGCAACCTTTTTAGTGGAATAAAAATAGGCACTGTTGTAAACATGTTCACCACCACAAGCACTGCTTCACTTCCCTGGAATGCAGGCATGTCCACAATGATATCCATTAAAATAATTTGCCATGACTGTCAGGAGCCAGTAAAGGTTGGAATAGACCCTGAGGCCTCTGCATCTGTCTCTTGGCCCAGGCATAGAATCTGCAAGCCCAAGCATAGCTTGCAATGTCAGAGTGGGCCAAAGGCCACCAGGAGGTTGTATGACTCATCGTAGAGTCTTCAGACAACCCTGTGCCCCACTGTCAGCACATTACAACAGCATGGACTCATGAAGGACTCATGTCCTCACTGGGGACATACAGCTGCTTATTGACACATGGAAAACCACTTTCCTCCTGTGTGTCCTGCAAAACTATGGCCAAAGGATCAATGGCCATCTCAAGATGCACAGAACTTTAAAAGGCATTGATATGCACAGCTGCAACAAAATGTTTCGGAGATAAAAATATTATGGGGTATGGATTCACCTTTAGGACATTCTCAAAATGAGAGAAAAATACATGAGATTCAGAGACTTTAGCAAGCAGTAATTGGAAGAGGTGGACAGAAAATAAATGGAAGAGGTAATGCTCATCTGTCAGTTTTATTAGCTCTTCTGAAAACCCACCAAGGATATTCACAGACATAACACAAAATGATGTCTCCTTTGATCAGATAGCCCACAACCCTGACAGAAACAACCTTTACCCCAAACCTTCAAACCTTGCTCTTCACAACTTTTGAAGCAAATCTCAATAAACAAGTAAGATGTTTAGACAAGAGTATCTTCCCCAAAAGCATGAATAAGGAGCATAGACAATGTCAAGGAGAAAGAGCTACATCAAAGCTATTAGGACATCTGCAGAAAGACCCTGGAAGATGTAACTAAGAAGAAAATTCTATGGAAATGTTACAGTGGAAACTGCAGCCCAGTGAGAGGGTTCAACTAAGGTAGCTCCTGGGTACACTGCTGTACAAACATGAATGTTGCACACTGAACTCCTTCCACACATGTATTTACCCTTTCCATTGATTGTAATCCTCAGGTAAGCATTCAATTTTTCCTAACAACTAATATGAAATTAGTCTGAGTAAATTATGCAGAAGTAGGAGATGTCCTCTAGACTGGATGATTCTTGACTGAATAATTTCTAAAGGTCCTTTCAAACTCCTGCTATTCTGTGATTCTGTGAAGTAAATGTCTTGCATTTTTTTTCCTGCTTATGTTACATTCCAGTGGTCTCCATGTCTATTGACACCATCCATCTACTTTGGAGAGAGGTGTGGGGGTTTTAAATTCTATTCATAGTTTTTGCAAACATTCATGATTTAGCTTCACTTTACAGGGCTAAAACTTTTTTATTTTAAGTTTGTTGTTCAGGTTTCTTTTTTCTTTACCCATTGCAATTTGTCCAACTCTGCCTGTACAGCAGCAATTTCATGGACTAAAGCCTTCCACTGGGGGTAACAGAATATATGTAACAATTTATATTGAGTTTCCATCATGTTGTACCAGTTGCCACCTATGAATGAATTTAGGTTCACAACACCCCTGTGAGGTAGGGACATATTGATTTTCCTTTATTATAGATTGGGAAACAAAGACTTTAAGCAACAAAGCCTCAGTCAGTCACAAAGCCAAGAACAGATGCTAGCTTTCCCAAAACTGGACTTGTGTTGGCTATTGCAAGACTATTTTCTTACTTTCAACATAGTGTCATTTTTCAGATAAAAAGATGCAAGGGAAAAGAATGTTAATATCAGATGGTCCACAAAAAAACATAGGACTATATGTACATATGGAAATCCTTTTAAGGTGATTTCTGTAACCTGATAAATGTATTTTGGGAGTACAGTATTGCTGACAAATTCAATATGCAGTCATTTTGCAGGAGCTTTAGTGGAAGTTTTTAAATATTTACCGCTGGGCTCTATTAACTGTAGCAGTTCTTTCTGAGCTTTTCCTTTCAATTCTTCATTTTTCTTCAGGAAAGGAAGGTTTGGTAACCTCAAACTACAGTTAACACCATTGACCTCCCCATATCTCACAGAACTAAAGAATGATGGCAGCTCAAGAGGGACAGGGAACTGCTGGAGAGAGTCCAGCATAGGGCCACCAGGATGATCAGGGGACTGGAACATCTTCCTTATGAGGAAAGGCTGCGGGAACTGGGGCTGTTTAGTGTAGTGAAGAGAAGACTGAGGGGGGATCTCATTAATATTTACAAGTATATGAGTGGTAGATGTCAGGAGATTGGGACATCCTTTTTTTCTACTGTATCTAGCAACAGGACAAGGGTTAATGGGATGAAGCTGGAACACAAAAAGTTCAATTTAAACATATGAAAAAGCTATTTCACTGTGAATGTGATGGAGCCCAGGGAGGTTGTGGAGTCTCCTTCCTTGGAAGTCTTCAAGACCCACCTGGACATGTTCTTATGTGACCTAATCTAGGTAGACCTGCTTCTGCAGGGGAGTTGGAGTAGATGATCTCTAAAGGTCCCTTCCAACCCCTACCATTCTATGATTCTATGATAGCACTATTATTTCTTTCTTGGCAATGAAAAGGCTAGTTGTACCTGCAGTGGAACATATAGCTGAAGTCAATTTTAAAGAAATTTTTTAAAGTTAATTTTAGCAATTGAGATCCTAAAATTTCAAAGTCATTATAATTTTTCACTTAATTGACCCCTTTCTGATTACTTCTTGACAATAGCCCCTGCAAACATTTCCTAGGAAGTATTAGAAGACATAAGTGGAAAGTCATAATTATTTCTGCCAATTTTAGAACTCTGTGTATTGCTCTTTTATAGAGTTTTCCTTTTAAGAGTTAATTACATCCCAACTAAAAATCAGCAGCTGAAAAATGATAGCTCAGTAACAAGTTTACACATGCTCATATATAGTTCAGAAGCTTTCTGAAATGCTGCACAGATATTCACTATATTTATACAGGTAGCATTCAAACAAAACCTTGATATTCAAATGCTGCAGAATGCCGCCGAATGTTGCAAAGCCAAATTCAATTAGATCTAATCTTTGCATACAAGCCTGAGCTGAACTTTACATGAAAACGTGTTTTATAATAAAACAGGGAAATAGAGACAAAAGTGAGAACAACAGTTTGCATTTATCCACTGAGGAATTCATGATCCTTGTAGCACTAAGTTCAGTGCTTTGACTACAAGCAGTTTCACCATGGGGACCAGTATGATGAGAATAGTAGGAGAAAACACAGAGAAGAAAATAAGAGGCTGAGGGAAGTTAGTCAAATACACACTGTTATCCATTTTAATAACCAAACTACAGAACAGCAGATTTCTTTTATAAGTGCAGTAGCAATTGACAGGCAAAATAGGAACTGTAGAATGTTTGAAATATACATGATTAATGAAATACACCTGTTTTTTCCTGGAATGTTTTTTCCTGGAATGAAATAAATTAACACTAGAAAACTCTGGGTCACCCTGTGATGGTGAAACTGTCATTCAAATGGAACTAGAGTCCTAATCATGACGATTATATATTGCCATCATAACATCACAGTACTAAATATGGAGCCCTGGTACATATGGAACAGCTTCAGGTGTGGATGTGGGAACCCAACCATAGTCTGAGGAAAAGGTGAGATAGTATCAATTTGATGTGTCTTTTATTCAGAAGATAAAACCATGCAAAATACAGTAGCAGTTCTAGAAGGTATGAAGAGTTCCTGCTATGCTGGGAGTTAAACTAATGTAATAGTATCAAATAAAATCACTTATCAAAATTGCCCTGGAAAAGAGTCTTGCACAATAAGACTTCTTTTTATAATAAATCACACTAGTATGAGTGTAAATGTTGAACCTATTGGAAAATTAATGAGAAAATGGGTCACTGAGCTAAGTACCAGCTATAAGTAGATACTCATTAACAAGGCAGTATTTCACACTATCACGTTTTATTTTCATACAGCACTGCTGTGAACAACTACATTCAATGAACATCATTAAGCTTAAAAAACCAATCTCTCCAAAGCAGAAAAATGCCAGAATTAATTCTTCTTTTGGAGCACATAACATTGTCGTCACTAACTGCTTTATATTACTTTTCAGCCTCATGATCACAATCATGTTTTCATCTCCACCAAATCTTTCCCCTGTTCAGTGCAAAGAACAGTTAATACTTGACTCTTAGCTCAGTATTTTCTTTTGTTCTGTATTAATACACAGGATTTTTTTACAGTGCCTGACCCAAGCCCATTTGTCAGTCAGAATCCTTAATTTCTTTTTGGCTGGGTTATGGTGCTCACCAATATGCTGTCTGTAGTCACTGACACCACTCTGCATCACTGTCAATTGTTCGTGGGAGTGATCAGAGCTGGCTCAGACTCACTCTGAGCAAAGACCAAATTATCTGGCTCACAGTGCTGTTGCACAACCATCTCTTTAGGGATCAGTGGCAATTGTTGAGAAGTAACGCTAAGCACTCTAATTTCCTGTCAACAGTGGCATCATTTTCCTTTTTCTGCCTCACTGTTTATCGGCAATGGCTCGTGTCAGCAGATATCTTGCCTCCTTCAGTGAGGTGGGAAAAGGTAGCCCTAAAGCTGCAGGGGGAAGCAGAGCCCATGCCACCAGCTCATAGAACAACAGTGTTAACTGTCTCACTCCCCTTCCTGTTTTCTAGGAGAGGTGCTACCTCATCCCTCACTATCCCATGCTTTCCAAACAGCATGTCCCTCCTCCGCTGTTTGAGGTCAGTCTTTCACTATTCTATGCCTTTGGGTCTTCTCCATTTAAAATAGAAAGATTGCCTGCAAGTGTTCACATGCTTCACAACTAGAGTAGTAGCTCCCTAAAATAAGGATACAAATTGTTCAAAATACAAGAAAAGAGAAAGTGCAAAAAAACCCACTGCTCATATAGGGGATGATTTACTGAACACTACACATGCACTGCTGAGTATCTCTTCCCGACATTTCTGTATTATGCTTGAAGGGGACTTGATGGGGTGCAGAGTACTTGAGAAATCCTTGATGTGGAAGGTGACACTGTACCTCTATTGTCACACTCACAGTCTTGCCTCCTATGACAGCTATGGGCAAAATAGTTCTGCTATAATTTTCTTGCCCCCATCATTCTTCTCTAGATGACAACTACATACTACATCTACCTCTATATTTATGAACCGAAAGGTGATGGGAGACATGATATGCAATATGAAACACATGGAAGGAGGGGCTCTTTGTGCAAAACTGTGGAGTCTGGAGATTTTCCATAAAACTAAACACTGAACAATTTTTCAAGACTGCCTTTTCCTACTAAAGACTTATCTTTCTCTTCTGTGACTTGCTTCTTCCACTGCTTATCAATTTCTGCGACAATTAATCATGCAGAGATCTATCTTCCCTTGTTTTTCTGATCATCTCATGTCAAGTCCACTGTGGACAGTGGTTAGTTCTGAAGATGCTGAAAGAATTATATTGCTGACTGAAGCTCATTCTTCTTTCCATCAGGGTTATCAATTAAAATAGCCAGGAATACAAGGACAGTGGTTATTTGTAAATACTTTGCTTTTGTTCATTTTGTTTACTCAGTTGTTAATCTCACATGCAAGAACATGAACTGGATGTCAAGACAAAAAATAGAAATTTTTATGAACCTCAACTTTATATTTTTATGAACCTTTACTTTTTTTCTGGAATAAGAATATGAAAATGTTCACAGAATTCTGTTGGAAATACATAGGGTTATCAAATCTTCAAGTTAAGATTAAAAAATATTTTTAACATGGCAAAGAATTATCTCCAGAATTCTGGAGACGTTGAATATTATTTTTTAATTTTTACCATATTCTACCAATTATTTCCATTGACTTCAGTAGACCTGGGTTTCCAATCAGGAGGTATCAGGTATCGATTAACTTTTTTTTGTTTCTCAGTTTCAATTAGCTAAAATTTAATATAGCACAAATACTTGCCATGTGGTATAAAATGGATATTGCCAATCTCATTCCTTACTTTTGAAACTATATGGTCTTCTCCTTTAATGAACTGGCATTGAGGATTTTGAAAGGATAAATTTGTTTCAGTTTGGCCCTAAGAAACTGATTCACAGTGAGGAAAACTAATAGATTTAAGTTTCACTAAACTCCAGTGTAACTCCAGAGTGTATAAAAAAAAGAAAAAAGAAAAAAGATTTCTGAATCTGTCTTTATAAAGTATATATGTATTTCAGAAGATAGATTAGGATTGACAGTCTCACAGAGTAAGAGTTTGTCATCTAGATTCTCTTCAGAAATGTGTATGGGAGAATGATATAAAATACGCTCTGTGAGAGGAATTGAAGACTTCTCTTCTCCATTTGGGATTAATCTTTAAGTCTGGTAAAATAGTTTTCTAAAATGAAAATAGATAGGTTTTCAGATTTCAGGTTATTTATAAAAAAGCTTTTTACATTCTGTAGGTTTGCAGTGTTCTGAAGACAGCTGGCAGCGCTGCAAGTTTTGAGGAGTTGTCTGATTCACTTCAAAATACATTCATGTGCATTTGTATTAAAAATCTTAAAACATAGAATGCTGCATAAAAATATCTCCACATATATTTTTTTCCTTGCTTGATTGGTTTTAACAAAAAGTCTTGCTTTTTTGGCGTTATCACTATGTGGTGTGTAAAACATTAATGTATGCTACTGTCTACCCTTCATATTATATAATTATCCCTGGTACATTTACAGAGTATTGGACTTCTGTGCAAGATGTATAAATGTAAAACTAAAAACATCTTTCTAGTCAAATGAAGAGCTATGCTTGCAGTAGCCTTTACCACTATCAAATGGCAGTAGATAATCTTCTGCCACTTTGCCTTATCTTCAGTAGGGCAAATTATGGACTGCAATTTGTCCTTTAGTGTTTGTATGCACTTAAAATGTTCATCTGCCAGAGAGACGACACGACTTATTGGGGAACAAAGCACATTTCTTCTGAATAGTCTTTTGACTCAGAATGCATTTTATTGTATACAAAATGAAATAGGAACCTTTAGCCATTATTCATGGGGGGATAAATTCTAGATACATGTGCACATGCTGGGTAAATGGCATTTATTTCCTACAAGAGTATGTGTTTTGTGGATTTCTTAAATTTTTAGATTCTCTGTCTGGAAAGCACCAATTCATCATCTAGTCAGACACTTGTTCTGTTGCTAGCCCTGGAATTTTATCCAGTTACCCCAGTGCTGAGCTAAGTAATTTGGATTTATGCTGCATTGCAAAGAGAATTTCTGTAACTACATCCATTCTTGACCCACTCAGAAGAGAAGCTGTCCTTCCCAAGGGCAGTTTTATCCTGTGATTCATCATCTCTACTGATAGAAGCATAAGCATTTCTTAAGTCTCAGCTATGTTTCCACAATATGTTCCTCCCTTATTTCCTCTATGTAAATGTAATTATTTCTGATTTCTTTTAGGAGACGTACAGAATATTTGATGACTCTCAATAACTTACACAGATTGATAAATTCTAATCTTACTCTAGTCAATATATGTCAATGCATGTATGAGTAAGAAGTCTGCAGGAAAATTATCTTCCTAATGATTGATATTTACCCTTATTCTCATTTGTCAATATCTGAATTAATTGAGGAAAACAGTGTGCTGTCTCAGGCATATGAGAGTAGGTCACATATCCTTAAAATGAAGTCCGAGTTTCATAGCACTAAAAACTTATTTGCTAGTACTAGCATTTCTTCCTTTCTGAGCATCAAATTTTTCAAAAATTTGAATGCATCCTGAACTGTAATTGAGGCACTGTTATCAATCTCCAGTTTTAGCATTTGTTCTAATAATTTCTCTTTCACAAAGCTCAGATCTTGACATGTACAAGAACTATTGGCAGTGCTACATCCTCTGTCATTGTGATTTAGCCAAACCTTGATATTTTAGTTAGTGAGTACATTTCACTTCTTCTCTTTGGGATAAGAAAAAAAAAATCAAACTAATAGAAAAACAGATACAGAAATAATTTGCTGAGCCTAATTTGTTCCCTGCGTTTGGCAAAAATGTGTTCTTCTGAGCTAGCCCCTGTAGCTATGCCATCAACAGGGAGTTTTCTTATTATAATGCATGTGGTTTAACACTTTTTTAGCTACTCCAGATATCCAAATACAAATTCCAGCATTCAGAGACATCATGTGGAGTTTTGACATTCCCAGGGCACCCAGGGTCTGGAAGCTGGTTAATGGATTATAATGAGACATAAATTACAGTATTTTTAACCCTGACAGGTATAAACTAGTGCCAATAATATTTCTCACTTCATATAAGAAAAAATGGTATTCACAATGACCCACCAAAGAGACTAAAACTTGGCAAATATAAGCAGCATTTCTTAGGAATTATTAAAAAGCTTTTATTTTCAGTAAGAAAATGGGAAAATTAAATTTCCACAACAGATTCAATTTCAGTAAGTTTTTAATGTCTTCTGAAATATCAGACTGCTAGGTTGAGCAAAATAGAGATAGCTTTCACTGTTTCAGAATATGAGTACTATGTAAGGAAGTAAATAACAGTAATGAAATTGCTTTTATAAAGTACAGGAGTGGGTTGCAGCTCCCTGTGGCCTGTGCCATCCCTCTTTGTGAACTGAAAGGCATGCTGTACAATGGCTCTTCAAAACCAACATTTCACAGAGGAGGTCATATTGCAAACAAAGAGCTGTCATATGAAGGACATATCAACATCTAATGCTACAGTCTTTACAAAATTGTTACAGTACATTTTGGTCTTGTACATTGTGCTACTGGATTACTCATGTAGTGGTTGCCTTAGCAGTCACTGCAGGTTTTTTGGGGCTTTTTTGAGGAAGACTGGAAATCCAAAACATTTTAATCTCTGTTTTTATCTTCTGGAAGCATGAGGGCTAAGAAGCACCTAGCTAAACAGTCTCCTTGAAAAATTATTCACAATTACCACAGCAATTTTGGGGTGATACCTTATAAAGAATGATAAGAAAGCTCTCTGTGAACTGGAAAGCTGTTGAAATATGTGGACAGGGAAACGATATCCTATACTATTTAGTGATAAAACAAGCATCTTTTCTGGCCATATTTATGAGCTTTAGAAGCACATCACCATGAAAATTGGTCTCACTAGAGAGAGTGTTAGAGGTACCCTGGATGTGGGAACAGAAGTGTTCAAAAAAGCCATTTACCCTTTTCACTGCTGTGATGAGGAAACTTTTCTGGGAAAAAAAAAAGCTGTAGTAGCTATTTCTGTGCAGAAGCTGGAACCAGTTATCTTGTTAATAGCCATGATAACTGTTAGTGAATTCATTCAAAGTTAACGGAGAATCTTTCCATCGGTCCAGCTGCTGTAGACAAAAGAAGTGTTAGATGGAGATATATTTTACAGTCTTACATCATCCAACTCTTTTAGCAAGATTATTCTTATACGCACAACAATAGCCTGAGATGCAGTGAGGAAACAATAACATTCAGTAACAATATAATTCAGTACCATCAGTATATAAGAAATAGATGGAGATTTACATTAAATGTTGAGATTAACTGGTGAAAACTGAGCCATATGCCAAATCCAAATCCTGGGTTTTGAGAATCCAGATTGTCTGGATTCTGTATAACCATGTCTGACTCATCATAGAATTTGAGTCATTCTTTATGTGAAACTTTCTTTGGCATGTATTTTCTCCAGTCCTAAACCCAGTGTACAATATATCTGACTTATAATAAAAATAATAATAATAGAAAATATTATTATTATTGGTATTGTTGTTTCACTAGTTCTGATTCCCAGCTGGCTCTATTTTATGTCCTGACTATATTGTGTTAACTGTGGTATTGATATAGAGAAAAAAAGAGACTTTTCTGTAGAGAAATGCCTTCAACTTAATTCATAATAAGTTACAATAAAAGGACCAGAAGGTCCCTGCAAATAGCAGAAGGTAAAGGAGCTGGGAGACTGAAGGAAGCAAAAATATAAACCTACATTTATACTGGTCAGTAGTATGCATGGCTTCATGCTTCTGTATAAACTATATATGTTTTCAAAACTCTAAATGTATGTCTACCATTTTCAGTGGCCTTCTATCTACTTATTGTCAAAGGTGATTAATTTACTATAAGAAATATAGATTAAGACACAGATACTGTTCAGAATCTCATGCCTGATATATCCATTTCATTTTTATGTCTCCTTTTTTAGATGTTTTTATGATATGAAGTGTTAATCATTATATTAATGTTAATGTTAATCATGTTAATCATGTGAAATTAAACACAAAAATACTTTAAAGGAATGTCTCATGACAAAAACTATGAAATATTCCATTAGTTTTATCTGACATGGTCATGATACAATTGATCATAAACAAAGCAATAAGGAATTTCAGTTCCAGGATTTTCTGTCTTTATTCTTTTGAGTTTTCCAGATGACAGATCACACTGTCTTTCTCTGTAAAAAAACATGTTATGAATTAAAACATGAAAAGATGATACTGTCAAAATGAAGAATTTGACTGACTATATTTACCAAATGTTAAAATTTATTGGTGTGATGCACAAAATAAATTAATGAATCTATCACTGATGTTTCTTTGATACTATTGTTTATGATTACATTTCACTAGTACTCATGGGGTGATTAGTACTTCTCAAGGATAAGGGGACAAACATTCTGTCGAAAGGAGCAACAAATGAAAAATGGGACAAAAACATTGATACACTGACAGGATATAAAGCATGAAGGTTAGAAGAGATCATCAAACTTAGTAGGAGCTTCTTCTCTTTCCTTTGGGTTTAATAATTTTTTTAATAAATAAATACACACCTCATGTAATCAACAGTTGTTTCTGAGTTCCTGCCTTAATCTCATCTACAAACAAAAATTAGAAAAAATACTGAGGAGAACATATAGATTGAAAAAATCAGTTATTTTACAACCATGATGAAAGTGAAAAGGAATATTGCCCGGTGAAGACGTACTATGTTTGACCCAGTCAAGAATATTAGGAAAGCAAGGCTTCTCACTAAAAACCAGGACAACCATCTGATACACAGCAGGCAACTCATAAAGAGGGGAAAGTAAACTCTCTAGATATCTATTTGGCAGAAAGTATATAAGAAATCATGTTTGATGATACGTGCCCATACTGAAGCAAATGTTCTGAGACTGTTATTATTCGACACTTTAATTAATGACCTTGGAGACTGGAGTAGAGAATACAGCTTTTAAAACTTACAAATCACTCCATTCTGAGAAGGGTTGCACAGGACAGGATTAGAAGTGAAAATAATTTTGATAAATTGGAGAACTGTCACGGAAAATAAATGTAATTCAATAAAGGCAAATAGGAAGTTTTATACTAGATAGGAATAATCACCTATACAGAGAATCAGGAGCATCTGTCTAGGATCTAGAAGGTGTACTGATTGGCAGACTGTAAAGTTCTGAAAATATCGTGTTTTTATAAAAAAAAAAAAAAAAAAAAAAAGAAAACATAAAGCTAACTAGAACCTAACTATATCACACTGGCATGTACAAATATGTGTACTTTAAGGTTTGGAGTAACACTCCTTATTTGGATTAGCTACAAATGCAGTGGGTGAAGTCTGTAATACAAGATGCATTCAGGAGTGCTGAGGGAGATGGCTGATGTGGTTGGTAAGCTGTTTTGCATTATTTTCAAACATTCATGGAGGACAGGCACGGTGCCTGAGGACTGGAAAAAGGCCAATGTCACTCCAGTCTTCCTAAAGGGCAAGAAGGAGGACTTAGGAAACTATAGGTCAGTCAGACTCAACCCCATTCCTGGAAAGGTGGTGTAACAACTCATCCTGGATGTAGTCACTAAATATATGAAGGAAAAGATGGTTATCAGGGAGACTCAACACAGATTCACCAAGGAGAAATTCTGTTTGACCGACCTGATAGCCACCTATGAGGGTATAACTGGCTAACTCGATGAGGGGAGAAAAGAAGTTGTTGTCTACCTTGACTTCAGCAAGGCTTTTCACAAATCCTCATCAGAAAGCTCAGGCACAATGGCTTGGATGTGTGGACAATGAGATGGATTGAGAGCTGACTGAGTGGCAGAGCCCAGAGGGTGGTGATCAATGGCACCTAATCGAGTTAGAGGCCTGTGGCCAGTGGAATTCCACAGGGGTCAGTTCTGGGACCAGTCTTGTTCAATATCTTCATCAGCCACCTGGATGAGGGGACAGAGTGTACCCTCAGCAAGTCAGCCTATGACATCAAACTGGGAGGACTGAGGGAGGTTCTTCTCCCCCTCTACTCTGCCCTGATGAGGCCTCATCTGGAGTCCCGTGTCCAGTTCTGGGCTCCCCAGCTCCAGAGGGACAGATGACTTCTGGAGTGAGTCCAGTGCAAGGCCACAAAGATGATCAGAGTACTGGAGCATCTTCCTTATGAGAAAAGGCTGCAGGAACTGGGGCTGTTTAGTCTGGAGAAGACTGTGGGGACACCTCATGAATATTTACAAATATCTAAAGAGTGGATGTCAGGAGGCTGGGGCATCACTTTTTTCTTGTTGTATCCAGTGATAGGACAAGGATTAATGGACATGAGCTGGAACACAAAGAGTTCCACTGAAGGAATAAGTTTTTCACTGTGAGGGTGAGGGACTCCTGACACAGGCTGCCCAGGGGTGGTGTGGAGTCTCCTCTGGAGGTTTTCAATGTCTGCCTGAACATATTCCTGTGTGACTTGATCTAGGTGAACTTGCTTATCAGATAGGTAGGACTGGATGATCTCTAAAGATCCCTTCCAACCCTACCATTCTGTCATTCTGTGAAGATCCAATTGCAGAAAACCAACAAGAATGATCAGAGAACTAAATAACGTGACTTCTGAAAAGAACCTAAAAGAGCTGAGTTATCTAGTTTAGTGTAAAGAAGTCATGACAGCAGATTTTAAATACATGGAACGTTAGTTTCAAAGATTATTATGATAAACTGTCCTGTCATATTCACTTTAGCTAGAATAAGAAGCAACAGGCTTAATTTGTGAGATGATTAGAGATTAGGAAATGGTGTATAACATGAAGCACATTTAAATGGTAAAATGTTTTCCGGAGAAGTTTATGTTGTTTTCTGATTATTTTGTTGTTGTTATAATCTTTTTTTTTTTTCCTCCTTGAAAGCTGGCTAGAACAAATCATGTGAGCTGATGGAGTATAGCAAGAGATAGTCTGCTCTGGTCTTTCTGCAAGGTTAAGGATCTCTTGACCTCTTTTCCAACCCTATTTTCAATTATTCTGTCTTCAGTTCATCTGATTATGCATCCTATACTGTTGTACCTTGGTTGATTGTAAAATATATTGACAGACTGTGCTATATCCCCTGCTGTGAAGTGAAGGCATTCCAGTGGGACCAGAAGAGCAGAACCAGACCATACCTCTGGAGTCTGCCCCATTGGTAGCTGGAGATCAACAGGAACATGCAGAGAGGAAAAGTATCAGAGTTGTATAACAAATGTGCAGATGGATTCAATGGCCCTCGGAAGAAAGTCTGATAGAGTTAGGAGTCCTAACTCTCTTTAAAAAAACAAACAAAAAAAAACCACCCCAAAACCAACAAAACCAGATTGTTGTTTTCCTGTGATGAGAGAGTAGAGGCTACTATTCTATGTCTCTTTAGATTAATAGATAAAAAATAAAAAACGGGTGTGGTGGGAGGAGGGTATAAATGTGTGTTTGCTTGCTCAGAAATAGGAATAAGGAGCAACAGAATATTTTTTTTTTTTTGTCAAAGGAATACATGATACTCCATATTTGAACAATTTTCAGGAAATCTACTAAACAAAAAGATTAACTTTTGCCCTCACTTGAATAATGTATTCCAATTTCCAATCTTTACTCACAATTTCCAGGGAGACGTTTTTCCTACTAAGACATCCTCTGGTGAGAAATTTTCCAGTAAGAATTTTTTTTCACTGAAAAAAAAGAGGAAGAATCTTCCTATTTATGTATGCAATGAACTATTGATTACAGATGGATCTTGAGCCTCATTTACTAGGTGACAGTATCATTTTTCCTAAAACCTTCAGGATACCATACTATCAAAGAAAAAAAAAAGATAGAAAAGAAATGGGCTAAAGTTGAGGAGGATAAGAACCTTTTCCTTTAACACACTAGTCAATGTCTTTACTGATTTGGAGACATGGGAAAATGTGGGATTTTTATACTTACTGCTTTATTTCTTCCCGACCAAAGATTTTCAAAAGAAAACCAGTGGTAGGTTAGGTATGTAATAAATACAAATGTATTATCTATATTTTTAATTTAAAAGCAGTAGAAAACATATTTTTCCTTTTTTTTTGACTTTCATTAATCTTATTCTCGCAGTTTGTATTTCTCAAGGATCTCTCATGTCTACTTTTCTTTGTATTTTGTTTCAATTATTTATTGTGTGTTTAATTAATCTTACTCTAATTTCTCTTTCTACTGAAGACCTGAAGGACTACAGACCCACTCCTGGTCTGATTTAAGTACACTGCACGAGTCATATTGACCTCTGTATTACAGGATC
Organism: Colius striatus; assembly: GCF_028858725.1. NCBI lineage: Eukaryota > Metazoa > Chordata > Aves > Coliiformes > Coliidae > Colius > Colius striatus. Next base: position 168,024,872 of record NC_084759.1, read on the forward strand.
AAATTTATGTCTCCAGAGCACTAGAATTACATTTTTCTATTTCACATTAATGATACATTAATTTCTTTAGCAAATTTGAAAGTAAATTAACATACGGTGGTAAGATGTCATTTGAAACTGATTTCTCACGTGTTACGGCTGTGTAGAAGAATAAACATGATAAGCGCATTGATTGCATTGTAGGTACAAGAGTGAAAGGATGTAGAAAAGTGGTAAATACATAACAGAAACACTACATGCATATTCCTACTTTATTTCAATAACAGATCTGAAAAAAAATCACATATTTTTATTTTGTCCTTAAACTGAGAAAAGGAAGGTAAAAGGTTAGAGGAAGAAGCAGGTAATATATATCAAAACTGCTCATTGTGGGACCAACTTTTCATTGTGTTATTATTTCTCAGTTTTTCAGAGACATCAAGCATTCTACTATATTTGCAACTGCAGTTTGAACAGTTGAATTTAGCAGTGAAAGTATATGAAGATATTTGAAATCACAAATCAGAGACACATTTAAACAGGTTTGATTGGTATGACTCACTGAGGCCCTGCATTCTAAACATCCTGTTGGGGGTGACCCATATTTGCTGAGAACTAGTGGTAATATGGCTCTATGTGCATGGTTAATATGTACTGCAGATATGAAAGCCTGGAAGGTGATTGTCTACACTGAAGCTAGGTACTCTGGAGTCCTATGAGTATTAGGTTCTTATTTCTCTAATAAGCATCTAATCTTAAGGAAAATGCAAAAAGTAGGTCAGAAATGCTTCTGTAGCTATATGTAGTGAGACCAGAAGGGGCAAGGAAGAAATTGTCCTACTGTAAGCAGTGGTGGTGAGGCCACACCTCCAATACTGTGTTCAATTCTGTGTTCTGTGTTCTGCTCTCTACGAGAAGGACACTGAAGTGTTGGAACGTGTCCAGAGACAGACAACAAAGCTGGTAAAGGGTCTGGAGAACAAGTCTTACAAGGAGAGGCTGAGAGTCTGGGGATGTTTAGCTTAGAGAAGAGGAGGCTGAGAGGAGATATGATCACTCTACAACTACCTGAAGGGGAGTTGTAGTGAGGTAGGAGTCAATCTCTTCTGAATAGTAATGAATGATAAGATACAAGGAAATGAGTTCCAATTGTGCTGAGGAAGGTTTAGATTAGATATTAGGAAGAACTTTTTCACTGAGAGGGTTATTAAACATTGGAACCAGGGAGGTAGTAGAGTCACCATCCCTAGAGATATTCAAAAGACACTTAGATGAGGTGCTGAAGGATATGGTTTAGTTTAGTGTTGGGCCTAGCAGTGTGAGGTTAGTGTTTGGACTTGATGATCTTAAAGGTCTTTTCTAACCATAATAATTCTATGATTCTGTGATCTGAATACTAACTTTTTTCTGTGATATCTTCCTTGACTGTAAAGTAACTTTCAAATGCCTAAATGACATAAGGCAATACTGAGAGATTGATTGCCTGGAAACTAGTTTCATCCCTCATTGTCTTCGCTGCTTTCCTCAGGCCAAGATAGAGAAGTTGTGTATGGCTATGCCACCTTCTGCTCTGCTTCTGTCCTCCTACCCTTCCTTTCTGTGCACTTCCTTCCTCTGGCACTTCTGCACATGGCAACATCAGTTCAGTATCACACATTTTTATATCCAGGATAAGACATATATTTTGGTGCTAGACTTCTGCTCATTCACTGTGGAGACTGCCTCCAATGCATTCATAGCTTAATATTTTGGTACCTTTTCTGCTCTGTCATCATCACTGCCAGTAGCCACAGGCAGTTTTGGGGTCTGCAGAGAAGTAATGAGGCTTCAAAACTGCACTTCATTCAGGAACACACCTCTAGCAAGGAGTGGTGCTTGGAAAAGTAATAGGCACATTAACCTTTAGTGGGATTTGTGTTGCCATCACTATGCTGTCGGAGGGACAGGCACAGGCATGGCTGGCCAGACATACGTGTTCACATTCTTGGAGAGTTCAGCTAAGAGGTGTTCAGGCCTTCCTGCAACTGCTGCTGAATTGGGTTTTTTTAAACCTAAAACCATATTTTATTGGTTACATTAAATACTAAAAGAATATAGACATTTCATATTATAGAGCACAGTTGCTTTTCAAGAACATACTTTAAGAATGTAAATGCCTGATTTCCTGGATAATTAGAACAGGACAGAGGCAATGTACCTCCTGGATCCAAGAAAACTCACAAAAAAATCCCCAGATTTCCTTCTTTCAGAAAGTAAAATGTTCAGTGTCACAATTTGTCTATGTACTGAACATCTGTTTTGTAGTTGTGTTTCTGACACAACAAATCACATTTGTCCCTTTTCCCCTCAGCTCTTTCCATTTTTTGAGCGGGAAACACATGGCAGATTATATTAATCAGACCTTCCTCTTGTCCTAGTATGTAAAGTTTTTTTCCTGCTTTTGTTATTACTCTTCATATATAACTAGAATCAATGTCACAAAATGACAAGCAGTAAAATAATTTCTCTTCCAGCTCTTGTGTAAGTTGGCCAGTAGAAAAAAAAGGCATCTGATAGTGAGATATTTTACAGACATATATTTTTATACAATGTGTTATGGAACAATGAGAGACATTGCTGCTCATATAATCTCTTTGCAATGTACATGCAAAGACCAATCAAAGAACACACTTCTGAAATGCAGAAATGTAGCAGTGCTGTCTCAATGCCATACAACAAGTCATTTTATTCTATCCATTATAGACAGGTCTTCCAGAGCTGTAAACCACCCACCTCTCCTTAAAAGTTTAATCTCCTTGGAACAGATCATTTCTGCTATTTCAAAGACTAATTTTAAAACGTTCTTTCATTCAAAATAAGGGGATTTTGTAAATGTCTTATTGTATTTGACCTCAACAGAACAGAACAGCTTCTCCCTCTCCTCTACTTTGCCTTAAAATTTGAGTCCAAATTGATATTATTCATAGTCCTTTTTTTAAAGTAACCACTGCATTTGTTTATCTATCATAAGCTTATTCTGTCACACTTTTAATCTAAGAGCACATATAACATTTTACATAGAGTTAATTAATTCTGAATAGTTCTTTCAATAAGTCTTTAATCATAAAAAATCCCAGCCAACTGTTAGGTTACTTATCACTTTATAACCTTGAATTAATGGGTTTATAGCTTCCTACAGGAAGTATTGTTCATGCCTCTAATGATTAATTACTTATTAACTCTTCATATGACTGTGCAGTTCTTGTGAAGTGCTGCTTGTTTTTTTAAAAAAATTCCTATGTTAGCGAAGTGAGTTGAGCACTAGAAGTTACTTTCTGGCCCCAAAGAACTCACATTTTTTTCTACTGCCTTGCAGCAACCTTAGAATTTTTGCGATGAAGTTTTTATCTAAGTGAGAGTTTTAAGTCTGATGATTGGGACATAGAAAGGCTCAGAACAGGGGCAGGGAATGAAAGTAGTTCACAGCTTTGGTTTCTATGGCTTCACTGCCAGTCTATTGACATTTCTAAAATATTCCTCCAGTGTCACTTCCTTTCCCACTTCCCACCTGTCACTTTATTCAGGGACACTAAAAATAAAATAGAAAGTTACTCAGAGGATATGCTGAGTCCTTCTTGTGCAATGCTTGTGGATGTCAGTCTTTAAAATCCAGTGGCTGAAGGAATGGTAAAGTATTTAGGGCACAACATTAGTACAGCCACTGGAAAGATTTCCTGGAATAAGTTCTTAAACCCATACTTCCTCTTCTGCTTTATCAGACTAGTGGTGTTGAATAGAGTACTTTAAATGGAATGATAAATGAATTCAAGAAAAAATCAAGATCAGAAATAAATCCAGAAGCAAACCTGCCCTCCAGTTTGGGCTAATAAAGTAGTCTCCTTTATACTTTCCTCAGCTGAAGCTACGGATAATCAATCCCTTGCACAATGTGATACAACAGTTTCCATATGCTTGTACTAGCTTTTCATTCTCTGCTTACGTAAGTATAAATACATATACTTATTTGCTTTGACAGGCTATCTAAGCTTAAACATAACACATTAAAAAAAAAAATTGAATATTGTATCTCCCTCCTTCCCATCCAATCCTCCAAAGCTTCGCTTTGATGTGTAATGTGTGTCTTAGAAGTTCTTGGAGAATATCAGAGTTCTCATTTTGGAAAAGAGAGGCTCAGTTGTAGAGGCTGCTGAATGACTAGCTGAGAATCTGAAATATAAGAGAAGTAGAGAGGGCCCAATAGATTGAACAGCTTGCCTGTAGGAATAATGGGAAGAAATGGAGCAATGGAGATGAAGGGCCATTGATCCTGGACTACCCACTCCACGGAACTCACAAGGGAGGTCAAGTACTCCAGCAGCACTGGGAGATTCTGTCTCAAAAGGAGAGCTGTTTTTCAAAGCAAGGGTCAATCTATCACCGTAGAGGTGAAAAAAAGTGAGAGAAATATTTCCTCACTTATATATCCTATCCAAAACCTGTGTACATAGAGATGTGAAAGATAGATATGTGTTTAGAAGAGGGTTATGGGTTTCCTTTTCTTTTTTCTACATAAGGCAAAGCTTTCTGCTTTGTCTTAAGGCAGCTGCCTTAGCTTGGAAGGCATAAATTGAGATAGGGGACTTTGGCTGCCAAAATAGCTTTCTGCAACATACCCACTTTACATACACCTTTCTGTAGGATATAAAACATAGAACAACTGAAGGACAAATGTGGCCAGTCTTAGGAGTCTCCAGATCCTGAACCTAGGGAATTTCAAAGCGCGTGGGGTCCTGTAGCTGACTCCACTCACAGACTAACAGTATTCAGACAGTGGATGAAACCTTGACTGTCCCAATTGTGCTTATTCTATCCATGTCATATTGATGATGCACAGACCATCTGAAGGTACTTCAGTAAATTAAGCTTAACTGGAAGTTTTTTATTTCCTAGTATCTTTTGTGTAGGTCTTTATAACAAATGTGGATTATTAGTAACACTTAGCAAAATAATATTGATAAATTAAGCAGTTCACAATGAAATTGCTAACCTGTTTCAATTAATTTGTTAAATATGTCATAAAATATTTTCATGTTTATATAGTTTTACTTTGAGCAAAAAATATTAAGGGACATAGCAAGTTCCCAAATTGATATAAACTGAGAAACAGATTAGTAGATCAATGGAATACATGAATTATAATTTGACTTAAATGTAAATGAGCTAACTGCTATTATTAAGGCATTCAAACACCCTAGGAAGGAAAACTATGCTAAATAAGTCTTGATCATACAGCAGTCTATCCTGTTTGTAGTCCATAACTTTGTAACCAGTTACAGAAGACTAAACAAAATGGAACCGCTACTTTCTGAAAATGAGAATACAACAGATGAGATAATGTCATGAAGAAAAGTCATGATGACTCAATTCCCTTATATTTTGGGGGTATAACATTTGACTTGAGAGCACAGACATCTTCAAAGACATGGATTCAAGTGCAAAAGGAAGAGGCCAAGGCCCAGTTTGCACACCCAGAAAACAATATTGTAACTGCTGTTTTTTCCCCCGCCTTTAAAATAAGTATTCTGTCTTCAAAACTTTTGCTGTCAGGATAAAGCAACATTTGTGTAGGTTGGTATTGACTATCTTTCCATAGCACAGAATTTTTCCACTGTTCAGTGTTCTCAGACAACATAGGGATAGCATCATACATGTAGGGATATTTTATAGTCACTCAGAGACTGCTTATTAGCTAATAGCAGAAACGTTTGTAAAGTACTTTTTAAAAAATATGGCTGCAAGAAATCTAGGAGAGGCCTGTCTCCTCTGTCTAGTCTCCCCTTACACCTTTCATGGACAAATAAACTTACACATTCTGTACGCAGCCTCATACCTTAGATGATCTTCTCCTTTATGTTTGGAAGAGTTACAGATTCTTTCCCATCTCTTTTTCCTTGCTAAATTTCAGAATCTTTCTGAAATTTAATAACTTCTGAAGTTTAATAATTTGAACTTCTTTTTTTCTTTTTGCAGACAAATTTTTAATGTGAAACTTTTCTATCTCTGACTGGTGTGGTTTAACTCTGGTAGTCAGCTCAGCCCCATATAACCTACTGCTTGTTCTGCTCTGGTGGCAAAGGGTTAGTTTAGTACTTCACATTATCAGGCCAGTATTCAGACATCTCCAGGAAAGAAGAGCTCTGTCATGTGTAATAGTTTCTTGGGAAGACAGATACCACGACTTCCCGGTTCCTCCAGCTTTTACTGCTGAGCATGATGCCATATGGTGTGAGATATCCCTTTGGTCAGTTAGGGTCAGCTGTCCCACTTGTGTCCTCTTCCAATTTCTTGTGTACCCCCAGCCGGCTCGCTGACAGACAGCACAAGAAACAGAAAAGGTCTTGATGCCATGTAAGCACTGCTCAGACACAGTTAAAACATTCCTGTGTTATCAGCACTGTTTTGTGCGCATGGTAGATCTGCACATGTATGTATCTGTTTTGGTTGCAAATACAAAAAATAGTCCCACAAGAGATATTGTAAAGAAAATTAACTAACCTAGCGAAAACCAGTACACTGGAATAACCAGCTTTGAAGACTTATGGATACTTCTGAAAAAGCCCTTGAGGTACTGCTGAGAGGACAGCATGCCTCACCTATGCACATCCAAGAAAATGATGGACTGTAAAACAACTCCTCTGTCCTGTGGGAAATTATTACACCAGATAGCCTGGAAAGATTACTCTGCACTCTGTTTTGACTTCAATGTAGGTGTAGGTCTTAAGAGACTTAGAATTAGAGTAGAAATGAAGTTTGTTATGGTAAGAGCTGAGAGTAAAAGCCAAGACTCCTACTTATTTGATTTGGACTTTATTTTGCATTATGCCTGGTATGAATGAATGATGTAAGGATTAGTTCCTGGGTAGAAAAATGCTTCAGAACTCCACATCTGCTTCTGAGAAGGGTGGGCCTTCGATTCAATTTGATCTGATTCAATTTGATCTGGTTTCATTTTGTTCCATTATGTAAAGGATCAGAGCATCTGAAAATACACACTTCATTTATCAAATACAACTGGGTTTGCTCAGTGTGACAGGATTACATTGAGTGATACAGCTTATATGACTAAATAGAAATATTGGTTTGAGATTGCAGAAAGCTGAGGCAAAACTGGAAGCAAAGAAAAATACTACTTGAAAAACAATGATTTGGTTGTAAATCCTTAGGACAGCAGCTTTGGACAACCGAATTGTCGACCTTGAGCATAAGTTAAAATCAAGAAACATTAGGCTATAAGAATATTGGATGCAGTACAACAAAAGAAAAAGTATTTTATGATACTTCATAAAAATGAGGAGACTGAGTCATTTTGAGCTTTTTCTAGATGTTGCAGCAGCGTGTTGTAATCGTGAGAAGCCTAATCAGGTAATTGCTTGCCAGCATTTCCAAAATGTATGTCTGTTGGAATGAGGCATCATGATTCTAAACTGTCACATAAATTTGAGTCTAATTTTCAGGGTTCAATACTTTTATTGAGATTGCAGTTTTTCTCTGTCAGTGTCAGAAATGTATGGAAGCATTTATGATAATTAAAAGAGGAATGAAAAATATATGACCTTAGAAGGGTCTATCTTGCTAGCCTGTATGCTGACACATCTGTCACATACAAATGTCATTGCACTTCTGGAAAACTTACAGTGTAGGAAACTGAATGGAAGGACTCTGCTATGTGCTATATAGTCAGCTCTATCTCAAAATTTGCTCAGCTTTATTGAATTGACAAGGACATCGTGTTCTAGCCTGACCAATCCAACAGTAGTGTACACATTGTGAGTGTTCTCCTGACTTTGGTAACTTATACTGTGCACTGTTCTACATAACACTTTGAGCTTTCTCCTGGTATTAGTTCCTTCTCTATTTTTTTTCCTTAACTATTACCTTTGTTTGCAATCTTTCACTATCACTTGAAGTTAATCTCCAAACATTGCAAATAGGCAGCTCTGGATCATAGCCATTGTTATTTTAGCTGTTGGATAGAAAAAAACAACTGAATTTTTCAAAGGGTACAATGCTGCATGCCTTGATTTAAAGATTTACATCTATTAATACTGGAAACTTACTTGCTTTTCACTTTGCAGGAATTCAATACTAAAAAAATATTTTGTAAATTGAAAACCAAATGGTTGCTAATGTGTAATATATTGTCCATGTGACAAATCATCTACATTTCTATTTACTTGATATGATACTGGGCCTAGATAAAGGAATTTTTCATGAAGTTACTGTGATGTTCTGGAGCACCTACAAAATGTGGGGTTTTAAATTTTAAGAGTTAGTTATGTCTGTGAATCTTTTGTTACACTCTAAAAATGCAAGTTTACATCAGAGAATAAACTGACTCCTCGTGGTTTAAATACATTACATTAAATAGGCTATGTGGAAGAAGATGGAGAAACTTATACCAGTTTCTACATGTTTCTGGTATATGTGATTCACTAGAAGAATAGGATATGGTATTCCTTAAAAGAAAAATAATGTCATTTGTATGAGAAAAGTTGTTGATGATGCAGTTGTATACTGCTGTGTTAATTGTAAGAGTCAGTGCCGCAAAGTGTGCAATAAAGAACAACCACTGAAATGACACAAGTTGTTTTTCATACCCAGGCTTATATTGTATAAAAGCTACATAGGAAAGAATGGAAGTCAAACTGAGGCAGAGTATCTGCATAAAAAATAGGGTCTCTATATTAAAATTTTTGGTAAATATAGTCTTGTGCACAAATTAGACCTATTTGCTAGGTTCCCAATGCTTATCCTGTTAGATGACTTTGTTCTGAAATTCTTGCAATGAGGGTTAGTGATTTTCTTCAGAGACAATTAACAAGTACCAGAATGTACACCCTGCTGCTGATACTGCAGTTTGGGGAGATGCTGCTGAGACAGTGATCAGCAAGGCTGAACAGCTGGAGTTTGACTCTAATTGTTCTTCAGAAGTATGTTTCTTTCCAAGTTCTAGACAATACTGGAGTTACCGTATGCACAAGCAAAGTAAAACTAGTGCTTTAGTACAAAATGGATATGGGAAATAATGATATAGATGAATGATGTGAAAAAGTCCAAGAGACCTGAACGTGAACAGGTGTAGTGAAATAGTCTCTACATCTTGGTTTTATGTTCTAATGAATTGAGTTTTCCTTATTGCCAATCAAGTACTGCTTTTAAACATGGCTTAGTCAAGAAAAAAGAAAGAAGTCTTTTTGAGCTAATTCCTTGGTCTGTTCTCAGGCCAGTCGGGATTGGGGTAACATACTGAAACACACCAAACTCACTTAGGTTTGCTGAAGGGGAAAAATTGCCATGAGAAAGTGCTACCATGCTGTATGCAAGCTCGCAATTCCTTGTAAAGAATTACATCATGTTGGTTTTTGTTTTTACATCCTGTTGACCTTCGGATTTTGCCTGCTTTCCACTCATGCTCCTACTTCTCATGCTCACAAGATGGCATTTAGTAATATTACCTCATTTGCCCACAACCAGTCTCATAATCTGAAGGTCAGTTTACTTTTTTTCTAATTACCAGTTCTCTATTCCCACAACCTCCTCTTTCTCCTTCAGGCTAACTACAACAACTTTTGAGATTTTTGAATACTCTTGTGATATTCCATCTAACATGTTCTTACTAAATGTGTTTTAAATCTTGATTAGGGTTACAAAATTCATAACTCAAAGATCTACCCCAAGGCTAGATAGTCATGGGTAGGATGGTGTGTGAGAGAATATGGGCAGGTATCTGGAGAATTTCTCACTTCCATTGGTTTGGAATTCCACCCCGGAACAACTACAGTATCCTAATAGAGTATTTGAAAAGAAATTGCTGGGGCTATTCCTAAGAGGCACAACTTACTGTGCTGTGCTGTACTCCAACTCCAACAGGCCCTGTGGCTACCCAAACCCTGTTTTGAGTTTTCAGCCTCAACAGATGTTGAGGCTGAAACAGAGAATTGACCTATGCTGTATTTGTCATGCCTATATAGAAAAAGAAATACATAAAAGGATCAATTCACTTTGTAATGGATGAAGATGGCCCAGAGTCATCAGAAGAACAGGAAGAAGAGGCAGAACCAGTGATAGTCACCCAATCCCTATCCCTGAGTGAGGTGTGGAAAGGAATTTCAGCCATCATATAGGGGAGTACCTTGTCACCTGGCTGGTCCAGTGCTAGGATAAGATCAGTAGCCTGGAATTAGAGGATAGGGAAGCCAAGCAGCTGAGATCCCTCTTTAGGGAAGTGGACATTGACAAGACAATTGGAAAAAGGACACAAGTCCTCAGCCTCTGAAGACAACATCTGGCAGGTGTAAAGGAAAGATAACTCTTAAGAAAAATATTACATGTGAGCGAGGCAAGCGAATCACAATAGTGGGACATTCAATACCTGAGGGAGTTAACCATGCTGGAGATGATTTGTAATGATCCAGATAATTCAGGGTTACCTACAGATCCAGATGAAGTCCAGTGCACACAACCCATGTGGTGAAAGTTTCTATCAAGTATACCACTATCATATGACAATGCATTGGCAGTAGTGTCTTGGAAAAAGAATGAGGGACAAATGGTGGATGAAGTGGCTGGCCAATGAAGGAAGTCTCTCTTCCTCCCTACAGACCGATGTCTTAGCCAGGAGATGGACCAAGCAGCATTCATGCCACTGCCCACTTTGTTCCTGATCCAGATCAGGATGAAGCTCAAAATTCTGAAAGAAACAACATAGGGAAATTGACTACTGGCAAAAGCAAGCAAAAATAAATTAAAAAAAAAAAAAAAAGAGAGGAAGAATCTAACTGGTCATGAACTGGAGATCTGATATAATAACAAAGCTATCCCTGGCCTAGCTGGCCTGCACATGGACAGGCACTCATCAGTGGCCTGGGCTCAAGTTGGATGTCACAGCCAAACCAAGAAGGCAAGCACGTGGGGCCCATAAACTAGAGCTAGCAAGTTTAAAGGCACTTTTAGTATACCCATGCTACTGTGTTTGATGAATGGGTCTCACTGTTGAATGAAAGCATTTTGATGTGAATCTAGTCAAATGCATTGCACTGAATGCAGAAAGGCTTGAGGATGTAAAACACTGGCACAGGCTGCCCAGGAAGGTGGTGGAGTCCCCATCACTGGGGACTGAAAGCTGTATAGTTGAGGTGCTGATGGACATGGTTTAGTGGTGGGCTTGGCAGTATTAGGTTAGTGGTTGGACTCAATGATCTTAAAGATCTTTTCCAAACAAAGTAATTCTATGATTCTATGAAAATACACCTCTGATTTTTGAAGCCTAGTTCTGATGTGATACACAGCTTAAAAATATTATTTTTCATCAGAGTGTAAAAGATCTGCTTTTCTTACACTTGCAGAGGTTTCCCAAGTAATGGTGAATGATCAATAGTTAAAATAAGCATTTCATCAATACTTAAATTTGAACTCTAAAAATAGTATGTCTATTAAGTTCTGATACATTTCTTAAATACTAAAGACAATGCATAGTGTATGATTTATTATCTCCATAGATGAGAAATGTTCAGATTTAAATAAAAAAATTGCGGTTGACTTCTGTTATTTTGCAAGAAGAAAACCCTTAGGGAAATAAAAAATGCTCAAAGTTTATTTTAATTATTTTCAAGAAGAGCCTGATTAACCAGACTGAGGTTTGGTATCTGTGTGTATCTATATTACTATTCAATAGCAAACAATCAAATTATTAATCTTTTGTTTACAATTCATAATATCAATGGATTTTCATCTTCTTCTTTGCAGACAGATTAAGGCTGACACAGAAATTTGCAGTTCCAGCAAGTTTTAGCCGTGAGATGTCACTAAACTCAAAAATTCTGTATTTGGTCTGTTAAAGATAGGCACTCAAAAAACTGTATAGACCCTGTCAGTTAATAAAATAAATTTCTTGAATATATAGCAATTTAGCTGAAAAAGGGGTAAGTGTCTGCTGTTATTCAGAACCCTTGTTCTCTAGGGCTTCGAAGTCTTAATATTATCAGTAGAGAAACATAAGTGCAATGTCTCATTCTAGAAATAATGTTATTTATTTCTTGTATAGGATAGAAAGAAGCGATTTGCAGCTGCCAGATACAGATATATACATACTGCAATTGAGCCCCAATACAATGTCAGGATGAAACACAGCATATACCATCCTTTCCTGTGCTTTATTTGGAAAACATCTCTGATGCATGGGCTGAAAGACAACCAGTATCCCTTGACACATACCCTGGTTGTCCACCTTTGGAAAAGCCACCTTTGGTAACTGCTTCTGATAGCAGCTACCCTTGCAGGAATCCAAGTGATGTATGCAGTCTGACCTATTGTGACATGCATGTGTAGGGAGATACAATAGCAGGATATTGATCTGAGCATATCAAGTCCCACTTATTCTTAATCCACCATTGGTTACTTGGTCTTTCTAGAATTTATAATGTATACTCCTATCATGCGCTGACTGCACACCCAAGCCTTACCTGGACAAAACACAAACAGCAGACTCAAAATAATGTCACTAAGGCTAAGTGGATTTTGTGGCTATGGTAAAATGGATGGAAAGTCAGTGCATTGTATTTTACACTGCTTTCCTGCAGCAAACAGAGTCGCATTACACTCACTTCAGTGAACATTGGTTTTTAGATTCTTTAACAGGGAGGTCTTTTATTCCACATTTTCTCCCTGTAAGCAATGTGATACAACTCATCTGTGTTAAGTAAAATTTTCTTCACTTAGACCAAGCCTTTGTGTTTATCATCTACTTCTTTAACTGCTTTATCTCTGTCTCTGCAGTTAAATCTATCCCTTTAGAAAGGATTTTTTAAGAAAAACAAGTCTAAACCTATTTGAGCAGGGTCTTTATCTACAGTGACTGATGACTTGATGAATTTAACTAATATCAATATTTGTTATTACTCTGCAACCAAATTACTAAAACCAGGAAGACCTAATCATAGGAAAAACACAGTTGTATTTTTTTCTTACAAACTCTGACAGTGGATGCCTTTGCCAGCCCTCATTTCCCTGTTTTCCTTCTCTGCCACGTTTTAGATGAAACTTGCATCAAGCCGAAGAGATGCAATGCTCAAAAGGACTTTGGGAGGTGCCTGAAATTATAGAAATAGAATAGAAATACATGAGAGAACCACCCACTCCTGCAGTTCCAGAGCACCTCATGCTTCTCTGCAACAGCAAGGGGACGGATGTACCCATCTCTTATCAGAAGGTGTCAGTGTTGCCCCTGGCCTTCCCTGTGCAGCAAAGCCGAACATATGAAAGCCATGGGTCATTCATGAAGTTTACTTTTGCACTGCTAAAATGCCTTTCAACACCTGCATAAATGATGCAATATTTCTGAAAATATTTCTAGATACCATCTGGTTTCCAGGAGATGTGGAACATTGCTGTTTGTGAATGGTAGAACAAAGTGGGGGTGTCAGCAGTGGGGGTGAAAAGGCTGGATTTAATCGTGCTGAATATGCTTTTTATACCACTGACTTTAGGGCTGCCAGAGCATAAAAATAGCTAAAGTCTAGTTCATCTATCTTTTATTTGTAAAATACTAACTGTGGGCATATGAATTTTTTTAATTTCTAGGTGCTGACAATCAGTTATGGCTGCCTAATTTTGAACCCAAAAATCTCTGCTCTTCATATTCTCCTTCAAATCCTTCTGACATTTTTACCTCCCACTCACAGAAAGAGAAGGAAAGAGATAAAAAAGATTATTCAAAAACTCACCAAGTATACAAAACACAAGGCAACAAAAACCAGTCACATTCCCAGTTGCGTGATGTTAAGGACCTCCAGGGAGGTGAGGCACTGTAGCTGTCAGGTGAGATTGTAAAGGCCTGGGAACTCAGTAACATTTCACTGAAACCTCTCAAATGTAAAACAGTACTGCTATCAGTTGTTTCTATACCTTTGTTCTTGTTGGAAATATTACATTTATATCTATTGTACTTTGTCAATCCTACCTCCTCCCCCCTCATATACCATTTAAATACTTAAAAAAATATATATATAGTAACAATGTAAAAAGCATTAAAACTTTGGATGGACTTGATGTTGACATTAGCCTTAAATTAGCAAAAAATGCTATGTTTGACTGGGATTTTTGATGGCTAGATATTAAAAGAAATCCTTGTATTCACTTATTCTGAATAATACTTTTACACTGAATTAATTGTTTAAGAAAACAAATGAAGCAGAAGGAGCGTGTTTTACAGACATTTTGACTTCGGATAGCTTCCTCTCTTCCAAGTCTTGATCAGATTATTTCTAAAACCTGAGACAATTTTCAGTGAATTACATGTTAAACATTGGGATTTTCTTATCATGGTTTGCATGTTTCCAATTAAAAGTATTATTCTATTGCCGCTGGAGTAACTGGCAAACCTCCCATTGGCTTCAGTGACTATCAAGCAAAGTCCAAATGTTTTCACTATGTTACATTAATAAGGGTACTTTAACATTTTTTACCTCCTCTGGTAAATAATCACCTAAGAAAACTGTCCTGAATCCATCAACCACCAAAATAAAATAGTTTTAGACAGTAGTTTTTTGGTTTATTCTGTTTCTTGAAGCAGCTAGCGTTTGGCCCTTCAAAGCCTTCATTATTATACTTAGCAAATAGCATTATGTCATGCATGAGCTGAGATACAGATTTTTTTCTTTGACTCTTTCAATAATCAGTTTATGCCTATAAGCAAATTATATTACTATATTTCAGTTTAGTTCATGTAACTAAAATAATATTTATCCCTAAAACCATTCAGCACATCTAAAACTAGAGGTTAGAAAATTTGACTCTGTCCTCCTGTAACACTGAATCTGACCCCAAATAAAGACTCATGTCTTTCCTTGTTTTTTTTCTGGTCCTGAAAAGGGACCTCTGCTCTCTCTAGTCACTGATAAGAACTGATACTTGAGTAACCAGGATGTTAGAAGAGATGATCATCCTCAGCCACCTGGCAGCCAGTTTGCTAATAACCAATTAATAGTAACCAATTAATAACCAGTTCCCTAAGAACCAAATTGAACCAATTTTGTCTTCATAGTAATCTGCTTAGCTGGAGGAACTTTGATAAATGAGCTCTTGGTGAGAGAGTTTTCAGACATACCGGGAGAACAGGAGGAGACATTATTTTCATATCACCCCTACATAGTCTTCCACCTCAAACACCAAGTTGCCCCTAGGCAGTCACAGGGCACATTAACCATACTGGCTTGCTAGTGACTGCACCTTGTGTAACCAGGATGATCTCCAAGCAGAGCAGATAATGGTTTTTCAACATTAATGACAAAAATGGAGTTTACTGTTTCATGGGATCAGCTGGCCACTGGTATCACTAGGGGGCCCTGGAGAGACAGAAGCTTCTATTTCTGGAAAGAGAGAAAAGGTTCAGTGTCTCTGGCCCAAAGTTTCTTTTTGACATGATACATTTGAGTAACGGCAATTCACTTGCTCTGTGTTCCCCTCTATCACACCGCCCCCCAGCCATAGTTCAGCTCAGGTCTAGTGTGTCCCAGTTGCATAGCCTAGTCTGAGGCTGCTGAAGAAATTGTGAAACAGCCTGTAGAGAAGAGCAACATGAGATAAGAAAGGTAAAATTGAAGAGGCGGGAATGTGGAGACAGAGGTAAGCTGCAGCTCAGGAATTCAAGAGGAGAAATATGAACATGAAAAGCAGAAAATATTACAAGGGGTTAGAATATGGCAAGTCAGCTACACATAGGATCAACTCCAGGGAGCAGCAAGGGCCAACTCCTTTCCTCCTGAGAGTGCTCTAACTGGCCTCCAGAGACCTCATGATGAGTATATTAATACTTAGACTGGTAGGAGTTCCTTAATCCTAGCTCTTCTGGGTGTAGAGCTGGTAAATAAATAAACCCATAAATAATTGCTTTATGTTTTTAAGTAGTATATACTCTACTTACAAAGTCTGTTTGTGCATTGCTCAATGTGCCCAAACAAAGGGCTCCAAGCAGGAAAGGTTATAAGAGAGATCTTTCAGTTCCAGATGCCTGCATGTCATGTACTCCATGTTTTCTCCTGGCATCATCAGTAGTCAGTTCATCTTTCCAGGGGGCTGCTGTGGGCAAAAGAGACCACAGGAACAAACATGGTTATCATCAGCTGTCTGCTACCCTTGACAGCATCTGGTTCTGACTATACCTTGTATGATCTTTGCCTTCAAGCTAGCTACTTTGCATGCTGCTGGCAATGAGAAGATTGGCTATCCCATGTTAGTTCATTTGCATCTGCTACCAGAGGTGCCCACTAGACAATACCAGAATAATTACATTACAGCAAATGTTGCTCAAGTACAATGAATATATATCCCCGGCTTCATGCCCAGGACTTTATTTTCATTTATTAGATTAAATTAAATTGATAACACTTGATGTTGAAAAAGTGCAAGGATCCTTGTGCAAGTAAACAGAAATTGTAAAAGTATGATCTCTAAAGGTGCCTTCCAATGCCTACCATTCTATGATTCTATGATTCTATATGCTGTTCAAGTAACTTGCAGAGGTACAGCTGACCTCAAGACAGATGAGCTGCAAGCTAAAGGAACTAATGGCTCCTCTCATCTCTGCCTAGGTACTAATGCTGACCTGACTGTGTTATGTTGCCTTCCTGTCTCAAATATCTCAGGTACATATTTAGCATAGCTATTCTTGGGCAACAGCCTTAGAAGACTTCTGTTATTTATTTGAATAGGCTTGTCATCTTATTGTGATACTAATCATCGCATATAATTCTAAACGATCTACTTTTTACTTAACATCTGTGAGAAGGGCTGCTTCCCACACTACCTGCATGTTAACTGGCTAGAGTGCCTCCATACTGGGGATGCCGTTCTTACATAATTACCATCCTCACCAGATGGTAGTTCAGGGTATGATGTTAGTTCACTAGTTATGACTGATAAAAGATACTTAGAAATTATTAGAAATAAAGGTACTCTTCTCTTTTGCTAAATGACTAATAAATTGCATTTTCCATTTGGTGGACTCTTTGCTATTTTCCTGTCAAAACAGTGAAATTGATCTACATAAATGAGATAAATGCTTACTATTGCTGAAGAAGTACATAAATTGACGGACAGTAGACTAATTTTCACACATTCTTCTTATTTTAATTCAACTAGACTACAACAGCAGAGGGCAAGTAGGACAATACCCTTGTCTAGAAATCCAGGTGCCTGGTGTGTTTGGAATTGACTATGTCTCTGCAAATTTAATCAATTGAACTCAGAACAGGTACTACTAGAAAGGATGAATACAGCAACACATTTGTGCCAGAAAACATTTCCTCTCCACTCGCAGCCTTGAGTTTTATAAAGCTGGGATAAAAATACCCCAACAAAAGTATTGAAAGTGCAAAACCAAAACAACACCATCAAAACCCAAACTAGGGAAAGCAGTGAAAAGATTTGAAGAAAACTAGAATGCTCCTGATTTATTTTTTCTTCTTAGGATAACCTAAATACTGTTGATTACTGCAGTGGAAAAATACTTGAGAGAAAAAAAATCAAGTCATGACTTCCTCTCTTGAGTTCCCACACTCTCACTGCTGATCAGATCTATAATTGCACTTTATTGAACGTGCGGTCAGGCTAATCAGGAATAAAAGAGTCCTGAGTGAGACTTTGCCCTTTGCAAGCTAGTCTGCAAATCGTTTTAGTGTAGCTTTCTAATATATTGGGGAAGTGGAAAGGCAAAGGAGAACTATTTGAAGATAATTTGGTTTTAATATGCATTAAGTACCAGCACAAATACTTAGGGGAGGAAATGTTCTCTTTTCTGAAACAAGGTTTCAACTTAATCAGCAATGAGGAGCAAAAAGAAAAGGTAAGAGAGAAGATGGGGAAGAGATGAAAAGGGAAAAGAAAGAGAACTATCCTGATATTGTACCTGATACTCTGATCTTTTCAAGGTCCAGGGTGGATAACTAATGCTGTCAGTCATGGTGATATTGAGGGATTCAGCGAGGCCCCATTACCATCAAGAGTTCTGGTTGTCATGCAAACCAAAGAGAGATGATATCAGAATTTGAAGGCAAATATGCTAAAGAAGAGTGCAGTTATACAAAAAAGAACAAATGAAAATGACACAAAACATTTAGAAAGTGAAGAGAGGATGCTAGGAAGGAAGCAAAAACCAGACAATTCTATAGGATAATATTTACAACACCTGACACTCAAATTCTTCCCTCAGTAGTTTCACAAGCTGAAATTTTAAGCTGTAAAAGATGAAACATTTTAGCCATTTATAATTATTTTTAAAAAACATTAAAAGGAGCGGAAAGATTCACTAACATTTTTTATGACATTTCTGCCTTTCTGAATCAGAACTAATTTCAGCTGGTGTCTTTTTCTGCCATTGGTAAAAGCATTTAGAAATTCTAAATATGAGTGAAAACTTTAATTAAACAAAATACATTTATTTAGAAGACAAAGATAAAGCAAAATTGTTGCTTCCCTCTGCACTAACAGTTTAATAACCTTCTGTGATCTCTCCTATGGAAAATGGTATATATGGTATCATGCTCATTATACCTGGTTTTAATGGTGGTAGATTGGGAGCTGGGAAGCTTACATACAATTTTTCGTTTCACTGATTTTGTCAAATCTAGTGCTGTGAAAATCCACAGTGGTGTTATAGATGGAATCACAGATATAGAGGAAAATCTCTGAATGTATGGTCTGTACAGTGGCCATCTCCACGGTGATTGTAGTCACAGATGGAAAGCTGTTGTTCTGGAAAATACTTCTTACTGCCTGACAGAGCGTGGATTAAGGAATTTCAATAGGCTGTTTAAACAGCTGTAGGTCTCAGTCACCTAAGCTATGCAATTGCATTTATTACATATTGATATATAATCTTTTTAATTTCCTTTGTAGTCACACAGCAAGTCATTTTTTTTTCTTCTACTTCATTATCTTTTCAAAGAACATCTCCTCTCTCCATGGGTTCGTGGACAAACATCCTTCTCAGAGAGAGGTTCATTAGAATTTTAGTTATTTTCTAATTGTATGATATTTCTCTCTTTTTTTCTCCCTAACTGATGAGTTTCACGTTTCCTCTCGATCTTAAATCCACCATAATTATTTGTATGGTACATTGCATTAAAGTATCTATCAAGGTACATTATAAGGGAATATATGTATGTGACATAAAGAGGCAATCTTGGTTGTAATAGTGAAGTACAGATAACTATGTCAAATCCTATTGAAAAAGTGTATTTTTGTTCTGGGCAACAATTTGTAATAATACAATAGGCTACATGTCTTCACATGTTCACTTCCTTGCACTCAGCATGTCTGCAGGAGAGGATAATCCCTTTGCATGCACAATCGTAACCGATGCATCTGTCAGAGAGCACGTACATGCACACATTGGAACAATGAACTTTGACTCTTAAAGGTAGTAAAATATACTGCATGAATTCCAGCTTATGATGCAGAAAGATACAGTATCTTTCAAAAGTAAGTGATGGTGTTTGAACATGTTCTTTTTCATTTCTGGAAATGAAAAATTGGAAGGTTTTTGTGCTTGTAAAAAACTATACATTTCAAATATGTCTATTATTTAATTTTAAAAGTAAATATTCCTACATCTTCCTTGTTGTTACTTATGTTTTCTGTTGGTTTGTTGCCTTGAATGCAAAAATATATATCTCTCTTCCATGAATCATTCTTAGACTCTGTGGCCTGTGTCATTTTAAACTGAAACTACAAACCTGAAATTCGGTGTCTGATTCCTGCTGCTGTTTATGAAACATATTACAATTTCCTTGTTAGATGAACACTTCTTCCCTGGGATGGAACCTGAAAAGTTGTCTGATTTGGAAGAGTCTTTAAGGATTTGAATTAATCATTTTGAAAGTGAGCATTTTGTCAATCCCAAATGAATATTGCTCCTGCAGGGAAAAAAAAAATCCTGATGAATTGTGTGCTACTCTGGAAAGCTGTCAGCTCCCATTCAACATCAACCACCACTCCTGTGACCTTTGATTAGCCCTGTGTTACCCTCCAGCTAAATGAGCTAGTAGCTATTAAAGCTGAAACATACATTCTACCTTGCATGATAAAAGAGTACTTAGTATTTATTCAGCTATGGACAGCTTCTAAAACCAGTGTACAAAGACACTCAACCTATAATGATCTTTTCACTTATGAAAAGATCCTTCTTTCATCTGATTACTTCTGGCAGTGGTAAAAACAAAGCATTCATTATAACATTTACAATAAAAGACTCCATTGACTCTCCCACATCTCTCAAATAGCCTTTCATTCAGCAATTTAGGCAATGCTTAAAACACTATTAAAAGGGAGTTTAGAAGTATAGAGTAGCACACACTGTGGACAGAAATTTTATTTGGTGTGTAAACTGTTTTCTCATGTTTTAGTATGCATTCCTGCCTCATGTCTTCCACAACTGCTTCTTCCTTTCAACCTGAAAAGGACCTGCAGTGAGAAGAAATGTGCAAAACACCAAATGGAGGGTATGAAGGGAATGTATAGACCAAGTAATGAAGGAAGGTTAATGTTCTGGTATTCCTCTCTTAGATTAAATCACTGAAATTGCTATCTCTCTGAGAAGAACAATGAATAGCAACAAATGTATGTAAAACAAGAGACATTGTTGGAGTTAAAGTATGGAAGTTAGAGCATCTATTCAAGGTCACATGAAGGGTCTGTGTAGTTCAGCATCTTATCTCAGATGGTGGCCAATAACAGATGGTCGGGGGCAGTGTGAAGCAGCACAAGCATACAAGGAGAGATATTTTCCCTGAACAATGGAAATAATCCAACTTTCAGCAATCTGTGGTTCTTAGTCTCAGAACATGGTACCAGTGATATCTCAAAAAAGAGATATCATTGAGGCACACAGATCTGATTCAGGCACTCTTCATTACTGGTCAGCAAATAATTTTCCTTTTTCACTGGCTACATTCTTCCTCAAGTCTGTGTGACATACACTCCAATTCTCCTTTTCCCAAACTTCTGTATCTCATTTTGCTTTGAACAGAGCTATCAAGTTGTACTTATTCACTGTTTGCTGGCAATCCACTATGTACTACAGTCCCTTAACAGTTCCTCTGTAGATATTTGGCAGTCACTGTGTAAAAAAGTGTAGATTCCCAATATTTGTACTTAGCTACTGATTAGGTCTGAAGGCAACTGAAATTAACAAGCCATGCTTCCCTAAGGTTCCCTAAATACTTTACTAGGAAAGGACAAATTCTTGAGCAGAGACATACCCTGTTTGCACTGGATCTCTGCTGAGATCTTAAAATGCATTTGAAGTCATAGTTACCTCTAGAAGTTGGTCCATTCAAGAGGTCCAAAATACACTTTTCAGGTTTGACATCATACAATACCTGGCCTAAATCCATGAACCCAGCTTTAAGGCCTCAGGCTGTAAATGTGGTAAATTCATGGTCAGCTCTGAAAATATTATGACTTTCATCACCTGCCTCCTAGATAAATGCTCTGGACATAACTTCTCTGATTCCTTCCTGCTAAAGCTGTTTTGTTTTGTAGGGGTGCATAAAATACTTATTGTGCCAGACAGAAATCATGAGCATGGTGTTTTATGGTTAGGATGCCCTCTAGAGAGAAAGTAATAATAGCATTGCTGTTACAATTACGGGTATAACTAGTGAAAACAGAGAATCTCCACTCAGTCTTTTGCTGTCACTCAACACTTTTCATAACTGATTTGAGTCCTCTGACAAAAGTTTTTCATAATGTTTTTCTGACAGCAGCTAATTTTCATTTAATAGCTTCATCTGAGCATTTACATGTGACTATCCAAGACACAGGTTTCTGGTGTATTATACACAGCTCTGTGATTCAAATGAAGATGATCTGCAACTGATGATGTCCACGTTCTACACACTGGTCTTTCCCTCAGATACCAGAAGGACTTAATACTTGCCACCATATTAATGCTTGACAGATCTTCAGCTCTGTCCGATATGCTTTAGGATATCTCTAAGATCCCTTTAAAGTTAGAGTTAAAAGATTTCATCTTGCTACTGCCACTGTAATTTTCTTATTAGACTGAGTTTGCAATGTAGATATAACTCCAGTCTCTAACGTTATTTTCCTCAAAAGCTAATACTAGGAAATGATTCTGATGTGTCTTTTGAGATGAAGAATTGAAAGGTCAAATTTTTTAGAACCGTTATTATTAACGAACCCAGACTTACCCTTTGCCAGACTGTCTTTGTAGTTTAAAAGTAATTGATCAATGATGCATTTCTGTAATAAAAAATGAATAGAAGTGGTGTGCTATAACGTTGTTTCTTGTGTTACTATAACTCTAAAAGGCAATATTAACAATCTCTGCCTCATATGAGAGTCCGTGTTGAAAAGTTATTTTATGGTTCCTCAGTCCCACAGAGGATTTTGTGAAGTCCTTCTTTAACATGTCAAACAACTTTTTTCTGAAGATAGCAGAGTGTAACTCTGCATAGAACTGGGTTTAGAGTTGTTAATACCTATCTGAAAGGGGAAAGAAAGAATGACTACCGTTAGCCAATATCACTCTCTAATACAAATGAAAAAAATGGAGAATACTCTGAAAAGTCCTTCTTTGTGACACTTGGAATGCATAGGCACTTCAGGTTTGAACCTAGTCTGTTGTTCTTTAAGTTTTGCACTATTATCTTCGTTTATCATTCACAATTATCTTTGAAATAACTTCCATTTCTCCAGAGAGTGGTCTTACTCTTGGGTTCTTTGATAGTTTTGTGTTTGTAATTAACAGAAGTACCATCCAGACTGTACTGGATAACTGTGGCATTAGGGCAGTGATATCAGGTGCTTTTTATGACCTTTCTTGTGAGTTTGTTGCCTCTTGTTTCCTTTTTTCAGCTTCTGATTTCTACCTGTACTTCAAACACCAAAGTTTATCCAGTAAAAACGTCAAATTGTTTATGTGTCAGTATAAGATGTTGAAGTGAGACCCTGTCAAGACTTGTGTGAACCATTCTGTTGCATATTTTCTAGTGTTTCTGCTGTCAGATTTCTATTTTTATTCTGAAATTTCCCTTTGGAGTTTTAGCCACTTTGGGAAGTGATATGTAGGCATCTACAATCTAAATAATCTCATTTGAGCTAGTCACTTTACCCTGTTCTTTTAGTTAATGAAGAGAAACAGAAACTTAAGCCACTGCTAACTTGATTTACTTTAAAAGACTTGTAGAAGATGGAGTGAGCTGCACTTTAGAAATGCTTCTCTGTACTGCCTAGAGAGGAAACTAGGTGAAATTAGGTTAGATTAATTCCAATGTTTAATATTTTTCCCATCAAAGCAGCAACTTGCAACAAGCCTTCAAGAGATCCATGATTATCTTTTCTCAAAGGGCTTTCCTGCTATTTTATGGTCATTTCCTTCTCCTCCTTCCAATATTTTATAGGAATTAACATCAAGAAAGTTTCCTCCCTGAGGTCTTCTATATTTCCTTAAGTCATAATATCTCTTCTGCAGTTCTACAGGTTTTTCTGCCTTTCTGCTCATGAAATCCGGTTGTGATTTCCTTCACTTCAGACACAGTACCTCTAAGTGTTGCTATTTTTTTCTCAAGTTCTAATCTCTAGTTCATATTTCTATGCCTTTCTCACTGTCTAATCTCTCCCTCAGTTCAAAATAGTATTTCCTAGAATAAAGTTCTGGTTTTAGATTTTCACTGTTCATTTTGATTTCCAGTTTCTTTTTACTCCCCAAATTTATGTGCATTTTGTCATGGAAGTGTTGTGACAGCTGCTGTTTCCTTTTTCCCTTTGTGATCTTGAATCTTAAAGGATCTGAATTTCGTGTTCATGCAAATGTAATTTATCCTTTTTTTTTTCTCCTCTGACATATGAAGAGTTCTGTGTTTTCCTGTGTTGCACTGGGAACCAGAAAAATAGCATGATTTGGCCAGAAATATCCAAGGCCCAATATTCTATCCATGTTGTTATTTGTTATGTTGACATGGCATTGGTGTGCTACTGACCTGAGACACGTATTTACACATTGACACCTCTCTCAGAGAATAAGTGGTTGGTATTCAGCTAATTACTTTTTGAATGCAAAATAGTTTTGTCCTGCTCTCCTCATTGGAGTGATGACTAACTGACAAACTCTTTTGAGACCAGAAATATGATGACTTGTTTCCTACCTGAATTCCATATTCTTTGCAAAGCGTGATCTCATGAGCAGCGTCTTCCCTAAATTCTTATCTTTACAGCTGCTTGAGGAGCTGAGATTCTTCTTTTATGTAAAGAACTTTCTTACAGAAGAACTAAGAACTGCCTCTGATACCAAGAGTTTCAGATTTATAGTTTTGTCTCTTTTGTCAGGATCTATGACCTCTTTAACAGGGGTGAGTTGCTGTTTTAAAGACATCAAGTTCAGAGCAAGCAGTCATGAAGTAGATGGGTTGTAGAGGTTGAGAGGAATATGAGGGTCCTACTCCACATCCACAGGAGAGGGGATGAGGCAGGGATTTTTTGTATCAGGACAAGTAAGGAGGCAATGGAGGTGCTGCCTGCCAGGCTGATCATGAGAGGAGAATTGCAACTAGAAGTGAGAACACAGTGAAGGGAAATAGACCACTTTGTTGCAATAGTAACACTTGTAATATCTGAAACTGGTTTAATCACAGTTTAATCTGGTCACTGTCCAGATCTTTGTTGGGTTTTTTTTCAATTTTATTTCCACAAATTAGTAACTAACTTAATTTTTCTTTTTTCTTGGTGTTGCTGAGATTAAACTCATTGGCTCCAGAACAGGTTTAATACAGTATGAAAAAGGATATAATTCTCTATTAGCCCTG
The DNA here is from genome assembly GCF_028858725.1 of Colius striatus. Lineage (NCBI taxonomy): Eukaryota > Metazoa > Chordata > Aves > Coliiformes > Coliidae > Colius > Colius striatus. Next base: position 168,049,711 of record NC_084759.1, read on the forward strand.
TTAGTTGGACAATAGACCTCAAGCAGTTCTGGAGTGAGCCATACTATAGACCAAAGCTCTCAAGCACGGGAGAAATAAAAGTTCAAGTTACCACAAACAGATGACAACCAAACTTTCATAGACAAAGCTCTCAATGAGAGAATTACTGAGTTATCAGACTCAGTCCCTCTTCCCCTGTTCTGACAGTATTTTGAGAGAAAGACTTTGAACAAGTGACTAACTTTAGGAAAGGGTTCATAATTAGGCCAGAGCAGTTGTAGAAATAAGCCAGATTTACAAAACTTAGTCTTTGATTCTGAAGTCCAAGTTCTACCAGCAGTATAGCAAACCGTTTCTCCTGAGTGCTCATGGACTAAAGTTTCTGTGTCATACATGGGTATTATACTCATATGAGCAGGAATGCAATGGTCCCAGGAGAGATACAGATGGCTCAATTGAGATTTCCCAGGAGATCCTTTTTAACAAGACACATAACTTCTTCACCTTTTGAGAAAGGAGGAGGGGCCATCACTCAAGTAAGAATATGGCTTGCAATTGTCTTTTATGCCCCTTTTGGCATAGTCTGCAAGAACGTGAATGGACCCTCTTTAAAGCAGGTGATTGCTTTAAAGGGTGCATGAGAATTTGTTACTTTAGAGAAACACTTATGAATTTCTGATATTCTGAAATAGTGTAAAAAATTAAAAAAGACCTGCTAAGTGTATGACACTGGATAATATTTAATGGAATTCAAAGTGAAAATATAAAGTTTTGGGAGCAGCAGAAATCTGTAGAAGAATGTGTATGTTTCAGGTGGAAGTACTGGCACTGGTATGTCGTCAAATTTGTGTATCTATCTGATAATGGTCACATCTGAAGGGAAACTCAGTTCTTGTCTGCTCTCTTGCAGTTAGAACTGCTGAGGCTTATGATAGTGCTAGCTTTTGTGAAAAAATATAAGGAAAAACAGGTGAAAATTAGAATATTTGTCATGAAAATTGTCACAAAAAATTTGCCTCTTCCATCACCTTCCTTTTAAATTTAAAATTATATAGCCAACTCTGACATCAACAGCTAAATCACTCTCTGTGTAGGGCTGCTTCCCTTCTGCCTTGTGTCTTTTTCCACTGAAATAAATCTTACACTGAATCATTCGAAAGGGCAGAGGTTAAAATGTTTTGACAACTTGAACACTTAAGGCTCCTTCCTCTAACAGCTGAAAGTAATGAAGCATTTAATCTTTTGGGCTGACGGACAAAAATTCATTACTATTTATTAATACAATTAAATATACAAGAAGTAAAGTAACTACATCTTTCCAATAACACTCCTCCACTGATGAGTGCTACATGTGAGCAATTTAATTTTCAGAGATATTCTTCCAAACAGATATTCTTCCTTCTTGACTAGCTAAATTTTGGCATGTTACAAGCTGGAGATTCACAGAATTAGGTGCAATAAGACAGAGGCACTTAGAACCATAAAGTATAAAGAAGAGTTGCCTCAGATTGAAGTTCTATAGGAAAGCTGAGAAGATTAAAGCATGTGAGGTTCTTCCCATCAAGTGCTGAAAGGAAACTTCAGAAGTGGAAAACAGTTATTTTCTACCCATGCCTTAACCTTTCAAAGCATGGAGGGCATTCATCCAACATTTGTAATTTCTTTATTATTCATTCCTTTTCAATTATATTGAATTTCTATAATACTTCACAGTGACTTTTTTTTTAACCTCAGTTTGCTTATAACAATCTCGTTTTTCCAGAAAAGAAATCACAGGTGAAGTGGAAAACTAGCAGCAAGGCCTTATATCACCAGCCCTAAGCACTGGAATGAGTTCAGTGGGAAAACACAGCATTTGGCCATAGAAACACAAAACAGGTGGCTATAGGTCAGTTCATGTTCTTGTGATCCCAAATTACCTTAACAAGCAATTCCACAGTGCGTAGTTTCTCAGCATGTTCCATTTATAATTTCACCAACTGGACTTTGTGCATTGAGTAGTTCAGTTTCCAGTTATTAACATCAGCTAAAGTCGCCTGCCACTTGGCCAGATTTTAAGCAAATTACAATTTGCTTTTAAACAGCAAGGCTGCTCTGAAATTAAAGGCAAGCTATTTCTTCTTTCACAAGCTATCACAGACACCATTGTCTTCTTCTGTAGATCCAAGTACATCAATGGTATAAAATGGACAAGAACAGTAATCAAATCTGTTATGCAGGTACATTAAGAGACATACCCCTGAATATCACCATTCTTCAGGAGTCATGCGGTTATGAATCTAGAGAGCTAGAGAGAATCATTAATATGTTTGGATGGTGCAGTTGAAGCCATTCTCCAACTGCACTTCCTCATGGTCCTCCCACCTCTTCTCCCCTACTGTGAAGTGGAACCAATTTAGATGGTAAAATGATAACAAAGTGCAGTAAAAGCCATATTGTAATATATAATGTATTTTGGCATGCTACTGTGGCATATCTTAGTGTCTTTAAGAATACACAGGAGCAGTTGACTGTAAATCAGTAAAGAGCTATCTAGTCAAAGGTTGTCTAATTATCTAATGGAAACCAGTGACTTATGGCAAAGGAATCTTATCCAACAACTTACCCCTTCTTGCTCACCTTCTCACATAGTGGTTTGCCCCCTATCCTTTGTCAGCAGCTCAGGAAAAAAGGAAGGATATATCATAGAATCATATAATGGTAGGGGTTGGAAGGGACCTTTAGAGATCATCTAGTCCAACCTCCCTGCAGAAGCTGGTCCACCTAGATCAGGTCTCACAGGTACTTGTCCAGGAGATCTTGAAGAAATCCAAGGAATGAGACTACACCACCCACCTAGACAGTCTGTGTCAGTGCTACTTAGCTTTTCTTTGCCCACAATCATCTGGCTTTTCTTGGATTTTGCAGAGGACAAGGTGTTTTTGAGCTCACCTGCAAATATATTTATCTTCCAATCTGGTTCTACCAAAATATTCAATTTTTTCCTTTGGACCTGCAGGAAAGTAATCAATTCAGTCTTCCAGGTCTACTTTGTATATTGGTTCCCTATCTGTCTAACAGATAAAAATAAGGGGAAATGCTGAAAACGTACTGTAAACAGCTGGAGAGGAAAACTGCAGGCTTGGTGAGAGGCACTGACTATATTAATGTTCTTAATTTAACACAAAATTTCTCAGGGGGTGCTAATTACATGTTAACCCACCACTGATCAGCTCGCTAATTTTCTTTAGTTAGTCCCACCTTTCCTTCTCTGACACATAAGCCCTTGTTCCATGAGTATTTTCTTTTTTCATTTCTCTTTGTTCCTTTATCTGTCTTCATTTCTCAGAGTATTTTGTTTGTATATTTGTTTTTAAGATTATGAGGTCCTGGAGCACAAGCAGAAAGTTCCCTTGCGTGCAAAGCATTCAGTGCTACTGGCAAATCTGAACAGTAGCAGTGATGAAAGCTACTGCAAACGCTTTGAACTGATAATTTTATGTCAGGAAACCCTTTTTACTTAAAATAAAGCATGTTCTATGTAGTTGATTTTAATGGTTTTTGTCATAGATATATTTTCTAAGTGTGAGGTCCCTAGTAAAAGATTAAGTGAGAAACCTCATCTTTTCTATCTCTAAATAGATATTTCAGCACAACTTCATTTTGTGGTATTTTGTTTAGTTTTAAGATTAGACAAGTAATCTTCTTCCCAGAAATTTAAAAAACTCTTCAAAGTTTTCAAAAAATTTACATTTTCCTGTCAGATCTCAATAACCTTTGTAAGTAAGCAAATCAATGTCTTTGATTGACATGTAATTCTGGCCCATTTTAATTTTTTTTCTGGCTTTTCTGCTATAATATTCTACTAATAATCTACTTTTCAGACCATATATTTTTTAAGAACCTTAGTGAGACCTCTTTGACTAGTTCTTTTAAATGATTCATATTTTCCTTCAACTTGACTTTGCTCTGTTCTGGACAAGGTAAGTGGCCTTTTGATTTCTTGGTTGAAATCTTAGGGCCTTTGAACTTAATAGCATGCCTGTGCTCAGTTTCAGGACAGATATAGCTTACTCTTTATCTCTCTTTGTCCTCTTCTTGGGAAAGTGGTGATCATTTCTACTTATTTACTTGTGGCTATTTACTACATGATGAAAGCTCTTCCAGAGTCAAAGTAGAGGCCATTCTACACAATCACACTTAGCAGAGATACTCGGTGTAATGTGACAATATTAAATCATCCTTTCCTCTGCAGCACATAAGGCACGTATTGCTAAGGACTTGGAAGTATGGGGATGATACGCCCTGCTTAACAGTACACCACAACTGTCTCCCAGGAGTTATGAAGGTTTGAACAAATCCTTAATTGTGTATTCATTATAGTAGTCCAGTTTATTTCCCTGGATGTGAGAAAAATGTAGTATTAGAGCTCAGTTAGGAGGTTTCCTTACTAGAAACTGGAATCCATTGCAGGTACATTCATAGAACATGGGCAATCACATGACCCTTGATTCCTCCTCAAAAGTCCATGTTTCATAGAATCATAGAATCATAGAATGGTAGGCATTGGAAGGAGTCTTTAGAGTTCATCTGGTCCAACCCCTCTGCAGAAGCAGGTCCACCTAGATCAGGTCACATAGGAACATATCCAGGCAGGTCTTGAAGACCTCCAAGGAAGGAGACTCCACACTCTCCCTGGGCAGCCTTTGCCAGGGCTCCCTCATCCTCACAGTAAAATATTTTTTTCTTATATTTAAATGGAACTTTTTGTGTTCCAGCTTCATCCCCTGGTCTTGTTGCTAGACATCATCAAAAAAAGCGATGTCCCGACATCCTGACACACACTATTTAGATATCTGTAAATATTAATAAGATCCTTCCTCAGTTTGACACAGATTTTTACCTTTTTACTTATGCCTTTTAGAAAGGCAAGCTACTTGTGAGCCATGGTATGCAGACCCATACAGTTTGTTAGATGGGTCCCACTTTGTCTGCCTACCTCTCTCTTCCTGTGGTTCACTTGCTACTTGCTCTTTATCTGCATTAGCATAACCATAGGGTCACTGTGCTAAGAAATGGGTTAAGAGTATAATCCACATTATAATAACAATTTAATAGGGAAACATGAATCAGTACTGGTTTAAATCCAGATAATTTTACCATCCTGATTTTACAGTGCATCCTCATTAACTGTTGCACAAGCAAAGTTGAGGACACTAGTCTGTGCGTTGGCAGGATCAGAGAGAGAAACTACTGGCAAAGGTTTACCAAGCAAAAGAACCATGAGAATCTAATAAGGTTTTTTAAAGAAAAGATGTCGACTAATGTGAGATATGAAAAATTCATGAGAGCTAGCAAAATTGTTCTTTTTGTTTTGTTTTCCATCAACCATAAATATAGTGCTGTTTCTGGTTTCCTAGCTGACAGTGCTCTTTGCAAGTCTTATTCACAAAATGTTTGTAATGCACTTCAGGATGCTGAGATAAAAGGCAAAATCTGTACTTTTATAAAGAATGAGTGATTATGAAAATGTAAATTAAAGAAATTATGCACGCAAATTTCCATCAAGCTGTTTAATACAGAACTTAATAGAGTTTCATTCTCTATGCCTGCATGTGAGCTACGTAGGTTGTTATGACATCAGTTATTTCATCTGTTCTACTCTTTATAAAAAATACACATGTGCTTAAGGTAAACCTGACTTCTTAAAACCAGAACATTTCAAAACATGTTGATATGTTCAGCTATTTGTAAAAATCCAAATAAATAAGCAGGAAGAAAAAGTTGTGTGGTTTGCAGTCTTTGATCAGTCTCAAAGAGCTGTTCATTTGCCCTCAGCATTGCTGTGTAGACCTGGATTGACCTCTGGCCAGCAATCAGAGTAAAGAGATTCTTCTAACTTCTGCTTTGTTGCATCTGTTCCAAGCTTTGCCATGCACGGAAAATTAGCACTCTTGAAATAAAGTAAAAAGATTTTTTTAAAAGTGGAACAGGTGTTCAGGTCAATAGTTTCATTTCAAGTATGGATGCTGAAAATTCCCTCTTTCTTCCTCTCCAGATAATAAAAATTAACCAGTGCTTCACCAGACTTAGATTTTCTCTGAGTAACGATCTAAAGATCATTAAATGAACAGTCAGAGATCTGTTTCTCTGTGTTCAATGTTTCAAACAATATTGTATGAGTTTATTTGGAAAGTTGAAATTATTTGTTTTCTGAAACACATATAAATAAATAAATGTTGTTATTTAAAGGTGAATGACAAAGCTGTTTTGATTAGCTATGACTCAAAGAAACAAACTTGTACAGAGTTGGATATTAAAAATAGACTTGTTTAGCTTAGCATTTAATAAGGATGAAAACTCAGATTAAGATCAAGCCTGTCTTATTTAGATGCCTGTTTTAACAGAACTTGCATCCCTGGGCAAGTGAGGGATCTCCTTACACTTTCATGTTGACCACCTGTGTTTCCTGAACAAAGCAGAATCTTCTGTAGAAGACTATTTCTTTTTTATTTCTGCCTCTGCCTGAGGTAGAAATTCCTGCTTTGCAAATCTCCTGTCTGCTTTAGCTATTTTGGGACCAGTGTCTCTTCAGAAAGAGATCGAGGGTATTTAAATCAGGGACCTGTCTTCCACTGAGAGCTTACAAGATGAACAGGAAATTGCTGATCTAGTCTTCTCAGCCTTTTCTGAAGAGAGCCATTAAATTCAGAGAAAGGAGTGATGCTACATTTTCCATACTGACCTCATTGACTACAGCACTTGGTCAGAATTAAGAATCCATCCATCTCAGAGATCAGGACATCCAGAGCAGTGAACAAACTTCTGCCATCACCCAGAAGGCAGCTGTAGCCTCCAGCATGAGTGAAAGCTCTTTTCCCAACTCTCCTGTTCATAGACAAAGTGGTGCTGCCTGTAACATGACCCTTATGAGGCCAGTCAAGAAACAGGTACAAATGAACCTCATCCCAGTGTGATAACTGTGCCACTTGTTTGTAAACAAAGGGAAACTAGAAGTCCTGGCAACCGTTCCTATCATTTTTGTTTTGTAGTCAGTTTTGTGCTGAGACAAGATTTATTTGCATGCCAGAGTGGATTTACTCCCTGCCAGGTCAACAACCACTCATCTTAAATCCAGGAAAGTTTAAACTTCAGGAAAAGCAAAGCTGTGGATGTTATGTAGTTTAGCTTAAGCCTAAATCATGGCAGAGTTTTTAGTGGGTGACAAGCAACTGCATGGCCAGTGCAAGTTCCTGAGGCTCGGGATCACTTGAAGACCTTTAAGATGAGTAGGCAAATACCCAATGAATGGGAGTGGTGTAGATTACAAGTCTGGAAAGCAGGCATTTTTTATTGTCCTCAAGGGCTTGCCCATTTTAAGGCTCTTAAATACCACTTCTAGTCCAACTGTAAATCACTTCAGTAGCTAAAATGTACTAGAAGCAGCTCACAGGAAAAAATACCCTACTGGGTAGAGATCCCACAGATTATTTTGGCAGATCAAGACAAGCTGCTTTCTCCCAAAGGCAATGCAGTTGGTTTAGCTTGGTTCATGATCCCTATTGAAGAATCACTTTATACAAAAATATCACTTCTGGTGACAGAGTTTGGTTGAATCAATTTACAGCAAAGCATCTTTACACAATTTTACACTGGGCTAAGTGAGTGAACTAAGATTTTGAGTCAAAGGAAAAGTTATTTTTTATCTTCCCAGTGAATCATTGGTTTTAACAACGACAACTGCTCAGTGGAGTCTGTCAGCCTGAAGTTACACAGCACAGCCACTGTAACACCCAAAATTGCAGCTCAAATTCTGGCTACAAAAAGACACATTCCTGATGTACAGGGTAGGAAATTTGGCCAAATATCCTTCTCTGTGGGAAGATTGAATTTTGGTGGAACAGTTGGCAAAAATCCTGAAGCAAGGCCCAGTAAGGCAGAGAGCTGTACCATCTATTGTTTAGCAGCTCTGATACCCAAGTTTGTTTTCTGAATCTAGGATCCAAATAAAAGTAAAGGACAACAGAGCCAGTGTGTGAGAACTAATAGAAAATAAGGAGTAAAATGAAAAAAAAAAAAAAAAAGATGGGAGGTATGTAATAAATCCTCTGTCTTAAAAGTAATTATCTGCTCATCTCCAGACTGGAAGGAAGTGTAGCACATAATGTAAAACTCACTTCTCTCAAACAGGAACCTTTGTCTTTCTGAGACCAGTTTTGTGACTAAATAACCAACAAGAAAGATTCAAGTTAAAGTCCCTGTTTCCCTTAATTTGAGGAAGGGACATAAACTGTTGCTTCCTTGTTTTATATGCCTTACATATTAGATTTAGGGATATTCATTTAGCTAAGTAAAACAATATTTAAATGTAACAGCTGCTAAATATTTAGATAAAAGTGAGAGCTGAAATTGGAATAAGCCAGGACACACTTGTTTCAAACCAGCCATGGTAATAAGTGAATCCATACATTAAACTATTCATATATAAATCTGGGATGAGGGTACACATCATGTAGCTACCAGGACTTCTGTGCTTTATAAAAGGCTTGGTTTGGTTGTGCTGGTTTGAAAACTGCTCAGAATATGACTCCACCAGTGCAATAATCAAAAGAATATAAAGTCTGAAAATCTGAGTTTGCATTACAACTAAATTAGTAGTCAGATTTTGTGATTATATTGTATGATATGCTCAGTGACAAAAACAGTCACCTTTAGGAAAGGGTCAACATTTGAATATCAAAGTGTTTTAGCCATTTCCAGGATTATGTAGTGGCTGACTATATACAATTATTTTGTTTATTACTGTGATTATATCAGATATTTATGATTTTTATTCTAGGAAATATAAGTGAAGCAAATTTCTTAATACAGCACAATCTGACTCTGTTCTTCTAATAATGCTCTAATTATGACCAAAATCCACAGCTGTGAAGGTTCTTCTCTGCCAATTCCTGTTATGGTTTTATCATCAGCCTTGTCTTTTTCCTTACCATTTTATCCTTTGGCAATAACCTGTGTCTTCTCAGATTAATTTGTTTTTGGTGTTAATTACACATGATTCTTTTCAGCCTGCCAAAGTAGTCCGTGGGAGTGAAAAGAAACATCAGTATCTTTGAAATTCTGGAAACTATGGCCTTAGACAACTGTGCCTCATCTGTAAACTTACCTGAAAACTAACTTTTGCCCTGTCCCAGACCTGAATGCTTACTGAGTATTACAAATCTCCTTCCTCTGACATTCAGGAGCTTTCTGTTTCCTAAACTATATTTATTCCTGGGCATATTATAACTGTCCTTTTCTGTTAAATCTTAAATATGGATGACTTCACATTTTATCATCCTGATTTATTCACTACCAATGCAAACTCAACATAATTAAAAAAGAGTTTCATGTTTTCCACATGCATATTCATTAGCAGGTGGAAAGGATCATGCACAATCACAGTGCTTACTGAGGCAATTTGCCTGCATCTGCCCACTATTTAATGTTTCAGGTCACCTGTCCTTTAGAATTATTTATCATTGCTGTGGCACAGAACACCCTGCTTCCCCAAAAAGCATCTATACATGTGATGGAAGAGTGTCTGTTCCACAGCAAGAAAGAGATCCAAGGAAAGGAAATTGGTTACAAAAAAAAAAAAAAACCTGTCTCAAAATCTATACTAGAGATTAGAGGAGGACTTTGGGCAAATGACTGTCAGTGATACTGCCATGCTTGATCTGCTCTACATTTGGCAACACTGCAGGCAGTTCTGTCTTCTGTATTTCCAGGTGAGAGTATGAGGTAGGCAGAAGGGACATCAGCGAAAAAAAAAATCTATGATTCTAGAAAGCTGAAAATGTGTTGTGGGTAAGAATGATAAAAAATTGCTTGGCCAGTTGGAATTAACTCTTCCCAGGGAGGAAAAGAGAAGCAAGGCAATTTTATTGTTTAGCACAGAGCATGATCTTTTATGTCACATTGGTTTCCAGTGGTTTACAAGGAGAACTTAAAGGCTGTGTTATGTTGCATGTGCATTCTGGTGCCTCTGATTCCTTCTTCCTGTGTGTTTTATTGGGCTTAAGTTGAACAGTTTTAGTGGAACTACACTGGTACATACCTGAAATAACACAGGACTTGGTGGTGTCAGAAAAACTATCCACCATACACTCTCTACCTTGTAAACTTATATATGCACTATGTTGGTACTTTCATACTGAACAGTAATTATAGTACATTCTAATTATTTTCAGGACTTCCACTGAAGTAAGAATCTATCATTCAGGATGAAAGTAAGCACTAAAAATAAAGTCACAGAGAAAAAAACACACCTTTTGGTCTTCACTCATTCGGAAGTGATAGCCTGTATTCCTTGTGATGAGAAAAAATTTACTTTCTCAGCTGTAATGGGAACAAATGTACTAGATTATTTAGAGCACACCTGTTAACTTGCTGTGCCAAGAAATCTTTTGGAGAAAGGGATTTTCTTCAGAGATCTGCATTTTAATTCCTGGGTGTTTCTGTCTGTATTTCCTTCATGTACAGTATAGATTTTCTTCATAATCACATTTCTAATCATTTTTCATGTGGGCAGGGTGATGTCACCACATTTTTGATTGGACTACCAAAATTTATTAGCTGTTAATGCACCTCATTTCCTGCTTCAGGGAGCCATTAGATTTAATGGAGCAGTAATCCTGACATTCTCACATTGGACTGGCAATCATTTTCTTGTAATTGGATTAGCATCATCCTCTGGGTTGGAAGATTCTCTGACAATTTGTATGTTTATACATACACTGCTTCACTATGATTTATGAAATGATTATTCATATTTACACAGTTGGCTTGAGGTTTCGGAATAAGATTTCACTTTTTACTGTTTATTCTATCCCACTTTTGTTTCTTGCCTCTGCATAGTTAAGAGATAGATGGAGAGATTCTCATGAGGAGTCACTGGACATGACAGACTTCAGATGGCACCAAACAAAGTCTCTTTTCTAGATGTCAACAAACTACTTAATAACTCTTTGTTTGAAGACATATTTTAACTTCAGAATACAAAGGTAACATCTCTGCTAAAGGAATAATTTATAGTGCTGCTTCTTAGGCCTTTTCTGGAATTTCTTGCTTTTTGCTTCCCTAGTGGTGGTGAAGGTTTCTGATAAAAGACTTTTGCAGATCTGCAGGAAATTGCTTTCCTCTTTTGAAAGTCTTCAAGTGTTCCTTCCAGTGCAAAGCATTAAGAATGATCACACAACTTTTAGAGAGGATTTTCCTCGCATCTATTGCAAGTGTTGCACAAGTGAAAAGATACCGTGTAACAAACTGCACTGCACTATTGTACACCATGGCAACTATCCAGCTGCCTATGTAACTTTTACAAATGAGGCTTTGAACTTCTGTAGCTATCTGAAAATTGTTTTGTCTTCATATAAGTTTTTCATTTGTCACTGACCTCTTTCAAAAGAAAGTCCTCACCTTAGGGTGAAAGCACTACTGCAAACCCAATTAGACCCTGAGATCTACTAAAGTAAAAGTCATTCTTAGCTTGAATAATTTTTGTTTGCTACTGACAAGTGTATCCTTGCAGAGGTTTATTAGAGGACTGAATTATTTGCAATGGATTCACCAGAATATTAACCACTTATTTTATACAGCCACTACTCAAGATGGCAACAGGTTGACCTGAAAACACTGAGGAGAACTATAAATGGACCTGGGGATCAGATTTGTAGTAAGCGACCTGGGACATTGTAAAACACATTGGCATATTAGCTAGTGAATTTTGCTCATTTTTTTACTAAAAAATGAGGTCAGCAGAAGCCAGTGACATTTTGTGTGACTGCAGTAGCTGTAAACAATAAACCACAAAAGCCAATGTTGCAGCCTTTCTAATGTGCAACAGGTCTTGACTAGAACCATATGAACAAACGCCCAGCACTGATGAAATAAGAGAAGAGGTAAAGTTTACCTCACAGGAGTAAATTCAATAATTTCATTTTTACTTGCTACCTGTATTTTGGCAAAGGGCAAAGGCTTGAATCTGGACTGAAATACATTTGTGTTGGGAGCTCTATATATGTGGAGAGAGTTTCTGTCTCAAGAAAATAACCTGTCAGGCTAGATTGCAGGCTGTTACAGTGGTCAAAATTTCCTAGCTGAATTATTTTGCTACTAACAGAAAATCTGCCTCTCTTAAACAGTTCTGTGTAAGACTATCAGAGCTGGTTATCCAGTATTACATAGGCTGGGTTTTTTTGAACCCCCGCCCTTCTTTTAGTGTTACACTTCTCTGAGTGCCTTGTTGTTCTCCATTTATTCAATATAGAATTTAAAATACATTTGAGACTGTTAATTTGCAGATTAAATTACATTTTACTTTAGTTCTATAGAGTTTTGTAAAATATGTGCAATAAGAACATGCAGTGGTGCCAAAAGAGATGACACTGCAGTGGGAGTACAGCTTCTTCTATGCTGTGTAGTGGCCAGCTGCTATCGCGTCTCCTGGAGTTACATTTCCCTGTGTTGTACAAGACATAGTGCTGGCACATCAAAAGCCCATCAACAGGTTCAGCTGTTACCTGTGGGAAGGCTGAGTACAGATGGTCATGGAAGGCAGTGGGGCAAGGGCTTTAGGAGAGGCTGGATTCCTGTGTGTCTTCACTCAGGCTAGGGAGGTACGATTCTCTCAATTAACTAGTATTAAGAACCCATTGTTTGTGTATTAAACCTGTGCTAACTTGTGTTGTGTGGGTGTTCAAGTTGCAGCTCAACCTTGGATAGACATTACAAACCTAGAGAGAAAAGACTAAGGGTATCATATTTTAATCCAGCATTTTATATTTTCTGCAGAGAAAGATGGCTATTTGCAGTATGCATTATATGTTAAACTCTGAGTATTACAAAAAAAACCCAGATAATCACAAAATATTATTGCGTAAGCTCATGCATCTATTAATATTTTGGAGGAAGAAAGTGACTTTTAAGAGCACCAGAATGTGGCTTCCATGGTTCCTGTGACATGTGATATTGTGCAAATATTGAAGAAATTAGCAATGTGGGAACTGGATGGAATATATACTGCATGGCTTATTGGAAAGTTTCACTCAATACCAACTCACCTGCCTTAAGAGTCTGTCTAGGTCACCATATATCAAAGAAAAAATTCTTATGACAAGGCCAGTTAGGGTGACATCAGTATGTATTGGCAGGTCAAAGTCTTCAAACCAATGTGCCTAGTATTCATGTAGAATGACAACAGTTACAGTTCATCAGTGGCTAGTAAATACAGGAATGCTCCCATAAGTGAGTCTCAGCTCTTGCACTTCTAGTGGTGATCCCCACACTAAAATTTACTCACTGTTTTTACTACAATAAAATTTCATCTGGGATTTTATATGAACATGTGTTCTTTAAGCAAAGAGCAGCATCTTTTATTCCTAATGAAAACATAATAACATCACAATGTCTGCTTAAAATAAGTCTGTAGCTTCTTTGTTAGTTGGTGGAATGTTGCCTCTGTAACATAGCTCCTTCTCTCCCCATTAACAGTAGCATGTATCATAGTATTTTAAAATAGTGTATCATTGTATTTTAAAATCATGTATTTGCCACTCTCAAAGAAAACAAAAAAGTCTGTTAGGGATGAATAGAATAGTTTTCTGCTTTGACATGAATTTCCTGCTTTATTTGAAGTCTATTTTATAAATATATAAAACACATTAAAGTTGTATGTGGTGTTCTGCTTTTTGACTCTTTATGTTTTCTACCTTTTTCTTAAAAGGAGACTTAATTTCTTCTGCCACTTCTTTGTCTTCACCTGAAAATCAACTTTTATAAAATGTTATTTGGTGTATTTTAGTGCCTGATGTAATCAAGGAGATGCATAGAAGTTGTAATTGAGCTTACTCAGTTAAGGCTCTGCATTCAGAATTAATGTCTAGATCTCAAGTGCTGTCACAGCAAAAACCCTGCATCAGTGGCGGTTTTCTCATTTGATCTACCCACAATGGGTAATTGTAATTCTGTCCTGGTGGGTTTACTAAAAATGTCTTTGAGAAAGCCTCCTCCTCCTGTACATTGACAGACAAGAGAATACGCTGTAATCCCCATTCTTTGTGCAGGGAGCTGCTTGCCACATTGAAAAGGAGAATGAGCTCCAGGCTCCTGAAACCATTTTTGATTGTTTAGCTGGTCATTGCCCTGAATTCATTTTCTGAACTATCAATACCTTGTCTGTATCCTTTTCAGTACTCATCTACTGAAAATGTTGGGTTGTTCATAAAGCAAAGAAGTCCTTAGAAGAGCAAAAAATGTTTTTGCTATCTATTCTCTCTGACTTGACAGCAATCCTCTCTGAAACCTTAAGTAGTGTTAGGCTTTATTGTGTGTAGTAAAGACTCGATGAGCTACATCCAAAATATGATTATTGGCCTAAACTGGAAACTAACTCTCTAAATCCCAAACAGTAATCCTGAACATGAGTGTTCAGTGTCCAAGATACTTTGGGAGATTCTACACTTCCTATGCAACTTTTCCATATATTTAATTTCCCTGACACCAAAGACTCGGTGATGTGCCAAGTCATCTTAGCACGTTGAAAAGAGCAGTACTAAATTAAATTAGGTTTCACTCGCCAGTCATCCCAGGGCATAGGTTTGTTGACAGACTAATTCTTATAGAGATTATCAGCACAGTAGTGAAAATCTGTGATCTTTAGAAAATTAAGTAGGAGCTGCTTCTCCAAAAGAGAAAGAGTCTGACACTTAGTAGAACATCAGAGTGGCTATAACACTGTCCTTGTTCAACTCTATCACCTGCTGAGGGGACTCAGATCCAGCACCTTGTCAGTCCTCAAATGTGCCCTAACCCAAAGAATGACTGTTAATTTTCAGTGTACAGCTGTGTCTTTGTGCAACTGTTCAGTCGTGATGTGCTTTGGGGTAAAGGAGAAAGAGGGAAAACCCTGTCTGCCACAATTTGAAGAAATATGAGATTAGCCTTTCCCTCGCTCATCAGGGTACCTTTGCAGGACGGGAAGGCCAGTTTCCTGGGCACAAGAATGCATTCTTTTTTGGGGTCGTATCATGACCAAAAAAAATTAAAAATGGATTCTCAGTCCTTGTATGTAAAGGGAAATAATACTTCTTCATGGTGCTGAGTCTTGAAGGGAAAAACAGGTTTCTGCTCAATTTGTGAACAGTTTTGAAAGGACAAATACTAATGAGAGTGTGATGCTTCTAAACTGTTGTAAAAGTGTATATCTAAGCCATATGGTTGGTGCTTCTTATTAAAAAGCTTTAAGTACTGCCTCACATTCATATTTCCCTTTCTTAAACCAGTGGGGTTTTTTTTGGAGCTTCTTTCAAGGTGCCTGGATGTACCTAAGCATAATAATGAAATCCAAGGTGTCTGGAGCCAGGCACTTTCAAGCTGCAGATCGCAATGCTCAGCATCATTATGTCTAAACTCATTATTCAGCTTGGGTTTATTTTAGTTAGCATGTGGTCTGACTCACAGGTCCATGGATTGGTTCTGTATTGAATTTTGAGATTGACAATGACATTACTGAGACAACACGTTCAGTCTCAGAATAGCATATGTGTGGGGAAAATACTGCATGAGAAGTTTATTTTTTAATAGAAATCCTTTTTTTTCCCCACAGTCTTTTTTTGAAACAAACAAACAAAAATAAAAAAAAAAAGATGAATTTGCATGTTTTAGTATAACAGAAATCTGAATTAATTCAATGGCTTTGAGGTATATTTTTTTTTCCCCCTACAGAAAAAAAACCCCACATATTTACAGGAAAAAAATAAAAAGGTCATCTAGACATTTTGTTGCAAGCTATTTCTTCCACACCTGGAATCATGTATCCAAAATTCCTTAAATATGACTAAATATGCAGCTGATTGATATGTTGCATAGAATTCTTAATAATCTTCTGCCTTGGTATCTTCTATGTCTTCATAATTTCAGCAAGTCAGATAAAAGAAGTCCGACTGTATCTTAGTTGTTATATTTGCTGAAAGAATATAGACCCAGCCTTCCATAGTTGGCTGCATTAAAATGCATCATATTACCACTGGTCTGAAAGAGAAAGAAAAAAAAAGTCATCTAAGCAGTCTCACTTTGGGAGCAGGGAACGAAGTCCTTGCTGTCAAATCTCCATAACTGAAATCTCCTGCCACTGGCAGGTAAAACCAATTACATTTCTGCTCAGGTGTATTTTTTCTGTTTTCTCAGGGAAAAAAAGGAAGAGTTCAAGTGCCTGCCTGCCTGAAAATGGCCACAATAGAACATTAGGGTCACCCACCTAAGGGGGCACTTCTAAACTTTCAGGACAAATAGGAAAGTGCATAGTGAATGTAAATCTCTGTCAGACAGATAATCCTGGACAGAAGATATACACAACAGTTTTCTGTCTTTAGATGGTGTTTAAGAGGATCTGCCCCCATTCAGACTCCTGAAACAAACTACACCTTTGGTCTACTGTCTTTGAAGAGCTCTGATGTGTTATTAGTCCCTGAGATTAGAACTGATATGAATTACATAGCAAAGGAATAAGAATTCTGCAGCAAGAAGCAATTTACGACAAATAGGTAGCAGCTATTCTGTATCACATTTGATGCCCCAAAATAGAAATGAAATATGATCCAGAAGGTGATAAGTGAACAAACACAATTGATTCATAGGAAGAGGAGGAGGGAGGTTGGAACATTGCTATTGACTTTGTTGTGTTACACCAGGGAATGGAGGCTGAATGAAATATGTTTAGCTTGAATCTGAACTGCAAGTCTCAACCTTTTGATTAAAAATAAAAACTGTTGCATCATGACATGCAGCATTCTAAATTTACAATACTCAATGAAATAACATTTTATGTAGCTCCACTACATTACATTTCAGATATAATAGATTGTGCCTAGTTTTAGGCTATGTAAATAGGCGTGGTTACAGAGAAGCCTATATCTAGTATTACAGAGAAGGTAATTAAAGGCAGAGAAAAAATATTCATACAAACAAACGGATTATTTAATATGAGATATGAAACTTGCTAATGACAAAGTGCTAAATAATTTCTGAGATCTGATATTATTTGTAATTTCTGGAATTTCCAACTAAATGTCAACCATAAAAGTATTTGATTTCTGCAGTGAAGTATCACAGCAGCACAGAAAGAAGATTGCTCTCTCAATTCAAAGGCATAAAGTTAATTAATTGGTATAAAACTGTATTTTTAAGAAAATGAGCTTCCTCAAGTGACTAAGTGCCACAGAACTGATGCCAGGATGATTTATTTCTATCATGCAGATGATACATTCAAATCTGTTAGATTTTTACTGAAGACACTATAAATTAACACCTCAGGGTTATGGTATTTAATTAGGTGAACATCAATATTAATAACCAGCTGTGACTGTCATCTGCAGTTTATCTGGCTTAATACCATATACTATATTGCACTGAAAAATGTAAGTATACATTTGAAAGTGTAGGAAAGAAAGCAACAGGACTTTGAAGAAAATACATTGGAAACGTAATCTAGTTGCTAATTAGACTCCCCAAAAATCCAGTATCTACAATGATTAATGTGCTTTTAACAATAGAAGGGAATGAGTCATTCTGGCACACAGTTTTGTTTAATAGTACAATTAATCTTTCCATTTAAAGGGAAAACTGTTCATTACATTTTTTCCCCTTCTTTCTCTGATTGAGGTGGAACATACCGAATGTCATTCAAACCACACTTTTTATTCTTTCCTGATTTTGGCCAGTCTGATCTAAAATTTTGGTAATGTGTTTATCATCCATGTAAGGGTTCAATTATTTTAGGTGGCTGGAGATTTATCTATCAGCATTTTTTTTTAGGCATTGACATAGCAAATCTTAGCTGGTCTAAGAACATCAGTTCTTCAGAACAGCAGTTTACTATTAAATTTGTAAGAAAGGCACTGAAGGAAAGTAATTTCTGAACTCGGGAGCAAGACTTTGTTGAACAACCAAAAGATCCAAAATCACTGAGTTGGCCACAAATATTTCTTCTGGATGAAACTTCATAGCACTACAAAGTCAGTGCTGCACTGCTGAAGCCCTTGTAGTGATACTGTGATTCACTTGAGGTTCCCAGAACTGCTGAGTCTCCACACTGACTCCACACATAAATATGGAAAGCAGCAGGGTCAGAAGAGGGGTTATCAGAGTTATATTGACAAAGACACAAGAGCACAAGTACAGTAAACACTTGGGGTGGATGGGTAGCAGCTGCTGTTCCAGCACAGACTGCCTGCATCCCAGCTGCCAGCTATGATCCTGGGCATGATGCAACCTGACAAACTCCTCTTCCACTCCCAAGACATAAACTCACCATCACGCCCTGGAAAACCAAGGATTTCACATAGTGTCTCACTCTTTTTCAGAATGAGGAGGGTAAAGATATACAGCCAAAAGAGATGTCTAAAGAGACATGGAAGTATAAGTGAGATACTTAGATGCAACTCTACAGGTACATAACCTTTATAGGCTTCACACTTTTAACACAAATGTTCTCCAGCCACTCACAACTACTTTATTATACCTGGACAACTTTTACAGTTGTCATAGGACAGCAGTTTGGCATCGATTTCCTGCCAAAACCTGAAAGACATTTACAAACTAGTTATTTCTTCACCTAAGTGATGTGTGAACTTCATACTGTAGGTTGCCCAGAGCATACCTTCAAGAGTAATAACTTTTTTTACAGTGGATATAGCTTTGGGAGGTGCTTTTTTTCATTATTTGGTAGGGTTTTTTTGGTGGTGGATGACAAAGGGCTTTAACACAACCATAGAAGAGGCAAGTATTACACAATAATTATGATTCTTGGTAGTCAAAGTACTTAAATCTATTTTCCCTTTTCATAACAGGAAAGACCAGAAGAGTGTATATGGCTTATTCAAAGTAGAACAGACATTCTACCTCCTCAAACCGAAAAGTGAGAGAACAATTGAGGTAGGAGACTCTAGAGATCTTCTAGTCCAACCTTCTGCTCAGGACAGGGTCACCTTGGGTAGGACTCTCAGGGCTGTGTTCCATTAGTTTTTGATTATCAACTAGGATGGAGACTTTACAACCTCTCTGGGCAACCTGTACCAGTGCACAGCTGCTCTGACAGTAAAGAAAAAATGTGTCTTTACGTTCAGAAGGAATCTTCTGTGTTTTAGTTTGTGTCCATTACCTCCTGTCCTGTCACTGAAGAAAGATTGTATCTGTCATCCTTACTTACTCCCATCAAATATTTGTACATATTGATAAGATTCCTTAAGCCTAAATCCTAGCTATCTCAGCCTTTCTTGATATCGAGTGCTCCATGTCTTAATCATCTTTGTAACCCTCCCCTGGACGTGCTGCAGTATCTCTATGTCCCCCTTTTACTGGGAGCTCAGGAACGGACTCAGCACTCTAGATATGTCTCACCGGGGCTGAGTAGAAGGAAGAGAACATCTCCCTTAACCTGCTGGCAACACATTCTTTGATATAGCCCAAGTTGATAATGGCCTTCTTTGCTGTGAGAAAGCACTGCTGGCTTGGTGTTCACCAGGACATCCAGGTTTTTTCTCATAAAGATGGTTTTCAGTCAGTGGCCCCTGAGCGTGCACTGGTGCATGAACATATTCCTCTCCAAGTATAAAGCTTAGTGGTTCCCTCTTCCTGAGGTTCCTGCTGGCTCATTTCTTCAGTCCATCCAGTTCTCTTTAAACGATAGAACAGTCACCTGGCATATCAGATATCTTCCCCTCAAGAAGTTTTGTCACACCTACAAAACTACTGAAGATGTACTCTGTCCCATCATCCAGGTTAACAATAAAGATGTTAAAGTTTATTCATCACAGTATTGACCCTGGTAATGCATCACCAGTGACTGGCTCCAAGTTGGACTTTGTGCTGTTGTTCACAACCTTGTGAGATGAGAAGTTATTTTCACTCCACTTCACTTTCCATTTATTTAGTTTATATATCAGTTTTTCTATGAGTATGCTATAGGAGACAGTGTCCAGTTGAAATTATTTCTGAATTCAAGATAAAAAACATCCATTGCTCTCCATTCACTAAGCTAATAATTTCATCATGAAGGCTGTTAAGTAGGTTAAGCATGATTTACCTTTCGTAAATCCATGCTGTTTACTCACAGTCACCTTCTTATTTTTAATATCTTTGGAGATGGTTTTCAGGAGGATTTGCTCCATTACCTTCCCAGGGATTCAAGTAAGATTGGCAAGCCTCAGTTTCCAGGCCAAAATAGCAACAGAGGAAGTTCTTCTGGTATGTAGCATATAGAGTGTTCATTAAGATGGTTCCTGGGTAATGAAGCCTGGCCCTTCATCTGAGCCAGCAGAGAAACAAAGTGCAAGACCGATTATCACTGAGGGGAGCTACTGAGGGTGACATTTCACAGGTAAATTACTATATCTGCTCTTCCAGCATTTGACAAATGGGAGTTCTAGTTTTGGCAAACCCACTGAGGTAGAGAGAGGGAAAGTGATAATACACCTCTGAAATGACATAGCAATTGGGATATATTAGGTCTTGTGAGTCTGATACTTTTTTGCTGTTGGGGATTCAGGTTTATGTTTCCTTTCCTCATTTCTCTGGGAAATTGTGAGAAAAATCCTCCTTTTTGGCTTCAAAGAACAAGAATGAGAAATTACTTCTACTCAAAGCACTATAAAAGAGATGGCAGATCAGATGCTCCCAGTATTTGGTGTGATATAAAACTCCCACAACTTTTAGCATGGCCTTGAGTACCAGGAGTGTTGGTATTAGATCCAGGATATGGAGTTCACTGCAGGGATATAGCCTATAATCAATGTCAGTTAGATGTTTCAGCTCTGGAAAATCCTACTTTTGGTCCCTGATTATGGCAAAGCCACCAGTTAAGTAACAGTGTGTTCAGAAAAGTGTAGAAAAGGAATGCAAATCATATAATAGAACAAGCATAAAACAACTCAGTGCATTAGAGAGGGACTAAGGAAGAAAAGCAGAAAAATATTAAAGGAGAACAAACATGTCTATCATCTTTGTGGTTAGTTTGTTACATACTGAGTGTATTTATATGTAATATTCATATCAACAAAAGTATCCACTGCTTTCTAGTACCATGCTGTGAAAAATGCCCTCAAGCAAGTGACTCCCTAGAAAATGATGTTATGGCATCAGTGTATCAATGGCTTTATTGCTCCACAGCGTCATTTTCATCAGCCTGTGCTTCTGAGAGCAAAACAAGGCACTGCTTTCTTGTCAAGAGTGTTTTTGTAAAAATCTATCAGTATAGTTACAGGCTGGCAAACAATTCCAGTTCTCAGGTGGATAATTGCCACCTTGCTTCTTCAGGTCTTTTCTTCTCTACCCTGCAAGTACTCACAGATCTCTCCACAAGCAAATAAACCTTCCTCTTCTCTGTATTTAAAAACATGGATGACTGGCTAACAATGTAGAAGTGTACACCATGCTTGAATCAACAAACAAGAGTAGATCTACTGCTTCTTGAGGGAGGAGTAACATATGTTCTCTGTCTGGCTACAGTCACAGTTGATTAAATCATTTGCTGATGCAGAATAGATAGCGCTATATAAGCATTGAAGATCCTTCGGGTTGTTTTTGCTTAATCAAGCAGATCACTATGTCATCTATTGAATTAAACTATGAGACGTCTGAAATCCTTAAAAATGTGCTTTCTGTCCCTAATTTTGTGTCTAGAATCATCATAGAAGTCATCCATTTCCTTCAAGTAAAGGACAAATGCCAAAGCAAAACAAAAACAATATCCCAGCCATCATCCCCTGCAACTTTAAGCCTGTTTTTCCTAAGAGAAATTTACCCTTTAAAATTCAAATCTATTGTGTCATAGATATCTAAGAATCAAAGTATTTTTACCTTATACATTTCCATTTAATCCAACAAACAGTTTAAAAGTAAAACAAGAAAATACTTTTGTGGCACTTACATTTTAAAGTACAGCTTATATTATTGTCAGTCAATTCAAAGTCATTCTCACAGGCATTACTGAAAAGCCATAAAAAGCATTAAACCTTGAGAACTTACACATCCCAAGGTGTGTGCTTCAAGACTGTTCCCTCAAAGATTTGCAGTTAAACTAACCTGTACCTCATTTAACCAGTTAGGTGATGAAAGCATGCAGGTGATGCAATTTTCCGCTAATGTGCATATCCAGAACTGACTAAGGAGAGAACAGTGTGGTTGTATCTCTGAGACAGAGTTAGTGAGATGTGAAAGAGAAAAAGGGCTTGATTAATTTATCTGGAAAGTCATCATCAGTGTACTGGTACTTGATAAAAGTACAGAAAAAGTCATCATATCACTGAAACACAGGCTTAATATAAGAAGCTGATGGCAAAGTCTGTCAGAAAAATGTTTATTCTCATAACAAAATGCGAAAAAGAAACTTAAGTCATCTATCTTTGATTGACTGAGGAAGTAAACTAAGGCAGCAGCTGTGTCCAATGATACTTCTGGTTTAACTGTGACTCTACTTCCTGAGCTATGTAGAACTCTCTTCCACTCTCTCATCTACTGCAATTTCTCTTTAGCTCATCCTGGTACTCCAACACAGGAGAAGGGTTTCCAGGACCTATGGGACCTGCTTGCTTCTTCACACAGGACAAACTATGGCTAAAAGGACAGGAGAAAGCCAGTTCAACAGAGCTGGAGGCTGGTATCTTCCATGGATCTAACAGACATTCACTAAGACAGCTTACTCTTTGCTCCTAGATACTGAGGTACTCAGGCTTTCAGGTGAACATCTCAACACATTTTGCACAAGTAATTCTGGACCACTATGGGTAGCTGAGATGACCAAAGGCTTCCCAATAGCTTACATGCCCTGGTTTGCCCCTGAGGAGCATTGGACTCTTGGGCAGCTATTCACCATTCAGCAGGGGGCTCTTGAGGAGCCAGGAAGTTACTAGCAACTCAGAGAGAGTGACATAAGGAGATGTTGTATCTTGCTCAAGAGAAAAAGATTAATTCTTCTTCACCTTCTGAGACCTGAGGGCCCTGTCTGGGGCAAGATACTGTTGTATAGGAGGTGATCATTCTTGATACAGGGTATCAGAGATTAGTATCTCATATCCTCAGGTTGACAGTCCATTACTCTTTCCCCGAGTCTGAAGGATTATGAGCTTTTAGACTCCGTAATCCAAATTGGTTGCTTTGTGAAATGAATGTCAAAGCTGAAGAAATAGCAACACCTCAGTGCACTCTAGGAAAGGTCCCAGAGAGGTGGAGAGGAGGAGACAGTGGGAATTCACATAAATGAGAATGGTAAAAAGGGTAAAAATTTACTCAGTGCACTGGTTTCTTTTTTTTTTTTTTTTTTTTTTGTGTGTGTGTGTCTCTTTAAAACAAACAAAAATAGCTTCAGCCAGTTTTCTGGCAGTAGATGCAAACATCTCAGCTGGAAGTCCGTTCAAGATTAAAATGCGTAAACTAAAGTTCTGTTGTGAGCTTGTTTTCTAAGATCCTGTTATAGTCTATTGGGTTTGCTTAGTTGGGGCAGCTACAGGAGTGGCTTCTGTGAGAAACTTCTGGAAGCTTCCCCTATGTCCAATGGAGCCAATGCCAGCCAGTTCTAAGACAGATCCACTGCTGGTCAAGGCCAAGCCCATCAAGAATAGTGGTAGAGGCTCTGGGATAATGTATTTAAGACGGGGAAACAAATCCCAAACTGTGGCAGAGGTACAGCTAAAGAGAGGAGTGAGAATATGTGAGAACAACAACTCTACAGACTCCAAGGTCAATGAAGAAGGAGGAGGAGATGCTGTAGGCGCCAGAGCAGATAATTCCCTGCAGCCTGTGGTGCAGCCCATGGTGAGGCCCTGTCCCTGCAGCCATGGAGGCCATGGGGGAGCAGACATCCACCTGCAGCCTGAGGAGGACCCACACCAGAGTGGGGGGATGCCCAAAGGAGTTTGTGACCCCTTAGGAAGGCTATGTTGGAGCAGGCTCCTGGGAGGACCTGTGAGACAGTGGAGATAGGAGCCCACACTGGAGCAGGTTTAGTCAGGTCTTGTGACCCTGTGGCAGACTCAAGCTGCAATAGTCTGTTACTGAAGGACTGCACTCCATGAAAGGGACCCCACACTTGAGCAGAGGAAGAGTTTAAGAAGTCTTCCCCCTGAGGAGAAAGAAGTGGCAGACACATATGATGAACTGACTGTAACCCCCATTCCCCACCTGCCTGCACTTCTGACAGAGAGGAAGTAGAGAAACCAGGGATGAAGTTGCATCCGGGAAAAAGAGAGAGATCGGAGGAATGTGCTTAAAGTTTTAATTTTATTTCTCATTATCTTGACTTTATAGGTAATAAATTAAACTAATTTCCCCAAGTCAAGTCTGTTTTGCCTGTGATGGTAATGATGAGTTATCTCCCTGTCTTTATCTCAACCTATGATTCTATCATCATATTTTCTCTGCCCTATCTGGTTACAGAGAGTGACAGAGCAACTTTGGCAGGCCCTTGGTGTCCAGCCAAGGTCAAAATACTTCACAATTATGGTGATGATGGAGATCCAGCCAGTATAGTCTGTGTAGGCTAGGGATTAGTTCCCTCTCTGGTATCTAAGGCTGAGATGAAACATTCTAGGTGTGATGGACTGTATTGACTAGACGTTCTTTGCCTACAGTGAGGGAGTCTCAGGAGCTCATTCACAGGTAGGTACTGATTCACACTTCACATAGGTGTCTTTAGGAAGGAAATTTCTTCTGATGTTTCAAGTTCTGAGGTGAGATGGAGTTCAGGGGCACTGGCATGCAGGATTATTCAAAGGATTTGTGTAATGATGAAATGGGGAAAGGCTCTGAGAGGACTGTGGTGGCAAACATGCCCACATTTTGGAGAGTTGTTCTGTTTATCATTCTGCATTCAGTATGCAAACACATATACACACATAAATAAATAGTCTCTATGGAGCCATATGTGTATTCTTATTAAAAAAAGAAACAACCTGGGCAGATAATAATTTATGAACTCTCAAACCCATTTTTGAAAATTGGTCTACAGAATATGTCAAGAGCTGCATCCAGAGTGAATATTTATGACTGCGATGATAACCCAATGAAAGTTGGGTGCTTGTAATACAAACAATGTTAGATGTTTTAACTGTGAATTTGCCAAGTGACCCCTGGGAGCCTGATCTGAAACCAATTTAAAACAATGGAAAACTTCCCACAAATTTTGGTAGGTTTTAGGATCAAGCCTCCAATGTGACTTGCAATGCCTGTGGATTAAACAACCATTTATCTCTCTGTTGTTCTGAATCAGCCAAAAGTCTACAATACCAAATTCTTTTTAACTACTAGAACTGGGGGAGCAAACTGCCTTCAGCATAGCATGCAGGGAGTGATATGAACAGCTTCCATTAACACTAAGGGACAAATACTGTGTAATTCTGTATATGTTACAAAACTTTCCCTCATAAAATGAACTACATTACACATAAAAAATGTTCCTTCTATTTTCAGTTCCTAGATATTTATTGGACATTTCTACCACTATTCATTTCTTTGTGCAGCGTGGTCTTCTATCTGTTTTGAGGAATAGTATATTGACACATAAATTTCTTCCATAATATGCAAGACCCATATTTTAAACTTGAGGCCTGTTTAAGAGATAGTCCATAGATTTAAGTCTTCAACTTTCTCTATGAACTGAAAATGAATTTTACTTTTCCCTTTTCATTCTATAATGCAAATGTTTAATTGTTTCAGCAGAGCTGATAGCCAAGGAAAGACAATGCACTTTATGTAGTACTTTCCAGAATGAACAAAAGATGTCAAAATAGAATTTCAGATGGAAAATTGTACACATAAATTCACAAGCTTTCTCTTTTGACATCAAACCTTTTACTAGATTGTTTTGTATCATTCCATGCAATGTTATGTTTTTCTTTCCTCTTCAGTATGACAAAACGTTAAACGCTTGTAGAAGAGTGAATAGGAGTTTTATCAAAACACTTATGAATATTTTTTTCTCTGGTATGTGGAGTAGCCAGAGTACCCCACTTTTTAATCATAAGTAATTCCAGATTTATTTTATGACTTGGTATGTTATTGAAAAACTGTGTGGTCAACAGGCTATTCATTATTAGAGAAAAGCAACATACAAACTGTTAAGACTGAAATATCTGGTGCACTAGGAGGCTAATGTATTTTAAATGATCTCAGCAGAACCCTATCATGAATAAATTTGATGTATTTTGTTCTTGGCTTTTTGCATGACATCTGCTAACAAGTAATGGCTCAGTAAGAACATATGAACTCACTCAGACCAAGTAATATCAGCCAGGTCATTCATCCATGTTCATCATCTCTGTCAAGAGGAAGAGAATACTTCATTATCCAAGATCTTTTTAATAGTTATTTGCAATGTCTGCTATGCCCGAGCAGCATCTTTGCTTACTCAACTTCAACTGTAAGCTGACAGACATTCAGAGAGAGGTTCCTGTGATTCTTTTTTACTCCATAGTAACAATTATAGTTTTCAATGTAGGTTGATATTTGGATTTTTTTGTGTTTCTAAACAGCAGTTTATTATTTATTTTTTATAGGAGATAGGAATTTGTTTTTAAAATATATCCATATCACTCCTCTGTCTATATTAATAGATATTTTTTCAGGTTCCAATTGAGCACCTTTTCACAAAATAGATCATCAAAAGCTAAAATTCCTCTGTGTATGGACAGATATTAGTACAGTCTTCTCTTATGTGGTCTCATAAATAACTTTGAACCTCAATACAGTAAGTGATCAGGGCACTGGCACCATTATTTGGTAATTATGATGGGTAGCGACTGATAATTGAAGGATTAGCTGGCCAACACTTACCATAGGTTAAGATAAAATGCAACCCTTATGCAGTTTATTTTCCAGCTGCACGTGCACAAAATTTCTTGCATCTGCTTCTGAAACTCCAGTTCCAGTCAATATTGGATTTTGTAATAATCTTATTTTACTCCAGTACTATTCTTCTGTCATTTTATCTGAGTTCTTTAAAATCTCTTTTTCAGTACACAGGTTTTATACCACTGGCAAAACTCTTCAGGAAATGGTAACATCTTCTACAGCTGTCAAATACAACCTCTTCCATGGATTGTGTGCCTTTAAGAGGTATGTTTAGTGACTGGGGAATTTTACCTGTTCTGAAGGGATTTGTCCAGCCTGAGGGACTCAATTGTGTAACATGTTAAGTATGAATCTCATAACCTAAGATTTTCCCACCAGCAAGATGAAAATGCAGTAGAAAATTAAATTTCCTTAAGAAAAAAAAGAGGGAAAAAGAAAAAAAAGAAAAAAAAAGCCACAGCAACAAAGTACAGTATTTTTCCAGCAACAGGATGATACATAAACAATATGCCAACTGCTGTGCTTCTTCAATGGGACCCACCTTCTGCACTAGCCAGAGGGAAGCAGTCCTATGTTTGCCAATTCATATATTGTCATATAAAAGGTAAAACGACCAGGCCTCTGTGAAAGACACGACAGTAGACCAGCCAGACCTGGAAAGTGATGGCCACTGAAGTTCTTTGTTCCCCACAGCACCAGACTTCATTGATGGATCTGAACTCCATTGCTGCTGTCACACGATGAAGGAAGACATAAAGGAAACCACAACTCTTAATTTCAGACATACTTATCAGGACTAAGTGCAAATACAGTAGAAGATTATGTGCAGTTAAAAGATCTGCAAGACATCTGTACTTGGACAGGGAGCTTGAGAGCAGTTTGTGTTGTATTTTCTGGTATATGAAAGTGGTTAAGCTCTGTCCCTTTCCTTGTCCTAAGCTTTTACCCATGCAAAACACAGAATCATAGAATCGTAGAATGGTAGGCATTGGAATGGATCTTTAGAGATCATCTAGTCCAACTCTCCTGCAGAAGCAGGTCTGCCTAGATCAGGTCACACAAGAAGGCGTCCAGGTGGGTTTTGAAGACCTCCAGAGAAGGAGACTCCACAACTCCCTGGGCAGCCTGTGCCAGGGCTCCCTCACCCTCACAGGGAAATAGTTTTTTCTTATGTTTAAATGGAACTTTTTGTGTTCCAGCTTCATCCCATTACCCCTTGTCCTGTCACTGGATACAACAGAAAAAAGTGATGCTGCAAACCTCCTGACATCCACCGTTTAGATATTTGTAAATATTAATGAGATCTCCCTGCAGTCTCCTCTTCTCTAGATCATACAGCCCCAGTTCCCACAGTCTTTCCTTATAAGGAAGATGCTCCAGTCCCCTGATCATCTCCGTCACCCTGCACTAATCTCTCTCCAGAAGTTCCCTGTCCCTCTTGAGCTGAGTAGCCCACAGCTGGACATAGGACTCCAGATGAGGCCTCATCAGGGCAGAGG
Source organism: Colius striatus (assembly GCF_028858725.1). NCBI lineage: Eukaryota > Metazoa > Chordata > Aves > Coliiformes > Coliidae > Colius > Colius striatus. Next base: position 168,078,048 of record NC_084759.1, read on the forward strand.
AGAGAGGGAGGAGAATCTTTCTTGACACACTCTTCTTGATGCATCCCAGGATGCCACTGGCTTTTTTGGCCACAAGGGCACATTTTTAGTTAATGGATAGTTTATTATCATCAAGAACTCTCACGTCTCTCTCCAGAGCTGCTCTCCAAGCAGGTCAGTCCCCAGCCTGTACTGGTGCATGGGGTTATTCCTTCCCAGATGCAGGACTCTGCACTTGTCCTTGTTGAACCTCATAAGGTTCCTCTCTGCCCAACTCTCAAGACAGTTGAGATCCCGCTGAATGGCAGCACAGCCTTCTGGGGAATCAGCCAGTCATCCTAGTTTGGTGTCATCAACCAACTTGCTGAGAGTACACTCTGTCCCCTCATTCAGGTCGTTGATGAAGATGTTGAACAAGATTGGCCCCAGAACCAATCCCTGTGGAACTCCACTGGCCACAGGCCTCCAACTGGATTCCGTGCCACTGTTTAGGTTCTGTCATTCAGCCAACTCTCGATCCACCTCACTGTCCACTCATCCAAGCCACACTGCCTGAGCTTTCTGATGAGGATGTTATGGGAGACAGTGTCAAAAGCTTTACTGAAGTCAGATTAGATGACATCCACTGCTCTTCCCTCATCTAGCCAGCCGGTTATGCCCTCATAGAAGGCTATCAGGTTTGTCAAACAGGAATTCCCCTTGGTGAAGCCATGTTATGTCCCCTTGATAACCATCTTTTCTTTCATACTTTTAGTGACTACATTCAGGATGAGTTGTTCCATCACCTTTCCAGGGATGGTGAGGCTGACCAGTTTGTAGTTTCCCAGATCATCTTTCTTGCCTTTTTTGAAGACTAGAGTGACATTGGCCTTTGTCTAGTCCTCAGGCACCTTGCCTGTCCTCCACAAATGTTCAAAAATGATGGAGAGTGATACCATGAAAGAAATGTTGTCTGTGAATTGCTGTGCCTTGCAACCTCGTGACACTTGTTTGCTGTTTTTCAGTTTCCACTTTGTTAGTCTCTACCAGTCTTTCCACCACTGATGTCTCCCTAAAACCTGCTATTTCTGAAGCACTTTAAATGATATTTTCTTTGGGATTGTGCCTATAGTATATAACTTTCTCTGTTACACTCTCTTTTGGAATTATATTATTTTTAATTTAATCTCAAACAATCTGAGATGACCATTTCCTTGTCTGTTGTTCCCCACAATCTTTTGAGTATCACTTTAATAAATTGTCAAAATATTCGTAGTGGTTAAAGTGCTCATTTTCTTTGGGTTCTTGAGCTCTGTCACATTAGCTAAATGCTTGAGCATATGTTCACATACTCTTTAATCACAGTGTTGGTCAACTAACATCTGTAATTTCATTGAGTCTTTTTTACCATCTTTAAAAATCATTGAAATTTAAAATACCAACAAAGGCTTCAGTTTTATTCCTAGCATGACTCTAGTGAATTGTTGAAACTACCCCAGGGATGAATTTGGCTCAAGGACCCAAGGTCTTCACATAATTTTTTTTAATAGCTCTGTTATTTCTGTATATATGTAATATTAGAAATATCTCAGAATGAGTAACTTCGGGAACAACCATAGTTCTTTCACAGAAGACATGTCCTGGAACCTTACATTTACCAACATGTTATGTACACGTAACTAGTCATTTCTTCTAGTTGTCTGATAAATTAATAAAGTAAATAATTCATTACTGAAACTCATAAAAGATACTAGATAGAAAAATGGACAAGATGTTTTATTTCATGTAGCTTCTAGTTTCTTGACTACTTCATAAGGGAATGTAAATAAAAAGCCAGTCTCAGGACTATCATATTTCTCATAAATAGATCAACTACAAGTTGATGCCACTGTGCCTTTCATAGATATTTTATCAAGTGACGTGAACCAAAAAAACAGTACAAAAATCAGCTGAGGTAAATTACACTGTCAAGAATTTGAAACAAAATGCCTTGAGCACCAACACAGCCTGAATACTGGAGTTAAAACTTCAGCTTGGAAATTTAATAGACGCATAGAACACTTAAGTAATTTAGGTGTGACAAAATGTTGATGAAACCTAAGACCAATTTACATTCATATACTATTTTGAGCCTTACCACTAATTATAATGAAACACTTTCTCTCAACAGAGGAATACAGTTACAAGTATTTTGATTAGATACTTACAAAAGGAGTAATGCTGAGATGGCTAGAACCACATGAATTCTCTCCTACAAGGTTCAGTAGGGGCTGGCAATCAACTTTGGTCTGCTGTTTCCCTTTCTGCTCTTGTTTCAATGTTATACTAGACTTGCAATCACCCTCAAAGGTCCCTACTTTTATTAAGGCTGACTAAACCTCCTTTAGTGAATCTACTCCTTGTAGAGCTACTTCTTGTAAATATTTGTTAATTATTCTGGGATTTTGAAACCTTTTGGCTAGCCTATGCTTTAGGAAATTCACTTGTTAAAGTGGTCTACTTTTTTTATTCCAAAGAAAAACTCCATCAAAAAGCACTAGTCTCAAACAAGATTTTTTTAAGAAGGAACAAAGAAACTAAAGCTTACCATGTAGTCTTTACTAAGTAATAGGTTATTTTAAACTATAGACAAAAATGCATTGTACTGTTACATTTTGCAAATCAAAATGTGTATTTCCATTGTTGTTATGATAATTATACATCAAATAATGGTATTTAGAAAGCATGCAAGTCCACATAGCATTTTTTTTTCTTAGACAAGATGAGGTTTTTAGGGTTAACAAAAATAGAGCAACATCTCCCCTTGCACTATAAACAAGTGCTTTGGGTTCTTGGACACCAAATACAGGAGATTCAGAATTCTCAGACTTTTAAGAAAACCACATGCTTTAGTAAGTCCATTTTACCAAATCCACACATAATATATCACTTAAATTTATCCTAACTGTAGGCATTTCAAGTAGAACAGAGCTCTAAAGTTGTATCTTTCTATGGTGCCTTTTCAAACTTTGTGTTAAAGGCTATTAAATAGTGCCTGCTTCTGAGATGCACTCGCCTACAGTTTTGCTAAGTTTAAACATAGCCGATACAAATTAAAAAAACTTAGAGTACAGATTTAGGGTCATCTAAATGTTATTTAATTACAAGTCTTTAAATTCAAGGAAATTTGGAGTTGCTTTTCTTTTGAGATCTGAATGAAACTTGGTAATTTGACTGGTTAGTGTTTTGGTTTTTTTTTCTATCATTCAACTAATTTGAGTAGAGAATGAGCAAAACTTTTTCTGTAATGATTTATTTTTGTCATCATACATTTACTCATGGAAATTCAAGTATTCATTCTTGAACTTCTGGTAATATACTCATAGGCAACAAAAAAAATGCTCTCAGTTATATTAGAAATGAGATTTCTTTTATCGCTTACTGATAGAGTCTGCAGGTGGGAGTAGACTCAGAGAAGACTTAAAGATAAAAATGCACTCAGAACCAGTCTTATGGATAATTGTTCATATTCTTATAAATTTGATATCATCTATTATATGGTGTTGGGTTGAGACTTTCTGGATGCCAGGTGCCCACCAAAGCCACTCTGTCACTCCTTTCCTCAGCTGGACAGGTGAGAGAAAATATAATGGCTCAAGATAAGAACAAGGAGATCTCATTTACCATTACACTCATGGAAAAACAGACTTGACTTCAGAAAAGTAGATTAATATACTACCAATCAAATCAAAGTAGGATAATGAGAAATAAAGCTAAACCTTAAAACAATTTCACCTTCATTCTCCCTTCTTTATGAGCTCAACTTCACTCTGGATTACTCTGTCTTCTCCTCCTGATTGGCACAAGGAGATGTGGAATGAAGATTACAATCAGTTCATCACACAATGTCTCTGTCACTCCTTCCTCCTCAGGGGGACAACTCTACATTGCCTGCTTCAGTATGAAGACCCTTCCACTGGAGACAGTTCTTCATGAACTTCTTCAACATGAAGCCTTCGCATAGGCTGTGCTTCTTCAGGAACAGCTCCAGTGTGGGCTCCTCTCTCTGCTGCTCCACGGGTCCTGTCAGGAACTTGATCCAGTGTGGGCTTCTCACAGAGTCACAGCCTCCTTCAGGCACCTGCTCTGGTGTGGGGTCCTCCACTGGCTGAAAGTGGATACTGACTGTGGAAGAGATTTTACTGTGTAGATTTTCCAGTGAAGAAGATAAGTCTAATTCAGATCAATATTCACCTTGGGAAAATATCACTTCTAATCATAGTCAGGGTAAATATTGATGTAAAGAATCCCTTATCTAAAGAACCCTAACCAACCAAAAAAAAAGGCCTATTGGGGGTAGAGAGGAGGTAAACAGATTTTCTGCCTGAAACTTCTTGTCAGAAGAAAATTAATCTGTTTTATCATCAGCTGCATCATGAACATTAATGATGTGTTACAGCAATAGCATTTTGTATTGCTTGAAGGTCTGAGCAGGTGAGGCAGCAGCTTTAATATTTTAAAAATCCAGAAAAAGTTGTGAAAAAAAAAATAGAAAGAATGTTATTGACTCCAGAAAGAAAACAGGGAACTTCTGTTTTCATGAACATTGTGAATTAGGATAAGACAGATAATAGACTGTTACTTTACATTTTCCAATGCTTATGCTGAAATTTTTGTTTCAGCTTACAGCTTAAAGAATCTTCAGTCATCAAATACAGAAGTGTCTGGTGTCTTCCCCTAATGGTGACAGTTCAAATGGAAATAAATCAAAGCTGTGAAATACTTGACCATTGGTAAGGGAAGTAAAGAAATGCATAGATTTTGCTGTACCCTAACATTGCAGAAAGAAGCATTCTCACAATAAAAGAATACAAGAAGAATGAAACAAGATGCACTAGCATGGAAAAAAGGCAAAATAGCAATTGAAGAAGGAACAAAGTATTTTTTATATAAATAGCCATAGGTAAGTGTGATGAGAAGAAACGGTGTCCTTTATTGATCTGGGACAAAAAATCCCAGATGCTGTAGAGAAACAAGTTTCAGTTAGTGAATATTTCTACTTTCTCAGTGTTGCAGCTGGGAACTCTAGATTTCAGAACTACAAAACCTGAAGAAATTCTAACAGGAACAAACTCTACTTACTCAACTCAAACTCAACTCTACTTACTTTGAATTTCCTTTGTAAACACTTCAAGCTATAATGTGGCCTTGCCACTGCTAGTAAGAGGCAACACACTTTGTACAGAGTTTACAAGGCCTTGGGACAAAGATTGTCAAGTCCAATCTGCCTGAGATTTTCTTGACCTGCCTGCAGCTTTGTTTTACTTGGTTTTTCTCTAACAGCATTTTTTCTAATTGACCACGTGTCTAAGGTTAATTTGTTTTAATTCTATTTATCTCTCTGTGTATCACCTCTAACATAATGAATTAGTACAGTCATATCAGAAACTTTGAGAAGCGAGGCCACAGAATGTGTTTGGAATACAGGAGTACAGCCATGGAATGATAAGAGATGGGATACAAGCCTGACACAGGAGACTCCATGCTTATAAAAAATTTACCAATACAACTGTAGAACTGCATACCTGGAGCTGGACAAAATTGATTTTACAGCTAACAAAGGAGAAACATAAAGCATAAAAGTTAGCATATATAGTAAATTTGGATGCAACATGTGACTGTAGATTGGTGAACAAAGGTATTAAAGTGTGTTGTCAAATATGTAAGTGAATCCAAGAGTGATGGGAAAGAAGAAGCTATCAACACCATATGCGTCCATAAAAGGCATTATCATAATGCTCCCATCAGCAGTATGATGCTACCAACTTTGCAGTCCAGTGGAGTAGTGGAAGGACGAGCACACCATGAGGAAAGAGATAAAACCAAATTGTATATGTTTCAATATTAACTGCATTATTGACATTTTTTTTTCTGTATAGAAGTATTCTTATTATGTATTACATAATAAGACACATATGTAGTGTGTAACAGATAGATCTAGATTAATAAAGATTATCGAGTTTGATTTCAGTACCTGAACAGACTAGAACAGAGTCTTGCGTTTATACACAATGGTTTTATTCTGCCTAATGCCTTGAATGTAAGAGGCTATGAGAAGTTACATTACCTATATGTCTACCTAGCCCAGCTCCCTTTCTTTGACTTTAGCCATACATGGGAAGTAGTGGGTGCTCTTAAGGACATTTTACTCAGGAGTAGAAGCAATTACAAGATTTCTTTATTGGGAAGGATCCTAACCTTACTACAATAACTATCAAAACTTTCTGGATTTTACTCCTGACTTTAATGGTTGTAAATGCTCAGACCAAAACTCTCAAACTTGGCTGCCTGAGATTAGGCAATAACAGCAACAATGAGGCACAGTGATTCATATCCCTAAGTAAAAGCAACAAGTCTCTTGCATTTTCTTCAGGCACAAATACTACGTCTTTCATGCACTTCTCTGTTGAATTCATGTCTTTGTTTTAACTCCCCACCTCCAGTTCTTCAATTTTGTATAGTTTCTCCTATTTGCCACACATATATACCCCCCAAATCTTTCTGCCCATCAACTCTGTACCATTTCAAACATTTCTAAACACAAAGTCAATCAAAAGCTTACTTCCTATTTCTGTTGGTTTTGAAAGTTGTCATTGCAATTTCCTTTTCATGTTTTATCCGACTAGCAAGACCCTGACCTATAGGATTATCCCTGAGTGCTGCCTCACATTTAGGTACAGATTGAAGAACAGAATCTTTGTTCTTACCACTCAATCATTTCCCTTTTCTCAAATTTGTAGGTTATTTATTCTTCCTTTGCCTTCTTCATGACCCTACACTATTCATTTCTATACCTGGATTTAGTCTTTCAGAAAAGATCAGGACTACCTCTTGGATTATCTTAGCTACTTTCTCTTCATTTCCTTTCCATCTTCAGACATTCCTTCTTCAGATAACAGCTTTAGAATTGCTCATGGTTTCCAGGTGACCATAAAACCTTTTGTCAGGCATCATTTTGCAGATCCTGTTTTAGTCTGACTGCTTGTCCTATGCTTAGCAAACTTCCCCTGCAAGCAAGCCCTATCTTGCTATGGCAATGTATAAAAGCTGTCTAGATATAAAAATATGTGTTGGAAAAATACTAGTTCATATGTTTGACTCTGCAAATTTTGTCTGGTTTTACCTCAAGAGGGTATAAATAGGGACAGGGTTATATTCAGGCAAAATAGTGAGCTCCCTTTCTATTGTATGACCACTGATGCTTCTGCTAAGAATCACACGTACACGTATAGGGGATTAGCATTGACATTTTTGTTAAACTGACATTTCTCTTCTTTTACAGTGACACTCCTTCATCTCCCCATCCCAAAGCTAAATATCAATTGCACAGTCAGACCAATGTTGTTTACTATTCTGGGTATTAGCTTATGCTATCAAAAATAGTGTTCACCCTAAAAGGTTTACACAACTCTATAAAATCTTACTTTCCCTCTGACATACTCACACACTTTCATCATCCTTTTTCTCCTCAGCAGGATCTTTTTCATCCTTTTCTTGGAATTTCTTCATGGAAATCTCAGAATTATCAGTTCTACATGCAGGGAATCCCTTCCCTTTAAAAGTATACACACACATCAGTGTCTACAGATAGGGACACATAAAGGTTTTCATGCTTTTGCTTTTACAGTAACAATCAAAAGAGGAATTATTTGTGGACTGACCACTGTATTTTTCTGTGAACCTTTAAGATGCTGTGGTAATGGTTTGCATGTCTCAAATTGAGAAGAACAACTTTGAACAGGAATGACAGCACATTGTCCTTGGAATAACTATATATATCTATCTATTGTAGGTGTCTGGAAGATCTCAGGTTGTAATGCGAGAGGTGGAGTGTACAGAAGAGACGCGGGCATGGGGTGGAATGAAAGGAGGTGCTTGTGTTAGCAGATAAAAGCACATGGTGTAAACAATTAGTGGGAATAAAGCATCATCCATATTGAGTATGCAGTGATCTTGTCCCTTCAGTGGGGGTGGGCTGAGTGATCCATGCAGGAGGCCTGGTGATGTTGCCGGTAGCAGCATCATCTATATCTATATATATATAAAAGAGTTGCTCAAATGCACTACTTTCCAAATGACTCTGCCTGGTCTTTTATCTGAATAAGGAACCCTAAATTTCTTTGGACTATAGATTCACCATTTGAAGACTGGCTGTTCGTGAGATATCTGAAAATAAAAAACAAAAATAAACCCTTCACATCTGTGGAAAGCTCAGAGGCTTTATGAGGCGATAAAGGAAGACCACAGAATGGAATGACAACAGGTCATGAGAGCAACCAGGGTTATTTTCTGGGTCTTGCTCTTTAAATTGTGATAATGTTTAAATTCTCACAAGCAGGTATGATGTTTGAACCTCTTTTCACATAAAGCCTGGCTCTAGATCACCCACAGGTACACAGTTCTAATAGATTTCTGCAAGTTCTACAGAAAAACATTGTCAAGGGAAGAAAGGAGCTAAATTATGCAGTGGATAAAGCTCATACATTTTGGCATTATTTGCAAATAGCTTTCTTTGCTGCCCCCCTCCTTCCCTCTCTGAAATCTGACATCTCATTATGAAGGATTTAAAAGTTTATGCTGAAGAAAAAGTATTGACCTTCAAGTTAATGCTATTAAAAATGTAATTTGATTCAAATGAATGGAATTGAAAAGAATCTTTGCATAAAGTGCAATACTGTCTTAATTAACAGTACATTAATGTGCAGAAGCAGAAGGTCAAAGGCATTAATGTATTTGCAGGAAAAGACTGACCAGAAGTCACAAATCTTTAAAATACTAAATTATTTTAAGACTCTGATGTTATGCAAAAAGTCAGATGTACCAATCTGCTTCAGCAAACAGAAGCCAAATCTAACCACTCCTAATAATGTAAAATCACCTAAATACAAATCATGATTTAGCCTGTCCTTTTTGACTTGTACTACTAGCAATCATCCCTGCCTTATCTTCCCCTTTTATGAGGTTTTGGTGGTGAGGTCAACACTGTAGTGGCTTGAAAAAACTAGGGTTTTGAGGAACTATTTAATTTGTTTTTACTTTTTGAAGGAAACAAGGTAAATAAAAACTAAGTGGAATAGCAGGAAGGCAAACACATTCTTTTATGATTTTAAGGAAAATAATATCCATTGGAGGAAAAAAGTAAAAAGATCCCCTTATGTGGATATAGTAATTTTGCCCCTGAAAATTGCTTTGTCTTTTCTTTCTTTTTAGGGCAGAGGATTTTTCTTTTTCATCCTATTTTAATAAAAATTCACATAGTTTAGGCCCAGATTGATTACCCTCACCCAGGCACTGATAATGTCACACGTCAAATGCTGTGTTCAGTTTTAGGCCTCTCACTACAAGAAAGATACTGAGGTGCTGGAGCATTTCCAAAGATGGGCAACAAAGCTGGTGAAGGGTCTGGAGCACAAGTTTTATGAGGAGCAGCAGATTGTTTAGCTTAGAGAAACGGAGTAAAGACCTTAGAGTAAAGACCTTTCTCTCTACAACTGCCTGAAAGAAGGTTGCAGCAAGGGGTTCAGCGAATGGTAGGGGACCATCTCTTCTCCCAAGAAGACCTTGTGTTAACAAATAAAGAGGATCTGGTTGGAGATGTGAAGGTTGGAGGCAACCTTGACTGCAGTGACTATGAGATTCTGGAGTTCAAGGTTCTCTGTGGAAAAAGCAGGACACCAAGGCTGGTTTGTGACTCTGAACTTCAGGTGAGCTAACTTTAGTCTCTTCAAAGACCTGCTTGGAAGAATCTTGTGGGATAGGATTCTAGATGGTAGGAGTGCCCAAGAGAGTTGATCAGTCTTCCAGCACCACTTCTTCCAAGGCCAAGATCAACGTGTCCCTGGTGACAGAGGATGCAGAGAAGTCAGAACTACTGAATGTCGTCTTTGCTTCTGTCTTCACTGACAAGGACGGCCCCTCGGAAGCCCAGACCCTGGAGGACAGTAGGATAGTGTGGAGAACAGCTGACTTCCCCTTGGTGGATGAGGATGAGGTTTAGACCTGCTGGGTAAGCTTAACATCCATAAATCTATGGGACCTGATAGGATGCACAAATGAGTACTGAGGGAGATGGCTGATGTTATTGGTAAGCCAGTGTCCATCATTTTCAACTGAGCGTGGAGTATCGGCAAGGGGCCTGAGGACTGGAAAAAGGTCAATGTTACTCCAGTCTTCAAAAAAGGAAAGCAAGAGGACCCAGGAAACTGCAGGCTAGTCAGCCTCACCTCAATCTCTGGAAAGGTGATGGAACAGTTCATCCTGAATGCCATCTCAAAACACATGAAGGAAAAAATGGTTATCAGGGTAACTCAACACAAATTCACCAAGGAAATCCTGTTTGACAAACCTGATAGCCTTCTACAAGAGTATAACTGGCTGGCTAGATGAGAGGAGAGCAGTGGATGTCATCTGCCTTGATTTCAGCAAGGCTTTTGACTTTGTCTCCCATAACATCCTCATCAGAAAGCTTGGGAATTGTGGGTTACATGTGGCTACGATGGGGTGGATTGAGAACTGGCTGAATAACAGAGTCCAGAGGGTGGTGATCAATGGCATGGAATTGAATTGAAAGCCTGTGGCCAGTGGAGTTCCACAGGGATTGGTTCTGGGGCCAGCCTTGTTCAACATCTTCATCAACGACCTGGATGAGGTGACAGAGTGTACCCTCAGCAAGCTCGCTGATGACACCAAAGTGGGAGGACTGGCTGATTCCCCAGAAGGCTGTGCTGCCATTCAGTAGGATTTCAACTGTCTTGAGAGTTGGGCAGAGAGGAACCTCATGAGGTTCAAAAAGGACAAGTACAGAGTCCTGCATCTGGGAAGGAACAACCCCATGCACCTGTATAGGCTGGAGATTGACCTGCTGGAGAGCAGCTCTGCAGAGAAAGACCTGGGAATTCAATGAGCCAGCAATGTGGCCCCATGGCCAAGAAGGCCTATGGCATCCTGGGATGCATCAAGAAGAGTGTGGCAAGCAGGTCAAGGTGGGTTCTGCTCCCACTGTACTTTGCCCTGGTGAGGCTTCATCTGGAGTCCTGTGTCCTTCTGGGCCACCCAGCTCGAGAGAGAGAGAACTTCTGGAGAGATTCCAGTGCAGAGTGACTGAGATGATCAGGGGACTTGAGCATCTTCCTTGTGAGGAAAGGCTACGGAATCCGCTGCTGTTCAGCGTGAAGATGAGACTGAGGGAGGAACCTCATGAAGGGGGTTGGACTAGATGATCTCTAAAGGTCCTTTCCAAACCCTACCATTCTGTGATTCTGTAAAGGAGATTCAATTCTTTTAGAATCATGGAATTGTTTCGGTTGGAAGAGACCTTTAAGATCATCAAGTCCAGCCTTTGTCCCAGTCCTATCAACCACTAGACCATTCCCCTAAGTGCAACATCCACCTTTCTCTTAAACACCTCCAGGAACAGTGACTCCAGTACCTCCTTGGGCAGGTCACTCCAATGCCTGACAGCCCTTTCATTTAAGAGATTCCTCCTAATATCCAGCCTGAACCTCCCCTGATGCAACTTGAGCGAGTTTCCTATGGTTCTATTGCTTGTTACTAGGGAGAACAGACTGACCCCCCATCTCCTTACAACTTCCTTTCAGGTAGTTGTAGAGAACAATAAGGTCTCTCCTGAGCCGCCTTCTCTCCAGGCCAGTCTGAGGTCTTTTGTCTAGTTGTTAAACCATGCTGCTCCTAAGATGCTAAAAACTTAAAGAAAATCACTCATATTCTCCTAGCCTGTGTTACTGAACTGCATCGGGAACCTGCTAGCTAAACTTCTTATACACATTAGAACTATATTCTGTGATCCTGTGAATGTTGTAGTCACAAACATTCCTTTTTTGCACACATATTGGTCATCTTTGCATCATCACAAGACAGAAAGCAGTTGGGATACAGAGCTCTTGTCATTCTTATGTAGATTAGCTATTTCATAGCTTGTCTGAGTCTTTCAGAATAATAATAAGCAATGTTTTCTACCCATATTTCTGTACAAAAACCATAACAGACAGTTTGGTTATATAAAACAATTGTTTTGTGTCCATTTTCAACATGGAAGGCAAGAAAATAGTATAACCGGTTATGCATTTCTGAATACCTCAGTTCAGAACAGTCCAAAATCTGTCATGTTAAAACTGTGAAAAATCCTGTTTAAAAAAAGCATACAGGAACTGAATATTGTATTCCATCAAATTTGTGTATAGGCCGAGACATTTCTTTGCACTTTACTGATTTTTTTAAAGGTCTAAAGATTGCATTAGCCTGGTTTTGTCACAGAAGTTCACTGGGCAGTTATGTTGAATTATTTGTCCATGAAGATATTTAGAAACTATGCAGACTCATTGGTGAAGAATACAAGTTTTTTTTCATGTGCACAAGCTGCATCAGTATTTGGCTGTATTAACTATTTTTTTCCTCCTGATACTTAATTTATAAAGTGAAGGAAGAAATGCCACTTTGATATCAACATGAAGAGAGACTCTCTGCATCGTCATATTCTCCTGTTGGGTCACAAGACAAAGGAAACAGTCATTAGAAATTATTCTCCTGCTCCCCATGAACAGCTTATTTGCAAGGTTTCATCCCAACCCATACCTCTGGTTTAGATTTTGTAGGTCAAATATGGGCTTTAAAGTGTGTCAGTAAGAAAAACTAAATGAAGAATATAAGCTAGAAAAGTGTTTAGTTCCATATTTTGTCTTTTCCAAGACAAAAGAGAAGCTAATAGCAGGATGAAGGTTCCAAATTACTGTCAATTTAGTTTGTACTCTACTCTGGCAGCAGCTGTAATTCTATGCTTTTCATCTCGAGGATTTGTGACCAAGCTACAACTGAATCCTTGATTGTTACTAAAAATATCTATTCATAAATCCACACCTTCAGTATTGTTTAATTGACAATTGGTATTTTAGATTTCTACTTGAAACTTGATGTGTAATATAAAAATAGTGTATTCATAAAAGAGAAAAGCACTATTGGTTCATAAAGCTGTAATGATTCTAGTGAAAGAAAAAGATGTCTGAGAGCCATAGATGATAAAGGTGTTAAAAAGTAAAATTGGTAAAAGTTACAGAAAACGCTGCAAGCACTGTGATACTTATAGTGGTATTTTTTTCCTTAGAATTGAGAATGTGAAGCAGAATCTTCTTTAGACCTCAGAGGCTTACTATGCACACCCGTTTCACTATACAGATCTGCAGAAAATAAGAGTATATTTTACTCTGCAAACAATGTGTGATCAGTAGACTGCTCGATTAATACCTCTTGACAGCAACCAAAATTACTGTCTGTCAAAAGGGAAGTATCCATGGGGCAGATGGGAAATCAAAGCAGGAAAAAGAATTTGTAGTTAATTTATTATTCCAAAGGTGACAGACAATCTCACAATATTTAGCACAAAATCTGGTTTTGATACCATGTTATTTTCTAAAGGAAACTTCCCAAGGAATTAAAATGTCCCCTTACTTCCTGCTAAGTGAAGATACTGATTTAGTCAGGCTTTCCTTATTTGAATTTGAATTTTCTCCTCACCTGATCCATTTGAGATTTATTAGACTTCTTGAGTGACTGGTATTCCTGAACACTAGGTATAGGCTCCTGATGTTTCATGTTCCAGGCTTAAGAAGTCACTAAACTATCTTGTACACTAGATAACCAGTAAATTAAAGCTTTGACCAAAATTGGATTCACTGACACTGTGGTAGAAAAGTTAAACACCAATTATTTAGATATTTGTACTTAATTCTGCTAAGTCAAGTTTGGTTTTAACTAAAAATTACATAGCTTTGTATTAAATAAGAATTATTTTATTTGGGTTTTTTTATTTTTTCTTTTTTGTCATTACTTAAAATCCTCTGGAATATTTATTTATATGTGCAATTATATGCAAGACTGTAATGGTTTGGCCCAGCCATCACAGAAGCACCATGACAGTCTTGCGCTCAGTGCCCCCCATTCACCGTCACCCTTGTTAGGATGGCAGAGGCCCCAGCGAAATGGAAAGGAAAAGATAAGGAAGGTTGTTGTGGATTAAGACAAGGGCAGGGAGGGCTAGCTGCCAATTACGGTTCCAGGCAAAACAGATTACTACTCAACTTAAAGAAGAAAGTAGGAAAGTTTATTCTACTACCTACAAGGAACAGAACAGATCAAAAAGCAAAAAGGGAGTAGGATGATGGGAAAATTACAACCAGTACTTTAAGATCTTCCTCCCTCATCCTTCCTTTCTTCCCGGGCCCAGCTCACTGCTCCCAATATCTCTACCTGCTTCCCTCTCAATGGTTCCAGGGGGCAGGGAATGGAAGTTGTGGTCAGTCTCTCACGGGCTCTGCTATCTCTTCTCAGAGGAGGATGACTCCTGACATTCTTCCCCTGCTCTGATACAGGATTCCTTCCACAGGACACAGTCCTTAACAAACTTCTCTGGTGTGGATTCTTCTCAGCAGCTATGGCTTCTGCCAATACAGGGTCTCTCACATGGGATACAGTCCTTAGTGAATATCTCTGGCATGGGTTCTTCCCCACAGTTTCAGCTTCTGCAGATACAGGGTCCCTTCTGTATGCAGGGGAGTCTCTACTCCAGCACATCTCCTCCTTTCTTTCCTCACTGACCTTGGAGTCCGTATGGTTGCTTCTTTCTTTCTTCCCACTCCTTGCACCACTGTCAGACACAGAAGAAGAAGAGACAAAAGAAAGAAGAAACAGGAAGAAGCCTCCCCTTCCAGGTTCTTCTTAAAAAGTGATCGTGGAGGTGTCTAATTGGCTCAGCCCCAGAAATGGGTCTGGCTTAGAGCTGGGGAGAGTTTTGAGCAACTTCTTACAGGATCGTCTTTACAGCCCCTTCCCCATTACCAGAAATTATTGTCATGTCAAAGCATGACAAAGACTAAATAGCGATGGTCTAGTTGTGTCTTAAGACATACTTTCAAAAGACACCAAATTTTCAAACAAGCTGAGTTCTGACATAGATGTAGATAAAATATGGCAACAGTCAGCAGCAAAAGGAGGGCAGGGGACAGCAGAAGGCAATAAGGCAAGAGGAAAAAGAGGAAGAAAGCACAGGGGATTAATATAGAAGATTTTACAAAATAATCAGCATAATATTTAATGAAAGCACTCCAAAAAGATCTTTTACATCAGTGTAGATGAAAATATTTGTTTAAAACATAAGTTGAAATTCAAACCTACTTTCTTTTTTATTCTCTTCTCAACATATGGATATAAAATATCAGACTTCAAACATTTAAAAAGAAGCAAAGACAGTCAAAACAAACAAATAAATAAATAAATAAGTACATAAATATACACAGAGATGGAAAATAATTTTAACACATATATTTAGTACTTAATCTTATCCATCCTAGGTCTGACATTTAAATGTGTGTCCACAAGCCATGCTCATAAACTCAGTTTATTTATTATGTGAAAAACTGTCTATGAAGAGAAAACATAGTAGTAATATGACTGAATGCAATAACTAGATCTGGAGTCCTTGAAGTCGTCACACTGAAGATGGAGAAAGCAAACTAATTTCTCAGTAAAGGAAGTTTCAAAAATATTAGAAAAATATTTGAACTATCTGTAATACAGTGCCTGAAAAGATTTTGGAATAATTTTTAAGGTCCTGGAGTTCTCTTTCTCTCAATTTAAAAGCTCAACTAAAAGAAAAAAAAATAATTAAAGATTATACTAGTAAAATGTAAAAAAAAAACATCCTAGTAAAAGTCATCTGACAGACAATAAAACATTTAATTTCATTATTACTAACTCCACTTATCAGGCTTTATGCTAAAAGGACATTGGAACATAATCCATGCATTGATATGCTATTTAGCAAATAATTGTGGGATTGAATAGCTAAAACAAAACATTGGATTAGTTCTTAGAGTTTTGCCTACTACGTTGGAATTTATTACCGTGTTGTCTTAAAAACCAATATTATTAGCATTCATTTCAGTCCTACTTATAAAATATTAGTCGTTATTTCTAATAAATTTCAATCTACCTAGCCTAGTCAAGTCCATGATCCAAGATTTACAAAATTTATCAGGTTAAGCACTGCTCCTTCATACGTGCAACTGTAAGATATTTCCCTCATTTTGTCAGGAGTGGAGTTCATTTTCATCACAGAGGCTGGTACAGGGCTGTCTTTTGGATTTATGTTGCAAAAGAATGTTGATAACACAAAAGTGTTTTAGTTAATGCTGAACAGTGCTTGTGCACCATCAAAACCTATTCTGCTTCTCCCACCACCCTACTAGTGAGCAGGCTGGGATGTACAAGAAGCTGAGAGGGAATACAGCTCCCATGATTCAAACTGACCAAAAGGATAACTCAGACCGTATGATATCACACTTAGTATATAAAACTGGGGGAAAAAGTGGAAAGAGTGGGACACTAGGAGCAATGACATTTGTCTTTTCCAGTAACTCTTATGTGTGATGGAACCCTGCTGTTCTGGAGTTGGCTGAACACCTGCCTGCCCATAAGAAGTGGGCAATGGATTCCTTGGTTTACTTTACTTGTGTGCATGGCTTTTGCTTTACCTATTAAACTGTCTTATCTCACTCCATGAGTTTTATCAACTTTTACTCTTCCAATTGTCTTCCCTATCCCACCGGTGAGGAGTGAGTGAGCAGTTGTGTGGAGCTGAGTTACCATCTGGGGCTAAACCATAACAGACATCTTAGAATATTAATGGGTTTTTAAATCTTTTCGTGGAGAAATGGCAGTTGATGATCAAGGAACAAATTATTACTTACCAAGTTAGCCCCGCAAATCTGTTAAAATCAATGAGTAAAATAAGTTTCATGCTAATAGTTAACATAGATTAAGGCTCTTCCAAAACACTAAGAAAATTATAGTGTACCCTTCTATACAACAATCTTAATTTTAATTGACTTAAGGCATCTTGTAACAAAGATATGGTATATTCATGGAGCATTACTTGCATTATTCCAACCTATCGTTGTGTCCAGCATTCCCATAGGTTTCAATATAATGCAGAATCCCAGAGAGGAAACTATCCTAACATTGTCCAATATAAAGAGATAGACTGATACCTGATTAGGTTTGAACTACTGAAGTACATTGCAGAATGGTGAAATTGCTTAATATTGTCAGTGAGAGAAAAATATTCACTACCTGATCTTGTCAATAATACAATAGACAGATGTGGCAACTGGTATCTCAGTGTGTTTTAGCTGTCAGGTCACCGGTGTTAAAGAAGTATAGTATTGATGGGTCCTATTTTCAGCAGGGATAGAATTAATTTTCTTCCTAGTAGCTGCTACAGGACTCTGTTTTGGATTTGTGCTGAGAATAGTGTGATAACACAAGGATGTTGAAGTTACTCGTAAACAGTGCTTGCACAGCATCAAGTCCTTTTCTGCTTCTCACCCTGCCCTGACAGTGAGCGGACTGGGGTATAGAAGAAGCTGGGAGGGAGCATGGCCAGGACAGCTTGTCTGAACTAGCCAAAGAGATATTCCATATCATAGCATGCTATGCCCAGTATATAAACTGGAGGAAGTTGGTAGGGAAGGGCAGATGTTCAGGCATCAGCCAGTGGGTAGTGAGCAATTGAATTTGACGTTTTCTTTTGGGGGTTTTTTTTGAGTCTGTTTCTTGGGGTTTATTATCGGCCTATCATTACAATCATTGTTATTATATTTCTTACCATGTTATTAATATATTTTATTTCATTTTAGTTCTCAACTCAACCTATGAGTTTTAACATATTTTTTTTCTCTAATTCTCCTCCCTGTTCTGCTGGGATTTGAGCATGTGACTGCATGATGCTTGGATGCTGGCTGGGGTTAAACCATGACATGGATTATCACTTGTTACTTTGCAAAACCCAGCGCAGAACTCTGAAATTGAGTGCTGAAAGGAAGATGCTTGTTTCTTGTAAATAAAAATTGAACTCATGCTTTTGTTTGGCTTCTTCTATACATTGACACTTTGAATAGACATTGAAATGAAATTGAAGATAAATGGTCTGGGTGAACTTTCCATTATTCATTTATTTTAGGCATCTTTGGTGGGAATCAATTTGTCTAACTTTAGATTTCTACAACATAGACATCTAATCAAGCTAGGCTCAGTAGAGAGAAAAAAAAAAACCAATGTTTTAGGGGCACCTCATTTGTTTTAGACAAGATGAGATGAATGATACACAGAAAGTGCTTATTTTTCTCCAGCAAATACATAAGTCAGAGAACTCAGATGTAGACACCTACCTTGTAGGCATATACATTTGACTAGATGAATTCCACTCTTTCTGTCTTTTACGTGGAAGGGGAAGGCAACAGTAAACCCCTCCTCTATTGTTTCATTGATGAGCATGTATGAAGAATTGTATCATTAAGGAATTTGTCTTTTAGCAAAAGTAAAATATGACATTAGCCTTCCCTGTAAATCAAGCATCAGTAAATAAAGAATGGATTACTGCACATGCACTAATGTATTGAAGAATGAGCATATACCATACTGC
Source organism: Colius striatus (assembly GCF_028858725.1). Taxonomy (NCBI): domain Eukaryota; kingdom Metazoa; phylum Chordata; class Aves; order Coliiformes; family Coliidae; genus Colius; species Colius striatus. The sequence continues at coordinate 168,096,535 of NC_084759.1, forward strand.
ACAGTAAGGACCTTGCTTTAACTGAATTACAGAAAAACTGCTGCATGTGAAGATATTTTTAAAAGCGAGCTTCTCTGTTTTAGAAGACTGTTGGCCACATAGACACCTGGTACCGGTGAGGATATCTTTTTTTCTATATTGACATAGAATCCCAGGTCATTGTCAGTATTATTTAGCTTCCTGAGTGCTTCTCTGATGAAAATGGCAAAGCATTACAGTCCTCTCTCCAGTCTTCTGATTTATTGTTCGTTTGACTATTGATGCCACTACCAACAACGTCAACTTGAGAATCATATCAGATCAAACTACTGCATAGTCTGTGTTCTGGATCAGATTGTTCAAAAACCTGCTTAGCCTGCTCAGGGTTTTCCAGTTGAGGCCATAAATAAACATTCTGAGTTTCTTAGATGTTCCTGATCTGGCCATGGTTTCACATTTGGGAGAATTTAGTAGCTCTTGCTGCGTGGCAGAGAGTAGCTTGGAGTCATTTACACCTGTTATCAAGGTTGAATCTCCAGAACAGAATTGACTACTGTATTATTTTTAAAATCCAAATGTTATCGTTACATGGCTTCAAAAAATGACAGAGGAATCGTGGAAATAGAAATCATCCTAGTCATTGACTTAAAAGAAATGTCACTTTGGAATTTCAAAAGTTCCTGAACCTCAACTTTCTGGAAGAGTAGTCTGAGGAATTAGCAGTATACAGTTGCTCTATCCTTACAGTTTGTAGGACTCTGGTATTGTCTTGTGTCAAATTTAAGGTAAAGGGGAGGAGGAGTCCTAGATGTCTAGATCCTAGATGATCCAAGATAACTCAGAGGGCTTCACACACCAACAGTCTCACATGATCTCACTGATCACCTTTACTGGAACTGTGCAAAGGCAGATTAAGGCTGGTTGTGTCAAACCTGTGTTGTATAAAAGGAATATCTCAGGGAATCGTTCTGGGTCCTGCCTTCATATCAGAGGCACAGCAACAGAGCATCAGAATTTGGCATGGTGCTTTTAAAATGCCTGTAAGTTAAGTTAAATATTATCAATTTTTGTTGTAAACTGGTGACTGTGGACCAGAACCAAAAAAATCTCACCCAGACTTTAAAACATCATGTTTCTATCACTTTCAAGTCATGCTGCCAAGTTACAGTATTTGATGAAGTGTTCTGAATTATTAAAAGTGATGGGAAAGAAACATTTTTTTAATCTCATAATTTCCTTCTTTCTTTCAGCCAACCAAACTCTAAATGCTTGACCATGTTATTAGACCTCCTACAACCTGTCACTCTGCTTGAAAGAAATGCCATTTTTTTCCCAGCAATCACTTGAGATTCCTGGACATATGGTGTCTCCTTCTGTAATTTTGTTTGATCTCGAGAAAAGTGAAATCATCAAAGCTTTTTTTTCCCTAGTAAAAAATAGCCACAAAGAAATGTAATTTTTGTTGGAATGCTCATCAGGTTAACAGAGACTTAAATACTTGAGACAAAATGGTGTCATGTGGATCTGGTTAAAAGATGTTAAGCTTGCTCTTCTGATTTAAAACAAGCTTGACTCTTTTATTTGACAGAGTAAGTTACAGTTCATTGACTTTGCAAATGTGCTTGTCTGGTTTAGGACTGGGTGGGTTTTTTCCCTTATAAATGGGGCTAGAACATAGTGTTGCCTTTAGCTTTTGGAACAAAGTCTGCAATTCATAACTTCTTTCTGATGAAGGAAACTGTGATTTGACCTGGATCAAACAGACATACCAGATATCCTTTCCAATGAAAAATACTCTCCATGAACTACCTGTGATGATTGGTAAATGATTTCAAAATGAGTATTAGAGCAGGGTTTTAAAAATAAAAGTATAAATTGCTAACACATCTTTTTGAGACTATAAATACAAATACTGTGGCTTCACTTGTTTTGATTTAAAATATTAGTTTTCATTTTCTTGGTGTTACACCCCTTTAAATCATTAGGTAGCACTAGTGTGAGAGAAGATTCCATGTCTTTTGAAGGGTTTGTTAGTCAGTTTAAATTACATCCCAATGTGGGATTCTTCTGGATGATCAATTTCACAACATTTCAATTTGCAGCATAAAAAAAACACCCATCCAAAGACAATGGTCTGACTGTCCTCAATTAATCTTCAAATCCTTCAATGGATTGACCTAAATTACAAAGTCATTTGCTTGTTCTGTAGTTATGATATCCCATGGCTATAACAATGAAATTGTTAATCTCAAAAGTGAAGTTTGTGTACAGAAAACCAGCAACTGGGCCATGTTTTTAGAACTTGCTTCATGATAGATCATAATGACCTCAACTTTCACCATCACTATTAGAATTTAAATACATCTTTTACTCCAACTCTATAGGAATAATGTCAAAAAAGTATCCTATAAATCACTTTTCTGAAAATAAAAGGTGTAGTAAAAGCTGCAGAAATATTTCTGTATGTATTTACTATGCAGAGTATGATATGATTATATGATATTATATTAATTTTGTCTTAAGAAATGTGGATTTTGGAACAGCAGACAGTGGATTATACAATTAAACTGAATGCAGGGAATGTTTTGATGGAAAACCAGGGCAAAGTCTCTGTATAAATGCTGTAGTATCGCTTTGTTCTTTGGAGCAGCTAAGGAGGACACCTGGAGAATCCATACATTGTCTTAATCATTCTATGTGTTATGTGATCTTGGTGTTAAATTATTCCATAAGAAGTGTGTAGCCATGTAGACAGAGTTCATTTTAAAAGCAGGTTGTCTCCATGTTGGGTTTCAGAGATGGCATCTATAAGACAGAAGAAAAACAAAACAAACATGCCATTTATTGTTTTTCTGGTAAGACAGAGATGGTGTTGGCCTTTGCAGTCTGCTGTCACCTAACAGTATAAATTGTTATGGGAAGGTCTGGTTTGTCTTACAAAGATAGCATCTTGAAAAAGGTGTCTGTGTCTTCAGCAGATTCCATTTGTCTTATCACATCTGCATGTTCACTGAAAGCTCTTTGTACTACTGCTCCGAAACTTTTCAGTGTTACCACTTGTCAGTATGAAAGAATTACTTAGCATCACAAAAAACTGTGAGTTGTTTTGCTGAAAAATAGTTAAGGACACTACTGCCTGTCTTCCCAAAGCCAAAGGACAGATCTCAAAGTCAGTTCTTTCCCTGAAACGAGGCCAGGAATATTATGAAAATACATCATTTTTTTATTTGAACGAAAATCTTTTTTCAGGGTGAGAGATTACAAGGGATATCCTGGTCTGGTATCGTGATGATTCAACCTGGGGAAAATAAATAGTAAGCCTAAGGTGGAAGGCTGAGCAAGGCCTGCAGGCAGGGCCTCAGCAACCAGGCAGGAGGGCCAAAGGTGGCTCCTGTGGTACCATAACAACAGCATATGGAGATTACCAAAGAGGGTGGTGTAGCTTCTCAAAAAAGACTTTCCCCAGCTCGACATCTCTGCTCTGTAATCTCTGTTCAGAAGTGGAAAAGCAATACTGTTTTGTGATGGGCTGGAGTTTTTGTTTGACTCATTCTTTTAGATCCATTGGGGAAATTCCTTGTGCAAGGGTCAGGGAGATAGTTGATGCTCTGTTAGTCAGATGGAGAATAGCTCCTGAGAAGGATTGTCGATGAAACTTGGCTGCATCTCAAAACCTCTGGGAAAAGCAGATTCAGTCATCAGAAAAATAAAGGACTGAGAACTCTGGAGGATTCAAGGGAGCAGTAGCTCTATTGTCATGTAATGCTGAATTGCCAGAATAAAACTTGATTTTCATCATATTTTACAATGCACTGATTGTATGGAATCTATCAGTACAACAATAAGTTATGCCTTCACTATGATTATAGCACATTCTGTATAAGTGACTAAATGAGAAGCTAAAATTGCTGTGGCATAGGGATTTATATTACAATAGACATTTTTGCATAATGCTATGGTGATGCTTCAGATTTCCCTGACATCCACATCTTTAGAACACCCTGTAAAAGGACTTTGAATTAATACTGGCACAAGAGGAGGATAGCATTGACAAGATGGGAGTAAGAGACACACAGAAATAGACAAATCCTTAGCTCCTCAAAGGAGCTAAAAGGAAAATGGAGAAACAGCTTACTGCCATTAAAATTTAAGATTTTATATTTACAAGAGATGAGTAGAAAGGAGAAAGATTAGAAGCAAAGTTTGGATTTTCCATGTCAGAATACTCGCCGACACACCTCCTCTCAGGAATGCATTTGCTTTGTTTGTTACTGTTTGTTTCCAAAGCAGCAAAGCATTTAAACACTCAAAATTTGTGAATTTAAAGACAATCCTTCTCCAAACAGTTTCTGGTAGAAAAGATAGATATCTGGTCTGATTCATATAGATGCAAAGACAGTCTGAGATATCAAAATTTGGGAATGTCACATAACGTAAGCTATATCTATACTCCCCACTATTGAGTTATTAGTGCTGTAGTGAACATTTAGATGCAATTAAGGAGAAGAGAAATGTGTCAGGATTATTAGTGCAGCATCATGCATTACAGGCATGCTTGCAGCTATTGAAGACGGTTACCAAGTCAAAAATATCAATGATGTCTGAATGAGAATGAGGTTGATTACAGTCTTTTCTCATTCTTTCCTTGTAAAAAGAATGTGACAGTTCTGGGTGAACACTCTTAGTGTTTGAGTCCTAATGGAGGAAAAGCAGAGGAGAGAGACAGGAAAGCAGGGCAGAGCAGGACAAGGAAATTTAGTTCTTATAGTACAGGGGTTAGAGCAATCATGTGGGGTGTTGAATCACTAGCTCCACATTCCCTATGAGAAGATTTTAACATTCTCTTCCTATGATTAGTAGTATACTCACCAGAGAATTTCTTTATATATTAAGAGAATATTTCAGGTGATTAAATAGAGGTCTCTTGTGCCATTGTAGATGCCTGAGAGATACTCCCTGATACCTGCACAGGTGACTGATAGATACAAGGTATGAATATGCGAGACACATCACTTTCTAACAGAAACTCGTCCTGGATCGAGTCGTGTGGTGCCCTGTACCTGAAAAGCACGTACAACCTGCAGCTGTAGTGTTTGCAATAGACACCTTTCCATCTGGAGCTTTTGTGGTTTTAATATAATTAAATATTAATTGACCTAGAAAGTAAGAAATGGAGGAACTTCCAGACTAACGAAACTCACCTGAGAGACGGGACTCTTGGTTTTCAGTCACTTTCAGGTGCAGATTTACCAGAAAGGGGTCATTAAAAGGAGGGAAAGACAAGCAACACAGTATCTGGTCTCCTGGGGAAAGAAGAAATATGAATTCCTGGTGTGCCGGAGAATGGCCTCAGACATAGTGTGACAGCCTTTGTGCTTCTTTTGCAAACCAGATCTAGCCAGCAAATTGGACTTGTATTTACTGATGATTAAAGACTTGATCAAAGTGTGACAAACTTGTTTTTCACAAAAACAAAGCAGTACTTCTGCTAATGAATCCTCTTAAATTTTTATATTAGAGTGTTAAAAATTAGAACGTAGACAAGGGAAAGACTCAAGACATATGGCTATGGAAAAAAAAGAAAATACTAATGTATATGAAACTTATCAGGTCTTTTTAAAGGTAAATACATATTTTTAAATTTTTCTTTTTACTCTCTTTTGCCTGGTCTTGGAATTGAGATGATCATACATAGCTTTGAGTTTAGCCACATATGCTAAGCCACAGAAGGCGGACCTTGTTTTCAGCTTTTACAAATGAGCAGAGACATTTTTCAGATATCTTTCTTTGACTTTGTACTGAAATGAGAAGTATGTGGGAACAACAAATACAAACTACAGCCATACAGCTAGCAGCAGTCACTTGAGTATAGCTGATCAACTACTTCAAAGCCTCATGCCATGTCTTTCCTCCCAGAAGTCAGCTGTTGACTATTGTAATAGCTGGCAGGATCTGACTGTTCAGAATCACTGGCACCTTGCCAAGAAACAGAGTCTGTTTAGAGTGGATTTGGATGTATTGTAAATGAAGCAGAATATATAATGCTTTAAAGTCAAGGACAACTGTCGGTTCTGCCGAGGGGCTAGATGAGGCAAGAAGGAATTACACAATCACTTGAAACTGTAAACATTCAGACCTAATAAAAAAAAGAGGCCCAGCAGCAATGAAACATGAGATTAGCCAGAGAGCAATTATCCCAGTAATAATATGGTATATATTTTTTCTTTACTGCTCTTGTGTGGATTACAAATGGATTCAAAAACAGAGCTGGATAAGTCTGGGAATATTTTACTTATACTCTGTTTAGGAGACAGCAGGAAAACATACAAAGACTTTGAGTTTTGTAGAGGCCTTTGTTTGACCTTATAGACAACAAACAATAACAACAAAACCTGAAAAGCTTAAGAAGGAAGAAATAAAATCTGAAAAAAAAATATGCTGTATTTTCCCTTTCAAGCTCACTTACTAAGTGGACCAGATCCTAGATTTCTGTTTCCACACTTAAATGGCCTAACAGCCTGCTTCTCCTTCATTATCTTTTACTATATCTATACAATTACTCAAAAAAATTAAAGCTGGGGGATCATCTCCTCTGACAGAATATTCACTTGAGATAACAAAATTCAATGGAATAAAAAAATGCAACTCCTTTTGTGTGTGTGTGTGTGTGTGTGTTTGCAACCTTCACCTAAAGTATTTTATTTTTCTCTGAAACTCTGATTAACGTTGGAGCAAAAGGCTATCCAGCAAAGGCTATAGTTTCTATCTTCACCTTTTCCTTTATCTTCACCTTCACCTTTCCTTGCTTTTAGAGCACCTCAAAGTGCTCTAATTTTTATTCTATCAGTGAAAAAAGCATTTCATTTCTCATACAGTTTTCTTATTTCCAAAGAGCAATTTCTCTCCCCTCCAAGATGGAAGAAAAAGAAACAGTTTCATTGATCAACTTTGCAAAATCAGAAAAGACTCTTAAAAACTGCATAAAAGTAAAAATGTTTGGTTTGGTGAACACTAATCCCAATACCAACCAGTGTCAAAAACTAGACATGCAAGACAAGGAAAAACAAGAAATTCATTGCCCACTTCACATGGGCAAGTATGCGTTCAGCCACCTCCAGGACAGCAGGGCTCTGTTACACATAGCAGTTACTGAGGAGAAAAACCACCACAATTCCAATCAAACCCTCTTCCTCTTTCTTTCCATATGGCCTGGGATATCCCTTTGTTCAGTTGGGGTCAGCTGTCCTGGTTGTGTCTCCTGTCACCTTCTTGTGCATCCCCAGCCTGCTCGCTCATAGGATGGGATGAGGAGCAGAAAAGGCCTTGATGATATGCAAGCACTGCTCAGAAAAAAACAAAACGTCTTTGTGTTATCAACATCATTTTCAGTGGAAACCGAAAACACAGTCCCATATTAACTACTATGAAGAAAATTAACCCTATTGCAGCCAACATCAGCACAATCAGTCAAAAAGTTTTGATCTAAAAGTCATCATGCATTGCAATATGCACATGTTTTTTAAAAAGCAAATTATGAATCTCAGCATTTTTTTTTTCTGCCTGTAAGCTTTAGAGTTGAAAGACAGTGGAATTTTGAGGGGGTTTGCATTTTGCTGCAAATACTTTGACAATCTTCTGATATCATACTTGGTAGAAATTACAGCATCTAAATCTGTAATCAATGAAAAATGCTGAAAACACACAGCAAAATGTGCAAAAGTCAACAGATGCAGAATACAGATGGAGAGCAATTGGCACACTGCCTAACACCTTGTACCTATAACTGAGAAGCTATTTTGTCTTGATTTCCTCCATTTCCTCTTAACAAGATTCTTCTTCCAGCTTTGTAAATCATGTATAACCAAATAGGTAACAAGGTCTCTCACAGGTGAGTGCTTGGCTGCTTCCCTGGGAACTGGAGTGGGGAATCATAGAATCGTTTTGTTTGGAAAAGACCTTTAAGATCAAGTCCTAATCACTAACCTAACACTGCCAAGCTCATCATTAAACCACATCCCTCAGCATCTTATCTATGTGTCTTTTAAGTATCCCCAGGAATGGTGACTCTACTGCTTCCCTGGGCAGCTTTTTCCAGTGTCTAACAACTCTTACTGGAAAAAGTTTTTCCTAATGTCGAATCTAAACCTCCTCTGGTACAACTGAGGCCATTTCCTCTTGTTCTATCATTTATTACTTGGGAGAAGAGACCAACTCCTACCTTACTCCATTTCCTTTCAGGTAGTTGTAGAGAGGGACCACTTCTCACTTCAGCCTTCTCTTCTCCAGACTAAAGAATCCCAGTTCCCTCAGCTGTTCCTTATGAGACTTGGTCTCAGTTCATTGCCCATCTCTGGGCATGCTCCAGCATCTCAATGTCTTTCTTGTAGTGAAGGGCCCAAAATGGAACATAGTATTTGAGCAGCTGATGCCTGCTTCATGGACAGGCAGTGGCTGCTTGCAGCCCTGTGTACTGCTGCAGGATGCCTCATCAGGGCCGAGGCACTGCTGTAGCTGGTTTGTCATTTCTTCCCTTCCTGCCTTTCAGTGCTTAGCCTGTCAGCATAACCCACCAGCCTACAAGAGGTGGCAACTGAGGACTCCAACATTTGGGTGTTAGCTGTTGTAGTGAAAGAAATTACCACCCATGAAGCCAAACCCAAGAGGCATGTCTCTCTTCACTTACTTAAATATATGTGATTAATACTTTTCAGCCCTTTAGAGACCTTGTTCCTTGCCACTCTACCACAGATTAAAAATTCATTAATTGGTCAATATTTATTAAATCTACTTGGAGGGACCTAGGTGGAAGGGGTTGATGGAGGGCTCTGAATTTCTTTCCAGAAGACAGAATAATAATCTGCTCTTACTTGTTGATTCTTTCTTTGAATTGATATACAACGGTTAAAATTAGATTGTCTTAAGTAGTGGATCCTACCTGCATGAGACCCACCTCCAGGCTCTAACACTGGTTATCAAAAATGTTTCTCTTTTGCTTTCAAAAGACTAGCTACAATAATATTCATAATATAAATCCCAGCTTTGGAGTCCTTTAACTACCTTGGTAATGGAATGCTACAAAAGTTAGAAGTCAAAACTATGGAAGGAGGAACACTTCACAATGGTAAGTAAGATAAAAACAAGTAAAAATGAGGAACACACCAAAGGACATTCAGGAAAATACCCCTGACATTCAAATAAGCTGTTGGTACCCAGATTCCTATATTCTGTAGCCAAATTACTCCAGTCTTGGCTGTTTGCTTTCCCTTCAAATGAATGTTTAGTGAATTATTACTTGTAGAATAATTATTTCAGTTATTCTCTTACTGCCTCTACTTTCCTTTCTGTCCTGACAAACAGGTGCATAAATTCCAAAATTTGTTTTTCTGTGACTCAGAAGTAGAATTTCTAGAGAAAAGAGGCAATGAGTTTCATAAAGTAATCTCTGAAATCTAATTGTAGTGTCAATTATAATAAAAATGTCCCCATTACTGACCAAAACCAGAATAGGGAAGAGGCTCTTAAGTAATTGAATGATATTGATATATGAAGCCACTGAAAGCAGAAGCTAATCAGCTTAGTGGCATTGCTGTAATGTACTACAGTGCGATTCCATAATTTAGACAGCTTTGCATCTTTAAGAGATTGGACATTCTCTATTTTGTTTCTTGTAGATTTGAAGCCAATGAAATGACCACTGATTTACTGAAAAGGAGCATTATGCCAATGCTGATGCTTTTGAAAATCTCATCTTCAAAGCACTGTGGAAGTAATTGAGTAAGTATGTTGGCATGGACTGTGGAAGGGAAACCAAATTGCTTTTTAACACCACCTAATGGGCTATAATGGACTACATTTAATTAGAATCTCTAAAGAATTGCTGACCAGAACAAAAAGAATTATTTGGCTTTTAAGAAAACAAGTATTTATAGAAAAATAAATTTTAAAAAATCCGGTTAGAAACAGCATCTTTAACTCTTCAGAAGAGACCTCTGGGCACTTAAAAACTGCTGAACTCCTACAAGAAAATGTTTGTTGCACAATGCAATTTTTCTGCCAACATCCAGTAGAGATGTTGTGATTTACAAGACGTAAAGACACCACTCTTTAAATTTCCAAGCAGTAAAGCTGTTTTTGAACAGCAACTGCAACACCACACACCTGGAAATATGGCTGGAATGCATATTTTTGCTTTGCAGTTGGAATTGTAGCATCCTTGAAAGGTTTCAGAAAGTCTGTATATTGGGTTTTTTTTTTTGAGAGAAGCTAAGGGTCTTCTGATAGTGCAAAATCTTATATGATTTGGACCAAAGCAAAATGGCACCTCAAAAATCACATTGCATTCATTTTGTAACTAGAATTATAGCATTTGGGATTTTTTAAAAAATTAGTTTCTTCATTTGTTAGGATGGTTTTGTATAATTATAGAGACAATATTTTTTTTTTAACTGTTTTGTTTTTTTCTAAAAATCATTGCCAACATGAGCAGAAGATAATACACAAAATCCAAAATTCCTTTCTGAAAATATTATGTTATGCCATTTACCAAATCAGGAACTTCCATTTCTCATCAGCCTTAAAACAATATATTTTGGTGTTAGAGCAAAACACATCTATCTTCTTACAGATATTTCATTTTCTGTAAAATTATTTTAAACTACTACCCAGAACATAGATAACCTGCCAGTATTTGTCTTTAAAGTAAACCCACTCCATATTCCATTTTTCCTTCCCTAATTTATGCCCTATAAATATGGTTTCTCTTGTTGAAAAGTAGTCCCATTTAACAAAATCAGCAAATAACCAGAACAACGAGAAATATATCAACTCTTTTCCCTTTGGATTCTCACTGGCCTTCCAAGCACTCAGCCTCACTTTTCTAGGCAATTCTGTGATTGCCAAGCTTTGTCAGACATGTAGAATGTGTAGCCCCTTCCGCCTCATACCTCGGTCCAGCATGCCCTCCGTTTATATTTCTTCTTTCCATTTACTGAGAGTATTACACCTCTTCACACTTTCAGAGGTCAAATAAAGGAAATGAAGATTCAGTAAGAAGCTAGTGCTATAGTTCCGTACAATAGCTAGCTGGTCTTTATTGCTGGTTCATTTCTTTGTTTTATTTCCCATTGTAAATAAAAGCACAATCAAATGAAAGAACATGCTAAATTAGCAGTGAGGAGGATGCTCAAAGTAAATGGAGGCAATTCTACTGGAATATGAGATATAATCTTTAACCTTTCAGATTTTGTGAGGTTAGAAGGCAAGAAGGTGAGTGCATTAATTCTTTCTCAGGCTTCCCATTGCAATACAAGAAGAAACAATATCTTTGATGGGTTTTTTTGTACCTTCAGTGTGGCTGTTTCCAGTAGAATTGTTTTTGGCATCTACAAAGCCTGACTGTCATAGGCAACCCACTCTACACAATCCTGATGCAGTCCATCATTGTGCATGTCTGTTGCTTATTCCAGTAGAAACATGGACTAATTATTCTAGTCTCTTGAGCAGGTTCAAAGAGGGATTTTGATGAACAGAATGACCTTACAGACTCCTGTTCTGGTCACTTTCGGAATACAATAACAACACAGTTTCTCCTGAATGAGATGCTTTTGGATTATCTGTGCCTGAGTACTTCAATTAAAAGCTCATATTCTTCCTGTATATTTAAAATTGTTTACTGGTTATTCTCATCCAACAAGCCTGCAAATGTTTATACAAAGTTGTGCTTACCACGTAGGCTAGATTTTTTTTTTTTACAATACTTTAAGATGTCATATTACTCATCAACCTGTGACACATAAATTTTCTGTCTGCACACCACCCACATAACACACTTTAACTAACTGCATTATACACATACCCTTTTTTGTTCATATTTTGACTATTCTTCATTTAGTTATTATGGAAATAGTTGTGTTAGTGGCATATTACTGACACCACCACTGACACAAAGGCAGAATTTAATTTATTTGTCTCATGTTTTGAAATGCAGTAAGCTCACTAATTATCATCCTTTTCTTCCATCTGTAAATGTAGTCAGGCTCATTGAAGTGTTCTATATGTTCTCACCTACTTTGCAGTGAGACTGAATAAAAGCAAACTCAAAGAAAAATGCTACTTCTCAAAATTATGTCCAAGTTTATCTACTGGAACCTTGGAGAAAATAGTTTAAAGCTTTTTAACATAAATATTTACGCTACAAACTGAGTCAGATCCTTTTTTTTTTTGATCTTTTTTCAACTTTTCTTTTTAAATGGTTAGCAGTTTGAAGTGGTTGAGACCATTATTTGGGGTGTTGGCAGTAAACAAGTCTGTTGTCATTCTGACAAGACATTTAAAATCTCTCTTTTAATATTCTTCTGCATTTAAACTTTTCATTACTCTGTTTTTCATTCATTGTATGAATTTTTCTCACCAAATAAGGGGTGATATTTGGTCATTTCTCCCACGGCCTAGAGTGGAGATAGTATTTTAATCTTTCATTCTAATGTGAAACGTGTAATGTTACTAGTGGAATCAATAAAAATATTCAATACATGAATAAAAAATGAAGTTACTACAGATAAGAGAAAGACTTCCCAAAAGCTGTGTACCACCAACACTGTATGCAAAATTCATTCTGTTGAGAGCAAGACATTTAAAGCGGAGCTATACATAGATTCAAAAACAATGAATATTGTTCTAAATGATTTTGGCTTTAATTTTTAATCTTTTGCTCTGTATTCCCTAATGTACCAAAGAGACAAGCCCAGCAGTGCTTACTCCATGCCGAACCTATTGATAGGCTTAACTTTAAAATTTATGACAATGGTTAAACATTCTAAAGGATTGCAGCCTAACATCTTCTGTATCTATCATTCCATAATCCCACTGAATAGACCTACAAAGCTACAGAATGAGCAAAATTCCGTTCCAGAATATGTTCCAAGAAGCTCTGAGAACAGAGCTTTTCTGCCTTGAATTTTTAGCTAGAATTTAAGGATAGAAAGAACAGTCAGGTGATCTAGTTTGAGCTGTGTCAAAGGCCTTATATTTCACTCAGGAGTGAAGGTGCACTACCGTGTACTTTTGATAGATTACAAAATCTTTTTTGGACGTGGCCTCAGTCATATTTTCTCTTTCTACATTTATGCTGGATCGGAAATCTAAAGTACAGTGACATAACTTCCTCTTCTGGAAACTCTAAAACCAGCTATTCCAATGAATTTTACACACGAGTTTTGTATGCATTTCATATAAAACTTTGAAGAGAACTTGGATGCCTGCAGAAATCTGTGTAATTGGCAGCTCCATCCCAGGATAGAAGCGATAATGGAGAACAGATGAGCTTAATGTATGAGTCCCTGGCTGTAGAACAAAGTATAAACAAAACCAAAATCTCTACCAGCTTGACCCAGGGGAATTCCTTTTCTGGATCACAACCTCCATCTTTATGAGAGTATTTGACCGAGATGATATTAAATATGTTATCTCCTACTGAACAAGTAGGAGACAATCGTAGTCCTATGTCTGTGACTACTCACCTTAAAGATGGCAGAGCAAAACAAAGTCCTCAAAAAAGATTTTGGAAGAACTACGAGTTCCTTCCACCACTCCAAAAGAACAAAAACTTGTAGGACCCACCCCATTAGAAGAAATAGATTTGTCTTACAGTTTGACACACATGACAGGGCTTGTCCTAGATTTTACTAATATCTTTAAATGGATGATTCTTGTTTTAGTACTTGAGATTGTAGTAAATCTTGTTTGTACTAACAGAGAGAGATAAGCTATTCTCCATAATTTTAGAACGATCATGGAGGTCAGGTGAGGTGTCTGAGGACTAGAGAAAGGACAATGTCGCTTCAATCTCCAAAAAGGGCAAGAAAGAGGATTTAGGAAACTACGGTCCAGTCAGCCTCATCTCCATCCCTGGAAAGGTGATGGAACTGCTCATTCTGGATGTCATCTCTAAGCACATGAAGGAAAAGGAGGTTTTCAGAAGTAGCCAACAAGGGGAATTCCTGTTTGACCAATCTGACAACCTTCTATGATGGCATAACTGGCTGGGTAGGTGAGGGGAGAGCAGTGAATGTTTTCTACCTTGACTTCAACAAGGCTTTTGACACTGTTTCCCATAACATTGTCATAAGAAAGCTTAGGAATTGTAGATTACATGTGTCTGTGGTGAGGTGGACTAAGAACTGTCTGAGTGACAGATCCCAGAGGGCACAAGTTAGAGGCCTGTGACCATTGGAGTTCCACAGGGTTCTGGGGCCAGTCTTATTCAATATCTTCATCAAGCTCGCTGATGACACCAAAGTGGGAGGACTGGCTGATTCCCCAGAAGGCTGTGCTGCCATTCAGCGGGATCTCAACTGTCTTGAGAGCTGGGCAGAGAGGAACCTCATGAGGTTCAACAAGGACAAGTGCAGAGTCCTGCATCTGGGAAGGAACAACCAGTACAGACTGGGGATTGACCTGCTGGAGAGCAGCTTTGCAAAGAGAGATCTGGGAGTCCTGGTTGATAATAAACTGAACATGAGCCAGCAATGTGCCCCCATGGCCAAGAAAGCCAATGGCATCATGAGATGCATCAAGAAGAGTGTGGCTAGCATGTCAAGGGAGGTTCTTCTCCCCCTCTCCTTTGCCCTGGTGAGGCTTCATCAGGAGCATTGTGTCCAGTTCTGCGCTCCCCAGTTTGAAAGAGACAGGGAACTTATGGAGAGAGTCCAGCAGAGGACTACAAACATGGTTAGGGGACTAGAACATCTCTCTCAGAAGGAAAGGCTGAGAGACCTGGGGCTGTTTAGCCTAGAGAAGATTAACCTTATCAACACTTATGAATACCTAAAGAGAAGTATCAAGAGGATGAGTTAAGTCCTTTTTCTGTTGTCCCCAGTGACAGGACAGGGGATAAAGAACACAAACTGAAACACAGGAAGTTCCAGTTGAATATGAGAGGAAATTTCTTTCCTGTGAGGATGAGGAAGCCCTGAAACAGGCCGCCCAGAGAGGTTGTGGTGTCTTCTTCTCTGGAGGTTTCCAAAAACCACGTAAACACATTCTTGTTTAACCTGATCTGTGTTAACTTGCTTTTTGGGTTTTTTTGGACTAGGAGATCTCCTAGTCAGTGAGTCTAGAAGTTCTACATCTACCAATTTTGAATTATCTTCCTCATATACAGCCACAAGTCTTATCAAATTTACCTTCTTGTTTGGTGAGTCAAATCACTCACCATGCTACCTGTGTGACTTGATGCCTGTTTTACATCTTCTGTCACTTGGAGCTGTACTTCCATATTGTCCCTGAAGTATGAAAAACCAGCTCATGGTCCTGTTACAGTTTTGATCTTAACAAAACCAAATATAAGGACTGTATACACTTCAGGACCTTTTGATAGAATCAGCTGGCTTTAATACACTTGTGTACAGTAATTGTACTCATTCCCTCTTTAGTCCATGTCAGCTTCCGATAAGACAGAATATAGAATTTTTGCATGCTGTGTTTGGCCTTCTAAAAGTGCCTACCTGTCTCCACTTATTACAAATCAAGCTGATTAGCTTAGGCTTGATCTTGACTTGAGTTTGATTAGATGACTTCCATCCTTCTCAGTTTTCCCTCATCTTTCCCCTTTAAATAAATGAAAAATTATCATTAACTCCTCTTGATATAGAAATATACAAAGTAGTCATGTTGGGGTGTCTACCATCTTCTATGATCTTCTACTTTCCATGAAAGACTTATTCTCTTGCTCTATGCCCTAGAGCATTACCTCAGAGGTTGCTAGACTAAAAAGCCATTAAAATGTTTGTATTTAACTTTTGAGTCAAACCACTTGATAAATAATATATTATTTCTATAAATAATATAAATCACAAATAAATACTTGGAGTATCACTGAGGTAAAGCCCATTTCCCGAGTGGAATGTTTGTATTATGGATTCCAATAGCCAGGGATCTCCAAGGCTGACTAGTTTCTACTTCAAAGAAACTAGGATAACCGGAATCCCCGACAATTCAAAACAATAACAGGATCACCTCAATGTTCCGGCCTTTAGATGCCTACACTGTGCAGTTTATTTGGAGAGTGGGAGGAAGATGGACACAGTGCTGCACACATCCTTTTTTTGTTTATTTGAAAAAAGTAACTGTCAAAATATTTCAATTTTCTCACTTGCAAGCGATGACATCTGTTGCTTTAACATTTCTATGGAGCTCAATCAATGGTAGACTCATTAGAACAGGTGGACCTGTTTTAGCAGAGGTGTTGGACTAGATGATTTCTAAAGCTCCCTTCCAATCCATACCATTCTGTGATTCTATGTGATTCTAGCTAAACTATTACTTCCCTTTGAAATATTTGCTCTTAAGCCTTTGCAATACAGAGAACAGTTTTACACTGGCAGAAATCTCACCTGCATGATTATGTAGGTGTTTCCAGTTCTTATCTGGTAGTCTGTTGCTGTCTTTGCAGTAGCTTGTGGGTAGACTGTGAGATAGGCTTAACATTTATGACTCATCTTTAGCCTTTCTTAATACCAAGTTGCCAACAATCTGCACTTCAGTGAGTAATACACTTGGTTCAGCTTTACTCAGTCACTGTGATGTAAGTAACTGATAAAATACCATCTCTCCTTACTAGTGTTTGACATTTCAGTTTTACTAGGGTTCACCCAACAAGAAGAAAGTAATTCAAAGAATGAATTTCTCAGTGGAAAGAGAGATCTCCTGCAAGGGAAACCACTTATGTAGCAGTGACAAAACTACCTATTATCTAGGCTACAGATTCATGAGAGGAAGAAGAAGAATATTCATACCTTAAAGTACACTGTCATCTATGTTACGTAGTGTAATTATTTTTTTTTTAGAATTACTTCTGTCACTGGCCTATTGCTACAGCAACATATTCCTTGAAGAAGTGATGAAAGTTTGAAAAAAAAAAAAAAATCAGCTTCCAAACAGGAAGGCCTGAAATCCAGAACAGGACATTTCAACCTTTTTCAGGCTCCCTGAAGGATTGTCAATGAATATTCAGACTCCTTTACAAATTTTTCTTATTTTTGTAGCTATAAGTAAATATCAAATTGAGTTTCCTTATTGTCTTTCATAGGTGTTTCAAAGTTGGTCTAGAGCTGACCTGGTTGGTCAGACCACACTTTAAAAGATCCCAGAGTATTGCAGATCAACCTGTCATATATAATGGGAATCTCTAGATTCTACATGGCACAGTATACATATTTACTTACAGCAGTGCAACAAATTATTTGAAAAGACAAGTTCTTGGTAGCCACATAGTAGGAAAAGTTAATGATGAATTATGCACATTAAGTAGATCTTACATCTACTTAATACAGAGACATTAACCAGGCTCCTAGAGCAGCATAATCACATTCACACAGTACTCTACCAAAAATCAATTAGCTTGGACATTTTTCTACACAGATTATTGACCTGACTGAAACACTGTGGTTATATTTGTTTAAAGTCAATGATGCCTCCATATTGTATGGATATGGCATTTTTTTGTTCAGAAATTTACCTTTTCAACAAGTAGTGACCCAAATATATCCTTATTTTCCATCACTGATCATTCTAATCAGGACACCTACTCCTCTCATACAGAACAAATAAATGTAGATGCAGTTTGTCAGCAAGATAAAGCCACACATCTGAATACTAAAATGAGATTATTTTTCCAGACTTTACCATTTATCTGGTGGCTTGTGGGCCAGGTTTCATTCTAAGTTTTAACACTGAGAGGCTGTCCTGAAACATGGGTAACCATATATCTCCTTAACTAACTGAATAAATCTGTATCTGCTTTAAAATACATTGTAGCTGTATTTTTCCACTGTTTTTATGGATGGCTAATTCTTTTGTGAATTTCATCACTCTTGCATATAATGATTTGAAGTGGTTGTGAGACCTGTGAGTTAAAGATATAACTTGTGAAAGGAATTTTATTTGTCCAACTTGAATAACCTTTCACTTTTATGCCTGCTTCATGTATCACAAGAAAGGTTAAGTGGAATCTCATTTGCCTATTTTCCCTTTTTCCTTCTTGCAGAGATAAATTTACTCCTCTAGTGTTTCTACCCCTTGTGATTTTAAAATGATACTTGTGATATTTCCTTCCTTATTTTTAACTTTCATCGGTTATAGGATCATGTGGAAAAACTGCAGATTTGTACATTCTGACTGTGGAAAACACTTTGTAAATAGGACTTAGGTGTACTCTAAATAAAACCAATGCCTCTCTTTCCTGTAATTACCTCAGTAAATTTTATGGTTTTTAATTCAGTCTTAACAGCAGTAGTTCCTGGGAATGGAGGGAGAATAGTGCCTCTGTCTATACTAAACAAACCTGATCTTTTCATGCCTGCAGTATGAATGAATTTCTTTGTGTTCCTCCCCTCTCTGTTATCTCTCCCTAAACACATTCAGTTTCTGCTATAACCACTACTTACCCAATGTTCTGAGAAAATGGCTAATGTGAAGACAGCATTGCATTGCCAGATTATCTCTGGGTTGAATCATTGTAGTATATATGTATCATCAGTGTCTTGCCATCACTTTATATTTCACCGAAATACTGCCTGAAGGTTTTATGAAAATGCATGTAGTGTCTGTTATAACAAGGAACAGAAAGTACTTGATGTGTTCCACCACAGAAGAGAATTCATGAACAGGATCAGAGACTAGTAAAGGCATGATACTGCTGGAAGGAAATTTTGTGCCAACAATGTGCCCTCATCTCATCAATGACAAATGCTGGCATGTCAGTGAAATAGCACAACAACCAGAAAAGGTTAGACAAAGCAGCACACTCTAAATGAGACCTTGGACTAAATCCTCTGTAAAGTAACAGGAAATCTGAGTATGAAATGTGATGATCAGATACGTCTAATGAGTTAATGTGTTACACGTATGAAGTACATCAGAATCTGAAACTTTCCTGAACATTCTTTCAAAACAATTGGAAATGGAGAATATCATCAACTTTGGGTGTATAAAGTGAGAAAAGTAATAGTTCTTTAGAAGAGCAGTCCCATATTCCAAATGCTTTATGCATATTCCCACAGAGCAGCTCCAATGTGTGTTCTGCATCTTAGATGAAGCATGGAGGAATGATGCTTCAAGTTTAGCCCTGACTGCCTTTGTAGAAGTTTTGTAAGTGAGTTTCTTCTGCAGTGATTACAGGAGATGGTATACTAGAAAGTGGAATTTTAGGAAAATAATTTGCTTACCAAATCATATAGATTATTGTACAGGACAATGTATTAGATATATGCTAATGAACTTCTGAAACCATTCAGTTCAACAGTTTGCAAACATGACTTAATTATAGTTTAGATGCATAGGAACTTGCTATAAATATTGTTTTTAAATGGATAATTCCTCATCAAAATATAGCTTTTATTTTTTTCCCACCAATCTCTTTTACCAGCCAACTAATCCATGGCTTCATAGATAGACTCACAGCCAATGAAACTTGTAAGTTAGAGCCACTCCATGTTTAGAGATCATTAAATCCAGTATTATTTTCCAAATATTTAGGACAGATTTTGCATCTACACAAAAAATTATTTTTCTGCTTTTTTCTGAAGTTGCCAATTTTTAAATTGTTTCCATGAAGTATTATTTCCCATGTTTCTCAACACTATGCTGCAGTATATACAACACTTTGCATATATTAGGAAAGATCTTAGCCAGAAAACTACCAGATAGTCAAATGTATGTCCTAAATCTGCATTTTCTAGTATTTGAAATTTAAAATTACCTGGGAGTCACAGAGTTAGTAACAGTAACAGAGGAAAGAAAGGAAAAAGTACTAGGAAACCTTGTGAAACTAACTTGGACACTATGACTGATTTTGGAACAAGTATGTTGTTAGACCTAAGGAGAGTAGGAAAACTAGAGAGAGAGTTAAAAGAAGTACTGCTGAAAAATAAGAACAGCATAAGATCATAGCATAGTACTGCTTCTGCTGTACAATTTTGTTCTTGCTATCTTTGATTTAATGTTTTGAATATAACACAACTCCCAACATTTTACAACATGATTAATACCTTCAAGACTATTGTGATTTTAAGAATGTAAAATGGATAATATTCTGTCCCTTTTTTCTTTTCTTTTATCAAGTGAAGGTAAAAATTTATGCAGGTTACAAAAATTTCCAAATCAGTCAAGGGAAGAAAAACTCATCAATAACATTTTATTTCAAAGACACCATCTCCTGTTGACGACTTTTCTTGGCTATGTATTGATGGAAGCTAGGAGACTATTCTAGATGCACATCACTACCTGTAAGAGTTTTCTTCAAATACACCTTACTTAGCTAGTGCTAAGATACTGTAACTTTGGATTTTGTGATGTAAATAATTTTAATTGAATTTTCAGTCTGTAGGCTTAAATCAAGTAAAGCACATGGGCATCAACTTCACCTCAGGCACAAAGATATCCCATTTATTTTTCTGAGGCTGTTCAAATATTTGAATACATGTTTAAGCTAATTCTTTTGCTGTTACTGTAATGTGACAGCTGTCACAACAAAGGCAGTCTCACATTTTAGAAAACTAATGCTTTTACTAAGTCATGGTGTTGAGGGGGGAGACCATATAAGAAAAAATTTAGATCCATTATACTAATTCATGAAATGTCATTTTGCATGTTTTACTTGACTGAAATAATTAATAGATAATATTTATGTAATTATTTAACAAATTTCAGACTGCAGCTGGCATCTTTTAAATATTACATAACTATTCATTTAGTGTAAAATATGGTAAATTATATAGCAAAATGCTTTCAAATCTAAGCCAATCTGCTTAATGTTTATATAATTATCTGTAAAATATCATGTGCTGTATGAATTTTCACATTTTCCTGTAATATATAAATCTGTAGATGGCATGTGACAAATTAACATACTGATGTCTTCTATAATTGGTAAAAATTTATACATGTTTACACATTGCAACTCTTTTCATAGCAACTCTTGGGCTTATTTTTTTTATTGTTTGTCATATATCTGAGTCCTGAGTTATTAACTAACACAGTTTTATCAGGTAGTGTTTATTTCTCTCACATGTATAATAAAAGACATGCTGAACAATCTGTAGTACAGAGATTGAGTTCTTTTACATTTCAAAAAGCACAATGGTGGGAATTGAAGACACTTGGTGTTAGTTTGACTCTACTGAAGCTGACTGTAAAACTTGCATTAGTTCTGGAAGCTACAAATCTACGTGTGTTCAAAGTGCACTTAGACAAATACCAGGAAGATAAATCTATTTGGAGGTATTAAACACTATGTCTTTGTCTGTAGTAGTAAACCGAACAGACAAACAGAACTGAGGTTTCAGTACTAGCATGAGCCAGCCTACACTGTTGAATAGTTAATATGGTCACTAGCACAGCTTTGGAGTGAGGAAAGTAGCACTGCCCCAGGCAATGTTTGGGCATAGTGCAAGAATTTACATGGAGATGATGTTTTGCAGACAATCAGCTTGGAAGCTGCCTTCTGTCTCTGGAGGGAGAGAAAGCCCAGCTTTATGAACAAGTGCTGTCACGTATTAGTAAGTATTGATGTATCTGAGCAGCAAATACTGGAGACTGGGAGAATATGTGGGGAGTATAACGATAATTCTGGTCATTCTCTGCTACTGGCCATGGCTATCCCAGCGTGATCCTGTGGCTGATCATTTGCTACATGTGGCATTTCTAACAAGTCCAAGTGGTGCAGTTTGACAGTGCTACTCATTGTAAGAAATTCTCACAAGGTTTGTTCAGAGCAGAAAAGATACAAAGCCTGTATCTGGTGATATCAGACACTTCATAGCTTTTACAGGAGTGATCTACACTCCTCAGAGCTGTGCTAGTGGGAAGATCTCCAGATACACAAAGAGTAAATATAGATGGGAAGGTGGAAGGTACCATGGAATCGTGGTCTGTTCATGCAGTGTGGCTGTCCTTGGACATGTATGAACTGGAAATGAGCCTCCTCAAAGCCTTTGCTGAGTTTTCATTCAACTTTGGACTGAAGGTCATAGGTATGAGATATTCCATCTTGATTGTAGATCAAGGTGCCTCTGCCTTCTAAGGGTAAAGCTGAGGTAGGAGATAGGAAAATTTTTGCATACAGAGTTAGGCCTATGTTCATTTCCCAGTTCCTAAGACAGAATAAATAATGGATTCCAAGTTTCCCTGACCACTCAGTCAATCCTTATGGAAAAATGATATTAAAATGCAAACAAGCCATTGTTAAGCTAAGTAAGATGTTATATCTATTACCACACTAGACGTGACTTTTTGATCATAAACAGTTGGTAGTGTAATCTAATTCTTGAATTAAAGGGAAAAACACATTAATCAAATAACACAAAAGGAACTAATTCATTATTCATTTTCAAAAGACATAAGCAAGGGAGCATTTTTTGTTTGAGTGTTTTGGATTTTTTTCCAATAAGCAAAATAGATTGTTTTATCTCTTGGCACATATTCATTGATTGTTAATTCTTAAATAGGTTCATATTAAGCTCTATGTCTCACTTTACACTGTTCATGTTCTGGGGAACCAAAACTCTTCTGAACATTGTAAACAAATTTTTTATTCATATGACAGCTCTATAACTATTCAATTCAAGAGGTCAATATTGGAAAGAGAAGCAGATATATACTTGCTAATATGAGGTTGAGATCTCTTTTGTCATTTAAAGGGTTATATTTTTATGATTTAGAAGATCACTTCAAGCACCATATTTTTTATTTTATTTTTTTTTTTCTACCAAATGTATGACATGTGCTTATTGCTTGCTAATTATTTTTCTTTCAGGATGCCACGAAAAAATGTACCTTCTACTAATATCATTGCATATTTCATTACATTTTACTTTAAGGCTACAATCTCTGTGTTAAAGGCACTTCCCCCCCTATTCAAATCAAATGTGTTCTACTCTCAGTACTGTGGGATTTTTCACATAATTTTTAAGCTATCTGTAATGATGTAGTAATTCTGTAAAAGCACTGACTTTCTCCTGCAATACTTGAAAAGAAACACCAGTCAAATTTATGTGAACACTGATTCAATAAATGTGCTGTGGTTCAAAGTGTTACTTAATGGCTTGTGTTACAGGATCCTTTTAGCTAGGGAGGAGAAATCTTCCACAACACTGGCTTAACCTTGTGTCTTGTACTTGATTCAATAAAACTACTCAGCATGTATGTACCTTTCCATTTGTGATTAGCCCTACTGGAATTATATTAAGTAAGGCATACAGTTACACATAATCAATGAGAAGAAATGGATTTAAATATGTTCTAAAGCTGTGAGGTGTTACACATTTACCAATTTGTACACACAACATTCATGGGTACACACAACAACTGCTTTCCACCTAATTTTTGCAAACAGACAGTTCTAGAGAATATATTCAAAAAGTTATTGACTTTACCAATTTTTTTGAGTTTTGTTAAGTTTTACTATGAATGCACTTTTTATGAATACTCTTCTGCAATTTTCACACATCTTTGCTGCAGTCCATCTACAGTAGAAATATAAATAGTATGAGCATAACATTTTGAGTGGGGATCAAACACACGCAAAGGCAGAATTTAGCTCCAGTGGAAGAAGTTTATTTCGTGATACTAAAATGTCAAGGACTGCACAATTGACAATGAACAGAGAGATCCCTATAATCAGATGTTCATATTAGATTATTCACCTTGGAATAAATATATTGGTTGGAAAGTCACAAATCTGTATTTGTTTCAGTAGACCTGAAATCATTACAGTTATCAAACTGATAGTTGTTTGTGCATTTTTTCAAGTCTGTTGAAGGTATCCAAGCAGAATACCATGAAATTGCATATTCTCCTTAATGAAATTTGGAGCCTTTCACATTAGATGTAAATAATAATAAAAATAAATAACTTAATTTACTATTGATATTTTGTTCATTTTGTCAGAAGAGATAAGCTAGCCATGGGCAAGGAGAGGGAGCATATACGTGTGCAGAAATTTGAGGACATGCAAATAAAGTGGTGTGTTATTAATAAAATTCAGGGCTGTTCAATTACTTTTTGCCGTGGGCTGTTTGCCAGTTACCATGAAAGGTAGAATTGGCTGAAAACCAATACCAATTAGTGAAAGATGATGAGGATTATAAGGTGTTCTGAGATCCAATGTAAAATGTACTGGTTTATCCTTTCCTGTGACAAAGTCTGAGGCAGATTTTGCTTTCTGTCCTTCAGAGCCATCTGTGCAAGATATCAAATATAAGAAACAAAAGTTCCGGTTTTTAATTTCTGTAATTTAGGGAAAAGATGTAATTTTGGAATCATCTAGAAGTTAAATTATATGACTACAGGTATTTTATTACATGGAGTAATTCTTTTACTCTTTGGTCCAATAACTGTACTTCAAGAAATAAATGTTATGATATTTTCATTCATTTTGTTATTTGTCCAACAAATAACATCATCCTAGACAGATGTTTAATATGTTAGAATGCTAAATGCATCCCTAGCTATTCTTTTATATTCTTAGCCACAACTTTTGCCCCCAAGAAAATAAGAACTGAGTTGAGCAAATCTCCATACTTATTGTCAAAGGGCTGAATTTTGCTTGTAAATTTTCTTGTTTCCACTTGGCTTAAACAAGAAATCACAAGATCCTCTAAGTACTATATTTGTTTGAGTGCTGGCAGAAGAGTGGTTCTCTCATTTATTCATTTCCATAGTTCAGCAGATTTTTCAGAAAGGAAGAAAAAAATGATATTGTCACATAGGGGTCATATCTGTCCTGTTCGTTAAAAATCACCCTTTCTTTTTTTTTTTCTTTTTTTTTTTCCTTCCCTTTCTCTTGAGTAGGGCTTTTACTTTGTTTCTGAGATCAACACAATCACAACTTTCTTTAAGAAGGTTCTGTAAGAATCTTGTAAAGTAGAGGAGATTCTTTAAATGGAGCCTAGTGCTAAAATAAAGTTTTAACTCAAGGGTCTGATATTAAAATTTATCAGTTTAAGATTGATAGAGCCAGTTAAGAGAAGTCAAGATATCTTGATTTTGGATCTAACATTAGGTGAGTCATTTCAATTACTCTGCACATCATCTTCTTCAAGATTTTTTGAATGTTGGCATTTCTGTAAGTACTCTGCAACTGTCAATATGTAGTTCAGAGAAGATAGTACAATGCAAATTGGCTGTGGGTTTAATACTGGCTGCAACCTCCGTATTTTACATATCTGTTCAAATAGAATCTCTCCTGTGCCTGGAACAGCTGCATTTAAAATAAATGAGTAGAGGCTGTTAAGTCCCCATCAAAATTTCCTCAACACTTTGGAAAGTAAGTTTCGGAAGTCTGTTTTCAAAATTACTTCTAGTTTCTGTTCTAAACTCAAAATATTTGCAAACCCCCAGTGTTCAGACAGTGCTCTCCTAACTTTTTTTTTTTTTTTTTTTTTTTTTTTTAACTAGAGCTATGTTCCTACCTGATTATCTTATAGGTTTACTGACTAGGTAAAGACACAAAGGTGGCTAACATAATTTATGACCCACACTATTTGCAATAGCTTTTACTCTCTGTAAACAACCAGGGAAGAGGGCAGAGTCAGTCTCAATGAAAAGCTGTATCAAATTCTCTGATGCCCACTGAAAATTCCATTCTTTTCAGTTAAGGAATCCTAAATGAGTACTAAGGATATTCTCAGACAATGTAACTTGTTAATCCATAACAAGCTACTGACAGAGACACACGATGTGTCATCTGAAGACCTGCAAAAAATGTCAGGGAGTCACAGTAGACATAAGACTGAACCTTCCATCTTTGTCCCCCAGCTTACTCTATGTATATCTTTACACCATACTTGTACCACACTTCAGCAAGAACAGAAAGCTCGTAAGAGTGCTTTAAGCATTTTGCATATAGGTAAATATAAGGAATATGCTAAGATGAGAAAAATTATTATATACACAGAGTGCCAAAAAATACCTTTCTCTTTATTTATTTCCAAGGCCTTGGTAAATGAGACATGAAACCCTGCAGAAAGGTAATCACCTTACAGGTACTTTCATGAAAAAATGTCTCCTGTGCAATATGTTAACAATAATATATTCTTTCCTGTGTTTCTGGATTCATATAAGTAATTTTGACTTACTGAAAATATTAAGCTGGAGAGCTAGGAGACAAATAATTTTTTTATACTTTCTTTTTTTATAAATGTTTTCCCTTCATGATTTAGTTTTAAAATGAAAATGTTTGATTTATTGCAAACATTGTACTGAAAAATATAAAGAATTACTTGTTTGAGAGTTAAGATTCATTCCAGAATTTTTTTGAGTTTTTTTCAGCTTTTTAAGTGCAAGATTGAAGTCTCTCAACATACTCTCATGCCTCAGAGATTCTCATTAGAAGACGTTATAGCAGCTGCATATAAGGTAGACTTTGAATTTTGTATATTTCAGCATGAGCATTTTTCTCTAGATCTTTTTTTTTTTTTCCCCCCAAAAGCTAAGTCTAATGTTGAAACTACCAGGCACCCTACTTGTTTTATGCATGAAAAAAGCACCTCACTTCTTTTTCTCCACTAAAAAAGGCACTATTAAAATTCTTTAACCAAAATCCCACTACTTGCAATAACCACAATATCCTCCTGTATTTAAAATGTCAAGTGACACTCTAAATGACAAATGCTGAGCTCTTAATATCTCCAACCCTATTAAAGTATGAAGCATACTATTCCCTCTGTAGCAAGACATTGTAGGAACTGCACTAATAAACTGTTGGTAAGATAGATCAGTTTTACTTCCCACTACTTTCCCATACTTTTGGCAACCCAGATAAAATCTGTGAGAAGATGTCCTCCTTCCTCATCCAATGATGACTGAGTCTCATCTCTGCAAAACTACAGTGTTTTTGTGACAAACAGAGAAACGGAAATAATTGTAGGTTATATGTGAGGCACTTAGATAAGGGAGCACTAATGACATCATAGCCATGAGTTACCTTTTCATCCAGTGAAAGTGGATCTTTGGAAATGGAGAGCTGTCTCCACATAGAACTTGTGATATACATGAGAGAGCAAGTCAAACCTTTTCCTCTCTTGCTACTGTTTTAAATCCTTCCCTAGATGGGAACGAATTAATTATTAGAATTTCTGAAATTGACAAGACAAGCTTTTACGTGAGAGTGACCATCTAAGCATATGCTAGTAAATTGCTGGGATGAGTAAATACACTGGGATAAGTCAGGACATCTTCAGAGACAGAATAAAGGGGACAATGGAAATGCAGTAACCAGGTCATCCACAGAATGAAAAAGAGATCCTTCATCTGTTGGGAATAAATGAAATTGTAATGTCCTGCATATGAAGGGTTATCTGAGTGAAAATTTGTCACTGGAAGGAAAGAGCCCTGAAGTGATGAGGAAAATATCAAGTTTGATATTGAGGACATATATAAACAGAAGAAGGAAAGACAAGGCTCTTACCAGACACACAGCAAAGTGAAAGGACTTTAAAACATTTGTACACAGTGTTTAATGAATCCTAGTCTGATATCCCAGTGCAATGATCAAGGTGGCTAAATGGAAGCAATTAGAGAGAAAGTAAAGTATTCAAATGAGTTCAAATCCGTCAGTTTACTGAGATGCAGACTTTCTTGAACTGAGTAGAAACTAGAAGAACTGACCCACTTTGAGGACATGAAAGAGCTACATACTACTCTACCAGCATAATTCAGCCTTTACCAGAAATACACAGGTGGATATAGAGACATTAGTGGGATTTGTATAATGAGTAGACATTAATAGAAATTTTATACAGAAATTCCTTAACTTGTGAATGTGAGCAGCCTACTCTGGATGATGAAATATTGATGACTGTATGCTCAGTCACTGTAAGCTATCATACCTCAATAGAGGCACTCTGAACAACACTGAAACTGCACCTGACCCTCAGTTCTCAGAAAGATGTTACTACAAAAGAGTTCATTTAAAATCTAAGGCTCAGAGGCTACTAGTAAACAGCTGAAGCCCAACTTGCTATCCTTTCTTATCTTCCAACTATTTTACTCCTTACTCTATATAAAGAGAAAAAAAAGTCTCCTATCTATTGCTATGCTATATTTCATAAGTTGTCAAATCTTGGAATCAACACAGCACCTTCAGATCAGAATACAATTCCTCCATCCAAATTATTGCTGCAAACATAGACACCAGAGAAATGGTATTCTGTGATTCCTAATCTCTGGTGTGTTCAGTTTTTGATTCAGCTCAGAAACTTGCACTGTGACACAGGTAGCTTGATATGTTAATTCCTGCAGCTGACAATCACTTGTATAAACAAAGGAAAAACTAAACTATTTAAATACACCCTTCACCCCAGTTACTGAATAGGACAGACCTGATTCTATGCTCTTCTTATAGGCAAGTTATTATCAGAGGTATGTCACCTATGTAAGATTGTGGTGTCACTAGTTGTACCAGCTCCAGAGATTTTTCAGAAGCTTCATGTTATTTGATGTATGTGTGTTATAGAAAATGCTATGGTGTTCTGTACAATGTATCTTTTTCCTCTCACCTTTTCTCAGTGTTCCTTCCTGAAGGAACAATGAACTGGAAGCTACACAGCCTCCTTTGTTTTAAAGACCACAGCTCTAATAAAGCAGGCATCACATTGTATGTTTATTAGCCCTCATTTCTGACAAGGCAGGGGGTTTTGTCCCTATTATTCCCACAGCAGGCACCTTACTGCTGTTTTGGTTAGGTTTAAATTCACTTAGCCTTTCTTCCTTGATGCTTTCTCCACTGATGCCCTTATAAAATGATACTATATCTCTTCTCAGCCTTCAGGCTAAAGAAGACTAAGTCTTTCAGTTGCCCTGTATGAGACATATTCATTATTCCTCTTTTATCTTACCACAGACCTTCTTGACTCTTTTTCTTCTCAAAAATATCTTTATATGATAAGTGATTAGGAATGCATGCAGCATTCCACCATGTTTTCTATAGTGGAACTGACTTACTCCACCTCCTGTCTCTAGCTGCCTACTTCTTTACTACTTCTGCATCATCCTCAAATTGAACTCATTTTCCTTGGCTAATAGAACAAAAATATGGCTGGCTGATACAAAATGCCTTGGACACACATACATGCCTTGCATCTCAGCTTGGACTTGCAGTCCCAGATTCCTTCCCTGTGGTGGTAGCTGCTGGAAGGAATGTCTGCCTGGAGGGTGGTTTTTATGTGCCTTCATGTTTCAGGACATGAAAGAACTCTTCTGTCAGAAGCCATTCAGCATAGGACTCTTGCCTCACTCTTACTGCAGTGGCTGGGAGATGAATATGTATCTGTAAAGCTACATTGTTTCCCTCTCAGTCAAATGGGAGCACTAGTCTCTGCATCATATCACTGCTGCATGTTTGATATGATTAACTCTGTCTCTAACCAATTGCCAGATACACATGCTGTGATCAGTGAGACAGCTTCTCAGCCTGCCCAGAGGCCTTTGTTCAAGCTGTCCTACCCGATGCTAGCTCTTCTTCAAGAGCCCCTGCAAGGAACATTACATCTGAGGAGGCCGCAGTAGGAGAGTGACACACATTCCCACACCATCACAGCAGCCAGTGTCCTCCCCAGTGTCTTTGAAGAACTACAGGTGACCTAAATGATGAGAAGGTCTCTCTTTGGGGCCACATCTTCCACAGTTGTAAGCCAGAATAGCTCTGCTGACTGTGGAGGACCTATGCTAAGCGATATTGGCAACAGACCTGGTCCCAGGATTGTACTTGCAGAGAGTTTGATTTGGGCAGAGACCCAAAGGCAAGCCTGCCACTAGCTTGTAGGATTTCTGCTTTACAGTTATGACACTAAGTCAGAAATCTTAATGTGCCAATTTAACTGAGAGGGCCAGAATACATAATTGTTTCTAGGAGATGAGCAACACATCAGCTGCCAAGTAATAGTGTCCCCGGTGGACAAGTAAAATCTTAGCACTCTATTTCTTTCACAACATTTTTTTTCTAATCCTTAAGAAAAAACCAAATCTTTGACTGACTGCAGTTTTCATTTCAATTACCTTTGGCTACTGTTTTGACAGAATAGTTTTAATCAGATTTCTGTATTTAAAGAGACAATCTAGCTACAGCACAGAGCACAGGACACTGACTTTGACAAGTAATTCCCCTTTCACCATTGGAACCTTGCATTCAGTGCCCAGTTTAGGATGTAAGTGATTTTTTGTCTCATTTGAATCTCCCCTACTTGCTTAGCTGCATCACAGAATCTGTGGCATGTGTCACTGTCATTTCTTCTTTAAAGGTGCAACAATCAGCTTTATTCCTACTAGATAATTCTCATGACCCACTTCTCTAACACATTTGTTGTTACAAATACTCAAGTTCAGCAGAAATCAAATCCTCAGCTAATGAAAAATCAGTGTCCCTGTATGAAATTTAATAAAATATTCTGATTTATTCCACAGAGCATAAACATGAAGACTTGTATCAGTTATGGCCTCCAGGCCTCTCAGATGCCTAGGATCAAGACCTGGAAATAAGAACCAATTCAAACTCAAAGCCTTTAAACAAAGTAACCTTTCCCCTAAACTCAGAGCTTATTTACTTAAGGCCCACATTGTGGTGATCTTGGATCTGGCCACTCTACAAAATACCAGTGCATTTTCAGTGTTGAAATAGGTTAGGGAAAGACACATTAAATGAAGGGTAGAAATGTGTATAGGCAGTGTTCATTTCAGATATGTTTTGCTTCAAATTCACACATAACTGTCCTATGTGAGAATTGTGAGACTATTCATAACCAAAGTCAATGACTGAAGAGAGACTAAGACTGGACTAGCCAGTTTAAAAGATATAATAAAGCAAATTTAAACCTACGCCTCTCCTATTCACTCAACTATTGTGTAGAAGCATAGACCTTTGTTGAGCTTAACTCAGTATTTGACTTCCAGGTTGATTTAAATTTAATGTTAGGGCACAAGCAGAATGTTTACTGAAGAAGTCAGCATGATGTCCTTTTTCCATGAACGAGCTCTGAACAGTTACTGGGCACCATGATACTGAATTACTAAGTGATGTATTATTGCTGCGCCTACATACGTATCATAGCTTGCCTGAGTGGAGCTTACATGAAGTTCTAGGTTGTCTGAGAAATGAATTACTAAACCACTATAATTGTTCCTTGCAGGGTAACTAACATGGAGAGACCAAGAAAAGAAGTCTTTTCTTCCTACTGGAGTTTATTCTGATACCCACTGCAGTTCCCGAATTACCTGCTGTTTAACTTCCAGTCTGCAGAAAAACACGTTTTATTTTGCCATTGATATACTAAATAGAAAATACTGTGAATATTATGGTAGTTATATATATGGGGGTTTTTATTTGTATACAAGGTTTGGAAGATTTATCTTGTGAAGTTTTTTATTGTTTGTTACGGTTGAGTGCTGAATCTCTTTTAATCTTTCCTTATACAGCAATCCCCTCATCTTCATGATTATTACCCAATGCTCTTCTCTGAACTCCATCCAGTTTGTCTACATTTTTCAGGAAATAAGGTTCCTAAAGCTCTCAGTGCAATATTCCATGTTCAGTCTCACTGTACAGATAGGGTCTATTATATCCCTGCTCCATGAGAGGCATAAATATCTCTGCTTTATGTAGCTCAAGGTTGGAATGGTCTTTTAGCTGCCATGTTACTTTGCAAATACATCTGATAAATAAGATTTTTTTTTTAAATTTTCTGAGGACAAAAAGCCAAAGAAAACCTGCAATAAAATCCAATAGGCAACCACTCAACAAGCAAATGATAATTACCGTTCTGTTGTTAAAAGGTGGTTATCAGCATTATCTCCCACCATAAAAAAATATTCTGGTATGAGCTGATTTAACAAAATTAGATTATCCTAGCGTTAGTGATCTATTTTTTAAATACTTTGTAAATTATCTAAAAATTTCATAAAATACAGAAGCTCTCATAATTCTGAAATAATCAGAAGTAAATAACATGGATTAATAATTATTAAAAATCAATGATTCCAGTAAAACAATGAAAGCAACACGTGAATAATCCTGAGAATACAGTCACATAACCTCAGACACAACACCATTTGAGTATGCAAATAAGAGTGTCCCAAAGATTTTAATCATATCACTTGATTAAGGGATTAAAAGAACCCAGTGAAATAAATAAATAAATAAATAGATAGATAGATGAATAGATAGATAAATAAATCTGAAATTGATATTGTGACAGAACTCAAACTTCTCAGCTGGGATTTCAGACTAGTTTTAGTTGCTGTCTGGAAAACAACAATTTTATGTTTATTTTGAAGTCAAATGGTTTGTAACTACAAATATTTACTCCAGTTATTGAATTTAGTATCAAACGTTGGTACAATTATGCCTAGGATTACATTCTTCACCATGAAAAATCATTCCTTTAAATCTAATGCCTAAGTTGCCCATAACAGCAGCACAAAACTTACTTATATGCTTTATCCTCTGTAGAGGTAGTTCACACCATGTAAAACTAACACTTTGTCCCTGTCTCCACTGGCTTCCTAGGGAAAAGCAAAGAATTTTAGGTATTGCTGTCCATAGATGGAGGGTTAACTTATTGTTAGGGAGATGGAGTGGCTGACACACCAGAAGGCTGTGCTGCCATCCAAAGAGACCTGGACAGGCTGGAGAGTTGGTCAAGGAGAAATCTAATGAAATTCAACAAGGGCAAGTGTAGAGTCTTGCATCTGGGAAAGAATAACTCCATGTACCAGTACAGGCCGGGCAATGAACTGTTAGAGAGTAGTGTAGGGGAAAGGGATCTGAGGGTCCTGGTGGACAGCAGGATGAGCATGAGCCAGTAATGTGCCCTCATGACCAAGAAGGCCAATGGCATCCTGGGGTGTATTAGAAGGGCTGTGGTTAGCAGGTCGAGAGAGGTTCACCTCCCTCTCTATTCTGCCCTCGTGAGACTACATCTGGAATTCTGTGTGCAGTTCCAGGTCCCTTAGTTAAAGAAGGACAGAGAGCTGCTGGAGAGAGTTCAGTGCAGGGCCACAAAGATGATGGAGTGGAGCATCTCCCTTAGATGAAAGGCTGAGGGAGCTGGGGCTCTTCAGCTTGGAGGAGACTGAGGATTGACCTCATTAATGTTTACAAAAATGTAAAGGGTGGGTGTCAGGAAGATGGAGCCAGGCTGTTCTCAGTGATATCCAATGATAGGAAAAGGGACAATGGGTACAAGCTGGGACACAAGAGGTTCCAAAGAAATATAAAGAAGAATTTCTTCACTATGAGGGTGAGGGAGCACTGGAACAGGCTGCCCAGATGGGTTGTGGAGTCTCCTTCTCTGGAGAAATTCAAAGCCCACCTGGACAAGTTTCTGTTTGAACTACTCTAGGTGGTCCTGCTCTGTCAGGGGGGTTAGACAGGATGATCTTTCAAGGTCCCTTCCAACCCTTAAGATTCTATGATTCTGTGATATCAACTTTCCTTCCACAAGAAGTGTCCGGCAACATGAAGTCCTGCCCACTTGCTCATGAAATGCGCAAATTGTCTTCTGAACTAATCACATCCTCAGATGTCTGCATCTGTCTGCGTGCTCTGACTTCTTGTTTCCCAGTTCTTATGCCAAAATACCATCCCTCAGTGCAACCAGTGACATGAGCACAATGAGAACCCAAAGGCAGCTGCCAAGAGTCAGATTTGGGTTCCAGAGTCTGACGTGTAAAAATGTCTGTAGGAATTTCCCGTCTGATCACTGCTAGAATTAAAAACAAAACTACTTCTGGGAAAGAAGACTAAGATGTAGCAACAACTCTATACCATTTGTCTGCATCATTTATTGAAGAGGATGGATCTACTTTGTTCTGCTAGATTTTAAAAAGGAATAATTCCCCATGCCCTCCACCATCTACAACGCCTGCGTGGAAGAAACAGCAATAAAAATAAACAATGCTGAAGGACCAAAAAGACTTCTCTCATGCTGAGCACAGGTATCTGGGGCAGGAACACACTGATTTATATGTTGTATTTCTGCTTTGTGTCACACGGACTTTATGAGGAACTATAAAATGGAAGATAGAGTAATTAAGAAAGAAGTCATATAAGATCTGAGAAAGGGTTGCTGTTTCTGCTGCGTGGCATCTCTGCATATTCCACCAGAGTATACATTAATTCACTAAGGCTCCTACTCATTACATGGGTAATTCAGTAGTTATACCGAAAGAAGCATAATAGGCAAAAAAAAAAATAAAAGGCAAGAATAAAAAGACTGATGAGGACCAGTCACCAAAGAAAGAAACTTGATTTCTCCATTGTGGCATTTGATACAGTTAAAATGCAGTAAAGGGAAGAAAATAAAATGTTTTCCTGATGAATAAGCTAGTGAAAACTGTTCCTCACTAGATCACAAGGGAAAACAGACTTAGGTTTTTCTGGATCACAGGTAATTCCCTGGGATGCTATGGGGCTAATATGGCTTCTCTCTACTCCTTATTCAGAGCAACATTGTACAGTTACTATCTTTCCTTAAAAGACTTTTCACTCCTGTAATACAGACAGTGATGCAAAATGTAAGTCATGAAGTGCAGCAAATTTTAGAAGATAATTCAGATCAGCTCAAAGGACAGATTACATGTTACTGTTACCACTCACCTACTGCAGAGAAGGGGAAAGGTGAATAAAGGATTATGAGAAGAGAGTGCAGAATAGAATATTTTTCTGCTTAATCTCATATTTTATTTTAACAAAGTTCCTGTTATCTTGTTCTATCAGTAATGACCTATCTGTCTTTCAAGGGAGCCAATTAGTATCTGGTTTTGGGAAGCAGTGGAATTTATTGCCACATTTTGTACAAGATTAGCACTGATAAGAAATCTCTTTCTCAGGAAAAAAAAATCGTATTTAAGTTCATCATTGGTTAAAGTATAGATTCCAAGTTTTATATAAAAATTTATCATCAACCAAATATGTTCATAAAATATATGAAGACAGTAGTCATGTTCTTGTTTTTATTATTTGAAAAGATTCAATTTCATTAAGAGCTTCCCATAACTTATTAGAAAATAAATGAAGATATTCCAACAAAAAACAAGTTTTCCGTTTGAAAATTTAATACTTTTATAGCTGTGGGATTTTAAAAAAAAATCTAAATGGGGAATTTGTCAAAATTGGCAATTTAATATTTTCTATTGCTTTTTTTAAATAATTCCTTTTCTCTAGACATCCACTTAAATATTTTCCAAATAAATTTATATTTTTAATGCTTTGTCCATGAGAACCAACTTTAATGTAGAATTCACTTACATAAATACTTATGTTGAAAACAGAAAAACTCACTCACCTCCATTACTATTCACTGCAGTTGTAAACATAATTCAACAGTTTAGAAAGCAGCTGAACAATTTGTGGAGGAGAGAAGAAAACAGAAAAGTAGTTGTGAGATTCACCAAAAGATAGAAAAGTAATGCAATAGAAAGTTTTGTCCTTAAATGAAGGTAGAGGTCAAATTAAAAACCTGAACACCTTGAATTTGGGATGCGATTTTTGGCCTTTCTTTTCAAATACTTAGTCCTATGACAGAAAAATGATACCATGTTATTCCAATATACAATTGAAGTAAACAACAGAAAACGCATTACTTTAAAAACCTTTGTAGTTTCTTTTTGAGTTGTTTTGATAGATTTGGGGTGGGGGTTTTTTTGTCTTTGAAAGGAGGTATTGCTTTTCATAGTTTTATATGTATTAATGACATTACTTTTCCTTGTTGGTGTATCATTGTGACTATTTTAACTGCAAGATACATACAGCCACAGAATATAGCTCAGTGATTGACCCCCTGATGTATCACAGGTCCAGCACCATCTCCTGTATGTGTACCTCTCCCATGAGCCATTTATGAACCTATGTAATCTGCAGGTCACTTAATAAATTCCCCCAAGTCTGAAAATAGAGACAATGATTTAAAATTAAGGAATAGGGTATTTCACTGAAAAAGTTGTCCAAAGGGTTGCAGAAAACATGAGTTATCATATATCTCAATCAATACTTCTGGTCATTCTCCTGTTCATGTTTCCCATTGTCTCTGCTTCTGACCAGTACCATCTTTTGACATCATCTTGACCAGTGCAAATCTTTAGCCATACATAGTATCTGCCTCACAATATCAACTGCCTGGGTTGCTCTGTCTCCTAAGTTGTTCTTTGTTCAGTCCAGTCATGGGGAGCCTCTGTAAACTGTCACCTGTCAAGCAAATCAGAACAGCTATGGCAAACTGGAGGTTACATCAGAAGGGGACTGAGCTGGAATTCTGTCAGACTCTAAGAAGTAGGTGTGCACAGAGTATTTTACAGGGATATTTTCAAAAGATAAGGCCAGAAGAGGGAGCTGAGGGCAGAAAACTTCACAAACTAGAAATAAATAAAAAGACTACTATAAATACATTTAAGAGCTACATTTTTTGGTAACTCTTCCTGAATTTGCTTTGTTCTTAACATGAAATATCTGGTGGGTAAACTGACTCTACTTAAGAATGTTTGTGTCCCTGCAGCATCAAGACAGGTAGATTATGGTTCTGTAAACAAAGAGAAAGAAAGAAAAGGAAAATGAAGGACATCTAATTTTATTATAAATTCTGTTTCTTTTAACATTATCTTCTTTCCATATCTCTTGTTGATGTTCTCAAATCCATCTAAGTCTAAATTAGTTAAATTGTATGATTTCCTATATGTAAAGTTTTAAAATAATTTCCCACCGATAAATGATTTTTTTCCAGCTAGCAAAAGAAATTGAATATTCCAGTACGAGAAATTATATGAGTTATTTCCCATATATAGCTTTAGCCCTTTTCTGTGGTTTTGGGGTGCATATAAAAACATGCCTTCTAAGGAAATAAGATATTTGTGTTTTTCTCCAAGTCCCTTCCGACAATGAAGTGGCCCAATGTGAGATAAAGGAGTGTTTTGTTGTTCATGTCGTTCGTGTTTTCCTGAATGTTGAACTGTGCTGAAGTCAGTCAAATACTCATTGTAGGTCTAAGCAGCATTTCAATAACATAGTATATTTATTGTATTCCAAAAACTACCATTAAAGTATTTTGACTAGTATCATGATTTTAGAGTCTCATAATGAGGATGTTTAGTGTTCTACCATACACTGTCTTTAATACATTCCTTTTCATCCTCCTCACAAAATGTAACACATTGTCAGGATAGGAGGAGAAACATAAAATCAGAAGACAATGCTTCTAAGTTTTTAAAACATATTATATCAATGGGTGTAGAAGAATTCTGCATTCAGATTATAGATGCTGTTCCTAGTAAATTATAACTCATGATAAACTCATTGTTTTAGAGCAGATGGAGAAAACCGAGAATTTTCTCAAACAGTATAATTTCTTCTCATTTCTTCAGTGTTTTAAAGTTCTTTTGCTCTCTGAATACCATAAATATATTGTCTGACAGTTCTCATGCAAGTGTCAGAGGAAAATGCCATGATGAGCCTGGCGGATCTGTCATGGGAAACCAGCAAAAAGTTGTGCTTTTGGTGCCTTCTTGATCTTCATGCTGAAGTTAGCATGGTGTTCTCATCAATTTCTCACCTTCCTGGCTCAATGCAATAAATATTAAGTTTGAATCAAGCTTTCCCAAAAGTAAAATAACTGATTCTCTGTTTCTACCTACACAGTCATTTATATGTGAGCATACGTTCACATCAGTGATCAGATATCTAATGTGTTACTTCTTATTTGTACTCTCTTTGACAAGATGCAAAGTTGAAGTGAACACAGGGCAATGGAAAGGAGATACAAAGGAAAGTAGAAATGGGGAAAAAAATAGTATTAAGGGAAAATTCTGACCCAACACTCATTTATCTCTATCATCTGTAATGAGAAAAATGAGTGCATGTAGCTGGAAGCAAAAATTGTTGTAATTGCTGAAAGTAATACAGCTTATATGTTCCAGATAGACTCTATAATAAATGAGATACTTTTGTTTCTGGACATATTGGTAATATTTCCATGTCTGACTTCATCACGTAGAGGCCAGACTGTGACAGTTATGAGTATTTGGTAAGAAAATAAAGGGTATGATCAACTGAAAATAGTGTGACATTTTCTTCTTCAAACTGAATATATATCACAAAAAAAAAAAAAAAAGTATGATGAGCAAAGATTATATAAGAAAGCTTCTAGTTTTACAGTCTTTTTTAAACTCACAATACAAAATGAATTTTCTTATGTATACCTTAACATAATCTGCCCATGACTCAGTGTCAGAGAAGGGGCAACATCTGGCCCAGCACCAGCCTTAACGTATGATAGTACAACTTTAATTCCACGGAATTAATTTTTTTGTCTAATTTTAGATTTTCCTTTAAGAAATAAGAAAATAGTCTGTCTCTAGCAGGAGTATCAAAAGCTCAGACATATATTTGAGATGTGCATCTAAAACATTTTCTTCTGGTCATGTATCCAGACAATAAACAATTTTCCTGTTCTGTTTACTGTAAGAGAAATAATTTTCTAGTTTATTTTTTTGCCATTGATCTTCTCCAGTTTTATCTTCAAATAAAAACATTTTCTCTTCTTGTGTGCCACAAAGGCAAATATAAGGAAAACATCATACCTACTACAGAGATTGTATTTCAGAGATCATTTCTGTGGATGAGCAGCAGGATATAGGGGGGCTGATGTGCTCATTTGCTAAAGGAATCTTTTGTTTATCTGTGGTTACTGAGTATTTAAGTTCTGGATTCAAATAATTATTTTCCTTCTAATAAAGAATACCCAAAACAAACCATAAAAACAAATCATGCTTCAAAGCAGCACTGTTAGAGGAAGATAAAAATACACAAATACTAGAAAATGTGGGCAACCAGTCCAGTTTTTCTCTGAAATTTCTGATAGAAGACAAGAATATTAGGGCCCTGGTCTATGGATAGATAATTTGAGTTTTACTGAGCAAGGATAAAACCCAATCCTATTTCCATTGACTGTAGCATTTCTCCTGATCTTTCAAAGCATTAGGTGCATATAATATACCCTGTAATTCTGAGTCCTTATGACTCCTGTACTACATCCCAAAATAGAAGTATTACAGATTGCTAGTCAAAAGGAAAACAATTTTGATAAAGCATGAAACTCATAAGTTTTATATTAGAGCAAGTGTGCTTTTTTTCTTTGCTTGAGCTAGATGAAAATTTTCAGTAGAATTTACCAAAAAGATAGCTGGTTCATAACTAAGATAGGGAAAATGCAGGGACAATTGCAGTATTCAAAACCAGATACATATAGAAATCTATTTAAAAATATTAAAAGTGTAGATTCTAGACTCAAGCACTTCATTTCTTCAGTGGTTTTACCAGTGACATATAGATCATTAAAAAAAAACCAACTCCTTTCCCTTGCTAATCACCTCCTCACAGTATTTCTAAACAAGGCCTTTGGGTGGATTTTTTCCTGCTATAAGATTGGCCAAAAAAATTGTTATCTATACTGAAATGGTGGATTTTGTCATGGTCATATCTCTTCAGAATTTGCTCACCAGTGCAATAAATATGCCCTACATTTTTGTCTTAGATATGTGCAAATTTACACCTGTCTGCATTTGCAAACTTCAATTTGTCTGCTCAGAGTTGTTACGCTACTGAAAATGTGTATGAGTGCTTTTATTATGCTATGCAGCATCATATATATATATATATGTGCTCAGGCAGACTTGTACAGTAAAGAAGTGAAATGTACTTCCTGCACAATAACTGTACAAAATTTTCACACAAATAGAACATTTACTCCTCTTGAGTACAAAACCAGTTTCATTTGGGCAGGGACTGTGTCAGGATGAACAACAAGCAAAGGACAGTGATATTCTCAGGAACGATTAGTTAAAAAATCCAAGCTAAATCTTATAATAAGTTCTTAGTATAAAAGGTAAAAAATACTGAAAGAAAATTATTCAAATGGTGTCACAGAGAATGTTTATTATTCTCTAAATTACTCTCAAATGATTGCAACAATCCAAGTTGTTTCCAAAGGAATTGCATGTAGGCATAGCGTGGTTACCGCCCTGTAATTTCAGACAAATTTAAAGATCTACATCTCAAGTTCATTCTAAACTTTAATACATTCTAGTGTTCCAAAAAGCAATGATTAATCTGGCTTCAACTTGATGATCAAAAATATCACTAATTTAATTTGAAAAGATGAATTACTTTCTAACATTATACTTGCTTCTATTTTGTATGACTTACAGTCTGTAGGTCTCTAGTAACCAAGAATCAGCTATGCAGGTTGTATCATATATGCCAGAGATGTCTTCAGGGCAGAAATACATTGCCAAAGTTTTCATAAGGAGATTACGCATGGGGATTACACTGGCTTTCAAGAGGCATCTTTTCCACAAGGATGGTGAGCACAATAAAGATATGTTGAACTCTGAGGACTTTATATTCTCCTCTTGTAAATCACACTGAACTTTTCTGCAACATGCCAGTTTTACATAGTCAGAAATCCAAACATTTATCATATTTAAGAAGAGATAATTATCCTCCTGACACAAGTTAAGGTCTTCTAGGAAAAATGTTTTTCCCACTCATTTCTTTGTGAAAGTACTATTGCTATTGAAATTTAGTTTTTTTGAAGTTAAAAAGAAAACAAAAACCCTATGTCATGATTTGGCCCAGCTAGCAAAGAAGCACCACAACAGTGTCTCGCTCGGTGCCCCCCATTCACTCCTGTCCTCATTAGGGTGGCAAAGGGTCCAGCAAAATGGAAGGAAAAAGATAACCAAGGATGTTGTGGCTTAAGAAAAGCGAAGGGAGGGCTTGCTGCCAATTACAGTTCCAGGCAAAACAGACTCCAGTATTCAACCCCTGATGCAGGGTGTTTAAAGAAATGCAAACAAATCTCAGCTTCACTAGTCTTCTCTGTAGAATGCAGAGGAGTCTCTGCTCCAGCACATCTCCTTCTCTCTTCCCTCACTGACCTTGGAGTCTGCATGGTTGTTTCTCTCTCGTCCCACTCCTTGCACCACCACCAGTCAGAAAAGAAGGGACAGAAGAAAGAAGAAATAGGAAGAATCCTCCTATTACAGCTTCCTCTTAAAAAGTGATCATGGAGGCATCTAATTGGCTCAGCCCCAGAAGTGGGTCTGGCTCAGAGCTGGGGAGACTTTCAAGCAACTTCTTACAGGAGCTGTCTTTACAGCCACTTTCAGCTTACTAGAAACAGCTGTCATGTCAAACCATGTCACTTAGTAATCCTCTTCTAAATTCTCCCCTCTTCTTTCCTCTTGAAAGAAATAAGAGTGAGAATAAGACATAGCAGAAGTACTAGTCTCTCTATATCTAACCTGTTATTATTCAGAATATAATAGAGTTTTGTCTAGCTGAAGTTGTTCATGTAGAGAGGAAAATTGTGTTAGTAATTCCAGGATGATTAAAAACATAAAAGGTTTCTGGTGTAAACATTTCAAGCACAGAGAAAAACCAAGATATAATTTGCAAAACTGAAAAAAATGGCTTCTGATATTTTCAGCATGAATACCATGTAACGTATACATTTGAATGCAATACTACTTGTCCAGACATCCAAAATTAGAGTTATATAATTATTATTAGAGCTGTGACTGCTGACTTCCAGGTAGAATGTAATGTTTTCAGCTTTCTTTTTTGCAAAAGCAGTGAAGATAGGAAGGAAAATGCAGTGTGGAAAAGGACAGAAACAACATGCAGGACTCAATTACTCTTGGTTCTAAGAACCTTCTCTGAACCATCTCATATTAGTACATGCTGTGCTCTTCAAATATTGAGAGACCTATATACGCAATATAGGGTAGTAAAGCAAAGAACTTTAAACAACAGCCAAGCCCTAAGCTGGAAGTACTATACTACTTTGTCTAACTTCCCAAAAGAATTTTTTTTTGATGGAATGGGAGAAAAAGAGTGTATCTGTAAGGAGCTAAAGACCCTGCAAGACTACGGAAACCAACAAACTCTTGAGAGATGAAAAGAAAAAAATCTTTATAATTATGTGGGAATGTGAAATAATAAATAAAACACTAATAGTAAAAAGTGTTGGGGTTTTCTAAGGCAAAAGCAATAAAAAAATAATTTACCTTTCAGTTAAAATATTTTCTTTGTGAATTCTTCTTCATCTAAATGGCAATAACATTAAGAGGAAGTAGGATTTTTCTTTTCCCCTGAAGCAATGTTTTAGAGAAATTGCCTCCAGAGTCTGTCATGGGACCTGATCCCATTGTCATCACTCTGTCATCACTACCATTATAATAACAGTCACAATTGTTTCATC
This sequence comes from Colius striatus, assembly GCF_028858725.1. NCBI lineage: Eukaryota > Metazoa > Chordata > Aves > Coliiformes > Coliidae > Colius > Colius striatus. The sequence goes on from NC_084759.1 coordinate 168,138,813, forward strand.
TTTCTTGAGATACTGGTTGGTTTTTGTGACACACTTGCATGTACATGCAAAGCTTTCAGCCAAGGGGACTCAAATTTGCTAAAGTTAATGGGAACTTTGAAAGAAGAAAAAACACAACATTTAGACTATTATCTGCCAAAAAAGATGAGTAACTTATCTTATAATAATATTCCCAGATAAAGCCTCTTTTACAACAATGGCTAGGACCAAATGTTTGTCTTTTCATCTCAAGTACAAAAGAAAGCACCCAGCTGTGGTAATTTATGAGAAAACAAGTGAAAAGCACTAGCCCATTGGTAATTTTATGAACATATTTCAAATACTCTCGGCTGGAGCTGCAGATGTCCATCATATTCCAGCCACAGACAACTCTATTTATCTTTGTGTGGAACTGCACACAGTATTCCCTCACCATACTGAATGGACATTGTGGACAGATGGTACATCCTTCAACCCTTCACAAAACAAAATTTGTGAAAGCCCCAAAAGTCTGATGTAATGAAGAAAGAGATTGACCTGAAAGACTGGGAGTGCCAAGGGGACACATTAACAGCCGGAAACCTTTTACTATACTTACAGTCTTCTGTAATGACATATTGTAAAAATTGTGCTGGGCATCCAAAATCACATATAAACATGGTAAGGAACAACTTGATACCTTACATGCTTCATGCTTCTGAATGCCATGTTTCCATGCTGTGTTAAATATGGTATGTTGCCATATTGTATTAAAGAGCAGAAGAGGAATGCGGAAATGTATTATGAAAATTAGAAAGGATTTTACATTTGCACTGTCATTTTCCTCTTTTAAGCAGTAAGGCTACATTTAATTTGAAATACACTACATTTAAGGTGATATGATGGTGTGTGATACAATCATCTGTAAAATACAATTCACTCTTGTATCCAGAGCTGTATTTTGTGATTGAATGAGAAAAGGCTGAACTTCAAATCAGCTTATTCAAATCAAGTTACCTACTAGGTTTCTGATCAATAAGAGATAGAAATATTTTGTGCCTTTTAGTCTGAGTCTGATGCCATAAAAACAGGCACAAATAAATTGCTCTTTAATCTCTAAGATTTTGTAAAACTAGATGTAATTGTTTCCATTTTTTATATTCAAGATAGACTAAATTGTCACTTAGCAGGTTTGTGGCTTTCTGTTCTAAAATAATGTAGCAGTTTTTCCTGGGCCAGGTTTTTGGTAGCTTCAGGCTACAGTGATGGCTTCTTTAAACAAAGAGCTACTAGAAACTTCCCCTGTTGCTGATAGGGCCAGTGCCAGTTGGCTCTAAGATGAATCACTCCTGAACAAGGCCAAGCCAGCTGGTGACTGAGGTGACACCTCTGTGATTAATGTATTTAAGAAGGGGAAGGAGTTGCTGCACAGTTGCTAAACTGCAGAAGGGAGTGAGAATGTGAGAACAATATCTCTGCAGATACCAAGTTCAGTGAAGAAGGAGAGGGGAGAGGTGCCTAAGCACTGGAAGAGACATTCCCCTGTGACTTGTGGTGTAGCCCACAATGAGGCGGCTGTCCCCCTGCAGTATGCTGGACTTGATGGTCTCTGTACTGAGATCAACTTCAAACTGATATTTATTCAGGATTAGAATTGCTGCAACTGAAGATGACAAACAGATGTTAGTCATGTAATGTAAACCTTGAGTTTGGCATCCACCTTGTAGTTAGGCTGCAGCATTTTATCAAAGGATAACTTTCCTGTAGCATCTGAGATATTTGGAATTGAGTGCATGTGAGGTATCTACTCTGTGGAGCATAATATTCCTCAGAAGCAAGAAAAAAAAATCTTGTAAAATTTTACATACCTGATGGCATAGATGAGAATATATAGTTGATGATACTGTAGGCACCATACAAGACTAACATGTGAACTTGTAGTTTGCTTTGAAGTTTTCACTAGGTATTATTCTGAACTGCTCTAGACTCTTGAAAACTAATCAGAAGAGTAAAAAGTTACAAGACACTAATGGAGCTGGATTCCATTACCGCAATTTTAAATTTCATGATTCTAAAAGCAAGTTAGTATCTTTAAAGCAGAATTGAAAACGTCACAAAATGGAAAGGGGAGACTTGAGACCTCAAACACAGATCTCTGCCATTGCAGAAAGTCCACAGTCATGCTTTCCAAGATCCAAATTCACTAGCTTCAAGTTCCTGCAAAAAAGTTCAAAATCTACAGTCATTTTCTAACATAGGAAAATATCACTTGGATTCAAAGGCATGTTCAACCACAATCCAATGTACTAGGTCTCTGCAATAGCAAGGCATTTTTTAAATAAAACTCCGAGATGATCATTGAATTCAAAGCATGTCCCATACAGTATACAGAAGTATAATCATAATTCTTCTTTCTAAATGTATTTTCTATTTTAATATCTTTTTTCCTTTTGCTGTAGTCATGACTGTATGAAGCTGGAACACCAAAAGTTCCACTTAAATATAGGAAAAAAATATTTCACTGTGACGGTGAGGGAGCCCTGGCACAGGCTGCTCAGAGGGCTTGTGGAAGCTCTTCCTTGGAGGTCTTCAAGACCCGCCTAGACATGTTCCTATGTGACCTAACCTAGGTGAACGTCTGAAGGGAAGTTGGACTAGATGATCTCTAAAGATCCCTTCCAACTTCTACCATTCTATGATTCTATGAACTTATCATGTAAACATCATACATCTGAGAAAACTTAGTGTGCGTAGGAAAATAGGTTTCCTTTATCTATTTCCTGCCTTCACATGTAGCCTCTCTTCTGTGTTTCCCAGGAGAAGAAAGTACAACTAACAAAGCTGAAAGTCAAAATGATGCTCCAGAGTCAAAAAAGCCTTGTTGCTCCACAGAGGTGAACAGAAGTTCTGAAATATTAAACTCTTACAAGAAGATATCTGTAGTTTCATGACAGAAATTGGATTGGATTTACTTAATCCAGTGCATATATTTAGGTATAAAAAAGAAAAAGTGAGACACTTCTTATTGTCAAGGTTTTTACACTTTAGAAATTTAAAAGTCATATTCAACCTTTCAGGTAAAGTTAATTCTCAACTAATATGTAACGACTTGGTCTTCTATAACATTAATTTCAATAGTGGCTTTGTTTCCCTGATATTTACCCTAAACGTGAAGAGTCATCATGTAATTTCTTAACTTTAATTTGGTCAAACTGAGCTGAATAAATCTTTTCACAGTCATTTTACTAAATTCTTTTAAATTTCTCCAATAAAAATTTCACAGTGCTCTAGATGAAGTTTTACCAGTCTCCTAGAATGATTATTCCCACTTCTGACCCTAAAAGTGTTTCACTTACCTCATGTTTGAATTCCATGAGTCTTTTTTGAAGTTGTTTTGTACTGGTGGTTCACAGCTGTTATATGATCAGTCAGAGGAGTAGGTCTCTTTTCTCCTCCTTTATTTCTAGCCAATTAATTTCTATTTCAGAATAGAAGTGCTCCCACTATGAGATTTTTACACTTTGAGACATTAATTTTCTAACCCTTCAGTTGGAAAGCACTTTTCACCCCTCTTGTACAATGTTCTCACCCTGCTAGACACTGTCAAGGACTTCCAGATCAAAAAGCTGTAGGCAGGTGTATTGATTCATATCCTGAATTTACTAATGAACGTTTGAAATAAGGACAATCCCAGAAACGACTTCTGAGGGATGTTATTCCTGATAATTGGCTTTTGCCATAACCTATGATAAGCTACTTAGACAATTTCTCGTACAACTCCTAATTCTTTTATTAATCCCTGTAATTTTCACCTTAAATAATAATTTCATACAGAATGTTATAGCAAAAGTATTTCTTAAATAGAGACAGATGAGGCCCACCAAATTAATTCCATCTAAGAAATTAGTCATTTTGGCAGGAAAGATATAAGATTAGCAGACACAATTCACCTCTGATGATCGGTATTGTACTTTCTTCCATCTTAACCCTTCCCAGTTAGATCTGTCCTTGATTTTTTTTTCAAAATGTGTTCTACATCTTTGCAGAGCATTGGAGTCAACCTAATAGAATCATTGCTGCTTAGATCACTTTTTTTCCCCTTTTCAGTATTATTTTTAATTTTTTCCAATCATTAGGTACTATGTCCCAAATAATACAGATTCATTCAAATTTTGTGCACTGCAATACTTCATACATTTAAAAGAAAGAAGGTAGAAACCTAACAACTTTTTTAAGCTTGTATTTTGATAACTTCTGAAAGGCATATTTACAGAACAGCGATTGATCCTAAATTCTACATGATATTGCAAGGAGCTTGGTCTAAGATCTAACTTGTATTCTGTTATTTGAAACATGACATCTCAAGTTAAAGTTAGTTAGTCCATGCTGTCACTATATTAATCGTGGAAGGATATAAGGCTAAGGTACCACTGGTAGAAGTCTTACAATGAGCTTCAGTCATTTCTTTTTAGATAATATTTTCTGTGTTAAAGTCAAATTATTTTTCTACTGGAACTTTAGGTTGACTTAAAGATCAGAATTAGAAAAAAATCCCACCAAAAAAATTACATTTCCAAAAAGGTAGATTGTAAGGATTTTTTTCCCCACAATGCAAAATATTTATTCAAGGAATGTTTGGGTTTGAATCAAACATTCTTTTATAGAAATAATAATACATACAATAAAACTAATTTTTCAGTATATCAGTGGCTTGGGATTTTTCACAATTTTTTTATTTTGTTTTTATTGTAGACTCGTTGATTAGCCCAGAAAAAAATAAGGAAATTTTGAAGAAAATATATTCTGAAGTTTAAGCAGTTGAAAGAAGTTAAATTAGAAAAACCTGTATATTTTTAGCACAAATCCCCCCCTGAGAAGATCTATATGTAATGCTGGAGGGGTTTGCTTCATTGCAGAATTTATCTTTCTGATACAAAGGAATAATTTACTTAATTATCATTGCTAGATACATTAAAATTGGTAGATACATTAAAATTTGTTTTCAGTCCCCCATATTTGCTGTAGCAAAACAGAATCTTGCAAGGAGACAGAGGCAGTGCTTTATTCCTCTTTACAATTAGTCATCATTCACAGCAAATTCTGGAAGACACCAAATATGTAATATACTGGTTAATTGTGGCTCAGTGGGGACATATAGCTAACTATATCAACTAAAACATTAACTTCACATTAAATGACCATCTATATTGCATTAAAAATGTGTACATTTCCATGTCACAGAACAAGCAATGAAGAAATTGCACATATTGAATTTTGAAGGAGACTGTGGTATTTTGTTAAATGTGATGCCAACCAACAACATGCCATTTGTAAAAAACTCTATATGGCTTTATTTCCATCTGGGAGTCATGACACAGCTCAAAACCATAATCCACATGACTAAATTGACTCTTTTCAGGCAGTCTGTTACATCACAGCTGTCTCCTGATCTGGGGTCCTGTCTTACAGTGACCACAAAATGTATCTATTTTAAATACATTTTATAATTGTGGCAAAGCCTTGAATTTATATCTCTTTCACTCTAAAAGGCATAATTGATTATTTTTTTTACAACACCAGGTTTTCAATGTATTCTCCCAAATATGTTTGGGGATTTGGTTTTTTTTTATTGTTTAGTTGGTTTTAATCTGAAATATGTTTCTGCCATATACTTATGATCATTCTGGTCACTTCTCTATTTTGCACTACAGAGGTATCAAAAGTTCTTTCATTACAATGAAAGGAATGAAATATAACACTGACATAAGTACTACACCACATACTGTAAATTCTGGTCTATCTGTGGATGTCTATATTGTTTATAAATAACCATCACCTCGAATTGCAGATTTACTGTGTGTCTGCTATGAACACTAGCTGCTGTGCAAATTTAACATCATTTTGGAAGATCCAAAAGTACATTTAATCAATAATGTTTAAAAGCCTTCCTCACAGAGAGTTACACTGTCTCTCAATAGGAATCTTTCCCTCCCTCTCTCTCTTCAGTGCAAGATACAATTTCACAGTCTGCAGTTACCTCACACAGGTGTCAGACACCTTCATCCATGTGATGTCATGATATACTTTCATCTGAAGAAGGCAATAACGTCTATTGCCAAAGACCTGTCATTACCACAGTAATACTGACACCATTCCATTTTTTACACAGTGGAATATCAGGTCTTGGACCTCTGTTAGTCATAATTTTCCACTCTTATAAATGTAGAAACTAATAACAGGTGAAGAATGCTGAAAAAAAAGTGTTGTTTTCTCATTTTAGAGAGAGTATCTCATGAGGACATGACATTGTCTTAAACTGTGCTCTCATGACAATAGATGATTGTTCAAAGGGTCAAAACTATGAGGATGTAATGCAGTTTTGCAGTCCATTTATGATACAGAATTCACCACTAATTTAATCTAGACACTTACTGTAATTCTACTCTAATTTGCTAAATTATTTTCTGGAGTCAATAATCTCTTACCATCAGAAATCTTTCACAACAGATACAAATTTCAACAGTGTACTTCATTTTGTTGTTGGAGAAGATTTTTTTTTTCAAGCTATGGAACTATGATACTTTTCAAAACTGTAATCATATCATTTGATATGGCACAGCATAAAATCAATAAAGTAATATGAAATAAGATAAATTAGTCATCTTTCTTGGGAATCTTTTGGCTTAACATATGACAAGCTTTGTGCAAAAAAAGTCACTAGCTGATGAAAATCTCTCTTAAGCATCAGCAAATTGGATTATCAATTAGCCGTATGTCTTCAAAAATCTCCTTTTTAAAGTCTCCTTCAGTTCCATTCTCATTTGTCAACTGCCAGTGAAAAATGTCTGCGATATGCAGCAAAGCCTCGCTTGCAGACTGCCATTTTCTTCTTGAAAACTATAGCTTGGTAAGCTTCACTAAACCTGTCTAGTAAAATCCCTTCCAGCAAAAACAAAGCATGAAGAATTTCTTAAAATTAATTATTTCAGAGATTTAAGCTAATATTAAAGTCAAGCTGAAAAATTGGCAACCACTCTAAGGTCCCAGGGAAAATCCTCATGCTCAGGCAGTAACAAACTGGGACCACAGAACACAATAATAGGCCTTGGGCCTACAGGTTTGGAGTTGGTTGTTTTTTTCTCTTTCTTTCAGCATCTATTAATACCCAGAAGCAACCTATCCTCTATTCACCTTATGATGGACTAGCACTGTTCCTTCTTGTTTTCTTCAGCCACTCTGTACATGTATGAGAAAAACTAGTATGTCTCAACAGCAAAAAAGTATAGTTGCTTTAGTATGGACAAAATTTAATTCTTTATGTCTGAGGTAATAGAAAGCTTTGACTCAAAAGTTTTCCTGAATCTGGGCCTTACCACACTGTTTGGGAGTTTAGACCTATTTGTATTTTCCTCAGTGGCATTTTTAGGTACAAAAGCACAGAAAAACACAATATTTTCAGTACATAATGCTAATCTGCTTTCTTTAAATTTTCTACTGACAGAAAATATTTCATCAAAATAAGATGACATCCATATGCTCCGTGGAAAAGAAAATGGTAGAATTAAAAAATGATTAATATTACTATTAACCAAATAATTTAGCTCCCATGCAAGGAACACTTTTAATTCCCCTTATATTTATTGACATGAATTTTCTCTCATTTTTTCCAACTTACTTTTCATAGTGAATTTAATGACACACCAAAGCTTTTAAAGCAAAGACAAACTACTGGGAAAATTGACACAAACCTGTTGCAACTTCATCACACTTCAATGACATGTTATTTTAAATTTTAACTTCACAGCTTCTTGTGCCTCCTGGATATATGTATCTCTAAGACTACAGTTACCTCTTCATCTCAGAAGCAATTGTAATAACAGCTGATCTCAACATTGCATATGTTATTTTATTTTAAGCACAGTTTAGTATCCATAAAATATGTCAGATTAATAGCACTAGAAGTAGAAGCATTTTGTTTGTCACCAAAAGAGCAATATCATAGAGACTGATGACAAAGGCTTCCTTACAAGATGTCCAGCAAACACTTCTCTATACTGTTCTGCCTGGACCATAGGTACAAGAATTTAAAAGTTTGTGAATCCCATCCTTTGCCATGGTGAAAAATTATGTTCTGTATTCCTTTTTATAAATCAGTCACATTCCATTTAAGAGCTAAGGAAATCTTTTAGCACTCCTCCTACTTGAATACTGTTCCACAAGTTCGGTTCTATAAAGACTAGAGTATTTCTGGCCTGAATCTATTTCACTACAGTGCCCAGGTGCTCTTGCACCAGCATAAAATCTTCACTTAAGCCATTTTCCCTCACTCTGCAGTTTAGCTCAGAAAGCTATTTAAAGACAGCAGACATATTCTGTGTCAGCCTTTATTTCTCTTTTCTAAATAAACCAGTCTTCAAGCCACCTCTTAAGAGATAAGCTCTCCAATTCTCTTAATAGCCAGTTCCAGTTTTAAGTCAAAGACTGAGTACTGTTATTTTCATTTTACTGTTAGAAAAGCAGCATTAAATCATGTTCAGAAGTGAAATACATACTTCGAAGAAGTTGAATCTCAAGTTTCTATGTCTCAAAAGCAAAAGCATCTTTACTATCTACCTTTACCTTTAAGATTGACTAAGGAGCACTTGAACTACTTCTAGCTCAGGCTTTGGTACTTCTACTGCTGTTTAAAAGGTTTGAAAGTATTTTGAAAATCGGTTTGCCAGTTGTCTTGAGACCATCTTCTTAAGAATCTGCAAGACCATGTGCCTTTACCAACAGTCAGCTCTCCTAAATAAGTCTTTTTTTGGTCAGTATTGTATTTGCCACAGCTTCTGGAGACTTATCTTAGTGCTTTACTAAAGCTTCTGTATGCATACAGTACTCCAGTCAAGTTCCAGTTACCAAAGGCACAAAAAACATTCTCATGGACACTGTAATGGTACCTCATGGGACCTTGTAAAGGCTCACATCACAGACGATTTTCTGAGGATTGGAGAAACAATCTGAATTACAACTACATAGCTATATCTGTAGATACAACTATGTATAGAAACAGAGACAAATCTCAATGTCTCAAAACGGCATATAAATCTGCACCAGACATTAATTTTCTGACATATTTGTCACTAGCATAGTCTTCTTACTGTTTTATTGCACAATTTGGACAGATACATTTAAAATAGACCCAAAACTAGTAGGAGCCATGAAGAAAGTTTTCCTCTAGTGATTATAGCATGAGCATTGTTTCAAGCTCATTTAAGACCATATTTGGTCATGAGTATATCTGAAAGTGATTTCAACCATTATTATTATCAGTCATCGTGCTGTGACAAGGCCAATGTGTTAGCAATGTGGATGTGCGAGCAGGACATTTTTTTCTCCAAGAGACGTACATCAGTGTCTCCAAGAGAAGAGGAAAGAAAAATATTTCTCTGACTGTTTTTATTTGATCTATTTCAGACTTTGATATACAGAAGAAATGAGTCGGTGTTTGGCTTCATGGAACTATCACAAGAAAAACCTTTCACTCTTATCTCAGATAACGTTCAAATTGCAGCCAGACAGCAATGAAATGGAAAATCACCACAAATGAAAAAGAACGGGCTGGAAGTGAAGATATGAAGGGGAAACTGTTAAGGATGCAGAGCTTAATTATGTCTAGTCTCTCTATACATCACCTCATTGTCTATTAAAGTCAAACTGGGTGAGAGATCAATGTTTGAGTTAGAAAAATTTCAGTGGAAGAATGAAACATCTTCAGAACTGGGGACCCTGTTTTGAGACATATTTACAGATAAATTTCCAGATGATGTGACCGGAATAGATTGACAAGTTTTTATTTTCTCCAGAGCTTTTGCATGTTTTCTGTAGAAAGTGACTTTATATAAGACAGTTATGCATGAATTAGTGCTATACAACTCTTATATGAATAGTTTGGAAACTGGAGTTTACAAAGTGCTGAGAATCACTCCATTTCTATGCTTACAAGGTTATTTGTTTTCGATAAATATATGAAACTCATTCCTATATTCAGATCTACCTATGCCTACTGGTTAAGCATTACCTGATAGTCTGTAGGTAAGTGTCAAGGTTTAAGCCCAACAAGTAATGAAGCACTACGCAGCTGCTCACTCACCCCTTACACACACCCCTGCCTTCTGTAGGATGGTGGAGGCCTCAGAGAAATGGAAAGAGAAAAAATAACTAAAATTCCTAAGTCCTTCCCAAGGGCTGCAGCTCTTCACAGACTTCTCCATTGTGAGTCTCCTCTGCAGTAGGAGTAGATCTTCAGGTACATTCTGATCCAATGCTGTCCTCCCCACAGAGTCACAGCCCCTCTGGTCACACCATGCCCTCTGGAATGGCGTCCTTCCCAAGCTGCCAGTAAATCTCAGCTCCATCATTACTCTTCATGTGTTGCAGGGGGCCAGCTGCCACCTCACCATGGTATGGAGGTGGGTCTCTGCTCTGGCACACCTCCTCCTGTCTTCCCTTACTGACCTTGGGGTCTGCTTAGTCTCTTCCCTCTCATCACATTCCTTCCACTACCTGTAAACCTTCCGCTTACAGCTTCTTCTCCTCAGAAAGTGATCACAGGGGCACCCAATCAGCTCAGCCCCACAGGTGTATCCAGCTTAGAAGTGGAGAAAGTATCAAATAGCTTCTTACTGAGGCCCTCCCCTATTACCAGAAATGGCTCCACACATCCAATACAGTAAGCTATATAACTTTTATACAGATGCATAGCATGGCAAAATGGGAACAAGAGAGAGTTACTAATTATGGAGCAACCCATTGTGCTGGGAGCAGTGAAGGAATGTGAATATCAAGACCAGGGTTTAAATGTAATCTATATTATTTGCCTATTGTATAAAATGAGAATTAGAAACCATCTTGGTTTAGTCTGTTGATTATCTGAGGCTTTCTCTCAAGGAACAAAACAAAGCCTAGTCCAGAGTACAGCTGTTTTTCCAAAGTAAATATTTTTTTAAATGTTCTAGCCACATAGATTTTGTGTTATCCATCATAGCCTCATTTCCACTGTTCATTAAATCAGCTAGATGGCAAATAATAAGCAAGTTCAATTTTTCCATATTAACATATTAGCATCTAGGAAGTCTCCATTAGAATTCTATGGTACTTTTTGGAAGTAGGAATTATTCTTTAGAATGGGAAAAGACAAATTACTTCCAGATTCATCCAGTCTCATCCCTTCTCTAATACATGTTTTCAAAACTTTGCAATAAAAAAATGTAAACTTCCTAAGCATAAAAAAGCAATCTAGCAGAAATCTATACCAGGAACATGGCTTCCATGGGAAATGTCAAATTTCCACTCAAAGGATAAGTATTCTCCACTACATTTTTAATGATCTTCAAATAAAAATTCTTTTAAGCACATGTGTCTGCAACTTCTCCTGGGGAACGCTACAGTAATCATATTTGGTTGATATTAAATCCTGTTGATTTGATTCCCAAATAAATTCCATAAGAATTTTCTGAAAATAAACTTTAAAAATTTGAGGAACCAAATAAATTAACTATTATTAAATATCCTTTTTTTTTTCTGTTGAGAGTAGCTAATAAAAATACCTAACCATTGTATTATAAATACTCTGCTATTATATAAATACTCTACTATTATCTGAGTAAAGTATTCATGATGATGTATTCCCTAAGGTATTAATTGCATGACTGTTTGTTTTATATAAAGCATTTAAATGTAAATTACACACATTAGCTTACTCTTTTTCAATTTTTTACTAGTAAATTGAACCTACACTGTGAATACAATTATGATGGTAATCACTGCTAGACTTTTTTTTTTTTTCCCTGTGCAATCTTCCTTGTTTCATATTTCTGAGGATTTGTTTTTATTGCACTGTTCGTTATTTTTTGTATCCGTGACATGCAGTTATCTATTTCACATCATATAAATTCTATTTGTATCTGTCCTTTTACGTTGTATGCGAAGGCTAAAAAATTCATAAATGTGTTTCAAAAAGAAAAAAAAAATAATCAGAAAGATTGATTTTTTTTTTTCCCAGGAGGTCTGGCAGGTCTACATTAAATCTGAAAATAGTTAGAGGAATGCTGTCTGTCGCTGGCATTTGATTTTCCACAGAGCAGTTTCAAACCAAAACAAGTAAGAATCCTCTTAGCTGTGTGCAGACCACTTTGTATTTAGCAAGCAGGAAGCACATTGTCATTTATTTCTGTCATATTATTCCACTAGGTGACAAGAACAAATGCTGATGAAGCACTGAAGAAAATGCACCTAAGATATATACTTTAGTTCTCATCAAGTAGCATAGGATTGTTTCTGTGAGCTGCAATAAAGTTGTCCCTGTGTACAACAAAACAAGAAAAGACTGAAAGTAATCTGTAAAACTGGAAAAATGTGAAGTTTGGCAGTTCCTCTATTCCCAGGGAGCCATGAGTAGTCAATATCAACTTGACTTAACTTTCTTAATCTTTCTTTCCTTCTACCTGAGCGAGACTTTGAATCAACAAATGGATTCCTAAGGAAAAACTGTGAGGATAATGGAAATATCAATATGAAATCAATATAACAATTTAGAAGATTTTAAAAGAATGTTTACAGACTAATCCTAAATCCCTTGGACCAATGATACTATCACTTATTAAGTCATTATCCTCATTACAGGAATCAATCTTCAGTTAGATGAAGAAGATACATACCATTTCAATTTTTATAAGGGCTTTTCCCTTTAAAACCTTAAAGTTGCTTTAACATCTCTCCTGGTTTCTTCATCTTTTCCTGCATAAAGGTGGCAAATACAACTAGAAAGTAAATTACAGTAAAATTTACACATTTTACAACTTTCAATTATAAAATTGGTTTTTATGACAACCCTTTAAGGACTAAAATAAAACTTACTATTTGAAATATAGTGCCGTCATGTCTTCTTTTCCAAATTTGTAATTCATGAAATCAATTAAACTACGACTATGTATTTCAAACTGAAATTGATTTGCATTCTGAGCAGAGAAGCCTACAGGAATGCTGGAATACTGCAGCAGTTCTCTTGGAAACTAAACTCTAACACTTAAAAAATGTGTAATTTTCCATGGCATTAACAGAAGCTAAATTCCACGAATGTGTCCATACTCTGTGGTCCTGTCTTAGATTTAGAAAAAGACCTACACAGAAACAAAAATCCTTCCCCAAAATTGCTCCCTAAACAATATTTTTAGCAATATTGATCTTAACAAGTACATCTTCCTGAACAAAATACATCTCAAAGTTTTTAAGTTTTTGCAGACAGTGGAGCTGATTGAGATGCAGACCCAACTGACATTGGATGCATCAGATACAGGGGAAGCTTCTGGAAGCTCTTTGTTTAAAGAAGCCACCCCTGTAGTCCCCCTGCTGCCAAACGTTGGCCACCCAAAACCATTAAAAAAACATATTATTGTCGTAAGGAAAACAAGATTATATTTTAATATCAGAGAAGCATTTTTTTTTTTCTTTTGTTAGAAAGATTTGTGAAGATTCATTTGTATCTCAGATGTTATGATTGTAATACAATAGTACCAGAGAATCCAAGTGGTACTGCAGGTCCATAATATAAGGCATAAATAAGGCACATATTGACTTCTCCAGCCTCAAGACCTCACTGTCTCCAAATAAATTGGAGAAAAAAGTGTTTTTGCCCAGTATCAGGCTGATGTGAAAGGCAAGAGTAGTGTATACTGTATCAATTTGAACACACTACTTGAATGTTTACATTTCTGTATTCAATGTCAATACAAGGAAGTCATTGCCGTGGTTAGGCCCAGCTAGCAGCGCAGCACCACGACAGTCTCTCGCTCAGTGCCCCCATTCACTCCGACCCTCATTAGGATGTCAGAGGCCTCAACAAAATGGAAGGTAAAAGATAATGTGAATTAAGACAAGGGAAGGGAGGGCTCACTGCCTATTATAGTTCCAGGCAAAACAGACTCCAGTACTCAACTTAGAAAGTAGGAAAGTTTATTCTACTACCTACAAGAAACAAAACAGAATGAAAAGCAAAATGCTCCTGATATCTCTACCTCCTCCTCCCTCAATGGCTTACAGGGGCAGGGAATGGGGGATGTGGTCAGTCTCTCACAGATGGACTCTGCTGCTTCTCTCTTCTCAGAGGAGGATGACTCCTGACATTCTTCCCCTTCTCCAACACGGGGTTCCTCCCTCAGGACATAGTCTTTAACAAATTTCTCAGGTGTGGGTTCTTCCCAAGAGCTGCGGCTTCTGCTGACACAGAGTCCCTCACATGGGATGTAGTCCTTGGTGAATATCTCTGTCGCGGATTCTTTGCCATGGTTTCAGTTTCTGCAGTTACAGGGTCCCTCCCTAGGGACAAGGCCTCTTCTGGGCATAAGTTTGATGAGCTGCTTTGTCGTGGGTTCCTTCCTACATCTACAGCTTCTGTGAATATTGGGTCCCTTCTTTGGGACATGACCTCTTCCGGCCATAGTTTTAAAGACGAAAACCACTGCTCCTGTCTCGGGGTCTGTAGTGAAGTTATTGGGTCCGTCCCATGGGACATGGCCACAGTCACTGTCCCTGGCTTGAGGACTTTAATGAAGTGAATCACTGCCCCTGGTCCAGGGCCAGCTTTAGCACCATGAGTCTCTGCCCCTGATATAGGATCATTAGCAAAATGAGTCTCTACCGCTGATGCGGAGCCTTTAAAGAAATGAAAATAAATCTCACCTTCACCAGTTCTCTCCATAGAATGCAGGGTAGTCTCTGCTCCAGCACAGCTCCTCTCTTTCATCACTGACCTTGGAGTCCGCATGGTTGCTTCTCTCTCTCGTCCCACTCCTTGCACCACCACCAGCAAGAAGGGACAGAAGAAGGAAGAAACAGGAAGAAAAAGGAGGAAGAAGCCTACTCTTCCGGCTTCTTAAAAAGTGATTGTGGAGGCATCTAACTGATTCAGCCCCAGAAGTGGGTCTGGCTCAGAGCTAGGGAGAGCTTCGAGCAACTACTTACAGGAGCCATCTTTACAGCCCCTTCCCCCATACCAGAAAAGGCTGTCATGTCAAACCATGATAGTCATTCTCACTGATCTGTTTGGAAAGAAGGCATGGATGTTCTGTCTTCCAGAGATTCAGCGACTGCTATGATTTATTTTAGTTACTAGATATGTTAGATATTTTTTATCAATGTTCTTATTTTTAATTTTCTGTAGTTCTCAAGTCTAGGCAATATTTTATCATAGAATTATGAATCAGTATGGTGTCTCACTGCAACTGCTGGCATTACAATGACTGACAAAACTTAAGGATATGCATTTGTGAGATCAAGCAGTTGAACTTTTAGCCTGACATGTTTGAATCAGCATATTTGTCTTTTATTCCACTTTTTCTCTTTTTTTGTCTTCTTTTTTTAACAGAAAATTCTCTTCAAAACTTGCATACAAGGGAAGTGTAGATGTGAATAGTCCTGTCTCCTTGCAATTTTCCATGTGTTAGAGTGGAAGTGACCAAAGTTCTGATTACAATGTGTAATAATCCTCTGCATCTAAAGTCTCTGACAAAATCTTCCTTAGCAATAGATTGGGGTTAAAGAAGTACATTTTATTTCATCAAAGGTAACATTATTAACAGTACTATCACAGAACTTCTATGTAGTGAGGCAATTTCCTAATGCTTTTCCCTCTCAGGCAAGTATTTTACATGCTTCATATTCCAGTGTCAGGTTTAAAATTTGAATAGTATGAAATTACATCTTTTTGATGCACCGAGTACATTAATCTGAAAAGTCTAAGAAAGATATTTTTATTACTCCTTTTCCTCTTTCTCAGAAAGGACTCTGAAAACAAAACTTTAGTCTAGAAACATTACATGTTCTCAAAAGAAAGTAACCTCTACCCTTTTATGTTTCTAATAGAAGCTGCCTTTCAAGCTTAATATCAAGAATGTAAGTCTGAGATAGATTCTGCTAAGTAACTTCAAACTTGGAAGTCATAAAGCATATGTTTCATGTAGCAGACAAAATAAATGCTTTCCCACTGAAAAAAAAACTCTAAAAATATTTTTGTCACTCAGACATTTAATTAGAACTTTAAAAATAGATTAATTGTAATTGAAAATGTAATAAAATATAGTCTGGGAGGTTTTTTTCCTAGTGAAATCTAAATTAGCATAGTTAATGAAATTACTTTACTTTTTTGCTTTGTCAGTAAACTAAAATCCCTTTCACAGCTTTCTATTTGAAAAAACAAATAATCTCTTAAGCAAATGATCTGTTTTTTCACCCAGGGATTACAAAAGCTATTAAGGCAAATTCCAGTGAACTACATCAATGGTACTTTAAAATGAACTTTTAACACCTTACAAATGTCATTTTGTAGGGAAAAAACTCACACCAGTTTCTCTAAATGCCAGAGAGATTTAAACTGTGGTAAGCTAGAGTCAGTGGTTTTATGAAGTGTGTTATCTCCTGGATACCAGTTTGGTGACAGTTTTAAAACCATTATCTCTCACTAAGCTCACAAGTAGTGCTAAGAATGCCTATTAGCTCATTTGAAGCTGATCTGTGGTGCAATGAGGAAAAACAATATACTTTCTGTTAACTGTCAGACCAGCATGAGTGAAATAAACCAGCCTGGACATGTTTGAGAAATATGGGAAAAAAAATGTTCTGGTCAAACATAAGTGAACAGGATTTTGTATGATTCTCTGTTTGACACTAATATCTTGGCAGTGAAGATTCTCCCATCACATCAGTTCTTCAATCTGTCAAAAGTGAAGTTGTCCATTGTTATGGCTGAACTGGAACAAAATATTGTTATAGTTCATGTGGGTGTGAGACTCTGCAAGGTGTGGAGGGTTTCCTTCTCGATTCTTTCTTGATTGAGAGTATTTTTCTTGATTTCTCAAATATTCATCAACTCCAACTTCAACATATATTACACAGTATAGAGAATAAAACAATATTTAAGTATTTGGAAGGCATAGAATGTAAAACTAACTAAATGAGAGCTCAGTTGACATTTATTTTTCTAAAAGGTTTTGATTCAATTTTCAAAAATCCATAAATGTGCATCTTTCAAAAAATGCATTTGAAGACTGGTTCTGGATCAAAGGATTTTGTTTCTACATTATCCAAGCATTACATAACACAGAACTTGAAAATCATTTAAAAACTAACATGAAAATGTTTCATTTCCTTAGTGTCAAGATGAGTGAATATTTTGTGGCAACCATTTTTTTCCTTCTAGGTGATGGCTTTGAAAAAATTAGCACGATTCCAGAAAGCATATTGATTTTCACATCAATGTCATCAAAGGTTTTCTGACAAAATCTAAGAAGATATAATTGAAAAGAGGAAATTTTAAAATGTGAAAATTTAATTACTTTCACTGTAGATAAATTTTGGAGGGGTTCTTTTGTGGCCAGTTTATTACTTTTAATAGAGCTTTTGTTCTTTCTTAGCTGACCATGATATTTATTCTCCTTATCACACTGTATTAATCTCTGCACTTTTTTTTTTTAGAGTAGTCTGTGTGCAGAAAAAAATCAACACGTGAATGCAATATATTTTATAGATCTTTGAGGTAGAGAAGAGAGATCAAGATATCAAATCCTATTTTGTTAGTTTTACTAATTTAGTACTGACAATAATACACTTCTTGTCACCTTTTGAAGTGAAAGTACAGTTTTATTACACACTTGCATTTAAATTATTTGCTAATGTAGACACTACATTAATGTGAAAATTTGTGTCTTTAAACTTAACCTTACCATAAAATCTGACATTTTTATGGTAAATCTGGCTATCAAATGCAAAATGCTTTACATGAAAAATATGTGCTGCTATTTGAATTGCAATATCATAATCTTTATCTTACTTTATTGAAAACAAACAAATAGAAATATTAGGATAGATTTTACACATGTAGAAACTGTTTCACATAGAACTGCTGGAAATCCTATTTAAATATTTCCAACAGAAAAACATCATTTTCTAAATTAGTAAGAAACAAAGATTTTTTAATGTATTCAGAATAAACAAAACAAAATCAAAACTCCAACTGGATTTATCATCAGAAATAGCTCTGTGACTTAGTAGCTGTGGAGTAGATAATAGCACATTTCAAAATTAATTCTCAGGAAACATCACTTTATTTGATGCTTCAAGTAAGCTTTTTTAAAAAGACATTCATTTGTTTTGAATATTTTAAACCTCTCATCACTAACATTTTGACATTGTGGTTCTTTCAGTAGAAGTGTCTGAAGGCTTTAGTTTAAAGGCAGAGTTTTAGCTTTATTTTTTATTTCATAATTAAAATTATTTTTGTTAGGTTAAGCAATAATATTATTATTTTACAAGAATACTGCAAAAAAATCTAGAAGTGACAAAGGTAAGAAATATCTATAGATTGGCCATGTGGTGTTGGTTATGGGGGAACTGCAAAAGTTTTTACCACGAAAATGTGGAGACCATGTCTATATTCAGCAGAACAAGGCTTATTTAAAAAAAAAAAATTACATGATCTGCAGTGAATTAGACACAAATCTGTTACTGGTTTTTATTTATCTACTTTTACATCTTCCGGTACTGTAAAATCATCTCATTTCCAAATCATTATGATTTTATCATTACAACAGAAATCATTGAATCACAGAATCACAGAATGGTAGGGATTGGATGGGACTTTTAGAGATCATCCAGTCCAGCCCCCCTGCCAAAGCAGGTCCACCTAGATCAGGTTTCACAGGAACATGTCCAGGTGGGTCTTGAAGATCTCCAAGGAAGGAGACTTCACACCCTCCCTGGGCAGCCTGTGCCAGGGCTTCATCCTCACAGGAAAATACTTTTTTCTTATGTTTAAATGGAACTTTTTGTGTTCCAACTTCATCCCATTACCCCTTATCCTATTTCTAGATACAACAGAAAAAAGGGATACCCTAACCTCCTGACATTTATATATTTAAAATATTAATGCGATCCTCCCTCAGTCTCCTCCAGACTAAAGAGCTCCAGTTCCTGCAGTCTTTCCTCATAAGGAAGATGCTTCAGTCCCCTGATCATCTTGGTGGCCCTGCGCTGGATTCTCTCCAGAAGTTCTCTGTCCCTCTTGAGCTGTGGAGCCCAGAACTGGACACAAGACTGCGGATGAGGCCTCACCAGGGCAGAGGTGAGGAGAACCTCCCTCAACCCAGTAGCCACACACTTCTTGATGTATCCCAGAATGCCATTGGGATAGGCAGCATTACTATTATTAAATTAAATATACTTATACAGGAGAATGTGAAAAATAACTTTAGACTTTCATTTCTGAAATAATTGCCTATGTGATTTTGAATACCTGTCTGAAAATGTTAGGTGTCAAACTTACCTTCCTCACCAAAACAATTTCACCCAGATCTTCTTCAGCTACATAACTCATTTCTCCTTACCTTGTACATACATAAATTCATAAAATAATGCCTTTAAAAAAAAAAACCCTTTAAATTTAATAAAACTTGGAGAAACTATGGAAAAATAAATTAATAAAGAACATGTGTGTATTCTATCTTGTAAATAGAAATCTAAATCCTATAGTTGGTGATAAGAAGTTCACCATGTGCCCTCAAACTACAGCCCTAGTTACTCACTTAGAAAAGACTCAGAATTGTGATCAGGAACCTTTTTTAAGTGATTGAATTGGTATTATGGATTTTATGGAAAATCAGAATTTTTATAATAACCCTGAACATACATACCTACATTTGTTCATCTCTATCGTCCTATACATCTTTATTGTGCCCTGCTGATGTACACAAAGAAATGAATAATCTGCATTTTTGATAGATCCTATAATTTTGTTTAATGCTAACAGTACTTTTGAAAATGTTACCAGGAGTGCTGTTAAAATCAAACTTTAACTGAGACAGTCAGCTTATTCTGATCTCATCAATTTTCATTCACATATGACACTGCCAACTTACTATTCTTGTAATAAGCGCTTATAATAAAAGGTGACCCAATGGGAAGATAAAAGCCAAGATGAAAAGAGCATATTGCTTAAAATGAGTTCAATGTGGCTTTTAGCAAGATAAGTAGCTGAGACTGCTCAATGAGAGCAATCTCTTATTTACTTACAGTAAAATCCTGTTTATCTGAAGGTCTTGGTGCACAACTTAAATTCACAGTTAACCAGAAGGGCTTGTCACACAGATTTGATCATCAGGACTGCTCTGTATAATTCAAAGTGTGACAGTTAAAGAATTCAAGATGACACAAGCTCTCTAAGAGATCAACCTGGTAAGTCCCAGAAGCTGCTCCTGCCCAAGGTTGGAGTTAGTATTCAATATAATCAATTTTCAAATAGTGAAGTGCACAGATAAATCCTACTACAGGTATGCCAACTAAAAACACTACATACCAAACTTATAATAAATAAAAGGATATTTCATTCAAATAAAATTGCCAAGAAAATCTTGTACATAGAACATAAATATTCATGCTGCACTACAACATATCAAGCTATATTAAGACAGTGCCCTGTCTTTGTACTGTTTTACTTACGCTCCAGGTAGCCTCTGTTGTAAGTCTCTTAACTTACATTTTTACCTCTTTTCTGACATTTTTGCCTTTGTCTCTGTGATTCCTGCCAGCTTTGCTACCATTCAGGCATCTAAATGCACTGTTAGAATTAAGGTTGCATCTTTAATATTTCTATTAAAATACATTCATCTATATTTTCTCTAAAAGCATTTGTATTTCTTTCAGTACTGATATATAGCTATGACTCAGGTATCAATTCATATACCTCTGGGTATAAAACAAGCATTAGAATGTCCTGTTAATATCTAGGACTGATTTCAAGATAATAATCTGAAAACAATGGTATTTATAAATCAAAATCTAGGTGGAAGAGCTGTCTTCACAAATATGTTTTTTCCAGTTGCCAGGAATAAAGAGTATTGGGGCTGTGGCAGGCATTCTGCAAGGTGTTGTGTATACCTGCTTTGTACCTTTGATGGAGTGAATGCTTGCAGAGGTGTCTACTTTGCTGAGGCTTTCAGTGATTTTACCTGTCACAACTGAGGGTCTGAAAATACCATCCTTCATGGAAATTAGCTAATCTGAGACAAGCCACAATTGTGACAGTCCTTTGGTTTGATACTACATAATTGTGTCTACTAGCATCATTTTAACCTTATATGAACACAATATCCATTACTCTTTTAAATCCTACAAGAAATCATGACGACTTAAACTCTTTCTTCTCCTGTACTATTTCATTGTTGCTGTCTGTGGTGGGTTTACTGCTGCAAAATCTTCAAGCCACAAGAACATTAAAATCTAAGATAGTGATTTTTCTCTCAACAACAACCAGGTAACAAGAACATATTGTTCAATGCAGTATCGAAATCATCACAGAAATTAGGCACATCAAAACTTGAAAGGAGAAAGGTAATAGATGTCAGAAATTCTAAAACCTCTTTTCAATATATTAGGCATATAAAGAAGATGAGAGGTGCTAATCTTCTATTCTATGGTTTGGAAAGATGTTACCATATGATGCTGAGATGTCTGATTGTGTTTATCCACCTTTTGCATCTGCCTTTACTGAAAATTGTCACCAGAAAGGAGTTGTTATTGATCAAGCAAATAAAAAGCTATTGAAAAAAGTGAAGGAATAATCTTCTCCCTACATACCAAGGTAAGTATGATAGGT
Organism: Colius striatus; assembly: GCF_028858725.1. NCBI lineage: Eukaryota > Metazoa > Chordata > Aves > Coliiformes > Coliidae > Colius > Colius striatus. The sequence continues at coordinate 168,160,456 of NC_084759.1, forward strand.
AGTGGCAGACTTTAACTTTCTGAGGAAAGATTCAAATTAGGAAGCAGAAAAATCTTTGAAAGACTAGTATAGGTAATGAGGGACTCGATTAATTTGCCTGGGGAAATTGTAGAGTCTTCATTTTGAGACCATTTTTAGGACAGCTCAGGCAATCGTTTGTCAAGAATAGTTCATGATAGGAATAGAGTATCACAATCTATCTCTGTCCTGGGGACAGAGCGGGAGAGAAGTCTAGACGACACTTGCAGGTCCTTCAGTTCTTATTTTTCTATGACTTTTACAGTTTACTCTTATTCAGAGTTAATAAACAGGAATGTAGCTTTTTTAAATTTTTTTTGATTCTCTAGAATTCCTGAATGCCTTTGGGAAGAATTATATAGCTACTGTAGCTACATCAATAACTTTTATATCATGTTTGGGACAAGTTAGCATTTGTAAACAAAGATATCTTCAGACAAATTGAAATCAGTTTTCCCTTTGACTTCAAGAGAAGTTCAATTGCATCATGTAGATTCAGGCAACCATGTTGGCAGCTCATCTCCCAAGGCTCTTTGTAGTCAGCAGATAGACAGACACTTTCAGGGAACAACTGAGAGCATGAGACTAGTTTATGTGCTCTGAAGACTAGCCAAATAACTGAGCAGGCTAAGTAAATTAAATTGGAAACCAGCAGTTGGACAGTGTTAATGCACTCCTTTCATACCTTCATATTGCTTTCATTACCAAGCAAGTGGCTCTCATAAATAATCTATATTTAAAGAGAAAATCTTAAAATATATTGTGGAAAAAATAGCAAGAAATTAATCAGTGCAATATCTCCCCACACATCTGTGTAATAAATAATATCAGGACAAATTAATTGTTTTCCGTAATAAATGTGAAAAATCTCTAAATTAGGCTGGCTATGTAAATACACGGTCAACAGTAAAAGAAATCAAACCTACACTATTTTGGCTCCCACTCAGACTGGAAATGGAAAAAAAAAACCAAAACAGTGTTAAATAAACCTTTTGCAGGACTTTTTAAAAGTGTTCTATAGGAAGAATAAAGTAGACATAGTAAGCATTGTTTACTTGAGTTATAGATTTTCACTCATAAATTACAGCTAAAAAAACAAAAGAAAAAAAGAACACAGATTAAGGTTTATCTAGCCTTCAGCTTTCTATTATTGAAATTATCCTAGGATCAAGATTTCTCCTGTTTCAATCCATAAGGCTCAATATTCTTTTCTTATCTAACAACGTCTGAGTAACTCCTTGACACAAAGAACATTGATGAATGGTAAAATAACATTGTCTTCTTACTATTCACTAAAACAGTTGCACAGAAGACTGTCAGGTAGTGTTCTGCACATAGAGGAATTGTGTAAAGAGTAAGGATCAACACAAGCAAGAACCCAGGAATGCAGAGTTTATCCGCTCTTTGCAGGAAAAGTGTATTGTTATTTGATCACATATTAATATGCTTATTTATTTCCATCTCAGTATTTCAACTGGATATCACACTTCATTGAAACATTTATTCAGCGTGGTTTTACTAAGCCACTGGGTAACCAATCCCCCACTGCACAGTGGAAACTGACAGAATTTAATAGAAAAATAAAATGTTTGCTATGTGCAAATAATGGGAAAGTCCACACAGTTCTCAGGGATTACTGTTGCAACTGTGATGTTTAGAACAACTAAGCACAGCCATGAGACGTTTTTGACCCATTTAATTAAATGGATATGTGCAAGATTAATACCATTATTATGGAGTAAATTAATCTAAACATTCATTTTTATTATTTCATAAATTATCCATATTTATTCTTTTATAACTGGTCCTTTAAGTATGCAGTTCATATGGATTTAAAAAGATTTTATTTTGCAGTATGAAATGCAGTAATAAAATTGCAGCATATTTTTGTCAACCAGACTGTGAAGTTTTTGTCACAGTGACAAAAGTATCTTTGATGAGACTTCCCTTTGCGGTCTCCCCCATGCTGAGGAGGCTCAGAGTCACTTCTACAGGCACCAGAATATGAAGTACTGTGCATTGAGGGTTTTATTGCATCTGCTGCTGCTGCTGCAAGGGAAGGACTGTCTCTTCCCAAGATCTCTCATAAAAGAATATCACTTCTGGACTGCTGACAGGAATGTTTAACACTGTCCATGCTAGTGCCCTGAAGAGTTATGGAGGTTAACAACTTCCAAAGCTTAAATAATGCTGCAGGAATTGCTACTGAATAAATAATTCATGTCTACATTTTTTACGACTGAAAAAAAAAGGAAAACTATGTAGCTTGACTCAGTTTCAAGCTGTTAAAAGTATCTGATTTTATCATAAATGTCATTTTCGCCCATTTATTCATTTTGTTAGCTGAGCCTCTTCTAGATGCTTGATGGTAGTATAATGGAAATTTAATAAACATTGTTTTCATTCCTTCCAGATGCTTCCCTCATTCTGCCAGACACATTACTTCCTAAGCAGAAAGATACAAAGAGTGTAAATTTTACAAGACAGGATACGTGGTTCAGAAAACAGTGTGCATCCTTGTTTGACTCTAAGAAAATAGTTTCCATGATGTTTATTCTGGCTAGAATGGGATATGCATCAATAGACATACTTAACAAAAAAATACCAACCAAAAAAGCTACGAAGGACTTCAAAGACAACAGATGTAGAAATTCTTATTATATATATTTTTTATTGCAGATGGGATGGATACTATACAGACTATTTCTTTGTGACATCCATAGGTATCCAGTAAACATATTAAGTTAGTGCTGCTTACTATTGTATTGCTACCACTGGCTGTTTTAATCACAGTAGGCTAGACAGAAGCAATGTTAATAAGCACTCTGTAAAATCTCATCATGTCTCAATTTAGAGTGTAGTTGCTGTTTTGTAGAGTCAGGATGAGAAACTGTAAATGATGTTCACTACTGAATGATGGAAAAAATATTATCCAGGAACATTCCAACCTTTAGTAGTGATTGAAGAGACTGGGGCTCTTTTGCCACAAAAGCTATAAAAATAAAAGCACAAATAAGCTCTCTTTCCCGCTGTTAAGTCATGATGTTTTGCTATGATATGTTGTATGTTATGCTATATATGTTATGTTTCCCATTTTCTGTTTAGAAATTAGAGCATGAGAAGCTACTATGTTTTCAATTAGCTCAGCTGTCATTTGAAAATAGAAACATCAGCTATATTAAACTGTTAGTAGAGAGGTTGCATCAAAAGTCCTGTTATTATCTTCTTGTACAGTTGTCATAATATTTCTTGATATAAATACATGGGATGAGTAAAATAATTTTAAGAAGATTTTGAAAGAATTTTTCTCTTTCATAATTTGCTTGTCCTGAAATACCTAGCTTTAAGCCAGGTATCTGTTTTATCACATGAAATCTTTAAAGAGTCTATGTTTGTGACCTTTCCATTTTTTAAGACCTTTCTGTGCAGTCCTGGATTTTTGGGTTTAACCTCTTAGAGTGAAACCTGCAGCCTTAACACTTCATTTCATTCAAGAACACAGAAGCCATCATTCTACAAAGCTGGCAGCTTTTCTGCTTCAGAGCTCATGTAATTTAGTTGGGTCCTCTAATAGGGTTATATTTCACGTATGCTGAATACACCCTTTATGCTTGTGTTACTCCTCAGAGAACTTACAGATGAAAATAAAGTAGTTTATTGCAAAAAAGAATAGTGTCTGTATCTGTCATTAACCCCAATAACTTGCATAGAGTATAGTGAGGCATATAAAACACTGATAGCAGTGAGATCTGAATCATACAAGACAGTTATTCCAGCCAAGGCATTGCTTAAAGACAGGAGCTCACAGATATCTGTACTATGCTATGCTACCATCTCTGCCAGCCAGGTAATTTATGTTCTGTTATGTACAATATCTGAATATCGTGCCTCAGGCAGCTTGTTTTCTTACAACAGTTTCCTCTTCTATAAAAATAGTATTGAAAAAAATGTTATGCAAAATACCTGCTGTGCTATAATTAACTTATAAATGAATTTTTGTCTATTGGTATTGTATTTAAAACTTTAAATGTAATTATAATAAAGTAAGTACCGGCATATATGTTATGGTGATTATATGAAAAGCAATTATCTAGAAATTAAACCCATGTTGTATTCATTTTACATATATGGATATACTCTATGTTTTATTTTTTAAAACTTTTGCAAACTATATTAGGATTCCAATGCCAGAAAAGAATGTTTCCATGATCAAATCACAAGGCTTTTTTTGAATGCAAATATCAGTTTATCTTTTTCTAAAATTTTATGTAAATGCATGCAACTCCAAAATGATTTGGAAAAGCAAATCATCTGCTTAGATCCCAGTGATACAAATCCTCTGTACTGCTAGGTACTCTTCCAAATCTGGCAGAATTGGGCTGTTTATAGATAGTACTTTAAAAAAAATACTATGTGAAAATATCATTTAGTAGATTATGAATTCAAACATTCACAAGTTAGGAACTGTCTAAGTCAGTTAAATTCACTCTCTTTTTTGTACACTTGCATGATGGCACAAGGCACTTTCCTTGTAATGGCTTTCTGCAGGAACTCTGTCTCCTCTGGTGAGTCATTTTTATAGTATTGTTTGAGTGTGGTGATGTAGAAATTTTTCTCCATTATTGAAATAATGCCCTTCATCTACTGTTTGTTTAGTGTTGTCTCAGCCTTGAAACTGAGAAATATCAAACTTTTATTCCAGAAGGGATAAACTTGGGTAACTGACAAAATTCACATAGTTCTTAGTTTTTAACACATGTAACTTGTCTCTATCTAAAATCTTCCACCTCCTCAGATTAGGATTCTGATTTTGGATTAGAGTGCTGTCGGGACCTTCATCAACTTCCTGCCCCAGACAGCTCCTCTCCTAAAGTCTCCAAAATCTGGGCTTTATTTTAAAGTACCTAACTTCACCTATATTTGGCCAGGTTTGCAATTAAGATTGTGGGTATTCAGAGAAGGTATCGGCTCAAAGCAAAATCACTCTGGACACTTTTAATCAGCAAGAAACATCTGTTAAGTGCTTTCAGCATATGACTACAAATTTTACTTGCCAGATGTTGCTTTTCAAATGATTGCTAGCAAATCAACTTCTTAGAGAGCCCAGATGCTTCTAGTTGTGCAGCCAGAGAAGGGAGATGGCTACCATACCATAAGTTAACAATAAGATTTTGTTGAAAGCAGTTGTCAACATTTGATTAAATGTTAATTATTATTCTTTTTGTAAGGCTATATATTCACTCCTTAGACCAAATTTCCATATATCTACAGACTGTGTTCTCTAGAGAAACAGTGTGTTTGATCAAGTCAACAGGGAAATTGAAGGTAATTTTAAAACTTGCAAAGTGACAGGCAAGTAAGGTTGAAGCTGAGAACAGGGTACTATAAAAGGTAGAAGGAAAAAGTCACTCATCCATAGGAAGCAGTATAGCAAGGAAAATTCATTATAAATGCATTTGTGGGAGAGTATGAGTCTTAAGCATGCTTATTCTAAGGATGGAGATACAAAGCCTGCTCCTGAAGCTTTCAGAATCCAGATCCTGGAAACAGGGAGTTTGGATGCTGAGGCCCCAACCCAGTACTGCAGGAGTGTGAGCACAGGCTGGACAGGGATGTGTGTTTTAAATCCTGAACTGAACACAGCATGCAGTAGAAAATCGTCATAGAAATATCTCACCCACCCCCAAGAGTTGTGACGTGTCTCAGTGGCCCTTCACAGCTTCATAGACAAACCAGTAGGGTAAGTAGGCTTCTTGTCAGTTTTGTTGTTCTGTTTGGTTTTCCCCATTTTTAGTGTCATTGATCCATTACATCCACCTCTTTTTGGATTTAGATCTCAAAATGTGGACAGATTCAACTGGAATTCTCTGATGAAGCTGTTTTTCATGGAAAAAAAAATTGTAAAAACTTTAGTTTTTCAGAGAACTGTTTTATCATCTTATGATAAAACACCACAGAAGACTGCTTTCTGATGGAAACTTGTTGATTGCTTCCCTGTTATTGGGGAGCTCAGACTGTGGCTCTGATCTAACCCCATCCCACCAGAGCTTCCAATCACACAGCACACAGGCTATGACACAGAGACTGTCAATCAGCTCTGGATGAGTGGAAAGAAGTTTTGGAGCTGAGGGAACACTTCAAAATCTACTATCTAAGTGTAAGAAGCCGTGCAAACATGCAGATATATCACACATTGTGTGGACATTGAGTGAATGTTTGTGCAACTCTAAGAACTGGAATATTCTATGATCCTGTTTAAAAGCCTACATATGGACTCTTCTCTACTTCTACCATGGAGCAGAGCACTTCAGAGCTTCAGGTCTCCACCCCAAAGCATCTAGTTCCCAGCTTCCCACCATTGTCCGTCCAACAGCTTGTATGGGCTTCCATACAGGAAAGAACAGGACAACAGGTTGTTGCTCTCAAGATCTCAGAATCCAGTATATTTTGGAGACTTTCTGTGAAGTATGTTGGCTGTGGCTAAAGTAAAAATTTTATTTCCTTTTACACTTTATTTTCCTACAAGAAAGATTAAAAATGTGCCTTGATGAAATGACAACTTTTTTTCCCTCTTCTCAGAACAGATAATTTTTCCATGAGGTGGATATTCGAACTTGTTTTGGATATTTGTGGGAAAGACATGGATAATTGGCCCTGGTTTTTGTTTCCCTTTATATGTAATACATTTTTCTTTACCATATATCTCTAAGGAGAGAGAAGGTGAAACTGTTCTGTTCATTTTATGAATTCAAAATTGGAACAAAGGGAATAGAGGCAAAATTGTAGACTGTATATCAGAATAAAATTGAACACTTCATATGTAAGCAGAGGTATTGTTGACTTTATTTGTAAAGCTTGACCTAAAATCTTCTGAGCATCAAACATTGGATTTGAGGAGCCAGAAACCAAGGAACAAATAGTGAGAATTTCAGTTAATGTGACTTTCTCATTATTTCTTTGAAAGGCAGAGGTACAATCCAATTTTATAAAGTAACACTGAATTGCCATGACCATGAAGCCATTTTAGTATAATTTTCTAAGAAATATTTGCACCTGTTTCTGGGCATATACGTTTGCATCTGCACATTTGTTCAAATTATTGATCAGTTTAAACTGACAGGAAAGAGATTTCAGAAATATCTGAAGTAGTCATTAACCTACAGTTACAGTTAATAGTTAACTACAAGTTTTGAAAACAGGATGCTAGGAAAAGGTATTGGATCTGCTGAAGAAATAGGGAAAATGGAAACATCAGTTATTTGGTTTTCATTTTCGGAGTGTCTGCATGTCAGAGAAATTTTAAACCAGAAGACATGACACAAGTTCACTAGAACATGTTAACATTAACAGTGTTGGTTTTGTTTGTATGTCATTGCCTGTTAAACCATCTATTTCAAAAGTATTTCATCATAAGAGTCTGAGATCCCATGAAAGCTTCTCACATCTTGTCCTGATTTATTACGAGTTCAGTCTGGGCAGTGAACTGAATGAGACCTGGGCTATGTAAGGGAAAAAAATTAAAAAGTGCTGTGCTTATGTATTAAAAATATGAGAAAAAGAAAGTGCACACAACAATGGTTTCTGTTGATAGCTTTTCTTAGTTGTGTTCATGTGTGTATGTGCATGTGTATGCTTGTGTTTGATTGCTTTTCCAGAGGAAGCACAGTAATAGGCAGTGACACTACTTACCTTAGGGGAAATGGAACACTTCCCGAAGAGAAGCTTATAAAAGCTGAAATCTCAGTCTTATTTTCTTCCTGCCTTAAATACAAAATACAAAAAGGCAAGCACCAAACCTAATGTCGCAGCATGCTGGAGCATGATGTATACTTTACCTGTTCTGCAATCCTCAGTAGAGAACCTCATCAGCTAAAGGACATTATGGTTTCCACTACATATTGGAAAAAGAATTATTTCATGCCTCAATGCTACAGTCCCTGCTCCCAGGCATCACCAATTGTGTTAGGATATTGATATTATCCCTATTTTCACTGATAAAGTCAGTGGGAGTTGTAGGGATGAGCTGTTGACAGTGCTGTGTTGTGTCCTACACCTTTTTCTCTGACAGAGAACATCTTGTAGGCTCAGGAACGGTAGTCTCAGTTCCCTATTATACTGGATCTCATTAGTTGGATACTGTAACCTCTTACTCCTGGAAGACAAAGCTTCAAATAATGCCCTACTCTGACTTTGCAGCCCTCGGAGCATGTTCATTTGCTCATGGAAATGCAATCTTCTTGTCAGTGCAGGCTCAAAACAAGGGAATATGTTCCCTGTCAAGGAAAACTGCAGACAATTGACAAGCAGACTAACTCTCTCTAGTTATGAAGAGGTCCTTTTAAGGGCTGATAATTTAATCAAATGTGAGCTTTTTTAAAAAAAAATATGAAAAGAGAAAAAAACTCCTGAGATGGAAGTAAATTGTCTTCCAAAGTTCGTGTTCTCAGATTTAAAGTATTGCAGCTTCTCAGCTAAGGACTGTAACAAGCAAAGTTCATTTAAACACCAGGTTTCACACTGAGAACACCCAATGGAACCACAGAATCTTTTAGATGCACTTTTGCAAATAAAGGGAGCTCAGCAAAGGTACTGAGCATATCTGGTTAAATCTCCTATGGTAACAGCTTGGCAAAGTCATAGTGAAAACAATGTTTCATTACAGAACTTTAGGGCAAATTAGGTTTACCCTGATGGTAGACAAAAGCATTCTCAAAGGACACAGTGGACACAGTCACATAACCCAGAAAAATGTGTAAATAATGTAGATATTGCTTGCATGGATGTATTTAATTGATGGTGTTTGTGCTAGCAAGGATCACACCTGAAGCTAAGTCTTGCAAGATTTTTGCACTATTCATATCTATCACCAGTAAAATTACTTTACCTCAAAACATTTAAATAGAAAATAATGTACTTTGAAGGAAGGGAGCAACTATATCATATAACACAACACATAGCTGGTTTCCTGAATGTGTCAACATAACACGGAGGACTCAGATACATTTTTGGCCAGTCTAAAACAGGAAAAGGAAAAGATGCATTAGGGGATGAGTGAGATAATTTGTACTATTGCAGCTGGAATACTTTCAGGATCTAAGATAGTCTCCTGCTCACAAAAAACAGTTTAACAAATATTACACTATGCTCCACTGTCTGATGTAAATATGTGATCACACACATAGTGAATTTGAGTAATTATTTAAAGGGCTGCAGGTGGGGTATATGTAGCTAACAGCTACTATGAAACCTATCACCTTTTCCTTACTTGTTATCAGTTGAGACATGGGAAAGAAGATTGAAAACTACAATGGAATAAGAGTATTAAAGTCAAAGAATGAAGATATATCTAATTTATGTTGGTTACTTTTGAAAGTAATTTGCAGTTATGAATAGTAGCATATAATGGACTGGTATGACTGGCATATATGACATTATCTGTTTGATCCTGCTATTAACAATGACCTACAGAAATTGTGTTTGTCCAATTGGATTCTTCTGCACACAACTATATGCATTTATATATATAATCTGTGATTCCTAAGAGATTAAGTTGTCATTTACTATTTGAAATGCCATAGTTTGAGTCTGTAAAGCACATACAAATCCATCTCATAGAGCTCACCTTTCTGAATTCAGATGACGTCCTGATTTAAAGCATTTCTCATGAAACATACACAAACAATTGTAGTAGCTTTCTTTTGAGAAGACTTTCCTGAAGCAAACAGGCCAGGCTTCGATTCTTGAACACCGTAGTGATGAGTTCAGTTCATTTCAGCCTAGGCAATCTTGAAGATTAAACATCTCTCTCTCCAATTGCAGACTATTTGGGGAATTATTTGAGTTCTTCTTTAAACTTATATCCTGATCAATATTTCATTGATGAGATCAGCACAGGATCTGCAGTGTTCAGAGAATATGGCGTCTTTTGTGCTATGAGGTCATAGCATAAATAAGAAACTACTTAACAGCTTCACACCTTGCAAATTGAAATACAAAATCAAGGGGAAAGCAAAATGTAAAAGGCAATGGAGAAATGAGGTAACTAAACATCTTCCAGCAAAATACCCACGTCACAAAACTCTTCCTCTGCTCTGGTCCCCTTCAGAGATGAGATTAATTCCTTGTATTTCAGTATTTCAGTGTGAGAACTCTAGTATAAACTGCACCAGGTTACACAAAGCTTTGGTGTACTCAAGCCAAGGCATTGTTAGATTTGGTCCATATCTTTAGGAACTTCATTCTGCATGTGGACCTTTTAATCTCTATGGAACTTTTCACAAGAGTAAGTAGACTCCAGTATAGTTTCCATCACCTGGCCTTAAAATTGTGGCCATTTGTCATTTAAGTAATTGTAATAGCTCTGCATACAATAACAGTAAAAGTCCAAGGATAAAACCTACTTTTATATAACTGATTTCATACTATAGCTTATTACAATAATTTTGTGGCATCTAATTTCCTGGAGCTATATTACTTTACAATTTATGCTCTTTTCTCAAATAGTTTTTACAAAATAGTTAGGTCATATAGAGGCCAGGAGATATTTGTTATTTTATGGATATCAAAATCTCAATTAATATTAAACATATCTCCAATGGCATAATACAAAACTGTTTTAATCCATTTATCAGGGAATGAGTCTGTACAAATGAGACTTTATATAATCATATACATAGCAAATTGTGTTAGAACTGTTAGCATAGTCTTTAGGAGGTCTCAGGTGTACATTTAAAATTTGAGATTCATTGTACTTTGGCATTTTCACAACTGTTGTCTCTAAAAGCAAGTGATGTGAATCATCACAATGATTCCTTAGACAATGCTTCTTTCTACCACGATCTATTCTGTTTTTCCATGAAATCTTGGAAATGAAAGTGTTCTTGGTCATTGGCTTTAAAATCATCTAAATTTAAAACTTGTGCATATGCCTGTAATCAGAGCACTGCTTTCAACTAGCCAAATAATCTCTTTTCAATAATTACATGCACTATTTGTAGCATATATGAGTTCCTGAATCACTTTCACTTCCTATAAATGTGACATCTACATGTTAACTTTCACCTTTTTTTAACCAGTATAGTAGATAAAATTTCCCAGATTCATGATTTCTTAAATTAGTTTTCATAGAATTTGAGGAGATATGTAACGTATGTCATATCGATCCCAACAGATTTCAGGAGCAGTCTTGTGACACTTAATCCAGAAAATGCCAATGTAAATACACATCAACTCAGGATCTGCTTCTGGAAGCAAAATATTTCCTAATGCTTTGAAAAAGGAGACATGATACATGGTACAGGTGTATTTACTTTATCCCTCTAAAGGTGGCTAGTTATGCCAACATATAGATTAAAAGGAAAAAAAATAATTGTTGGAATGGTCCAACACTCTTTTTCCTTATTTTCTTAGGAAATGTTCTTAGGAAAATGAAATAGTTTGTTAACTGATTGATGGTGTTAGAAAACCAGATAGGTTTTCAAGTTCCGAGTTCTACTATCAAGTAATAGATAACTAAATAAATGACGAAGCATGGATTTAAATAAATAAATGAATAAAAAAAAATAATAAATGTTCTAATTCAATTAATCTTCTTTTCATTTGATGTCACATGGTCACCAACCAAACACTTTCTTATTATGCATAATCTTTAGACCATCATGACTGTAACAACAGTACATACACATGCACACAAAAAGAACTTTTCCAGTGCTGAATGGCTTTAGACCTCCAGAAAATAGTACCAACAAAGCTGTAAGTATTAGGAAAATTCCATTGAAATAAGTTGTGGAAATTGAATTTAAAATATAATCTTTTGCTTCTTAAATATAATCTTACACTTCTTAAGTATACTAACTTGGTGTTTTAAAATGCTGTAACAATCTCAATACAATAAAGGAAAAACAGCAGGGCTTCTAAAGGAATAGAAAGTAATGAATCTATTCCACTGGAATCCTTGATTTCAGGAGAACAAGATTTTTTTATCTCTTTCTCTGGATTTTTTTTGATAATAAGTTTATCAAAAGGCTAAGCATACATATGATACTATGGTTGCATTTGAAGAGTTTGGATTTTATGCTGTAAACGATATATCAAAAAAAGTAATGGAATTGCATCAAAACACACATCTCTTTAAATGTCTTCACAAAGATATAGCTCCTAAATGTAATTATTTTCATGTCCTAACTTTAATGTATTTTTCTCCCAAACAATAGGGATTTAGAGTTTGTTTTTGAATAAAGCATTGCACAAAAATGTGGTCTACACAATGAGAAAAGTATCTCCATTGCAACTAACATTTGCTCAATGTGGAGATGCCTAGTTACCATAAAGGCTTCTCTCTGAGATGCTCCTAAGTATGATGCATTACAGCTGGACAATGGTAAGTTACAGGATCTATATATGAGGAGACTTGAAGAACAGAAGTGACAGATGTGATCATCTTGTCAGATCTTTTATACCCCAAGGGGCAAACATTCTAAGAAACAGGATTAGTGAGAGAACTTGAAGAATATTTCATCTCATTTTGAAGATGAAATTGTCATATCCCTTGGGAAGTCTATTGCATAGTTTAATTGCACTTTCTTCTTGTAAATTGCATCTTATTTAATCAAGTCATTAGATATTTTTATGCTTTTGCCTGTCATGCTGAAAAACCTCTCCTTACGCATCTTTTGCACGTGCAAGTACCAGCATATCAAGTTCTTGACCTTTTTTATGATAAGATGAAAAGAGGAGTTGATATCAGAAGAGCAGGTCAATGTGTTACAATCTAAGATAAAAATTAAAGAAATAGCATCATTACATAAAAAGCTCATTTCTATGCTATGTAGGAGTATTGGTGAGGAATTGAAATAGACATCAGCGATATGCCACCAGGGAAATATCCACAGACACCTGAAGATTTTGGGGACTTGATATGCAACACAGAAAGCATGTAGAGGACCTTCCCAGAAACTTCTTTCCAGATAATAAGAAAGAATTGTATGTTGAAGTTCAGTCTTGGATTAGGTAAACAGTATTCCAGGGACATTATCTTTCATAGAATCATAGAAAAGACAGCATTTATGGTTCTGATGCATCACAAAACTTTTAGATCATTCTCTTTCAAATATATATATTTTTTTCCCCAAAAGTAGATTCATAGACTCATAGACTCATAGACTCATAGACTCATAGACTCATAGACTCATCCTGAAGTTTCCTTCACCAAAAAGTGCTTGCCTATTTTGTACTGTTGTTCATCTCAAATCTTTTCATCCTCTTCTTCTCCTGAAAAGAAAGAGAGATTACAAACTAAACTTGAAGTGGAAAATGTTTCCAGGAATGCGAAGGGTCAACCATATAATCACTGGCATCAAACAGAGTTAGGCTGAGCCTTTAAACATGGAGACATCATGTTAGTTTCTTAATCTAATTTTGAATCCTTCAGGATGAAAGTAATTAGCATTATTATTGAATTTTATCCATTTAGAGTATGTCCTCTAGGGTGTTGCACTAATTGACTTTTCTATAACTGCAAATGGGGTTTTATGCATTATCAGTCATATTAATAAATAAGCATTATAATTTTAATCGTTCCAGCTGGGACTATTTTAGTTAAAGGTCATGTTTTGTTCAAAAGCTGTATGGTTTAAATGTTGTCAAGTTTAGAATTAAGAAGATAAAATGCAATTAAACTTCCTTTTATCTCAACTGTTCTCCCTGAAATTATTCCAGGATGACTATAGTAAAAAGCAGAAACAAACTCACCTTCTGAAGTTAGATTTCATCTATTCTGTATTAAAATCTTGTGAAAGACTATTCTTTCATGACTAAACTTGACATTTTAGACAGAAAGAAAATACACTGGAAAGAAATTACAAGTTTTCTATTGGACAGGCCAAAATTCAGGAGTGATATTCAGTGCAGACTACACAAGCATAACTGACTCAAGGGTTTCTTCCTCTTTTCTATCTTTATTACATTTTAATTGCATGTTTACCTCAAAATAACTTTTAGACTTACATAGAATGCATATTATTTTCAATATATTGACATTTTAGCAGTAGCTATTATATCTGAAACGTGAGCACTGGAATCTACAATACCAAAAGACTGTTTCAAATTGATATGTTAGCCCAGTATGGGATTACTTTTATATTTTAATGGCAGTTTAGAAGATGAAGTTACCAGACAAATCACCAAACTGGGAAAAGAAAGCAAGCTCAACTTTGACTGTTTAATTCAAATCCACATAATATTATGATAATTGTAGTAAATTGAATTTGGTTTATAACAGGAATTTCAAAAAACACCAAAGGCAAGATGAGTCCATCAGAGTTTTTAAGACACTAACAGGGTTGTATAAAGGTTTTATTCTACTTTTACAAAGTTGTTCTTTATCATTTAAGGCAAATACCCCAAGGTGGATGGGATATAGCAAAATTTCTGAAAATATTATAGCCTGGATTTGTATGATTAGAGCTGCTAAAGAGAATGCAACTACAATACATTGGCAGACCATCTGCCAGGCATAAGGTTTCTGAATATGGATCCAGTTGAGAAAATGAATTTTTAGAGATTTTGGACTAAAGCCTATGAAGAATATTGCATTTCTGTTTAAAACACTTATTTCTGCAACAGCGACACTTTGAGAATATGAGTTCTGAAAATACGAATGGAAAATAAGAGATTCCAACTAAAGTCAAAGTCAAGCTGAATAAGCTGTGAGTACATAGAATCTGCTAAAGTGCAAGGCAAATTAATTTCTTTCCTATTTATAATTGATACGTGTCCCATGCATTTGGCTAATGATAAAGTGATCTGATTCATATTGGTTTTTCTGACACTAATATGGCTGTGACTTACACATATTGTTTAATTGAGTGGCTGATTTTACTCATTCAAAAGACTCTTGATGTCACTGTATTTTAAATTCACTATGATAACTACTCAACTAAAAAGCCATGACTGTGTATAGATATCTAAGATATGAGACAATGGGATTCAATAATCGTCTGCTAACTCTAGTATTGTTCTGATTTTAGACACTAGGTGTGTCCTTTATTTAAACCTCATATGCCCTATTCTCTGACCAGCAGAGGATACTCTCCTAACCCTTAAATCCCCTGCTATTCTAGGATCTTTTCCTTTGCAGAAAAAAACCCAAAAACAAAACCAAAAAGTATTTCTATATAGAGTCAAAAAAAGCAAGTGGAGGGTGTGACAAATTCCCACACAAAGCAGTGAGCAGTAACAGACACTGTTCAATAACAGACACACTGTGCACTGAAGAACTGGCTCTGGAGACTGCTTTTGCCAATCAATCTCCTCATAAAATTCACAGAAGAACAACACAAACCACTAAAGGAGTCCATAACATACCTTTGAAAACGCTTGAAGAAACATGGTGTGTCTTTTAGGCATCCAACCAAGAGTATCACACCTTTAAGCAAAATGGCTACTTTTAATGTGATCCCATTAATTGCGATATCTCCCTGCAATGTTGTATCAGAAACAATGTCACCAAATAGCCTAATCGGTACATCCTCCCACTGGGAGAACTACATGTGATTCATGCAGGCATAAATGAAGCTGCATCCTATTAGCTAAAGGAGGTACAAGTGCTTGGAGACATTGGGGTCCGTATGAAAAACAAACCTCCAAAATACATGGTCAGTCTTACATTATCTTGCTATGTTTGCCTTACTTTGAAGAGGAAAATGTAGCATTAATGAGCGGTGACTTATATTACTTGGGTCCCCATAAAGAGTTGCTTCTTTTCTTGATTTTGAGAGAAAAAAGAGTCTTTGTGATTGCAAAATGAAAAGTGGTTCTAGTAACAGGCTGACAGCATCCTGTTTGCACTGTAAAGCACTTATTTTTGTTTCCCACTGGATGTGACAACCCCATTGTTGTCCATCTGCTATTTCTTCTGAGCCATAACAATGAAAGACAAACTGGAATTTGTATGCAGTAATATCACCATCAGACTTAAATATTTTCAAAGTCTTGCACATTGAATGAAACCAAGAAAATATGTGTCTCTGTCAGCAAAGCTCACTCTTCAGAAGTAAACCTGTACGGCTAAGTGTTTTGGATCACAGTATATAACTGAAAAAAACCCCTGAATTATGCTTGAGCATTAGCAAAAGTTAAGAGTGATGAAGTTTGAAACACCAGGAACATACAATTGTTCTGAAATCCCATCATTGAAATGTGTTATTATTTGGTTCTGCTGCTGTCTCAGTCAGGGAAAGTATTTAAAATACAAATCAGTGGGCGTTAATGTTGGGATGAAATCTTAAGACATTAGTTTTCTAAAAAAACTCACAAATCACTTCCTTTGCTTGAGAAGGCAGATGCACCATTTTGAAGAGCCCCAAGAAAGAGAAAGTAGAACACATGTCTTGCTGTTTTAAACTTCACAGTCTAACTGGAGAAACTTACTTTGTGCCAATAGGCATTGTGAACAACTCACTCAACTTCTCTGCCAATATGGCAATTTGCATAGCATTACCCATAATGCTTCACATTGTGCCTTTGCTTTGAAAACAGATTTAATTGAGCCTTGCTGAGCTGCATTAATGTGTCTGTTTAAATTGAGCAAATCTAATTAGCTCTCATGAAAGTTATGCCACCTCTGGTGCAGCAAAGCTAATGCAATTAAAGTCAGCCAGATGTATTGAGTATTGTAAACATG
Organism: Colius striatus; assembly: GCF_028858725.1. Taxonomy (NCBI): domain Eukaryota; kingdom Metazoa; phylum Chordata; class Aves; order Coliiformes; family Coliidae; genus Colius; species Colius striatus. The sequence continues at coordinate 168,177,155 of NC_084759.1, forward strand.
CAGTCTGACTGGTGGAGAATAGTTCAGTATTCATCAGAGACTGGACAGTTTTGTAACAGCTGCACTCTCTACAGCATAGAAGTATACATTATGCTGTGTATATGACTATTTTAAAATGCCAAGGATTCTTCACTCTACAACAGTACATGTTATAAGAACAAGACAATCTCATCTATATCTGGGGAAACCCAAGACCACTACTTTTTTTAAGAGGTCACTATTTTTATATATAGCATTACTACAAAATCAGTATTTACTAAACATTATGTAGACAAAGACTATTTCCATTGGAAATAGCTTCCAAAGTTCTTGACTATGTGCCTTTATGAACTGGATTTTTGAAAAAGCTGGAACAAGACAGTAATTAGAGTAACTAAGGGAACTCCAAGATGCTCTTTGATCCCAATCAGAAGATGCTTAATAAGGTAAAAGTGTATTTTATTGAAATGGTTAATTATTTTTAGTACATTTTCCTTGGATCAGATACCATGTTCTAGTCAACTGCTATCTAAAAATAAGATTTTTTTAAACTCTTACAGTGATTTGTTTTCAATATTGGTCTTAATATCTGTTTTTGTAGATATCATGCAAAAAAAGAAATAATTTCCAAAGGCCAAAGGCTCTTCTGTCAATAAGGCAATTTACAGAGGATTACTAATAACTATAAAGTTGTGTTTTTTCTTTGAACAGCTCATTCAGGAGAAGTGCAGATTTATCTGTGTGTCTTCTATGTAGTCATTCATTGGTTTTGCTTTGCATTCCCTTCCTAGAATGCCACTGATTGAATGATTGAAAAAAGATATTGACTTTTCCTCTGCTAATTGATAATCTTCTTCTTCCTTATTTATTCAATTAAGCTATAATTACAGGCAGTGGTAATAAAGTCTGCTATTTCACACTGTGGAAAAGGCACTCAGTGGAAAATAAGGTATGTCATGTTCTCTATATTCTCCCTAGATTTTGGACATATCATTTTCTAACTTTTAAACTTTCCTATCTGTGAAATGAACATAGCAGCATCTAAAGAAATTATTAATCAGCTTCCCTGTCATGATCCAAAAGAGAGTTTCAGAGGCATAAACACTATAGAATGAAAGAAATATTTATAGTTGAGCTATTCAGAAATAGTAGGTTAAACATAGATTAGAAGAGTATCAGTTCTGGAAGGACCAATGAGTCACACATTGTTTGGCTGAAGGAAGAATATGAAGAGGTTTTTGGGTTTGTTTTTTTTTTTGTTTATTGTTTGGTTTGTTTGGCTACTGGACACAATGCAGATTCCTCTGATATTCTTCATCTTAATCTTATAAAAATATATTTCTGTTGGGCACTAAGAGATGTTCTTTACCACACAGTATTAACTGGTTCATTTGTCCCTTAAAAGCCATCATTTTAAGAAATTAAACACCTGATATTTTGTAGAATCGTAGAATAGTTTGGGTTGGAAGGGATCTTTAAAAGTCATCTATTCCAACACCCCCTGCAACAAGCAGGAACAGCTTCAACTAGATCACTAGATTTAGTGGTGATGACTAGATTTTTTGTAATGGGAGACAAAAAACTCTCTCTAACGTGGAAAAGTAAAGATAGCACAACTTGTGGTGTGTGTTCATCCACCACTGACAGCAATTTTTCAACTATGCAAGAGTGCACGTCACAAAGTACTACTTTCATTTCTCAACAGTAGTTTGCACCAGAAATCAGAATTCTATTGTACTGCTGGACAAACTGATTCAATGACCTGTCACTGATTTGCCTTTCAATGAAAAAACATGTCTTTCTTTTCCATAATCTGTACATTCATTGTGTTTATGCCACTGGCATGATGGTGATATTGTTTTTTTTAAAGGTATGGGTTTGGAGTGAAATACTTGTTATCCTGAAAAATTAGCATTGTTTTGGTACTTGAAATAAAAAAATGGGAAAAAAAGAAGTGGGTTGAGAAAGAAGATAAGTTTTCTGAGTAAAATGAACAGGCTTCTCAACTATCACAGTGACTTGTTTATCCTAAAGAAACATCATTTGAAGAAAATTCAAGCTGAGGGAGGAAAGGGAGAAAATGCTACATTCAGAGGAATAGAGTCACTGAACCGAGGTGTTAGTTAAATAACAAAAGCAATTATTTTGAACTAAGCAAGATATACATCTCAAAAAATGAGACAGCAGTTGCAAGTTGACATCTACTGCTGCTGCCTCAGCCCTGCCAGAGGTTCATTAACACCTTCAGAAACACCTGTACTCAGACAAAAAGGGATCTTTTTCATGAGAAAAAAAAGAGACCTGTACCAGCTAAATGAAGACCTATTTCACCTTGTGAACAGGCAGCATGTAACGAACAAAGAAATACCAGAAGATTCAAGATCATTAAAAGAATTATTAAAGATCTATAAGTGGCCAAAACATAAAGACTTCTCTCAGTAAATGTATCTTTTCTTTTCAAATGAAGTGGTATTGTAGCTACTTGGTAATTAGACATATCATACTAGCTAGTTGTAATTCCAGAGTCAGATATTTAAGAGTAATTTAAGAAATGTTCTGTAAATCTTACAGATGGCACAGTTGAGATGGGGAAAGGAGTAGGATCATTCTGTTTGTCTTCATAACCCATTTTGCCTGAAACAGAAACATAAAGTGTTGTCCACTGAATTTCATCTGTGAGCATTCAAGTTCAACATGTTGATATCCAACTAATGGCTAGCTGAAAATAATGGCAGCACTGAAACATCCACCCAAAGTCCTAGTTCAGAGAATAGCAACTGCAGGTTTTTTCTTCCAATCCTGTGGTCTCCAGGCTATGGGGGGTTTGCTCATATGGGTAGAGGACAAATGCCCACCCTCCTTGCCATTTCTTCTCTGGTTTCATTCATTGAAGCAAAAATGGTGATTTTTGGTTTTTTTTGTTTTTTTTTTTTTTAATTTCTGGTAACACTTCTGGAAAGGTGCTGCCATGTGCCACCATTAACCACTGTTTCCTTAGATTGTTTGTTTTAGAAACAATACTAGGCCTTCCAAAAAGGAGTGGGAAAGAGTCTTCTTGGTTTAAAACTGCTCACTGAATGCAGTTTTAAAATCTCACATTAGCTTTGACATAGCAGTTGATGAACAGTAACATAGTGGGATACATTGTATTATATAACAGCATTGTGACTGTTATTTTATACCACTACTAGTAAGAGAAAAAAATCAAACACAAAAAAATTACTGTTTTATAAAAAGTTGTGAGAAGAAGAAAAGTCTGATGAGACCCTGAAGAACTCAGAATTATCAAAAGAAATATATTTTTTTTAAAAGTATGGACTAGCTGTATGCATATGTAGGGGAGAAATAATTGAGGTCCTTTGGTAAGCTTCTAGAGGCAGTTGCCAACAACCTGACAGTATAATACAGTACAAAATGCTCTAGGAGTGGTAGGGTTCAGATGCAGAAACACTTCTGACTGGACTGAGAAGATGTAATCAAAGTGATCTTAAATTTATTAATTCTGACAAACAAAAGAAGAACCAAGGACCTGAGAACAAGACTTACAAAATACATTTACAAACAACATTTTTAGAGATGAAAGGAAACCTTAGTATAACATAAAGACTAATGTAATAGGATTATGGTGGGACACAAAGGTGAAATTCAAGCTCTGAATTAAATGAGATAACAGAAGAAATCTCTCCTTGAGCTTTAGGAACTGTCATTTTTTTCTTGCCAAGTTAATCACATCCTAAACATAATGCTTAGATCTTTTCCTTATCTTTATTTTGCTGTATTTCTAGCATGTATACATATGCCCAAACAAATGTTTAAGTTTACTAACATCAGCACATGCATGTGCAAATTGAGTTGCTGCAACACTTTGTACTGCTTTTACCTGATAAATAGCCTCAAAAACTATTTCTGATAGCCAGTTTCAGTATTTAGGCAAAAGTATTTAGTACTCCAGTAAAACAGGGATCACACAGGCAAGGAGCCTTACTTCATGAGACTTTATTTATTAGCAAAAGCAATTGCAGATAACTAAACATTTAGCAATAGTTTAATTAGCATGCAACAACAAATTTTGTCTGCTTCCTGTAGCATCAAAGGAATCCCTCTTGCGTATCCTCCACGTAGCTGATTAAAGTCATCATTGCTCCAGACCTTAATCCTAACAAAAAACAATTGAATATAAAAAATTACTTTAATATTAAAATTATTTGGAAATATATCTACAGAGGTCATATTAATTTTACTTATTATGGCTGTGAAAATTGTTTTTGAGTCACTTTGTTATATAATTTCAATTGGAAGATTGTTAGTTTATAAATGAATCAGGGTATCAAGTCAGCCTATCACACTGATTATAAGTATAGAAGATAAATTGATTAAACATTAGTTATAAAAGCAGAGCACCATAACAGGTACAAGGTCAGAGAGCAAAAGTAATGAGAAGTAATATGAGAGCAATGTAATGATCAGGGCACCAGGACTGCAGGTGGAAAGAAAGAGTAATGATACTGATTAGTAGAAACTGGAGGAGTAACATGACTAAAACACAACACGAACTGAGGGAATAAAATGAATAACATACAACAAATTCATATCTCTTTTGTTGGCAGCAAGCCCTTAATATTAGAAAATCAAATGAAAATTGTTGGTTACCAAAATCAATTTGCAAGCCAGCCTTGGGGAAATGTGCATATGCCACTAGAGAAGATTTACTTTTGCAAGATATATCAGATTCTGGCAACCATGTTGGTTATTAAGATAACATATGAAGTTATTTATGCAACACTTTAGAGAAAAGAAGAGTGCATACTTATTGCAGGTAACAGAAAGTCAAAATAAAATGAGATTTTTCTAGCAGGTGCAAAATTTTATGTGAACTTTGTACCCAGTTCACAGCAATATCTAAGTGAGAACAACGTTCTGTTACCTCCATTCCAGAGCACAGGAATAATATCAGCTTAAGGCTGCAACTAATTAAGATTTATAGAATGTCTTCAGCATAGTTTTAACTTTTGTGGAAGGAAGCTCTCTATATCTTTTCTCCCCACTCTAGTACTAGAATTCAAGTGTTTGTTTGTTTGTCTGTTTGTTCTTTAGAAAAGCAACACACTCAGAGAAACTATGATCACCACAACCATACAGATGAAATTTCTTTTTCTTCTCTGACAACTCCTGATCACCACAAGCCACACAATATCTAGAAAAATAATTGCTCAACACACCCAACAAATACTTTTCAAAAATTCTTCATGTCTTCAAAATATGAAAAAGACTTTTAAAACAAACAGCCCCATTCTATAACGCTTTTCCTTACACACAACCTAGCTATTAAGAGGTCTAACCACTCCTTAGCAAGCAGTTTCTTTAAACTGCATTTTCCTCACCTGAGCTCCAAAGTATCCCTACCTACATGTTTAATACATCAAACAAAGTTTCTTTTCTCATTTTCATGAGCCCATTCCAGTCAGAGTTACTACTTGGGGGATCACAGATGCATTCTATAAAAGAAGCATATAAATGCTTTGAATTTAATGGAACAGTTGGTTTTGGGTTTTGTGGATTTTTTTTTTTTTTTTTTTTGATAAGCTCAGAAAAAATCTGCTTTAAAGCAAGAAACAAGAAAACATTCCCCTTTTTTTTTTTTTCCTATGTTACTAGTAATTCTGACCTCTCCAGTTGTGAAATGCTGCTCCTGAATCCATATTCTTTCTTTAACAGTACATTAAATATAAATGCGGGTCTTTCCTGTATCTTCCTCTGCTTTGAGGGGATAGATGCTTGAAATCTCCCTTAACAGAGTAATTCTTGCCTGATGTAATTTACTGGCTAGTATAACAATTTAAAGAGGATTAGAAAAAGAAAAAACTCACATAAACTGAGACTGGGCAACATGTATCTTTAAATGAAACCAGATTGTCTGTGGTAGAAGAGAAAAAACTAAATACACAAATTTCAGGTAAGATTTGTCAAACTTCTACACAGAAAACTAAGTTTTGTTTCTACTTTATTCACCACTTTGTGTACTGTTTTCTTGTTGATGCACTGTATTATAGAAGTATCCTGGCTGCAACAAGATCATCTTCTTCCCAGTATAACTTTCAGGAAAAGAATGTAGGAAAACTTTCAATGAGAGATCTGTGAGTGGCTCTGGTTTGTGAATGTTCCTCAAGATCCGATGCCTTTGCAATAGTTATTTTACTCTGTCTAGGTAAAACCAGAAAAGAAAGGCTGGAGACTTTCAAATAATGTGCGGGCTTGCATGTGTCAAAGAGTAGATGCCCTCTGTGAGCTATCTAATGGGTTATAACAGAAAACTCTGAATGGGAGGGATGAGGCAGAAACTTTCATTGAAAAGTCAGCCTCTATCTTAAACTGTTAAAAGAGGTGAAATCTATCTCAGGCAGCATCCTTTCAAAGACATGTGGGCATCAAAGACATTTTAAGAGCAGTTATGATCTCATTAATATTTACATATTAGTGGATGTCAGGAAGTTGGGGGCATCACTTTCTTCTGTTGTATCCAGTGACAGGACAGGGGGTAATGGGATGAAGTGGGAATGCAAAAAAGTTCCATTTAAACATAAGGAAAAACTATTTTACTGTGAGGGAGCCCTGGCACAGGCTGTCCAGTGAGGTTGTGGAGTCTCCTCCGGAGGTTTTCAAAACCTGCCTGAATGTGTTCCTGTGTGACCTGATCTAAATGGACCAACTTTGGCAGGGAGGTTGGACTTGATGATCACTAAAGGTCCTTTCCAAACCCTACTATTCTATGATTCTATGAATAACTGTAACTCAAACTCCCTTTAAGAGTCTTGCCTCCTGTTAGTCTATTGTGGTGATAGGATGGGTCAATTAGGAAGCTCAAAAAGCTATAGTGGGACTACTGAAGGCATATATGAGGCAGTGGGATCTCAGTGAATTGAAGCATCAGACCCAAGGTTTATTATGATCACTGAGACTTGTACACCCAGAAAAGAGAAAAGGTGCAGAGACTGAAACTTAAAATACGTCTGAAAAGCACAGAAATTAATATTGATTCTGATATCCAGCTAACTCAACAACATACAGGCTTTGCAGTTGGCTGGACTCCTTCTGTAAAGTGGTGCAAAGCTAACTGAGGGAGCAGAGACATATATTGATTCTATATGGTGAGCCCACTTGTCACAGTACTAGGTCAGCAGAATTACAAGTTTGTGTTGTGAGGCATAGAAATTGATGGTATAAACCCCAGCCTGTCAGTAGAGCTGATTCTCTCACGTAGACTTCATAATGACAAGCTGCATCTAGACTTACTGATTCATGTCTTAGCTTAAGTCTCTGTCTTTGCAGAATTCCCAATCCTGCAGTGAGGGCTGGGATAAGAAAGAAGACATTACCAGGAATAATATCTGTAGGGATGAGAGGCTGAAGGCATTGCATCAATAAGATTCTGACCTAAGATTCGTTAGCTCCATAAAATTCCTTGACACAGATCAGAACCACATTACATTACCAAATGATGGTGCCAGAGTGCTGTGCCCAGATAAGGGATGATGCACTAGTCAGAGGCATGCCATGTTGCAGGAAGAGCAGAGTTATTTATGTGAGCTAACACACAGAGGTGCAATCACTTTTGAAATCAGTGCAAAATCTTTCTTCCTGCTGAGCTCAATTTTGGAATCTAATGAGTTCATTAAACATAAAAATTGTACAGCCCTCATATCTGAGCACTGTACTATAAGTTTTCATCTGAAATGACCTCCAGCTCAGAGAAGACCTGCAATTTCACCTCTTACAAATTAATCCTACACAAACCCAGTATGATACATGAATCATATAAAATCTTTCTGTAGTATTTTTAAGGCCTAGGGGGACACCTGTTCTGAGGATTAAAAAAATAACCTGATATTTGCAGCCAGAATTTATTGAATATCATTTTTAAAGATGTTCTATTCATCAAACACTGTTGAATGGATACATATGGTCCAGAGTTTTCCAAAGAATTTCTAGCCGTTGATAGGTTTGTGGACTATATCTTGAATCCTGTCCAAAAAGCAAGGAGAAAGACTGAGAAATGGTCTTTTGAAGACTTCTCCAAAGAATGCTTGGATAAAAGCCCAAAAAGTAGCTTCATGGTGATATCGTCAGGAAGTGCATACTTAACCTGGGGAAATATGGTCATCTAAATAGCTGTATGCTCTGGTGTGTCTTTGTGTGTAGCAACAGGGATTTTACATGCGGCTTTACATAATCTTTATACCATCCTCAAGAAAAGTGCAGCTCCACAAGGACAGGTGTCTATATTTTAACAGAGAATCAATCCAAGTGGTAGAGCAGCCATGCTTACAACTAAAAATTTTTGAAAGTCTTGGATATTCAATACAAATGCTATAATCCTTTAGACCTAGTGAAGTCCTGCCTACAGGGATCATAGCAGTAGCAATACATTTCCAAATAAGTAAAGTACAGATGTATTTGTGTATTTGTGTACAGATATTCCATCTTGGCCAAGAAGGACAAAGGCATCCTGGGATGCATCAAGAAGACTGTGGCCAGTAGGTCAAGGGAGGTTCTCCCCCTTTACTCTGGTGAGGCCTCATCTGGAGTACTGTGTCCAATTCTGGGCTCCTCAGCTCAAGAGGGACAGAGAAGTTCTGGAGAGAGTCCAGCACAGGGCCACCAAGATGATCAGAGGACTGGAACATCTTTCATACAAGGAAAGGCTGCGGGAACTGGGGCTGTTTAGTCTGGAGAAAAGGAGATTGAGGGGGGATCATATTAACATTTACAAATATCTAAATGGTTGGTGTCAGAAGGTTGGGGCATCTCTTTTTTCTGTTGTATCTGTAAAGAGGACAAGGGGTAATGAGGTGAAGCTGGAGCACAAAAAATTCCATTTAAATGTAAGAAATAACTATTTTACTGTCCAGGTGGGGAAGCCTTGGCACAGGCTGCCCAGAGAGGATGTGGAGTCTCCTTCCTTGGAGGTCTTCAAGACCCGCCTGGACACGTTCCCATGTGACCTAATCTAGGTAGACCTGCTTCTGCAGGGGGGTTAGACTAGATCTCTAAAGGTCCCTTCCAACCCCTATTATTCTATGATTCTATGCATTTCTGGAGGAAAAAGAAAAATAAGTCTGCTGCAGATTCAGTGTTGTTATACTTGTGTGGTAGTTTGAGCCTGGCTGGATGCCAGGTGCCCACCACACTGCTCTATCCCTCACCTCCTCAGCAAGCCAGGGAAGGGGAGAAAATAAGATGGGAGTCTCGTGGGTTGAGATAAAAGCAGTTTAATAAATAAGCAGCAAAGCCGCTCGCACGGGAAGCAAAGCAAAAGCAGATAAGCTGTTACTCTCTACTTCCCATCAGCAGCGATGTCCGGCCATCTCCCGAGAAGCAGGGCTTCAGTACGCGTAGCGGTTGCTTTTGGAAGGCCAGAAATGAATCTTGCCTCACCTTCCTGCTCCTCTCCCCCAGTTTATATTACTGAGCTGACATTGTATGGTATGGAATATCTCCTTGATCAGCCTGGGTCAGCTGTCCTGGCCATAGTCCCTCCCAAGATCATGCCCACTCACAGCTATTGGTGAAGGTGGGGGAAGGAATGCTGGAGGGACAGCCCTGATGCTGTGCGAGCAGTAGTCATAATATTGATATCAACAGTAAGTACAGCACTGCAAGAGCTGCTGCGGAAAATCACTACCGTCCCAGACCCACTACAACTTAAACCCATTGCTTTGCTTTCCAGGGCATGTTAAGGACGAGTAGGTTTTTATCCAAAGGCTACATCTGAGACAGTATCTGGCTGTTGAGGACAGCTAAAGAGGTGGACTGATGAATGCTAATGAGATTTTAAACTTTCACTTACCCGGATGGGTAAATAACGAATAAGAACCACATTTGGGAAACTGAAAACAAAGCAGTAAAAAGCAGAATTTCTGGAGTGCAATGTGTTTTGCAGCTTGTCCAGCTCTCAACCAGCTTCTGTGATGATTCAGCTTTAGGAATCAGTTCCAGATTAGTCATAATTTCTTCAGGAGAAAGGTCCATTACAAATCATTCATTTTATGATTTTCTCTACCCATAAACTGAACAGGGCTAAGCTATCATGTCTGAGCCTTGCCTCATAATTGTTCACATTATTAATGTAATTCTAGGCATGGTTTTGAATTGTGTTGACTAGAACTTGCCTAAGCGTGATTTGGAGGTTAGTGTAGCCTAGGATTAGATATAGTCACTCTGTGTCAGGCCACAAGTAAGTGTAACTACAGAGATGTACCTTTGATGTAGCAGTGGAACTTGGAGCCAGAAAACAGTTCTTGGTCCATTTGATATGAGTTTAATACTGCATAAATTGTATATATGGCTATGTATATATTTCCTGAGATGCTCATCTTGCTTTTGTGTGCAAAAATACAACTTGTACTAACACAAAGTTGAAAGTCATTTAGAGAAACTTAATATTCATCAAAATTATAGAAGGTTTGTGAAAAACACACAATTGCTGATCAGGAACCTTTTCTATAATCCCTATGCTTGACTGGGTGTCCTAGCCCTCCAGCAATATAAAGTGTTGTGTGTCCTCCCAAAGTAGAGATCTAGAGATATATTTTTCTTTAATCCCAAAGGAGCCCCTTTACAGAATCGTAAATGGAATGAGATAGCAATTGGAAAAAATAATGCTTTGGACATACTACTCTGAGACAATTAGTTCATTATTTTCTCCAAGGCTGCTTTCTCAAGGAGAAAGATCATTTACTTATGTCTTCACAAGAAAACAGAGGTTCTCCTTTCTCACTTTCATCCTGTCAATGACTAAACTGTAAGTTTCAAAACCTGATTTTAACCATAGAAAGTATGAGCACTTTTAAGAATAATCAAGTTCAATTTAGTCCAGCTCGGTCATAATCATCTGATGTCAAATTTCTTCTTTAAGTAGCACAGAATATAATTAGGATAGGAATGACTATGTACTTACTACCTGTTAGCAAATTCTGACTTCTTCAATGTGAGCTTTATCTTTGGATTTTATATATAGACCTTATTGTTTCTTATAAATCTCTCTATGCATTTAGTGAAGCAGCCTATTTCAAGTTTATTATAAACTACTACACAGGAAGCCACTTCAAAGTGCTGCAGGATATCATCAGTAAGTTATTAAATCAGATTAGCATACTTGATACTCAGTCACTTGACCTACCTGATGGATGTCTATATAAAGTACAAAAATACAATGCTCCCTTCCATATTTTTTGTTAAACTGAGAGAATATGTTGGCATTTCAGTAGTCTGCAGTTTCACTTCTTGGAATCTCTCTGATTTCTTTGGAAAACCTCCTAGGATGACAACTTTTTATTTTCCTCCAAGCTTAAACATCTTTGCATAGAGATGTATGTCAAGAGGATGGGGCATCATCTTTTTCTGTAATGTCCAGTGACCGGACCAGGAGTAATGGACAAAAGTTGGAACAGAAAAAGTTCCACTTAAACAAAAAGAAAAAATGTCTTTACTGTGAGGATGAGGGAGCCCTGGCACAGGCTCCCCAGGGAAGATATGGAGTCTCCTTCTCTAGAGGATTTCAAAACCTGCCAGACATGTTCCTGTGTGATCTCATCTAGGTGGACCTACTCCGTCAGGGGAGTTGGACTAGATGATCTCTGGAGGCCCCTTCCAACCCTACCATTCTGTAATTCTGTGATTTGAAATTCACAAAAATTGTGATAAAGTAATTTTTCAAACTCCTTGTTCTTGTAAGTGACTAAAAGGACAATTTTTTTATGCCAGCAGTAAAATACAAACAAGAATGAAAATTGATTACTTTTAACAATTTAAATTTTATTTCTACCGCTTTTATTTGTGCATGAAGAGTTATATCAGCTTTGCTATTATGTTCTGTGTAAGATATAGATTCTTTTTGCAAATCTGGAATCTTTCCATCATTAATAGTGAAGTCTGGCATAATTTTAGAATGTAATATGGTTTAATAGTCTGAGGATATAGTTTCAGACAAACAGTGCTAAATTATTTTCTGTATTGTGGTTTTGGCCATGTTTTAGAGGGGGATTAATGTACTTATTAATAATCTAAACTACCATTAAATCAATCTTTTTTACTTCTATCACTGATCGGTCCTCCAAGAAAGTTCCTCAGCAACCAAATACCCGTTGCCCAAGTGACAATTTTTCATGAGATTAAGGTCCAGTTGCATGCAAAAAATCCTCACAATAAAACAAAAAAGCTTTAATCCTAAGTATCTGATTGAACTATTTTGTGCCAGGTAATGCTGTTTGACGACCTACTGAATTTATGCCACACTTTTGTCTCATGACCAATGTCATCTTTTTCAAGTGTTACAAATTACAAAATGTTTTAAAGAAATAAGAATATCAGGAGGAATTAGGCAAATGTTTAGGTATGGAGAGTGAACACGTCACCTGAATCTGTCCACTTTCAATGGTTTGAGTCATAGCAGTGATAAATACCAATAGAAATCTGGTGGCTTTTTGCTTAAACATGAGAGACGTGACTCATGCAACATGGCCTCAGAAATGCATATGTACAAGTGAGTCTGTGCATAGGGAAGCTGCAAAAAATAATTAAGGTTTTGACTGATGATGATTTAAAACCAGAGTTTTGTTTGATTTTTTTCACACAATATCTCTTAATGATACATCAACTTCCAATTTCTACAACTTTTCTGTATTGATTACAATTAGAACCTAACTCTCATTTTTAAAGTAATAGCAATGTACCTGATTACTGTTTTTGTCTATTTCTGGCATGTAGTGGTAAAAATCTTCCACAAAGTCCTTGAAAGAGTAATTCAGATGTAGGAGAGGGCAAGGACTGGAGACTACCTAAACCAGGCAACTCAAATTATTTTTCTATTATATAATGGAAATGGTCAGGAAAAAACACATTAAGTCCATTGAATATCATTCATATTTAAATAATTTCTTCCAACTCACATCATATCAGGACATCCTAGATGGATCTATATTCTGAAAACTCACTTTGGCTCAGTTATGTCTGGCATTTGGCTTTGCTAATATTTTTAGCTGACTGGTTTGGAAACACAACCTTTGGCTACCCAACATTTTCAGTTGCAAAGCTTCCAGACCTTGAAGTATAGGAGTGAAATTCTCCGGGTAATCTCACTGTAAAGGAAAAAAATGATAAAATTTTCATTAGTGGCACTGGATTTTCTTCTAGCCTCCAAAGCACTAAGCTTACTGACCTGTTTTAGTCTCCTGAGATCAAGGTACAGCAATTTTATGCCAACTATGTTGTCTGCTACCATCCGGAAATAGAATCTGGACAGAAAATGAACTTTATCACTTATCCAGAATTTCTGGATAGCTCAGAGAATTGACACCTTTCATGAACAGTGAAAGTGTGATGGACTGATGGTCAAGGCATAGATTGACTCAGTTTCATGGAGACAGTGAGTCAAATGCTTGCAGAAGAGATCAGAGTATCATGTGTGTTCTCTCTGTCAGGGCTGCATATGCACTGCAGCAGCCCACTCCCTTGTTACTGGACACATGCACCCACCCACATTCCTGTCAACAAAAAGGATAAGAGAGGCAAATAAATCTGAATTTAGAAATTAAGAAGGCATGATTAAGGTGGGTAAGTTGTATGGAAAAATGGCAAAATTTCTGGCATATCCCCAGTGCTAGCTCAGTTGAGTCGCACTTCAATAAATGCTCTTCCACAAGCTGGTTAAATGTGATTTTTTTTTCTGCAGAAATTTTCTGTTCAAAGAATTTTACAGGGAAACCATTTTTTGTTCAGGTGGGAGTGACAGTATCTCTCTGATTGCTCCCCATCTGCTCCTCACTCAGCTGTTATTGGAATTTTCTTGTTATGGTATGCCTCCTAAAACACGGTTAATGACAAGAGGAATACAATAGAACACAGACTTTCCGAATTTAAATACTCATTCTGATGTACATATGGTGATGTGCACTGTTTTTCTATCAGCTTCATCCCACTTTCATTCACCTTTATAGGACCGATATCTCACACATTTGTACTGCAGTGACTTCTTCCATAACTCTGTTCCATATGGAAAAAAAGTGGACAGGGTATGAAAACGTATTCTTCACTCTCAGCCTACTGTCTTGATAATCAGTCCATGGCAAACATCTGACTTTTACTTGACATGTACACCTATCTCACTATCACACAAGGGCTGAGAGTCTCATGAGAGTGGGTACCCAGACTTTTGAGAATTCTTCAACTTTAGATAAGTATTTATTCCCAAATTATCTGATGGTTTGATATATGATGGAATGATTTAGTAATATTCAGTGAAAACTGTAGTCTGATGGAAGGCTGAATAATGTAGAATCATCCTTCTATAAGTTCATATTGATTACTGTTAGTTCTATTACCAGACATAATTTAATATGATGCTTTATTTTTTATTGTTTTCAAATAGTAATTTTGTTCAGACTTTCCAAAGATGCATGTATATGCCATAAATGCACAGAAATCACTCTTGCACATGAGCATTTTGTGCATGTGGGAAAAATCTCGAGGAAAATATTTTTTTGGTGTTCTTTCTAAGGCTATGCTTAACAGAAACACTATTTACTTAAGTCAACATGGGGCTTGTTTCCAGAATTTCCAGACTATTTCAGTCCAGCATTTCAGCAGATAATGGTCTGCCTAAACATGTGCTTAAATGCTGTGTTGAATTGGACATTCAACTTCCAGCTTCTTAAAACTTCCTAGAATAAGATCCTATATTTTTTACTTATAACTATAGGACAAACTATCAGATTATTTTCCAAGTTAAGGACAAAGCTGCTTCTCAAGTCAATAGGCCAGATTCTGATTGAAAATATATGTCAGAGAGCCCATAGTCACTCCTAAGACATATTATTTTGCAGAAATGGAAATGAGAGGCCAGATTATCTCTGGAGAAGACGTGTACTTGTATAGGAATAGACTCATGTTTTTTCTTTGAAATGATGAAAAGTAATGTCAGAAAGTAGATACATGAGATCAAGAAAATCAAACCAAGTCTAAACCGGTACCTGACCAGGCACAAAAAATAGGATCAACAATATTTTCAAACAGGAATTCCTAATTTTTTCTTTATTCTAAAAGGAGACATAACTACATTTTCTCCTTCTTTCTTACACAATTTGTTATTCAGAGAACAATGCTGAAAGATATTTTGTCCCTAAAGCACTGTGATCTTTCTTTGTAGATAGACTCAAACCTGTTTGGAGTGAAAGTCAAGTAGTTTAACCATAGTATGAAAGACTCAGAAGGGTTCTGTGAAGTCTCAAGGACCAATACAAATGGCCAGGGTTAACAGTGTGACATATATCTCTTAAGTCTGTTGTGGCTTAATTTAAGCTGTGGACAGGACAGACATCAAAGAATGGGATCTGTATATGCCATCAGCTCTCATGTCTGTGTAAGTACTAGTGCTTTCATACAAAATCCAAGAGGTGTATGGAAAGCTACTTCTGCAACTGTTACTTTTGTCTTAAAGTGCATTACTTAAAGTCTTCATGTAAAGGTGTCTAGTTGACACTTCAATCTCTTTGACTTTTTGCCTTGAAGATGAAGCTTCACAGTGCATTGTTCCTTTACTCCACTATCTCAGAGCTTAGCCCGTTTATACAAATAATCAAAGGGAATGTGAGAGCACAACTTAAAAGTAACCAAAATCAATCATGGCTTGGATGTGATGTAAAATAGACTATTGTGACACAAGTTAAAATTTCTCACATTTTACTTAGGCATCCAAATTTAGCCTTTATCTTCTTATGAATCCAGCATTCAATAAGGAGAACAGGCATATAGAAGTAAGGATTACTCCTACTACATTATTACAGTAATATGTGACGGTGTTGCATCCACAGAATTCTTTCCAGATGTACTCATGAGTATGTTTATAAAAGTTGGTTTAGGAGTAACATCTCAAATATTTAAACAGATGGAGCATCTGCTTCTATCAAGTCTGTAAAGAAGATGGGGTGTTAATAAAGACTTCATTATTGGCAGAGATTACTGTTTCTTGTAAAAACAGTAAACACTGTGAGAGGTGCAGTCTGCATATGGATGGTGAAAACTTTCTAAAGTTCTCTGTCTCCCTCTCATCATTAGACCGTGTTAGCAGCCTAGAAAACTGGAGCTCTCTAATAAAGAGACAAGAGCATGGCAGGGTAAAATGCTGGAAGAAAAGCCACATGGCGGTAATCATGGTGAATAACTCTAGCAGTAGAATTTCATTAAATAAAATTAACTTTACAGTCACAATAAAATTGAAAATGGTAAAGGTTATATTCTTTCTGGAGAGAAAAACCTAGTTGTTTCAAGTTTAGAGGGAATCATGTAGGCATCTGAAAATGTCTTCAAATGTACTATTACACCCTGAAGTTCAGCAACAATGAACCATGAAAGAGGAGTAGAAATCTACATATAGGTGTAATGTAAGGTGCAATCATATTAAAGTTATATGAGATCTATAAATCTACATGTGGATGTGGATGTGGATGTGGATGTGCACAGCTGCAAGTCCCAGGAGGGGAAGCTTTAAGAATGTCACTCTTTATTACTATAGAATATGACTTGTATTAGTTTACTATTCCTCTCATATTATTAGCTTGCTCTTCACTTTGCCATTGTTCCCCTCTCCTGTATTAAATGTAGTGATTGCAATGAGAACATTTACAACACTTCTCTTGTCTCCTTACAGCCCAGACAATTCCAGTCTCTTATATGAACTGCTACTTAATCACAGTGCTTTCTCTCCTCACAGATAGCTGTGTTCAGCATATTTTTATAATTCCTAATAAAAAATTACCAGCCTTAAAGTCTTAGACATCTAAATTGGGACAGCAGCAGTTTCTGGATTCCGTCTCCAGCCTTGTGCTCTTCAGAATAACATGAGATCATTGTTCTCTAAACACATAAGACAGCATGGTCATTTTGGTGCTCATTTGAATATTCAGCAAAATGCTGCGATTCATATTAGTATGATTTACATAACAATAACCACTACTTTTGAGTAACTTCTCAGAATAAAGTCTTTTGTTTACATCTGAAACACGCATAGAAGGGGAAGGGAGGTTTCAGTCATGAGGGGAGAAGACTGGAGAATGTTTGTCAGTCATAGTTCTTATGTATCAACACTTTGATTTCTACATTTAAAACAATGAATAGCCACGTTGTAGCAGCATTTGAATTACACATAGTCCTGGGGGCATTCCCTACAGGGCAGTTCCTCAAAGCAAAGGGCTGGGTCTTTCCATGCACACATCAATGTAAAGCTTGCTGACACTCAAACAATATGTCACAAGCTGCTGATGATTTGCGGCCTGCAATTATTCTGTTGTTGAATTTAACCTTGTTCTGCTGCTACATCAATTCCTACTTCAACCTGCATTACTTTTGTTTTTTTCCTGTTAGCATGTGATCATCCTTTTCCTAGCCTAATACAAACACAGTGTAAAGAATAAAATGGAAGTTGTTTTATGTAACTTCTCTACATTACATCTTATAATCATAACTAGCTTTACAGTACTAAACCAGAAACTGTGGATGCGTGTTGATGGGAAGTACCACTTTCCAGAATTCAGACACTGGATCCAGAGCTCTAGCCTATATTTCTTCCCATGCTAGGTTTGTTTTTTAATGATGAATAGGCTCTTGTGATTTTTGATGTTGGGGTTTGGTTTGTTGGGTTTTGGTTTTTTTTTTTTTTTTGGTATAAAGTCCAATAGCTTATTTTGATGAACAACAAAGAGTGTGTCCCTGAAATTCACTATGTATAGAATAAAAGTGTTTCTTTAAAGCAGATTTACATACAGTTTTTTTCTTCGGGATCTTAGAATTTAACAGTATACCTCTGGAACAAAAAAATTACATACTTTGTGTGTAGATTGGCAGTATTTTCAGAAATATCCTGTAGTTTGGGATATTTAACTATTCTGCCTGGGTGTGTGATATTAACAACAAATATATTATTCATCAAAATGGCATTCCTCGGGATTTAACTGGGGAAAAAAAATAAGAATGTCTAATAAGAAAGCAGAACATGTAAAGTTCATGGTAGAAGAGAATTAATTCAGATTTCATCTCTTTTTTTTTTTTCTCCAGAGTATGCTATTTTATTATTTTGTTAACTCTGATATTTCAGATGCTTGTAAATTTTTAAAAGTTAATACTCTTACGAACATATTTTGATCATATTTTCAATAGCATTCTTTTCTTAAATCAATCTTCTACATTTAAAAGCTCTTAGAAGAACATATAAAATCATTCTAAGATATTTTCCAAGCAGCTAAAGCTACTTCTGAAATGTAATGAATGAGTCTTCCATTCAGGGAAGAACAGTATATATCCACAGAACACACAGGATATACTTCATCTGGTATGTCATCCTAGTGACAATAATGCAGAACAAATTTTATCACAGAATCATAGAATCATTTTTATTGGAAAAGACCTTTAAGATCATCATGTCAAATCACTAACCTAACACTGACATTTTACTTTCTTATCTCCTTTGTGAGGCTAAAAAATAGCAGAATTGAAGCAAACATATACAGTTAAATCCTTAACATTCCCTGCTTCCTTATTCTTGTCTTATCCTCCTTACCTTTTTTGCTTTTTCCCTATGCACTCCCAAATGATTTCTTCCCTCTTTCTAAACTTACATATTGTATATCCTTATAACATCATTCCCATCTCTTGTTTGTCTCCAAAACCCAAAACAGTAAACTCCTATAAAACTTTTTTTGCATTTTGTTCATTCTTCTTCTGGGCTACTGTTTTCCCTTGAATATTAAAATCTCTTCCATTCTTGAAGACCTGGATTACAAATTCTATGGGTTGGGAATTATCTCTTATTCTATGATTATATCTATAACAAGGTAATTTTATTTTTATATAATCTATGTCACCATCAAAATAAAATTAATCAATCAATGACATTTTATTGTACTACTTTTAAGAGTTGCTTTGTTATAGAATGGCTGATACGCTTTTTATTTTCCTTTACTTATGGATTCAGAATCAGAGAAAGGAATTTAGATGTTTTGTATCACGTATGAGGAAAGCATTTTCAGTTATTTATCTGATAACATTTTCTTTCTCTTAGCACACTGTTACTATCAACCTTTCATTTTGTCATAAACAGCATAAAACAAGCATAACAATACATTTCATTGTTTTAGGTTTAATTATTATTAAGCAAAAGATTGTTGACTGCTCTCCCTCTCCTGCTCTTTCCTGAATGAATGACCACAAAAAAAAAGGTAATCTTTTCCCAGGCAATCAGTTTTATTATTCTCAGATCTATTAACTAGGAGAAGGACTCAGTGAAACAAGCTGTGACACTGATTATGGAACAGTAAGGCTTGAAGGATTGATGAGAGCCATGGCCAAATAAAAAAATGTGTATCAGGCAAAAATGAGGATAAGCCAAAAATTATTTTTAGGATGAGTATGCAAAACACAAAGAGAGAACATCAAATAGTAAGCTCTTGAGATCACTCAGGTAAACCAAAATCTGACTGTGAGGACAGTGAAACTATGGAGAGAACAACATCATGCCATTCTCCACATCATCAGTTTGCTGAATTTTAAGTTCTTTTTGTATGAATATGCCCTCAAGTAGATTTCACATGGGAATCCATGTGTTTTAGAGGAAACTGAGGGGAATATATGTGTGGGAATACATATTATGTTCTTAAACCACAATGGAAAACCAGTAGGACTTGGAGGCCTTTAGGAAGAGCACAAGAAACAAGAATAGCTTTAAGGAGATTTTGTTTCATTTGGATTAAGAAAGTTTTTCGCTTGTTGAAAAGAAATTGTCCTTGTTCTGTCTGCAAATTGATATCTTACTGTAAATTTGTGGATGAGCAGTGTGGTGATAGGGAATCTTCAGTCAGGCAGGTGGTCTTGGTGACTTGCAGTGCTATTTTAAAATTTTATCCACAGACTGTCAGCATCAGTGACACTTCTGAAAGAATAACTGTCTCAGAAAGCATGAGGATCATCAGAAGCTCCAAATACTGTGTAAGTTAATTAGCATTTTGTTAGAAAGAAGCTCTTCAGTGCACTTTTTTTAATGTGGGTCATAAAAAAAAAAAAAGAACATGAAAATATATAAAATCTGTGACAACTTCTGGAAGATGCAGCCATGCAATGACTCTATTTATTACTAAGGCAAGCCTCACAATTTAAAGCAATGGAGAAGAAGGTGGGAGGGAATAGTACACCTTACATAGCTATTCTGTCATCCAGACCTCTTAGAAGATGATAAAGGTGGTGGGCTGCCTCAGCTGCCTGAAGCTCCGTCTCCTCAATAGTGTCGCATGCAGATTTATTCGGACATTCATAGGCAGTTTGCCAAAGGGAACTGGCATACCCTAAGACACTGGCCTCTGTGAGGTGGCTTAAGAGTCAATGAGTCTCTCTACTTTCTGTTTACAGTGGTAACTAGGGAATATCAGAACCGCGAGAATTCAGTGATCATCTAATTTTCTCTGATGGTTATCTTGCAAAAAAAAATTGAGCAATATGGTAGAAGACATTCTAAACAGGTGGAAAAGAAAGGATAATACTGAAGCAAGGAACAAACTCATAGCAGAAGCAGCTAGGAAATAAAATAGAAAATTTAAAGCAAAAGTTACTATCACAAGTATCTGGCTTTGGTATCTGGTTGCTGAGCAACATGTTCATTCATAGCAATCACTGAGCTTGATTAAACATGGTTTGCCTCTTTGCTGGAGGTGATATAAAGATTTCTCAGTCTGTAATCAAGAGACAGCCATATTTTGAAAAATACACAATAAACCAGCAGGCTTCTCCTGAAATCCAATTTATTTCATACTGTCTGACAATAATTTCTATAACCAAGTGCTACAGGTTTGGTCAATCTTATTTCCTTACTCTATGCTTTGCAACTCATTTATGCTGCTATATAGAGAAATAATAATTAAGACATGAAAAAGGCACTTTGTGTTTTCAAATCTCTCTTCAAAAGCTAATTACTAAAAAGTAATAAAACTTGACCCCTCTGGCTGTATATCCTGTCAGGGCTACACTCAAGGGACAATCTGAGAGGTTAGTAGCCCTCACAGTCTGCCCTGAACTATGTCACCAATTTTTTGAACGAGTCTTGTGAGATAACTTAGGTGCAAATATTGCTGATTCTAGTTCCACTCGGTCTAAGCAAATAACTTAAAATTACTTCACTAGGATTTCATTAATCCAGATGATTAACACTGTACTCTGTGAATAGTATTAATGAGGGATCCTCTTGGTGAACAGAGTAAAAGAGCAATACAAAATAGACAAACTGAAAAAACAAAAAAAATTTTGTCACTGGACATTAATATATTTTTACTTCAAACAAGTACTGAACACAAAAATAAATATTTTCAAGACTTTTCAGTTTGCAAATGTTTGCTTAAAACCTTGATGCATTCATAGAGCTAGTTCCATAGTCAAAAGTGGAAAAGTGGCTGCATGGATATTACCTTCTTGTAGCACAAAACCAGAAGACACATAATAATTAGGGTATAGATAGAAAAATTTTCATTTTAGCTGTATGATCTGGCCTCTTGGTTAATGTGTGCAAGCTATATACAGTACAGCAAGAGATTTATCTCCTATCTGTAAGTCAAAGTAGTATTCCTTTGTCTTTACTACTGAAAACACTGTATCTACATAGATTCTCAAAACCTTTTTGATGTTTAAATTATCAGTAAAACTCTCTTCTCTTTCCATAAATGCCTTAGAGTATTTCTGATGTTGTCTGAGGTAAGCCTATAAAATTGTGGGATATCTTGTACCTACATTAAAGATTGTAAAAGGCATCTTTCTAAGAGTAACAATGTGTTGTCAGTTATTCCTATGAAAATAGCAAAGCCTTCTTGGAGGTGGAATATAAAGGTAACAATTTTTAAGGAGCACTGCCCAGTATATTATGTCTGATAATATTTTTAATAAATTAATGTAATTAATTTTGATAAGTTAATTGCAGGTTGATTTTGAGAAGTTTAAAAATACACATGATCAGCCTGATGTTTTTAATTTTTGTTAAGATACTCTCCAATGCAAGACCCCTTATTGCATTTTCAGCTGTCATCCTAGAAATTTAGTGGAAAAATGTGACAGATATCATTATGACTGTAATACATCTTTTTATTATAATTATTCTGTTGTTTGTTGTGAAACGTTAATAAGTTAACCAGAACTGGATGATTTTCTTCTTCTGGACAAGGTCAGAATATGGCTTTAGGTAATACCTATTATCAAAATGTACGAGACTAATACAGCTTTCAGACCTTGCATTGTATATCTAAATGTGCATTGACACTCATAGAAAAAGGTGAAGAAAAGATAACAAAAGATAACTTCTGAAAAATTCAGCTTCCACAAATATTGGGAAGAGAGTATCTGCAGAGAAAAGCAGACTCCTTTGCCATCCTGACTGTTGCAATATGTAGGATAAATCAGATTGATCAGGAGGGTAATTTTAGAGGAGTAAAGTCTTTTAGTCACTTTGCTCTCTTTCTGTCTAATTCCTATGTTCTTGTTCAGTTGGTGATTGGTCACAAGTGGTGTTCCCCGGGTCTCAGTACTGAGGTTTGTTCTGTTTAATATCTTTATCAATGATCTGGATGAGACGATTGAATGCACCCTCAGTAAGTTTGCAGATGACACCAAGCTGGGTGGGTATGTAGATCTACTTGAGAGCAGGAAGTCTCTTCAGAGAGATTCGGATAGGTTGAGGAGATGGGCTGGGACCAGTTGTATGAAGTTTAACAAGGCCAAGTGCCAGGTCTTGCACTTGAGCCACAACAGCACCATGAAGCGATACAGGCTTGGCTGGAAAGCTATCCTGCAGTAAAGAACCTGGGGTTGTTGTTCAAAAGCTGGCATGAGTCAGCAGTGTGCCCAGGTGGCCAAGAGAGCCAATAGCATCCTGGCTTGTATCAGAAATAGAGTGGTCAGCAGGGTCAAGGAAGTGATTGTCCCCTGTACTCAGCACTGACAAGGCCACACCTTGAGTACTGTGTTCAATTTTGGGCCTCACTACAAGAAAGACACTGAGGTAGGTGATGGAGCATGTACAGAGGTGGACAACAAAGCTGGTGAAGGATCTGGAGAATACATCTGATGAGGAGCAGCTAAAGGAACTTCAGTAGTATGGAATGACTTCCAAGCCCACAACTGAGGGTAGTAGTTTAGTAGTGGGCTTGGCAGTGTTAGGTTAGTGTTTGGACTTGACAATAGTCCTAAAGTTTTGGGTTTTTTTTTTCTACCAAAACAATTCTATGATTATTTAAGTGCAATTTGTTCTGTACTACTGCAAGGACTTAACAACCAAATTTCTCTTCTGAAGGAAGATTTCTGACTCCCCCCAAAACAGATAGTGTTTTCTGAAAAAACATGACCAGCAAAGAAGGTCACAGTGCCATGAAGACTCAGATGGTGGTAGGAGAAGGAGAACCTGTGAAAAACTGAATGATATTTAATGATACAAGTTTAAACTGGCCACAGAAGTGATGTAAGTGATTACAAGACTCTGCTTTATATAGGCACAAAAACAATGTGGCAGGACAATGAAGAATCATGCCCTCCCTCTGGAGATATGTGGAAGAAATCATGAAATTTTAACATGAATAGGGAAACATGAATCATGAAACATAAATGCAATGTACTCAAAGGACCAAATGAGCCTAATAACTGCTTGTACTGCCCTAACGAAAGTAATGTTATCACTGAGTTGTTACTCTGCATTTCTTTTGCTGCCATTGATACATGTTTGGTATGACACATATGGTAAACTGATGTAGCCTTAAATACTAATAGTAATAATAAGAGGGGAAGATCTAAAGGAGAGGAAATACATTATTGCATGGTTCTGTCTTACTGTTAATTTGAGATGCATTAGTGTAAATAAACTGTGACTAGCCAGTCAAAGAAGGCAGATTTCATCATAATGGCAACTGAATATTACAAAGATGAAGTGCAAACCAAGTTCACACCCAGAGCAAAAGTGAATATAAACTCATAGCAAGATCTTTTAAGCAGTAATGTTGTTGTTAACTAATGCTTTAGAAAAAAGTCTTACTTGAACAAGTCTCTTCATTTGCTGGGTGGGTGAAGCACAATCTGTTTGGAGTCTTTGTTTCTTCCATATTGCACAATAGCTTAGACAAAGCTAAACACATACTATGTAGAGGTAGATACCATTGTGTGATGCCATTAGCACAATTTGGATTCTAGTAATATAAAAGTCTTTACAAAATTTGCTGTTTTCTTATTCATAGATGCTCAATAAACCACATGTTACCTTATTATAAAAACAGAGTTATATTTGATGATACACTGCTCAAAATACAACTATTTCCCATGAGAAATGAGTTTATAATGATGTTTTGATGGCACAGTGTTAAACACTTGAACTGTGGTTTCTAAATTTGCATTTGAGAAAAAAAAAATGTTGGAGCCTTGTTTTCAGATCATTAATATGGTTAAAGTAGGTATTAAAATAGACATGACTTGGAGTATTACCATGGAGTGGTTTTCCCTGCAAAAGAAGTTAGATATATTAGAAGTATAATTAATAACGATACAGAAAATTTGGAAGTCGTTCAAAGTAGTTAATTTAAACATTCATTGTCTGACAAGTTAGCCATAAAAACTTTCAAAAGAAAAACCATTTGGAGACATTCACATCTAGCAAATTCATTGCTCTGGCCTTCTGTGAGTAGTAGTATGCTATATCATCCAGGTTTATATTTGATTTCTAATATCTTTTGCGTGTCCTACATATATAGATGTCCAATGAGATTTTTAAATGTAGATAAAAAGCACAATGATATTCAAATTCATTGAAAATCTTGGACACAGGAGATATTCTCCACATTTATAGTAAATTCTTAATCCCCACCCCAAATCCAGTCTTGATATCATGGCTATAAAATGCGGCTTCACTTCCCACAAATGTTATTTTGTGCTCAGACTAAGCAGCTAAACATAAAGGAAAATAGCCACAAGACACCTAAAGAAAAACATATGGGAGCCTAAGTATAGTAAGCATATTTAACACTTCAATAGAAAAATGCTTTTTTTTTCCTGTCAACCAGTAATTTAAATGTAAGATCCCTTGGATCCAGATCAGGTTCTGCAACAAGTAATAGTTATGTGAAGAACACTGATACTTTTGGATAACCACAAGTATCTGTGGGTTACTCTTGAACTACATATTAAGTTCAAAAAAATCTCATTTTTAACATATTATTCAAATTTGTTGACCTTGTTACAAATTTTAATGCTTTGCAAAATTGTGTATTGGCCAAGTATAACTGCATGTGAAAGCTATACAGAAGGAAACCTGGGAGCTTTTTTGAGGTTAACCAAGCTGAATTTTAGCTGCATTTTTTTACAACAAGAAATGGCTATATCTTGTTTTTTCTTTTTTTTGATCATACAGGGCTGTTACTTAGCAAAGTTGTGAAACAGCTAGTGTAATTTAAGCTATTGTTCTGGTTTTGTGGGAATATACTATTGAGTGAAAATGCGGCTGTTCAAACTCCTGCACAACAACCAGTTCAAGACGACTTTAGACCTTGAAAAAAAATTCTACTGAAGTTTCTACTTGTCAATCAATATTGATCATTTAGAAAGAAAAAAAAAAAGGAGGGGGGATGTTCTGTAGTCAATTCTTACCCAGAAAAGGTGGTACTGTATATCTTGCTGGGCCTAATTGTATTTTGACCTTTGATTAAACCTCAGATTGACACAAGTTCATGGCAAGGAGTCAGTTAAGAAAGTGAAGAGCATATATAGCAAGTGTTTCTTGCTGTAGAAACACGCAAAGCATTAAACAGTGACTAAGACATCTAAAGTAATTTGAAAGCTTTCATTAATGAAGTGCAAAGTATTTTTCACAATAACTTCTAATTAGTATTTCATCAGTGTAAAACAAGAAACTCAGTTCTAGAAAATGATCTGGTTTTCAATTTTGTCACTCTTCCCAAATATGAAAGGTATGTTCTGAAATCCTCTTGAAAAGGGACTAAATTGGTTATTGGCTTTCAAAGGTTCCTTACAGTTAGGCTTTGAAGTCAACGTTGTGACTCCTTGTTTGCAAGGAATATGAAAAAAAAAAGGAAAGGGGAAGGGGTAAATAATTTAAAATATCATGAGTACAACAGGTGAGATGTTACAGGGAAAAACCTGTTATAGTAACCGCACAAAGTATGAGCAAATTTAGACACATAAAAGAAAATCAGATAACTTGTAGAAAATAGATTCAATGCATATTGGTGTATATATGATGATAGCTCAATCTCTTTCTCAGTCCAACAGTATTGGTGTAGTCACCCCCTTATTTCACTAAGATACTATTATGAGAAAACTTCATGTCAATGATGGAAAATATATTTTTATACAGAGTAAACTGCTATCCTCCAATCAACAGGTCAATTATGCTGGTTTTATTCTGCTCTTGAAATTTAGGTGCTATTCAAAAGAAGAGTAATCAGTGTTAACATATTATATGAGTGTTGCAATTCTGCTGCCAGAAATGGATACGATTATGGAAGCTATGTTTGACACATGCCTATGTACTTTGATCATTGAACTGAATAGCATAGCAGTCAAAAAAAAAAAAAAATTGTCTAGACAAGTGAGAATAAGTATCATTATTGCATTGTATAAATTGTCAGGTATAAACTAGTTCTAAAAAGAAAGTGGGGAAATTTCTCTTCCAGTTTCAGACAACCCCTTTAGTATACAGTGGAACTCCACTTTAAAGAAAATTTCTTTCCCTTTAATATTGAGTAGAAAGGGACTGACTATGACTAGATAGGACATTTTTAGATAGTTAGCATCAGATGGAAAAAAGCCTACCCAATAATTAATCATTTCCCACAGTGAGACTTCTTTTATATCAAGCCTTAAATACTGTGAGTATCCCAAACTCATTTATGTTGTTTCCAGGTTTTACACTCAATTAATTGAATGACATTTTCCTAAACCAATTAAAAGTTATTATATTTTGTACCTGGGGACAAAGTCTAAAAAACCCATAATTCCTCTCTTCTAGTCCAAGATCCATCAGTTTTTGGATAGTCAGAGTCTTTCCAAAATTCCCAAGCCACTATCTGAGATAGGTTAGATGTTTAGATTTTCCATGATGCATCATCTTTTCCAGATACAAGTTTTACCATTCAGGATTCTAAACAATTTTATTACTTGTCCAGGAATTTTGAGCATATAGCTGCTCAGTAACAGCTAACTATTTCCTTCCGAAAAATCCTAGTTTGAAACATAGCTGCAATAATTAGGGGAAAACCATCTGTCACTACTGTAGTGCTTAGATTTGAGTGTAGCCAGATATATTTATCTGGACAGCTGCAACTTTGCAATTGCTGCACTTATCAATAGGTTTTGGCTGCAATTTTTGCAGTAGCAGCAGTTATATTTGCATTTTCTTTCCCAGATGCAGCTGCGCTATCAAGAGAATGAAAAGAAAGAAACAGCAAGGAGTCAGAGCTTCCGGGGCTGTTGATGTACAAGGGACTTTCTTTGAGAGCTTTTCACTTAATGTTTTAATGTGATCAGGAAAAAAGAACTGATCAATGGCTATGGACTTCAAGACGACAAGAATAGCAAATTGCACTGCTGTGCAAGGATATTCTGTTTCATGGAGCCAGCTCACTGCTGTGGGAATTCACTGTCGGTTCACTAGATTGTGACCATTGCCATATTGAGACTCCTAACTACAGCTTGACACTGGCACTTGCTGCCCAATTTGGCAGAGCCATATCAGCTGTTGACGTTATTACACTGGAAAAGAACAAACCTATTAAAATTGTTTTGTTGCTGCAAATTGTAAAACTAAAACTCAAAAATCTAGTGGTGTTTGGCACATGGGAATGGAGTTATCTAATTACATTTGCAAAACTGCAGGTACCCACACATTTATATCATTTTTCAGCACAAGGATTCAATTCTTAACCCGAAAGTACCTTGAGGAAAGAAAACCCTTGCTAATGTACACTGGAAGAGTAAATGGCAATGGTATTTCTTTAGGAGAACTAATTTGTTTTTTTTTTCATTTTGCAGAAAGACTAATTTGTCACCACTACCACATCAACACAGACATTGATGATGAAATTTTTTCTACTCTTACTCGGGAAAGTTAGCCAATCTGCCTTCCCTGTTGTTGATGAAGTATATTATTGTATTACAAGATAGAACAAATGGTTGTTTGTAAGATGTCTGTAGAATAGCCACTTCTCTGATCTTTCTGTTTATACCTGCTATATCTGAGAATCTGTGAAGTTGTGAGACCTTCTCTTTAATCCTTTCCTGGTTATAGCCCAGCTAGCAATCCATCCCACCATAATGAGGTAGCTAGGAGACATGGGAGATCCTAAAGATTTTAAGAGTCCTTTCTTACCCTTCTCTTATCGTAAGTCCAGGTGGAGCAATAGCAGGTATCAGCCGCTAATTCCTTGGACCTTCAGGTAAGATGGTGAACTATTAAAATCTTCTATTTGATATCCTCCAGTCTTTCTTTCGTTCTTCTCTTCCATTCCAATTCCTCCTTTTTTTTTGTTTTTTCTCTACTATCATCTACCACATCATTTGGACAGTCTTTGTTTTTATGTCGCTCACACAAATAGGCTGATGCCCGTTAGGGGAAAAATCAACAAGGACACAGCTGTAAAAAGGAGCATAAAGGAAGTGTTAAAATATATCTGTCTATCTACAGCTCAACATAATCCCATCATCCAGCTTTCTCCATTTCTGAGAACTTTCTGGGCTGAATGTGCATAAAAATATTTGGTAAAAATTTTACAGTTCAATGCTTAATCTCCTCATGGGCCAATGTGAACATTTGGCACCCCAATACCTAATTTTTACAAGAAATTACATGTTACGTATTTTACTTTTGTCTGTTGTGAATCTAGGTACTGCTCACTTCATTTTATGGCCACTATTTCTTGTACTTTCAGAAAGGATGATACTGATATCCCTATTCACACTCTTTACTCCACTTATGATTTTGAAGATTCTTATTACATCCTCTTTAGATGTCATCATTCTCCCATGTGGTTTAATTTTGAATTAAAAAAAGAGTAATCAAAATTATTAATGATTCATCACTACAGGTAAAAATGCATGGAACTCAGGGGAGACCCAGGCACATGTGCATCTTATGCCTGTGATACTTGGCCTCAGAGTCAGAGAACAATCTGTGGTCCTATTTTACTTTGATTTGTTAACCAGTCTTTATCTGGCTATTGAGGGATCCTGGAGGAAGGAATATTTTGCCATCATTGAGCCTTGTCATGTTCAGAACCAGGCAAGAAGGAGCTACAAGTGTTGAAATAAAAAGCTTTCAGGCAGTTCCACTCCCTGCAGTCTGTACGTTTGGATTAGTCATCCTGGAGTTAGACACAGTAAAAGAGGAAAGAGAAAGAAATAGAAGACAAGAAGTGTTGACTGAACATCCTTTCCATCTGGGACACATCTCTTCACCATTTCTATCATGTACTGGTGCATCTGCTGGTCCATTTATATAGGAAAGCCTTAGTCTACAATTGCATTCCTTTTCTTACCTGCTCTTTTTCCTCTAATATCTGAAAAAATGTGAGAGGTTCTCTCTTCTCTCTTTCCGTGTTCTCCATTTCCCTGAAAATGAAAATCTTTCTCTCATGGAACAGCTTCCCTCATTCTGAGAGACTCTCTACATTTCAATAAATGTTTCTGATTATCCCCTGTTGGAGGAGACCTATGCCTGTTAAATAAGAAAATCAACAGGCCATTAGAATCATAGAATCATTTTAGCTGGAAAAGACCTTTGAAATTATCAAGTCCAGCCTTTGTCCCAGCCCTATGAACCACCTGACTGTTTCCCTAAGTGCAACATCCACCCATCTCTTAAACACCTTCAGGAATGACTCCACCACCTCCCTGGGAAGCCCATTCCGATGCCTGACAACCCTTTCAGTAAAGAAACTCCTCCTAATATCTAGCCTGAATCTCCCCTGGTGCAACTTGAGGCCATTTCCTCTTATTCTATTGCTTGTTAATAAAGACAACAGACCAACTCCTACCTTGCTATAACTTCCTTTGAGGTAGTTGTAGAGAGCAATAAGGTCTCCCCTGAGCCTTCTTTTCTCCAGGTTAAACAGCCCCAGATCCCTCAGCTATTCCTCATATGAGATGTGTTCCAAATCCTTTACTAGCTTGGCAACTCGCCTCTGGATCCTCTCCAGCACCTCAGTGCCCTTCTTGCAATTACTACTGGAATCAATTGTTACTACTGGTTCAG
This sequence comes from Colius striatus, assembly GCF_028858725.1. Taxonomy (NCBI): domain Eukaryota; kingdom Metazoa; phylum Chordata; class Aves; order Coliiformes; family Coliidae; genus Colius; species Colius striatus. The sequence goes on from NC_084759.1 coordinate 168,207,453, forward strand.
TTTCTGTGGAGAAAAAGTATTAGAACATTTTTGCAAGGCTGAGATGACATTTTCAGGGAACCTTTCTCTTGTCTTGGGACACCTGAGTAATGGAATGTCCTTTCCTGTCTACTATATGATCTGGGCAACATGGAACTTAGCACAGAAGACAGGAGAAGATGGAATAACTGGGGAGATGAGGGATCACTGTAAAGGTTGAATAGCTGTTCTACTTCACTCCATTTAACATCCAAAGTAAAAGCATGATCCTGGAAGATCTAGGGCAAACATTCCTGTTTAAGAAAAATGCCCATTACTTTACATGGTGGGAGTTGAGGTGAAATGGAAGTTTCAGGCAGAGTTTTTTTATGTATATGCAACACCTTTATTGTTAGTGTAAACATACACGTCAAAAGTGATTTATAGATGATGAAGATAATGAATAACTTGGTCTAGATCCTCAGTTGATAAAATAGCTAGTGGAGTTAGTGTGATTTCACTTTCTGAGCTGTATGTTGCTGAGTAGTACATATTTTTTAATATTTAGAAGCCAGAATCCATTATTACGGAGGTGTACAAAGTGGGGAAACAATGCAATTTTGCATTAAATAATAATAAGAACAAAGATGTTGCAGAAGATGAAGAAATCAGCAGCAAGTTTCTTCCATAAATGGGTCTTGTATATTGTCTAGACACTGTGATATTGAGTTATCTTTCTTCCTGGTCAGAATATGTCAGATCAAGTCTCTTAATAGCCTCCAAAATCCAACAAAATATGAACCTGCACATCTACTTCTGTCCCATATAACACAAAACTGAAAGCAATTTTCTCCTGTTTTTTACATATCAAAATACTTAATCTTTCTAGAAGTTATAGATCATATAATATATTTCTAAGATTTTACAATGTGTTATGTAGATAGTTAGTCAATAAAAATACCTGAAGATTATCTATCATTAGTTTCTCAAAGTCTTCTTTACCTTTAAATCATTGTAGCGTCACTTTCATAAAATATGGCTTGTTTACTATTACTCTTTTATATGTTCTGTAGCTGTCACATCATTACAGTTACCTTTTATTTTTGTTGTCTGTAAACAGGGAGAACTTATCTTCTTTGTACTGTCTGGAAAATAATTGCCAGTGATATTCCAGATCATAAGTGAAGGAGGATTTTTACATCATAACTTGATTGCTGTCTGATTTCATAATACAAATGCATTTATCAAAGCATAATACAAGAACTTAGATATGTTATAATTACGATGCTGCTTGAAATTTTCAGAAGTGAGGCCTCCCATCTGGACAATCACATAATGTTTCTAAAGCCTTAATAACGTTCTACCAAACAATATCATATCTTTATCACACAGATATGATGCACAGAGTCATAGCAACCTGAGGAAAGAAAAAGTTGGCAAAACATTTCCATCATGTCCTTTTTAACATGATAATAAAACCAGTAATTAGCAATAATGATCAAATCCCACTAGATTTGAAATGTTATTTAGCTCAGATTAGCAGCTGAAATTTCAGATATTTATCTGAATTTAGTCAGTCTGTTAACATATAATGAGTAGTGATAATAAACCCCTCCAAGCTGCAGTTCAGTCATTTTGAGCAGACTCTTAAACATGCACAGAATCTCCCTGAGAGCAGTAGGGTTCCTCCAAGGATCGAAGGTTTGATCACATGCATTTTACCACAGGAAGTGTTTCCTCAAAAAATTATGCAGCTATATCTCTTAACAGATAAACCTTGAAAGCAAGTTCTTTTGCAATATTCTGCTCCTTGTCCTCGTCATCTCAGAACTGGAAGAAAAACAGAATGTAAAAGAATATGAGAATGAATAATGTGAGGCAGCAGACAGCCAAACCTTTCATACATACAAGAAGAACCAAAATGTTTCAACTTGAATGGAAAGTGTGAAGAATTCCTTGACTCATGACCAGAAAAAAATGACTTTCAAAAGCCTCTGTGAAAAAATGTCTCTGAAAAGGTACTTCATATTTGCCACTATAATGTAAGAAGGGAATCTACATCATGAAAACACGATAAACTACTGACTGGAAAATTGCAAAAATATCCTTGCCATCCCTCAATCATAATTTATTGCCATAAAAGGAAACAAGTTCCATATTTCTGCATGATAAGAAAAATGACAAATATAAATACCTATGTTTGTGCAGAAATTCAAAATTAATCAAATTTTGATGCCTGTAGGGGGAAAAGAATCCATAATGCACTGCAAACAATGTCAAAGAAGTAGGAATGGTCATGGATCAAATTTCTGATTAAAAAAAATTGCCCCTGGGAAATTCAGATACATTTTCATGATAGGTTTACATCTTTATACAATGTAGAGACCCACATTTCATCAGATATGTGATCTATGGCAGCAAAATAAATAACTTCCCATCCCTGGTCATTATCTAGTATTGAGATTAAAAAGGAACAGCAAAGCAAACATCTGCAAGAAGACTCCCTCATTTAAAAGATTAACTCTAATATAAAATTACTTTATCTTGTCTTGCAACTATTTGGAAACTCATTAAATTTACAACAGTCACTTCATATGGAAATTACTTCTCTCCCCTGAAGAGACTGTTAACTGTAGTCACGTATTTCATGGTCCATGATTAGATGAACTTACCCTGTTTCAGAAAAAAACCTGAAATCCGTACAACATTAATGCAATGACAAGGCCTAAATATGGAGCTCAGAGTGTCTGTCTTGCCTTTTCTTCACATCTGCCTACAGATAGGCTGACAATGCACGTATTGCTTTTCTAATTGAGCATTAGATTAAGTGGACTGCTGTATTTGTTGACTGGATTTTAGCAAATAAGTGGAAGAAGTAATTGCCATCATAAGCACAGCAACAAATCCGTTTTACATTTTAATTTAATGTGTTTGTATGGGATCTTAATCCTTAGAACAGTTACACCCAACTGTAGCTAGCTATAAATGTGAGGCATAAAGTATCCTTCTAATACTGTGTCATCAGCATTTGCATTTTCAGCTTGGAAAAAATCATTTTGGAATGGCTGATGCATTTGGAAATATTACGGTCGATATTTTGCAAGCTGATATAATACTGTCTTTTCTAGGAAGAAAACTGCAATGCTATTGCTCTTTATAAAAGTTGTTGAAGAAGGCGGAGAGTTAATTTTAAATAATTGCTGCAATATAAGGTAGTCATATATTTAGTAAATAAAACTATCCACTTGTCAGCTGCTTTAGGAGTCAATATAATCTAATGTTTCTGGTTAGTTTTTGCCTATCAAACCTATTAAATAAACACAAACAAATCCTTGAACTTGACGGTATTTCTCAGAATATTATTACCCTGTAAGTATGTCACATAGTGCTTTCACTAGTGGTGAAAAAATGTACTTATATTTTGAGAAATTTTTGAATTTTTTTACACAGTCCATGAGTATGCATGCCAGGACCTGGAGGACAGTGACAGTGCTGCATGTCCTTGGGCAGCTGGCAGGGTAGCCCCACTTGTGGGTCAAGAAGCCCAGGGCAGGCTCAGGCTGGGGCTCTAGCCCTGCAGGCCCCGCTGAGCTCCGTGAGTTTCCCTACACTCCAGCCACACCTCTAGGGGCAATCCCATTCCTGCTGCTCCCTGACATCACATCGCACAGCTGCTCACTCTAGCTGTTGTTGGATGAAACAATTAATTAAATCTTCTTGCACTACAAAAAGCAAAGTTTTGTCAAAGTACCATTTGTGAAGAATTTATGTTATTCCATAGGGTATATCTCATATTTAAACACCAGCTACTACTATACTCGTTTCCATAGTAGTTAACTGATCACATAATGGTTACCTAGTTGCTCTGACAATTAGTCTAAGACACATAGATGAAACCAAGAGCAATACCGGTTTGCAATACAGAATTAGTATAGAATTGTAGAGCTAGAAAAAAAAATGAGAAGTGCAAACTCCCTTTACATAATCAGCGATAGGTTTAACAGCAGAGTGTAAAAAGAATTGTACATAGAGGAGACGTGTAAATTGCTGGCAAGTAAACACACAGGTTTGCTGCAATTGAGTAGACAAAGCTTTAGTATCCACTGGCCTCCTAAGTACCTCCGAAGTACAGGCTTGCCCTTTTTAGTATTGGACAACCCCATACCTAAAAAGCCTTATGGTACCCAGACCTCTATCTCCTGAGAAACTCCCACAGTTTTTACAAGTGTGGAACTGAAACAAGAATGTAACAATCCAAAAGAAAAATGACAGTCTGGACTCAAATAAATAAAATATTACAGAATCACAGAATCTTAAGGGTTGGAAAGGACCTCAAAAGATCATCTAGTCCAACCCCCCTGCCAGAGCAGGACATCCTAGAGTAGGTCACACAGGAACTCATCCAGGTGGGATAGAATTGCCATTGCAAAATTACAAACTATCACCCACAAGTATAAGGACTTGCATACTTGATCTTCGTGGAGACCCTCCCCAGGTCCTCCCAAACATGAAACCCATATCAGAGATCACTTCCTAATGTCTACAGTTTAAAGCATCTCTTCCATTAATATCTTCTGTAGGGAGATAGTATCATTATTTTGCTTTTTCCTTGCAGGTGGTTGCCCTTCCTTGACATGATGGTTGCAGTTGCCATTTTGATTTTGGTTACAGTGTGTTACCATATTGAAATTGTATTAAAAAAAAAATCACCCTAACTGTCCTAGATAGCTTTTAGTTTCTCAGGGGAAAAGAGTTTTATTGTTGTTGCTGCTTTTAAAGTCTACTTAAATGTAATTATGAAAATGGCAGAATTTGAAGACTGTGATTCCCATGCTTCATGCAAGAAGCGAGGGTTAGTCACACTATATAGCTAATTAAGGTCTCTGATAGTGTTTCACTCCTTCTATCTAAAATCAAAAGTGCCAACAGAATCAAGACAGATACTAACAACTAATGATTGTATGCAATCATTGTGCCAGAGGTGAAATATTGGTAAAGCATTTTATATGTGGCTCAGAAAATACCTCAAGAACCTCCTCAGACAAGACATCAGGTTTTTGAATGAGATATGCTGCTGATGTAAATCAGTGCAATTGACCTCAGTTAGACTTTTAGCTGAGACCAGAATGGTTAGTTCTCTTCCAAGTTGAGTGCATGAAATCATAATGTAGCATCACCAATTGACTTCTAAAATTTATGATTTTTATCTTCTAAGCTTGTGTGGTTGAGTATCTGATTTTAAATTAACCTGGCTATGACTAATGAGTGGATAGATATAGTCAGCGAAATCTGCTTTTTAATTATAAGACCTACCAATAAAATCTATCCTCCTTCTTCATATACGAAACACCAATCCTCAAGAATGCTGTCAATTATGTTGCTCTGTTCAGTGGTGGGACGGTACTGAACTGACATGCATATCAGCTCAAGATCTAGGACAATACACTTTCCTATCTATTAAAGCTATCTTGTAAGTTAATGTAAGATTATATTTCTTTCCTCAAGAGGTGTCCCATACAGTGGAAGGATCACATAATGTCAATGGATTGAAATACTTACATTTCAACAGTACAATGCTTCTGCTTGGCAAAGCCTTGCGAAGCTTACTTAATGCTGATGTCACATCAACAATATAGCTATTTATTTGGTAAGTAATATCAAAAGATATAAGCATTGATCATTCAGTGTAAATATGTACAAGTACCTAAAAGAGCAGTTTAAGAGGCTATTACAGTCTGTGGATTTGGCAGTGTAAGGTCGTCGTTGGGTGTAATTATCATAAAAGTCTTTTGCAATCTAAATGATTCTACAGTTCAACAATTCCATGATTCTATGAAATAAAATGCTGACAAAGTATAGAGGTTGACAGATGCAAATACAAATAAGCAAGCACATAAGAGAAATAGACAGTGAGGAAAAGTGTGTGTCTGAATAGACAGATTGATATGTATGTGCATGAACATGCTTTCACACATACATACAAATACTGCTTTGAGTGGGAAAATTCAGAATATAGTAGAAACCTACTATCCTGCAACTTTATGCTTACATAAGCTATTTATATTTATACAGTAGAATCAGTAGTCAGAAAAAGACTGAAGACTCAACCTTACCTTCCCAGTTCTCAACCCCTAAAGATCTTGTACAAAGAAATCTCTTTTGTTAGGCAAGTGCTTAAAGCACGTTGAACCACTGCTCAACATGCAAGAAGACCAGACTCTTGTAGACTTAATTATGAGTGACAAACCAAGACAGAACTTCAGTGCTGGCTCACTCTACTCCTTCATCTGTGTACCCTCAGGGATTACAATTCTAATTCCTCTTTCACTGAGGGTATTACATGATTAAGCTAGTGTTCATGGGTAAATCAATTACTCCTCAAATTTTTAAGTTTATTTTTACATTCCAGAGCCATCTTTGGGACATCATATTGAAACGACACATCTAAAATGTGATTTAATATAATTTTCATTTTTCATTTTTGTCAAAAAAGTGTATTTACTTTTCCAATTTTGCCCCTCCATAATATCCCCAAAATATGCACCTGGACATTTTCACTTCATGGTTCACTTTAATGATTCTGATAAGTCTGATGTTCCACTTACATTATCAATCTGTTCATACATAGAAAATAATTATTTCTGTTCTGGAAATGTCATATCCAATAATATACCTCACCACTCATTTTACAAACATTCTTTCAGTCATATGATTTTGTATATGTGTGCACACATGTAGATATTTTTGTGTTTAGGTGTATATATAGGTATATAATAAAATTTTGTTTCTTTATCTGGTTACATTTTCTTATGCAGTTCCAATTGATCCTGTCTAATGACACAGCTTTTAGCAGCAGTTATGTTGACAGTAAAAGTAATAGCTTTACAAAAGCAGTAACCTGTTGCTGTACATTGCTATATTGAAAAATGGATGCTCTGGTTTGGAGCACATCTTTTTATTGAGCGGCTGCACTTCATGATGGAAGATACTTGTGTGAGAAGAACATTCCTGATGGTCAAATATTCCGATAAAGAGGAACAATTAATCTTTGTCTATTAGACATGAGGATAGGAGTTAGCTCCTATAAACTTACATGAATACAAAGTTAGCATAAAACTTAACAATATTTAACTTCACTGCAACTCTCATACTCTGTGCAAATGATTTTATATTCATGTCAGCCTATGACTTAGTACAATTTCTGATATCTAGTACATAAGTAATGCTGAGAAAAGCTGAAAACTATAAATTATCCTGGAAATTACTATTACCTAAACCCAACTGACTAGTTGCATTTAAATTAGTTCATCATCTTTTTTTTTTTTGTGACCTTTAGGGAATTCACCTTGACACAGTTAGCCCTGTGAGGAAGACAGCTATCAAACAGGAAGCTCACCTGCAGCTCTGCTTGCCCTAGTCACTTGTGCACAAAGGACTGAGGAAAACCCAAAATCTTGTAGCCTGAGCTGTAGCAGATCCTAAGTGCAACCTTTTGGATAATGACACAGACTGTTGAGAAGCTGTTGGTTCATTCACACTATGGTCTTAGTCTATGTGTACTAGACTGATGTAGAGTGCTTTTCGTTGAACCTCTTAATGCCACAAACAAAAGTCTTTTGCATATTCGCTGTGAACACTCTCACGGTGTTTCACAAATCACTAGCAATGATTAGATGCTGCGTATTTCTGAGCTCTGAGTGAAGCCAGTTAATGGAAATTTTTAAATCTCTTGCAATGTCAAGCTTGTTGTCACTCACTTTAACCGTTATCTTCAAAGAAAAATCAAAAAAGAACAAGAAATTTACTCTTTTTCAATATGTAAGATAGACTTTTGAGGGATTCTTTAGGTAACAATGTTACTGACTAATTAAAAAGACAGACCATGGGTCTAAAACATCCATTAAGATCAGATGCAGTACAATCCACGGGTGAAATTCATTTCACTTTCATGAAGTCAGTAATGAGGCTATATGCAAGAGAAGCCTGGAGGCCTTCAGGTACTTCATTTTATCCTTCCAACCCACTGCCTAAACTGCAACTTACCCTAGAGCTGTTATCTCCTACCTGCAGACTAAAGAGTAGCAGTGCATTACCCAGAGCCCTGGGACAAATGGACCTGCATAAACCTGCCTCCTGCAGCATCCCTCACACAGTCCTTCCACCTGTGCCTCTCCTGGAGATGCACAGACAAACACACACACACAGAGAAATGTAATGTTAGCCTGGAGGGTCTATCATTCCACTTCCTGCTAGCAGACATTTTCAGCTAAGAGAATTATTCTCAATTGTGGGGTATTTTAGGCCTTTTTTATAAAGTAACAAATTATTTAGAGTAGATTAAGAATGCAGAAATGCTGAGAGAGTTGAAATTTTACATTGTCTGAAAATGTTATTGGTACTATAGATTTACAAGTAATACTAGAGACTTTTTTTTTAAAATCATAGGTAGCATGAACAGCAATACTCACATTGATCAATACCCACCAACCTTTCAACTTATGGAAAATACTTAGTTGAAAATATTTGCCACATTTTGAAAGCATCATCAGTCACCAAAAGAACAAACTGACCACCTTTTTCCTTTCACTGCCATGAGAGAGAAAATATCAGTTTTGATGCAATACTACAGTTACATCTAAGTTTTGCTTACAAATCACAGAAAAATTCACAGGAGCCTAAAAAGAAAATCCCTGTCGTAGTAAGTCTTAGTCAATGGAATGTCATTCAATCTGTGTCTCAATTTAGTTTTAAAAGGCTTAACAACTGTCAATTTGAAGAAACAAGTTAGGAATAACAATGACCATCTCAACCTGTTTATTGATTTTTAGCTGTTTTATAATGTTTTATCCAGTGTACTGAAATTCAGAGCCTCCCCAGTAGCTTTCAGATGTACTTGTAGAAAAATATTAACACAAGGAGATGGATTTAGAATAGATTTTTCCTGGCTAACTAATAACAAAAAGAAATGTTCAACAGCAGATGCTTCTCCTTATTAGAAGCATTGTCAACTCCAAAGCAGTAGAAAAAAGATTACAGTCAGTGTGTGCTTTGGAAAGAAGATTTCTCTTCAGTAAATAACTGGAAGGGGCTGGTCTTGGGATTGACCTGAATTTCTGACCTGTTTCACAGTATTTTTAAACTCTCAACCTGGAAAAACTTCTGACTTTCACTTAAATATCATAATTAATTTTGTTATTATTTTCCTGTTGACTGTGTGTTTGCATTATTTATTTTATTCAATTTTCTTTGTTGGTGTCAGAGATCTCAATTTTTCTCACAAGTTCAGTGTAGACCTTCAGCATCCCATTGTGGTCTTGTCATTTTCACAACTTGTACAATGGGAAATTGCAATAGAAATTTCATTATTCCTTTACCACAAAGACTGAACTGTTCTGGCCAGTTTGGTTTAACAGCAGAGAAGGTTTGAACGGTTATCTGTTGGACTATCGGCTTTGAGAGCTGACAAGGTCACAATGACAGTAGGAAAAGTCCCTGGGAATGAGAAGCCAAACAGCAGAAAAAGCAAAACAAAGTTAAAACTAATAAGGATTTCAACAGATTCCCAAATCAAGATTGAAGGTGCAAAACCCAGGAATAACATAAAAATTCACATCTGCCAAAAGAGGTTAGCCTTCTTTTATAGCATCTAGGTGAAATCAACAGTACAATCCCAGCTGAAAGCAGAAGTTATATGTTTGCCATTGAGGATTTATGTCATATTGTGTCCTATCTATCAACTTGGGTTTGAGAGCAGCTACTATGACATAAATCCACCACAAAATGTTTGCATAAAAAGTAGGAGGCTTTTTTTGTTTTTTTTTTTTCTGACAGAGAGAGGGACTTGTGAGGAATAGAAAGTGGATGAGATTTTAAAAAAATTAAAGAAGAAATAAATTAGTCCTAAAAATTTTTGCATCATTCTCAGCATTCAGAGGAGAAGGTTTATGTGCCATCTAGCATTTTGAAACCAGGAATCAACAATTGTGCAACCTCTGTTCCAAAACTGAAAACAGTCTGGGAAGAGCATATGCAATTGTTAATGAATGATCTTTTTTTGTGAATAGTGTCTATGTCACCAGGGTGGATAATGTTTGATAAATATTACAGACTAGCAGCAGGAAAATATTTTGTTCCTTCTGTTGCTGTTATCATTGCTACATAAATACCTGACTGTGTAACAGTATATGTCCAGAGTATGTTGTCCTTATCTCTGTTTTGGTTTCTGTCCTTCTGTTCTTGTTGTATGTAGCAGAAGAATTTGGAGCCTATGTCCTCTACATCTGTCCCAAATATCCCACAAACTTCTTATCTGACATGAACTTGATAAAAATGCTAGCTCTTAGTTTACTGCTGTCTTTTGTTTCTGTGCTGAGTTAGAAGTACTTTGACAAAAGGTATGGCCTAAAAGCTAGCAGAAACTGATCAGAATTTCCATCTGGATTTAATATGCCTTGGGTTTAATTCCCCTAGTACTGCCTGAAAGTCAGATAGCGTGAGATAGTCATTGGTCTCCCTAGGTGGCCAATGGACAGAGATGAGCACCTTCCTTCTGTTTATCTTCTTCCATTGATTCAAGAAGAGTATTTAATTTCTAGGTGGCTAAGTTAATGAGATGAAGTTCATACTTTTTAGGTCATTTGTGAAGACCACTGTTTAGACAACTGCCTTTACAAGGTATTGAAAGAATTTATAAATAGTCAGGGGTAAAATGTACCAATAAAAACATCTTCCATCTCTCTTGCTTTGTGTTGGTAGATAACTTGTATTCCTGCTTATATTTGTCACAAATTAATTGTATTTATTACAAAAAAACCCTTTGATTTTAAATATTAAGGAAGAAGAGAGACAGCAGGGTGAAATGATAAAACTGCTAATGCACGTTTACAAATTGCACTGTTCTGTGTGTGTCCATAAAACCCCAATCATTTGTACTTATTTTGTTCTATCAATAAACATCAAAATAAAACTATAAATAAATATAAAACTGTAAATAAATACAGTCGTATTCAACTAGGAGAAAATCAAACAAGTGCTGCTAAGTATTTCATTAGAAATGAAGAGGCTTGTGCTGTAAATTATTTTTCCTCTATACTTATTGAGACTTTCATCTAGACTCATTTAGACTATCCTACCTTTTAACAGACAATCAAGTTAAAATAGAAATCTAACTGTAGTTGCTAGCTTTTGGCAATGAATTAGAACTGAGATATGACTTGTCCAAAAGTGAGGTAGGTCCTTAGTCCTGTAACATGGAAGAAGGTTGTACATAGGTGTTTAATAGAGTTTTGGCACATTTAAGACAGTTTTGATTGATCTGTTCTAGTACTACTATACATTTATTTACATTTGAGCAATAGAGTTGTTTTCTTGAAACTATAATACCCTGTTATCTCATCTTGTGGTAATGGTGTCCCATGTGTGACTTTCCCTTTTTTTCCTCTTTCTACATGCCTATAACTCTCATTTTCTTGTTTAAGCATGGGCATGATTTTAACATTAAAATATTTGAGAATTTGCTTATAGATGGAGGAGTTACAATAAAAGCACTGTTCCCATTTTCCTCTTTTGTCTCAATCATCTTGCTGTTATATGGGCAGCTATGACAATGACTAGCACCCAGACTGCTGAGTGCTAAGTGCTCTCTTAAGCATGTTTATCTAATTGCGTGACTTCAGATATGAAGTTTTTTCTGTGGTCTTAGCAAGAAGGGCTCTTCAGACTAGAACCACTTGGACAGTAGGACTGCACTTAGTTGCTGAAAGATGCTCAGCACTTCAGATTTTTTGTACAGATGAATGTCTTCTAAATTGAGTTCTTGAAGAGTGCTATAATAAAGAAGAAAATTGCAATAAATGTTCACAAAAATAAAAGGTTCTTGTGGGCAGCAATGGCAGGGGGCAGAAGAACTCCTTATGTCAAGTAGAGCTAAGATTGCATTCAGCAGCTGGCTTCATAAAACATATATAAAATATGTGGTAAAAACATAGGAAGACGCACAGCATTCCATAAGTACCTCCACAGGAGTCCAGCATTGTTTAGCAGAAACAGGTCATTTAGACATTTTTTCTACTTGGGGGAGAGGAACAAATGAAAAGCTAAGAGACAGTCTTAATTTCCTGCATTGGGTCTATTAAACATTAAGTATTTGTTCTTCAGATGCAAGAGTATTAGCAGACAGCAAGAATTCCATATAGATCTGCATTTCATCCAGTAAAATCGTCCTTTATTCAAGAATAGAAATTCAATTATGTAATATTCTATATTTACTTTTTTATTAAAAGAAAAAAATATAGGCCATTTAAGAGGCAGTATTAATCTTTCTCATTTCTTTGTTAGACTAAAAAATTAGACTGAAAAATTAAAAAAGCTAGGAATCTTCTCAGCAATATAAATGACACTTTTCTAGAATTTTATGTCACTGATAAACTGTGAAATTAGCCATTTTTTGCCTTAATCATTCCTTCAGTTTGCCAACATAGATTAATACAACATCCTAATTATCCATGTCCCAGTAGTTTCATATCAGTTACAGAAGATCCATAGTTTAAAACAAAATTCTGATGATGAAATAGTAACAATTTAGCTTTATTAATGGAGTGAGAGAGGTTTTTTTCTTTGATACATGGGAAGGAGGGAGAAAGAGTGTTATCTGAATATGAACAATAAAAGAATATATGAAGGAAAAAATAATTTAATGGACATTATTTTTAAATCTATGCTTTTATTTTTCATAGATGCTTCTCCCTGAAGCATCTAGTTGAAAGTTAAGGCAGAAAGCTAATAAAGACAAAGTGTCAGAAAAGGTATTTATACAAAATTTAAGAGTCTCATGCCAGGAAACATAAGCCATGTTTTCTCAAACATGAGACATGCTAAAGCTCCTTGTCTCTGAGTGTTTTACTACTGTCCATGACCAGCTGAATCCTTTCCTTTGCTAAGCCAAATTCCTCAGCCTTCATCAGGGTCTGTTTGAAAAGCCTTAAGGTATCTGACACATTCATACAGGGATGACAAGCATAATACAGAATTCATGTACACCATTTTGGAGTAGCAGCTGAAAGCTAGGCCAGAACATTGCATAGCACCTGATATCCCATCTGCCACAGAGAAGCAATGCCCAATTAATTTGTGGAATATTATTACCATAATAAAAAATAGTGAGACCAATCCTTTTACAGAAGGAGTTGTGAAATTCAGTTGTCTTCATCTAGAAGACATTTGAACGTATAGCTTCAAAATCCCTGAAAGCAGTCTATCAATCCAATTACCGGGTAGAAAAAATGGAAGTACATGTCATATGTCTTATTGAACTCTGGCCACTGATGAGCCAGGAATGTAAGCATCATGGATTTAGAAGGATAACTGTTGAGAAACATGACTCTCTACCTTAATGAACCAAATACTAGATTTGTAAGAAGTAAATTGATCTCTCATGTATTTATTTATTTATTTCAGGTGAAGTAATCATGAGATGATTAAGAAGTAAATCAGGAATAATCGTCACCACATGGCTTTTACTCAAGTATAAATTGAAAATACACAAGGCTGTTTAAACTTTGACTCTGAGCTTCAAATGGACAAGAAGGCAGAAGAAAAGGTTAGTAGAAATTACACTATCACAAAGTCTTTTAAAGATAATCCTTGTGTCTGTAGATCAGTTAAGATGACATCACGATAAAAATGACACAGGGATCACTATAACAAGGAGATCTAGTTTAGCAGCTAGAGATAAGGAAGGACATCATCTTTACTGATAGAAGCTACTTGACTTTATCTTGCATTGAATTTCTGAGGGTTTATGTCATTCTTTGGTCCCTGCCTGGAGTACAGTAAAGCAGAGCAGATCTTGAGGGAGGATGGGGAATGAGACAAGGGAAGGAGAACTCAAAGAATGTTTGATTCTGCATAGATGAGAATACAACACCTTTCAAATATACAGAGGTATTACTATGGGGTACAAGTCTTTAATACAAAACCATGTTGTCATACTAAAAAACAAACGTGGAAGCAGAAATTTAGAGCTCCTTAAGGATACTAGTTGTTACTTCTCATGGTCTAGGAATCCGCATCTTTTAGAAAATACTGCTATTTCATGCTGCTAAAAAAATTAGAGGGCATCCAAATATAAGCATTTGGCTGTTGTCCCATGGGTCAGGTGGCATCAGAGCATTCTGAAGAGACTGCAGGCTGGCTGAAAAATGTAGATAATATTCAAGAAAAAAGCCTTTTCCCAGGCAAAAGGAAATGGAGGTTCAAGTTGTCCCTATGTGCAAGAAGATGAGCTGGTGGGGCAGAAGACCACTATGGCTGGACAGAGATTTTATACTGGAACTCAGGAGGGAAAAGAGAATCTATGATCTCTGGAAGAAAGGGCAAGTAACCTGTGGTGAGGTTATGCAGGGAGAAAATTAGAAGGACCAAGGCTCAACTAGAAGTCAAGCTGACCACTACTGTAAAAGACAATAAAAAAAGTTTCTACAAATATATTAACATCAAAAGGAGGCCTAAGGGGGATCTTCCTCCTCTAATGGATGAAGGTTGAAACGTAGTAAGCAAGGATGAGGAAAAGGCTGAGGTACTCAGTGCTTTCTTTGCCTCAGTCTTCAATACTAAAACCACCTCTTCTCTGGGCACTTGTCCACCAGCGCCAGAAGACAGGGATGAGGAAGAGACTGAAGCTGCCTTGGGGTACAGGGAAATGGTATGCGATCTGCTGTTCCACCATGATACACACAAGATGATGGGGCCAGATGGAATCCATCGACCGTGCTGAGGGAGCTGGTGGAAGCACTCACTGAGCCACTCTCCATCATCTCCCAGCAGTCCTGGCTGGTGAGGCTGGGAGGGTGAGCCCAGAGGACTGGAAGATAGCTAATGTGACACCCATCTACAAGAAGGGTCAGAAGGAGGGTCCTGGGAACTACAAGCCTGTCAGACTGACCTTGGTGCTAGAGAAGGTTACTGAACAGGTTATCCTGAGCACCATCCTGAGGCACATATAGGGTAACCAAGGGTTCAGGCCCAGTCAACATGTCTTTATGAAGGGTAAGTCCTGTTTGACCAATATGATTTCCTTCTATGACAAGGTGACTCACTGAGTGGATGAGGGAAAGGCTGTGGATATGGTCTTCTGGGAATTTAGTAAGGCCTTCAACACAGTCTCCCACAGCATCCTCCTGGAGTAACTGGCAGTCCGTGGCTTAGATGGACCTACTCTGTGATGAGTGAAAAACTTGTTGGATGGCTGGGTCCAGAGAATCATAGTGAATGGAGTTAAATCCAATTGGTGGCCGGTCATCAACAGTGTCCTTTCCCCAGGGCTTGGTGCTGGGGCCTGTTTCTGTTTAACATCTTTATCAATAATCTAGATGAAGGGATTGAGTGCACCCTCAGTAACTTCACAGATGACATCAAGCTGGGTGGGTGCATAGACCTTCCAGAAGACAGGGAGGTTTCTCAGAGGGACCTAAACAGGCTGGAGCAATGGACTGAGGCCAACTGTATAAGGTTCAACAAGGCCAAGTGCCAGGTCTTGCACTTGGGCCACAACTCCATGCAGTGCTATGGGCTTGGGGCAGACTGCCTTGAGAGCTGTCTTGCATAAGAGGACCTTGGGGTGTCCAGTTCTGGGCCTCGCATTACAAGAAGGACTTTGAGGTGCTGGAGCATGTCCAGAGATAGGCAAAAAAAGCTGGTGAAGGGTCTAGAGAACAGGTTTTATGAGGAACAGCTGAGGGAGCTGGAGGTGCTTAGCCTAGAGAAGAGGAGATTGGGAGGAGATATGATCACTCTCTACAACTTTTGTTGGTAGTGAGGTGGGAGTTTGTATCTTCTCTCTAGTAACAACTGATAGAACACAAGGAAATGGGTTTAAGTTGCTCCAAGGGATGTTTGGATTAGACATGAGTTAAAATTTCTTCTCCAAGAGGGTTATTAAGCATTGGAATGGACTGCCTAGGAAGGTGGTGGAGTCACTATCCCTAGAGATATTAAAAAAATGTGTGGATGGAGTACTGAGGGTTATGGTTTAGTTTAGTGGTGGGCCTGGCAGTGTTAGGTTAGTGGTTGGACTTGATGGACCTTAAAGGTCTTTTCCAACTGGAATGATTCTATGATTCTGTGAAACAATTATCAGGGCATTTTCTAATGCTGCTATCAGCATCTATAAGGAGATGCACTAAAGGAATCTACCCAAATGCATATTTGGTTTGTTGGGAGACATTGGCAGATGATATTGGTTTTGAGTGTGGTACGTGAAATAAATTCCAGAAGAAGAAAGAAGCAAACATGCCTCCTTTAAGATGTAAGAGGTAATCCTTCAGAAGAGGATTGTACAAAAATGATGGGAGAAGAACTGTAAAGCCCACAGTCACCACACAGAAAGATACATACACACACAAAGAATTCCATTATGATATATCTCCTATTTCCTCAGGACCTCAGTATTTTATAATCTTCATCTCAGTCTGGTCCAAGAGTCAGGTCTGGCCATGAGAACAGAAGTGCTGCATTAAGTTATGGTTGGTGTACCCTTGACGTGACTGCAGAATTCAGACAGTTGGACATAGCTCCCTGTCAATAACAATAATTTCCACATTCTCTATTACTATTATTATCTGAAAGGAGAATTATAGTCATGGATGCAAGTGATACCTCCTTCAGCAAAAATTATTGCATTTTCATTGTACTTTACCTTCACTTCTGATCATTGATCAGAGAAAATAGAAGAAATTTAAATCCTTTATGTGTATCTTAAAGCTGTTATTTGTAGTATCCCAATGAAGCATTTGACTTGAATGTAATGAATACTTTCAAGACAACCAATATTTTCACTGATATCAGAGAAAGATATAATAAAAAAAAAAAGTGATAGATATATAAAGAACCTACTACTCAGAATTTGATTATTGTAGCTATACTTGAAGTGCCAAACATAGTTGTCATGGCTTAGGCCCACCAAAGGACAAAAGATCACAATTAGACTCAAGTACCACAGACTTGAGAATTCCTAAAGGGCAGGCAGGGCTTAGTTGTTGATTATAGTCCTGGACAAAACAGACCAGGCTACTCAGCTTGGGAAAGAAAACAGAAAATAGTTTCATCCACTACCAACTAAAATGTAACCATAAAACCCCAAAACAAAACAAACACAAAACAACACAGATTAGTACAATGATGAAGAGCACAAACAGCCCCTTAAGATTACCTTCTCCCCACCTCTTCCCTCTTCCCAGACTCAGAGCCCTGATCCCAATGTCCTTATCTCTTTCCCCCATGAATGGCTCAGAGAATGGGGGTTTCACTTAGTCTATTCCTGATGACTTCTGCCATTTGTCTCTCCTCAGGCCAGGTGGGTTCCTCACCAGACCACCCTGCTCCAGCACAGGGCCCCTCACACATGGGGCAGCCCTACATGGGCCTCTCCAATGTGTTCATCCCAGAGGCTGCAGCTCCTCTCTGCCTCTCATGTGGGTCTGCTCTGTGGCTCACAGGCTCTCCAGCACGGCCTGTGCCATGGCTGCCTCCTCACACAGTCTCCTGCCTATCCAGGCACACTCACCAGGAGCTGCTGATGGCTCTTAGGCCTGCCATTGCCCTCCATGGGTTGCAGGGGTACAGCCTGTGTTCTCACCATGAGTTGCAGATGGGTTTCAGGTCTGGCGCTCCTCCTTCATTCCTCCTTCTCTGACTGTGGGGTCCACATGGTCACCTCCATCTTGTACCACTCCTACACCTCCTTCCAAACACTTCAAATTTCCATCCTTAAATAGTGATGGCAGAGGTGCCAGATTGGCCCAGCCGGGCTGGAGGTGGGTCTGAACCCAAGAACAGGGGGAAAGTCTGAGAACTCTTTACCAGGTCTGCACTGCAGCCCCCTCCCACTGTTACCAAGCAAAAGTGGTTCCTCACTAAACCATTACAACAGTAAAGATGCAGAAGGCCTATTTAATGAAGACTTTGATGCAGAGGATAGAAAGAGTTAAAGTGACTGACTGCTTCAAGTCCATGGGGAGTTAGTGAGCACAAAAAAATACACCCTGTTGCAGTTTTTCTGTGATTGTGTCTCACGTTTCAATAGTTCCTCTTACCCACAGCTCATAGAAAGAGGCATGAAAATTTTCCCTCTTCTTACTCAGATTCTTTGGCATTCATATTTCATTTTTCCACCTTCTTTAAAAAATGTTAGATAAAATGTACAAAAGTTTATTGTGCTCCTCTATTTTATTATTTTACTCATTTTTATAACGTAACCTCGAGATTTCTTTAATAAACGATTTCCAGTGGATTTGTAAGTTATACTACAATGCTTAGGTCAACTCTGATTACACCTGAAACTAAATGGAGGGAGGAAAAAAAAATAAATCATCACTAAAATAATATGTGTTGTCCAAGGAAATTATATTTGTTGTCTTTTGATCTGTCTTTACAATTAGGCTTCTAAACCGACTCAGAAAATAGCTAACGACTCAAAACTCTTCATTATATCACATGCCTTCATTATGTTAATAGTTTTTCCAGAAGAGATAGATTTTAGTGTTTCAGAGTAACATAAAAAGGCTTAAAAGTCTTCAGTAATAGGAAAATGTTAAAGTTTTAAGTGTCAAAACCCGTTCAGCACACCATGAATCAAATTCTTAAATTTTCCTTTGTGAAAGGTATGTGATGATTATCCACAATGAACAAATTCAGTATGCAATTTTTACTGATAGCAGCAATGGTACAACAATTATTGAATATGAGGCTTTCACAGAAACTCATCAGTTTACACGACTTCCAGAGAGATATTTCACTTGTCTGTACTGGATTTCTATAATCACTACGGACGAGACAGTGATTGCAATGATGCTGCCCTGAGTAACGAATAGCCTTTACGATGACCATTGAGGAAATATCTCTATGAGGAAATTGAAATACAAATTTCTTGATATTTGTTTCTTCAACTTGAACAGGGAATTAAAAAACTTTCAGGGTAGCATTTATTTATCCTTCTTGCTCTCCTTTGGGAAAGGAGTAAATATACCATGTAGAATCTATTTCTTCATCTTCACTACCCAAAACACTTTTAAAGTTTAAAGCCTTTATAGAAGATTCACTGCTTCTATATTCTTCATAATCTTCAAATTTCTTGAAAGTCTCCAGATGAAAATATTTTTACCTAAATTTACATCTGCATCAGATATGCTTATTCTTCTTGATAAATGATTTTTTTTGTTTAATTTGGAATGACCTAAGAGGCCCCTAAAATTTGCTATAAATTTTGTGTTTAAATTAGGTAGACTAGATTCCACCTACTTACTTCTATGGGTTTAGCCAGCTATTAAGAGAATGAGTTCTGGTTTAGCCAGTTATTAAAATGCTAATTATATAGTACAATATTCTAATCTATTGCAAAACTACACTGATATGTTGTCTTTTTCATTTGCCCAAGTTTAGTCACTCGGAATGTGATACTATCATCAATAAAAGAATATGTTCTTACAAATTTAAAATAAGTAAGCCAATCTGTTCCCACTAAAAACAATGCATATCTCAGGAACACATGATATTCTAGAGCTGTAATTTAAAATAGTGTTCTATATTCATATTTTCTTACTTTACTGAATAAAGTTTAGCAACTGTACTCTTTGACTAATACAAACTTTATAGTCTATCTACTGAAATTTCAAACATTTTCATACTTTCTCCTAGTCTGGCCAGGCTTCAGAGGAACCCAATTTAAATAACAGCAAAGCTCAGCATTCAATATTTCTTAAAATCCGAAAGTTTCTTTTGTTGACAGTTGGAAATAACAACAACAGGCAGTAAAACACTGACATAATTTCTATCAGGCGTTTCTGTCATGATCTGTATTGCTTAGTTGATTTATATGAACCTTCAACATTCTTATCTGTTTATGTACATCCTACATTTGTTCAGAGATAAATTATACATTTCTCTCTTCAGAGAGTGTGGCTTTGGTTTGTGTCTATATAATGTCCAGTATTAGTCCATTAATGCATACCATAGCCATCAAAATGATGATAAATCTTTTACATCAGATACATTTGGCCATAGATGCAGGAGGTGAGACTTTATTAGGTCTAATTCATTATATATTAAGCCAGATAACAGTTTATTCAAGGTAATATGCTACAGATACCTTTTTCTTTTTTTTTTTTTTAAGATTTTTTTCAGAATAGAAAGTCCAACATCTGGATATCAATACTATTAATCTACTGATATCATATATTACAAACGTCTAAGATGCATTTGTCAGTATGAAACCATAAATACTTAGAGGTTTTTTTTAGGAAGCTTTTTCAGATTATATACTAGACTTAAATTAAATCCATTAATTATTTCTGCTCTTCAGGAAGTAAAGACAAGTCACAGAATCACAGAATGTGAAAGATCATCCAGTCCAACACCCCCTGTCTTCCATTTATTTTCTGTCACTTGTTGATGAAAAAGTTTCAATGAGCAACATTTGTATGATAAATATGTGCTAACATTTTACTTGAATTTATTTGCAATTATGTAATTCAAGAAGGCTTTTATTTTCTAATTGTAGTCTACCTTTTAAAAGTTCTATATTGAAACTCATGAGAAACCAAGTTAGTAAAATCTACCTCTTTACAGTCATGTAATGCTATCTTTCAATTAATGTGTCCTGCAATGTCATATGAGGAGGCATAACTAGATTAGATTACAATATTATGTCCAACTGCATAAGTTTAAGCTAATCAGAAACTTCGATAAGCCATCAATTTCCTGCCCTTTGCCTTCCTTCCAAAAGGAACACCATTCGGTCTTTGCAAAAAGGGCATTGAGTTTGAAAAATATTCTCAAATGAATGTTCTCAGATGTCTGACTGTACTGTTTAAAAGTAATCAAAATGGTCAAAGAAATCATTCAACAAAAGGAAAAGACATTTTCCTTTTTGATCTGCATTTGCATGCATAATTGAGACATCTTTGTATTTTCATATACAATGGAGAACATTGTGGAAAAGTTTTTAATTTATTTCAACAACCTGATAGTATTTGGAAGATATTGGGAGGAGATAAAAATGGATGTCTGGGAAAGTTAAATCACAGAGAAGATCAAGGACAAGAGCTAATAACTGGTAAATGCTTCTTTGAAACTCCCAAGGTGTATCAGAATGTGACAGGCATAGGATTGCAAAAAAGGAGGAAACTCAGAAACTGATTTACGTTTTTACCTTTGTCACCTCAACCATTAAACTGATAACAGCTCAGATGTCTTGGAGTTACAATGAATTAATAATTGTGATAAGGTCACTACACACAAGATTTAGCTTACCCAACTTTAGGTACGTAATAGTCGATTGTTGAGGCTCTTTGTGTAGCCATGGAAGGAGAGCTACTTCAGGGTGATTTGTTCTGTCAGCCTCGGACACCCAGATGGGATCAATCTGTAGGCACTTAACTTTCTCTGTTAGACATAGCCTACATAATTACAGTATTTAGCCCAAAGACTTACAGATTGGATTTCTTGATGAGATGAGTCCTTATATAATATCAGCAAGAGATGCCACGAAAGCAAATCAAAATGTAAATTTAAGATGAAAATAGTATTCCAAAAAGCCTTTTGTTTAGAAACAGATTTGATGAAAGATAAAACATTTCAATAAATACTTCCTGATTTTTCAATTTTAGTTTCTTTTTAGCAGAGGAACTCCTTTGTCCTAAGGGGATATTTGGAAAGTTAAAGGGCAGGATTATAGTAAAAACTTGAATATAAATGAATCATACATGTAAATTTGCCCGATTGGAATTGAGATCGAAGAGTGGAGGATAGAACGAGGCAAGAAAACAGCTCTAACAAGGGATTATTAGTTGGAGAAGAAGGGAATTAGAATGAACCGGTTATTAAGTTCTTCCTTGTCCCTGTCTCAAAAGAAGACTTGGAGCTTTTCTCTCTACCTGTCATCCAAAACATACATGAACAAAGTTCTGAAAAGGCTGCAATCCAATCATTAGAATGTGAAGTCTAAAGGTTTTTTTCCTTAACAGAGTATGAAATCAACATAGTTTTTCAGCAACTTGGGCAAAGCGTATTGTAGAGTTAACTACAGAGCTTTTTCCAGAATTTATTTCTCTGGATGAAGATGCTCTGAGATATATATAAGAGCTTTGAAGGTAGTCACATGAATAAACATTGTCATCGGATACCTTAGTACTCCTAGGTTATAAGGTATGGTCACACTACTACTCTAAAAAGGTTCAGGTTCTTTAAGTTCTATATTGAATCTTCCAGTGTTAGATATTCTGTATACCCAGAGGTGTCTCAGATGCTATTAACTGTCTATGTATTCACAACTGAGTCTTTCCTTCAATCTCACAGAGATTTAGGTGTTTAGCAAGTGTTTCCTTTGCCTGCAGTGGACTGACCTCCAAGACAGGGAATGTATCTTAATTTAAAAATGTCTCTCTAAAAATGTCTCTGTCTCTTATTGGCTACAATTAAGCCTAGAATGCTATTTTCAAGGGACGCTTCAGTGACATACAGTTATGGCTGAGATTATTATGACTGTGGAACATATATTATGAAATTAGATTCTGTAAAGTTCAGAAATATTTGAATGATATTTCTGAAATTGACAACTAATGTTTGTGTGTGCTGTTCAAAATACAGAATTGTCTTCGTTCTTGAAAATTAGCCAGTTTTCAGCAATTAAAATAAATATAAAGCCTATTTTCACACCAATATAAGTTACTAAAGCCAATATTGTAAATCCTTTTATAAATTCAGAAACCAGATTTATGGAGCCCTCCAAAAAATTGAAAAACATTTGTTTCTTTATGATGGTTTTGATTTAGTATAAGAGAAACAGTGTTGTATTTAGTATAGAATAAAGTCAAGCTCCTTATCCAGTTCATTGCAAGCCTCATTTTGGAAACATTTTCTAAAAGCTAAATGAATTGCTAAGACATAGGTTAGCATCCTACCACGTCATAAATTTAAAATACATTTTTCAATTTAACCTTCAGTCTTAGAAACTACTACTCTTACTATATTAATGAAATCCCTTTTTAGTAGTACTTTGTTCAAAGCAGAATACAAAAATTTAGCCCATTAATTTTGCTTGTCACAAGAATCTTTTTAAGTGGAGATAAAATTCCAGGAATCATAGTTTTAAGAAAACAAAATCCTACAGGATAAAATGTTGAATGTTAATTTGGAAGTGTAGGTCAACACAAGTGACAAGACTACAAACAATTTATGAAGTTGCACCAGTATATAAACTGAAGCAGAAATGGAAAGAAAAAGTAGTAAATCAGCTATTGAACTATTACATGGTATCTACATTAACCTCTGAAATGGGTAACATAGACTCTCTTTACTGTCAATTGGAAAGGAAGAGACCCTACAAGGATGTGAGTGGCCTTACTTATTTTATATGTCTACCTTAGGATGAAGGGAATTATTACTTAGAGAACACTATTTCTTACTTTTCATGGAAAGAAGATATGAATGACTACTTCAGGTGTAGACTTTTAAAGACACCTTTCCAACAAGAAGTCAACTAGCTAAAATTATTAATGAAATAGCAGTCGACTTTATTTCTTAAATATTCCCACTTTGAAGGAAGAAAGTATTCACAAGAATAAGAAGTTCTTTGCTATGCAATATGTTTTTGTTTATATTATTGAGGATATAGAGAGGGCAATTAAGTGTTTTTGCTTAGGTTATTAAAGTCAGTGGATTTTTGAAATATAATTTTTTTAAAATCCTGCCATAATTTATCCCAAATGTTAATGAGCTTACATCAAGATTAAGGGATATGATAAAGAGAAAAGTACTATTAAAACTGCTAAGTCGTCAATTATTTGACTTGAATTGCAACTGGTATTTTCAGGAAACAAAGGTACAAAAAGCAATAAAACATATCTTATACATGAAACACAGAGTTTTTAAAATTAACTTGTTAATTGTTTTTAAATTTTAAAAAGTTGTAAAGTGGGTAATAGCAAGGAATTAAGTGTTCATGTTACCAGTATATGAAAGTAATGTTTTACTTAGGACCTCATGCCTTGCAAGAATGTGGAGTGTAAGCACAGTCACACAGACACACAGTCTTTGTTTGCAATGCATTTGGAATAATATGTTGATGTTATTAAATGGATCGACATTAATTAAAATCAAGTTAAAAATAAACAAACAAATAAATAAATAAATGAAATTGGGAAACTATTTTCCATCAGAAGACATACTTCCATCCAGACTGAGAGAGTCCTTGCAGTGAGACCTAGATAGATTAGAACATTGGGCAATCATCAATGATATGAAAGTTGACAAGAACAAATGCTGAATTTTGCAACTAGGATGGAGTAATTTTGGGAGAGGAGTGGCTGGAAAGCAGACCTGTGGAAAGGGATCTGGTATGTCGGTTTACAACAGGCTCAATACAAGTCAACAGTGTGCCCTGGCAGCCCAGAGGGCAAGCTGTATCATAGGATGCATCAAATACAGAATAACCAGACAGGTGAAAGAGATGATTATCCTGCTGTATGGCCACTCTTTGAGTACTGTGTGCAGTTCTGGGCCCTACAACTTAAGAAGAATGTGAGGGTTTTTGAATGCATTGAGAGGAAAGCAACAAAGCTGGTGGAAGAGACAGAAGGCATGTCCTCTGAAGAGTGACGAAGGACTTTAGGTTTATCTAGTTCGGAAAAAAGGAGGGGCAACCTCATTGCTCTGTTCAGCTTCCTGAGGAGGAGATGGAGGTGCTGCTCTCTTCCTTGGTATCCAAGGATAGGATGTATTGAAATGGTTCAAAGCTGTGTCAGAGGAGGTTTAGATTGGACACTGGGAAGCATTTCATAGAAACATAGAATCATAGAATCATAGAATGGTAGGGTTGGAAGGGACCTTTAGAAATCAAGTCCAACATCCCTGTAAAAGCAAGTTCACCTAGATCAGGTCATATAGGAACATGTCCAGGCGGGTCTTGAAGACCTCCAAGGAAGGAGACTCCACAACCCCTCTGGGCAGCCTGTGCCACTGCTCTATCACCCAGTGAAATAGCTTTTTCTTGTATTTAAGTGGAACTTTTTGTGTCCCAGCTTCATCCCATTACCCCTTGTCCTGTTACTATCTACTATAGAAAAAGGGATGTCCCAACCTCCTGACACTCACCCTTCAGATATTATAAATGTTACTAAGATCTCCCCTCAGTCTCCTCTTCTCCAGACTAAACAGCCCCAGTTCCCACAGCCTTTCCTCATAAGAAAGATGTTCCATTCCTCTGATCATCTTGGTGGCCCTGCACTGGACTCTCTCCAGAAGTTCTGTGTCCCTCTTGAGCTGAGGAGCCCAGAACTGGACACAGTACTCCAGATGAGGCCTCACCAGGGCAGAGTAGAGGGGGAGAAGAACCTCCCTTGACCTGCTGGCCACACTCTTCTTGATGCATCCCAGAATACCATTGGCCTTCTCAGCCACAGGGGCACATTGCTGGCTCATAGTTAGTTTATTATCAATCAGGACTCCTAAGTGTCTCTAATTAATTCTTTATCAAGACATTGGTCAAACACAGGTAAAGGATTCCTATAAAGGTGATTGGTGCTCCAAGCCTTTTAGCACTTAAGAAGCCTTTGGACACTGCCCTTAAAAACTAACTTTTTGTAAGCAATGAATTGATGACACAGTTGGACTCAATGTTCATTCAGTAGGTCACTTCCAAACATTCTATTGTATGCTATGCTATGCTATGCTATCCTGTTCCATGTAGAAAAAAAAAAAATCAGAGAAACACAGGACACATTCTATGTTTAGTACAAACAAAATCTCAAACACCTAAAATAAAATTTCTATCTTCCACATATTTCCTGTACTTTCACTCCTTCACTAGTGTTTCGTGTGTGAGATTTGAGAAATAAATATCTGGGAATCCTGCAAGAAGAGAAGAAAAGGAAATCCCCAGTTAAAGGTACTATGGAAGATAAGGCTCATGATTCCTTTAGAGATTTCTTTAAAATGGTGGATATGTGGGGAAAAAAAAGAGGAAAGGAGAGGAGAGGAGAGGAGAGGAGAGGAGAGGAGAGGAGAGGAGAGGAGAGGAGAGGAGAGGAGAGGAGAGGAGAGGAGAGGAGAGGAGAGGAGAGGATCCAATTGCTTTTTACTGAAATTGGTTGGTACAAAGAAGAAGGAAGGGTGGAGGATGGGGATGGTAACAAACAAAAAGTCAGAGTGCATATGATGAAGATACTGGAGAGAACTGTGTAAGAGACATCCAAAAAAAAAAGTCAGAGGAAAAATTTCTATAGTAAGCCAAGAATGCTTACAGTTTTGCAATAGATATTGTATGAACATCTTATTTACAACACCTTTGAAAGAGCCCAAGTGAAAAAGGTTTAAAGGTTTAAACATTTTTATGGTCCAAGAGTAGAATAGCTTTCGGTTTTGATTTTTTTTTGATATCACAAATCTATGGGAGCACTTAATTACACTGCCATAAGGAATGAGCCAAAATAGCTCTTAGTTTGTAATTCTTTTTTTTTTTTTCTCTCTCTTTTCCAAAAGTTACTATTCTTTATGGAGCTTTGAAATATCAGGACTGTTAACCATAATTCTAGTATCTTCTATTCATAGAAGTCCTGAATTTTCTTATGCAGTGAAAACTCATCAAAAGACTACTGTACTAGGATGACCTAACATCTTGATTAACTCCTAATAATTTTAAGAAGTCTCTTCCTCTTCTATTGAAATGAATAGGTATTTATATGTAAGATTTATTATTTCTAACATTAAAATAAGCCAGAGTAATATTCAGAAAAATGCAGAGAATTATGCTGCATGATAAACCAATGATCTTCATCTGGAAAAAAAGGAGACTGAACAAGTCTAACTAGAAACAGAATTAAATAAAAAAGTATCACAGGTATTAAATAAGATGCAGGAGAAAGATTTTATTTTGTTAGATCAGGCTTTAATCAGGCTTGTAATTGTTTTGGGATACTAACCATATGGGTCAGCGGGAGACATAAAAATAGATTAGAGGTAATTCATTCTGCTGAACTGAGAACATAATGTGTTGTGCTTTTGTATGAACAGTAAGCAAGGGGTAGGAAATGAAATGTCATTAAGATTAATGTTGAATTAAAGGCTTTGATGATGGTCTGCAAAAGGATCCTGGGTATTTAAATACCACTCAAAAATCTAACACCCATTTTAAAAGAAATTTAAAAGGAAGAGGAAGAAGATAATTAAGAGGAAGAAGAAGAAGATGACAATGACAATGACAGTGACAGCTTCAATAGAATGAAATTGAATTGACCATCAAAGGTTGGAAATACTTCAGAGAGAATACTGTAGGATCTCTGGTTTATAATGTAATGTGTCTGTGTTTGTTTTTAACATGTACTTAACAACACATAACACAAGTCAATGCCTCTATATCAGACTCCTGAATTACAGGTTAAAAAGTCAATTAATGAAGGAAGATTAAAGCAAAAATTGCCTCCAACATAAGGGTATTTTTCAGTAATTTGCATCAGCTGTGTTGATCTAACTGAATGATAGTCAAACAGGTAGAGTTTCTCAAGCCACTGGAAACAATGAAGGAAATTAAAAACTGTGAGAGGCAATAGGGCATTATCTGTCATACAGAAAAACTGTTTATAAATTGCCAAAGACAAAAATTACATCTATCCTACACAGAAATGGAGAACATGCTACATAAGTCCTACATAAAGAGATAATCCTGACCTCAACGAATCAGTAACTTTAGTGTAAAGGAGGTAACCTTTACTACAAAAGAGGCCTCATCTTAAAATATTCAAATATGCAAATCTCATAAAAATATCTCAGTAATTATTACTGACCTGAGTTAATGTTACAGAACTGACTTCTGATAAAAGGTCATTTTTTTAAAACCCACCAAAGCCTGTTTCTTGACATCAATGGATTCTCAATGAGGTCTTTAATGAATACTGCTTGCTTAACAGTTACCTAAAAGTAGGGAATAAATGTTAAGAACAAGAATATTAAGCTTACAGAGTACCACCCTTGTTCTATAATCTAACTGTCATGACATTTCACAATAGCTTTCAATGAAGAACGAGAACAGAGGTGATTAAACAGTATTGGCTTTGATATAATACTGCAAAGAAAAATTCGTTGTTACTATTGGCTATTAGCATTATTTTCCCAGACCAAAGATGCTAACATAAACAGAAAAAGCTCATATTTTCTAATTATTAATAGGCCACTGCAAGTATTACAAAAATACACAGGTAGAAAGTGACCAAAGAAATGAAAAGCAAATATAGCTGCAACTTTATCATCTCCTCCCATAATTCTTGCTATTTTTTAAGTATACCTGCACTTCACTTTAATATAGCAGCCACATATGTCCAGGAATCAGTTCTGTTCAACTGTTCAGTGGGGATAGAAAGACATAATTATAATGCATAAAGATATCCATTGAACACTTCATAATGACAAGATATATTCATTATATTACAGACAAGACTAAATGCCCTGCAACAGATGTTTCTAACAGTATAGTAACTTACATATGCTTACACACATAGATATATTCCCTAATTACTCTCTATACTGATTGATATAAATTTGTGGTGATAAAATCCAAGGAAAGATAAGCAAATATTTAGATTTTGAGCCTTAAAACTATATTTTTATAAAGTAGGCATCACATAACTTTATTCTATTGGGAAGATAAAACATTTAAGCCTCTGCAGCTCTTGATGAATGCTTTTGAGTAAGCCTAAGGTATAACAAATGTTCAGAAATTATGTTTTCTGTGATTGCAATTTGAATAGCAAGAGATCTTTTCAATATATATTTACCAACCTTTGTATAAAAGCCTTTTCCAAGTTGAGATTTTCATTACTGAAAACATTATAATCACAGACATTTTCTAATAAGCAGAACATTTCATAACATGAGAAATAAGTGCATTCAAAACTGTGGAGAAAAATATTACAAAAGTAATGCAAGCAAACAGCATCATAAACTTACCTTAGCAGAAAAAGTATAGCTAAAGAGATATGAAGAAATGTAATTCAGAGCATTATTCTTAAGATGTGATAAAAGGACCTAAAAGGTGTGGCAAATGTACAGTTATGTTCAGAGACAGATAATGTATAACATGCATGTAGGAATGAGGTAGTCGAAGAAAATTGCTACATGCTACTAGAATAATAGACAAATACATGAATTTATTTTTACGTGCCTTAGACAGCAAATACAAGCAACATAGATTAAAGAATCACAGAGGATATGTGTGATATCAAGTGATATATTATTCTTCTAAAGAGATTAATTTTGTTTATAATTTCCTTGGAAAAATGTGTTTCAGTGACTGTGTCTGTGAAAAAAGTGACAGTCTCAATACAGTGCAGAGACTCTCAAGGATCTCACTAACAGGGAAAAAAGCTTGTCTTTCTCTCTGCACATATGCCTGGATGAATTTCTGTAAGAGAGTTTTCCCATCATGCAAAAATTATTCTCTCTAAAGAGGGAAGAGTTTTCATTTTCAAGACTTGCTAAAGCTCAACTTGGTGAACTTTTTATGTTGCATTATTCTTTTTTCTTTTTTTTTTTTCCATATGGAAGCCCTCAGATCACAATAAATAATTTCTGAGCAATTGTTCTGTCTAGACATTTTGCCCTGGAAGTTTTCACTGACTGAATGTGATAATCACAACATGATTAAAACCAGGAGTGATTTTCTAGTCATGCCTGAGCAGGAGAAAGCAAGTCTGCTCTCTATGTGAGATTTTTATCCAACTGTGCAGACATAGTCATATACAGACAGGTTATAAATAATGTGTGAGATCCATTCAAGTTCCAAAGACCTAACTTTTTATTCTTTTTTCACTAATAAAAATTAGAGAACTCCCAGTCTTCTGCCACTATCCATGAAAGCCATGCAGCTCAGTGAAACCCTCTTTGACAAAAACAACTAATAAAGCAATAGTAGTTAAAATAGCTTCACTAGTCTCTGATATCTCTTAACCTTTTTGGAACCATCTTGAGACCTTAGTTGCATCAGAAGTACAAAATGTTTTGCTGCTCAAATCATACATAGAATATTCTGCTCTTTTCTAAATAAAAGGGGACAAGATGTGTGCACCAGATAACTTCAGAAGGAAGAATAAAGTTGTTCACTAAAAGTTCCAGAATTCCACAAAAACTTCAACACTGCAGTTTAGAAACTTATCTGCTTAAGTCACTATCCAAAAAAATGTGTTATGCGTAAGTGAAATAGCTCTACATTTTCCCCCTTTGTTTTTGTTGTGGGAAAGAAGGTGGGTGGAGAACAGTTGGAGCTCACAGAACATATGTTGTTTCTTGCAGCGTAGTGCAGCAGGATATTAATTAAGAAAACAAAAAAATGTTAGCAGTATCATCTAAAGTTTTGCCGTACAGCTTTTTCATACTATATTATCATGCTACATCATGCAAAAAGTTTCAACATTTTCTATGTGGGTTGCTAGAAATCCTCCCCCACTTCACCATGTGTGTTAAGTTTTTGTGGACACATTTCTGGTAACTGTGTAGGGGCTACAGTAGTGGCCCCTGTAAGAAGTTGCTCAAACTTCCTCCAGCTTTAAGTTGGACGCATCTCTGGGGCTGAGTCACTTGGGCAACTCTGCAAACATTTTTTAAGTAGGTGAAATTGGAAGAAAAAAGTGGAGGTAATGGAAGGAGTGAGATGAGTGATGTTGCAGACTCTGAGGTCAGTAAGGAAGATGAGGAGGAGATGTGTCAAAGCCGATACTCCCCTGCATCTGTTCCCCTGAAACCCATGGAGGGTAACAGTGGAGCTGAGATCTGCTGGCAGCTTGTGGAGGACCCCATGGCAGAGGGGTTAGCTTTGGACAGGGGGGTTGTGATTCTGTTGGGAGGGCTTTGGAGTGGAATGTGCCTGGAGTTGTGCTGCTTAGGAGGAGACACACACTGGAGGACTTTGTGAGGAACTGCAGCCTTGGGAAGGACTCACACCAGAGAGGTTCATGAATGATTGTCTCAGGTGGGAGGGACCTCATGTTGTAGCCTCAGGAGGATGTGAGGAGTCCTCAGAGAAGGAGTTCTCAGAAAAGGAGTTCTCAGAGGAGGAGTGTGAGGAGGAATGAGGAGCAGAGACAATCTGTGAGGGACTGACACAACCCCTCTTCCCTGTCCACCTACACTGCAGAGGGGGGAGGAAGTAGAGATATCAGGAGCAGGTAGCTGAGCTGGGAAGAAGGAAAGGATGGAGGATAGAGGCCTTCAAGGGCTGGTTGTATTTTTCTCATCATCTTAAGATCTGTCATCTTAATATTTTTTTCAACAGAGGGTTGTAGCCAAGTCAAACAAAGGTGCTGATGGTGGGCAGGAATGAGAGTAGTCCTCAGTCAGATTGTTCTGACTTTCCCCAGTGGACTCCCTGGTTAGGCTTTAGCCCTGTATCAGGGAGTTAGCTGTAGCAGGGCTTAAGGCTGTATCTTCTCAAAGTTCTTTTCCAGCAGTACTGCAAATTAGACACCCTTCCTTCTCTGATCTTTCATGCTTTTCCCTCAAGTTGTCACATCAGGTGTGAGGGTAAAAGCAGTCTGTGCAGTTCTACACACATTAGACCATAGTTAAAAATAGTCCCCAAAGTCCTGGGATTTTAGCATGGTGTTATAGGACAAAGTTATATGAATGTCAGATTTTGACAGTCCTCCCACTGTCCCAGCCTGCTACTTCTCATTTCCAAGAGGTACCTTAGGTCATCTGTTTTATAGATAAGCTCCAAGCTGCTGCTCTGCACAGTTCAGTGCAAGCCTAGAGCTTCAGCAATAGGGCAAGACCTGACAATAAGCAGCAAGAGAGGACTGAAATGGCTTACACCAGCCTTGTATCAAAGGCAATGTAATGTTGAATATTGCTGCTCATGCAGGCGTGTTTCTTACATCCGTTTAAACAAGATTAAATAATAGAGAACTACCTTCCCTTCTACCAGTTTCCTTGCAGAGCAGTCATCTCTGGTGAGGGGGTTGTGGAGTTAAACACTAAGAATATTGTATCCTAAACTTATAAACAAGGTTTTTCTCTGTTTGCTTCTTGGAGCTTTCAGGTAGTTTAAACTTTAGATAGAAGCTAGGATGGGAGTTTCAACATCTAAATTTTGGACATAAGGTCCTTAAAGGTTCTCAAAGCATCATTTAAGTACTTGAATCTCTCTGCATCTCTGCATCTCATTTAATAGGAAATACTCTCCTTCCTGACAACACCTATATGTAAGAAGAAGAGATAGAATTCAAATATTTATTTCTGACAAGATCAAGGTACTTTTCCCTCACTTCTAAATCTTTACCTTAATGTTGTTGTATATAACTAATATGAAGATAAACAAAAGATTAAAGGTCTAAAGGAAACACTACCTTGCATTTATCAAAGTGAAGCAACAAGGTAACATTTTTTAGGGATTTCTGAAATTATATACATGGAAATTTTGTTGATCAGAAAACATTTGTTTGTTTTCCTGCTTTCCTTTCTACTCAGCTGAAAGAAAATATTAGAATGTTGTAGTTTATTCCTGATTGCAAATTCGACTATTATTTTAAATGTGACCGTGTATGATACAGACAGTGGGCTTCACAGGCAAATAACACAATAATAGAGGAGATGGTGTTTCTGTTGCTATATTGTGGACATGTAGACAAGCTGTTGCTTCAAAACTGGAGACAAAGCAGTTTGCTTTCTGGGCATTGTTCTTCTTCTTTTGTATATAGTTCCATGATTTGAGGTATTACAATCTGATGCAACCAGTTACACAAAGTATAAAATAAAGAGAAAAGGAACATCGGATGGAACAGCTTCTAGAGAGAAATGCTCAATTGAATAAGGATTCATCAACTGAAGAAGAGCCAGCTGATGTAAGGGATACTGCAGAAGTTTATAAAATCATGGCTGGAACAGAGGAGGTATTAGAAAATATTAGTAGCTGTTTCTCACAATACAAAAAGTAGACAATTGATACAGAACATTTTTTTCACATACAGTAAACTTAATTTGCGAGTTCATTGCCTTTCAGTGCTTTATGTAACAAAAGTATGAAAGGTTTCATAAATGATTAGAAAATGTCTCCCATGGAGGAAGTGTCTGTCAAGAGCTATTAAACACACCCAGGCAAATGTAACCTCTGTCTCGGATAGGTAAGATGATAGCTGGAAGATGAGAGCAACTATATTTGGGAAACATTATTCTGCACTTAAATTATTCTCACTCTCTTTTCATAAGCACCTGCTACTAACTGCCAGAAGATTAAATGGGCTTATGGTTGCTAAATACGATCCTTCCAATATTCAGTGAGAATAAAGTTCTTTAATACAGAATATAAATTTTCAATGTACCTGTGCTTGTTGGATAACCTGTACATGTTTCAGAACCTTTCTGTCAAACATGAATGCTTGAAGTTGCTTTGGTTTGCTACGCTTTGGTTTGCTACCAGCTTGTCTCTGTGTACCAAACCAGAATTTCTACTTTTCACATGAAGAAAATGTTCCCTTTTTTTTTTTTGCTTGCTAGTTCTTAGCTTAATGACTACCTTCCTTTATGCATCAAAGCAATCACAGACATCTCTCATGAAAGTATGTTGTTAAGTGCACGTAGTTATGGGATATTGGGAAGGACAGTCTCCCTTTTAGAAGCCACATGTAAGTACATCTACCAAAATTAAAAGAATAAAACTTTTTCAGCAGAGATTTTTGTTGATAATTGTAGAGAAATTAGACATGCCGAGTTAGTGGGCCATTCACTGAAACCTTAAAAGTGTCCCTTTTCCTCAGATTAGAACTGGTACAGTGTTAAGCTCAGGGAAAAAACCTTCCTGAATGCACCATGCTGTGCCAATTATCATAGCTTTTGTAACACTGTGGTAAGTGATATAATTAGCAGTGCTAACAAGGGTACTGTCTAGGAGGTCAGCTTAACCATGTTGTGGCTGTTATAATCACCACCATGCTTCTCTGAAAATTCAACTCCTTGTACTGTCTTCAGCCCCCTTATTGATGATGTCTTCTTCTTTCCAAGTCTGTGAATATGAGCTGTCTAGTGAGTATGTGTACTGTTTGCTTTTCTGTGAAGACAAAAGCAAAAGACCTTCTGCCTGCTTCCTCATCCGTCTTTGTACAGGGACTGAATTTTAGATACACTAATGGGGCATTTTAGATAATAGAAACAATGCCTACAGAGAATGAGGAAAATGGCCCCATAACTGGAGCTAAAACTTCTTAAAAACTATGGAAAGTATCTGCTGGGTTGAGGAACCCTGTAACCAGTCCT
Organism: Colius striatus; assembly: GCF_028858725.1. Classification (NCBI taxonomy): domain Eukaryota; kingdom Metazoa; phylum Chordata; class Aves; order Coliiformes; family Coliidae; genus Colius; species Colius striatus. Next base: position 168,241,695 of record NC_084759.1, read on the forward strand.
GTTCACAAAAGTGATAAGATGTCTCTGAAACCAATAGAGCTGACTGTTCTTATTTCTTCACTGGAAATATCATTATAGAATTTCACTTGTTTTAAGGTACAGGAAAGTCTAATTTTCAACCTAGTTTTATTCAAGCAACAATTGTTTCTTTTTGAAATAAGAACCAATTGGAGAGGGTAGAATGGCAATGCCAACAGTACCACTGAAGAGGTACAATATTAAGGCAAGAGGTTATTGTAATATCATCTATACACAGCTTTTCTGTTTTCTTTCTGTTTTTCTATTGTTTTTCTTGTTTTGGTCAAGTTGTTTTGTTTTTTTTTTTTAAATATTATTTTTCTTTTACCATTTATTGGGAAGCCAGGAATAAGCTATTACATTATGACCTTTCTGTAGCATTTTCCATTGGGACATTAATGGTAGGCTATTTATCATTTTGCTGGGAAGGAATAGATTTCCTGTCTCTTCTCTTGGGGAAACCTTGCTTTCACTTGTTTCATTGACTAAATGTGCTCATTATTTAGTCTCAAGTGTATGCCTGGGGTGCAGCCCCTGTAATGATTAAGTTTAGCTGGCAAATCAACACTATGGCAAATGTTTATGGTACTTAAATATGTCTCACAGTTCATTTATTTTTCTGTCCTCTCTTGATTAACTTCAAGCTTGCTTTTTCTTTTGTTTGTCTGTTTCTATATCCACCGGTGACATCTCAGCTCTAGCTTTCACGATTAATTGTCATCGTTGTTTTTTTATTATCATAAGCACTCAGGACACAGAAGCTCTTTAATGAGTAATTTCCTAAGGGTAACTTTCCCATGTTACTTGTCTTTCTATCATGAGCTTTGCAGGTTTTACAATGAACCTAGTCATTTGAAATATTGCACAATGCAAAAAAAAAATCTTGCACACTCTTCCCTTATTCCTGTCACATACACATTCACACACAATATGCATAGAGTATGAATCTAGCGTTCAGATCCACTGCTCCTAAGTACATAGATATTTAACTCCTGTGCAAAACTCCTTTAAAAATCTGGGCCTCATCCGTTCCCTCAAACCAACTTTCATTTTTATTCTTACAAATTATTGGTTTGATTTAATGATGCAATTATTTTTTAATAATTTAATGAACAATGTAATCATTATCTGTCTTGCAGTATAGTAGTATGCCTTCAAAGTTCCCAGTTATCCTCCTGGTTGGAGATTAATTGTGACGATAGTGGATTAGCTACAAAGATCTCTGCTGGAAATGACTTTATAAAGACAAATCTTGGTTTAACTTCCCAGTTCTTTTGCTAGTGCTTTCTGTCTCAGATTGACATTCAATATTCATCATTCTAAAATAGTACCAAAATGATGAGTCTTTCCTGCCTGTCAGCACAACTCAGCAAAACAGCCTGTAGGCTCCCAGCTCGACAGAGCAAGCTTTCTGTGACATAAGTATATGACAATGACTGTATTAGTAAATAAAAAGTCTTGGAATCCATAATTATCTTCATTATTTAATTTTTAGTTCCCACTCTCACTGTATTTTAGACCACTCTGCCTGCTTCACTAGAGGATGAATTTGCTACAGACATGACAAGACCATGAGGCTTGTCAATACCAGCTCACTCATTCCACTTGGGCTTGAGGCCAGAAAGCAGACCCTAGACCTCTCCTGTTCAGTATTATAGATAAAGCACAGGTGATTGTAGGTGCACACAATATTTTCAAGAATTCTAAAAGAAAAATGAACAAAGAAACAGTGTTAGAAGGCAACATAGTAAGACAAATGTAGAGAAAATAGGTTTTCTTTGTCATTTTTCAATTGCAACTCAAACTACAAACTCCTTATTGTCACATATAATGTTAAGAGATTATGAAAGACTGAGACTGTAAGAACTGTAATAAGATACTAAATATTGTTACAGGAACACAGATCAGAAATGTTCTATTTTCCCTTTTTTTTGCTAAAGATAAAATAATTCGAAGGGGAAAATTTAAAACTAATAAATATTCAACCAAACAATAGAAGTTACAGAATGACATTCTGATCACTATTTATTTCTAATTGTTATTGAAAAGTTAGTAATGAAGTGTAGGAAAAAAAAAGTATTATATAAGTGTATTTTTAATTTTTCATCAATTAATTCATGAATTTTCTTTTATTTGAGATTGCATATTCTTTGGTTTTATCTTTTCAAAGCACCAAGATTGTTTTGGAAAGGAGACATGGAACAAGATCAAATCTGAAACTGAAGCTTTTATTGCTGGACCTAAATCCTTCCCTAGGAGTATAGAAAGAAAAAGTATCAAATACTTTCAAGTATACCCTACCTTTTACTACCAAAGGCTAGGATATCTTTTTTTCTAAAATAATAAGCTTCATTGTTTCTTTCTTTTTCTGTAACAATTTCGACTTTCTTCTAAAAAAAAGCAGTGGATTGTGACCAGTATTGAATTTACATACACAGATAAACTCAATTCCAACCTGAAGGTAAAGGGCAGGAAATCAAGTTGCAGAACTGTGATAGGGCAGCTACACTGGAGAACCAAGATATGTCCCTCCCTAGCTCTGTAAATTATAAATGACAAGTCAGGAAGGAATAAAGATCAGCCTCATCCTATATGACAATTTCTGTATTTCCTTTACAGTAGTTAAATCATTTCAAACAATTAAACATGAATACCATCTAGATCTCCATCACTTGGAGTTGACCTGAGCTGACACTGTCATCATATGAAGACATCCCACGTCTATGCTGGCTCTTTCTCTATACTGGTCCTGATAGTTACAATCATGTGACAAAGTGAATCTGGGCATGATCATTTCAAAACTATCTAGACGAAAAATGTTTACTTTTTAGCCTGGGTCAATTCCCTCATCATTTTGCATTCCAAGAGTCAAGGCAGAAGTACTGTTTTGGTTGGGAGACACATGACATTAACCTGACTATGAAATCACAGCTTAAGTAGTAGAAGCTTATATGGGTCATCAAGCACTGAAACTGATTGAAAAATTAAGTGCAAATATCTCTATATAGTTGTTGCTGCTACTGGCAACATCACCAGGCTGCCCACACAGATCACTCAGCCCACCCCCTCTGAGGGGACAAGATCACTGCGTACTCAGCATGGATAATGCTTTATTCCAACTAATTGTTTACACCCTGTGCTTTTAATTTGCTAACACAAGCACCTCCTTTCAGTCCACCCCGTGCCCACCTCTTCTGTAGCTTCCACCTCTTGCATTACAACATGAGATCTTCCGGACGCCCATAACATACAGTCACAGTACAATCTCTTAATATTACTATCTCTTGAGGAATCTCATGCTTTCCTTTGGACAAAAAACTCCAAACTATTACCCTTTTTAAATAATATAGATTGATTGATATCTCTCAAGCAATTTGTGTTTGGGATATGGGATTCTCAAATCCCACTACATGGCTAATTCCTTAGACTTCTGTGGTTTTGGGGTCAAATGAGATAGCATATCTAGCATGAAAAGTAAAATTCATAGAAGTTTCTGAACACAAGGTGTGCCCTGGTCAGGTAACTCTAGAAAAATTTATGCAGCTCTACAGACAAGAAATCTAATTGGTCTAATTGCAGTTGCACAGCATAGGTAACTAGATTTATCCAGAGCCATTTTTTAAAAAATTCTATGAAACTTTCCAAAAAGGTTACAAATATTTTTAGTGAAAAAATATTAATAATAGCACCAGGTTTTCTTTTTTGTAGAATTATACGTTTGATTCTATATAATCCAGGTATTAACCAAAGAGCTAAACATAAGAATTATTCAGAGAAAACAAACAGCCACTAATGGATAAATCAACTTCATAACTTACAGGTAGAATATGTTAATTCGTGCTCATCAATGGCCATTCAAAATCAAGAAATATATTTTACAAGGAGTAAGATTTTTTTAACTCACTGCCGAGTATATCATAGAATCATAGAATCATAGAATGGTAGGTGTTGGAAGGGACCTCTGGAGATCATCTAGTCCAACCCCCCTGCAGAAGCAGGTCACATAGAAACATGTCCAGGTGGGTCAGGAAGACCTCCAAGGAAGGAGCCTCCACAACCCCTCTGGGCAGCCTGTGCCACTGCTCCATCACCTGAACAGGAAAATAGTTTTTTCTTATATTTAATTGAAACTTTTTTTGTTCCAGCTTCATCCCACTACTCCTTGTCCTGTTGCTAGATACCATGAAAGAAAGAGATGACTCAACCTCCTGACACCCACCCTTTAGATATTTGTAAATGTTAGTAAGATCTCTCCTCAGTCTCCTCTAGACTAAATAGCCCCAGTTCCCGCAGCCTCTCCTCATATGAAAGATGTTCCAGTCCCCTGATCAACTTGGTGGCCCTGTGCTGGACTCTCTCCAGAAGTTCTGTGTCCCTCTTGAGCTGAGGAGCCCAGACCAGAGCAGAGTTGATGGGGAGAAGAGCCTCCCTTGACCTGCTGGCCACACTCTTCTTGATGCATCCCAGGATGCCCTTGGCCTGCTTGGCCACGAGGGCACATTGCTGGCTCATGTTCAGCTTATTATCAATCAGGACTCCCAGGTCTCTCTCTGCAGAGCTGCTCTTCAGCAGTTCTACCCCCAGCCTGTACTGGTGCTTGGGGTTGTTCCTTCCCAGATGCAGGACTCTGCACTTGTCCTTGTTGAACCTCATGAGGTTCGTCTCTGCCTAACTCTCAAGTCAGTCAAGATCCCTCTGAATGGCAGCACAGCCTTCTGGGGAATCAGCCAGTCCTCCCAGTTTTTGTCATCACCTAACTTGCTGAGGGTAAGCTCTGTCCCCTCATCCAGGTTGTTGATGAAGAAGTTAAACAAGACTGGCCCCAGAACCGATCCCTGTGGAACTCCACTGGCCACAAGCCTCCAACTTGATTCTATGTCATTGATCACCATCCTCTGGGCTCTGTTATTCAGCCAACTCTCCATCCACCTCACTGTCCACTCATCCAAGCCACATTGCTTGAGCTTTCTGATGAGGATGTTATGGGAGATAGTGTCAAAAGCCTTGCTGAAGTCAAGGTAGATAAATTATATATTAAAGAAACTCCTTAGTGATTTATGAAGAAGAGTGTGAAATGAGGAATAAATGGATGTTCAAGCAATCACATAATTGTAGCAAAAAATTAGGAGGAAAGTTTGCAATACAAAGTAGCTTTAGTAAAAAAGACCTTTTTCCAGAGTTGTTTTGTCTCCTTTATAAATTTGTTTTGCGTAAATTTGAATGATGATGAAAGTGTCTGGTATGTACTCAATAACTCATTTACAAACTGTCTCCATTTTGAAAGGTTTTGCAATACCCTGTAATTTCTACATATTGTTGTTTCCACCAGCCTTGTTACTTACCAATATTCCTAAAGAGAACTTGCCACTTTCTGCACACTACATTACAGGAACCGACAATATAATGAATAGGGCTTACTGACTAAAGCATATACCATTGTTTTTCCCTTTAAGTTATGAACAGTGTATTTAGCAAAGGATGAAGTCCAATAATGGATTTAGGAGACTATACAGCAGGATTTTAATCTCCTTGCTCTTGAAACATGGAGGCTGAATGTAATCTAAAACCTAGAGAGTTAAGCTTCCTTTACAATACATTTTGTATTAAACAGTTCACCAGAAGTAAAATCAAACCTGAAGAAAGAATCTTGAATCCATAACTTCCTCCTTTCAAGGGGCTAAACTAAGCAAGAAGCCACAGACTTCCTTTGGAAGTCTTGCATTAACTACTAAGGAGGAAAGACACAGGAAGGAGATGAAGATTGTAACCTGTTCTGTGATCTATTCTGCCCTTTAGCCAAAAAAGAACCAGGAGTATATTGATCTGAGAAAAGTAACAAAAATTCAACTTTTTTATACCTTTTTTGGTGACAGATTTGACTTGATTGAAAGTCAAATACTTTCCTTAAGAGCCCATATTAATAAAAGTGAAAAACATAGATTCTGCTCATACTTTCATATATATTCAATATATTGTAACTGTGTATTGTTTACAGGAGTGAAGAAAGAGATAAATATCTTGGTCACACTTGATAAATACATATTTGCAAGTTTATCTGACAGAACTTGTGGAGTCCAATAGGGAAATTAAATTCAATGTCTTGGACTGAACAGTAGGTAAGAAAGAATGTGTGAAATGGTATTTTTCTTCTCCAGAAAATGTTTAAATATCAAGAGCAACTTCTACTGCATAAAATTATTTTAGATGGAATGTGGGAAAGTATTGTAGAAGATATTATCTTAATTGTGAATTTCCTAGTCCCAGAGTGTTAAGGATAGATGTAGATGGAGGAGGAGTGGATAAGAGTCTGCTTTTCTTTTAATCTTCAACCCGATTCAAGAAAATTCCAGGTTGCAAGACAGGAAAGAAAGCTCTGTAATCAACAACCTGAAAGAAAGAAACTTCTGTCAAGAGAAGGGAATATCAGTTACTTCAATGCAGTTTCAGTAAAGCATGCTCTTCTTTTCTCTCCTCTGCAAACAGGATTTCTATCTGTTGACATCCAGGTATGAGATACTCTGAGACAAATGTCTTTGTTAACTTATTTTACCATTGTATTTCTTTGTGTAGATTAGATTGTGAATAGGAACATCTGCTTTGGGGACAGGTGTGAGAATATGTTTTGGATAGGGTAAAGCATTACAGACTTTTAAGCTTGGCACATGAGTGATTCACACCATCAATTACTATTGAATATGCTCTATTCTCTAATATTATAAACATGGTTCAGACCAGAAATGTAATGTTAAGAGAAAGAAAAAAAAAAAAAAAAAAAGAAAGAAAAATAAAGAACTGGGATCCAGTGTTTACATAGAAATAGATTTAAAAAAAAAAAATACACCAAAAAAAAACCCCTCAAGGAAATTCCTGGTGATATTCATGCAGTTTGGTTTTGATCTTTTGTGTTCTGCACCAGCTGAATGTGAGGCACACTGACTTATTGCAATTTTAAACACTAAAAAAGTACTTCTGTTTTGTCTACATCTTCATGTGCTAGGCAAAAAAAATACACAGTACATGATAGCAAACTATGGAATCAAAACAATTGCTTTTGAAAGTAGACTGAAACTATCTTTTGCTACTTCTTGTATTATTTTATCATCTTTTCAGTTGGATGAACTATGTAGGCACAGGAGCAGAGAATCTGCAAGCCAGGCTGACCTTCATAGAAAAAGGTGTTATGTCCTAATACGAAATGAATTTTACTTTCTCTGCATAGACAACTGAATAATATGTCCTTGGGCAAGTTTCTTTCCAAAGGCACTTACAGAAATCAATATTCTAAACTTATAAGAAAAAACTCTTTAATATTGAAAGTACCTATATGAAAGGCATCGACAGCTTTCTTTCCTTGTTTAATGGTGGATGATGGGATGCACAACTGAAATAAGTGTTATAAAATATATCTAGCTCTGGAAAAGGAGCAAAGAATTGGTAAAGTGATGTAAATGCAATGGTTGGTGTCAACAACAGAGTCTAAAAAGTATTTAGCTTCTCAGGTTTTTTTTTTACTCCACCTGGAATGATCTAGCAGGTGAAACACTCTTCAGAAACTTGAAACTACTTATTAGTAAGATGAACAATTGGTTTTCCAAATCATCAGTGCATCAAATAACCTATCAAACATTGTACAAAACTATCACTGAAGGTCACAATCATTTATCTGGTCATACCAAGTGAAATAAGGCTCCACAGATTCTTCTATATGTGGGATCATTTACAAGTGGCTTGGACAGAGAACTTATTTTAATTTAGAGCACAAAAATGAGATTCCCAGATGTAGGAATGCTCTATGAAACATATAGATATGAAGAAAATCTTACATACTTGCTCTTTCTCTATATCTGACATGCCAAATGAGAGCAAACACTCTGAGAGAAGTGAAACTTATTAATCTTAATTACTGAAGTAGATATACAAATATATACACATATAAACATGCATACACTGTAATGTACAGTTAGATAAATTCATAAAGTTCTTTAATATCTAATTGAATACAGAAGATTAAAATAAATATTCTACAACTTTTTGTGTAAAACCTTCTAAGTGAAATATTTTTATGTTGTTTTTTTCCTTCAGACACCGATAACATATTTCCTAAAAGACATATGTCATATTTTACTTTCTTCTAAATTGCTTTTAGATATGGAGATACTTATTATTTTTATTTAACTAAAAGATACGTAGTTAAATTTTGTTTATGTTTAAAATAAAACCTAATTGTTAATCCAGTCCAAATCCTCAAACATTAAGTTCATAGCTGTGCATTACGTTAATACTTCACTTGAGGCAAAATCTGATCACAGATTTGGATTGTAAAGAAATTCTTCCATAAAAAATTGTCTGCCACATGATATTTGTCCCTTTAAATTTAAGGGAGTTTAATGCTTTTTTTTTCCTAAAAAGACTTCTCATATTTGTTTCCTAAGATAAATCACATCATAAATAACTGAAGCTGACAATAAGACCCAATTGACTATGCTGATTAATTAAACAGTTTAATGTAATTTGAATGTAATGTAATTTGAATCTAGGAAAAAAACAGACAAAACTAGGAAAGTGGAAAAATAAGTTAAACATATCCATGACTTTCCTTCCTAACTTCAGCCCCCATTTTTGTTTGGTTGGGTTTTTTTTCACTATTATTCTGCAACAAAATTGAAGACAACTGAAAATATTTCTATCAAATCATTATATTCTGTTGCAGCTCTTGAATTACAGATCAGAAATTGTCATATGAGACTGACTTTTTAAAAACTTTAGTTGTTGTTTGTAAAGACGGGACTGTGGTTAGGTTTTCCATAATGTACAGGCCTTTCAAAAAGTTGTTCCATCCCTCAGCATTTCTATTGTTTCAGATCAGGGAATTTGATTTTTTTTTTTTTAAAAAAAATGAAGACAGAATTCTCTCCTTTGTTTTAAGAGAACTTCCCTGGATATCCCATAAAAAACAAACATACTGAGAAACCAAAAATGTGTGAATGCAGGCAAGGCTTAAAATAGAAAATCTTGGAAAGCAAATTATATTTTTTCATTTAACAAAACAGCCTATATTGAATAGCAATTGTTTTAGACTTTATAGCCATGTGTTGCCATGAGAGACTTGTTCAGTTTGGAAATATAAACAACAGTTAGGAAAATGAAATGTTTTATGGCACAAGGCATTTTCTATAAATTACTTTGAAACCAATGGAACTGGAAGAAAAACATGTAGTATGTATGTAAAAAGAATTTCTGAAATTGTTCAGGGGATTGGATAGTTTTCTTTACTTAGAACAATTTCTTTGTTCTACATGCATCTTTGAACCTAATAGCTATCTGCAATCCTTATCTAGTATAGCAATTAAAACACCTCTCCTGATCATGTAATTATATGTCTGGAGACAACTGTGAATTCCATACTTACATTTTTAACCTTGAATATAATCCTCTGGTTCATGTGTCTAGGTTTGCATAAGCTTCAAGCTTAAATTGTTTTATCCTTGTAAGTGAGTAGCAGGAGTGATATTGCCTGAATAAAATGTCCAGAACGTGTATGATAAAGTGAACAAAGAAAAAAGTAGTACAACATGCAAAATTACTTTTCTGTTTCATGAGAATTTTGTGATCTAAACCACAAAAAATCTAGAGACATAAGTAGTTACGATATTGTGTTTATTTTGCACAAAGTTGATGTATGTGAGAGAAATCATTTAAGGCATTGAATGTATCAGCGGACTTTTGTTTTATTGATTCCAATTCACTGTACATAATCCACTGCAGTAGAAATAGAAGCTTGGACTTCAAAAGTGCAGGGGTCAGAGTATTTAAGAACTGCATCCTATCACAGAAACAACTTCCACAATGACTTCCAATAGAGAAAAGGTTCTATAGTCTATTTCTTTTTTTAATGGTCAATTAATTATTGACCATAGAGATCGTTTAGTGCATGGCTTGAACAGATTTTTTTTGGATGTTTAAAAAAACATGTAAAGTAGAAGGCAGGTAAGCATCCAAAAGACTGCTGTTGTAAAGTTTACAGTGTGATAAGATGAAAATAAAAAAAAATAAGACATTAAAATTACTACAGAAAAACAAAAATTTGACAAAACAAGACTGTCAGAAGTGATGGTGGAACCATAATAATTTCTTCTGAGACTAGAGCATGCTCCTCATCTTGGCAGCTTTTTTCCACATCAACTTCATGGCTCAGCAGCACACATAGTACTTTCTTACCTTGCTCCTTCTGGCTTATTCCAAACCATTAGGGTAAGCAATGTTACCTGGGTAAACATTCCGTATTGAACTACCTGCTCTGAGGAGCTGGAACAGAGAGCACAAAGAAGACGTAGGAAAAAGGTAGAGGTTGCAGCTAGCCAGAAGAGAGATAAATGTGAGGCTCAAAAGTTGTTTTCTTTAATAGCAAAAATTAGGATCTGTTTTAACAACAAATTACAGCTTGCCTGTTAAAGTAAGCTTAAAAGACTCAACAAAATGTTTCACATTGGCAGTTGGGAAGTATTTGTAATTTTTCTATGCTTTTACAATGTTTTTCAAAAAGTCTTTTAAAAGTTCTGTTCAGACAAATATAGTAACCTCCAGTTGACATATAACATAGTTATTAACATATATTATAACACAACATGGTGACATATATCTTAAAAATTAATTATAGAGAAGAAAGTAAAGACTAGGAATAATTGTCTAATTGCCTGAAAATATGAGCTGAGATGCCTTAGGATTAGTACCATAAATGTAATAGAAACAGTCTTAAATTTATCTAGAGGCATACACATAAGAGATATTCACATACACGGGCTATTAATGTAGATCCACAACGGAATTTAAAATCCTCTTGAGTTCATGTTATAACTGTATGTTTGAAATAACCATTGTTGTTCAAATATTTATTTTATTAATGGATCATAGAAGGTTTGCATGATTTTCCTGTATATTCCTACAAAGTCTTTAAAATTGCTGTTTCCATTGCATTTCAAGGTTAAGTGTGAGGTGACCTATATCCACAAAACACAAGTCACATATCAAATGTCATATAGCATACGGCTTATATCTCTTTAAATCTCTAAAGAATGTCAGCATAGTAAAAAAAAATACTTTATCTTTAAAAACATAATTTAATTCTACAGGACATGATTTCTTGGTGGAAACAAGAAATAACAGTAGAGATTTATATTTTTTTCCTTTCTGTTTTGAGACGTGACTTTGACAGTGATAACTTGCAGTGTTACAAAATATAACACTACAGCAATCAAAACTCAAGAAGTTATCTGGGATGACATCAACAAACAATAAAGGAGAAAAGAAGTACCTTATCCCTTCTCTTAGTCATTGAAAACAAGTATTAATAACTGCTTTAAAAGCATCTGTTCCATGATTGTTACTATCTCTTAGGATCAATCAATAACACGGGACAGAAACCTGGCATGGAAACAAAGATGGATTTGGGGAAGAAGGCTTAGCTTTCAGACAAAAGACTTATAGAAGTTTGCCAGAACATAGTCAGGAGTAATCCAAAAATCATTATGTGCAATAAGTTGCTGTACCCAAGCTGCCCTTGTCAGATGAGAAGGGGGTCTGACATGAGACTATCTTTCAAGTTAAATGATAAGGATCACCTTGCTCACAGAACAGTCACAAAACATTCAGAAGTTTGCATGGAGCAAGCATCCACAGAAAGGGCACTGGTATGCAGGGAGACAAGTTCACTTTTTTCCCCACTACCCTAACAAAAACTGAGGAAGCTATGTGGTTACTGGGAGATATCAAAATCAGACTGACTAAGAAAGTATTGATAGAAAAAAAAATGACCTTAGACTCCTAATTTGTGATTTGCAGTTCATGAATACCTACATAAATGATGGTTTGGATTTGACCTTATACACATTAAAATAGTCATGGTCACTAATTAATGATAAAAGGTGTGTGTATCACATTAATGACATGGGTAAACGAGTAGTAGAGGATTCATGTAGATTTAATGGAAGACTGACATAATTCAGAATCACGATGACAGTGGAAATTCTTCATAGATAAAAGACAATGCATGTATAATAATTCATTCTTTAGCCTAGACTGTCTAAAATGATTATAACAGAATCATAGAATCATTTAGTTTTGAAAACACTTTTAAGAGCATGAAATCTAAATACAAACTTAACACCAACAAGTTCAACCTTTTTGGTGAAAACCTTTTTACCTAATAGCCACTCTAAAGCTCCTCTGGTGCAACTCGAAGCCATTTCTTTCTTGTCCCATCACTTAATACTTGGGAAAAGAGACTGACTCTCACTTTGCTACAATCTCCTTTCAGTTAGCTGTAGAGAGTGATCACGTCACCCCTTGGTCTCTTCTTCTCCAGGTTAAACCTCAGTTTTCTCAACTGCTCCTCATAAGACTTTTTCTCCAGATTCTTCATCAGCTTCTCCAGCACCCCAATGTCTTTCCTGTAGCGAGGGGTCCAAAACTTAACATAGTATTAGAGGTGGAGACTAACCAGTGCTAAATACAGGGGTAAAATCACTTTCCTGGTCCTGCTGGCCACACTGTTTCTGATTCAACCCAGAATGCCATGGGCCTTCTTGGCCATCTGGGCACAATGCTGGATCATATGCAGGCAGTTGTGGACCTTTAGGTCCTTTTCCACTAGAAAGCTTTCCAGCCACTCTTTCCTAAGTCTGTAGCATTGCATAGGGTTGCTGTGACCCAAGTGCAGGACCCAGCACTTAGCATTGTTGAACCTCATACACTTGGCCTTGGCCCATCTATCCAGCCTGTCCAAATCTCTCTGAAGAGCCTTCTTGCCTTCAAGCAAATCTACTTACCTGCCCAACTTCATGTCTTCTGTAAACTTATTGAGAATGGATTCAACCGCCTCATACAGATCATTGATAAAAGATAATAAACAGAACAGGCTGCAACACTGAGCCCTGGGGAACACCACTAGTTCCCAGCTGTCAGCTGGATTTAACTCCATTCACCACCAATTTCTGTGACTGGCTATCCAGACAGTTTACCACCCAACTGAGAGCAAGTACATCTAAATCACAAGCAGTCAGTTTCTCCGGAAAAATGCTGTGAGAGACTCTGTCAAAGGCTTTACTAAAATCCAGGAAGACCACAGCCTTTCCTTCAGACACAGGTAACTTTGTCATAGAAGGTCAGATTGGTCAAGCAGGATCAGCCTTTCATAAAGTCACGCTGGCTGGGCCTAATTACCTCATTGTCCTGTACTTGCCATGTGATGGCACTTAAGATGATCTGCTTCATCTGATCTTCATCACCAAGGTTAGGCTGACAGGCCTTTAGTTCCCCAGATACTCCTTTTGTCCCTTTCTTTAGATGAGTGTCTCTGGTGGGCCAGGTGTCCATGAAGTCATTCTACCTCTCCCTCTCTTCAGCTGTACAGGGGAGAAAGAAATATAACAAAACTTTTGCAAGTCAAGATAAGCAATTACTGTCATGGGAAAAACAGATACAACTTGGAAATAAATTTTTTTTAAGATACATAGGGCAGGAAGAGGTGGGATAGGGACTGGATACTTGCAGGGAGATCTGTACTGGAAGGTGACTGGAAGAGAGGGTCTGCTGGACAAGTGATGCCTTTGGTGGGGGGCCTTTGGAGTAGGTAGTACTGCCCTTGGCTTCCCTCAGTTGCACTGCTCTTTGCCTCAGCACTTCTGCTGGGGATCATCCGTTTTACAGCCTAGCTATCACCTGGCCAGCTAGGACAGGAGAGGGGTTTTCTTACTAGTGTCAGTGCCTATTTTTAACCCGTTGTTTATGGACAGTGGCAGCAGCAATTTGAATGGTATACAGTAGACACTAAAGAAACCTTTTTTTTTACCCATTTGCTAATGAAAACTAAAATTAATACATTTTTGCAAAGGAAGACAACTGAAATCCATAGGTATTTCTGAGAATGCTGGAAACATCTCTGTCAAAAGGGCATCTCAAGATGCTATGACATCACAGAATCTTAAGGATTGGAAGAGACTTAAAAAAACCATCTAGTCTAACTCCTCTGTCTGAGCAGGACCTGCTAAAGTAGGTCACATAGGAACTTGTCCAGATGGGTTTTGAATGTCTCCAGAGGAGACTCAACAACCCATCTGGCCAACCTGTTCCAGTGCTCCTTCATCCTCACAGTGAAGAAATTATTTTCTATGTTTCTTTGGAACCTCTTATGTTCCAGCTTGTACCCATTGCCTCTTGTCATCACTCATCTTGTCATTGCCTCATTGGACATCACTTAGAAGAGTCTGTCTCCATCTTCTTTACATATTTGTAAACATTAATGAGGTCACCCCTCAATCTCCTCCAAGCTAAATAGTTCCAGCTCCCTCAGCCTTTCATCATAAGGGAGATGCTCCACTCCTCTAATCATCTTGATGGCCCTGCACTGATCTCTCTCCATCAGCTCCCTGTCCTTCTTGAACTGAGGGACCCAGAACTGGACACAATATTCCAGATGCAGTCTCATGAGGGCAGAGTGTAGGGGAAGGAGAACCTCTCTCATCCTACTAACCACAGCCCTTGGTCTTCTTGGTCACAAGGGCACATGGCTGGCTGATGGTCATCCTGCTGTCCACCACGACCCCCAGGTCCCTTTCCCTTACACTATTCTCTAAGAATTCATTCCCCAACTTGTACATGGGGTTATTCTTTCCCAGATGCAAGATACAATTGCACTAGTTGAATTTCATTAGATTTCTTCTCTCCCAACTCTCCAGCCTGTCCAGGTCTCATTGGATGGCAGCACGGCCTTCTGGTGTGTCAGCCACTCCCCCCACTTTAGTATCATCAGCAAACTTGCTGACAGTGCCCTCTGCTCCCTCATCTACGTCATTAATGTATATATTGAACAGTACTGGTACCAGCACTGAACCCTGAGGGACTCTACTAAATACAGACCTCCAACTAGACCCTGTCCTTCAACCAGTTAACAATCCACCTCAATACCTGATCCCAGCCCACATTGTCTTAGTTTTACTGTGAGGATACTGTGGGATACTGTGGGAGACTGAGTGTCAAATGCTTTACTGAAATCAAGATAAACCACAGGCACTGCTATCAGGTTGGTCAAACATACTGACTGCTCATAATGACCCTTTTATCCTTTAAATGCCTGGAGATAGCACCTAGGATAAGTTGTTCCATCACCTCTCCAGCTGAATACCAGCAGCAGATAGTAGTAAAAAAAAAAAGAGGGAGTAATGTAGTACAAAACTTCATAGTATTTAATGTCTGAAGCAGCCCAACAGAGCTCTCCAAATTTTCCCACAAAAAAAGACATTTTACTTATCTATATACTCAAGTGGTAGCTATTTTTTTTGTCCTGGCTGGTAGTGTGGACAATTTTCTTCTTGTTTTCCTTTCTGAATACACACAGTGCTTACAAGGAGTAAATATCAGCTATTAAAATAGGTTATTATGTTTCCCTTATTTAAAGAATAAACAAACATAATTCAGACTATCAGTTTCAAGAGATTACTCTTTGAATCTGCTCATTTTGGCATCTGATAAAGTCTGGCAGAGAATTAGCTTCTACAGCTAACAGCAAGTCTTTATGTATGTTTATTTATATCCATGTTTACTAGAAGATATGGTCAGAAAAACTTGTGATTAATACTTAGGTTGATTATGACAACATATATGCTTCAATTAAATAGCTAACATTAGTAACTGTTGGTGACCAATATCAGATTGCAGAGGACATTGGATGGATATGAATAATTTGGACAATCTTCAGGGGATGAAGTGCAATATCTGAGCGTGTGTAGAGAGACAAGAATAAGATATCGCTAAAGAACAAGTCATCTCCCAAAGTGGCATATATCCCAGAGCAATAAAATATTTTCCCTCTCCTTCACTGGCCTTGATTTAAGCTTCTTATAAAATTACAGAATTTGTAGATCTATTTTAATAAAAACTCTATTAAAACTTAAATGAATGTTAGCAAAGGATTTTTGTGGTAATTCAAATATTTCTAAAATTAGATGCAGGTATTCAACTGAGTACCTTACATTATGAGTTGGTAATATGAGTCTATATAATTTATTTCCTATCTTGTAAGAGCTTTTACTGTAATATTTAATGATGGAAATAGCCAAAGTTTGCCAAAAACTTTTACTCTTTCAAGAGTATGGTGTACTCATCTTTGCACCTTTTCATCCTTAACTAAAACACCCAAGATTATTTTGACACAATGAGTTCTGAGAGTAAAACTGCTTCCTTTTGTTACAGAAAAGGAGAAAAAGATAATCAAAGTGATAAAAGGAACTGTCACATTTTATTTCTTTAAAAATTCAAGGATAATAGTTCCTAGCTGCCATATTTGCCAAGGTTCTGACAACCCATGAAATAGGAAGAAATCAGAGTCTGGCCCAAACTCTGAACCAAGCTTCTATACTATGGGTTCAGCATAGCAAGGAGATCTAGCACCTTGTTAAGGACTTTGTCTAAGCATGCCAGACCCACTTTCACATTCTGTCAGATTTCCTTCATATGGGACATACAGGATAACTTTCTGTTTTCATTGTCTTTTGGGGTTTTTTTTATGGAAGAATTTCTTTACAATCCAAATCTGTGATCAGATTTTGCCTCAAGTGAAGTATTAACGTAACGCACAGCTATGAACTTAATGTTTGAGGATTTGGACTGGATTAACAATTAAGTTTTATTTTAAACATAAACAAAATATAACTACGCATCTTTTAGTTAAATAAAAATAATAAGTATCTCGATATCTAAAAGCAATTTAGAAGAAAGTAAAATATGACATATGTCTTTTAGGAAATATGTTATTGGTGTCTGAAGGAAAAAAACAACACAAAAATAATATTTCACTTAGAAGGTTTTACACAAAAAGTTGTAGAATATTTATTTTAATCTTCTGTATTGAATTAGATATTAAAGAACAGTATGAATTTATCTATCTGTACATTAAAGTGTATGCATGTTTATATGTTTATATATTTATATATGTACTTGAATAGTCAATTTTAATTATAGCATTTGCCATTGCATAATAACACTTAACTAACTCTTTTTCTTTCTCATATACACATATTGCTCAATATTTAGCAAATTTCTTTAATATTTTTTAGTTCACTGTATGAAAACTGCAAAAGATTTGGTACCAGACAGAACACAATAAATATGAACCATTGTAGAGAAAATAGAATCTGCTCTGAGATCAATAGAAAAGTATAACAAACTTTCAAGAAGCATTAAGCAACTTTTTTCTAAACACTTTCTTGCTTTTGTCAGACTGAAAACAAAACAAGAATTCTGCTAGAATTAATTAAAAAATAATCAGCTAGGGAAAAAAAAAAATAGAAAAAAAAATTACAGCGTGATTCTCAATATACAGATGGTTATACACTTATTTTCCAATGCCTGATGTTTAAGAAACTTATATCAGATATGGAGGCTCCTTGTTTTTCCTAAAATGACTACTCAGCTCTGCTCTGGAAAGTAACTACCAACATGTTGTATATTATTTTGAGATCATAATAACTTCTACTTTGGAAATCTATTTCCTGTTTTTTTTTTTTTAAAGAGTATGTTCATTTAGATTTACTAAATGGTTGTCCTAGAAGAGAAGTGAAATTGAGCTTCCTTTTTTACTGTCTCTTTCCCAAGACAGAAAAATGGAGTGGGATCTCAAGGATCAATACCTTGTTGATCTGAACAGACCTCATTTATTTATTCTTTTCATTCAGTTACCGAAAAAAAGATCAATCATTCACTCAGCTCCACTTTCAAAAGTAGTATAAGATTGTGTTAATGTTTAATAAACAGTAGTTTAATTTAATTTTAACTTATATGTGTTCAATGTATTCAATTAATGGGCAGATGTTAGGAATTTCAGATTAAGACAAAGAGCCACAGTTTCCCAATCCAAATAGGTAATATTGCTTTTTTGGTTTATTATTTTGGTCATTTATTTACTTCTGGCTACATTTGATTTGCCCTTACAGGGAACAGAAAACTTGCAATTTTTAACTCTGAATCTAAGCATACAAATTTAACATGACAACCCTCATGGGCCAGTTAATTTTTTCAAGCTATTTACTGGGATGAATATTCACCAAGTTGGCAGAAGAAACGTTTGATATGGATAGGCTTGTCCACAGAATTTCAAGTTTTCCAGAGTGTTCTACTTTAAGTACTATTAAAATCAAATTTTCTCTTGCACTTGTACACAAGCTAGCTCGAAATTCAATTAATGACTGTTAACAAAAACCTGTTCAGTTGTTTAAAAATCAGAGCATTTTATTTAAATACCTAAATGTATTTTTAAGAATCAGGTCCTCAAACAGGTTAAAAATGAGTTTTGGAAAACTTGAGCTTCTTCAAAAGTAATTAAGGTGTCATGCAAAAGGACGATAAGATCCAAGAAACTATTACTTGACTACTGCCTCTCAGTTGGACTTCCAGTACTCTTAGGGGCCAGTCCCAAATTTACCCCTTTGGGAAAAGCATCTCACTGAAAAGCCTATTCCTTTGAAACCATTTTACCATTCATTGAATGCTTCAGGCGAGGATTAGGAAGCTGCAGAATGTGAAGCTGCACTGTGGGGGGTAAACAGTCCCTGAACTCCCTGTTTTGCTCTCCGATGACTGCAGTGTCATGTTTCAGATGCTTTTCACAGGCTTGAATGCAATACTCAAACCCTACTGATTTCACAAAGGTCCCTTGATCGAGAGTTGGAAGACCTCTGTTTTGGCTTCATTGCCCAAAAGTTGTTCTAAATTACCTTCTAAACACAGTAAATAAATGTAAAATGCAAAAACAGTTCTCGAGCCTGAATCCAGAACTTCACTCTGCCATTAACACACCTTAACCAGCAGATGTACAGTCATCTTCCTCTTGATTTTTCTTTCTTTTCTGGCTATAAAATGCTTGGGACACTTTTCTGTACCACAGTGTAACAGCTGCACTGGAAGTTGCAGTAACACCCATCTTAACCTGCATTGCTTAGAGCACTCGCAGGAAGCATAGGAAAACACACCAGCTTTGCTTTGGTTCTGTCTCTTCTGTTCCTCTAATGTTTTTCCTGGCCATGGTTAAAAGTAGAGAGTGATTCATTGCTCAGTCAGGAAGCAAGTAATATCTATGTGTATCCAAAATCAATTCCAGTGCATCCCTGCAGTCGTGAAAGTAGGGACAGCTTCAATCCAGCTGCTTTAGCTCAGCATTTCCAGATCGCTACTTCCACTGGGCTGTGTACATGCTGATTTAAGGTGCTGCACGGCATGTTGGTTAGTCCTGAATTTCATTCCCAGGCGTCTGTCTTTACCTACACACAATGCATGTCTGTATATGCATGACTCCCTCAAGATTTGGATTCTACTCTTTTTAGCAAGGCTGGGGAGAGATACTCAAAATATCTAAGAAACTTTCATTCTAATTTTGAGTCTGATTTAGGCCATTAATATAGGAATTTAAGTTTTATCCTCTCCTTTCCCATAACTCATTTGTTTTGATTATTGTTATGGGAATCATAATTCATTTTAAAGCAGATATTTTTCTGACAAAAGAAATTGAAAGGCCTGCACCTCTTCCTTCTCATTGCTAGCACTCAACTCCTCCAGATGAGATGCAATTACTAGAGACCTACTCTGGTGTCAAAGAAGTAAAACATTTGATAGTGCAATTGCTGTACTCTTTGCCTTTGTTGGTTTTTATTTTTTTTATCTCACACTGGAAGCCGTAGAGTATTCACTTTACCTAATATTAGAAAAACCTGAGGATATTGTGCCTTGGTACATAATGTATCTGTGTTTTGCAGAGTCTTTCTGATGGTAAAAATGAAAAAGATATGCCTGGGTAGAAGATGAAGTAGAGATGCTAAGTGATTTGTTTCGAGTGTCATTTACATTATGCTCACTGTCTGAAAACAGGCATGATCTTTTCACTTTTCTACAAACTAATTAGGGAAATTTCTTGAAGAAATGTACTTTATCCATCAACTTTCTACTGTGCTCTGATGAAAAGTGTTAAGAAATGAAAAAGAAAAAAAAATACCTAAGTGATGTAAGAAGTTATATGATTATTTGAATAAGTTAGTATTCATAGAAAGTGGTGATTTATCCAGTGAACCGCTTTTTACAGCTCTGGAGTTTCTTACAGATCATCAAGAGCTAATAATCAGATAGCAAATAATGACAGTACTGAATAGACTCTAACAAATATTCTAAATGTGACTAATACAGAAATGGCAAAATTATCTGAATAAGATGTTTAAATCAAATTTTGTTAATTTTCTATATTACTCAATTAGTTTTACCATAATTTCTGTATGTTTAATACATTATTTTGTAAGCAATTTTACTGTGGATCTACATGCCATGCTTGTACTTCCATTATAGATATGAGATAAAGCTAATTCAAGCTTCCACCACACAAATAAGTGATTTCAGTTATACTCACTCCAAGAACAAATGTGATGACATTTCTGTAGCCCTCGTTTCAAAAAAGTTTCAATGGGCCTAAACACAAAATGCATTTAAATAATAATAAACTACTAAGGAATTGTCCAGGAGGGCAAAACCTTCCCTTTTAGGCTCTGCAGGCTCAGTTTTACTTGTTATTCTAATGATATGCCTCTGACTTTGTCCTAGCTGTAGATATTGTTGCTGTGGGTAGCCTCATTTTAATTACCCTAGATAGCTGTCCACAACTTCACAGCAACATTGAAACAGAGAATCATTACGAGCATATGTCTGCCTAGATAGGTGAGTCATCTGGATGCAGGCCAGCTTAAACTTTGGCAGAGCCATAGCTACATTAGCAAATCCTCTTGGCTTAAAGGCTGATTTTCTACATGTTTCAATAACCATACTTACAAGCTTGCTCTGAAATTTGATGACTTTCATAGGACCGACCACCTGGAAGATTTCCAGTTCCCATTCTGAGATCATATAAAGAAGGTTTCTCTGAGGTTAGGCTCTCCATACAAATGTCTTTAAAAGATACTGAAACATTTGTATGAGAATGTGCAAAACTGGATCAAATCAACGTTTATACTTCAAAGGCAACTGTAAGGGTTGTACTTCTTCTGTTATCCGAGTTTCACTTTCCATCTTCTGAGAGATATAACCTCCTTTCTGGCATAGATTAGCACACATGGTACATATTTGAGGTCACTAGCAAGTCAATTAGAAAAAGATCATCTGGCATGATGAAAGAAGTTCAACTATTGTTTCAAGGGTGTTATCTACCATGGGCTAAACAAGTAAAATGAAGAGTTGTAAAAATACACGTGTTTTGGGGTAGGGTAGTAGAGCATACCAGGACTGAGGCTGAGCAAGTAGGTATAAAGCTGGAGATGCCTGACTGAAGCAGGGCAGCAAGTGCTGCTTGTCATGAAAGGAGGTACTGAATGCAGGGTCACTCAGATATAGCCAAGACTATGCCCAAGTATCCACCCAGCCAATATCTACTGTACATACATGAATTCACATTTGAAGCCATAGAGACAGACAGCAAAAGAACTGTTTTAAAGTAAAAATTACTTATAAAACTTGTAACAGGTGTTTGGAAGAGTATAGAGCTAATGGTAGCAAGAGGAAGACATAAAAGTATTTTGTTGTTCCAAGAAGAGAAAAGATATACCACTGTTACATCTGTCATATATTTCAGGTTACTCTATTCCCCATCCAGTAAATCAAATATTTTGACACTAAACCTGTGAATTCCTTTGGTAACCTGATAACATCAGAAAGCATCTATTGTTTGTCCATGGCAATGCTCCCAATGAAACATGTATCAAACCTAGAAAACATCAGTAACTATTGAAAAAGTAGGAATGTCTTTTTACCAGTTCTTCTTCCTTTTCTTTCGGGAAAACAAAAAGTAAACTTAAAAAAATGGGAACCTAGAAATTATATGGCGAAAACTTTGTTTACATGAATGTAGAATTGCAGAGTGCAGCAGAGTTCAGACTTCTGAAAGGTGTGAAATGTATGGCAGCTTTGATCCGTGCTGTAAAACACTACCAGCACATAGTCACTCCTTTTGTCTTTGAACCGTTTTTAACAGAACTACCTACACCTTTGTCAGTCAACCACTGAAGCCTACTCCATCATATGCATACTTAATTAGGTGAATTTCATAACTCTTTCCCTTCCTTTTACAAACATACTACAAAATTTAGAATCATGTTTTCAAATATCACGGGCATAGTCATCTCATCCCAAACTACTGACAGTTTCCCTGGCAGTCCCTCTCCTAGCATAGTCTGCAGAAAACAAGGGACAACAAAACTCTCAAATCATGTGAAGCTCTTTCCTTTGTTCACTCAGCTGAAGGTCTGACAGAAAGCATCAACATCTTGTTAAGCTGGCAATCCCTTTGGCTTTGATTTAAAAGCATGTATTTTACCATGAAGCTCCATATCACCTCTCAGTCAGTCTTATCAATTAACACGTGTAGGATGATCCTTACAAAGAAATCTGGAGTTTTAAATGTTTTATAGCACATCTATTTGCTTTTTGAAGAAGTGAATTGCATTATGGAACAACAAACCTTATAGTGGAATGACTGATTATGCAAACATTGTCTGTGATGACTTTTTTAAACACTAAGTTGATTTACTTTAGCTGTTTTGCTTTCACATTACTCTGATTCTCCGGAAAGACTCTATTTGCAGAAATGCACACCAAAAACAGTTTTCAGATTAGCACCTCTGAGGAATCATTGAAATCAAGCCTCAGCTTTGTAATTAGAAGCCTCTGTGTTACATTGTGCTTGTATAAAAGCCTAACCTTGGATGTTAAATGAGCACATCTGGAGCTAAAGGTATGAACTGCAGCAACCTGTGTTGTAGCCATCTGTCCAAATTACAGTACAACCTTGTGGTCTGCACATCATATCACATGCACATGGGGAAGTACAGTTTCATGGAAAAGTGAGCTGGCTTATTAAATGAAGGAACAGGAATAACTTCATCTGGCTACTTTTGGACAAGCAACACTGCCTGAATGTCCAACACCATCAATCTTGAGAATACAATGTTTGACATGTTATTTGTTGAATAAGTGTGAGGAAAAACAGAATCTAGCCTATTGACTAGATTATTTGTTGTGATTCATTTGCTCACATCTATTACCCAGTGCCTGAAAAGAAGCTGTCTTGGTGCTGATGTATGTTCTTACGGATTTGGCATAGGTAGCCTTAAGATCTGACTGGCTGATCTTTTTTCTAAATTAAAGAGAAATGGGGAAATAAGCAAGATCAAAGTAAATATCAATAAAGAAGCAGTTCATAAATAATCTAACATGTCAAAGAAAATATAGGAAATGAAGAAGATAGCAGAAAATTAATAGATGTGCTAAAAGCAACCTCATAGCCTATTACTTAGTGCTGCAAAATTTACTGTCATACAGGTGCTATAAATTTGTGACAAAATACAGGAAAGGAAACAAATGAGAGGCAAACCAGCAAAGTCAGTGCTGAAATGCGTATAATATTGGAAGACATTTCTGCTAACCAGACTGCTGTGATAGTTGCAAAAAATTCTAGTAACTTCTGTAAAAGCACAGAAGCCTGATTTAAAGTCTAGCAGGAAAAAATATGTTGACAGATATAGCTATATACACAGATATAATAGCTTTGAAATTTTTAACCTTAAGAATCTAACTGCAAGGTATACGATTAAAATTTATTTGATATAAGGCAAAAATAATAGTAAAGCTCTGCCAGTGGTTTAAGTGATTTGTTACAAAAGATACTAAAAAATTCTGTCCCTTTGAAAATACACTAAGGCTTCCATGAATCCATGGAATCACAAATATGTTAATTCACAGAGGCATGGGTTTATGGCAACCAAAACTTTACATGCTTTTCCTAGGAGGTCCATTTTGTGCTGTTTCAGTTTTTTTTAAAAAAGTCCTTTAGAAATCAGGATGTTTCTTTTCATGTGAATTGAGGGGGTTTCTGTCTGTCATATAAAAGGAACAATTTTGTGTGCTGCCTTTTTGTCACAATGTGCACGTGTCAGCACATGGAAATTTTCACCCGTAAAATATAGGCTGTTCTGTCCGCTGTCACAATACCATTGGGAGAACAGGCTTTCCTCATCTTATATTTTGATCTGTTAATCATCTTCATCACTAAATGCTACAGACAATAGCCCAAGTTTGTTGACTGTGTTCAGAGATAGGTTCCACCAGTCTAAATACACAAAAAGTGACAGGTCTGCTCATCTTTGAGTATTAAATTTGTCAGAAAGTAGTCTGACATCCTCAGAAGAAGCTCAGGGTGGGATTCACCCCACCTAACCAAGTATCTTCAATGCAGATTTACGAGTCCAGGTGACTCATCTTATGTTTCTTTTATAAGCAGGAACAAGAAAAAGCAGTGATTCATTTGACATATTTTAGACATCAGCTTCACGCTGAAATCAGTCAAACCATGCAAGTTCTTATGTCTCTTCACTAAGTATAAAGAGAATTTAGGTGAGTAGCTCAGATCTAGACATGTACAATGAATCTTTCCTTAATTTTATTTATTTCAGTTTGAAGATTTCTCTTTGTAGGGCACTCAGCAATTGTGGTGTCTGGTAGAGTTGACATACACACACACACACAAAAAAAAAACCAGACCAAAAAAAAGGGGTTTTAGTCCATGAATGTCTTTTTTTGCCTAATCACTGGGTACTCCATATGGTCCTTTGGGGTACCATATTGTGGGACTACATCTGTCTGCATTCATCAGATCTGTAAGTGTTATGTTCTGGTCCAGCAGTTTCTGACACAGATGGTTTAGGCAGATTCCAGTTCCAGCTTAGATTGTTACTCCAACCCTAAAATGCCTATCGATGAGCTGGAATGTCTGAGTAAAAAAATCAGGCCAGATTATTTCAGTGGCACCTGCTGGATCTGGGAATCCATGTGGAAAGAAAAGGCATAAATTCATTCTATAATAATAAAGCTGGTTCTGCTTTGTGACATGCTTTGTGACACTGGCCTTTCCCACAGCCTCCATTCTGCATCCTTCCATGTTGCTGTTTATATGAGGTTTGGAGGATGTTTTTTACATGTATGGATATATACATATAGGAAAGGGTGTTCATGTAGCTTGAACTAACAGCTGCAGAAATGAAAATCCAAAGACTTTCTTGGCTTTCTCATGGACTTCTCAGGCATGTCGGAGAAGAGACATACTCTTAGCTTGCTAGCCAGTATTGAAATATGAGCTGCCATGTCTTCTTGGCTCCTGATAGAAAATATGGAGATTTCCTGTGTCTTCATTTCATTCTCTGTTTGTAAAATGGTTAAAATCTGTCAATCTAAAAGTAGATCTTTCAGTGTTATGTTCATAAAATCCTTGAGGATATTTGGAACGAAGAAAAGTATAAAAAAGACAGAGGTGTTGTTTTTGTACAAATATTAATGTTTTTCCCTCATTTTTTCCCTCCTTGTTTAATTTTAAGGAACGGCACGTGTGAGACTAAAAAAACCACAACAAACAACAAAAAATCAAACACAGTAAATTTACTGGTGTACACCAAGTGTTTTGAAATCAGTGAAAGAATGTATAATAACAGCTATAAAATGAACTATCTGGTAGAGCAGTTAAGCTATACAGTCTGCCTAGTCTGAATTCCACATCTGTGTGAACATACTTCAACCATTTGAATCAAAATCAATTGCTGTCTGAGTGTGTATATGTCCTCATAAATTTGCCAGTCTCCCTCTCACATGAAGAATGTGCGACACTTATGCTTTAACGTGCTCCTTGTAAAAGCTGTACAAGAAGAGGATCAAAATAAGAAACCTCTGATGATTTAAATGTCACATTCTTGGCACAGGTTAAACATCCATAAAAATTTACACTTAGGATTAAGAGATGAGATTTCAGATAGTACCCAAGAAAATGACCTGTTGGTACTGAAGTATGTGAACTAGCTTATAAATGGGATAATATCAGCTTTAGGAGTACTGGATTTTCTGACCTGATAAAGAAGAATTTTTTTTCCTGCATGCTTCTTTTTAATTGTATCCTTTTCATTTTTACTTCCATTTGACACTGTTCATCAGACTGCATTTAAAAAAAAAGAAAAAATATTTAGAAAAATATTTTTAAATACCACATAGATATGAGGAATGCAGATGGAATAGATATATTTCAGTTATATTGTAAATCATACCAATAAAATTTAGGAAAGTCCAAGGGATCTGTACTGGACAGTGAGAATCTGCAGATTCTCGAGCAATTAAAACCCTACACTACAGCTTACAGACCACATTCTCAGCAACACTGCACAATTGTGTTATAGTATCTACAGATGAAAGAGATGAAAGTTTTTGTTTTGCTAAGTCTATACGGTTAAGAAAGTGCATTCAGTATACAGAAGTAGAAGACTGACTGCCTTACCTTTGAACCTCTCTGAAAAAAGCTCAGAAGGGCAGTTGATACACTCCTGCATTTGTAAGAACTAAATACCCAGAAATATTTTTAACATGAGAAAATCTATTGAGTTAAACAGCCAAAGATGAGTTTATCGGTGTTTGAAACAGAGAAATGCTTTTTTTTTTGCCTCATTTACCTCACTATCTTCTGGACTTTGGTTTTGTAAGCAAAAGTTCTATCTCTTCTTCAGTAAGCTGATGATCAATGAAGACACTTATTTTCATAACGTCTTCAAATTCTAAGTATGGGAAAGCAGGATGATAAAACTTGTTTAGATCTTATCTGCTCCATGGTGGTATATCTTTCACAGATGTTTGGAATTAGAACAGAACAAAAAAAAGAGTGGGGTGACATACTTCTATGTACTGGATGGGTGAAGACATTTAGAAAAAGACATTGAGGGGTTTTTTTCTTGATAAGAAAACTGGAAAAGTGACAACATCCTTACAAACACATTCCAATTTTTAAATGGAATTCCATTTTTCAATTTTGACATTTTAATATTTTCTTGATATCTCTTTATGAAATTAATTTTTAAAACTATTAACAACCGCTATCTTAATTATAATCAGATGGAAACATCACTCCACATCCTAGTTCTTAATTGGAGCAGCTCCTGTTTTTAGTGTTCTATGGGGAGAAGAAAATCTGAGGGAGATTCACATCTGACTCTGAAAGTAGTTTCCTACCACTGCAGGTAGCATGGATGTGGACTGAGTGTACAGATGGTCCTGGGGAACCTTGGGAGCAAACAGTGACTTCTGGAGCTACTTTGTTGGCTCATTTCCTCCTCCAGCCAGGGCTGTAGGGTATGCAACAGTCTGTGTGCCAGTACAGCATGCTGCAGTTGCATGATATGATTCCAGCATATAAGCCATATTTCATCTGCTTAACTGCCATATGCAATTCCATAGCCAAAATTGGCTGGTTTTATCTTAGACACAGAAGTCAACCATAACTAAACACACATCGTTTCCAAAGTTAAAATTTGGCCCCGTGAAACTTAAAAAAAAAAAAAGTCTTGATCCAAGTCTTGAAAGTCTCTGATCCAAGGATAGATGTCTTTTTAACATCAAAATGCTGTAAAGCATTCAAATTCAAAGACCTTTATGCATAACATAGGAAAATTGGCCTTCAGTTTTCTATCTAGTGATCTTTACATCAATGCAGTGCCTGAAGAGCTACTCTTGTGTGTGTGCATACATATATATATATATAGATATATATATATATATCCCAGTAGTGTGCTCATTAGGCTGGATATTCTTAACTATGGCAAGCTGAACCATAATTCCAGGTCATATCTCCTTTTGTATGAGGTATAATGAATTTATTTCTTTCCTTGCATAGATACTATCATGATAATATTTGCTCTGAACAATAGGACTGAAATTATATTTTCTCCAGCAACAGTTTTCCTGTAGCTCTTTCAAGAGACTGGCAATGGATACTTGCTACTCCAACAGAGTTTGGGCTTTAATAGCAGTAATAAACATAATACTTCAGTGTCCCTCTGTAATCACTTTTTATTTTGAGAGGCAAGATGTCATGAGTGACAGAATTAGTAGTTCTTTACTGAGGACCATAGGATGCTGAGATGAAGATAAAAAGAAATTTTGAGAATATTAGACCTTTTTTCATGTTTATCCTGCATTAGTGATACCTTATTTTATCAGTATTGATGCATTATTTCAGTGATTCGGTGGTTCAGGTCATAATTTTCATAATGCCATGGCAGAGTGAAAGGTTTTTAAAGTACACGTGAATCAAGATGTGTGTAAAGGACTTCAAATAAGCAGGCAAGATGAGTGTGATTCACTTTGTGTTATAGTGAGTGAGGAGTTATATTTAAGGAACAATTAATTTTATCCTAAGCTAAATACCTAAAATAGTCCAGAAGAAATGTGTTCTAAATGTATCCACTGCTCTTCTTTCCCTGCAGCTGAAAATTTGATGACTACTTCAGGTTTAGTGTCTACTGTGTAGGTGTTCAAAGCTATATAAGGCTAATTCATTTAACTTGACTCTCTGTAAAGCAGCACGTTACTAACTGGCATGGATATAGTAAGCTCCATTTTCAATTAGAACAGGTTACTCACTCTCACTTCAGAAATCAAGTTGTAGCTCTACAGGGAAAAGGATTTTCACTAAACTTTAACATATGTAAAAGGCTAATAAGGTTATTTAAGCTACACTGTACTTGCCTTTCCTCTACCAGTTATTCTGCTTCTCATCCATGTGACTCCATGACACAGTACCAAGATTAGGTTCTTTAAATTGCATTTTTGCTTTGGCTGACAAGTTTCCTTTATTTAAGAAAATCTATTTGCTAATCTGAATGCGTAGTACTTTAAAGACGTATTTATTTACTTAAAATCCTTCATGACTTAGCCTTTTCTTAGCCTATTTTACTGTCAACTGAGACAATCTAGGCAATGGAAAAATGCTAATACTCGCTTTCTTGGAGGATAAAGGACTTACAAAGTTAGACCTAGCTTTCAGGGTCTAATTAAACCTGTCTTTTGTCCTGAGTCCAATCTAAAAATGTTGTTCTCCTATCTCACTAATCTTCAAGAAGCAAAATGTTCATTCCTGACACAAGGCTGCATAGAGATGCCAAATTAATGTAATCCATTCTATCCATAAAACGAACAATGCTGAAAGATTGAGTCTCTTTTCATTGGTGTAGGTCAGTAGACTATACTCAGAGGAATGATGGTACTCTACCATGGATGCAAGCGAGGATATGTTGGAGCATACAATATCCAAGAGAAAAAGAAAGCCTTTCTATTGGCTCCACTAAGAAATATGTCTGAACCAAGATGAAAGGGAAAAGGATATTTTTTTTTCTTTTATGATAAATCATCTGTTACCTTTCCCTTGATACTGAATACTCATATGAGGCTGCAGCTCAATGTATTGCTGCTGGTAGTTTCTCCTGATAGAGAAAAGCTCAGAATCAAGACAGGATGGGGCTGCAGGAACTAGTTGTGTCTCACTGTCCCTGGAATAAATTAGGAAACAGGAGGCTAGCTCTCATTTATGTCAAAAGACATACAAATTCCCCTGCATCTAGAAAATTCACTACTAGCCAAGGTTAGCATTGAGGAGCAGAAACTCTACTACCACACTGAGTCTAAAATGAAAATAAATTCTACAAGGCAATGCTTTGATGTGTCTATTTCTGAATGTAGAAGCTTTTCCTGTTTATACTTGTTTCCTCTCTAAAGATTAGGATTGCTTATTTATAATGCTCTTCTGATATGCAGAAGTACTTCTCTCATGACTACTCAAAATTCCACTAAAAATAGGTTACTGTTTAGGGTGGAAAACCCAAACAGATCACCAGGGAGAAAGCATTATATGAAAATATAATTTGGACACTAATGGAGATGCACTGAGACATAATGCAAAAAATGTTTGATTCATTGCTAATACCAATGGGAGCTGTAAGACTAAATTCTTCACTTCATCAATAACACCCATATTGAATGGTACCATGAAAGACAAAAGCTGGGTCAGCAAACATTCTTTGGAAGATTTGGTGACCAATTTCTTTTATTTTGAGCAGAATAACAGCACATCTGAAGAAGAGAAACCCAGGCAAGTAAAATCTGACACCTGGTCAACTTCTGTATGACAGGGACTATTTTAACAGATTTCAGTAGCACTCCAAGTGATATTTATACAGTAAAAATTCATGCTCTGTCAGCCTTTCACAAAACAATTTATCCTCCTTTGAAAAACTGCATTCTTCCCAGTAGGGCGTAGTACGTGTAACGCCCTGAACTTGGTTCCTATGGTAATGCATGAAATTCTGTCAATCAAGTAACAAGTTTAGAGGCCAGCACTAAACTCGCTATTTAAAATTAAGATTTTCAAATGAGCAGTGTATGCAATAAGGTAGTAGAAACAATGTTTTCACTAGTCCAAATCAATTGTATTCACTTCTTTCTTTTTTCCCTTCAGGTCCACTAAATGGTACACATGGTAGATGTTACAATCTATAAACCTTCTGAGAAAACTTCCATCCAGCTATCAAGAGAGAACTTTTCAATGTTTTCATGAACTAGCTTGTCATCAAAACTAGAGTTTATTCTTCAAATTTGCTGATGCCATAAAGTCAAGAGGCATCATCAGGACAAAGGAAAATTCAGCTATTATACAAGATGTGGTCAGTATAAGGGACTGCACTAAGAGTATTGGAGTGAAATTCAGCAGTGCAAGGCCATATTCTTATGGACCAAACAAAGATTACTGCTCTGGACTTAGAGTTCTTCTGCTAAAAGTTAACCAAAACCACTGAAAACTTGGGGATCAGTTGAACCCAATTAAGTGGATGAACCTGTCATGAAGTTCTGGGACTAAATTCTGAGAAACAGATAAATATTATTTTCCTTTTGGAAATACACTTTGCTTAATTTTCTTAATTTTTTTAAGTACCTTCACTGGGAAATAAATCAACAGACATTTTTCCCAAGCAAATGAATTTATGTTTTTACTTCTCAAATGGGATAATTAAGAGACCTTTTTCATTACACAGTCACAAAAAATCATCATATTCAGTAGTGTGCAATTAATTAGTCACAAACCATTATTAATTGTAAAAGTATCTATTCAATCTGTGTTGACGTTCTCACATATTTGTTATAAAGCCATACTTGAACAAACAGCACACCAGTGTAAGAAAGATATTAAAAGAAAGAGAATAGATCTATGTAGTACTCCTGTGAGAGTTTCTGTGATATAAAGAGCACAATCCCATTCATTACATGTCATTGACCATGACTGATAGAAAATTTCTTTCAGTACACTTTTCTGATAGCTGATAGCTTTACAAGATTTTTTTTTCTTCTTTGGTTTCATGAGATTTGTAGTTTACTGAAAAGTTCCATTAACTTATTTTCTTCAGATTGATTTTATTGTGTACATCAAAAAATATTTAATTTCAATTAAATTTTCTTTTCTTTTACAGTCATATGATTTGATATACGTGTCTTGGTATATGCTGGGTTTTATTTTTGTAATCTTACTTACACAAGTATCACACAGCTTAGCTGTGAGTTACCTATGAAAAAAAAAAAGGTGCATTACCTTTTACTTACTCTTCTGTAAATATAACTAACAACAAACAACAACTGCCATGTGATATTTAACTAATAATAATCATTACCTTAGAATAAAGAACAGATAGTATTGAAGTATTCAATATTATGACAAAAAAAGCAACTAGATCAAAATACTACACTGGGGAAAAAAAGTAAACACCTGATGCAAAATGTATGTCAATTATGATCTGTCCTGAACTACTTTATACACAACTACAAGTGGAAGACTAAAGGCTAAGTGTCTGAAGTGGACTTCATGAGTTTGTTTTCCAATTTCTTGATTCCAAATTATTTGTCCTCCATTCATTTATAAGCAACTCCAGGCATTCCTAGACTGCCCAAATGTCTTAAATTTTCAACTCTCAATATATCTTAGCTGCCAAGAACTTCATTTATGTTGTGCATGCACAGCTGTATCTGACATGATAAATATGACCAGTTCAATATCTTCCTCATACCTACACCTGATCCAGGAAGCAAAGGTGGGATTCAGTTGGCTAAACATAAGTGATGAGTGACTAGTGCAATGAGGTGTCTCATCTAGTTTCTACCTTCTGCTTTGAAAGGGTTTGCATATTGCAAAAGTCCTGTGACATTCCTGTCAACAATCTGTTGACTGTTTAATGACATTAGACATTTATATTTAGACAACTCATTCACAGGCAATGGATAAACTTAGCTCCAGATTAAGATATACCTGAAGAGCTACATGTGAGCTACATGTCTAAGTTCCTATGTTTCCATTAGACAGAATG
The DNA here is from genome assembly GCF_028858725.1 of Colius striatus. Lineage (NCBI taxonomy): Eukaryota > Metazoa > Chordata > Aves > Coliiformes > Coliidae > Colius > Colius striatus. The sequence continues at coordinate 168,274,001 of NC_084759.1, forward strand.
AGTAATTATCTTCAAGATCAAAGGTACACATTTCCCAGAAGTATACTGACTGAGTTTCAAAATCAAATTAACACAGATAATATATCAATGGCTATAGAGAAGCTAGCATACAATGGATTCTCTTCATGAGTCATCAAATGGATCGATGAGAAATTAATAAAAACAAACTAAAATCAGTTCAGGACTAGATCCTAGATCAGCCTATGCCTTTTTCTTTTTGCTTTTAGATACTGAAGATTTCTTTGAAAATTTGTCTTCTTTCTTTGCCATGCCACCACACAGCAATCCCCTGGACATCCATACGTGATCTTTAATTGGATCCCATTCTCTTCTGACACCACTCTCATCTCCAGTTTTAGGGCAATAGGAGGCAAATCATCCACTCATTCTCTGTCATATTGAGAGCACTGACTCCTACAATTGTTCTTCCAGAAACACACTCTTCTCTCTACTCAAATAATTTTAGATAGTGGTACTGAATTGATTAGGGTTCATCCAGTCTTAACCCTCCTTTACTTCCTCTCAGTTGGCATTACTAGTTTGGTAGAATTTTAATAATTATTTTCTAAATGTATGTGTGTGTCTGAAAATTGTTGTCTTGAAAGTCTTGAAAGTGCTGTAGTATAGCAATGATTACAAACAAAATGATAAATGGTATTAATTTTACTCATCTTCACTCTATAGATTTTACTTGTCAAGTTTCCTCTGCTCTTCTGTGAAGAAAAGGAACTAAACTACTACATGATTATTCATTATCCAAATTGATTTCACATAAATATAGAAGACTAAGAATAAAAATTCATCTTTTACCGTGAGCCATACACACACATACACATGCATACAAAACACCAACAGCAGAAGACAGTATTTCTAATTGCAAGCATAAGAGTTCAAGCATCCTGAAATTTTTAACTGTAAATGATCTGTCATGACATGACACAATACAAAGTATTATCATCAAATTATGTTCAATTATGCTAAATCATGACAAAGTACAGAATGCATTGCAACAAGACAGGGTTTATCAGTTGAGGAGTTGCTTCTTGACATGATCCAGCTGTGCATGAAACAAATGCAAACTTGTTAGGAGCAAGACTTTAAAATCTAGCAGTATCTATCAATTACTGTAGTAGTTGTATTTATCTGACTGTATTTCCTGAATGTCAGATATTAGCAGGGAGAGAGGTAGAGAAGACACTTGAACATACTGTGCAGGAATCACTGTTCATCACAGTAATTCGTGCTCCAGTGGTTCCATATCAACCAGTCTGCTGGTTCACGAACTGTTTATTCACATGTGTTGCAGCAGAGCTCTCAGATGTCTAAGTTATTATTCAGAAATATTTTGGTTTAGAAATCAATGTTTTCCTGAAGTCATTCCATTCCTCACATGCACTAAAAACACAAAGACCACTAGAAGTTGCTGTGCTATGAGACAATGAAGGAACACAGTTCTTGGTTTCCAGATAAATATTTGGAGATAAACTATCTTGGTTGCAAATTTCATCGTAGTAATTCACAAATTAACTTGTCCAACAATGTGGGAGAGGTCAATGGGAGCTTTCTTTAGAGCTTACAGCTCCTCAGTATTTGCTTTCTAGCTACATATCACTGGAGAGGACTTGCAAAGTGACCAAGAAACATCAAGCACGCTGAGGTAAATGCAGTTTAATGCCCAGTTCAGAACAGGATATCTAATCAACTTTCTGTTCTTACAGAACCTGTGTTGCAGCAATTAAGATACAAAAACTTTTTTCTCATCTTGGGGAAGTGTCATGGCTCTGTATGCTGCTCACTACAACCTTGCAGAATTTGTTTAGGCTCCTATGCCTCCTAAACTGCAGAAGAAGGCAGAAAAGTTACATGCTTTGGATTTAATCCTCCATTAACCTGTATCTGTATGTGCTATGACTTCGTTCCCTCATTTTCAAACTTTCATGAGGGTTATAGAAAATTTGCACTAAATAATTGAAACAGAATAAAATGTCCAATCTGCAGTTTCACTGTAGCAGTGCAAAAATGAATAGAAGATTTGAAGGAAGACTTTTTCTTTTTTTCAATGTAATAAGCTGAAAATCTAGCAATGTTACCTCAGAAGGGCTAGATTATTTTCAAAAAATGTCCTGAGGAGGGGGAAGGATTTACATCAAAGTACTGACAAGTGTGTACATTTAAATGTACAAGCAGCTGCAAATATAAAGTTGCAGTTAATACAGTGCACAACAGACACCTTTTCTTATAGCCGCATTTGCATATCAACCAGAATTTCAAAGGTCTGAAAGAGTTCATTTTTAAACAATGTTTCTGGGGGGCTTTTAACTTGCCTCTTTTTAAAAAAAAAAAAATCACTCTGGTATGAAAGTTGGTATGTATAAAGTTTGCAACTTGGGAGCAATTTTTGAAACAAAATAATACATCTTCATTTCTAAATTAAATTACACAGGCTGTTAACCTATAATCCTAAGTATAGTTATGACATTTTCTCTACATGTATCAAAGGAGTGTTTAATTACACATGGAAAATGTCAAACTAGTTAGGATAATGCACATTTCTGTATTTAAAAGGACTGGGAAAGGGATTTTGGCAAATCAAATATTAGAGAAAATTAGTTATTTAACTGATATCCAAGTTAAATATTAAGCTTCAGATACAAAATAGAGATTTTTTTTTTCCTAAACTCTGTCATAAGCTCACACTCTGATGAGCTGCATCTTCTGTCCTACACAGAACATTGACAGACGTTCTCAGAAATCTTCCAAAGAGTACCAAACGACTAAAGTAAAACATGACTGAGGTCCTCCAAATTCTTTATAGTACTCTTGGATTTACATTCCAACTGTAAAGAATCTGATGGAATGATCATACATAGTACTAAGTTTTAGTTCATAATATTTTTAGGACATGAACTATTTTTCCTTCCTTTCTTCTATTTAGAATTCTGAAATTTAGGTTCTAGATGCTGTAATCTGTTTTACTAATAATGCTACAATATCTGGGTATCCTTAAAGTATTCATTTTACTGGAAACAAAACTAGACAAACTCTTTTCTCTCACAGCACCACTGTGATGCAATGTACCTTCAGTTTTCTTCAAAGGATCAGGAGCTGGGAAATTGGATGCTTTGAAAAAATCCATGTTTTTGAGAATCAAATGATTTATGCATCATCTCATGTAATTTAGTGGACATTATCTGGTAGAAACAGAGTAATTCAGAACATCTCAGAGAAAAGGCCAAACATTATGTATCAGAAATCTTGATTGTGCCACAATTAGAAGACAGTCTAAAGAAAATATTAACTTCTAATACTGTGGCCAAGCTACAGAATGCATTAAACTATGACACATCACCAGTGACAGACACGGTAGAAAGCTCTAAAAGATATTTAAATTTCCTTTTCTGAATTAGTAAGTCATTAACTTGGTTTTTTAGAAGTGTACAAACCATTACTGAACGATTCATTAAAGTACAAAGGACAAAAAGCAGCAGACTTTTAGCCACCCCCTAACAATGGCTAACAGAAAGAAATAACTGTTTCTTCCCAATTCCTATCAAACCCCTCACTGGACTTGTGGGAAACAAAGAACATCTAGGAACAACCCTCAACTGTCTGCTGTATTTGCTCATTCCCTTGCTTATTCATGGCTAAATTTTAAGTCTGGACCTGAGACTATTTAGATTGCCACCCTACAGACTGATGCCCCGAGGAAAACATTACATTTCAGCACAAGTGCCTTGGAAGGACTATTGTCCTTAGCCTAAGGAGTCTGGAGAGTAACAGAACCTCATAACCATTGTGGCAACCTCTCAAAAATGTGTCTTACTCCTGCCTGCACTATCTCCATCACATTAAGCCATTCTGCAGGAAGCATGTGTTGTGCCAAGTCCCATTGAGTTACTGCAGTGACATCCCAAGTCTGCAGGTTCAGCTTGACTCTTAGAATTTCAGAGTTGCTCCATCTACAGCACCATAAGGCTGGACAATCTGGTGGCACACATTATCTAGCAAACTTGTATTTATATAGTACAAGAGAATATCTATGCTTAGGGCTGAATTCCATATTTAGAGATTAATTCTTTCAATAGATCTTTATTTCAAATTTAGCTTTACTAACATAAAGACAGCCATTTACAGTAGAAAGCCTCAGACCTGCCAAGACACCAGTATGTACTTAGCTCTATACTATGTGGGTAGTCCTAGTCAATTCAGAGAAACTACTCATCGTAAGTATGCTTTAAGTATGGATATTTATATTATGGTAGAATCAAGAGAGACTTGCTCAGGATATGTAATTGTAGCAGAGTTTGGCCATAATAAGCACTGATTCAAGCCTATTCTTCCAAATAGACTGATGTCTTTATTCATTTGCATAAATCTGTGCTATCAGTTTGAGCTGCCTTTTGTTCCTCCATTTTTAATTCTGTCTTATTTCTGATGTCATTAAATCTCCTTTTGTCAGCTGGGAGTAGTAATACTTCTGACTTCTTTGTTGGTTTGTTGTGTTTTTTTTTTTACTTAAGAATTTTCAGAAGCCTACTCTGGTGAGTTTCTAGTAGTTAAAAGTTATAAAACAATTTTGGTATCTTCAGCAGTTCAGCAGTGTTTTGGGCTTATGCTGCACTAAGACAGTTGACTGTCAATACCAGCTGTGACAAGACAAATGTAAGGGAAACAGGTTAAAGGAAATGGTTTCCTACAGGAAACCACAGCCACCAAGATATTGATCTTCCTGTGTTCAGCTACTTTATTACCCTGTGAGAAACTTCTCAATTAGTTTTGTTTATTTGTGATTGTTTCAATTAATCTGCTTAAAGAATTGGAAAATATCTCTGGTGTCACTTTTCTGTATGTCAGAGATTATTCTAGATATACAATATCCTGACTTTTCAAGTTCATAAAATTAAGAAAACAAAATTATATTTTTTGAGGGGAAGGGGTGGTTTAAACTTGTTTTCTTTAATGAATGTAAGCTCGTTAAAAATGTTGTATCCACATTATCTGGACTGTATCAATTACCACATATTTGGTGCCATTAAAAAGTAAAGAAATCAAGAGAATTAACTGACAACAAAGTCAGATGATAAGAAATGTTTCAAATGTGACCTCTTTGTGATTTCAAGGGTCTCATTTTCCTTTTTATGTGGAGATCTGTGTCTTCCTCAGGCTGACTCCTTCTATTCTTATTAAAATCTCCAAGGTTTTTTTCCTGATATATTGTGATCCTCCTGACAGTAGAGATTCTATCCTTGAAAATAATAACTGTAATTTTGAATGTTTTGTAGTACGCTAGAATTGAAGCTTTCCACTCTACTGAAGAAAATTAGAGTCCTTTCTGCAACTTGTACACAGGCAATCTCATGAACTCAAAACCCACAAAAAGGTAAAAATTATTCTAGATTCCATATGTCTCCTTAGAGATCCTGTTAATCAAGTTTCTGTAGTTGGTTTGAGTTTTTATTTTTAAATGGTGTCTGGTTAAGTTTGAAATGTTTCATTCAGTAAGATTTGGGCAGGTCTAAAGCAGATGGCATAAGATGATTTCTGATGAGTCTATATAGAAGCTGCAAACTAAACCCCCAGGGGAGTGCAGCCCCCAGAGAGAGTTCAGCTAACCCACAGCTGTAAAACTATGTCTCAAGGCAGCTGCTCAGGGAAACAGCTGGCAGTTACACCAGAGGTGAATCTATTTCATCAAGCTGCTGCAGAGACTGGGCATCTTTACCTTGGATGAATATTTCCAGCAAATCCACAAACTGAATTTAAAATACATTTTTTTCTGGAACCCATGGGGTTTAAGCTAACTTTAGGACTGAAAAAATTTCCTGAGCCGTGACACCACATGGAAAGAAGCCAATATTTACTGGAGTTGGAGCAGCTCGAGATGAAATCACATTGACAGACAGTTTTTCTCTCTTTTAGAGTAATAAGAAATAGTGACATTTGCTCTAATAAAAAGGCAGGAATGCTATCACGAATGTCCTGGGTCTGCTGCTAAAAATCACAGAATCTGTGGCTCAAGATAAGGATGAACACAACTCCTGGAAATTAAAAAATCAAGAACACAATTGTCACAAATATTAAACAAAAAATCCCCTGCAACAATCCTCCCCCCTTCCCTTCTCCATCCTGGCTCTGATAGATTGTTTCTATTAATGCAAGGATATGCTAACCATGTAATATAAATGTCAGTTTCATCTGTCTTTTTCCTTTTAGTTTTATCTCATTCGGAAGCAGGCATACCATGAACTTTAAATGCACATTGTTCATGATGGAAAGTGTCCTTTTTCCTTTCTTTATGACATAGTCCTTCTTTTAGACATGAGAATAATGGACATGAGAATAATACTATGAATGATGCTTCTTACTGAAAAGCTGCATTTTTTGCTACTAAGTAGCTTTCTTGCTACAGAGATACTTCAGGATCCTTCAAATATTTGTTTTCTCTGTAGTGATGCACTGATAGCACCACCAGAAACATAATGCTAAAAGTTAGTAATGAAAATTCTCTGGAATAAGAGTAGGAAGGAAAAAAAGCTTGAAAACATCCTAACATAATGAATGCCGTTCTTATTTTCTTAAGGAAGAAACTGATAATGCAGTAGAGTCCCACACAGCCTTCAACATATCTTTTTGGAGCTAAATCAATTAAAAAGACGTGAAATGAATATTATAACCATTTAAAGGAACATTTGAAAGAAAATTAGATTTACTTGGCATAGAGTTCCCTTGCCAATGTGCTATAGAGAGAACAAAGAACCTCAAGGGGATTGAAAGACTGCAGAAATGTTCCAACTCTGGCTTTTAAAAATAAGATTTTCAAACAAGAGTAGGAACACATTTTAAATAGATGATCCCTGGATTTTATGCTACTCATTAATGATGAAACAAAGAAACTAGTAGTAAAGAGCATATTTTCAGAGTAAATAACTTAGATCAGAAATTGTTGACAATTCAATATAATATTTTTTTTTTTAAATAGTTTTGGAAGGATCAGAAGCATAAAATGTTGTCAAGGGTTATAAAGAAGAACGTTGGGCATCTTCAGAACATAGATGCCAAGAGTCAAAAATTACAATGTCCTTACAATGTCTAAAAGGATTATTTTCTGAATATTAGATGATTTGCAGCTGCAGTTCACCTTTGTCAATAAAAATAAAATAAAAAATATGTACTGGAAGGAATTTCGCTGTAAAAATTAAAAGCTATTCTTACTTATATTTCATAAGTTTTACTCTAGAATACTTGAAAATCATGTGATAATATCTATTCTATTATAGTATATAAAATAAAATATTTTTTAAAACCCAAATAACCTAAAACCACAGAAAAACTCTCATAAAATATCCAGCCCTGGAGTGGTATATATTTCAACTATCACACGGGCTTCTATTTTTGATCTGAACTATTTACAGTGTAGCATAAAAAATTGTGTACATTTGTATAAAAGCCAACAGTAAGGTTTTGACACTTTGCAATGCTGAAATAATTGTCCTGTTAGGACAGTGACCCATGACAGTTATGGGCTCACATAGGTTTCTTTCTTAATGAACAGAATAACAGTGAGCAGAATATAATTAGTTACAAGTATATAATTCAGAGTTGCTTAGAAAGTTATTTGTAAGAGCTCTTAAAAGTATCTTTGACATTCTGAGGTGTTGTTACATACATAACGATGCAGTAGTTTCCTTTATGGAATTCTGCTTTTGCTCTCCTCCTGTTTTTCCAGACTTCCATGAGGAAAAAATAGAGACGACTTCCCAGACTTATTTGATTTTAGAGCAAGTGTGCATGAGATTGGTTTGAAATAACCGTGTTGTCCCATCGCAAAGAGAAATTGAGTAAAAGAAAATTTGTATTAAATTTGGTTTCATACTGTTAATCTTGTTGAAAGTGAAGTTCTTTAATATCAGGATATGAATATATTTGAGAAGTAGTACTCTTGAATATAGAAATTGTATTAAAAATTTCCAGTGATATTTCTGTCCTTCCAAGTACTGCAGATTTTAGCACTTGTAATTAATGTGGGTTTTTTAAGTGTAATGAGTGGATATGTTTTGCTTTCAATATATGAATAGCACAAAATCAGATACATAAGTTTTCAACAAAATACCATTACAATGATTGACAGATAATCATGGTGAAATCTGTATTGTCACCTCTCAAAAATGGAGTTGCTTTCCTGAAAAAAAAAAAAAAAAGATTATTTTCTCCCATAGCATCTTCTTTGAAACCCGACGAAGTTTCTCTAGTACTAGAGAAGAGGACAGTGAGATAGACAGAAAACTGTCTGAACTTTTGAGGTCAAAAAGTTGTGCTCAGTGGTATGAAATCTAGCTGGAAGCCAGTTGTTAATGGTGTGTCCTGGTATCAAAACTGGGGAGAATGGTTCAAAGCTAACACCTTCATTAATGAACAAAATGTCGCAAACTGACAGGCTATACAATACAAAGAGCTGTGTTGCCATTCATTGACAAACTGGAAAAACGTGACAAGAAGAACTTCATTAAGTTTGTCAATGAGAAATGAAAAGTCCTCCACCTGGGAAGGAATAACCTCAGGTAGCAGCATAAGCTGGGGATTGACCAGCTGGAAAGAAGCTTTGCCAAAAAGGATCAGGTTGTCCTGGTGGACAAATTGACCATGAGCAAGCAAAACGCCCTTGTGACAAAAAGGACAAGAATATCCCAGAGTGAGTTAGGAAAAGTGTTCTCAGCAAGTCAATGGAGGTGATCCTTTCTCTTTTTTTAGCAATAAGTGTGAGACCACACCTTGAAGTACTCTGTCTATTTCTGGGCTCCCTGCTGCAATAGAGATGTGGAAGAAGTCCAACAGAGGGCCACCAAGATGTTTAAGGGACAGAAGCATCTCTTCTATAAGGAAAGTTTGAGAGATATTGGACTGTTTGGCCTGGAAGGCTCAGGGAAGATCTTATTGATGTGTGTAAATACCTGATGTGATATGCGTAAACAAGGCAAAGTCAGACTTTTTTCAGTGGTGACCAATAGCAGGAAAAGAGACAATGGACACAAACTGAAAGACAGTAAATTCCATTGAAGTAGAAGAATTCTTTTTCATTATGAGAACAGGTTACCCTAAGAGGCTACAGTGTCTCTACCCCTGCAGATACCCAAAACCTGACTGGACAGAGTCCTGACCATCCTACTGTAGCTGATCTTCCTTTGAGCAGTGGATTATACTAAATGACTTCCTAAAATCCTTTAACTCAAGTGAACAACTTGTCCTGATGCATTGCAGAGTTCCAGGATGAAGTGTTGAAGTTATTCTTTGAGAGGATTTCAGAAACAGTTTCACAACTTTGGCTTCCATACCTATGGTGCAACTTCTCAGACATCCACAGATATTATGGTCAGTTGGAATTTCCTACATTTCTCACAAACGATCCAGGAATTATGGCAGTACAAGATGCAAAACAAGTGAGGGGTGGGAAGTACACCACCAAATATTACAGAAACACCTTTCCTGTTTCACATTACGTGTTAGTTTCACCATCCCTATAACTTTACAGCTAATATTTGTCAAAGACATAGCCAGTGTCATTGCTTCTGTAAATTGATTGCTTAAACTGTACATCTTTCCCCACAGAGCTCAAAGGGAGCACGGTCTTCCAACTTTTCAAGCTGTTAACTCCAATACCTTTAAAAAATAATTATGATAATCCTGTTAGTTTTAATCTCTGATCTAGAAAAACTTTGCTGGTTGCTGAACTTGAGTGTTAAAAACTATTTGACTGCTACTAACTCCTTCTGTTCTCTGGAGCTACTTAAGAAAGCCACAGACTTTAACCAGAAAATGCTGCATATTAAACAAAGCAGCTCGTAACCACTCAGTCTTAAGATCTGTGCTGATAGCATTTATATCTGCAGGCCATAACAGATATAGGACTTGCCATGGAACTTCTGGTGGTTAAGAGCTGCTGACAGAGCTTATAAAAAGCCTTGAAGTCTGCATCATATGACTTCTGGAGAGAGGTCAAATGATTAATTGGCCAGAACTTCTGATGAGGCAAATTAGCATAGCCTCACTGCATTCAACAGATCTTTGTCAATTTTCAGTGCCCAAGGATCTGATTGAAGTCCTACTGCTCCTGTTTTATAGAAATGGACTACAAGAAGAAAATTCAAAGCTTGGGAAAACAAATTTTAAATTCACTGAATTTTCACATTAGCAGAAATACATAGCTTCATAAAATATTAAAAAGTCAGAGGTAATACTCCTGGACCATCTGTGTCTTTTCATCACACACTGCACAAGTGTATTCAATTTCTAGATCAGACACTTTCAGACATAGCAGGAGTCTGCACTCTCCATTTCTTCTTGTGACAAACTGTCAGTAGGAAAGCTTACATGACAGAAGCTCAAAAAATGCCAATCAGAACAGAATGTAAGTGACAGATTCAAAATTACACTGGCACTACCTTTTGCTCAAAGCTAAATGAGTACATTTCACTGATATTGTCCAAATACAGGTTGCAAACCCATTTTTATATCAGTTAGTAAGAAATTACTTCCCTGTACCTTTCCTCCTCCTGGAAAATACTCTGTGCTGTGTTTTACTCACGATCCTGATGCAGCTATGACATACAATGAAAACTTAAATAAATAACCCTCTAAACCTCAACATTTTGATTGGTATTTATTTAGCATTTTGGCAAAACAAGCTAGTATGAAAACAGGTCCTTATCCCAGGAAGGTTACTTGAGTGAAGCTAGCAGAGCATTTTCCTGTGAATGAATGTGATATGCCATCTTAAAACACAAAAAAATCCTTATGAAAGTTACATGCTTTGACAAGTACTATGCTATTCAGAATATCCCAGTTAGACTAGACAGCTGAAACTGTTTCTTTTGGCACTTCAATAGGTATGGGAGCAATGTAATAGTGATAAAAAGGGACAAATGCAGATCTGTGAACAACCACTGGATGTTTGAAAAGCTAATCTGTGAATCTGAGACCTGAGGTCTTATGCTTTTTGTCTATCAAGCATAAGATATAACTGTTGCACTTCTTTCTATTTAGAGGGTGTCCTTTCAATGCAAGCTTTCTGCAATGTATTCTGTAACCCTAGGGACACTGGGACAAGATAAAATCTCATCAATATAGTATTATTAATGATTTTGTGGGCTGTCTCTCCATTGCCAAGTCTTATACTAGAACACACTATGTTTAAATTTGTAGCTTGCTAGAATTTCCAATTTTAATTTGTTTGTTTGTTTCCCAAGTATTATAAGTTGTTATTTGCAATCCAACTGTATTTGGATTCTTCCAACCAGGGTAAACAAAATGCTGGACCAGATGCTTTGAAATTCTTAAATAACATGCAGGACCAACGGTATTATTGTTAAAAAATGAGTAGTATTTAATTAAATAGTCTCAGTCTTTGTAAATGTGGGAATGCAATTCTAAGGGAACACACATAGAATAAAAGTATAACAGTTTTTCATAATGTTTTTTTTAGGATTTTTCTAGACATTTCTTGACTGAAGAATTGTACAAAAAACTCAGCAATATTCTCTATTGGGCATTTTGTACTTTAGATTACAGAGTCTTTATTTGAGGTTGTATTACCCATAATGGAACTGTTTCAGGTTACCATCAAACGTGAATGAATATAGAGTAATACTTGGAGGGATTTGCACCTTTCTTTTCTTTGTAATAATTAGGTTATTTAAATCTGTGTAAAGCTGGACTATGCAGCTGATAAAAAATAGGAGAAGGAAAACTTCATCGGATGTCTTCAAATGTTTGATTTGGGATTTTTTTTTCTTGGGATAAAAAATAAAAGCCAAGATTTATTTTTTAATTTCCACTTTACTATTGCTATTGAAGGACTGATCTCCTTTTCATGTTACTGCCTTTCCCCTGTTCTTGCAATATTCGATGTCAAAGAGAGGTATAGTGTATTATATTATGGAAGGAACTAGCACGTAAGATAATGGGATTGACTTGGTGAATTAAGTATGTATTGAAGTTACACATAGAAGAATCCTATTGTCAAATCTTCTGTTGCACTTCCTCTACACCCACCCACTTTTTGTGGTAGTGGTGTCTGTATGTAAAGAAGTAGAATAGGCTATCTCACTAGTTCTTATAGGTCATTATTCTACTCTCAGCTATTTGAACCTCTTTGGATCCTCCTGTCAACTGACAATAGCAAGTTATCTTAGTGAATCAAATGAGTTCCTCTGTTCTTTCCTGGTATTTAACCGAGCTGACTTTTCTTCTAAAAATCATATCCATATGCCAAGCTCTTTCTGCTTACTATGATACTGAAATATAGCACTTCCTAGGCAAATTTAATTTCTCCTTTCAGGACATAAATCTTGCATACTTTTCACACTCAAAGCAGAGATATAATGTGGATTCTGAGTGTGTGGAGAATACAAAATCCACTCCCTAAGTGACAGTTCCAGTATTTTTTTCTCTTTTTGGTATGAAAAATTCTTAGCCAAATCCTGGAGGTCTGAGTCTACTCCCAGGTACACCCTCATGACTTACAGTGGAAGTAAATGACATGGAAAGTAGTGCTATTCACATTCCTTCACCTTCCAATAGGATTTCACATCTCCACACATCATCACATCTGCACATATACCTATTCTTACACTAGTCAAGGCTTGGTTCTTTTGAGTATCTAGTTTTCAATGCATAAACTGCAGGCCAAAATGCTGTAAAAAATCTAAGCCTTTCAATCTGGTTTAAATATCCAGTTTGGTTTAAATATTGATCATAAATTTTTGCATGTAAATGTTCACTCTTTAATGCTAATAGAACTTTAAAAAATCTACACTTAAGAATAAATATTTTATTTTACATTTCATTTATACTATATTTTACATATATTTTAGATATAGCATAAAACTTATAGTAACCTTTAAGTATATAACTTACCTATCTCTATGAAACGATATGTTTTAGCTTGGTATAAATTTTTACATCTCTGTTGTAAATCCCTGGAAAATAGAGACTATCACAGCAATACTGACACAACGTAAAATGTAGCAGGATTAGCAAGGTACAGTTGAATATTCCAGAAATTTAATCTATTGGAGACAAAACAGCTTGTCCTATGCTATACACCAGACATAAAGGGGCATTGTATAGAACAGTGACTGTAAAATATTATTAAACAAATATTTTTGTTTATGTTTATCTTATGTAAGTTCTATAAGCTAATATAAATATTTAAGAAGGATTTTGTGATTACCTGTTGAAAATATCTTAATCATAGAATGGTAGGGATTAGAAGGGACCTTTAGAAATCAAGTCCAACATCCCTGCAGAAGTAGGTTCACCTAGATCAGGTCACATAGGAACATGTCCAGGTGGGTCTTAAAGACCTCCAAGGAAGGAGACTCCACACCCTCTCTGGGCAGCCTGTTCCACGGCTTCCTCACCTGAACAGTGAAATAGTTTTTTCATATATTTAAGTGGAACTTTTTGTGTTCCAACTTCATCCCACTACTCCTTGTCCTGTTGCTAGCTACTATAGAAAAAAGAGATGTCCCAACCTACTGACACCCATCATTTAGATATTTGTAAATATTAATAAGATCTCCCCTCAGTCTCCTCTTTTCTAGGCTAAACAGCCCAAGTTCCCACAGCCTTCTCTCGTATGAAAGATGTTCCAGTCAAAGAAAACTTAATCTAGCTGTTTGTTTTCTTTTCCATTTATTTAGCAGTATCAGGAAAAAATAAGAAAATAATATTTTAAAAAAACCCAATTGTCCATTAATCATACTTCCAAGCAAGTTAATGAGATACTTTCCATAAATATTTCAGGATGGCTTTTTATACATTTCATTTTTATTATTTCAGAGCAGGCAGGAGTTCCTGTTACAGCTGCATAAACAAAATTATCCTTTGATCTCTAGGAGCAAAGAAAGCATCGAAATTTACACCATCTCTTTTAATGTATAATGTGAAATTTTCTATTAGGATTAGCATTTGCTGACTTGTTTTTGCACTAGTACTAGACACCACTTATCTAGTGTAATCCTGAGAAATTGTAAGACTTCTAGGAAGGAGAACTACATTACAGGATAACTTGGACATCTGTTTTCTGATGCTACTTCTGTGAAGCATCACAAGTAGAGTGAGGAGCATGTGGTCTTGCAGAGAACCTGTCTCTTGAAGAACCTTGTTGAAACAGACTTTCCCAGTTGTAGCATGGAGCAGGAGAGTCGTTCTGTATACATTTCTCCCCTGCTTACTTTTACCTATCTAGTGTATTTAGATTTAAAACACCTTCAGGGAGAGAATGGCACTGTCTGTCTGTGGAATCAAAGTGGGCCTGCCAGCTGTGCTTGATAGAATATAAATAAGAGCATAGTCAAAGGTGGCTAATGACCAAGTCACAGCAAAACTGAACAATACTCATAAATGTGTATTTCACATCCATGTTTTGTCAAACCTGAGATCTGATTGACTGGTAATTTTAGAGCATAGACCGAGTTTGTGAACAGCTTTAACTTTCATGATTTTCTTCTTCATTCTGTTTGAATTGTAATATTACCAAATAAAAGTAAAAATCAAAAGCCCAGAATTCAAAGGAGAGTGATGTCTCACACTGTTATTTCAATGCACAATCATACTTTTTACAGGAATAACAGACAACTAAGAGCTGTAAATCTACATTTTAAGAAAAATATGTGTCTATCTAAAAATAATCCATCTCCAGAAAAAATTAATCTCTTACTGAATCAACTATGAGTATGATTCAGTTGTCCACAAATAGGCACTTAGGGCTGCATTAGATTGCTTAAGAACATTCCATTTGGACTCACAGGCCATTCTCAAAAGACAGTTTCTTTCAGGATATATTTTCCCCTTGCCAGACCCTTTGGACATCTTAGCTGGTCCCATATGGCACCAGAGGCTGTTGCTGAGGTAAGCAATTCTATACTGAAGACCTAGCTCATTATAATTACAAAGGAGCTTTAACACACAGACACACAAAATTAGGGCAAATTAAATCCTACTCTGTCAACTCCTAAAATCACTTATCAAAAGATATATACCACAGAATTTGGTGCAGGTTTTTGTAGGCAAATCAGAGAGTAAAACACGTGTTTGTGAATTTTATTATTTATATTATTCTATTAAAAAATACCCATGTGAACCTATTGACAGAATCTGGTCAAATGTGCCCAATTTAGATGAATGTAGGTTTACAGAACAGCTTTACAGAGGCTTTTGAGTGTGTTTCACTCAGAATTCCACGAGAAAACCCTGGCACATCTTAAGTTTCTGTGGGTTATATGACTTCAGCTGCAAGTCCACAAGACATTGTTGTACTGTGGTTCCAATGTCATATCTGTCAGACATATATAGACATGTCATATATCTCAGGACTTCACAAATGACACCTATATGTCACCACCTGACCCAAGTCTTCAATGATTATAAGGAAAGCCTGGGCAACCAGTCTACAGACATTTTAATTTAAATAACTCAGTCTGGAATTTCACTCCATCCATGTTTTTATTCATTACTCATAAAACAATCTCCATGTCATTTCTGGATTGAAATCAAAAAGCCAAAATGCCAGAGAAATACTGAGAGTTGAGGTTTTGTAAAAGATGTTTTATCCTGGCTATCAGAAAGACTGAAACCAGAGAGATAACTGAAGAAACTATTTTTATCAATACTAGATTATTAGGATAATAGCTTTCTTAAAGGAAACAGACACCTTCAGGTTTTGCTAAATTATCTTCCCTATAAGACTTTTACAAAATTCCATCTTCCACAAGTTCTATCTTAGTCCATTCTGAATCAAATACCCAACTAGAGAAATCAGAACAAATAATTGACCTACAACATCATTATGCTTGATTTTTGTTTGCCTATAGGGTCAGATTACCTATAATTGTTCTCGTTTGTTACGGATACGATTTGCTTCACAATTAAATTGTAGTCATGCTTGGTATAAGTGTTTTAGCTGTAAGTAGAAATGTGAGGATTTCTGCTTCTAAGACATGTGCTCCTACTGCCAGGTATGTTGCAACTGCTTTTCAAACTATTATGCTATTTTTTAAATAATCATCAGTAAAAGTTGATCTAGGTAACTAAGAAGGGGCATACAGAGAACTATTTGCAGGTCTTCCTGGATTTTATATCAATTATCTGTTTGTCTCTTTGAAGCCTTTCAATCTTTTTCTTTGAAGAATTCAATTATCATTAGAACTGCTTTATTGCATCTGATTAGATTTGGCTTTACAGGCTTGATGTGATATCTCATAGAATTATAAATCACAGAATCATAGAACTGTTTTGGTTGGAAAAGACCTTTAAGATCACTGAGTCCAATCACTAACTTAACACTGCCAACTGCCAAGTTCATCACTAAACCACGTCCCTCAGCACTTAATCTATGCATCTTTTAAATATCTCCAGGGATGGTTGCTTCACCACCTCCCTGGGCAGCCCATTTTAATGCTTAATAACCCTCTCAGTGAAAAATTTCTTCGTAATCTCCAATCTAAATCTCACCTGGCACAACTTGAGACTATTTCCTCCTGTCCTATCACTTGTTACTCGGGAAAAGAGACTGAGTCCACCTCAAATACAATCTCCTTTCAAGTGGTTGTAGAGAGTGGTCAGGTCTCCCCTCAGCCTCCTCTTCTCCAGACTAAACAGCCTCAGTTCCCTCAGCTGTTCCTCATCAGAATTGTTCTCTAGAACTTTCATCAGCTTCATTGTCCATCTCTGGACATGCTCCAGCACCTCCATGTCCTTCTTGTAGGGGGGAGCCCAGAACTGAACACAGAAGTACAGACTCCCCAGTGCTGAGCACAGGGGAACAATCACTTCCTTGGTCCTACTGGCAACACTGTTTCTGATCCAAGCCAAGGGGCCACTGGCCTTCTTGGCCACCTGGGCACACTGCTGGCTAATGTTCACGTGGCTGTAAGCCAACACACCCAGATCTTTTTCTGCAGGACAACTTTCCAGACACTCATCCCCAAGCTGTAGCGCTGCACAGGGTTATTTTAACCCAAGTGCAGGACCCAGCACTTGGTCTTGTTAAACCTCATAAAACTGGCCTCAGCCCATCAATCCAGCCTGTTCAGGTCCCTCTGAAGCGCCTTCTCACATATCTACACTTCCAAATTTACTGAGGGTGCACTCCATTCCCTCATCCAGATCAATAATAAAGATATTAAATAGAACTGATTCCAGTACTGAGGTCTGGTGAACACCACTAGTGATCAACAGCTAACTGGATTTAGTTCTTTTCCCCACCACTCTCTGGGCATTCAGCAGTTTGCCACCCAATGAGGAGTAAGTCCATCCAAGCTGTGGTCAGACAATTTCTCCAGGAGGATGCTGTGGGAGATTGTATCAAAGGCTCTACTAAATATGTCTTATAAATATATCCTCTGCACTGGCAGCCTAATATGACCTGTTAGAACTGCAGAACATAACAACTGCTACATTTCATAAACTCTCTACAGGAAGAAAATTCTTCCTGATTCTGCATAACTACCAACCTTCTTCTTCTTTTCCTCTGTTGAGTTTAAGGGCACGGATGATTCATAAGGAGGAAGGTAAAGATGACACATAATTGAATTCAGGCAGGAGAAACAATCATTTCAGTTTCTTTACAGTTTCATACTTGCACATTTATGAATTCTTTTATTTCCAGGAAGGTTTATTGTGCTATCTGCCTTAATATGAATTGTACTCTAAAGAGCCTTTCAGTAAACTCTAGGTTTGTCAACAGGCAATTTTAAGTTCTTAAATATACAAAACTCCTGTTAGAAGTTATAGGAACTTTGCGCCCTGGGTTGAGCAAGTTCCTTAAAATGATATTGCACATAAAACAAGAAATCTATTTCACATCCAGACATTGAGAGGTAAACAGAATCATTCCATATTGTGCTGACTTTCTTTTAAAAGCATTAATGATGACAAGTTTTCATCTATCAGATTGAATAACAATTTGTGCCTTGTTACATAGTGATATGAAAATATTTAGTTCTATCCTTTTTAAGAGAATACCAACTTTCCTCAATTTTTATTAAGCTAAAGAAAAGAAAAGAAAAATAAATACTCAGAGATTAAATGAATAATTTTACACACCATTACAGCTTGAAAGGATGAAAGTCTAGTTTCATCAATGATGTGTTCCTTAGCAGAATTTACTAAGTTTTATTAATTAAAGATGTTGGTTTTTTGCAATCAGTGGTAAGAGTAATTTCTCACACATTTACATAAGGAAATCTGGAGCTGCAATGTCTCACAGTGAAAAAAAAATTATGCAGAAAAGAAATCTCAATAGTTGCCAAGTAAAGAGTTTATCTGTACTTAGCTATATTGAAGGATTTTGCAAAGTGTCTTCACATTAAAATAAGTCTCAAAATCAAAATGCTTATAAGATGATATAATGAATTTTAGGGCATTTAAATTAAGTAGTAAAAGAAATTTCAAAACATCAAAGCAAGGAGATTTTATACTGTACTGTTGCTTTATTTCCTTTGTTGTCTTTATGTGAATATTTAATCTAATAGTTATCATACATGAATAAAGTTTCAGATGATCCAGACATCATGTGTGTTCATTTTATAACTGAATATTATGAAAAATATTATTCAAGCTAGATCTACTCTCTGAACTGCTCTTTCACTACAACTGTATCAGAACACAGCTCATTCTCTTGCAAATGAGTTTTCACTAGATTTGATGGTAGCTGTACAATTCTCTTGGATTTTAAAACTGTCAGGGATGGATGATCTGGACACAGCTACAACAGAAACATAGAACAGGAGACATTATGAAAGAGAAATGAGTCTTTTTTATCCGGCAGAATATTATATGCAAGAACTATGGATAAAATGGGCTATGAAAGGAGAGGAACAAAATCAGTTTAGAAAGAACTGTAACATCGTGAATAATAATAATTTCTGATTATAATTTTACAGGTCCAGATACAGGCAGTGTTTTGTTGTGCTGCATACACCTCTATCCTTTGAGGCATATATTGCCTTAATGACTGTCCAACATACAAGATAGTTTAAAAACAAATCAAGATAGAAAGAAAATGGAATCAATATCCAGCTCGCAGCAACCTGTCTAGTACCATAGGTCTATACTACTAGGAGGATAGCTCTCCGCTTCCAGTGTAATGGTCCTGCTTCAACTTTTCTAGTTATAGAAAAGTTCATGTTTAGCCATTTTTTTTGTGGACACCATGAGAAGGTATTATCTCAAGATAACTGATGTTTCTGGGGCTGTTCCATCAGCAAGGGAAGATGACAAAACAGGAATTAGCATATCCCAATATTAGAAATCTAGATTACTTGGGATTATGAATCTTCTCCTAATGGTTATTGTAGAGCAGAGACAGCATCCTGATCTCCCACTCTGCTTTTCTAATAATATTATAAAGAATGCAGGAAGACCAGACATTGGACTTAGCAAATTGAGATACCTAAAATTCTGCTGAGCTGGAATCATAGTGTTCCCACCTTTTGCAAATCTACCCCAGGAATCCCATTCAGGTCAGATACCCTTCATTTAAGTGTAGGATTTTGTATTTCCACCTTGTAATTGTTTTTCATCCCCATAAAAGCTACTGACACTTCTTTTAAATTTTGTTTCCAGACACAAGTTTGGATTCTGGCAGCACCCTAAGTAAAGTAACAAAATAGCTATCTTGGTTTAACCCCAGCCAGCAACTAAGTGTCACACGGCAGCTGGCTCAGTACCTTCCTCTCTCAGTGGAATGGGGAGGAGGACCAGGAAAAAAAAAAAATAGAACTTGTGGGTTGAGAAAAGAACAGTTTACTAACTAAATGGAAAGGAAATAATAATTTTATATATATATTTATTTTTACCATGATTGTAGTAAAAATGGATGCAATGCCCCTCCCCACCAACTCCCCCCTGCTTATATACTGGGCATTATGTTCTGCGTGGTATGGAATAGTTCTCTGGGTAGTTCAGATCAGCTGTCCTGGCCATGTTTCCTGCCAACTTCTTGTGCAGTCCCAGTTCTCTCACTGACAGGGCAGTATTTCTTCTCAGTTTTAAAAGAATACCAAGAGAATGTTTCCTTCCTCTCAAGAGATTTCTGAGGTCAAGAGTTCCTGTTCCCTCTTTAAAACCTATCCTTCCTGTATTTGCAGGTTAAAATCTGATCTCAGCTTCTTAAAACGACCTGACATTTTCCCATGGGTAAGTCACAGGAAATTTTATAGTTGGGCATCTAAGGATGCCTCAGAAGAATGTGAGGATAAGGTTCATTGAAAACAATAACAATGAAATGTAAGGAAAATGGGACAAATGCACACCTCTTAAAGGCTCATTGACATTGCAGAAATCAGAAAAACTTTGTTATTTATAACTCACTTGATAGGCACTTTCAAATACAGTTGTGTGGCTCTTGGTGGAACTTGTTAAACACTTCTTTGGACAAGGTTGTCATCTGAATTGAACAGTAAACATGCTTAATACTCTGAATATATTCCTGCTGAAGGAAGACTTTGGTCTCTAATATTCACTGGAGTACATTTAGTATTTCCTGTGATGCAAGTATCCTGTACAAAAAAGTGAACTGTAGTAGACATCCGTAAAGATCATGTTGGAAATGACTTCTGAGTGAGATTATGTGACTCAGAGATGTCTGCATCTCAATCACTTCCTTTGTAATCATAGGAGGTCAGCTAGTCAGTATAGTCAGTGGAGTCTAGAGCACAGATCAGCTCTTTCTACATACACTGCGATCATTCAGGACTCAGAAGGATCTAAAAGGAGAGAACAGAGCACATTTAGTTTGAAGGAGGAGAAAATAAGGATGTGATACCTTCAGAGGGACTGCAAAAACAGCAGGAAAAAAACCCCCAAAACGATGTCAGATAATATAGCAGGGAGTACCCTGTGAACACAGGTTGAGAAAACAGCAGTTCGTGCAGAGTTTAGCTGGAGAAAGAGGTAAGAAGATGGTAGGACAGACAACCAAACAGAAGAAAAGATTAACAAGAGATGAACAAGGCTACGAAATGATACAATGATATATACACATATTAACTCTTCCTAGGAGAGTTTACTTGTTCCTTTATAGCAAAGAATCTTTTCCTGAGAGTCTAAGCACTGAAAGGTAATTTTAATTTTCCTCCTAGTATAATAGACAGAAACCCTTGTGACATCCTGACATTAACTTCTGACCACGCATTCTCAAACATTTATGCATCAGACTTTTGTCCATACTGCAAACATAAAATTTGGTGCTTTTTGCTACCTTAGTCTTAAGATGGGCTGCATTATTTTATGAGCATCACAAAGGGATCTAGGAAAAATTTTGGTAACTCTTCCTAACTGCTTTGTTGTAGTGTGAATGTTTTAATCAGAGATATATAATGACTGCATGCAAAAATGATTTACAGAGATTGTTATATCTGTGGGAGAATTGGATACATAATGCATTATGAGAAAATATGTCTGACACCACTAGAATAGAAGACATATTCACAGTGAGCAGTTAATGAAAATTCATTCTATTACACTTGTTACTGTACATAGATATGCTCAGGCTTATTTTTAAAAATTGAGTGTTTACAAGAAAAAGTCATTATATACACAGAGGTAACATTTAGTGCAAAGGTGATAGCTGAGAAGGTTACTGAAGTGATTTATTGGCAAAAAATCAAACTGTGTTTCTAAACTTCATTGAACACAACTTAGATTGTAATTCCTGGATAGCCCCTGAATCTGGAAAAAACAGAAACTTCTTGAAGTCGTTCTTTACTTCTTCTGTACTGATTCTAGCACAGCTTAGCTGCCATTCAGGATCTGGTTCCTAATTTAGACTTTTACTCATAGCAGTAATAACAATGATAAAGGGAGTACCATTGTTGTCTACCACTATCATTTATAGTTCATTTGGGTCTATTAGATCCTGCTGTACACTGGAGATGAAGTTGAGTCACACTATATCAACCACTGAAGATTGCCTGTGGTTTCACAGGAAGCAGAGAGAGTCTAATTACTTCTGCTCCTCCTTTGGGAGTGCGACAAGTCCAAAAGGTCTCTCCAGCTGTAACTGCTTTTTACGATGATGAAATAATGACATAACAGAGTGGAACAGTACGGCAAGAAGAAAAATACTTGTGTACTTATTTCCTCTAGAGGAAGTCATCCTTACTCAAACAGTTTCCACATTGCTATGTAAATATTAGCTTCCACCAACAGCATTGTCACAACCATTCGAAATATTAGGAATGGATGCTACTGTGCATGTAGAAATAACATTTAAAATTATTCTAACGGGTGCATGGTCTTCCTTTCAAATAAGTAAAGAAATAGTACAAATTACAAGAGTTAGTGTAAAATTCCATAAGAACAGAAGAGTGCATAAGAATTTGATATCAACATTGAAATCAGAGTTGTTACCCTCCCCATGCAAAGCCTGAAAAACTACAGATTGTGAAAAACAGCCAATTTAATAGTGAACTTCTATTGTATGTGCTCCCAAACACACATATTTGTTTTTTCCCAAGACAGTTTAATAGCTTTTGCCTAAATGTTTCTGCATTCAAAAGTGTAAGGCGAAGCATAGAAAATATTAGTCAGAAAGAAACTTTGGGGCTTTTTAGAGCACAATGAACACAGGAAACCAGGTACTAGGAGGAAGATCCTTATCCAGCTTGTAAAACCATCTGGATTTCAAATTGCATTGGCTGCTGTGTGGCAATAGTAATCATATCATTGATTAAGTTAATTTTAATGCTTAAGGTGTAATAAGATCACAGTACTTGCTGCCTCCTTATTAGGTACTTTAGTGAAAAGCTTAGACCTTGGTCTGTTAAAATGTGAAGTATATCATTCATGTATCAGGTAATTAAGGTGCTACTTTTTTACAAGAGCATCAGGGCATATTTTATCTAATGCTAATTTTAAAAATCCATTTACACAGTTTCCCAAGGGCTTCATCCTAAGTCTATGAAGAGGAAGTAGTAGCAAGAAACAGAAATATCAGAATCATCCTCTGGATCAGAATTCAGATCCCACTCACCTAAGCTCTAAATGGGCCTTGTGACAAGGTGTTGCAAAGAAAAGCTCAAAGACCTCTAAGTAGGCAAATTTAAGACTAGTTTGCTGCCACACAAGTCTCTTCCTGATAAAAAACAATTAAAGGTGGGCTTCAAGCTTCAAGAATGAAGTTTAATAACACTTCTGCATAATTTTAGTTAGCATTAACAAGAAATATTATTCTTCATATCAACAAACCTATTCAATTGCATTGAAATCCTGTTAATTCCTGGTAATTTACACTGAAGTAGCTGGTGTAATTTACACTGTACATAGCTGGTGTATATGCTAAAGAATGACTGATTTCCAAAAGATAGAGCCTTTCTTTAGTTTTCTTATTTCCACGATACAGCTTATACTCTCATCACCTAAATCTGTATTTTCATTCCTTGTTAATCTCTCTAAATGCTCCCTTCTTCTACTCTGCTTGTTGGATTTGTAATTAATTAATCACTAATATTCTTCATTTCCCTGCTTATGGAGGCATTTCAATGAATTGACAATTCAACATTGCACAGAGATTATTTTTAGCTGCCAATAACTACTTCATAAACTATTTAGCATCTCAATCACCTATTTTGACAATAGAGCACTGAAAACTGTTTCTTGTATCATTTCTCTCACAGCATAACTGTAACTTTTAAAGGAGGCAAGATATTTGATGTTGAATTATTACCTGATAATTACAGGCTAATTACATTCTTTGGATGATATGTTTTCTTATAATGACAGATAAAAAAAATATTGATTGCAGTTTGCCTCAGCATGCAGGGGAAACATTATGAAAAACTTGTGGTTTTCATCACCCAGTCGTGGCACACAACAAAAAGAAAAGCTCAATATTGATTCTAGTTTTATGTATGTATATGTACATCTGGCTAATCTTTTCTGATTCTTTTTCATTTTAATTTTCTAGCTAAGTGGCCCTGAGATATTAAGCTGGGATATGAAAATCATGGAAATTTATCTGAGGGGGGAAAAAAAAGTGCATTTTATGCTGATATTTCATCTAAGACACTACCACAAAATAACCAAAAAGAACAATTTCTCTGAAGAATACACATCTAAACATATGAAACTGTAGTGAGATTTTTGTTCAAAGTTGTAGATTCCCAGAGCAATAGCTCTCTTCTGCTTCTCAACAGG
Organism: Colius striatus; assembly: GCF_028858725.1. Taxonomy (NCBI): domain Eukaryota; kingdom Metazoa; phylum Chordata; class Aves; order Coliiformes; family Coliidae; genus Colius; species Colius striatus. Next base: position 168,298,196 of record NC_084759.1, read on the forward strand.
GAAAATTGAGGACCTCTTACCACAACTTCCCTTGACATTGACTAATCCTGAAATGTTTGTTATTTTTCCCACTTCAGTGCAAATCAGACATGATGTCCAAAGGTCTTTCACAGGGCAACACCAATTAAAAACAGTTTTTTAGCTCAAATCCCCTTTGCCCATGAACTCTGGAGGAACAGGAAACATATTATGAAGTCCTACTCCTGCTCAAGGTGTTGATTCTCACTGTGTATACTGTGTGATTACAGAGATGTCACTAAATGTTCTGTATTAGCTTTTTGTTGGGAACAAGACTGCTCACTGGAATGGGTCAGTCAACACCACTTCACACTAATTAGTACTTAAAAAAAAATAAAAGGTTTCATAGTTTTAAGCATTTAACTACTCCCAGAATGAAAATTGGCACAAGAAAAGCAATGATGTTATTTGTTCTGTATTGTTTACAGGACTAAGGTCTATCCCAAAGTGACAATTTAATATTGCAATGTTCTCTGCGATGATACTACTCTAAGGTTTCTATCCTAAAAGACATATAAATCATAGTTTGCCTTTTGACCACATTCAAATGGGAAAACACACATCTAATTATTACCTTCAACAAAGATCCCAGAAGCAACTTTAAGTGCAAAAAAAAAGTGATTTCAGATTTTCTTGATGATGAATGAATATATTTTTCCTTATTATGGAGGGTGGGAATAAAATAATAATAATAAAAATATTGCAGTTAATCCTCCATATATTTCTCTATACTTTTTTTATGTGTCTATAGTTCCATTCTAGCAGGTTATTACAAAAAACAAAAAAAAAACCATTTAATCACTTCAGTGGGTGGAAAGATAAGGAAACTTATCGAAAAGATCCCTTAATGTTCTCTAGACAGCTAACATAAAAAAGTAGTGAAAAAAGTAGTGAAAACATGACCTTGCATTAGGAAGTCTTTCAGGTCTCTGAAATCCACTTTGAAGGAAAGGAAGAAGAGTGATTTTCATTTATTCATAGGAGCACAACTGGGCAAACAACACCATGTGATTAGTAAGACAGTTTGCTATAGACATAAATCAGTATGTACTGCTGGATGGCTGCCCAATGTTTGGAAGATTGCATTGACAAGGGCAACAATATTGTCCCACTGTTAGTCATGCTTCACATGACACAGGGTTTGAAAGAGTCTTTTTAGGATGCTGTAAAGGTCATTGCAGATTGATTTCTGTAACTTCTTTGGTCGAAAAAAAGTCTGAGAAATTAGACAAATGGAATTTTCCAGTCTAAATACCTCCCTGATGTGTCCTCCTTTTGTATATGGTGTCTTGATCTCTGTCAGTGCAGAGCCTGACCATCTGAGATAGAGCAGAAAAATAATGTATTCAACAGTACCCCTAAAGGGGTAAAGGAGGTAACTCTTTCTTCCTTTTTAAATTCCTTTTTATTCTAAACTATACTCTTGAAATGATTCATTTATACCTTGACAATCCAGACCAGGCTGCTGTTTTAATATACGAGTGGAATGTTTTCTGACCTTAGCCATAAAATCTATATATTCAAAGAGGCATAAGCAAAGATAGTGAGGGTGACTTGGTTCATTAGTTTTTCTTTTCCTTTTCTAACCGAACTGAATATCAAAAGGAAATCTCTGCTTTATTTTTAGCTAATATTTGCTTGTCAGAGGAAATGTCACTTTCTATATTTTATCCCCTGTTCTTCACTTGTGATTATCTGGGCTCTAACTCTGGTGTATTGAATTATGATAATGAAAATACATTCAACTAGGAAACCCTTAACAAACCAGGGATATAGCTAGTATTAGTATCAACACTGATTAAATGTTACAATCTGATTCCGAGAATTGATACTTCTAGATGTCTTGTCATTAGGGCCTGGTATAAATTTAGAATATTTTAATTGCATTAAATAATGGATCAATGAAGACCCTCAAAGGAACTTGTTAATTGTGTGTGACTAAGTGGACACTTCTTGAAGGTGTTGTCTCTAAAAATATGTATCTCCATTATTTATGTAAAAATGATATCTATTGGATGAATAAATTGATGTAAGTTTCTGTTCTTGAAACACAGACATAAATGGTAGCAAACACTGTGCAAAATAAAATCAAACTAACTCCCACTGAAGCAGGAGAAGAAAAACCTCTGTATTCACTCTCATTCTTCTAATTCTTCAGAGTTTTGGCCAGTGCACATACAAGTGTGTGGAAATGGCAGTCCTGTATTTTCACAAAATAAAAAGAACTGTCTGAAATTGAGTATCAAAAGAGGAAGTGCTGGAACAAATTGAAAAATTAAATGCTGACTAGTCACTAAGACTGGAAAATGTTAAATTAAGAGTTCTGAAGAAATTTAAGAATGAAATAGATGAGCTGCTGGCAAGAATATATAATGTCTCAGCCAACTGCTCTATACAATGTCCGGAATTCCCCAAATGTTTTGCCCAGCTTTAATATAGCTACAACTGTTATGCTTGGCATTTGTTATTCCCATAATCTATCTTTAGTTCCAAAGTAAAAACTGTGTGAAATTACAATAAAAGGTATACTGAAGAAATGTCTCAAGGAGTAAAAATTAAACATACAACTACACTGGTTGACATGAGGGAGAAGAAAAGCTTGTGTTTCACTGTGTTTTTTTAGAATTTATGAGTGTGACAAAAAAACAGAGGATGAAGGAGAAACAATTAATGTATTTTAGTAGAATGTTCTAAAAGCTTCTGACAAAATTTCTCAAAAGATACTATTAAGGAAATCGAGTTGTAAAGTACTTTCAAGGATCAAAACTGTCTAAGACAAAACTAAACATTTACAGACAGATGATGGGCTTTCAAGAGGAAGATTTATACTGGTGTGCTTCTGAGACAACTAAACTGGCTTGCATTTCATTTATGAAGATCTGTAAAATGGCTATATAATAAAATTACTAAATTTTCAGATGTTCTGCAATATTTAAATTATCTGTAAATGGAATTAATATACTTTTCAACTGTTACACGGAATTTACTTTAATAAGCAGAATATTTCCTCATCTTCCTTTTACTCCTTATTTTCACCAAAACTCCTGCCTGTACTGACATATTTCTATTATTTTTCTTTGTTGCTTGGTACAATGTAATCTAATGTGAGGCTCAGTCAGTCACAATATCATACAAGAAACCTAGATGAGGGAAGTGAGAAGCTTGATAAGTCAAACCCTGCCAGATGGCTAGGTAGGTGCTCAGTTTCTGTAAGAAATCTCATGCATACTATGACTCATTTCTAAAAGTATTGATGCATTTTCATATTTATCAAACCTAAAAGTTTTGTAGCTGTTGTCTGTATGACTGTACGTTCCCTTTTCTGACACCCTTCTCTTTTTTCTATGCTTACTAGTCATTCACTTGTTAAGTGTGGTCTCGATTTAAACTTCATCCATCTTGAAGAGGGAGCTACATTAATTTTCATGTGACTATTCTTGGGAAGAGATCTAGTGTCAATGATGAAGTTTGGTTTGTTAGTTCTCTGTAGAACTCTATGTTTTATCATAAATCTATAAAGTAACAAGAACAATGGAAGTTATTGTAAGATAAATATAATATGCATCAAGAAAAATACATGCTTCAAATGCAATTGAAAAAAAAATTGGTTTCTACCCATCACTTTCTATATTTATTCACATTTCAGTGTGTGTTTTTCCCTCTTGACTACTTTGTTTTGAAGCTGAAAGTACAGTACGTGGAACCCTTGGCAAAGGAGCTAAAACTCAAGGGCTAGCAATAGATTTACATTTCTGCTCCTGGAGCTAAATAGTACTGCAACTGTTACACAAAGCATTCAGTTTCAAATAGGCAGAGCACTGCTGAGAATGCATATGATATGGACCGTTTTACAATAACTGCTATAACATTCCTTCTAAAGCGAGGAAGAAAATTTTTTTGCTTAGTGGGCATCTGAACTCCAAGCTCAGAATTTATCAAGACCCATATACAATGGAAATAAACCTACATTTTTGAGTGACTCTGTGAACTATTTGTATTAAGATTTGTGATTCCTTTATGCCAGTACAAATAGCTTTCTGTCATTCCCACAAGGCAATGAATTGGGCCAAAGATATAAACTGTCCTTTGTGATGCACAGTACAAGATCAGATGAAACTTGAGTTATGGTGAAAGTATGACTTTATCTCTTTGATTTTAATGTACTTTTTCATATTTTCACTTTTTTCTTACATTTCAATGCTCATATTTCTTACCATTTTTTTTTTGAGAGGTATCTATGACATAGGATAAAGATTCTATCTAAATATTAGATCCAAAAATAGCCTGGGCATCTATCTTCCATTTACGTATATAATCCTAATTTTTAGCTTCCAAACTGTTGATTGACTTTTCTATGGCCACAGAAAGGCTGCTAGAACATTGCAGTTCCTATCAAATACTTACATATTTATTGCAGTAGAGTTGCCCACAGAGAAAGTGTTCACTATCCTAATCATCATCCTCAGTATCAACAACACACTTGTTCTCTCATTTAACACTGAAGTAGCTGAATCGAGGAAAAATAGATTCAACTGCATTCTATCTACCTCTCTGAAACAATCTATATAGGAATCCTTGGTATAGTCTCTGGCAAGGTCAGACATCTGCATTGAAACTCCTACTCAGAACCAGAGTGTAAATATTCTCCCACTTCTTCTAATTACCTGCATTCAGCCTATGTGTGTTACATGCCTACCTCCAGTAAGTAGTTTGCATATATGAATATTAAGAAAAGCTCTGGGAGCTATAAAGCTTGAGCCTTGCAGTCTCATCCAATTATTTGATGCTTGTTGATACTTTTGTTACATTTTTTGTGCCAGTCTGATGTTTCTACCTCCTGGTATGTAATAGGAATCGGTTCTGGGGCCAGTCTTGTTCAATATCTTCGCCAATGACCTGGATGAGGGGACAGAGTGTACCCTCAGCAAGCTCCCTGATGACACCAAACTGGGAGGACTGGCTGATTCCCCAGAAGGCTGTGCTGCCATTCAGAGGGACCTCGACCAGCTTGAGAGTTGGGCAGAGAGGAACCTCATGAGGTTCAACAAGGACAAGTGCAGAGTCCTGCATCTGGGAAGGAACAATCTCATGCACCAGTGGAGGCTGGGGGTTGACCTGCTGAAGAGCAGCTCTGCAGAGAGAGACCTGGAAATCCTGATTGATAATAAACTAACCAAGAGCCAGCAATGTGCCCTCGTGGCCAAGAAGGCCAATGGCATCCTGGGATGCATCAAGAGGAATATGTCCAGCAGGTCAAGGGAGCTTCTTTTTCCCCTCTATCTGCCCTGATGAGGCCTCATCTGGAGTCCTGTGTCCAATTTTGAACTCCCCAGTTCAAGGGGACAGAGAACTTCTGGAAAGAGTCCATCACAGGTCATCAAGATCATCAGGGGACTGGAGCATCTTCCTTATGAGGAAAGGCTGCGGGAACTGGAGTTATTTAGTCCAGAGAAGAGAAGACTGAAGGGGGATCTCATCAGTACTTATAAGTATATAAATGGTGGATGTCAGGAGGTTGGGACATCTTCTTTTTATATTGTATCTAGCAAAAGGACAAGGAGTAATGGGATGAAACTGGAACACAAAAGGTTCCATTTAAACAAAAGAAAAACCTGTTTTACTGTGAGAGTGAGGGAGCAGTGGAACAGACTTCCCAGGAAGGGTGTGGAGTCTCCTCTGGAGGTTTTCAGAACCCACTTGGACACATTCCTGTGCGACCTGATCTAGATGGACTTGCTTTAGCAGGGAGAGTGGACTAGATGATCTCCAAAAGGCCTTTCCAGCACCTACCACTCTATGATTCTACGATTCTAGGAGTGATACAGAGATGCCTGACTCCAGACTATGGATTCTATTAATATCTGCTAGGCTCTAATAACTCTTATTAAAGATCAGCTCTGTACTATCATACTTTTTCTCCTATAACTTAGCAGCAACCTAAAAGATATCCTTTACTTTGGTTGAGTTCTGTTTCACCAATAGTAAATTGGAGTAGCTGGTCTATCAAGAAATGTAAACCAGCAAAAAATAGGAGGAATCTGTCAGTTTTTACCTGCAGAGGAAATAACTTCTCTAGTTGCTTCAAATTTCTAGGTCCTCCATTACCCAGGAGTATATAGGGTAAGGTAATTATGCATTTTGTGCCTAATGACTGAATGCTACTTATAACAAGGATTTCCAAGAAAACAGATAGGGATGTTTATATGAAGCCCTTAATAGATCAAGGAAATCCCTCTTTTTAGTTCTGTTAATGTTACAGCACACACTAGGAACAGATTGAGAGCAAATTACAGGGTAACAGGTAAAGAACATGAGATCGGGTACTTAAATTACAGGGTAACAGGTAAAGAACATGAGATCGGGTACTTGTTGGTAAAGCAGGGACAAAGGTGTAGATTCCTGAAGCAATTGAGGCCGGCCATAGATATACAAAAGAGAGTATAGAAGGAAAATAGAGATAGACAAAAGAAATAGTGCATTGAAAAATGAGTGGACCTGGGGTGGGGTGAATATCCCTACTCTCATATTTTTCTGCCACCCTGCAAATCTTCACTGAGGCAACAGATGAAAACAGTTGGTGCTTTCCATTCCCTTACGATGAATTCTTTACCCCCTGCTCCTAAGGGATGGCACCCTGCTGGTGTAGGAGATGTAATTTTCACCAACAGAGGTATATTGATCCCTGCAGCTTGCCCTTTCTATGCTATATATGATTTACTTAGGTTTTATTAACTAGAATAGCAGTTATTACAGCTTGATAACGTTCACTGCCAAAAACATGATGTCTCACAGCAGTGGAGCTGTTGAAGTACTGATCTACAATAATTTCATCTCTTAAACTTTACTATTTTGACCAGTGAAACTATGTCTCTGAAATTTAGAAAAGAGATGATGGACTCATCAATCTAATTACAACAATGTGTGCAGCTACAACAAAATATGTTGGGTTTTTTCCTGTGACTTCTCAGCTGCAGGTGGCTTTATATCTTTCAAAAGACAACCACGAATTGATATTTTTCACAAAGCTCATTTCTATTCCAATCTGTACCACTCTAACTCCACAGTTTTAATTGGCTTTCCATCTGCAGAATATAGACTTTTCTTCCTACCCTGCCAAGCCTGGACTATGACCAACCTCCTTCATTAATGTCAGTTGCCATTCAGGTCTACAGGTGACATTGATTAATTGTCCAATTAGTTTAATTATAAGGAGGAAAAGATGTGCAAAGCAACAAATGTATCAGGAATGTCTAATGTACAGTAGACATGTAGCTAAATAAGAATATAAAGAGTTTTGCAAGTCAGTAAAAGCAGAGGAGGTAGAATTTTTTTTTTTTTTTTTTTACTTTTTGTTCATCACTCAGAAAGAACAAAAGAGGTTAACACAGATCTCTGCAGCCACGTTAGAACAGTTTTTGGAAAATGTTTTAAGCATTGTTCATTTGTGAAAAATCTTGCCACAACAACACAAAGCTCATATTTTTAAAATATTTTTTATTTTGAAGCTGTCATGGAGATGTTTAATTTTGCCTTATCTATTTTTTTCCCTTTCAGTTTTGTTGATTTTTATGTTCCTGAAAAGATTATGATGCTTCTTTACTAACAGTGCAAGAAATAGAGGATCTGTGATTTTCTCCATTTTATTAATAATTCTAAACAGGACAAAATCATAGCTCAGAGACACTCAGTTTATGCCTTGCACTAGATTTTTTTTAAACTTTGTTTAAAAAAGCAAAGCTATTATCCATGGTAAGAAAACACCACCTAAGACAAGTTTAAAATTCTTCCAATTAACTCAAGTAATTAGAAATTGGAAAATCTCCACTGAACTTCTCATACTCAATCTAAACTGAAAAATAAACACAGAAGCTAGTGGTGCTCAAAAAGGTGTGAAGAAACAGAACTGACAGTGCTCACTGCTGACAAGACCATACAGATGTGTTCCTGACACTATCTGATAAGCAGAGAAGAGATCTCTACACATCCCCATATGGCACAGCAATACCATATGTTTACACTGCTAAACACTCATAGCACCATGTTTTTAAAGCAACACAGTGAGCACATCATCAGAGTTCAGCCTTGTGCAACTTACATGATTCATACTGCTCAGTAGTGAAAACAGAATAATAGCTGCATGTGCAGTGCCATGTACAAGAGCTTGTGTGGTGCAAACTCCTGGTATCTTCAGTGAGCCAGGATGTGAAAAAGCTGTGACAGAAGCCCTCAGCCTCACTTCAGCTTGAGACCAAATCAGCAGGCAATTTCACAGTCCTTACACCCACATCACAGAAGTGCAGAAAAACTCTGCCACCTGAAATTCAGCTGAAGAATAGCAGAGGATCTGCAGTTCTGACTTACCTCCTAAGAAAAAAGCAAATCCTTAAAATGTCCTGTCTCACCCCAGAGAGTTTCCACTGTAACAACTTCCCCTGCAAGCACCCTACTTGTATCCTCTTTGAATCATCCTTTGATGGTTCCTTGATTGCTCTGAAGCTGACAGTGGAGCAAAGTCAGAGGCTCATTCATTGACTTCAACTGCATTGGCTCAAAATCTTCAAGTCACATTTCCACTATCATTTAGGCTGGGTAGAGCCCAGTCCTTTGCAGTGTGAAATCTCTCTTCCCCTTTAAAATTCCAGAACCCAGAATGTTCAGCACTTTCAAGAATATGTTACAAAAGTTATATTGTTCAGCTGACTAGCTGTTAACTATAGATATATATGAAAAAAAGTAATAAAAGAAGCTGTATTTAGAATCTCTGTACCCACTGTGACAAATTATTTGATAGGAAGACTTTGAAATTGTTCAAATGTATTAAGTTTGCATTTGAATCAGTAAACTGGCCAGTGAATTATTCAGAAAGTGAAATTTCTGTCTTTCAAATGCATTGCCCATTTATGTCAAAGCTATGAATTTCATAAGTAGGATGATTTATAGTGTATAGAAAGGTAAAATATAAAATAAAATACTCACTGCATTTTACGCTAACTTGTGTCAAGTTTATATAGTCTTTTTATTCTCTAATGTAAAAATCAAAAGTTTATTCTAACATGTAATTGAATTGGTTGTATGTTTGTTTATTTGATTTCTACATTCTTACCCTGAAGACTATATGAAATTGGTTTAGTGCAAAAGGTTGTTGAAAACAGCATCCAATTCTCTTGATAAGCACACAGATTATTGTGCTAGGTTCTAATTAACCATACTATTATATTATTTGCTAAAAATTATAACAATTCTCCTTTAAAAATACTATGCAAAGATGATAATTTTTTATTGCTAAGATCTGTGAGCATTTTGGATTAAATTTCCTATTATCCAAACATTTGGTGTGAAGTTTTCTTAAAAACTGAAGGTGAAATATTTAACACAATCTAAAGCATTTGTTGACAATCTAGGTTTCAATAAAAGATTGAAGATCCAAGAATGGGATCCAAGAAATTTCACTTGTGTGGCTGGAGATTCAAGAGAATACACACTTGACTACACAAAAAAAAATCTGCCTTGAAGTCACCTTATTCCGGGTTGAAATAAGCCCTCTTTCAGATTTGTTTGCTTCAACCTTCCTCAAAAAGTAGGCTTAACCGCTCTTTCTCATAATGATTTTGACTGTTCTTACTCTTTTAAAATTTTAATTCTGAAAAGGGATATACTACTAGCCCTACCCCTTCTATATCTTAACCTATTTAATATATTATTCTTCCACTTTAGCCAGAAAAGGCTGAAGCACATCTTTCTGAGGACTATCTTAATCCCCGAGCTGTAGACCAGATTTAGGGTGTATCTTTTTATCACTGTACTTGCAATTGTTATCAGCATGAGGCAACGAATTCAAAAAAATCTCTGGGCTGCTGAGGGAAAGGAGGACAGACATGAGTGATGAGTAGTGGCTAGGGTCATCACAAGGAGATGAAAAAGATGATTCTCTGATCTCAGATTTCAGGTCATGATCCAGTATCTTGGTTGACAGTGATGTAAAGCATAGTAAAGAAACAAAGAAAGATGACAGAATAAGTATCTGAATTTTAAGACACTCTGCCCAAAAACAAAAAAAAAAACCCAAAAAATCCAAACCAAACAAAAAACCCCAAACAAGCAACAACAAACAAACAAAAAACAAAACAGGAAATTATTGTAAAACTTTCAAGCCAGAGTTTCTTGGACATACAAAGATTCTTCGGATCTAGTAGTATGAATGACCAGCATATGTTCTGTGGTCACCCAGATGAATTAAAAACCCACTTTAAATACCAAAATGTGAAGTCTGAGAATCCAAGTAGGTTATATTTTTTTATATATACAAAGACATGTGCACATGTGAAATAGTGTATTTTGGAAGTAAACAGAAAATTGGTCACACATACTGATAAAGTATAGACAGTGGTTTTCTGTGAGGTAATGTCCTTATTTTGAAGGAACATTTATTAAGTAAGGTTTTAGGGAAATGTCAGCAGGATTTATCTGATTTAAGCAGTATATTCTAGAGTTCTGCTCTGCACAGTAGAATGAAATATGAGAATGACTCACTTGTCAAGTGAAGTGACCTTGAATATCCTTTCTGAAGTTTATATATTATGCTTTGATCCTAGAGATAAGGAAAAATTACTGAGTATAGTGTTTTAGCACCCAAGGGATACTTTCTAAGTATTATGAGAAGAACCTATTTTTTAATCCCAACTAAATACACTCCGGAAAAAAAAACCAAGAACACATCATTTAAAGCAGAAACAGTCCTATACCATGTGCTAATCCTTTCTACCCTTTCCCATATGGCCTCTAGAGACAAGGAAGAATTACCTTAGGGAGGGAAATGCAGCATAAAATAGCTAGAGCTAATAAGGAAATAAATTGACAAAAGCCATAAAGGAAAATAAAGTTATGTAATTATTACATCCAGATCACCTAGTAACTGAGACAATGCCACCTACTTAAAAAACACTACCAGAGTAATGTAACTGTAGTTTCAAATTGTCCCTCTGGTATGTTCATGCTGCAGAACTGTCAGGTCTTTGAAGATGCAATGACAGCAAAACAATGCTGAGTCATCTATCCTGTGGGGATTAAGATTGGAGGCAAAGATCAGGAAGGCAGTAACAATTATTTTTACCATTGTTTATTTTCCTTTTTTACTCTATGCCCATCCAGAAGTTAAAACTTCTCTCCCAAACTGGACGTGAGAGGAAAGGACAAAAAATAAAACACATGTCTATATGACTTATTTAAACGTATTTATGACATTTTTCAACTCTCTATTTTCCCTGTTTCCTGAAACCTTTCCCAATGTAGCTCAGTATTTTCACTAGTGATCCACAAAACGAATGATGAAATATAAAATCCTCCTACTGAAGTTACCAAATAACAAGGCCTGAGAGGATACGTAATAAATAATGATCAGGCAAAATAACTGAGCTGAATTGATTGGAAAGAGGTCCAGTTAGAAATAAGTACCCATGGCTGTGCTGCCATTTTGCAGGGACGTCAATGGGCTGAAGAAATGGGCCGAGAGAAACCTAATCAAGTTAATGAAAGGGAAATGCAAAGCCCTGCACCTGGGGACTGACTAGCACAAGCAGGAAAATGATAAGCTGGAAAATAGGTTAGAGAAATGGAACTGGGTATTCTGGTGGACAAGTTGACCATGAGCCACTAACATGCCCTTGCGGCAAAAAGGCCAACAGCCTCCTGGGATGTGCTAGGAACATTGTTCCCAGTAAGTCAAGGGAAGTAATTTGTTCTCTTTATTTAGCACTGATGAGGCTATTTTCTGAAGTACTCCATTCAGTTCTGGGCTCCTTACTGCAAGAGAGACATGGAAAGAGTCTAACAGAGGGTCACTAAGATGTTTGAGGAACTAGAGCCTCTCTTCTACAAGGAAAGGCTGAGTGATCTGAAACTGAGAAGAAGGCTCAGGGGGATCTTGCTAATGTGCATAAATATCTGATATGGGGGAAGAGCAGGACTCTTCTCAGTGCTACCCAGTGACAAGAGTTAACAAGCATAAATTGCAACAGGAAAATCTATGTAAACATAATCATTTATTTTACTGTAAGGGCTGACAACACTGGAGTAACTTGTGTGACCTCTGTTCTTACAGGTACTTAAGACCTGGCTGGACACAATCCTGAGCAATCTGCTGTAGTGACCTTCCTTTGAACAGGGAATTTTGACTGAATAACCTTCACAGACACTTTTCAGCCTCAGCTATTTGATGATTCTGTAACTCAATTTAATAAATAAAAAATTGATTATCAATGTCTTTAGATGAAGCAAAGGAACAAAAAACTCCTCTAGATGAAAGTTAGAGCTAGAAGAAGTCAGACAAAAACTGAAGCATGCTCCATTTCAATTGTAATGAGAAGACAGTCTGGTTTACACACAGTCTGTGTTATACACAGTCAGAGGAAGTAGTCACAGTTGTCTTTTCTGGCCAGGCTGCTTCTGATGAGCTTCTACTCAGCATGAGGAGCAAACATAACACTTCAATCAATAAAAGATAGCCCTCTGCCCCTTGTATCCCCTGTCATGAATCCACATAGGAAATTCACTGAATGTAATTAAAAGATGCAAATCAAAAATAACATTTATGGTTCATTAAAAATCACTTATGTTCGCATCTAAGCCTGAAAGCTTCTAAATATCCTATGACTTCCAAGCTGTTTGAAACTCATTTTGTTCTCAACTTTCTTATCAGTAATGTTTTAATGACATGTGGTGATCAGAAGAAACATGAGCATCAGCTTTATATTGCTTCACCTCCAAATCTTGGTGGATTTTGCTTTCATAGCAGAAGTCTGAGAGAACATCTACAACAACTGTCAACATTGTGTGTTCTACACACACCACACAACCAAAATATGCCATTGTGGTACCTTTTTTCCTCATTGTTTTAGGAAATGTGCTATTTCTACACTGTATTGCACCAGTAACACTGAAACTTTCTCTGTTTTTTGAGTTCAGAGAACTATATGCATTGGAGGTAGTTACCTTCACAGTTGTTGGCTGACATTTTGCGTTTTCTTATTCCTCCTGGTAATGTGGCTGGCTAAATACAGGGTCAGAGCCTTCAAATGCTGTAAATCAGTACTGTTGTCTAGCTCAGGATTCCTCAACCTACTTTCTGAAGTCATACTGTTCTTTGATCTATTACACCAATGTTGTCACTGAATTCACTGAAGTTGCCTCTTATTTATAGCATTGAAAGATGAGAATTTGCCATGTTATTTTTATATCTATAAAAAATTCCTTATTGAACGATCTCAAATGTGATGAAAGGTTATATTTCCTTTTGGGGAAAAAGAAAAAGAAGTCAAATAAAGAATATTAGTTCATCACACGTGCAGCTGAATGGAATATACTGTCTATTTAAAAACCTTTTTAATTAGTTTATTCTGCTGTAAACAAATATTTTAAAAAACTAATAAAAATAAAGATAGGAGTAAAAATATTGCAAGGATATATTTTTATAAATGTGATCTCTATCACTAAAAATTGGTAATAAGAATATGTTTCACAATTGTTAGCTGCTCTTTACAGTGTGTTAACGACCTCCTTGAATTCTCACCTTCAGCTTTGTCACCAGCCTTTAAGTACAGAGTCATTAATTGCTCAGAACTACCTTGCTAATGAAATATTCACACATTTTTAGTAACCCAAACAGACACTAAACAAAAGTAAATGTTTTCATGCTTGAAGCTGATATTCCTCTACTGAGAAACCAACAAGTATTTTGAGCTAAGCATTTTGCACTTCTAGCTTGGCAGTGGTCATGTTTCAACCTAAAAATTAACCACAGACTTCCTATACTCCAGCCTATCCCAGGCAGAGACCGAGGGGCATCTCAGTGCCTTGCAGGAAATGGGACTCATGGTATCATCCCTGCAAGAGGCAGTGAGACAGCCTAAGAGAGGGCACTTAAGCAGTCTGCAGAAAATGGCAACGCAGCAAGCAGATGCAGAGAGTCTTCAGAACCAGGAGACTAGGAGTTAGACATGAAGATGAACTGAATATCATTATCATGTGACTTCTTAAGTGTAGACTTTACAGTTTAATTATCCTTTGGCACACAGCTCCTATTATGGATCTGGTATCTGCTACTAACATAAATGGAAATGAGGTGCATTGTGGCCTCTGAAAATACAGTGTGGATACTAGACACTAAAACTGTAAACCTGTCTCCTTGACTGCTTTCCCGTCATTATTACCTACCATATATGTGAGTTTTCCTTATATGCCCCTTCCTTGTAACCACAGGTTAAATATTTGATTGATGACACAGTCCAAAGTTTAATACCAGTATTATATAGGGAAAAAAACAAATTGAAAAGCAATACCCTGATGTGTTATTTTTACGTAATTGATATTCAATGTATTCCAGATTAGATTATCTGCTTGTGCTTGAAGTGAATATCAGCAAATGATGTTAAAGTAGTGGCAGGGAAAAAGAAAAAAAGAAATTCTATCACAACTCTAACTTGCCTGAAGACACACTCATTTAGCTCTGAGAAGTTATCAGTTTGTTGAAAAAAGAAAATCTGTGGGGAGAATTTTGAAAGAAACTTCACTGTAAGCACTGATAGTCACTCTGATTTATCTGAACTAAGCATTCAACTAGGAAATGGTAGCAGACACAGAATCAATATTTCTATGAATCCAAAATTGTGTGACATATTAGTTCTGAGTAAGATAGATGAGATATTTGTTGAGAGATAACATTTAAAATTACGTACCAGAAGTGATTATTTTTCTTAATTGAAGAAATGATATGAAGCTTACTATAACCAAATGGTACACCAGGATTAACTGATCCAAATAATCAAGAGGTAATCGCGTAGAAGATAAGTGGTATATAAAAACATGATTTTAATTGTGGTCTGCTGTCTTTGAATTAGTTGGTAATAGATGAAGTTTTGATACACTTATTTTGTGTACAGTTTTCTCTCACTATGAGATGGTGTCTGCTGCTTATTATCTATGTTTTCTCATTAGTTCTCAAATCATATAATTGATGAACAAAACTTTTTGTGCTCTTTACTCAGAATAGGAACATAGTGTTTAAAAATCTACCTTAAAAGCCAGTAGTATGAACTGCCACCATTTCCTCTACATTTTCCTATCTAGCCTCAAATGAAAGGGTTTTTTGGAGTTCTGCATGTGTACTTGTGAGCTCCACAGGTCGGGCTTCTCAATGACACCATCACCCTGGGGTAAGGCAGAAGAACATTGTCAGAATTGAATCCATGTTTATTCACCTCCAAAATGTTTACTACTACTAGGGTAGCACAGGGCATGTCACTTTGAGAGTATAACATAAGACACAGAAAATATGAGGTGTCCTTAGGAGATTTTCCTAGTGCTTTGTTCTGAGATGTGCTGACATTGTTCTATCATAAGAGCAGCACGTGCATCTGCTAGAGCCCCGGGGAGGAGACATGTCACCTTACATCACGAGTTACCTTTAAGCTGCTGTGAACCATGCACGAACTCTTATGCTGATATAAATGTTACTAAAATATTAACAGTATATTATATATTAACACATTAATATATTGATATAGAGTAAAATATTAATTAATATATTAATATATTGTAATATATAATCTTCACTCTGAAGTCTGTAAGTGAGCATTATCAGACAAAAATAAAGATATCGTCCCAGGTGTATTGAAAGAGAGGGAAAAAACAGGAAGAAATAACCATTAGAGGAAAAGAAATACCTTGCTTAGCTCCGTTGAAATGACTTGTGAGCTGCCAGACTCAAATGACTACTAAAAATAGCCTGTAAATATCAAGAAGATACAAGATTTTTAGTCATACTCAATCTTGCAGTTATGAAGCTTAGTCTAACTAGCTAGACTGTCTAGATGTCAGTTATGATATTTTTGCTTACATTTAGTCATTTTGTTTTTCTCTCAAATTCCCATTTTGTGTGTCATATGAAATTTGTTTTATTTAATCTGATTGAAATTGGTGTATGTTTGAAAAAGAAGGTCCATTGACAGGAGGTGGCTGAGAGACTAGCTGCTCCAGGACTGCAGGAGAGGCCCACAACCCACAGACAGCGTGTACTGGGGAGACACAGCCAGCTGTGTTGACAGGAAGCTGCCAGGGATAAGTTGAAGGGAGAACATAAAACTCTAGACATCAGGGAAGAAACTTTAGAATCATAGAATTACTTTGGTTGGAAAAGGCCTTTAAGATCATCAAGCTAACCGAATACTGCCAAGTCCACCACTAAACCATGTCCCTCAGCACCTCATCTATTCATCTTTTGAATATCTCTAGGGATGGTGACTCCACCATCTCCCTGGGCAGCCTGTTCCAATTCTTAATAACCCTCTCTGTGAAAAAGTTCTTCCTACTATCCAGTTTAAAGTCTCTGGCACAGCTTGACATCATTTGCTCTTGTCTTATCACTCGTTATGTGGAAGAAGAGATTGACACCAACTTCATTACAATCCCTGTTCAGGTAGTTGTAGAGAGTGATCATGTCTTTGTCCAGCCTCCTTTTCTCCAGACTAAACAACTCCATTTCCCTCAGCCACTCCTCATCAGACTTGTTCTCCAGATCCTTCACCAGCTTTCTTGCCCAACTCTGGAGATGCTCCAGTACCTAAGAGTCCTTCTTGTAGGGGGAGGGGGGCAAAATTAAACACAATATTCAAGGTGTAACCTCATCAGTGCCCAGTACAGGGGCATAATCACTTCCCTATTCCAGGGAAGACCCAGAGTTGCAGAGTTCTTTGTCCATAAACTGATGGGCTGAAAAATTCAGACCTCAGATGAGTTCAGTTTATCATCAGGACTGAATTTTATTCCATCTGTAAGCAGATTCTGGCACAAAACACAAGTGGAAGGAAATATATCTTTGACATTACAATAAAAAATAATTAAAAATAATTTACTCACCGGCTTTGAGTATTTTATCACATGTTAAGCATTGCAATGATTCACACAGACTGCTACTTCTCAGGGCTGCTGCAAACCATTACTAAGATAAATCACTGTGGCTGTTAGGTAGGTGAAATGGAAGCTAAGCCTTGGTTGTAAGCATTAAGTCTCGCACTTTCATGGAACAAGGATTTTGAAAGTGTTTTGCCTAAACATTGATTTGGCAGTGTAATTCTTTTTCTGTCATTTTGCCTCTGTATTCTGCAGTGGCTATGTGATCACAACTTTTGCAGTAGAACCTTGCAGTAACAGGAGCCCTTGTTCCAGATTTAGACTTCGGT
The DNA here is from genome assembly GCF_028858725.1 of Colius striatus. Classification (NCBI taxonomy): domain Eukaryota; kingdom Metazoa; phylum Chordata; class Aves; order Coliiformes; family Coliidae; genus Colius; species Colius striatus. The sequence continues at coordinate 168,315,445 of NC_084759.1, forward strand.
GTGCTTCAGTGAGTAAATGAGGCCCTGACCGACTTAATTACATTCACTGAGAAGCTCAACATGCTACCAATGTCTCTGTAATTATTCAGTATGCTGAGTGTTATTGTAGCAGCCATGTGGATCCATTATCATTTTGCTCCTCTAAATGCTGCTGATCTATCCATTAGCATAGCTGCAACTCATGCTCCCAAGGAATAAGAGAAATAATAGAGTTTAATTCCTCGTCTCTTTTTCAATTTTTCATGCTCCCTATCCATAGGCTGTTTCTCTCATAATCATTTAGCTTGTGCATGAGTCTCCATGCCTAAGTTAACTCTTATGGTTTATACATGACTTGCATAAAAAAGTTAAAACCCCACATAGAAGAAAGAGAGAGTCAAATTACCTTACAAATATTGTCTACAAAAAGATCTCTTCCACTTGGACATATTTGCAAAGTATTATTAATATTTTGAGGTTTAAAAAGATTGTACAGACAGGTAAAGAAATAAGCTCATACGAAGGACAAAAACTGGGAAAACCAGGGCTGGACAGAGGTATTTAAGCTGTGGATAGATAGTTTATCAGCTCTTCATTTTGTTCATTTCTTGTTCATAATACCTGATTAGTCCCTGACTCACATAGTAACTGACAGACACAATAATTGGCATTTCTGAGGTGGGAGACTAGACAATACCAGAAATGAATAATCCTTTTCAACTATGGTCATCCTTGTTAGCATTGCTCGTAGGAGTACCAAAAAGAGCCAGTCAAACATTCTAAAGATATTCAAGTAAACACAAAGCTCTACCCATCTAAATGTTCAGGAAAAAAATAAAAAGTAGTAAGAATAGAACATGAAAACTGAAATGACTGATGTGCTCACAAACACACCTTTGCACTATTAATGAAATTCTATTCAGATCCATTTGCTTTACCTAGCATCACCATGTGGCTACATTTTAAATATGGTGAGTTTTATGCTGGAATCTTTTGTGCCAAAAGTTTTTCAATTAATCTTATTAGTTACTCTAATTTGAAATTATTCTCATCTAGTCATAGTATTACAGAAACACCAAACATAGAAATCCAAAACCTCTTTCTAAGTAGATTTACCAGAAATCCCCTTTTGTCATTCATTGTTCAGATGCAGCTACTAAAGTAGTCAGAACCAAGAATTGCTGAAGGTCAGCCTTTCCATTTGATTAAAGGGTTTGTAGTGTAAGGACCAAAATTTCTTCTGGTGTAAACAATCATAAATCATTGACTTGGCTTTAGTGATTGCTGTCAAACTTATCTAAATTTTCCATCTCCAGCAGGTAAAATATAAACATGCACAAAAATTTTAAAATCACTGTTACATAAAACTGACAGAAGAATTCAAACTGAAATTCAAGTTTTGCACTGAGAGATCTCGTGAAACCATATATACTACATAAAAACATAGAGAGAGTACATATGTACAATAATACAACTTCAATCTGTACATACTTCTATCCTCTTATTTTATTTTTTTCTCAAGCTTCTGAGGCAAGAACTCTTCCCCAAAATATTACGCTAAAAATAATAGTTACTGTAAAAATGAAAATTATAGAGAATTAACATAGTTCATTGCTGCTTTCAAGGGGATTATAAACACAAGTAAATTAAAGAAAAAAGAAATATCATTCTTGGTTAAGAACTATTATTTATCAATCTTTATACCTAAAAGAGGGATTCTTTGTGGAACTAGCACTTCTTCTAACATAATAACACAACCCTTAAATATCTGAACCGCAGAAAGCATTTTTTCTTTTACTGCTTTTTGGTTTGTCTCAGGTTTTTTTTTTCAGAAGTGATGAAAAAACCTCAATAGAACATTTGTTCCTTTCATCTTTTCTACCATTATATCTTATGATCTATCTTATTTTATACATTTTCCTTTGATGAACCTCAGCTTGGGCAATACATGATATAGATCCATTTCTAATAGCACTATGAGGACAAAAGTCCCAATTTTAATTAAAGCTCAATCAAGCCTCCTGCCTAGAATACATGTCAGTTTAAACCATTGCTGTTTTTCCTCTTTGGAAAGTATACTGGGTTTTAAGGACACTGGTCATTTCATGTTTACACAGAATCTTCACAGAGTGTTATCCCATCAGGCAAATGATAATTGATTGAACTGGAGCTGAAAAATTTGTAGTTGAATTTGACAAGGAGCATAAAGGGCTACATGAAGAGTTTTTACAGGTCTGGTAGCAACAAAGGGAAGATGAGGGTGTACATGCTTGCTATTAAATAGAGTTGGGGACCTGTAATAAGAGGCATGCCTGATGGTGGCAGAGAGTAAAGAGAGTGAGCCAGGTTCTTTTCATTGGTGAGCAGTGACAGGACAAGAGACAATAGGCACAAACTGGAACACAGAAAATTTCATTTAAAGCTTAGCAGAATTTTTTTCACTGTGGTTAAGCACTTGAACATTTTTCCCAGAGGCATTGTGAAATCTCCACCCTTGGAGATTTTTAAACACAGGCTAGAAACACTCCTGAACAACCTATCTGATCCTGCTTTGAGTAGGCATCAGACTGGATGATATCTAGCCTTAGCTGTTGTTTGATTCTGTGAGGTTGTTGTTCCCCTGCTCAGGCATTAGGAGATGTTGCTGGAGTGATCCATTATGCAGGTCAAGTAAAACTACTTAGGTTTATTAAATTCCACCTTTACTGATTATCTTTTACCTCAGAAAGTGCTGGACTCTGGCAGAATGAGTGAAAGCAGAGAGCTACAGGCAGCAATAGCAGCTTTACAGTCTGCAAAAGAAATCATTCCTAGCTGTTTATATGTCAAAGGGAACATAACCTAATTGAACAGAAGCTGTCTGAAGTTGCTAGGCAGTCAACAGTGTTCCCCTAGTGAGAAATACTGCAGAGGAGTTGTGATCCTGGCTGATAGGATGAACTGAAACAGGAAAGAAAGTTAGCTTTCCCCTTGTGCAACATTTCAAAACCAGATTGTAATCTATTCTGTAAGAAATAATCCTGCTTTCAGAGAGAGATAAACTATATGACCTTACAGGAATTTACCATCTCTAGTCCCTTGATTTCTTGTATAGATAATTTACTATCTATCTTGGATATCTAGAAAACAGTCAAGGATGGTCAGACAAAAATAAACAAACAAAAAAGGTAGAAACAATGCATTTTCCTAAATGCTTTCTCTAAATTGCATTAAAATAAAATAAATAAATATCTTAAAATATCTTTCTGAATGAAGCTTATATGGCACATTTGCCTCAGGCTGTGTGTGATAGTGGCTAAATTGCCTACTTTCTCATTTAAGTGGTACAAAACTAAGAGCAGGAATGATTATTCAGTACAAAAGTAGAAGTGATTTTAATATGCTTCAGCACACCTCAAGCCCGATTTCAATAGATGTGCAAGTGGTCTTGAACTGATGAGAAAGAACATGACTGCTACATTAATCATTTGGAGACGTATACTAATTTATAAATGCTTCTCTCCCCTTCAGCTTTCTGATGAGTTTGAGTTTTGCAAATAGAATGGAGAGTGGAACTAAGTGTAACAAGCAAGCTACAGAGAATGTTTTTATTAAAGGAATTTAAAAAATAAATATTTCCATACTCATTGCTTTTATTTTACGTTCCTTGTGTCTATTTTTCTCATGTTTTTAAAGGTGTATTTTAAAAGATATTTATCATTCTGGTAGTTAAACTTCTTTCCTTTCAACCTCCTCTTGTCTATCACTAAAATGTAGAGTCTTGATACTTTCTGCATTTCAATTACAGACATCATTCAATTTCTTTCTTTCATAAAATCATAAAACCATAGGATTGTTTTGATTGGAAAAGACTTTTAAGATCATTGAGTGCCTCAGCACCTCATCTATGCATACTTTGAATATCTCCAGGGATGGTGACTCCACCACCTCCCTGGGCAGCCTGTTACTAACTATCCTCTCAGTGAAAAAGTTCTTCCTAATATCCAATCTAAACCTCCCCTACTGCAACTTCAGGCCACTTCCTCTACCCGCATCACTCATTACTTGGGAAAAGAGACCAGTACCCACCTCACTAAAACTATCTTTCAGGTAGTCGTAGAGAGAGTGATCACGTTTCTCCTCAGTCTCCTTTTACCTAGACTAAACACTCCCAGCTCCCTGAGCCACTCCTCATAAGACTTGTTCTCCAGATCCTTTACTACCTTTGTTGCCCATCTCTGGACATGGTCTAGCACTTCCATGTCCTTCTTGTAGTGAGAGGCCTAGAACTGAACACAGTATTTGAGATGTGGCCTCATCAGTGGGAGACAATCACTGCCCTGATCCTGTTGGCCACACTACTTCTGATACAAGCCAGAATGCCAAGGATGGCCACCTGAGCACACTGCTGGCTCATGTTCTGGTGGCTGTCGACCAACACCCCCAGGTCCTTTCTGTAAGACAGCTTTCCTGCCACTTTTTCCCAAGCCTGTAGCATTGTATGGGGTTGTTGTGGCTCAAGTGCAGGACCTGGCACCCAGTCTTGTTAAGCCTCAGACAATTGCTCTCGGTCCATTGCTCAGCCTGTCCAGATCCCTCTGAAAAGCCTTCTTGCCCTCAAGTAGATCTATGCACCTGCTGAACTTTGTATGATCTGCGAACTTACTGAAGGTGCACTCAATCCCCTCATCCAGACCATTGATAAAGTTGTTAAAACAGAGCAGGTCTCAACACTGAGCTCTGGGGAACACCATGAGTGGCCAGTTGCCAACTGGATCTAACTCCGTTCACTGTTTCCCCAATATCAGCTCAGACGTGAGAAAATAAGATTAAAATTTACACTTTTTTTTTACCATTCTATTCCCTTTTTCATCCAAGCAAGTTTGAACTTAGAAAAGTTATCTGTTCATTACTTCAAGTCTACAAGCTGAGCAGTGAGGCAGATATTTTTCAGGCATTTATACACTGCTTTTACCCATATAAAGCGTTGAAGAGTTTTTGACCAGAATCACCTTAGTATATACATGCTGACAACCCACCTGGAGAGCAGACTTCTGATCTACTGGCCTGTTTCCCCTCCTACTGGAGATGAATCCACCTTATGTTGTCTCGGTTGTGCAGATTTATCTTCCTGCCTACATAGAATTCACACTATGGAGCTTTGCTGCTCCTGCCCACATCTCTCTTGATTCACAAGAGTCTCAGTGAGATCTTAAATTTAAATTTCATTTTAATTCTAACCAGTAAAAAAAAATAAAATCAACGTTATTTGTGTTATGAGCTCACACCCAAATTCCCAGGGAAAGATGCTTGTGTTTTACCTATGAAAGTCTGAAAACTGAGAAAAATAAGTACCTCTTGCCAGGCACTGCCCTAAAATCATCTCATCAGGGAACAGTCACCTTCCAGCTATGCTGTGCTCTCCCCTGCACATGCATTGGCTCTTCCCCTTAGCTGCAACACTCTGCCTCTCTGTACGCTGCTCAGCAGTAGCTAACACCTGGCACCTAAGAAACAGTCTGTAAAAAATGAGACGGTGGATTTTTCTGTTTCCTTCTGTGCAAAAATGTAGTGATGTGGAACCAATAGGCAAACATGAAAGCAAGCTATGGAAAAGCCAGGAAGATGGGGAGACTTAGGTTAAGATAGATGAAAATTTGGAAGCTTTGAGGTAGATGAAGACATGGAGAAAGACAGCTATAGAAAGGTGTGGAAAATAAATTTAAAGATTTCAGTTTACTTAAACTGAAGACAAACACTTCTGTCAAAATGTCTCACATCTTGCCAGAGAAGAAGATCTTAGAGCCACCCAAAGGTAAGTATGTTCAGTCTTCTGGCATTGTTATCAATCAGGAATCCTCAGCAACAGACACACAGTTGGAACTATGAAGGTAAAGTCCAGGTAATATATTCAAAGGACTACAGCAGGTTTAAAGTTTATGAAATTCTTGATCCAGAACTTTGACCCTAAATAAATTTTATTGACCTTAGAATAATAGTTTTTGGGTTATACTTCTAGCCCCAATATAGATAGCTGAACTAATCTGGAACAGATTTGTACTATTTTCTTTCTTTTTCTAGTATTTTTTCAAGACTGTAATGTTTTGATAAAAATAGAAATGCTCTTTTGGGAGCACATCCAAACTCTTCTCTGGAGGGTTTGTCACAAAGACAAAAGTGCTTTCAATGTTCATCTTTCAATTTGTGAATGGTGGTGCTTATATTTTTTTCTAAATTGAAGAATTTGTAAAAAAAAACCCCACCATATGTATTCATTTTTATCCTCCAGCCTCCTGCCAAGTAATTTTGTCCTTTTTTTTTTCTTTTCCTAGATCCTTCCTCAACCTGAACTGAAACCAAATGAAAGAAGAACAGAAATTCTAGTTCATCCACAGAAACAACCAAGAAATGAAACAAATAAATAAATAAATAACCTCCCCTAAGAAAACTAATTTTCCCAGTCCTATTTTTAAGCTACTGCGTTGTGTCTGCATTCTGAACAAAAATATACTGTGCTCTAGTTCTGAACATTACCATATGGTTTCAGCAACTACTTTGTTTCCTGAGCTTGGTGTACTGCAAATTCCCCGTTGGACTGGTGGCATGATTTCCCACTTAGGAATGTCATTCAGTGGTTTCAAAGCCTTGCTATGTACAATATCATTAACAGGAGGAATGGTATAATTCAAAACCATTACAATGAACTTTGTGAGTCGAGCTCCAGAGGGGCTTATTTCTCAGAGGCTGAATTTCTGGCAAACCACTCACTGCGTCCATAATATACACCAAGCATTGTAAAGACAAAAATTATAAAGAAAATTTTGGATGTTGTAAGTTTAGTAGAGGCACGTTAAAAATACATTGACTAGAGCTCTTCATTCTAAAAAGTCTGTGATAGATGACATCAAGTTTTCTTATTTTCATTCATTTTTATGGAAAATATCAGTAATTTCCCTGTTGCATGATGTTTTCATTATTAGGCCAAAGAGCCATGATTGGCTTATTACTGCAGGAAAAGCCAGCATTTGTCTCTATGATTGCAGTAACACTCAGAGATGTCAAAGATGTATGAACATAATACTACCACTTACTAATGTCCAGCTCAAACATTCATTGTATGACTGCAATTTCTTTCATCTTGTAGTTCTTGAAATTACAAGTGCGAAAACCACCAAGTAAATGAAATAAGAAGGAACAATAGCTGTGAAAATCAGTTTGTTGATTTAGCTGTCCTGCTGCAGATATTGTAAATGGAAAAATCCGTAGTGTAAGTGCTGTATGAGTCTCAGCTGCAGGAAGAAGAAAATCTCCGAAGCCTTTTCTTGATAAGAGAAGGGCCTTTCTTAGGTGATTTTTGTAGCACCTAAGGCCCTGGAAGAGAAATGTTAACAATCGCTTTTGCCAGTATAGCCTGCAATATTGGTTATGTAGCACACTGGCAGTGCTCGAGCATTTGTAATGTTTGGTATATTTCACTTAAAGCAGTTCACATTTCTTCAGTCAATTATGTGATGAGCATACTACAATATTATCTCTGTGACTCATTTTTTCTCACTATTTTTTCTTTAATTTAGAGTTTGCATAGCATCTCAGATGCAGCACTGACAAAATCCAGCAATGCCTCCATGCAGAACTATGACACAGCAATACTAGGTTCCAGCTAGGCATGGGTACAGATAGTATCACCATGAAAGAGAAGATTGGTTTCATTTTCACTTCTCCCCTTTAAATCTACATTCACCAGCACACTGGGGATGATGAGGTGATTATTCCTGTGACAAGCACAGCTTCACAGGCAATCATGGCAATGTATTTCTGACTGCAATCCCAGGACCAGACCTATGCATGTTAGAAACCATGCACCACAAACTGTCATTGTTTGTCTGCTTTTTATCAAGAAATGCTGTCTCTCCTTTCTATAATTTGACTCTAACTTCTTTTCAAAATATTCTGCCTACCTGTACTGCTTGAATTCCCTCTGCAGACAGACTGATGCTTTATGCAGCTTGTTTCTTTATTCGTTTTTCACTCTCATGCCCATTTTAAATTGGTCCCTATTAGTTTTGCATTTGTTCTGAAGTCATGATTGGTTTTTAAATAACTTTCTGATGCTATCGTTTTGAGGGCATAGTTTCTCCAATCTGACTAGTTGCTTTTTGCTTTGTTTCGTCACACTTAATATTCTATGTGCAAATAATATTAGTGGTGCAATCTGTGCCAGTCAAGCACTACAGTGAGAACATAGGTAGATGTCAGTCATTTAAATTGAATACCTGTCCATATAAAATGACAACTGATGAGGAACACAAATGAAGCAGATACTCAAAGAAGTGAAATAAAACTTGAGTCAAGACTAGCAGTGTATTAAAATTATTTCAATAATGAAAGATAAGCTGTGAAACAGAAGGGAAAAAAAAAGCGTGCATGTGAATATATTTAAATTTATGCTCTTTTATACATACATATATGTGTTTATGTGTGTATATATATGATATTTAAAAGAGAGTAATATTCTTGGATTACAATGAAATGTTTATATTTGTGCATAGAATAAATGTAACTCCTAAGTTGAAATAGTTTAGACTTTGCTACTGAAATGCTAGTAGGCTTAAAACCATGAACATTAACACAGATAATGGATTTCATGCTGTGCTCTGGTACATTGGAGAGTGCTACCTATAGCTATTACTGGTTGAAAGGAAGATAAAGGTTCCTATTTTCTGAATAGGAATCCTTGCCTTCAGTGAAGTAGGATTCCCAGCTTCATTTGAAAAGAAAGTGTCTAAATCTGCCAGATATGGAGAGAGGTGATTTCAAAGGGAATTACTCAGATTTGGGGAGGAAAGATTAGAATTTGTCCTCATCTTACTTAAAAGATTTTATTTTAAAATAACTGCTGGATATCAACTAATAATTTATCAATGTGTCTTTATCAATGCCACGTAGCCTGCTTTTAAGCTTATTCTTTGTTCTTTATCAACTTATTCTAAGCCTGTGATTTGCCTTGCATTACCTATATGTCCTTAAGATTTTATTTGCTTCTTAGGCCATTACAATCTGATTTTCAAATGTCAAAGGTTGAAAATTTCCAAAGGTTAATGATCATTTCCTGAATTTTTTTCTAAATATCATATAAAGTTCTTTAAGTCAGCTGTGTAAAATATTATTCCCTTCTTCTATATGAGAATTCCTTGGAAGAAGGAAAGCTCTTGACAGTAAGATTTTGGAGGAGAGAAAATTTCATTAGAGAATAAGAACAAAGATGAAAACATAGAGAAAGAGAATGTAATCACACATACAGTTGCATGATGAGAAAATAAAGTCTATAAAGTGGCAAGCAGCCAGGATAAGATTTGGGGTGTCTGCTATACCTTTAAATATTTTTATTATATTTAATACAAAGGAAGAACTCCTTCAAGGAAGTGAAAAAATTGTTTTCAAGTGATAAAGCCCATAGTAGTAAAATCTAGAACAAAAAAGCCTGCATCATTTACTCCTTGGCATGCCTTTTGTAGTCAGTTCCCAGTCCCTGCAGAGAACTAGGAGCTTTGATTTTCTGGAGAAACAGATTGCCTTAAATTTGCATTGACATAGGAGGACCCAGGTAATAAGTTATTTCAGTAGCTACAGAGTGCTTCTGTTTTCTTGGCTTCTTTTCTGAGTCCCTCCTTTCTGATGAAAGCACTACAAACAGAATTTGAGGGGACCCAGCTCATCTACAAGAAGAGCCTTTGCCTGGAAGAAAAGCAAAGAGTCAGTGGCAGATCTGTGGGCAAATGAGTCAGACAAAGTCTCAGGTAAACCACTTTCAGGAAATCAATCTTTTGCGGTCTATCACAATTTCATGTTATTTAAAGCAGAACTGGCTTAGCCAAAAGCCTTAATTGAAATGACAAATGGAAATAGCAGTAGATGAATCAATATGGACTCTACTCTGAATTCTGTGCAAAAAATGTCTTTTATTAGTTTAGAGAGTATGGAAGGAAACAATCTTCAGCCTGTAAGTAATTATTGTGATAGTTCTTGTTTACTGTTTTCATTTCTCAACTTTTTATTCAAACTCATTTTATAGCCCTATAAAGTTTGATAAAACTGTATTTGCTGCTTTATCTAAGTATTGATCAGCATGTTTATAGGGAAATTACTACACCTTCTGCTCGGACAGCAAGAAATAATAAATTAAGCATTAAAAAAAACCCTTTGCATGCTGAGAGTCACATTTTATTTTATAATCTATAATCCATTATTTTTCTACAATTAATTTGCCTAAATGTGACCAGTACTTTTATCATTTATCTGCAGTTCTGCTAGAGCCTGATTCAAGTTATATCTATATTTTTAGTGGATAAGTAGAAAAACAGTAGTAATTATTATACATTAGTCTGACTGGAAACAGAGATCAGGAGAGTTGTGCCTAGTTAAGTGAAATTCAAGTCTGATATAACTCAGAGAAAATGGACTTGACACTTTTAGTCTAGTAACTAATGTCAGGACTGAGTTCATTTTGTCAAAGTCTTATTCCTGTTAGTCTCCATCCCACGACTTTGTTCTTATATCCTTGCTCATGTCTATGGTTCATTGAGAAAGTATCACTCATCCACAAAAAAGAATTGAGTACTGTTGACCTGGACATGTTTTCCTTCTTCCTTCACAGTAAAGAATGGGTGAGAAAAAGTATTCAGAATCACTGAAATACAGTAGTACATAAGTATTTTTTACTAAGCACGTGTGGCTTAGGTGTACATTGTTTTATTTTGCTATAATTTGCTTGCATCTGAACAGTGTCTTTCAAGATTGTAGGGGTTGTGTTCGACTTTTCAATAAAACCAAATAAATTTCACAAATATTTTCTTCACTTGAAGCACTGTTTTTCAAGCTTGACTTTATTAGAAGCTCCAGAGAAGATGTGTGGGAATTATCCATCTGCAATATCACTGCTGCACATAGAAATCCCTGGAGGATTCAAAGTGTAAGCTGAAGTAACCATTTTTTCATTACCTTTGTAGATCCTTTAATTCTGAACTTTTAGCGTAAATGTACACCACAGCTAAGGTCATTGCTTTATTAAATAGTTCAGTGATGAGCCCTAGGCTTTCACATAATCCAGGTCTAACAGCATGAACACAATAAGATGTCTTCTGCAAATAAATTGGGCTGTTTAAACATCTGTGGTATTGACTATCCAAAGCAATAAACTGTCACTATCTATAAACAACTAAAGAAATAATCAAAAAGAAGCCTTCTGAAAGATTTTTACTCTGAGTTTATTCAAACAAAGATTAAAAAACCTGCTTAGGGAGGCTGGTGCGAACTGTTTTACTAACCTGATCATAAAGTGTTTCAATTTAGAATTGACTACTCTTCTAGGTATTTTCTTTCACATATAAAAATCATATCAATTGGCTCATTTGCACTTTACAAAGCTTCCTCTGCTCTACTAATCTATGCTCTAAATAATTTAAAGCAACACTGGGTATATAGACTTGTTGTATGTTTTCCCCTTGGAAACTAATAAGCTATTTTTCTTACCCTAGTCTCTTCTCATTGCAGATATGTTGGCTATATTATGCATCTGATATTTCACCTGAAACCAGAAAAAAAGCAAAACTAGTGGTTTTAAGTAAGTAAGCAAAACTACAGATAGATGTATCATTTGTCTTTTCACTCATGGACTGGACAAGCTATTTTAGCATTTTAGAAATCTTCACAGTGTTGTTAAGCACTATTTTCAGCCTTGTTAAGTGTCATGGTTTGACATGGGGCCGTTTCTAATAATGGGGAAGGGGCTCTAAAGTTGACTTCTGTAAGAAGTTGCTTGAAACTCTCCCCAGCTCTGAGTCAGACTCACTTCTGGGGCTGAGCCAATTAGGCATATCCACGATCACTTTTTAATAAGAAGAAGCTGGAAGAGGACGGTTCTTCCTGTTCCTTCTTGATCTATCCTTCCTTTTTTCTGGCTTGTGGTGGTGCAAGGAGTGGGAAGAGAGAGAGAAGCAACCATGCAGACCTCAAGGTCAGTGAGAGGAGGAGGAGGTCAAGAAAGGAGAAGGTGTGCTGGAGCAGAGACCCCCCCCCCCCTTCCCGCATCCCCCCCCCCCCCTTCCCGCATCCTGTGGAGAGGACTGGACCAGTGAAGCAGTGATTTATTTGCACTTTGTTAAAGACACCATGCCAGGGACTATGCCCAGAGGAGGCCATGTCCAGAGGGAGGGACCCTGTATCGCAGCAGGGGAAGAATGCAAGGAGTCACCCTCATCTGAGAAGAGAGAAGCAGCAGAGATCCCCTGTGACAGACTGATCACATCCCCCATTCCCTACCCTAGCCATTGTTGGGGAAGGAGGTAGCGATATCGGGAACAGTGACCCCGGGAAGAAAGGAGGGATGGGGGAGGGAGATCTTAAAGTGCTGGTTGCATTTCTCTTATCATCCTGCTCTCTTTTTGCTTTTTGTTCTGTTCTATTTCTACGTAGTAGAATAAACTTTCCTACTTTCCTCTCTAAATTGAGTACTGGAGTCTGTTTTGCCCGGAACCATAATTGGCAGCGAGCCCTCCCTGCCCTTGTCTCAATCCACAACAACCTTGGTTATTTTTTTCCTCCCATCTTGCTCGGGTCTGTGCCATCCTAACGAGGATAGGAGTAGATGGGGGGCAGGGAACAAAAGACTGTCATGGTGCTTCATTGCTGGCTTTGCAAAATCATGATGTGAAGCTAGAAGTAGCTATATCTTCTGGACAGACCTCCTACATATCAGTAGCTGTTGTATTCCAGTGAATTCTGACAATACATGAGCTATACTGGGTAATGCAGACAATTCTGAGCAGTATTCCTTTCCTGATACCAACAGACAGGAGCTCTTCTTCTCTCCCTCCCTTTGTTCCACTGGTTTATCACTCTTACTTTTAAAAATGAGTAGTTTATTCTTAATATTGTTATAGAATGTATAAAAATTCAAGTAATTTTATTGAATATTTTAAGTAAAGTATTTGTAAGTATTGAATTATTTTTAAGTAAAATTTTTAAGTTAGCATAACAAAGCAAAACTAGGCCTCCTTGGTGAAGCTACTCCCAAAGAGAAGAACATGCTTGAGAAATCAGGCACAATGAAAATAAGAGTGATAATGAGAAGGATTGTTTAAATATATGCACCTGCAAGCCATAAAACATCTAAGAACAATGTTGGGAATAGTTGCTTCAGTGGAAGAAAAGAGTTTGTTATGTTAACCATTAGACTGTTCCCTGTCCTGAATCCCCCATAACTCTGGTCCAGAGCACCGGATAACATTTCTGTCCAGAGTGCCAGTTAATTAGTAGCATTCTGGTTCAGAGAACCAAATAATCAATAGCTTAAATCAGTTAGTTGACCAAGTGATTTTTAAGTATATATGAATATGTATAACTCGGTAATAAGGGACCAATCAGTAAGAGTGATGTAATGTGTAAAAGTAACAAATAACCAGTCAAGGTAAAGGGTAAATTTAAAGAACTATTATAAGTGGGCTTTATATGAATAGTAAAAAATAACAAAAGAATGTTAGGTTTAAATATCTGTTCATTTTAAAACTTTGTTGGACATTCTTCGGGAATGATCCCATGTCCCTGGTGCATCATCAAATAAAGGATGGCTCTGCTTATCTAACTTTTGTGTAGTTAAGTTTTTCTTCCCCAGCAGATTTGCAACAACATGAATTTGTTTTTTAACTGCTAGTCATCATTTCTTGTGTCTATCTTTCTCTACTAGAGAGCCCTTTGTATATATTTTCCTTGAAGGGTCCATATTTACACTAGTTATGTGGTCTCTCAGTCATTTGCTTGGTTAACAAAGCAGAGTGAGTTCTCTAAAGCATCCTCTCTAATTTGTGAACCATTCATCTGGCTCTCTCCTCTCTATCTCCAATTTTTCAGCAAATTCAGAAAAATATTTTTCTGTGTGAGGTTAAATGAATGAACCAAGTAGTGGATATCAGAGTAAAAGGTGATCCTCATTCCCACAGACTTTGAGAAGGATGTAGAGGCAGAGGGGAAGTCCAAGCAGTCAGTGATATGTCCAAGATGGCAAGACAGGTAGTTTTCTCAGGACACCCAGAGACTAACTGTTGACAAGGTTTTTGTAGACATCATGGCAAAGGAGAGCTTTAATGAGGGATTTGAAGGAAGATAATGATCACAAAAGTTTATAGGGATCTTCACCCAAGCATTTAGCAAGTATTTAGCACTGATAGAGCTTACTGTCCTCTACAGATGTGAAGATTTTAAAGGTTGCTTGGGTACCCTAGGCAGCAGACAGGCTGTAGACAGGCTACAGTGTGACAGTATACTGCTGCAAACATTCACAGCTTTTCCACACGGTTAATGAGTCAAGCTGTGGTATCCCATTACACTGTTGCCAGCACTTAACAGTGTCATTCAGAGGTAGCAGAGCCACCTCTGCCCATGGCAGCATGCTGGAGCTGTGCAGATACTCCCTGAAATGTCTGTAAAAGTGATGGATAGTGAAATACAATAGGATTGTTTTATTTACTTCCCCTTGCATCTGGAAGTTTCTTGATAATAGATTGTCTTTTCTGGGTCATATTTAAGAATGGGAAATAGTGTATTGATTTTGTCATGCCAGTGAAGAAATGTGAACCTGACAACATCTGTGGTCACTCCATCCAGCTAGCTGATCTGCCACCTCTCTGACGATTGTAATGTGCTGAAAAAATACTTTTATTGGAAGGATAGAAAAAGAAACATTTTATACAATTAATCAATATTCAGTCTGGCTGTAGCAGTTCAACTATGTGTAATAAAATTGCTTTTCGTTTTCACCCAGAATTGTTCCCATCTAGCCTGAAACAAAACCATTTTGGCAGGAAGTTCTGGGCAGCTCATAGCCACAATCAGTTCAGGCCAGTATTGAAACCTTAAGCAAATATAATTTTAAACTATCTTTTGGGATTTTTTTTTCCTAATGAAATGTTCTGCATTTTTCATTGGTCTGTATTCTGTCTATATCCTTATATCCAGACATGGCTCACCACTCATTCTATCTGCTGATTGTGAACTATATCAAAATTTGTCCACCAAACAGCACAGAAGTTGAGAAAATTTCACATAAAATCCTATTGCAGTTGGGAATCTTCTCTGATTTCTACATAAAAATATATTTCAAATATCACAGTTGTCCTTGCTGTGTCTGAACAGCTTTTCTGAGCTCTTGAGCTATCTTTGTAGACAAGAAAAACTCTTAGGTTTTGCCCCTAGAGAGTTACTCTTTGTATTCACACTCTTTTCAAACCTGAGCTCAGAGTCTCTTGAGAGCTCCTCGATCTTGTTAGTTCAAGGATAAAGGAATAGGCCTGAGCCGACAGTAGGAAGAGAAGAGGTAGAGGGAATACTGCTAGAACAACCGTGGTTATGCCTTAGAGGGTCAAAGGGAGAAGGAGGAGCAAAACACTTGGCTTCTAGGACAAGCCTACACTCCTCCACAGCTATTCTGAACAGCACAACCTCTCTTCAAATGTCGGTATCTGCTATATGCATAATTTCCAGTGGTCCATCAGATATGGCCAAGAAATGAGCTGTGTTTATATGTCCGCCCCAGAAGGTTGCCTACCCTGGGCAACTCCTTGTTTTCCCTATACCTTCAGTTGTCTCTTCCAATATTTGAATGGCATGAATATGTTATCTTATGTCACTGAATCTTTTAGCAGAGCCAAATCTGAATTTGGGGAGATCAGAGGACATCATTAGGGACATCAGTCCCTAATGTGAAAGACTCACTTTAAAGCCTTAAAGTGGAGTTCTGATGTATTGGAAATTGAAAACTGAACTGTCAGTGGGGATTTTCCAAGGTAGCAGTGCAGATCTTCCTCCCATATGCAGTAAAAATTGTCTCTAACTTGAAATCCAACATCTTTTTAGTCAGAGATAACAACTTTACCTTTTGGTCTGATACTGAGTGTTTTTGTCTCTTGGACCTCACCATCCTACATAGATCTTTTGAAATAGTATATTGGAACCAACAGAGGCATCAAAAGGCAGCCAGCCATGTGCAGTCTTTTGAGGACAAGACAGTAGCACAGACTAGTGAATTATTTCAGTCTTAATACAAACAGTTTTAAAGGCAAACTGAGATTAGAGTATGAAGAAAAAAAACCCCAAAGATCTTTTTTATTTTACCAGTCTTAACTTTTCTAGCTAAGTAAGCATCTATTTGATGCTTACTTTTTGATTACACTTTCCCTCTGTCCCAGAAATAACTACTGTAGCTACATTATTCTGTCCTTATCTTCTGAGATGCAGAGGCTGATGAGAGATAAGGTAAATAATCTGACTGGCCTATGTATGGCCTTAACTTTCTTCAAAATAATTAGAGCAACATATTAAAAAAGAAATAATTCTACTCAATAAGAATGATAGAATAATAGTCTGTCTTTTGACATGACTGTGACACTAATCCAATCATAGATTTATTTCTAGGAGAAAACAAACATCTCTCTACAGCATCTTAGGTCATCAGCTGCTTCTGACTTATCTCTTGTCCCTGGAGAGAATTTTCTTGGCTGATATTGCCTAATTATACTTCAAAACTTTGCCTTTTGGCACATAGTCATCTCTTTAAAACAAGTTCTACTATCTATTTAAATCAAGGGTCATTGGTCTATATTAGCTGATAGAAGGAAATAGTAGAGAAGAAGCTCTGAACTTCCTTCAGCTAGAGAAGAGACTTAAGTGATTGTGCTTAGGTTATGGTTTTGGCCAGACCACCTAACATCAGCCCCACTGTCACAAAACTCCCTTTGTTTTTAGTGTAAATGCTGATGGTTAGGACAGACACATTTAATATTTTACAGATCTCTACCCTCTGTCTCTTCTCCTACCATTTTTTAAGTGACAACACTGCCCACATTCTCATCCATTACACATAGTACTTACACATGGAAACTTCCCACAAATCAGCTTGAACTTGAAGAACATGGACATTAATTAAAAGAGAATATATAGAAAAGTCTGAAATTGAGAGCTGAGCAAGGGAATTGTATCTCCTTAGTTTCAACCAGATCAGAGGTCTGTTTTCTTTTACTTACTTCTGGAAAATATTTTGCATTGGCTGTACTTTGTTTTCCAGCTGTCACAGTTAGAAACAAATCTAGTTTATCTCTGGTGGTTTTGTACTTTCATTTGAAAATACCTTGTATTAGACATTTTTAAGTCCAGAGTACATATTATTTTTCAACATTCAAACTGAATTTAGCTGAAGGGAAAAAAAAATGCAATGCATTTTGTCCATGCAACGTTAACTGACTGCAAACATAAACTGTAATAAGTTTAAAAAAATCTTCTTCTAGATCAAATTCATTTTCCCCCAAAGTGTATTTGAAAATGAAAGCAAAAAGCCTTTACTTTGGCATTTTAAACTGTACTGTTGTTTTCAATCAACTGTGACTTTCCCTCAAGGAAAAGCCCCAGTTTACATTGAAGGTAGAACTCAAGCTTCAGAACCTCTGCTATTAGCATGAGTTGAAGAGTCAAGTAGGTAGGAATTGTTTCCTTTTTAGAGATTAACTTGCAAGGATTCTATCTCTTTTTGCAACATTGAGAAGACAATTTTTAATTTCCTCAAGGAAAAAAAAAAAAAACCAAACTATTGAAAACCTCAATAAGGAGGATGCCAGCAGCAAGAAGGAAGTAGATCTGACTGTGAAAACTGGATACAAACACAAAAGAGCGGTCAAGTCCTCTTCTTTACTACCTTCAGCAAGATATCAAGTCCACACAGAAAGACTACTTTTCCTATGATCAATCCCCTAGGATTCATAGACAACTGGGTTGCAGTGCATACCAAACAAGCCAGAGGAAATACGAAAACATACAAAGGAAACACAACAGTAGGGAATTTCCACTACCCTGCAGAGGATAACTAGTTAGTTAAGCTGATGATGGCAGGACTGAAGAGTTTGTGCACCTATTCCCTTATACTTCTCAAAAGAAAGGAAAGAACTGCTAATGTTGTGTTACTGCCTCCTCTAATTAAATATGTAACATTGCAAAAGCATTTCTTGGGTGGATTTTTTTTTTTCCAGGAGTATATAATTTTACCAAATGTAATCAAGAATTCGATCTTCATGAACTCATGTTCACAAAATCCCACTTCTAATTTGCACTCATATAGAGCTGTATGAGGGATAAAAATGGTTTACTTTAAAGTTGGAAAAAAGCTATTAATTTGTCTGGTTCTTCCATATGACACTTAATACTGTTGCTTACAGAAAATTTCTACTCTCTCTGCTAAATTTGATTTTAAAGGCACTCACTGGGGAAAAATTACACAAGCTAACAGAGCTCACTCTATTCAGATCTCATATTTTCCTTTCTATATCACTAAATCAATATGTGTATATTTTGTTGTTTATTTGTATGGACTCCCTTGTTACTTTAGTGTACTTTCATTTATATTTCACCACTTTCAGAAAACAAATTCTTGAGAAAAAACAGTTTGCAAAGGAAAAGTTCAGCTTAAGTTTTCAAAGGCCATTTTTACCCTTCCTGACTGTTGTATAATTTTTTTAAAAACCATGTTATTTGGTAATTTGTACACTGGCACATCACTTACTGCATAAATCTAGGCAGTAATTGTAGAATAACTTATCTAATTGCATATAATATCACTCTAGATTCTGTATAGGCATCTGTAGCTAAAAAATATAATTACATACACATAAATGTTTAGTTCTCTAGCAATTATAGCATAATTGTTACACTGTTTCTTGCCAAATGGATGTATGGAAGAATGTTTAGGTACTTTCAGCATTATGAATCTGTCTATATGTGAATTATCATTGTTTGGAACTTCTGAATTCAAATAGATGATAACTATTTAACCTCCATCGGTCTTTCTTTCTTTTTCTTTTTTTTTTTTTTAAATAAATACTACATCTAAATTGAAACTATAAATTCAGATGTCTTTAAGCACATAGTTAAGAAAAAATCTGCCTCCAAACTAGGTAGGACAAAGGTGCTCATTTGTAGTTACTTTTGTCAAACCTTTGTCCAAGTGTTCAAGTGAACAGCAAATATTTGTGCAACCATTCCAATGGAAGACATGGTACCTCATCAATTTAAGCAACAATTTCATACCATAAGAGACTGCAAAAATATACTTCTTCACATTTTTTCCTTTACATTCGTATCTATGTCTGCTAATACTACCATATGTATCAAGTATGCCTTAAACCACAGAATCACAGAATCTTAAGGATTCAAAAGGACTTTGAAAGATTATCTAGTCCAACCCCACTGCCAGAGCAGGACTACCTAGAGTAGCTCACACAGGAACTCATCCAGATGGGTTTTGAATGTGTCCAGAGAAAGAGACTCCACAACCCACCTGGGCAGCCTGTTCCAGTGCTCCATCACCCTCATAGGGAAGAAGTTTTTCCTTATATTTCTTTGGAACCTCTTATGTTCCAGCTTGTACCCGCTGCCCCTTGTCCTATCATTGGCCATCAGAAGAGCCTGGCTCCATCTTCCTAACACCTGTGCTTTATGTATTTGTAAACATTAATGAGATCACCCCTCAGTCTCCTCCAAGCTCAAGAGCCCCAGCTCCCTCAGCCTTTCATCATAAGGCAGATGCTCCACTCCATCATCTTTGTGACCTTGTGCTGAACTCTCTCCAACAACTCCCTGTCCTTCTTGAACCAAAGGGCCCAGAACTGGACACAATATTCCAGATGCGATCTCACGAGGGTAGAGTAGAGGGGGAGTAGAACCTTTCTCAATCTACTAACCATACTCCTTCTAATACACCCCAGGATGCCATTGGCCTTCTTGGCCATGAGGGCACATTGCTGGCTCATGCTCATCCTGCTGTCCACCAGCACCCCTAAGTTCTTTTCTGCTGCACTAGTCTCTAAGAGATCATTCCCCAATAGCCAGTAAAATTCACATCTCTAAAGAAAGGTGAACATGATTTTGCTGTTTTCCTAACTAAATTTCATGTTTCTCTCTTATGATAATTTTAAAAGATTGTGAGAAAACTGTAACATTTAACCCAAGTTATTAAATCAAATCTATATGTTGGAGAAATCTTTGGTAGTTTGGGGACACTTAATGTTTGACCATGATCCTTTAAGTAGATTTACTATGTTAACAACTCATCCAGAGTATAATCACCAAGGCAGAGTTCTCTCCAGTCACTGTCTATAATTACAGCATGGTATCAAGAGTGAAGGTTGAAAAACAAGAGTGATTTAAGAAACAGTGGAATAGAAGAGGAATAATTAGACAATGGAGAGCATGAATTTAGAAATCTTAAGAGGCTGAACATCCATGAGTAGAGCAGATGTCTGAAAAGGTTCGAGCAATATAATTGTATCTTTGTGAAACCAAGGGGAAACTTTGAAAAGTGGAATAAGGCAGGTTTTCTCATTTTGGTATTTCAGAGCATGAGATTAATTTAAGAATCAACAGTCAGAAGAGAAAGAGCAGTCTAGTTAATATATTATGCTACTAAAATTTAACAAGTACCATAATCCAAGAAATGGATTCATGCAGCACATATTTGACAGTGTTGAGACAAATAGACTGTTCTGAAATCTTTGACAGATCCTTAACCTGAGATTAAACTGTAACAAGTATTGGAAACCTGTCAAAATCTGTTAGAAAAGCACAGCTAAGGAAAGAAAAAAAAAAAAAGAGAGCATTACATTTACATGTTGGATTAGATTTAGGAGAAGAACATGATGATGTCAGGCTGTATAACAAACAGATTAGATTATAATGTTAGACTGGGAAAAAAATCTAACAGATCTGTCTCAGACCATAGAAAAGGGCAGAAAAAATCATAATACTAGTAAGATGACAATACAAAACTTAATCAAAGAAAGAGACCTAGAAACATAATGAGGAAAAGTAGAGACTTTAGTGGTGCTCAACCTTTCAGCAGAACCACAACATCCAAGGGAAGCCAAAATTTGACATAAAAGGGCTGAAAATACCCAAGAAAAAACAGGATTAAAACAATTAAAGGTACATTTGTGACAATAGTGTGTTTCAACAACACTCTTTTGTTATTCTAAAAGTTTGAGAAATCTTTGTTTGATATACATCCAGTGCATTTAATATGCTATCTAAAAACACAAGAAAGAAGAAGTAGTCTTACTTTCAGGTACGGATAGAAAATGTTCAGGTAAGTCATAAGAGCAATTCTTTCTATTGAGGGAAAATAAAGGTAAAGCAAAATCTTGAAAAGACAGTTTAAATTGTTGCAGGAAATGGAGTAGATATTGCAGGTCTGAAAGTGTGCCAGACTCTAAATCTCGTTGAGAGTCATAGTGCAGACATAGAGGGCTAAGAGGATGGAAAGCAGAAATGACAAAGAAAAGAGAGGACAAAGGGAAGCTACAGAACAACAAAGGTGTCATGACAGAATTTAGAAATGGGGTAGTCACAAGAACAAAGCCACAGCACTCCATTCCAGAAAATTTGAAATGTATTTACTAACCAGGATAAGCATAGTGAGAGGATATCAATTTCTGTTGTACAATGCACACACTGGTGCACATGCCATACAGATACAATCCAGGTGGATCACCGCGGTAGCCTCAGGGCAGTAGGGCTCCTCACAGCTGGATGAATTGCCCAAGTCCTGGCTGGTGTCCTGGCTTTCACACCACTGTTTCCACCTTGGGCTCAGAATTCTGTGGTGTGCTAGACTCCTGGGAATGTCTTCCAGTCAAGGAGCTTTATCTTGTTATTGTTTTCTAACTTAGACTAACTTGCCAAAGGCTTTGCCAGCCTATCACTCCAGGACAAATTCCTTTCACTTTGTCCATATTTCAAACCAGTTAACTGTTTCTATGTGAGTTTCTTTCACCTTCTGGTATATACCACCTTCAATATGTTACAAGGACTTTGTGTCCTTATAAACAGCTTTGTGTATCTTGGTTTCTTCCCCAGGCACACATAAAAGAATAAAGATGGGCAGATGTAGTTCAGAAGTTCTGAATAAGGCTGTCCAATAACAATTATTTGTGCTTGGTTTATTTTCCTAGCACATAACATAATCATGTAATAATGAGTAAGAGCTCTGCAGATGTAGTTGAGGCCTAACTTAAGTGATTTGTGTTTTCAGGTAGATATCAATACATCACACAGAAGAAAAAACATATTCTTAGCAAGTCAACAAGTTACATCAATAAAATGATAATATAATACTGACATTTTTAAAAAATGTCATTCACGTCAGAGTGAGAGTCAAAACCACTATACATATTGCATATAGGAACAAGTAAAATTTATAAACGTCCACAGTTCACAGAGATGCTTATCTATGTGCCAGAAAATGTATATTGATTTTTGATTATGATTCCCACTTACAAGAAGGATAAAGAACAAAAACCTACAACCATTAAAAATTTTATTTCATGTACAAATCAATATGTGCAGTATATGACACAAGCCACATTAACGACATATAAGAAAAAAGTTTTAACACTTCGCAAAGTGTTTATTATTTTGGGTACATTTTTTTCAGGTCCAAACCAGACACAGTCAAATGGAGACAAAGCTAACAAAATTATTTGAAGTATTCATAAAAGTTTTTTCTACTAGCCCAAATCTACTCTTGGTCCTGTTAAGTTTTATGACCTCTTGAATCTAAATTCTCAGTGTCTTCTGAAGAGATAGCAGAATTACTTTTAATTTTTAACTTAAATTCTTGTATTTTAATAAGGTTTATATGGAAAGTATGTTTTTAATATTAAAATGTCATAAAATAAGTAGTTTTTTTCTGGTTGCAATGTAGTATTTTTTAAACAATGAATATAAAAGCAAACACACAAAAAATTATCTGTAGTTATTTTGCTGTAACTGCAATAGAAGAATTTAGGAGAATCAGAATATATACAAACAATATATGGAGCTAAAATGCAGATCCCTGATGTAATCATCAAGCTGCATTAAAATGGAACAGTAGAGGTGCACCATGAGTATTAAAACCCTCCCAGCACCCATGGTGTGCAACCATTGTCCACAAGAATTCTGTCTTCACAGCATGACACCTCCTGCAGATAAGGGTAGGCAGAGAAAAGGTGACTTGAAAGAACAAATTGAGGAGAAAAGCTGTCATAAGAGCAAATATGAAACTTCTTACTTCCTCAGTT
Organism: Colius striatus; assembly: GCF_028858725.1. Lineage (NCBI taxonomy): Eukaryota > Metazoa > Chordata > Aves > Coliiformes > Coliidae > Colius > Colius striatus. The sequence continues at coordinate 168,338,553 of NC_084759.1, forward strand.
GCTCTGGCCAGAGACCTGCACTTCTAGCTCTGAGTACTTTGATGCTGAAACAGAGACTGAAAAGTCTAATTTTCTCCCTCAGAATTTGTGGACTTTCAACCAGCACTTGCTAACTGAAGTACTTAAGGTTACCCTAGAGAAGCTTGTCTTTCCCAGCATATATACATATAAAGACTGATGTTTCTAAAGCTAAAAGCTAAGCACAGAGTAAGCTCTGCATCATGTTCTTAGCTACTGAATTATTTCTGAGTAGTGCTGAATTCAGAGTTGAAGAGGTCAGGATTTGGGAAACTCCAAATAGCTTCAATTATCTGCTGACGAGTTCAGTTTTACTTAAAGTGCAAGCAAGGGTACTATATACAGCACAGGAGTTATGCAGGGCTTTCAGCTTTTATACACTATTATTTCCTGAAAGTAAGGACCATTCAAATATCCATGCACAAAGTGATTTTTTTTAATCTTTTAAAAAGTTCCATTGTTAGGCCTAAAATTGTTCAGAAATGTTTTTCCTTTAAGCAATTTCTAATGGCTGTCACTATGATTTAAAGTCTTCTACAGAATCTCTCACATAAGGTATGCCTGCCTAAATTACTTTGGACCTAATTTTAGATAAACTGCTATAGCAAGTGTTGAATAAATGCATGAGTAAGCAAAGAAAAGCAAAACAGATATTTAACATTTCTGACTACTGTTATCTTTCCAGAGTTTTGAATAGAAGTAGTTTAGTTTTGTTAATTAGGTTCCACAGACACAAAAAAAAATCATGTTCAAAGACATTACATTGCATTCATCATCTCTCTAAAAAGCTTGTCATTGCATTACCACTGGCTAAAAAACAACCTAAAGCAGATCAATGTCAGATGCATTTCTCTATAAGACACTTTTTTATTCCTTGGCATCCTAATGGTAAGTATGAGGGGAACTCTGAGGACAGATATGCTTTATTTTTCTGAGGAAAAAAAGGAAAACCACCAAGATAAAAAAAGAGACTGTGTTAGAAAAAAATAATCACTCCATAGTGATATGTACTGGAATTGCATTTGGGAGGTGTTCTCTGCTGATCTTTTTGTTGCTAAAACTTTGAGGACATTGTTCCATGACAACTGTGGTTTTCAATCTGTTCTGTTAACTTTTTTAGAAATAATGCAGCAATAATAAAATGTTCTGGTATTATCTCTCACATTGAGGAAGCAGAGGAAGAACCAAGGAAGTGCACAGAAACATTGAACTGTGAGCTCTTTGCACACTCACGGGTTCCCAGAACTGTGACTCTGGGTTAGGGGATCAAGTATTCAGCCTAAGGCTTCTATGGTATAGAAAAGGTATCTTCCCAGATCAGGTACATGTACCATAACAGGCAACTATAAAGGATTCTGCCCTAGTTACAAGGTCATGGAGAGGTATTATTTCCCTTATTTTCATTGTCAATTTAATTTTACCCTTTGTTTTATCCATCCAGAACCATAAGAATCACATCTTTTGTACTAGATATCCAACAACATCCAACTTTTTCTAACCTTTGCCAGCCACTGAAAATTGGTTTTTAGAGCTATCATTCTCCTTTTCCAAATCCCTTTGAAATCAATGGGATTTTCAGAGTAGAGTGACTGAAAGATAGGGTCCCTAATCAACAGAGAGGCTATATTTCAAAAACAGGTTCAAGGTGCAAACATCACAGGTCCCAAGATAAACAATTCAAATACTCTGCATTGGGCATTTTTTAAATGTACTTAAATGTTCCTAAGAAATCAATCAAAAGAAAAACAATTACCTTCTATAATTAAGAAACAGCTGCATTTACTATCTCAGCCATGACTCTTATTTGGTTGAATTGAACTGCTGCACAGTTCATATTGTACAAACATGGATGGGTTGCGGAAGTGACACTAACCTCACCTAGTAACTCCTTGTCATGAGTTGGTTTCTGATCTCTATCAATTTAAGCCCCTTGAAAGCTGCTGTGATGCTGCTTGCCAGCAGTAACACCACTTCAATGACATCTCCAGATCAGCAAGGCTGAGGAAGATGCATTTGTGGCCTTCCAGCCTGTCTCATGATGAGAGTGATGGATCAGGGGCGAAATGGCTCAGCAGGGGAGAAGTAATCTCTACACTGAAAGAAGACTGGTTTTATCTACACCTTCTAACAGTGCTTCTGCAAATACCCCTAAAGCCAAATGGTGTCCCAGTAATGCTGGCCCTCCTTTAGAGTGTCCTCCAGGGTACCCCAAGTGAGTCCAGTGGAGATGGAACAGAAATGCTCACACTGACAAGTTGCTTTCAGTAATGTGTATAACCAGTATCAGCAGCAACACTGCTCAGGGCAGCTGAGCTCAGGCAACGCATACTCCAAAATGCCATGGGGAATGTGACCCACTCATGTATACCTTGGGGCTGTTAGGGTCATACCAAAACTGATCAGACCTTAATAAAGGGTACTCTGGGATGACCAGTCTTCTCCAATCTCCTAGTTTGAAAAGCTGTTGCTGTTCTTGCACACATTGAAAAATATAAAATAGTCTACCATGTAACCATCCAGATGAGAATTCCCATACCACCAGAATGGGAATGGAGATCACACTACTGGGTGATAGTGACAAGCAGCTTGTTTTTACAAGTAGGAAGATGCCAATTTTGTGAATAGCAGCCTGTTTACTTTGATCTTCTTATTAATAAAACATTGAAAACAATGAGGAATATTACTTCTCATACATGTAGCTTTCATAAGTGTTTATAATGGACAAGAAAGCATGCCTCCTAGGTACATTACACCTCTACTGCAGTTTCCAAGAATATATCAGGTTGTACAAATGTTATTCAGCAGCACAAAAGCTCCAGTTACAGTAATCATTGGCTTGTGGATTCCAGCCTGCTGTGCCATCATCCATAGTAACTTTTTGTTCCAAGCTCCAGAACGAAGATGAAGCCTCTCTGCCAGACTGATACACGCTCCTGACAGCACAATCAAAGTAGCCTTGTGCTTGTTGCAGATAGTTGCCATGCAAGTTGAAATAACTCCATGATCCCATCAGGGAAGCAAGTCGTGTACCATAATGCTGTAGACTTTAGAAGTGTAGATGCAGGGGCATTGCTCCTGGCCATCCAGCCAAGCCCTGGGAATTTCAGAGAGCATCACATCCCATACTGTGACTGAGCCACTGGGCACCAACCGGGGCCAGTTGGGGCTTTCACGTTGACTAAGCTTTGGAATAAGCTATAAGAGCAACTGATCCAGCTAATACATGCTTTTAAATGAGTTTTATAGTACGTATATACAAGGATTACACACGGAGCAGACTAGGAGGATGAAAGGTAAGTGCTATGGCAAGGCTTCCTTAGGAGCACTCCAGAAAGTAAGCATGACTGAAGTTTCCTACAAGCGTGCTGTCACTCTGCAGTGTAGGTGCTAATGGGAATTCCCACATCTGATGTTCTCAGAGGATAGGCCTCAGGGAACAGTGTATGACAGCATGGTAGCCCTGGCCAACCCCATCTGCATGGGATCCACGCTCTGTCAGATCTCAAGGCAATTCATGATCAGAGTGTGCTGGTGTCACAGAATATTTCACTCTCAGGTAGCCATAGGGAGTATGTCATAATGAGCACTCACATGGGAAAAGACTTTCTCTGACAAGCTGATCAGATCCCTCTTGGGTGGTTAGGGTGTGATTCATCACTCTCTGCTGCTCTACCTTTGTAACAGAGCAGCTTTAATTTAATTTAATTTCATATGGAAAACCAGTGCAAAATAGAAATAAATCAAGTGCTCTGTATTTACATAAAGACCAACATCCTCAACCAAAAAAAAAAAAAACTGGAGCGGTTTTGCTAAAGTCGATTGAGTTGTACTCATTTACACTGGCTCAAGCTCTGCTATAATATTTTAGAAATAATGGTTTATAACCTCAGATAATGTATACCATAACAACTCCATCAAATTCGTACATCAGCCTTGGATCTGCCTTTTATTGAAATGAGCATGTTAGAATTCCCCTTTGGTTTGTTTAAAATGTTTTAAAACAATAACCAGGTTATTGATTGGTATGCAACTAACCCAGAGCTGTAGTAGTTCAGATGCTGCCTGCTTTCTCACTGCAATTGGTATATGTTTGTACCCATCAACACAATAAAAGTGTTTCTGAACAGATAGAATCGGTAGTAAGGAAGTAAATCTGTCTTATGACACTCTTTCATCAGAACTCTCACTTAGCCAAATTTCAGAGTGAATATTGCATGTAGATTTTGTCCTGTGAAGCACAAAGTCCCATTTCTGTTGGTTTCAGGTTTTTTCTTTAGCTTCTTTAGCAAAACTGAACATAGTATTTGAGGTGGAACATCTTTCATACAAGGAAAGGCTGTGGGAACTGGGGCTTTTAGTCTGGAGAAGAGGAGATTGAGGGTGGGTGTCAGGAGGTTGGGACATCCCTTTTTTCTACTGAGGCTAGCAACAGGAAAAGCAGTAGTGGGATGAAGCTGGAACACAAAAAGTTCCACTTAAACATAAGGAAAAACTATTTCACTGTGAGGGTGAGGGAGCAGTGGCACAGGCTGCCCAGAGGGGTTGTGGGGTCTCCTTCCTTGAAGGTCTTCAAGACCTGCCTGGACATGTTGCTATACAGCCTGATCTAAGTGAATCTGTTTTAGCAGGGGGATTGGACTAGATGGTCTCTAAAAGTCCCTTCCAACCCCTACCATTCTATGATTCTATGATTCGATAAATATTTCTTACACCTTAGAAGCTTATTGATTGGTACGAAAAGAAGAAATCCATAAATAAGAAATTGAAGTTTTTGTGATGTTCACAGGTTTTTGGAATGTTTAAGGTCTTCCTTCTTAGGTTGGTTTCTGAGCAGAAGATACTTTACATCATATGATGTACACCATATGAAGATACTTTACATCATACATTACATACACTTCTTCAAACTGTGTAGGTGAGCTGCATTTGCATGGAGATGGTAAAACTAAGTATCAACTACCTGGCCCATTTTCTCCACTCTACACTACTTAAATCTCTGTGCTATGACGACTATTGTTACTGAATTAGCGCATTGTCTCCAATAATGTATTAGACACATTAGAGAAATTCTAGCCACGTTCAGAAATAGTATACAATCTCAGGCATACTATCTACAGATGCTCAGGCATGGGGATAAATTCAGATGACTGAGTCTGGTTCTTTTGAACTCAACTGGACTGCTTAAGTGAGCAAATTAACTCATAAATTAAACATTTTTACAATGGTAAGTTTTTAATTTAGTTTAAAAAATGAAAAGCTGACCTCTTAAAGTCAAATAAAGGATTAGGGACATTGATTTTTGGAATTTTACCTCAACTGTAACAGATGAGCAGGTCCAGGTGAAAGAAATGCTAATTAAAATAAATGAAGAGATGACAATAATAAAAAGGTAAACTCAGTTGCTCAGCTGAGGCACATGATTGTTACAATGAGCCAGTTGAATCCAGTTATATGTTCCATTGTTGTTTTTTTTCTTAAGGAAATACGTATTGCAGTAAAATATAGGAGAAGATAAAGAAGTCAGAAGAGTCCATAACAAAGACTTTCTTCTGTCCACCGTAAAATACAGGGATTTCTAAGAACAGCTGCAACCAGTGAGAAGTCAATGCCAATCAAACCTGTGCAGGGAAGCAATACTGAGGATAAAGAGGCATAGCTAAAATGGCTTCATCATGAGCAATTGCAGCAATGATCTTGCTTAGGTATGTCAGGGAAATATGAGTCACTCTACCAGCTTCAGCCAAACGATTCTGATTAACCAACAAGAGAGTAACCTAGTGGGTCAAAACTGTTTAATATTTTTTCATGGGTTTGTGGGATATATTTGAATCATTGTTTTCATATTTAAAACCTTCAATACATTTGAAACCAGAGTTGACAGAACAGAGCTGGAAGACATTTTTTGAATAGTTAGTAATACACATCATATTTTAATCACATAACATTTGAGAGTCTTAAAAATCTGCACTGGTATCTTTGTTGATTTCAGAAGAAATAGACAAGGCATTAAAAAAATAGTGAATGTCTGTCTTGCCTCTCACAGTTTGACTCAACTCGGTATATCTACACTTCATGTTTGAGTGTAAACTAGTAGTAACTTTATATTGTACCTGTACAATGCAAAATTATGTTTACTACATGCTACATTCCAATTTGCCTAGACTTGGTACGACACAACATATGGTCATGTTATGAATTAACTGTTGTAAAGTGATACTGCTGGCAAGTTACATGGCATGGAAAATATTTGTCTCCCATCACAGAGATCCAGTTCACCATAGGGCCATATCAAATATCACAGTAGGGGAAAAAGTAATCTTCAAAAAGGTAAAAGGTGAGCTACAAACAACAAAGTTGCCATGATATGTACATATTTAAGTACTCAATTCTCTGCTTTTTTTGTCTATTAACAATGTTCATATTTTTCTTTCTTTTCACTCTCTAGTCAGTGTTAATTTAGTTTTCATTTTATTGTTTCTGGTCTTTGCAGCTTTTCCAAGTAGACTGTAAATCAAAACAAGTCCATGCTGAATGCTTCCACTCTTTAAACCCACAGGACACTAAGAGTAGTTTTTTTAATTAGAAATACATTGAGATAGGCTGCACTCTTGATTCCAGCCCCACTCTAATTACTTCTGCCAACAGAAATTTGTTGTTAGGAACATGAACATGCTTCTAATGACTTGCTGCAAACACATTGTTGACACCGACAAGTCCTCAATCTACAGACCTTACATTTTCCAAAGACAAATAGAAATTTTGAGCCTGAAAGAACAAAATTTTCCCTAACTGAACTGTTAGGATAGGCAGTCCTTTGAGTCATGCCTTAACATCATTGTATTGTGCTATTTGTGCTGTGTTATTGATGGGGAAAAAAATCTCTCTACTCTCTACTCTCTTCTCCTCCCACTCTTTCAAAAAAAAAAACCACAACCCAACCATGTGTAAACTCCACAGTTCAATGAAGTGAGCAAGTAAAACAGAAGAAAAAAAAAAGAATAAATCAATATATCAAAATAAAAAAGTAAACCATTCCCTTTTTTCTCAGTTCTGTGGGTGCAGGTGCTCCTATTAGAAGATAATCCCCAATTGTTCACTTCTCTGGGAGGCACATATATGTGAGGATTTAGTCTGCAGAGAATGAAAATGTCACATACACCTTTAGGCTTTTTTTGTATAGCTGTGCTTGATGTGATCTGATGGCTCACAGGTGTGGTTTAGAATTATCGTAGTCATGTTCAATACCTGACATCCCAAGGACTCGCCGGTGGCCCAAAAGCATAAAGTATTCTGTGTACTCCCTTTTACTGCTGCCTGTTACCATGGAACTAGTAGAAAAAAGTATACCTGAAGAAATTGAAGAGTTTATTAGTTTATTATTTTGATATGATATATATAAAATATCAATAAGGAAAAACCCTCAAAAGAATTATAGCTTTAATTTGTAAGGGAAAAATAGGGAAATTTTTTATTGATGCTCATCTCAGATGACTGATTTATACTGATATCCACAGACATGACATTTTGTTGTTCTTAATGAGCATGATCTACACAGTTTACTTCAAATTAGGAAAGGAATTTTGTCCTATTCCAAGGACAAAAAAAGGAACAGCCATTGCTTTTCCCAATTCTAGTTGAATACGCTTCAGATATAGTTCACATCCATGATTTCTAGAAAAATACATAATTTACCCTGAAATGTCTTGTCTTTGTGTGCAATTATAACTGTCCAGATTTTGAATCTTATTCACATCATGCCTCTAGCACAAACCACTGCTCCAGTCCTGCAAACATATGCCAATGCCTCACTTTATGTAACCTCACATATGCCTAAATTTATGCAGCTAATCTGTGCCACTGAACACAGATTTTCTGAGAGAAAAATTAAACGCATTCATCAATAGTTTGGGGAACAGGGATTCCTAAGAATGAGTCCAGGAATAAAATCTGCAGTGAATGTAAGTTATCTAAAAAGTAGAACAGTATTTTTAAAAAAGCATGCCTGAGCTATTGTGCAAAAGACAGGCTCACAGAATCTTATCTCACAAAGCATTGCTGACAAAGATCATCCAACAACATTAGGTGGAGAAGTCTGCAGGGATGAAGTGCTGTGATTACAAAAAGAAGAAGAGGGGAAAAAGAAAAAGATGGGACAAATCAAATGTGTTATGTTTGGCAAATTGTTTGGAAGCAAGCCATCTTTTTCTTACTGTCACTACTGGAATAAATGTGAGATGCTTTCATCTGTAACGGTGTTTTCAAGTCTGCAAAAAAAACCATTTCCCCACACAGTTGCCAAAATTATTACTTAGGAAGGAAATTGAGGAAACAGTAATAACACAATTATAACTATTCACTTTGCACTGACAAATAACAACTATCTAATTGCCATCACTGAGTTTGAACAGAGCACAGGCTTTTTAAACAGCACCTTTGTCACTGGTGAATGCTAGCCTTGCAAAGCCTCTTGCCAGTATCCACTCCTCTCCCTAGGGCCATAACTAGATGATTTATTTACGCACAGCTTGTTTGCACAACTGGAGGTGCTGGCCTGTGAAAAATTACAGATACACATTTGGGGGTTTAAATTATGAACATCTCATCTAAGGTACCTTAGGTACAGCTAACTGTGTGAGCTGATTTCCAAAGCTACAGAGAGCTTCTCCCGAGTGTCTGGAGGAGACAGGTGTTTTCATCCTATTTCTGCTGTGTGTGTGTGTGTGTGTGTACGTGTGTGTGTGTGTGTGTGTGCGCGCATTTGGAACAACAAATTGTCTTCTGCAAAGACAGTGTACCTGAAGTGACACATCCTTCCCCAGAGTTTATTACCTCCCCTTAGGTAAGCAGTAGCCAAAACCATTTAGCATCCAAAGGTTATGTGTTGCTGTGTATGAAACAAACCTATACCTCTAAGCCAAATATTAACAGACAGCTATCCGCTCAATAAAAGTCATTGATCCTGAATATTCTTTAGGAACTGAGGCACAGATCTCTCTTTTTGTTTGTTTTAAATCTACCTTTTTCAGCCACCAGTATTATTGTGATCATTGCTTTCATGAGTCACGCGTCCCACAAAATAGGAGATAAAGATACAGAATGTGTTATTATTATTAAAAACAGTGAAACATTTTTGTAGACAGATTCACATCTAATGATCTCCAGCTATTACGGGTTTTAGACCTTATGCATCATCCCTGCTTTTTTTTTCTGCCCAAGTGTCATGATTTAGGTCCATCCAGGCACAAAAGACCAAAATCAGACTCAAGTGCCACAGACCCTGGAACTCCTGAAGGACAAGGAGGGCTTAATTGCTGGTTATGGTCCTGGACAAAACAGACAGGGCTACTCAGCTTGAGGAAGAAAATGGAACTTAATGTAATCCACCTCCAACTAAAACATAACAAACAGAAATATCCAATGGAAAAATAATACAGAGTAGGGAGAATGATGGAAGTGCAACCAGCTCTTTAAAATCACCTTTTGCTCACCCCTTCTCTCTTCCTGGGCTCAGAGCCCTGAGCCCGGTATCATTACCTCCACCCCTCTCCCATAAACAGTGTCAGGGGCAGAGAATGAGTGGTGCAGTTACTCCTTTCCTGATGTCTCTTGCCATTTATTGCACTCCTGAGGAGAAGTGCTCCTCATCAGTCCTCCCTTGCTCCAGCTCGGAGTCTCCCACATACCAGGCAGCCCTACATGGGTTGCACTGACCCTAGTTCATCTTCTCAGGGTTGAGATCTAAATTACTTGCTCCCTCTGACCTGAAGTCTCCAGCTCTCACCCCCTCTGTCATGGGGTCTCTACTTCTCATCACAGGCCGCAAGAATGTCTCTGGTCTGGCATCTCTCCTTCTGTCTTTCCCTAACTGTGGGGTCTGCATGGTCACCTCCATCTTGCCCTTGCCTTCCACCTCCCTCCACACATTTCAAATTCCCGTCCTTAAATAGTGATGACAGAGGCACCAGCTGGACTGGAGGTGGGTCCGAAGCCCAGAGCCAGGGGAAAGTCCAAGAACTCTTTGCCAAGCCTGCACTGCAATTCTCTTCCCCTGTTATCAAGCAAAAGCAGCTCCTTGCAAAAACCATGTCACCAAGGTGAGCAGTCATCCTGAGAAATCTTTAAAAAAAAAGTTAAACAAAAAGCTTGAAATTCCCTGAAGAAAAAAAAAGTTCACAGTGACCATTAGAAAACTTTGATTTTAATATTTAATTATTAATTCATCAATTCAGATAGAGGTGTTTGTCTTTAAAAGGCTTGGGTCCCGTTTGTTTTGACATTACTCACTTTCTCCTCTACATTCTCTTCGATTATGTGATGTTTCACACTTAACAATGAAAACTATACTGCACAGCACATTAAGTTGTTTATTTTCTACTAGGTGATATTTCTTCTCTTTCATCTGTGAAATGTTACACTCTGTTTCCTCACATGGATGAAATACATACCACTAGGAGGAAAAAATGACTTTTATCCCTGTAAATATGTTTTAAAATATTGTAGCTTTTACAAACATACAGCTGAAATACAATTTCTGATAGACAAAGCTATAAACCCAATGCTGCATATGTTTACTAAAATGAGAAATTTTACTCTTTAACTTGTGCATAATATGCACCATAAAATAGTTCCAAAACTGTCTTAAAAGCTTATGCATTTGGAAAGATTGCACTACTCTACCACCAAAACATGTAACGGTCAGACCAGACAAACCTTGAGAAAGACTATTGACAACACAATGAGAGAGAAACTATTCTACTATTGGATGTGTTGTGACTGTTGTATGTCTAAGACCATAAAGAAGATCATAGACCAAAGTTTAATGCTGGTTTAGATGCTACTAAATTAATTCAGTCCTTAATTTTTCAATGTATCAGTCAAAAGGAGTCTCAAGATGAAATCATACTTTTGGTTAATGCTTCCTGACTGATTGTGTAATACCACAATTAGATGCAGCAACACCAAAATTTTGTCTCGGCAGACATCCAGTGTGTACTTTCCATATCCAAAATATCTGGAGATATCTATATGGCTTAGCAATGACAATCCTCATCAATCGTGAGTTTTAAAACATTGCTACACTAATCACCCCTTTGATTCTGACAGTTTCTTTTAACCTACTGTTCTGCATTAAAATAGTTGGCTGTTGAAACTTCTGAGCATTAGCTTCTACAAGTAAGTTATTTCATATATCTTGTGAAGATTGCCACTAAATATAAATGATTACTACAAATTGTGACTTAATGACAACCTGTCTTCAGAGTAGAAACAAAACAGGGTTCATATGGGTGGTTCTGTCTTACAAGCATTTTTACAAGTGTTTTTTCAATGTATTTACATGGAGCAATAAAAATGAAACTTGATTTGCTGCAATGTTCAATTTTGATTAAAAAGATGATGATTGTCATGAAGTAGAAATAACTTGAAATTGAAATGACCCTTTCAATAAACTGTGACTCTTCTGATAAAAACTGTTTTGCTTGCATCGCTACTTTCCTCTCTGAGTCTCAGCACTACAGGAAAAGACCTCTTTCGAGTAAAGCAATGTCCACAATTACTTCCTGGTGATATGTAATCAAGGAGCTTTTTTACAATTTCTTTCATTGGTACAGAACTGATCAGAGAATGAAAATTGCATTTCACAACAAATTTTGAGATTTTTAACATCTGTTTTTCTTCCTGGTTCTAATAAAAATCAATTCTGCAAATAGTTTAAGGGGAAAAATAATTATTTAGACTGTCAACTTGATTCAGTGCTTGAAAATTCTTTATTTCTTTATCTGAGGCTCTTTACTTTGAACTGACACAAAAATTTCACAAAATCTTTGGATAAAATCTCATTTAAAGTAACTGTGGCTGTAAAACCTCGTATCGCTGTTCTTTTCCTGTCTTTCTCCTCCACCCTCTCCCTGAGAAAAGCTTCAAAGATTCTACTGAAGAATAAAGCTAGTCAGAATTTTTGAGTGAATAGTTCCATTTGAGCAAAAGGTTGAGTATGGAACATAGAGATTTTTGTATTGAATGGGATGATATTTTGTATAATCTTACAGTATTTTATGAGACAAATCTCTATGTACAAATCAAGTTAACTGAAGATTCTACAGCTTTCGAGATTCCTTCACACAAAATGTACCTGAGGAATCAATACTGAGACCAAACCCTTTCAGCATCTTCATTAAATCACTTGGATAATCCGAAAACAGTACATATACTCTCAGAATGTGTGCAGGTGATACAGAAGTGGGAAGAGTGGCTGATACATCAGAAGACCATGCTGTCATCCAGAGCCACCTCGACAGGCTAAAGAAATGGGCTGACAGGAACCCAATGAAGTTGACTGAGGAAGTTCAAAGCTCTATATCTGGATAGCAATAACCCAAGGTACTAAAACAGTCTGGAGAAGAAAAGATTAAAAGCAAATACTGGACAAACCTTGTTCTGAGCATCCTGTTCTAAATTATTCATCTTTGAGAAGAGGGGTTGGATCAGATGATCTCTAGAGCTCCCACGCAGCCACTTGCATTGCATTATTCCATGAAAATTAATCAGGTCCTATATCTAATGCAAAGTCAAGTGCATTACTGTATTAAGGTGTCCTAACAAAAGTAAAGCCTTCAAAATCAAATCTTCTTCCTTTTAATATTTTAGTTTTGTCTGCTTTGCCTGCTGATCTTCAGAATTGTACTCTTTGTTGGAGATTCAGTTTAGGAGTCTTACCCTCTATGAAAAAGCATGTACTTTTTTCTAAGTGACAGGATATTATTTAGACTTTCTCAATTAGCTGACCTGTTTCTTCTAACTCTAACTCTAAATATCAGCAGAGAAATTTTTAGAAAGGAGTCAAATGGCAGTGAGCTAGACTCTTTTGCTCACCTCACTTCTAGGTAATCCATTCACCAAGGAGCTGTCATCTGAAATCAATCCTCTAGCTTAACAAAGTGCATGCAGTCTCAGAATTGTTTTCTCAGAGGATGCTGCATCTAGCAAACAAAGTGAACTGAAGCTTATTCACCTGTGGGCCATTATAACAGTGGCAGCTTGGTAGGGCAAGAAACATACAGCAAATTTAATCTACAACAAACAGGCTAAAGCTATTTGGCATAGGAGAGAAAGAAAAAAGAACAACAAAAAAAACAACCAACCCAAGAGCTAAGAATTAAAGGCAGAAATGTCTCATAGGAAAAGCTTTTCTCTGTCTCTAAGAACAGGACTCTATTTTATTTATGGCATGGGTTTGGTGGTTTTTTTCTTTTTTTTTTTCCCTCAAGTGTTGTTGTTACTTTGCCCCACTGTGCTCTCTAAATTGATTTCCAGCAATGGCTGAAGAGCGTAAACACTCTTTTTTTATTTGTAGGATGTCAAGGTGCATGCAGGTTCCCTCTAGTCTACCTGGAGGGAAAAGGCAGTGGCCTGTGCAATAAGCAGACAATCACAGAAATACTTTAGGCCTTCATGATTCTCTTGGGGGGACAAAAAGCTTCAGGCTTTTTCAACCTAGAAATGCAGAGAGATTCAAGCCTCAGTAGCTCTGTGCTAAATACTGCAGAGAAAGTGAGATACTCTGAGAAATACCAAGGGAAAATAAGGGAAAGGATCAATATCATTGGGAGAACTTCCATGAATTTGTATTTGTCCTGGGTTACAATCATATGGCTAGTAATGACAACATATTGCTATTTTCTAGTCTGTTGCAGAGATCTTGACTATCATCTAGCAGTTCCGTGACCAGCATAGCTTTACAAGTACACTTCCAAATCTTCCTCTTCAGATGTTAATCACTCTCATTCCTTTGGTGGAGAGTCTCCACGCAATGTTTTTCAGTTGATTCTGAGTAACGTGATTTATTTACAATTCAACACAAGCTGTGTTGTTTCAGAGGTGAACCAAGTGAGTATATTTAATCCCACATTAAATGGAAGAAGAGGAACATCACCTATGGCACGTTATCTTCTTTGACACGTTTTTTGCAAAGGAAGTACCTGGTAGCTATCTATATCCTGTCATCTATTCAACAGAGCAGGAATTTTCAAATTTATTTCACATTCCCTTACTGTACTCAAACACACATTTTATAAAATATAAGGTGTACAACTGCATTTTGCTTGTTTTACTGGCATTTCTTGTGTCATTCTGACATCGAAGGCTGAACGTAGCTACAATAGAAGAGGCAATGAGAGCATGATACCAACCAAACTGATCAGAACATCAAGACAAATCATGGAAGGCATTCTTTGGAGTGAAATCACTCCCTCACAGACTGATGCATGGGCATCTATAATAAAAAGAGGAACCTTACAGGTAAAGTTTCTCTTTGAGAGGCTGTTAATTGTTTCCGTGCATTCTGAACATCACGGTTTAAAAGTCTTTTCTCCATGTCTCTTTTCACTAAAGAAGACCGAATTAAATGTTCCATGATGCATCTTAGTACTACTTCCATTAAAAAAGTTCACTCTGGAGTGACATAAGACCTGTTCTTTTCCATTCCCTTTCTATCTGCTTTCTAAGAAACTAAATATTCTCTTTCTGAGACTCTGTAGCATGTTTTAGAATACAAATTTCTAGGTTTCTGGAATGCATAACATCCCAGATGCTCTGGCATGAACTATCCCATGATCCTGCTTACACCATTAACTACTTCTGCCTTCTCACTGTGACTTTGCTTTATTCATTGATTTTGCCTGACATCTTGCATTGTTTCCAAAATACTTTCAATATTTGTCATGTTGAATATCAATACTCTTTGTTATAGACATTGTGCATATCTCTGGTTTTGTCTCTTCTACTACATTTATTACAACCTAATATGGAAACCATTTGGTGAATGTTACAGGAAACAATTAATTTACTTTTCAGAATCAGTTGCATGTTTTGCATATCATATCACTGAACTTTCACTGGGTAAGTTGCTGATATACTCCTGAGGCAACCTGTTTCTATGATGCCTCTGTGCTTCTGAGGCCTGTGTGGATTTACTAATAACATTTGAGTGAAACCTTTAAGTTTACAGTACAGGAGCATCCTATAAATCAAAATAAATATCTGCTCAATTATGTTCCCCAAAACTATCTACCCTTTTAAATTAGACAATGTTATTTAGAAATAAAATTGTGCCTCATAAAAATAATTCATAAAATACATACCTGGGGTTTTTTTTACTAATAGATACAAATTACTCATCATTCTAAACCTGATATTAATACTAATATTGGTATCACACCACTGAGATGAAATCCCTGCTCATGAAGTGTTATCATTGCAGACATCTGGCAAATTGGTTGTTAACTTCTCACACAACTGAAATGCCTTTTATTATTACAATATTCTGTTTCAACAGAAGAGTGCCTATTTCCCAGTGATGAACAATTTTAATGATTTTATGTAGAAATACAGCTAATGAAAAATAATGACAAGAGACTTCTGAATTCAGTTTTTTATTCCCATTCCAGCAGTACTCATTACAGTACCACAAAATTATGTCTTATAAAAATGACACACAGGTACACTTCAATCTTTGTTTCAGACTGCCTGCTATAAATAGGAAAAATTGCACTAGTATCAGGAGAATGTCCTACAATCCTTGGATTGTCCAGTAAATAGAAGCATAAGAATAATTTATTCTTTCTATTACATTTAGCATATACACTATCTGAAGTATTCATCTTTTCCACTTACAATTCCCTCTTGGTATGAGCATCCGAATGAGAAAATGAGAGCCCTAACCTAACCTAAATTATAAAATCAGGTTAATATTACTTCTAGGCTTAAGAATATGCATAAAATACCAGAGGTACAACTGAAACCTCTTATTATCACTACCACTCTATTAAATTTTTTTCTTAAGCACCAGTATGTGGAAAAAATAAAAAATACATTGAAATCCAGTAACATACAAATGTATATGCTTGATCAGCTTAATGGTTTATTCAGCTTAATATTCTGTCTTTAATAGCAGTTAAGGATAGATGTTTCCAAAGAACGTATCAGGACTCTAGGATCCTGTCAGATGATTACCAGGCACTTTTTTCCCCTAAGTTCTTTAATTTGAGGGGTTCTATTACATGTTAAAGTGTGAATGCTTATATCTCTTTTCTGCTCTACTATATTTACCACAACGTGGAAAATGTTTTGACATTCATAGAGGATCAGAGATTTCAAGAACTTGGCTATACTTCAGGCATGGGTAAAATCCAGGTTTTGATCCTTGTTCCCAAGACACCTTATCTTTCAAGGTATATTGTTGTCGTTGTTGTTATTGTTACTGATATTGTTATTGTTATTATCGAGTGTAAAATAAATTATGGGAAGGCACAAGATGCTGGAACAACATTATGACAGTATGCACTGGTTTGACACTTTCCATTTGCAACTTTTCTTACCATTTTAAAGTGTACTTTTCTTAATACACTTAACATGTTGATAAATTTAAAGTGCACCATTAATTTCTGATAACTATATTGACAACCTCAAAGAAAGAGATCCTTACATTGATCAGTTTGTGTACAGAAATGTTCTAGTATGCATAAAAAGGCATCAATGGCTATTAGCTCCACCTGTACAGTGGTTTTTTTTGGAGCAGGTGGGTGGTAATAAGTCTTTTTATTTATTTCAGCCAATTTAACTGATTCCAAAGTATGGTTCAGTGATCTGCTTTGCCTTGGATGGCATCCACATGGTTTCAAGATAGAGATAGATTTGTCATTTTCCAGTCCCATCAGATAGTAGCTGATTTTAATGAACTTTCCTTACCGGGTCAGTATTTTGTCTGTATTTTTTCAAAACCCTGCAAAGCACTCAGTCTTGGGAACTTACAATTTAACTTATCAATCTGTTCCAGCATGTCTCACTAGAGAGCCCTCAGGACTCTAAACACAAAGAGAAGGAACAAAACAACCCTGCATGATGATAAAGTCCAGTACTTTGCTGAATTGTCTTGCAAATGCAATAAAATCTGAAACAAAGTACTCTGGAAAGTATGCAATTTTTCCATGTGCTAGAAAGAACACAATGAAGTCCAAGTGGTATACTGTT
Source organism: Colius striatus (assembly GCF_028858725.1). NCBI lineage: Eukaryota > Metazoa > Chordata > Aves > Coliiformes > Coliidae > Colius > Colius striatus. The sequence goes on from NC_084759.1 coordinate 168,355,596, forward strand.
CTGCACTGAAGAAATGGAAAAAATTCATAGCAATCTGGTGGGGTCCTGGTAAAAATGTAGTGAGCAAATTATGAACTGAAAGGAAGACAAATCTAGTGACTAAGAGAAAGTGAATTCTCTCTTCCTACATGTTCTAGAAAAATACTAATTTGGGGGATGAGGGGATTAGATTTTGAGTGGTAGCCCTCCAATTGTAAATGTAATTCCTTAGCACACACAATTTAACTACATATGCAATTTTATTCAATACATGGTCTTTAAGAAATCTTGTTTCTCTGTAGACAGGTAAATATTGATTGCTTATTTTCCTGTTGATATGGGAGAAATTACCATCAATGTTAAACTCAGTTTCAATAGTAACTTGTTATTTTACCGTATCATCAGTACCAAGAAGTCTGTGTTGAAAAGTTTTAATAAGACAAATATTTTTATTTACTTTGTCAAGTGAATTGACAGAATTCTGTTTTTCAATAATGCAGCATTTAAAGTTAAGTTGATATATAGTAACATTAACATAAAGGGAGTTTTCTATGCTTGCTGTGGTGGTAGAATACAGGACTAGTTAATTCAAAATGCATACGAAGTGTCATCCATTATTCTTTTAATACCACCATCCCATCCTGCCGACTAGCAAGTCCACTAACACAAGATCCTAAATCACGTGTAAGCTGAAGCAAATACCCTGAAGTCTAACTCATAACAGCTATATGCAATAAATTCTATTAAGCTATATCATGTTTCTCTGAGGATAAATATCATCATACCATGAATCTTTTACTAAACAGACATTCCAAAATTGCCAGGAAGGAGTCAACATTCTGAATCAGATGAGACCACATTAGGAATTGGGATACAGTTCATTACCTGTGAGATGTTACACAGCATTAGAGACTTTCAAAGGCTTAATTTGACATGACACCATCAAATTGTATAAAATAAATTATAAGAAAACAAATCTCAAATGCATTTACTTTCCAAACAGATTTGAATTTTGCACATGTATTTTCTTTTTGACCTTGTAAAATTGAAATATTATAGAAGATGAATGTTATAACAAAAAGAAATATCAATATTAATCTCTATTTTTTTCTTAGTCATTTAACTCACTATTAAATGTGAGTGAAAGAAACACTAAAACTTTCAGTACAGCAGTTATTGTTACTGAAAAATGATAACACTAATATTTTTTCTACACTAAGCTTAAAGTAAAACAGCATAAATGCTGCAATTTATTTGGAGAATTTGGCCTTTTCTGTTGTCCATAAATTACTAGTAAGACTTCAGAATGTTTTCGTATAAATGTATTTTAGCCCTTGAATTGCTTGCAAGCTGTTTGTGTTTGAAATATTTTTTTCACTGAAGCCTCCATTCAAAGTCTATTTTCTATAAAATTTTAAAGTAATAGCTCTCCTCTGAGTGTGCTCAAAACCACATTAGAGGAAGGTTTTCAGCTCAAAACGTCTCACATTTTTTCCCCCAGTTTCAAAAAAAGACCATCATGGGTGTCATCTTCAGTATTCACCAAAAGACAAAAAAATATACATAGAGACACAGTAATGCCAAAAATATACTGTGAGACAGCTTTTTAGTCTGTGAAGAGAACTACAAAGGACAACAAATGAAGCCAGAGCCTTCCTTAAGCCCTTTGTCTATTCAGAGGAGTAAATGGCACTGCTGATCTACAGAGAAAGTGACACAAAGATGAAGAGAAATCTGCTGTTCTTAAGAGTAGAGAACAGATCATTACAGTTTTGGACATGTATATAATTGGTTACTAGGAAAATCTTATAAATTCTTTAATCACCCAGTCTTTATTCTTATCCTTTGTATCCCTTTACTTTTGTTTCAGATGGTGCTCCAGTTCTTCAAAAACTTACAAAAATGTATCAGATGTTAAACCTTGTCAGAAGTCTCAGTCACCTCAGTGGCTCTCTGCTCCCAGAAGTGAAATACATTTTTGATCCTCACAACCCTTAGACTATGAACTTATACAATCTGAGGCAGGAGCTTCATTTATGCTTCAATCTGAGCATTGCTGTAACCAACCAAAATGAGTTACAGATAATAGTGTATTATATAATTAAAAATAGAACTAGTCAGATCAAGTGTTAGAGACCTGTACTTCACAAGTTCTGAAAACTGAGGTGCGGAAAATTAAAAATCCCCCAAACAATCTATTCTATTGAGCTTGTGCCATAAGACTGATAATGTCTTTTTTTGCTGTAATGTATAGAAGGTGCAGGGAAGGGGTAGTGTGGTGTGTCAGCAGCATAAAGGGCTGCCTGCAAGAGAGCTCAAGCTGTTTGGTTCTGTTGAAATCTATTGCAAATCTCTCCTGGCTTCTAGCAGTCTGGGATTTCACCTCCTGAATTAATGGGAACGGAATGAAAACAAAGTGCCCTGCCAGAATCACCCCACTCCTATCTGCACATCTGACTTGCTGTAGTCTGGAAATGAATTAAAGAAGAACATTTTTTTTCAGAGAGAGCTACATGTCATTCTGAGGTGGAATTGTTTGCACATGATTTCTAACTCCTTTTTGGTGTAATTTGAAGAATAACAGGCTCCTGAAGGTAGTTTTCCTATATTTATTAATTTATCCTTTTCCTCCTCTACAAAAGAATAATTCTTTTGGAACAAAGAGCACCTGCTCAGGTTTATTCTGAATTACTGTGTCAATGGATATAGGGTCTTTAATGGAAAAGAAAGTTTCCCTCTCTTCACCTTCTACCATCATTAGTTTGATCAGGCTCTCTCTGTGTGTAACAACTCATCAGAGAACTGATGGAAAACAGAATTAGCTGTGTAAGTTGTCTAAAGAAATGATATGGAAGACAGTGTAAGGACAGGTGCCAAGTTCCATGCTTGGAAGGAATCATCAACCTGTGAATGCAAGCCTTTGGAAAACAAGTGAAGTAGCTATTCTACAGAAATGTTTCTGGTTACTCTGTGAAAATTCATATTAACAACACTATGTTACTCAAAAAAGGGTAAAAGACAATCTGGGGCATACAAATAGATGCACATTTTATACAAATGATAAAGAAGGTAAGCTTTCATTCAGCATTGGTAGGATTACCACTGTTTGGGCACCCCTTTTCTGGATAAACATTCACCAAATTGAGAGGAAGTCCAAGGCAGACCAAGAAGCCCAAGTGGTGGTGTAAAAATATGACTTCAAAGACTGAAGATCATTTTTCTATTTATTCTGCAAGAGAAAGTTGAGGGATTGTAGAATGACATTCATCAAATTTGTGGGAAGCTGTAGAAACTAAGTAGTCTGTTCTCTGTATCTGTGAGAAAACGACAAGAAGTAATTGGTGACAAAACAGATTTAGGTTAATTTTGAGAAACATTTTCCACCCCAAGACTGATTCACTAAGGAATCAATTCTGTGAACTTTCCATTGCTGGGTGGTTTTGAACACTCATGTTAGGCATTTGTCCAGCATGACAGAACAAGTACAGGTAACTTGGAAAAACTTCTCACATTCCATTCCAGATTTATTTCACTAAAGTGTGAATTTGTTTCACTTTTTTCATTGTATTTTATTACAATTCTGCAAACCTTGAATAAACAGTATTAGTGAAAAAGGCACAGGCTGAAGCCATAATCCAGCAATATAGATTTAAGAAAATATTTCTATTTTGTCATAAAGTAAAATGCTCAGATGGTAATCACATCTAAGTTTGACAAAAGTAAGGTAAAATCAAAATCAAGTAGTGGTGACAGTGCAGCTGATGGACTGGAAAACACGAGTAGCAATTTTGTTACATTGAATGAGTCATGACTCGATCGTGTTCCTATTACTATCCTTGAGTAAATTATTAGTGAAAAATAGAGCCAAAGGCAATAATAGTGATTAGTGTAGTGAGGTTCAGAGCAGTAGTAAATAGGATTCTATGTTTACTATATTTTAGTGTGTCTACAGCATGACATTGAAAATGCAGTCACTTAGTATTTCATTCTACACTACATTTACAATATCATTCTTCCCACAAACAAAAGGTTTTTAAACTGGAAATTGACAGACATCACCTTCACTTTGCATCAAAAGAAATAAATCTATAAGACCTATTCATTTACCTGATTTTTAAATAGAGTCTTGAAAGAGATCTCCTTCAATTTTTAAATCGTATTTTTATAGGATTTAAACTAAAATTGTCTAAATATAATAATGAAGATCTGTATTGGCTAATTATTATTATGATTTACAGACTGGGAGGTATTTTGCATTCTTAGTTGTGGCACAAATATTTTACTACAGAACACCAGATACTTTATATAGTTCTTGCAAACATGTCTTATACAAATGTAAATTCTCACAAGCCACTTACTGCCAAAACTAATTTTAACTGGCAAAGTGAGGTTTTAAACATCAGGTTTTAAGTCTTTGAGCACCAAATGAAAAACCAGTCTGTCAGTTTGACACACTATTGTCAGTTTCCTCACCAAAAATATGTAAAGTTTTAAAAAGTTTGGAAGCATATGGAAATTTGAACTTCACAGCTAAGCCTCATCAAATATTGACAGCCACTACATAAAAGGTATAGATTAGTCTGCATATAGAATTCTGTATAGATAGTATATATCGCTATTGGCCACGTGCTATAGAATTAATTTGAAAGTAAATCACACGAGCGGCAATAATATAAACAAATAAAATATTAATTCTGATATTTTGTCTAAAGATTCTAACTTGAAATTCTTTCTTTACACTTTTTAATGCAAAGCATTCCATAGATCTCAGAATTTAACACACATTAGCATCTAATGTTACTAATAGGATGCTAATATGCCCTTACTTTTCATTTTCATAGCAATCATTGCAAATTGCATGCAATTTACATAATAATTTACATAATAATTGATATAATAATTCACATTTGAATAATTGATGTAAAAAAGCATACATAGGTATAATTTTTGCTTTAGTAATTATAGGTGCCTTGAAACATGAGACATTGATACATATTCCTCTTTAGTTACTACTAGATTGGATGTATTAGGAATGAGGCCTAAAAAGGAAAAGACAGTTATAGATATGCAGTTAGTGTTAACTTGAGCATTGGTGAGTTTTATCATTTTTTTTTAAGACAGTCACAAGTGTCGTGCTTTTTGTTTCAACAGCTAGATTTCTAAGAAACTTCGGCTTAAAATCAAATTGCAAGCATTATCAGCTCTCACTAATTCTGATTCCAACTGCTCAGGGCTCAAAACTCCCATTTAAAAAAATCCTATTCCATGTGCAAAATAACCACAGGACTTCTCAAAAGCTGTTTTTACCCAGTGTGTATTTTAAAGAGCAGCTCTATTCAGAGCAGGAAGAAACAACAGGTTTTCTCCCCATGTGGATAAAATGTCAGTTCTGCTCCCTTCAGTGAAGAAAATAACTGTTTAACACCTTTTATTTCTACTGGTCCTGAAAAACTAATCCCTCTGAAACAGCTGACACATGACTTGTTATTCCTGGGCAATCACAAATTATTTGCCCAGTTCTCACTGAGAGACCAAGCACTCATGCGAATACGATTTCATTAAGGTGAAGGAATAGTTGGAATAAAAGATATTCTCTTTTTCATGTTTTTTAATGGGAAAAAATGTAATAATTTCTGACTTGATTTTTGGGATCAGATTGAGTTTGAAGGACTCTAAGCTGAAAAACTGTCTTGTTTTTCTCCCAGTTAAAACAAGCACTTTCCATTTGGAACCAATTTGAAGACAGTAAATGCAGAACATTATGATACTATTTCTACAAAACTACTTTTCCAGACTGAAACTACACTTTGAAGTCAAATTTGTCAAAATATGTCAAGAAAGTGATGAAGTACCAATGGAGTCAGTACAGCAGAAACTGAGGTGAGCCATATCCTTCCATTAAGCCACCCTCACAGTCTCAATCTTTTCCCTGCTCTGAGAGTGACAGATTACTGAGGTCCAGCACTGACAGCCCTCCCTACCTAGAGAAGCTCATGGGCACAGTTTATCTTGGCTTGCTGCTCAGGAATACAAACAGCAAGTGAGAAAGGCCATTTCATGCATGTCATTCCTCTGACTATGGTAACCCTGAAGGAGAGGACTCTATTGTCTCATATAGTTGATAGTATTAAGTTTACAAGGTAGCCCTTGATTGCATATTTGTTTCTCTTGCTGCTTTGCTGTTTCCTAACAAGCTCTGGAGCTCTTTTATTAGAGTGCTGTTCTTATTGAAATAGTAAGATAAAAGGAAGTGAGAAGAAAACAACCAAACCACCAAACAAAAATAAAATTAAAAAAAAAAAAAAACACAAAGAAAAAAACCCCAAATCCTAAACAACAAATATTGCAGCTATGATTAGATAACATATTTCTCATTGAGAAAGAACAAAATGTATATATTGAGTTAGACGCAAATTAAACTAGACGGCAAGAATCAAGCATGAAGGGCTTTCCAGTTCTGGCTGCAAGAGCAGGTTTCTGTGGGCAAATGTTTGTGGCTGACATCTAGGTTTTCTGCACCATAGATTTAGAGAGTGACATGAATAAAATGAAATTATAGACTCATTTTGACTGGAAAAGGCCTTTAAGATCATTGAGTCTAACCACTAACATCACATTGCCAAGTCTACCTCTAAACCACATCCTTCAGCACCTCATCTATGCATCTTTTAAATAGGGATGATGACTCCATCACCTCCCTGGGCAACCTGTGTCAGTGTCTAACAATCCTCTCAGTGAAAAAGATCTTCATAATTGCTAATCTAAACCTCCTCTGATGCAACTTGAGCCGACGTCCTCTTGTCCTATTGTTCATTACTGTAGAGAAGAGACTAATCTCCAGCTCACCACAATTCCATTTCAGGTAGTTGAAGAGAGTGATCATGTCTCCTTTCAGCCTCCTCTTCTCCAGACTAAGCAATTCTAGTTCCCACAGATGCTCTTCATAAGACTTATTGAATATTCTCACTGCTCTGTGGGAAAACAAATGACAATATTGGCTATTTACTTTGCGTGTATTTTTTAAATGATCACCCCAGCTGGTGTTTCATCTTTTTACTTACTGGTTATTTCATGCATTTCAGTGAGAGCAGAGATGGGTTAGAATCTCCCAGTGAAAGTCTATGAAGGTTCTATAAATACTAGCTAGAAGCTGAAATCACTATTATTGTTAGCTTTAAGGACGTTTCTTGTCTGTTTAAATGAGACTATTCTTGCTGCTAACTGTATTTAGCAGATGTGCTATATTGTATGCTTTGAAGGTGAGCACTTCCAGTTTACTATATCCTATATACCTCTGTTCTTGCAAAACAATTTACAAATTTTAATATTGTCTCACCTGCTTCCACACTTGTCTTTGAAATTATCACTGTGAAGCTCAGGGAATCAGCTTCAAGATACTGTTCAAATACTGAAGTTTGTATTGCAGAGTATCTAGTTGGAAGAGAAGTTGGTAAGAAAAAGAAAAAATGTGGAGTCTCAGACATTAACTGAATCTGAATATAAGAACATGACACTTCTCTAATATAGCATGTCATTGTATAGCAAGATATCATATCAATACCCTCCTGTTGTCTGTGATAATACAAATCTTCGCACCTCTTTTATTATTTAAGACTATAACAGAGTTAAAACTTGGAAAAATGTAATTTCCTCAGGAAGAAAATTGCCTGCATATGTTGATAACACAGGTCTGCTATATTAGTCGTATTTTAACTCTTTTACAAAAGAATTGAACCATGTATCCAAAGTAAACTAAGGGTCAGTATTGACAACATGGATTTTAAAATCAGCCCACAACTGTAACAGGTACACAATAAAGTGTCTGAGGCTAAAAAGAAAAATCAGTGAACTATAGAGTTACATTAATAAATGGGTCTGAATGAAAATATTATATTTCTGGATTTTGAATGCACGTTAAAGATAAAATATATGAGAATAAAGATAACAAAGCGATGACTGGTTGCCCTATCTATTTCATATTTACCACTGCATAAATCAAAGGCTGTGTTTGTGAATAAAGCTTCATGTGTGCAGCCATTGCCGTCGGTATCTTTCTGACTATAGTTGCACAGCAAATCAAGTTTTGATTCTCCTGAAACTGGGCAAGTAATGCCAAGTATTTCAGCAGAGTCATGATTTACTGACCTTTACAACAAACCAAATGAGTTGCTTTAAGAAAGTCTGCTAATGTTTGCATTTCAAACAGGTATTTTTTGCGGAGACAAAATGAGAGATCACAATAAGATTCCGGACTTTGCTCTCGGGTCTTCTCCTCCAACAGAAATTTCATGTAAGAGATACATCATTGTAGGATCTGGATATGAAAGCTCAATGATTCTTCTTCTCAGTTGAGTGCTAAAACAATATGATGAGAGTTAACATCAAACTCCTGTCAAACTCTGGGACTGTGACAATTGAGTGCCACATCTGCCTCTGGTGCAATCAGACTGTAGGTCTATTTATTTCTAGAGGAATATCCTACCTACCTGACTATTATACAAATGTAAGTAGGACTAGCAAACTCATGCATTTGTAAATAATAGGAGCCTTCAGTAACCTGACAACCTGCCTCAGAGCTGGGCTTCAGTGGGAGACTCTGGATCAGTCTGCTGAACAGACACTGAAGGAAATTTTCAAAGGAAGAAGTGAAGTATTTATTAAACATAGGTATTACAGGGCTAGGTATTTTTTTATACACCATCTACCTGGGATATGGAAGGATTTTAAACAGGTATCTTCCCTGTACTTCTAAATTTTCACTCTAAAATAACAATACTTTAAAAATAAAACATCAGACATCCTAATAAATATCACATGTTGTAATACATATTTCATAATCAGGATTTTTTTTTTCCCCTTAAAAGCTTTTAAAGTGTATACAAGGATATGCATTTTTCAAGACACGAAATCATTTATGCATTGTGATGAAACACTCAGGTAACCACTGTAACATAGACAGCCAGGTATCAGTAACAGCTAACTAGAGACACCTTCAATCCTACTGAACATTGGTAGGTTCTGTGATACTTCCTTTCTCCCTCCAACTTCATCCCTTATGTTTCTACATACATGGAAATAATACAGAAACATAGATAAGTTACAGCAATAGGAAGGTGATCTGTGCTCTAGCACCAGCTCTCAGGCACATCACTACCAGATTAGTTATTCCATAAAGTGGTTCCCATTTTTCACAAACAAGCATGTTAAGATTATTTAATTAATTCTCACTGCCTTGTATAATAATGTTATTAGATCCATCTGATAGTAACCTCTTTCTAAGGTGATGTCTTCACCCGATCTTGTCACTAGAAAATGTATGTGAGGCTCAGTTACTGGAGACAGATTTTTCTTTAGAGTAAGAAAAAAAAAAGAAACTAGAGATGTTTTTCATATTAAATCTTCTCTAAAAATCTTCACAAGATGCACTGAAAACTGTAGGTTGTATTGTATACTTGGTCATATTCATTTGACTTCACTGAAAGCAAAGAACTAAATGTACTGCTTCTATGAGATACAGTTGTGCAGGATTTGCCATGTAATTTTGTTTTCCTCTGATAGATCTGAGAGGGAGAAAAAAAAAAGGAAAACAAAAACAACCACCACCACAATCCAGTAAGTGCAAAAACCAAAAAGTTCTTGATAAAAACAAGCAGTTCTATAAGCATTATGTCAGCCTGGGGCTGTTGCTGACTTCTACTAATTCAGCTGGCTCACACTGAAGGCTTTTACTTGGGGAGGTCAATAATGTGTCTCACTCCTCTTTCTCCAGATACATATTTTCAACAACTTCTTGCAAATTACTCTATATTTCATTAACAAATGTATTTTAAGTAACTGGGCAGAAAGTTCCATACAGGCACACAGTATGTAAGTAGTTTATATCCTTTAGAAGCCAGGCAAAAGATAGAGGTGATCCGTTGTGCAAACTCCTGATTTTCTCAGCTGATTACATTAAATCTTACATTTTGATAAATTTAATAATTTTTATAGCGCTCTACCTTCAAAGTTCTTCCTTTAGAAAAGGGCAGCAGAAAATTTATGGAAAATAAAGTTAGACTGAGTTCAGTTTTCTTTTATAGTCGTGGAACTATTAGTCTTCTGTAATATAAATTACAACCAGACCGAGTGTTTAATTTTAAAAAAATTGCAAGTGGAAAAGCACTACTCCAGAGATATTTTGATGAAAAGTTTAAATGAGAAAGAAAATTCAGTAAAAATCATAATTTTTGACCTGGTTTTACCAAAGGTGTCGTTTTTATTGTAGCTTTGTTACGCTCTCATGAGTTTGTTTGGTTTTAACAGCAACACACAAAACACACATTAACCACATGGAAACTTTCATCTTTTTGATGAACTAAACATATTCTCTTTGTTTCTCTTTCTCGCACCATTGACAACAGGCTTTTGTGTCCAACTGTGATAATGTCCTGTGTTCAGAACATACACATCATTGTATGAATCTAGCAACAGGCATTTGACATCTTGATGGCTTTCTTGTCCTCCGTGAGGGGATAAACAAACACATGCATATGCAGCCCATGCTTAAATGGAGAGAAAAACTTGTTCTGACTAGCAGGGCTTTTGTACACCTGTTATATTTAATACATATGTCAGGCACCATCTGTTAAAAAAGACTCTTTTTGTTCCCTCTTTATGCTTTAAACAAGGCATGAAAACAGAGTACTAAGATGCTCAGACATTGGAGAGGTAAAGAAAAGTGTGCTAATGGCTATCCATTAAGGCCTACGCTTTCAACATAAAAACTACATTAGAGTAGAATGAGATCTAAATCAATGGATTGTTCTGTTTCCTAGCTGCTCACTTTATTTACCCAACACTATGATGAATTCACATTACTTTATTTTCGGTGACCTAACCACAATGTGACAATGCACTAATTACTTTAAAATATTGTGATTAAATATTCAATTGGGAATTGCTGTTGATATTAACATTTGTTTTAAAGAAGTCTTTGTCCTCATGTTTTTTTTTATCTCTTGACTGATATGCAGTCATCCCTTAATTGTGGGTAATGTTGTGAGGTATTGCCTATGTTTAAAATACTCCTTTTGTGTTTGTCCAACCATCCTGATGATTAAATAATCTGAAAAACCAAACAACTCAGATAATTTTTAAATCTTATTCTTTTGGAATTTCTTTATGGAGTGTAACAATAGATACATTGTGTACAAGCCCTTTTTTAGCTAGTTTGTTTCCTATTTTGAACAAATCTAAATAAATTAAAACCTCTTGGTCTTTTTCTGAAAAGCACCAGGTATTCTACCTAGGGAATATTTTGAGGGGTTTTCCTTCATTGCCAGCTGACAAGTGGATGTAGTCATAGGTATTTACTTTGTTTTTCTACAGTCATTTCACTGTAGTATTTCCTTTGAGTCAGTCTTGGAACCTTGAAATGTTTTGGGTGACAGACCATGACTTTCTTTGTATGAGATAAGGAGGTTTTCAGTTTCCACTCAATGCAAGTGCAACAACTCTCATTACACCCTTATTCCTCCCAATGATCCGGTTTATCATTCATTTTGGTTTATATTGTAGTCAGGAGACTCCCTGAAGGAAGCCTAAATGAACGAAATAAGAAAGCTAGTTTAAATCAACATTTTGTCTATGTACATATCAAGATACAGCAAAATTATGACCCTGAATATAGACCCTAAATATTGTTATCAAATGACTTTCTTAACGTGTGAAGTTATGAAAAGTAATGTGAGACCTAACTGATTTAGTAAAGTATGTGAAGAATGGTTTTCTTCTAAAATATCATCTTTCCTGCACTTAAATCTGAACCAAAATGGAGCAATTATTTTTACTTAGTTTGTTTTCTCTTTATCTCTGATGTGCTGAGTTATATCACTGAACTAGATGACATGCAGAATAGTGATAATACACTTAGCGCTTTAACTGCAGAGAGTGAAGTCCTGCTGACTGATTATGTTACAGTAACAACAGTGAGCTGAAACCTACCCAGGAGTATTCCCATTCCAACTAACTACAGAATTATATTTGAGCTATAGAAAATTGTTGTATATGCTTGAGTAAAGCTACTTTGCTCTGTGGAAGCAACCCATATCTGGTAGACAACTGACTCAAATAGCATGTTTAGGGCTTAACTGCCCTAACAGTTGGAGGCAGATAAATAAAACCTTCTAAATACCAGTATTGTCTCTTTTGGCATCTAAGTCTGCATATGTGGAGATCCACCTTGACTCCTAATAGAGATCTTCTTATTTCCAGCTTCCATTAAAATTTTCTGAGCCACTATGCATTGGAAGAGATACCTGTTCTGGGTTACATGCTCTATTATTGTCCCAGTTTAGAGCTCTATTGTGATTTTACTATAGGTGGACAGCTAACAAGATTCTACATGAGTCCTCAAAGCTACCAAAGATCTTAAGTACAATGTCAGTAGTGATGGAGGCTGTCTCTCTAGTGATACATTTGTAAATAGAGCACATTTGAAGGAAGAGGTTTACCTGTATTCTGGGCATACCCATCCTAGGCATGTTTCAAGCCAAATTGCTGGCCCAAAGCCCTGCATCACAGTAATTCAGAATGAGAACATTTGACATTTTCTGATAATGTAGAGCCACTCTGCTGCCAAGAAAGTAAAGTTCATGGGACCAAACAGAGCTAGTAATATACAACCTAACTCCAGTATAATGGGTAATGTCCTACTCTTCTGGGCTCTGCTCCCAGGACTTTTTGTACCATCATTCCTTTCAAAAATGTCAGAGATAGTTGTGCTAGTACTGTAGGAAAATGACCACTCTAGACAACGAGAGTAGCTAGACTACAAAGTTAGTTTGAAAAGGATAAAAGCAAGGTGCTGCCACAAAATTTAGGGATTTCTCTGTTGTTTGCTTAAGAGCAAAAACATATGCATAATCCCTTAAAAGCAGATATGTAAGGTGCTAAAAAGAAGTAGCTGTCTAGCATTTACCTTCACAGGTAAATAAGAAAGCCAGTCTCCCACTTTTGATGTAATATGTGACTTCTGGAAGTTTTTTCTTGCACCTTTCCAATGACATTTATTTTAGGATGTCTGGATGTTCCAAGAACCAGATATTTAAAGTCTAGATATATGTGGGTCTGAGTTAGGTCCATTCTAACTAACTCAGGAATATTTGCACATCTCTTTAGGTGAAGATTTGTAGATTAAGTAAAGCAGGAAGCAAGTTTTTTTTACAAGGACTATTAAATACTACAATTATATGAATTAGCTTTTCAATGTAAATGAACTTTAAGTGATAGTCTCTACTTCTCAGCAAGTTGTTAACAGAGGTGTGAGTATTTTGTTTTCCTTTGATTCTTAGGCAAACTGAGACTTACAATCTTTTGTGGCAAGCTCTGCAAGTAGAAACATTTAGAAACACTTAATGCTTTTCCTGGAAACACGAACCCTACTTTTTTTCTGTTAACAGAAGAAATGAGTAGCACTCATGTCTATGTTACCCTGGCAAACTCTAAACTTCGTCATCTGTACAATTACTATGAACTAAGAAGCACAAGACAGGAGTATATGACTATTACTTAGACTTTCAGGACATTAAGTGATAGTGACAATAAAGAACAAATTCTTTCAAGAAACGCCAACAGCCTGCACAACAATGTAACCGAATTTGATGCCAAATAAGAAAGCCTAGCTTTGCCATTCATAAGTAGATTCCAAAAGTTTATGTTTAACTATTTAGGTGATCTTACTTGCTCAACACAAAATATTTTTCAAAGAGGCAACTGAATAGTGGTTATAGTCAAATTTGTAATTTTTAAAAATATTTCATTTTCATTTCACTACAGTACTCCAACTTTGCAAAGTCTCAAACTTCACACTCATGTCTCCCTTCTTCCTGATTTCTTTCTTGATAAGTATTAGGAATTTGGGCAAACATTTTAATTCTAATAATTTCATTCTAATCATTCTAGAAATTAAAATACATTATTTTGAGAACGTAGATAGATCTTTTGGCAAATTATTCTAGATCTTGAGTGCTTCCTTGTGGAAATCTTCAATATAGACCATATTTTATAGATGTTGAAAAGACTGAGAAACATTCAAAACCATGCACTTGTATTCTAAAGTTACTATGTAATCTTAAATATATGAAAAATAGTTTTAGAAGATGGAAAGAGAAGTTGTAGGTGACAATTATTTGATATTCTGGTTTGCAAAGTGAGTAAAGATAGCAGTGTTTAATTTTAGATTGGTTCCTGTCTACAGATTCCCTCTTACTTGAGCATGACACACTTAACATCTGTGACAAGCTAAATACAGCTTTAGATAAGTTGAAGCCTAAACATGTCAGGAATCTCAGAATAGGAAACATGTTACTCTGACTGAGCGATGCAGTGACAAGGACTCTTTCCACTTATCTCCCCTGTTCTGCACTTAAAATGTCCCTTTTATGGTGGTTCATAATTCATATACCATATTGCTTAAGGTTTGCCTCTGGATAACCGTCTTTTGACCTAGCTATTTTTAAGTGAAAAAAGAGGGTCCATACATGAACTGACATTCAAGTAATATTGGATTGGAGCAGGAGAAGCTTGAACCAAAGGCCCACAGAATAACGATGGGGTCAAAAATAGACAGGGGAGAATTAGTTGAACAATAAATGAGGTCCATCTTTTCTGTCATTCCTGAAACATTCATTACAGAACAAATGTGTTTATTTCTGATTAATTCCTTTTCTATAAAAGGAAGGGTTTTATGCCAGATTTTCATTCATTGTGGTTTTTTTCTGCTATTCCTTTCTACTTCTGCATGACTACATGTAAACCAAATGATTTCAGAAAAACTGGAAAACCACTTTTCCCAGTAAACACAAATGATTCATTATGACACCCACTGCTATTTGTACACAATTACAAATTACTAGTTTAAGAGAAATACTATGTTCAATCCTAAAAAATTAGGTTGAACAAGAATGTTTAACACACTGGCACCATCACTGAGATGTTCTAGTTAATACCTTGCACAAAAGCTGGCAGTCAGAAAGAAAACCAAACAACATAACAAGCACAGAAAGTTGATGTATCTCTCAGTACATCATTGACTGTAGCCTCTTCCTAATCTATTTTGAAGACGAAATGTTACCTTTTACATGTGCTGCACAGTTTTGGGTAGATGACGATGCATGTCCATAAGGGTGTGCCCATGGAAAGGTCATAAATTCCTTCCTTGTGAATCCTGGTGTTCGGTTGCAGTTCATATGACATTATGCTTCTTGAGCTATCATTTTCTTTCTTTTGTGTTTTTGTGGTGATTTTGTTTGCTGCGTGCTGTGAGATTCATTTGCATTTTCTTAATATTATGCCTGGATATCCTGCATTGTTGATTTTTCATAAATAATTTTTCATCTAAATTCCCTGGTGCATGAATACTTGGGCAATAAATAGAGATAGCAACTTCAAAGCAGAGATTTTAATTGTAAATGAATACATAAAATTGATTATCTCAAGGGCTTACTGATATAGCACTTTAATGTTGTGCTCCCATTATCTCACCACCTAAGATCTGAATCAGTCCTTGAAAGTGCTTATCTCCATTTTAAATAAAGACTGCCTAGGGTAAGTAGCCTACAAATGTAGGCATTTCGGTTGCATTAAGTGGACTAAATCCAGATTCAAGCCTCAGAGTTTGTCTCATAGATCAGAATAACATATCATCTTCAAATGACAGGTATTTTGTCTTCAAGTACTCTTTTACCTCTGACCACTCTAAATCATGGAACAGCTACTATGGAACTAACATATCAGTTCACAAAGTTATAATCAATCTATCTTGGCTCTTGCCCTCGTCTGAGGTGAACAAAAATCATACTAGGAGGTTTAAACGATTATCAAAATTCACTGATAGGAAAAGCTTTTAAAAAATTACTTAATTCTTTTAATGGTTTCTGATTGAGGTTGATAGACGGAATTAATGTAACCATGCCCTTTTGAGTCTGTTACTAGATATGGAAGTAGACATAATGTTATCAGGTTCAAGAAGAAAGATTTTATCTTGATGTCTTTTCTAATATTATAAATTTAAATTAGCTGAACTATCAGTTTTGATTTTCCATTAAAAAAAACCACAAAAATAACAATGTAAATAAATTCTACAATGGGTTTACTAAGCATTCATTACATTGTATAGTCCTAATTCCTAACCTGAATATGAGAAATAGATGACAGTCCTGGTAATCTAAGATATTTATCCTTTTAAGATTAATGAAATAAATAAAATATAAGATGTTCTTGGAAAATTTCTAACTATGTAAATGTTTCTGCAGTTTCTATTGGTGCAAATCAACTATATTTAATCATGATTTCTTCTAAAAAATTGACAAATTAAATTACTAATATATTTATTAGAATAACTGGAACATTATAGTGTAATGAATGAAACCTGTGTCACATCTACTTAAGAAAGTCTGTGAGTAAGAAAGATTTGGTTCCTGTAGATAAAAATGAAAAATTCATCATTAGCAAGTGGAAAAGTATTTAATGGAGTCCTTTATTAGTCTCTATATTTGAGTTCTAAGCCAGTGTTGTGGTTTTGCCCAGCCAGCAAGGAAGCACCATGACAGTCTCTCACTCAGTGTACCCCATTAACTCCCATCCTCATTAGGATGGTGGAGGCCCCAGCAAACTGGGAGGAAAAAGATAACCATGGATGTTGTAGATTGAGACAAGGGCAGGGAGGGCTCGCTACCAATAGTCACTGCCCCTAGCATGCGATCTTTAATGAATTGAATCACTGCCTCTGATGTGGGGTCTTTAAAGAAATGCAAACAAATCTCAGCTTCAGCAGTTCTCTCCGTAGAATGCAGAGGAGTCTCGGCTCCAGCACACCTCCTCCTCCTCTCTTCCCTCACTGACCTTGGGGTCCACATGGTTGCTTCTCTCTCTCTTCCCACTCCTTGCAGCACCACCAGCTGGGAAAGAAGGGATAGAATAAAGAAGAAACAGGAGTAAGCCTCCTCTTCTGGCTTCTTAAAAAGTGATCATGGAGGTGTCTAATTAGTTAAGACCCAGAAGTGGGTCTGGCTCAGAGCTGGGGAGAGTTTCGAGCAACTTCTTACAGGAGTCATCTTTATAACCCCTTCCCCCTTACCAGAAATAGCTGTCATGTCTATTCATCACAATCAGACTTAGAACATATACATATATATGTTTGTGTGTGTGTGTGTGTATATATAAAACTACAATCAGTAATGCAATTGTCTTTTGAAATTATGTCACTAAAAGTCTACATGGAGGATTTCATTGAATGAAATTATGGTGGATCCTAAGTAACAATGGCACAGATTTGCCCATATTAAACTGAGTATTGATAATTCTACGGGTTTATACAAATAGCTTAAATCGTTATACGGTAAATTTGACATTGGCAATATGTGGACACTTTTGCACTTTGGGAGTTCTGAATTCACCAGTAATAAACAGCAATTAGTCATCCTCTGATGAATGCAACACCAAACTCAAATGTGTAAAGTCTTCCTGAGTCATACACAGCTGTTGTCAGAAACAGATCAGAGTTATCATTCTATAATCATAAAGCTTTCAAAAGATTTAAAAAGAAAAGTTCACATAAAATTTTAAAATTTCTTCATAACCATAATCTTGAAGTAACACTAGATTGTTATTATTATGGAAAAGAATCTTCAGGACTGTTTGTAGACCCTTAATTGTACATGCTTACTTTTAAGAAAGTGTTTTGCTCCTGCAGCATTTCTTCATTAACAAATCTCTGATTGCCATTTATTTTTTTGGGATATTTATTTTTCTCCTCTCTCCTGGTGTTATTCCATCCACAAGTACTTATTCATGGCAAACTGTCAACAAAAACCTTAGTTTCTATATGTTTATAAATGTCCACTCATGCTGGACATGTAGGATTCAGTTTAAGACACATAAAATTAGTGACTTGAATGCAGATGACTAAATAAGCAACAGGTAGCTTTGGATATTGTCAGTACAGATCTTGATTCCAGTTCATTTATTAAATGACGTATCTTGAACCATTTGAGATATCCCTACCCTGTGAATGGTTTGATGTGATCCTGTGGAGGAGCAAGAGTTTCTCAGCTTGCTTGTTATGCTGACAGTCCCATGCGAGATCTCTTGGGATATCTGAAATAACACCAAATATCCATGTTTAAGTGCTTCATTTCAGTTCAGGATGAGATAAATCCACTGTGTCTCAGTGAGTACAGTCACTGACTGAATAAGGGGCTCAGAGTAGGACAGAATTTGTCCTGAAACAGGTATCCAAATTCAAGTCTCTAAATATAGGCATCCAGTGTCCATCTCAAGTCCTATGATGTGCATCAGGCACCTTGACTGTCTAGTTTATATGACAAGGAACTTGTGGGAGACCATGACCCTTCTGGAAGGACAGCTAGAGGTCAGGTAGCCTATGCATGGCACTAGAAGTCTGAACATCCTACATGAGCTCTAGAAATCACAGAGTCTTGAGCTGAACCCAAGCTTCATGAACCTCCTGATCTTCATTGTTCTACTTTTTTTGTTCTATAGCTGTTCTGGTTAATACTGTAAAAGATAATATAAAAAAAATTTTTAAATACTTTATCAACAATAGGAAGGCTAAGGAGAAACTTCATCCTTCATTGGATGCAGGGGAAAACATAGTGACAAAGGATGAGGTACTTAATGCCTTCTTTGCCTCAGTGTTTAATAGAAAGACCAGCTGTTCTTGGGGTACCCACGTCCCTGAGATGGAAAACAGGGACAAGGAGCAGAATGAAGATTCATAATGCAAGGGGAAATGCTTAGAGACGTACCACACCACTTAGATGCACATAAGTCTATGGCCAGTTCTGTTGAATATCTTTATTGATGCTGTGGATGAGAGTACGGAGTGTAGCTTCAGTCAGTTTGCAGATGCTACCTATTGCTGTATTGATATGCCTGAGGGTAGGAAGGTTCTACAGAGAGACCTGGTCAGGCTGGATTGATGGGCTGAGGCCAACTGTATGAGATTCAATGAAGCCAAGTGCTGGATCCTGCACTTTGGTCACAGAAACTCCAGGCAATGCTACAGGCTTAAGGGTGTCTGGCTAGAAAGCTGCCCAGCAGAAAAGGACTTGGGAGTGTTAATTGACAGCCTCCTGAATATGAGCTAGCAGTGTGCCTAGGTGGCCAAGAAGGCCAATGGCATCCAGGCTTGTATCAGAATTAGTGTGGCCAGCAGGATCAGCGAAGTGATTTGATTGTCTGCTGTTCTCAGCACTGGTGAGGCTCCACCTCAGTTTTAAGCCCTTCACTATAAGAAGGACACTGAGGTGCTGGAATATGTCCAAAGAAAGGCAATGAAGCTAATGAAGGCTTTAGAGAACAAGTCTTAAGAAGAATGGCTGGAGGAGCTGGGGTTGCTTAGTCTGGAGAAGAGGAAGCTGAGGAGACACAAGATCATTCTCTACAATTAACTGAAAGGAGATTGTGGTGAGGTGGATGTTGTTCTCTTTTCCCAAGTGACAAGTGATAAAACAACAGGAAATGGCCTCAAATTTCACAAAGGGAAGTTTAGATCAGATACTAGCAAAATAAAAAATTACCCAAAGGATTGTCAAGTATTGAACCAAGCTACCTGGGGAAGTGATGGAGTCGTCAACCCTAAAGGTATTTAAAAGATGAGTAGATGGGTGCTTTGGGACATGGTTTAGTGGTGGGTGCAGCAGTGTTAGGTTAAAGGTTGGACTTAACGATCTTAAAGGTCTTTTCCAACCTAAATGATGTCTATGGGTCTCTATGAGTCTAAGATTCTAAAAAATTCATAAAGTTATAGCAAATCAGTACACTGTATTATGCCAAAACCAGGTTTACCCGAGAGACAAGGGAGGTGCTTGACCTTTTGGTAGTGTCTAATGAGATATTTCTTCTGACTAATATAATATGGGAAAGAAAATATCACTGTACAACACTTGGAAAAATCACAGCTTCATTCAGATATGTGTATCTGCTTTTGACCTGCTTTAATCAGCAGGTAGGGGGATCAGACTAGATGATCTTTAGAGGCCCCTTCCAATCCCTACCATTCTATGATGCTGTGAGTCTATGAACCACCGTGCAGTTGTGAACAAAAGAGAGTCTGGTTCCCAGTTTGAGTTCAACTGCTCTCACTCATAGGACAATTGTTTACTGCAGACTTATTTCAGAGCTTAGAGAAGAGGGGGCTGTAATGTAGCATTGTCAGATTCAAGAATATTCAAACTAGTATATGTGCATAGTTGTAAACATCTACTGCAGGCTGTAAAGCAAAACCAGACCTCTAAGAGTTGTCTGGGGGTATTTCTATGTTGCTTTGACATGCCAATAAATGTTTGTTTTGTTCAGAGTTCAAGTAGATAAGAAACAGAAGAGGGAATCCTTAGGCATGGTTTGCAAAGTGCTATCTTGGCACTAGAACAGCTACTGAGATGGCTTCTTTGTTGATTTGGCAAAGTGTACATAATAACACTGTAATGGTTTCATATGTTAGAAAATGCAATCAATCACATGCAAGACCAAACTCTGTAAATTTAGTGTCCTGAAAAACAATGAAACTGTGCATGACAGCACTTGCTTGGGTTACTTCTGAACAATAATATTGTTGGAAATAATTTGCCTCATTACAAATAAGTGTACAGATTTCATGAAAGTATGCTCAAAGACGATAAGTTACTCTACAGAAACGTAAGTCCTGATTGGATTTATCCTTCAGGTAGTAAGGCAGAATGTGGAAAAACACATATTTGCATCTCTTACAACTTCTGGATAACCAGAAGATATCTTTTCCGACCTTGCTGTAAAACAGATTTATTGAAATATCTGGCAGATATGAATATAAATAAAATGTCCATTCTCTTTTCTTAAATATCATTAGTTATCATAAAGGAAAAATTGTTATGATGGTTTAAAAGCATCTCGTAAGATCCTGACATAATCCTGCCTCTGAAACGAAATATTTCTGATGCGTTGGACACTGAGTTTAATCTCTCTAGCTCACATTTTTATTTGTAAAATTAGGATAGCAGTATTTAACCGCTATCCTTAGTGGGGAGAGTATAAAAACTCAATGGTTGATATTTATACAGTGTTTTGATTATGTAGAATTCTATGTTAAGTGCCAAGTAGTATTAATATTCTTTTAAATAGCAAAAAAACACGTCTATATCATGTCTTCCACTTCTGCAAATAAGCAGCAAAGCATTGTGAATGAGAAATGTTTGCAGTATAACTTCACAACCAAAGCAAAAGCCAACAAGAACACAAATACCATAAACTATGAGAAGTAAATGAGCATACTAAATGGAATATAGTTTGTATGGAATTGCTATAACCTGTCATGATTTGACAAGGGGGAAGGGGCTGTAAAGATGACTCCTGTAAGAAGTTGCTTGAAACTCTCCCCAGGTCTGAGCCAGACCCACTTCTGGGGCTGAGCCAATTAGATGCCTCCACGATCACTTTTTAAGTAGAAGCCAGAAGAGGAGGGTTTTTCCTGGAGGTTTTTTCTGTCTCCTTCTTTCTTGACTGGTAATGCTGTAAGGAGTGGGAAGATTGAGAGAAACAGCCATGTGGACTCCAAGGTCAGTGAGGGAAGAGAGGAGGAGGTGTGCTAGAGCAGATACTGCCCTACATTCTACGGAGAGGACTGATGAAGCTGTGATTTGTATGTATTTCTTTGAAGATCCCACATCAGGGGTAGTGACTCACTTTGTTAAAGACTCCACAATAGGGGCAGTGATTCTCTTCATTAAAGACCCCATGCCAGGGGCAGTGACTATGGCCAGAGGAGGCCATGTCCCATGTGAGGGACTGCATATTCACAGAAGCTGTAACTGTGGGGAAAAACCCATGCCAAAGAAGCTCATTAAAATTATGCCCAGAGGAGATCGTGTCCTGTGTGAGGGACCCTGTATCTGCAGAAACTGCAACCATGGGGAAGAATCCACACCAGAGAAGTTCGTTAAGGAGGGACCCCATATTGGAGCAGGGAAAGAATACTAGGAGTCGTCCTCGTCTGAGAAGAGAGAAGCAGCAGACCTCATCTGTGAGAGATTGACCACATCCCCCATTCCCTGTCCCCCGAGCCATTGAGGGAGGAAGAGGTAGAGATATTGGGAGCAGTGAACTAGACCCAGGGAGAAAGGAGGTATGGGGGAGGGAGATCTTAAAGTGCTGGTTGTAAGTTTCTCATCATTCTACTCCCTTTATGCTTTTTGTTCCATTCTGTTTCTTGTAGGTAGTAGAATAAACTTTCCTATTTTCCTCTCTGAGTACTGGAGTCTGTTTTGCCCAGAACCATAATTGGTAGCCAGCCCTCCGTGCCCCTGTCTTTATCCACAACATCCTTGGTTATCCTTTTCCTCCTAATTTGCTGGGGCCTTCACCATCTTAACAAGGGTGGGGGTGAATGGGGTACACCGAGCAAGAGACTGTCATGGCGCTTCTGTGCTAGCTGGGTCAAACCGTGACATATCCATACTTATTACTCTTGACAAGAGAAGCTGATTGTAAAAGCTCACTAACTCTTGCCTGTGGCTTGAGATCCATTCTCTGGTTCAGAAAGATGTTTTCCATTTTGGAGAAATCAGATGAAGCTGATTTCAGCATTAAATCACAAATCCCTATATTGAAATAGACTTTTTTGGAGTGGATTTTTCAAACCAGCAACGTCAAAACTCTTCCAATTTCATCTGTTGTAAAACTCCTAATAACTCCAACAGAGGCAAAATTATTGAATAACATTAATCACATTTGAAAAGTTTCTCTATCACATTGTTGTATAATAGTTTTATTTTTGCATAATACTTCATGCTCTAGCATCTCCAAAATCAATATAATTAGTTTCTTATAGATCTCTGTGTTGATAGTCTCCTGTAACATTCTCTCTGATGATGAGGACAAAGAGAATACACTCCATGTGTAGTGTATGCTTCTACAGGAGCTAGTGCCAGCCTATTTAGGGTTTTGCAGAAAGTCATACCTACACCAAATGATGTCTCTAAGGGAACAGGAAGTTGTTAAAGAAGTTGAAGCACAGGGGTCAGTTGAACAAGCAGAATGCTGTGTTTTACATCATCAAAAGACTCTGAACTACCTTTTTGTGCAGGAAAGACCGATGGAGGCCATGTTAGAGCAGATTAACCTGAAGTCAGCAACAGCATGGATAACTGTATCAGTGTGCTTCAAAAAGGAAAACATGTCCCTGCAAACCAACTTACCACAGCCACTTGAAGATCATATCTTATGGATCTAAAAATACTCTGAGTTGTCAAGACACCCAAAGCAATTACTTCTCCATACAACCACCCTATAATAATTGTAATATCCATCACAGCCTCCATCCATTCCTCCTGTACAATCACGTACTCCTTGTAATAAAGAAAAAAACCCAAAATCTCTGTATGTTTACAGGAAGGCAAAGACAGATAGCTGACATCCAGCATACTATGTTAGTTGAGAAAGAAAGTGTAATATCTCTGCTTCTGAGACAGGAATACACAGAACTGTGCATTATAATGATGCAGGTGATATCACAACCATAGAAAAGTTTCAAGCTTTCTTACTAGTGTATTTTTTATTTATAGATAGACACACATGCACTCACAAAAGTATTTGGCATCTGCTTTGAACAGATGGAGTCCTATAGATCTTCAAAGGAAAAGCCTGTGAGAAAATAGACAAAATAGACAAAATACTCATTTAAAATCCTTAAAATTCTCGATGAAAGAAATAAACTACTGAAAAGAACTCTTAACCACATGTCCAAACTGACTCACAGCTCCCAAATAAGCCACCAGCACCTTAGAGTCAGATAAAGAATAGCCTGATCATTTTTCTTGTGATAATTTGAATACCCAAAAATGTTACTGCAGATTCTGGGCCACATTATAAAACTTTTATTCTGGAAACTAAAGGCATCAGGATTATTTTTGAAAATCGATTTTGCAAACTTTCCATGATAGAAGAGACTTTTATATAGAATGGGAAATGAATCTCACATACAGTCAGTTTTTTTACTCATCCAGGAGAAAAACAAAATAATCCAGTGTCTTTGAGAAGGATTGATCGTCAAGCAAAACAACATCACACTAGGAAACATTGACATGGCTGACTTTTGCTATCCATTTAATTCTCTGCACTCAGTCTCAAAAATTTCTATCTCAGCTTATTTTGTTTTGCAGCTGTATCTCTGTGAATCCAAAATAAAATCTCTTTACATTTCAAGGAAACCTCCAATGTGGATTATAATGACTACATAGAAATACATATTTGCATAACAAAGTATCTATCTTGCTATAATCCTAGTTAAGAAGGAATTTGGTTTTTTTGGAAGATGATTCACAAAGTTACACTGTAAAAATGTAATCAGAGTTGTATTCCTTTTTTCAAGTTTAGTAACTGCAGAGGAATTTCCTAAGTGAGCAAAAGGCAGTAGCAGCATGGAAAGACAATTCAACTTAGAGATGTAGATCATAGCTTCTAGAAAAGTAACTAATGGCAAAGTAAACATCTTCAAGCTGTCAGTTAATGTACCTTAGAGGATTCTGAAGGATTCTAAAAGGTTTTAAAAATTAGGCGTCATAAGTTAGGTATCATAATTTGTCCCCTTTGTCATTTAAAAAGTGCTATTTATCCAAGCCTATTTGTCTGCGTTCTATAAACCCTTTTCTTTGAAAAAACCTGCATGAGGTCCATGAGTTAGTAACAATTCTATTTTGTTGTGTTTTGCTCAGCTTACTCCACTCTTTAAATTTGTTTCAAGTAATGCAACCAAAAACTTAATTCTATGGCTCATTTCCATCACTTAATTGGTGATGTCTTTAAACACTTAGAACTTGATTCGGTTGTTTGCCCCACAGCCTATAGTACCACCTAAGACACCTGATGATACCCAGACTCTCCACATAGAAAAAGCAAATATAACACACGGCTTATAGAAGGAGACTCATTACCTCTGGAGACCCACCTGAGGCTAGTACTGGATGCTCCTATATCTTATACAGTACTACACATATATCTGTAGGCAACACTCGAGTGCAGAGGGTATACTAGATATGCTCATCTCCTTTCAGACTCTCTGCTCTGGACCCTGCAGTGGAGAAACTGATTTATTCTATCTGACTACAAAAAGTTCTGGCATTACTGTGAAAGAAGTCTCCTAACACAGACTTACTCTCAGAAGAGCTCTTTTAGCCTATTAGCATAGAGCAACACACTTTTTATATATGGAATGCAGTCCGTTAAGTGGCTGTAGGACACACTACTTGTTCCTCACAGGGGCAGCAAAAGCATACACTTTGGCCCAGTTGGCCCTCACTCGCTGTGGTCCAAACTAGCTACCTAGCTCATTGTCCGAGGTAAGTAGGATACATTACTCCCTGGAGTGCATAAACTGCTCTACAATTCCAACAAAGTGAAACCACATGACTAGTACAGGCTATACACTTAAGTCTCTAATGAAAAGATGCATGAGGTTTTTCTTCCATTTGGTATCCTTGGCTTTGTCTGGATTTGCACTATGCAGGTGCTGCGACGAAGAAAACAGTCTAGACAATGTTTTTGTCTTTCCAGTCTTCCAGTGTCGAGTGGGAATGTATTAAAGAATGCATTTGCAATATATTTAAAACCCAATTTCAAAAAACAATTTAGTTAGATATCTCTCTACTAACAGAGCACAAACACTTAAAAACAAGGAAATGAATAGATGCCATCACAAACTGTCCACTGCTACCTCGGAAATGAATGCATATATCTCATCAAGTGTAATGAAATGCATATTTCATTACAATATAGTGACCTTACCACTGACCCACAGAAAGGTAGGTATTATTAGATGGGAGTTTTTGTTATCTTGGTTTCAGCAGTAAGAATATTTTCTTTAAAGGAAAGCTCTTACATGGACAGCACTAGAAGCAAATTATCTATTGACAGCAAAATGCCATGGTAAGATACTTGTGGTACATTAGGAAACTGTGTATATCTTTAAGCAAGGGCAGAAAAATGGTTCCAGTTCACCCAAGATTTATGGACAGATTCTCCCTATTGGCTTTAATTGCCTCACAGAGATGCTGCAATCAATACTTGAAATGCCCTTGCCTGGTCATAGCAAGATGACTCCGATTACCTAAATTACCTGCCTATTGTGCCTACACTCAGGATATGGTCTACAGAAATAAATTAAAAGAGTAGGAAGCCATGCAGAGTGAATCAGAGTAGGATCATCTATTTCACCTTATAGTCAAACTCTTCTCAACAAAGTTCTTTGTTCAGTTGCCCCATCAGATTTGCTGAAGAAATGAGCCTTCACTGACCTTCATAGCTCTAAGGGCAAGCAAGGGCTCCTGGACACAGGCAGGTTGCCAAAATCCTCCTTCCATGGGGCATTTGGATGGTTCACTGGAAGCTCTCTCCTCCACCACCTTTGGGATAAAAGTTGGAATCAGTTTCAATAACTTTAAATTGTTACCCTTTGTGCAAGTGATACTTGGAGGACTGTGAGTTCTAGTCTGATCATTGCATTTATAGAAGACCTATATTTTTGAAAGCCCTGGGCAACTCTGCAAGGTGAGCAGCAATGTTAGCATTGGTTAAGAACTGAGATGCTTAGAAGAATTAAGCTAATTATAATTTGGTTTTGTTTTTCATAAGGGCACACTTGTTGGTAAATATATAATATTTTACATATGTATTTCATTTTGGTTTACAACTGAGGGGTTGTTTTGCAACAAATTGTATATCTCTACTCCTGGTAAAAGTAATATAGGAGCACTGAAGCTGGTAGAAATACCTGTAGCTTAACTAAATTTGGGGACATTCTGTTTGTTTATGTGCACAGAAAACCAGGTCAAAATTGTTTGTTTATTCTTTAGGCAGCATCAATTTTAGATTATTCCTATCTATGCTTTTATTTTCTCTTAATTGCTTGGGTTTTCAAAATGTATGACAGCTGCTGGCCTCACTGTTTTGCCTAGCAACAATGAGGAGGCTTTAAATACTGTATTTCTGTATCTGGCATTTTGGAAGGGAGAAAGTTTCCTTTTATTTATTATTTTATTTAGATAAATACAAACTTGACACTCATCATTATTTCTTTGTTTTATTATTTTATTTAGATAAAATAAAAGTCAACATAAGTTTTTGTTTATCAGTATTATAAATATTAGCCATGTTCTGGCAGCACTTGAAGTTGCCATAATGATATTAAAGCCCTCTAGTCCTAGCTGCTGTGTAAACATGTTAAAATACGCTTGCTACTGTCAGAAGAATCCTACACCCTAAAGAGAGAAGGGGAATAAGGAAAGATTAGGCAAAGATTTCTCATGTTGATCAGATAGTGTTGCCTCATTTCAACAGAATGATCCTTATGTATGGAGGGCATAGTTGAAATATCTGGGTCTTTGCACTCCTATTTGCCTTCTAGTCTTGATTTTCATTCCAAGTTATTTACAGTGAAAGGTAGTAGGAGAGGTACGTGGTAATTATTAATAATAATAATGAAGAGAGAAGAGACAGAGGAGTGTGAGGAGTAAAAATTCAAGAGCAAGAACAAGGAGAGGCAATGTACTATATGGCAAGCAATAAAACACGAGACAAATATGTCCCTGGAGGTACCAAAACTGTTGCCAATGATGTGCAGTATGTCAGCCTGTGCTGGATTGATGATGACTGGACACCAGATGCCCACCAAAGCTACTCTGTCAGTCCCTCTCCTCAATTGGACATGGGAGAGATAATATAATGAAAGGTTTATAGTTCAAGATAAAGACAAGGAGATCTCACTCACCAATTACCATCACAGGCAAACAAATTTAATTTGAAGAAATTAGTTTAATTTATTACCAATCAATTCAGAGAAGGATAATGAGAAAAAGAAATCCTAACACATCTTTCCCTCAACCATCCCTTCTTCCTGGGCATAAGTTCACCTTCAGTATTTCCATTTCTCCCCCACAAGCAGCATGAGGAGGATACATGGAATAGGGATTCCAGTTCATCACAGGCTGTTTCTGCCACTCCTTCATCCTCAGGGAGAGGTCTCCTCACACTCTTCTCTTGTTCCGGTGTGGGATCACTCCCACAGAAGACAGTCTTCCACAAAATACTCCAATGTGATTCCTTCCCACAGGTTGCAGTTCTTCAGAAACTGTTCCAGCATGTGTCCTTTCCACAGGGTGCAACCCTTCAGGAGCAGACTCATCCAGCATGGGTCTCCCACAGAATCATAAATCCTGGCAGCAAAGCTGCTCCAGCATGGGCTCTTCACAGATCCACAGGTCCTGTCAGGACCCTGCTCCAACATAGCCTTCTCATTAGGTAACAGACTTCTTTGAGCCCTGCTCTGGTGTGAGGTCCTCCCTGGGCTGCAGGTGGATGTCTGCTCCCCTGTGGCCTCTATGGCTGCAGGGGCAGGGCTTCACCATGGGCTGCACCACGGGCTGCTCTGGCACCTGCACTTCCTCCACCTCCTACTTCCCTCCAATTAGCGTCTACAGATTTGTTGCTTTTACATATTGTCACTTCTCTCTTTGGCTGCAATTTTTTTGTCTTTCTGTGCTACCATCATTGCTGATGGGCTTGGCCTTGGGCAGGACTGAGTCCATCCTGGAGCTGGTTGGCATTGGATCTGTCAGACAAAGCTTCTAGCAGCTTCTCACAGAAGCCACCCCTGTAGCCCTGCTGCTAATAAAATCTTGACATGTAAACTCAATACACATTGTTCATCACCAGTTTATATTTTCCTCCCTCCTGTGTTGACAAGACTTCTGTATCTAATCTCTAACTCTTTCAGCTAACTTGGTGTTTCAGTTAGACTTTCAGCTACCTTAGCGCCTGGACTGTTTATAATATGTTCATTTTTAATGTTCTTCTGTACCAAAAGTCTTCTCACACTGCTTCTGTCCCTCCTTTACCATCACCATGTCAATCTGATTTCTTTGTGAAAGAAATCCTGTTTATGACAGTGTTTGCTTTTGTTGCTTCCTCATTTAATAACTAAACTCTGTTTCTGATCTCATGTCTACACGTAGAAATTGAGGCAAGGAAGGCTATAGTCAATCTGGTTTTTATCCTCCTACTAATCTGTACTGCTACCTCTGACAAAAATTTGGAATTTTTTCTTATAAATTCAAAAGAATATGACAGAATCACCATACTTAAATCAAATGACAGTTTTCTGTCTTGGATTCTGGTTCAAAAAAGTCCTTGCATCATGCCTAACATTTATCCTGAGCAATAAATCTCATTAAAAACATACGCATGCTTAAGGCACTAAAATAGACTCTCCTGGCAACAGACATCTGTAACTAGTTAGAAACATTAAACCATCCATAACTATCTTTCTGCACTGTGCTCCTGCTTCTGTTGCTGCATTATCAATCTTCATTCCTGTCTCTTTGTGCCTGGACAGAAATTGCTTTGATTCTTGAAAATCTAACTCACTCAAATTTATTTCTATCCCTTCTCTTCCTCCTTTCCATGAACGTAGAAATCTTTCCTTTCTATCAGCAAGCCTCATTGAAAAGCAAACCAAACACACATCCTCTGTGTGTCACAATGACTTTGAGCCCTCTTTCCTCTGTCTTTTGTAACTTTTTACCCTAGAAATTCCACATGCCCCTTGTGGGAAATGTGGATAGGGCATGATTTTCACCTTTTCAGTTTCAGGTTTTTCAGCAATGTGTTCTGTGGATCCCATTAATTGCTTCAACCTCCAAAGTTTCACACCATGCCAAGCTTTTGAAAATATTTGTCTGCAATAGATTTTTTAACCTCTTTTTCTTCCTAGATTGATTCCTATTGTAATCAGCCATCTTCTCATGCATATTAAACCCTCTTCAGTAATATTTTCTCCCCATCAGAGGAGTAAGTAAAGTAAGTAAAGTAAAACTTCAAGCTTTGATTTGTTTCCAGATAACTTTTTTTTTTCTTTTCCTGAGGTTCTCTAGATATCTGAATAAACTATATTCTATATCTAGTATATATATGTATATGTGTGATATGTAAACTCAGGCTTACTTTAGTCTACATGAATTCTCTACAGTCTATTTGCACTAAATCTACTAATGATTTTTCAACTACCTCTTCTATTTGAATCCGTTATATCACTATTCACAACCAAACTTACATTAATGGCAAATGTGAATTTCAGGGCAGATGTTATTAACCAGGGTATGCATTTTGCTGAGTTTCACAAGGTGACTCATGAGTTAGATTTCATGACAAACAGGATCGGGGTACAGAATGAGGAGCCAGGGGTTTGATGTGAAGACAGCAGCAGTTAATACTGTTGATTTGATTGAAAGCCAGCAAAAAGTTTCCCTTCTTTGACTTCTAGGAGCTTTCACCTTGGCCCTTATTCCTCTTGGCCCTTTGTTTAGTAGTTTTTTTTAAATCACTTAGGCTTAGATCCATGAAAGTATTTAGCATCCTAATTTTCAATTAAAATCAGCTAAATTGCTCCATGAAATGAATAGCTGTTACATGCTTAAATACCATTTAATTCTGAACCTTTGATCTTTTGGCAGCCTTTTTACTGGCCTCCAGAGAGGTCAATGAAAGTTATGAAAAAATTAACATCAACCATTTTTAGTCAGGGCTGAAGAACCTCAGATTTCCTGGTTTCATGGTATTAGAAAGAAGTGAATCCCTTTCATCTAAATATAACTCTCTCTCTACCATCTTCATATGTAAAATTCAGAAGCTTAACTTCACCACTAGTATCAGTGAGATGCTTTTCCCAAGCCACTTTGAGAAAAAGCCATCAGAAAATGTTGTTAAATGTCATTTTCAATATCAGGATTGCAGTTTCTGTCCACTGTAGATTAAAAGTCTCTTTCAAGCACTACTTTGAATTAAGTAAATCACAGTAGCACTCCAGCTGCCATATAATCTCTACTGGAACACTTTCCTAGCATATTTAGACTACAAATGTATTTCTATCAGCACCATGGAAGTCAGGAGACTGTGAAACCTCTTTGCTACACCAAGGCTCCAGAAGAGAATGAAAGCTTTTAACTTTTAGCAAACCCTTTATGGAGTACAGTATCATAGTGATAAGGATATTTTCTTTTTAGGGCAAAGCAAACCTAAGCTGGGATAAACCAAACTTTTATTCTTTATATTTGCTATTATTCAGTTTTTATTTTAAAGTCTCTTCTTTGTGGAATATGTTGTTCAAAATTCCTGAAGTAATAATTATTACCATTAATATATTACAGTATTTCAGTTTCCTCAGGAAGTAGACGAGGCCTTCTATGAACAGTAGAGAGCTGCATCACAGTCAGAATCTCTGATCCTCATGGAGGGCTTCAACCACCCTGATATTTGCTGGCAAAGCCACACAGTCCAGGAGGTTCCTACAGATTATTGATGACAACTTCCTGTCACAAGCGGTCAAGGAACCAACGAGGAGGTGTGCTGCTGGACCTTGTGCTAACTAATAAAGAGGGTCTGGTTGGGGATGTGAAGGTTGGAGGCAACCTTGGCTGCAGTGACCATGAGATGATAGAGTTCAAGATCCTGTATGGAAGAGGCAGGACACAAAACAGGACCGTGACCCTGGAATTCAGGTGAGCTGACTTTGGCTTCTTCCATGACCTGCTTGCATGCATCTCATGCAATAAGATCCTAGATGAGAAGTACCCCAGAGAGCTGGTCTGTCTTCAAGCACCACTTCCTCCAAGCCTAGGATCAGTGTGTCCCCACAAGCAGAAAATCAGGAAAAGGAGGCAGGAGGCCTCCATGGATGAGAAAGGATCTGCTGGGACAACTCAGGGAAAAAGCAGCCATCTATGAGAAGTGGAAAAAAAAAGGTCTTGGTTTCTTGGGAAGGGTATAGGAACTTTGCCAGAGTATACAGGGGCGTAACCAGGAAGACAAAAGCTCTTCTAGAAGTAAATCTAGCCAGGAAAGTTAAGGAAAATAAGAAGGGAGTTTTCAGGTACACCAGCAGCAAAAGGAAGATTAGGGGGAATGTGGGCCCACTGCTGAACACAGAGAGTGCCCTGGTGACCGAGGATGGCTAAACTACTGAATGCCTTTTTGCTTCAGTCTTTATGGCCAAGGCTGGCCTTTGGGAAGCCCAGTCCAGCAAAGATAGTAGGACAGTCTCAGAGGACTTGACCTTGGTGGATGAGGAAGAGGATAAAGACTTACTGTCCACGCTTAATACTCATAAATTAATGGGTCCTGATGGGATGCATCTGATTGTTGAGGGACAGCCTCACCTGCATCCCTGGAAAGGTGATGGAACAATTCATCCTGAGTGTTGTCACTGAACATATGAAGGAAAAGATGGTTATCAAGCTGAGTCAACACGAATCCACCAAGGGAAAATCCTGTTTGACCAACCTAATAGCCTTCTATAACCAGATGGCTAGATGAGGGGAGAGCAGTGGATGTCATCTACCTTGACTTCAGCAACGCTTTTGACACTGTCTCCCATAACATCCTCATCAGAAAGCTCAGGCAGTGTGGCTTGGATGAGTGGACAGTGAGGTGGATCGAGAGCTGGTAGAATGACAGAACCCAGAGGGTGGTCATCAATGGCACAGAATCAAGTTGGAGGCCTGTAGCCAGTGGAGTTAAACAAGGATCTGTTCTGGGGCCAGTCTTGTTCAACATCTTCATCAATGACCTGGATGAGGGGACAGAGTGTACATTCAGTAAGTTCGCTGATGGCACCAAACTGGGAGGACTGGTTGATTCACCAGTTGTGCTGGTTGTGCTGCCATTCAGTGGGATATTGACCAGCTTGAGAGTTGGGCAGAGAGGGACCTCATGAGGTTCAATAAGGACAAGTGCAGAATCCTGCATCTGGGAAGGAACAACCCCATGCCCCAGAACAAACTGAGGATTGACCTGCTGGAGAGCAGCTCTGCAGAAGGAGACCTGGGAGTCCTGATTGATAATAAACATGAACATGAGCCAGTAACGTGCCTTTGTGGCCAAGAAGGCTAATGGCATCCTAGGATGCATCAAGAAGAGTGTGACCAGCAGGTCAGGGAGGTTCTGCTCCCCCTCTACCCTTCCCCAGTGAGGCCTCATCTGGAGTCCCGTGTCCAGTTCTTGGCTCCTCAGCTCAAGAGGGACAGAGAACTTCTGGAGAGAGTCTAGCAAAGGGCCATCAAGATGATCAGGGGACTGGAACATCTTTCATATGAGGAAAGGCTGCGAAAACTGGGGCTGCTTAGTCTAGAAAAGAGGAGATTGAGGGAGGATCTCATTAATATTTACAAATATCTAAGTGATGGATGTCAGGAGGCTGGAGCATCAGTTTTTTCTGTCGTATCCAGTGACAGGACAAGGGATAATGAAAAGAAGCTGTAATACTAAAAGCTCCATTTAAACATAAGAAAAAGCTGTTTTACTGTGAGGGAGCCCTGGCACAGGCTGCCCAGGGAGGCTGTAGAATCTCCTTCTCTGGAGATTTTCAAAACCTATCTGGACACGTTTCTGTGCGACCTGATCTACGTGGACCTAGTTTTGCAGGGGGGTTCGACTAGATGATCTCTAAAGGTCCCTTCCAACCCTACCATTCTGTGATTCTGTGATGAACAGAGAATTGGTGATAATTAGCTATGTATATTCAATATTATAAAGCAGAAAGCATTTAGGTTGAATTTAGCACATTTAATCAGTTAATATCTAAATTTTTTCATTTACAATTGTGTAAAACAATATATATTGCCTCCTTAGTATCTTTCTTGCAGTTTGGTGATGCAAATGCTCTGTTTAAAGAATAAAGCAGACACTGCTGTAAGGACATCCATGTGAACACAAAAGATCAAGTGTTATAGCCAGGATTCATGCCCCCAGCTTCAGGCAGTCACTGTTCAAGCTATATATCGTAAATGTAAAGTGAGAAGCAACTCATGAAAGATTCATACCCTTGGCAGCCTGAGTCACCCTTTGCAGGTGACTAACTTGCACTGTGGGGTAGTTTTATACAGTTATTTGATCACTTAAGCCTTTAACCTAACAGGCTTTAAACTCCTACCTTTTGTTGCAATAAATTTAATAAGGGTACCTTGGTCAGTCTGCCGGTGTCTAGGAAGACTCTCAAAAGCAACTAGGTATCTAGGGTAGGATTCAACCCCCATAACTTCAGGTGTCTCCATTGTAACTATCTGTAGCTGAGCTGGATAGATTCAGATTGCAGAAAATGGATAAAAATAATCAACAGTGCAACTCTTACATGGGATGTAGATGTTTGTTCTAGAATGAGATACAGGTACCTACCACAGTGACACTGAAAGTCAGCAGAGTTGAACCCATATCCTTAATCTGAATCAAAGTTCACACAGAATTTACCTTCCACTTAGCCAATACTCTGCCACGTATCTGAATATCATCAAGGAACTGATTCTCAAAACCCAGTTATACTCCCAGTGGAAAACCTCATCGGTTTCAATGGAAGTTTGGTCAGACTCTTATAGTAGTTCACACTAAGCAGTTATAAGTATCAATCACTCTGTACAGTTATGTCTAAAATAATCCTGGGCATACAAGCATGCTAAGAGGCAGTGTCTGAGGCAAAATTAAACTGCATTGGTTTCTCAGCCATCTCAGATGTGAGACTTAGCAAAGTAAAGCCTGATTTGATCTTACTCCTGCTTCTAGACAGGAGTGACTTTATAGCTACCTAGCAGCATTCTCATTAATGCAGGGCAGAGTTTCCATGTATTACTTGTCTTCTACATCAATTTTTCATTTGCAGTTTATTCACAGAACTCTTTACCTGTGCCCTTGAAGAGTCATCTGCTTCAAATGGCTGAACTTATTGCATTACACAAAGTACACCAGTAAAATATTTTTTGAGAAGTGAAACAACATTTTACTCTTTTCAAACTATTCCTGATATTCATATTGCCAGATCAATCACTGAGTAGGAATGCAGCATGCTAAAAGCACGATTATAGTGCTGGCTATCCCTTTGAAAAAGTCTACATTATGAAACATGATGAGATTGACTGACTCTGAACAAAATCAGGCTTAGCATTAAAGTGCACACTTTTTACCAGAAGTTAATTAACTCATGATTATATTAGGAATATTATATGTTCTCTATCATTCAAATTCTTTGTAAGAAAATTGTCTTTCTCAAATGTAAATGCCTTGATCACAAGTTGCAGTCTTGCTGTATCTATTGGTGAAATTATGTCTTGTATTACAAGAAGTCAGGATGTTTGACCACTGTGGTCCTTTCTGCCCTTAACATCTGAAGCTTTTTCTCATTTTGCTCTTGAATCAAACCCCAATGAATTTAGTGGGAAACTTTCCTTTGGTTTCAAAGGACATCTCCCTGTAAACTGGCTATAATTTGTAAACTTGCTGTTCAAGACTCCCAAAGACTGGGAGAGAAAAATAGGATTCTTTTCACCCCTGAAATAGGGTTTTCCTAGTGGAATTGAAGCCTTCTATGTGCATAGATAGGAATTTTACATAGACAGCTTTTGGGATTGCTGCTTGTTACTCTGAGGAGTACAGTACTATGCAGGTTGTTCAATGGAAAAAGTGCAAAAGGTTAAAATCAATGTCAAAACAGGATATTATTTTAATGTTGTACCCTGAAAGTTAAACTAACAGGGGTATATAGTGTGTAATCACTTATGAGGATCAATTTCCTGTTGAGCCCAGAAGATCATCTTACAGAAGATATGAAGACTGGCTTAGAAAAACAAAGAGGATTTGGTCTTTAAATTACTTTGAGCTTATTATCTTGGAGAGGAAATGTAGAATGTAGTTTATTATTGTTTTGCATTATGTTACTCTTTAATAAATAAATCTTTCTCATGCTCAGATGCCTACCTTGCTGAGAAAGGTAGGTAGTCTATCTACATCTAAATTATAGTTTTGAATCATTTCAGTGGGCTGTATTTATCATTCCTTAAATTTTAGCTATCATGTGACCTCCCTAGAGTTCTCAGATTGGTACATTCAAGATTAATGAGACACCAGTTCTCTATTAGGAAGCTATTTAAGAATATGTATTTCATTTTTCTGAATTATTACAGGAACTAAGATAATCTCACCTTTTTGTCAATACAAATTAACTAACAGATAAATCTTAGATGTGATTTTTGGAGGCCAAGCCATCTTTCAGGCTGAAGACTTTTGCAAAACTCTGACTTTGAACAGGAAGCTATTAATGCTATAATCAAGAAAATTGAAGTAATACAGAAATTTAAATAAAACCATATTAGATAATGCCTAAGATGAGACTCACTTAAATATCATCTAATATACTGCTAGTCCTATATCTTTTATCTAATTATCATATGGATTTCCTTCTTGGCTATTCTTATCTTACTGTCAGTATGGAATCTTCTCTCTTCGCATACATTTAAGTCCCAGATTTACTCCTTCTGTTACTAAATTCAAAGTGGCTCTAGTTCTCGTCTCCACATAAGGTCATAGTGTAAGAAAAATGAACACAGCCAAGATACAGGCATGTCTCTCATATCACCCTAAGCATATCTTACATGCCAGTGTACAAATCTCATTTGTCACTCTGAGCCACTCCACTCTGAACCCAGCTGTAGTACCAGTTAAATGACAACTCCAGAAGTGACAACAACCTGGAAGCATAACGGTCCTTATCCACTAAACACTGAGGAACTATGGTAGTATCATCATGAACAGACAGAAGATAATTCATTTGCAATGTCTTATAAAGGGCCTAAATAATTTGATTTTAACAGTCCTTTTACTTCTCCCTGTTTGACTGTATGCAAGGCTGCCAATGCATTGACTTGGCAGATAGACTTACAAAGAATTACAATAAACCAATCTGAGGAGGTCATGAGAACATGAATCTAATGAATCCAGGCTAATAATTACAGCTCATTTAATTACCTCTGAGATAAAGCAGGAGCTGTATTTTTTTATAATTTATGTTGCTGACATCTTTGTACCTTTTAAGTGTATTAGCTGTAAAATCTGCCACGTTAATTTTGAAGTTGATAAAAATGTCACAAAGTAAAACAAAGGTAACAGAACAAGACAGTCTTTAAATGTCAAATAAGTAGAAAAGTATTTACAGATAGATACTTTATTGCCTTTATGTTGCACATGAGCTCTGCAACAAATGTACAACACATGTGAAGAAGTGAATCAGGAGCTGCTGGCTGAAATACTGTCAAGATTTTGTTTGGTCAGATTTTCTCAATGTATTTCCAAATTTTTATACTTGCCTTAGGCCATTTTCATGAAAGCAGATGCATTAGACTAGACAGTTGATGGAGGAATCTACATTATTATACAGACATCCACGTTAAAATATTGGATATCTTCAGGCCTCAAACCTGGTAAACTTGTAATTACATGGCAACTATATTAAGGCACATTACCTTATTGAAGCTTTTTATCCATCACACTGGGAATCTGAAAAATAGTCCCTTTAACAACTGAGAAAAAAACAATCTGGCTCAGGAATGTTCTTTTTTTCATACAGAGCATTGATTATTTCTCCATGGACTGATCATGCACCTCTGCAACCAATGAGAGATTTACAATCAATGAGAGTTTAACTTCACCACAAATTGGAGCAGGTCCTCTGTGCCTAATGGACCTTGAAATTAACACAACTTCTTTATATTTTTGCTTTTGCTCCAGTGCTCTCAGTGCCAGTGCAGATCTCAAAGAGGTGTTTCCAGCCAGACAGCTCACTCTCCCATTACTGGACCTTGAAGATCAGAAGACAAACAGACTTGAAGGTAAGTCCCACATGGACAGGAGAGTTTTTTATGCATCCTTAGTTGGCTGGTTTTTGAAAGTCATGTTTTCCTTTGTCAATAATTTAGTATCTCCCCCTTTCTGACATCTTAAGGAATTTCTTGGTGGTCACAGGTACCAGTCACAAGTCCAAAGGACATTATGAGATTATCTTGCAGTCTTGCAGAGAGCTCAGCTCTCAGTGCAATGGGACCTCTGACAGTGGACTGAGTAATCAGATGGTTTTTGTCCCAGCTCATGGCATTGAGATTACCAAAAATAAGCAGCTCAAAGAGCATCAGCTTTCTTCCTACACCAGCAGGTCAAGGAAGTTTATCTTCCTCCTTTGCTCCACCCTAGTAAGTCCCTATTAAGGCCACATTTGGAATATTATGTCCAGTTTTGGGCATCCAAATTCAAAGTCATAACTTCTGGAGAGAGTCCAGCAGAGGGATACAAACATGATTAAGAGATTGGAACATCTCTTTTATGAGGAAAGGCTGTGAAAACTGTGGCTGTTTAGCCTGGAGAAGACTGAGGTAAGACCTTATCACTACTTATAAATACTTAAAAGCAGGTGTCAAGAGGATGGAGCGAGTCTTTTTCTTGTAGTGCCCAGTAACAGAATAAGAGGTAATGGGCACAAGCTCGAAAATAGGAAGTTCCACTTGAACATGAGGGAAAACTTCTTTCCTGGGAGGGTGAGCACTGGCTCAGGCTGCCCAGGGAGGCTGTGGAATCTCCTTCTCTGGAAGTTTTAAAAACCCGCCTGGACATATTTCTGTGCAATCTGGGTTAACCTACTTTAGCAGGAGGGTTGGACTGGATGATATCTAGAGGTCTCTTCCAACCCCTACCATTCTGTGATTCTCACCCTAATAGGTCTGTCCAGTCAACAGGGAAGAAGAAGTTTGTGAGAGAGACATAAGATCAAGGTCTAATGTAGATACCCTGCTAAAGTTATTTAGGTCTATTCATCTGCAGAACAAGTGCAACAATGTGTACTTTTTCTGCCTTCAGGTTAAAAGTTCTTAAAATTATCTCTGCCTGCATTAGTTTACCACCTGGTGCTACTATATTTCTTGATGCCTGTTCTAACCATATCAGTCATGATCTGTTATAAAACAACAAATTATGAATATTTATTATTTGTAGAATCATTTGACAGAAAATAGCTGGTGAATCATCCTACTGCCCTTTTAAACAACACACAGAAACAAACACACACACAATCCTGTATAAAAATACCCACTCAAAATCAGATCCGACCTTGTTTTTTATTAGTAGAACATAAAAATTATCTTCATTCTTTCTGAAAGCATTTTAAAATCACAGAGACAGTTTACAATTTTGATTTCATCATAGTAGTTTATTGTTTTCCTGAGATTTTATTGAATTATACTAATTATACAATTGTAAAAATGTAATTAATTTATGCATACATAAGAGAAAAGACAAAGTTGAAACTGATAGTCATTCAGCTTTTTGTTTGTTCACACAAGGTTTACCTACAAAATGCCCATTATCTCAACAAAAGAAGAGCAATAGTGGTTCAGAAATTTAACAGTGAAAACCGGGCAAAAAGGTCTTTGGTGTCACCTACAAAAGAAATCCTTCTGGAAACCACAGCAGTTCAAGAGGGAAAAAATATCAAACTGTGTTCTTTCTGATTCTTTGATCTTGGATTATACGAATGACAACATCAGTTATAGGTAAAGAAAAACAAAGTCATCTCTAAGGGACACAGCATAAAAAGTGAGAAGATTATGCATTTTCACGCCTTTTAGCAGACTGTTGTAACACATAAGTTTTTAAGATTCTGTAATAATAACAATAGAAAGAAACCAGACTCCTCATCTACTGTAATAATCTCATATAATTGACCTAAGAAGTGACACTGAAAGTGTTATTTGGGTACTACCAGCTACTTGGTTGCAATCTAGCACTTCAAAACATTATTTTTAATTTTCATGTCCTGATGAAGCGGAGCTGCTGTAAGTTCTGTTATGGTGACATGATTTTCAAAAAGCAGAGGACTGATTGGTCCCATAGATGATGAATGAAAGCAACAATAAAGTTTGTAGCTTCTACATGACATCATGGTTATGTTTGGTTTTCTTTTTTAAAGTTTGCCACTTACCATCTGTCTTTAAATTGCTGGGAACAGAAGCTCTATTTACTACTAATTTAGGACCTTCTCAAGTAGAGAAAGGTTTACCTTCTCAGATAGGCTTACAAAACAAACAGAAACAAACCTCTGTTATGTGAAGGGTCTCACACTAAATGAT
This sequence comes from Colius striatus, assembly GCF_028858725.1. Lineage (NCBI taxonomy): Eukaryota > Metazoa > Chordata > Aves > Coliiformes > Coliidae > Colius > Colius striatus. The sequence goes on from NC_084759.1 coordinate 168,395,588, forward strand.
TGAAAACTCCAGCCCATTCAAATATCTTGGTCATTTCAAAGTGCACTGATAGCTAGGCAAGGGAATTTTTCTTCCTCTGAAACTTAGAAGCATCTGCAAAATATTTCTTATACAGGAAGAAAGTCAAATTAGAGTAAGAGAAGAGATGACTAGGGAGAGGAAATAATACAGAGGCATAAGGTATTAGTAACAAGACGAGCATATTGATACTACAGGTCTTTCAAGCCCAGTCCTAACCTACCATCTGCACTTTTCACCTGGACACAGAATTATCCTGTTGAAAAGTTGATAGAGCTCATGTAACTGCAAACCTAGCTTTTCCAGACAGAAAGGCTGGAGCTAAGCAGCTTCCAGACTTGTCCACCAACAGAAAGCTCAGATATAATAATCCTTGCTGATTCTTCGGGTGAATTTTATCTAATCTATCCCAGTGTAGACACCACCTGAGCTAATCTTCCTAGTTAATGTAAGGAAACAGATGCTTTACAAACAGAAGATATCTGACTTGGATTTCAAGACTAATCTAAGATCAAATGAACTGCATGCTGGAAGCATGCCGTTCTGTTCATTGGCTTTAGAGGGAAACCTTTGGAAGAGCTGCTAGCTTTGATGCTGGCTTCTGCACAGCAGATGTCTGTATTTGGTCAAATGAATCTATCCAGGGTACATACCTGAATCCAAGAACAGTGTGGCTTCTGAACATTTAAGGAGTCAGAAATCCACGGTTCACTGTGTTTAAGATGCTCTCTCAAACTCTTCCTCATTAGGTTTACATGTACCATGCTGCAGAAAATTGACAAGAAAACTGACAATCCTGAAGGAGCTGATACCAAGTGGTAATACGAGCATTTTACAAGCAGCCTGGCATTTCATCAGCACTGGGAAGTGTAAAGGAGGTTCACATTCATAACATATTCATATAAAAGCTCTTCTGTTTGTAATTTTCACATTTGTTTTCTTGATTTCAAATTCCAAAATCTGGGTTGTCTTCTTTATCTTATTCATCGTCTTAGGCACACATCACATCTTCTATTTGCTTTTAGCCTAGCAAGGCTTACCTTATTCTAAGCTGGATAACTAGAGTCAATTTTTCTTCAGCTTTTATGGAGACAAAAATTGTGTCTTACCTCAGATTTTAGGGTCTGCTTTGTAGATATACAAAGAAGAGTGAGATGAAGATGAATTCAAATTTCATTTTTTTCCATAGTAAAAAATAAAATAAAATCTTAGTTTTGATAATTTTAAGTGTTTAACTTTGTTCAAATTGAAAATTGATGCAAGAAGTCAGACATAGCCATTTTAGATTTACTCCTATATCTTGCTGTCTACAAATTCTTGGAGGTAGGTATTTTCACATTTTCCTGGAGAAAAATGCTTTCCTGAATAATGCCCTTAACAATTACACAGCAAAGAAACCTGACTATGAGAAGTATTCTGCATTTCACTGAAAATAAACCACAACTGAAAGGGAAGAGACAGCTATCCAGCCATACACAGCACCATTATCCAATAGTTCATAGTTGAAGGTGCATAACTTAAATGAAACTCTCAGAAGCAAATTGAGGTAAATAAAATATAGTTTACCGATACAGAATTTAACAGCTGTCTTTGCTTAGCATTTTGATTTGCTTTTCTTTCTCTCCTAAAGTGAACAAAACGTGTTGAAAATCTACATATTAGTACCACAGAAATTTTTTTTTCTTGGCATCCCATACCCTGTTTCCTTCTTTCCCAAATTTGCTTTTCTCAGCTTCCCGAGTACAGCAATCTCCCAGCTGCATCTGATAATTCACATCTCAAAAACAAGAGAAGAGAAAAAAAAACCCTATGCAAAAATAATATACTCATTTTCATGCCAAATTTAAAAGAAAAATAAGTAAATGAACAGCTGGACTACAGTAATGATTTTTGACTAGTTTAAGGGAATTTTATATACAATCTTCTCTAAGTATTTCCTCCACACCTGCAGCAACCCCTTTTTCCTCCATGTCCTATTCCGCTCTGAGAGAGTAATGATATCACAGGATCTTGAATCATCAGTTAATCTGGAAAAAATCCTACGTTGCAAGAAGCACAGTTAATTCTACTTTTTCATTTGGTGCCTTCCTCCTCTTCCTTTTTGTATGATAAAAACCCAAAGGGTCTAGTGAGTCTTTATATAGGGTATAATGAAGAATTTTGCCATAGGGAAATGGTTTGTCTTTCAAGAGTACTTCAAAACAAGCCTTTAGTGTAAAATGGGTTATTTTCATTTAGTTTATTGGAACTCAGGAAGTTCTTTCCTATATGAGAGCTGGGGGCAAGAAGAGAAGATGCTTGATTAGTGGAGATGTATCCATAAAGAAACATTGCTCAAATTTTCTCCCTCTAGAAAAAAACCTAAACATAAATAACATTATTTCATCATTTGTATAACTATAAAGAGCTGTTCTCATTAAGAGATATGAAATACATTCAAGACATTTTTACAGCCTCAGTTGTATTACAACACAGAATAACTTTTTCCTCCCTCAGAAAACCTAGAAATAAATGTTGAGCTTGCTTAGGCTTCACTCATTTAAATATTTTAAACTATAAAAATGATCTTAAGTGCAGTTTGGAACGCTATAGTAGACTTTTAAAAGAAAATGCACTTTAAATACTGATACTAAGATAACAAAGTATTATGAAAAGCAGTTTATTAGATTGTTTCAATAATTAGATTATTTAAAAAATTAAAAATCCTGACACATAAAATTGACAGAATCAATTACAGCAAACTATGGGCATTATGAACTTCAGGAGACAATAAATTTTGGTAGTCATTGAAAAGAAAGCTGATACAACCTATTACAATCTATACTTTTTTTTTCTTCTACACACTCTGTCACAATATTACTTGATGAGTATTGTTACTTCTGTTGATTGTTACATGACAATCAATGAGACAATCAATGAGACAATGAGACTGACATATAATCTCCCCTAATTAAACAATATATCAAGAGTGTTTTCCTTTTAGAGTGAATATTCTAAAGGACAACAAAAAAACAGTCGGTAAAAATTATTTACCTTGTAGGACACAAATAACACTAGTTTTCAACAAACAAACCAGAACTAAGGGAGGTGCATTTATCTTCAAGTGTCATTTGACTGACTGACATTCTTCAGGCTTCATTATTCATGTGTCAGAAAGTAAATAAATGAGCTTTATAGACTTTATGTTAATTTGCTGTAGCAGTTAATTTACTCTGGCAGCATCGCCTTCTGGAGTATTACAGCAAAATTAGTACTGAAGGATCATGATGAAATCTCCCTCCCCTCACCCATTCAGTCTCTAACACTCAGATATTTTGGTTTCTTCCATACTTTTATCATGATCTCATAAGATGGAAATTTATTGCAGTAAAGTAGATATGAGAGTGCATGTACATGGCTCCATTACACATTTTCACTATATTTGCACACCTGATCATATTCGTAGGGAAATTTACAGCAGAAGGTCTGATTTTCTTAAATTCACCATTGGTATCAAATGGTCTTACCTTTTTGAGAATTCTTTGTGACCTGCACCTTGGGCTACAAAATTCTGAAAATGGGTAATAAAACAACCTGCTTACCCAAAGTGTGAGAGATTAAGGCTGATATCAGAAATCTCCTGTCAAAAGTGGAAGTGCTGACAGTTATACTTAGCACACCATTTATCTTTAGAGTTTTTATTTTGTCCTTAGTAGTTTTTCTTTTGTGTTGTTTGCAACCCTTTATACTGGAAAGAAGAACGCTATTCATCTCTTTTGTGCATAAAAGAAAATGGAGGTGAAGAAAATCATATAAATTGCCTTGTGTCGTGTAAGGGTAGAAGGAGGAGTATGGCAGGAGTTCTTGTTTCAAAGAGGCTGGACAGCAGTCAATCCAAAAAGAGCTCATGCTACTCCACATCAACAGCAAGATCTGTCTAAACATGGCTTGGATGCCGCTGAAAATCTGACAAGTCATGGAAGATCCTTCCAACTGTGGCACATCACTTGGTTCTGTTCACCTCTTTGTTTTCTCGGGGTGTTTTCCATGATGGGTTTGGTTGTTTCAGTTTAACATTGTTTTTATTTGCTTGCTTGACTTTTTTTTTGTTGTTGTTTACCTTGGGAAAAAGAGAAATTACTTCTTGAAAACGCTAGAGGGACTAGAAATGAGAAGAGTGTTTGGGAGCTGAGAAATCCCCCTTTTTTTTTTTTTTTTTTTGTGAAGATCCTTTTTGTTTTGCACTATCTTTGGCATCCACAGGAAGGGATCCAGCACGGTTTCCTCCCATCATTTTCTGTAAATAGTTCTGAGTCATAAACAATTCCAGAAGAAGAGGTTTGCTTGGGAAAACAATTGAATTTTTTAAACTTGAAAAGGTATCAGATTTTATCAAATATATGAAAATTTCAATAACATCCTTGTTGTTTTCCAGAACAGGTGAAATCTTGAAACCTAAAGTCAATCTTACCTTGACTTTGGTATTTTATTTGAATTATCCTTGTGGTGCCATCGGTTCCCTCAAGGACACAGTCTATGTATTACTGGTTGAATTGACTACTTTTCCTGATAAAATAATTTTCTAGTGTTTCAGGTTTTAAAAGACATGATTTCACCAAGGCAACAGTCCCTGACTTCATAGCAAGATTTTTTTTTTTTAAATTACTATACACTCCATTCATTTTCTTCACAAAGAAACGCAATTTAGTGAGAGTAAGTTTGTTAAATTAAAGCAGTAGGTGCATTAGACACTAGTAGGATTCTTTAAATGCTGTGTTATAAATCAGTGCAAATGTATGCATACTGGAGAGTTGTCTTTAAATGAGAGATAATATAATCATGCAACACAGTGATGTTTACTCTATAAGGACCATGATAAACTGTTTGTCCTAAAAGTATTCCTCATTCAATGGGAAAAAAAAAAATGTACATCCTTTATCAAACTATTCTACGCACAATAGGAAAACCTTTGCTTAGTTTTTTAAAAGATTCTTCACATCTGACATCTCTCACTCTTCTGAATGGAAGTTAAAGATCATTGATGAGAACACTGATGCTGTGATCTCCTCATCCATGGATGTTTTTCAAGATCTAATTGGATAAAGCCCAAGGAACAAACCTGCTATGAGTATAGCTGATCCTGCTTTGAGCAGGAGATCAGACTACAGACCTCCTCAGGTCCCTTCCTGCCTGAATTACCCTGTAATCCTATTATTATGTTACCTATCTTTTTCTGAGACAAAGTTCATTTTTCTAGGGCATAAATGGCTTTCTAAATAACATGATAGCCATCACTAAAAAGGTACTTTCAGGCAATTCCCTGGTGTTCACCTCACACTCTCACACATTTAAAACTGAAGATAACTCTTGTTTTGAATTGTAGGTCAGAATTGCATGTTGCAATTGTACATAGAGACTCCAGTTAGACACAACTACAGCAGCTTTCAAAAAGGGATCCATGCTGTTAGTATTCAAATATAGAAATCATAAATTAGGTTTCTATGCTTCTCCATCCCAAATCATGGCCAGGGTAGGACATCTCACCAAAGTGAAATATAGATAATGCTTGCATCTTCTGATCCCCTGCTCCTTGCTGAGCAGGTCTTTTGAGCAAGGCAGAGATTGTTTTGCTTTGCTACACATATAGTGAGTTCCCCTCTAATTCTCCTTGGATAAGATTGCTGTGGAAACATGAGTCAAAGCAACACCAGGCATAACTGATAGAAAGGTAGTGCCATGTCATTTTTCAGTTCTGACTACTTTCTCAGGCCCTGTACAGAGAGCCAAGGATTAGTTAAATAATTATCCAGGGCAACTCACAACCTGTGAACTGAAAGACACTAAAACAGGGAAAATCTTTGGGTCTGTTTGCAAATTGGAAAACATTTTCTTCATTTGTCTGAGGTAGAACTTCTGCAGTTGGCAATGAACTGATGCCAGTTTATACATTGAAGGAATGGCTTTGACAGTGCTTTGTCAGCCACTTTATCTCTCTACGTCAAACCTTGCCTCAGAAACAGCAGCGCTGAGAAAACAGCTGATGTCTCCATTTCTTTTCCAAACAGAAAATGCAATGTCAGATGTAACACCTGTTCAATCTTGACTCTGGAAAGACTTTTTTTTTTTCTTTGTCTTTTTGAAATGCTAAGTTTTACCATGGCTTCCTGTTTTCTCTATGTGCCATAATCCAGGTTGTTTTTTTCTTTTTTTAACTGGAAAGTTTATAAGAGAAACAAAGATGTGGTTCAAATCCAAGTAATGACACACATTTTCTGAATCTCCCAGTATCTGGATCTGAGATCTGTATTCATGCAGATCACGAATATTTTCTTCATTAAAAATAAGTTTCTCCTATGCTGGTTTTGCTTCACCAGGAGACAGGTGTTACTTAGGTATCTATCTGATTTGAGTAGCTACTGTCAAAATTTTAATCTCACACTGCTACCGCCTAGAGGTGCCTAAAGGTCTGCTAGAGCTTTTATTTCTGACATAAAAGTTCCCCAAGGACTTAATTTCTACCTCAGAAAGGTTGACTAGAGAGAGAAGACAGCTATTAGCAGCCTGCTATTTGACAAGGTTCAATTTCACTGGGCAGCTTTAGATTCTAGGGAGCTATTTCATGCCAAAAATGCTTATTTAAGTTGTGCCAAAAATTAATATTCTCAGAACCTCCCTCATGAGGGTTGAAGAAGAAGATGAAATGGAAGAAGTAATTCCAGTTTGATTTGATTGGAAACCTAGCATGTTTTAAGGCCAATCAGCAAAGAAACACCATGCAGTTACTCACTTGCCCCATACCTCTGCACTTCTACCTCTCATAGGATGGCAGGGACCTCAGCAGATGGAAGGTGAGAAGATAACCAAGGAATCGAAACAAGGGCAGGGAGGACTCACTGCCAATTATGGTTCCAGGCAAAACAGACTCCACTACTTAACTTAGGGAAGAAAATAAGAATAGTTTAATCTACTGCCAACTAGAAACAGGAACAGACAGGAAGGAAAAACAGAGCAAGATGAGGAGAAAAATACAAAGAGTACTTGAATGTCTCCTTCCCTCACCTCACTCTCCTTTTCCTAGGCTTAGCTCTTTTCTGAATATCTATCTCCTCCCCTCTCAGTGGCACAATAGGGCAGGGAATGGGGAAGGTGGTCAGTCCCTCACAGATGGTCTCTGTCACTCCTTCCTTCTCAGAGGAGGGGGACTCCTCTTCCCCTGCTCCAAAGCATGGTCCCTCCCACAGAACACAGTCCCTAATGAACTTATCCAGCATGAGCCCTTCCCAAGAGCTGTAGTTCCTCACAAACTTCTCCATTGTGGATCTCCTCCTCCACAGCAGAACTCCAGGCACATTCTGCTCCAGCACTGCCTCATTGCAGAGTCACAGGGGAGTCATGGCCTCCTCTGGTCACAGTCGCCCCCTCTGCCATGGGGTCATCCATGGGCTGCCAGAAGATTTCTGCTCCACCATTGCCCTCCATGGGTTGCAGGGCAATAGCTGCCATTTCCCCACAAGACACAAGGGAGTCTCTGCTCCAGCACATCTCCTCTCTTCCCTCAATGACCTTGGGGTCCACATGATCACTTCTTTCTAGTCCAACTTCTTCCACCATCTTCCAGAAAGAACAATCCTACTCATCTGTCTTCTTAAAAAGTGATCATGGAGGTGTCCAATTGGCTCAGTCCCAGGGGTGGATCTGACTTCAAGATAAGGAAAATTTTGAGCAATTTCTTACAGGGGTGACCATTATAACCTCTTCCTCATTACCAGAAACAGCTCCACACAAACCCTATTTTTCTTCTTTTCACTCTGAGCAGCTTGCTCTGTTTTATCTTTCTGGGAACTACTGATTTGCCAGAAAGAAAAGTCCAGCAGTCAAAGACATCACTGAACTTACAGCCATTACACCTGTAAAGTCCAGTCTACAAACCTACATAAAGGAAAGATTAACATTTGGGCAGATTTACTAACACTTGGACAAAATCCCAGCCCTAGACACGCTGCTTATAACCTCAAGGTTGTTTTTCCATCATATCAGATAACATGAGCAAAATAAGCCATCTGGGCACTCTATTCACTGCTATGTACATCTCCAGCCAGCACCTAAGCTATAATTGTGCATAACTATCTGTCCACTGAAAAGGCATATTTGCTTCTAACTCACGGAGATTCACTCATTTTGGATAGCTAACATATATCATGAAAATATCACACTTTCTCAAGCTCAGGTCTCCACTAGAAGTACTGATCAGCATAGCAAATTTGCTACAACAATTAACCTGAAATGGTAATATTAGCATTCAGTTCACTACCAAGAGAGTCATTCAACTTGGACATTATCAGTTTCACTTCTACGAAGGACATTTGATCTGTTTTATTTTAGACACTCGATTTGTTTCATTTATGTGACTGCAACAATCACAAGTAGCAATGGTGATACAAAAGCAACAGTGATACAAGGAAGTAAAAACAGGATTTGCAGCTGTAGTGTTTGCTTACATCATTTTTCTGCACAATAATGTCTATCATTTTGGAACTGCTCATGTCGTGTTAATCTCACAGCAACAGGGTAACAGGATGCATCTACCTTAGCTCTTTAGTTCAGAGCAGGGAGAAGCTTGTAAAGCAAAACTCCTGAGTATTTTCCCTTACTCGGCCAAGTTCACATGGCTGAGCAGTCTCAGAGCACGCAACCTGCCGGCTGCTAAACTGGAAGATACACTCCAGGAGGTATCTAACAGTACCTAACAGCCTTCCACTTCATGGGACCACACTAGGGTTAGTCCAAAGTGTTACCCCACTCCTTCCTTCCTAATTCCTCAAAATATATATAATACAGATGTCGTGTCCTCAGCATCAAACTGCTTTGCTCTAAAGATCTAGTCTATGGGTTTATATTACTTACTAAGAGAGATACAGCCTCAGCCAATTTGCCTTTAGCATCTGGCAGATGGGAAGATAAGCAAACAAAATAGCAACAAAGTCACCAAAATGCTGTAAAATAGATTGAAAAAGAGAGAAAATGTCATCTCCAAAGTGCCGTTTACCATGAGCTGTTTTGTTGGGTTTTTTTCCTCTGAACCAGCAGTAGATTTGCAATTAAGGCATATGCCTTTCTCAGACAATTATTTGGGGTATTATAAAATGCATTATTGTTGTTGTTGTTGTTATAATAATTATTGTTTGGATTGTTGTTAAACTCTTTGAACTGTCTGCCAAGCCTGACTATTGGAAAAAAAAAAAACAAAACAAAACATAAAAGCATCCTGAAGGCACAGCTTCTTTGAACTGATCTCTGGAGTTTTGATTTGGTTGTGAACATATCCTGCCATCTGAATTTACTGAAAAATGAGCTCTCATTCTGTGCAAAGCATGCTCTTAATGGATGAAGATACTTGCTTTACTGTATTAGTGACCCAGAACAGCAGAGGAGAAGCAAATGAGATGTTCTCACCATGTTTAATTAGACATGAAAACTTAAGCCTCTGTGGGACTGTAAAATTTTAGGACATTTTTAATATATGTGGAAAAAAACCCCATAAAGTTTATGTTTTAATATTGACAGACATATGCACAACATGTTGGTATAGGGCTTTTTTGGAATTGGTGAGCACTCCTAAATAGGGCCGTAGTTTTTCATCAGTAAATGAAATTTTCCCTGCTATCAAGGCCAGCCTGCATAGAATGGGTTATATCTATTCCTGCAGGTACACTTAGATTTAGATCAAGGTGGCAATGTACAACAGCCTGTCAGAAATGGCTCCTGGAGCTAGCCAACATGGACAAAAGCAGACTAGGGAGAGAGAATACAGAGTCACACTGCAATGCTTGGGAACTGTCCCAAATATTGTTTAATCCACTACTATGATCATAATCTTAAGAGGCTGTCTGTCTCTTTGATTAAGTGAAATAATGTCTATTGTGTTGCAGATTCTACTATATATAAAACACTAATGGAAAGATGTGTGAAGGCATAAAAAGACAAAGATGCAGCAGAATTCAACTGCTCAAATTCCATACTCAAATGTTCTTAAAGCCCCACAGAGGTAATTACAAGCCTAATTTAAGCCTGGTAGGAACAGGGGTCTAAATAACTTGTAGTTTTAGATCTTATCTCAAGAGTCAGTTGTCAACATACTTTTGAAGATTGCTCCTGAAGCACTTTGTTAACAGAGTAGAGAAGGACAGACACTACATGTCTATATGTGTGTAGGTCCTAATGTATATGTTAAAACTTGACCCTAAATGATGTATATACCCAAGAATCTAACGAGGTAGTTTGATGAGGGAACTTGGTGACAGTAAGTCCTGAAATATACTTCATCCCACAGCCAGTCATGATTTCTGAGATGTCTGCTACATTCATTGTGCAGGTGAAGTTCGTTGTATTTTGACGAGAAGGCAAATTTCTAGGCAACAGACAATGTTGCATTATGGGAGGTGTTTTGTAATCATAGAATCATAGAATGGTAGGGGTTGGAAAAGACCTTTAGAGATCATCTAGTCCAACCCCCCCTGCAGAAGTAGGTTCACCTAGATCAGGTCACATAGGAACAGTGGCTTCTCAATCTCTAGATTTCTGCCCTTTTTTTACACTCTGTAGGATCTTTTTAAATAAACAAACAAACAAACAAAAACCTAGGAAAAAACCCCATAACTAAAAAGAAATGTACATTTGGCCCTACCCACTGTGTTTATATAAGATTACATGAAGGTTTTAAGCTTGTCTTTATTTACTGTGAGGTGCATTTTTTAAAATGCACAATGAACATGAGAAATTTTTTAATGAAAGGGACCTTTAACAGATTAGCTTGTTAGGTCTTGATCCAGGGTCTTGGTCCTGGGAAAGTGTTTCTTGCTAGTGTGCTACTGTAAGAAAGATCAACAGTGGTGCAATTGTTAGTGATTTCCCTACTCTACTTGCAGTTGGTCTCACAGACTATAACAAAAGTGTGATTTAGAGTAAGAAGTGTTGATTGAGAGTTATCTACTCTCTAGTTTCCCAGCTTTCTGATCTTGCAGGTGAGGCCACAGGGAACATCTAGCCCACGTCACGGCATGCTGCTGACGTCTCACATCTGGTGTGGCTATCCATAGGGAGATTGTGTGTGAATCCATGTTGAGGTAGTCAGCGTACTGAGCCAGAGTAGTTGCCTTTAGGTTCAGTGTCACAGTGGCCAGACACTACTGACACTACCAGCTGAGATCTTCATAGCATACACTTCATTACATGGTGAAGCTTCCCATGTACACATGCAAGTGAAAGACTTAAAAGCAGTGCTGAAGCTCTGCTCTAATTTACACTTGAAGTCTGCAAGGTCTTGGACCAGACCACTAGAGATTATGGAAATGCCCTAGATGATTAATAGGAATTAACTGGAAAAGAATGTGATCTCGTTCCTGAGGAAATGTAAATATTGGACCCTTGAAGAAAGAACAGCAGGACTGAAGTGAAACCACCTGAGCATGATGAAGTTTTGTGGGAAATTGGGACACTGAAGTCAGAAACAGCACCCAGACCCTCCTACTGTTTTATCTGCAATGGAGCAATGCTGATTTATCTTAATTTATTTCTGACTTCTAGAAATGTAACAATTTTGATTGGCTGCAATGTCATTAGGGACATGGTTTAGTGGTGGATTTGTCAGTGTTAGGTTTATGATTGGACTTGATGGTCTTAAAGATCTTTTCCAACCTAAATGGTTATACGATTTTTCACAAAACTTATAGTTGCATGAGGAATAGGCCAAGCCACGTGCATGTAGGCAAAGCAAACCAAATGTAGAACATATTTGTAGGGAATTTAACAGAATATTTCACTTTATAGAACTGTTTTGAAGCTAAGGATTGTCCTGAATTTTTTTGGAAGAAACAATCTCTTCCACAGAAAAAAGAAAAAATGTCTCAGCAAAAAAAATCAAAAAACCAAACACCGCAGTGCTTGATCAGCCTGATCTTCAGTCATTGACAGGGGAAAAAAAAAAACCACCAGGAAGAGAAGAGATAGCCTTAGTTGATGCAGTTTCTCCTTAAATCTGCTGCTGTGGCTGTTTCAGGTGCCAGGGCTGTGGCTGTGGCTGCTCTTGGCAGTGAAGGTGACTGTGGAGGGGCTAAAAATATGAATGCCCAGGGGAACACGCTAAGCACTTGTTCTGTCTGTCGCTCTGGGGAAGCTAACATCAGTACTAATTGATCCAAATGTTCATGCTGGAAGTGAATGAGATCAGAGCTGGAGAGAGTGAGGCAAAGCATCCACTCACAGCCTCCCAAAAATAGCTGAACCTTTGTTTTGGGGGTAAAATAAATTTGCACCGGGGACAAAGATCATGATGGAAGTGGAAACAGGCGTTGAGGAAAGAGGGAGGAAGGGTGGAAGGATAGCTGTGAACACAGTTCCTCACCACCTAAACCACAGAAATGGCCTGCAGGAACAGAGGTTTGTGAGTCTGGCTGTATGTGCAGGGTAGATCCATACAGCTATTTCCCTTTCTTAGGAAGATGAGAGTTTCACTTTCTTAGAGGACAAGAAAAAGGCACAGTGTTCCCTTAGGGTTACTTCATGGATAGAGGTACCCATGCAGGCAGAAAAAAAGTAATACAAAAGTGAGATGCAGCTGCCTAAGTAATTCATGGAAGATGTATTAGTATCTGATAAATTCCATTGATAAATTCTTCAGGCATATCATTAAAGATAAGACAGACTTCTTTGCATATCATTAATGGTGGTCAAAATTTCAAATCAGGGCTTTGCTTCATCAAAGGCATAACAGGTAGATAGATTTCCATATAATGAATGCATTTCTATTCATTAAATTCTGCAAGTAGAGAAATAATGAGTAGTGGAAGTACTCATTATCAGATACTGATATTTATAGAAAACCGTCACATTGTGGGACAAAAAAATATAGCCCGAATCAACTTTTAGGAAGGACTATTCTACTATAAATGGAGGGGAAAATTTCTTTTTTTATCAAGTTCTTTGTTTAATTATTCACTTCCGTATTTTAATCAGCTCAAATGCACTATATTTGTTAACAACCAAATAACAAAAGTACTCTAATTGTTATTCCTTTGGGGAATTCACCCCATTGTCGGATAACTGCAGTCCCCAACACAACATCTATACATTCTGTCTTATATTTACTCTTTGCTTTCATGTTCATGAAAATATTTTTTAGTTCATCCAAAAAAAGGGGCTGTGACATTAATAAATGCAGCTTAGAGAGAAGTATTTTCAAGTAGAAAAAAGACTTTGACCACGTTAGGCTTGAAGTTTTTACAATTTTCCTGGAAAAAAAAATGTCATTGAAAGCGACCTTTAGGTAACTATTATCATCCAAAGTGAAAACAAGATTATTCAATTAATACTTTACATAGTACAAAAATGTTGGGCCATATCATGGGACTTAAAAGCTTATATTCAATACACACAGATTTAATATTCATACAAGTAAATCCTGTGGGTACCGAGTAAAACACAAACTATGGTATTTAATGAGATTCCCTATCTGAAAAACGTGGTTATGTCTAAACCCTCTCTCCTTTACAAGAAATCTAATATTTGATTTAGGTTAATGATGCCTCTTCTCAAATTAATCTTATGTCTTTAATTATTCAAATCTTCATCATTACTGAAACCATTCTAATTATTCCCATTGCTCAGTGGTATTAGCAAAAATTATGCTTAAATTTAAAATCACTTTAATGGGGGCCATATTATTCTCATGCTCATTTGACTATTTAAGATTTCACCTCTGAGACAAAAAAGGTTGACTGCAGCCAACATCTCTTTTATTAAAATTATCATCTTTGCATTTTTACCAGTAACTTAATCAAAATAGACCACTCTTACCAGATTCTGCCCCCATCTTTCAACTAGTAAATCCCACCCCTCATATTATCTCCTCATTTATGCTTTTTAAAGTTTTATGATGCCAGTATTTTTTTATGATCTGTTCAGTTTATCAGTTGGTAAGGTTTTATGTACTTTTTCTGGTGAATTGCCATTGAGAAATCAAGCTTGCTGTTTATTTCAGGTAAATAAAACAGCATGTGAGACTGCAATATTTAATAAAATTTGTTTCCACAGTTATTTTAATATACTGTCAGAATATACTGTGTAAATATAGGTTCGAAATGGAGTAGAGGACTCAGAAAGAGAAGAGAGGAAAACATTGTAGAAAAGTTCCTGTGCTTTATGTGTAATATATTCATTTTTATCAACTGAAGAGTATTCGAATTCTAAGACACAGAATCTCCCTTTAGCAGGTTTCATTTTATTTAGTATTTTTGTTTTCATTTGAGGACCTACCTCTGTTTTCAAAAGCCAGATTCTGTTCCGATTTCCTTTGTTTTCTGGAAGTGATTGCAAGTACCTCCCAGTGCCGAGTCATCCAAAACTTGATTCTCATCACAGTCAGACTGAAGACCTTCTTATGCAGAAGAAAACAGTCAGCACTGCGGCACTATTCTGGCTCTCCAAGACAGACTTTCATAACTCTAGGATTTATTTGTTGGGATGAGGATAGACTTGACTGTATAGATGAAATATTTATCACTAGAATAAAAAACTAAGCAGTTTCTTCATGAAAGTGAAAGGTAAAATGGGAAATCTTCTTGACAAGTATGGAGTCTATGGCTTCCATTCTAGGTTTTAGATGCAAAAGCTAGGCAGGGTTTTTGTGGCCAGTCTGGCCTTTCCAACACAAGTAATACAGCTTATATATTGACTCTCTTTTCAATGACATAACATATTGTAATTTTATTTTTTTTTAAATATGAGTGTGCATGCCTGTCACTTCAGGACACAAGTTAGATCATCTTGGGAATATCTAAACTAGTGTCTATCACTGCCTGCAAAGCAGGAACTGGTAAAGGATTATGTTTCTCAGTTTGCCATTACCCAGTCACAGATTCCTGCCCACTTTCTCTCCCATTTCCCCACTCGATCCTTGGACAACGTTCACTCTTCAGTCTCCTACATGCTTAACTCACATTTTGTAACAGGACAGTGAATCCATTTCAGCTCCTCTACTCATGTGCCCTGTTAATGTCAACCTGAACAGGAGAAACATGGATTTTTCCATCTCCTAGGTTCAGTCCCCAGAGAGGAGCCCTAGTGGGAGTGTCAGTTGGCATCATTATGATCGAATTTTCAGTAATTGCATCATTATGTGTGTTTCCACAGTATCTTGTATTCAGCAAATGAATCAGAAACACATCACAGTTCAATAAAAAGAGCAATACCCTCCTCTACTTGCCTCATCATAACCTCTTTCTGTAAAAGATCAAGATAATAACTTTCTTGGGGAGCATTGCCTAGAATAATCAGATTTCTCAGGGGAAGATACTGATAACTAAATATATCAGGGCTGGACCTCTATCTGACATTCACAGATGCTAGTTCTGTAGCCAAAATCCACTGGAACTAGAGCAGTTCAGTAAGCTTCTCAGCTACATCAATCCATTTTTTAAAATATCTCTTTTGTCTGAAGCTTTTCTGGAAGACTGTTTTGTTTTACATTGTTTGTTTTGAAGATAAAATATACCTTGTTGACATTAAAAAAAAGCCAGTTATGGATTGGTTTACTAATTGCATATTAAACATTTCCTGGCATTTGAGAGCTCACAAATCATGCATTGCTAATGCGATAGAGGAAAGGGTATTGCTCAGAACTCACTTGGGACTGTCAAAAAAAAAATCATCAGTGCAGTTGAAACAGCAGTGCTGCTGCTATAAAGCTAGTCATAGCATCTCACAGGTGGTCCAAAAATGTTTGGGAAAACATGCTCAGATCTGTGCTCTCTCAGTGTCATACACAAGTGTTTGGTGGAGCTCAGCACACTAAAAATAACTCAGACATGATCACCAGGAATCACTCTGTGCCGTATCAATGACTGGTTTGGCTCACAGCCTAAAAAAAACCCCAAAAAATACAATGGACCTAGTAACAATAAGAAATGACAGGACAGTTATCTATATACATGAGCTAAAAGCAAGCATTCAAACTTACAGTCAAATCTTTCTAGCAGAGAGGCTTAGGTAGGGCTTATCCCTTTAGGGCTCATGTAGACTTTACTGTGTAGGCTGCCTTCATTCCTTACCCCACAGCTGGCTCTGCTGGGACAGTATTTACAAAGCCATTCACTCAAAATATGGGTTTTGGTGCAGAAGGAGTCTTCCCTAAAAAGTGTACTTAAGAAAATTATTGTTATTCTGCAGATTGGAAATGTTATGTCTCTCTTTCTGGCACTTCCAAGACTTTTTTGGTCCAAATTTTCTTCAAGTGAATGTTACTGGAGTCAAGCAATTTCAGCATCAGTCTGCAAACCATTTCTTTATAAATTATTTCTTACATATTTGAATTCAATACCATTTTCAAAAAAACTCAGTACTTCACACAAGACCCTCAAGCAATAGGTTCCATTTGAATTCCCTTGTCAATATAGATTTTCTGTAGAGAAAATCCACACAATCTTTCATGAAATTCACATGTTTGGAAAAAATGTCAAATCTGACAGCTTTTTGTTTAAGGAAAAATCAAAGTAAAACCTTTGAATAATGTCTACATTTGTTAAATTAAATGTTTTACCTTTGCTGCAGAATGACTTTTGTGAAATTAAACTGCTTTTATGTAAAAGAACATTAAAAACACAGAAGTACTGAGTGATCAGTTTCTGAATGAAATAATTTTGATATTTCAGAAAATTATTGCATCAAGCCAAAAATTTTGCAGTCTTCTTTTATGGGAAAATTAAATCTTGTTTTGTTCTGATTTTGGAAATTTTCCTTCTAATGAAATATAAATGTTAGCTATTGCTAATATTTTTTTAGTACAATACAAATATTGCCAATGGCAATGGTAAGGGGCAAGTCTTTTTCCTGTGGTGCCTGGTAAGAGGACAAGTAGTAATGGGCACAAGCTGCAACACAGAACTTCCACTGAATATGAGGAGAAGCTTCTTCCCTGTGAGGGTGAGGGAGCATAGGCACAGGTTGTCCAGAGAAGTTGTGGAGTCTCATTCTCTGGAGGTTTTTAAACCCACCTGGACGTGTGACTTGATCTGTGTGAATCTGTTTTAGCAAGACTAGGTGCTCTCTAGCGGTCTCTTCCAACCCCTACCATTCTGTGATTCTGTGATATACATAACAGAAACCATCCAAAGAAGTGTGTAACAGAAGGTGTAGACTGTTGTTTTTGTTTCTTTTTTTCTCAGACTCACATGCACAAAGGGGTGCAACCACCCTGACTGCAGCTAGTAGTTTTCACATACATAACCCTCATTTTAGATTCTATCTTAATAAATAAGGCCTTCTCCCTCATACTTCACAAAGGTGAAGAATTAGTCATGTGAGAACCAGATCTGTGAAGACAGCAGGTTGAACAGCATTTTGAGAGCTACCTAACTCATAAAACACAAAATACTCCCTTTGTCCATGAAATGTCCCTTACTTAGCCACACACGGAGGAAAATCCCTGAACTAATATACATTGTCCTGACTTATCACTTGAGACTGAAGGACAAAGTTCATACTTTCAAAAATCTAATATTGTGCAAAACACAGTGCAGAAAAAAGCAAAGCTCACATTGCATTAAGCAGTTGTCAGTGCCCTCACTTAGAACATGACAGCAGTGCACCTGGTTGTTCACTTTTCCGCCTGAAGAATTTAAAAAATCTCTGAGGAAAACATCATGCCAACACCTTGCCAGTCCTCCCTGAGGGAGTGCTCTGCTCGCTTGAAATTTCCCCAGCACCTCTTTCACCTTGCACTGACCTCAGAGATTTACTGTCTAAGCGGTCTCTTTTGAGAGGACTGGTGCCTCTAGTCTAATGATTTTATCTATATTTATTTTAAATTGTATGAACTGTTCTTGGATTAGTGACAGTGGTTAGGTCTTCCAGCTCTCATATTAGAGTTCTTTTCCTTTGGATACTTCAAGAGCTTCACCTTCTGGCTCAGTGATTTAGGTAACTCCAATCTCCTGCAAAGTGGAGAGACTTGAGGAAAGGGAGCCATCTGGATCATTCAGTGACACTGAAGATACTAATTAGCCCGCTTCCTGGAGAAGGCTATGTCACTTTAGGACAAGAACTTGGCCCATCTCTACCAGAATCAATGTGATGTTAGATAATCCACTTAATAATATAAAAAAATTCAATTGTTCTGTAGGAAAAGGTCTTGTTTTGAAGGAAAGCAGCCCCTGCATTGCACGTAAGCGTGAATCTAGGAGGTATATCTGGAAAACAAATACAAACTCAGTCCTCCATGTGATTTGCACAGGAGACTTTGATGTCCTGGCAGATACAGGTCCATTAGAGAGCATCTAAGTGTCCTCATGGTAAAGCAAAATTCAAGCAGAAGACTTTGGATTGTAGTTTTAGAGGTATCTATCTTCTATATACTTCTTTAAAAATATACTCCTGTGATCTGGTCTGACATTGCTCTCAGACAAAAAGTCTACATAAGAGATAAATGGTATAAGTGTGTCCATATTCACTCTTTTCATTGAGAATTTAAGCCACAACTTAATTCTATTCACTCACTTGAGACTGATAGATCCTGCAGCATTTGCAGATCATTTAGTTCTTCCCTTTTGTCTAAACAATTTAAACATATTTAACTTAAAATAACAAATCTTTTCTCCTTTATTTCTTATTAAATGTGAGGGAGCTGGGATGCTTTAGATCTGTCCAGTAAACATATTTCATTTCAGTCAAGTGCCAAAGTAATATTAATTAAGCATTTGTTATGACATCTTAGATATTCCCAGCATTTTACAGAGACTAAGGAAACAGTGTGTGCTCCAAATATCATTGTCAGGAACATTGCTCTCTAGATGTGCTCCCATACAAATAGCCTTTAACGGAGTCAAAGAAAGATCAAGGATGAACAAAATGATGACCACACAAAATAAAGTTACCTAGAGCTGAAAAGTCTTTTAAGCTTTTCTAATCTGGGTTTTAATTCCCTCTTATGTACTGAGGACAGGGAAGGGGATATCTGGAATCATCTCTGGTTTCTAGAAGGAACATGAGCTCAAAAATCTCCCCAAGGATCTTCTAACTTCTCACCTTCCATGCAATTGATAGCAATGCTGAGACATGCTCCAGGGAAGACCTCTGCCATTACAGCTCCTGAAATTTAGGCACATGAGAATGAAATACTGCATTTTGCCTTGTTTACTGTGCCAGGCATCAGGTAGCCAGCAAGGCATCATTCACCTCTGGCAGGGGCCTGGCCCTGCACAGCCTCAAACCTTGGGACTCAGCATCTTCTTTTCACCAAGTGATCCGAAGCCCTACCCTGACAGAGAAAACCCCAAGCTTTGAATAGTTTTAGGAAAAAATATTACCACGTAGAGAAAAAAAACCAAACCACTGTGAGAGAGATGTCCCAGGACCAAAGAGCACAGTTTGTATTGGAGGGCTATCATCACAGCTCTGCTTTCAGCAGCATGAGTCTGTGCCAGTATTAGCTACTTGTAAGAAATTCTAGTCCAATGCATTGGTGACTTTGTGGGTCCTGGGGAGAAAGGAGCTATGGCTTATCTAGACATCCCCACAGCAAATTAAAGCTGGAAAGTGATGGGAAAGACTATGAAGCAAGGGGTGAAAAAGCAGAAACCAAAGAGAGAGCTTGTAGAGGGCTTTTGAAACATGTTCATAAAAAGCTGGGCAGATGGTGACATGCCTTTGTACATAGAACCCCATATCACTACTATTGCTAACTTAACGTTTTAACTCAAATGCCTCTGAATTCTTACCTCCTTCCCTATTATTTTTCAGCAGACAGCAGCATACTGTAAATCTCTAATTGTGTACGTAAGTAATAACAATCCATCTGTAGGGCATTTCCTGGGGATTAATGGCCAGCTGGGAAGAATCTGATGGCCTGAAGTGCAGCAAGGGGCTTTTAAGCATACCTGATCATTTAACCACTTGAATGCTGCTGAGGATAGGGTATCCATGAGGTAGGACACATTATCAAATGCTTCCCTCTCTACCAGACAAATTGTTCTGAGTCAACAAAGACTTGGGACTGGTACTTTAAAGAAATGCTACTGCATCTCCCACAGCAACACTGAAGCTGTGACAGAGCAGAATAAAGATCCACCAAAAATGCCTTGCGCCATACTCGTTATTGCTGTTTTGAAATTAAAATGCTGTGTAGGGGAATTAGTATAATAGGGCACAGTTACACTACAGTAAATAGGGAATAATACCATTAAAGACAACACAGTTTCCCTGCACTGAGAACACAAATATTTATCGTTGATTTTCTTGGGTGATGTTATATTGTTGTAATCTGTAGTATGTGTGCCATCTAGTCACAGTCATAGGTCCAGTTATTCTGGGATCTATGCACAGAATAAAAGCCTAGTCCTTGCCCCAGGGAGTTTACAGTAGAGTTTTAATAATCCTTCACTGAATATCTCTGAATAATTAATCCACTGTAACCTACATTAGCCATTTCAGTTTACCTGAATTATCTTACAGCACTCTACCTAGTTGATAATTATCATTACCTTTTAGAGTAAAATACAACCAGCTGTAAGTTTGCTTCATGGAGCTTTGAATAGCTGGAATGTTAAAGAGCTTATTAAAGAACAAATTGCCAACAGAAAATTGTATTCCCCACAATCACTTATCTTAGGAGAAAAAAAAAATTAAAAAAGGAGAGCCACTATGAAACAGCAATGCATAAAAAAAGGTAGATTTACTTTCCTAATGCCTGAGTTTAGGAGAAAAAAGAAGGCCATATAATTAAACTTTTAATTTTTCTATTGGAATATTCATTTCTGAGGTTCACAAAGGAGACAACAAGCTAAATTCTGATCCCAGTTGACATCATTTTAAATCCTCAGTATCTCCACTGAACTCAGTGTAATCACTCTGGATTTGCACAGGTGATAATTGGGTCATAATCTGGTCCCTATATGTGCAGGTTTCCTACATGACATTTCAGCACACTTATAAAGGTTTTTTCACAGTAAGATTAAAGACCCTGAGGTATTTCACAAGTCAAAGCTCAAATTGTTTCTGGGCTCAGAACTTATCTGACATAAAGTCAGCCTCAGAGCAAATACCTATAGCCATGTTATGAAACTTTGTAAATGACAGGGAGCTAAAAGTTGATAGTGTTGTTTCCATTACAAGCAAAGAGAAGGGAAAATGCAGGATTTGCTATAGGATGATTTTAATAATTTTTCCAAAGGAGACTGTTTTAAACTCATTACTTTTAAAATTCTAATGCTAAAGGCATTCTTACAAACAAAAAATATTCAGTTCTGGTTTTGCTATATTTGAGCCTTAGTAGAATTATTTGAGCCTCAGTAGAATTTGTATCAGTTTTACAGTCAGCTCTGCTGTAAAAACTTAATTCTGCATTTATACAAACATAGGTGAATTTCCTGCTTTTTTATATGGTGCATTCATGGATAATAGATACTTTGACTTTAGCTATCAATCAATCTCATAACTGTAAGGGCCACACTGTGACTATATGCTCTGTAGTCATAGAGAGAGATTCAGTCCAGGAGAACAGAGTAGAAAAAAATGTTTGCATTCCTCCATGCTCTCAGCCTATGCAAGGACCTGTCTCTGCTTCCACACCATGGACCTGCCCACTGGGCCACGATGAAGATGAACTCATCTCTACTTTCATTGCCTGCTTCAAATGAATGGTGCTCTCTCCTGGAGAAGTCAAAGATGCTGTCACGCAGCAAACTTCGCCAAATCTTCTGGTTACATCAGGAGCCTCTGCAGACAAGCGGGCTCTCTATTCTGTGTTTTTACTATAAGCTAAGCCTGATCTGTCACCACAAAGACAATTGTCCACACAACTCAGTGTGGGATCTATGAACATCCTTAAACAGTTCTTTCTTTCAGGGCTTTTTACTTCTTTAGGGAGATGTAAAAAGTCAGTGAATTTTTTATTCTTTATTTTTAATTTCAAGAAGATTTTTTTATATCTCTTTTTATATCCTCAAAGCTGCATTATATTTTAGGTAAGCAGCTGCTGCTGAGACCTCCATTTTGACTATCTGACCCGATGTTTACATACTGGAGAAAATGTTAGAGGTTATATAGCCCCAGTCTCTCCTAGCGATTTAATCCTGTAGTATTTCAAACACTTATTGTTAAAACTTACAAAATTGCAGCTACTGCAATGGAATTGAAAGAGTTAGTAGACTGGAAAATGGAGGGCAGCTAGCTCACCCAAAAAGAGGAGAAATATTGCATGGTTTCGTTTTGCCAACTTGTTTTTTTTGTTTGTGGTTTGGGTTTTTTTTTTTTTTTTCTAATTTTCCTAATGAACATACACCAGCTGTCTGAATACCACAGAGGCTCAAAGAAAATTGTGAACTCCCTACTATATACTGACCTGATACTGTGTTTTAAGTCTAGTCAGTGAGGAATATGGTAATTGAAATCACCATAAATTAATTGCTCTGTTTTCAGGCAATACAGACAAAAAATAGTATTGGATATAACAGAATGCATAACAACACTTGTAAAAAAGATGCAAGTATGTGTACTAATCTTTCTCTTTTGTCAGGAGAATGATTCATTATCAAAGAAAATGTACATTCTTAAATCAGTTTTCAAGGCTCTATTATGCTTCACCACCCATCTCAGACATAGCTCTTGGTGCCACAGATATTTACACAAACACTTAATTTTACTCACAGGAATGGTTTAAAGTGGCTTTAATGATTCCAACTTTTCTACAGAAGAGTAGACAACAATGCATCAAAACTTGCCAGCTTGGGCCCACAATCATAACCCATGATTTTTCTTCTCTAAAGCACAGAAGTTGGTTTCAACCTACCACACCTTATCCGGAAAAGCCCTGATTACCAAAAAAATAAGATGTTTATGTAAGGAAACGAGAAAATAGGGAAATTACAGTGTTTCCACTTCTGTTCTCCATATGATACACAACAAATAAATTCCTCAGAAAGCAGTAATTTTTTGAATGTTCTGACCCATCATGCAAAATTTGAGTTCTGCTTGCCATCTGTTGCTGCTTCTTACCCTGCCCCATACCCACCTGGATAAGGTTGTGACTGTTCACAGTTTCACCATCTTCTGCCAGTGAGATATTGTAACCCGAGAGATGTGTCTGGTGATTTCCTCCAATAAAAGCCAGTGGAAATGCAAGATGAATTCAGATGTAGAAGTAAGCTACATGTATAAATTAACTTGATTCATCATAATAAGGCTGACAGAGAACTGCTAAAATTGGCCTCCTCAAACCAGCAATTAAAGATTTATTCTGTGAGCAAACATACTTATTAAAGTATTATGCAAAGTATCCACATTTTACTGATTATCATGATAGATTACATTACAAATGTTTAGGCTAAAATACCCACCACAGACACAAAGACCGGATTAGTTAATTGTATTGCTAGACTTGTACAGATTAATCTCCCACCATGGTTTTATTTGGAAGTGTAAGGCTGAATTTCCACATCAAAACTTTCATTTTCCAAAGCACAACAATTAGCTGTGAAACAGAGAGCACAGTCATATCCCTCCCTTTGTCTTTATCCTGTCTTTTTTCACATTTGTGTCTGAACAAAAAAAAAAAAAAAAAAAAAAACAAAAACCAGAAAAACAACCAAAAAACCCACAAAGAAAAATATTAAATATTCATTAAGTCCTGGAGAAATCTGAGTGCCATCCTGAGGCACATACAGGGTAAGCAAGGGTTCAGGCCCACTCTGCTTGGCTTTATGAAAGGCAAATCCTGTTTGACCTTGTCCTATGACAAGGTGACTTGCTTAGAGGATGAGGGAAAGGCTGTGTAGATATGGTCTTCCTGGACTTCAGTAAGGTCTTCAACATAATCTCTCTCACAGCATCCTCCTGGAGAAACTGGCTGCCCGTGGCTTGAATGGACCTACTCTGAGATGAGTTGAAAACTGGATGGATGACCAGACCAAAAGAATCATAATGAATGGAGTTAAATCTTGTTAGCTCACAGTCACCACTGGTGTCCCCCAGAGCTCATTGCTAGGGACTGTTTTTATTAACATCTTACCAATTACCTCAATGAGGGAATTGAATACAACCTCAGTAAATTTGCTGATGACACCAAGCTGGGCAGGAACATAGATCTGCTTGAGGGCAGGAAGGCTCTTCAGAGGGATCTAAACAGGCTAGAGCAATGGGCTGAGGCCAATTGTATGAGGTTTCAATAAGGCTAAGTTCTGGGTCCTTGAGCCACAACACCCCCAGGCAACACTACAGGCTTGGGGCTAAGTGGCTGGAAAGCTGCCTGGCAGAAAAGGACCAAGGGGTGTTTGTTAACCGACAGCCAGTTGAATATGAGCCAGCAGCATGCCCAGGTGGCCTTACGGCATCCTGGCTTGGATCAGAAATAGTGTGACCAGCAGGGACAAGGAAGTGATTGTTTCCCTGTACTTGGCACTGATGAGGCCAGACCTTGAATACTGTGTTCAGCTCTGGGCAACTCACTACAAGGACATTGAGGTGATGGAGTGTGTCCAGAGATAGGCAACAAAGCTGGTGAAGTATTTGGAGAGCAAGTCTTACTAGAAGTGGCTGAGGGAGCTGGGGAAGTTTAGCCTAGAGGAGTCTGAGAGAAGATATGATCACTCTCTACAACTACCTGAAGGGAAGTTGTGGTGAGGTGGGGGGGTCAATCAATCTCTATAGTAATGAACGATAGGACACAAGGAAATGGGCTCAAGTTGTGTGAAGGGAGGTTTAGATTAGACATTATTAAATACTTTTTCACCAAGAGGATTACTAAGCATTGGAATGGCCTGCCCAGGGAGGCAGCAGAGTCACCATCCCTAGAGATATTTAAAATACACATAGATGAGGTGACAAGACATATGGTTTAGTTTACTGATGGGCCGGGCAGTTTTAGGTTAGTGGTTGGGCTTGATTATCTTAAAGGTCTTTTCCAAACGCGGTGATTCGGTGATTCTATGAAATATGTAGTTTTTCATGAGAAATACACCATAGGTTAAGACAAAATCTTTAACTGGATGACATCTGAAATAGGAAACTCCATGCAAAGTTATATTTTGAATAAATACATGGTTGAATAAATATTAATATTGGAGAAGAGAATGAGGGAAGAAACAAAATTAGAAAGAAAAAGAGAGAAAAATATTTAAAAATGCCTTATTTTAACAATAAATTTACCATTATAAAGTAATCTCACTGCCTCCTACCCAGGGTAGATGGGCCTCCTAATTTTCTTATTGCCTTCCATTCCTGAGATGGTAAAGAATGGTCCTCGTCTGGAGGACCATGAAAGGGCCTGGGGTTGTTACTCACTCATTGTCATTCTCACAGATGGTCCAAAAAACTTGGGGTGTGTCAGTGCTGCACAGGTGTGTATCAGCTTGCTGGACTGGGTATTTGAAAAATATGCTTGGTTTAGGTCATCCTGAGCTGCTCCTTCCTAGCAGTGCTGTTTGGGACGTACAGGATAAATCAGGTCCAGATGAGCAGCTCTTTGTCACTCAGGGCAGCCAGAGACACACTGCCTTCCCAGGGCTCTGTCCATGCAAGATGAGGCATCAAACTCCAAATATGGCAAAAGCTACAGTAAAAAAAACCACAAAAAAACAAAAAAAACCCCACCTCATGTTCATTTCTGTGATCTTGATTCAAAAGAAGAGAGGATATCATTAGACTGTGAAAAAAACTACATCTTTGCATTCAGATACATAACATCCATAGGGGTCTCGGATCTGGCAGTGAATGGTATTTTCTTAGCTTGCAGGGATCTCTCTGCTTAGTATTGTGGTATTATTTACACTGAAATGCTAACAATTAGTATCTATCATTATTTTTTCTTTTTGCTAGCACTTTAAAATCTGTCAAATGAATGAAACATGAGCCATGAACACAGTCGTGCATTTCTGTTTGTGGTTCTCTTCAGCACTGATAACTTACTAGGATTAACACAATTGATGATCTCAGGTTACATTTCTTAAGACAGTAACTTTTATGCTGGAGTCTGCAAGTATTTTTTCTGGTAATGTTCCTTCCTTAAAACAGACACTGTACAAATGCAGTGGGAACAGAATTTTTTATCTATTTGTTATGGCTTTTAGCCCAGTTGGCAATGAAGCACTTTTTGTCTAAGCTATTTCTCCTTTATTACATATCCCTTTTCCTTCTGCAATCCTTTTACAACCACTGTTTTTAAAAATAATAGATTTTAAAACTTGAGGGCTTTTTTTGGGTTGGTTAGGATTTTTTAGCCCATTTTTAATAGACTATCCTGGACTGGAAAAAAGGTACAGAGAGATGTCATTCTGCAGCTCATAGGTGTAATTCAGCAATTAAAGCATACTAGTTGTAAACCAGGGTAAAGAGAGACAAGCATGTAAAAGACAGAAGGTTTTCTCAGAATGAGTTATATTCATTTAGGTACCAAGTAAGGCAGTAGATTTGCATGAAAGAAAGTATTTTTGATGTATGTTTCTTCTGAGAACCGTACCAGACAAAATTGATGAACAATTTTTTTAGTTTTGTTTGTTAATGTCACTTGTATTTCATTTCCTGCTAATTAAAAATTGTATCGTATATTGAATTTATACTAGAACATGGAACAATAATAAAAAGTAACTAAATTTCATCAAGAAAATAAATGAGAGTTTCTAGTCTGGTTCATATCACAGCTTCCAAAATTTGCTTTGTATAGATTAGGGAAGGTACCGTCGTTGGCTTGGGTTTTGGAACAGGTGCTGTGTTCTGATTTTTTTGTTTTCCAGAAAGGCTGATTTTTAATTTAAATGGAAACCACAATGCACTACCAAACATTTCAGTGCAAACTGCATTGTCTTCTGAAAAGTGTTCCATGTCTTTTATTTTGAAAAACTATTTGAGAGGTTTACTCCCAGGCACTGCACCTAAAGTCAGCCAGCAACAGAGACAGTATGAAAAGCGATGGAGTCCTAAGAAAAAGCATATTCTTAGTCTGTTTGCCTCCTTAATTTACTCAGCTGCAGATGAACTTGCCCTATGCACCCACTAGCCTGGGCAAGTATAAGCCAAGTCTATCCTGAAAGCTGAATGCCCCTTTAGCAGAGTATTCTGCTCAAACTAGTGTTCTCTGTGGTGTATCTATGGCCTCAACAGACAGATAGATCTATGGGTATCTGGTCATAGATGAATGATGGTACTGAAATTCAGTAATCTGCTAGACAAATGAAACTGGAATAATTCATACTGCTCTTCACCCCTTGGCCTCTCATCAATTGGGTATTTTAGCTTTAAAAATGCCTAATGAAGGAAAAAATTGGGGAAAGAATGAATCATTACTCCTACTCTGTTAGGTAGATTCTTAGAAGAAAGAAGTATCATTGACTGTACCTTAATAAAGCAAGAGCAAAACAATTTTCAATTTTTCCAAAGCTATTAAGAATACATGTTTGCATTTATGTAATTTTTATTACTTAGATTTAGCACTGTAGTAGCACCTGGTGACATCAAAGGTCAGAATCCCAAAGTGCTCTGCATTGTAACAAAAACGCCATAGGAGATAATCCTTCCCTTAAGTGGCAGACTAAGCAGTCTCAACAAAAAAAAAAATAGTTTAAAGTGAAAATGGACTCATCCATGCTCACAGAATTAGGAGGACTGTGTCAAACCAAGAGACTCTCAGCCCTCCAGGCTGTTGATGCAGTACCTTTTCAAAATCCTTCAAAGATTGCTTTGTATATCCTTGATAACCTTCTGGGTTTTCCTTAAACTTTATAGAAAAAGACTTACAAAAGGGTTAAAGTCTTCAATCTCACTGTACACACAGCTCCATCAGCTCCTACTGTTTCCATGGACACACTAGTTAACTCCTTGACTTTTTCTTAATGATGTCTTATTAGAAGATCACTGCTGAGGAAACTGGAAAGGTGACAGAGGAAGAAAGTTGGTACTAGCGAAGTAAAAGTTCTGTGAAATCCAGTGTAGATAACTGATTTTATTCTACTCCCAAGAAATAGGTAGAATTTACCTGTCCAAATATTTTCACCATTTACCTTTCATCTTTATTTTATTCTGCTAAACTATTTGATATGAGTGTTTGAGCTCTCAATTAGCTGTGTAAAATGAGAGATTATCTTGTCGTCTCATTTTTAATCTCTTTTGATTCTGTAAATTGCAAAGGCAAAAAAAGTAGTACCTGAAGTAAGCTCCTGGCAGTGGCTACAGCTTTTATGGTCCATGTTCACAGCAATACCCTGTCTCTGGTTTCTTCACTGTCATCATTTACAGCATCAAAGGGACAGTTATCTTGCTTATGCTCTGTTAAAAAAATCAAAGCAAGTTCATTAAATTATATATACATGTACTTGTCAATTTGGTTTAGATGTTTTACTTTAATACCCAGTGGAAAGTAGCTTGCTTTGGTATAATTAGCACTTAACATGTTCCAAAAAAATGAAAAGGATGTGTTTTATAAAATTATTTTTTGCATCTCAGATGGAAATGTTGTCTCATTCCCCAAGCAGGGAAAAAGACGAACCCTTCACATCACTTTGCAAAATAAATAAAATCTCAGAAGCACCTATTTCATTCCTACAGAGCAAGAGATGATTTATGACACCTTCAATCAATAGCCTTTCAGGACATGTAACTCATTGCTCTACTTTGAAGAGCCTTTGGGAGAAAAGGGAAAGTGGAAGTAATTGAAAAGGCTCTTTGGTCAAAAATAAATGGAGGTGCCTCTACTGGAGACAAAAAATATGCTAGGAGCTCTTCCGAGCCTTTAGTATGAGCATATTAAAGTAAAAAAATCTCAGTCTCAAACAAACCAAACTGCAGTTCTGACTGACTCAAGTCTCATATGAATATGGGCTTTGAAATGAAAACATGACTCAATATGCAAAAGTCTAAAAAGAATACTTTTAGGAAAGTAGGGTGAACCACTACTATAGAGCTGGGCATTTCAACTTAAGTTATACCCATACTGTATCTTTTACAAGTGTTTTATTTGTATTAAATCACAGATTCTTCTGGCTAATATAAGCATTCATATCTGATTTGAAATAATTTTGTGTCAAAACTTAAACCAGTATACTTCAGATCCTATTGTCTTACTTCTGCAAAGAAATAATTCCTGTGTAGTTCCTGTTGTGGCATCTTAAAACTCTAATATTTAGTCATCTAGTTTCAAATTTAAAATGATACCTCAGAATGATTAATTTATCAGTTAAAAAATTGCCTTTTTTCAAGGAGAAAAATACTTTCATGGAGGTCAGTACCTAAAATAATTGGATTTGTACTTTAAGATCAAAGACTTACATTTTAGGTATATTTATAAGGCAACTATATCACAACAATGATATCAGGATTATATTATGAATTTTAACTATCTTTTGTCAGAAATTTTTTCTTCCTTCAGCCACCTATCTCCCTGATGCCATTTCTTACGTGTGATATTTGTCTCTCATGGCAGTATGAGGAGACCCTTTCAGGAATTCAGACTGACCAAGACCAAATTTAGTAGCTTCTAGTAAAAGAGGATATAAAGGGAAGAAGGTATAGAATTTGAATATATATCTAAGAATAAGGGCAGTTCAGAAATATAACACGACTGATTTTTTTGCATGAGTTAAACTAAACTTGACATATGGGGAAAAAGCTCTGGGAAGAAATGACAGGGGACATTTTATAAGACAGATTGCACATCAATGTACACCTCTGCTTCAAAATTCAGAACGTACAGAGCAATAATGCAGTTTTGCTGCACGGGTGGACTCATATCCAACAGCAATTGCATCATTTTATCCCTTTGAATGAAAGAATCAAGTGGCGTATGAAGAGCTAGAAGATCATACCTTCATTAAGCAGCAAAGATCAGCAGATGACATCTGACTGGCATGCTGCTGCTCCAGCCACTTTACATCTACGTGGTTTAGGCAGAAATTGTCCCTCTAGTCCATGGGCTCCATTGAAATATTGTACTTTTTTTCTCTACCCCGTCTTCCTCTCAGTGTTACATCTACAACAAGGAGATACAGCAACCGGGGAAGAGGGAGACAGGAAAGGTAATTCTAAGAATCATAGAATCATAGAATGGTAGGGATTGGAAGGGACCTTTACAGATCATCTAGTCCAACCCCCCTGCAGAAGCAAGTTCACCTAGATCAGGTGGCATAGGAACATGTCTAGGCAGGTCTTGAAGACCTCCAAGGAAGGAGCCTCCACAACCCCTCTGGGCAGCCTGTGCCACTGCTCCCTCACCTGAACAGTGAAATAGTTTTTTCTTATATTTAAGTGGAACTTTTTGTGTTCCAGCTTCATCCCATTACCCCTTGTCCTGTTGATAGCTACTATAGAAAAGAGGGATGTCCCAACCTCCTGACACCCACCCTTTAGATATTTATAAATGTTAATAAGATCTTCTCTCTGTCTCTTCTCCAGACTAAACAGCCCCAGTTTCCCCAGCCTTTCCTTGTATGAAAGATGTTCCAGTCCCCTGATCATCTTGGTGGCCCTGCGCTGGACTCTCTCCAGAAGTTCTCTCATCCCTCTTGAGCTGAGGAGCCCAGAACTGGACACAGTACTCCAGATGAGGCCTCACCAGGGCAGAGTAGAGGGGGAGAAGAACCTCCCTTGACCTGCTGGCCACACTCTTCTTGATGCATCCCAAAATGTCATTGGCCTTCTTGGCCACGAGGGCACATTGCTGCCTCATATTTAGCTTATTATCAATCAGGACTCCCAGGTCTCTCTCTGCAGAGCTGCTCTTCAGCAGTTCGACTCCCAGTCTATACTGGTGCATGGGGTTGCTCCTTCCCAGATGCAGGAATCTGCACTGGTCCTTGTTGAATCTCAGGACTGATTCCTCTCTGCCCAACTCTCAAGCCTCTCATTTGTAAGACTGTTCCCCGACTGTATATGTTGTGCTCAGGGACTTAAACCAGGACACTGAAGTCCTGAAATAACACTTAAAGAACTCTTCAGCCTTACCTCTGATTCAACACCATTTTAAAGTAATGAACTCCCCCACTGTTTAGGGATATGGGGCTGAGGATCCATAGCAGTGAGAATCTCTCGCCAAGCAGGCAGTAGCAAGGAAGCTTGGCTTTCAGCTTTGTTGGAAATCTCTACTGTTGAGGAAAGAAAGTCTTGTTGGTGACGAGAGAGAATGAGTCAATGAAGAGGCACAAATTCACAGCAGTAGGTACAAAGTAGGCACAAAGTCACATTAACACAGTCAATGTTACAGCTTCAGCCCCCTCACAAACATGTAAGGTTTGTACAGCTATACAGCTCTCTAGTTAAAATAACAGTGGTTTAACGCAATAGAGTTTACCAGAAATTGAAGTATTCCTTAATAGGCTGGTTATGTGTGCTCTAGGGACCTTGGATAATTAGGATTTCCTAAGAAAGCAAGGCAGCATGATAATTGCATGACTCTTAATGGAACATTGGCCAAGAAGAATTGACCTAGACTATTTTTTAATACTCCTTCATCTAGAGCAGGAAATGATTTCCCAGTGCAGTTTCAAAGTGAAACCAAGTCTATTTGTATTAACCGTGAATATTTGTCAGCAGAAATTTTTCATCTCTTTACAACTCTAAAACACAGATGATGAACGTTGAAATCTGAAATAACCAACAGGTGGAACAGAAGCACAAGTAAGAGGTTTTCGTTTTTAGCAAATTATGTTCTTTACTGATTACTTTTTATTTATTTCACTTAACATTTTATTATTGGAACTCATTAGTAATAAGAATATTGTCATTTAATAGTGTTGTTTTCAAATAACAATGGAAATAGTTCTATGAAAATGTCCTCTTTTTTCTGCTGTTTCACTGCCTACAACTACAGTCATAGTTATTGCACATAATCAATATTGACCAGTTAAGCAAAAGATTTATTGCATGATAAATTAACATCCTTACTACAGTAAAAGTATTTTGCCTAGTTTGAAAATGCCTGAATTAATTCACATCCTTTGGGTAAAAACAGTTACTTAAATTTACTGTACCTGTTGCTTACAGATCAATAAACATTTCAGTAATGTATATGGTTACTGATTATGACTGATACAATTTTAACCACTATGATAAATATGAAATATAGTCACCATAAGAATAATGAAAATGTAATGAAAGACGAACAGACTTGTAATAAAGGAAGAATTGTAAATGCCAGAAGAGTATTCCTATTAGATATCAAAAACATCATATAAAAGAGACAAAGTTAAATGCTTTAGCATTACTATAATTTCAGGTCAGAAAATGAAATGAGATTGCTGACAGCAGCTACTGCTGGACAGTGGAAGATGCTTCAATTTCAGCTAGCTAACAGTGATCCTAGAAGTTCACCTCGGGTCCACTCATGTTCCCACTGAAGCTAGTGACAGCAAGAACAAGCTTGAATGAGGTTCCTAATAACAGCATGATGTTTGGTCAGTTCTAAGAAAGCAAATTATCAAAGCCATAGGTAATTGTAACCATCTCCAAAGCCTGTATTTTTCTCATAGCTAGCCTGAGCATTTAGAAATTATTTGCATTACTGCATTGTTAATTAGTACTGTGTAAAAACATTTTCATCAAAACTACGTTGTTACTGTAAAAAGGATTTTTGACTAATTGACTTTCCTCAAATGGCTTTGTTTCCATGGAAATGCATTACTTTTAACAAAATTAAAAGTTCAAAAAGCAGGAAAGCTCTCTCAGATGTCACTGCATGTCCCAGTTCTCCACTAGACATGATTTCATCAGGCATGTTGCAGTTCACCAGAAAGAGAGACTGCAGTGCCAGTGGGAAACAGAGAGCGCAGCCCGAGGGGCTCATGAGAGGACCGGGCACAGGAGACACTAGGAGACAGTGTGGTGAATTTCATGGAAAATCTGTTTTTCAGGACTTAGGTGCTGGCAATGTTGCTGTTTGCTTGGAGGAGGGAGGACATGGTTTGGGTAGTTTTTTGTTTTGCCTTGTGTTTGGTTGGGAGTTTTTGTCAAGGCGTTGATGTTTTCTACGGAAACAAGTTGATCAAGGAAAAGAAGTACAATTTTATAATTGTAACTAAATGGGTTTTTCCTCTTTTAGTAGAGTATTTATCCAACATCACTCTACTCTGAAGGATTCTCAGACACTGATTTGGGGTCCACATTACCTCAAGGACTCAGCATGAAATCCCTTTGAGCTTAAGGAAGAATATTATTCAAAGTGATTACTACCAATCTTCTGCAGGAAGACAGTCCACAAAGTTATTTCTCTGAATGCTACAATATTTAAGCTATTTTCACTTCCAACTTTCTTCTCTTTAAAACTATTTGTTCTTGGTTTTCCACAGCTTTTCCTATTTCCTGCTCCTTGCCTTCATCCTGAAGTAGTAACTGTAACATCCTCTGCTTAGTGGTTTTAATACCCAAGATCTTTAGTCTCCATAACAAAGGTTTATCCATCTCAATAGCTTTTCTCTGTATTTGTTCCAGGGTAGATTTATTCCTCATAAATGTTTCTCAGGTAATTCAGTGTCCAAACTGGCATCTGCTACTTATTCATAGTTATCCCAAGATAACTACTTCTCTTTGCACTTTCCCCTCCAGGCTTTCTTTCCAACTCACACACTATCTGCTTACTGTACAAGCTTTCTTATTACCCACTCAGCAAAAAATAATAACCAAAACTTTTGTTCTCTTTATATCAATGTTTCATTTAATTTCTATTCAACCATATCTCAGTCGTGAAGTTCTTCTTATGTCACATCTCTCTCCTCTCTATGAAAGACCCATCTGAACTTCAGACCATCAATAAATTTCATCAGCACGCTGACACTTCTGGTAGCATTTCTGTAAAAATTAATACTCAATTCCACAAAGAACTTTGGAATTACTCCACTGGTAACTTCCTACAACTTGACAGTTTTTCTGTCAGTGCAACCTGTTCTCATATCCTTTTAGGCAGTTCATTTAATGTGTTACAGTTCTTCTAGTAATCCCTATCTTCACCCTCTTAACTCGTAATTTCTCATGTGCCACTATGTTGAGTGTTTTCCTAAGGTTAAAAAAAAAAAAAAAAAAAAAGTAATCTACTGCATTTTCTTTGTCTAGAAAAATAGTTCCAATCAAAAGAAAACTGTACAGAAAATCTGGCACATTCTCTGTTCAGTAAACCTCAATGGTATTTTTCCATTTACCACTGTTTACAATTCCTTCCATTTCTTCGCATTTCCTAAATATACCTGTATGCATTTGTCACTCCTTAGTTATGTACTATCCTTGTCATTACTGAAATGGTTGGCAAAAATTGTCTGACAGCAAATCTGTTATTTGATACAATTTTAGTACCAAATAACTTATTGACTGTTTGTCAGGAGTATAGTTAACCTTTTTTTTGTTGAGTGCTTGGGGGACAATAGGGTAAATCCATTAGCATCACTGCAGTCAAGATTTTTCCTTCTCCAGAGGCTCAACCTTCATTTATTACTCATTATTTCTTAGTGAAAGAGGGATTGTTAAAGGATTGTGCTAAACTAGTTAAATAAAATAGGATCATATTAACTTGTTCTGCTTTCAGATCTAAGATTAGAAATGGGGTTGCAATTGGGAATTGCTTTAGCTAAAATTGGGTGTCTTACAAATTCAGGTAGGGAAAAAAGTGAAAACCCAATATTACTTTTCAGTAGGTCGACCAGTTTGAAATTGCAGTGCCCAAAATAATTCCTTCTTTAGTGGCATGCCCTCAACCCTGGAGATGAGATGATCTTCTTTCATGGAATATCTGGTTTAGAATAGGATGAAAATACATTTAGACCAGTAACTTAGTGCTCACATTTGGTAATTTCTATTTTAGAAAAGCATTTTTAACCCTGATAGATTCAAAAAGTCCCAGGGGACCTGAAAAACTCTCATCTTCTTTGCTTCTTCATAGACTTATTCTTATTCAGTGTTCCTGCTTTATGCTGAGCGTCTGAATTCCACAAGTCTCACCTCCCTAGTTGTCAAAGAAGGACTAACAGAAGTAAAGTTGCTTTATAAATTCCGACAATTTTAGTTACATGGCTGTGAGTTCTTCAGATGAGAAATACAGATTATTCGCTTTCTGAAAAGCAAAATTGAAATCTACGCTACACCAAGCTCTGCAATTGATCAGCCAGAGGGCTTTTTTTGTTGGATATATTCTCCATGAGATGTGCATAGCTTTCTTTTGTAGGTCAGTCTGTAGTTCCAAAAATATGAGAGCTTTTTACTTTGTGGTAACTTCTTGTCTCCCACATGAAAGTTCATAATTTCAAACAGATCAAGTGTATCAAAGATGATCTCTGAAAGGAACATCTCTCAAGAGGAGTAGATTTAAGTCTGCTTGGATAATTAATTCAAAATTCTCCATTCAAAACCTCTATGTTAATCTTCTGACAAATTATGTCAGAAATAATAATTCTGATTCCTTTCAGTCATTAGCTTTGTGGTGGATGGACGTTTTGCATGGTATGGGTACACTAACTCCTATTTCTATTATTACATGGTAGCATACTCTACAAGTAATTTCCCACCAAAGACTTTTTTTCTTGATTTCTCTAGTAAAAATATTTTTCCCCTTATACCATAGGATAGTTTTTCAATGGATATGTAACTTACCTAGGGTTACCTGAAAACTACAATAGATACATTCATATTTTATATACTCTGCTTTCTGTAATACTTTAGTAATTTGTCTCTCTATAGTTGTGGGGTTTGTTACAAAAACCTACAATTTTAATGAGATGCAAATATATATAAGTGTATTTTTAATCAGTAAAATAAGCAAATTGATAAAATGCTTATGAAGCATATATTAAAAAGACAAAGAGGATAGGAATTTCCTCTTCATTGCTTCTCTGCTTTTACCTCAGAAATACTGAGTGATCAATTTGAGGGAGCAAAATTATGCTCTTGTCTTACATTTGAAATCCCTTTTGAAAATAATGAGAGTTTTAGAGTTCTTCACACATACATTAGACCAGAATTCTGGAGAAAAAATTTTAAAACGAAGACCACTTTTATTTATGTAATCCAGAATTCATTCAAAATTAAAGACTTAAAGGTGTGCCTATACTATACTTCCATCAGTGTTTAGCAACACCTTGCTATTTAATTAAAAAAAAAAAAGTTATATAGTTATTCTTCTTTGGATAGCTACTCTTACATCACAGAGAAAAATCGTACTTGTATAAAATCCACACACCATGTTGAGATGCAGAAGACCGTGCATCCTGAGGGAGAGACAAACCAGGGAAGATCCTCCTGCATCCTTCCAGGAAACCTGTGTGTTTGAGTAAGCCTCTACACTGCCTCTACACCAATACACACAGCCTGGGGAATAAGCAGGAGGAACTGGAGATGTGGGTGCTGATGCGGGGCTGTGACCTCGTTGCAGTCACAGAGACATGGTGGGATGGCTCCCATGGCTGGAGGACAGCCATGAAGAGCTATGTATTTTTCAGGAAAGACAGGCCAACAAGGCGAGGAGGTGGAGTTGTTCTCCATGTGAGGGAGCAATTAATGTGCATTGAGCTTTGCCTGGGTGGGAATGAGGCGTAGTCTGAGTGCTTCTGGGTAAGGATGAAGAGGCAAGGTAAGGTGATACTGTTGTAGGAGTTTGCTACAGGACATCAGGAGGAGAAAGTGGATGAGGCCTTCTACGAACAGTTGACAGCTGCCTCACAGTCACAATCCCAGGTCCTCATGGGGGACTTCAATCAACTTGATATTTGTTGACAAAGCCACATAGCCAAGCACACACAGTCCAGGATGTTCCTCCAGATTGTTGACAATAACTTCCTGTCACAGGTGACTGAGGAACCAACGAGGAGGGGTGTGCTGCTGGACCTGATACTGACAAATAAGTAGGGTCTGGTTGGGGATGTGAAGGTTGGACGAAACCTCAGCTGCAGCGATCATGAGATGGTAGAGTTCAAGATCCCGTATGGAAGAGGCAGGACACAAAGCAGGACCATGACCTTGGATTTCAGGTGAGCCAACTTTGGCCTCTTCAATGACCTGCTTGGAAGGATCTCATGGGATAAGATCCTAGATGGTAGAAGTGCCCCAGAGATCTGGTTGATCTTCAAGCACCAATTCCTCCAAGCCCAGGATCAGTGTGTCTCAACATGTAGGAAAGCAGCAAAAAGAGGCAGGAGGCCTCCATGGATGAGCAAGGATCTGCTGAGACAACTCAGGGAAAAAGCAGCCATTATGAAAGGCGGAAACAGGGTGTGACCTCTTTGAAAGTGCATAGGAACTTTGCCAGAGCATGCAGAAGTGCAACTAGGAAGGCTAGAGTCCTTCTAGAATTAAACCTAGCCAGGAAAGTTAAGGAAAATAAGAAGGGGTTTTTCAGGTACACCAGTAGCAAAAGGAAGTTTAGGGGGAATGTGGGCCCACTGCTGAACACAGAGGATGCCCTGGTGATCGAAGGTGCAGTGAAGGCCGAAGTACTGAATGCCTTCTTTGCTTTGATCTTTACAGCCAAGGCTGGCCTTTGGGAAGCCCAGTCCAGCAAGGGTAGTAGGACAGCAGAGGACTTGCCCTGGATGGAAGAGGAAGAGATTAAAGGCTTGTTGACCAAGCTTAACATGTATAAGTCAATGGGTCCTGATGAGATGCATCCGAGACTGCTAAGGGAATTGGCTGATGTGGCTGCTAAGCCTCTCTCCATCATTTTTGAACAATCATGGAGGACAGGTGAAGTGCCTGAGGAATGGACAAAGGCCAATGTCACTCCAGTCTTCAAAAAGGGCAAGATAGACAATCTGGGAAACTACAGGCCGGTCAGCCTCACCTCCATCCCTGGAAAGGTGATGGAACAACTCATTCTGAATGTCATCACTGAACATATGAAGGATAAGATGGTTATCAAGGGGAAGTAAATATGGATTCACCAAGGAGAAATCCTGTTTGACCAACCTGATAGCCTTCTATGAGTGCATAACCGGCTGGCTAGATGAGGGGAGAGCAGTGGATGTCATCTACCTTGACTTCAGCAAGGCTTTTGACACTGTCTCCCATAACATCCTCATCAGAAAGCTCAGGCAGTGTGGCTTGGATGAGTGGACAGTGAGGTGGATCGAGAGCTGGCGGAATGACAGAACCCAGAGAGTGGTGTTCAACGGCACAGAATCAAGTTGGAGGTCTGTGGCCAATGGAGCTCCACAGGGATTGCTTCTGGAGCCAGTCTTGTTCAACATCTTCATCTATGACCTGGATGAGGGGCAGAGTGTATCCTCAGCAAGTTCGCTGATGACACCAAACTGGGAGGACTGGCTGATTCCCCAGAAGGCTGTGCTGCCATTCAGCGGGATCTCAACCAGCTTGAGAGTTGGGCAGA
This sequence comes from Colius striatus, assembly GCF_028858725.1. NCBI lineage: Eukaryota > Metazoa > Chordata > Aves > Coliiformes > Coliidae > Colius > Colius striatus. The sequence goes on from NC_084759.1 coordinate 168,433,908, forward strand.
GAGGAATTTCAAGAGGTTCAACAAGGACAAGTGCAGAGTCCTACATCTGGGAAGGAACAACCCCATGCATCAGTACAGGCTGCAGATTGACCTGCTGGAGAGCAGCTCTGCAGAGAGAGACCTGGGAGTCCTGATTGATAATAAAGTAAACATGAGCCAGCAATGTGCCCTCGTGGCCAAGAAGGCCAATGGCATTTTGGGATGCATCTAGAAGAGTGTGGCCAGTAGGTCAAGGGAGGTTCTGCTCCTCCTGTGCTCTGCCCTGGTGAGGCCTCATCTGGAGTCTTGTGTCCAGTTCTGGGCTCCTCAGCTCAAGAGGGATGAGAGAACTTCTGGAGAGAGTCCGGTGAAGGGTTACCAAGATGGTCAGGGGACTGGTGCATCTTTCTTATGAGGAAAAGCTGCGGGAACTGGGGCTTTTTAATATAGAGAAGACTGAAGGTAGATTTAATTAATATTTACAAGTATATAAATGGTGTGTGTCAGGAGGCTGAGACATCCCTTTTTCTGTTGTATCTAGTGAGAGGAAAATGGATAATGGAAAAAAGCTGGAACACAAAAAGTTCCAATTAAATGTAAGAAAAAACTATTTTACTGTGATGATGATGGAGCAGTGGCACAGGCTGCCAAGTGGGGATGTGGACTCTCCTTCCTTGGAGGTCTTTAAAACCCACCTGGACATGTCCCTGTGCAACCTGATCTAAGTGGACCTGCTTTAGCAGAGGAGTTGGACTAGATGATCTCTAAAGGTCCCTTCCAACCCCTACCATGCTACAATTCTATGAAATCTTAATAATGGTCTGACTGAATGCATTGTATGTGGCTACAAGAGTCTAAGTAAGTTTAACAAAGTCATAGCCTTAACTCCATATTTTTACTGGTAAAAACTTATGCTTATATCCTGAATTTTAGATCTGTCTCTCAGAAGTGAGTATAGTCAAAGTTGAACTCATTATACAGATAATTCAGAGTAAGGTACTGGGCATTTATGTTATCAGATGCTGTTCTGAAAAAACATCATTTCTATAAATTGGAAACAAAGGGATTTTGTACTAATAATTTGTGTGGCTGCAGAAATTCTTTTTTTAATTCTTAAATTTCATTTCTCATAAAATATTTTTAAAGATCAGATTTTTAAAGATGAAAAAAACAGGTTGGTCCTAGCAACTGGCAATACTGTTCAAAGGCCATATAACCAATAGATATGAGTTAGTCCACATCCTTTTTTTATCTCTGCATCTGCTACTCTGTGCTCACAGAGAGGCAATCTATTCCCAAGCCAATAATAATGTGATGATCTTGTACACGTACCTAGCAGAAAGGCATTCATTTCACTGAAAGTAGTTCCACAGAAATGCGTTAATTAGTATTCCTACAGAGTGTTCCATCACCAAAATCAATCAATGATATGTATTAAAATGAGGAAAAGATTTAGCAATATTTTATCCCTCTTTGCAGAAATGACTGACAAAAATGGTTGTAGTACTGAATACTGCAGTGTATCAGCAGAGATATGAAATATCTTAGTCCTGGGGTTGTTTCCGGTTTTGAGGAGAAGTATTTTGTATTTCTAAAAGTTAGCAGTTAATTCAGTACAGAAAGGAAGTTTGGAAGCAAAAGTTTAAGTGAGTCTACAATCAGTCCTAGAAATTTGCATATAGTAAAGGTGTCAGGAAGCTTATTTTGAAATTGCTTCAGCATTATTTCAAAAACTCTGAGTTAGATCCATTTTAGATAGATACATTTTGGTCAGACTTAGAAAGGGAAAAAACATACTTAAGGAAAAATATTTCAGATGCACTTGGCAGAGTGCTATTACTTGAGATAAATTGGGGGAGAGGGAAATCCTCGACACCAACCAAAAATCAAGAAGGCAGACATCCTCCCTGGCATGTTCAGCGAGACTGACGAATTACAGCTAACACCCTGCAAATCAATGACTCTTAGCAGTGCCAAACTGAAGCTCAGAAATATTCTTTGAGTACCCAAGCTTCCATCCTTTCCACTTTGAAACCACAAATTGTTAGTTTGAATGGTTTTATTGTTCAAGATATCAGGTAGGAAGTCAAGTCTCTGGTCATTTTGTCTTGTGAAGTACTAAAAAACATTGTGATAAAAAGAACACACAACTTTAAACACTGACATATCACAGGATAATCTAAGGTCAGGGATATTGTACATACAGTGTTATTGAAAAATGGCATACATATGTAAACTGAATGGAAATAGAAAGAATATGCCATACATATACAGTCCAATAAGCCACTGCTGACACTGATTTCACAATTATTGCATGAAATTCTTCAAGAATTACTATTGCTTCCCCTCAAATCTTGCATCCTACAGAATAAAAGAACTGTAGGAATATTTTGCAACAAATCTTAAAGGACGTGGTTTGACATGACAGCCTTTTCTGGTAAGGGGGAAGTGGCTGTAAAGATGGCTCCTGTAAGAACTTGCTTGAAACTCTCCCCAGCTCTGAGCCAGACCCACTCACTTCTGCCAATTAGACACCTACACAACCACTTTTTAAGAAGAAGCTGGAAGAGGAGGCTTCTTCCTGTTTCTTCTTCTATTTCTTCTTTTTCTCTGGCTGGTGGTGGTGCAAAGAGTTGGAAGAGAGAGAGAAACAACCACGCAGACTCCAAAGTCAGCCTTACCAAAGGCTGTCATGTCAAACCACGACAGGAGTGATGGGGGAGGGAGATCTTGGAATGATGGTTGTAATTTTCTCAGTCATCCTACTCCCTTTTTGCTTTTTGTTCTGTTTCTTGTAGGTAGTAGAATAAACTTTCCTACTTTCCTCTCTAAGTCAAGTAAAGGAGTCTGTTTTGCCCAGAACTGTAATTAGCAGCCAGCCCTCATCTCAATCCACAACATCCTTGGTGATCTTTTTCCTCCCATTTTGGTGAGTCCTCCATCATCCTAACAAGGGTGGGAGTGAATGGGGGGCACTGAGTGAGAGACTGTCCTGATGCTTCTGTGCTAGCTGGGCCAAACCAAGACAACATGATAACCAGGGAATAAGTGTATCACTGTGGTAGAAGTTATCAACTTTCTACAAATTGCAGAAGATACATTAGAGTATTTTACTGAGGAATATCTCAATACACAGACATATTTGCAGTAGAGATTCTAATAAAGAGTGACTAGTAAATAGAATTAAGTATACATAAAACACTGAGCACTAAAACATACCATCTGATTTCATAAATTCACTTACCATCCATACTGATTGAGTATATCCCAAGGAAGGTAGCCAGTCATTCCAGAAGCCATATAAAACAACACTACTCAGAGAGAAGAATATATAAATATATATATAAGTGCTTATAAAATGACAAGCAGTGTGTCACTTCCCAGTATCTCTCAGTTCACAGCAGATATATTGCAAGAGTATAGCTTTTGAATATGTAAAAATACAATAAGAGCTATATTACAAATTAATTTACAAGGTTAAACTATGAAACCCAAAAATAAGTTCTACATGAACCTGGTTTACAAAGCATAGATACCTGCATATTCTGGCAGGGTTTCCGTCTTTGCCAAGTTTGAAGTGATTAACTTCCTTGTAAGCCTGGAAGTTGTTCCCACCCTTCTTCCACCAGGGAGTAAGTCAGACTGATTCTTCAAAAAGTTGTGCCCCTTGTGAACCTTGACAGTGGACATAACAACAGTGTAGATAAATAGCTAATCATGAAGTATTCACCAGAAACCCTTTACTTATTTTCAGAAATCTCTCATAAATGATTGCATTTCCTGAACCAGGTTTAAACTTCTCTACTGGACTTTTTAAAAGCAAAATGTCTGTAGATAAAGACAACCAGGAGTCAGGATATCCCCTGCAGAAAAGCCTGGCAAATACATGAAAAGCTTTTCATGTACTTATTGAGATTGTGCATGGATGCATTTCACTTGGTAAAATATGAAAAATAATATTCAGGTGCAAGATGATATTGTAATGTCACATGTCACCTACACCTTTTTCTTCTTTCTCCATATAGAATGGAGATGCATAAAGTGAGCCTCTGACTTACATTTTGCTTGTTTGCTTGTTTGATGAAATGATCAAACTATATAAAGAATGAAAACACTGTCATGTGAAATGTTTAATTTTGTCAGAAAACAGTATTTTCTAACCAGAGAACAAACAATCCATCAAGGTATCATCTCCAAACAAATAAATCTGTATTGCAACTGACTTCATTTCATCTGGATTTATATATTCCAGAGTCAAATGTTTTTTAAACATCCTGCGGGGGGGGGAGAAAAAAAGTGAATGTTCTGTCCACATGTTATGGCCAGACAGAAGCAGCTTATTGTGTCCCATGACATCCACAAACCATTCTACAGTTTGTTTTTTTTTTTCTTTTTGGCATAAGAAATACAGGAAATACTTTCAAAAATTACATACAGAACAGGCTAGCTAAAATATTGATTTCTTTTGTTACTGATTATGAGCAATAGACTCTTTCAAATATGGAAGAAATTATATAAAAAAAATCAAAGGAAGAGGAAATGAGAAAACATGAAGTGTGAAGTTTGAGGAAAAATACAGATACTGCAGTAAAAATGTTGAAAGAAAATATTATTTTGCAATTACATGCGAATAGCTGTGCCTATATACATTTGTGGTGGTTTTAGCTCCAGGTAGGTGCCAGATTTCCACCAAGTCATTCTATCACATCTCCTCCTAATTTGGACAGGAGAGAGAGAAATATAACAAGAGGTTCAGGAGTCAAGATAAGAACAGGGAGATAACTGAGCAATTACCATCAACTGGCAAAACAAACTCAACAGTTTGATTAACTAATGAACAATCAAAAAAGAACAGGAAGATAAGAAATAAAAATGAATCTTAAAACACCTCCTCCCACCTCTCCCTCTTCCCAGGACTCCCTTTCCCCCCAGTCACACAGGGAATGGGGGATGTGGGTTGCGGTCAGTTCATTACAGATGGACTTTGCTACTGCTTCTTCTTAGGGGGAGGCCTTCTCACACTTCCCACTCCTATGCTGTGGGATCCCTCCCATGGGAGACAGTTCTTCACGAACTGCTCCGACATGGGTCCTTACCACAGGGGTAGCTCTTCACACACTGCCCCAGCATGGGTCATCTACCAGGAGAACGGTCCTTCAGGAACAGACTGATCCAATGTGGGTCTCCCACAGGGTCACATGAGTCCTGACAACAAACCTGCTCTGGTGTGGGCTCCTCTCTTCCCATGGACTCCTAGGAACTACCAGGAACTTGCTCCAGGGTGAGCTTCCCACAGGGTCACAGCCTCCTTCAGGCATCCACCCACTCAAGCATGGGGTTCTCCACAGGCTGAGGGCAGATCTCTGCTCCCCACTGGACCTCCATTGATTGGAAGGATACAGCCTGACTCACAGAATCACAGAATCTTAAGGGTTGGAGGGAACCTCGAAAGATCATCTAGTCCAACCCACCCCCTCACCATGGTCTTCAACAAAGGTCACAGGGAAAACTTTCTTCGAGGGCCTAAGCATCCTCCTCCCCTTCCTTCTCCACTGAACTTGGTGTCTGAAGAGATGTTTTAATATTCTCACTCCCTGTTGCTGCTATCATTTAGCAGCTGCTCAACAATTTCTTCCCCTTATCAAACCAATTATTCACAGAGGTATTGCATCCACCGCTAATTGGCCAGGCATTGGTCAGTGGTGGGTCCAACTTAGAATTGACTGTCAATGACCCTATCAGCTACAGGAGAAACTTCTGGCAGCTCTTTGTTTAAAGAAGTCACCCCTGTAGCCCTCCCATTACCAAAACTTTGCCTAGACAAAACCACTACAACATTAACTTGCAAATTTACTACTTTCTTACTGTTATAAATCAGACAGGATTTACTTCTTAAGAATTTTAATTATGCATTTGCACACCTTTAGTCACATACAGATTGTATGTTTCCATTGAACAGCTCTTTGTGATAGATTTTCTGTGTGAAATAGTCTATTGGTCATGAACCAAATAGAAAATAAAAAATCAATGCCTTCTCAGTGTATTCATTCTGCCTTGTAATTGGTATTTACAAGCTAGTGATTATTCTCTTAGAGTCCAAAAAAATATAATGACAAACATTAGATGTTTCATAATTTGTATGCAGTGCTCCTTACCATTGCATTCTTCTCTAGTGTAGAATTTAGCAGTCTGAGCTGGATGGTTGATGGTTCAGATTGGTTTGCCTTATTTTATTTTTTTTATGGTCCTTTGTTCTTCAATCAAAAAACCTTTTTAATATTTTTTCCATACTTAAGCAAATATTAACTTGTCAGCTTGCACCTAAATTTCACCAAGCTTTTGCTACTGCACTTAATTTTAAAGAAGAGCTTTGGTTATTACAATATGTGTCTCCTGGAAAATGAATATTACAAACACAAAATACTGTATTCAAGCAGTGAATAATGAATAGCTAATAAAAGATATTGAACAAGAAGCTTGTCATAAATGTGGCTTAGCTATCATTAAATGATCTGTCTTCCCTTCCTCTGTTTCATACAGTAGCCTGTACCCAACAGCAAAAATGATAATAAAGTCTTTAGACATAAAGCGATGCTACTATCAGTTTCATCTCTTTAAGACAATATTGAAATCCTAATGAATGCTAAAGGTTTCTTTGAGTGGTACAGTAATTATCAAGTGGATTTGTGACTGAAAGTTACTTATTCTGTGTTTGCAAAGAGAAGGTAAAATACTCTGATTCTAAAATGAACATTTATATTAATATCTATTCATTCCTATATTTCAGGCATCTAAAACTGTTAGACTCTGAACACAAGGAATGGTTTCTAAAACCTAGGGCCTGAGTAGCTGTTAACTACTTAGTCTTCCCATGTCTTCTTCAGAAGGATAGCGCTTCTGAAAGAAATTTTGACAGAATCTTCAAATCCCTACAACTGAGATGTTGCCACCTACCTATGTTTGCCCACATCACTGTGGCCTTTTTCACAGGATTTTTTTTCTTTTCCCGTGCTTAGCAGAAAGCCTCAAGAGCACATTTTATAACACAGTGAAGAAGGTCATGTAAGCCAGCATATAGTGTAACTGATGTCATCCCATTTACTTACTGGCTCAAAAATCTGTGGTATGCTATTGAGTGTTTTTCAGCTTGTCAGAAAATACAGTGGAGTTGCCTCATGATTCTAGCAATGAGTAATCATCTCTATCAATATTTCTTAAAAGGTATCTGTCAAGCTACTAATAATTCAACTACTTTTTATCAAGAAAACAACAGTTAACAGACTATATATTGATGTGTGCTTTATATCATAGCATAGTAGTGAGAGAGTCTACTGAGGTGCAGGGGAACCTGGTCTAAGTTCCCTTCATAATCTGATGGGAGATAAATCTCTGTCTCCAAAAGATTTCAACATCACTGGGATATCAGCTGTGTACCAACAGAAGTTTATCCATTTTGCATGGTGAACAAAAAGTTTTATTTGGTCAAAAAGAACTTTAAAGGTATCCCCAAGTTTCATTCATTTTACAGAGCTGAGAGGTTTTCATGAAGACAAGAAGCCCATCAGCTTTTTGGATGGCTTATTGATGTCTTCCTGTGGGTTATTGTTAGGCATTCTTCACTGCCCATTTCCTGGCATTCTTCTAGAAACCACAGTTGGGATAAATTTGTCTTGAAAATCTCACCAGCAGCTGATGCTTTCCCCTGCTCACACTCTCTCTGAGGAAAGGATGACATCAAGTTTGCACCTTATTCCAGGCACGCTCCTTTGACCCCAGGACTACACTTCTCCCAATCTGTTCTAGGTCAGAACGCCTCTGCCCTGAGATCAGCTCTATCTGTAATGGTCCTGCACATCCTCGTACAATGCCTAAACTCAGGACTTCTTCATCACTTGATATGTTAAAGAAAATATATTACTAAAACTAACAATTACTTTTACAATTTGCCTTACATTTTACAGGTATGAACTTTAATTAAATCTTATTAATAATTAATACCACAAACAAAATAACAGAAGTTATATTCATGTATATTTATACTCCATAGCTTTGAATAATTTCAGATACACCTATTGTCATAACAAAGCTAGGGAATTCTTTAAAACTCTAATAAAAGTAGGAAAAAAATATACTGTATAAGAACTCCAGATTGAGGTCATGTTTTTCAGCTCAAACAAGACAATTCACAGATGTCACCAGTGGCCAGAATGTATTTCAGTGGCTACACCAAAACAGACTTCTCAAGTTGGATAGAATATCTGTTTAATCACTGTGACTTGACAATATCACTAAGAATAAGGATCTGAAAGTGTTATCTCCATCACCAGCTGCAGGGTAGAAGATTGATGCAAAACAGTTTTGCAAATTAAAGTTGAATGAATGTCATCTACATTGCATTCTCTAGAAGAAGTGAAGGTCCACTTGAGAAAACTAGGATCAAATCTTAGTAGAAATCTAGAGACAGTATATAGAATATAAAACATATAGAAGACACAGTGAAAATAAGAGAAATGGGGTCAATGGTTAACTCAGTGCTGCCAGGGAGAGATAGGACAAGCATTGGATGGTTTAATTTAACAGCAGTGTCCCTAGGATAGAATTTTAAATAGGGATCTGAGCATAACTGTGATATTTATGTGAGAAGTTGAATCAGATCTCTGCTATAATCTGTCTTCAGTTTTGTTCAGACTTTCTTCCCCAAAAGATAACACCATGAAGGGTACACCATCTCACTTCACATTTGCCGAAGTTACTGGCTTAAATCAGGCATTAGAAAAAGACAGAACCAAGGCCAATGAGGGTTCTCTCCGTGAAGTTTATACACGTGAAAAAAAAAACATATAGGAATTCTACTTTTATGAGTGGAAATCTACCTCAGAGACATCATCACCACAGCCTCCTCCTGCCTCATGCAGTCTTGAACATCAGGCAAACTCCACTATTATTCCTGAAGTCTGACAACATGTCAATTTGGTTTGAGACAGCTTGTCCATGATTCCTTGCACTCATTTCTGACACATCTGGTGCTTCTGAATGATCAAGAAAATATTTCTAACCAATTCTGATATAGTTTTCAAACCTCAGGAAAGCAGTTCTCCTTCTGAACCTCTAAGTCTGTTGTAGTGCTTCCTCAGGAACAAAGCTTACTATCCCTTCTCACTTGCCAATTCTGATAAAACCACAACCCAAGGAAGAGAATAAGGAAGTCTTCTGAAGTTCATCAGTAGTAATCATACAAAAATAAGAATTGCCTAGACTAATATATTCCAACAATCATGCATTGATCTGTCACTGTTTGAGCATGTATGAAAACTTTGATGTCTGTAACTTGAAAATTTTCAGAGCAATATTTCTCAAGAAATATTAATCGGGTATATGTATAATTTAAGTCAGAACTTCAAAGCTTCTATATCTGCAGAAGTCACTTCAAAACAGGACTGTTTATGAGACGTTTGAATTATTCCTACAGTGCAAATAGACAAAATGAAAACAAGAGAAAAGGGGAAGTAGACAAAGAAGGGAAATCGATGGATAACACAGAAGATTAATTAGAATATAATGATGAAATGCAGATGATTATTATTAGTGATTGTCATGTAGCATATTATATGTATATATACATTTTATTTATATATGTGTAGATATAAAAAAATTTAATTACATTGCTATACAAATAAATCAATATATGAACACATCAATACAAATACATTAATATACTGCTGTGATAATTTCCACTCCTGAATATACTGACTTGTATAAGAACATTTTCCTGTGGCCTTGTTGCCACTACCTTATTCCCCAAATCAGTACTCTAAAAGTGTGTTGTATTTTGGCATGATCCTGCTCTTCCCATTGTCTAAAGTAAGGATTGTACTTATTCGCTTCATTTGTTGAGCCTCTAAATAGCAGCACTAGAAACAACCTCAGTACAGGTAACTCATGGCTATCTAATTAAAGTAGAGTAGATTCTGTGCAGTACAGAGCTGTAAACATATTGTGCCTCAACAAAGAATCTGATCTGTTGCTGAAAGGTGACTGACAGAGTGAAATGAAGAGGTGCAAGTTAAGAGCATTTTAAAAGCAAAGGTCAAAACAGGGAATTTCTGCTCTCTGCCTAGAATTACATCAAAGACCAGAAACTAGAGCTGGGCAAACAGTGTAGAAAATACAACAGCTTTTATTTAAACTTGGTTCAAGCTAACTCACACTGAACGTTTTGAGTAAGAAAAAATCTCTCCTTTTAAAAAGATCATGAAAAGAACAAAAATTAGAGTGGTATGAAAGTCAGGTAATGAAGGGAAATGGTGTAAAGGAAACCCATTTTCACTACTATGACCAGTGGAACATAGATGTCTGGTAACCAATAATTACTTGGAAATAACTGAGGGGTTGAATATATGTTCTGAATATGTGACATAATGAATCAGGCAAGGAAAGAATACCAATTTTTTTTCCCAAAGCTGAGGTAGAATGCATAGTCAAATGAAATTAACTATATTTTCTTTGTCTTGCACTTACAGAAACTTCTTCACAGACAAATAGATGTGTTTTTATTATTGCAACAGCTTACACAACAGTTAGAAAAAAAACCCTGGTGTGTTTTTTTCTGAACACAGCATCCTAACTTTTTAAATCCTTACTTATTTTCTTTTCTAGCTTTCATTGTATGATAATATTTCAAATTGACCAAATTGCTACCAACTGATTTGGTCCAAAGAATCTTTCTCCATCTCTTGCTGAACCATGGGACAGAAATATCCCCAAACCCAGCTCTGTAGGTGTCATGTAGCTATGGGGAAAAGAGTCCTATACCTAACAACTTAATGGGATAGCAGGATAAATGGGGAGAATTAAATGTTCTCCTGTTCCTTCGCACACCATTTATATGGAGAGAAGCAATGCAGAAGAAATATTAGCAACCTGTACTAATGTCTGGAACAAGTTCTTCCAAGCTACAGATATTTTTCTGACTTCAACAGTTTTCTGTTTCACATCACAGTGTCCTTAGTTGCCAGAAAGCAAAGAGATTCATGGATATCAAATCATCTGAAAAAGCGCGTTTACTTAGGGCAGGAAAAAGTCTAAGCTGAGACACTGAGTTGTATCACCCAGAATAGGAGTATAGACCTTGCTTTCACACATCACAGCAGAGTTTGTTTCCATTAGCCCATGCAAAAAGGGGTTTGCTAGCATGAAAATATCAGAAGAGAAATAATTCTTACCAAAAGTGTCAGTAAAAGCAGTCCATGCTCCTAGAAGCTTAGGTTTCTATGGGCAGTATATTTAATTCACAGTCAGCTCTAGTGCACCAATAGTCATTCTGTGCCAGTACAATAACTTTCTGAGGATTATTAAAGCACTGAGCCAGTACTTTATACAGTTGTGTTTGAAAGGAAAAAAAAAATGTTTTGGCCAGTATAGTTTATTTTATTGGAAGAAATGATATAAATTATAGCACAACACTTCCTTTTCCTGGCAAAGGCTGTCTATACAGAAAAAGCATTTGCCACTAGAACTGAACCAGCTTACCTGCATCAACAAACCTGTTGTAATATATAAAATTCCTGACGCAGACACAATCTCCCTAAAAGCTGCTTCTGGTGCAAAAGTGGCCTTCAATTCCTTAACCCAAAATACATTCTTAATTAATTGCAATTAAGTCTCTATAAAGCATTATATACATGGCACCATCACGCAGATGTGCTGAAAAAGTGTGCTGAAAAATTATGCTGAAAAGAATGCACTCCTTGTTACCAAAAAGACCTAGAATCTAAAGTGAAGAACAGGTGAACAATCCAGAAGAAATGCTTCAATCTTGAAATGCTACTGTCAATGTCTATTATTGCATTGCTGACTGGCCTTTGCATGTGATTTGCCCTCTGGGCTATTTCAATTGGAAAGTGGATGAAATAGAAAGAAAAAAAAAATCCTAGAAAAGGCAACTGAGAATGCAACTTTGAAGATAATATCAGTAGAATATTTCCTTCTTCCCACCTCACCTTTAAGTTTCACTGTTTAGTCTGCCTTCAGATTAAAAGGAATCAGATTTTCTCTTGGTTTTCTTTGTTTCCTTTCAGAAACAAATATTTCAAGGTCTAATGGAGAGGAATAATGGAAATTTAGTGTCTCAGGTATATTCAAAACCAAATGAGTTGACTTCACTTAATTGGAAAATGTGATATGAGTGTCATGCAGATCATTAAGAAGCCTCTGGTAAATGACCAGTCATATTTTTCAGGTTTTCATGGAAGTGTTTTCAAACATTAAATAAAAGCAGAGAGTTATTCATTGCTAACTATTGATCCTTTTTTATATATACTTTCTATTTTAAAAACTAACAGCCAGGAAGTGAGAGAAAACAAAACCAACTGAGATGACTAATCACACACCACAAGTAACAAACAGTCAAAACAAATTGTGCCACTGCTGTGAAAGCAACCTGTAACAACAGTGAGAGATTAATAATTGTGGTCAGTGAAAAGAAGTTGTGTTCTCAAAAGTTTCCTGAGGGTCAGTGTGTTCACAAAGTCCAGGATAAAGCAGACAGGTTTAATACAGAGTGCTTCTTGGCTGAATGTCTGTAAACAGTTAAGGCCAGACCTCATCTGTTTCAATCAAGGCTTGATTAGTGAAACCTCTTTCTATAAGGCCCTGTAGAAAGAGTAGAACTACTTAAGCCTTCAAAACATCCTTCATTGCCTATCTATGTCCGGAAATGTCTGTGTTAGAATGTGTGATTCGAATTCTATTAAAATTTCATTTACTTATTTTTTCTAAATTCTATTAAAACTTCATTCTACTTAAACATCCTACATACTTTTCAAAAAACCCCAAGGCGCTAACTATGGCCCCAAGTCAGCTTCTAGGCAATATGATTTTTGCTGGCTTCCCACTGCCAGAAGATGTGTTAGACTATCTTGGGTGTGTTAAATATAGGGTCCAAATAGCAAGAGTCCTTCCTCAACTGAATTGATACACTAGTCCTATGCTTCCCAGAAATACTTTTAAAGGAAGGTATAATTTTCTCTTGTAAGATAAAGTATCACTTGCACTGATTTGTACAGAAAGTATTGGAAAGTGTCCTTTGGGTTCAATGTGTGAGCCATTCAAACAAACCATAAATGCAATAAATACATAATAATAATGTGTGGATAAAGAAATTAAATGGCTCTAAAATAAATCCTCATTGAAAAAAAATCTTGCATTTGTTTAATTACACAAATTCTAGTAAAAAATCAAATTAAAGAATTGTTAAAGAAAGTGTTCCTTTAAATCATAAAGTTGATGTCAGCAGAAATAACTGAGAACCATGACATTGCACTAAAGTCCAGCTTTGGCATCAGAATTATCAGAGTTATTAGAGCTTGACATTTTCTTCTGCAAAACATCATGATTCACAACTACATAAATGTGCTTTTCAGTGGAAAGGAAGAGTTCTCTCTTCTCAGTTTGTCAGATATTGTTGAGGTGTAAATCAAAATGAGTCCAGTAAAACAACAACAAGATTTAACTTGGCTGAGAACAGGGTACACAATATTTTGTTATCTAAAGAAATATAAGGCTAAATAATAAAATACAAAACACACATTGAGATTTTCAGTGTTTTAAATGAAAGCAGTAGCTTCTCTTGGAATAAACTAACAATTTCTACTGAAGAGTTTTCTTTATTTTTACTTTGAGAAAGAGTGAGAATGACTACAAAATGGTTGGGAATATTTCTCTTCACAATTCAGAGTCTCTACACTCTGAGCTGTTGTGCTTCAAAGGCTTTACAAAGGAGATGCCCACCAGTATACACTGGTATTCTCATGCACTAAAGAGACACTGAATGTTTTACAGCATGGAGTATGCTAGCTTCCTTTACCTTTACATCTGGACTTCACAATAGAAGGTAAATCAAATTCTAAAATTACAACTGAGACCCAGAGTCACAAAAGGAGAAAACTTCTGCCATTCCTTGCTTTTCTGTCAGAAATTTTCCAGTTTACACAAAAATTTTAAAATACATTTTCTAATAAATTATTTTCCACTGCATTTCAGGTTTTGTTTTGCTCTCTTTTACAAAGAATCACAGGTTTTAATGTAGGTCAGCTGGTCTTAACAGCTACTCAAAGGACCAACTTTTAGATTAGGCTTACATTCTGTTGAAGTCACTCATCAACAAAGAAAAAAAAAAAGCGGAAAAAAGACAAACCTGAAATAAGTTTGAAATTTGATGTGCTGCAATAAAAGATCCTACAACAAGCAGAAGAACTGATGAGGACAGCTACAGAGTTAATCCCTAGACATAGATAAAGAGGTTATAAACAGCTACAAAATCCACATGATAACGAGATGTGCACTATATTGTAACGAAGACATCCTTTCGGAGCATTATGAAAGATGTGTTTAAAGATGTGGTGCAGTGTTTCCGGGACTCATAAAAGTATCCGTGCAAAAAAATTAACATACAGCAGGGTCATGCAGCAGCTAGGAGGCATTGGCACATCATGGACATGTAACGGGCTTGCAAAGTGTCGTTCCACCTCTAAAGCTTAAAATTGTCATCTTTTCATTTACTATAATAAGAGGGTTAGGTTTTTGTTTTATAAAGTACTTATTCCATTTTTCTAAATGCAATTTAGAAATGCAATTTTTTAAACTATCAGTTAAGTTATTACATTTTGTTCATTTTAAACAATTTACAACAAACACAGTGCTCTATGAGGCATCAGACACTTGAAACCTCCAGTGGCTGCAGAAACCAGCAACTGTTAACTTCTTTATCAGAGCTAGGGCTATGCTAGAAGCCTGAAAATTTCTGCAAAATTTACTAAATATTCAGGTTTGTTTGATTTTTTTTAAACATACTTTTTTCCCAGTCAAAGCTGAACATGAACCTGCAAAAGAAGGCTAACATTAGAACAGTGCATACATGCCTGGTAAATGTTTTCTGTAACGGATACTAAAAGATGTGGAAACTGTTGAGAACTATAGGATTGATCTCAGGTTTGGCATAAAAATACCTTGCACTGACAGATTTAGAACACATGATTTGTTGAGTCTGTCAAAAGTAACAGGAGCTAGAACTTGGTTATAGCATGCAACTGCCTTGACAGGAAGAAAATAAGTTCCAAACACCTTTACAATCTGCAGGAAAAGTGCACAAAGAAATGATGTTTGGGGGCTGAAGCTAAACAAATTAACATTTAAAAATTCAGCACTTTTTTTTTTTATTCAGCTTCTGAAAGAAAGGAATTGTGTTGTGTCTGTCTTGTCTACCTTTCTGTCTCTACCTGCTCACAATTGATAAATAGGTACCATGTTTGCCACAGAAGTAGATTTATTATTTCAGAAGCACTATCTGAGACATTACTAAGTCTCTGTAAGCTGCCAGAAAATAAGCAACTAGAAGAGAACTTCTCAGGACAGCAGAGAACTTGCCCTGCATGGCAGAGGAAGAGGTTAAAGACTTGTTGGCCAAGCTTAAAATGCATAAGTCAATGGGTCCTGATGGGATGCATCCTAGAGTGCTGAGGGAGCTGGCTGATGTGATTGCTAAGCCTCTCACCATCATTTTTGAACAATCATGGAGGACAGACGAGGTGCCTGAGGACTGGAGAAAGGCCAATATCACACCAGTCTTCAAAAAGGGCAAGAAGGACAACCCAGGAAACTACAGGGCGGTCAATCTCAACTCCATCCCTGGAAAGGTAATGGAAAAACTCATCCTGGATGTTATCACTGAACATATGAAGGATAAGATTGTTATCAGGGGGAGTAAATATGGATTCACCAACCTGATAGCCTTCTATGAGTGCATAATCAGCTGGCTAGATGAGGGGAGAGCAGCGGATGTCATCTACCTTGACTTCAGCAAGGCTTTTGACACTGTCTCCCATAACATACTCATCAGAAAGCTCAGGCAGTGTGGCTTGGATGAGTGGACAGTGAGGTGAGTAGAGAGCTGGCAGAATGATAGAGCCCAGAGGGTAGTGATCAATGGCACAGAATCAAGTTGGAGGCCTGTGGCCAGTGGAGTTCCACAGGGAACGATTCTGGGGCCAGTCTTGTTCAACATCTTCATCAAAGACCTGGATGAGGGGACAGGGTGTACCCTCAGCAAGTTCGCTGATGACACCAAACTGGGAGGACTGGCTGATTCCCCAGCAGGCTGTGCCGCCATTCAGCGGCATCTCAACGAGCTTGAGAGTTGGGCAGAGAGGAACCTCAAGAGGTTCAACAAGGACAAGTGCAGAGTCCTACATCTGGGAAGGAACAACCCCATGCACCAGAACAGGCTGGGGGTCAAACTGCTGAAGAGCAGCTCTGCAGAGCTGGGAGTCCTGATTGATAATAAAGTAAACATGAGCCAGCAATGTGCCCTCGTGGCTGAGAAGGCCAATGGCATTTTGGGATGCATCTAGAAGAGTGTGGCCAGCAGGTCAAGGGAGGTTCTGCTCCCCCTCTACTCTGCCCTGGTGAGGCCTCATCTGGAGTCCTGTGTCCAGTTCTGGGCTCCTCAGCTCAAGAGGGACACAGAACTGCTGGAGAGAGTCCAGTGAAGGGCCACCAAGATGATCAGGGGACTGGAACATCTTTCATATGAGGAAAGGCTGCAGGAACTGGGGCTGTTTAGTCTGGAGAAGAGGAGATTGAGGGGAGGTCTTATTAACATTTATAAATATCTAAAGGGTGGGTGTCAGGTGGTTGGGACATCCATTTTTCTCTAGTAGCTGGCAACAGGACAAGGGGCAATGGGATGAAGCTGGAACACAAAAAGTTCCACTTAAATATAAGAAAAAACTATTTTCCTGTTCAGGTGAGGGAGCCCTGGCACAGGCTGCCCAGAGGAGTTGTGGAGTCTCCTTCCTTGGAGGTCTTCAAGATCCACCTGGACATGTTCCTATGCGACCTGATCTAGGTGAACCTGCTTCTGCAGGGGGGTTGGACTAGATGATCTCTAAAGGTCCCTTCCAACCCCTACCATTCTATGATTCTATTGTATGACTTATCTCCCATTAGACAGTAAAAGCTGTGCCTCATGCTCTAAGGAAAATTTCCTTAACAGCTAACATTCTACTAGACACTAGAGAGTCTGACTTTAAGATATAAATACACAGAAACTAATTTGTGGAACTAACAGATAAGAATGAGGATATTTAAAGTTTGGAGCAAAATAAGAAGGGAAGAAATGCACCACCTTAATGTAGCGCTATTTCCATTAAGATCACATCAAGTCAGTTTCCTTTTGCACACATGGTAAGAGTTTTTCTCTTGGACAGTTTCACATCTACACAGAGGAGAATAACAAAGTGTAGAGGAAAGGAACAATTGCAGAAGCATTATGACATTAAAAAATATATGAGTTGTGCTTCTTGGAAAGGGATCAAAAAACCCAGAACGATGGACTATTGGCCATCTCAGTGAGAAAGGACACAACTTGGAAGCCATGACCGCTCTGTTAGTCACACACCCCAAGACTGTGGTTAAGCTATGGCTCTTACTACCCTCATTGTTTTTCCTAAATGCATTTTACACACACTGAGTGTGATTCACCTGGAGACAGACAGCTCTGAAAAGCAAACGTGTGGCAAAGAAGGCTCTCTGTACTCTTCTGCTCATGATTTAACTACAAACAGAGTTATAAAGGAAAAAAAACTTTACTTAACATAATCAATAGGTCAATGACAAAGGCACTCACCTGGAAGGAGAAGGATATATTTCTGGATCTCTGCTGCTCCTAAATTAGAGTAAGGATCTGCACCTGGCTTTTTGAATCCTTAACAAATGTCTTGAAAAGTTGCAAACAACTGTCCAAGAAAATTGCAAAGGAGATCTTGTCTTTGGAAGTGAGAGACTTGGTTTCAGCTTCAAAACAAGTCTCCTGCTGCTCAGTTGAATACTCCAGCTACTGGCTTAAATAGGTTGCTAACTGCAGTGTCTCATCTCTATCATATAAGAAAGATCCAATACAGCTCTGAAGATGCCTGCCAAATAAAGCCTTACAGATGATGGCAGAGTCATAAAATCATAATTCCCATAGTAAACATCTTCCTCATCACTACATGACCGTTTAAAAAGTCCCTCTCCAGGTTTCCTGTAGCCTTTTTTTTTTTTTTTTTTAGGTGCTGGAAGGCTTCTATAAGGTCTCTTTTCGAGGCTAAACAACCCCAGCTCTTTCAGCCTGTCTCCATACGAGAGAGGCTCCAGCCCTTTGATCATCTTTGTAACCCTCCTCTGGACTCACTCCAATGGGTCCATGTCCTTCTCATCTTGGGAGCCCCAGAGCTGAAAACAATATTGCAGGTGGGGTCTCACAGGAGTAGAGTAGAGGGAAAGAATCACCTCTCTCGACCTGTTGGCCACCTTCCTTTTGATGTAGCCCAGAATACCGTTGGTTTTCTGGGCTGCAAGCACACATTGATGGCTCATATTCAGTTTTTCACCTACTAACACCCTCAAATCCTTCTCCACAGGGCTACCTTCAAGCTGCTTATCATCCAGTCTGCATTTGTGCTTGAGATTGCCCTGACCCATTTGCAAGACCTTGCACTTTGCTTTGTTGAACCTCATGAGGTTCCTACAGCCTCTCTCTCAAGCCTGTCAGGGTCTCTCTGGATGGCATCCCTTCCCTGTAGCATGTCAACCACACCACACAGCTCAGTGTCATTGGCAAACTTGCTGAGGGTGAACTCAATGCAATTGTCCACGTCACAAAGATGTTGAACAATATCAGTTCAATGAACAGTCCCAATATTGACCCCTGAGGATCTGCCATTTGTCACTTGGACACTGAGTCATTGACCACAATTCCTTGAGTGTGACAATCCAGCCAATTCTTTATCCACTGAGTGGTCCATCCATCAAATCTGTGTCTCTCCAATTTCGAGACAGAGGTGTTGTGTAGGAAGCTGTCAAATGCTTTGTGTAAGTCCAGATACATTATGTCAGTTGCCCTCCCATTATCCATCAACTCTGTAATCCCATTTTAGAAGGCCACCAAATCTGCCAAGCATGATTTACCCCTAGTGAAGTCATGTCGCCTGTCACCAACCACCTCCTGATTTTCCATGTGCCTTAGCATAGTTTTCAGGATCTGCTCCATTATCTTACTGGGCACAGAGGTGACAAGCCTGACTGTCCTGTAGTTCCTAATTGACTGGCCTGTAGTTCCTCAGGACTTTATTTTTTCTCTTTTGAAAAAAAAAGGGTTATGTTTCCCCTTTTCTGGTCTGTGGGAACTTCACTGGACTGCCACAACTTCTCAAACATGATAAGTAGTGGCTTAGTCACTTCATCTGCCAGGCCCCTCATGACCTGCAGATGTATCTCATCAAGGCCCATGTACCTTCAGGTTCTTTAGATGGTGTCAAACCTGATCTTCTCCTACAATAAGTGGTTCTTCATTCTCCCAGTTCCTGCCTTTGCCTTCTGTGATTTTGGTGGTGTGATTGAAGCATTTGCTGATGAAGACCGAGGCAAAAATGTCATTTAATACCCTAGACTTCTGTATGTGCCAGCTAAACAGATCTCCTATTTATTTCAAGAGAGGAACCACATTTTTCTTAGTCTTCCTTCTATCACTGATACACATATAGATTTTCTCATTGCCCTTCACGTCCGTGGACAGATTTGATTCTGTCAGGGCTTCAGCTATCCTAAACCCATCCCAGACTGCTCAGATAATTTATCTGTATTCCTCCTAGGCTACCTGTCACTGCTTCTACCCTCTGTAGGACTCCTTTTTGTGTTTATTTTTGTCCAGGAGCTCCTTGTTCATCCATTCATGTCTCCTGATGGGTTTTTTTGCCTGAATTCCAGTTTACTGGGGGTGCATCATTGCTCCTGAGCTTGGAGAAGGTGATCGTTGCCAGCTTTCTGCAGCCCATCTTCCCTAAAGCACTTTATCCTATAGTGCTCTACAAAGTATAGAATCATAAAATCATAGAATTGTTTTAGCTGGAAGAGACCATTGAGATCATTGAGTCCAGCCTTTGTCCCAGCCCTATCAATCACTAGAACAATTTCCTAAGTGAAACATCCAACCACCTCTTAAACACCTCCAGGAATGGTGACTCCACCACATCCTTGGGCAGGTCATCCCAATGCCTGACAACCCTTTCAGTAAAGAAATTCCTCCTCATATCCATCCTGATCCCCTCCCTGGCACAACCTGAGGCCATTTCCTCTTGTTTTCTTGCATGTTACTAGGGAGAACAAACTAAGCACCACCTCGCTACAGCTTCCCTTCAGGTAGTTACAGAGAGCTCTAAGGTCTCCCCTGAGCTTTCTTTTCTCCAGGCTAAACAGCCCCAGATCCCTCAGCCATTCCTCATAGGAGACATGCTCCAAACCCATTACTAGCTTGGTAGCCCACCTCCGGATCCTTTCCAGCACCTCAATGTCCTTCTTGTAGAGAGGGACCCAAAACTGGACACAGTATTCAACATATGTCCTCACCAAAGCCAAGTACAGTGGAACAATGACCTCCCTACTCCTGCTGACAACACTGTTCCTGATACAGGCCAGGATGCCCTTGGCCTTCTTGGCCACCTGGGCACACCACTGGGTCATATTCAGCTGCTGTCAATCAACACTCCCAGCTCCCTCTGTGCCTGGTAGCTTTCCAGCCACTGCTCCCCAAATTTGTAGCGCTGGTTGTTGTGGCCCAAGAGCAGGACCTTTCACTTGGCTTTATTGAAACTCATGGGATTGGCCTTGGCCCAGCCATACAGCCTATCTAGATCTCTCCATAAAGCTTCATTACCCTCAAGTAGATCAACACTTCCACCCAGCTTGGTGTCATCTGCAAAAAGGAGTTCCCTGAAGAGACAAAACTCTGCTCTCCTGAAGTCTAGGGCAATGAGCTTGATGCACACTCTTTCCACTGCCCTGAAGGTCTTGAATTCCACTGTTTCAAGGTCAATGCAACCAAGGCTGCCCTCAAGCTTCACAATTCCCACCAGCCCCTCCTTTTTCATGAGAATAAGATCCAGCATAGCATCTTGTTGGCTCAGCTGTCACTGGAGAGTGAAGTTATCACCAACACATTCCAGAACCTCCTGGATTGTTTATGTCCTGCTGTGTTGCCCTCCAGGTGCTCTCCTGCTGACCTGTGATCCCTTTTTAGACTCTAGGCATCACTTAGTGGCTCTGACATCAAACAGGTAGAAGTAGGACAGATTGGGATTCCCCTCCCTCAGCTTTACACTTTGGTTTAAAACCCTCTTCACCAACTTGGCAAGACTGTGATGTTCTTACCCTTCTCTGACAGATGGACCCCATCAGCCCTCAATAGATCAGGTTTCTCAAAGCGAGTCCCATGGTCTAAGTAACAAAATTCCTCCCTATGGCATCAGTCCTGTAACCATTTGTCGATTTGCCAGATTCAACTGGCTCTTTCAAACCCCTTCACTTTGACCAGAAGGACTGATAAAAAATTATCTGCACTCCAAAGTCCCTTATCACAGCTCTCAGTACTCTGTAATCCTTCTACATACTCCTCAGACTGCTCCTGGCTATATCCCTGGTGCTCACATGAAATAACAGCAGTGGATTATAGTCAGTGGACTGTACAAAGCTTGGTAGTGCATTGCGGACAACCCAGTAGGCAGCACAACTCTGTAGAGAGTGCATCAGCTCAACGAATAGATGTCTCTGTACCTGTCAGAAGAGAGTCAGCTACTAATATCATCCATTTCTTTTTCTTAATTGGACTGGTTTTTATATGGGGAGTAGACTGGGCTGTCCTACGCAGCTCCAGCATCTGTCTTGATGTGACAGGTCTCTCCTTCAGTCTGCATGATAAGACACAGAATGTTCCATTTCAGGATCTTACCAGGATTTGCAGATGTGGGTTTGGCTGTGTGACTATGTGCAAACCACTGTCAGAGATGGCACTCCATATTCCAGGTTAACTGGCAATGAGACAAGCTTTTTCATTATTAAAGTGGTGTCTAAATCTCGTACATGGTCCAAGAAGCCATTAGAGGCTATCAAAGTTATGAATCATATAGCTTTTCCTCACTTTACACATCTTGAGTAATTCTCCAGTTTTTCACTGCATTTCATGTTAACTTCGTTCTCCCCTGGAATACCTCCATTGTTTTTGAGACAGGGCTTTCCAAGAGACAGTCTCCTGACTTGTGCAGGTGCTCTGCATTCACAGTTATGAGATTTTTGGCTTAGTATTCATCTACATTGAAATACATCCCACATGAATAAGCCAAATTTACTAGGTAATCCAAATTGCTCTGGGGAGTCATTTAATCTTCATCATTATCTGTCTATAAAGTGTTTCATCCATGCATTGTATCAACTCTGGTCATAAATATATTTTAAGATCGATGAAGATAATACTGAACAGTATCCAGCCTCATCTGAATGCTATCAGTATCCCTTGAAAACTCTTCAGTCTATGATCCCCTTTGACAGTTCCTCTTTGGGATTTGCTAGTTACTGAATTCTTGATCTATTTAATATGTGTTTGAGTGACAACATAAAGTGACCATTTTTAATGAGAAGATTGTTCAGTGCTAAGTTAAAAGCCTTATAAAGTTCTATTAGAATTGAGCAATTACTTACCTCTAACAACCAAACTTAAAATTTTGTCAGAGTGAACTAAGCATCATCATATTCCAAGACTTTCTAGAGGTCTCTTACTCATTGTTATTAGGATGAACTCTAAAAAACTATTCTTGGCTAAGGTGAATTGATCCAAAATGTCTAAGTGGCCAACGGTCTTCATTCTAAACACTCACTTACAGCAATAGTAAAGCAGTTTCATACCTGTTAACCTGCAAGACTGATGTTTTCTTTACAGCCAACTTTGTTTATCTTTCAGCATGGTTCATTTACAGTTTAATGGGTCACCCAATGACTAACACCTAAGGAACATTGCTATCGAAGAACTGTACAATACTGGAGTAAAACAATCTGTGCTGCTATGAAAAAAAAAAAAAAAAGGACATTCAAATGCCTAATGTGTTTTCTGATTTGAAGCAGGGATCATTTAGTATTACTGTCTGGTCATTCTCCTTTGCCAACATAATATTTTAACAAGCTTCTCCTACAAACCTGTAGGGTAACTAACACTAGTTGTAAGCTTTAAACTCACCCTGAGATGTACGAAGTGAAGAGAACAAACAGAATATTTATTTGATGTACCAGGAGGGCTTGAAAGAGAGCACAGGAGAAGAAGCAAACAAGAAACAGGAAAGTTACAAATGTGAATTATTGAGTTTTGTGGGTCCAAGGAGCTGGTAGTGCCTTCCAGCACAAGTGATTCCATCCAATGTGAGAGCTGCCTGAACACATGATCCAGGGTACAAAGTTAGCCATTTAGGCTCTAAAGGGCATTATTTTAACAAAACATGCCAAAGATTGCTATTAAAACTGAAAAAGAGCTACATAAAGATGAACACATGGAAAGTTTTAGGTTTTTTTTGTCTTCCCAGTGTGATTTTTTTCCAGAAGTTTGACCAAATTAACCTTGATTCACTTGATTCACCTCAATGAATTTTTCAAAAACATCAGCTGATATTAAAATGTCACCCTTTTTTTCTGTTCCTAAAGATGTCCAACAAAAATTTTTGCTCATATTTCCACAGTCACTAACAAGAGACAGAAGACTCTTGGTGAAGCTTTAAATTATTGATTGACAAGAGGTCAGAAAGCCTTGCACAACACTCAGCAAAGGCTGATTGGAAAGATCTGATGTCCATTAGTAAGGGCTAAATCTGGTCCAACTTGCCCTTATAGCGTAATCAAAGCACTATCTCAAAGTTTTGTCACAGCTCTGATATGAGTGACAGCAACAATCTATTTCTACCTAGATTTGTAGCTAGATTGCAGTCAAAAGACCAGAGCATTTGGGGCTTTCTTCCTCCTCTGACTGGGAGGCAGTAGTTTGCTTCACAGGCTACTGATTTCTCTAAAGCAGTAGTTCCATTAGTACCTGTCTCTTCTTAAAAGGTTGCACCCACCTCAGCCAAGAACAAAATCAAACACAAAATGAAATAACCTTGAAGATCCATCTATGTGAATATTCCTCCCTATTTTTTTACAATAACAATGAAGGAGAACAGCAGAAGCAATTGTTTCTTGCTACCAGCTTGACATAATACAAACCAAGTTGTTTTGGAAGAAATATAGCATTAGCTATCCAAGCATGCATTCAACCTAGTATGTGCATTCATGTGCACTGGAGAAGGAGAATGCACAAATGCAAACACAACTGTTTCAGAACTGGCGATATCTCATGTACATGGACAGGCCGTACCATGGAGAAAAGTGTGTTCAAAAGTTCATTCAACATTCTTCGTTTCACTCTTCTCTCAAATACTGAGTCCACGTGTATGACCCTCTCAAAGCAATGCACACAGGAAGCTTTGGTTGCAAAAATATTCCAAGAAAGCAGAGTCTTAGTACATAGCAATATGCATCAGACCTTCCAGGTTTCTGAAGCATTAATATAGGACATAATTATAGAAAGTGAAAAGGATAAAGGAAATAATCAGATAGGGAAATTAAGATGCTGGTTTATTTTCTGTACATATAAATACATTCTCTAATATCACTTTTATATTTTTTTTTATTTTCTATGTAAATTATCTCCATTGACATATATGAAGTAACACTAAATTTAGGCCAGAAAGAAGGTAGCTTTGGCGTGGAAATGGAAGCCCATGCAGAACTTTTTACATACATTTTCACAGCATCATTTTATCAGGAGGTGTTCATTAATTGATATGGAAAGCTATTTGTGGATTTGGGAATCACTCAGTGAAGAAACAGAAACAGCTCACTGCTATTTCCTATTCTTGGAATATGGTAGTATCATAAACTATTATTGACAAAATCTCTTAAATGTCAGTATTCCCATGAATGCATCTTTCCCTCTTTCACACAGAAATTGTCAACTATTTCTGTGGCTGCTCATTTTTCCAAGGTTCCTCAACAGGATAAGCCAAGACTAGTGGGGAAAGGACAGTCCTGGACTCACAAAAAGCTACTCCCATGGAGCTCCCAGTGATGCAACTTGTACTGTCTGTTCTAGATATGTCCAAGAGCAAAGAATCTGGGACTTTGATACTGCAATTAGTCTGAAAATTGATGGAGATAAGGATGGTCCCAAGGAGCTGCCACAGGAAGATCCCCTATTCTTGTGGGATGATATGAATAGTAATAAAGAATATTTTGCACAGACTGTGTGAAAATGCTATAAGCTACCAATAGAATTTTACACTGTCTTTACAGGCAATGGCAAAAACTCTAAGGTTATGGAGAATCAAGGCTATTATATTTGGTATTGTCCCTTTAGTCAAAACTTCTGCTCATATAATTCTCACTATGGGGATAGATCTCCTTTTTTCTTCTTTTCTTTTTTTTAAGGCCGGTGATGTACATTATCACTATTGACCCAAAATGTTAATAGAGTTCTGTAAATTTTTCTAAACAATATTTTTGTCAGTACTTGTTATTCTTAAAGTTTTCACAGAAAGAGATGAGGTTTTGAGAAACTTACTGATTTTCCCTTTCCCCTTATCTCACTATGTGAAAGCATTCTCAGACATTTTCCTCTCAGCAGATTTTTCTATTAACCTATGAAGTCACATTAGAATGCTTTATAGACAAGTCTTGCTTGGTCAGTTATATTGCAGCAAATTGCCTTTCCTATGTGATTAAAAAAATAAATATTAAGCCACCTTAGTTCCAAGATATGTAACTATATTATTAGTGTCTCTTGTTTGGTACGTGACCTTATAAAAAGATAGTTGATTTTGTTTTTCCAAATAAGTATAAATAATTCAAGAAAGTGTTTTTCTAAGCAGCTTATTACCCATAAAGATGTAGCTTTTAAGACAGCCTTTAGTATAAAATATGTATAACTGAAACATATATTATTAACAGGTACCCAAAAATTGTTTACATGGTACCTTATTACCAGAAAAACAAATAAGAGTTCTGATGTGGAATTCTGTATCAGGAGAGATGTGTGAAAATAGACTTTTTTCTTAAACGTATCTGCTTTCCCTTCATGGGAATTTAAACAAACCTCAGTTCAAGGGCTTCATTACGTTTTGTCTCATTGTTATAAGTCTAGAGATAGCAAGAGAAAATAAGAGCTTGTCTTACAGAAAGGGAAAAAATTTATCTCACTGGAAGGGAAAATAAGGGTATTTGCCATCAAGAGGACAATCTTCTATTTCATTCTTTTGTTGCAGTTCATATTACGATGGTCACAATGTCAGGATTAATTAGACCAGAGAGTAGTGTAAATGCCAAAAGAAAAAGTTGCCGTACATCTGTTCTAATTTATCTCATGAATGTACCTTCAGTGCACAAGTGAAGAATGTGGCTTGGGCCATCTGTGACCCAGTTAGAGAGAGCAGGATGGCTTGTTGCCTTGCGGGTGACAGGACAGGAGTTGTGACAAGAAGGTCAAAGGATGGTCTGAAGAGTACTGGGGAATTTCCACTCGTATGCAAACCTCTAGCTGGAGAGAGGTAGGAAAGACTCTCAGGTGACCTTGAAAAGGGAAATTAAAAGCTGGATCTTCTCAGGAAATCCTCTCCAGGATAATCTTCAGCCTATTAGCAAAAGAATAAACATTGGTTAAGTGTCCATTTATTGACACATAAATTGTGCCAAAGAAAGCCAGTTAGAATCTCTACAGTAGGAGGGAAAAGTATCCTCTTACATAATCTTTAAATAGGACTAAAAACACCTGATAGAAAAGAAGGAAAGGTGGCAGGTGAGTTTTTTAAAGGTTTTATATTGACCTGTGCTTTAAATACAAATTTTAGAAAACTAGGGGTTCTTTATGACATGATATAATGAACAATGAGCCAAAGTTCTACGTGTTTGACTGTCTCTCTATGAAGTCAAAAGAACAGAGCAGACCAGATGAGGTAGCAGAAATTCAGTGAAACCAGTCAACCTGAATGTATATCTCACATGCAGCTACCTCACCAGTGACAAAATTCAGTTAAATTAAGCCAGCAAGAATCTGTGGTTTTAACTGTTAATTATTAATAAAGATACTGACAGTCAACACAAAAGAGGATTAGAAAGCAATGAGTTATTTAAAAAAAAAAAAAAAAACAGAAGAATAAACTATTTGAGAGCTGAGAAAGTGTTGTGTAAATAACCAACTGGAAGTGAGTTTTCAACAAGCAATAATGGCCATCAGAAAGTCTGTGCATTTTTCTGTTGAATAAGCTAAGAACTGATGTCATGGGGTTTAACTTTCCTCCACATACTAGAAAAGAATTTTAAAAGCTGTAATTGATAATCATGCTTCTATAGGGATTAACAGAGAAGAAAAATGTGGTACAGGGATCGAAAAGAAATTAACTAACGGTGCTGAAATGCCAATAGGAGTAAGCAAGCTACTCCATTCTGTCCAAAATTTTAAGTCAAGAAAAAAAAGTTCTTAAACCCAGGGAGAGTTTTTCATAAAGTGTCAAGGTATCCACATGAACAGTCACAACTATGAAGGAACAATATTCAAAAAAACTAAAGGATATGTATAAGGCTGGAGAGGAACAGAAATTATATGAAAGAGCAGTAAGTGCAAGGATGAGTGTTGTGAGAAAGTGTCCCACAAGGGGAGCCAATGAAAGAGAAGAACAGTCTCTTCAGGAACCACTGAACTATATGTCTATAAAAAGCTCCAAAGAAACCATTAAAAAGATAGTCTGATGGAGCTAACAAGCTTTCATTACAGATAGTTAAGATAAATAATATGTATCCAGAATTCATTTTTATATCACTTCACTTAATTCAATTAACCAAAAGTTGGAACTTTCATTCAAAAACACATTGAAATGGACAGACTTAAAGTTGTTCCAAGAAAGTTTTTCTTAACTATTAATTTGCTTTACTAGTACTACTGAGCAAAAGGGTTACTAAAAGATCCTGCTCAAAGAAACAATTGGGAATAATGTGTTGCATCTTTACACAGGCTCAGAGGTACATAATAATCCTGACTTTCTTTATGAAGGTCCTCAATTCACTCGAGCCCCAGCAGTTCTGAATTACTATGCTATTGTTTTCTTCCTAATGTCTGCTATGCATCAATAGTTATAATGGAGAGAGATTGATAGAAAGCTGAGATTTAGTAGCAACTCAGCAATTAAATTGCACAACTTGTCTTTGTTCTACTGTTCCCTGGTGGATACAATCCTTTTCATTAATCTACATGTTGATTATAGCCCCTTCGTGATATTGATCTGTGTTTCACAGTCCTGTGACTGCAAGAACATGTATTTGCCACTGGCAGCTACAGTACTGCGTACGCTTTCAATTAATGGTGAAATATTTAAAGCCAAATATATTGGGTTTGTGTGGTGGGGGTTTTTGGTAGCTGTGGCAGGGCTGCTGTGATGGCTCCTGTAAGAAGCTGATGGAAGCTCCCTCATCTCCAAGACAGGCCCACTTCTGGCCAAGACAGTGAGGTGTCTCTGTGATATCTGTTTAAGAAGGGAAAAATCTGCAGTGGAAAGAGGAAATGGGTTGAGAGGAAATGGGATGAGAGAGACAACCATATGGGCACCAAGATCAGTGAAGAAAGAGGAAAGGAAATGTGTCAGAGCTGAGACTTCCCTGTATCCCTTGGTGAGAAGGTCAGTTGTCCCACTGCAACCCACAGAGATTAATGGTGAAGTTGAAATCCACTTGCAGACCCGTGGAGTACCCCACATTGGAGGAGGCAGAGACGGCCAAAGGCAGCCA
The DNA here is from genome assembly GCF_028858725.1 of Colius striatus. Lineage (NCBI taxonomy): Eukaryota > Metazoa > Chordata > Aves > Coliiformes > Coliidae > Colius > Colius striatus. The sequence continues at coordinate 168,462,606 of NC_084759.1, forward strand.
TGACTCTGTGGGAAGACTGTGCTGGAGCAGTCTGTTCCTGAAGGACTGCACACTGTGGAAAAGACTGCCACAAGAGGAGTCTGTGAGGAGCTGTAGCCCTTGGGAAGGCCTCACACAGGAGAGGTTCATGAAAGACTACCTCATGTAGGAGGGAACCTGCATTGGATCAGGAGAAGAATGCAAGGAATCTCCTCTGAGGAGGAAGGAGTGTCAAAGTTGTGTTGACCACAACTCCCATTTTCCACATGAGCTGCTACCAGAGATATCAGGAGTAAAGATAAGTCTGGGAAGGAGAGAAAGGTGGAGGTAAGGTGTTTCTTAAGATCTATTTGTGTTTCTCATCATCCTACTCCGGTGTTGATTGGTAAAAGGTTAAATAGATTTTGCTTTTTTTGCTTTTTTAATTCCTTAGTGTTCCCTTCCTGTCCCTGTCTCAACCCATGAGGCCCTTTGTAATATTTTCTCCTCCCCATCCCACTTCAGAGGGGAGGAGTGAGCAAGCTTCATGGAGCTTTGTGCCAGCTGGACCTAAACCACAACACCAGAAAAGAAAAAAAATAAAAGAAATTTTTTAAAAAATAGTGTCTGGTCCTTAAATTGATTTGAATTTAAGTCCTTTTGCCATGGCAATGTTTTTTTTTTCCCTCTAATTGCTACTAACACAAAGAAAAGTTTAAAAAATTTAGACAAAGGAAAAAAAAAAACCCAAAGCAAACCCTTAGAAGTTATTTGAATCAGGGAATCTCACAAAGAGTACTCAGTAATTGTTGAATCAATTATAGGTCTTTACCATAACTTTTTCCTCTTGTTCAGATACATCTGTGTGGACAAGTACAAGGAAGCCTATAATTTGTCATGTATTCTCTAAGACACAGCGAATGCATTTCTCTCCCCCTTGCTTCCCAGTTCATATTCTGAGTCTTCTCTATTTTTATTTGGATTTGCTCTAGCACAAAAATTTTTCCATTTATTTTTTGTTCATTTAAAGAATGAACACTCAGATTGAGTAATCCATCTGTGGATTTATCCGTGCTTGAATAGGGCAATCATCCTGTTGTCTGTCTTCTCTGTGCATCTATACCACCAGATACAAAACCAGAGGTGAAACCTCCTGTCTGGACGAGACATCCCACCTGTAAGAAAATCCAAAGAGTGATACAGAGGGGCAATCTGAAGGATGGATATTTTGTATATGACAGATATTTTGTATATGACACTATAAAGAGACAAGATGTTACAGAAGATGTGTGGGAAAGGGAAAGATGAATCTTAACAAGAAGGCTAACTGGAAAAAGCATGTAATGTAAAAGTACATAACAGGAAAAGAAAAGCAAAGCTGAAGTAGTCAGTGTGTGCACCTCAGGAGCCCAATGCTATCCCTTTGAGAGATGGTTCACTATGTCAGTGACTTTCCTCTAGTGTGGCAGAGATAACACTCCTCGACTATTTTTCTTCTAGATTTCTCTTATGATGAAAAGGTAATCACTGCAAAGAAGAAAGAAATGTTGCTGAAAGAATAGAAGAAAAAAAATGACTGGAGAGAAGAAAGGGACATGGGGAATAAAAAGAGAAGTGTGAAATGAATAGAAGCAGCAAAGCACAAAAAAACAAAGGAGGGTAAGTAACACTAGCCAGAAGCTGGAAAATTTTTCTGTAATTTCCATCTTTCAGAATGAAAAGCAAAACCAATGCACTGCAAAATCAGTTTGGCTACCAGTAGGGTGGATATCTGTAACAAGATACTATCCCAGTCCTGAAACATTCATGCATTCACATCCTGGGATTTTTCTGCCATTTTAAACCTTTTTTCCTGCCTTGATTCAGGAAACACCTGAGAAACCTTTTTCTTTTTAATTGTTTTTACCAAATGATAATAACACTCGTGCAGCCAATAACCACAAAGGACAACACAGATGTGAAAAATTTGGGACTGGGTTCTTGGTTTTACTGCTTTTCTGCAGAGATTTGTATAAGACTGTCATGTGTTTATGTGAGTGTCCAGGTAGTATAGTTCGTACACTAGGAGATCCGTATGTAAGTATCTTTCAAGGTGACTATTTACAAAGATTATTCAATATCTTCTGTTGGTGATATTGCATTTTATATGTATTTAAATTATTTAAAATATGCACTGGGTCAAGAACTATGTGAAAGGTCTGCCTCACTTGCAATGAAGCTAATAGCTGAGGTGGTTTAAGACCATCTTAATCACTGCTTAACTCAGCCCTTCACTGGGAATTACAAATCAGTCTTGATTAAAGTGAACCCATACCTTGGCTACTGGAGTTCATAGCTTGACATCTTAATACCAGCAACCATTGGCAGAGAGACAGAGCAGGCAACTGCGGGCAGCAGCTTCCTAAACTGCCAGAGCTGGATCCATCAGAAATTTTCCGCCTGTTAATTCTCGACTGGATGATAATGGTACCCACCTGAGAAGGGACAATGCCAACTCACATCACTTCCAGAGTTAAGCAGAAGAGATATTTATCCTTTGCCTCGCTCAGAGAAGTGTCCTGTGTCAGACAGTATCTGGTTCTGGTTTTTCACCAGCATTTGCTGTGGATCATTGAAAATTTTCCCAATAAAGCAGTTTGTCGAAACACATCAAAATCCATGGTGTGTTTACACTTTAGTGAAGCAATGTGTCTTGTTTTCTGCTTTCTGCCCAGCTCCTGAAGCGTACAGACACCTTGAGCACAACAACGGACAGCTCTAAATGAGCCGGAGCTTTTCTCTGACAATATTTTTTCTTTTCAGACGTCTGGTTGTACTTATTTTTCATTCACTGACTGCTTGATTCACTGCCAGAGGTTCTCTGCCAGTGGAAACATCCACTCCAGTGAATGGCTAGTAGCACTATGGCTCTAAACTCTGGCTAGATTTCACAGAGCTCAGCCATTGGGAGCCACCTAGAAAACGCACAGGGTCAGCACATCTCCTGAGTGCAGCGAGGACAGTGGCTGGGAGCATCACAGTGCCTGGGCCCTGCAAGGGCTCTCTGGTGCCAGAAACTGACAGGGTTTACACCCACCACTAATGAGCTTCTTAAATATACATCCAGTTGTAGCTTTCTCCCACTAACTACTTTTTCCCCCCACTATTTCTAGATATACTCATTTCCATGCCTGAGTTTTCTGTTTCTATTCTGCTTTTAGTTTAGTCAATTCTCAATTCCTCTTATTTTTCCTCTGTTTCATTTCCACCTTCATGACATTTTCCTCGGAGGCCATTTCTTCCTGATGTTTTATATTCAGGCATTCTCATTCATTAGCTTGATATTTGCTTCATGAGTCTCCACTTGTTTTGGGGGTTTTTTTTTACTACTTTGTTGCTATTGCTTCCATTTTTTTACTGTTAGTGCCATTTCCATCAGCCCGACCTTACTCTCTGGACTGCTGCTGTCAGCCTCTAGAGCCATGCTTCCTCTTGGCTTTGATCCTAAATTACCTCTTTCATGAAAGGCTCATTCAAATGGCATTTGGAATTCAGATTTTCTGAGCTTGATATTGCAAATCCCAGAATAGTTCTTGAGAAAAGAAGGGCCACACGAGTTTGATGAAAGCCAAAAGGGTTGGATAAGCATACCATGAGTTGTCTGTTGTGGCAAGGATCAGCCCTGCAGAGCCACCCCTGTTCCCCCAGCTTGGCAGAAGTGCCCTACCATCTTACTGCTGCTGGCAAGCCCGACTCCTGCTTCCAGTGGCAACATGCAGAATAAGGCACCACACAGTGTCAGGATGGTTGGCAGAGCCCAGCACTCTGTACGCAAGAGCATGCAATGTTTTACCTTGGCTGTTTCCCTGCTCCTGACAGATGCAGATTACACTTCTCTACATTTAATCTTAGCCGTGCTCGGTGCTCGGCATTTGCTCATACAGCCTCTCCGTGATGATGCACTTTGTCCAGCTCTTTATTTATTACTTCCAATCCTTTTCAAAAAGCCCAGCCAGCCTTACACGAGGAAGGTTGATTAACCATCTGTTCAAAGTGGAAAACATCAGGGTAAATAAAATTTGGGTAAGAAGGTTCAGAGTAAACACGCCAAATCTTTCTAAAATGTTGGAGGTGACAATGCATCTTAATTACCCAGCTTTCTATGCATTACGTACGGTTGGTTGCCTTGAAAGTTTTGTCAGTCCTTAATTTTGAACCCTTCCTTTCAGCTTAGACTACAGCAGACATGAGATATGACTGAGAGACTTGAGAAGGGAGAAAGGAGGGTTAACAAGATGAAGGCATGGGTTTTACATAAAATCTAGTGTGACATAGTTTTCCAAATCAAAACACAAAGAATGGGCATTGAAGTGACCTAAATATCTTTTTTACAAATAGGTGCCTTAGGGCTAGTGGATTTCAATCTCAAATGTGCACTGCACGTGGTTGTCTGTCTCAGAAAATCTGGTGCTGTTAATGGTTGCACGTGTGAAGGACTAATTTCTTATGCATTTTTCCAGGGTACAGCAGTGCCTGGAGTTTTGAAATTAGACATTAACTTGCAGGCTAAGAAACCAAATCTTGATTTACCCAGAACAGTCTTTTATTTGTTTACATTTTAAGGGGCATTTCAGCCCCAGAATTTAGAGGATTAATTTCATCCCTTAATTATTTTAAGTGATCAGGCATTTATCTTCCAGTCTCTAACATATTGAAAATCATGCCATTTACTTGAGAATTTTGAGAAAGAGATCAATATGTTCCCATGATAAACATACTGTCTATCCTTCCTCACACTAGGGAAGCCAGTCAGGGGAAGTTAATTGCCTAGACCCAGCAGTGCGGAGAACAGCATTAATAAATGGGGTGTACTGGATTGTATAAAGGACAGATGTGAGTTTTCTGCTCCACTGTACGATGAATTAATTCTCTCTCTTTTCTGCTTTTTCTCAATTTATATATCACAGTGACCACAGAAGAGATGCATTTACAGTCACTTTGGCAAAGCGTTCCCAGACCCAAATCCTGACCACATCTTGCACTGCATGGCCACATTCTTATTCTTCAGTCCTCATTCACAAATCAGATTGGACTGGAAAATGCTCAAGACATAAGTGAAGTCTCATCTGAAGATAGGAATAGTTAAGCAGCAAGGTCAGGAGCAGCCCTTACCACAAAAGCTTGCTGTAGAGAAAAAGGCAAGATCCAGAAAAAGTCAAAAGGGAGTGCGGCAAGTTGAGTGGTGCTTCAGGCAAGAGCAACTTCTGGCAAAAACTATATAACCATCAGCTGTGTGCTGAGGAAGGGCAAGATGGCACTCATGGCTCTCTGGTTTCCTGGTTTCTGCTCACCAGAGTTTGTGCTGTCACATCTGTGGTTGAAAGATTAGTACAATTGAGCTAGTCCAAGGGGAAAGAGGGAGCTGGCATTGCTAAGAGAATTGCAAGGCTGTCATGGTTGGAAGAATGAGAGCTGGCAATGTCATGGGCAGAGATAGACCGAGCTTACTAAACCCCTTCAGATAGTTCTCAACCTTGTAGACACGCTTCAGGTCAAGAAAGATTAATGTTCTTGTGAACAGGATAGGTATTCACTCACAACATGCAGGTTATTTGGTGGGAATTTCCTGCATGGATGCTGTTAGCCAAAGGGGTACATGGAAAAGGGCAAACATCATCGGTTTCATGAACACGTACCCAGGGAGCTGCTGTGCAGTAGCTATGTACTGTGCAGTATTCTTACACCCAAAGCCAAAGACATTACGAGATCTGTTGCCATTTTAGGGTTCAAACCTCTCTTTGTAGAACGTTTCTATCACTTTAAAAAGCAAGACTATGAAATATTACCCTTACTCTGCTTATGTCACTAATCAGTGATTCCCAGCTTCCACAGGAAAGTAGTCAGACACTAGTTAGAAGTATGTTGTTTCAGTAAAATGTACTTTTGTCAGAAAAGTAATTTTCCTAAAATTATAGAGACCCCTCAGTCTGATGTGTGTTTAGGTATGGGAGTTACATAAGCACAAATCATATATCATGAGAATCTTATATATCTATATATGTACACACATACTCCACACTATGTTTAAGAATATACTTACTTTTTCAAACATTTTCCTGTAAAGTTTCCACTCGCTGGGGACAGGACATACCATTCAGCTGATAGTTTCACAATGATTTATTCCTTCTACTGCTCCAATCTACTGTTGGTCACACACTTGCTATGGTAAGTCTATGTGATCCCACTGTGTATCTGCAGGCTAGATAAGGTGTACAGAACATAGTTTGAGGCATTCACACTGCAGCACTCTTCCAAGATCATTCTGCATCTAATTTAGAGTCCAGTAGAATCAGTGAAACTCTAAACAATTCATTTAGTGGGATCTGGATCGGGCAATATATACAAAAACTCTTAAAAACATATTTGTAAAGAAATTGCTGAAGATAGCCCTTATACTGTTTCAAGACTAGGCAATGAAAATACAAAAAAAGTGTTTGATAACATATTTTTGTAAAAAAATTAAATTTTTTTAAAAAGTTAAACAGGGTGTCTAAAGTAAATTTTAACACACAAAAAAATAATGGAGAATGCTACCTATCTAAAGGTACAGTGAATTCATGCAAAGAAATAGCATGCCTAATATTTTCATTATGTTAAAGTCTTGTTGTGGTCTAAGCTCTATCAGTAATGAAACATCAGGCAGTCACTCACCCCACACACACATCCCTTCACCTCCCATAGGAGAGCTCACTCAGCAGCTACAATTCTGGGCAAAACAGACTCAACTACATGACTTAGGGAGGAAAACTAGAACAATTTAGTCTACTACTAACTAGAAACAGAACAGACAGGAAGCAAAAACAGAGAAGGATGAGGAGAAAAATGCAAAGAACACTTTAAGATCTCCTTCTCCCCAGCTCAGCTCACTGCTCTCGATATCTCTACCCCCTCCATCTTCAGTGGCATAGGGGATAGGGAATGGGGGATGTAGTCAGCCCCTCACAGATGGTCTCTGATATTCCTTCCTTCTCAGAGGAGAAGGACTTCTCACATTCTTCCCCTGCTCCAACACAGCATCTCTCTCTTGGGATACAGTCCCTAATGAACCTCTCTGGTGTGAGCCCTTCCCAAGGGCTGCAGCTCCTCACAGACTCCTCCAGTGTGAATCTCCCCCATGGCTGCAGAACTCCAGGAACATTCTGCTCCAGCACCACCTCCCCACAGAGTCATAGGGGAATCGTGGCCTCCTCTGTCACCACCATCCCCTCTGCCGTGGGGTCGTCCATGGCTGCCAATAAATCTCAGCTCCATCATTGCTCTCCACAGGTTGCAGGGAGACAGCTGCCGTCTCCCCATGGGATGCAGGGAGGTCTCTGCTCCAGCACACCTCCTCTTCTCTTCCCCCACTGATCTTAGGGTCTGCATGGTTTCTTTTGTGCTTTTCTTTCTCATCCAACTCCTTCTACCACCTTCCAGAAAAGAATCACCCTCCTCTTTGAGCTGCTGCTTCTCAAAAAGTGATTGCAGAGGCTCCCAATTGGCTCAGCCCCAGAGGTGAGTCTAACTTCAAGAAAGGGAAGGTTTTGAGCGATTTCTTAGAGGGGCTGCCATTACAGCCCTTTCCTCATTACCAGAAACAGCCCCACACAAACTTATGACAAGTCTGTGTCAAAAAAGTATGGAAAGCTTCTAAAAATTACATTGTACTTTCCTCATCATGCATTATTTGTATGTATTGTGTGTACATATATATATATATATATAATGCAATATGTATTGTTTCATTAAAATTAAACACATAGCCCTCCCTTTTCCCACTGCAGTACCACTTAATGCTAAGATTTTCTGATGTGAGAGGGCTTAAACTTGCACTTCCTGTGGGTATCATGTTAAAGAGCTGTGGTCATAATTCCTCATTCTACAGGGAAAACATGATCATATCTCAAAGAGAGTCCATCTTATCCTCTCATTAACATGTAAATAAATACATACTTACACTAATACAATTACAAACACTGGCTAATCTGTATTGCGTTCTTTCCCTTTCACATATCCCTTGGGAAAGATAAGGTTTTATTCTATGTATTTTCATATCCAGTCTTTTAACCATTTACAGTGAGATCGAGTTCATCTTTTTGTATAAACATTTTACTTACAATGTTTACTCTCTTTGGAAATTACACCGATTTTGAACTCTACAGTTGATTAGCCCTTATACACTCTAGAGTACTTGTTTGACAGACACACATGTACACAATTATATAGAAGGAAAGAGATTTTAATTTTGCTATATATTAATAGAAAATGAGTAAATATTGACATTCTAATAATTCCCAAAGTCTCCAGCGAGGACTGACAAGCTGTTGTGAATTGCACTGTACAGAAAAGAAAATTTAATTGCATCATACAGAAAAGAAACAATGGAGTTATCCCCCATCCCTAGGCAATATGTGCACTATAACTGCGCAAATGCAGCAGTGGGCTTTTCATGAACATTTCATGTTCAATGGTGCAATTACATCCCATATTCTCAGAATGCAAACAATTATAGTGCATATAAGATACAGTATCATATTTTTTTAAAACCCTAAAAAACTAAAAACCGCCTCTTACTAAAAGCTGCAGGATACTGCCTGTAATATGTCACTCTTCCAAAATAAGTGGATAGAGTCTTTATAAAATGATTTTGCATAATTCTAATGGTATGGAAAAGATCTTACGTTCTTGCTGTGCCATCCTGCTCAAAAACAAAGCAAAAACTCATCCCATTTATCTTACTCTGATGATATCATTTGTCATTACAGCTATAACTTTCTGGTTTACTTCTGAACCATCCATTTCAATTGTTATCATAATTACCAGCATTTTTGTGCACTTTTTTGCCTTGACAAAAATTACAGAGCTGTTTTAGACAGCCTTTACAGTGGATGAGCCTAAGCTGTCAGACAATTTAGCTCCCCAGCTCCTTCCCAAGCCCTGCTCTCCTGTTCTTACAGAAACTGTATGTATGTGCCTTAGGTCACCCTTCAGCTCTCTTTTGAAGTAAAGCAAGTTTGGAATAGGAGCCAGGTTGGGTTACAGCCCACACTTCATAGGCACAAGTAGACAGCTGTGGCTACTACAGCCCTCAAAACCTAGCTCAAAGGGTCTTGTGCTGCGCAAACCCAATCCCACATTTCCCTGCTGTGCCCTAGGGCACGTAGTACACACTAATAGCATCATGACAGAAAAGAGAGCAGCCTGGCAGGCTATAACAGCCCACACATTTTTCCAGGCATTTTCTTTGAACTAAAGAGTTGCACAAAGAAGTCAAGCAATTATTTCCTAGGTCCATAAGAGCCCAGAGCCCAAAGAAGACATGAACCCAGTCTACGGAGCAATGTGAATGAATATAAAGCTATGTTATGATTTGGCCTCAGAACTAGGCATCACTCCCTGCAACAAATGCTTTTTAGCAGTGTGGACATAGCCTAGACGTGGAAGATGTCTGTACTGCATCATTTAAGAAGTGAAGGTTTCTTGGAAACCAGGCTGAACTGTCCACTGAGTTATCTCCCACATAGGCATCTTAAAACAGCCACAGAGGCTGTCTTTTGTGAAAAAAGTGGGGATTTTCTGTAAGGTCCACAGATACCAGCAACCTCAGAAATTGAGTCATCACTCTCAGAGGTAAATTCTGTGGGAAAAAAAAAAAGAATAGTACTCATGTAAATGTCACTTTGGACTTAAACATCAATTTATTTCTTCCTGAATCCTTTTCTGAGAAAGCTCTGAAAGGGCTCAGGACCTCACCTTGTCTATGCCCTTATCCAAGGAAGTATCAGTCATAGAGTTTGCCCCCAGTGGTGACAGGACCATCTTCTGTCTGATAGAGAGTGAAGGAGAAAATCCAGGGTGAATTCTAGAGGGACATTTCCTGTAACAGCTGCTACTGCTCAGGAAAGGACAACATTGAGATCTGGAGTCACGGGAGGAGTCACACGGGAAGGTAGAACTGAGATGTATTGTCAGGATCTGTATGCCAGCAGTAAGGGGCTCTCCTGACTCCTAACCATGAGGTACATGTCAGGAGATCTAATAGTACAGACAAATGAACACAGAAAAACACAAATATAGGCAGAGCACTACACAGTTCTCTACACAGTTGCTGTCTCATTTCCATCACATAATTGAGATGTATTTTTCACTACTGTAGAGACTAGAAAGAGACAGTTTTACAAGAGATGATCATCAATAATTTCTGACAAGGGTTTCTTGGCTTGCCTCTGCCAATCAGTGGCTGTGCATGGTAAGAGATCAGCAGCAGGCCCTTCACAGGAGCTGGATCCCATCCTGGTAGGAGCTGCATGAGCATCAGGATAAGCTGAAGGCTCTAACCACAGCAAAACAACCATCTGAGAAGGAGCAACAGATATATGACAGGGCAAGAAGCAGAGGCTTAGAGACATTGTTCTACTTGAGAGAAATAGCCAAGCTATTAGAGAAAAAAAAATGGAGGCAGAAGCTGAGTGTCTCACCTTGATACAGTATCCTATCCTATGTTTAGCGCAATTTTCAGTGCATTCATAGCTTAAATGAGTAAATATATTCCATTAAGACTAGTGGCTCACAGATGTGCCAAGTGTTATTGAAGAAAGTAAGGTTGCCATGGTAAATGCACACACTTTTTCTGTGCAGTAAACAAATAAAATCCAGGTAATTTTTGTGTGCATATTACCGTTTCTTGCAGTTTCAGGAAAAGAGACAACCTTATTCCTAGCTATATAAAAATAAAGACAAACACTACTTACCTATGTTACTGCTTGAAATGACCAGCAGTTAAAATGAAAAAAAAAATCATCAACATTTTGCATGTCTCATTTCTAGTGTTTAACTGAGGAAATGGCACAATGGGGCTCAGAGTTTATATTGAAAACTGTGAATAATTAAAAGTTTTGAGTAATTAAATTATTGCCAGTTAGCTAAATCAGTAATTTGAACATAAAAGTGATTTTTGTGCCCATAATGTTTTCGAACTGGTTCAATACCACTCGATCCACTCGATTTCAAAAGTGTTTGCATATACAGGCTGTGGCATAGTTATATAAAACATCAAGTCCATTATCTTTGCATCAGGTAATGACTATATAAAACCTACTCATGATGCATTAAGGTAAGATTCAGTAATATCCTTTACACTTTAGATATTATGATTGATATTCACCTCCCTTCACGCATCCGTTTTGCACCTTTCTGATCATCTAGACTTTTTGCATGGGTAATATATGCAATACATATGACCACCTGCCATAATTTAGATATGTGTACTACAATGAGAAGAAAAACACCGTGTTTCTCTCCATTAACTGTGAAAAGACCTGATGACTAATTGAAATATACTTTTCTTATTGTCCCTGTTTGCACAGTACTAAACTCTAGGTGCCCTGAACAACTTCTTAATGCACAGTCAAAACAAAAAAAATTGAAGTCTGATATTAAAGTTCTTCTTTAGATAACATTAAAATCAGTTTTAGTATTTTTAATGGGATTACTTACCATGTATAAATCTTTAAAAAGAACTTTCATTTGTTTTAGTAAGTACAAATAAGAACAGTGAAAGAATGGTTTTGTACTCTACTATAGTAGCTAATATTTTTTTGCCTTTTGGGGCTTTACTTTTTGGAGTAGTTGTATATACAAACAACCCATGGTGAGAACCTTGAAGTTATACTTGTGTGTCGTAAGACAAAGATAAGGAGTATATTGCAACCTGATCTAGGTGAACCTGCCTCTGCAGGGGGGTTGGACTAGATGATCTCTGGAAGTCCCTTCCAATCCCTACCATTCTATGATTCTATATCTTTGAAGAGACTTTCCCATCATTCCCCCAAATGTTACTGCATTTTGATTCACATCAGGGATCCATACTGGAACGTTTGCAAGGGATTCCTTCTAAAGGAAGCTGAGGCAGAAAATCTAGTCTAGCATCTGACAGGAATTTTGTCCATGGGCGCAGATCTGAGCTACTATGAAACAAAATTCCTGGTATTAGGTCCAGTTTCTGTAGAGCTTCTGCTCCTAACACACACACTCAGTCCTTCCTAATGCAGTCTTAGCCAGTGACTCACTGTTTCACATTTTAACACCGCACACTTCATGTGATGTAATTCTGAACCGCATCATTAATCTCTTTTATATATATGCATGAGTTGAACAACTCTTTGGCAGCTCCTGAAGAGATGCCACTGTAGTTTTGCTTTCCCATGGATAATTTTCTTCAATGCAGAAGGGATAAAAGACACAGACAACAGTCCTTTTGTGAGCCAAGATGTCAGAATTCAACCTACACTTTTCTTTGGTTCAAGTGCTTTTTACCACTTGTATGCCAAAGTAAATCATTTATATTACAAAAATGGCATTATAAATTATTACAATGAATACACACTTCTATCTGAACTTCTGAAACACTCTGCACCCTGTCTCTCCAGTATCCATCAGTAGTGGGATATACTGCCTCTGCTGCTGTCTACACTTGTGCTCTCTCCATTAGGACTCAGATCACTCAAAATACAGCACACTGTAGTGCAAATTCTATCACTCCTTAAAGTATTTGATCACTAAAATATAATTCTGCTACTTTCTCTCTCCTGTGGTCCATATTGTTGATGCAGATTGAAAAAAAAAAATGAGGAGTGCAATATTTTGACAATATATAGGTACATTTATCCTCCAAGTGCCTTCCTTTGTCACTTCAGGCTATAATTTATCTCATTTTCATTCTTCTGCACCATGTGATGGAGAATGTAAAATTTGATTCTTGAGTTTCAACACAGCATTTTGTTGCAGGCAAGCTTGACAAAGGCTATGTTATTACTTTTAGCTTAATTATGCTATTAAAATGATTCATGTGCAGTATTTCAATCACTCATTATTTTGCCTCACTGTTTTCTTCAATTGATTAAATCTCAAGTAATCAAAAATGTTGCATTTTAGGCCTACCACTTATTTTGACTACACTTCATTGTTAGGACCAACCATTTAATAAATATTGACTGAGCAAGCTGCTCAAAATTCATCAAATTTAATGCATAAGAATGCATTTAGATGGTAGTAGCTTTGTATAGGTCTGCTCCCAAAGAAACATGGACATTTACAATTAAACTCATTTGGACAATGCCTACTAAGTTCTTTAGAAAATCATCATTGATGATAGAGAGCAATCCCTTTGAAAACTGGTTTCTTTATAGAGTCCCAGAGCTACACAGTCAAAGAAAGAAAAGAGAATAGAGTCCTGTGGAAAGAACTCCACAAGATGTACTCTTGTGGATCCTGCAATGTATAATAAAAATGTGTCCATAGGCTCTCTGAAATCAACTTGTTTAATTATACTAATAATGGGAAGTAAGAGTATAATGCTTAAGTGCTGCAAGGCTCAAGATTTGTTTTCATAAAAGGCCTTCTCTAGGGAAGATGAACATAATTAAAACCTTAGTTTTTACAGAACGTATGGAGATCCAAAGAAAAATGAGAGTTTCAAGGAAAGTCATTAGTCTTGAACAAAGTTATTTGATAGAAAATGACAGTCTTCTTTTGCTAAATGTGCCTCCTTACAATGTAAGAAAAATTATTATATTAATTTTTACTTTGCCATTTTTGCTTAAATGACACTTGGTTTGTGTGTTGCTCATGATTATATACTCTAAAATACTATTCTCGCAGACAGATAACATTCTTTTGCTAAATCAGTTCTGTCTGGTCATGCCAATCACTGGGAAAATTTTAATGGCTGTAGTCACAGTATCAATGTTATTGGCAGAGACAGTAAGTCATCAGCCATGATGGCACTTACCATCTTTTGGAAAGTTTGGAGTTGATTCCACGGCCTTCAGCAGGTGTCAATTGTCTTAGGCTATAAACTTCCAATGGGTTCGATTTATCTTCCAAAGGAAAATGTGGACCAGGGCTTTCCTGCACTTCATAAAAGGTGAGTGAATGTCCTTTAAAATTAGCCCCAAGAACATACCATTGAATCTGCACTGGCACAGAAGCGGCATTCATTTAAATTATTATATTTGCAAGTGTGGCCTCAAGGAGAGTAATTTCCAGCTATAAGTCTTCCCTGGAGGCTCTGGAATAAGAAAGATTCAATTAAGAACTTGAAAATGACCACAATATAAAGTTAGACTATGTTAAACTAGAAACACGAGCTAAAGATTGTAAACACCATGTGAGAACTGCCAGTGAGCGCTGTCTGAAGTTTCTCAATTCAGAGGCAGCACGCAGAGAAATATCAGCTTATTTGTCCTGTTATAAAAGCTACATAGTTAGCTTAAATCTATCTATAATAACATTTATGTGGCTACAGTGTAAGCATACACTTTGATAGGAAGCCAGAAAGAGTTCTTAAATGAAGGAATTATCATAATTTTGATAGTGCTTTGAAGTGTTTCTCTGATCAGGCAGTGCTGCTCTTCCCATGAGATCACTAACCACTGAAATTATCGCTGCTTTCTCAAGACATTCTGGCTTGAAGAAGAGCAACAGAGGTCTGGAAGAGGTGCTCTGCCATCGGAATTCTTTGTCTCCATCTTTCTGAAAGGAAAACACGCAAAGATTTGGTAAGGATCTCCCCAGATTACACTGGTATCTTTCTCAGGTTACTGTAGAGACAAGTAACTCCTGGGAATCAGCAATGCCCAAAATTGGATGAGTTATAGACGAAAGTATCAAAAAAATACTGTCAGCTAAATTGAACCAGAAGAAAAAGTCAACTGGTATTTCCACAGCAGAAATAGACCCCAGCCACCCTTTTCATTGAGATATTCGGTAAACTCCAGGGTTATCCAGCCCCAAGGTTGGGAAGGCAGGGCCCACACAGGGTCAGCAGCTAGCCCAGCTCACAGCAGCACCCTGTGGCAATGAAAGACATCGGCTTGGCTGCCTGTGCACACAACCAAAGGAACAGCTTAACAGAGGATGGGAGCTGCTGGGAGGAGAGAGGCCACAGAGGCCACAGGGAGGGCAGCTTTATAGCATCCACATTCTGATTTCATCTGCAGTCACAGCTTGGTAGTTGTCCTGTACCTCTCTGGGGATGCTGAGCACGAACTCCCCTAGGATCAGCCTGCCCGCGAGCTGAAACCTCCTTTCCCAGCTCTCTGCCACCAAATGTGAATTGCAGTGGCAGTGCTCTTCTACTACCTCGACTGCTTTGACTTTTCCTGAGAGGTTGCTCAGGGCCATCTCCATCTTATTTGTAAAGTGTGACAAAAATCCCTCACATTAGAAGGCATCCAGGAAGGTCAGCCATCTGAGTTAATTAAACAGTGCCAGAGTCAGCATAGTCACACATAGATCTTGTATGTTCCTTTTTTTTTGCTAGAGTAACATTCTCCAAGGCCAGTGCCTCTGCCAGCGATCAAGCATCTGAATTAATTTCATTTTCTCCAGTGATTTCTATTGCCCATTTTCAGAAAATGTATTACTCTGGGTTCAAGCTCTGGTTGGAGTGTTATAGATCATGACTCTTTTTACAATATTTTGGAACACTGATGCTAAATACTGAATTATTATAAAATAAGAATGGAGAATGTAATTAAAAACACAGTCAAGATGCTGTTGAATTCACTCACCACACACCTGTTAGCCCAAACTCTATCAAGAATAAGAATCTCCAGGGTAGCAGCTATTCATCCATCCATCAATTTTCAAGTCTTCTTTTAGCTTTCCAGCTAGAAACAGCAGTATTAGCATCAACCGATAAAGACATCATGATGGTGATGGATGGGGTTCCAAAAACATATGCTGGGGATATGACTGTTTTTGGAGATTTACATAAATTAACTGAAGAGGTTGTATTCAGTCTGGTGGAGCCAGTATCTTGATCTCCCTCACCAAAGGAATCTCACTAAGCTATGCAGTCATTTATCAGATGATATGGTAATTAAAGCAGTGTCAGCAAGGCATCTTGGCAGTCTCCACTGAATATATAGTTCATAAATTTTTTCAAGGGTACTGTTATTGTAGCCAGGATTGTCTGCATGAAGGCTCTTAGAAAGCTGCTAGGCAGAAATATATCTTTCATTCTACCTAATGATAAATTTGGAGAAAGTCCCTAAGATTTCAGGCACAAAAGCTCTCCTTAATTTTGAAACAGAATAACCAGCAGATACGTTCAGTTTACCACTTTACTGTGTTAATCGGTGAACCTGGGACAACAGAGCAGTTTGCACCTGAGGAGTGCCAGCAGTTCAGCTGCCTTTGAACAGCGTGGCCCTTAAGCCGACAGGTCAATTACAGAGGGGAGGTAGAAAGGTAGCTGCTTCAGGTCAGGCTATGAGCTGGGCTGGAGACCACAGTACTGCGCTGTGTTGGCAGATGTGCCTTCAAAGTCTGAGGATCCCTCAAAATGCTCCAAAGATGAGTTGTGTCCCTGTTGCATTGAAAGAATTTCTTTTGTAGAATATTTTGCATGAATATAAAGAGGTCAGGGAGATGATAACCTTCTGTGCCAGGGCCAACATTAGCGATTGGGTAAGAATTGCAACAGTGACAGCCTTGCCCGAAAACAAGGAAATCTGTTGGCAGATATGAGCAGGAAACAAACATTAAGAGTGGGAAGTAGAAAGTCACCACTGTCCCACCCATTATAGAAAGTGGAAACAAGACAACTTTGTATTCACAAGTCTATCAAAGGCTCTGCAAACTTTTTCCCACATCTTTCATTAGGCAAACCTCCTAATATCCCTTGGGGGAAAAGTCTTATTATGCAAAGGCTAAATGACATGCATTCCACTAAGGATAAATGATTTGCCTAAAGACACCAAGCAAATCAGTGGCTTTGATTTATAGCTCTGATCTGGCCTGACTGCAAGGGAAGACTTTTCTGGATTTGCATGGAGCCCCACTGAAGTCTCTGGCCCCTACTGAAGAAAGAATCAGTGCAGGGTGAGGATCCAGGAGTCTGAAACTCAGTATGCCATCTAAGAGAAGGCAGCCACCTTTTTTCTTGCCCGGGGTACTGTTTGCAGAGCAATGCCTGCAATGTCTTTGCATTATGTAGTTCCCAGAAAAAAAAAAAAAGAGTATAATAAGAAAACTATAATGTGATAATGTATGTTTATATGCATTACCACTCTTCTTAAAATTGTGTTTGCCCAAGCTCTCTCTAATATTTCTCGTTTCTATAGAACTCTTTGCTAGCTAATTTTGTAAGTGTGTCTGATCAGGCTCATTTAATTCATCATTTTCATTTGACTCATTAATCTCTGCCTCTCCTTTGAAAGATAATCTGCATTTAATGGCTATGTTATGTAATATGCAGCAAGCCAGGAATATCTTGCATACTTTCAGAAGGCAATGTCGTAACGTGTCACTAGATTTATCTATGCATCAAAATCTCATTTTTAAGATGTCCAAAGTGCTTTCAATTACCAAGAGGGTGAGTATCTGAGTACTGTTGTAATTTGTTTCTGGGAGAGCCTGAGGATTAGAAATCAGAGGCACATAAGAATTTTTCAAGGTATAGTCACAATCACACATGAAAAGCTACAGATGGGAATAAATTAAAATTAAATGATATGCTTTATATTTTCTTATCAATAATTACTTACCCCAAAGCCATCCCTTCTGACAATCATTATGGTAAGACAGGTCATGGGCTGATTCCAGGCCCCAGTAGAGGGACAGTAAGCACAATTTCTCCCTGCTTCTTGCAGCTCCCAGCAAGGTCTTTGCAACTCTGTTATTGGCTAGTAGGTACAATCCATTTCTAGTGGCAGATGTCAATCTACACAACTTTTAGCTAGCGAGCAAAACTGTTTGATGTCTTCAAACATTTTTTAAAGACACAAACTGACAGCAGCTGTAACAGGGCAGTAAATCTGGCCCACCTGTTGTGTGTTTTTGTAACGTCTTCCAGATCAGAAAGCCAATGGAAATACTGAGATGGTACTTGCAGGCTGCTCACCTGGGTCTGGCAGTCCTTTTCTTAACATCTTCCACTCTAGGATATTTGGGATAGCTAAGCTACAACACCTCTTCCCCTTCTTATCACCTCTAATGGCACATATTAGCACAACTGATCCAAATATTAAACACATAAATTATCAAAATAATTCAAGATGACACTGTAAATGCTCTTATAGGTATTAGGAATCCTTTTATCTTCAGATATGATCACAGAAACCATTTCTCCATTACTCCATTTATGTTATTCATGGTCTGTCTTAGTCATCCATCTTTCATTTAAGATTTTCTTAATCATCTTACACCTATTCAGTGCACGTATAAATACATAGATGGTTTATGTTTTCATAATCTCTGTGCCAAGGACCTCATTAACAAGTTAAGATATTTAATTAGAATAATCAAATACCGTCTCTCTAAACTCTGTTTGTTTCTCACCTCGAAGTCTTTCTTATTTCTTAAATTCTTTCTGACAATGAAAAACCATATCTATTTGCAGTCAAACCAAAGTAGACAAAGACTGTAACTTTTTGATCAGTGACATTATGCATTACAGTGGGATCCCATAATGATACTAGCTCATTTTGCTACTATAATTCATTGCAAACTTGTACCTGCTTTGCTCTGCGAACTCCTCTAAACTATTTTGCTCTAGTACTATTGAGGTTTCTCCATTCTACTCAGTAACTGAGTTTGTGAATTACTTTGCCCAGGAGAATTAGCCTGCATTTATAGGTGAACCTGATTTCCTGCCTATTATTAAATTCTTTTGGTAGGGTCTCGTAAATTTTCCTCTTCCTTACTGTTGTTAAAAAATCCCTCACACTGTAAATTTCATTAATAGGCTGCTTTTTCCTTACCTTCTGAAAAATCATTAATGAAGATATTAAAACCTGAGCAAACCTAGGTATCCACTAGATATCTCACGCAAGTCTTACAGATTGCCACTTCTCAATATCTTTTGTTAACAGTTCTTCAGCAAACTTCAGTCCATATAAACATATTTCTTCCCTGGCCAATCTGAATTAACTTTGAGAGTTGCTGTCAAATGGTTTATTAACATCCAAATAAATGATAGCTACTGCCCTAAATTCATCCAATAGCTGTGCAATGCTATCAAAAAAGCAATCATTGAGTTTGCCTTGCAAGATCTATGCCTGGTAAATTCACACTACTTAATGGCTGTTGCTTTAATTATAATCCAGGAGTCCAGAAACGCCTTTTTTCCCCAACACTTCCTCTTTAGCATCCTAATGATCAAAGTTAGACTTATTAAAGTGCAATACTCTGTCTGCCTAAATATACATAATCATTGTGCATTGCCACCTTCAATTTTCTGAAGTCCAGTAGTAGGTAATAAACATTTTCATCTATTTCTCCATTTCTGTTCTGCCATTTGCCTACCACGTCTCTAATAATGGTTTGAAATGTGTGTAGGGGCTGTAAAGTCCAGAGTTGCTCCTTTCTTGGTTAAAGAACATATTTCATCTTTATATAGGATTTCCTGATTATTGACACTGCACTATACTGTTCCACTTCCATACTTCTCTCTCAGTATCTTTCTTCACTAAGTACTCAGTTGTTTGGTGCTCCTTTCTTCTCCTAAAGTACTATATTAATCCATTTCAGTTCAATGTCTGTAGTCAGGGCCACGAGCACTTTCATTATTTTTTTAATATTCCTACAACCTACTTTGGTTTGATTTTTTTGGTTTTGGGTTTAGTGGGGTTTTTTTTGCTACAGGCACCTTGTTCACAACTTATTGTGAATTGCCTTCACTATGAAGAAAATCACTGCATGGCCTTATGTTTGCCACTACATCTTGCTTAGATACTACTTCTGTTATTATGATGTAAGACATCATAAGCTGAAAAGACCTGGATAACATAAAAGATTTTTTATGTCACATAATGTCTTCCCTATCGTGTCATCAAAGAAGTCAGGAAGAAATTATATTATCAGGAAGAAATTATAATATTCATGAATAATAAAAAATAGAGCTTTGCTCACAGAATGCATCTGCTCTCTGCCTTTGGAGTACTTCAGGAGCTACACTAGTTTTAGTCAAAAGCACTTCTCCATGTCTGTTGTTGAGTAATGTGATCAGGAAACCATCAAATCCTAAATACTAATTAAATGGAAAAAAGCTAATATCATAAATGTGGTGAGGAAAGAAATCTCTAAATCCGGGTTTAAATCAAGATATAAGAAATAATCAATTTATCTTTGCAGCAATTATCTGCTATCATAGGACTGTCAACTGTCAGAAGAGACAGTACCTATCCTCAAACATATTAGGACTAGGATATATTGCTTCACATCTAACATAAATGACAGAGGTCAACGGAAAAAAAAAAATAAAAGCCCTACTAAGACTCCCTTGGCTTGACGGTTACTTTTTTTTACATTCGGGTTCTGATCAGCTCCCTGAGTTGGGCCTCGATTACTAATTTCATTTACAGTAAATAGAGCAATTTTTTCCAAGATGCTCACTGTTCAGGTTACGCCTTAAAATTTTCTATGTACATTAATCTACTGCTGGAATTCACAATATTCACCTTTTCTATCCACCTTACTGCCTCGGTTGCATATTTTGTGATTTATTGCTTTTTTTCTCCATGTTGATGAAAGGATCCTTGATAACTAGCTCAGATGCAGACATTTATCTAGTAGACAACTAAACTGAGCAAGTTTGACACACATGGTAGGAACCAGGCTCTTTGGAAGTACTGTATTGCACTGCTTTGTCTCAGTTGTTCAAATTACTCTAGCTCTGCTAAAATAGGAATGGATAGTATATTAATTGAACCATTACTACCAGGACACATGGAAGTCCCAGTCCTGCAATGCCTTCAGACCAGTGCATACAACTCTTCTGTCACCAACTCTGACACAAATTAGAAGTTGCTAGACCAAGGTAAAGTGACTATATTTGCTTATTAGGAAGACAAACTCAATCTTGCCCAGCTGAAAATGAGTAGACTGTATTTATTAGTTTATCCACTTGTCTATACATGCCTGCACTTAAATTGCTGAAGTTTATAAAGTCAATTCTCATTACATATTTTGCTTAATCACTTGATTTTAGTAAATCTCATTATTTACTTCAGTTTTTCAAATAAAGCACAATTAGCATTTTGTACCTTTATGGCCTGTCAGGTTCAAGTTTGGTTCACAGAAGCTGCAAATTCAACATACGTAGAAAGGAAATGGAAGGCTTCTGTCCTTTTATAGCCTAAACAAATCACTTAGACACTTAAAACATCTATTACCATTTCATATCCTATTATAAAGTACAATTGCTGAACACAAGTGAAACCTTTTTAAAATTTTACTTATAATTGCACACGTAATGTTAAACCTATGACCTGCATTTTCCCATTTAGTATACATGGAATTTTGAGTATTTAGCCTCCACAGAAATTCCATGCAGCTCTATCAATTAAATATTTGCCCATTTTAATTTAGTGTCATACTATGCACACAAAAGTAGTAAAATGCAAACCCCATATATGCATCTGAAATTTTGGTATTAGGCAAGGTCACAGAAGAATGAATTACATAAAGACAGATCACAGAATCTTAAGGGCTGGAAGGGACTCCAAAAGATCATGTAGTCCAACTCCCTTGCCACAGCAGAACCACCCAGAGTAGGTCACAGGAACTTGTCCAGGTGGGTTTTGAATGTCTCCAGAGAAGGAGACTCCACAACCCATCTGGGTAGCCTGTTCCAGTGCTCTGTCACCCTCACAGTGAAGAAGTTTTTCCTTAAGTTTCTTTGGAACCTGTTATGTTCTAGCTTGTACCCATTGCCCCTTGTCCTATCATTGGCCACCACTGAGAAGAGTCTGGTTCCATCGTCCTGACACGCATTCTTAATGTATTTGTAAACATTAATGAGATCACCCTTCAGTCTCCTCCAAGCTAAAGAGCCCCAGTTCCCTCAGCCTTTCATCATAAGGGAGATGCTCCACTCCCTCAATCATCTTTGCAGCCCTGTGCTGAACTCTTTCAAGTAGCTCCCTCATGATTCTGATTTTGTCCTTTGTTTTCACCTCATCTGACTTATTCCCAGGCTGAGTTACTACAAAATACCTTCAGTGATGAGATTTAAACACAACAAAAAAATTCCTGAGACAACCATTTGTCTGCTACTGAATTCTGTGAACTAAGGTCAAACGAGCTCCCTTAAACAGCTCATCTATTTTAAAATGGTACAAGCACTCTGTATATATAGTGCAGCTTATGGCTTACACAGCTTTAAAATCAAAGGGAAAAATCTGCAGTTGCATAGCACACCAGAAGAAATCCTAACCAAGGCTCCAGTCCCACCAGCATAGACCACTAACAATAAGGCCCTAAGGAAGTCTTCATCTTTTACTCCTTCTCAAACCAACCACATTTACCCCAAATTGCCTTCTCTGTAAGTGTTTCTCAGCCATCTTTGATTCTTTCTGTGTCTTGGCTTTTTGTTCATTTGCTTCAGCATCTTTGGCTGAGGTTTTCCTCTGCTTGTCCTTTGGAGCTACACAAATCTTCAGAAAAATACCAAGAAAGACCTTCCCTCTCCCGAAGCACCTCTTCTTTGCAAGCTGATGTATTCTCCTTTGGAGTAACTCATCTGCCTTGGGGTTACTTACCTGCTTGGGTTAACGTGCTTTTAATATCAACCATCCAAAACCACACAGGCATTTTGGAAGGGACTGAACTGCTTCAATTTCCACTTGTACATATGGAAACTGGATGAGTTCCTATGTGAACTACTGTAGGTGGTCTGCCCTGGCAGGGGGATTAGACTAGATGATCTTTCAAGGTCCCTTCCAGCCTTTAAGATACTGTGATTCTGTGAAAGACATTCTGATTTTGTGATAAGACTTCTATTACAACATCATTACCCTAAGCTCCATAGAAACGTATGTGAAATGTGTCAATCAGCTAAGCAACTGAGTGGGATGCAAAAAGAATGGGTTATATCCATGATTGTAGAGCGGAAACAACATACACTTTTGGCATTAACTATAAATAGTTAATGGATCTAAAAGCGAATCTCTGAAAATAATACCATTTATTAAAATCATATTTGTGAGCTATTTCATCTCTTTAAGAGACGGATTCACATTTGTGCTGGTGCTTACTGCAACCTTTTGACAGTTTTATTGTTGAAAAGTTCAAGGTACATCTCATAATTGCACCAGGAACATGCATTTATCACTGGCAACAGTTCTGTGCCACATGAAATGAATTACTGTAATAGACATGTCACGTAATAGCATCTTATTATCCTCCCCCTCTTCCTCCTCTTTCTTCTTCTTAACTTTTTTGCAATGAGCAGGTCAAAAATGATGTCAAGTGTAACAGACCAAAGTGATTCTAAAGTTCAAGAAGCAAAAAGATGTTTGCTAAAAGTAATGCCGTAGTATTATACAATGAGTAATTAACATTGTGTTCAATACACTGCAAAATGAAAGTGCTACACTAGGGCTTCAGCTCTAATGCTGCTGCTCAGGCTCTAGCAGTTTAGCAGATAGTGAGGCACTTCAGTGGGTGAGGGGCAGCATGGCAGCAAGCAAGATCAAGGCCATTCAGATTCTTCATTTCAGCCCTCTAATTACTGCTGAGAGGCAAGGTGACATGAAGGCAAAATCATATAAAACATACCCAGGCTCTACCTGCTGTTCCAGTCGTTACGACCCAAGAAGAAAAGTAGCAAGATCATGACAGAAAGGCAAGAAGGTGACACATGGGAAGTGTACCTGAGGATCAAGTCTCACCACAGCCTCACTAATGGAGTTCTCATTCAGCCTTGCATCATTAGCCAAAATTCTAATGGGTTGACTTAGGACAAATTGGCACAGATGAGCAGAAGAGTATGGGCTCTGTTCCATACAGAGGAGTTTCTGTACTCTGACAATGGCTTCAAGATGCAAACAACAAGCACTAGTAGGGTGCTTCCTTTTAATCATTCAGCAATTTCTGTTTACTCTAACCAGATTTTGTCCAGAGTAGACATGACTGCTAACTCAATGACTAAGCTTCAAGATAACGACCCTTTCATTTCCCAAGCGCATCCTCATTACTTCACATCATTTCGGCCTTACTGTCTTTACATTTTTCTGACAACTATCTTTGTGCTCATTTTCCCATCCGTAATACAGCTTCAGACATCAAAATGCACTGTTTTCAATACTGTTTCTCTAACATGGGGTTTATGTGCTCAGTTCTCAGAAAAGCCAGGATGATCACCAGCATACTGAATCTTTTCTCACCACTCCTGAGGCCTTAGTCCTCGCAGTATGCAGGAGTGAGAGAGCCTCTATGCTTCTATGATGAAGGTGCAGCTTAAAGAAAACAAGATCATTTTTGCTAGGAATAGGACAAAGCAGGGAATTAGTCAGCAAAAAGTGTTTTTCTGATATTAAGATAGCAAATACTCCTATGCCTATTTACAAATTAAAGACTTTAACTTCTCTCCTTACTACTCCCTCCACCTCAGTGACAGGGCTTTCAAAGCAAATGGGTGCCTTTAAACTTCTGCTCTTATACTGAGCTGAAAGCAAATAAACAGCTCTTCATTTGGTCTTGTATTAAAATGTTCAACTTAAAAGCAGCTCAGCCACTGACTGAAGTGCTTCTGATTGCAGTGGCCACACTGGGGAAGACACCAGCTTGTTCTTTTTGATGTTTGATTAGATGTGCTGCAACTGCCATTGCAGAGGGAAGTGCTGTTTCTCTCTCCTCACGTCCTTGCCTCCTCTCCCAGGGATGCTTCCAAGGTGGCCATGCACTTCATCTCAGTTGTTTCAAGACTCCGGGAGAGGTACATGTAGTAGAAAAGGAAGAAAAAAACCTCTTTTTAGGGGCAGTATATCCTAGTCTTTCATAGTTCATCCTACACACCAGTATTCCCTCTTAACATAAAAGCTCTCTGCTTGCCCCTCAGACCTCCAGACCCAAAGTCATAAAGAAGAGGTATGAGGGGTATGTCTCTGTCTACTGACATATGCATATAGGATGGTCAAAGCCCTAGCCCCAGTATAATACCATGAAGTGGTTGATGGTAGGAAACTATAAACATACTTATTTAGGCCCTGTCTTTACTTACTTGTACTCAAAGCATCACTGCTGCTTGTTGTGCTTTGCAAAACCAGGACATTAAAAATTCCCTTCAGCTTGTCAGCAGACTGAGACATGCAGTACAGAAGAAAACATCTTTATTATTAAAGAAAAAAGACATTTTGGCTTTGAAAGGTATATTTTGAAAAACACCAGGTTGGCTTTTACTCCCAGTGATGTCAATGTCAGAGCTCCAATTGACTTCAGTGGGAACATGATTGTATCCAATGGGTAAATAATTGCACACATTTCACATCTCATTGTTACTGAAAACTGTTCTTCAAAAAAGAAAAATAATAGTCTTAACTCAAGGACTCTATTAAAAAGTCATTTGAACTGTGATTCCATTTGAAATCACTTTTACCAAAGAAATATATTTTTGTTTATTCAAAATCTACATAATTAGAAAAGCACAGAAGACAGACTTTGTTCTATATTTCAGTCTTGGGCCTGTTAGTCTTGGAATGTTTGAGAGTACTTCCAAGCCCAGATATTGTATTTTCCATGGATCTCTGCTTTCTACTAGCCCCAGCATTTTAATCTGTTTTGAAAAATCCCCCACGTCAAAAAGTACTTTTTCTTGTATGTTTTTCATTGTAAAACCTCAGTGTAACTACTCAGCATTATTAAACTGTTATCTCAACTGAAATGGGAACATAATCAAAAGGATGGGTATTATTTATCTTAGCCATGTCTTCACGTCAGAAAATTAAGACAGTGATGAATTACACATTACTATACAAAATTTTATTATCAGAGACAAAATTCAAATTTGTTCTGCTTAAAATACAGAAGATAAAGTTTCTCATTTAAAAAAAAAATCCATGTAGTCAGTCCTTAGAGTGGAATAAAAATTTTATATTGAACACATACTGTTCCCATATTTATGGAGTCGTTTTTAAAGGCATATCATTAAAAAACTACCTTTCTGACAAACTGTAAGAGAAATGTATATATTTTGTTTGGCTAATGGTTTAAATTGGTAATTAGAGCTATATTCATTAATTAACATTCTAAAAATAATTCTTTTATTCTCAGATCCTGGGATGCTTCAAACAATAACTGAGAACCTTTGTTAAACTTGGCATATTTCGATACACTGCGAACCAGTATCTCCCCTGCAGATGCAAAACATATGCTCTTCTATAACAAAAGAAAAAAGAGAAGAGCAGTTTTCTCCATATAAAAGTAAGTTTTCCATTTAAATTCAGCAAAACCACTTCAAACCTGTGCAGAAACAGACCTAAATCACTTTCTAGGCAGACTGTTTCATCCAGATGCATGATTTGATACATCATTTGAAGCACTTGATTAATCCCACAGGAATCAGTAGGACTGCCTTGATGCTAATATATGGAGCTGAGCCATGGTCAACACAGCTTCACATACATCCTGCCTATATCCAACTGCTCTGCTGAATTGAAACTTTTGAGTGAGACCTGCAAATACAAACAAGCAATGAAAGCCTTGTTAACACAAAATGGTCCAGAATTAAAAGCTATATATGGATGTATATATGGTACACAGAGAACTGTAACATTATGCAGTAATTTACATTCTATTTAAATGAAGACGGCGTTCTGATCTTGCAAAAACTCACTTGTGTGAACTGTATCTAAACCAAGCCAGCTCCACCTCTTACTTGACAAAAAAAATGAATTCCATAGAGCACAGATTTGAGAAGTGATGGAAAAATATGTTCTTCTAATTACAGTATTCAGAATTTATCTAAAGCTGAGACAGAATTAATAGAGGGATGCATCCGTTATAACCAGCATTAATAGCTGCAGGACTTCGTAAGGTGTCAAAAGATCTTACATGTGCAGTCTCTTGGGAAAATAATGCAATTTATTATCAAGCCTTTATTTTCAATAGTATGATCCAGTTATGTCATTGACATGTTTGTAGTAGGAGAGATCATTCATCTTCAGGGGATGGGTTTACGTTTATCTTCTGCAAAAATAGTGCAACCCAATACCTTTCAGTAAAACATCAGACAGGGAGCTACAATCTCTGTTTCTATAAGGCTATACATCTCACCCACACCAAAGCCTATAGTCCCTCAAACATAAAAACAACATAGTAAAATTACATTTACACATGTAATAAAGCTGTCTTTGTACAGAATAGTTATTCAGTAATTACAATGATGTTTCCATTAGAAACTGACAGAATATTTTTTTCACAGAGTGTCTAAGTCCAGGAAAGTCCATCTCTGCTGAGATCTACTGTTTGCAGGAAAAAAGAGAGGGTAGCAGCCACACTTTTCACAGTACAGTTTTCTGCAGTTCTCCAAATATATTATAAATCTCTATCACACTGGAACCTATGGCAAGATTTTATTCTAACAAAAAGGCAAAAGGAAAACAAAAACCATTTGTCATCCAATATATGTTGCTGAAATACAGAATACATAAAACACCCTGCAGACCAGCCCAGCTATCACCTCGGGGGCCTCATTTGAAAGCAGTAGGTTAGATCCTCAGCTGCAGTTCACATCTGTCACTTCAACGGATCTACCTCATCATGTGCCAAAGGAGGATCTGCAGCCACACATGTCACCAGTTTGGCTACAGGTTATTTTGAAATCACAGAATTGAACGTATTAAGTGGATTGAAACGTATCACAGAGAAGTGAGACTGCATCTTGGCTCTTGGCTTCATGCGTTGTACCAAGGCTATCCTTATCAGGCAAATCCAAGCAATGCTGTCCAGGAAACATTGGGAAGCTCTGGCTAAAGCCTCCTGGCTCATGAATGCCTGCTGCAGCACAGTCCCTTCTGCTCTCAGTGCTGCTCACCTCTGCATTCTCTACTAACATTGCTCTCATATCCTTAGGAAATGGTGCATGTAAAACAAGTGAAGCATTCAGAAGCACTGTTTGGCAACATTGCACTTACTTCACTAGTTACAAACCAGCCAAATACGAATGCATTTTTTTTCTGGTCTGACCCACAGCATTTTCTCATGTGAGTGATTCTCCTTAAACATATGTTGAGGAAATCAGCCCTATATGTCATTTATAAAATCATGTAGAAGTATTCTGAGGTCAAGCTACCCTCCATCGTCAGCATGGATACAAGACTGAACTAAGTTTAACCAGCTTCTTCAAAATATACTTGATTTTAAAATTCTGCTCCAACTCAGGCACATGGCCTTGCTTTGGCTAAAGATCCCTACTCACAGCAGCCTCTTTCTCTCCTTCTCTTTCCTTGAAAACTAAATTAGTCATGTAAGCACCGACTACTTGCTCAAGTCAGAGTGGTTTCACTGGGTTTCAATACCGGTTTTAAGAGACAGGCAGAAACTTCCTCAGTCATATGAGAAACAAAGTGGTCAATTTTTTACAATTTGTATGCAAAAAGGGAATCACACAGTCACTAGTGCCACACAGGACTGCACAGGCTTATGATTTTTTTTTTATGGTGTTAGTACAGTAATTACTATTACTACTATTTTTACCACAAGTAATTTGCAGTGACATCTTTCTAAACCATTTGCTATAAAAAGGCCCAAGAAACTCATGGCACATTTTCAAATTTTAACAAAAATATCATACAGGAAAAGACCATGTTCAAACACATACTTGAAAATTCAAAATATTTGACTGTTTGAAACTACTTCTGAAGAATGGGAATTTTAATATTCCAGACCTTCACTAATACTTTAGTCAGTATTTCCCAGTTGGTGTTACCAGAGCTCAGGGATTTACGTTCTTCTGGGTAGTGCAGGCTCACTGGCTGGACTTCTGGTTCCCACTAGCACAAGGCAATGATGCTAATCTCTGAAGATCACCCACAACCCAAAACTGGCAACGGGACCTTCTGTCCCTCCCATCTATCTGAGAGAAACTTTACTGGATCCTCTCAGCACTCCAGTGGTTCTTGGATGCCTTCCTGACCCAGGTGCGGTGGTGGCAGCAGCAGGTGACGTGACCAGCCACTTTCGGACTGCTCCATCCAAAGCAGGGCTACAGCCTACACTCAGGCTGCTCAGAAGTAGGATGGTCATTTAACTCCATCATGCTCATATGGATGCTGTGACTATATTAGGACAGGCAGCCTGATGTATATGGTGAATACTCATAACACAGGTGGTTGGAAGTTGATTATATACACAGACAGTTTTCAAAGCCTTTTCCTCAAAGCAAAAGTTACACATTTGACTCAAAGTCCATTTCAATTTACTTCTGTATCCGCTACGAGCACGTGGAAAATCAAAACCTTATTATGCACGTATCTAAACAAAGGCACTCTCATCTGCAAATATTGGCTTCACTTTATCCAAATAATGAGACTTACCGACATTTTATGGGAAAATTATGGAGATTTTTTCACATGAATATATATCTATGAAATTAAATGTATGGTTCAGGATCTCTTCTGCGAAAGTATCCTTCTGCATCAGCAGAGATACTTCCTTTGACACTCTAAAGCTCTGTGAAATATCCACAACAGCCTAAAAGCTACACAAAAATTGTTTTCAGTTTCCAACATAGTACTGGAATTCTTGCTATATTAATTGAAATGGTCACTAATTTGGATGTACTTAAGGACATGTGACATTTTTTTTAAACAAAATCAATGCCCAATTAATCCCAGTAATCACAGAAGTGATATTTCATTTCAGAACGTTTTCACACTGTTCTCCTCTAGTCACAATTAGTAGCTACTATCATTTTAACAGCTATTAGCAATGGATACATGAATAATTCTACCAGCTACAAAGTATGTAGGCTTGAGATTTTCATAGTGGAAAATGCAGAAAAAATACAGTAGGTTTTTTTACAATAGGCAAATTGTTAGGCTGGCATAAAATCATGTCTATTCCTATACGCTTTAGTAAGCCATAAGTAACTGCAAAGGATCCTGAGTCATACAAAGGCTGATTAGAGATAATGGCCTCCTCAAATCTTTATAAAATGATGCTCAGGGCCTGGATGAGGTCCACATCCACACCAGATCCACATTTGGAAGCATCTCCTCTCACCAGAAAGGACAAAATTAAATCCTGGTTTTGAAAACGCTGAAAAGTTTGGGGTATTTTGCTTCCTAACCACAATCTGTATTATAAAAATGAGGCCCATCTTTAGATAAGGATAAAGGAAGAAAAAGACTGGTAAAGGAGAAAGAAAATCAATAAGATAAATTGATTTTTCTAAGCAGACTGTATTAGAGTTTTCCATGGGGTATCAACTATTCTTTAACACACAGCTGTGTGGAACGTTATTAAAAAAGTTTCTAAAGACATACAATTAAATGCAGGGGAGTTGAATATTGTAGAAAACAGCTATAGTTTTGTTGGATTTAATCCATTTAAATTTAATCTTGATCCAGTGTTAAACAGCAAAATACAAAATATAAAAAAGAAAAGAAAAGGGGATTATAATGGAAAGGCCATCTCAACCTTAGTTATAGCAGTAATACCAACTTTACCCGAATACAACAATTACAAGTACCACATCAATAAGTATGTATAATAGATACATTTAGGGCTTGATATCTGTGGTAGACCAGTTTCTCAAGGCCACTAAAAATTTACATCCAACATCTGCTAAATGTACAAGAACTTCAATTCAAATGAGCAACAGTGGAAATTTCTGTGCACTGTGACACAGGCTCAAATAAACTTTTGACTTTGGAACATATTGTTAGCCTGCCCTTTATCAGTGGAAAGGCCAGAAATTTCTGCACACATCCTCGAGGTATGTGTTTTAATCTGTGGTGCTGAAAAAGAAAAGTCATCAAAGACAATCTTGAATAAAATTGCAAAGAGACAGACCGTTACACACACTTCTTTTCTCTGAAATCCTCAAAGCAATTCACATTTGAGGGCTTGGTTTTCTGCACGCTCTTTGGATATCACAATTTTGGCCTTCATTACAGGGTAGAGGTTATATTAAATAATATTTGGCTTGCTTTTTTATCGTAAGAAATCTGCATGTAATTTTGTTCAGTAGAAATTAAAAATGTGACGCTACATACTGGCGTTGAGGTTGAGTTTGGTCAACCACATAAAATAATACTTTGCACTTTTAAATGCCTTTCATCAGAGGATATTCAAGTGCTTTGCTAACATTAGTCAAGCCTCACAACACCCCTGTGAGGTAGGTACAATACATAGGAGGAGGATTTCACTCAACTTGGACATGATAATGTCTCTTGGCATTAGGCTCACTAGCATTGCAACATAGCACAAAGGTTCAGGGCTTACTATAAGGCAAAGATTAAACAGTACAAGAGCACAGGATTCCCTCTTCTTTTAGTTGTATGCAGTCAAGCTAACATGTAGCATCCAACAGTTGAGCAAATGCCCACACAAGAGTTTTATGCACCTAATCCACAAACAGCACCCTCTGCACAGTAAAAGACATAAAATGACAGGCTTGAGATGGGTATGGCAGCTTAGTTATGGGACGTGTCTACCAGTTCTTAAAGAGAGAGTACGGATGGACCAAAAAACCATACCATCTCCACACAGCTCTGGTAGCACCTGGAGACACTTGGCTTTGGTTCATTTTACTCTAATGTTTCAATTCACAATTTACCGGAGATAAGCAGGTGCAGACATAAAGTGTTGGTAACTTCCATGCCTTGTGAAGGAAATCACTAGATAAAATGACTGCTCTCAGCTTCAGATGGCCACATGTTCCCAATACACAGGGCCATGTTGTGGTCAGATAGTTGTGACAGGTTAGGATGGGATAAAGAAACTCTATTGTACATTTACACATTCCCTCATGCACAATATTTGGCTCTCATCAGTTTTATCCTCAACACTTAGTACCAACAGTGCAGATAGTCATTGTACAAGTATCAGTTTCACTGTGTCATCGATCTCTTAGATTAATGACTGAGAAAAAAAAGAAAGAAACATGATTAAGAAGAGAGACACTCATCTAAAATTGTCTATGTGAAATATGAGCAAATGGAAAGAAAATGTTATAAGTATTAGCCAGTACAAATAAATACGCACACATCTCCCTCTCCTTCTCCATATTTCACTTTCTTATGCTGGCTTAAACGGTACATCCCATATTTGCAGAAGTATTGCCTACATAGAGAATCTGCTCTGTGGCCTTGATTTTGGCTGGGATAGAGATAATTTTCTTCCAAGTAGCCAGTACATGGCTGTGTTTTGGTGTTTAACCGTGACACCTGTCTATTATTATAAATCACTACAGAGGCTGGTCTACCACATGCAAGACAGCCCCCTTGGGTAATTTTAAATCTTTGCATGCAAGACATTCTCCCCTTTGTTAATTTCCATTTGAATCTTATGTTTGTTTATAATACTTGTGCACTATCAGCTGCAGAACTTACTGCTGCAAAGGTTGGATGACCCATTGTGAGTACCACTGCCTTGAAAAATAGCTGAGAAGAGGCGGTTCATGGATTCTGTGAAATCAATGCAAAGTTCCCCTCCAACATTGCATACATTTGCAGCTAAAACTATACTGTTCCACTGATGAGTAGTGAATAAATGTGTATGATTATAATGCATGGATGACGTCCTCCTCCTTTTCTCTCTCCCTCCCCCTCCTTGCCCCTTTCTCTTTCTCCTCTCTTTCTATATTCCACTTATTTAAATATAGGAATACGGAGACTGAGGATACAACAACTGGCAGCTCAAAAAATGAGCTGGCATCTTCATAATCATTAAGAGACAATCTGAGTGATAGACTAATTGGCAGATAGTGAGAAAGCTGACTTTAAATCTCACCCTGCCCCAAACTGAAAGCCTTCTGCATTTCTTTTTCATTGCTTTCCTTTTTTTCACTGCAACACTGATTGTCGTAGAGAGTCTTTGTGCTTTGTATTAATGCCCATCTTTGATGTAACTGGAACTCACATACAAAATGTGGCTGTTATACACAAGCATGCTAGAATACAGG
Organism: Colius striatus; assembly: GCF_028858725.1. Classification (NCBI taxonomy): domain Eukaryota; kingdom Metazoa; phylum Chordata; class Aves; order Coliiformes; family Coliidae; genus Colius; species Colius striatus. The sequence goes on from NC_084759.1 coordinate 168,495,496, forward strand.
CAGGGACAGTACAAGCATGCACAAAATAGTCTTTCAAGGAGTTTTTGTTTTTCTTCCACATTTACATGCACCACTTAATATTGTGTTTGGTTGTGTACACTGAGGACTGCATTTCACGAGCATTCATGATCTTCTCTTCTGAAAAGCTTCTTGACAGTTTCACAAGAGCCCAATTATAAAACAAAATTCCCACAATTAAAAAAAGGGGGAAAAAAATCTTATCCCTGCAACCTGATCTTCTCTTCACGATTTTAATGTTGAACGCTTCTAAAATGTCTCCCCTTCCTCTTGCAGAGCTTCGTGTTAAATGGTCAGCTGGACAGACTAATGTGTCAAGGTTTTTCTTAGCCACTGGAATAGTTCTTCCTTATAGAGCCTTTGCCACCGCACATTGGCTTCCACTGTTTCCACAGCACGAGTGAAAGAGGCAGCAGCTCCCCCTTCGTAACTCTTTATAAAGTTCTTTAGCTGGAAATACAAGTTAACAGGTTAATTTTGAAGGAGCTAAAGAAAGTAAATATCCCCAGTGCACATACACAAGTCGGGCATTTAGTACAAATCTCCACAATCACTGTTGAAGTAAACATAGTATCATGTAGAAAGATTTAATAAGAAATGTAATAAGACAGCAGACTGCCAATTAGATGTGATGCAATTGCTTCAAATTGCACTGGAAGATATTGATGTACCAGTGCCGGATCACATTAATATCATTACCTTCTTCTCCCCCGCAGCCCAGCTGCTGCACTGCATAGACAGCTGAGCTGCTCTAAACTTTTATTTCTACCTAAGAAACCAAACTGGGAGCACTGGAAATGCTTCTAATTTGGGTTTATATGCAAATACAGAGAGAAGGCAGCCCTGATGACCTTTAGTTTATAACAAGCTTCACAAAGAAGTTATTTCATTTTGATTTGCCGAAGCCTTTTGATGATATAATACAGGTTGGTTGTTTAGAAAAGAACAGTTACAGTGTGAAGAGAATGTTAAAACAGCAAGTGGGCGCCCATTTGATCATCCCTGAATGCCTGAAACAGATTCCTTCCCTTATGAGAAAACTTTGATCTTTTTTCAGCAGACTGAAAAGGCCCCTGCTCTGTTCTTGTGTATACTCAAATTACAGCACCATCACCTGGATTATTATAGCTGATGGCACTGGTATGCTTTGAATTACTGCTTTTTTAAGTGAAGAACTGAAATGCTGATCTGTATAGTATGTTGCTGTTTATGTTGACTCCTACAAAATTAGGTGGTTTTAGCAACACTTAACTCACTTCTGTGTCCTGGTGACATCTATTTCACCTCTTTTATTTAAGTCTATCTTCCAACAACATCTCTTTCTGCATGGGCTCAAAACTGAAAAGGCTGACTCTGCAACTGTCTCATTCCCGTGACAGTTAAAGGCACATGAGCAACCTGGAAACTATCAAAAACAGACTTTACCTATCTCTGTACATTTTACAACAAACTGTTTACAAGGTCGGTTTCTTTTAGGGAAATATAAAAAGAGACCATGCCAATACTGTCATGGAGTTGGAAACTAAGACTACAAAAGCTTAGTGGGGCAGGGCAGATACTCAAATCTGGCCACCACTGTCCTTCCCACCTGGGTAGCTTTGAGGAAACCAGGTGCAGCTCTTCCCTAAGTTCCTGAGGCCACTAGACCTGATTGCAGACAGACAGTTGGACACAAAATAACTCAGTGCAATCAGAGTTCAATTAATGGTGATTACTCTGCATCAGAATAATTTGAGCCATTTGAGGTAATGTTGGGCAGCTGCTAAGCAGAGCACAACCAACCAAACAACTACCTCAGTCAGGGAAGAAGTTAAAATGAGAAATCTTTGCAATCTAAATACGAAGTACTCGGCATTTAGAACAAATTATTGTGGGGTCATTTGGCCAGAATATTGAGTTAATAGCTTTCCTCACATAGAGAGACTGTAGGCAAAAGAAAAACAGAGAAAGCACTGGCAGTTTCAACATTCAACACTGGGGTTTTCCAGGGCCGCCCTCAGGTGCAGCATAAATTGATGTAGACAGAAAGGTTTCATCTTTAGTTTTTCAACTAATAGTCAAGAAAACCCCACACAACCTACATATCCAGCCAAGCAGAGAAGTGCCTGTACTACCCACCTCCTGACACCACCTCTACACACCTGGGTGCCTTCACTACGTGCTCCTCATCCTTGTGCTGCCCAGCTGCAGTGTGGGCCTGCAACTCCTGGTGAGCAGCCAGAGTTCATGAACGACTGACACCTTATTGCTCCTGCCCAGTTCCCTGCTTACAATAAATACTGACAAAAGTAATTCTAAAATTACCTCTCTTAGTTCTTCTTCGGTATTGAGAAATTCTGTGACTCCACTGATAAGCTTTGAATTCATAAATAATGCTTCTCCATACCTGCAAAGGCAAAAGGAAGATGCACAGAGTTAGTGCAAATGCCAAACCAGCTGAAAATTAGAAAGTAGTCTTCTGTAGGCAAGAGAGACAGCATGAGATGGATTCTGGGCATCAAGGGAATAGCAGTGGGATTGGACAGTGGTATTCCAGAGTTTCTTGCTAAAAACCTGGAGTGAAGTCTTCTTCTAGGCTGAGCTATTTGTAGCTAATTTTTAGTTGGATGCTACTAAGCAGAATGGGCTTAACCACAGCTGCAGATGACAGCTTCAGGAGGGGACCAAATGGTTAATAAAACAGCTCTCCAAGTAATGACACCAAGGAGCTCAGAGAAGGAGCAGAGCAACAGCTATGGAGAAATATTCTGACAAACCTTTCTAGCTGTACCATCAAAACAGACTTTTTGAAGTACTGCAGCCTTCTGCATTTTGTATTCATCCACCTCATCTACATTACAAATAGCCTCTCGATAGGTTAACTGAATCAAATTTTCTTGTTCCAGTACCTGATAATTAAAATAAACAATACTGATAGAGAATAATACTGCTAAAATAATCTCATGGGACATGATGTAGCATCTTCAAAGAACCAATCTGGAATGAAAATTTGAAAGTTTGGGCAAGGAATATTTAAAAGGTAAGATATCAGCGGCAATCAGCGATAACCTGCTGCAAGTAGTTGCTTTGGAAACTGGCCATTCAAATTCTGCTGTTCCACTTGCTTTTTCATAAAGTTTTTTTTTTCAGTCTTCCCAACAATGCATCTACATCACTTAAGAGATTAACCAGACTACTCCTGAAGTTTCATGTTTCATAGTTTTGGGGGTTTAGTTGGGTTTTTTTAATTATTTTTTTCAAAGCCTCTAGCATGAAGAATGTAATTCCATCAGAAAACAAAAATAAGTCAATTAGCATAACAAAAGGCATTTGACAAAAAGTTACTCTTATCTTTATCTGCACATACATTCAAAGCAACATCTAGCTAATCTGAACATGACTAAGACAGGGAATCCAGCTTTTCTGTCAGACTTGTGTATGTAATATCAATAGACTTCACTGCAATTAAGTGTATCTGGGGGTATATTCAGTTCATACCTTGCTTTTACAAGTGGATTTAGAGGAGGAAATTCTAAGTGAAATAAACCAGTACAGTTACAGCTTTCTGTTATGCTTCTATTAATCCTAAATCCTTAGGTACTGTAAACCACAGTTCCTTCAAAAGGAAGACGGAAAGAGAAAAGGAGAGGAATAGCCCCAGGGAGCCAAACAGAAAGAAGAAGAGGAAATGGAACTGGGTTTTCTTTGAGAAGATTCTGTTTAAGGAAATGTGTACACTGTGTTGCTTGCTATCTTGAGCTTGTGTGAGGAGAAACACAGTTACAGGTATCAAAAACCCTACTCCCTGACCACTAATAACTGAATTATTCATGGATATTTCGGCAAGTACATCTCTTTTTCCAAAACTTCAGTCACACTGACATATAAAGATATTCAGAGGCAAACACCTCCTATGGGAAGTATGGATTTCATGGTCCTTTAAGCACATTTAGGCTTTCTAACAAAGCCCTTTATTATTACAGTCTCAGCTTAGCCTCATAATTGACTGCTTGGAAAATTGGAAGCTCCTCTTGATGGGGTCTTTTAACAAGGTTACCAATTCACTTTATAGAAGAAACCTCATAAAAACAGCTGCAGGGATTTTATTTTTCTTGCAGTCTGTACTGTAGCAAACTGTACAGTGCAAACAAGAAGTAGCAGAATTCCTTCCACTAAAAATGATACCTGTGATTCATGAATACCTGTGCTGATTACTCACTGTTAAATATACTTGGCCAAAAGTCAACCAGTAACAGCAATTTCTAAACAGGCTCTGCTAGTAAAAATTCTAGAAAAGATACCTCCCAAAACAGTATTTTGCAGGAAAAGGTATCGGGTCTTGCAAGTATCAATGTTCTCACCTTTCAGAGGAAAGACAACAGCATTGCAGAACCAAGACCTTACATGCCTGAGTTCCCTGAAAACACCCTGGAGTCAAAAGCTCTCCAGCTGCTCCTTTACACGTGCACATATGACAAAAATTTAGGAGCCAAGGTAGTGCATGCTCAGATAACAGCAATTCAACCACAGTATTTTCAGTTCTCTTTTTCAGAATTTTATCACTCTTAGTCCCATATATTTTTTTATTAAAGACTTGTTAGGCACCTCAATTTCTAAATCACCCTCGTAAATGGGATATGAGTGGCTTTACGTAATTATCTTCTGGGCATTGTGAATACAAGCACACTGTAAAAATATAAAGGGATAACAATATTTGTTGTCTAACTATTTGACATGCTGTGTTTTAAAGTTAGAGGAAGTAGCATGATAGTATAATTTCATTACACTCAGCTATTTCATATTGCTATCTCAAATGCCAACATGTTTTATAATAAATTGAATGCAAAATACCATTGAGATATCACTGTATTAAATTAATTTTTCATATAAAATATTTTAAAATAAAATCAAATAAAACCAAATAAAAAATTATCATTGCAGAAAAAAGATGCCTTGGGACAGAGTATACTTGAACCATAACTCCACATTTAAGCTTGTATTTTAAAAATGTACTAGTGTGGCAGCCTTAAATCAGGAGCCTAATTCTGCATTTCAGAGTTTCACCAAACGTTAAGGGGCAAAGTGTTAGACTAATTTCACCCTCTCAAAGTCTATTAAAAGGTTTTAATCTATAATTAAGAGAACAGTTAGTTTCAATATACATCACATACGAGCAGCTTGCATGAATTATTTCATTCCACCACACTGAATCTTTTGGCAATTAACAGAAACTCAACTGGAGTTTTTCTTCCCTTTCAGAAAAATGCAACTGCTATAATCCTTTTGGTGTCTCTGACTTGTGTTTGGAGATAAAACTGAACATAGATAACATAAAGTCAGTGTTGGACAAAAAGAGAGACTCTGTTATTTTTTCATTTAAAAAAAAAAAGGACAATAACAGGTTTTTGATAAGGCCTTGTGAATTGTTAGGAACCCAGATAACCCAGATAATAACAGTGATGCATTCCAAGCGAGCCACATAAAATGCAGATTTTAGGTGAAGTTAAGCTATTTAAAACTAAAACACACACAAAAAAATCCTTTTATGCAGCATCATTTTCTAATTCTTGTTCATTTGTCTACACTGTTTAACCTTGTTCATGTCTAAAATTACAGATGTTAGTTAGGTTATCAGATAAACATACCTGCTAAGGTAGGACACAACTTCTGCGTATGTGTTTGCGGCAATATAGATTTTGGCATCTTTATGCCTAAACTGTGTATAAATCCCTGGAGGAACCTGAGAAATTATTTGGTATCCAGAGCACAACTAACTGCACTTGGTTGAATAATAGTAATGGGACTGCCATCCACTTTCTATGTAAAAGTACACTTCCTGGAATAATCATACCAGAAGCAGACGATTCTTAATTTTTAAACTCTACAGCACACTTAAAGCTTTTTGGAAATTGCTTTCAAAAAGCATGCTCCTGCAATATAAACAACCAAAACCAATTCTAACTCAAACCCATTTTCCCAGCTAAACTTCCAAAATCCCACAATACTATAAAGTAGCATCCAAACAGCATTAACAACTTCTTGAATCTTTAGGAAAGTTGCATAGTCTCTGACTCTCTCCTTGACTCTTCTTTTATAGAATAACAGAATCACAGAATCATTTTGGCTGGAAGAGATCTCTAAGATCATTGAGTCCAGCCTTTGTCCCAGCCCTATCAACCACTAGACCATTTCCCTAAGTGCAACATCCGACTATCTCTTAAACACTTCCAGGGACAGTGACTCCACTGCCTCCCTGGGCAGCCTGTTCCAATGCCTGACAACCCTTTCAGTAAAGAAATTCCTCCTCATATCCAGCCTGAACCTGGTACAACTTGAGGCCGTTTCCTCTTGTTCTATTGTTTGTTACTAGGGAGAACAGACTGACCCCTGAATCACTACAACTTCCTTTCACGTAGCTGTAGACAGCAATAAGGTCTCCTCTGAGCTTTCTTTTCTCCAGGCTAAACAGCCCCAGATCCCTCAGCCATTCCTCATAGGAGACATGCTTCAAATCCTTTACTAGCTTGCATCCTCTCCAGTACCTCAATGCCTCAATGTCCTTCTTGTAGAGAGGGGCCCAAAACTGGACACAGTATTCGAGGTGCAGCCTCACCAAAGCTGAATATAGGGGAATGATCACCTCTCTGCTCCTGCTGACAGCACTGTTCCTGATCCAGGCCAGGATGCCCTTGGCCTTCTTGGCCACCTGGGCACACTGCTGGCCCATGTTCAGCCACTGTAAACCAACACTCTCAGGTCCCTCTGCCTGGCAGCTTTCCAGCCACTCCTCTCCAAGCCTGTAATGCTGCTGAGGGTTGTTTTGGCAGGACTCAGCACTTGACCTTATTGAAACTCATGTCATTGGCCTTGGCCCAGCCATCCAGCCTGTCTAGATCTCTCTGTAAAGCTTCCCTACCCTCAAGCACATCGACACTTCATCCAGTTTGGTCTCATCTGCAAACTTACTAAGGGTGCACTCTATCCTCTCATCCAGATCATTAATGTTAAACAGGAGTGGCATCGGTACTGAGCCCTGGGGGACACCACTCGTGACCAGCCGCAAACTGGATTTAACTTCATTGACAATAACTCCTTGGACTCAAATATCTAACCAGTTTTTCACCCAGGAAAGTGTATGCGCATCCAAGCCAGGAACAGGCAATTTCCGTAAGAGAATGCTGTGGGAAATAGTGTCATGAGACCTATAATAAGTTCGTTACTGTAATCATCAGACACTATATCATTTAAGATGCTTGAATATAGCACCTTAAATATAGCATTTCAACTATTCTGTGGTGTACTAGATGGCTCCTCGTAAGTCCAGAATGGAACAGATCTCTGATACTTTTTCTGCCAATGGCTTGGCATGGGGTGTCTGAAGTTCTTGGACATCTGCCTTTAAGAATTTGAACCTCATCCAAGTTGTAGTCCCTTCCAGTCTGTTAGTATCAGATGAGCTGCTGTGAAATCCTTCAGATCCTCAGGCTGTCCCTAAAGAACTAAAGAAATTTCTCGTTCATTGAATTAATATCAAAATCTTTATCAAAAAGGATTTTAAAATGTTGACTGGGCTTCAGAGTAGGAGCATGTGGTGTTTGTTCAAAGAGAAAGAGAAGTAGGTACAAAGAAAAATCCTGTCTCCTTCCTGTTCATCTATTTTCAATTCAAAATGTTGCTCCTTTATTACTTGAAAAGCACCTGAAACACAGAGTGGAAGGAAAGGGGATGACACTTTATTAGCATCCTTTTGAAAATGGGAATATTTCAAAAAGGGTTTGGTGTGATTTCCGCAGCTGAAATAATATTCTTGAAAGTAATTTTTTTTCTATCAGACTTAAAATTAGCAAAATTCCTTTGGGAATTTCTCCTTTTTCATCTCCATAAAAGAACTGAAGCACTTGACATATAGATAGAATTCATTATCATAAGCTAGACACAATAGAGTAATAGATATATATACAGATGATGGTTACGAGATAAATGTTTCAATGCATGTGTATGATAATCCATGAATAAATCCATTTATGACTCACATGTATATATTTCATGTTTAGAGACATCTCTATGGACTGAAAGAAAATGGACTAGATTCAAGAACTTAAGAGGAAAAAAACCTACATAAGAGAAAAAAATACATGTATAATACACAAAATTAAATTTATATTTCATCTTTACCTAGCATTTAATATTTTCCATTTTTCTCTGAAAAACTTCCAAGCAAGATCCCTTCCATGTGGATTTCGAGCTACATGGATTATCACATCAATCGCATCCTGATCCAGGACAACTTCTGAGTTGAGAGACAAATTCAAAAGCCTTGTGGGAAAAACAAAGAAAAAAGAAATCCTGTTTAGTTTCACCAAGACATAGTCTAACAACAAGACATCAGAAAACTCTCAGGGAAAAATTAAATCACTACCACGTGATTTGAGTACGTCTCCAAGTGAGGTAGCTGTTTATTTCTTTTATTCCAAAGACCAGACACTCTTAGGAATCAGAAAAATCTTCATGTAAATGGATTTCAGTAAAAGTCGAGTGCACCTTTACGTGTGCATTTTTATAGAAGCAATAAGATCAGACTGATCAATATGGACATGTTAACAAAAAACATAGCAGCAATTATTACAAGATTTCAGATATTTTCAATGAACATAGAAAAATCTGGAAGTGAATAGACAGAACGTGTCAATTTCCATATGCATTAAAGCAAAAACATAAGACAGTTTAAACAGACAGTAAGCCTGTGCTTGACAAGCAAATTTCTTTAATTTAGACTGAAGTTGAAGTGACAATCCATAAATGTTCAAGTGATTATTGGTAATAGTCAGATAAGACAAATCATATATTTGTACCTGTTGAGCAAGTTTCTATCATCACTGCATGTTAAGGCTTCTAATAATATTTTCTTCTCAGACACTGCTGTGATAGAATGAAATTTCATCCAAATGAACTCCCATACATCTTCATCCATTAGTGAAACTCCTGTACAGTATACAATGTCTCTCACATTGAGTGGGATTCTACAAAAGAAAACAGCGTACCATTGTGGTAATTAAGCAGCCTCCTGATACGGGAAACAAAGGAGGAACATCACTACATTTCTGAGACTCAAAAATTAAAGTGCAACAGTAATTTATTATTATTTTTTTAATCACATTTGCATCTCTTCCAGGCCATTCTAATGGATTTTCTAATGGGTAAGACATGCTTGCCATTCTTTTCATAACACAGTGACGCTGTCAGGAAACTATAAATTATGGTCATCCAGTTCATCAGCACATTAATGTGCCACATGACCTGTAGGACAGGTGACATAAGCTCTCCAAATTAGCACAGGATCTTATCACTCTGATGCTGGGCTCTAAGCCAAATCTCCTCTTCTTGTCCTTAGTACTGAGGTTTTAGAACAGGAGCTGATCAGTCAGAAATCCTCCTTGCTTGTGCTATAAACTGCTCTACCTTCTTATAGTAACATACAAGTCAGGAAGGATGTGCCAAGACAATGATACTTAAAAAGGGTGTTTTCAGGGATGAAGAAAACAGAAAGATTTGTTTATTTTTTTCAGAATATTAACATCAGTACAAAATTGGCCATGCCATGGGATCACTGTGATCTGTGATTCCTTCTAAAGTAGTACAAACACAGACTACAGTAATCTTCTTGAAGCCAAAGTCAGACCTAGTATAGAATGTGCACATGTACTATTTTCTTTTAAAAAGATCACAGCTTCCATTTCCTACACTGTTTATTTTTCCTATACAAGCATAGAAGCTGAAACATTTGTGAGTTAAAGGCTATTTCTGCACTTAAAGCTAACATTTTTCAGAGGAATATGTTTCCAATTTGCATTTTTGTTGGTATAAATTATGCCAAAACACAGCTCTCTAGTTACTAATAGCTGGGCTGAAACTTCATCTGCAATAACTTTTTAGAGAATCTAGGAGTATATTGGAAAAATATAACGGTTTGGGTTGATCATCTTAAAGATCCTCTAGTTCCAACTCCCCCGTCTTGGGCAGGGACAATTTCCACTAGACCACATTGCTCAAAGCCCCACTCAGGGATGAGGCATCCATAGCCTCTCTGAGCAACTTGTTCCAGTGCCTCGTCACCCTCAGAGCAAAGGACTTTTTCCTTATATCTAATCTAACTTTACCCTCTTTCAGTTTAAAGGCATTAACCCTTGTCCTGTCACCACATGCCCTTGTAAAAAGAAGCTTTCTCCAGTTTTCTTGTACGCTCCTTTTAGGTACTGGGAGGTCTCCATGGAGTCTTCTCTTTTCCAGGCTAAACACTCCCAACACTCTCTGTGTTTGTATACACAGCTGCTGTCAGTGTCCGGGCAGGAATACAATGGGACAAAGACTGAAATTATCTCTGTAAAATTTCATAGAATCATAGAATCTTAAGGACTGGAAGGGACTTTGAAAGATCATCTAGTCCAACCCCTCTGCCAGAGCAGGACCTCCTAAGGTAGGTCACACAGGAACTCATCCAAATCTTACACAACACAGAAAGAAACTGTTTCATCGATACCTTAAGACTTTAACCAAAGTCCTACACCATAGACTTGGGCTATCCCAGCCAAGAACAAAGAGGTTCTTTTGCTCCCATCTATCATTTTCAAGAAACAAAACCCCTTTCTTCCATTGACATTTTCTATTGTTGGACACTGTGATGATTGTTTTTGTTAAAAAGCCCTGCAGCTGATCCATTTGGCCATGTAAGAGTTCCTGGAAAAAGAAACTACTGTGGCTATTCAGTATTTCAATATTTCTTCAGTACTTCAGAAGGATGTAGGCAACCTAAGAAACCACACACTGATGACAGTGTTTTTTCCCTCCATGGGGTTAGCTGGTCCCAACAATTATGATTGTTTCTTGATAAAAAGAATAAAAGGGGTATGCAGCTAAATTAAGGCAAAGCTGGGAAGAAACATGCATTCTTCCTCCTCCTTGCTGAGGAACTTTGGGAAATTAATGCCTACTGTTTTTTGGTTAGGTTTTTCTGAGTTGGAAAAGGTTGAGGCATTATTCATGTTCATTCACAGTGAGTTTAGTCATCAGCTCAGAGAGTGTATCTCCAGGTTTAGATGCAGACAGTCAGATGAATTTTGCTTCTGCTGAGCTGACATGGCTCAGGATAGTACTACTTTTTAGATATTTTTTAGTGGAGTCCCATGCTAACAGAGCCACAATGGGCTGCCTTGACAAGTGCTGAGGTATTTTGCATTTGATGGAGACAAAACCAGACATATATTCAGAAGTAAACTTTCCAAAGCAAAACTGAAAGAGTAGGCAAGAGAAGTGTAACCCATTTTAAAGTTGCTAGGAATATGAAACTTTTAACCATGAACAGCACACATCGGTAATACTGCCTTCTAAAGCAAAATCAGAAGTGCAATGTCTTCTCTCTCCAATGAACTGCTTCCATCTAGCCAGGGCAGACTGGTGCTACAGTGTAGATCTGGCACAGTTCAAATCCTGATTGATAATAAACTAAACATGAGCCAGCAATGTGCCCTCGTGGCCAAGAAGGTCAATGGTATCCTGGGATGCATCATGAAGAGTGTGGGTCGAGGGAGGTTCTGCTCCCCTTCTACGCTGCCCTGGTGAGGCTCATCTGGAGTCCTGTGTCCAGTTCTGGGCTCCTCAGCTCAAGAGGGACACAGAACTTCAGGAGAGAGTCCAGCACAGGGCCACCAAGATGATCAGGGGACTGGAACATCTTTCATATGAGGAAAGGCTGCAGGAACTGGGGCTGTTTAGTCTGGAGAAGAGGAGACTGAGAGGAGATCTTATTAACATTTATAAATATCTAAAGGGTGGGTGTCAGGAGGTTGGGACATCCCTTTTTTCTATAGTAGCTAGCAACAGGATAAGGGGTAATGGGATGAATCTGGAACACAAAAAGTTCCACTTAAATATAAGAAATAACTATTTCACTGTGAGGGTGAGGGAGCACTGGCACAGGCTGCCCAGAGGGGTTGTGGAGTCTCCTTCCTTGGAGGTCTTCAAGACCTGCCTGGACATGTTCCTATACAACCTGATCTAGGCGAACTTGCTTCTGCAGGGGGGTTGGACTAGATGATCTCCAGAGGTCCCTTCCAACCCCTACCATTCTATGATTCTATGACTCTAAGACCTATTTTTTCTCCTCCCACCACCAAATCATTGTGTGAGCATGTGCTCATCCTATGCCATATCAGGCAATCAGCATTGCTATGGTTATGACAATACATGTTATGATCTACATGTCACAGATCCTCACTTTGATGCTTTCTATTGCCTTTATAGATTTTTTTTCCCCCCCTCAATGTTCAGATGACCAAAAAAGCTTGCCACTGAAAAAAGTCAGTGACTCTCCTCAGATTTATCCAGGATCAACAGTTTTTGCCTTAAGTAGTTTATGCAACTGCTTTTGTGGTCCCTATAGGGCAGCTATGCCAAGACCAAGGATACTAGATCCACGAAAAGAAATAGTGTTTAAACAGATATGGGTGGTAAGGAAAAATAGTTATCACTTTCATCAGCCTTTCCATACTACTGAGTTTTGATTCTCAAAAACAGAGTTACCATCAGTAAAATGTGACTCTGGTTGATATTACAGAATTATCCACATGTGCTAGGTGCTGAATTTCCATTTCACTCTAATGGAATTTGTACTTCTTACATGAAAGTCTATCATTAAATCCTTGCTGCACTATTTCAAACATTAATGAACATCAAGAGTTTATTTTCCCCCTATTTAATCTTTCTTTCAAAAAGTGCATACAAAGGATACTGTATATAATAGTCTATTACAAAAAATTAAGACTGTATATTTAAACACAAAAAATCAAGACTTATTAAAAATAATGGAGGAGATATTTAGGTACTGCCTTTGTGTTGATTCATATTAACTCAGATGAGGCTTAAAATTTTCTAAATAACGGCAACTCTCTCAAAACTTTGAGTTAGTAATTACAGTAACATAAATCTGCTCTCATTTACTACACAGAACATGAAAGTTATATGTGATATTAATTATCATTGTGCCTTGATTTTCTGATATGCTAGGTTATTTGCCCTTAAAGCACAACTTCCTTACCTTATGTTGTTGGGGTTTTTTTTTTTTGCTTTTAATTTGGGATTTAAAACTCTGACAGCAGCAATAAGAACATATACTAAATCAAAAGGACTAAAGGCTGCCATCCTGACCGTGGAATTAAAAAAAACCTGTTGTCCCAAGTCTGTCTCATCAATGATACCTGAATATGAAGGAACAACTGTATCCAAGTCAAGCCTTATTTCAATGACAGAAGGACTTTATATCTTGACACACAAACATTCTTATTTGTCATTTCAGAGGCACACGTAGTTCTTTCTGAGCTCAGCAGGCAGAAATACGATCTTTGGTTTATTGAAAGAGATGCAAGTCAGCCAACGGATACTCTAAGGAACTATAAGGCACCTGGAAAAGGTAATTCTTTTTTCATTGATTGCCCCATTAATTCAGGTAGGAACTGTCACTCTGTGATTGGCTGGAAGAGTCAGCATCAGAGGTATCTAGAATGGATGTCCAACGCCAGAAAGGTCAGCATTCCTCACTTGTGAGGTTTAAATTTTTGAAAGTTGCAGTAAAACATATCAATTCAATGGGCTTCCCCGGATACTCCATCTTTTACACTCTAAGTGCCAATAGTAGTGAATTCAGCAGCAGTGCAGTGAGTAACAGGATCATTTGCATGCTAAGGGAAGGAAGGAGGACATAAGGCAACTGATGGCACTGATCCCATACCCATAGCATAGATGTCACCATGGTCCTTGCTAAGAAAATTCTATCACCACCGAGTCAGTAATAGCATACTTGCAGTGCTGTAGCAACAGCATGATTTACTCAATATCATCCAACCTATTGCTCCACAGAAAGTTTTAGGTGTCAATCTATAAGATAAGTCATTAGGACAATGTGAAAAAAAAGCCATCCCCTACAATCCAAGATGTCAAAACAAATACTCATTTTAAAAGGCTTAACTTCAGAAACTACAAAATTTACAGCTATGAAAAGCTACAAATTACTCCTGTGAGAGGCTTGTAATATGGACTGCAGGCAGGGGTGTTCTTCTTATGGAAAAGAAAATTGTTTATGAAAATGTGAATATCCCCAAACTCATTTCTCTTTAACTATTGTCTCAACAGACAGACATCTAATTGAATTTTCTCAACTGGTAGGGACCTGCTTCTGCAGAGCGGTTGGACTATATGATCTCTAAAGATCCCTTCAAACCCCTACCATTCTATGATTTTTCCTTTCTCTCTCTTCCAGTCATCACGAGCAGGTACTTCATCATTACCTAGCCATCTGAAATCTCCCCAGTCTACTGATTTCTTTTAAGTTTAGAGCATCACGGAAAATGTTTTCTAAAACTGCAATTCTAAGGCACTAGATCAGCATGTGGAATGTTTGCCCCATGTATTAACTGAATCAAGTGGGTAAAATTACCATTGCTTCAGTATCACTTAGGTGGTAACACTACAGAACGTATCGTCTCATTTTAAACCTCATCTGGGCCTTCAAGGCTGCTCTCATTTTTAAAGAGCTAATATATGATTGATGGATACTTCAGAAGAATAAAGATAAAGATTAACTTTTGAAAGCATCACTTTAAATGGCTTTTATTTGAATACTGATCCAATTTATTTAACTTTATTTTTCTTGCTGAAGAGATATGATGGTGAGAATGAAATATGCAGCCAGCAGAGCTCATGTTTAAAAATTAAACACTTTGGGAAAAAAGTTAGAAATTAAAGTTAGAAAAAAATAATTAAAATCGTGCTGTGCCTTTGCAGGGATTTTTTTTTTTTCAAGAGTGAATAATAAAGCTCTACAATGAGCTAAGAATAATCTTCTAAGTTATAATTAATTGCTACATACTTGCTCCTATTTAAAGTATGTTCTAACAATTGAAGATACACTTATAAAATTGGACCATAATTATTTATCTTCTGGGTAAATTGTGTTCTAATTTTTTAAAATGTAATTGCACACAGTTTAGACAGTTCTTTGATTAAGTGACAAATTTCAATAGCATTTAGGGTACTATTTGACAAAGAAAATTAATCAGAGACATTATTCTTTCTTTTTGCAACTATTTAACATTTAACTCAATCCTACTTTTCTTGATGACTATATTTATATCCTTGTTTAAAAGGTTACAAGTCTCAGATAAGAAATAACAACAAAGTATTGGTAGTTTGCTGGCAGATCTGTAATACAGATTCTGCTATAATGAACAACACCAGACAAAGTTGATTATTCAGGTGGCACTCCCAAAGCTTATACTCCCATTCTCTATTATAAAGTCCAAGAGCTCTGCTGCTGGCACCACTGTGCACACAGAGAAGGGAATGATCTTCTGCCACACCATATGCCCAATCTGAAGAGAAAGGGTAGAGTTCTGCCTTGAAAACTGAAACACAGAGTTGTGATGGATTTAACATGCAAATGCCTGTGACGCATTGAATCCAGGGGATATTAACCAAGGATGTGGCTACTCAGGATGCCTGTGACAAAGCTATGCACAGAAGCCAGCTCTCCTCATTACCAGTCCTGTGCTTCAGAGCTTCAGATATTGCATGGGTCTAACTGAGGCAGGCAGAGAATACATCATCCCTCCAACGATGGTTACTGCTATTGCTCCTTTCTCTTCCTACAGTAGATATCCCCTAACTGAATGCACAACTAGCATTCTCAAGCTTTTCAACACCGATTTTAATAACTGAATGGTGATTTAAGCACTTCCTTGTGAGACTAATCTCTGGGTAGATACACCTTGTTTTGTCCTTTCTGGACAGTTTTTGCAACAAAAATGGCATCCTTTCTGTTTTGCAGAGTTGTGGAGAGGTCATTCCTGAAAGAAAATTTGAGATTAATCTATCTAGCTTCCAATGACTGCAAATTAATTGTTGCTAATCCATAGGCACTACATATATTTTGTCTTGATCACATACATAATCCTGAAGGTAAAAATGCCACCTGAACCAGCTGCCCCATAAAGCCCAGTTTTGTCTTTAAAAAGATGAAATCTTCTTTTCAGACATAGTCCCCAGATGGTCTTTCAGAGCTCTAACTCCCTGATTAACACATGCACTCAACAGTGTTTTCTTCCTCCTTAAACAGTTTTATTGACTTGAGTGCAAGATTCTACTCAAATGTTGTAACAACCTATTAATTAGTTAAATCACTTCAGCAACATTGGCTGACATTAGCTGGCAAAGCCTCAGTAACATTTCAAAATGCATGAATAGCTATGCCTGAATTTTTTCAGTAATTAAAACTTCTAGGGCTTGAGAACACAGAAGAAGGGATACATTTTATTGTTTTACATTTATCAGACATTCATGTGTGAAAAAAAAAGAAAATAACTCTCATTTTTTCATGTTTGTTGCTAATGATTTCCAAAAATAGCTGGTAGGCATCAAACACATGAAAAAAGCTAGTGCCTTTTCCAAGCAACTAACAAAAATAATTAACCTGTTGGCCACTTTCCCACAATGTAGGTGGTTAAACTTAAATACATTTATAAGATGTTGCAAGACTGTAGCACTAGTGTGCTCATGTGAAAAAAAAGAAACAAAATTAGGTATCTCAAGTCCTTAGAGAGAGAAAGAAAGGAAGAGAAAAGGAAAGAAAAAATGCTTTGTTTCGAAAAACATTTGATTTTATATCACCTAAGCCTGACTTCATTGAAATGATCTTAACTAATGACTGCTAATTTGTTATTTACCACTCCCTCAGATCTATGGATAGTTTAATTTATAGACATGTTACAGTCTCCTGTACACTCCTGCAGTGCAATTTGTTTTTATGGTGGCATTTCCATTGAGTAGCTAAAGGTCCATCCAAATAAGCACACTGCCAATTGAGACAGGTGGATGGACACGAATCCATTGTTCCTTGCAGAGGAAATACATATTCTGCACAAACAAGTCTGGAGATTTAATACAATCAAATTAGGCTTGTTCGCTTTCACTGCCTATGTTCAAATTACCTGCTGGAAGTCATCTTACTTTGTTACTTGCAGCCTGACACGGGTAAAGAATTAACCAGTGTTCCTAAGAGTCACAACAATGTGACAAAAGTCTTTGACATGGCAAACAAAAGTCATTGGAAAAGCCCACATTCACAATAATACACTTACAAGATTAAATGAGGTAACTGAATACTAGGATGCAATCATTCAGGATACAGATTTTAATTTTTAGTAAGCAAAAGTGGTCAATCTGTGGTGCAAAACACACAGATGTGATATGACTCGAAACCCTCAAATATCTCTGGCCCCACCTCAGCACCTCAAGACTTTTCAGAACAATCTGGATGATAAGAGGCCCAGAACAGATTCAAAATATTTGGATTCGAGTCGTCCACCAATCTCTTACTCCTCTTCATTCATGAAGACAGACAAATGCTAACTTCATTAACCCACTGGTTACAAAATGGTGGCTGACTTCAGTCTAATTCAGTGCAGCAGCCTGCACTCCATGGCAAACATCATCTATTGATCTGAACATTATTTTCCTTAAAAAAAGAAAAATAAAGAAAAAGAAAACCCATGCTTTCCCACCTTCTGTCAGAAAGTGTACACTGAGCATAAACTCAGAATTGAAGAATTAAAAGAAAAAAAAAAGGATTAGGAAGAAGCTAAGTATTGAACATTAGCTCTACTTATCAAATAGACTAGTGAGCTTAGCTCTGTTGATCAAAGATAAGCAGATTGTTATCAACCATAAGCTCAGTATAACAGGTGCAAGGACAAGAGATGCCAAATTTGCAGACATCGGAATGCAACTTTCACTTTACACAAGTTTGATGTGGCAGAATATTGGATTTTGCCTTTAGGTTTTTTTTCAGTTAATGACATCTGCAAGGCAGTATTCCAGGTATATAAAACTGAGCAGAATGCTTGTGACAGAAGTATAGTAATGAAAAAAGTAAAAACTGCATTAAATCTAAAATCATTCCAAACAGATCTGAAGCCCAGGTCAATCAAATGCATTTACGCTAAGTTTTCTAAGGATATTAAAGCCTTTAATTAAAGTACTTTATTTGCAGTGAAAAGACAGCAACCAATAAATAGCAATGGTTACAGTTAGAGATTAGAGCAAACTGCAGTGGCAACAACTAGCTAGGGGCCTTCCAACAGGTCTTAAAGACAACTTTAGAACAATCTTTTAAATCTTAAAGAAACATCACCATGTAATCATGTCTGATGTAATACTACCATCTCCCACTGTCCACTGCTGCATATTAGCAAAAGAATAGCAATAGCTTCACCACAGTTCTACTAACAAAACCAGAACACATGTACTCCTTTTTCTGATGAAGGTAGAATCAGCTGTTTCAGTTCAAAGCACCTCTCTCACATATTCACTTGTTCATGCTGCCCTGCCTAACTTTGCCTCAAGCAAGCAAACATCCACAGTCCACTTTGCCAGCAGAAATGTGTACTTGGCAACCTGCAGCTGATGGATGGTACACAGTAGCTGGAAGAAAATCATGCTTGCACCCACAGAGAGGTTTGCAAAAACATGCTTGAGTGTATTGATAAATCATGCTTAGAGGCATCATAGCATGTATTCACGTGTTTACTGTTGTCATGATATCTCTGTTGGGAGTCTACAGATCACAGCTCTCCACATATTCTTTCACAAGCCTAAGAAATACAGGTTTACTCAAATCTATCCAAGGCAGAAAGTCTGAAAATGCTAATCCTCTTAGAAACATGTTTTTCTTTGCAGAATAGCTATGCAGTGAAGGTTAAAGGGGTTAACAAGGCTGATTCTCAAGCTCAGGCAGGCATTGTATGGTAATTTTGTTAATTTTTTAGGCTGAACCACAATGCTGTTATATCTAAAGAGTGTGAATAATGTATTTCTTCACACATGAAAGAGCTTCACAGGAATGAGCTTAGTTAAATGAAGGCAGAAGCAAACATCTTAATTTTCAGCCAACAGTAGCTCCTCTTGTACAGCATTCTGTTGACTGAATCCCAGTAACCTTACATTCTCAAACTACAAGGCAAATTTCGATGTGCTTATATGTTTTCTACTAGGTTTGCATTCTACTGAAATCCAAATGGAACTTTCAAGGGTTTCCACTGGCTACTGATATAGATAGGACAGTAACTAGAGATACCCTTGGTATTAATTCTATCTGTCTTTATGGAAAAAGACATGCAGCAAAGTTACCTGTTTCCATCATAATTTTCAAGCTAATGGCTGAGGGAGCTGGGTCTCTTGAGCTTTGAGAAGAGGAGACTGAGGGATGATTTCATTAATGTTTACAAATACATAAAGGGTGGGTGTCAGGAGGATGGAGCCAGGCTCTTCCCAATTATGTCCAATGATAGGAAAAGGGGCAATGGGTACAAGCTGGAACATAAGGGGTTCCACAGGGATACAAGGAATAATTTCCTCACTGTGAGGGTGATGGAGCACTGGAACAGGCTATCCAGATGAGTCGTGGACTCTCCTTCTCTGGAGACATTCAAAATCCACTTGATCCAGTTCCTCTGTGACCTACTCTAGGCGGTCCTGCTCTGGCAAGGAGGTTGGACTAGATCTTTTGAGGTCCCTTCCAACACTTAAGATTCTGTCATTCTGTGATTCTGTGAATTTGGGAGTACCATATATCACATCTCAAAAAAGTGTAAATGTTTGCCTTCATATCAACTATCAAGTCAGAAGTCAATGCAGACTTTAAAGCAAAATGTACTGGAGTCATGAGACATTTCAAAAGAACAAAACTACTTAAATTAATTGATTAAAAAGAATATAAGACATGCCTTGAAGTCTTATTGTAGATTTTCAGCTGAAAGAAATAATCACTTCTTTTTTTAACAATTGCAAGGATTACTATGGCATCAATATGTCCCCTTGACCAGACATCTCCTTGTGGCCAAGTCTGCATGTGATGTTTTGTGTATGGCTTGCTCCTTGTAGAGCAAAACTTCATTTTTACAGTTATGTTCCTTGTTTTAGCATCCTATTTTGCCATGCAAAAGTGGTAGTGAGCAATACCACCTAAAGCCCTTTGCATATTACATAATCCTGTATTTCAGGTACTCAAATCCCCCTCCCTCAGATGAATGCTCTCATCTTTAGGCTGAAGACCTGCATAATTTCTCTTGCTAATGAAATAAATCCGAGCGGCCAAGTTTCATTTAGAGGAGGAAAGTGTGTTACAGTGTATTAATACTGTCCAAAACACCTCCTAGACAGGTCATCAGGATAGTCTTCTGCATGTGGCAAGCACAGGTCTAAGGTACTAAATTGAAGCTCTACCACAACCACAGAACTACTGTTTAATAGGGAGCTGAGGAGCAGCTTCTTTGCCAGCTGTGTTTGAAAGAAAAAGGAGCAGACTTTGTCCTGTTTCTTAGTGATACTTTTAAAAGGCTTCTTTTGCAGGGACCCCAAACTCTATGATCATCATATAGATTTGATATAGCTATCTTTCTACCTGTAGTGCTAGATTCTAGGAGGGCACACTATCTCTTCACAGTCTCATGTGAAGATAATCTTCACTCAGTACAGTGGCTGTAATCAGCTTCGCCCAGAGGTTCCCAAATCCCATCATAGAAACCACAACTCCAAGAATCAAATTCTATCCTGTGAGCAAGGCGTTTAATAATGATGCACTGCAACACCTAAGTCACAGAATCACAGAATGGACCCTTAGAGATCATCTAGTCTAAACCCTTGCCAAAGCAGGTCCACCTAGATCCAGCTTCTTTCCATTACCTCTTATCCTGTCACTAGATACAACAGAAAAAAGGTGATTCCCTAACCACTTGACATCCACCATTTAGACATTTGTAAATATTAATGAGATTCCCCCTCAAGTCTCCTCTTGCCTGGCCCCAGTTCCTGCTGCCTTTCCTCATGAGGAAGATGTTCAAGCCACTTTAGAAATTCAAGCCTCTCAGCTGACTTCCACCTTCGTGCATGGAGGCTAATGATGAAGACCACATGTATGTCAGTGGTTTTTACTAACTCCATAATAAAATCTACAGTGCTACAGTTGGAAATCTAAACAGCTTTTTAATACTGCAAACACAAAGAGGACCTCGGGCTTTGTGTTACCAATGACCATTATTTTACTTGGTGAACACTGGCAAATTATTTGCACAGTAAAGAACATGTAATTACAAAGTACAAACAGTAACTGATTATTATGATTATTTCAATCCCCTACAGTGAAGAGTAGATGGTAAGTAATTTTTGGACCTACTAGATTAAATATGAGTACTAAAATCTACAGCAACTGTAGGCATATACTGGTAAAACAGTTAGATGTTATTGTATTTATCACACAACACTCTATCCATAATTAAATGCTACACATGAAATAGAAAAAAACATTGTAAAAGAACTTCCAAACAGCCATAGACTAAATCTGTAGCTAAAAATTAAGAATTTTAATTTTTCTGTACTATGATTAATTGCACATTGTCTGTTATGTGTACTCAAACTTTAACTTCAGTAACTACCAGGGAATGAAATAAGCCCTTTACATGATTTATTGCCTGGGCATTTATGTGGTATTTAATACCAATATTAATTTAGTACTACTCTAATTTTGTATTGGTTATAATCTTGGGACACAAGCCTAATTGCACAGTCTCATTTCGGGGTCTAGTGATTTGAGGAATTTGTGTTCTTTTCAATATGCACTGTTTGTGAAATACCTCATGGTATGAAATATCTTGTCTTCCAGAATAAGGTCATTAGGAGGGGATGGGTGGAAAGGTTGCAAATTAGCCTTATTTTTTTTACTCTCACGGTCAAAATCGAATTATACCTACATGTAAAAATATCAGTGAGTTCTCTGGAATCCATTCTCTTGCTCTGGCTATATAAACCCACCAAGACCAAGTGTTTTGCAACACACCAGTCAACATCTTTGTTCTTTTTCAGAATAGAGGACATCTACAAGAAGTAGTTTTCAGCAGATACAGCTTTATATATTGTTGATAAGGAGTGGTACAGGCAAGGATACACACAGTTCCTGTTCCTGTCACCAATCTTCCTAACCGAGAGTTGATAGAGAAGTCTGGAGAAAGATGAGCAGCGGGAGATTCCCCTTCTTTGTAAGGAAACAAGCTCTGAGGGATTCCTAGATATTCAGAGGTGGTTGTGTGGAGTAAATTCACAAAAAGCTGTAAAGGGCATCAAACTGAGCAAAACACTTGACTGATGAGAAAGAATACCAAATGGCACCTGTTGGATGTGCTCTCTGCGTGTATCTTGTACTTATCTGCTTGCCCCTTGCACTTGAGCTAGCTATTCTCTCTGAAGTGCTTAAAAGAGCAAGAAGCATGATTCAAACACAATGTTAAATTTTGATTGTAGAAGCCACCATTTTCTCGGTGGAAAAGCAGGGAAAACAGCCCCTGCTTTATTTTCAGGTTTCAGTCTGAGTTGGTTTAAACTGAGCAAAGGTGATATGGGGTACCTCTGATGCAGCAGGGATCTGAACATTCCTGAGAGAACACCGACAGACTCCTACAAATGTTGTTACTGTGAAACACAAGCTGATTTTATCTCTACTGAGCTGTTATGAAAAATAGACTTTGCAATGTCTTTTCAAAGTAAGTAGAGAAGAAATGAGTCTGCTTGTTTGTGTGTTACATTCAGAATGTGAGACTGCTCTGAGAATGCAATGTAAATTCTGGGGTGGGGAACTGAAAAAATTCTACAATCTTAAGAAATAAATAAAAGCACATCTCTGTCTTCTTTGCAATTTTTACCCCCTATTTATCAGCTGACTGTCAATCTGAATTCTGTAATTACATTATTTGTTGCAGCTATTTTTCAAAACTGTGCAGCTCCTTTGAGGAAACACACTGCTTTAACTTAGTAGCTATTCTCTTCTTCTGCCCTGCTGCGATGCTTTTATCGTAATACCCGTCATGTGCTGGCAACCACAATCTTGTGCTCCCAAGAATGGCCCCACAGAAAGGCTAAGATGAATCTTCAGACGGCTCCTTAAATTTATTTCTTTCCTCTCTTGCTATTGTTAGTAAAGCAATAACTCTTTTTTTTAAAAAAAGAAAGAAAAAAAAAGATGTCTTCTTCTTCAATCCTCTTAGAAAGGATGAAGACATAGGGTATGAAAAAGCTTTGCAGGGTGACAGCTTTTTACCACTGAATAATCTACTTCTGTACATGCTAATAGATGGTGCTAGGTTTGATTAACTAATTTTGCAGATGAATATCTAAGTAAATTACTTTTGCAGATTGTTTACAATGATTTCTTCTCTTTAATCTCCTCTTTGAATAGTTTCATACTGATTGTTGTTGTTGCTGCTGCTAAGAATTCATATAAAACCCTGGGGTATATATTTCATAGTAAAATATCTAGTATCGTCTTATACAAGAAAACCCTACCTATCACACACATCTTATTTAAAGTTACATAGTTATACTTTCAAGACTTTTTTTTTCAGAAGTTTCATAGTGATAGAGGAATGCAATTGCCATTTATACTGAGCTAATGGTTGGTTTTAAAAGACACTCAGGTATTTAGGTAGCCAGGTATGCCTGTAAGAGATTTTCAAAGATTAAAAAGACAGATGGTTGTATTTTAATTGCAAACAAACACCCAATTGGCCCAAGATATCTTTGAAAAAATCCTACATGAGCACATGTCTACAGAGATCTGATTCTTTTGCAGACCTACTGCAAGACTGGGACTAGAAATGTAACATTTTCTCTTTCCTCTTTCTTACTTGAAAGTAAAATATTTTTCTTTAAAACAAAATATCTTGTGATGTATTTATGCAAATACTTCTATATCCACATTCCACATAATCAGAAATTTCATCACTCTTTCTCAAGAAATCTCTGTCTTAACCTATACTCTGTACTCATCTCATTGCCCATAGATCACTACTTACTTAACTATTTGCATTTTCAGTAATTTAACATTTCCTAGACGCTTGCCTTTAAAAGATGAACTTCATACAGCGTCCATGTTCTGTGTTTCCTTGCCTCAGCTGCGCAAACCTGTCTGGACAGCCTAACTTACACATTTGCTGGCAAACCACTACAGTGCTGCTAATGCTCAAAACACCAGCTATCCTATTATCCCCTCTCTGAAACTGTACATGAGTGTTTCCACATATTCCTGAATCACATTAATTTCCAAGTCTTCACCTTTAAGTACATCATAACATTTCTCTCAATTACATGGTTTCATTTCCTCTCTGCTTCTCAGTTCACCTGCCTCTAACCTCTCTCCCTTTTTTAATCGCTTAGCTCTTTCTGCACCCTCACCCCAACACAGGCTCTCTGTTTGTCTGCCAATGCAGTAGCCCTCCTCTTAACACCAATCTAGCATATAATTACCTGACAGCAATTTATCAGGAGTGGGCAGAGGCTACATGGGTGTCCTCTCCAACCACTCACACATGCAAAGACAAATAATTGATTCTGAAGCCCCACAGATGTTTTTAAACAACAGACATCAACTTCTGCTTTATCCCATACCACTATGGAAGGAGATGAGAAGGAGAGGAAGAGTATGCCAGCTGTATTGCCTCTGAGGAGGAGAAATGAGTAACACACAGCTCAGTTCCACTTACCGGTTCCTATTGCTAGAAATCCAATCCGAGATTAATGTTGCAGCCTGCTGGTGACAGTGTTTGTTACCGAAGCTGCAGGCCAACATGATGACTTCCCGACGCAACTCTCTGCCCAAATTAAAGAAAGAAATGAAACTGATTAATGAATGTGTTTGAGTATTTGCCAAGAGCTATTTCTTATAACAGTGGAAGCAACTGATAGTCAGGCAACATATCAAAGAGAATCCAGCTATACAAATTTCAGTGTCAATTTAACACCTATAGCTCCTGCAACAACTGAAGAAAGGTCGTGGATTAAAACCAGCCCCCATTTACAGTTATACATGCTTTTTGACCTCCATGGTCACATGAGTCTAAGTTCTTAAATATCCAGTGCAGTAAAATATTAAATTAAGGCTTAGGAAATCATGTTCTTCAAAGTCAGTAAAGAAGGCTTAATCTCACAGCACCTTGCTCTCTCCCTCTAACTCAGAAAAACAGAAAGACAACAGAGCTAGGAAAGTATGACACGGTGAAGATGAAACCACATTCTAGGAGAGTGCATTTTTACAACTATGTCCTGCAAAGACACAATAAAAAAAGTAATATAACAGTACTCATGTTGGTACGATGTTTGAACGAGCGATTTGTTTAAATTATTCGTTGGCCATCCAAGCTTGAGATACATCGATGCAACTTGTCTTAAAATATACTCCTAAGGGAAAAAAGAAAAATATGTTTTCTGTTAGCATTTACTTTTTATTTGAAATTGAAATATTACTGGTTGTTTAGGTTTTATCTGTCTTTTTACCCTCAAAAAATGCTCAACTTCACAAAGATTTTTATTTGCATTTAGCAAAGTAACATGTTCACTTACATCCCTCCTTCACTACTATAGTGAGAAGCAATCTGTAGAACAGCTATTTCATTTAGATGCCTAGCACAAGAAAAATTATTGTTATAAAACCCATCCATTTACAAAGTTTCTTAGCTGCTTTTTTGAACTCACAACATGCAGCTTAAAAGCTGCAAGAGTGTCATAAGCTTAATTTCTACTCCATGGCAAATTTTGACTTCACTGTGTATGTTCACTTTTAGAGGATTTTTTTTTTAATCTCTATAGCCATGGAAAAAAAATTACGTAAATATAGTCAAATGACTCAGAATACAGAACAATGTGGAGGCAAATAAGCTTTGTACATCTAATGACACCATGCTTTAAGCTCAGGTTCTTAGTGTACTTGAAGAACAAAACAAGGCCAGGACCGATTTTAATTACTTTTACAGAGGAGACATAGCTAAATTTTCTGACCAGTGGTGTAGAAAACCACTGTCACTGTATTCAGCATAATCCTTTGTTAGTGGAATTCACCAACTTGAAAAAGAGAACTGCCACATAAAGAAATGCATAGGAGAGCATCTATTTTATTATTGTGGATGCATGGGTATGTATATATGATGTCAAAACAAAAGGAGACTCATAGTGCAGCTTTCTCTTGCAGATAAGTTATTCTGTGACAAAAAAGACTTTTTATTTCCTCTGCTTTCACCTCTGCTTTCAAAGCTCTCATCAGCAGTGATAAAACACAACCCAGCCGTGAATTTTACTGGTTTTATTTATTTGAATTGTGGTTATTTTACACATGTTTATAACTGAGATAGCAATGGAAGACTCCTAAGAATTTTTCTGCACAGTTAACAATAGGTTAAATATGCAAATTATTTCAACATCATCTTATATTATGGCTCTGGTTTGCACGTGGGCCTACACTGTGGCTTCAGAAAGAATTTCAGTGTGTTTATCCGTAGTATATTTTCTACAAAAATAATTTTTCATGTCAGTAGGTAGTGTGTATGTATGTATATATAGAGACATGTATGTACTTTTAGATATATACATCCATCCAGACACCTCTAACTTTCTGCTCTCTAAGCATGTGTGCCTGTGGACAAACACAAACTACTATATGTTTAAGAAGAAAAAAGATTCTTTAAGCATTTCATGCTTTAAAGAGTTCCTTCATTTGAAGGCTTTACAAAACTACATTAAATTACTGCATGTTGGCTGTATATTACTGTATACATTATATATTATTATACATATGAATAAAAACCTCAAAAATTCATAATTGTCACTGGCTGCAATCAAATCCTGCGTACTTCATAAAACATGCTTCAGTGTAGCTATTGTGGGTTTTTCTTTTTAATTTCAGGTAAAATGTTATAATGTTTGTCATGTCTATCTAAATTATCTACTGGTAGCTGCTACTGCTGTCCCTTTGGTCTCAATTATGAATGGGCTTTTGATTCAATGGTGATCTAATCCTTGTTAATTAAGGTAATTGTATTAAATTCATCGTGGCTTTTTGGATGAAATAATGACTACAAATCTTTCCTTCAGTCACACATGTCCTGTTAAATTGTGCCTGTATTTGGTGTCCTTGCTGAGTTTGAAAATCAATCTAAATATTACTGTCAGACTCCTCAAAACAGAAAGTCTGGAAATAGATCATTCCAGCTCTTTTAAGTGAACTACTGTACTTGTCATAATATTTTATAGGAAAGATTATTGCCTTTAGTTCTACTAATCATATCTGCCTCAAACAACAGTTATCAATGTTCAAATGCAAATGAACCAAAGCTTGACAATTGCTATATTTAAATAAAGAATAATTAGGAAGAAAGCTGAACCTGACTAGGGAATAGTTAAGGCAGGCAGGCAGGCAGGCAGGCAGGCAGGCAGGCAGGAAGGAAGGAAGGAAGGAAGGAAGGAAGGAAGGAAGGAAGGAAGGAAGGAAGGAAGATTGTATCTCTTACATTGAAAATGTTGTAGTTTTCTGTGCGATCCAGCAATTTGTCGAGAGGATAGAGAGCTCGGCTGGCAGCATGCCAAGGCAGAAAATCCTTCTCTTCTGAAAGGTATCTGATTATCTCCAAAGGAATATTCTGAGGCAAATAACCAGCTCTGCACAATAAAAGAAGTTAGTATTAAATTGCTTTTGCAGAAGTCACATAATGAGGCAAAAATTACCATTTTTTTTCCAAATGAAGTTAAAAGGCATAAAAACATGATAAACTCATCACACTATAAAATGGCCAGCTTATAACAGCAACTCACAGTGTCTCACAACGCTTGTGTAAGCATACTTACTGGATGAAGGCAGGCATGAATACACATGGAACAAAACTAGACAAGCTATCCCTACTTTATATGGATTTCTGTGTCTATAAAAGGCATGAATAATGAAGTAATTGACCAAGCAAAAACAAAAAGAAGGTGTTGCTTAGCTAGTTTGTAAGACAGAAAGCTGTCTGCCTTAAATCAACAACCCAAAGCCTTTTGCTTCAGAATACATTTCTACTGGCCTTTGACAACTGGGGAGAACTCATGGTGAAGAAGTATCTTCAGTTTCATAGTCCCCACTGTTTTCTCTCTCTTTTAAAGCTGCCTTGTCTTCTGTGGACCTTAGACCACTTTGGAATGACTTATTTTATTAAAGTGGCATTCAGTGACATCACTTTGGCTACAGGATGCTCCAGAATTTTCCACATAAACTATGTTTTTCTCAGGTGTTTATAAGTCCATTATGTAGAATTTTGTCTCATTCTTCTACAGTCATAAAAGAAAGAGTTTAGGTGAAGTTCAAGGAGGCTTTTTAAATGAATAGCTTTACAAAGAAACTGCAATACAGGCACAGGTACTTGAAAGCTGGTTTTTAAAACTGAGGTCAGGAATCATCAAGCTTTAGGATTTATTCGCGTTTTCTTTTTCAGAACAGCATTTTTTTCTTAACTATACAGACTGCAGAAACAAAAGGTAACACTGTAGGTGTGAGCTTTCCAGAAACACACAGGTCTATTCTTCTCCTGATGCATGTGTTTCAATCCCAAAGGAGTTCTCAGCCTGCCTAGAGAAGAGATAATGATTCTGTTTTCATTAAACACTTATAAGTCAGCAAGTCGAATTCCACAAGCTTCCATTTAACATAGGCTACAGTATGATACATTTTCATAGACTATTTTTTTTCATTCTTAGTTGCAAATGTTACCCTTAATTTCTATCACTGTCTGGAGAAGGAATACATACATATAACAAAGAAAATTACACAGGTTATTATGAAAATGAACCCATACCTTCATATTAATATAACTTTTTATCTCATTTATAACACCATATAAAAAACTACTTTACTGAAATATTTGAAATAGATTGTTCTTTCTGGTACTGTCCAAAAAGAGTTTCCTTTCAAGGTGCACCACGTCCATGCAATACATTTTTTATGATCTCTCTTGGAAGTATTACACCCTCTTTCCTTCACGTTCTCAGGACAGAACGGAGTTCACCTAACAGCTTTCAAAAGTATCTATCCCATCTCCTTATGATGATCCACACTCCAGTCTGTTCCATATCATCTTTGTCCACATTTTGTCAGCAAGGCTCCACTCTCAATACCAGTTACAGCACATATTCATGCAAGAAAAACAAGATCACTGGGGGAGCTCACTGTGTCACTCGGGAACTGAGTGCATACAAAACGAGAATGGGGGAGCTCTTAGAGCACTTGGTAGACAGAGTTCAAGGCATCTGAAGACAGAGAAAGTTACTCAGTTTTATAGTTCTTTCTTATTTCTGAAGCAGCTAAATACCATCAAGATGAGTTCTCAGCCTCAGTACTTTGTAAAGACTCTGGCTCCATAAGTAATAGAGCCAGAAGCAAGCTGGATTGACTGCAGTTAAAAGTCCTGGAGATAATGTTAGCAAAGAGGTAAACTAGCTTCGAGTTGCAAATATGTAATTAGTTCCTAATGGGATTTGTGATTATTGTTACTGATAATTTGATTGACATGAGAAAGTATGGAGTAAGGAACAAGAGGAATTGCTCTAGGAAACATGCTGCTTAAGGAATAAACAGATAAATGTTTATTATAACTGTAGTAATGGACATTTATGATCATGCTTCCAAAATTAAATCTCTCCGTGCTAACTGCAAAAGGGAAACCATCACTGCAAAACAAACAGATTATTTCTTTTTTAAGCTTAACTTCCGCATAAAGACATACAAGAAGTGACCTAAGAGAGATCCCTGTCTTTCAGCTTTATTAAATTGTCATTCTTACCTGATGACACTCATCCTGTTCACAACAGAAACTGTTACTCTCATCACTCACTGCTTTTAACTTCCAAATTTATCAACCCATTCAATTCTGCTTGCCTCTTCCCTCATTACCCTCTTTTCCTATTGTTTTCCTAATGGTATATTTCTTCTTGCAAAACCAGATGATGTCAAAGTCTGAGTTTTTCCTCTTTACTCCTAAACATTCTGGGTATGACCCCATAAGAGCTTATGCACAGTATCATAAAAATCAACCCCCACATCAACAGAATCTGTCATAAAAGTAGGGATACAAGTGAAGGGAGGTCCTTGTGGGTTACCTTATCATATAAATGACAACAAATTCAACACTTCAGATCATGATTTTGAGGGAAAGTAGTTATGATTGCTATGCTCAATGTTAAACTTTCTGTCAGTACATGTTGGGCAGATGTGCTTCAAGTACAGCTGTTAGACTGGACCCCTGAGGAAACGTGAGCAGAAATATATCTAAAATCCCCTTACAGTGGCTACTAAGATAAGAACATCTCCCTGGAGAAAACAGAAGTGATTCAAGAACTTTGCCTTGTCAGGATGTTCTTTATATTCTACACTATTTTGTTGTATGGATGCCTACAGAAAACCATGATAGCCCTATTCTTTCACCTTCAGTCACTAAGCAATGTTTATGGACCTCTTTCTCCAAATAGACTGCACTCTATTGCAGACTATTTGCCATTCAATAGTTTCTGTCAAATGGTAGCAATGAGTACATTTATTGTTTTACCTTTTTTGTGTAAAATGTGTTACATAATGTATGTGTTATAAAATATTAAATGTATACTACAGTTTTAAAAGCTTGAAGAATATTTTCATTCACCAAAAAAAAGAAAAAAAAAAGGTCAGGGTAAGGCCAAATACAAAGCTGGTTTTGGCATTCATGTTGAGAAAGTAGGCTGTACAGAGAAGCTCTCACCATATACCAAGAAAAAGATAAACTATGAACCATAAACCAGGTAAAAAGCCCTGAAATCCAGATCACAGATCTAGGACCTATGTGAATTGTTCTGGGAGGTAGCATAACTATTATGATGACCAGGTCAGCAGAACACAGAAATGACAGAAGCTAGCCAAACTAGCATGGATGCATAGTGAGCTATGCTCTAGTACTCTGAATCTTCACAGCAGCTGGTTTGTATTTTAGTACAATCATATTCTTTTACTTTGCACTAAAAGCTTGCCCAGAGCTAAAAGTGACTTCAAGACTCCTCTTTCCAAGGAGATACTGCTTTCAGCAAGACGTATTGGCTCACTTGAACAGTGGCAAAATCTCTCACCAGCCAAGGAGTGCTGGCACACTTCTAGCATTCTCCTTCACCAGCCTGGAAGAACTAGGTTCAAAGATGGTTACACAGGATTTGGTCAGCAAAAGCAAAATGTTTGCATCCACCAAAATAGGAAGGAATGGCCAAAGACTAATTAGTGTCACAGCAATTGTGAGAAACATACAGTACCATCTGGCTAATAACTGCTAATTGAAATCACTTGTGTAATCTATGGAGCACGATAACAACCAAGATGAGCAAAGGAGGCAAAACACAGAATGAGTCTGTTCTTAGTTCCTCTATGAACTCTGATGGACAAACAGACCTGTAGAAATGTTAAACAGAAATGTTTAACAACTGTCATCACAATAACAAGAAAAGTGCCAGGAGCAACATTCCTATCAAAGGGGAAAATGTAAAATAATTTCCTGGTCATATAATTGTTTGGAAATATTTACTCAAAGGCACTGCAGAGTATAATGTAAATTAAACACACAATCTATACATACAGTTTGCTTCATCACTCTCTTACAATGTCATTGGAAGGCCAGTGGCAGAAATTATGTTTTTTCTTGTGTCTTTTTAGCCATCAATCATATTACTATCCTTAAAGTACAGCAAAATTACTATCAGATATTGCCTGCCAAAGTCCAGATGCACAACAGCCAGGGCTAAAAGACAATGTTCTTTTTCAGTTTAGTCACCTCGGAGAAAAACTGAAATATTGTTTGTCATTTGGGAAATAACTGATTATGGGCTATTACTGAAACCAGGTAACAAACATAAGCACTGCAGAAGTATTGTGATGACCAATCTTAATTCTGGTCTAAAACACACTGTTTCTCTAGGTATGTCTCCAATAGCCACCTAAGAATCTTAGAAAGCATATATCTACAACCAGTAAAATTCTGCAGAACAACCTGTGAGTGTCTTGGCAAGTATCTTAACAGATAAAATAGTAAAATCAAACAGTGTTGGACCTAAACAGTGGTTGAATGCATACTGGTGCTCAGGTTAAGCCTTTCTCAAGTGCAGGTTAAAAAGTTTACAATATTTCACCTATAGCATCTGGAATGAAAAGGCTGGAAGCCACCCTAAGAACTCATCTAGCCCAAAGTAGATTCACACCTATGCCATTCGTGACAGACAATTACCTAAGTTTATTTATATAGGCCTCTAGTGCTGGATACCCTAAGAGCATGAGAATTTTGGAACTCTTTTCAGACACATGATAAGAAGAATATTACACAGGTCTTTTGTGCTGTAATCTGTGACCCGCAGGTTGAGGGAGGTGATCCTGCTCTTCTACTCTCTCTGAGACTGCACCAGCAATACAGTGTTCTGGAGGCTTCAAAATAAGACAGATATGGATCTGTTAGAGTGAAGATGATCACAGGGCTGGAGCCCACCTCCTGTGAAGACAGGATGAGAGAGTTGAGGTTGTTCAGTCTGGAGAAGAAAAAGTCTCCGGGGAGACTGGACATCAGCCTTCCAGTACTTAAAGGGGCCTCCAAGAAAGACAGGAGACTTTTTACAGCATGTAGGTAATGGCTTTAAACTGAAAGAGGGTAGATTTAGGAATAAGGTGAGAATGGTACAGCACTGGAACAGGTTGCCCAGAAAGGCTGTAGATGTCCCATCCCTGGAAGTTTTCAAGGCCAGGTTTGATGGGGCTTTGAGCAACCTGGTCTAGTGGAAGGTGTCCCTGCCCATGGCAGAGGTGTTGGAACTAGATGGTCTTTAAGGTCCTTTCCAGCACAAATCACTCTGTGATTCTATGAAATATTCACAGAAGAGTAACAATAGATCTATTTCACCTCCTAAAATGAACTGTTATGTAGCAGTATAAACTATGGACAGCAGGGGTCCCTCCTTATTTTATTCCAGAGTAGAGCATTTTGATTGACATCACAGGTCACACAGAAAGGAAGAGAGTTGAAATAGAGCCTCTACAAGCCATCTCTAAGCCAGCCTTCTCCATACTGAGTTATATATTTATATATATTTATAAGAAAAAGCTATTTTACTGTGAGGGTGAGGGAGCAGTGGAACAGGCTGCCCAGGGAGGGTGTGGAGTCTCCTTCCTTGGAGGTCTTCAGGACACACCTGGACGTGTTCCTATGTGACCTGATCTAAGTGGACCTGCTTCTGTAGGGGGTTTGGACTAGATGATCTCTAAAGGTCCCTTCCAATCCTATCATTTTATGTTTCTATGATTTAAAAATCATGACTACAAAAAACAAATTGAACCAAAAAGATCACATTTAAGACACTTTGTCTTTTTGTCACTTTTTATAGAATCGTCCTTACTCATCAGTTTATCAGCATGTCAATCATTTTGTAGCCACTATTACACATGAGAACTGTAGCATGCTTTAGAAACACAGCATCACATGAGGTTTGGCTTATCATCTGTGTTCCTAATTCCACAGATGCCTGCTGAACTAAAGTGAAGAACAGAAGAATAGTAACACAGAGTAGCAAAGAGATTTGTTTTAGTTATTATATAAATTATCTCTAGACAGAAAACCTAGTCCAGTAAGCTTTTCATGCCTAAAAAGGTTGCTGTCGAACAGTGTTGAAAAGGTGATATCCCGTTTATACAAGGGCAGGCATGGAAAAATATCTTTGAAAAGTTACATAACATATATATCTAATATATACACACCATATAATATCATAAGCATCAACTCTTAGCGAGGCACTATCCTGCTTAAACTGAAGAAATTGCTAGGGTGGCCATTGCTATAAAGAAAAGAGGCAATGAACAGAAAAAGAAAGTACTAAATATGGTAATGAAATATCCCTCACAAAGAATTACCACTAAAAATCTCATAGCAGTCAGAAATGATATTTAAATTGCACAAGTTTTTAATAAGTTAGATAAAAGCAGAAGATCTAACTTGTATTATGAAACATCAGTGTGTATTCAGCTGCATTCTGACCTTGATTTGTTCTTTACACCAAGCTGCTGAACTTATGGACAGATCCCAGCACATTCATTTTCCCCTTAGGGACAAAGTACCAAATGGTAGTGTAATTGCCAAGGGAAAATTATTACTCTGTTCTGTATTATTTCTATCATAAATCCAGCACCAGTCAAACAGACTCTGTCACAAAAATGACAGGGTTGCCGTACAGTGATGAGAGTCCCACATACAAGTGCACCATAAATCCCTTAGTCCCACCACCCAACAAAGTCATTATAAGTCATGTGTTTAAATCAAAATTAGAAAATCCAAGCTGGCAGCAAATTGGTCTGCATTGTTGAAACAACGGAAATGAAGTGATTTACTTGCTGCTGGTTTAAAACACCCTGTATCATCTGTTTCTTACCAAATATGTAAAACATTACTATCTTTTTGCCTGGATAACTTTGTAAGGGGAAAATGCAGCTCTTCAGAACATGGATGTGCAACTCAGATTCACTTCAGTTCTGTGTCCGTGCATGTGCCATATATAAATGATTAAGCTATACTTATTAAGCCATAAATGGACAGTTTAAAATAAGTTAGGATTAGAATCGATTAGAATGATTCACAGTGAAACCTGGTGACAATGAACAGTCACATTTAAGTGTATTTGGCTTTTTCTAACCCTATTCATTTATTCTGGACATTCTAAGGACTGGTGCCTTCACTGAGGTATTCAGGATATTCCTTCCCACAGTGCTTTAACAGCAGTTCTTTGGTAGCTGAGTAAAAACATGTTGAACTCTGACACAATAAAAACTTTGATCAAGGTGACCCACACACCAGGGAAACTAACTCTTGTAGTCACAGATTTCACCTTCAACTCCTGCAAATCAAAGGAAATCAAAGATTAAAAACTTATGATGACTGGGATCCATGTTCAATACAGGAAGCTGGGAAAATAATATTTTATCACAGAATACTAATGGGTAAGCTGTAAAATAGGCCTCGTGATCTCCAGTATCAAAGAATGATCTACATCATCTTCAGCTCCAAGGGCTGGGCTGAATTAGGACCAGATAAGAATCCTGCTCTTCTAAGACATCCAAAGTGACTTAATGGAGGCATTATGATTTCTACTAGCTATGGACTTCCACGTAACAGGACAGGAATACACATCTGATCTTTGATAAATATGACAGCAGCATTTGGTTTAGAAGCTAATTTTAAGTACTAAATATAATCAGCATTCGATATCTCCAACATCAAGCGATTCAGAGTATGACCATTTTAAGTGAAGCCTGCCTATTATTATGTTTTCTTCCATGCAAAATATTTAAGGACACTTCAAGTGACGTTCAACTCCACACAAGAGCATCTTAAGTATCCTACAAAGAATAGTTCGAATTCCGTGTAATTATCAGTGTATCACGTGGCATAAATTATCTTGCACTGTTTTAGAGTTGCCACGTATAAGTAAAGGCTAATATCAATTTGAATTAATCACCTTTGTTGAAAGCAGGAAAAAACCCTCAAACTTAAAAACCCTGTGATTGTGAAAATGCAACAAAAATTCCTTCTGAACCGGAGTTCAGTATCTCTCTTTCCCTCTTCTTCCCTATATTAAAAAAAAAAAAAAAGAGCAGTGCAAGATGAAAAGGAATAAT
This sequence comes from Colius striatus, assembly GCF_028858725.1. Classification (NCBI taxonomy): domain Eukaryota; kingdom Metazoa; phylum Chordata; class Aves; order Coliiformes; family Coliidae; genus Colius; species Colius striatus. The sequence continues at coordinate 168,531,098 of NC_084759.1, forward strand.
CTTACCACCAAAAAATTAAGACTATGCAGTAATTTAGGCATGTCAAGTTTTTCATCATCATCTTGAAACCCTGATTTTTGAGGTTTGCAATTCATACATTGAAATTAACTAACGAAATGTGAATGTATTTCAGGGGCTAATAGAAGCTTATTTCAGATATTATTAAATGTATTATTTACTTTCTTTCTTGATGATATTGTTGGGAAAAGTAGAATGGAACAGTCTTTCTATTCTTTATATTATCAATGGGCAATGGTATCTATGAGAGCATGTTTGAGCAAATTCAAAATTGAGTTAGTTTATATAGATGCACAATACTTTTACATCTCTCTCTTCTTGTTCTACAATGTTTACAATTTGCATATCAATCAGTCAAGTGAAATATGTGTTTAAAAACTGGAAACTTTATTTGGAAAGCACAGAAGCCTGATCTTGAACATACACATAAAATCTTGTGTTTGTTTGCCAGTAAACAGGCAAGTCCAAAAAGTAGGATCATTTCTGAGAAGAAATGGTGTGGTCTGGTCAAAACAGCAGTCAAAGTAGTCAGTAGCATAGGGTGACAGATCATTTTGTTTATGCTGATGAAGCACCTGCATTGTTCTTTCTAGGTATAAAAGTTGATTCTTGCTTTTTATTCATACACCATTTGTTGATGTTGGGAAAGGACAGGGTGTTTAGAGTAACACTTACAGCCTCTCTGGGTGGCTCATAGTTACTAGCTTGACCAAGGCAGCATCAGGGTCTTTTGTTCTCCATACTAGTTCTGAAAGACCCTCAGAAACAAATATAATGGAGTTCCAGGATAAGGGTAAGGAGGAAAAAAACCCCTGTTATAGTGAGAGGACAGGTGAGGGAGGTGGCCAGGCACCTGCAGGAAAGAATGATAAAAGCACAGGGAAGAGGTGTATGCTAGGTAAAACAGGACAGGGTCTTCCAGAGTGGCATAGGTTGTGAGGCTGCATGAAGACTACCCCCTGCCCCACCAACACACAGATTCCTGAAGCCATATTTGCACCTCTCAGACACTTTTCCAATATTCAAAGTTGCTCAGAAGTCTTCAGTAAGCTCCACTCATGCCATTCTCCACCTCTTGTTTAACCTCAAACCCCAAGTAAAATGTTCTTTTGAAGTGTAATTCAGACCTGGTTTAATTAACATTCCTGAAACAAATTTCAGACTGTTCTCCTCCCGTCATTAAACAGTAGTCTCTGGCATCTGCACTGCAACATGGGTATATCCACATCAAGCTTAAAAGACAATGGACTAACAACCATCAGCTGAAAATAATTCCTTCACTCTCTTGAAATCAGAGTCATGTTTTCCAGAACAGTTTACTTTGGGTTCAGCTAAGAATACAGTTACTATAATTTAAAGGAAGAAACAATTACTGCTATGATAACTCTGAAGTACCAGAAATAATTGAAGCACAGGCAAATTTTGTGGGGATGTGGTTTATCATCACCTACTTCTACAGTATAGATGTATACCAGATCAAGAATAAACTCATGCAATAAAACACTCTGCAGAGAACTCAGATCTACAGTTTCTCTTTATGTGTGCTGAAGAGTCTTCTCCAACTTCCTCCCTGGCTCTTAGCATGTTTTTGTCTTGTCCAGGATGCTCTCACAGCATCAACACTTCCCTGGCATGTGCTGTACAATTTGTTTTACTGCTCTTAGCTACATAACATGATTAGATGCACATAAGAGACAGTACAAAAACAGAATTTGTTTTTAGTGTGCTTAGTCTCAAGAATCGTTATGATTCTTCTTGCACAAACATATGCAAACATTAGCTGAAATGTGTATCTCCACGTAAAGCAGTTATCAAGGCTATGATGTGCCACAGAACATATGGACTGACACACAGCATATGGAATTAATTATAGCTACCTTAAAATATTTGTAGCTTTCTCTCTTCTCTAAAAATGGCGCAGCTGCTCTTGCACGTTGAGACAGTATGTCAAAGAAAGTCCAGCAACTTTTGTAGGAAGCCACATCTAAATCACTTGCTGGTGAGTCATCACCAAAATTTGCCTGTCAGTGAAAGACAGTTACTGTGGAATCTGCAGAAGTAATTTAGATGAGGCTTCATTTATTAAAATAGCAAATCTATACCACTATTAATCAAGCATAATACAAACTATCGATCTAATATCACTCCCTTAGCCAGTACTCAGAGGCATCAATTAAGGGAAATGCTCAACATACCTGTTGTTTGCCTTTGTGTTGAACTATCAGCAAATGCAATCAGGAATAATAAAGAAGGCTGAAGTTAAACTACAGTTAACTAATTTAAATGGACCCTATATAATTGTTTATGAATACTCAAGCAAAACAAGGTCAACAACCCTCGAGGTAGCTGTTGAAATTTTGAAACATTTTGAAGTATATTAATTGGGCTAGATGAGAACTTCCACTTATTATCCAGCCCCAGAATTTAAATAGACCCTCAAATGCCCTGACTTTTCCTGATTTTACACTGAACAGGACTTTTGAAGTAACACAAACAAGTATAACATGAAATCAATTAGCCCAGATATGCTGGAAGACTTCAAATGCAACAATACATGAAATCTCAGTCTCTGGAGAAGGAAAACAATAATGAAGACCACTTGAATTCCATAGTTTAGTGTCATTATGCACGTATTTCCATGAGAAACTTGATGGAAACATTCTTCCAATTCACCAGCAATCATTCTGGATTTTATATGGAAGAATATAAACTAGAGGTTTAGTTGCAAGGTAACTCAGTTTTGAGAAATAAGATCAGCTAATCATTAGAGGGGATGGTCCTGCCTCAGGTAGCTGAATGGCAAGGTGCTTTTGCCTGGGTGGCAATACTCCATATCCAGGAATTTACTTTAAAGAATAAGGAGAGGGTTGGCTTTGATTTATTTTTGTATTTTTTTAAAAGAAAAAAAAATAAATGAAAGGGTCCTAAAGACACATTTTTCCAGACTCCAAAAGTTACATTTGGTTTACTGAGAATTACTTTTAAAATTAATTTCTCTTTTTAAGTTGGTGAGAAGGTGACCCAGAGTAAGTACTATCTTACTTCAGAATTTTACTTCTGGAATCAACCTTGGAGTCAAATGTAACAGCTGTTAAAGATAAATCTGTGTCAATGCAGAAAATCTAGATTTACATATCAAAAGGCAGGTTGGCACTGTCTTTTTCCTTACCCTTAGACTTTGCTTTTCTAGAGTCAGCAGAACTCATGGCTTGGAAAGAAATAAGACAAGAAGAACTGATTAGTGGCAGGAAAACCATCATCATGAGTCATCATATATTTGCACCACATTCCTGGTTTTGGCCTGATGAATGAAATTCTGAGGGGAACTCTCATGAAGGCCACCTGCAGCAGAGAAGTCACTGTGTTCACAGATGATTCTGAAGGTGCATCTTTTTGTTGTTGCTCATTTCTGACATGGCTCCCCTTACATGTGAAGTCTCTGGCAGCAGGTTTTTCTGGCCTAAAAAAACTTCATCTGAAGACGTTCTCCCCCTAATCTGTGAAAGGAAATGGACAGCACTCCAACGTATCCCTCTATCCCTGGAGCAGAAGAACAATTATTTAACAACACCACTTCATGCATTCTCGTGAATTCAGTAAATCAAATTTTTCTGATAAATACTAAAGAAATACTGCTAAGAAATATGCAAAAACTACTTTCAAGTTTTGTCTTTGGCATTTGTTAATGTGTAACCAAACACATTAGCTAGTGAGTGTCATCAGTATGAGATACACATTAGGTTTCAAGAGACAAAACTCATGAATTCTTCCAGAACTGGAAAGAACAATAACTATTTTAGATGAAAGTAAAATAGGTATCCACAGTCATGCCTGATCAACACTGATCAATACTGAATACAAACCAGACCTACTTCTTTGACATAGTATTGGATAAAGTCAACCAGTTTAATGAGGGGAAGTGAATATGAAGATTCAGAGCCCAGCAAGGGAGAACTAGGAGTGACACAACACTCCTGCCATTTGGAGGGTAATTTATTTTATCATAAACAGCTTTGAGAACTCAAGTGTATGTTTCTCTCTATTAACGTTAGTGCGCTGCAAAGCCTCAAACTCAGATTTACAGGCCTACCTTTGGGATGCCTAAAGTGGGAGGCATCCCATCTCATATACTCACTAACTGATCCCATATCTTAAGGAAAGAGAAAGACAGGAGAAGTTGACGTGACAGTATTACTCATATTCTCAAGAAACAGTAGGATCTTTGTTATTTCCTGTGACACTACTTATTGAGCTATGTAAACTGCCCTTTGCTCAGTTTAAGATTAGAAGAGAACTGCAGCTCGATTTGTCTTCTTTCAGCCTCTCAATCAAGACGTCCCATTCATTATAATCAACATATTTTCAAATTGTACTGAAATTTCATACAAAACATCCACAAAAGATAAGGAATCTTAAAGAAGGTAAGAGAGAGTGCCAAGGTGCTACTCTTACTGAAGAATTAGAGCATGTATTTCTATAAGCTATGTTACTGCCAAGGCTACAGCTCTCCAGATCCTCAGTGTGCGTGCATGTACTGCAGCTGAGAACAGCTTAAAAATCTGAAAAACAAACAAGCTTGCAAGAATTCAGACACAGTGGGCAAGCTGTAGCTTTCTTTTATTGTTACTATTCAACTCAACTCTGCTTGATTAATTTTAAGACCAAGAAGGAAGAAGAAGGAATACTTTCAATATAAAATGGGTAAAACTTTAAGACATTAAAGTTATAGAGCTTAAAATATTCCTTGGAAGTATCTATTCATTTGTGTTGTTTATTTTTGAGAAATCATTATGCAGCACAGTAAAAGAATAACAAGCACTTTGAAGCAATGAAATCAAACACACCTTTCCTCAAAAACAAAATAAAATGTGGAGTTCTAAAATAATTTATATGAGTGACTTTTTTTCACCTTTCTCCACATCTAAATATTGTTAAATTTTACTAAACATAAGATCTGCATTTATTCCATAAATGAAATCAATTATCAGTAAAACTACATAAAAATATCATATTGGAACATACTATATCAGGACAGCAGAAAAATTGTCAAAACCTTCTAGTGCGAAATGGACATTAGCTGTATCAAGTCCAACAACACACTGGGGAGTACTCCAGTTGTTTCTAAGAAGAATGGGGCATTTTGAAGAAATAGTCTCTTCAGTACAGTAAAAAAAACCCCTGTTTATTATGTTAGATTTTGTTTTAAAAAAAGACCAGCATGAATTTAGGAAGCTATGTTTTCATTTTTTGCATTATTTTTCCACTGAAAATAATAGCTAGGGATTAAAAAATAAGTATGCGTTCAACATTTCTCTCTCTCAAAATGTGTATGTTTATAGTTGCAGATAACACAACACATTGGTGCAACTATGGGCCACAACCGAGGACTGAATTACTTTTAAAAACAGTCAGTCTGCTCAGAAGTCAGGTCTAAACTACCAATTACTTCCTCTATGCATGGTCAATAAGGTTACTCATCTTTTCTCATGTCACAGTCAGAGACAATTGTATGTATTTCATTTCTCCATCACATAACATTACATGGGCAGAGAGAAACACATGCTGTGCATAGGAGATGAGACTGAACCAGCACTGCATCCACAAGGCAGATAACCTCCAAATCACAGTACTACTCCATAAGAAACTGAAATGGCTTTCTGCACTGCACCTCAAAGCCAGAGAGGGGAAAGCTAAGATGCTGTTAGTGTTTTTCTGAAAACTAACTTTTTGAGGAAATGGAAAGCATCTTCATGATTCTGATAGGCCTGGGAGCTTGTTTTAGGAACACTGCTGTGTCCTGCCAGAGAAGCAGGGGCAGCTGCACTGCACCACTGCAACAGCATGCAACTGACTCCGCATTGCTTGTCCCAGCCAGAGCTTTTCCATCTGCTCTTGTACTCTGAGAGGTTCAGGCACTCTGCCATCAAGGTCTGCTTTCAACACACTCCTCTTCTGACAGTCTCTTAATGCCTCTCAAGTCGTACTCGTGATAAAGGAACAGAGCAATGATTGGGCATATTCCTGTATTTCTTTGTCTGGGAGAGGGGAAATGAAAACAAAAAGAATACCAAACTCTTCTTAAAAAGGTATCAGATAGCCAATTAGACCAATTTCAGTATCACTACAAATATTTGAGTTTCTTTTTAATAGGAGAGATGATAGAAGAATAGGGAAAAAAAAAAAAAGATCAACAACAAGTATACCCTATATGGCAAATGTAGCCAGGTCCACTTATTGCCACTCTTGAAATACAGACTATTAACCTACTGTTCACAAACATGCAGGTCTTTCTTCCACCCAGACTGGCTTGCAAAGCATGAACTCAAGGTAATACTACTAATAGCAGTCTGTGCAGAGATTGTAAAGAAAAGAGAATCTAGCTATATATGTCTTTTGGAAGAATATTTCCTCGTAAGTAATACCCATGGTATGCACATGTGTATACACTGTAAATATTTAGCTCAACTACTTTTGTCCATGGTACATGTTTAGAAAATGCAGCAGTAGCCCACTGCAGCTCATTGCTAACAAAAGAAAGTCAAGTTTTCAGAATATGAAATCTTGTGAAAGACTTCACAACACTCTAGCACAGCTACCTCCAAAAAAACATCAGGGTCCAGTATCACCATAAAACTGCTTTGGAAAGTAAGTGGGGAATGCATTACTCATCTAATCTACGTGTTTTTTACATAGACAAGATTTCGTGAGAGGATGCAAGTTGGGCCTTTCTTTAATCAAGACTTTCTCATTATGCTTCATGAATAGGACATCCCTGAGCACTGGTTGAGAACTCACTGAGAAGAAAAACACTTACCTACAAGAATAGGCTTCCAAAACAGCTCTTTTCAGTGTCTAGATCTTCAGAGAAGTCTAGACACATATTACTGTATGTAGTGCACAGAAAAACAAGAAAGTGCCTGTGTAACTGCCCGCTACTTCTCTAAGCCAAAACCAAACAAAATTAGAACAGAATGTTACATTGCTGATCATTTAGCAGTTCTTCTAACAGTCCAAATATTTCAGAATACTCTGCCATATTCTATTAGCCAAAGAGTATACAAATCATGGTCCACTGAAGTCTGAAGTGATGATCTATTTCCAGTCCTTAACTGTTGCCAAAGGGAAGATGTCGCAAGGAAATAATGAAGGGCAGTGCAAAGAGCAAATGGATACTCCTTCTCTCCTGTGATGCCTCCTTTTCTACTATATCTATGGACTGTTAAGTATGGACTAATCACTAGTTTATATCATATATTCAGTCCACCATTGGCAGCACGAACAGAGCGGCAGGGTACAAAACTGTGTTTTACTGCAGTGATGCTGGAACATCACCAAGCCATAATTTCTGTGTGACACCATACCTGAATCTCAAACATCTCCGGTGACCATTTGTAGTGAAATGCACCTCAGTACTGCCAATTCTTGCAAGCCTCTGCTCAAATATGGCTATAAATATGCTATCAAACAGAAAAGCCAGTAGTATCAGGCCTTTTCACACTGCTTTTGACATCACAGTGTTTTACTGATGCAATGTTCCCAGGTACCTCAAGAATCAAAAGTTTGAAATGTTTCACTGCTGCTTTCCCCTCATTTTATACTTTCACTAGAAACATGCTGAACATCTTGATTTCAAAATGGAGACAATTCTGTTGCCTTAATTCATAAAGAAGGCTAACCATCACTATATGTGTTAATTATTAACTCTGATCATAGTAATACACAAAATGTTGTCTAAATTCCAGCAACGCTCAACAGAACTCTGATTTTTTATTCTGCATGAAAAGTATCATGTAGAAAAGAGTCTTTTCTAGCAGATTACAAGAAAATTAAGGTATTGGAAAATGATATAACAGCACAAGTCTAGCAAAAAAAATTACTGAAGCTTGAAGGTGCCTTCCATCACATATTAAATACAGCACAAGGGTCAGTTATTAAAAAAAATGAGAGATGAACATAAGGGAGAAACAGAAGAAAAGAACCTCATTCATTAGAGAAAGAGGAAATAGATGATTTATCTCCAAAGTGTTAAATTGAACTTGCTCCAAAATTGATCAGACCTCTCCACACTCGGAAATACCCTATGGCAACTATTGATCAAAAGCCGTGAATGTGCTACAGACCATGCTTATGTGCCGTATGAAAAAAAAAAAAAAGACAGGAAATGAACTAAAGTGTGTTTAAAACACATTTAACTTTGAAACACACTCAACTGCTGAGTTAATGATTGTGTGAGTTATTGCAGCAATGTGTCTGAGGATAGATTATCTTCAGGAAAACATACCTGGCTAGGTTGAATGCATCATCGATCAAGCCTGCTCGATTACTGACAGAGATAACCTGTGAGGAGCAAGCACAAAAATTGAACCATTTAGAGTGATGAAACAACAAAGGTTCACCTATCAAAGGAGATCTTAGGGATGAGAAGAAGAGCTTACCTCATGGTTCCTTGTTAGCTGATTAATAATCAGTCTCCAATTCCTAATATCATAATTAACTCTAAAGTAGCCCGTCTGGTTGATGTTCCCCAGCAACCAACTTGCCTCTTCCAAAGCAGGAATTCTGTGGTGTTCTGGAAACAAAGAACAAGATGGGAAGGGGATTTGGTTTTAAATGTAAAAATTCTAAACACATAGCTGTTAAAATATCTCCTTCTTCAAATGGCCATTAAGACAGTAAAATTAACTCAAAAGACTAACAAAAACTTTGTGCTTGATTAAATATTTCCTTTATTTGTTCTGATATAGAGAGACATCAGCTGACATTCCTACAAGGACCTTTTACCCACATAGAATTCTAAAGGTGGGTTTTTTCTCCAGCAAATAGTATTTATATGGGAGGTGCCCACTTTAAGTCTGGTACCCCACTTCTGGCTAATGCTAAAACAGCTTTATCTAACCATATCTCAAATAATTGAATGGATGTGCTACAGAGAGAGAAGACTAAACTTGTGATTAAAAAAAACAAAACAAAACAAACATTCTTCAGTGTTTCTGCATGTAGTTGATGAAGCTTTTACACTGGATTTTAAATTAAAGTACTTCCAGTTGTACAGCTTCTAGCTACAAACCATGGAGAGGCTCCCCTTTAGAGCTATGCCAATTAACCTTATATCACCTAACCTGTTCTTCCTCTTTCCCCTCTTTTTAAGTAATCACTTTGGGGCTGAAAGTCTAAATTCATTACAGTGTTTGCATAATCAGGCAATTCGCAACGATTTGCAGGGCTAGGGACTTCAACAATGAAAACACCCTGAACTCAGAGTACACTTTTCCCTGTGGAAAGAATCATCATGAGATGAAGCCTCAGGCTTCTACATCACTTGAAGAAGCTTTCAATTTAGTAAATCATTCTGACAAAATTGATCATGAATTGGAACTCACTAAAAATTCAGCCATGTTTTTTTCTACTATAATTAGTTTGTACACTGTTTACAAAAGGAACACCCTTCTCATGCATTTTTAAACGAAAAAAAGAAATACAGAAAAATTGTTTTAAATTTAATTCCATGAAGGAATTGTTGGGTGTCCTTGAATTCCCTGAAAGTAATAAATGGGGAAAAAAGTTAACAACACAGTCTTAACAATGCACATATACTACCTAGTACCTAGACTTACTAAAGAAATTTGTTTCAGCCTTTCTTATGAAAAAAGTAATTTCTGAGGAAATAATAGATGACTAGGAGTACAGGTGCTTCTCCTTTGACTAAATATCTCTAGATAACACACAAATAACTATCATTTTAAGGTGCAAAAAAATACAAAGAGCAGCAAGGCCCCAGTCCTAAAAACACCTAATTATATGCTTAACTTTAAATTCATGGCGTTGCATTATACATGTGAATTCAGTAAAAAGCTGCAGGATTAAAAAACAAAGACCTCTTGTTAGTTTTGACATCATGAAAATACCTTAAAAATACACTTCTTAGAAATATTAAGACCAGAGTAATTCAGTTGTTGTCTATTCAATTGCTATTTCTCTTTTAGGGTTTGTCTAGCTGATTTGCACCAATTCAATTTAATTACTCTATATAAACAATTGAGAAAAAAATACAGACTCCTGGTTTTAGTTAAAAATTTGATTACATCCATTTAGCTACCTGTGATAAAGTGTCAAGCAGACATATTATTTGGGAGTCAACGTACCCTGCAGAAATGGGACTAAGCAAGAAGTCCTACAATTCTGGGGACTTCCCAGGCAGTCATACTGTCAAAGCACCTAAACTGCTTTTGCATGCAATCTGTTTTTGAACAAGTTTTTAACACCAGGTCTTCTGTTTAAATCATTCTGACCTGAAGTCAGAATCTCCCACTTGCTCCAGTCTACTTAGAGAAGACTTGAATCCTGGTTCCCATGTAAATCACTGAATCTTATACAAAGAAAAATGTTACTGTAGAAAGACAGTAAAAGGCTGTAACAATTTACAGCATAGTATCAAAGGCATTTTTTTGGAACAGATTTGGATCAAATATCTGCTATAAATGGGAAGAGAATGAATTTGAATCTGTATCTACCCCATTTTATTTTATCCATTGTGGTGCTGTGGGGTTTGGGAGGTTTTTGATATTCTTTACCAACCTGGTGGTGGTTTTAGGAACAACAGCCACCACTTCTACATCTAGGAGAAACTGCTGAGGGAAATGAAATGACTTAAGAGTTTCTCTGGATCTTCAGGGGCATATTGTCATGTGAGGTTAGGAGCAGGCTGCTCATAACTGGCAAAATATCCTACCACCTTAATGGAGTACGACTTTCTACCCATGCTTTTCTGTTGCAAAGAAGCTACTGGGCAATCCCTGCACCTCTATGATACTTAAAAACAAACCAAACGGGCTGTGAGTGCAGCACATTAAGCAATATCTGAGTAAATAAATATTTTACATGGAAATTTTCAAAATAAGATGAAACAAACTACATCTTTTTATTCTTGTTTGAGTATTTTTATTAAATTTTTATCTCCAAATTGAGGAAATCAGTTATGCTTTAATAGAGTACTGAATGATACTTGCCAGTCAAATATGACGAGTTCAAAATAACCTATTTCACAAGTAACAGCTGTGCAACGCCCCCAACACATATTGCTTTAATGGAGAATAGTATCTTTTCAAAGCTCAATGGCATCATTGCTGTTTTGGTCAGTTTAAATCCAACCATAATCCCTTGCTATTATTTTTCGATAAGACTACTCATGTGCTGACCTTCTCCTGAAATACAGGACAGGAATCTTTCATGCCTTTCCAGCTCAAATAAGCAGGTGGTTATTTTAGGAGACTGCCTAATGCATGTGCTACACATAGTTCTATATAATTTACTGGAATTTAATGTTTGAGTCTATCAATTCTTATGCTTTCCTACAAAAGAAATTCTTTCTTTTGGTGATTACAGCGCTGAAAATTTCTATACACCTGGACAATTTCTCCACTTACCACAAACACATTTATTAGTTTCCTGTTAAAAGTGTTATAGTTAGGGAAAAGGTAGTCATTCAGTGTTAAACCCTATATTAAACTATTCATGACTTTCTAAGCAACAATAAAGATTTCATTTGGGAAGACATCTGTCTTTGATGGCTTTAGTTCACCTCTTAAAATTCAATCTAAAATATATATACAGCTCTATTTGAGATTAAAGGGAAATTTTTAAAAATTTCTTCCATTAGAAAGTGTTTTTCCATGGTCATGTTTTGCCTGGATACCTCAGAAAATAACATGGCTCTGAAACTTCCAGGCATGACACGTACATCTGGGAGACTTTTAAAAGGAAATAGTTAAATTTTATGACATTTGTTTTGAACTAAGAAAATCAGTTAGGGCCTGATTCTCATTTTCTCTGCTCTGGAAGTGTGAGACAGTCCTCCAGCTGGTGCTAACTGCACGTTGCTTGAAGTTCTGAGCCCTCCCAGCACTCGAACAACTTCAACTCCATCAAAACCATCAGGAATGATGGAAGCCTGCTCCTCCACACAGCAACATGAGCACCTTGTGAGGCAGGCCTGGGCAAAGGGCATCCCTCTGCAAGACACTACTCCAACGCTGACAAGAGTGCGGGCTAAACACAAGTTTCAAGTGTTCAGATTCAGTTATTATTTTAACTCTTTATTTTTCACAGCCCCGAGCATTATAGGAAACTGATTTATAATGGCAGAATCTCTACTGGGAGAAACATTTTCCTGCAAAAATAACTGCACAAGGGTAGCACAATTTCATGCCAACAACAGCAAGTGAAATTTTTTTTACAAAGAAAATGTTCGATGAGGAACTTCATCACAATCACAATATTTCAGGAGAAGATATTGGCTTTAACTAAATTCTGCAAATCTTTTTTTGCAAGAACTTTTCATACAGGAAGAAGGCAAATGAGAAGAAAAAGTTCTTTCCATCTCATTTGTCATGTCGCTATAGCACCATGTCGAAAAAAAATGTTTTCGCAAACTGAACAATACAATAAATGGAGCCCATCAGTAAATACAATCATGTTCTGTTTCACACACTCTTTCCTCAGACTACCCTTCCATTCATTAAAATTCCTATATGATGTAACTGCTAATGTCTAAGGTGATGCACAACATAAGCAGCTGTCTTCAGTTAGGATCTTTGCTCAGCTGTTTGGATAAGGGGAGTAATTCCGCCTCACTCTATCAAAATCGTGCCTCAGTTACAAGTCTTGTATCCCTGGTCCTCACGATGGCTGGTTGCAAAGCAGGACCTATGTATTTCTTTTACTTCCATTTTTGAAAGATAAAAGAATTAAGTTTACAAGCAACATGGGTCAAGCTTAGCATTTCAGTCTCAGAAAGGAAAAGAATGGGTATTTTTCTAATGCTTATCATCCACTGGGAGCCAGCAAACCCTGGCTCAGAAGAAGCTGTCTTCTACAAAACACTTCATGGAGGAGAATCAGACCGTCAAGGAGCTTACAGTTAAAGCAGAGATGATCTAGTAGGAGGTGACATAATATAGTAAATTGGGACTTACTGTTTCCAAACCAATTGCCCTGTTGAACTTTCTTTCCCCTATCTCATGGCAATCCTGTGCAGACTGAATGAGTTACTTTGCCAGAGGCAAGGAGGTCCATCAGAAGAATATTTCCCTGGAACATAACAAATTACTCAAGGTACCAGAGATGGTGTTGGAAAGGACAGGGAGGTAGACTGTAAGGCTGTCAAATGGAAATGCTTCCTACCTGAAGCCTAAGAACCAAAAAAAATCACCTCAAGGGAATGGCAACTATGCCTTTGTCCAAAGCCTTCCTAGCCCTGTTTGAATGAGATGCTAACTACACCTCACCTGAGGTTAAGGTCACTTCTCCTGGATTTCCTGGAGCCTGAGCTTCTACACCAAGCACAAATTCGGCAGCAATTGCCAACACTTTCCTGAAAGCCCCGCTAAGCAGTCATCTTCTGGAGATGGGCTGAGTTAAAAGCTGGTTCTTAACTTCTAACTCACTACTGATTTTGGGCTGATCCCAAAATACTGTGGACATTATGTTTATACATCATCACAGTGACCACAAAAGAGACAACTTCTCTTGGAGAAATGGAAACAAGTGCTGGATCTATGACAGAGCAGAACTTTTTAACATCAGTAATTTCCATGGTGCCAGTGAAAGTTATCATTCAGCAGACCTGCAAAACTAAAGCACAAAGAGCACTGCAGCCATCTTAGCATGATGCCTCAGACCTCAGCAGGCTACTCATGTATCCTTTGTGACTGGTTTAGTTTTCACAGGTTTAATAGCTGTGAATGAACAGAATTAGAATGGCCTCGTGCATGGCTCCAGGGAGTTAACGGGGAAAAGGTGGTGGTGACATATCTGTGCAGCACTCTGAAAGCAGAAGAGATTTCATATGCCCAGACAAACTGAGCAAGTAAAAAGGTCATCTGATGGTTAGTATACTAACTGTTGAGTTGAAAGTGTACAAAAATGCCATGGTTCACTGGGAAAAGAGAAAAGAGACTGTCAGAAGTACTTGCAAAATGAAACCCTTTCAAAACTATCACTAGACAGTTTCCACAAACAGACGTGAAAAACAACACTGAATATGAAACACCTTGGAGATTATGCACTTTGACAGACAAGTTGCCAAGGCATGGCACTGTCCTCTCTACAGGCTTTGCTGCAAAGGAAATGACTTACATCTCAAAAAGATGCTGCACAGTTTTAATTTCTGGTGTGTCCCTTCACCTTGTTTTTGTGTAAAGAGGACAGAATGAGATCTGTTGCCAGCAATTGGGATGATCTGCTATTATCTGAACTAATCCTGCTCAGTATATTGAACAATCAATGATCTGTATGCCTCGCTATCTCTGGTATGTAATCAGACACAGCCAGGATGAGAAAGGAGCAGCAACCCAAGCGTACTACATTCAGTGGCTCTCACAATAATGGACAGCAGCTTCTTATCCCTTGCTCATGAAAATGTCAACTGGCATCCTCCAACATCATGGGGAGGTCACAGATACAGCAGAAAAGAGGATGTAAAAGGCAGTCCTCTCTCTTGTCCTTCTGGATGTATGTGAAGAACAAGACTCTTCAATCAGCAAATAAACTCCCCTGGTGTAGTCTCTTGGGAAACTATTCTTTAAACTAACACAAAATAGGAATATTGTTATAAGATGGCAATATATGTAGCTATTTCAAAACTAACATGGTTCGACTTCTCTAAGATATAGACAAAGTTAATTTTGCTGAAAAATATAAATGATATGCCAAGATGTCATAATGGCACTCATCAACTTGGACTTTCATCGTTGAAATTGAGAATTGAAATGAGGTATATGATCAGTATTACATGAGAGACAACAGACAGCTGTTCATCACTTCTCGTCTACTCTTCAGGTTACAGCAGAAGTTTCTTTAGCATAGCAGTTTAGTTAATAAGAAACACCTGCCCCTTCTCAAAGAGGGCATGAAAACCATCCTCCAAATTTGATTTGAGTGTACACATTCAATTCCACTCACTTGACGACAACGCAACCAAATATTCTCTGGAGTTTAACCTCCAGCTTGCAAAATTTCTCCCAGACTTCTCACTGGTACAACATTGAAACTGTGTCCTCTGCACAAGAAAAAAAGTATTCAGGCTTCTTCTCATCCACGAGAATAAATTCTGGAAATTGTCCTTTCCAGTCTCAGAATCCCTCTCACACATAGAATCATAGAATGGTAGGGGTTGGAAGCGACCTTTAGAGATCATCTAGCCTAACCACCCTGCCAAAGCAGGTCCACCTAAATCAGATTACACAGGAATGCATCCAAGCAGGTTTTGAAAACCTCCAGAGAAGCAGACTCCACAATCTCCCCGGGTAGCCTTTGCCAGGGCTCCGTCATCCTCACAGTAATGTAACTTTTTGTGTTCCAGCTTCTTTCCATTACCCCTTGTCCTGTCACTAGATACAACAGAAAAAAGTGATGGCCCAACTTCCTGACATCTTCCATTTAGATATTTGTAAATATTAATGAGATTTCCCCTCAGTCTCTTCTTCTCTAGACTAAACAGCCACAGTTCCCTCAGCCTTTCCTCATATGACAGATGTTCCAGTCTCCTGATCACCTTGGGGCCCCTATGCTGGACTCTGTCCAGAAGTTCTCTGCCTCTCTTGAGCTGAGGAGCCCAGAACTGGACACAGGACTCCAGATGAGGCTTCACCAGGCCAGAGTACAGGGGGGAGAAGAACCTCCCTCAACTCTTTGATGCATCCCAGGATGCCATTGGCTTTCTTGGCCACAAGGGCACATTGCTGGCTCATGTTCAGTTTATTGTCAACCAGGACTCCCAGGTTTCTCTCTGCAGAGCTGCTCACCAGCAGTTCGACCCCCAGCCTGTACTGGTGCATGGGGTTGTTCCTTCCCAGATGCAGGACTCTGCACTTGTCCTTGTTGAACCTCATGAGGTTCCTCTCTGCCCAACTATCAAGCCAGTCAAGATGATAGAATCATAGAATGGTAGGGTTGGAAGGGACCTTTAGAGATCATCTAGTCCAATCCCCTGCCTGAATGGCAGCACAGCCTTCTGCGGAATCAACCAGTCCTCCCAGTTTGCTGTCATCAGCCAACTTGCTGAGGGTACACTCTGTCCCCTCATCCAGGTCGTTGATGAAGATGTTGAACAAGACTGGCCACGGAATCGATCTCTGTGGAACTCCACTGGCCACAGGCCTCCAACTCGACTCTGGGCTCTGTCATTCAGCCAGCTCTCCATCCACCTCACTGTCCACTCATCCAAGCCACACTGCCTGAGCTTTCTGATGAGGATGTTATGGGAGACAGTGTCAAAAGCCTTGCTGAAGTCAAGGTAGATGACATCCACTGCTCTCCCCTTATCTGGCCAGCTGGTTATGCACTCATTGAAGGCTATCAGGTTGGTCAAACAGGATTTCCCCTTAGTGAAGGCATGTTGACTCCCCCCCGATAACTATCTTTTCCTTCATATGTTTAGTGTCAACTTTCAGGATGAGTTGTTCCATCACCTTTCCAGAGGTGGAGATGAGGTTGACTGGCCTGTAGTTTCCCAGATTGTCTATCTTGCCCTTTTTGAAGACTGGCGTGACATTGGCCTTTCTCCAGTCCTCAGGCACCTTGCCCATCCTCCATGATTGTTCAGAAATGATGGAGAATGGCTTAGCAACAACATCAGCCAGCTCCCTCAGCACTCTCGGATGCATCCCATCAGGACTTAGAAGTGTTAAGCTTGGCCAGCAAGTCTTTAACCTCTTCCTACTATCCTTGATGGACTGGGCTTCCTGAGGGCCAAGGGACCAAGGCAAAGACCAAGGCAAAGAAGCCATTCAGTAGTCTGGCGTTCTCTGCATCCTCCGTCATCAGGGCACCCTATGTATTCAGCAGCAGGCCCACATTCCCCCTAATTTTCCTTTTGCTGCTGATGTACCTGAAAAACCTCTTCTTATTTTTCTTAACTTTCCTGGCTAGGTTTAATTCTAGAAGGGCTTTAACCTTCTTCGTTGCATCCCTGCATGCGCTGGCAAAGTTCCTATACTCTTCCCAAGAAATCAGGTCCTGTTTCCACCTCTCATAGATGGCTGCTTTTTCCCTGAGTTGTCCTAGCAGATCCTTGATCATCCATGGAGGCTTCCTGCCTCCTTTTCCCGCTTTCCTACATGTGGGGACAGACTGATGCTGGGCTTGGAGAGAGTGGTACTTGAAGATAGACCAGCTTGCCATATCCACGAAACAAACATATCAGCTGTGGAAAATATCCAGGAGTACCCTAAAATCATCTATACAAGCCCCAGTACAAAACAGTACATACAATGAATTATATATTGAGTACATCCAGGGATGTTCTTATTCATTTTTTATGTTGAGAAATTCTCCAGTTGAGCTAGATAATAATAAGTAGAAGCAAGAGGACATCTTTTCTGTAGCCATAGGTTTATAGTCTCATTTTCAAAGAGGTACACCAAGTGAGTGAGTAAGTAATGAGGAAGGACAAGGATAATGCCAATAGATCATAATGGCACTGATTCGCTACACAGGAAACTGTTGACTCAGAAAGGTTCCTCTTTAATTTTTATACAGCAGTCACATCAAAATCATTCCTCATACTGGATATCATTAATTTGTTGATTTCTTGAAGACATTCTGATAAGAGCAGTAGATCTTAAAAGAGTGGGTAGTAGTTTTATGGACTTGTTCCTCCACAGCACTCTGCAAGTAAAAGGCAATGAGGAAGCAATTGTGCAAATAATAGTGATAAACTGAAATTTCAAGGCAGAGGTGAAGGGAAGGAGGCATGCATGTACAATCTAATGAGATGAGATGAGCTGAGATGATCAACTCTCTCTGAAATCAGTAGGAATATTTCTATTAACTTCAATGAGAGTTCAAACAAGCC
Organism: Colius striatus; assembly: GCF_028858725.1. Lineage (NCBI taxonomy): Eukaryota > Metazoa > Chordata > Aves > Coliiformes > Coliidae > Colius > Colius striatus. The sequence continues at coordinate 168,548,967 of NC_084759.1, forward strand.
CTGAAGGACAAAAGTAGAGCAGGTCATTAAGGCAGACCATGAAAGTGCAAATAGGTTTTGAAGTATATGGAAGGTGTTAATATTTAAAAGTATGGCCAATGAGAGACATTTCCACAAAGTGAGATAGCATCTGCATGCTCTGACTAGAGTATGTTTCCCAGTCATGGAAAGTGTTCTGGTTCCAGGTACATTTCTACAGCATGGGAGCAGCATAAAATCTGTTACATTCTGATATGCTGAAAATTATCAGGGCAAAGAAACACACACCTTATACCACTACAAAGCTGGGACACTCAGATTTCCACTGACAGTGCACCATTCATTCCTAGCCTTGCTGGTTGCTAAGCTCTGTTACTGTTTTCTTTTAATGACTTATAAAAGAGAAAAAAAAAAAAAAAGAGAAAAAACACAAGCTCACACAGGTTTGACTCTTTTCTCTCTCCATTTAAATTTCTATCAGACAGAAATCTCTAGAAGGGGTCAGTTCTTCCTACACAACCCATGTGTCAAGGGGATGCATACATCCTTCTTTTCCCTTCCGTATAATCATTTTATTCAAGTCTCCACATTTCTTCCCTCTCTTCAATTCCAGTCCAAAACTGTCAGCTGATGTAGCATGAACTGCTATGGAAATGAAGAAATATTACATTAAATTTGTATGGCAGGATTCCTTTTTCAGGTGACAAAAACCCCACTGGTATCTAGCCCTAGCTTTCCTCAGGACAATAACTATTTATCATCATGTAGAAACTGAGGAGGGAGAAAATAAGCAGTAAGTAAAGTAATGCACTGTTGAGGTCCAGCATCTGGTTATCTAATAGAGAGAATAAATACTTTGATAGATCAATAAGGAAACTTTTTAATGACAGTAAACATTTCTTAGCTCTAGTTTAGACTATGACTTGGAGATAAAAAATACCAGAATTCTAAATACTTTGCATTTATCAAGTCATCCTCATCTGATGTTTTACTATCAAAACACTGTATTTAACTTTCACCAATCAATAAAGTGAATTGCATTCATCAATGATCTTATATGTGTTTCTAAATATAAAATACCTAGCACTTAGGCACACATTTCTATGTAAAAGCTTTTCATTATACTGTCTAACTTCTGTGATAATTTTAAATCTTGCTGCTTGTTCACGTTCATTCCTCCTCCCTCCCTTCCCAATTCTTTTGTTTTGTAATTCATTTCAAGCATCTAAAACTGGGTGCAGAGCAACTAAACAATTACCAAGGATCAATTCCAAAGAAACAGTTGAGGAAAACACAAGTATGCTTTATGAGATTCCACTGGGAGGAAAGTTTATTTTTACCTGATTTGTTAGACACCCATATAATTGCCTCTGATGAGATGTGGCTCGTATTTCCTACTGCAATTGTTAATGGAATCTGCCACAAGTAGCTGCAAGACAAAGGAGGGGGAATCTAAGAACAAAAATACTGAACTGATTCTTCTCACAGCAATCAGGGATCATGTCAAAGAAATCAAAACACAATTTCAGCAGCAGTGTAAAGATGTGGATTCTAACAAGATACTTTGATTTTGAAATGCATTTGCTACTAGCAATAAAACAATGAAAAAGTCATTCATCTAAAAAAATTATATTTTACATTTGTCACACACTATCATCATATGAGGACTTTTTTGTACGGCTTTCCAAATTATAGAAAGTGATTCACAAAAGAGGAAATAATTATTTCCCATGGAAAAAAGAACACTTTTTTACATTCACTTTCAAAAAGAGAACCTTCAGGTAAAACATGCTTTGATTCATAGGGACTGTGAAGTCTTGAAGTAATATACTCTTTAGCAACTTCTTAAAAAGCTATGATGGGCTTTCATAGCTGCTGGTTTATAAAAACAAAACAGATGGGATGGATCTTCCCTTCTTTGCACCACTGATTATCACTTATGTGTATGCAAAGTGGACAAAACATGCTACATGTGGATTTGGAGATAATGCTGGTGTAATTAGACCCAACTTCCTTACAGGGTATCACATATCATTTCTCATTTGGAATAAACGTTATAACTTACCTAAGGCTTTTCTAAAACATCTTTATCTCAATAAACAGAAATTGCCTGTATAAAGCAAATTTTTTGAGGGGTATCTTCATCATAATCTCTCTTCCTAAACTCTCAAAAGTATAATTTCACCAGCCAATGAAAGAACAGACATTTCACTCACTGGCCTGCCATGTCATTCTGCGCTCAGTAATGGTACAGGTGGTACCTTTGCCTAGGGAGTATGTGTTCATTTAAGCGAGGCACCATGGCAAGAGAATGGCCCCAACCGAGATATCACCATATGCTACTACTTTGATATCAAATAAGTATATCATTTTTGACTGACTGCACTAAAATGGTGCAAGAATGAGCATGGGCATCATTCCTGACATCAACATCAGGTTCTCTCCTGTTAGTAGACAGCACTGTAAAACCAGACTACTGTACTAAAAGAAAATTAGGTTTGCTCCTTTCTGCTTACCCAGAACTCTGCTGAACTCCAAACAACATCCAAACTTGCCACAACCACAGTTGACAGGTGCTGGTTTGCAAGGGCCACCTATCAAGGCCAGGCTTATTGGGATCCCCTGGGGCCAGGGGAGGAAGAAGAGCCATCCCGGGCTCCCTTCTCCACACCCCTCTACACAGGGCTTGGAATGGCACTGCATGTGCCAAGAAACTCCTGTCCATACAGTAGTGATCCAGTAGAGAGGGGGAGATATTTGGAAAACTGTACAGTTGAAAGACTTATGAGTGACACTAGAAAGAAAACACGACATTTATTGCTATGTGGGAGAAGAAGAAAGGTCCCACATGACTTTGGGTTCTCTGAACATTGTTACTGTGACACACTAGGAAAATTACTGTATCTACTCACTCATCAATGGCATGCTCCACATAAGCACATGCTCTGGCAGATACTTTTTTTGATAATTAAGCTACAGTATTTAAAGATACTACTGGCCTTTATCAGCCTGCCCACTCCTTGTGCTAGGTGTTACCCCTCTGCATTAGCAAAGCCAGCAGAAAAGGATATCCATTGGTTCATTAGCTTCCCCATTCTCAGTCTGGAGTCTTCTCACAAAGTTACCTTCGTTGTTGGCTTAGCTAATATTCTGGACTGTGAACTGGAGTAATGATGTGAAAACATGTATTGTGTCCTGATGATTCTGCTACAGTGGCAGTGACTTCTGGGTTTGACAGGTGAGGGCAGTCAGAAGATGCTGCAAAGTGATGCACCAGAGAATATTCACTACTCTTAAATATCTTATACCTTATTAGACAGTTGCCACTCTTTTAGAGTTTGTCCAAAAAAACCTTCTAGGAAATATATCATCTTTATGAACTCACCCAGTTCCAAATACTAGGCACTCCAGAATGAAAAAGGTGCTGGCAAAGGGTGATCAAGAAAAACAAGGTAAAATTAAGCATAAAGCTCATACATTCTTTAAAATTACAGGAAATTTGGTACATGAAAAACAAAATAAATGAATGAACTGCATTTGTATGTTATTTTTATGACTCTTGAGATCTACTCTACTGTTACACTGTAAAATATGAGAGCTGTCTATGTAGTTGATTTAAACATACAGATACACATACACAAATATTCATGTATAAACATATATATGAATACCTGTAATTTTGAGAGGGAACTTCATAGAAAGATACTCTGTAAATTGTAATTTTATACTACTTCATATTACCTCTAATTAAGGTAAGTTTTAATGAAATAAGGATAGACTCTTCTCTGAGAGGTGATCTAGTTGTGGAACAGGATTCACACAAGCTACTCATTCTCAGAAAACACATGTGGATTTAGTTAGGAATATTATTACTGGTAGATTGAACTTTTAATCTCCCAAGTTGAGAGACCTCCTAATGTTGTCAGCACTCTCCAGAACCTCCAAATCTTATCCGCCTGGTTATCAGTTTAGCAGGTGAACCACAGATTTACTTTTAGTATATGTCTCCAGAAACCCATTTTTCCCACTTTACTGCTGCTGCTCTCTGCATGTTTATCTGCACTCTTTCCAATCATTTTCATTCTCAGTGAAACTTCTGCCACTGTTGCAGAAGAAGCTGTGTCTAACTTTTTTAATACATATGTGCACAGAGATAGAGCTGCCTCACCTTTGAAGAAACTTCATTAGGATGACTTCTCTTACACAATGTCTCTGACTTGTGTGGACTGTGTTCTCCAGGTGTGACTAGGAAGAAGCATACTTTTTTTGCACTTATTCTAACGTATTCTTCTACTTTACATAGAAAAGAGGGTAAAAGGGCCCAGTCTGTTTTCCTCTTGCTTTGCCTGGGAGTACCACAGGTCTTTCATTTACCCTTTGTACTTTGAGAGCACCAGTAGTGTGCTCTCTGTATATATCTGACCATGGAAAAAACATGCTGTTCCACCTGGCCATTTGCTGCCTGCTGTGACAAACCAGTTCCAGTGAAAACAAGAATCTAGCCTTCAGGGCCCAATGACCAGGTCAGTAGGACTTGAAATAACCCATTTGGTCCTCCTGCTCTCAAGAATATGTTTGTTCAAGTGACATACTTGAGCCTTAGGTGAAACGGAGTTAACAAATCTGCCTGAGATGCTGTTGAGCTTCATAGATATCCACACATAATGTCCCTCTGGTTATAAATCTCATCAACGTAACAAGGAGCTAAAGGCAGACCATATAACTGTAGGGAAACTAAGGGCTATTCCAGGAATTTAAGAAACCAACTGTCGGGGCTGGAATGGACATTGTAAAAATGAGCTGCATTGAACATAACATTATTCAGTCATAAATGTCTTAAAGAGATGCTCGAACAGGGGATCTGGTTGAAAGGTAGTATAAATAAGCTTTTACTGTTGATTTACAAGTGAGAAAGTAGTAATGTGAAATAGTTAAATTTAGGTTGACAGGATGGTATGCACAGTTAAAGTGAATGCATTGGTGCTTTTTGTTTAGTAGCACCACATCAATGCACAATACCAAAGTGTGTTATCTTCTCCATTCAGCTTAAAAAATAATAGGAGGGACTTGTTTGATAACAAGTCTTTCATCTGCCAAGGTACATGCAATACTAGAAGCTAGCTAATTATGCTCTGCTTGGATTACATAGATTTTTTTTTTTTTGGTCTTTTAGGTCTACCTAATGACACATACCCAGTATATTGTACTTTTTATTGTTACTTGTAGTAACATTGGATTTCTTTCTGCAGAACAATTAGTTGTCTTCTTTATAAAAAACTATGCAAAGCCAAAAAATGGAGAGTAGTCTCAGAGATCTCAGGTCATTAAAAAAACAAGGCAAGGTTCCTGGAGTTTCAGATTTCACACACCTCTTTATCTACTTTTTTAAAAATAATGAAAGTTTTTCTCTGAGATGTAAATCCATACATTTTCAAGACTCATCTTCCCAGTAACCACAATGTGCCAAGCTTCCACTCACTGTCAGTAGTGGGATGAAGTTGGAGCACAAAAAGTTCCATTTAAATGTAAGAAAATAATCTTTTACTGTGAGGGTGATGGAGTAGTGGAACAGGTTGCCCAGAGGGGTTGTGGAGTCTCCTTCCTTGGAGGTCTTCAAGACCCACCTGGACATGTTCCTGTGCAACCTGATCTAGGTTGACCTGCTTCTGCAGGGAGGTTGGACTAGATGATCTCTAAAGGCCCCTTCCAACCCTGCCATTCTATGACTCTATGATTTCTCCTATCTCCCCTGAATTCAAAGGCAAACAAAGAAGTTTAGCTATTCCTAGTCATTGCTCACAAAACAATGAAGGTATCTGCTCATTATTCAAAGGCTTATTATCCTTAGCTGCATTTTAAAGAGTATACAAGTAATGTGATTGCTTCATGTAAAGTGAGAATATCTGTACCTAAAACACCACAGCAAAACTTGCCTTACCTACTTTTTCAATAGGAAAGGAAATGAACAACCACATCCTCCTCTATATACTTCTGATTTTACAGACTTCTGGGTTAAAGAATCCTAATCTATCCTGATGTTCTTTACACAGAAACAGTACTTAATCCTTCTTAATGTCCATCTCTATTTTTTTCTATTATACTCTTTTCTAGGTCAGAAAGTCAGGCTTGTCCTCAGTGCTTTGGGGGCATGTCTACCACGGATTAACAGTGGCATGATTCTTTTCTACACTCTGTATGTTTTTGCTGTTCCTTTCCTGTTAATCCTTACTGTTCTATTTACTTGCTTGAGCATGTCTGCACACTGAGCTGATGTTTACAGAAAATTACCCTGACAACTCCAAGATCTCTTTCCTGATAGAGAACAGTTTCTTCAGAATCCACCACTGAGCATCTAAGGTAGGATTGTTTTCCCCACATGTATCACCTCATTACCAGCATCAGGCTTCATCAGTGAATTCATTACCATGTCAACCAGCACTGAGGAATATTACTGTAATCTTGGTAATTAACTTTTGTTTCACCACCCTCACAAAACTCCTGTTACCAGAAAACTGTCACCTCATTGTGCCATGCCCTGTATCACACAATTGAATAAGAAAAACTGCACAGATTCTCAAGAATTCTCACCCTCTGCTGAGAAATTCAGCCATTTAACTTCTCACTTTTTGCTTCTGTTTCTTAACTGGGATCTTCCCTCTTATCCAAGTAAAAATTATTTCCCTTAGGAATCTTTAATGAGGAAGCTGGACCACCAAATTACATAAAGAATAGTTTAAATGACAAGAGGGTAGATATATCTAGATATAGAAGACATCTATAAATAGCCTTTGATTGTGTACTTAGCTAGGAAATCAACAGAGAAGACCATGACAAGGCAGAAGAACAGAAAGATATGCAGACTTCAGAAAAAAAAAAAAAAAACCAACAAAACCAAAAAACAATTTTAGTACATCTAACAGATGAATAAGGGAAAAAACCAAAAAGCTATCCAATGAAACAAAATTAAGTGATCTGCCTTTTATCAGGATATAACAAGCATAATTATTTTAAAGTGTAGTGGCAATCATGAACTTAAACCATAGAATGATTTAGGGGAGAAGAAACCTTAGGAGATACAGCCCTCCACTCAAATGTGCTAAGAGCACAGGAAAACAGTTTTATTGCAGGTAGAACATGATATCAGAGGATACATAGGCTGTACATTCAGTGATATCACACACAGCCAGTCAATTCAAATGGGGCAAATTATTTTCTATCTGTCTTTTTGCCTAATCCTTCCCACTTTAAAGCATCTACAGAACTACTTTCAGAAAAGCTGAACACTAAGAGCTGTATGTATCTTCCAACAGCTTATTAGGCTGACAAATTAAATTGTGAGTTGTCTAAATTATTCCAGGCTGGAAAAATAGAAATCACGTATTCATCGGCTGGTGTTGGTGAAATCCCAGCCATCACTCTTCTGTGACTCAGCTTCTCTGGGCTAAATTCAGTTATGCAAAGTGGTGTCAAATGAGCTGCCACAGGTACCTGGGACACTTGCCAAGGTCTGTAAGATATGGCAGAGCACCTATGGATGCTTTTGCCTGTGTAGTGGCAGCACAAGTTCAAGTAAGATACTTGAGGGCACCTACAACGGCACCAGTCACCCGTGCAAGCAACTAAATGTGCATCTCCATACACTCGATGTTGACAATGATACCTTCCATGTTTAATTAACATGAGTTTCCCCAAGGAACTTTAATTTCTAACTGAAGAACACAAATTTTTAAAACCAAGCTGCTTATAAGAAAGAGCAGGCTTCAGCACAGATTTCCAAATACAGTATTCAAAACAGGCACTGCTAAAACATTTTGTATCTTCTATTTTAAATAAAAACCTCCAGTTTGCTGACTCTAAATGAATTTCAGCTGGAAATACAAGTTAATTGAAGTTAAAATGAGCGAAACTGATATGTTAGGTACTGAAACTACAGATGTGAAATTAATGTTCTAAACCAATTTTCCCCCAATTTCTGCTTTGAGTTTTGTCCTGATCCAGTACATGGAAATGTTTTGATATGTTGAAAATTTCTGTGGGATGGGAATCCATTTCTTGCTCATCTGTAACACTAACCAATCTTTGCAAAGTGTTTTGAGAATGTAGTAATCTAAGATTTCATATCACTGAAGTATATGATTAGAGCTATTTAACACAGAGATAAAGTGAGCCATAAAAATAATTTAAGAGTAAAAAGGATAAAAAAGAAAATCCAAGAGTAAAACAAACTGGTTAAGACACCTGCCACCCTGATTTAACCACCAGAACATAATATCCAAAATGTCAACTCTATCTCCTCAGTTAAAAGACTGGTACATTCAGAGTGGCTGAAGCCCAGAAACAGGGACAGCCCAGAATCAAGGACTCCTTCTTATTAATTTCCCACTCTGAGCTCTCCAGTTGGAGAATGCTGAAATGTCATGTACACAGAGACATATGCTTGTGTGAGCAGTGTTCAGCCTGAGGAGGAGACACCTTCCCCATATAGCCCTTGCCAACAGTTTCAATTTCTTGATTACATCAGGGTGCTGATGGGGGCATTTCTGTACCGTGCGAATACCTGGCTATGAGCCATCCTCATGAACTCAAGTTGTTAGGATTTCAGAGAGACAAAAGAACGAAAAAGCAAAGCATTGGGAAAATGTGTCCTTTTGGATGGAAAGGAGGTCTTACAAAACAAAATTAAAATTAAGAATTAAAAAGTTGTATTTTTACTTCAGTTGCATACTTGGCTGATCTGCAGTGACATATATGACTACTGGCCAGTAAAATAAGCATTTAGCTCAATGGCTGCAAAAGTTTCTGGTTAATAACCTTAAATCCTAGTATAAAATAAAGGGTGTAGAAAGTTGATAACATGAACTGACTAAAGGATAGCGGAACGTTTGGACATTAAATCAGCATAGCGGGAAAAGTGTAGAGATCTCTCATTTCTTCTTCATGTCGAGACAACTGCAATTTCTCCTAGCAAGGCAAAAGAAGGCCTTTATTTTCAGTGAATTTTGAATATAAAGAGAGTGGAAGGCTCAAAGACATATTGTTGACAGAAAACCTGAAAGTGTATTCATCTAATCTAGGAAATCACAAGCCTTGCTGCCGTCATATCCAGAAGCATTTAATTCCTATGCTGAGAGCACTTGAAGACGTAAGGTGGTCAGTGGTAAACAAGTGAATGTTGCTGAACAGCACAACAGCTTTAGAGATTCTTACTGCAGGAAGAGTTTATACATAAAGGAGAATTCAGCAGTATCATTTTGTATGCCACGCTTTCTACAGAGATTGATAAAAGTATCACAGAGTATTTCTCAGGTTAGTATAGTACCTCATTCAGTAAACAATATTTCAAGTTCCAGGGAAGGCTCATGTGAATAGCACAGGAAATAATATTTATGTATGATTATTATGTGTGATTCTACAGAGTGTTAGTTTTGTTTAATGGATACGGAGCTGACGATATAGTCATTTTGTGAATATCATTCTCACAAGACCGAAGAACACAGAGATTTTACTAGATTTAAGATGTGCCAGTAAAGTGATTGTAGGCTGTGCCCAGAGGCACAACACAACAGAAGATGTTATTCCCACTCTCACAAGTATTACACCTCCTACACTGAACCAGGGTATCAAGGGATTCCTTGTAGCCTGTCAGCACGGAAGATGGCAGATAGAAAGGGAAAATTCCACTAGCTTTGTAGCAAAGACAAATACAGTTTGAAAAACAGATAAAGAAGAACAACTTGAAGTAACTGAGATCAATTGAGTATGGCTTAGAGGTATTCACTGGTCATCTGCATATGCCCAATGTGACCTTAATTCCTATATTCAGAGTGAAAACAAGAGTTTTCGGGCAAGCAACAATGAGAAGCACTAGTAAAGGTAATGGATATGTTGGAGTCTCCTACCACTGGAACGAAAAAGCAGACAACAGCAGACTTTTTAATCAAATAAGTTGCAATTAGCCCATTTGAATTCCTAAATGGCAACATTTAGGTTTTATTAAATGTAGAAGGCCTGCTAGTGTGTGAATTGAACAAGACTTTCACCTGTCCTGCAGACAGACAATTTCTGAATGTAGCACTGTGTGCAGTGACATGGTAAGAAAGCAAGACATGGTAAGTATGCCACACCATATTAATAGTGGGATGCATAACCAGGGTTTGCTGGATTTGAGCAAAATGAAGAGATGAAATGGTTCTAAAGTCGGGATCCTGGGGCTCTAGAGGTTCTGCCCTCACCCAAAACTAACAGACTGGATGACAAGAAAACAGTAAGCTAAGGAGAAAAAAGTAAGCTAAGGGTAAGAATTTGGACTTTTATGAACTCTCTGAGTTAAAGACAGTGTTTCGGTATAGTCCTTAGGGAGCTCTATCTGACTATAATACAGACTATTTTTTTTATCCATGAGTCCAGAAAGAAACTGCAACTGAGGCACACATTACTCAGAAACTAATGGTTTTCATGTTACCATCTATACCCAAAACCGTCAAAAGCTAACTGAGCCTTTTCTATCAGTTTTTCTTTCAGAATATTTTTTTTTCTTCTCAATAATGCCTCACCTGTAGAGGAAATCTTTAGTCAGAGTAACCTACCATCCAAAACAACCCAATGGCTTCAGCTCTTGACAGATGCTGTCAGGCAGAGAACAGTTTAGTCATGTGTTAGATCTGAATGAATTCCATACTGGAGGTGTCAGTTGTTGAAGAGTATTGCAAGTTTTTTAATAGAAATGAACTTAATAGATGCTTCATAGGTGAACAGAAATCAACTTGTAGAGCAGTCTTGCCTTTTAACTACTGAGATTTATCTACTGTGTCTGAGGTTTACAAAGGCTCTGATTGGATCCACCTAATACATATTTCAGAGGGAAGTAAAACTTGGGGATTTGGAATTGTGGGCCTATTATAATTTTGAATATAAATTATTCTTTGATGCATACAGGAAAGAAACCATGGATAATCTTCATAGTTTTGAGAAATATTTAGAACTGCGTGAGAGGGTGACTAGGAAGCTTATATTCTAGTCTTGAAACATACTAGCAGTTCTGAAATCATTTGCTTTTGATGGTAAGCCTCTTTATTTCCAGCTCTGCCTCAATACAGCTGTTAATTTCATATATTTGTCTATCATGTATGCTTTCATTTAGAAACTCATGTTAGAAAAGCCAATCATATTGATAAACTAAAAAATAAAGGTTGATAGATGCTTCTAAGAGTAATTGTTTCTAGGACAGAAACAATTTGGGTTTTTTTTCTGTATAAGGATCTAAACACAAAGATACAAAGGGAAGAATATTTTCCATGCCAATATTATATTTCTGGAACATCTTTTAAAGGCACGTATTTCAATACAATCATTGATGTTGTAATTCATCTGTAGTCAGAACAGTGAATAACATGTTTAACAGCTATGTGTTACAGATGTAGATTTTGTGATTTCCCTTTACTCTGCTGTAATCCTAATTCTTCCTGGAATTTACAAGAATTTTTTGAATAATTTTCAGCAATATGTCCTAGAGCTGAATTAGGGAAACCAATTTACATTCTTCAGGAGTCCTATGCCATTTACAATGCCCTAATCAATGCAACAAACCCACAAAGTCTCAGACATAAGAAAAGGCTTCAGTGCTGTAACAGCAGCATTACCATGAAAGAGCCCATGTGTGGCTCTGTACTCTGCGACTGCCTTAGGATGACAGCATGTATATTCTTTCAGAAAACAGCTGTATGTCTTCAGCCATCCCATATAAACCTCACTCTGCTTTGGTCTCATTGCTTTCTTAAGGGTGGACACAAGATAATTTAAATTAGTTAATTTGAATGCAATTACCCAAATTTAAAAGAAAAACAATTGCACCTGATTATTAAACTTTCCACAAATTTTAGCCTAACATTTCATACTAAAATAAACTGTAAATTAGGTGGTTATAAGTCTTATGAGGCTCTCTAAAATGGACTCATTCCAGTGTCAATGTACCTTACTAAATTTAGAAAAATATCGTGGGCAAAAAACAAATACCAGAAATTGTTTGACAGTACATGCTTTTTCCTCCCTTGCCTAACATTACCTTTTTATACAAAAACACAAAAACCTTTGTTTTCTAAAGTGACAAGCAATTTTGGGGGATGAGTCAGAGATGGATAGAAAGAAGCCAGGTTTAACCAGTGTTGTTTATTCTAACACCTGTCACTTTAACCTCCAATAAAAGCTTTTAATGTCTCCAGCATCCTCTGTTATGTCTTGCACCAGTGTGAAATGTCCTTGCAAAATTGCACATGTGGTGCTGATCACGCAAACCTCATCTCTGTGTTGTCCTTCACCCATGAGCATAGTGCCTTGACTACAGACTGCAGATCTGAGATGTTGCTGAACAGAGTAGAACGGTGTATTATGGACTGTGGAGGGACCCTCTAGTAGGAATATGAGTAGCATTTTAGATATGCTTACAACCCTGCAATATGTCCTCCAAGACATAGGGCCAAGCATTTTTTAGTGTATTTTAATATTCAGTTCTGATTTTTCCTCAGAATATTACTGTGCATTTAAGCAAGATTAAAACATAATTCCTATGATAGTTTCACTTCCCTCAGTAAATGTCCCTAACCAAAGTATCTCCTCCATAAAATCTGAGATTCAACTATTGATCATGAAAGCTCACATACAGAGATAAGGAAAAAATCTATTATCAGCAATTTAAGAAAGAAAAAGGAAAAAAAGGTTAAAAAAAGGAAGTATGTTAGTAGTTTCATCCTCTGATCTACAATAGGGAATCTACATCCCTGATTTTTACAAAGCCAAAAAATATGACATTTATGTACTTTTATCCCTCCCAATATCCTTGTCTCTGCCAAATCCTGTTTGGACTTTCCCCAATCTACTCTTTACTTCACTACAGACCCCATCCTAACCACTTAGTTTTTGCCTAATCCACCTATACAACTTTAGAATTCACTGTTCCTGCTCACACTCTGCCACTTGGCTTTTCTCTTTCCTCCCCCTGCATCTTAGGCAGCTGTCCACCAGCACCACTGCCCTGATTCTCCTCATTGCCACCCCACCTCACTCAATTAAAACACAGTGCTGCCCTCAAGTACAGGTTCTTTCCCTCCCCGTGAAATTGACTTAGTTCATCACAAAGTCACATAATGGTAGGGGTTGGAAAGGACATCTAGAGACCATCAGGTCCAACCCCACTGCTAAAGCAGGATACTCTAGGTCAGGTTGCACAGTAATGTGTCCAGGAGGGTTTGAAGGAGAATCCACACCCTCTCTGGGCAGCCTGTGCCAGGGCTCCCTCGACCTCACAGGAAGGAATTTTCTCCTCATGTGAGCTCATTAACTAGTTTAGGTATCTAGCAATTCCCAAGAGTCAGCAAATAAGCAAATTAGCAAATAAGATGAGGAAAGTGACACAGACTGCAGTGATAATAAAAGAGAACAGCAGCTTTTCCTTGTCAGCCTAACTTCTGTCAGGATACAAGTGCTGCCATCACACAGAAAACAATGACACAACACACCAGTTTTATCTTCTTTACCATTCTGCAAATTCTAACAGTGGAACTTGCCCATATCCTGCACACTAGAGCATCCTGGAAGTTTGCCTAGTGAAAAGTGTTTCTGGCAAATAAAAGCCGTGAAACGGTTTTCAAAATAAACTGTTAAATTACAATTAGCATTTTTGAGATCTGTGCTAGAAGCAAAATCTTGCTGAAAAGACAACAGCACATATATGTCCAGGAACAAGTTTTAAGAGTACTTCCTATTCTGATTTGATAATAATGCAACAATCAGAAGTGCCTCTAAAAACCAAAACAGCAAGACAAAATACTGGGGACTTTCTAGTGGTTTCCATAGCAAAACAAAACCCTATTGCAGCAGACTGTGCATGACACGAGTATTGGGCTGTCAAACACCTGCATCCAACAGCAAAGGCCCTCCTGCCACAGGCTCCTCCAGGTCACTTGCAGAAGCAGCTCTTGTGACTGCTCATCAGAGGAGCTGCACTCTGCACAGCACTGTCTTCTCTCAGGCTGCTGGGGTTAAGGATTGTCCGTACGCACACTGGAGGACAAAATCTGCTGGTGTCATAGAGCTGTCCTCCACTAACCACCAGTGCACATGCAAGGAGAAGGAGCTCCCCACACATTCTCTCTTTTCGGCAAGAACAAGTATTTTCAAGTTCCTTCTTGACCAGTAAGAAAAAAAAAAAAAAAAAAAAAAGGTTAAATCAATAGCTGGCTGTGTTCAAACACAGTTCTTTATTCCATTAAGGATTCTTGATTTTTTAATCTCATCTCCAATAATTTCATTTCCTCTGTGCCTAATACCAGTACCTTCCTCTCCTGAAGCCCTTTCCCTTCGTCCTTATTCCAGCTTATACATAGGCACTTCTGTCAGCCCAGATGAACCAGGACACCACACCTACTCCCTAGGCAGCAACACAAAAGTTACTTCTAGTAGAAACACTGATACAGGTGTAATCTTTCAAGTATCACAAAGAAAACACTCAAAGTACATGAGAAAACGGAAGAGGACAGAATATTTTCCAGAGACAGAGAGGTAAATTAGTACCTCTTTTTCTATTTATGTCTTGTTAGCCCTTCTCCCTCAACTTATGGAACAATGTTGGTCCATATTATGGTCCTTTTTATTACATAATTAATACTGCATATGCTACTTTATTCTGCAAATTGGTCTAAGAAGATCTCAAAGATACTTAGCAGCATTTCCCTTGTGCTCCTAACATTTTATTTTGTGTTTAACCAGCCCCACAGCTGATAAACGGACAGGCAAAGTTCCCTGTCGCTGCTCAGGTGATAATGTCATAAAACTAAGAAAGAAGACATATGGCAATATCCAAACACAGCCATGCTTTTACTATTCAAATTATTATCAGTAAAGAGACAAGCAGAGCTGTTTTTTCTGCAAAGCCTGAATAAATGAGCTTTGTGTAGGAAATTCAGAAGAGACTTGAAGGGAAATAATTGTGCAGTTAATAATTCATCTTGGAGTTGAGTGACTGCTGAGCAGCTCTGCTGCCTGTTGTAAAGCCTTTCGGTTGTCATAATTACTACATGGCGTTATACTCATGAGTCTGTACAGCTCTAGTGTTGCTAGTCATGTCCCTGGCTTGCACCATTCAACTGAATTTTCCCTAGTTCAGCTACATGGAGACAGGCACAGAGGATTACCACATGACAGCACACATGAACATCCTGTCCATATCCCATTTGTACCTCTTCTCTTTTTCTCTTTCCTCACAGTTAGCTGTTTCAATGCCTAGCAAGACATTTCACTTTAGGATGTTATCATGAACAAGCAAAGATTAGGTACAGAAACTGTGTGCATGATAAGAACACTATACAAGTGAATATTACCTCAGCATCAAGAACTTAATTATTTTGATAACATTGGAAAGGTTATTTCTCCACTTTTGCAGAGACTAGCTCTGTATATTTTTAAAAGGCAAAACTTATACCCATAACCAGAAAGCTTTAGTCTGCTCTTCAATACAGTATATAAAAGGTTTATGGATTTCATCAAAACTGATTAGTTTATTGTCTAGACCACAGATTATTTTTCATAAGATTTCTTGTCATATCTGTGACCATTCTCGTAATGATGGATGAGACTGGAACCTTAAAATCATCATTTCCTCTGTCAGCAGAGAAACCCACTGAACCCTGTCAGATGGTATATTACCTCCTCCCCTGTAGCCTTATAATGTAAGGGCATAATCCGTTCTCACAGGGGTCCAGGACCAAACCTACACATAACTAAAGGATTGTTATTTGAGGGAAGAATATGAATTACACAGTTATTACAGGAGTTTTAAACTTTTGCTTGGATAAGCTGAAACTGCTATTGAAACATTGTACCAACCACAGGCTTCGACATTCAAATCAAAGCTGGTGATTTTACCACTTCAGAGGAATGGCATTCCTAAAAACAGTGTCTGTCATTGTTAGTTTTATTCTCTCATAAAATAAGAACTATGGATCATGTGAAGGCATAAGTGTCAAGTAAAATCTATGTTCAGTTTGCAAAGAAGTGGAATTGCATACCTTTTATAATTTCAGGCCAAATATTAGAGCTTAGCATGCCATACAGTCTATGCACACAAATAAATCACAGTCTGTATAGGTATGGCTCTTGAAACACATTTTTCTGCAGTTACAGAGACAGGGAGTCCAACTGCACAAGAGATGGGAAAATCAACTATATGTAATCATTCTCTTCTGCAGAAGAATTACAGAGACTTATAGTAATGGATTAGGCAGAGCTAGGAGTAAAACGCTGTCAGAAGTATCAACAATTTTCACTTTTACTGTTTATCACTTAGAAAAATCTGCTTGCTGCTTCTATATTCCTCTCTATAATTTCAGAGAGAAAAATTGAATATGCTGCTTCACATTTCAACAGTTAATTGCTGGATAAACACATAGCATAAAGAAAAGCACATTTTATAAAACTAAAATGGTTCTGAAATATTCAGTTGCTTCTTTTATTTACATTTCTTATGCAGTAGAGACATCTGAAAGATTTACTCTGAAGTGACTCTTTCTAAAGGAAGGCAAAGTTAAATTTGCCTAGAGAGGGTCTGAACAAGAAATTTAAACTCCTCATCACTTTGAAGGCAATAGAACTGACGTTTATTGCTGTTCCATGCCGAACTACAGCCCCACCTCTGGATAACTAAAGACTATATGGCAGATGGATGTTTTAAGAGCTTTCCCCGGAGTCTTCCACTGCATATTGTGTTGTCTGTTTAGATGATAAACTCCTGGAAAGGCCTAGACCTGTACTTTTTTTCTGTGTTTTGTGCAGCTCTACTCTTTACAGTGGTTAAAATTACCACCATGATTAATCCATAGATAAACTACCCTAAGGAAACCAATGTTGCCTGCCCTGCAAGAGCATGGCCTCAACCGTGGCATAAATACCACTTGCTCCCTGTTATTTACAGTGCCTCTTACGGTTCCCCATGGAGCCATGCGTCCAACGCCTAATTCATGGGTCACGCAGGGGAGATGAGCACCGACTTTATTGGGCTGTGAATTAGGCCACTGATAATGTAACATCCCCAAAGCCTGCAGGCTAACATTATACATGTATAAATATATACACCTCTGTGTCTCTCGACATATACCTGTGCTATCAGACCCTGCTGAATGGCAGTAAACCGTTGCTGACTTCCTGACCAAAGCTCCTTGCAGAATTAGCCAGAACATTGTATTTCACAATGGTGCTGGACATCTGTCAACATGCTGTTTCCCTTCCAGTTATCACTCCCATTGTGTACTTCTAGAAAAACTAGTCTCTTTTTATCATATCATACAATTTTTAGCTCTTACAATGGTAAAAACCAAGGTAGGGTAATATATCATGAATCATCAAATGACATCACATCATGTGATTTTCCCTATCTACTGCTTTCATAATAATTGAAGCAGTAATGACTTTTCCACATCTCTTCCCCCTCAAAACAAAGAAAGAAATAAAACCCAAAACATATCTAGGTCATCACTGGCAGTAAGATTCAACTTATTCTCAGTATGTCAATCTTGTTCTTCTATTTAATTTTATGGCTATGAAAGGACATTTAATGTCTCAGAGACATTGTGCATATCAAGCCACATTTGCCTGTGGGTGGTGCACCAAGAAATTGCACAGTCATTATAACACTCAAGGTGCTATATTAACTAAGACATAGGACTTCATTGTAAACTGGTGGATGACTCTGGAAAGGTTAAAGGCACACGTAAGTTTCACCTTTTGCTAAAAGAATACAGTACCCGCTCTTCGGAATTTATACTTAGGTAACGTGGCTTTCAAATAACTTCAAATGTGAAGTGGCAAATTAGCTCCATCATGTAATTGTCGCGAGTAAACATCCCATCTGTAAAGCCATCCTTGGGCAAAGGGCTTCCTTCCCATTTGTGATTAAAAGGACATAGAAACACAGAGAAAAACTAATCCAAAGAGGGAAGACAATGGGAAAGAGACTCATCAAAGGCAATACAAATAATATGTATTGTATTGTCTGTTCAGACAGTAAATTCCAGGAAAGGCTCATACAAGTATCTTTCTCTGTGCTCTCTGTAGCACTAAATCTTACTTCCGATGTTTAGAAATGATAATAAAGATAAAATGTGTAGATGAAGTCTCCTAAGAAACCAAGAATAACTTTATCTGCTGGTGTAGAACACTATCCTTCCACATATCACAAGATACAGTTTGAATTCTGAATTAATGTCACATATGAAAATAACACTAAGTCTTAATTCTCACCTGTATTAGGTTTGCATGGCAAGGTTTTGGTAGCAGAAAGTCTACAGGGGTGGCTCCTGTGAGAAGCTGCTAGAAGCTTCTCCCATGTCAGATAAAGCCAATGCCAGTCAGCTGCAAGACTGACGCACTGCTGTCCAAGGCCGAGCCCATCAGCAATGGTGGTAGCAACTCTGAGATAATGTATTTAAGATGGGGGAGAAGTTGCTGTAAGATAGCAGCCAAGGAGAGGGCTGAAGGTATGTGAGTGCATCAATTCTGCAGACACCTGTATCAGTGAAGAAGGAGGGAAGGAGGTGCTGCAGGTGCTGAAGCAGATATTCTCCTGCAGCCCATGGTATAGTCCATGATGAGGCCCTGTCCCTGCAGCCATGGAGGTCATAGGGGAGCTGGGAGAGGACTCCACACCAAAGCAGGTGGATACCCTAAGGAAGTCTGTGCTGGAGCAGGCTCCTGGAAGGATCTGCAAACCCACAGAGAGAGGAGCAGGTTTCCTGTCAGGACTTGTGACCCCATGGGGGACTCATGATGGAATAGCCTGCTCCTGATGGACTGCACCCCTTGGAAGGGACTTAGCTGGAGCAGTTCATGAGGAACTGTAGCCTGTGGGAAGGACCCATGTTGGAGTAGTTTGTGGATGACTCTCCCATGGGAGGGACCCCATATTGCATAGCAGGAGAAGGGTGATGACAATGTGTGATGAACTGACCACGATCCCCATTCCTTTGTCCTGCTTAAGGGGAGGAGGTTGAAAACCTGTTAGTGAAGTTGTTCCCAGGAAGAAGGGAGAGATGCAGGAAAGATGTTTAAAGATTTAGTTTTTATTTCCTATTATCCTACTCAGATTTGATCAGTTATAAATAATTTCCCCAAGTTGAGTCTGTTTTTCCCATGATGGCACTTGCTGAGTGATCTCTCCCTGTCCTTATCCTGACCCACAAGCCTTTCATTGTATTTTCTCTCCCCTGTCCAGCTAAGGAGGGGGAGTGCTCAAACAGCTTTGGCGGGCACTTGGCATTCAGCCAGAGTAAATCCACCATACCAAATATTCCACCTTACAAAACCATAGTCTTTACTCACGTCTGTACAGCAGTAGTTATTACAATCAACATTGAGTACCTAACAAATCTATTTAGGGAAGCCTCTGCAATACGTAAAATGCTTAATATCTCGGGTTCAGTCAATAAAAAAACTAATAATCTCTGGTTTTCTGAGTAGTAAAATCTATTTACAATATATTACATGTATATACATTTGCACAAAAGATATTTTCAAGTGAGTAACAGAGAACCTCTCACACTGCACTGAACTGTGAGTCATGAACAATTCCAACTGTCCACCTTCACTTATTTTATCTCTTTTCACAAAAGAAGTAACTTCAGCTCAGAACCTAAACAGATGCTTAATATCTTGCTATGTTGGACCAATACAGTCAGAAAAATAATTTACTCTGTCCTATGTCTGCATTCCAAAATATTCATGTTCTAAAAAAGATAACAAATTTCTAACTATTTCCCAATAAACATAACTGTATTTTCAGGCCCTCCTCGATAGGAATATTCTATAAGCTGCAGATGTGTCAATCAAAGTTTGGTATTAAATTTTACTCTCCAGTGGTTTCAATCTGCGGGACAGAGTACTCAAGGTTGACAGCGTGCCCTCTTTCCCACTGAGCATGAATAAGTGAACATGGAAGTTTTTAAGTCTATCTTGTAATTCTCTAGCATCAGCTCTACATTTTTGGCCTTAAAATATGGTGCCAAAACTGCTTTAAACAATAAGGTGAGGATTCCCTTGCATCAACCAGGAATGTCAGCTTGTCTCTGGGATGAAGAATGCATGTGGAGTCAGCTGGGAATGAAACAATCTAAGAAGTGGAAAAAGGGTAAGGGCAGAGATGCATAACGGGCTGCTGATTTCAGCCAGTTTAACAGCCCTCATAGGACCAGTTCAGCTAGCTTCAAAAACAGAATAGCTGGAACCCCCTGAGTTGTACAGAGGTCTAGCTCAGCTCTTGACTGCTTTCCAACCAAGCAAGGTATGTATCTGACACACAGTTACATCTGTACACTTAGTGTATGAGCAGGGAGAGATTCACTCCAAGGAATTACTTAAAATGAGGAAACAGACCTTCCAACCACATTCCAAATTCTTTCATGGAATGTGAGAAAATCAAAAGAAAAGGAGAGGAGATAGATGTGTGATGTAAGACACTAAGATGCAGTCACACGGAGAACTGTCACGATGCAAATGAACACATTAAAAGATTTATTTTCTTGTTCTATTAATCAATTCTTTTAACTAGTCTCATCACTACTACACTTCAAATGGAAGGGTCACCACATGCTATTGATACCAAGCAAAGTTCAGAAATTTCTAAAGAGATATCTTCATAAAAATACACACATAAAGCACTTAAACAACTACAGCCTCCTGAAAGATATACATTGAGAAATTAAGTACCTATTGTCTCCAAGTGCAGTATCCTTGGGTTTAGCATCATTGTCATAAACAAAACGCTCTTGGAAGATCACTATGACGTTGTCTGTAGTTTCATTTCCCAAGATAGTGATAACAGGATAACCCATCTGTAATGTCCACTGATCCATTACTTCTTGGATATTTACAGATTTTCCAACTCTTTTTAAAGCCTTCAAGAAAAAAGAAAAGTTTCAATTTATTGAAGAAATATTGTCATCAAACAAATTAAACATTTTTTTTGTCCTGGAGACTATAATTAGATTTAGAAGTTTAAGTAATCATTCACACATGCACACACACACACATTTACATCCAATATACACATACTATATAATTTAATCAACAGTCTGTGTGTATCTTAAAAATAAACATTGAGCAATCTTGCCAGAGAAGAGAGTAACACTCGGAAACTCCTGTTTCCCACACCATTCAGGCACTTTTGCTGTAACAGAATAGCTTGCTTTGCAGGGTTTTAACAAAGGCCTCAGAAATACATGGTGTCTGTCTCCAAAAGATATTCTTGACCAGCTAAGGTTAAAAAAGGCTCAGTGTTAGTTTACCTAGAGTAACTACAATAAGGCATATTCAATGGGTCTGATGTATAACAGTACAGAGGTTCTCTGTTCTGAAAATCAAACTACTAGTTACTTGAAAACAATGCCCCTCATGTCCAAAGTGAGGATATGTATACCAAGATATCCTCAGCTCCTTCATAAACTCCACCTGTCATAACATACAGAGGATTAATGTGTTCATATTTGATACCATATATCAATAAAAATGCTGTTTTACAAGTGAACTTTCATCTGAAACAAAAAAAGATACTATGGTATCATGGGACATGAGACTGAATATGAGGAGAATGACAAGCATCATTTGTTCCTCAGCAATGGAAATGTCCCTAGCTGCCAAACAGTCCTAGATCACAGATTGAGGAACCTCCCATGAACATAAGCAGAACCCGGCAAGAAGGCTTAAGAACTGAAGTTGCAATTGCAATGCATTAGGAAGAAAACATCCGGCAACAAACAAGCTTACAAGCGAGGCAAATGGAATTATTAACCGTAACAACAGATCTGAGCACACAGCATAGCCATAGTTGTTATGGACCAGAATACAGTCTCATTTTTGTTTTCTTTTATTAGATATATGTTCTGCTATTCTTTCAAGATTACATTTATCCTTCTGATCTCCCATCACCCAGAACTGTCCAAAAGGCTTTAACAGAGGAAGACACCAGGTGAGAAGCAAGAATTTTGCAGTGGCATTCAGCTTCAGATAAGACATAGACTTAAGAGCCTGACTGCACATCTCAACTCCTATTAACAGCCAATACAGACACAAGACTCAGTTCAGTTGCCCACACGTAGGTGGCTAATGTCATTTGACTTTGACCTGCCTCTCCAGAAGAGTAGAGATTTCCCAATAGACCTTGTATCATATTGATTAGACCCAATGGAATGACTTGAACACCCTATTGTACCTAATCTGGCACCAGTTGCCTGTACTTGAAGAACTATCATAAATCTGTAGTCAACAGCCTGTGGTCTGTTCTCATTACAAAATAATCATGTAGTGGCTGGTCAATTGAATTTCTCTCTATGCTCTGATGACTAGATTTCCAGGACTCCAGTTGCTCCTATTCACCAAGTATTGATGAGATGTCCTAAAATATTTAACACATTCTTGCAGAACTGGTGGACCTACAGCAGACATATGGCAGCTAGAAGCCAGGTAGGATAAATTAAGATAAATGTTGTTAGATGTCTATAGACAGGCAATTGAATCCATCCCTCATTGACAACAATTGGAGCTTGGATGCATAGCTTATACATATGTACCTGGTTGTCTAGATAAATGCAGATGTCTTGACCTCCAGGTGAATCCTGGCTTTGGTGTCAACAGTTAGAGCTAGAAGTTGGTATTTGTGCCCAAACTCCCTGACTGTACTCTACATTGCCTTGCACTCTGACTGTATTCTAGCATGCCCAGATTAGTTCTGTAGGCAAGAAATTCAGGCTTACTCAACTCACTTTATGAAAATTAAACTCTGCCCTTACAAATCCTTGGACTGAGCTCTAGAAACTCACGATGAACTTGTCCATGCTTAAGCTGAGCATAGACACAGAAACTGTAAGTTTCTACAGCATGCCAAATGTTGAACATTTAGCTGTTCACCCCAAACTTTAAAGCTTTAATAGTTCTGTCCTTCACACAAATTGTAACTCCATACAAAATCACAAACACACCTGTTGTAATGGTGAAATCAGGGTGCTTTCATGAACTTTCCAGCTTATGAGCCTCAGCATGCTGCCACTAAAGCCAATGATAGCAGATTCTATGAAGTGTATTTTACTGCACCTCAGTGGCATAGCACAAGCAAGGAAATATTTTCTAGTATAACAAAGAAATGCCTCAAAAAGCATACTTTGATGTTGACACTAGGTTAACTGAAATGGAATTTCTTTGCATCAATTTTTATATTTGCTCTGGGGTCTGAAGATCTCAATATGCACTATTCACTCCTAACCTCACCAAAAAAAAAAAAACCTCCAAAACAAACCAAACCCACAGCATATTCGTGCTTCTCCCTCAGTGCAAGAGATTAAAGCATTTTTACCTTTGACAATGTGTTCCAGAGATCATTTCTGGCTGCATTGCCATACTTGTGAATGGTTAAATAGTCCTACAGAAATAAAATAAAAATACACATCAGTAGTACTATACACAAGCCAAATAACTAGAGCTGTGAATCACAGCTATTAGAAGGCAAATCACATCAATGCTTCCATTAGTCAGAAATCTAGAAAGATAAAATACGTTCATTCCAAGGCAGTAAATAAAGAGTTGTTTAAGCTAGTTTACAATGTAAAAACTGTTGCTATAAGTTTCATCTACAGTATTCAATGCTCTACCTTTTTTGAGTAAGTCAGTCTAGAAGCTAAATATTTTGAATATACATTTAAAATACTTGTCTAATCTCAGAAGAGGTTCCTAGGTAATTCTCACTGATGAAAGTAAAAGTTGCTGAAATACAGTTCCAGTTGCTTTTTTAGTAGGCCATTTTGTGTCTAGTGTCAAAAATTTGCTCACTCAGATGCCAGCTAGACTTGTTACAAAAGATTTTACCGACCAACAGATGACCTGAACTCTCATCTAGGGAGATCCTGGCACTTCAGTGTCAAAACATTGGCAACAGGGGCTGTAACAGGTTATTGCAAATGTTTTCCATGTCAAGGAGCAGTAGAAGAGGGGTAACAGGAACCTAGCTCTGTGCTTGTGCACAGGCACCTAGATCTGCATCTTCATGACATACGTAACTCAAAACCTTATGAGGTTTTATGCTGAATGTTCTCACTCATAGTTTCAATGACTGAGGGTCTATTCTATCACAGCAATCAGAAAGATAATTCCAAATAACCTACCAACATATTAAATTTAATTCCCAAATTGATAGTGTAAGTACAGGACCAGGTTAGGGCCCTTTTCAATGACATCTGGATAGAAAACACTGTTAGTTTCCCACTCTCTTATGTCCCTAGACAACAGCTCATTGAATTACAGAAGAGAAATTCATCATTGATTATTTGAATAACATACATTTCAAGCATTTTCATTGGAAGAACTAGATGAAATAGTACATCAGAGGTTGTAAATCAATGGGTTCTCCTGCATTTGAATTTCTACCATCTTCACTTTACACAATGATAGAAGACAAACCCTAATTTACAGCACCATGATAAAACTGGGACAAATTTGCTGACTCTGTTATCTATGCTTTGTGTGAAGTAAGATACTTTGGGAATAATTAGGATTTGGAAAGCAAATTTTCTGATACACAAATTGTAGCACCTGTGACAGATTTAGCTTTTGTCAGCCAGCTTCTAGCACAACAAGCAGCAACTCCCATTTAATCACAGGCTCGGAAGGCTAAATGAGAACACTGACTCTGTAAATGCAGTGTTGGGCCTTAACAATGTCATGAGACTAACTTGGAAAAAAGACAATATTATATAGACTGCATGTATAGCACACTGTGCTTCCATTTTGTCTAAAAATACAGAACCATTTAAGGCACAATGAAATATTTAATGGCTCTCAAAGCTAAAGAAGCTGAATTGCAAATTAAAAAGCTAACGTAGGAATAAACAAAAGTAGGATGAGGTAAATAAATAACAACAAATATACATGTGCAGTACTAGAAAATGCTGCATGTACTGGTCCTTTGGAGAGTTCCTTTCAGAATCATTACACAGCAAAATAAAATGGTTAGAACACTTGAGAATTTACTCCATGCAGGCAATAATCCTGTTTCCCAATCTAGAATTGGACATTAAATTTGACTTTTACACGTTGCATTCAGAAAGACTGCAAAGAGATTAAACATTTCTGCCCTTTTGGTTTTTCTCCCAATGCACAGATTGTGAGGTTTAGATGTGGCTCATCATTCAGTTAAAAATTTATAATCCTCAAATACAACACATTTATCACACAAAGGACAATAAAAAGAATATTAACATTTAAAACAAAGTAAGAAAATACAATGATAAACAAAACATATGAGTACAGTTCTGGTACCATACAACCTGACCATCCATTTTTTCATTATTTTGTGAAAGTTGCATTGAGACCACGTACATAGCATCAAACTAGGAATGTCATTGAATGGACGCAACACAAGAAACAGTCCTAAGTGACAGCGTCCAACAAAATATGTTTCAATAGTAAATCTACATTGCAATCCAATGAGCGAGAAGTTATTGAAGCAGATCCAATCAAACATTCTCATATATTAGTATCCCGTTTTCAACAGTAGCAGACATCTAGAAAGGGTAAAAAATAGAGCAAGCATATGTGATACTTTCCTAGTATGCTCTCCCATCCTCCAGCACTTCATGACACAAGGAATCCTGAGCAGATTAGTATCTTCATATTTAATAGTCATCTTCTGTGAATTTGGCCAGTTGCTTTCTGAAGCCATGTAAATGTTTAGTATCTGCAACACCTTATAAAAAAGCATTTCCCACTTCAGTGACCTGTTGTATAAAGATACCTGTATAAAACATCTGTTCATTTCGTGTGCTGCTCATTTCCGGCAAGTAGCAGTCACAGCACATTACCATTCCCTACTTCACTCTCTCCAAGCCATTCGCGCTTTTACTGATCTTTATCACATGTGTCCTCATACCAGAGCTTGGTTTTATAGTGAGACCACCACCAGATGCAACCACTCCCAGATATGTTGCAAAATTAAATTTTGTTACTACTATCCAAACCGTTGACTTCAAAGCTAGCTAGGGTTATCATGATGCAGCCTGAACTTTCATTACCAAATTATCAGACTCTTGAGCTATCCTTCATGGACATGCACTCAATTTTAAAAGGAAGAGAAAGTGCCTATACATATCAGTAGGAAGTACTGAAATACAAAGCCAAAGATCTATACATACCTTGCTTCTCTCTGCTAAGGATGGAACAAGTAGAAATATCATAGAATCATAATCTATTTTTCTTCTTGGGGACTCACTTCTAAGTCTTAAGTAGCTTGCAAAGGTGCAGAAGACATGTTTTCATTCACTTTCATTCACTGTAATTCTCCAGGGCAGCAGTGTTAGCCACCCCTTCACCTTCACATTGAAGAGAAAATAACCAAAACAAATAGAAAAGAGATGCAAGCCACAGAACAGGAAAGGAGGACGACACTGAAAACACAGCTGCCTGGATCTAAGCTGCGCTCAGCACAGCTCCAAAGGAGGTAAAGTGACTTAAAGCCACTTTCTCATAAATGCTTACATCCAGAGCCATCTGTCTGCAAGGCTTCTTCCTATCGTAAACTCACAAATCTATCACTTACAAAAGTTGTTCCATCAACTGGAGTATGCTGGAGCATGAAGACATGCTTCAGTCATCTTTCTAATTTTCAGCTATAGCCCTTTCATATGTGTAAGAAGGAAAGATGGCATGAAAAACCTTTAACAACCCAGGACTCAAGAGCGCTCTTCCACAACTCTCCTTTTCTCCTTCACTGTAATGTCATCTCTAAACTTTTTCTTTGTCATGGGTAAAGGAGAAAGACAGTTCCCAGACCCTAGTGCAGCATTACTCAACATTAAAATTAATCAAACACACAGAGAAAAATGATAATTTGGTTTTGCATTTTCAGCAAGCATCCTCTTGTAATAATCTTAACGTCTTGGTATTAAAACATAAAGCCACTCTGCCAAAAAGAATAATGAAATATGATCTCTTTACCTCTAAAAAGGAAATAATCAAAATTAATGAGACAATGTGATTTCTTACATGTTTTAGTAATTTTTAACATCAAGTTAAAAAAAAAATCCAGAATCTGTCATGCCAGGAAAACAAAATACAACTATTGCACAATCAATATCTCACATAAAATTCTAAAAGATTAAGACTAAAATATAATGTTTTGTCAAAAAGTAGTCTTAATTCCCTAAAAAGATTAAAGGCACAATCCTTTTTGAAATTATTATTTGAATACTGAAGCAGAGAGCTTGAACGGTAGTAAAATAAGTAGTATGGTGCTAAAGGGTTTTCAGAAATGTTTTTAGTACTGTTATATTGTTTTAGCTTGCAGTCCTTTTATTGTGCCAGACTTTTTTATGTAAAGGGGATTATTTAAAAGGAAAAAGTCTTTTACCCCTTTTGAATCTTCGTTCTCTCAGTTCTGCTTGGGATTGAGCCTCTTGTTTTCAAATAAATTAACTATCCCATCATTCAAACACGATAACACAACTAATAAAAGGTAGTGACCGGTAAATGCAAAGAGGTTAAACAAGTGTATAGGGGGGAATAAGTCTCCAAACATGTATCTTACTTTCAGGGGAGACTTCAGAGCTATAACCAGGAACTGAAACATCAATTCTAGGACCAAACTCCTTTCTCAGTTTATCTGTTTGAAGTTGATTGGTTGTCTGAAGGAATAGCTTCCAACTTATATGAGTGGTGCTGAGATCTGAAACAGATTAACATCGAATAACTTACTTTTTCTCCTGAAGATAAATGGGAAATTCCACTACAAAAGATGAGTGAGGAAAAAGCAGCAAAATATTTTGGCATCAGACTCTGTGGCTATGTTTCCCTGAATACCGTCACATCTCAGGGCTCAGGAAACAGCAGTCCTGCCTTTACCTTCTTCTTTTGTATTTCATTTCTACTCCCGGGTGCACATCCTCCTCTATTCTGCCTACAATATGGTTTTGTTGAATAGTTTTACACATGACTGCTGTATCTTACCAAAAACGGTTATTACTAAAAACATTTAGTTGAGATGTAAATTGGGGTATAAGGCTCCAGCTATCAAATACAATGTATTTGTTTTCCCAGAAATTTGTGTTCTTAACCTTAAGCCACCAGACACCATCTGACTAGTGCTGACTCACTGATATGTCACCTTTTTTTCCCCTTTCACACAGCTAACATCAAAATCATCAAGGAATGTGGCAGAGGGAGGACTCGGTTTTGAAGCTGTGTGCTAGACTGAGGTGGACAAGGGGTTCCCAAAGCCAAGGAAACTCGAGAAAGAGCAGAGAGACCTGTCAGGAACCATCAGCTCTCGTGAGGTGAGACTGATGTGCCAGGAGGCCTAGGCAAGACAATCGAGGGGATATAAACAGCCCTGGGGAGATACAGTGACCAGAAGCAGTCAAACAGGGCAAGAAACAGGGCCGGAGCAAACGGGCCTTGTGCAGCAGCCAGGGCAGCATGCAGCAGTTTGTGCAGGTAGAGCAAGCAGGGAGGGAAAGCAGAAAAGGCCCCACAACCCGCTTAGATAACCACAGCCCAGGACAGCGCTCTAGGTATCGCTCTGCCAAAATGGTGAGCACTTGCCTGACAGCAAAAGCTAAGGGCCATGAGAAGAAAGCCCTGGCAAAGTTTGATGCATCCACCCAGAAGTTCTGGATAGCAAAGATATCTCAGTACAAGTATGCTGCAGTAGGTGTCCAAATGTATCTACACCTGTAAAGGCAAGTATCTGTGAAAGAGTCACATAGATTCAGGAGCTGCAGCATCAACTGGATGAGTTACAAGGAACAGTCAAAAGGCTCCACAGTATGAGAGGAGTTGAGATGGAGTGATTTCAAAATCAAGCATCTGTAGCTGACAGCTAAGAATGAAACATCTTGGACTCTGGTAACCCAAAAAAGCAGAGTACTACTTCACAACCTCCAGAATCGCTACCAAAACCACATACATTACAAACAACTTCATTAGCAACAGGCAATTGTCACCATGAAAAAAGCAACGTGTGCTTTCCTGTTAAAAGGCACTAAGAGATCAACTTGTCAACCAGAAAAGGAGTCACAAGAGGCAGGCTGCCTGCCAGGAGCCAAGATCTAAGATGTTGCTGAGAGTGCCAAGATTTGTCAAGAACACAGGCTACTATTCTCTGTTCCTCTTTCATGTGGGCTGTGCTGCCATTCAGTGAGATCTCGATGGGCCTGGGAGCTGGGCAGAGAGGAATCTCATGAGGATACACAAGGGCAAGTGCAGAGTCTGGCACCTGGAGAGGAACAACTCCATGCCCCAGTACAGGCTGAGGGCTGACTGGCTGGAGAGCAGCTCTGCAGAGAGAGACCTGGGAGTTCGGGTGGACATAAAACTAAACATGAGCCAGCCTCGTGACAAAGAAGGCCAATGGCATCCTGAGGTGCATGAAGAAGAGTGTGGCCAGTAGATTGAGGTAAGGCCTGGTAAGGCCTCATCTGGAGTACTGTGTCCAGTTCAGGGCTCCCCAGTTCAAGAGTGACAAGGAACTTCTGGAGAGAGTCCAGTGGAAGACTACAAAGATGATTAGGGGACTGAAACATCTCTCTTACAAGGAAAGGCTGAGGAGGGAGACCTTGAGCTATTTAGCTTGGATAAGACTGAGGAGGGGCCTTATCAACACCTATAAATACCTAAAGAGTGAGTATCAAGAAGATGGGGCCAGTCATTTTTCTGTAGCATCCCAGTGACAGGACTAGTGGTAATCAGCACAAGCTGGACTACAAAAAGTTCCACTTGAACATTAGGAGAAACTTGCTTGCTGTGAAGGTAATGGAGCACTGGAATGGGCTGCCTGGAGAGGTTGCATAGTCTCCTTCTCTGGAGGTTTTCAAAACCTGCCTGGACACGTTCCTGTGTGACTTGATAGCAAGTGAACCTGCCTTAGCAGTGGGTTGGACTAGACAATCTCTAGAGGTCTTTTCCAATCCCTACCACTCTGTGATCCTGTGAAAGCTACTATTGCATATTATCTTCACATTGCCTAACATTCAAATAAAAAAGCCTGGGCAGGGGTCAGAGAGAGAAAGGCACTGCATATATTTGCAATGGTGAGTGAAAAACAAGGAGGGAGAACCAGTGGTAAAGCACTACCCGAATGTTAAAAAGTAAAGCTAAAATAGCCAACTAAGTTTGCAGCATTTTTCAGCTCTACAACAGACTAAGCCTTGAAAAAGAGCCTTAAGGAAGAAAAGTGGTCACTCTCCTGGCTGGGCAGTCAGACAAGCAGTAGAGTACAAAATAAGCCTGTAAATTCAGCTTATTGGTCATGGTGAACATTGTGTAAGGCAAATTAAATACGGATTAACTTTATTTGTGTCAGAATTCGTTTGTACCAGTGAGTCAAGCTGCAGAGCTACCTCCAAATTGAAAGAATAGCTGTGATCAGACTATTTATCAAAACAGTACTGCAAAGCCAGCTAAGAAAAACCTTGGAAACAGACTTTTCCAGCTCAAGCAAGTGAAACAACCTCTTCACTTTATGCATCAGTTTTACTAAGAGTGCCCAAAACTGCTTCGAGGCAGTCTTGTCAGAAACTGACAACCTACAGGATACACTACAGTCATGGAACAGACTTTAAATTTCATGAGTGAGTTCCATCACAGGATCAAAAATGTTGCTATCCTTTCTATACTTAACCTACTGTTGCATTAAAATGTGTTCCTCCAACAAAAAAAAATGAAGTTACTCACTGGCTAACAAGCCAAAAATTAAACTACCTAAAAACGCATTTCAACCTATGATAACAGAAAACACTATCAAAATTATACTGAAACAGCAAGCACATAGTCTTCACCTAGTACTAAAATTACCATATCTGTTTTATATACAGGCACGGCATCAAACACATTCCTGTATCTCCCTTGAGATACAATTTGATGACACTTCAGTGGTGTAGCCAAAGTAACTTCCACAATCTCTGCTCCTCCTTGTCCTCATCTCCGTGTTTGGGAAGCTACTTTTCAACCTAGACCTCTGAAATGGTCCATATAGGAAGTAAATATATCATTCTTCAACAAGAACCTTTCCTTCCTTCCTTGATCAAGTTTACCAAAGAGGGCTCCAAACTCTTGAACTGTACAAATGAAGTGGTGTTGGGTGGCCATGCATGGATGGGAAGGAGCAGCTGGAGGCAGCACTGAAGAAATAGTTAAGAGAAAAATTATCAATGTATCACATTTCAGAGAAACAGAAAGTTTACTTTGAAGTGCATTTCTCTAGAAGCAATGCTCAAATGTTCTTTTCAAATGTTCAGCTAACGATTGATGGGAGGATTCCTCATCAGTAAGCTAATTTTTACAGTGAATAAGTGAACCTGTCATTCAGAACCAAAGCAGACTAAACTCTGTGACTTCAAGACACAATGAAAAAAAACTGTCATTAATTAAATGAAATCACAGTTAACTTCAGTTTTAATGTGCCCACATGGGCTACAATGAGATCTAAATAATCCAATTACAATTCACATCTGCAGCTATTTTGAATGAACTTTTGTGTGTCCTTGTATAAACACGGCTGTCCTGGTTTTGGCTGGAATAAAGTTAATTTTCTTCTTAGAAGCTGGTACAGTGCTGCGGTTTAGCTCTTGTGTGAGAATTATGTTGATAAGACACTGATGTTTTGGTCATTGCTAAGTAGCACTTATCTTGAATTGAGGATTTTTCAGTTTCCCCGACTGTCAGTAAGTAGGTGCACAAGAAGCTGGGAAGGAGCACAGCCAGGACAGCTGACCCCAATTAGCCCCAGGGCCATTCCATACCACAGATCCATCATGCCCAGTACATGAACCAGGGGGAGTCAGTGAGGAGAGGCAGATCACTTCTCAGGCATTGGCCAGCAGGTGCTGAGCAATTGAAATGGACATGTCTTTTCTTGGGCTTTATTTCTCTTCCTTTTCCCTATATTTCTTGTAATTACTACTAATATTATACTTTTTAATTATTGCTGTTATGATTATATTTTATTTCATTCTAGTTAGTAAGCTGTTCTTATCTCAACCCAGCAGTTTTGGGTTTTTCCCAACTCCCCAGCCCATTGGGAGGGGAAGGAGGGAGCAAGTGGCTGCATGATGCTTCATTGCTGGCTGGAGTTAAAGCACATCAAAAGCTTAAACCTTGTTTACTTGCCATTAAAAATAAAACTTTGATTTTACACCACCTTGACCAATCAGAGAATATAGCTGCCAGACAAAAATGTGTTTTTTTATTCTTATTTCTAATAATTCTACACATATCAATGGAGCTACCTGTTGAATCTTCCATATAGAAATTTATCAGCTAACATATTTTAAGTCATTGGTAATTCTATCACTCTCTTCATTTTCTGAAAGCAGTGTCCTCATAACATATCCAGGCCTGGCAGGCAGGACTGGGCTGTGAGGGTTTTTTTAATCTGCTCCAATTTTTTATTTCTTTTTCTTCAAAAAAACAACACAAAATAAACTTTTTTTTCTGCTCCTTATACAATCACACTAATTGCTGCATTAAGCAATTAAAGATTCTTAAAAGCAAGTAATACATTCAATGTTTCAAAGCAGTGTTTAAATTGTCCACCATCAGGAATTTCTTAGCTAACTTCTAGATTCAAACTCACAAACACATAAAAAGAAGTTAAAAAAAACCCCGAGAAGTGTGCAATACACTTCAGAGGCATCGTGCAAGTATTCACTTCAGCTGTGTTTTGTCTTCTCTTTGGGCTACTATCTCAGTGCGTAAAATCCTAGGGAAGTAAATCAGTGGAATCCCATCAATGTATACCATCTGAAATTCCAGGCTTTTATTTTCAAAAGGTATATTTAGAGAGGATTTTTTTTTTTCTCACACA
Organism: Colius striatus; assembly: GCF_028858725.1. NCBI lineage: Eukaryota > Metazoa > Chordata > Aves > Coliiformes > Coliidae > Colius > Colius striatus. The sequence continues at coordinate 168,581,824 of NC_084759.1, forward strand.
ACAATGATACAATGCTTGCAATCAGCAGCAACTGGAAAATATCTACTGTCAACATGTCACATTTGCAATTAAACCATTATATCCAAACAGCAAGCTGTAACTACTAATCAGGAAGAGTGATGCTGGAACCATATATGGAAATAAATTTTCATTTTCTCCAAAGCAAATGATCCTGAATAGGCCGCATAATTATAGTATTTTACTTTGTCCTTTCTTCCTTTGTAATTCATAATACTCCCATACGCTCTAACAATAATCGGATCAGGAGAAGTGACATTTCTGGCATTTTATGGGTCAATGGGATTTTTAGCATTGATTTAGGTGTGAGAAGAATCAGGTAAAAGTGGAGACTGTCTCATCCATGGTGTTGGAAGTGGAATATTTATTTAGAGGATGTGGATAGGACCTGTGTCCTGTCCCCAGCAGAGCATCGTCCATGCTAAGACATGAAAGAAACTAGTAAGAGAAAGGAAAAGAAAAAAGCCTTCAATAAGCCAATGGGACTGCTTTCTTTGCTCTACCAGCATCTTCTTGGTAAGAGACCAATACCATAAATCAGAAGTAACCCAACCAAAATCAATATGGCTCTGTCATTTTCATTCCAAAACAAGAAAAGAATCAAACCTCAAACCACTGTAAGAAATTAAATTTTGCAATTAATACGTCTTATGCATTGTAACTCAGTGAATCCAGTGTGCATGGGACATCTAAAATAGATTTTAAATCTGTACTCATGCAAATTTCCAGCTACTTTAAAATATATCATGCTTTGTTGGGAATCCTTATTAAAAGATCAGAATTACTAAATAGAGAGATTTATTTCCCTTGTAAAATTCAGCTTCACCTATTAGCTACTAACACGAAGAGGAAGGAGTTTCCATTTTGAAACACAGCAAAAGCAATCGCAATGTAGTGGCAAAACAGTTTGCATGCAAAGTCTAATGGGAACAGTTAGAAGGACTGGAGAGTTATTGTCTAGCAGAGCCTGATGGTATCTGCTGTGCAGTGAGATACCTGCTAGTATATTAAGCTTGGCTTTAAGGAAAAATGTATTTGATGTATTATTTGGTAGTGGTACTAAACTACTGAGCTAAGAACAAATCTTTCAGAAATAAAGTACTCTTTGAAATTGAACTGCATATATTTGACTGAATTTGTACATTCATTTTAGTTCTGCCTTGTTGGGTAGTGTAACACATTTGAACCTAAAACCAGAGATTGCTCAATAAATATGTTTTTAATGCACACAAAAAAAGAATTAAATGCTTTCCAGAGATATCTGGAAATCTTCTAATTGTGACACGTCTGCTCATTCCTCTACATTAACTTGAACTATGCCCAGGGATTGATACCCAGGCAAAAATCTCTGCTGTACTTTTCTGTAATACTTTTTTTTCCAGAGAAGTCCCAGAATTTGAAATAAATTAATGCTACTTACTATGAAAAGGTCACCATAAATCACTTCAGAAAACTTATTTTAAGTATGATTTGCATGTCATTGTGTCTCGATCATAATGCCCTGCAATATTTGTAAAGTAACAATGAGTAACAGATAGGAAAGCAGTAACAGTGAAGCTTAAACTTTGCTAATAAGGCATTTGTTGTCTGTATCTATTGAGCAAATACTTTTCATGGTGCAAAAGACCATCATATGATACAGTCACTAGAGCTACATTTAAGTTTGCAAAATGAAGGCACCTTAAAAATCACTAGCATTTTACATATGGCTATATGCTACAGCATCTACCTAGCTACAGTAACTGAACTTTAAATATCTGCAGAGAAAGGGAAAGGAAGAGGGATGAAGAGAAGGAGAAAGTTTTGATGACAGCCTGTTTATCCAGTAGGGATTCAGCTTTATTCTGAATATTTCCCACAGTGCTGCACAGGGTAGATTTATTTCATTTCTGACGTGTATGAAGTGTTAACTAAGCATTCAATCCTGCAATCTTTGTGCTGGAAATATCCCCACTGACTTCTAAAGAGCTAATGGAAATTCTGATTGCACGAGGATGGCAGAATCGCACACAAAGCGTGTACTTCAAGCACCCTGTAAAGTCCATTGTGCTGCCTCATAGCAACAGAGGCAAGGTTGCCACTGAGCTCCTATCAGGAAAACAGTACAATTTTATTCCAAAAGGAAACATTTTCTTAAATAGCTGCTCAGCTCGCTGATGCTATCTGAGAATTCATACCTATCATTCTTCCTCTTAATAATTCCTATAATAAAAAATGAAGGAGAAAATAGTCACAATTGAATTGCACATGCAACGAAATAAGAGAAGCTCACTGAAAGCACACCAAGTGAATACATACACAGTATCTCTAATATGACTGATTACATTGTCATAAAGGGCAACCCTGTTCTGAGCAAACAAACTTACCAAGGTAAGTAAATCATGTGTATACTAATCAGTTTTCTTTTTGTAAGCAGCTTTAGAAATGGAGAAATAAAGCAACATTTTATCCTAGATGAATGGCAGAACATCTTACTCCTAATGGAGGAGACACTGACTATAACCTTGCTCTGAACAAGGGCGCTGGGGATATCAACAGTGATTGCTGTTCATCAGCACCTGCCATTACCATGCTTTACAACTCTCCCTGCTAGGACCTCCAATGTGGCCAAATGTGGCTGAGATTAAATCTTATCTTCAAGCAGCCCATCTCAAGTTGAATTCTTCTCCAAAGATTCAGTTAACACCAGGAAGAAAGTATGGGAAAATACCACATTTTATCTTTTCATGTCACTCCTTCCTTTGAAAAGCTCTGTTGTCCCCATGGACAGCACAGGTCTAAAAGTTGGAGGGAAAGCGATCTTGTTTCAGGAACACACTTCTAGCTAGCATTGATCAGGTGACCTAGCAGCTCGGGAGTCTATCTCCCTGTATGAATGGCTCACAGCTGCTTAAGCTTAGAGGGAGGTTAGGGCCCTGAAGCAGAAAATTAAGAGTTCACATCTTCCTTCTCTTTCTTCAGAGAAGGAAACTGATCCAAACACTCCCAGGACAAAAGCCAGGGCAGAGAGGAGGGAAAGGACTTAATATACCAAACAGAAATGTTCTCCTAATACAACATGGTAGGAAAGTGCATTCTCTGCACAGCATTTATGTTGTATCAGGGAAAAGCCACCAGCAGCCATGACAGGTGGCTGCTCTCATTGTAGGTGTATTAAGCTTGTCCTTGTGACCTGATTTGTAGCAGAGTTGGACTCTATGACTGAACCCAGTCTAAAGTCTGTTCCAAATATCTGAAATAGTTTATAATGCTAAACACTTTGACAGAAATTTTTCTTGGGTTTCAAAATATATATATCTTTTTAATCACATTGATCCAATTTTCCCTCAAATTTGCAAGCACTCCACTTTCATTGATTTGGTTTTTTTCAAGCAACACTAATTGTATGATCAACATTTTATAAAGGCCCACCTTGGTATCCCGAGATACTGAGCTACAGCCACACTGAGTGCTCATAGCCGATGATGAAGCCAAAGTTGTGCTTTGAACACATAAATTCTTCCGATCCATAAGTGCTCAGATATACAGGAGGGGAAAATGCTATGCTAGGCATCTCATATTGTATCCTCCACACTTGTGCAAATCTTAACTCAATTTTCTGTGGGCTTAGATCTCCATTTACAAAATGAGGCTAGCACCACCCTTTCCCTCCCCATGAGGTTTATGTCTTCTGGTCTCTAACTGTTGGTGATGCACTTTGATAACACATTGGATGGCATTTAATAAAACTGTATGAAGCAGCTGGGAACTGAGGCTACAAAGCAAACAAAAAGTATATAAAACCATTGATCAGAAAAACAACTAAGTTAGTATGGTCCACTTTACGAATTAAATCAGACATTGTCCTACTGCAGAATTTAAAATCCTGGTTAAGGCGCAAACCAAACAGGCAAAGAATGCAAAGCTACAATTAGTTTGGGCATTTCTCACTGACTGTAGATCTAATTTATGCATCTTCAATCACTTGGTTTTTTTTAAACAGAAGCGTTTTGCTATTGCTATACACATAGTATATTCAAATCCTCTTGGAGACAGAGGAAGGATTTCCACTTTTGGTAGTGATATCCAAATCTGGCCTTTACAATGTTGTACATCTTTAGCACTTTCAATGAAAAAAAAATACTGTGATGCTGCTTACAGAAGTTTCTTATGTAAACTTTTCCTGATCTACTTAAGTGATGGTGGAAAAAAGTCCATAACACTGATTTCATTTAACAAACATAAACCTAAAATCTAGAGTGATGTAAATTAGAAGTATAAGAAATGCTGAGGGGCCAGAAAAGGCTAAAGATATTATCAATCTCTTATGACAGGCAGTATAGAAAATAGTGTTGTCAGCTCCTATGAGATTTCCTATGACTTCCTATGTCCTGCTTTTAACATGCTCAAGTTATCTTATTGACAACTGTCAGTAGAAGTGAGACAGTTTAAAAAAATAAACGGATCAGCAGCAACTAACTTAAGGACAGGTCATAGTCAGTATGACCATGGTGATACTTAGATGCTCATCAAAGTCATACACCCTGTGCTCTCAAAAACAGCCTGGGTGCAGAATTAGCTGAAAACTCAACATTTACTAAATGCATCTGTGGTGGTTTAGCCAGTTGTCCACCAAGTCATAAAATCACTCTCCCTCTTAAACTGGACAGGAGAGAGAGAGAAATATAACAAACAGCTTGTGAGTTGAGATAAGGACAGAGAGATCACTCAGCAATTAGTGTCATGGGCAAAACAAATTCAACCTAGGGAGAAAAAGGTTTGATTTATTAAAGGAACAATAAGAGCAGGGAGATGAGAAATAATAATGAATCTTAAACTGAATCCCCCCAACCCTCCCTCTTCCCAGGACTCCTTTCCCCCCAGCGGCGCAGGGGTTGAGGGTTGCAGGCAGTTCATTACAGACAGACTTTGCCACTGCTTTTTCTCCTCACACTTCCCACTGCTACAAGGTGGGGTCCCTCCCATAGAAGACAGTCCCTCATAAACTTCTCCAGCATGAGTCCTTCCCATGGGCTACAGTTCCTCACAAATTACACCAATAGGGGGCCTCTCACGGGGCCAGCTCCTCACACACTGCCCCAACATGGGTCATCCACCAGGAGAACAGTCCTTCAGGCAGTGACTGCTCCAGCCTGACCCCCTCACAAGTTCTGACAGCAAACCTGCTCTGCCATGGGCTTCTCTGTCCCCACGGGCTCTCAGGTCCTGCCAGGAACTTGCTCCAGGGTGGGCTTCCCATGGAGTCACAGCCTCCTTCAGGCATCCACTTGCTCTGGCATGGGCTCCTCCACAGGCTGCAGGTGGATCTCTGCTTCCCAGTGGTCCTCCATGGACTGCAGAAGGACAACATGCCTCACCACGGTCCTCACCACAGGTCACAGGGGAGTCTTTCTTTCAGGACCTAAGCACCCTCCTCCCCCTCCTCCACTGACCTTGGTGTCTGCGGAGATGTTTCCACATTCTCCTTCCCTGTTGCCGCGGTAGTTTGGCAATTGTGCAACAACTTCTCCTTCTCAAATATGCTATTCACAGAGGCATTACCTCTATTACTAAATGGCGAGGCCTGGGTCAGCTGTGAGGTCCATCTTAGAGTTGACAGGCCCTAGCCTTATGAGCTACAGGTGAAGTTTCTGGCAGATCTTCGTTTAAAGAAGCCACTCCTGTAGCTCACCCCACTACTGAAAAACCTAGCCCACGCAAAACCACTACAGCTGCAATACCAGAGGTACTCCAGTTGTAAAGATGCTCCTGCTTAGTGGCAAAAGTTACATTCTCCCATTGAGCAAATAAAAACTGCAGGTAGTTTCATGTGCACTGTTGATCCAGGGATAGTATCGCACCTCATTGCTTCACTGAGCCTGATCCTATGGTGCATGATTTTGAGGCTTTTGTTTGTTTGTACAGATATTATTTGTTTACAGAAAACTCTATTAAGAAGTCTCTAATGATGTTTCATTTTAAACAGCATACAGATTATTGTTGGGAATTGGGAATAAAGATAAACAGGTATGATAAAATGGGTACATTTCAACATAGAAAAAGTAGATCATTAAATGATACTGTGGAAATAGATAAATACAATTCTTGTGCTATTAGGTTCATGGACAGAAGAGGCAAACAATTTGGAAAATAGCACATTAGAGCTTTATTTTACACCTGGAAAGTTTCTGATAGGGTTTCACATCAACTGCCACAATTCAAACAGAACACAGGCATGCACAAAAGTGTCTAAAAAGCAGGAAATACTAAGCAGTGTGGATGAAGAAAGGCTAACTAGCCAGCTTTATGATAGTAAAAAGTGATTGAAATCTGAACCTTGCTGTATTTAACAGCCTGCATGTCACATTTCCCCAGACAGCTCCTCTGAAAGGTTGACCAATTTGTTTCAATACAGTGGCCACTCAACAGCACCAAAAAAGACAGCGTATATCCAAAGCACTGTATGAAAATTCATCTTCCAAATGTACAATGTGAAGGCTGAAGTACAAAAGCAGTTAATTTATCACAGAAGCAGAGATACCTACAGTAACTAATTCAAACTGCTGATGATGCACTATATCAGAGTGAGTGATGAACACATACATAGCAGCAACTGAAGTTCAAAAGGATACGGATCTATGTGATCAATGAGCTGCCACATGGCAAATGAAATGCAGTGTTGACAAACATACAATATGAGAGATGAGGCTCCAAAATAATCTAACCAAATATAAGGAAAATAAACTGGTGCAGAAATGTCTCATTACAGAGCTGGAGGAGCCTTTTTACACACATCTAAGTACCAGACATTCAAATCACTGGGCTTTCTCTCTATATTTAATATGAAAAAAACCCACTGCTAACTTCAAGAGCTGCCTTGTCACAGAGCAGTAAAAGCTTTCAGGAAATGTAATACAGTGACACCAGTCATGTAAGCAACCATCTATTTCAAGTACACAGATTAGGAACAACAGCCTACAGATGAAAATCTCACACAAATCTGATATTATACTTCATATTATTGCCCTGAGTGATGACTGAACGATAGGGACAACTTACAGCTTCTCCCTCTACCAATCTATGCAGTTCAGAAACATAATCAGAGGAAGTGGTACTGATCAAGCCTCTTTATACTCCAATCGCTGTCCTAGCTGTCCTAGCTGGTTAATGGCTTTCTGACTTTGTAAGATGAGTACCGGCATTTGGTGACATGCACCTTTGAACTTCCCTGGAGCATAAGAAACTTTGCACATCATGAAAGATGTCAGGAGTTTTAAAAAGAACAAAAGCACCTTCTGCGAGAAGGAAGAGTTTACTAGTCATTTTCTATACAAATAATAGCTGTGACTTTCTTGTATGCAAGTCTTACCAGCTGTGGCTCTCATTGTCATTATTGAATTACTCATGACAGCCAAAATAAATATCTCCTCTTTCGGTTTTGCCTTTGGAGTGCTCTGTGTGAAACAGCAAGAAAGTTCTGTCTTTGTTACTAAATCTTGAGTTTGAAAATGCCACTTGGTTCAAGACATCATATGTCTTTTAAGGGCTTCCCGAAAAAAAAATCATACCTTCACTAGGTGGTCTCTTGGCTGCAGTTTTACTGTGGAACTTCCAGACTACAATCCAATGGTCTTTCACAGTATATTTATCATGACAGGAACATGCCAGTTCTTCTTGACAGATATGAATGTCTCCAAAGCCATCTACATCATAAAACTGAGCATTTCTACTACCATTTTACTTTCTTACAGACTCCACAACAGAATGGTTTGTGGAACTGTTAGGAATGATATGCACCTTTGTACATTTGCTTCAGCTCATATTTATTTTTAAATATTACCCAAAAAAGAGCTCCACTCTCCATCAACTTTTTTCTTCTTTTTAACACAATTGATTGTTTCCTTTGACATAGAAAGGAATTTTCTCCCTCAAGCTATCTTGATCTGCTCCTTCAAAAAGGCCACCTGCCAGGTGATACCATGTAATTAGATTAAGAAAAAAAAGTGGCAACAAACAGAAAGGTAGCTATCCCATTTGCTTCATGCTCTCAACCTTATATCCCTAAGCTAAAATTTAACATATTTGTTGTAGCTTCTCTTCTATAAAAGCTCTAATTCTGTATCTCTTAGTTAGATGATGAATCATACCTTGACTTTGGTGAAGCCATAAACAATACAAACACAAGTAAAAGGCTACTCATTTTTGTTTAAGTGAGTATAATACAACTAAGAGGAATATCCTTTTTTATCATCTATGAAACACATAAGGACATATCTAATACACTAAAAAGAAATGAAATAAGATTAATGCTATATAACACTGACGTGCTCCATGTACTGAAGGTTAATGAAAAACAAAACAAATAAGATAAAGCAAAGGTCCTTCAGAACTCAGTAACTCAGCAAGCCACTAGAGTAACCCAGGAGGAATGAACCATCAAGTGCACTTTCAGAATATTTGTATTGGAAGAGATTTATAAATAGTAGTAATACTTGAGTTTGCAGCTACCCTTGAGGAAGGCCATTTAGTTGAACATTAGAATTCCATGATAAAAATGGATTCAAGGTAACAAAGCACTAAATCCTAAGTAACGGTAGTAGGACTAAAGAGCTGAAAAGCCTAAAACAGTGGCTGATAGAAAGGGTAAACTGCTCCTCCAGTTTTCCTTATTAGCAAAGTTAGCCTCCCACTAACAAGTGTTCCACTAATAGGAACACTATTTTGTTGGGTCCACAAAAGACACGGAATTAAATGACTGACAGACATTTCCAATTGTATATTTTGTAGCTTATGAACTATATGTTTTATTTTGTTCAACTTGGAGACATACCCATGGAAAATCTCTACCTGGATTTCAAACAGTTTTTATAAAAGAAGTTAGAATATCATCTTCCTACTGAGACAATGCCAAGAGTTTCACTAGACATGTTTTCAGTTAGAATTTTCTTAGATTAAAATTAGCAAACAGAAGAGTTTCTATTTAGAGCAGAAATGGTGAAAAACAGAAATAATAGGAAACCACTCAAATAAAAACCCCAAAGCTCCATTACAACTTTATGGAAATTACTATTATTTAATACCTGTATAGCCCTGCTCTTTGATCTGAACTTTTTTCTAAATTATTTCAGGACAATTTGCAATTGTTATTTCTCTGGCAGATACAGAAGAAACCAGAAAAACAGACTTTGAAATGTATACATTAAAACTTTCCCTTTCTAACCCCTCAGTTCAATGTTTTTTAGGGGAAAATTGCCATGAGATTTCCATGTGAATGCATGTGTGTGAGTAAAAGTTTCTGGCTGGAATATAGAGTTTGCTGGACAAAGGACAGAAGTCTTACTGGCTTAAATGAGATGAGGGTTTCACCCTTGACATATACAAAATGTTATGAAGATAACTTTTGATTTCAAGATTTCTTACCTGGATAAGATTATCTAAATGACTTGATCTAGTGTTGCAACTAAGAAAATGATCCAACTGAGTCCTGTGAATAAGTTACGATGAAAACCCTGAATGTCCTCTAAACTCTCAAAAAAGTTGTATTCCTCAGCAGGTTTCCTTTCATTGCCTCTTGCATGGAACACACCTCTCTGACATAACCAATGCATTTATTTAACTTTTGTTTTATATTTTATCTTCCAATTTATTTTGGTTAGAGGTAGAATTATTCTGTTAAAAAATGACCTGATCCTAGACATAGTTTATTTAAATTTCAAAATGAAAAGCTTACTAAGAACAGATAAGATTGATTGCTCTTTCCATCTTAGCATAATTGTATTTCAGGTGAACATCAATTTACTTTAAAGGACACTTCTAAGTAGCAAGCTGCATCATACATAATTCATCAATCACAGCTGCCTCTAACATGATTTACTCAAGCAAATTTCAATGGAATAGAGGGAGTCGCATTGTTTTTTATGCTTTGGCTTGTTTGTTTTTAAATAGTTTACGAAACACTCATTTGTGCTGAATTACTGCTGAAAAGAGTTCATCCTTGGTAATCAGCATGTTGAATTTCTTTCTCTTAGTACAGGCATGCTACTTCTTTAAATTTCTTTAAAAAGGCAGAAGGAGTTTTGAAAATATCATTAAGGCAGAGAGCACTCCATGCTTATCAAAGGTAAAAATAAAGCTCAAGGATTTTGCTATGGGGGAAGGGAAGGCAAAACTATTTATCTGAAAAGCATTATTGGGTTTACGGCTGTGTATTTGCTAGCTGGCTTAACATCATCTGTTATTAGTTGTTATACCAGCATGCAAACATAACTGAAGAAAAGCAGCCCTTTCCTCAGTTAGCTCTCCACACAGCTCTGACATGGATAAAATGGCTTTTACATGGCCATCTACATAAAATAGACAAAAAATCCTGTGCCAGTTAAAGTGCAATTACTTGCTACATCAAGAAATATAAGTGAAACTTGAGGCACTGCAATATGTGTTTCATTACTCAGTGTATTCCATCAAATTCAGCTTCAGGGACATATTGGTGCCTCAGATGGTCCTGAAGTAAAGAAATTTTTCCACAAATAGATGCAAATATGGTTTAAAAAGATAAAAGAGAGAGTGAGAGAAACTGCTAGAATTGCACAAAGACAGAAATGCCTTTACTTACTTGTAAGCCCATTTGAAACACAGAGTGACCCATAAAGTTAGCCAACATTCGAATCAGAGCTGCACCCTGTGGGGAACAATAGATAAACAAGTCACCATTTTCACATGTCAATATTAAATGACAGTAACAGTCTGAAGTAGGCACTTCCATCCAACACCATCATCTTGGAAAGTTGTGGTTAATATAGTCTTTATTTGTGCTGGAATGAAAAGCAGAGAGAGAAGATAATGCAAATGCTTTCAAGGAAGTGAGGAAGATTAACATTGTTAATATCCTGCCCCAAATACTGAATAAGGCACAGGTCATAAATTAACACATTCTCTCCAGTGCTGGAGCACGGATGTGTCATGGGAAGTCTGGGTTGCCCCCAGACTTTCTATGCACTCGGAAGTACTGTACAGTTTGAAATGAGGGCAAAAAATAATGTCCACACTACATTCTACCACTGAAATTCTTCATAGTATTTTTACCTCCATTACACTATCGTGTTTTTCCCTTGTACTAGTGCTCTATTGCAAGCAGAATTACTTTTGCAGATCTGATTTGATGATTTTGCTGTAATATCTCATTTTGCAATCTAATTTCAATGTAACCAGCATTCCAATCCCATTAATCAAATCATCGGATGAGAGGGAAGACATTTTTGATTTAAAGTCAGTGAATCAAAGGTCGTAAGAAAACATGATGCTAGAACTCAACAGCTTCAGCTACAGATGTAGGTTCAGGAATTAGGATAGTGCTCAACTAAAAAAATTTTTTAAAAAATAGAAAATTCACAGATCCAAATACTCACAGGTTCTAAAGCCAAAAAAAAAAGACTATTACAACAGTATAATCTGACTTCCTGCGTTAACAGACATCAGACAGTAATTTAGGCAAAAACTCTATTGCTTCTCTTTACACAGTAGCATCTATTTTAGGAAGATTCAAGGAGAAGAAAATGTTTCACAGTACTACATAACTTGTCACAACTAATATTTACTCTCATGAAAATATACACCATTTTATTTCAATTTCTCTAGCTTCAGCTTTCTAAACACCATTTTATGTCTTTTCCTGCTAGGTTAAAGTTCAGCATAGTTTTGTAATTTTTAGACCATTGTCCGATTTTTAGACCATTTTATACATGTTCTACTGATTTTGTGTACAGCGACTTCTTTTGAAGTACTGAAGGGATTATCTGTAATAACCAACATTTGAAATAATGACATAAATCTAAAAGATGCTTAAATTGTTACCAAATTGTAAGAAAACACCACAAGTTCTTCACATATGCAACAACAAAGAGTCTATCATTAGCAAAGTAACTGAAGGGGGAAAAAAAGAAAAAATATTGAGGATATGTTTGTAGTTGCTTATAAGAATTGAACAGTAGATAAACCAAAAGCTGGTGTTCACATTATTAACACTATGCTATGTTTTTACGGTGGTACATCATCTTACTGGGAGAGCAAACATGTCTGGAACACACAGCAGCATAGAAAATAATCCTACTGAAATAGATTACCTCGACAGACAAGACTGTAGATCAAGAAGCATTATTACTCTGATTTTACTAGAGGAACAGAATGAGTAAAGTTCTCGGAGATGTTTAAGCAGATAAACAGCAGATAAATCTGTCTAAGCAGATAAACAGGAGATAAAAAATAATCAAATAAATAGATAAATCCTATTATCCTGTAAGCAACTTGGGCAGGGTAACACAAAACATCTGTAGCAGAACAATAATATGTAAAATATTGCATTGGTTTTGCATGGCAAGGTTTTGTAGCAGAGGGACTACAGGGGTGGCTTCTTTGAGAAGCTTCTAGAAATTTCCCCTATATTCAATAGAGCCAATGCCAGATGGCTCCAAGATGGACTCACCACTGGCCAAAGCTGAATCAATTAGCAATGGTAGTAGCACCTCTGGGATTCACATATCTGAGAAGGTAAAAATGTTACTGCACAGGTGTAAAACTGCAAAAAGGGGAATGAGAATGTGAGAACATTTCTGCAAACACCCAGAAGGAGGGGAGGAGCTGCTACAGGCACCAGATCAGAGATTCTCCTGCAGCCCATGGTGCGGCCCATGGTGAGGCCCTGCCCTGCAGCCACAGAGGCCACAAGGGAGCAGACATCCACCTGCAGCCAGGGAAGGACTCCACATCAGAACAGGTGGATACCCACAGGAGGCTGTGACCCAAAGGGATGCCTGTGCTGGAGCAGGCACCTGTGAACCCATTGACAGAGAGGAGCCCATGCTGTAGCATATTTGCTGGCAGGACTTGTGATCCTGGGAGGGACCATGCTGGAGCAGTTTGTGGAGGACTGCCTCCTATGGGAGGGACTCCATGCTGGAGCAGAGTAAGTTTAAGGAGTCCTCCTGAGAGGAATAAGTGGCAGAGACAATTTGTGATGAACTGACCAAAACTCCCACTCCCTAAACCCCTGTGTCACTGAGGGAGAGACCCAGAAAGAAAGGAGAGATGAGGGGAAAGGTGTTTTAAGATCTAGGTTTTCTTTCTCGTTACCTTTCTTTGTTCTGATTTGCATTTTCCCCCAAGTTGAGTCTGTTTTGCCAATGACAGTAATTACTAAGTGATCTCCCTGTCCTTATCTCAAGCCACAAGCCTTTCATCATATTTTCTCTCCTCTTTCCACCTGGCATACAGTCAAGGTCAACCCAGCACAAACATAAATGAAATCAGCCTAAATCTTTATCAAGAAATATTTTTCCACTCATCACACATTTCTTTTCCTACTAACTTGTAAGAATTTCAGGGTCCCCTTGTTTCTTTCTCACAGTTTAAATTACACGTAGTGCATGGACGTGTATTTATACAGGCACCTTAACTTTTGATTTCTTTGAGAACTAAGCAAATACCTTCATATGATCTTGCTCATAGAATCTTTTTCTATCCAAAGACCAAGAACTGTTGGATCTACATAAAAAAAGATTTTTTTTAATTCCTCTCACATTGGTAGCACTATGGCTGGCCTTTACAGAGCAAACAAAAGAGTAAGCAAAGATTTAATAGGAGATCCAAAATACAATGGCACATCTACTCTGTAAGGATCTAACCCTTTTCACAGGTACTTTAGGAGTAGTTTGTACCAATTAATTACCAGAAGTCCTACTTATGACTTCCAGAACAACATGCTTCTCCAAGTTCTGCCATCTTTCCCACAGAGAGAAAACAAATGCCTATGACTTATTAGGGAAAGGGAAACTGAGGCACATCAGAGTAAATTCGTTTGCCAAAGATTAGCCAGAATGGTCCTCATATAACCTATGACACCAGCTTCCTCAGCACTGCGAGTCCACTGTGTGATGGTTTAGCTTGATGTCCTCCCAGTCATAAAATCACTCCCCCTCCTAAACTGGACAGGAGAGAGAGAAATATAACAAACAGCTTGTGAGTTGAGATAAGGACAGAGAGATCACTCAGCAATTAGTGTCACGGGCAAAACAGACTCGGGGAGAAAAGGGTTTGATTTATTAAAGAAACAATAAGAGCCAGGAAATGAGAAATAAAACCGTCTTAAAAACACCTCCCCTCAACCCTCCTTTTCCCAGGATTCCCTTTCCTTCACCCCTAGCGGCACAGGGGATGGGGGTTGCGGTCAGTTCATTACAGATGGACTTTGCTGCTGCTTCTTCTCAGGGGGAGGCCTCATCACACTTCCCAGTACTATGGTGTGGGGTCCCCTCCAACAGGAGACAGTCCCTCACAAACTTCTCCAGTGTGGGTCCTTCCCATGGGCTGCAGCTCCTCACGAACTGCTCCAGCATGGGGTCTGCCACGGAGGCAGCTCCTCACACACTGCCCCAGCGTGGGTCATCCACTAGGAGAACAGTCCTTCAGGGACAGACTGCTCCAGCCTGGGTCCCTCATGGGATCACAGATCCTGACAGCAAATCTGCTCCAGCATGGGCAGCTCCCCCACAAACTCACAGGTCCTGCCAGGAACTTGCTCCAGGATGAACTTCTTATGGAGTCACAGCCTCCTTCAGGCACCCACCTGCTCCGGCATGGGGTCCTCCATGGGCTGTGAGTGGGTCTGTTTCCCAGTGGTCCTTCATGGACTGCAGAGGGACAAACTGCTTCATCATGGTCCTCACCACATACCACAGGGGAACCTTTTCAGGGCCTAAGTGCCCTCCTCCCCCTTCTTCCATGGGAATTAACAGCATACAGTCCTTTCCTGTAAAGTGCTCTTTGAAAAAGGCACACTCATGGACAACTAGCCACGTACTTATCCTCTTTCTCTGAAGAAACTTGTTTGCACGCTCATATCATGATTGCAACTTTGATCTAGGATTTAATGAAACTAATTTTTAAAGACCCATTCCTATGGTTTTTGATTCTGTGGCATCACTACAAATCACAATCAGTGTAAGTTAATTAAATTCTCTGACTTACTGAATGATCTAATGTTATTATCGTTGAATTATTAAATTAATTGTTTCACTTGCAACGTGCATCCTGTACTAATTTCTTATACAAAACAAAGTACCAAATGGAATTTTCTTTAACAGGAACAAATTAAGTCTTAGATATAAACCCACAATACAGTACTGTTATACAGCCACCCAGGAGGGAATACGCCTGACTCAATGCAGGTATCTGTAGTATCTGTGGCTACAATTACCTCAGTTGTTTAGGCTTCCTTTACAGTCACTGGACAGCACCAGTCACTTACAGGTGCATCTTATTTAATCTTAAAGTAGACCTCCAAACAGATGGGGAGAGTTGTGCCCTAAAAGCACTCATCTCTTTTAATTCACTCCAAAAGTAGCCTTGGGTGACTAGCTCATATGTACATGTCTGCGCTGCAGACATCTAAAGTGAGGTGAAATGAATTCAACTGCATTGTCCAAAAAGCACATACAGAGACTGATTGTCCACTCTGTTACAAAAGTTTTGTACTAGTAAATAGTTCCCAAGAATTACTGAATTGTGGAGATATAAACCTGGCGGACACCGTCATTTTCTATATACACAGTCAAATAACATATATCATTATCTCTGTTTATTCTACATTGTCATACTTTCGTAGAAGAAAACCAGCAAAAGCAGGTATTCAAGAGTGGGCCCTGAAGAGAGGGCAGAGTGCTTGCTAGCTGAAGGTGGATGTTTTGTACTGAGCAGACAGGAAAGAAAAGCACTTAAAACAATGAACTAGTGAAGCAGTTGCAATGAAGGGAACGATACAAAAATCAGTAAGCCAGCACACAGGATTATGCAGAAACTAGAAGGCAAGGGCAAGAGGCCATGCGTGAAGAGATACAAATGAGCTGGAAGCTCATTCAGCATTATTCTTTTAAGGACTGAAAATTGTGTCTGTATTCTAAAAAGTGCTCACGAGAGAAAATGTCACCAACACGAAACAGAAACCATGAACCACAGCTGACTCTCATGAGGGTGAAATAATTTTGTAAATGTATTGGAGTGGGGGAAAGAAAAGAAACCCAGGCTGACCCAGAAAAAGCATAGCTCTTTCTCCTAATAAAACTTGTCACTTTTTCCTAGAACATCAAATTCCTTTTTCTTTTTGGTTCTGCTTTTGTGTGTTTTGGGTTGCTTTTTTTTAACCATAGGATTAAGATTCATCTGACTGAATGCAGATGCCTACATTGTAGTTATCTGATGCTTACTCGGATGTACACAGCTAAGCCAGCTGCTTAGACTCCCTTTAAAGGCAATGGAGAGACAAGCAAACACTTCAGCTCATCTCGATTTATCTCATCCAAAGACAAGCATCTAAAATAGGACAGATGAATTTCACCCTAAAAGTGCCTCTTTATCGTCACTGATGACACAGGGAGGTTAGAGAAACAGTCAGTTGCAAGAGTCTGCACAGTGAACATCCCAAGTGAGATGACATGAATCTCTCTGAAAATACTTTACTCTGCAACTTTGAAAATACGAAAGCATGAACAGTGCAAAAATACTTCCCTGAGATTACGAAGTCTGAGACAGCCTCTCGTAGGCTCAGCTATCCATTTGTCTCACGTAACACCAAATTACAGTAATAATAATTACACAGACCTCAATACACCTCTTCTTCACTGAATATCCACCCTGCCATGCTTGTTTAAGAATGAAAGCCATTTATTTTTACTTAGTTCAGAACAATCCTTTTCGTGACATAAAGACTAAAATCATCAAGTATCCTGATGTGAAAAATACCACCCTGGTATCCATGGAGTTAAAAGAGAGGGAGGTGGAGAAGACAAGAGTACTGGAATACCAACAAATATTTCAAAACTAAATTTCTAAAAAAAACAATTTTCCACAAAACCTCCACCCGTCCATTTTTCTGCTGCTTCTCTCATTGAAAAAAAAAAAAACCCACAAAACCAACATTGAACACAGGTAATTTGTCAATATCCTCCTTTTGTGCAGTAGTCAGTTCAAAATCAGTCTTGATTAATATGTAATAGCACCACTTGTTTTTCAAATACAATGGGAGACAGATAGGAGGCCTACAGTTAGTTTTATTTATGCTGGTATCCCTGCAATTCAAGATTACGGTTACTTTCTCACTAGCTCAGGGAAATGTGAGTTACTCTGTTCACTACCTCAATTACACTAGATTTTATTCATGTTATTGTTAGAACTATTACTACCAATAATAACTTCTTACAATCACGTTCATCTTTATTGATGAAAATAAGGCTCAGACCATATACAGACAATCATAAAGTACCATTCTTTCATAAAGAGCTCCTGATTCAATATGAGAATCAATATACAAAGTTTGATGGCTACTAATATAAACCTTACATATACCAGTATTCTTTTTTTTAAATTAATCAGTCACATTACAAACACATTAAATAGCTTCCTCCTTAAAATATTTACTCTGAGCTATAGGCAAGGTGATTAGTCAAAGACTTTTTAAATCCAGCGTCTAGCAATTCTCCTGAAGAACTCCATTTGGTTAGTAAGACAGAATCTCCCTTTGCAGCATTTATGTCTAGGCAAGAGCAACATATTTACCCATGTTCTCAGTTATTTTACTCTTTATAGCTTATGGACTCTCCACCTCACTGGAGAAGGAAGTCAAACTCATCAACCCATACTTCTCAAGAGCCCATTGTGTACACTACCCCAGCAATTCCACCAAGATGATCAGGGAATTGGACCATCTTCCTTATGAGGAAAAGCTGCAGGAACTGGGGCAGGAACTGGAACTGAGGGGGGAATCCCATTAATATTTACAAGTATATAAATGGTGGATGTCAGAAGGTTGGGGCATCCCTCTTTTGTGTTGTATCTAATGACAGGACAAGGGGTAATGGGATGAAGCTGGAACACAAAAAGTTTCATTTAAACATAAGAAAAAACTGTTTCACTATGAGGGGGACTGAGCCCTGGCACAGGCTGCCCAGGGAGGTTGTGGAGTCTCCTTCCTTAGAGGTCTTCAAAACCTGCCTGGACACATTCCGGTGTGACTTGATCTAGGTGAACCTGCTTCTGCAGGGAGGTTGGACTGGATGATCTCTAAAGGTCCCTTTCAACCCCTACCATTCTACGATTCTGTGAATTCTGTCACAGAGCTGTTCGTAAGGTTGATCTATGTCTCATTGCCAGAATTTCTGCAGCTCCACATCTGGTTACTTTCAGAAGGTGCAGGTGAGTGCCACCCATCTCTTCAGATTTCCTACTACTCTACTGTATCTTTAAAAAATTGAGTCTCTCTTTTACTCTCTGGCCATAATGTGGCCTCTCACTCAGCAAGCCAAAGTCACACTTGCTACTCAAGTCAAGCACTTAAAACCACATAAAAACTTTCAAATTTTGGCTAATATGTTTTGAATAATGGATGAAATGTCTCTTTCCATCATGAAATGTGCCAAAGAAAGATTTTTTTTTGGAAGCAGCATACGGGCTGGGGTTTTTTCTTTAAAAATGCTGAACATATTTTTACAGTACTCTATCAAATAGCAGCCTAAGAGTATTCACAATCAAATGTGTTCTTAAATTAGTATAATTTCAGCTCAGTTCAAAGTTCCTGAATTCATATATTTTTCTTTATTTCTCAAAATCTTAGATAATTCTGTGATTCTACATTAATTTCAAATATTAGAAGAGCATGTTACCAAGTATGCACACAAAGAATGTGCATTTGCACATTCTTTTTGTAATGTGAATACTAGCCAACAAGCAATATACAAGTCACGTTTTCCAAAACGATCCTTCTTTGTTGGTACTAAGCAAAAACAGCTGGATGCCCCATGAAATTTAGCTTATTGGGAAAAACATAGCATGAATTAAAGTGAAAGAACAATGCACATCAAACATGTAGCAAAAATGTGACATTTAAAAAAGAACTCTTACATAAAATTAAAAAACACAATGAAATCTGTCAAATCCCAAAGAAATTTAACATAAGAAATATGTTTTGACCAGGTCACATCTGCAGATTTTGCTCAGATGTAGATATAGAAGAGTGTATATGTGTCTAAAGGAGTTATTTAAAAACTTGGTCAGCAGAGCTGCTGTGTTACACTTCATGTAGTGCACTGAATTAGCTTAACTGTAACCCTCAGCACATTAGAGGACGGAGAGATAGGAGAAGTCTGGCTGTACTGTCTGTTGAGTGTCTGGTGTGATCTTAAGAAAATCAATAGATATCCCTTAGCTCTCCTGTAAGAACAACTGAAAACTTAGGCAATCACTTTCAAATCTAGGTGTTGTGTTTAAACTGTACTTCCTTAAGGAAATATATTCATCATACACGATTTCTTTATTCCTTTTTCCCCAAGAGCAGAAGTCCAATCATTTCTCAGCTCTCACTGAGAAGATGACGCTGAAATTCATCTTACCTTCCCACTTTTGTCATTTGAACCAACTTTAACAGCACGTGGCCTTACCCTGATAGTCCTGGAACAAGAATATCCTGTTCATGCCATCAGTTCCATACAGTACTGTGGTGCGCTCCTGAGACCTCCGCTAAAGTCCTCCTATCAATTCGTAAGAGCATAGATAATTGCAAAGTTTTCTCTGGAATTCTTCATCTGCCTCTATCTAAAATATCTCATCTCTGGTAACTGCAGAAGCACTCACTGAGAAATTCTTTTCAGGGAATTAATTAGACTATATCATGAGTCACTAGCATTAAATCCCTCTTTCATTTTCAGAAACTGAGCACTGTAATACACTAGCTTGGTTATTTTCTGTATTCTCCAATGGCACCTCCAAATACTACAAGAAAAATTAAGCCTAATGCATGTGAACATGCTTCCTTATTTGATTAGGATAACAGAACATTTTTGTTTAAAAAAGTAAACACGTGCCTATGATTTCCTTCCTGTAGCAGAAATGTAAAAGTCCAAATTAATTCCTAGAGACTTTCCCTTTGGAAAAACCCTTTAATAGCTGTAACAAGAAGGAAGGAAGGAGATAGGTATATGCAGACTATGCAGCATACTAGTACAAAATACATGTCTAATCCTGAAGGTCTTAGTCCAGGCCAACATTTAGTGATACACTGAAGTTCCTTAAGCACGTAAGCAACTTAACTTAAATTTCACAGTTTACACACATAAAATTAAGCAAGTAAGTATGCACTTGGCTGATTTTGCATCTGACTGGTTTCCGTGCACGTACTAACAAATTGTTTAAAAGTAAGGGACTGCATTTATGGAGAGGAGCCCAGAAAACCTATCCCTCCTTGATTTTAACACTACAGAATAGAATAAAAAAATAATTGAATTTATCTTCTTTACTTTTTAAAATAATACAGAATTTCCAATTGGTATTTGTTCATCAAGCAGTGCACACTCACAAGTTAATGTGCTGTTGATACTCAGCAATAAAACCAGGATATATTTTAATGAACAAATTAAATTTATACCATTTTTAAAATCTTACAGTGTGGATGAGACAATGTTTTTTTAAATCAGCCAATATACCTATAAACCTGTAATGTACTACGCTAAATCATCAAGGATGCATAAAGGCATCTTATGTTGCTTTTATAAATTGTAACGCCATTTATCTGATGCCAAAACATCACTGAAAAAGCAACAGTATATTCAAGGAGAGCTTTTCACTGGGAAATCATAATCATTTTCTATTCTGACAAACACAGCTGCTCTAGGGCTGGATAATACCAAAATGGTCAGATGGCAGGATGAGCTTTGCTGAAATGTTTGTATTAGTCATAAATTCTGTTGCAAATTTTAGGAATATGACACAAAGAACAAATTCAGCAGTAAATGACCATATCTAATCATGTCCTTCAGGTAGATATTGTCACATCATTTTCCTTGAATAATAAAATGTATCAGTTGTCTAGACAAAATGCTATCGGGATTCCATTAAGAACAGGAGTTTTATTTACCCTCACCATCAAAATCTCTTTTACATGTTCTGACACCACTGACAAGGACAAAAGCACATTATACTTTTTCGTTAACTGCTTGTATGAGGAAGTCTTCAAGGATGCCCAAACACAAAAAGTTGATGACATTATTTACAAAGATGGGCCATCATTGGAATTTAAGTAAGTAAGTGGTCAATAAACCAGTGCATCTTAAAACCGAATATATTAAGAATGTCCTGTAATAATAACACTGGCTCCACAAATCCATATTTTACATTAGGAGCAGCAGACAAGGATTTCCCTTTTTATGATGAATGTATACAGAAGTGTTTACATGGTCACAGTTACTTCACTTTAAAGAAGAAATGCATCACCATTTTACTAACCAGCTCCACAGAGTATTCAAAAGCAAATTAAGTAAAATAAAACTCCATTGATGACCAACTTGGGGATGAGTATCATCTGCTAGCCATCTATTGATCCAGCCAATATGTTCTGTAGTGACATGGTATAATACTGCATTTTTTGAGCTACAGTTTATGTCATCATATAACAAAATCTTTAAAACTTTATATCTCAACTCAATTTATCTTTACCAACCACACATTTAATCTCATCAAATATTAAAACCAGGTCTATTTGACCATACTTGTTCTCATTAAGCATGAAAATTTATCTTCCTTTTTTTACTCACTATATATATACAACATTAAGAATCTAAACCATTTGCCTAAGACTGATTTGTAACTAAGTATAATTAAACATGCCATTCTACTTTCTCTCTTCTAATATTTCTTTTAAGCTTCAGAAATTGCACAGTTCTTAAACATGGCTTTAAAAAAAGGCAATAACAAAAAAAATCCAACCCAGTGGGGCCAAGGTTGTTCCAGAGAGTTCTCTCCTGAACAGAGGTCCTGCAAGAACGTATTTTTATGTCAATTTTTTTTTCCTTCCATTGTATTTCATTACCTCCAATTTATTTTCCATTTCTAATTCTTACCATTTGCTCCAATTACTTTAACACCTTTAATTGTTGCTCATTTTACTGATCTGAACTGAGATATGCATCAGTAAAAGTCATCCTTTGCCTTTACTCAGGTATCGTTGTTTTTTTGGCTCCTTCATGGAAAAAACAGAAACTACCTGTAAAGGCTTACAAAGGTACTTTCAGCTTTGCACTTTGCTGAAAATGACCACTACAAAGCAAAAGTGAAGAAACAGAAAAGGCATTTCAGGAACTCTAGCGTAGGGGCTGGTACCTCCATGTACATCCAGCTTAGAAACACTTTAAGTCATGGAAACCTATAGGAGACAGATGCACTATTCTAGTCCTTCTACCCCCTGTTGAGGAAAGAAGTATGAGAAACGATGTTATAGCACAGTATCTTGAGCTACGACTGCCATTTCTGCTTTGATCACCTCCTCCAGCCCTTGGAAGTTGCCATTTGCCATTGCTTTTCAACTGAAAGCAGGCAGAAGACAGGTTGCATCTTCCTGATTGCTCTGCCTTGACTGACCAACCTAGTCTAACGATCTCTTCTTTAAAATAAAATGCTTTTACTAACATTTGTGCTCCATTTTTATTATTTCAAATCAAATCTATATACTTTTCTCCCCAGTATGGGGAATGTAATCCTCCTGAAGCAGAGGAGGTGTATAGCTGTTTATGTACCACACACAATAGTTTCTATGTTTCTTCTTCAGAAAATGCTATCTTAGTATACACTAAACAGTGCAAAAGGTTAATGCCAGTTTGTTTTGAATCAGGAAGGTGTTCAGATGCCTTAAGAGTATTTTAAGTATCCAGAAGTACCTGCCTAGTTTTATGCACTAAGACTCACCAGTTGGAGTGAGACAACCTGTATACTTAGGTCTTCTTGGGGCTGTGCTGAACTTGAACCTAAAGGTTTCAACAAGTCTGAGTTTTGATGGCTTACATATTCAAAGCAGTAATGATCTACAACCTTTTTTATCTAAATAGAAAGAAATTATTTTCATTACAAGATACTGCCTCTGTTACAACGCATTACCAACAAATGGCTCCTGAAAGCATCTTCTGCGATCTGGTCACTGGCCTGCTGTACTCACAAACCATGGAACAGAAAACAGCATCATGCAAACACTCATCCAGGAGTTCAGGGCATTTACAGAGGAAATCATGGCTAAACTAGTCAGGGAGAACAAAAATTTCTCCCTTTACACTGCTCTAAGGCAGTGGGTTGTAAAAACACCTGTATTGTGAGACTTTTAAATATCTGGATATCTGCTATGTATTTTAATATATTTTACTATTTATAAGTATTTATCCAGTATTTCTTTCACTGATAACAAACTACTTTCCCTTTTCTGTGGTCACTTCATAGATGCACGTTGTCACATTTTCACTGCATTCATGAACTGAGCGGATGTCACTCTAATGCTAACCCTGGTTTTACTGGGCAGAACACACTTTTGAGAGGGAGATGTGTGTTTTATTTTGTTATTACAGTGTCAATATCTTTCCCAGTGTCCAAGATGCAAGTTAAAAGTATAAAGTTTTCAGGGACCATGGTTAACCTTCCTATTCTTCCACATCCTTGCAGGAAATATTATGCTGTAATTTTTCAAACAGAATTACACTCAAAACAGTGAGCACGCCACTGCTTTGAGTTCTTACATTCTCCTTTGCCAGACTGTTATTCCAACATACAGGGAAGATAAGCATTTCATTTTGCGTAAATTTTCAGTTGAAGATATTTCCTAATGCAGAACATTGCGTTTGAGAGGAGGCAAGGAGCAGCCTCCCTTTATTATTATGAGAAATATATCTTCCTCTATCACTCTATATGGAAAGCAATGAAAAGCATTTTTAAAGAAATGGCATAGAGTTAAGAAGATAAAATTATACATGCAAAAGTTTAGGAAATATAAATCATTTGCATTACAAAGCCAGGGCCAGTAACTGACCTCACTGCTGAGGTTAATTTTGCTTACAGGGAGGAAAAAAAAGGAATGTTCTTCCTTTTCTAGTCATCCTTTTCTTTGGTTTGATTATTGTTTGTCACTTGCCAAGACAGACTCTATTGGGATTACTTTTATAGTTACACTCCATCATACTGGTCTTGCCTGCTCTGATTGCTGCCAGAATCTTCAACCCGCATGCTTCAAAGCATGCAGTCAGCTGACGGAAACAACTTCAGATATCATCTGGCTCTCTAGTGTCCTTGGTGCCCTTTCATCCCTTCTCTTATCTGGCTGTGACTGCTTATCTAGGGCCATGACTTCTTTAGTTCTGTCTTCGATCTCTCTCCCTCACACTGCTCTGGATCTGGCTGCTCCCTTTGAGAAGCATCTGTCTTGTTTCTCCATTTTATTACAGCCAGTTGTTCCTTGCTTATTGTTGCTCCTCATGTTATTCTTGCTGCACTCTCTTGTCCTCCATTGATGCAGCTCTCCAGGGCTATGATTCCTGCTGTCAGTTATTTCTGGTGGGGAAAGGCTGTCACGCTTTTTGCTTTGATTTAACAATTCTCAGACTCACTCTTGTGTTCAACAGGCTATATTTCCTACTGCACTTGGGATATAACCACTTTTCCCATCATCGTGGGAGGACGCTATCTCACTTCCAGCTGCACTAGGAAGACATATCCACTCTGATGTATTTGAGAGCCTTGAATCATCTACCAGTACTGTTTATTAATGAACTATCACGACTTCTCATTTTTCTCTACACATTTGTGGTCCTGGTGGAGGATGACAAGTTCCCATCTGAAGAATGACTAGTACGATGTTTTTGAAAGAGGCAAACATTACCCTCAACAGCTTAAGTGGAAAAATATTGTATGCTGCCATGCTGCAGGCTGTTTCACTCTGCTTGTGGGATCATCTGAATACCATTCTTCAGGGCTTTATGTCATGAGATTTCTTAACATGTGCAATCAACAAGGGCAAGAAAGTGGAAATTAAAAGTATATTCAACTCCAAGGTATTTAAACAGCACAGTTTCAATGGTCATCTGTAAAGTGTATAGACAGAAAAAGAGGCATATCTTTAAAATTACAGCTGTCTAGCAGAGATAGGCACTTAAATGATGTCTAATTGATTCACATAATATTGATGCCAATAAAGACAATTAAATGACAATGACATTCTATGAAATCTATGAATGTCATTGCACTGAAACAAAATGATCTGGAAGAAAGTTTCACCATTTCAGTATCGTGTAGAAAATCATGATGGAAGAATGGACAATTCAAGATCCCAGGGAATTTAAAAAAAAACCAAAACAAAACAAACTACATACTAAAATGTAGGGAAAAGCACACAGTACTGGACTGTTTAAAAATTAATGTTTTATTTATGATGGTAGAGAAGTCCTCACTGATGGTCTTGATGCAAAGTTTACTAGAGTCAACAGACAAATTTCATGCGACCTTAATACTTGACAGCAATTTAAAAAAATCAGTTAGCAAACAACCAAAAAGCCATCTCAGAAATACCAACAACAATATCTCTCCAGTGAGGCTCATTGTGTAAAGAGGGCTTATGAGGCACCTGAAAATATTTGGGCACGTGCCTGACCAGGTAAAAGCCTTCAGTATAATATTACCTTTTGGATTTTATTGACATACCATTCATCACAGTATTTATATTGGCAGACACTAGAGAGCTAAAAGCATAAGCAAATATTCTAGCTGTCTATTAAATGAGCTTGTTTCCCCAGCTGACTTTAAGTACAACCTGTGTATGAATGCATACAAGGTTACATAGGAATGAAACTACATAGAATCTACAAAATGTTAAATTTGTCCTAATTTATCCTCAAAAGGAAACACTGTCAGATGCTTGGAGGAAGATACAGAAGCAATGAAAAGAGGAGCTAAGAAATCAGTCAGGAAAGTTTTTTCTTATTAGATATCATATTACGTATCTAAACCAAAGGGAAGAATGGCTACAGAGAGGAGCAAGACATGAAAACAAAGACTTCATGAGTGAAAGGTGAGTCTTTTAACCTCCTCATTGATGAAAGTGTGTAAGTAAATTCTTCCATTGCCATTCCTCAGGTGGTTTGCTAGATCAGATATCTGGGTTAACAAATTACAGAATCAGGCCCTGCTATGAACACATTTGGTACCACAAAAGGTTCCGGAGAGCTGATCATCAGAGCAGCTGAGTGGACACACTGCTGTATCCACTGAGTATGGCACTGTTACACTGTAAAAGGAACCTTTAAATGGACAGATACGAGATAAGGATTGTACTCTAATCTGCACAGAAAACAGAATGATCCTATTAGCCTGCACAAAATAGCTAACAGTATACAGATGTGTCCTACTGTCCTATTTGTCATTTTAATGTAAATGAAAATTACTTAATGTTTGCAAAGTGTTCATAAGATGAAAAGATAAATGTCAAGTATTACAGTTTACTGTGTGATATTATTATTATCACATTAATTAGAAAAAATAATTAGTTTGAAATATGAAGATACTGATGTGAGATAAGCCTCTGAACCTACCGAGGTTCAGCTATCACCAGCAAACATAGGACAGAAACATTTAAACAAGGAGAATACTTTAGTGCAGTAAACGCTGCTGGCTATTATAGCTTAATTGACCAAGAGTAATGTTTTCAAAGCCAGCTAAGGGATTTTTTTTTAAAATGTTACTTGAGCTCTTGAACAATTCCAGCATTTTAAAATATTTTCCCAAGTATTTTTTATTTGCATATTACATCCTGCACATATTACATGGACATACACACACACTTTCATTTGCTTATCCTTAAAGGCATAAGATCCTTTAATGGAAGAGCATCAAGTTGAAGTTAATACTGATTGGAAATAATTGATAATGATAAGAGATGATAGACCTCTTTTTCACCCAGAATGAGAACTGGATAAACTGGAGGCTCGATATGCTCTGTGCTGCTGCTGTCTTATTACAGACTGGTGTTAGGTAGCTAATGATGACTATCATTAGGTGATGCCTATGGTACTATCAAACACAAGAGTGATAGTCAAAAGACCTTCATTACTGAACCATCATCAGGGAGCTCCAGTACAACTTTCATAGCAGAAGGCTGCAGACAGCAGCCTCTGCACCACATATCACGTCAGTTTGGTCATGAAATTCTGACACAGTATTACACATCATCCCACCACCAGCTTTTGGATCATACACAAACAGCAAGCCTAGTCATATGATGAACAAGCAACTAAGCCTAGTCAGCCCTCTCACTCCTGCACAGAAGCTATTCAGCCCCAAAGCTGGCCAAAATACTCCCATTGAAATACAATTTGAAATTGCCTGAATTTAATACCTGCCTGTTCCTCCACTCTCACTGTTCAGCAATTTCAGAGTTTTCATTAGCTGACAGAAGAACTCTCATGCATAAAAAAAATCCCAGAAAAAACAGTACTTTTAACTTCAGTACCTAATAAGTTTTCCACAGAGTTTCCATAGGACAAAAACTACACATCCTTCTGCTCTTTAAAGTATATAACAATTCAAATACTGCCACAAAATAAATAGCAATAAAGACACTCAAATTTTTTTTCTGAATTCTGACAGCCTCCCAAGTGTATTTATAACATTTAATAACACTCAATGTCTTGAATGTAATTGGTTAAAATCACTGTAGCACATTCCAAATATATTCCACTCAAATTAAAGCTTCCCAGCTAGTAACCATTGTAATGTATGTATTTTCATGATGGTATTTTTTTTATAGATATAACGTGATCTTATAATAGCTACTGATATATATATATATATATACAGACAGGTTTAATTAGTCTCACCTTCTTATAGGCAATCCAGTCAAACACCCTGTCAATGTCTGTGGCTTGTTGCACCTCCTGGGATACTGGATGTGAACTGGTCAAACCATCCAGCAGCATCACTTCATGTAGGACATCTGTCAGAAATCTTTGCTTTTCCTGAAATATAGCATATGCAGGAAAATCACCAAAAAATACACTTTTACAACACAGAAATGATGCACAGTCATCAGAGCCACCTCTATATGACAACTGACTAAAATCAGACCTTCTGATTTGATTGTAAGCCAACATAACCTCCTACAATCTTGAACAGGTATATAGACTAGACAGGAACTAATTCTGGCACCAGAGATTCCTCTGCCTTGAGATCTTTTGCTGCAATGAAAGCTGACTGAAATTACATTAGCAACTGTTAAATGAATCAAAATCTGTCAGTGCACACTGAAATTCTGATTAGAACTATTCACTCACAGTTACAAGGAGTGGGGAGAGAAGAGAAATGGCATGGTCCTCAATCACAAAAATACGTGGATGCTACAAATTGTAGAGCTCGTCACATAAATAGGTATGAAAACTTTTGACAGAGGTGGCTAAGTACAATTATTACTGCTTTATTACTGCTTTATTTAGTGAGGTTTAAGTCACTTGGCTCCAAGTGCCAAGTTCACACAGCAGGTCAACGTGGGACAGGACAATGAACAGAGACCACAGCAGTGTCACCACAGATGCCTGAATTGTCTTTCACAATTCTGACAGAGAAATCCTTTATCCA
The DNA here is from genome assembly GCF_028858725.1 of Colius striatus. NCBI lineage: Eukaryota > Metazoa > Chordata > Aves > Coliiformes > Coliidae > Colius > Colius striatus. The sequence continues at coordinate 168,610,288 of NC_084759.1, forward strand.
CAAGACCTAACACTCTACAAGCTTTTAAACTTCCATTTGAAGGAAACCATTATTATCTCTCTTTACAAGTGGGACAGTAGCTGCATTTAGAATTTACATGTCATAGTCAAAGTCACAGCTACATTAGAGGCAGATGCAAACCCAAACAAGATCCAATATACTAAATTGTTTCCATACCTTCTGTAAATATGGATTGCAGTGGTATGTCAAAACTGCTGCATACTTACTCTGGCAGCAACTTTAATTAAATCTTCATGTATACTCTATGAATTATGCTGCACTCACTTCGACAGTGCAACTAGATGAGACTTTTTCAGCTGAGAAATGACATGACTTAAAAACTCCTCATATTGCATTCATATAGATTCCTCTAAAGCAAAAGACTGTGTCAGGAGAAAAGAGTTTTATTTACTTGTTTTTTCAAGTCACAAATAAATGTAATGAGCTAATTAAAAATTATGGAAGGTTTTAATAAGCTTTTTTCACCCTGAAATGACATATATCAAACTTTATCTAAATTACAACAGTTCCTAAATTAACGTAAATCCAGTGTCATAACATAAAGAAACTCTAGGGAATGTTGCATTTTTCTGAAAGCCACCTTGAGGTCCATGGATAAAACTGCCACACAATTACATAATAAATTCTATGTTTAATTTCTGGCAAGGTTTTGGTATTAATATAATAATTCAAACTCTATTTATAAGACAGTCAAAAAGCTGTTCCAGTGCTGATCCATCTGGAAATAAACTTTTATGTTAAAATTCATTAGACCACAAGAAATGTACCTTGAGCTTACTGTATATTCAGGCAATTAAAAACAAGGGATGCTGGAAAGCCAATTACCTAACACATTCTTAGTGCTCTCAGCTGGCTGCATGAGGTAAGGTTTGTGAAGGGAAAAGTAATGTCTTGTTCGTATTATTGCTCATTTCCAAATTTTCTCAGGCATATGCAGCTAGTAACTGCCCTTTTTTAATGGGAAGAAACAATGTGCAGGGAAACAATTATGACAGTCCTACCCAGGGGAAAACTGCTAAGGGATTGTAGATGCTTTGGTTACACCCTACTCACATTCCCTATCAGTCAGTAAAAAAGCACCAATTTCATCAGAATATATGTAATGTATATAGGTATGAACACACACAGTTACAGAGACATGTCCACATTTAAGTGGGGACATTACAGTTAACTAATAGTTGTCAGAGTGGATTGTTACTGACTTAACTCATTAAAAGGACCCCTGTTAATAACAAATTAACACTTTAAATGCAGAACCTGGAATCAAGAATATCAGCATATACAAAACATCAAGGGAAGAATACAAAAGATATAAAGAGGATAGGATACACTGTGTTTGTCTGTTTAGCATATCCCCTGAAGAGCAGAAAAGGGGCATTTTAGATTCATGACCACTCATTCAAGTTGCCATAGCAGAAAAGTCTTCCTTTAAACTTAAAGCTGACTACCACACCGGGGTACAGCTGTAACAGTCACCATGTCTCCAGACATGTAAATCTGCACTTTAGTGAGAATTAAGACTTTTGACTTATAAAGATAAACTCATTCCACAACAGTCCACCTTTTCCTTTCAGTACACAGCCTTTGAGAGCAGATTTCAAAAGCAGACTCAAATATAACTCCAGAGAGAGAGAAAAAGAGAGGAGTTTGCTGCATGACAGGGCCTTGCAGCTTGAAGAGGCAACAGGAAACAGATAATGCAGAAAGAAACTAAAACTGCATTAATTATGTTGAAGAAACACTACCTCAGCTATCGAAGTCCTATCAGCAAACTAAGGGGAAAAAGCCAACACGTGACTAAATCGTTTATACTCAGGAAAGAGAGGCTTTCTGCTCCCTAGCTCTTTTATCCAATGCAGTGCAGTAGAATTGATCTGTTTTAACATGATACCTACAGGACTAAAGAAACACCTAGCACAGAAATTGTAAAAAAAAAAATCAATCTTAGAATGCATTTAATGAGGCCAGTGAGCTGTCAACACAGTAGGAGACAGGTTTGCAGCTAGATGTGAAACAAAGACAAAATGTTGTTCAAGATGACCCTCCTCTGAGAGAGTTCAGCTGCAAGAGAAAAGGCAAGGACTGTCATTTGCCTGTAAGGAAAAGGGGGATTCAGATGAGCCTTGAGGCTTTGCTGGGAAAGTGCTGGCAGCTACATACAAATTCAAGGCTGAGCAGTGCTAACACAGGGCCAAAGCTCTGAGCAGGAGGTGGTATGACAGCAGCAAAAGTCTAGTCTGAAACAAGGACATAGTGTTTCCATTGAAATGTGTGCCCTTCTCTAAAAGGCAAGCAAGAAGCCTCTCTGCTTATCTTCCTACTGCTTACGTGGAGTCCTGTCTCCTCAGAGCCTTTCTTGAACTGTGGATAGCCAAAGTCTGGGAGACCAGACCTGTGTTGTGAAGGAAATACATCTATTACTTCTGGTTGCTTTCCCTCTCGCTCTTGAAAAAGATTCCAGGTGCAGAGACTGAAGTGCTGTTATCAGCCAAACATTCTTTTCAAAAATTTACATTTTCAGATTATTTCCCAAGTACCTGTGGTCACTAGATTCAAGTATTTGTCTCTTCATAGGAATTACTTATTTAACCCTCACCAATAAGACCTGCTGTGTTTGGTATAATGTTGACCTGAAAGGCTTACCCATTCTTTGTGTTCTTTCCTCCTTAGCCAACATTTAGTCATTGTGAAAATGCAATTTCACTGCTTTGGGTAAAAGCAGCATGAATGCTACAATTAACAGAGAAAGAAACTTTCCACCCATAGCAATTCCTCCATATTATGGAAATAATATGGAGATTTTTAAATGTGGATCCATAGTGTAAATCATTTCATAGCAAAAAGAATCGGAAGTAAGAAAATGGCTAAGCACAAGAAAGCCTTCCAGTTCTGATTTATTTTAACGTTGTTCTTGGTAGGAAGGCAGTTTTCAGTCTTTGTGTATTAATTTCCAACGGGATGCCCACCATTCAACTAGTCTACCTCTAAATGGAAAGAAAGCATTTGTGAAATAACATTTTTTGGCAGAAAAGGCTGTACCTTCAAGTGTCATTAAAATTTTATTGTGCATAACCAGATAACAATGATGTAATGGAAAGAAATTGCTGGTGGTGATTTTACAATATCATGTCGAGGTATAATATGGGAGAACAAGTTCACATGAAAATAACGCAATACTTAAAGTTAGTAACATAAAAATCATTTCCAAAAATTATTATGAAATACCAGGGAAAACAAAGAAAAGTAAAAAAAGAAAAACTGGAAATCATCCAATAGTGGAACAAAAAGAATAGCACAATGGAAGCCAAAACTGTTAATTAGTATGCAGAAGAGATCAAAGGCCTCAATACTAAACGCATCGCCTTTGTTCTGGGACAGACATTCAAGCAGTTTATGGACTGAGAAATCTACATGAATAAAGCTTAATATTGGTGTGCGAAGCTGCAAATGATTCGCTGAAAATATCTTCTCCAAAATATAGAGCTTTACCAGCCATCAGGAATACAAAGGAGACAACTGATCTCTCATGCCTGACAAAACAAGCATTTGCAAGACTCAGTACTTGGGTTTATAGAGAAAGTGCACCCTAGGGGAAAAGAAATCGGGGCAAATTTTGAAAGCAATCATAGAACACCATATACAGCATATATACTATCAGCAGTTCAATTCTAATACAATATATTTCACAGTGAGGTTTAACAAACTACAGAGGACTATCATCTATGAAGAAATCTAAGGTTTGATAAAATACCTCACGGCTAGAAAAGATCCACTGGGGGCCAAAACCAAGTTCTTTCTGTTTACATGCTTATAAATGGAGTAGATCATCTTGAGTGCTATCACATTGCACATACAGGACAATCAAGTCATCAGACCCAGCCAGTATGGCTTTATGAAAGGCAGGCTTGACTAGTCTGATCTCTTTCTATGACAGGGTGACTTGCTTAGTGGATGAGGGAAAGACTGTGGATTTGGTCAATCTGGACATTTTACAAGGTTTTCACACTGTTTCTCACAGCATTCTCCTGGAAAAACTGACAGCACATGGCTTGGACAGATGTACTCTTTGTTGGGTGGAAAACTGTCTGGAAGGCTGAGCCCAAAGAGTAGTGTTGAACATAGTTAAATCCAGTTATTGGCCAGTCACTAGTGGTGCTACCCAGGGCTCAGCGCTGGTGTCTGCTCTGTTTAACATCTTTATCAGTGCTCTGGATGAGAGTATGGAGTGGACCTTCAGTAAGTTTAATGATGACACCAAGCTGGGCTGGAGTGTTGATCTGCCTGAGGGCAGGAAGGCTCTTTGGAAGGATCTAGACAGGCTGGAGCAATGGGCTGAAGCCAACTGTAAGAGGTTCAACAAGGCCAAGTGCCAAGTCCTGAACTTGGGCCACAGCAACTCCAGGCAACACTACAGGCTTGGGGCAGAGTGGCTGGAAAGCTGTCTTGCGGAAAAGGATCTGGCAGTGTTGGTCAACAGCCACCTGAACATGAGCCAGCAGCATCCAAGAAGGCCAATGGCACCCTGGATTGTATTAGAAATAGTGTGGCCAGCAGGACCACGGAAGTGATTGTCCTCCTGTACTCAGCACTGGTGAGGCCTCACCTCAAATACTGTGTTCAGTTCTGGTCCCCTCACTACAAGAAGGACATTGAGGTGCTGGAGCACGTCCAGAGACAGGTGACAAAGCTGGGAAAGAGTCCTAGAGAACAAGTCTTATGAGAAGCAGCTGAGGGAGCTGGGTGTGTTTAGTTTGGACAAAAGGAGTCTGAGGAGAGACATGATCATTCTCTACAACTACCTGAAAGATGCTGTAGTGAGGTGGAGGTCAGGGTATTCCCCAAGTAATGAATCGTAGGAAAAGAGGAAATCGGCTCAAGTTGTGCTAAGGGAGGTTTAGATTGGAGATTATGAAGAACTTTTTCACTGAACGGGTTGTTGAGCGCTGGAACAGGCTGCCCAGATAAGCAGATGAGTCATCATTCCTGGAGATATTCACAAGACATGTAGATGAGACATTTAGGATCACAGTTTAGGGTTGGGTTTGGCAGTGTTAGGTTAGTTAATCTCTAAACATTAAGAGTTAACTACTTGAAGCTGAGAAATCCATATATCAATCCACCTTGCCAGAGCATAAAAAAGAAACTGTGCAAAAGAAAACCACCTGGAGATGGAAATTTACTTAGCTATAAGATAAATTTAGTATAAGGATTTCTAAACTGGTATACTTAAAAAGGTCCAGTAATTAACAACCAGAAGATCTTGCTGCTTACCTTTACACATCTCTTTTTTTTTTCCTGACAAAGTCAATTATACATGAGATTCTGGTTAATTTTACATTGAAAGCTTCCCCCATAGTTGAGTTGAAACAGAAAATCATACAGGACTGACTTCACTGAGCAGTTATTGGGAGAAAAAACACTCCATGTGGTATTAATTAAAGGCTTACTTTATACTGGCATGGGGAGACTTTAACCAAAAAAGAAGAGATGAAAGTAGTTTTAAAAAACAAGAGGCTGAATCTCTCTCAATGCTGAGCCAGCATGATATTTATGTTGGGTTAGAAGGATCAAGACAGCTACAGCTCAAGTCTGAAATGCCAGAATAATAATGAAATAAATCACAAAGGCCTGTGTTTTAAGTCTATTTCAAAACTCATAACGATTTTCAGTGTTTTCTATGAATCAAACAATGCCTAAAATAACTTTACCAATGAAGAGAACTACTTCAGGAGTCAATCTGAGTCAAACCATATTAAAGATTCACGTGTCTAATGGTCATAATTCACTTTTACTATTTCAACTGAGTCAATGAGAAAGGCAGTTAACATTTATCAAGAATTTGGGCAGCATGTTGCATGATGTTCAAAGTAGTTAATTAATGATGTTCAGTCAAATGTTTTTGTATTAACTTTTTTAGGCAGAGGTAGCTTCTTGCAGCAAGTATTTTTAACACAGAAATGTTGACATGCAACGTCATTATTTTCAGCTGCCTCTAGTAATGGCAGGATCATGTAGACTGGAACTTAACAGCATGAAGGAAGCACAGTTCACTTTCAGAAAGACAGCGCGTGCTCTTCCATGTAGACACAAAGTTTTACTCCGAATACTTTAATCATAATTTTTTAATACTAAGAGAATTTCTGGAAAATATGACCAACCTTAACTATAAACATAGTAAACACAAAGGAAAGTGGGAGATCTTATCCCAGAGCTTCAACAGACAGAGAAGACAGAGGTTTCAAAGCTATCACTGATGTACTACACCTTGACTCAGCCAATAAAGTTGTCAGCAAAGCTAATTTTTATATAATAAAGAAAAGGGAGAAGGCAGTTGGGCTCTGTGAAATGCTTTCTCAGCAGGAAGCCAGGTACTGATCGCTGAAGTATTTGATGTTCATTTGATGGATGAAAGGGAAAATTACATGCTAGTAATTCCTGCTGTCATACTTCTCAAAATCTGCCCCAATATCAGAGACATTCAAGGACAAACATGATGGTTCCTTCTACCAGAAAATCAGAAGGCAAAAGATCAGCCAATAAATTCCTGGATCTCTAAGCCTCAGCTGAATTCCTTCCTTTACAAAGCCACAAACAAAAGACTTCAGGATAATGAGAGAAACAAGCAGAAAGGAAGATGGACTATATAATTGGAAATGCGCCTCTGAAAGGAGGGAGGTGAGCAGTTGAGGAAAGATGGAACTATGAAGTAGAACGGAGTTTAATGTTGTAATTTTCCCTTTTCTCTGATCCTAAAACTATCAGAGGTACCTTCCATAGAGGTCAGAATTACCTTCTATCAGCTGTAAGATCTTACAGATCAAGAACTCACATCCAGCTGCTGTTGCTTTTTAGTGGCATGGAAAGACAACCAAACAGTTATATGGTGACCTCTCCTCTTTCTAAGCCATGAAATAGCAAGTCGGGGAATTCACATGCAGATGACTACTCTGCATACACATGATCAAGCAAAATTCACTGATCTCTGGGTAGAACAGCAGAACAGTTTGCAGAGACAGTTTTCTTTTTAAAATCATCCTCAAAACATATAAACAAATGTTTACACTTCCAAGACCTTGAAGAATGAGAGTTAAGAATTTGAGATATTTCAGAAGAAGAATTTTTTTTTAAATTCCTAATTTGTGGGATAAAGACGGCAAGAGGCTGAAATGGGAAGAATGGTTAATTCATTTTCATGGCAAATGTCTTAATAACTGTACAGTAGGGATATACTTGCCGCAAAATCAAAGGTAGCTTCAGCTTCAAGAGGAAAAAAGTGACACGCAAGGACTTTTTTATCTGACAGAAGGAAATGAGAATTTCTAGATTTGATATTCAATAACTTAAATTTTTTAAAAGATATTAAGACCAGTGGTGGAACCATGAATGATGTCAGCACAAAAAAAGGACACTTTCTTGTTTTAAAACCAGTAAAACTTCATCCACTTCCTCTGGAGAGTCCTGACGTATCTTATATTAATTACAACAGACAGCAGATACTTCCATCAGAATGATTCTTCATTCTGTTCTTCAAACTAAATTTTAATAGGAGGATCCAGGACATAAGGATGGCAAGGGTTTCACAAGGACTGGATTTCCTTTCTCATTATGATTATGTAAGCCTGATGAAGTAGAATCATAGAATCATAGAATGGTAGGGTTGGAAGGGACCTTTAGAGATCATCTAGTCCAACCCCTCTGCAGAAGCAGGTCCACTTAGATCAGGTCAAGTATGCAAATACCTCCTGGACAAGACAAGAAATTCTAAACCTGTTGGAAAGTTCAAGAAAGTGTTACAGCAGTTCAGTCAATATTGTTATCCATACATCTTTCTTGCAATCTAAAGAACCTAGAGAAGAAGGGAAAGCCAGAAAACGTTTCAGACAAAACCCATGGCCCTCTGCTATGTGCAGAACACAGTCAGTTTAAGTTATAATAGCTGTGAACATGCTCTCAAGAGTCTCAGGTTCAGCCACATCAAGTCTGTGAATGCCAGATAAGATGGACACTGAAAAATACTCAGCTCTGCTAAAAAAGAAGCAGAATCAGAAAAGTCACAGGAAAACTTTAGGGGTTTATGGAGCTTTAATGATGAAAGCTTGTGCCAGTAGACTATGCGACAAGTTAGGTAGGAAGATTCATTTGATTCAAATGTGTCAGTATTGTCCAAGTTGTATTTTCAGATAAAAGTCTTCTGCTTCTACATTGATCCAAAAGAAAATGTGACAAAAAATCTTTAATAAACTCTAAATAAGCTGAATTTGATATTTTCGTCTGTTTCTTAAGGAAACTTTCAAAGGTAACATTTCAGAATTGCAAGAGAAAGAAGTTAAATAACTTTCCCAATTCTTTAAAAATAAATATGATTTGGGCATATTACTCTGTTTTATGATTCAAAGAGATGTGATATCATACATCCTAACATAATCTATTTTTTTTTTCTACAGGGATTAATTACTGGCAAAAAAACACTACCCAGAATGCCAGAATATTGCTCTGTTTTAACATCATTACAGAGAATAAGCTTTGAAGTTCTCGGTTTTGCGACTGATTCATGAAGCTTGTACTGTCTCCTTCACTTTTTGTGGGGGGCTGTTTGGGGCTGTTTTACTTTTTATAAATGCTTACTTTTTATTTTCTCAAGTTTATAAATGTCAGTATGATCTGAACACTAAGTATGTTTTACGGTTTATTTTTTATAACAAAAATAACCAGAGACTCAAATTCCAGTAACTGTTAACTTTTGCTTCCTCTTCCTACAGTCTCTGTAATAAGGTTAATACATCACAGTATTGGTTTCTACTCTAGCCTGCAAAAGAATAGAGAATGTTTAAATGTTTAACCCATCAAATGTTCCATTTTGCTAATTTATTAATTATTTAAATATGTCACTATGGTTATTTTAATATCAAAGACCATGATATACAAAGCCTTGTGAAAAGCTTAGGTCTATCTTCTTTTTAATTTAAGGAAGAACTTGACAGATTAACACTTTTTTCAGGCACAGCAATGTTACTGTAGTTAATTTTAATTTATGCAGCACATGTCTGGTTTCCCAGTTTAACTGTCATACCTTGTTCAATCTATTCGCTTTGCCTATATTCTATATAGATGCCAGGATTTCACGTGATGGGCATGTCATTTGCATAACAGTGAATATTATATTCATTCCACAGAAATCTCAAGCAAATATTCCATATTCCAAATGACTTCTAAAGCAAAGTTATTCTGGATTTGTTAAACTGATTATGTGAAGAACAAACGACTGATGATTTGAAGATAAAATTCAGTGTATAAATGTTGTCATCTATGACATTTCAGCATGCTAAAATCATAAAGGCCTGCCAGATTTCATTGCATTCATAATTAGAATCATTACATTGTAATTCAGGATGTGTTTTTCATAAAGATGAAGAGAATGAATTTTAATACAGCCAAAGCCTAGTAAACCCAACAAGCCTACCTATGCAAGACAGATGTCAGTTCAGATAAAGATTTGTCTTCTTTTTCACAATGCAATTATAATTATAAACTAAAATTGACACATGAAAGAAAAAATTAAAATATTACAAATAATTTAAACTTCAGAAGAAGCACGTGTAAAGCAAAAGTACTTGTATACGACTATTTTATTTAAATTAGTTTTAATTCATAACTATAGCATCTTTACTTCATGGCACACAAAAGTTAATGGGATAAGAATAAATAATCACACAGAAATGAGAAAAAAACATTTCAGAAGTTAGTATGGAAGAGATTAAACAAAACATTCAAGTTACAACAAATCTCCATCAGGGAAGCTTTATTTATAACAAATATTTTGCCAAATAATTAAATGTGTAAACACAAAAGGACAGCAAACAGAAAAAAACCTCCAAAGGACAATTAATTTTACGTGGCAACCTTCAACATGGTTTCACACACAATCTTCTCATCCTGATGTCTCACATCTCATATTTTTCTTAAAAGCATAACATTTCTAGTCTATAGCAGTTAATATAAACTGGGACTTGACTAGGTATGACATGATATAGCAGAAGGACTCCAAAACAATGTCCCAGAATGGTCTTCTCAGTTTGCCCCCAGAGCTTAACATGTATTGCTAGATAGACAAATAACAGCAGGAAGATAAAAAGAGTAAACTTAGGGAGAGAAAAAATACCATAAGAAAAAAATATGCTCAGCTTCACAGCATGTTTTAGCCAAACACTTTTTCCCATTTCTTGTGTTTGTGGATAAAATTCAATATTCTTAATATTTTCAAAAATAGTCCATGTTAAAACTGCTTTAATCCACAATGTTCCTGAGCAGAGAGAGAGCAGTTGTTTGGACATTGGCTTATGATAGACATGACCTTATTTCTTTTGTAATAAATTGCACATTACACTTTTGGAATGCTGTCAAATTATTTCACACCTAGTGATTTTGCTTCATTGGACATCTGATACTTGCATGCATCATTTGGTATTTTTCAGCAGTCCCTGACTATAACAAAAGTATAACAGTAGAGCAGCTTTTCTGTGGAGTCTCCAAATTAAAAAAATGAAACCGACTTACCATGTTCCACCCTGGGTAGAGGTAGTCTGTCCCAACAAATTCAAAATAATGAGCAAAACCTTCTTTCAACCACACATCCTCCCACCAAACTGGAGTCACAAGGTCACCAAACCACTGCAAAGAAAATTCAAATACAACTTTTAGAAAACAGTATTTGCATACATCTCTCTGATATAGAACACATTCTTCACAACTTTTAATAAAAACAGTAGAGTATGCTACCCACTGAAATTCACTACTCTTTTTTTTCCATGTACTAATGAATTAAGACTTTACAGGATGAACATTACTGAAATAAAACACTAGAAAAGAACAAGCAGGTGAAAAGAAGCATGGAGGACCATATTCACAGTGTCTACTTTAGTTAGCTAAAGTAGATGCTCACTTGGGTTTAAGGGACTAACATACACAATGGACAGAAAAAGTAATATGACTCATCAACTGGAAACTTCACTGTATATAATGTGAACCTTGAAAAACCACAAACACAATCTCCATAACCCAGAACTCAATTTTATCATTTCTTTCTCTGTGATTTCTGCCCACAGATTTACAGTACTACTGATGCTCTGTTCATCAACCAGTTTCCTAAGGAAAGCAGTTTTACACAATAATGCCATCCCTCTGTGGGTAGGACTCAGATGACTAAAAGCAAGTAGCTGAAGAACATCGTAGAGTATGTGAGATATCACTACAGGCCCAGAAAATTTTATACAGGACTTACAGGAGATCTGCAGCCTTCTCAAAGAGCAGCCAGGCAGAGGGTATCTAGAATGGTATGGGCCAATTATGTTTATGCAAAGGTGACCACCTTCCCCGTTCCTCCCAGACTGCTCTTGAATTTGCAAACTGACTTTCATCTCATTTAGAAAGGACAGATATCTCAAAGATAATTAAATTCCTACAAAATTACATGAAGATCAGCAACTGAAAAGAGGAGAAAGACCTAAACTGCAAGCAAGGCAAGAGGGCAACCGTTAGATATTCTCTTCAGTAGCTATCAACAGCCACAAACCTGTCATGGTACAGTACATGTGGGTGTCAGAAGGGTTTTAAACAGCTGGGATGATCATTGGAAGAGAAATAAGGAAAAATTCAAAGGAAATCAAGCATCATCAATTCTTTGGCTGTGATGGATAATCCTGTTTAAATTATTGTAATGGCCTTGTGAAACTTGGACCATCATAACATCAGTGATAACAGCAGAAACACATAAACACTATTATGAAAACATATTTCATACTCTCCGTAGCATCTTTTTTTACAAATACCAAAACTTTGCTTCAGTAAAATTCTGTGCCAGTTTTTTTCTTAATGTGATTAGAAATGAGATTCATTCATAATCAACAGAGATAATTTTGAGCTTTCACAGAAAGGGAGCAGTAAATAAGTATACCAGAAGGAGAGACTCATGTCAGAGCAGAGGTCTTGCTGTTGACACTGTAATGAGAGTGGGGAACAAATGAAAGTGGAGTTGGCCAGTAAATGGTTTGCTTTCATGACGGTTGGCTTATTTGAAGGCTTTGTCTGGGACCTGAATGAATGGTCTCACTTCTTTGTGTGTCTTTCTGGAGTGAGAGTTGTGCCAAAGAAGGATCAATGCTGCAACGAGTATCCATAGTGAAGGGAACAGAGGGACTCCAAAGCACAAACTACAGAAACAGATTACCAGATTGCCACACGATGTTCAGTAAATGGGATTTCAATGAAAAAGATGAAGCGAAACATGACAATGAATGTCTTTGACAATCAACTCAAGACTTGATGAAGAAATGATGAGGTTGACAAAAGCTAGATTCACACACTAAGTGAAACTAAACAATGGATATTCAGTGATCATAATCTAGTTGAACGCTCTCAATAAATTAACTTTCTACATGATCAATAGAGATTGATACTGATCTTGAGAACATTTAAGAAAAAGGCAAAGAAATGCTGGAAATGCATTCATATAGATAATGCACTTCTCATAACTTGAAATTATAGAGTAGAATACCATCAGAGGAGCATGAAAGTTATATTTATACAATAGGTTTATTAAATGATTTGTAATGACAAACAGACTAAATAAAATACTACAGAGTCAATTTATTGAATTTCAAGAGGACTGCTGAACAACTATGAAACCAGTAACAGTTATGATATGCTGTGACTACTCAGACTTAAAAAAAACCAGTTCTAAAATTCATAATACATCCTCCAGAAACTCAAAATAATTAATAACATTATGATGTCACAAAAGAGAATTTCTTATACTCCTTTTTTAGCTTTCTAGGTTTGTTTATTTATTTATAAATGGTACAACTAAAAGTATTTGTTCAATTATCCACCTAAAGGAAGAAGTGGGTTAGAAGCATTAAAACAGCATGTGTTACCAATATGAAAATGTGGGGAATTTTACTTTACTGGTCTTGAATGCTATTAGAGATAGTTATGAGTGTGAGAGACAGAGCAGTCTCAGAGACTGCAATTAATGAAGCCAAGTTTTCCAGCAGAAAGATGTTATTACCTTCCTAGGTGTTACATGTCTGAAAGGAAGACATTATGTAAAGCACTTCATTTATTTAAGTAACTGTTTATTTATTTGTTTGTATATTTGACTACAGTCACTATTTGCCTGGAGTGAAGATCATTACTTCTTTTCATTTTGGAAAATAAAAATGAATTGAAATTATTGATTACATACATTTCTCATCTCCCTCAGGTATTATGTTCAGCTTGACATGCAGAAGGCACTTATTTTTCAAACACACTGAAAGGACACTCTATCCTATACGGTTTTTTCACAGATTATTAAAAAAACATTGATTTATATTTTTTTAATTTTCTTACTGCTTTCATGCCTCTTAAACTCAATCCGTCACACCGAGTTTTGTGCTCAGGTGGGAAAACTATCACAAAAAATCAAGGTGCATAAATTCTAACGACTCTTCTTCAAAGGCTGTAGGTGGGACTGATCTAGGATACACAAATAAAACCGATTATTACCTTAATACAATTAGTTTAATAAATTATGGTAATTATTTTTAGCCATCAGCTTAAGCCGCTAGAAATATGTGTATTTTGACCAACATCTCACATTTCAGGGACTGGAGGGGAAGTTTTTATGTAAAAACACTCATTCTTACAATTATTATTCTTTTTAATTAAATACATAAAATGTTCTAAAAGAACACTCAAGGTGCAATATCAAGCACTAGCAGCCTAAAAATATACTAAACTGAAGCTACCCATGTAACTTTAACGTGTCTATCTTAAAACATGTACCTAAAATATCTGGTCAAGCATTACAAAATCACCTATGAAGAAATCGGGGGAAAAAATACTTATTACACTCATTTTACCTGTATTTTGACAACCACATAATTTCTTCATCCTTTTGCAATGTTGCCTCTCATTTTGTATCCATCCTGAACACTGTGCTCAAGCATTAACACCCAGTATGTTTGGGAATACAGATTTTAAACAATCATATCTAAAGGTAACAATCCCAATTCTCAAGACTCATCATATTTTTCTAATCTTGTGAACAACTTTAGCAAAACAATTGCCGTATTACTCCAAGAATCAAGTGTGTCATATAGGTCAGTTTCTTACACGCTCATATATGCTCTGGAAGTCTAACAAACACAGGTTTAAACAGGGAAGATATAAACAGGAAAGACAGTGGAATTAAATCTAGCTGGAGGCTAGTAACCAGTGGTGCTCCCCAGAGCTCAGTGTTCTATTTAACATTTTTGTCAATAGTCTGGACTAGAGGATCAAGTACACCTTCAGTAAGTTTGCCAATTACACCAAGGTGGGTGAGTACATAAAGGGCAGGAAGGCTCTTCACAGGGATCTGGACAGGCTAGAGTGATGAGCTGAAGCCAACTGTATGAGGTTCAACAAAGACAACTGCTGAGTCCTGCACTTGGGCCACCAAAACTCACCGCAACATTACAGGCTTGGGGCAGAGTGGCTGGAAAGCTGTCCTGTAGAAAAGGATCTGGCGGTGTTGGTCAACAGCCACCTGAATATGAGCCAGCAGAAGCCAAGAAGGCCAACAGCACCCTGGATTGTATTAGAAATAGTGTGGCCAGCAGGATCAGGGAAGTGATTGTCCCCCTGTATTCAGCCCTCATGAGGCTGCATCTCAAATACTGTGTTCAGTTCTGGGCCCCTTACTACAAGAAAGACATTGAGGTGGTGGAGCATGTCCAGAGACGAGCAGCAAAGCTGATGAAGGGTCTAGAGAACAAGTTGAGGAGTGGCTGAGGTTGGTTAGCATAGAGCAAGCTGAGAAGGAGATATGATCACTCTCTACAACTACCTGAAGAGGGGTTGTAGTGAGGTGGCAGTCAATCTCTTCTCTCAAGTAACAAATGATAGAACACATGGAAAGAGATTTAAGTTGTACCAGGGGAGGTTTAGATTGGACATTATGAAGTACTTTTTCACTGAGAGGGTTATTAAGCATTGGAACATGCTCCCCAGGGAGGTGGTGGAGTCACCATTTCAGTAGATATTCAGTAGATATTTTAGACATGTAGATGAGGTGCTGTGAGGTATGGTTTAGTGATGGGCCTGCCAGTCTGAGGGTAGTGGTTGGACTTGATGACCTTAAAGGTCTTCTCCAACTGAAACCATTCCAGGAGTCTATAATACAATTCTTAAGAAGAAGAAAAAAAAAATGTATTTTAGCAAAAAGTATTTTAGGAGAGTTATTTTTTCTCTTAGAGAATTTTTTTAAAAACAACCAATAAATAAAAAGAGAAACTGGAGATAGTGATTCTGTTTTTGTCTGTGCCAGAAGTTATTTTGCTTAATCTCTGTTATTCCATGTGTAAATATGAGTGAAGTTGAGGAATATTCATATGCCACAATAGGTCAGCAGGCAAGATGATGTAAAGCAAAAGTGGATGAAAAATGTGGTGAATAATTAACAACTTGATAGCAGAAGCAAGAGATCCTGGACCGAATCTGGTCTCAGTACAATACATTTTCAGCTAGGGTAGTGTGTTTACAGTTCCTGCTCTACACCATCCACAGCTAAAGTTTCCTGGAGTTGTTTATGAGTACTCTAAGAAAAAAGCAGGGAAAAAAAGTTAAATCAAGACAATAATGTGATGGAGGTGTTAGACAGTGTTGTGTGGCTTGCATTTTTTGAGGGTTTCTCCCTTTAAATTTTATTTGGAGATGCGATTCTGCATTCTGCATCTAATATTTCTTCCACCTGAGTATTTTTTGTTTTGGCTAGTTATCCAGTGAAGCAGCTGAGTGAGGACCTGTTCTGCCTGGCACTAAAACGGAAACAAGAAGAACATGAATGGAGGAAGACATTCTAATAGAGCGGACAGCACTGCAAGTAATATTAACATGAACACCAAGTAAACCTTCTCATTTGCAAATTTAAGGTCATAAAAGCACTCTACAATGATACTGCTACCCTAAAATAAATTCAAATACAGTTTTCAACCATTTCATGATCCTCTGATAACACCAGAGCAATATAAAAAGGCTTTGGTTTCAATGAGAATCAAATAAACAAACTTGACAAGTTACTGATGTGGTAATTGCCCACATCTGAAGTACAAATTGTTTTGGAAGCAGAGGAAATTATTAAAGCGATGCAAAGAGTAACTGGAAGCAATAGAATAACATCAGAAAAAGGAAGACTTAAGTTGAATGCTAGGAAGAAGTTACTGACCATTAGATTTAATCAAAAGGTTTTAAGGGAAGCAACGTAACCCTGTAATCAGGAGCACTGAACCCGGCACTACAAAACGTACCACACAGAAGAATCTAATACTAACAGAAGCCAAGATTTGATGACCTAATATGTGTTTTCCACACCTGATTCCTAAGGCACTGCAATTTTTTTTCTAGCTGAACAGTGTGCAATATTGTGCAATTGTACTGCACAACACAGAGTATGTAACAAAAATCGGATGATCGCATTGAGAACAAACCAGCAGTAACTTTCAATAAAAATTTCATGTTGTAGCTGAGGACTGCATATCCATTGACAGATTTAATGTGAAATATGAATATGAACCAAACATTATTATTTCCAGGTTATCTAGCAGAACTCCATTATAAAGGTTCCCTTTTATATGGTACTTTTTATTTGCAGAAAGTGTTAAGAATTTGCACTGCCTTTTAAAGAATACTGTGTAAAGTCACAGATGTAAGCCATGCTGATTACACAGTAGGGTTTCATTCATTTTAACCTGAAGGCTACGATTACGCCTCTTATGAGTGCAAGAAAGAGTTTCCTGCCCCTGCAGCTAATTTCTTCAATAACATTTGCATTCCACTCAATATTACTAAACATTCATAATGTGTTTAGTTTGAGATAAGAAGATGGAAGAAATGTAAAATAAATTGTAATATGGGTTTATTACAAAGTTTTCTTATTGATAAAAAAGATCCTGTACATGTAAAGATTCAATTAGGCATCTTTAGTGAACAGAGGGTCAATAACATTTTTTTTAAAGAAAACAGAAATATGTGCATAAATGAGGAAGAAGATGATTACCAAATTGATTTATAGAAAACGGGTAAGCTGTTTGCTGGTACTAATTTTCTCTTCTATCTCCATATTGAGTCTTTCCAGCTTCTTGTAGTGATGAGCCTTACAGATCTCTGTGTTATTTGGACTCCATTTAAAAGAAAAGTTGTAACTGTCTATGTGAACAATACAAATTCATCTTCTGTTTTGAAAAGGAATGCATGGTTTCTGATATTAATACCAAGTATCTGAACACCTTTAATACCTGATGACACAGCTCATGTACAATGACCATGGTGACATCCAGTAGGTATGATATAGAAGAAATGCTTGGATCTAGCAGTATCCTTTGCTCCACAAAAACACTTAGCCCCCAGTTCTCCATAGCAGCATATGGATGCTTAGGCACAGCTAACAGATCTAGAAATAGAAAAAATATATGTTAAGTCCTTGTGAGAGATACTATGATAAAGAATTATTGTAGGTAAGGCCATAAATGATCAGTAAAATCATTTTAAATAACATACATGTAGAAAAAAACCTTAATTTCAGCTCTCTGGTAACATCATTTAGGAAACACTAATAAAGTTAATTTTTTAACTTACGACACTATCTGTTCACTCATGACTACCTTGTTATTGTTATAATACAGTACTAAGTATTTCTAATCGAAGTTTTCTATACAGAATCCATCTTTTTTACAATAGGTTTTTATTTACTTTTGTGTTTTATACTCTTTCTCATTTTAATACACCGTATCAATGTAATAACACAGACTTTTGGCAGAGGTTTTTTTTTAATCTTTTTATTGAAGTGACTCCTTTATGAATATTTTACACATCAAACTTTATGTAAGGAATGAC
The DNA here is from genome assembly GCF_028858725.1 of Colius striatus. NCBI lineage: Eukaryota > Metazoa > Chordata > Aves > Coliiformes > Coliidae > Colius > Colius striatus. The sequence continues at coordinate 168,628,219 of NC_084759.1, forward strand.
TTTAAGGGAAGCACTGAAGAAATACTGCTTTGCAACAACCAGAAAGATGGCAAACTGTTTAGAATCACCAGTTCTTACAAAACACAGCATCTTTCAGTGTGCACTTGTGCTAGCATGCATGCTCTGAGAACAGGACTGCTGACAGCCACCTCTCAGCCCTACAGGCTGGAACAATGGTGGCATACAGAACTTCAGCAGTATTACTTCAGTTTTGTATTCAGTAAGTGACATAATACTAGGAAGAAGATGAGAAGGTCCTTCATAAGGTAAAAAAAAAAAAAAAAAAAAAAAAATCTCAGCATCAGGAGGCTGAAAAAGTTAATATTACAATGTCTCTTCCATATGTTACAAAAATCTTACTACAGAACATTGAGAAGCCACCAAAACTATCAGTGTGGAAATAAATCTAAAATTACATTAAATTCACACAGGGAATAAATCAATACACAATGATGCTTCATGGTAAAAACATCTGAAAGAAACACAGAAACAACTTGTATGCCTACAAGAAGCCCAGTACAACCTGTGTAGAAATCAGACAGAATTTTGGCAGCTACACTTCACGTCAGCATGGTGTTCCCTTCAGTCAAACTAATTATCCTGGCTTCTTAATTAATTAGTCTGGCTGCTACACTCCTCTCATTTGTCCATATTACTTCTCGTTCCAAATCGAGTTCGTTCGCAGTTAACACATCTACGTAGTACTTCACTAGGTGGGATTAAAGTTCTACGGGTTGACTTCCTAACCTGAAGAAAAATTCTGACCTCCTTATTCTAAATAATACTCTAAATTACATCACAGCACTGACACATCTACATTTGTCTATTCTGGCTTTCTGATAAATGTGGTGGAATTGGCTTGGAGAATAGCTTGACAGTGGGAGCTCTACTTCAGGATTCACAGGAAGTTGCCACTGAAATTTCAGGAATGGAGAACTTGGATGTATTCCAGGACTCTCGAAAAGGGCCTGTGCTGCAAGCATAAAAATACCAGCCTTCAAGTGGAAGCACAGAGACAGTCTCGCAGCTACTTCCAAATACAAGCAAACTAAAAATACGCAAACTACAAACAGAGACATACTACAAATGTTAAAGAATAAATATTTTCTATAAAGGCAGACACTAGAACAAGAATATAACTACACAAAATAAAGCAAAAGTCCAAAATGCAGTGTTCAAGATTAGACATGCAAGTAAATTCAAAATTCGATGCTTTCCTTTTTTTCTTCAGGTGAAGTTTGAACTGTACTAATTTTTTAGAAAAACTGCAATTTGTTATACACGATATGCAAAATGAAAGACTCCTGTCTGTTATACAAAGGAGGGATAAGGAGGGATAAAAACCACAAAGGCTTCTGAGTGAAATCACTGAAGTTAACAGTAAATCTTCATTAACATAAAACAGGGCTCTCCCGTTCTCAACTCTGTAAAGAAAGCCGTAACTTCTACAGCGATTAAACTTTCCTCCAAAAGACATCTTCAGAAGAAGTATACAGAAATACGCTGTTCTTATTTACACCAATTAAGTTTTCAGTAATTCCACTCAAATAAGCAAAACAACATGGAAATAGAACTAGCACAAAAGCAAAACCAGTTCCCAACTTTGAACTGATCCTTTTATTTCCTTTCTCTTCTTTGAATTCATTCATAGCTTTTGGTCCTTCTTGTGAGTCAAAATGGGCAGATTTCATCAGTGTCAGATAGTAATAAACTGGAATAACTCTTCAAAACTGGGAAACTAAGGTGAGGTTTCACACTAAACACCTTTGCAGGCTAATTGCAGACTGTCTTTCACTATTTGTGTCATCAATATTGTTCTGCTGGTTTAGACTGATACTTTATGGCACTGACACACCAATAAAACCTTCCAATCTGATGGACGGCTAACTGCCTTGCAGGTAGACAACCGCAGAGGGATATTTATAAATCACTTTCATCCAACACAGCCCTGTTGCTCTGCAAGCCTGGAAACTCCTCTCATGCAGCTAATGCTCAAAGGGCTTTTTTGAACAGACAAAACAAAATGTAATAGATAACCCTGTTGCTTTCCAGAATGCTAATCCTTGCAGGTGACATGAGCATACCAATAATACTGAATCAATGAAGAAGTGTACTACAACATCTGAACACACTCCTACCTTGTCCTAGTGCAGGGCATGACACAGTGCACTTTAATGCCAAAGAAGAGATTTTCTTAATCACCAGTGGTTGACAGAATGGACTCTGATCATACTCACTATTCTAAAATGAGAAATCTTTTGCTTCTCATTGTCCATGTCTAAACTCTGAATGCCCAAGCCTTGATGTTAATTTAGAAATGAAGTTTCTACTCCCTTTAAATAAAATTCCAAACATGCCTAGTTTTGTGGTAAACGACACAATAATCTATATCTTCCTCTGGGGAGTCATAAATGTTTGACTTCAGAGGAACTATGTTTGATATTCAAGTGTCAACATGAGAATTTGTCTTTCCCTCTGTTTATTACACCATTAGAGCATCAAGGAAGGTATCCTGTGCTCCTGGAAGTGACATCTGTTAAGGTTTTTGTGCATTTTTAAAGGAGTAAAGTACAAAAGAAGGAATGATGATGCATATTTTGATAGAAGAATCATTCACAGATACTACTGCTCAAAAGTGTTCTGCACTAACTGCAAAATGTGAGCTACTGAATATATAACAGCTTGTGTGCATGCTGCATCCAGTTACTCTGCACACTATTTAATTAAATTCGTTGTAAAGCACTTGTGAATGTTTGATTATGTGGATATTGCTGGGGAAATAGAAATGCGTGTTACTGCTTGCAGAGAATAATATCCTCATACATCAAAAAACTGTTACTTGAGATTTTCTGATACAGCAGTGCACAGAGTCTCTGTACTGTTTGAATAATAGAGGGTTTCCACCTCTTGGCCTTCACAGAGACTAAATTCACGACCAAGAAGTAAAAACTATATAGCTAAAATAAAATTACCAGAAAAGACATCAGGACAAAAACATACTGGAACATCACATTAAACATACTACACTGGCACAACTATTCAAATACAACTATAACATTTGGACATTTTAAAAATCTATTTCTATGTGAATTTCATTAAAAACGTCCCAAGTCACTAAAACTATACATAGTTCAACAACTTCTTTTATTTTCAAAGGTTTAATTGAATGATATTATTAACCAGTATCATCAAAAGAGAAATTACCAGTTTAACACCTAAGCTCGTCACAAAGCAAGTCAGCATTTGATTGGTTTTTAACCTTATTTATGAACTTAGTATCTGTGCAGTAGTATTAAAAAGGTGTTACATTCCCCAAAGAACAAAACTGGGAACATCACTCTTGCTTTAAATGATAGCCAGGTTAGAATTGAATAGGATTAAATGCAAAACAAGATCCAATATTCTTGTACAGAATATCTTGAATTTGGAGGTCTTTCCCCTTTCCTTTAGCATCTGTTATCATACATGATAGATCTGCCAAATAAATCTGAGAGCCTTAAAACACTGCAACTTATAAATGAGAATATACAGTGAGAAACAAGAATTTTCTGTCAAACATCTTTACACAGATATTTTCCTTAATAAAATCAAGAGGCACTCAGAGAGAAACTGTTCACTCCATGAATTCCATGTTTTTCCCTTATAATCCCTATTTTAATTACAAAAATGACACTATTAAATAATTTGAATGGACCTTTCTGCTTCTTACAATGTTATTTTCATTCATTACTTCAGAGAGACTTTCTTCTAGATATCAGGTATAGATTTCTTGCTACCCAGTATTTCACTTTTTTGACAACAAAATTAAGAGAATGCATAAGTAATATCAGTTTATTTTGTTCTCGACAAATGAAAACATGAAGTATGGTTTTGCCCTTTCCTAATGCTGAATAATTCAGTCAATAGCTTTATTAAATCTCTCTGAAGGTCTTGTGCAATTTCCTAAATGAACTATTTACTAAAAGAGTTTCCATTTCAGAGACTCAAAATCCTTAATCAAAGTCATTTATTTTACTAAGAATAAGTGAAAGATGCTTTTCTATAACAGAATACCATTTGATGATTTATGCAGATTTTAAGGACTAAGCCAATTACAAAAGTGACAGCTCTGGTTAAAAGCCATTAAGTCAAACAGTTGTTACTGTAAGAAATATCCACATTTTCTATGGATTAAGAACTACTGACAACAGTACTTAGAAGAAATACCTACTGAAAAACTTTCTTTTCTGCACTGTTTGCTTACAAGTTTTCCTTGTATACACTTGCATCCCCTGAACTTCTCAGAGCTTGGTGAAAGCTCTCTGAAGCCAACAGGAAGCTCTCCAACTGATTGCAAGAGCAGAAAAAAAGCACAACTAATGGATTTGAATGGTCACCTTGAGACATTTGCAGAAGTCCGATTTTCAGAAAATACTATGTGCACGTTTCCTGAAATCTAAACCAGTTCAGTGTCTCACTCTTGGCACTTAGGACTTAGCTACCTTAAATTAGCTGTTTTCTATTACTTAAACTAGAGCCAAATAGTATTATTCTGTCTTCTCTCACTACACGAAAGGCATTCAAACACACCAAAGTTGCAAACAACCTGGATGATAGCCCCAAGGGATATCTTCAACTACATTTCTGTTTACCCAAACGCTTATTCTGGCACCCATCAATTTTTATCTCCAACAATATCCTTCTGTAAGCATGACACTTACCAACCCACATGGACGTTAGCCTGCAGAGTTAATGCAAAGGTCTAAAACTGTTTGCCATTATTTCAGTCAAATCAAATGGCTTGTTGGAGACCCTGAGGAGAAATCACTGACACACAGCAGTTTATTGCTGGGTTTTTTATTGCTTCTTATTGCTGCACAAAGTATTACTTAACATTAACTGACATAAACAATGGCCGGATTTCCAGAGTGTTTGATATGAATAGCAGATGCTTAATGCAATGTGAATGTTAAAGGATCCGGAGGGGGGGGGGGGGAAGTGGGAGAGAAAGCTGGGGAAGGTAAAGGGGGAGAATAAGCAGTGATACAGACAGAAAAACTTTGCTACTCTTTCAAGCAGCAGAGCCTTGACATTGAGTGATGGTTAGTTTACAGTTTAAGAAAATAAAACAGCAATTTGACATGCATATTATTAAATTGCTTTCCATTTTCCTAACTCCAATCTATAAATCACTGCTTTATTATTTCAAAGTATATCAAATGAGTCAATGTTAAAATGAAAAATGAATGCAATTGCCCATTGAGGCTGAATTATGTATCATCTTAGTTTTATCGATCTCTATATGAACAATGCCTTTCTTTTAAGTAATACCTGGACAGATCATTATGAATTGTTGCACAGCAATAAACAATGAAAAAAACCAAATCTTTCACAAAGTTTCTTTATAAATATGAACTGTCCAACCTTCTGTTTGATATAGGTATTCTAAACTCCTCTTGGACATATGTTAGAACATGGAGTTACATAGAACAAATCAAGATGTGGACTGAAATCAACTCAAGTTTCTGTTACTCTAAGTTACAGGGCTAGCACTGTATGCGTATCCCTTACAGTATATAAACAACAGATGAACACAGAAAATACATTCCAACTCTTCAGCACTGAAAGATCTGGAGAGCGGAAAAACAAGGAATTTCTTTTGCCTTCATAAATACTGTTTCTAACGTAAATACTAAGAGCATTGACATGATGGAAAATTGCCAACAGCCATTTTCCTGCCACCACAGTTAATAGAGCATGAAGATTCTACAGCTGAAAACAACACGTCACCGATTACCAAGCACTTCCAGTATGAATACCACTGCAAAGAAAACTATCAAGTGCTACTGTTCCTTCCCTTCACTGCAAATCTGAGGTGCAGGAACACAGAAACCTCCAGAAATTCCTACTACTTAAGAATTACAATTAGGTAAAATAAATCTTTTTATCTGGCATACATAAAACTGATTTGTGTCACAACAATACAGACATGAATGTTTTCATTAGTACAAGGCTCTATATACCCAAATTTACATCTTTTGTATTTGCTTTAAAGTGAGATTGTATTAAAAGGTGATGGGTAGAGTTTAGCAGTGAAAGTAGAAACAGGAATTTTGGGAAGATGGGCAGATATTTCACTTTACCAGTATCTCAAAAATATGTATCACAATATTGCATCTGAAGATAAAATTACAATATAGATAATCATATGCACTTGGACTAGATGATATTTTGAGGTCCCTTCCAGTGCACCGCATCTATCTTCTCCTCTTCTTCAGAGTAAGATGAAGAAACACAAATGGACTGTCCCAGATTACTCTTAAGATATTGTTTCTACATCTTAGTCTTCTTTTAGTACTTATCCTAAGTCCTAAAAAAAAATATATCTTACATTCTTATGCAAACTCTTTAGATAATATTAGATCAGGATAAATTTTTACCATATTAATAGTAAAAACAGTAACTTATTTATCAGTTTAACACATCAAGAATCAAGAACTTTCTGAAATATATAACAAAAAAAAGTCATCTGGAACTGCAATGAAACATGAATAACAAGAGACTCATTCTGTTCTCATGCAAGCCCACCTACCCCTTCTCACTCATGCCTGAGGATGTAACCACTTAAAATAAGTGTTCACAAAGAGGTTCACAAGGAACACCCTGATGGACCAGTGGGAACAAAATTTGAAAGGCAAAGCTTAACTTCTTGGTGCATTTAGATATTCTCAGGAGATTTAACTAATTGAATTTTCTCCTGTTTCCTGTTCCGGGTCAGCATAGGCACAGGCTGCCAGCCATGTGCTGTGCAGTTAGCTGTCAAAGGTGAAAAAACACAGTTAAAAAGAAAGTAAGTAAGCTTGTGACAGAAAAATGTCCATCCTTCTCTACAGTTACTCCAGATTTCCCAGTAAAACACAGTGCCAGAACCTGAAGCTGTAAGCAGCTTCCCTGGTACAGGAAGGCTGAGCAATGGGCTCTGCTCAGCCCACGTTCCAGTATGCTGAGGCAGGTAATAGTACATCTCTGAATAAATAGAGTCTTTTTAAAGCATCTTGGGCCAAGAGTTACTCCTCAATCCAACATGATTATTAGTAGTGAAAAAAAAAAAAGTAAAAATAAAATAAAGAATTAAAGGAAATAAGCAGGATGGAAAAGTAGAGTAGCTGAAACCTTCACCAGAGCATGGAAAACAATGGGAAAAGATGAAAATTATGCTTTGGAAGCAATAGGTAGCAGTGAAAAGAATAACAATTAGAAAGTAGCCTTCTCTCTGACAGTTGTGGTTTCAGATATATTTGAAGTGTTTAATAGTTTCAATTAATCCAGACAATAGAACCAAAACACGAAAGTGTGTTACAAAAACAGAAGAATACCAAATACCATGTAAATTAAAAACTCTAGAAAGAACTGGTTTTAATCTGAGGTTATGAAAGAAAAGTGATATACTAAAGACAGGCTGGTGACTGATGCAAACTAAACTGTACTTACTGAAGTTTGGTAAGGAGCTAACAAGAGCTGAGAACAGAATTGGTTGTGACAGACTTGGGATAAGTACTTCAATGACAGACCACTAGGAGACTCAGAAAGAAGGAAAAGTAGAGCCTGACAGAAAACAGGAGTCATCCAGTCCAGAACAAAGTTTATAGAGATCAGACATGTCTCTGACAGGGTGATTTAAGATTGATAATTCAATATCCCACCAGAAAAGAAATCTGAGACAGAAAATGATGTAGAGCTCAGAGAACATGCAGAACTGCACACACAATGACAACCTGGACAAGCGACAGTTCTCTTCAGCGTGGGGGAAGAAATATTGGAAAGGTGATGGATTAAATCTCTTCCTTCCACTGATGAAGTGACTATATTGACAAAGGGGATGATGACAGCAACACCAACTCCTTTAAGTATTTCCTGGGTACTTTTATGATACACAAACCAGGGTACGGTATTGCTACACTTTTGTGTAAAATATGCCTTATTAGTTCCCTTAAATCACATTTAAGCCAAATTAAGGTGAAAAATCAGTAACAAATTTTATCAATAACTTTCAACACAGACAACGCCGTAATGAACACTTACAAAAGTTTACACCAAATAAACAAAATCTATGCTTAATGTATTTACACTGATCCATACTTACATCCATATTGAGCTGGCACTGACAAGCTGGAAATCATGGCTCTGACCTTTGTGTACACCTTATGTTTCATGTTTTCTCTATCAGCAAAAAATTATTTGGAAATTCTGCTCTGAGATTTTGACTGCAAGATATGAACTTCTCCTGGAACATGTTCAGGTGCATTCTTCCACTCTCTCTTTGGTCTCCGTATTTCTGCATGTCCTTTGCTTAAACCACAACAGGCTTTTACCAATCTTACTTTTGACATGTTCCTCGGATCTGAACAGAGAACTTTTCATACTCACTCGTTCTCTTTCCCCTATTTTCAAGACGCAGTCTGTCAATTTTTCTTAATAGTGCTTGTTTACTTCCTTAGATGTGCAAACATTTGTTTGTTAGACTAGAAGTTATATTCCATACTAAAATGTCTGGTAAACAGCTTCTAACTTCAATGTGGGGATACAAACATTTCCCCCTCATTTTGATAATTCATTTGCATTTTTTAGTGTGTAATGTGACCTCCACTGGAGTTTTCATTCTGCATCACTCTTTACCTGCATTATACAAAGTTCTAAATAGAATAAAATGTATGCAGCTCATTACTGACTGCTAACTGAGACTAGTAATGCAAACATACCAGTAATGAACCACTTTGGGATAGCAGTGGGCTTACAACAACTGATTCCAATTGCGGCTTCACTGCTCTCGAAGTCACAGAGCACAGTACAACAACTACAGGATTTAACAAGCAAGACAACATAAAGTACGTATGTCTTCCCTTACTTTTGCACAAGGAAAAGTCAATGTAAAATTGGAGCTTATTTTTATTGCCTATGAGGGGAGGAATTTTGAGAGATCATTGATGTTGAATATTTCTAAGTTAGACATGCAAAATTCTGGCAGATGCCATTTGAAAAGGTTATGCATTCATCTTGTAATGGCACAGACTGGGTATCAAGTTTTATCACAGTAACACTTCATATGGGGAAAAACTAGGAAGAGATAGCAAGAGGCTTTGGCAACTTTGAAAAAAAAAATCAAATGCCACACTAAACACACAACAAAACACATAAGATCATAGAATGGAAGCACTGTACTGGAAGTACAGAGAGCTGTTAATGCGCAAAGATGCACAAGTAAATCACGAGGGCAGCATTATCATCATGCCTAGAAATCAGAAAAGATAGTGAGATTCCCTGGAATAATGGAATAGGCAACCAAATGTAGGGGTTTTAATCAGCAACTACTGTGGGCACTACTGAGAAATCTCATTTACAGACATTAGAAAAGTCCGTGGAAAGGCAACAAGAACTGAGACAAAGAGATCTCCCTGTAATTCCAAATCACTTCAGAAACAGTATGATAGGAAACAAAACTAAATTCTCCAAGTACCTTTAACATGGTATCATTGCAGTTCTCTACCAGAATCACAGAATGGTTGAGACTAAAAGGGACCTCTAGAGATCATCTTGTGCAACTCCTCTGCTCAAGGAAAGACACCAAGAGACAGTTGCCCAGGACTGTGTCCAGATAGCTTTTTAATATCTCCAAGGATTGAGACTCCACAATCGCTGGGCCACCTGTGACAGTGGTTGGTCACTCTCACTGTGAAGTATTGAAATAACTCACTTCAGCAACTGTTTATTTATTAACTAGAGATGTCAACACTTAATGTCCATGTACTCCACCTTTTGGAAGAACTTTCCATAGCCAGAAGGGCTTCAGAGAAGTTCTCGGGAACTCTGAAAATGAACAAACCCTCAGGAGGCATGTAGTTTGAGAATTTCTGAGGGAACGGCTTTACATGGTGAAGTTGTACTTGAGGGCAAACTACAAACACAAAAATTAGTGATAAGAGAATTCAATGACCACATGAACATCAAAGATGTTAAAGGAAAAAACAGCAGTTAAATAAGATGAAGTAGCAAAAGAAACCATAAAAAAAAAAAAATAGTAAAGTGAACATACAGCAGACAGAAATTCAGTATAACCAATTGCACCTACCAGGTAACAGAAGCTGCTTATCTTCCTGATCAGCCCTTTCATTGGCAGCAAGAAAGAGACCAAAACAGATGCAGTACGTTCTCCTCCTAAAACAGAACTAGTTTTCCAAGTACAATTTTGTCTCTGCTGCATGTTATACCATGGCACTACAAAGTCATGGATATAAATGTCTGCTCTCAGTAAAACTAGCCCACTGAACATATAAACTTTTCCAATTATACAGAAATCAGAACAGTAGAATTTCATTCCCTGCATCACAGATTTAAACATTAAAGTTACACTAAAGAACCATAAGAAAGTTAGGTTCACAAACCTCATCAAAACTTGATAACCTATGAATAATTTACATTAAAATAATATAGTTTTCATTTTAAAGTGTTTTTATTATGAAGACTTTTCTCTTTTAGAATAATAATTTTTCCACACTATCTTGCTTCCTTATTATTTACAGAAAAAACAATTTCTGATCATTCCACTTAAAAGAAAAAGAATCCTATTAAAGTTTTTGCTGAATCGGTAATGTTTGATGAAGACCATGAAAGAGCACACAGGCTTTTCTTTTCAGAAAATGTAAGAATAAGTTGCACAAAATCAGTATTGCAGAGTCTATTAAAAGAAACATAATAACGTGCTAGATCTTCCATACAATGAAAGAAACAAAGAACAACTGGTATGGGATCATAGACATCCACCATTTAGATATTTGTAAATATTAATGAGATGCCCCCTACAGTACTTGAATCTAGAAAATCTTTTTGTTTTGTCTCACAGCAACACAGCTCAGACTACATAGATAGTGTATGCACATCACAGAAGTGTTCTTAAAAATCTTAATACAAGGTACCATCACAGACGTATAGCAAACTTAGTAAGCCAGCACTCCAAATCATCAAGTCATCTGCACTGAATGTGTGTGAGAGTCACACTTTATGAAATAAGTTATCCTTCAAGCTGAAGACATCAACCTCTCCTTCTAAAAGACCGACTATAAAACAGCCTGAATGAAACAGTGTTTTCATGTAGTTCCTGGTCCTCTTTCAGTGCTGGAACAATGTCTAACAGTGTTGGTTCAAATGTACATCAGATTCAAAAGGACTAAGGACTTGCTTAAAGCAAATGATTAAGTATGGGGAAGATCAAAGCTTAGCACTTCACTGACATCTGAGAATGCAAATGAGAGATGCAAAAGAGGATGAAGGAAAACAAAGGAGAACTGGGGGATTCTTTCCTGCTGCAAGCATTAAAAATTTGCTGGTTTAAACTAAACAATGTCAATTATACCAGCGGAGGAACCTTCTCCTTATCTCATGGCTTTACTTGATGAAAAGCATGTTACAGCATTTCTATAAGAGGACAATTTGTTTTGTTTTTTCATACCATTATTTTGATACTCCTCAGAAGATATTTTACTCTTAAAGCCAGTTTTGTTCTCTCATTTAACAAACACTGATTTTTTTTTTCCCTGTCTGCATTTCAAATTGAGCTAAAAACAAGCAAGACTGTTTTTGTTACATACTTTCAAAGGTGCTGAACCTCCTCTGGCTATCTGGAATAAAAATCCACAGCTGTGACTAGTTCTTTATTGTTATTCCAATCCAAATTTCTTCTTTAAAGCTTCAATAGCTATTTAAAAGAAGTATACTGCATCCTTCTTCCAAGATGACAGGGAAGGTACTGCCCTTTGCATTACCATATACAATCTCAGTACATTCCTTGCTGTCTGCTTTGCATGGCACTTCAATTTGCTGTCAGCTTGCAGATATTATAGTGATGACCAAAGATAGTCATCCACGGAGACAAATTACTGGGGGTTTCAAGAATACTAGCTCCACTGCCAACAAGAAAAACTGAAACATGTATTTCTCAAAAGGCACTTCTGCCTCTTGCCACAGCTATATCATAGAATTATAGAATCATTCAGATTGGAAGAGGCCTTTAAGATAATCAAGCCCAACCACTAACCTCACACTGCCAAGCCCACCACTAAACTATGTCCCTCAGTACATCATCAATGTGTCTTTTAAATATCTACTGAAATGGTGACTCCATCACCTCCCTGGGCAGTCTCAGTGGAAAGATTTTTCCTAATCTCCAATCTAAGCCTCCCCTGGTACAACTTGAGCCCATTTCCTCTTGTCCTATCATTCACTACTTGGGAGAAGAGATTGACTTCCACTTCACTACAACCTCCTTTCAAGTAGTTGTAGCGAGTGATCATGTCTCCCCTCAGCCTCCTCTTTTCCAGACTAAACAACCCCAGCTCCCTCAGCCACTCCTCATAAGATTTGTTCTACACAAGGAACTGCTATTTCATTTACAAGTGAATCTTTAGTGTCACGGTGACAAGACAAATTTCAGCAAACAGTGTAATAGGCTTGACATAGAGTGTTGAAGAACAAAATTATCATCTGCCTTTTCAAATTTTAGTATTAAAGTAAGCAATGGAAAATTTTCGAAGCATCAGACAAAAGACAAATAATCCCAATCATGACAGATCCAGTAGAGCACATTCTTCCATTTGGTATTTAATGTTCTAGATACCTTTTCCCACAGACATTGTCTCATAATTTAATTTTAATTATTTTTTGTAACAACTGTACAGCTTGGCTTCAATTGAAAACAAAGTTCTAAAGACAATGAATTAATTTAATGCAATATATAATGCACAGAAATTCATGGATTATAGAATATATTCTAGCAACTAAAAAAGAAAGGCAAGAAACTCTCATGATAACTAAAGTTAGCACAGAATTTTGCTACTTGGTCTATGTGGTAGAAATCCCTCTGATATTGGCAAAGGCTGTCATCCCTAGAGATTCCACCTCTTGCAGTGTTTTTTTTCCAAGTCAGAGAAATGTCTTGACTTGTATTAGGATGTAATCTGATCACAGTAGTACTGCTGAAATCACAGTTAAGGGAGCACATGTCTGGCACATAAAACTCTATAATGACTTCTTCACCTGATCTGCAGAAAATCCAAGCTTTTCCAGACATTCTGGCCTCCTTATAACTCTCACTGTCAGCTCCTGTGTACCTCTTCCAGCTCATGTTATTTGTTAACTCCTCTCCTCTTCCAGTGTTTTAATGGTGCTTCCTTCTCGATCCTAACCCTTTATTCCCTTTTTGCCTGTATCAGACTACCGCCTCTCACATCCCTAGGTGCGCTTGCAATTTACTTTATTTCAATGCCAGAAGAGACTAAAGAGAAAACTGAAGAAATAACCAAACCTTATGTGACTCCACAAGAAAGAAAAGGTGTCATCAATTCTCAACATTTCTTCTGGTGTATGTCATCTTGGACCCAAAGGAATCACCCATGTGACAGCTTTATCAAGCTTTCTCATTCTGCATCAGCAACTGCAGCGTTTTGCTGTTCTGTTAATGAATGCCATTGATATGCCAGGAACTTTCCCCTAGCTCAAGCTGGCACAAGTTAATAGCATTTTCTACTGATCTTATCTATTCCATCAATTATGATCATTTTATGAGGCTCATATAAGAAATTAAATTTAATATATTTCCAGGTACAATGAAGATTTAGACCTCTTGGTCTCCCCCGTTTTCTTTGAGGTTTTACCTTTCCTATTACAGGTTTAGGTACACTGAAAGCAGTTGGGAAGTATTCTGTGGCTTCTTCTGAACTGGAAGAGTAGTAAGTAGTCACCTGTAACTGAAGGTGACAAGATTCATTTGTTCAATTGGTTTCTTGCAGATCTGATAGACTTTGTTCCTCTCTCTTCCTCTAGCACAGGATATCAGAAAACCACACACAGATACCTGATCAGATTTGAGGTTGAAGGTTACACCTGATATTGATATAAAACTATCATTACCTGCCACTTGCTACAGTTGTTCCATGCGTTTTGCTCAGAGATTTGCCAAAATAGGCACTAACAGTGAGTAGCCATAGGGAACTGAGGATAACTTAAGTCCTAATTTCTCAGCAGGTGCAAAGCATGGAGATAGTATTTTAAAATCACCTCCTCCATTTTTTCCTGCGGCAGCAGTTGTGTTGCAATGTCATTTTTTTCTGACACTTTATGTCAAGGTTCTGTGTAAGTACATGAACAAAACTAGTTCTGATGAAGTAGCAGACTGCTTAGCGAAAGCACTGACTTAGCATTCTAAGGCTAAGCATTCATCTTAGCACAATTCCAGGCTACATCTGTCTTCTCTTGGCAGTGAAGGCACCTGATGCAGAGCTGTGTCTGCTGGCCCACATTGGAAATATGTTGGAGGTGATTGAATGGCTCACCCAAATATGCTGAACTGGCAGGCATTGCCATCCCATTGTAATTTTGCATCAATAAATCAACAGTTAAAAGGCATGTAATACGAGGTGACTTGAAGTGGCTGTCATTAATTATGTTCTATCTTTTGCTTCGTAACCACCACAACATAGTCTTCAATAAAACTAATCCTAATTACAGTTTGACAAGTTTCCCAAATTATGCTTATGATTTATCTTAGCATGATAGTTTTGTAAACTACAAGAGCCGTTAATTTTCTTGTTATTTCAGAAGTATATCAAGCAGAAGTATAGTCAGAGATAAATACATAAAAAGTGACATGTGGACTTGCAGGAACCAGCAACACCAGTGTTAAGACACTAGTGTACTCTGAAAATATTAAAACCTAAATTTGTAGTAACTATGCTATCAGTTTCAGAAAGTGATAAAAGGGTGGCAACTTCCTTCGATTCTCTTATTGGATCAAATTAAGCAAAAAATCTCCTCTGTACTTCACTAGAGACTGTCTTTTATCAGTTTTAAACTAACCTCCTAACAGTTTCAATGAGTGTCACATGTAGTAGTGCCTCTTGCAGGATTTGATGAACTGTAGTTCTGCCTGTACTCATTTGCAGTTTTATTTTGGTCTTTAACAAACTCCCTGTGAAGAACCCCCTTAATAATGTATTTTATATTCTCAAAGTCAAATCAGTTTTGGATAAAGCGTCTCAGTGCTGGGTCTACTTTTGTTTAACATCTTTATCAGTTATCTGGATGAGGGGATCGAGTGCAAGCTGGATGGATGTGTAGATCTGCTTGAGGACATGAAGGCTCTTCAGTGGGACCTGGACAGACTGGAGTGATGGGTCCAGGCCAGTTGTATGAGGTTTAGCAAGGCCAAATACTGGCTCCTGCACTTGGGTCACAAAAACAGGCTTGGGGCAGAGGGGCTGAAAAGCTGTCCTGTGGAAAAGGACCTGGGTGTATCGATCAACAGCCAGCTGAACATGATCCAGCAGTGTGCTCAGGTGGCCAAAAAGGCCAATGGCATCCTGGCTTGTACAAGAAATAGTGTGACCAGCAGGATCAGGGAAGTGATTTTCCCTCTGTACTCGGTAGTGGTGAGTCCACACCTCAAGTACTGTGTTGAGTTCTGGGCCCCTCACTATAAGAAGCACATTTTGTTGCTGGAGCATATCCAGACACAGGCAA
This sequence comes from Colius striatus, assembly GCF_028858725.1. Taxonomy (NCBI): domain Eukaryota; kingdom Metazoa; phylum Chordata; class Aves; order Coliiformes; family Coliidae; genus Colius; species Colius striatus. The sequence goes on from NC_084759.1 coordinate 168,643,765, forward strand.
CGAAGCTGGTGAAGAGTCTAGAGAACAAGTCTGATTAGGCACCTGAGGGAGCTGGGAGTCTGGAGAAGAGGCTGAGAGGAGATATGATCACTCTCTACAACTACCTGTAAAGAGGTTGCAGTGAGGTGGAGGTTGGTCTCTTCTTCGAGTAACAAATGATAAGACAAGAGAAAATAGCCTCAAGTCACACCAGGGAAGGTTTAGATTGGAGATTAGGAAGGACTTCTTCACTGAGAGGGTTGCTAGACATTGGCACAGACTGCACAGGGAGGCTGTAGAGTCACCATTTCAGTAGATATTTAAAAGACATGTAGATGACAGACATAGTGGTGGGCATGGCAGTGTGAGGTTAGTGGTTGGACTTGATGATCTTAAAGGTCTTTTCCAACTGAAAGAATTCTATGACTCTGAAAAATTTGGGAGAAAAGAAAGAGAGTTCTAAGTCACTTTTAATTTTGAATTACACCTCAGAATAATTATCATCTGAATAATTTCAATGTTGCAAAATATACTTTTTTTGTTAATTGGTCTCCTTTTGCTCTGAAAACAAGGAAATTTAAAAAAAAGGCTGTTAACTGGTTTTGTTCAGTTTACAAAAAAAAAAAACCATTCAGGATGGAATGTTATAGAACGTTGGGGGGGGGAAACCCTCAGCCTTCATTGCTGAAAGTTACAGCCAAATTTGGAGAGTTGTATTCATACAACAGAGCTTTATAAACTCTTCATAGTTACCATATCAACTAGGTTTCAGAAGTCCTACAAGCAGGACTGGAATCTTCATTTCTGCAAAAATGGCAATCAGAATGAAATAAAACATTTACACTCCTGTGTTACATGAAGAGTTTCATAATCGCACTTCAAAACCATGAGTACATACCTAATGAAGTGTCACAGCTCCCAGACTCTCTGATCACCCATACCTGGCACTGTTCCTGGAAAGGCAGAATCCTTGAATTGGCTCACACCTGGCTGGTGTTTTGCTCTAAGCTTTGGTAGAACATGGGTTAATTATTAAAAATGAAAGATAAAATATTCTCTCTGCTTCCAGTTTGAAGTGTGCAGACACACCAGCCTTTTCTATACGTTTTTTGTCTTTAGCCGATATTAGTCCTAGTGTGGCATATGCTGGAAAAAATTACATAGTGCTGGCTGCATAACTTTAATGCTAAGACTGATTTCTGAGGGGTACCAGCCTCAAAAAACCCTGATGCATTCACTGACTTACAAGGAGATTGCAAGTATCTTGCAGAATTGGGTTCCCTTTCTCAGGAACCCACTCAAACCAGTGCAAAGTATCTGGTGTGATAAAAGCTCTGACTATCACTCCCTACTCCTTGCATTGAGCCTCAGCTGCTACCTGGGACATTGTGGATAACAACAACTATAGGGGCCTCAGATTCCAGTAGCATTTGCTGAGGAGCCTCTGCTTGTTCTGACTCCCAGCACAAGAAGGCTGGCACACCTCATGATCCAGAGTGAAGCAACAGATGGGAAGGAGGGGAGAAGAAACAATCAAAGCTGTTCCACGCTGTTTGCTCAGAGGTTGCCAAAATAGGCACTGACAGTGAGTAGCCATAGGGAACTGAGTATAGCTTAAGTCCTAATTTCTCAGCAGGTGCAAAGCATTTTAAAACAACCCCCTAGGAAACCCTCCACTTTTTCCCTTCTTCCTTCCTTTTTTCTTTCTTTTTTCTTGAACAGTTTTATTCCCTAACAAACAAAATTGCCAGTGGCTTTCAACTTACAGCAACAACCTAGAGGCAACTCATGAGTACTTTGTCAACAACATTAATCTGTAAACCAAAGAAAAAAGAGTTCCATTTATAGTTTAAAAAAAAAAAAAAAGATATGTTTTTGCTGCAAAATAGTCCTAGGAAATGTAAACTGATGCAATTGGCTCCCTAGGGCCTGCAAGAATGTTAGAATTCTGCTTCTTTTCCAGCACTGCACATCTTTCTTTGTCTTGCTCTGTCTTTCTCTCCTGCAAATACACGTTTGTATTATATTTCACTTTTGGTTGGTATGTGTCTCACAGAAACTAAAAGGAATGGCCCTGTATGCTCAGAATGCAGACATTCCCTTAACACATACGTAGCAAAGGCTTTCCCTCGCTGTCACTGAGATACACTTCTCCCAGATCAATGCATCAAAAAGTATTCAATGGCTTTTAAGGGGAGAAGCAGCTATGTCCTTGATTTTGGGAGCTGGATATTTTATCAATATGGTGCCCCATCAATAAGGTACCCCATTTCAAAGGACTATTACAAGCAATAGGGAGTATATTGATGTTAGGTAGTCATTTTATATCAGTCATAAATCACGTTAAACAAACACACTCATTTTCTAAATCCAAACACCTGTTTGCACAGTTAAAAAAAAATGTAACAAGGATTTAAAGAGAAAAAAGAAGCAGACATACATATGCTTTGCACTTCAACCAGCTCTGGAAGTTTTCGTCACACTGTGTGGTTTAGTTAGTAAACCTCAGTCCTTTTTCTGGCTGAGGAATGTGATTTTTTAAACATACTCTCTTAGGGTAGCCTTCACCTTTCACCAGAAAAAAGCACAAGTAACAAGATGCATTCTCTATAAACCCAGATCTATCACCAGAATCCTTCATATTCTACTCTCGTCAGTAAGTTCCCTATCTTCTTTGTATACTTCAGCCCAGGCAGGAAGAAATCTAATATCTCCACCCATTATCTTGCCATGTCCTGCTTTGGAAGTGCTACCATGTGAGGTGACACTCAAACAGTGTTAGCTGACTGGACTGACAATGAACCTTGAACAAGTTATTTCCTACAAGGTATAAGTCTCCTTTCACCAGAGCAGGAACCATTCCATACTCATAGCCTGACACTGACTGAAACGCTACCCTCTCTTATTGTATAGACAGATACACAGGGAATGTGTGTGACCTACACAAAAGGCAACACTGACATTTTACTGACACTGGCTATGGTAATAACAAGACACTTCAGGATGATAATGAGCTTGGGATGAACTCATCTGTTCAGTTTGGGATGAACTGTTCTTCCTGTCTGAAAAGGTACATCGATATCCTATTGAAAGCCTTAAGCTGACTTTGCACCAAGAATTAGAAAATGCAACCCCTCATCCACTACATTGGCCATGTAATTTGCATCTTTCTTTACCCAAATGCTTCCATGTGCAGCACCACTGGGAATAAACACTTTTTTAAAAATCACAGCACAAGAGGCTCTCTTTTTTCATATGTTTGACATTCTCTTCCCTTCTGCCATTCCATCCCTGTCAATCAGTAGCTGTATTATGTGCTGAAGCAAAAGGGTTTACATCTCTTACAAAGTCTCAGATAATCTACTGTAAATTAATGCTTTTATTCATCTGACTCTTCCTTTTCACAATACCTGCAAGGTTCTGACCTTGATGAAAACTGGAAGTACCAGATATTACAAGTGAATCTGCCTCCACAGACAGGTTCCTCTAAGCTCTAGCTCTGGGAAAGAATGGCCTGTAGTAAAGCTGGCCATGGCCTCTATTGATGTTTGAAGAAGAAAGAAACTGAGTGAATTTGGGAAAGATGTTGAATTGACATAGTCTAAACAGAAATAATACAGCACCTAGAGACTATATACTTAAATCAGTATTCTAGTACTTCACAAAACAAAAACATGACTGATACTTCTGATAACTGATACTGTTGCTTCTAGACTTTAGTTGCAACATTTAAGCGCCAAAAATAGGACATCTGGACTTAGTCTTTAGTGATTTTTAAGTAGCTAGACATCTCTATTTTGGTAATGGAAAAAAAGAACCCTAGTGGTACTCCAAGACAATGTAGCTGTTTCTGTTTGCTTATGCTTGCTTCTCAGTCATTTATTTGAAGAATGCCAACATCATATATGTTCCAAGAAGATCTAACTGAAGACATTCTAATCCTTTTGGACCTGATAGCAAAAGGATGGGTCTGCCTATTTCTTTTAACATACAGTATAAAAAGGGATAGGTTTGATTCTCAAGAGCCTGATCCATAAATCAAACAGCATACATAAACCACAGGTATGCTGTGGAAACACACAAGGAGCGTAGGCAGCAATATTATTTAAAAATGTTTCCATCACTTGACATTTACTAAAATTAACAGGGAGAAAACACACTGTCTCTCACCTTGACAGAGGGTTTAGGGCACTGCAGAAATGAGATATTAACACCTAAAGTTAACTCTACTTTTGTCTTTTTCAATTCCTTTCTTTGATGTCTTCCAAAAGGACACCGCACTGAAAGGAACATGCTTCTTGGTGTTCACAGTGAAGTGATGGACGTGAGGAAGCACTATCTCACTCAGTGTTTCCTCTGATAACACAGTCTTTAACCAAGGAATCCACTTATAGGAATGACAATTCACTACTGAGTGGGATAGTTTAGCAACAGCAGCAGCAATGTATACATGACATTGGCCTTGTCTCTCACAGTTCAAAGGATACAAAAGGTTATGTAGAGAGCACCCTGTTGTAATGTCATTCTTGTCTTTATTTCCTCAGATCGATCTGCAGCCAAAAGATGTGGCTGCTGCTGTAAAATAAAAGGTAGGAATGATGATCTGTCTGAAACCAAGAGAAGCCTTGTTGGCAGGCTCCTACAGAAACCCAGGTGCAAAATTCATCTCCCTTCCCTTGAAGCAGTGAAAAGATTCTTGCCTTTTTGGTGCACAACAACTTGACAGTGGCATCCAAAGGTCCATTCTGCAGACAGACTTCTATGTATGTACTCCCTAGGGAGTGCTGAAATCCTTAAGTCACTTCTCCATTCCAGAAGGGAACTCAGATTCACAGCTAACATCTACAAATTCTACAAGTCAGACTTGCAGTGAACTGAAGAGCTACATGCCACATGGTCTCCCCACACTCCACAATTCTGCCTCTAACAACATTTAGAAGCACAGTATTAGGCTTCCTCTCAGTAGACCACCAGGCAAGTCATTTTTACAATGCCCAGCAGCCCATCTAAAACACAAAGGCAGAGTAGACCTACTTCACATGAACATGGCCAGTATAGGAGGCTCATCCCCTACCAGACAGGGGTTCTATTCTCACAGAAGGACGTACATTCAACACAGAGCTTCTGATGTTTTGAGAATCTTGTTCCTTGGTTTGACATAGGAAAAAACAATCAGTAATTATATATACAGAGACAGTTCTTTTCTGGGGATTTGTGTAGTGTTTCTATGTAATGGTGTCTCCAGCCATAAAGAAAGCAGTAAAGGTCAGACAATATTCTTTGGTCCTGAGCCCAACATCAAGAGATGGATTAGGGCTTGTGAAGAAATTCAGAATTTATAAAATTGCCTTATGAAAGCAAAGTGGAGCTTTCTCCACACAGAAGGGCTGCAAGAAATCAGCTTGCTGCTTCTGCCAGCTCAAAGCTTCATATCAGTGTCTGTGGAAACCATTTCAGGTTTTTCCCACTGACTCTACTGGGCATGGAAATACACTTCAAATAGCCTATATAGATAAAGCTCTAATTATCTTGCTGTACCTGAAGATTATCCCTTGGGCTTTTCTCTGTGATTATTTCCTCTAGATGTTTTTATTCTACCCAAGAAATCATTTAACAAAATAAAATAAATTCTCCACATCACAGAAAAGACAATTTACTTTCTCAGCCAGTAAACCATCAATGGCAAATGATTCTCTTTTTACATAGCATATATACTGTCTTTTTTCTCTTTTTACTTAGCATATATACTGTCTTTTTACATCAGTGTTCAGGAGACTATACTAGTTCAAGGGACAACAGTCCTATTCTTCTCAACAATCTTTTTTACTGTTAGCTTGTTAACATGAGCTTGAAGAAAGATTTTACAGCAAGTGAGGAAAAACATAGAGAAAGAACATTTCTCAGCTAACAACTTTCTAGCATCAATAACAGTCCATCCCTTTACTTTACCAGCTACCTTAACATTATCCCAGACACACTGAAAACTAGTGACTCACTTCAGGTTTTTACAGAAATGGAAAATGTGCATTAAAAAAGTTAACAAAATATCATTGTGTTGACAGAAAGGAAAAAAAAAATCATAAGAAACATCTGACTCTTAGAAAAAAGGCAGACAACCACACAGTGTTTATAAAACTGATTTACAGAAATGCTGACTTCAGCCTATTGCTTTTGTAATTTGAATAAGTGATTCTGGACACTCTTTCATGAGATAGTGCCTCATGTCAATATGCAATGTATCGTGGGAGGTTAATTATTAACTGAAAGATGTTTTTCTCTTCATGTCTTTTTAAAAAGGGAACATGTACATTTTTATTTTACAAAAATCCAAATGTCAAAAGGAATCTTCCCTGGAAGCTTATTTTAAAGTATATCATTTCTATAAGCTGATTTACAGCAGTATCCAATAAACAGTTTTAATGGCCCATGTATGGAGGAAGCAGGAACACACAGTAATGGGCAGAACATCTTCATAAACCAGATTTCTCTTGAAGCCAATGTAAGGTGTAATCACACCTCAAAATAATATTTGAGAGGACCCAAGAGGGAAGATTTCCCAGACTTGCTGATTCAAAATGAGATCATGGATTCAAAAGCTCAACTGAAGAGTTCTTCTCAATATGGAAAGCAAACTGATTTTTTATTTATCCAGCAATGTTTGACAACTTTGTCAGTGACATGGACAATTGGACTGAGTGCACTCTCAGCAAGTTTGCCAACACCATCAAGCAGTGCGGTGAGGTCAACACATTGGAGGGAAGAGCTGCCATTCACACTGATCCTGACAGGCTTGATTGCTGGGCAAGTGCAAATCTCAGGAAGTTCAATATGGCCACGTGCAAGGTCTTGCACATGGGTCTGGGCAATCCCAAGCACAAATACAAGCTTGTTGAGCAGATCAAAATACAATCCTGATGATTAATGCACTTTTCAAGTACATCAGCAGCAGAAGGATGGCGAGGGGGAATGTGGGCCCGCTGCTAAATGCTGAGGGTGCCCTGGTGTCTGAGGATGCAGAAAAGGCCGAAGTACTGACTGCCTTCTTTGCTTCAGTCTTTACAGCCAAGGCCGACGCTCTGGAAGCCCAGTCTGGCAAGGATAACAGGATGGCCAGGACAGCACAGGACTTGCCCTGGGTGGAAAAGGTTAAAGACTTGTTGGACAAGCTTAAGGCTCATAAGTCAAAGGGTCCTGATGGGATGCATCCTAGAGTGCTGAGGGAGCTGGCTGATGTTGTTGCTAAGCCACTCTCCATCATTTTTGAATAACCCTGGAGGACAGGCAAGGTGCCTGAGGACTGGAGAAAGGCCAATGTCACGCCAGTCTTCAAAAAGGACAAGAAGAACGACCCAGGAAGCTACAGGCCAGTCAGCCTCATCTCCATCCCTGGAAAAGTGATGGAACAACTCATCTGAATTTTATCACTGAACATATGAAGGATGAAATGATTATCAGGGCGGTGGGGAGGTGGTCAACATGGCTTCAGCAAGGGGAAATCCTGTTTGACCAACCTGATAGCCTTCTATGAGTGCATAACCAGCTGGCTAAATGAGGGGAGAGCAGCGGATGTCATCTACCTTGACTTCAGCAAGGCTTTTGACACTGTCTCCCATAACATCCTATCAGAAAGCTCAGGCAGTGTGGCTTGGATGAGTGGACAGTGAGGTGGATCGAGAGCTGGCTGAATGACAGAGCCCAGAGGGAGGTGATCAATGGCACAGAGTCGAGTTGGAGGCCTGTGGCCAGTGGAGTTCCGCAGGGGTCGGTTCTGGGGCCAGTCTTGTTCAACATCTTCATCAACGACCTGGATGAGGGGACAGAGTGTATCCTCAGCAAGTTGGCTGATGACACCAAACTGGGAGGACTGGCTGATTCACCAGAAGGCTGTGCTGCCATTTAGCAGGAGACCAGCTTGAGAGCTGGACAGAGAGGAACCTCATGAGGTTCAAGGACAAGTGCAGAGTCCTGCATCTGGGAAGGAACAACCCCATGCATCAGTACAGGCTGCAGATTGACCTGCTGGAGCAGCTCTGCAGAGAGAGACCTGGGAGTCCTGATTGATAATAAGCTAAATATGAGCCAGCAATGTGCCTTCATGGCCAAGAAGGCCAATGGCATCCTAGGATGCATCAAGAAGAGTGTGGCCAGCAGGTCCAGGGAGGTTCTGCTCCCCCTCTACTCTGCCCTGGTGAGGCCTCATCTGGAGTCCTGTGTCCAGTTCTGGGCTCCTCAGCTCAAGAGGGACAGGGAAGTGCTGGAGAGAGTCCAGCACAGGGCCACCAAGATAATCAAGCTGGAACACAAAAAGTTCCAGTTAAATATAAGAAAAACCTATTTCACTGTTCAGGTGAGGGAGCAGTGGCACAGGCTGCCCAGAGGGGTTGTGGAGGCTCCTTCCTTGGAGGTCTTCAAGACCCGCCTGGACATGTTCCTATGCGACCTGATCTAGGTTGACCTGCTTCTGCAGGGGGGTTGGACTAGATGATCTCTAAAGGTCTCTTCCAACCATTCTATGATTCTATGATCTGACTGAGAGAAGCCCTGCAGAGAAGGACTTGGGAGAGTTGGTGAATGAAAAATTGAATATGAGCCAGCAATGTGTACTTGCAGTCCAGAAAGCCAAGAGTATTCCAAGAGGAACATGGGCAGCACACTGAGGGAAGCGATTCTCCTACTCTACCTCATTCTCATGTGACCCCACCTGCAATACTGCATTCAGCCCTTGGGCCCCCAACTTAAGAAGGACATGGACTTGCTGAAGCCAGTCTAGAGGAGGGCTACAAAGATGATCAGAAGGCTGGAGCCTCTCTCCTATGAAGACAGACTGAGAGAGTTGGGGTTGTTCTGCCTGGAGAAATCTCCAGGGAAAACTTACAGCAGCCTTTAGTACCTATAGGGGCCTACAAGAAAGTCAGTGAGGGGCTTTTTACAAGGCCATGTAGTGACAGGACAAGGGGCAATGGCTTCAAACTTGAAAAAAAAAAAAAAGGTAGAATTCAGATAAGATATAGGAAACAAATGTTTCACTATAAGGGTAGCGAGGAACTGGAAAAAGTTGCTCATAGAGGTTGTGTTAAGAATTCCATCAAACACAGGGGAAAGTAAACTCTGGAGCACCTTCCATTAACTGAAATACTTCACAAAATTCTTCTTTCCTGACGACCACTGAAGGAAATTTGAAAAATGATTTCTTCTGCAACGAGATACAAGGAAAATGCTGTTTGAAAATATGTCATAAATATTGGTAATATTTTTTTTACAAGAAAGCTTACTATAGTCAGTTGCAAACCATTACTCATCATCTATGTTTTTTCCATTCTTAAGAATTATAAACCTCAGCACAAAGTCAAAGTAAAGAAAGGTAAGTATACCCATTTGTCCAAAAATGAAGTTTCTTGCAAGTAGGTAAATGTGTTGCATCTATTTCTTCGTCACTTACGTTTCATTCTATAAATTTTAAACATTTCTTCTGTCGGCATATTGATATTGACATCTTTAGCTACCAAACATTCTGTAAGTTTAATACCACTGCAGATAGAAATCACCTGTTGGCATCTTCCAGGTATGTACTTAAAAGTTCAGGGCAATGAGGTACTTAAACACACTAGGTTTGAGTCAGTAATAATAATTAGGTACTTAAATTAAAACATATGACCTGTTGAAATAGCTCCTGAACTGAAATCTCCATTGGCATATTGTTCATTTGCATGTCTAGGGCTGCAGAACTCTTTCTCTTCTATTATATTCTTACTGAAAAAAGTAACTATTTTGTAAATCCATTGAGGATATGCCAGTTAACAGACCTAAAAAAAACTTCACTGGATACATTTGAAAACTGCCTTTCTTCCAAAAATGTCTACAGCTATTTGAAAAACAAAAATTATAGTATTATTTTTAACCACAAAATACAAGAATATTTTTCCAATTCTTATTCAGCAGGAATGTTTTTAACATATTTAGATATCACTCTACACTCTAATGTTACCAAATCCAAAAAATCACTTTAGTAGCACTGTTAATCTTTTTATAAATCAAATTTTCAAGTTGTAAGAACTTATAAAACTTACAGCCTCATAATCTTCATACTTCATAATGGAAAATATTTCTGGTCACAAAGATATTCTTCCAGCCTTTCCCATTACCATATGAAAATATATATGTGATGCAATTTATTCTGACATTTTTAGTACAACATAAGACTTTCTTTTCATATTCTCTACTATATATATTCAATAGACAATATACAGAATAAATTCTAGGCATCCAAATGTACAATTTCATCAAAGAAAAATAAGATTACAAATAATATTCTACATGAAGTATACAATTGAGGTTGGGTAACAGTGAGTGATGACAGATTTTATAGTACTTCAATGCTGACTTAATCACTTCACTTATTATTTTGAAGTGATTTTGGATTAGTGGGGTTTTAGATGTTGAAGATTCATTTATACACAAACATACTTTACACTAAGATGGAATTTCACGAAATGTAAGTATCCATATTTATACCTCCCTAAATGCACAACTATTTTAAGGCATTACATAGTGAAGGATTTCTTTGGTTTTATTTTGTCTTATTGCAAAAGAAGAGTTGAGCTGGTCAGAAGCAAAATATCACCAACTGAATTAAAAGAACATTTTACCAACAAGATAGCCTCCGTGTAAATTCTGATTGTGCCTAGCCATGTTTGATTTATGACAGTAGATGGAATTACAGCCTAATTTAGGCAACTCACAATACACAAGTGTGCTATTAGTAGCCATGGATCATTAATCAATAGTGATGAGTGTAAGAAAATCTAAAACACTGAAAATGAAGACTAAAATGAAATTTTGTTAATTACATCAAGTTTAAAAGAAACATAAAGGAAGTGAATGGAGTCTGATGCAATTGAACAGAATCTCTTAACTGAAAACATTCTAAATCAGATTTATGGGAATTCCAAGGATGAAACAGGACTTCATCTTTTTAAGATCAAGCATGTAGAGCATTATCTTCATAGCAGAAACCATCTTTAAAAATGTGTTTTGGTGTAATTCCACTTAAAACATAAACCAAGTATGCATACTGAGGACCACGGCCAACCAGATGGTAGTCCACAAGTCAAGTCGGGCACCTCTTATTGATTCTCAACTCTGCAACTCATATCAGCTCCTGGCAGCTCTCCAACCATGTGCTGAATTTCTAATCTAACAGCATCTAGGATTTCCAATCTCACTGTTCATCACAATGCATAAAACCATAAAAAAGAAAGATGTCAAGCAAAAATTTCTATAATAAAACAGAGCTGCACGTTCAGGTTTAAAGTTGGAGAGCTGGGTTCAGTGTTAGAACAGCTCCACTGGACATAACAATAAGGTTGAGAGCAAAGAAGGTAAACAAAAAGTTATTTATATACCTTTGAGTTCTGCAAGTATATTGCCTTCACAATCATGTTGGCAGGGATGCAGAACTCAACATAGTAACATAGAGAAGCTAGTATTATCCACAGAGTTAACTCTTCAGTCTACCTGGCAAATCAGACACTCAAAATTAAATCCAAGTAAATCCATAATCCTAAATGTCATAAGGTGGGACTTCAGGTGAGATAAAGGAAGAAAAAATCTCCTTTTTTTACTCTCTATCTTTCCTGCTAAAGAAAAATTCTATTTAAAGAATATAAATCTTAGTATTGTGCTAAAACCCATCAAAACTTTATTACTTTTTGAGAACATTTTACATTTTAAATCTGAAGTAAATCTCAGATGATAGTTTTAAACAATCAAGTACAGGGTTCATCTTCCTGTTAACTGAGTCTATAAACGATAGTACACCGCAAAAAAGTACCACATACAAACGAGAAAACAGCTTGACTCAGAGCTGGTTACCATCCTGAAATGGCACATTCAGAAAGATCAGAGGCAGTTAACCCTATAATTATGACACTTGGTAACCAGTCTATACTGTCAATTCACCCCAGGAATATATAGGGAAGAAAATACAAAGAGTAGATTTAGAAGAAAAATGCATGGATCAACAAATAGAAACATGTAAGATGAGATTTTAACATTTCTTTACTATAAAACCCAATGCGTGCATCTGCCATTTGGTTTCCACTACCTTTGCTAGGCAAACAAAGCATCTTTGCTTTTTTTTTGGTTGTACCAAAAATACAACTGATTCCAACTGAAAAAAAAAAAGCAGCATGTGCTGTTCCTTTCAGAATGTATCCCTTGTAACAGATTTGTGAGAGGTCAAAGGAAATGGCATTTCTTCATTAGTGTACCCCACATGCACTTCTACAGAAGTGTTAATCAGCAGACAAGAAGGAAATGTACCCAAGATGAATTCACAATGCAGGTTTCCATCAGAGCGGAAGATACAGAGCCACTGACAAAACAATTAGAAACTTGCATATTGAGTGAACGCCACCACCAAATCAAAACCCACTACCTTTTCATGGTACATACATTTCACTAGCATGCTTAGTTTATGGAAGAACTCAGTGCTAAAGTACTAGGATAAAGAAAAGTCATCTTACTGAAGACATCCATTCACATGTGGGTGTCTACCTAAATCCAGTTTTATAAAGGCCTATAAAGAGATGAGGTTTTAGCAACAACTTGAAAGAAAGAAAAGCATTATCTCATATAAGTGTTGACAGATGGATAAAGGCATCCAAAAAAGCTTTTAAATATACCAACATGAGCAGTTCCATATTTTAATACCATGAACCAATACCAACATTATCAGGAATTTTCCACCTTCACACAGACTAAGACTAACTCCACACTGCTTGGTCTTGCTCGTAATCCTTAGGTCAAAATGCCTCCATCTTGGACGTGTGGTGAAGGTAAATTCCTAGCTAAGAGTGTTAAAATGAGTTTCAGTGAAATTCACCAGTCTTACAGATCAAAGAATATGCTGTCACAAAACTGGTTCTGCATGGAATTACCTTTCAATATATAAAATAGTCTGCTTGCCAATTCAAAAGTTTTGATATGAACAGAGACATTTATATTATCTCTACTCCTCTTTCTTAGGAGCCCTTCTTATTGAAGTGAAACAATTTTACAGCTTCTGTGTCTGTCAACTTTTACTTATAAGCTACTGCAATAATGGAAACAAGCCACCTGTGGTAGACTATGAGACAGTTCTTTCTCTCTAGGTGAGTTGACTGACACCTTTACTTTGCTAAGGTAGCAACAAAGGGCATTCTGATGCTGAGGGCCCCAGTTTTTATAACACAGATGCAACATATATCTTTATATATAAATCTCAAGAGTTAGGTTGTAATTACATTTTCTACCTTAGTGTTTCATCTGTAACTATAATCTTCCTAGGGCTATATTTTCATGGACACAGGCAGCAGAGTTATCTTAAGAAACTCTGAGTTTTACCCATAGCCAGCCACTAGTCCCTATCTCCACATTACAGTTCACTGCTTCTCAGCAGCGCATCTAAACTGCAGGACTAGCCTGAAAAACAGATCTCTGGAAAGAGGTGGTTAAAAATAACCTCCTAAACATCAAAGGGAGAAAGACACTTTGCACCACTGAAGTTAATGTCTTATGAAACTCTATGTAGGGCAGAGTCTGCCTGCTTCATCTTTCTTGGGTCTGATGAGAAAGTACTGCAATGAGGAACTGTAAGTGGAGGGGGCAGCTAGAAAAAGGTCTGCAACAGACGTGTAGCTCACAACCAGCAAACACGACTCATCTTCTCCATTGGACCCTCAGAGACGGGCATTAAATTAAGTGCACTGCCCCAGTTCTCTAATTAACCACAGACTTAAACCCATTTCACACTTTGAACCGAGACAACCCTGTTCTCAGACTCCCTATTCTATAGTCAAACACTTCTCGGTCCCACCATCAGACTTGGCCCCACTACATGAGACAGCAGAAAGTGGGGCAGTATGGACTGGCAGAGCCTCCACAGAAGTCTGTGGCAGCTGCTGACTGAAATGTTATCTATATATAAGTATTTCAATAATGTTAATTAATAGGATTACAGTCACATGCACAGAAAATACAGCCAGGATAATACATATATATGTTTGCATGTGTCTATGTTTAAGCATACACGGTTGGAAAGATAGATTAATGTTAAAGAAGCACTCACAGACAAATATATGTAAAGACTTGAGAGGCTAAAACCGGTCATAGGAAGATTTGCTTTAATTGTTTAAAATTGCATTATGTTCACTTGCACCGGTTTATTTTTCCAATATTGCTACACTAAGTTATCCTTTAGCTAAGTACTTGAATTTGACCATTTTATACTCCATATCCATAAACATCAGAGTTATCACACAGCAATGATATTTCAATTGCAAAATGCAAGTTTTTCTTTTTTTTTAATTTATTCTTTTCTTTCTTTCTTTTTTCAAAGAAATAACTGGTAAAGATAAAACACAGGGAATTCTTCTGGAGTTGGATTTTAATCCAGCTGTCCCCAAACATAACATAAGGACTACAGAAAGCTATCTGTTCACTGTTACGATGAATGACTTACAGTGATTCCTGAACATCCTTTGGTGTCATTTTACAACCTTCCTCTCTTTGGAAGGTTTTATTAAGAACTACATTATATCATTCTGTTATCAATCATGGCTTGTACCATTCAGATCTTTTTAATCACTTGGAAACTGTTATAAATTTTCTACAGAAATATCTGGAGAGATGGCATGCAGCATAAAACTGCATTTCTAATGCATCTGTTACTGAGTAACAGCTATGCTTCTGCATAGAATTGAATTGTCTGTGATTACCTTAAGACAGAATCAAAACTTAAAACATTTCAAGACTACAGAGAAAAGATGTCTAGGAAATCATTTTACATTAGCAGTGGAAAGACATATAATGCATTTTTCTATGTATCTAAGTTACAGTCTTGTGTGACAGTCTAAGTGAAGCTTTATACATTTCCATGCCAGAGAATCAGCACCCTAGGAAGAAAAACCCTCAGATCAATTTTTAAATAGGAAATATTGGAGCCAATTGTATGTCCTTCTCGTGAAACTGGATCATCAATACTTAATTATGAAAAGATGCAAGTTCCAACTGCTTTCTGTTTCAATATACTGTGTGTATATCTGATTTTATCTGACAAGTGAACATTTTATACAGGTCTGATCTCCAACACACCTGCCTGCCTTCACCTCTTAGCACTCTTTGGCTTTCCACTGTGCCTCTAGGACAACAAAACTGTGGTGCTTCTCCATTTGCAAAATGCACTACGTGTAAACAATCAGTGGCAATTACAAAATGCTTCAGTACTGTAACAAATATGGAAGGAAGTATCTCACATAATTTTGTTATCAGAATTCAATCACTGACTTTTGTTACTGTTTTAGGAGTCATGTCATAAACAGCCATGCATAATTACAGTTCTGTCAAAACACCTGTGCTTTTATATCATGATTCTCAAAGGAAATCTATCTGTAGATAACATCATAGTGTTAGTGACAGACCAAATATCCTGCTGAATGATATACATATAGGAGCTCTCTTGCCACGATCAGCTCCACTGACAAGTCCACTATCATTGCAGAGCTGAGGGATCAGTTACAAAACCACAGACTCAGGGGCTATTCTGAAATGGTTTCCAAAGGTTTATCTAAGCCACTCAGAGAAACAGCAATAGCTGCAGAAACTTACAAGGGTCTTTAGGATACAGTTCTGAGTTCTTTCTTGACTCTTTGTGCATCTTTCCCCTTGCCTTCCCCTCTGACTCACTCTGGGATTCAATTGCCCAGTAACTTACAACAGAACAGCACTCAACCATGCCAAAGCTAAAGATGCCAAGAGGAAAAAAAGGGATTTGGTTTCCTCTAGACAAAAATATTGCCCAAGTTTAATTTCAGTGAGGAGTACCATATGACAAGGAACATATTTTTGAGTTGAACAGTGGGAGTTCGTTTAGCTTAATACGCTATCTGAAGTGTGCTATCACTATGACAAATATATATCTTCATGAGGACAGCTTTGTTAGAAGTGTTACTGATAAGAATCAGAGAGAGTGAAGGAAAATGCAGTCTTCACAGAACTGATCCTGAATCTGGAAATGTTACATTTTAAATACACAAGGAGATGGCATTTAAATAAATTAGAAGCAAAGAAAAGGAGAATTTATACATGGCAAGGGAGAACAGGAAAGGCAAGTTTAGCAGTATCTGCCAGAGATCTCCACAGAATTTTTATTAAATGATCCTTTTAATATCCATATACCATTTTAAGAAGCTTGCCAGCATGGGCAGGCAGGAGAGGTACAGAGACAATTCACTTGTTTTAATAAAATTTGTTCAGCCATCTCAATTTTTTTGTCCTTACACAGAAAATCATTGGTTTCCTTAATGCAGAAATGAAGTTGCTTCAGGCATGGTGCCACAAACGTCGCATAATTTATTGTGTTAGAATATCTTTTCAGTTACAATATCCTTAGCAAAAGTAATACAAGATGAGCATATACATCTCTTTGAATTTCAGTCACTTAAAGAAACTAGCTGGTACAGGTGGAAGGTTTATAACTAAGCCAGCAGAATCTAGGCAGCAGCAATAGGTTTATTCAGCTCTGTAGTTACACACTTCCTCACATCTTTGGTATGAACAGAAATGTTTGGCCTATTTAAGTCCCACTCTAATGTGCTATAATCTTTTTCAAGACACTGTCATAATCTTTTGAAAGAAACCCCTCATGTTCTTTGATGAGATATGAAAATGTGTCTTCTTTACATCTGTATCTATGGTTTTTTTACAGTATAGAAGAAAGATGTGAAAGCTCATTTTGTACATCTATACATGGTGTTTTAACTATTTCTAATATTCAGGGCATTATCAGTAAGTGGTTACTTTTTTGTAACTCCCATTGCATCAGTAATACATAACTCTTAAGATTTAGATTTATTAAGATATAAAAATATTCTTTTTTAGACATTTATATGTGTACTTCCCTCATCTACTTTCTTTCTGGCACAAAAGATCCATATTGAAGAAGATTGCTCTTGGTAGGGACAATTAACGAGTCGTCCTGATCTTGGTGTTACAGAAACATGATTAAGGTAAAAATTTTTAGATATATATGCATATTTCAAGATAAACATAAGAAAATAAACAAAAGCATATACAAGTCAGTTTAAGTGAGTTAGTGGACAAAGTGTTTTCTCATGATGCCCTCAAAGCAGCATCTAACAGAAAACAAAATTTGTCACAATACCATCTTGGGAGCATAACAAACTACCCTAAAGAAGCACAATTCTTCTAAAACTGAAAATGTGGAACACTTCTCCTGTAGAAAAAAAAAAAAAAAAGAAAAAAAACACAACAAAAAGAACCAAGCACAACAAAAACAACAAAGAAACCCATACCTTGTTTTCTGTTGTCATTTAAGTTTAGCAATGATACTAATATGAAAAATAATTAAAACCACACATTCATAAAATGAAAGGAGTGACAAAATCTTCAAAATTGCAGTGAAAACAATTGCTATCTCTGAAACAGTAACAATACAATGCAAATATTGTTTAAATCTCCTCTTGATCTTATCTTTTAGTATTTCTTTACTTAAGTTGTCATTCCAGATGTTCAGAGACTGAGCAAGTAGAAGTTGTCACAGATTAGCTCTGAAACCATAGCCAAGCACCCTAAAACCTTTAACATTAGGCCTTCAAATACTAATAACCTTCAAACATTAGGCCTACCCTATGAGAAGGGAGGAAGGGAGTCAGGAAAACCATAACAGCTTTAAGTGCCTGGAGTGAGGGGAAGATGCAAGAAAAGTGTCTTTCAAGACTTTCTAGTCTGCCTCAACTGAGGATATAGACTACACTTGTGTTGCTCTGTGAGTTTCAAGCTAAATAAAATCATACTTCTGAAATAACAGTCTGAATAGACTTTCTCATGACATTAGCACTTCCAGGGTTGGAGAACCAATGCAACAACTATGGGTTCAGCAAGTGTAACACTAGGCAGAGATAAAACTAGTACAAAACACACATTTATAAACAAGACAGGAAAAAAGAATACGTTGTGAACATTTATAGCTCCAGTTAGACTCATTTGAACTTGTTTCTGAGTCTGACCTGAAACTGAATCTTCTTCATTTTTCCTATGAAACGCAGGAAGTCAAAAACCTTTACCTCAATGTTTGATGATAAGAAAATAGTATTGAAACATATTGCTAATGCTCTAGCGTGTAAAGCTACCTGTTTCAATCAATTCACAATAAAAAGTATTAGAAAAGAACAAAATCATCCTTTACTCAAAGTGACATAAAAAAACAAGTCTGAGTGAACTATGTTGGTGTTTGATGTGAACACTACTCTGCCACTTTTTTTTTTTACCTCATCAGCATAATACTTTGATATAACTGAGCTTCAGTCCTCAGGAGGCAGGAAAGCCTCTGCTTCACATATAAGAAAAAAAACCAAAACAAAGTCAAGATAATATTCTTGTTTTTTCTCCATATTTGAAAGTGCAGGGCTAAGTGAAAACTGTAATTTTCATTAATTGAATCTGAAATTATCTTTATTTAAAATTTGTCATATGAGTATGAATGTGAACCAGAGACAACTAAGATTACAGAAAGTCGGGTAAATCCTCACTAAAATTCTGTATTTACTGAAGTGGTGTCATTGTGAACATTGTGAGCACAGCTACCTTGAATGTGCTTTTTAAACACTGCTCACTTCATAAGACTGCCCAAATGGACTATAGGTTTCATTAGGTCAAGAACAGTCATTTCACACTTTCATCAAAAGAACACATACTTGAGCAGATTGTACAACACTTCAGTATGGTTCCAGATGTAGAGAATATCACATTTCTATCTCAATTTTGAGAGAAAAGCCCATTCCTTTCTCCTTTATATTCTAGATAATTGATACAGGCCAATTCTTTTACCTACCTTTGTTCTTACTAAACATTATAGGTGTGATTTTTAAAAGACAAAAATTCTGAGTTTAGGACATCCTACTGCAATCCAATTTTCCTACACAATGCCCAAGGATTCACACATACCCCTCCTCAGGAATATCATCTAAACCTATAACAGTATCCTCAGTACCTATCATTTCTATTTCCTCCAAATCAACATGCAGCTCCAATCTCCACAGGCGAACTTTCATAGTGGCATGTCATGCATAGAAAACAACACTCCCAATACTGTAATGACACATAGTCCCTCTCCCATAACAAAACACACAGTTTCCATGTCTGTTACAAACATGAAGTTCATTGTAGGGGCAAGGCCTAAGTTTGGGGTTTTTTTTTCCACATATGCTTCTTTATGACAAACCTACACTTGCTGGTGTAAAAGGTTTCAGCAGCTGGTCAGGTCTCTGATGAACCCTCTCAACTGTCAGATCTAACAAGTTATTAAAAATCTTCAGTAGGCTCTCATATTAAAAAAAAAGTTCCAAAGCTGGACATGGTCAAGAGGATTCTGGTTCCAACAACATTATTTTGTAGCAGAAATCAGTACTACCCTTCAAAAATCTGATATTGAGAAGGGAAAGTTTGTGGTCAAGAACAGTATGATTAAGCTAACAAAAAGACAATCACTAACAGCCCTGGAAAAGACAATCAGGGATGAGAGTTCCACTCAAGTAGAGTAAAAGAAGCTGTAATGAAAACTACTTTAGCCATATCTATCTAAGAAGTATTCTGAATTTAAGCACTTTCAGGCATTTAACCATCTCATATCAGGTAAAAGTTCACACACGTTTTTGTGGTGATTCCCACAATTTCTGCAGTGTTTCTGTGTCTGTCAGATCTTACCACATCTTATAAATCCTACAGAAGGGCTCACCTGATCTTTTAATCATTTGAAAAACAGAGATCAATTTAAACTAGTCAGATTAGTTTCCTCTCTCTCTGTAGTCAGCAGAAATATCTCCACTGGTAACACTATGGAGAAAGTTTATTTCTCCTAACTTATGATAAAATGCACCATTTCCAGAAAGCATCTGTGTTCCTCACAAGGTAAAGAACTTAAGTCACTGCTAAAATTCAGTGCACCCATTTCTACTTTGGTAGAAACTGCTCAAATGACTTACTGAAGCATAGATAAGAAAAAAAAAAATCTATTTACGTTCAGATGAAGGATTTTGATGGCCCAAAAATAGCCATGACATTTCCTTTAAGTCTCCTACAATCCCACATTGTTACACTCGCATAACAACAGCACCACCCTCTTTTTTGTTTTTTATTTTAATTACTCATTTAAAAGCCAAGTTGATTTAACAGAGTAGCCAGTGGGGATACTGTCCGATTTAGTCACCTTCCTTTTACTATGGACTAACTGAACTATTACTGGCAACAGTGCTACTATCTGAACACTTCCCTTGTTTGAGAGGTTTGGATTGTGTTCATGTCACAATTAAGAGAGAAGGGAGACTGCTACATAATTTTAAAAAAAAAAAAACCACCACGACATTTCACTTGGAAGAGGTTTATTTCCACCAGGGCCCATTCATCTCTGTTCTATATAAAATCTGCTTTACTCCCATATGTAACTTTTCCATTCTTGTGCAAACAGTATCAGACTTGTTGAGCCATGTCAACATAGAGGGATCAGGTTCTCCTTAACAAACTTCCAAAGCCAGTTACAATGTCCATTGCAAGCTGTATTATACCAATTACTGGAATTAATTGGTTTACTATTTGAAACAGTTTAGAGCAATACAGTAAGAGTAAGTCCTAAGAGAAGATTACTTTTTCTCTGCTTTCTTAACTTCTTGCTATGGAGTGATTTCCTATGCAGTTTGTTTCAGTTCAGTAACACAGTTTTAAAGCACTGTTCTCAGAAAAAAAAAAAAACCCATTGCTCTTTCCTACAGCTGGATATGGAGATTTTCCCTCTGGAGTCCTGACCAGCTGCTGTTTTGAAGTGCTCTCAATTTGGAAATGTTATTAAAAAGAAGAAAAAAAAAAAAAAAAGTCAACCTCAAAACATAGGCTTCAAAGGTCAGGGTAAAAGTGACATAGTTTGTTCTGTGTAGGAATGCTCTGTATCAACAAACAGTCCTCTGTGTGTAGAGGCATTATGCTTGTTTCAAGTACCTGGTCAAAGGAAATAGTAGGTTTCAATTCTCCTGCCTAAACATGAGTGATAGCCCCAGCTGAGATGCTCAAAGTTAATTAAAAAATTCACATCCAGCAATCAGGTACAGTCCAGTCATGGCCCAACAGGATCTCATCTGGAGGCCAGCAGGCGTAGAAGCTAGGGGTCTTCAGGATTACCAGATAATTATGTTTAGGCATAGAAATCAAATTCTTAGCAACTCCTTTCCCACTCTTCCTTATTCCAGAAGTCAACTCCCAGGTCATCTCCCTTCCTACACTTGCTTCTTTCTCCCTAATTCAGAAGGTCATACGACTAACTCATTCAGACTTAACAGAGTCTAACCTTCCTTTCCCTCTCTCCCACAGGGTTGTGATGGGTTCTTTCAGTGGAAGAGACTGGATATCTTTCACAAAGGCTGTGTACGGTTCAGACAGACCTTACGGCTATGACGTTTTAAGAACATTACAAAACTATAAGACTTGCCAAGCTGGAAGTTAGGTCAGATCATCATTTCTTAAATTTTAAGGTTGACAACCTCTTAATCAAGAAGCAAACTATTGTTTTCAATTGCTGTAAAAACAAGATCAAAAAAAAATATTAGTTATTGCTTTCCTTTTATAGATGGAGAAGGAAAATGAGCTACCTTGCTCGGTATAATACAGCAATTCCAGGTCAGAGTTGGACGGGTGGCAGCAAGAGGTCACCTTGTCAGGGAGAAAGATAAAGACAGAGGCCAGGAATTGTGAAACTCTTAGCAGAACTAAAGCAGAGAATGCGGGCAACAACATGGAGGTTCATCCTAAAAGGAGCGGCAAAGACGGAAGGACAAAGGGGAAATAAGAAAGCAGTGGCTGCAGAAAGAGTGATGATGAAGATGATGGAAGATCAAGCAGAGATGAAGACAATATTGCAACAAGTTGGTTAGGAACATGTGAAACTGGCAAGCTAATAGAAAAGCAATTACATCAAAATGAACAGTTAATCACAAGTGCTCATAGCAAGTCACTTGGCCATCCTACAACAGCATCCTAACACTTTTATTCTGGGCCTGCAATGCCTCATACAGCAATAGGACACAGCAGCCTCACCAAAATATTCACTGTCAATCAGGGAACGAAACAGAAGTAGGTGAGCTTCCTTTAAAAATCAGAACAGTTCCCTGATGAACTATTTCTTTGCATGGCTGAGCTTTTTTTTACATCATAAAAAAGAGTTTAAATTCTTCCATGACACCCCTTAAAAACTGAATCTTGTTCTTCAAAAATACACAAAGAGCAAATGTTAATGGTCCAATCTTGTCTTCCATTGTGCAGCATGTTCACTAAATCCCTTGGAAAATCATTTTCCAAGACTTTTCATTCACAACTTAAAAGTGGCATATGCTGCATAATGAAAACAAGACCATATAATTTTTGCATGAACCAGGTAATGATTACCTTGAACATACTTATAAGGGAGGAAAAAAATATCAGATATAACTGTTCGCTGTATAACAAATCTATAGAAAAAAGACTTTCTAAAGTTGGGGGAATGCGGGGGTAGGAGTGGAGTGGAGTGGAAATTAAGGGGATATTTTAACACTAGAATGCTCACATAAATTGCAGTATTTATCAATTAAATATTGTTTCATATCCACTGACCTAATAAAAAACAGCAAGGAGTCTTACTTTCATTCAGCCTTTCTGTAACATATGCAGCCATGTCCCCTCCAGCTGTTTATACTTCCACCTTTTGGGACACTTTCAATGAGGAACTAAAATGTTTCTGAGAAGCCTGAGTTCCTCTCAACCTCATTCACAGATCTCTGTCACTAAGCACCTCCTTCCCAGATCTGCACACTGTGAAAGTGTAATGGTACACACAACACCAAAATGACACTCAAGGGTTAAAAAACCCATTTTTCTCTCTTACCTAGGCAGCTCCAGTGGGAGATTGTGCCCATCTAAGATTCAATCCATTCCCAGGAAGATGTCCTTCTCCATAGATGAATAGGAACCTAGGGTAATTAGCTTGCTAATTTAGACATGCCAATTGAGTGTCTAAAGCTGAAAGAATCCAAGCCAAGTATCTTTTGAGTTAGGTACCGTGTCTCACCCTTAAGACAGCTGAGTCCCTTTACACAACCCATAGTGGTTACACTAATTACATGGGTGTCTAAATACAATACCCAGAATCAACTAAATTGAGTTGTAAAATGACTTTTCAGAGAAGTGGTAAGTGCACCCTGCTAACACTGTGATGCTGCAATTCTGCTAAAATAAGGAAAACCAAGGCTCAGAAACCAAAAATAATTCATGTAAGTGGCTTATTTATGCACCATACATGAAGTTTTGTCAATCTTTCATTACTGGAGCCTTATAAAGATTCCTAGCTACAGTACATGAAGTATTCTGGAAAAGAGATTCCAAGCCACACTTGGGAAAATGGAAGACTATGTACATATGGATAACCTTGCAAGCTCAGACAAAAAAAAGACTGCCTAGCTCAATATTCTCCTCTCCAACAGCAGCCACAAGCAGATGTTCAAGAAAGAATAAGACTGCAGAAGTATAAGTAGCACTCTTGATTATGTCCTAGCTTCTCTTTTCAAATCATGGGATTTCCTCTCATGAAGCACATCTCCAAGTACTTGTCCATGTCTCTCTATGGACCTTTATAATCTTTTTGCATTTATGTCTCTTTTAACAAGGAGTTTCGCAAATCTACCACCTGCTGCAGTAACAGTGATCTTTCTGTGCTCTCTGCATCTGTCTCCTGCTAACCTCACAAGATGGCCCTTGAGTCTTTGTTGGAAAAGACAGTCAGCCCTTCTACCCCAAACCATTCACAGCTTAGAGTCACAACTGTCCACACATAAAAAACACTTCCTTCCTTACTTAATCATTCCCCATAAGAAAACTACTCCAGTCTTGAAGATCCTTGTAAGAAAAATCTCTATGCATACAAAGCAACTTTTTTTGTGTATTGCAAATTGGATTAAAAATAAACACGTAATAAATACAGATATGTATTTTATATTCATCAGCCTTAGAAACATAATTAAAAACTCTACTGCACATCTTTTTAAAATTAAATAAAACTCAATGCTTTATCCACCCCTCTTTTTAACTACTGTTTATAAGGATATTACAGTCTTGGGAAAATCCAGGGCTTTTTAAAGACCTGTCTTTAAAATGAAATTCATACAAAAATTATTATTTCAAAACCCTACACAAGCCCCTTCCAGTTCAGAGTGTGATGTGGGGAAAAAGCACGTCTCTGCGAGATAAGTAAAACTTTTAACTGCAGAAATTGGTTATTCAAATGAGAAAATTCCCAATTCACATTCATTACTATACTTCACATCAATTGGCAAACAAATCTACTGTTCTAGTGGACTCAGAAGTCAGTACAAATCATTTAAGACCTAAAAAATCTTACTCATTGAGTGACAAAAAGTTTCCCCCAGATTCTACACGGTTCCCGATAGTAGAACCTGCCAAGATGTCAGAGGAGTCCACAACTGACAACAGCAACCACAGACATCTGACTGCCTGTAAGTACAGCAAAAAAGCCTGCTCAAAAACAGTCAAGTAGTTAAGAGTGTCAGGAGAAAGTAGTTCCTCTAGAGAACACTAGCTGATTTGTTACAAACTCAGATGAAGAGCACTAGTGCACTAGTTTCTAATGCCAAGGATCTTTGGAAATGGCTCTCCATGGTAGAAAAAGTAAACAAATGAATACAGGTCTCTCAGAGGCTTCTACCATATAAAGAGTTCAAAAAACGTATGACCTCAAAGATGATGGAAGTGCTTCCCCAAGGGCTGCAGGTCTCTTCTCCCCACAAACACACCCAGGCCTACAGCACTGACATTAAAAACACATCACTCAGTAGTTGATGCAGCATCTGCATAGTAAATCTGTCAGTCTGTCAACAGCAGCATTATTTTGAAAACATAATTCACATTTTCTAATGAAATAATTACATTTGTTTAAGTTCACTCTTGTTAGGGCTGGCAAAAACAGGAAACAAGACTTTCAGTTTTTAAAACATCTGTGTTTGAAATAGAACATTTTCTACAAAAGTGACTCTGCCATTAAAAAGCTTTTTAAGCTACATTCCTCAATTTTCACTCCCACTTGAAGACATTTCACATTTCATTTTGAAATCCAACGAAAAACTCGTCCCATGTTCCACAAGAGACATTGTGCTTTTTTTAAAACCTTAAGGAAGCACACAATCCCCTGCAGCCGTGACAGCAGCCCAGCAAGTGACAGTCTCAAGGCTTCACACAGCACACGCGTCTTGTCCGTATCAATGCATCCTCCTGATGCACACGTCTTCCACTGCTGCAGCTAATGCTGCTTTTGTCTCTTCCTTAAGAAAATCCTTAAATGCTACTGCAAAATCTCTATCATATAAAGACTTCAGTGTTTTCATTCTTAGCCCTTGTATCCACCCATCAGACTATTGTCTCTAACCTATTTTCTAGGGGTTTTTCTTAAAAAAAGCAAGCAGCACTCCTTCAGGTCAAATACACCAGCACAGGCTTAACACCACTAGCATAGTAATTTTAGTATTGGGCTGAACTGGGAACATTCATACTTATGTTGATAGGTAAACCAAATATTCAAAAATATTTACATCATTGAGAGAGTTTCAACATTTTCCTTATTATATTTACATTAAATATGTATTTTTATTATATCTATATATAATATAGATATAAGTATATATTAATATCGTGTTAATATAGTGTAGTATCACTGCAGAAGTCTAAAGTTTTCAAGCAGTACTTCATATTAACTCAATAATTTTACCTCAAATACTTGATGAAAAAATTACAATTTTACTTGTGACTGTTCCTCCCGTTCTGTTCCAAAGAACCAAACTGGAATACACTCATTTGCAATGAGATATTTTGAAAAGCCATGCCATGACATAATGCTAATTAATACAACATGTTGAGTTGAAAGATTGTATGTTGCAATTACGAAAGACATTGTGAAGCAGATACAGTCCCTACTGCCTGTTGCAACCTGCATCCTCAGTAAACTACCTGAAGTGATGGTGTTTGTCCTTTATATTCAGCATAAAGTTTTTGATTTTTTTTTTCCTTTTATAGTTTTGGCACCTGTAAGTTTACATCTTCCTTTATGAATCTGAAATCAGATATGAATGTGTGCCATGTTTAACCCATCCATGAATTTCTCCAGAACACTACCTGTAACCCATCATTTAAAGATAAGAAACAAATGCCACAACATTCTTATAAAAAATTCATGCAACAGCTTCATCTAGCAACATCAATTACTTTATCTTCTATGCCATTAGCTGTAAGACTAATAAAGCTACTCAGCAGGCAAGAGATTTAATGAAATAGACCCTGAGTTCCTGGGAGTATCAACTCTTAACACTTCTGATCCAATGCAAGCCCTCTCCCTGCTGCTGAGCAATAGGCTTTTCTGGATCTTGATCAAATACGCTCCAAAGGAGGGAGGGTGTAATAACACGGTCTAAAGTGTTCAAGTGTGTAGGAGAACAATTGATTGTGGTGAAAGGGAGGGGGAGAAGAAAATACTTTAAAAATACTAGAATTTTTCAGTTTTTACATTTAGGTCACTTGAGCAGCAAAACAAGTTCACAGCAATTCTTCCAATAAGTAACAATACAATTAAAGATAGGTACTAATCGTCATTAATAAACCACATGAAACACCATGAAAGAAATAACAGCCTTGCACTGTTACAGGTTTCCAATTTCCACAAATATTTTGAATTCTGTTCCCCATCTAAGGCCGAGATACAAATTTTACAGAATATCTCCCAGTGGCTATCTAATGAAAGTAAAGACCAAAATACACAGCATCAAAAAAACCCAAACCCACTTATTAGTGAAAGGTCTCAAGACCATTTCCCATTGCCTAACAAATTTAACTACTGTCTGCTTCTTGCTCATTGCAAGGCTAGAGAAGGGACAACTTGGCTTCTCTTCCTCTCTTACCTATTAGTCCTTCTCAAATAATCCAAACATTTCCTTACCTTAAAGTCTAGTACATTCCAGTCTTAAATTTCCTTTTAAAAAGATGACTTAATCTTTCCTCTCTGGGTGAAATTCATGTTCTAGAGAAAATCTTACCTAATTTTGGCAGAGAATAGGGCACTTTAAAATAATCTTCATAAAACTCAATCAGTCTCCTTGTAATATTTAGAGCATAGTCCCCTGATCCTCTTCGGATTGCATCAGGCCTCGCATATAACCGTACCTGTTAAGAAACAAAGCAAAAGACTGATCATTTCAGCATCTACATTTTAAAGCTACCCTACCTGCCAAGGTGAACTATTCTAAGGTTGTTGGGAGGTGGCAGGAGTTTTCTCTTAAAGCCAAATGTGACTGTCATACTTTTGTCAAAACATGCCATAGCTGAAAACCAGAACTTTCATATAATTAAGGTTACAAAGTTGGGAAGTCACAATCTCCTACTTGCTTGTGTTGCCAAATGAAAAACTTAACACTCCTTGCATCAAAATAAATATTCAAAGAAAACACTTACATGTGTTCACTAGAGATATGATGGGAGAGTGGATTAGTATAATGGTTCTCTGCCTACACTGAATGTAGGCAGGATGCAGTGGCTCAGTAGGAGAGAAGTTCATGGTTTGTTAAAGGCACATTATACTGAGCCCTAGAAGTATCAGTAGACTGTGGAGGAAAAAAAATAATCATTCTCTCTTCTTTTCTCTGGCAGCGACACAGTTACCCTCGATGAGCTATGGAAGATTGCAAAAACAACCATTTATAAGCTCATTCATGTACACAAAAAATTAACATTCCTGAAACCTTCATGACTGCTTCAGGCCTCTGTTTTCAGAAAGCTGTAAATTAAAGCTGTTTATACAAGCCACAGACTGTTATGCTCAG
The DNA here is from genome assembly GCF_028858725.1 of Colius striatus. Classification (NCBI taxonomy): domain Eukaryota; kingdom Metazoa; phylum Chordata; class Aves; order Coliiformes; family Coliidae; genus Colius; species Colius striatus. The sequence goes on from NC_084759.1 coordinate 168,671,694, forward strand.
TAGCAAACAGCTCACGCATCTGACTACATGGAGCACCCAAGTGAACAGAACTCACTTTCATAATTCAGTGCTCAAATGTGACCCTGATTAAGGAGGTACCAGAAAGCACCACCAAGTTATTCACTATTCCCTGTCCTTACAGTTCTTAATGCTTCCTTAGTACAAAGATGTAACACAGTTGAGAACTGGTAACCAAGAAAGTGACAGGAGAGCCACTTTTTGTTCTCCCTCTTCATACGCTGTCTGATGGGAGCTGTGTGTGCTTTGTCTCTAGCGGCTGTGGCAGAAGGTCTGTCCCTGCAAGTACGTAATGACCTGATATAAACTAGGCTCTACTAAATGTCAGTCCTAATAATAATATCTGACTCACTAATACTTTCTGTGGTCAGAATAAATCCCAGCCAGGGTTCTGAGGAAAGCAGCAGGGCAGAAATCAGGACATATCAATGCAAACATGAAGGAGAAATACTAGTTTTGAAATATTTCTAGATGTTCTATTCTAGATCAAGAAAAGCCAATGAGATTTTCAGCTTCAGTGAAAGCATTACCAAGTATTGCTTTATTGCTCTTCCACTGAACCAGTTCCAGTTACCAAATCTCAGCCCACTGTACCTGTCAATTCTGTTTTAACCCACTTTCTTGTTGCTTTCAGTAGGCAGATACATTACTCTGCTTTGTTACTATGTCCATCTTGATATTTTTATCTTTGTGTTGTATTCGATTCTATGCATAATCAGCCATACATAGTTATCATTTGTAATGTAAAAGAGATTACAATGTAACCTAATGAGACATGTAATAAAGCAGACTTCTCATAATCACCACCTGAAAGCACATAAACTATTATCTCAACACCTCCAAGTACTACTTTTGTTTATTGCTTCCTTCCAAAGTTAACAATGTCACGTACATTAAATGTTCCCTTATCTGCTAAATTAAATATTTTTAACATCAAAATAGATATTAACCACAGAGATTCTAATTCAAACATCTGAAAACCTTTAGTTTATGGAAAGATGGTAAAAATCACAATTAGATTTGCGATGAACATTGTTTTGTATCATTAAACCTTTAGACACAATTTTGCATAATTACTTTACTGGCACAGTTGACTGTATCAGCAAATTAGGGGAAAAAAAAGTCAGCCAACCAAGTATGCAAAAAATCATTCAATTTGACAGTGGCCAAATGTGTCCATAATAAGGAATAGGACAACAGAAGGGAAGAAGAAAAATAGGTACATATAAGAAAAATTGAGGTTCAAGTTACTGCATTACAATGTGTATCTTTTGGCAAATGCAAAAAATGCATTTTAATGCTGTCTGAGATGGAGTCCAGGTAACAAAGCTCAAAAACCGCAATGCTGCAAACTTTCATTTGCCACCTGCCTAATGCTGAAGATAGTTTTATTTCACCTATAAAGCTTCCCCGGGTGTCCTTCTGCCTGTTTAGAACAGGCTGTGTACTGCCAAGGCTCCATGGCTCACACCAAGGCCACCTCTAAGCTGGAACACAGTTCAGAAAGAGCTGTGCCTTTGCCCAGTTTTCTCAGGGGCTTTGAGGCAACAGGCACTGCCAAAGCATGCCAGCCATCTTCAAACACTGGGTCTGACTCTGCCCTACGCTCAACAACCACTGAAAGCAAATCTGTGGAAAACTTTGGAGGCATCATCTCAGATCTAGTCCTGGCCTCAGAAAATCACCTCTTGGTTGGCAAAGACAAAAGACAATCTGTGACACCCTGCCTATCTGGCTGGCTAGTTTGGATGACATCTTCTCAAGTGTTACTCAATATAAGGAGCTTGGTCCAGAGTTCAGTCTAAAGTCTGCCACCTATAAGCTTGAAATTGAAGCCCCTAAAATTCAAACACTGATGACCCTTAACGTGTGGGGACTATCTTGACCATAGAATCATATGCAACCTGATCTAGGTGACCCTGCTTCTGCAGGGGGGTTGGACCAGATGATCTCTAAAGGTCCCTTCCAACCCCCTCCCCATATGGCAAGGGTTGGAAGGGACCTTTAGAGATCATCTAGTCCAACCTCCCTGCAGAAGCAGGTTCCCCTAGATCAGGTCGCATAGAAACGTGTCCAGGCAGGTCTTGAAGACATCCAAAGAAGGAGACTCCACAGCCTCGCTGGGCAGCCTGTTCAAGTGCTCCACGTTTTACCTCTGAATCCATAAAATGAGGACTGTATTATTTCCTTAGCTTATACAAAGATTCTGTGTTAAGCTAATAAAGACTGTAAAATTTTCTGATAGTGGTCCAAAGAGGGACCTGAGTAAATAAACCAGAACATAGACTTAAGTAAACAAAACAGAATGAAGATTAAGACGTGAGATTTGTTTAGCATATTTTTTTTTACTGCCTTCATTTCAAAAGGCAGATAGGTTGTATTACTTTTATAACGATGTTGGACTGAATAATAACACATAATTATTGTATACTTTCCCACAGGCTGTTTGATGACTGTATTGAGAATTCAATTTTACATTAATTTAAATAAGAGAAAGAACAGAAAATCTTCTGCAATGTCAGACCTAAATACAAATAAAAGTAGTACATGTTCTCCCACAAAAGATAAATAGGTTCCTAGCTTAGGTGCATAATTCATCACTCACTGCAATGGCACGTACTGCCCTGCAAGTATTAGTGAAGTTCTTTTTCAAAATGTTTGCAAGATTAGTTTATAGTATTATTTTCATGTAAGACACTGGAGAACAAAGAACAGTTGAGACTAATTCTGGGTGCCTTCCTTGACACTTTTCAATGTCAAGTATACTTAACATTTTTACTGCATATACTTAAAGGTCTGCTCCCATTATATCTTATTGCAGCAGTGAACCTTTATACAGCTTTGAATCTGGCCACAGGTGCCTTAGTCTGGATATTAAGAAAATTAGTAACACGCAATTAGTGGCTAAATGAGACTCTGTCAGTTTATGTGATTTGCTCAGCATCTCATAGCAACTCCAGTGGCAGAGGCAGGGATGGAATTCAAAGATGGCATTCAGCCTCATGGCCACCTGACAGCCTACAACAAGCACCTTCCACATATGGGAATTAATAAGGCTGTGGATATGCCTGTTCAGACAACAGGTATATCCACAGCACATTTGTGGAGTCCTGATGCAGCTTAGTTCCCTGTCCTAAATGACAAAAATACCAGAAAAATATTATGAGGGACCATATTAGTAATGACACTGTCCTCATACCTATGAATATAACAAAGTTCATGAAGCGAGCCTAAATTCTTCGAGTTTTTCTTACCTCCCATGCACCTATATTTGCAACAACTGCCAATCTTTCAACAGAAGTTATGACTACAAAGCAAAAACAAAACAAATCTCTCATTTCTCTCCCAAATGGAACCAGACTGTTTCCTTCCTATCATAAGTCTGAGTAACTAAGTTTGCACCCAGAGCCCTACAACCTGGTCTTCTCCTTTGACATTTAGAAGACACTGTTGTTATACCACACAGCCAGACATACTTTGCTAGAAATCATTTTCACTTTTGTTAACAGCAGAACAAGAAGTTATTAAAGATGCTAAATGAAACTGCTGCAACACGTATTTTCACATTCTTTTCTGAAATAAGCAAAAATGTGAGGTTTTTCCCCTTGTTTGCTTTCCAGGAGCCCTGGGATATTTTCTTTCAATAAAGATAACAAAATATCCACACTCAGATACCATCATAGAAAAATCATCTCAAGGATTAATTTTAAATTATCAGTAAACGAACTCGAGTTCTTGGACTTACTTTGTCAGCATTATCAAATAAAATACTAGAATATTCCTGAAACTTGTACGGTAAATTCCACATATTTGTTATAAGTGAACAATAGTCTACTTTTCTATAGTTAAGTCATAAGTGTTAGCTTTACAAAAAGTGTACTTTCACAAATAATTTATCACAGAATGGTTTGGTTGGGAAGGACCTTAAAGACCCTCTAGTTCCAAACCCCACTGCCATGGGCAGGGCCACCTTCCACTAGATCAGGTTGCTCAAAGCCCCATCCAACCTGTCCTTGAACACTTCCAGGGATGGAGCAGCCACAAATTCTCTGGGCAACCTGTTCCAGTGCCTCATCAGTCTCACAGGGAAGAGTTGCTTCTTTACATATAATCTAAATCTACTTTATTTCAGTTTGACCCATTGAGTGATCACTACTACGTATCTTTTCTTGCTTTCCTATAAGCCCTCTTTAGGTACTGGACTTTGTACATATGGCAACGTTTTCTGTAGTCTCTTTTAATACTTCAGCGTTTGTTGCATAAAAGGAGTCAAAGTAATTTAAAAATATTTCTAATACTAGGTCACCAGAACAGATGAATGTGATTGTAAAATGGGGGATTGTTGTCCTGAGAAATACGTAACAGATTTAGAACAAATCACATCTAACTAAAGTCAGTTACTAACTACTGTGTACGAGAAAATCTTCATGACTACAGCAGGTAAAATTTCATCATCAAAAATAAAGTTTGCACTTAAAAAGGAAAGAAAATTAAAAAAAAAAAAAAGAGAGTTTTTCTTGTCTTATTCCTTCAGAGTGTTGTTTTTAAAAAAAATGAATTAGTAACTAAATATCAAGTACAATGAGTAAATTCTGACAAGTATAAATTGTAAATAGCAATGAAGATCTTAATTTCTGGTGAATAGTATGTTCACTAAAAATGTTTCCACTGTACTGAAGACTAGTGATAATTTCAGCACATCATAAAGAGACAAATGAGTTCAGAAGAAGTAGAATAGTTCTATTTTGATATTTTTAAATTGTGACTTTTTTTTGGCATTTTTGTTCCCATTAAAATTGAAATAAGTGGGGGGGAAAGGATGAAAGGGATGAAGAACAGCAAGGAAAAACCTGCACTCTTTTTTTCCACATTCTTTGAAATATTTCAGTTAAAACTGAAGTCTTTGTTCAGTTCTGCTTTGCAGGCAGGAGGAATCTGGAATGCATTCAGTATCTTGGCCATGGAAATAAAAAGAATAAATCCAGTATTTACATACGTCTAATTGCAAAAAGACTGTGGTCCAACCTTCTTCCTTTGCAGGAATTCACCAAAGATGAAGAAAGACCAAAGAGAACAACAGTATGCTCTCTTTCTGGCATGAGAGGAAGGCACTAATAACCTTTGCTAGAGGTGCCACAAGCCTGCCAACCTGCTTCTCCAGAGAATTAAGGAAGCTGACAACTTGGCAGAAATCAGGATGTTACAATAAGAAGCTTGCAAGTCTGAAGCACATCATACACCAGAGCCCACCTCTTACTTTAGAATTAAATATGCACTTCTAGATTTGAAGCGTGCTCTTGAAGACATTATCCTCTATGCCACCTTCTATTTTATGTGCATCTCCTTTGAAATCTTCATTCTTAGAATGGTATTATCCTTTTAAGAAGCATCATCTTTCTTAGTATCACGACATATTTTTATTCTTTTATGTATTGTAACAGTAAAGATTGCTGCTCACAATGATCCCACATAACAATCCACATTCATTCTGCAAGGTTTCTTTTCTTTAAACGTTTAGCTGTCTTTTTGATGTTTTAAGATCACTCCAGTTGCCATCACTGCCTTCCCTGATGTCCTGGAGGTATCACAGCTCACTGGATGAGAAATACTGCTCCAAGGGAATGAAGTGCACCTCTGTTTCAGCAAGGGAAGGCTTGCGAGAGCAGATGGCTCATTGGGCTCTAACGGCCTAACACAACATTCACTGACTTCAAGTGAATGACTCCTGCTAACTACAGGGGCTTTAAATCAGACTTTCAGAGGAGATGTGACTTATACAGCCCCTGGGCTATGGACACTTCTGCCAAGGCAACCTTCACCAACAGCATCTGCCATGTCTACAGCCTGTGTTTTTAGATCATCGCTCAAGTAGTCCTTGTCAGGCAATGCAGTGGAAAAAAGAAAAAAAAAACCAGTCCTTTAAATTACAGTCTTCTGGTCATGACCACAGATGGTTCAGATCGGGAGAAGCAGGACCACTGACTGGATCTCATGTTTATACCCCACATGCTATACGGGAAAATAGCTAGCTGCACCTTGAAAACATCCTGATGCAGAATTTGCACAACAGTAACTGTTGCTCTATCTCTGCCACAGTATCATATACAACAGCAAGCCCAACTTTGTTGCTGACAAGGGGAGAAGATGCATCTATAATCCCAGTCCTTGGTTCAAACCACCTGATACTGTGGACATTGTCAAGCACGTGGTACACAAAACCACTTCTGAAGGTATTCTCATCTTCACGGAGTCTTTGCCCAGCCCTGAATGCTGTCACATCACATAGGCTTGTGGGATTACAAGAGATGTGAATCTCCTTCGTTTAGCTTTGCACTATTACAGCATCTTTCCAAGCAAAAGTAGCTAATGTTCCAAGGACAACATTCACCTATTTTGCTAGTCCAGATTTCCCCTCCCTCTTTTTTCTATGTGTGGTCCATTTTGCTCCATGTACTTAAGTTTGAACGCACTGGGAGCAAGGGGGAATACAGACATTGAGCAAAAGTCTGAAGACAACCTTAAATCTTCTTGTTTTCTCATGCAAGCATGGAGTAGGTAACTTGGTATCAACACAGGAATACACAATTAAGCATAGTTTCTCCTCCCACCTACTTCAAGCAGAATTAAAAGTTACTTTGACAGGTGTTGTAAAGCAGCTCTGAGTGCTTTCCCATTACGAAACAGATGTTTCTGCACATCATCTGGTGTCAGCAATGCCACCCTGGGAATAATGCATGGTTTTTAATCCTTCCCTCAAAGCCATCAGACTCCACATGAAGCACCATTCTTGGGAGGCCCTCCAAACTAGCTCCAGCCCTCTATGTGACTATACCCACAGGCTCAGTCCAGCACTGGCACATCCGCAACCTCACTCACAGTGACTTAAAAATCTCAGTTCAGGAAAGCACTTATGCATATGTTTAATTTTAAATACGTGCTTAACCTCAAACATGCATTTACATGTTTCAGAAGGCCCTAACATTTCATCAGAGCAGCTATTTACAAATTCTATAAAAGGGGAGAAAGTAATCTTATGCTCCTCATTTCAAGATGCACAATACTTCCACAGCACATGTCGTCTGAAAAACATGTACATTGCCTCTGTACTTAAAAGCTTCAATTTACTTGATAATCTGAGATCTCTTTTATCATTACTTGCTCACCGACTATTTTAGGCATAGGTATTGCTTTTATTATTGTTACAGAGATAAATGTATGTTCATATTATACATTTACAATAGCAGGCAGATGTCTGGATGCAACAGTCTTGGCTGCAACCTCCCTGTGTCACTTCTGCAAACAAGCAGTGCATCTCAAATGAGTTTTTAAATGTGATAAATTCAAAAGAAATAACATCTCAATACATAAGTGAAAAAGCTACAAGTCAAGTTCCACTAAGAATGTGTATGAGTTGTTTCACATGTTTGCATAACTCCACAAGTTTTCTGTGTTCAAATGCAACAAATTCTCCATTTATAAGTGAAGGGGAGAGAGAGGTAGCTGTAAGTGAAATACCAATTCTGCTGTAGTGAACATAATTAAACTTGATAATGGGAAGAAATGACAGAAAAAGCCTTGCTTCAGTCTCCTATTCATTACTCATCACAGACAATACTGAAAAAAAAAGACTGTATTGTAATGGAATGTTCCTACTGAATACCGAAGGGACGGCTCATCTTCATGATTTTTCTCCAAACTCAACAATCACATGTAGCACTACACTCAGTCTTTTTTGATATAATTACAACCAAAAATGTTTTAAGACATTCAAGATTTTTTTTTTTAAAGCTATTTGGGAACCATGAGATATTGACACTTTCTGAGGAAATACTGTTTTACTAGAGATTGGATGGAACTTTTCTTAAAACAAACAAACATCATCTTTGCATCTTCATTCAAGACAACTTTAACAAATCAATGAAAACAAGAGAAGTTGTCACTAAAACAAAGTTTATGTGAAAGAATTGATCACAGAGGGATTTACACAGGTAGAGAGGCATCTCAGGAAACTAAATGCAAGCACAGATTGTGCCTGAATACTTGCATGGCAAGGGGAAAGAGGCTTTGAACAGACATAGCAGATGCTCCTGGTTAAAAACCTCATAACACGACCCTGAAGGAGGAAGAAGTGAAAGAAATTACTAGGGGTCCAGCTGACAGGGGGAAAACAAGGAATATTAAGCAAAGAGATTGCCATGTATCTTCAGAGCTGCGATGGAAGGGGACAATAGTTTTGCTCCTCTCCTTTCCAAACAGGCATGACTGCATGGAAGAAGCATCTAGTTGCCTCATCGATTTCATACCTGAACAAAAGTAGATGCAAGTATTTGCTGAATGCTCCAGCCAAAAGTGCAACAATATATTCCAATAGGAGGCAAGACTGACATGCAGACATATTACAATTTCTAACATGAGAAGAGATCATAAAATACTTTGGAAAGTTAATGAGCTGCACTCAGATATAAATCCAGCCAATGCTCAGCTGGCATAAAATAAAATACTGGCTATGTCACTGACCACAGTGCCATTAAGACTAATTTCAAGCACTCAGAATTTGTATCATCTTATTGAAATGGCTCAGGGACAGACAGTGAGCATGTTAACAATTAGTGTATAGCAAATGTTATTACGGACACCATTTCCTAGCCATTTCAGACAACTGAGGCTGCCATAATCCCACCGCCTCATATTCAGGTCATTCAGCCTTGCCTCTTTCATTATGACATTCCAGCACTACAGTTCACCTCATCTCACAGCAAACTGTCAACCAGATGAGTCAGCTAACTCTGCCAATCAGGTGGGTAGTGTCCAGGTAGCCCAGTTTCCTCATCTGGCTCCTCAGTGCTAAAGCCAGCATGAGAAAGTGATTGAGGAGAGAAGAATGGGCCATGGCAAACTAGATATAGATAATTTTTAGTTATTACAGAACTTCAACATAGGGGGGAAAACTGCGCTGTTTTGGGAAATTGAGTGTTTAAATTGTTGAGATTTCCAGTGGTTAAGGTTCCTTCCAGTTCTTTGCAGAAGGTGAAAAATTGCCATAACTTTAAGAAATAAAGTGTAAAGGTTTACATTATGTACCTATAACACATTAAAACTCTGTATCACACCACTATTGGTAAGATGATGGGACAGTAGCTTTGTAGAAAAAAATCTACACAAGATGTATCTCAAGGGTTAATACCAGTTTCCATTTCCTTTGGTTGGGCTGGAATTGGATTGACATTTATAAAATTCTCTTATTCAAGGTATTTTTCAGTAATTATTTTATAGTCAAACCATCCACATCACCTGAGTCATAACTATTATTTAACCTATTCTTAGATAAAAAAAACAGAGTTATTGCAGCACACAAGTTTAAAGAAAGTACTAACAAGTGACCTACAATGTTCAGCAGCCCTACAACATGACCAGTTTCACCTGGCTAGAGACTGTTCTGTCACAAGCACACAGATGTTACCTTAGAGTGATTCCATTTGCAATTATAATCTGCAACCATTATAACTGCTGATTATATTGTGGCATTGTCTAGAGGCCGTCAATTTGACAACAAGGTTCCCTTGTGCTCAGCAGCTACATAAATAAGAACAAGAGTTGACTGTTATTCTCAGATCTTTCTGTCTAAAGAGTGGCAGGCAAAACATGGGGTAAAGGAACTGTTATTAGCTCTATTTTATAAACGAAGGATGCAGAAAAAATGGGTTTCATTTCAGTAAGAGAATTTGAAAAAGATCTGGAAATAGAGCTTGAATTTCATCACTGTGCCAAACAGGTAAATCATCTTATCATAAATCATTACATTACTATTGCTAAAACACATTTTCTAGAAAACAGCACTTTTTCCATTGCAAAATTTAAAAAAAATAAATTTAAAAAACACCAAACTGTTTTCAAATTCCTCAGTCACATTTTTTTAATAAACCAGACCTAAACTATATCCCAAATTGTAGATCTATATTTCTGAAACTGTGCAATTACAAAAGACGTTCTAAAAATTGAAGTTCTCCATATCCACTTAAGTCTAAGAGTAACCAGCTCATTCCCACAATAACATCTTTTGTCAAATGGCTACCATATTGAGACTATTTAGCTTCATTTAAAGGGAAAGCCTGTTTATTATTCACTTTGTAGTGATTAAGAGATTTGAACAAAGTGGTCTCTGACAAAATAGCTACTAAGCAATGTACTTGACCAGAGCATAACTAAAAAACTGAGAGACAGACTGCACAAGAGAATCCAACAAAAACAGTTCCAAGGGTGTGTCAGTACTTTTCTGTTTCACATAGATTAGGTACCATCATAATGGAAACCACAGTCTGGTAGATACACATTTCACCTTACTCATAGTATGTTTGCAGTAATCTTGATGAGTATTAGAAAAATAAATCAATCTGTGGTAAATGAAGAGAATCGATGACAAAATATGGTGCCCAGAAAAGGAAAGCAGAAGCACAGCACATCTGTGAGCTCAAATGCATTTACTCAATGCATATCTTGTAATAGCAGCAATAAGCAAAAGGAACACAAGAGAGTATCTGGTGAGTTTTATCTAAACTTCATAAAAAAACTCTTTGCAAGGTAAACAGATTAGTACGGTAAGCTGTGGAGTTTTAAAGTACCCTTTAAAACTTCTTGGCACAGGGGAAACTGAGCACCTTTGCAGATAAGTCTGCATTGTGCTGGATTGAGCCCACAATACTATTTGAAAAACTATACCTAGCCCTTAGGAGGAAGAAAAACATGCACATGGGAAATTTTGTGCTCTGACTGCTATAAAATCCATAACAAAAACAAAAACGGGTTACATCAATAAGAGCAGCAACCATATTAACAGTGAGAGTTCCTTCAGGCAAAAAACTTGTCGGAGCAAAGAGACAAACAATTTGGCCAGTAAAAGCAAAATCCATAAACCATGAAATAGGGAAACAAGAAATCAAATTTTTAGTATGGACCTAAATGAAAATCCACTATAAAAAAACTTCACTAAAAAGCCCTGTTTCTGACCCTCAACTAATATTTAAAATGTTTTTTAAAACACTCCAAATCCATAGAACAATACAAAAATCCACGGAACAGTAGAAAAATAAAACAAAAAAGCTAAATGTACTAATAGTAACAAACACTTTTGCACAAGCCTCAGACAAAAACATGAGCAGAATGAGAACTTCAGCTAGAGATGATGAATTAGGGAAGAGGCAGCTATCTATCGATAACACTTCCAACTCATGGCTAGAAGGATTCAAGCCCCTTTCTGAGCATGCCAGTCCCAGTGTAAAACATGAGAACTAGAAGATGGGGAAAAAAATTCTAAAGGCACATTACAATTCTAAATAGAGAAAGCAAAACTGAAGGGCTGAATCAATTAGAACATTATTCCTATATCAGGACTCCTATCTGAGAAAGATCAAGGCCACGACCAGGGATCAAAGTGATTAACCGCCTAACCAGCAGCCAGCAGAAACCCAGATGAGAAGTGGCGTATCATATACACACAAAGAATCTGAACTGGCAAACAGAGCCTTTTTGCACCTTAAGACAAAGAATCTACAAAATTCAAGTACTCTGACATTTACAAACTTGGACAAATGTGATAAGACTCTGAGGCATGCTGATTTTAATCTACAGAACACACATTAATATAGCAGCACGTGAATTGTTTAAATGAAAATAACATAAAATGTTTAACTGCAAGGTTATTAATCAAATCCTTTCCAATATATTAAATGCTCAGATGTTTATGATTATGCAAAAATACTTTTGCACATTTTTTCTTCAAATTACATTCCTCATCTTAAAACTTCCACTACTCAGGATATATTTCCTATCAGGAAGATGCAGGTTAATCAGCAATGTCCTCTGCATGCATATAGGAAAGACTGATTTGGTAACACTTTCTGATCAGCCACAGCTCAAACATCACACCTGGTTTACATCTGGACACATAGCAAGTCAGTTAATGATCTGAGATTAAACTAGGTCTGTCTGACTATCACACAAGCTTCCCAAAATAAAACAATTTGGTGAGAACTGGTCTCTTCATTCATACCCATGTGCTGATTAGCATTAGATTAAAATAGTATCTTTAGAATGGGATCATGCCTAAGAAGAATCGGCTTATTAAAAAAAGTCAAGGCAATTCCTTCCCCAGGAAGCTTAACTAGCATAAAGCAACAACAGGGTCCAGGGGATTATGGGAGGATGGAAAGAAATTTTCTGAACCTGGTTTCCAGACTTTTAGCCGTTGCAAGCATGGTGGTCATACAACAGGCAAAACTGAACTCACATTAAAGGTTTAAGTCTTAAATAGCCTGTAAATTAGCAAAATAAGAAGACAAAAGCATTTTTGCCACAATCATTTCTTCAGTTCCTAGCACAATAAAACAGACTGCACAGATATGTTCCTTTGCTGACAGCAGAGCAGATTGCCATTGTTTGAACAACCCTTCCTTCTCTTTTCCTAGCTGATGAAGAAAGCTATTCCCCTGCTTAGCTTCCAGCTGACATTCATGTCAATATAACAGCTTCATTAGTCTCTCTCTCTTTAACACTTCCTTAGAGTCTGAGATAGCATTCGCTCTCATGAGACATACCCCGACTGCACAGTGCAAGGTAAACCTTTAAAACAACAGGCTTTATTTGTTCTCATCATATCTGTACCCACAGCATAAACTGAGTCTACAAACTCGCAGATTAAAAAACATTAAGAACAATTACTAGAAGTAATATCAACAGTGCATGAGCAGCAAGGGCACTTGTGCACTTTAGCAAGTACTGACATGAACAAGTCCAAAATATTTTTGGAGTTTCCATGGGATACAAGCACTGGGAAGGGTCAAGCAGGGACTTTGTAAGGAAGCTTTCTCTAGATTTAGCGTATCAGAACAGGACCACAAGTATCCTTTTCCCATCAAGTTTCTGGTACTTGACTCTATCATTGGCAGGATAACGAAGAAGAGGAACAGTCTGCAGTTTGTGTACTCCATGCTTGGAAATTTGACTTCTGTAACAAGCAAACTATCACTACTGCCATGGGGATGTTGGAAGATTAATAAAAAACAGAAGGGGGCTGAAGGAGTTGGGCTGAGAAAGTATAAACTACTAACAAGTTGTGAGTCTTCAGATCAGCCTATGAAATGAATAAAAACTGCTACCAGGAGCTTCTAAGGAAAACATTTATATAAATATCACTGACTAATATTCTGCTGCCAGTTTCACCTAAAGCTTTCAAGCAGCTTGTTGCTACTGCCTCTAAAATATCTACTACACTTCTCCCATGAGGGTCTTCAAAGTGCTATTTCCTATTAGGCAAAGCAAAAGGAAAAAAATCCAAAACGGTGAGGGAACAAGAAAGCTCAGGGAGAAGCATTACAGCTGGATTGCATGCTTACAGTGCTAACTGACTCCACAAATGAAAGACCAAAGCTTAAACATTCCCTGGTTCATGAACCAGTCAATTTTACTGTCAATACTTCAAAGGATTAAGCCTACAACAGATAGTGAGCCTCCAGCTGCTGTGCTTCAGGGACTCCCAAACACTACTCAGCCAGCTGCTGTTCCCTATGCGTGACATTTACTAATCCAAACAGGCGTTGTGACTTTTACAGATGCATTCGATCGTTGCCCACTTTGCTCATGAGAAAAAAAGATTTAAAAGGCTAGTAGTCACAGATTACATTAAGCAACTATTAGAGTACTTCACCTCTGTCTTTCGAACAAAATCAAAGAACTTCATTAATCACAAAATAAATAAATAAATAGAACAAAAAAAACCAACCAACCAAACTAACAACATCAGTACAGGCCTGTAGATGCTGAGCTGTTTCAGAAAATGGTGAGCTGTTGGAGAAAAGGGCACGTGGAGACGTGAAAAACCTCAGCAGAAGCCTGGAGTGTGCTTGCTGGGAGAAAGCTCAACAACAGAGTATGGCACAGAGGAGCTAGCAGGCATGCTGGCATTGCTGCATGTTGCAATCCAGCATCACTCAGAGACATGTGTACTGCAGAGGCAGAGCCATGTCTGAGCTAATAAGTCTTGACTTGCAGCACAGGAAATGTCTTGGGACGTGATGCTCTGCTGACATTGCTATCCCACTCTCCGTTCCAGAGGTAGCTAAGTCAGTGTCCATTAAGGGATCACCATGCTGTACTTGCACTGTACTCTGCTGAGGATTACTCATCTCTCCCTAAAAAGAACAGACGTGCTTCATTCATTTTACACCAACGCAGGAATGGGGTCAAATATGAGCTGTGCAGTAGCTCCAAGTCAGCTGAACAGCCATCATTCTCCACATTCTTCTCCATCATTTTCTGTATCCCGCCTATACCACAGATCCTTGAGCACCAGCAAAGGCTGCTCCACTGGTCTGGTCTGACCCAAGTTTCACCGATTCACACTCTGCAAAGCATACTCCTATAAGACCCTGAGAAATAACTTTTCTTTGAATGACAGTTTTTGTCATTACTGCTGAGCTGTCTAAGGGTTTTTCAGTCTCTCAAGTAATACGCATTCTGAAAGCTCTAGGGTAGCACTGAATGGGGGTTGGGGGAAGCAGTTTACTAAGTGGTGGCTTTTGAGCTCCTAAAAACTGAAGTACCTTAATCACAGGTTACAAAGAGCAGGTATTTTGGAAGAAACTCCAAATCCTAGGTCACCAGGGGCTCAGGAATTATAAAAATAGATTTAGTTACTAGGTTGCTCACATAAGTGAGCCAGCAAGCACAGCAAGGAAAAGGCCTGAAAGCCCTTCACTTATTTTTGGTCCTGTAGCTCAAAAAGAAAACTGAGCTATGAAAGCAAATGAAAGATTAAGAGTTTGAATACACTGAATGCTGCAGCTCTTCTGTGTTTGAAGATCTCAACTGCAATGCATTTACTCCCGCATTACACAGTATGATGACAACTACAGAGTCTCACAATCAGTGGTGTCTCTACACCTGACCCTAGTGAGTCTGTTACCTCTCCCTGGGAGTTTATATGCTGGTAGTTTTCCTAGTTGTACACCGCACTGGATCCACATGGATGTATTCAAGGACCAAAAAATCTACAACAACCAATATCAACACAAATATTTAGAAAGTACAGGAATAGATGGAACACTATAACCCTGTAAACAATTTTGTTTCGTTTAACTCCCATGTTGAAAGCATTTGCGGCAACCTGAGTTCATTCTGTGGACACAAAACCAGGGCTCCCAATGGGTTTGTACATTGTAATCTACTCCAAAAAGAAACAAAAAAAGAACTGTGGCTCAGAAGTTTCCTGGGCACTTGTGGATCTTTTACTGAAAGGAAAAAGCTGGAGAGGAATAATCCTGAAAACAAGTGTATTTTCAGCTGTACAAGGTGTTTGGATACCATTTACGTTCATCTGTGAGCCATGACAAACAGCCAATAGTACATTATACTAGCATGAAATGCTATCCAGAAGGCTGAATTTTAACTGGGAGAGAAATGATGTAATTATTGCTATTATTATGATTATTATATTGCAAATAGGTACTGTGGAGACACAGCATCCATGATTACAGAGTCTGTGATTCTACAGTCAGCTATTCGAAAAGAAAATTCCAGCTTGCAAACAGTCTGCAGATGTTCAAGACTACATTCATTAAAAATACTTTGTCAGATCCAATCAGGAACAAAATGCAAGTTTGCAAAAGTCTTTCAAAGTTGTTGTAGGTTCTTTTTTGTGTTTTGATTCCAGTATAAGCACATTCTAAAATGAGTTACGTTTCCATTGTGCATTTGCCACAAACAGTGCAGCACTGTGTCAATGCATAATAATTTGAAACATTGATACTATTTGAAAATAACACAGAAAAGGCAGTTTTATTATTTATTTTGATAAAATGAAATTTATATGTTTGCTACAATTATTTTTTATACTACTGTCAATAACAGTGGAACTTGGTCATGTAAATACTACCAGTATAGCCCTCTCTGGTAACTCTGCCTTCACCATCCTGACGTCGAGGTCCAGAGCTGGTATTGGCTAGCTGTGTAACTACTGAAGAAGAGCTATGAGAAAGTCCGGAGGCTGATAAATACATGAAAGTTACAGAGGTTAAGATTATCAGGAAAAAAATATCAACACAAAGGTATAAAGCTATGGAGAGACGATATCTGGCCACACTAAGAATCATCACTTCTAGTCATAACCATCATCAGTATCATCAGAGGTGGAGAAAGATACTAGCTCAGCAACACTGAGAATCTACTGAAAGAAGCAATGCAGGACAATCCTCCTTCCCCAGCCAATGCCTGCCAAGCCAGCAAAGATAATGAGCAATGGTGAACACACTGACACTGAGCCTGGCAGCTCATTAACTCTTTGGGCTTTTTATGTGCCTTATGAAACAAACAATAGATTTACATTTTTAAGATGAGTGTATTCTACTCCCATAATCTTTTTACGCCCAGCCCAAACAAACCAAAGAGGGGCTGTAACAGGCCCTACCTTAGAAACAACAAAATTCCATTCCTGGCAATGCCAGTAACCAAACAGACAATAAACACGTAAGTCACACTCACTTTTACAGCTTTACAGAATCAGGACATCTATTTCCCCTGCAATCAACTAATAAATTCATTTATCTTTATATGAATACAAGAATAAAACACAAAAGGCATGTATTTTACTTAAAACACTGTCTGGGGTTAGCCATACTGGGCAATTGTGCATTGCCAAGCACTGATTTGATTTTCATTATACTGCACTGACAGCAAAGTCATTTATCTTTTTTCAGCTCCCAGTCTCCTTTTATCTTTTTCTTATGCTTCTGTATTTTTCCTCTATCCTGCAGTGTTGCTGAATGCTGATGAGCAGAAAATGGTACAAAACCACAGACAGCCTCTTTCAGATTAAAAGTTCAAGTATGGAAGATCCAACTTTTTCCCATTTTGGACTTTCCAAAGAAGTTGCATATTTGGCATTGTCCAGCTATATAAAGACTGGTTAAATTCTTCACTAACTGTCCTTCCCTAGAATAGACAGACTTTCAAATAATGACATGATGTTTCTTTCATAGCTCAAATGTGCTCCCCGTTAAGAAGAGAAATTGCCTTCCTGTCACTGCAGCCTTAGATGTTTTAGTAAAAAATAGAGTGATGAGTGCAAAAGCAGGTTTCCACATATCAGAACCACAATTTTTCGATTTTATTTTTTTTGCATTCCACTTGCTACACATGCAGATAAGTAGCATTCCATAAAAATCAGGAAAAAATTGAAAGAAGAGAAAAAAACCCCTCCAGTGTTCTAGTACTTAGCCTTTAGGTGTGTTAGCACATCAGGGATGTGCAAACAACTGATTTGTTCAATTCACTATTTGAATTTGCCATTCTTAGTTTGTCTGTATTTAATCAAGATTGCCTTAACCCTGCTCCCCACAAAAACAAAACCAAACTATTTAATGTCATTACAGACAGTACATTCCTCTTGAAATAAAGCAGAACATTTTAATTCCTAAGATTCTTTCAAAAACCAAACGTAACAGAATTAGAGTTAAAACACTGCAGCCTATTGTTAGAGGGATGCTTCACAACGCACACACCTCAGATGGCTTTCAGGACCTAACGGTTTCTATTATGTACATGTCTGCATACAAGATGACATCTGTACCTGCACTGTCGGTCAATGACAGTCTGCTCAATGGAGTTAACAGAATCTGAAGAGTGATTCAGAATATTCTAGAACAGATAAAACATCAAGTCAGCTGATAGATCAGCCAGCTCCCTCACAACTTGTGGCTGCATTCCATCATAACCCATGGATTTGTGGATGTCCAGTTTGCCTAGTAGATCCCTACCTCAATCCTCCTCAACCAAGGGAAAGTCCTACTTCCTCCAGACTTTCTATACTCCAGGGACTGAGCTTCCTGAGGGCCAGTCGTAGCAGTAAAGACTGACATCAGTAATTCCACCTTCTCTGCATCCTCTGTGACCAGTGCACCCTTCTCGTTCATCAGCAGGCTCACATTCTCCCTAATCCTCCCTTTGCTGTTGATATAATTGAAGAAGACTTTCTCATTGTCCTTTACATCCCTTGACATATTTAATTTTGTTGTTTCATCCCTGCATTCTCTAACAATGTTCCTACACTCTTGCAAGTGACCAGGCCCTTTTTCCACGTTCCATAGACTTCCTTCTTCCATTTGAATTGTTCCAGAAGCTCCTTGTACATCAATGCAAGGCTCTTACCTCCTTTACCTGATCTTTTACTCATAGGAATACACCAATCTTGGGCTTAGACGAAGCGGTGCTTTAAGACTGGCCATCTTTCTTGGGCACCCCTAACTTCTAGAATCCTAGCTCATGACATTCCTCCAAGCAGGTCTTTGAAGTGGCAAAAGTTATCTTTCCTGAAGTCCAGGGTTGCAATCCTGCTTGGTGTCCTGCTTCTTCTATGGAGGATCTTGATCTTCACCATCTGACGGTCACTGCAGCCAAGGCTGCCCCCAACCTTCACATCCCAAACCAGACCATCTTTATTTGTGAGTACGAGGTCCAGTAGCACAACCCTCTTCATTGGCTCCTCAACCATCTGTGACAGAAAGTTCTCATCAACACATTGTAGGAACCTCCTGGACTGCACATGCTTGGCTCTATGGCTTTGCCAGCAAATATCAAGGTGGCTGAAGTCCCCCGTGAGAACCAGAGACTGCGATTGTGAGGCTGCTTTCAGCTGTTTGTAGAAGGCCACATTGATCTCCTCTTCTTGCTCATGTGACCTGTACTAAACTCCCACAACAGCATCACCCACATTACCCTGCCCCTTAATTCTCACCCAAAAACTCTGAACACGCCCTTCATTCCCACCTGGGCAGAACTCTATACATTCCAGTTGCTCTCTCTCATAAAGAGCAACTCCACCTCACCTTGCTGGCTTGTCTTTCCTAAATATACATAGCCCTCCATGACAGTGCTCCAGTCATGTGAGCTGGCCCACCACGTCTCTGTTACTGCAACGACATCATGGCCCTAGGACCACAAGAGGAACTGGAGATGTGAGAGATTGCTTGTCTCTGATGATGTGCCAGAAGCACTGTGAGTCTGTGTGCATGTGCTGCTGTACAGAATCTTTTTCAGCAAGACTTTTCAGCAAAGTTCCATCAAAATTTCCTGCCACAAACCAAAACGTGCCATTTTCTTGCTTCTGGAACATCATCAGAGACAAGCAATAAGGAACGTGTCCAGAACTAACACAGACATATACACAGAGAAGTGTGTCGTTGATACACAATTATTCAGAATAGTTATATGTACAATATGCTGCAGGTGAATCTCATGACACCGAGTGGTTAGTTGGTAAAATGGCAGATAGAATTGAACATCTGTAAGGGCAAAGAAGCATAAATAAGAAAAAAAAATAACCATAACTATACACAGTAATAGAGTCTAAAATAGCTATAGTTCTGGGAAGAGTTCTTGGGAGTCACTGTGGACAGCTCTCGAAAACATCAGCTCAGCACCCAGCAAACACTAACAGCCAAACAGAATGTTACAACTGATTAAGAAAAGAATAAAAAACAAAACATTATTATGTCACAGAACAACTTTCAAGCACACAAACTTTGAGCACTGCAGGCAGTTGTGGCACCACCCCTCTCTTTCGCTCAGTGTTTCAAAACAGGCACTGTAGAACTTAAAAGGCACAGAGCAAGGTGATAAGAATAAGAAGAGATGGGAAGTGAATCCCATACAGGAGAGATTAAATACTCTTGCATTCTGAAAAAGGACAGCTAAGCCATCTAGAAAATCAGGACTGGTACACAAGAAGTGAATGATGAACAGCCAGTCACTGATCATCACAGCAAAAGAAGAGGGCAGACAAGCAAAAGAAGATGACAGACAGGGAAATGTGGAATAAATGCATTTAAGTAAACAACACATAAATAAATACAGATCTCGTTGCCACCAATTGTCATGGAGGGCAAAGTGCAACAGTTTCCAACACAGATAATGTATGTTCACAGAGAGCATATCCTTTGGCAGCTAATAAACCAGTCGCTCATGTATGATTCTAGGTCAGGGTCACTGATCACTGGAATCTAGGAGTAATACTCCATTAGTTGTCATCTCCAAACTGGTCTCCATATTGAACATGGTACAATATTTTCTTCTGTGACTGTTCTTACAAGTACTTTTTTGAAAGGACTGGGAAAAAAAAAAATCACTGTAATCTAACATACGACCCACAGCCAGAGCTGGCCTTCAAGGCCCTTGCTCAGTGGCTTTTCCTAGTGGATTGCACAGGGGGCATTTCTCCAATAATAGTGATCAACACAGCTCAACCTCAGGAAATAACTGATAATGGGTTCTTAATAACCAGGAAGGTGAGGTACAGATGGAGAAACAGTGAAAACTTCTCACCCCTTTGACAAGTATCACTTGTAATTCAGATATATCGAGCACCTGGCATTAACTTCTTCACCTGAGCAATAATGAGTGCAGCTTGGATGTGAAAGAGTGATACCTCGACAAGTCAGAGTGTCAAAATACTTTCACAGACAGTTTTATATTGTTCTTACTCCACAGTTATGATAGTGTATCACTAAAAAGGACAGTCCTGCATTTCCTCCTCCTCCTAGGTTAGATCCATGGACTAATTCACACATTGCATGAGATGTTTTGGTCAAAAAGTTATTACCTTTTTTTTGTTAGTTTCCCTTTTGATTATTTCAAACAGACTCACTGTTTAGCCATAGATCACTGGATCTGAGAGAAAGACACAGCAAGAGCGTGCAAGTGAGGGTACGAGGGGATGTTCAGTAGCAGCTCCTAGCTACGCTGTGTTACAAACAATGGTAAACTGCAGCTTATGGTTCAGCAGCATTGTTAGAACTTGGTCTGCTGAGTGAAAAACACAGATGTCCTTGGACCTGAAAGACACCAAGTCTGAAGTGGCTGGATGCCAAAAAGCAATCACTGAAGAAGAAAGGATATGCAAATCTGTGGTTAAGGGCTGGTAGGTAGCAGGAGAGCTTGTCCAAGTTCAGGTGACAGGGCTCAATAAATATGGAAAAGCACGTCAACTTGTAAATGTTTATGGTAACTGTTACGGTAGTCCAACTTCATGATAACACCACAACATCAGTAAATCTCCTCTGCATTTGGGAAGAAGAATCTTTCACAGCTGATAGATTCTGCAGAGAAATCAGTTTTGTTCTTTTCTGTTCCTCGGGTAGGTACTGCAAATTATCATTGCACTGGTGAGTTCAGTTAGGGAATAGATTGTATAATTAAATGTATTTAAATGCTTTCAGTGCTGCTAAAGCACATACATAAGTACAAAACAGTACTCAGGATATTTCTTCTTAGCCATCAACCCCTGAATAACAGAACTATGAAACCAGGCAACTCTATACTACCAGCTGCACTATGATTCACTAATCCTTTTTACCCTCACAATACTTCATGGTAGTATAATCATTCCTAGTCATGTGTGACTCATCAAAGTATTTTGTAGTAAAGACAAATGTTATAATATGCCCTATTGTAACCATCCAAATTACACAACTTCATTTCCATACCTAAATTATGCTTTTGCTGAACTTTTTCTGCTGCTCAAGCAGCTCTCACACAAAAGCTAGTTAGGCATTTCAAAATAGTTTCATAGCAAGGAGTCCCAAGCTTTTTGAGAGATGCCCTTCTTCACCTCCTTTCAGTTTCTCAAGCCAACTCATGCCTTCCACATCCCTGTTTTGAAAAGGTTTGCACTAGGTTCTTAATTCTAACCTGCCACCATATCTCCTCTGTAGGCCTTACATGTTTCCTGTGGCCTGAAGTTAATGTAACTTTGACTTGGCAGACAAGTTCTACAATACTTTCCGCAATAACTCTGAATGACCAGTCCCCTGGGGATCATCACAAGCCAAGCGACACGGAGGCACAAGGAAAAGTTTCAAACTTTCTTTTTCTACACCAAGATATCATATCCCCCAGTGAATTTATCCATCTACTATCTTCAGGACTATTAACTTTAATATATTCATTGCTATCTCTGTCCACGATAGATGTAATATTTTTAAGTAAAAGAGCTTTACAGAGTCTGCTCTATTTCTTAATCTTCTACATATTAAAAGTTTTTTAAAGTGATTGTCAGCATCAATGGGTGACTTACATATAATTTTTGAACTGTTCATATTAACTGCCTAAATTTCCTGTTCAGACCAAACAGGCTTGGCTCAAGAATAAACATTAAACCACTCATAGGAAGATAAAGTACAACCTTGTGGGTTTTTTAAAAATCAAACCCAAAAAGAAAACACCATGCCATATTTCAAGGATAAAATAGTAAATCACAATAAATCATACTAAGAATCACAGTTCCATGGAGATTCCGAACAGAACCTCAAGCTGAGGAACATCTCAGGTTCCAGAAGAAACCTCTGCCTTGTATTCCTTCAAATGAAACAAAGGGAATGGACAAGAAACAATATACACTCCTTTCCCAATAGGAACTTGAATAGCAAGTTTTCAAATTCAAGCACAAAGGCAAACAATGACTTTATCTGCATCACAGATGCACACTCTCTGCACAAGTAGATGGACAAATATTTGCATGAAAACAACTTGAGCATGGGATGATAGGAGGTTTCCAAATAATGACAGATTGCTACGACTTAGCTTGGATGGGTATATACTTTCTTGGGTGAAAAACTGGTTAGACGATCAGGTGCAACAAGTCGTTATCGATGGAGTTAAATCCAGTTGGCAGCTGGTCACAAGTGGTGTCCCTCAGGGCTCAATACTGGAGCTGCTCCTGTTTAACATCTTTATTCATGGTCTGGATGAGAAGATCGAGTGCATCCTTAGTAGGTCTGCAGATGACACCAAGCTGGATGAAGTGTCAATCTGCTTGAGGGTAGGGAAGCTTTTACTCATGGCCAATGCCATGAGTTTCAATAAGGCCAAGTGCCAGATCCTGCACTTGGGCCACAACAACCCCCACCAGTGCTACAGGTTTAGGGAGCAGTGGCTGGAAAGCTGCCAAGCAGAGAGGGAGTGTTGACTGACAGCAGCTGAATATGAGCCAGCAGTGTGCCCAGGTGGCCAAGAAGGCCAAGGGCATCCTGGCCTGCATCAGGAACAGTGTTGGCAGCAAGAGAAGGGAGGTGAACTTTCTCCTGTACTCAGCTTTGGTGAGGCCACATCTCAAATACTGTGTCCAGTTTTGGGCCTCTCTCTACAAGAAGGACATTGAGGTGCTGGAGAGGATCCAGAGACAGGCTACCAAGCTAATAAATGATTTGGAGCACATCTCCCACGAGGAATGGCTGAGGGATCTGGGGCTGTTCAGCCTGGAGAAAAGAAGGCTCAGAGGAGACCTTATCGCTCTCTACAACTACTGGAAAGGAAATTGTAGCGCAGCAGGGGTTGGTCTGTTCTCCCTAGTAACAAACAACAGAACAAGATTAAATGGCCTCAAGTTGCGCCAGGGGAGGTTCAGGCTGGATATGAGGAAGAAATTCTTTACTGAAAGGGTTGTCAGGCATTGGAATTGGCTGCCCAGGGAAGTGGTGGAGTCATGGTCCCTGGAAGTGTTAAAGAGGCAGGTGGATGTTGCACTTAGGGAAATGGCATAGTGGTTGATAAGGCTGGGACAAAGGCTGGACTCAATCTTAAAGGTCTCTTCCAGCCAAAATGATTCTATGATTCTACGATTCTGCTACTTTTGCTGGTGCTTATTGCAGAAAGGTGACATATAAAAGTCCTGTGGACTGAAATATAACAGATAACTCCCTGTGATCACTCTGTTCTCTTACTCTAGAATTGCATTTTTAAGACATTTTAAACACATGTTGTTGCTAATAACTAATAAAAAAAAACTTGATGAAGAGAAGCAAAACAAGACTGGGCATCACTCCCTATCACCTGAATCCAATTCATAAGACTTCAGTAAGATGAGAATTACTCCTTTAGTCTGGAGAAAAAAAAGCAGCTTATGTCTTCTCTGATGCAGTAGTAGCCAAAACCAAAACTATTTATTTTATGAATGATATCATATGCATTCATATATTTGGCTTTAAATGAAGCAGTATGTGAAATCACTCACTGACATTCCCACATAGAGATTTGGGTTTCTAACTGAATTAACTCAGGTGAGACAAAAAAAAAATACCCTATCAAACTTTCTCACCAGGTATAAATGGGTCTCCCTTTTTTCCCCATGGTATTTAAAGGGTAACAATGAACTTTCTCTAAAATAGCATTATCAAATTTTAAACATAAAGGAACACTTTTCAGTAAAGTACAACCCAGTGTGATGTACTGTTATTTAGCCACAGACTGTGACTTAATTAGCCAGAGGACTGGGGAACAACAAGAAACACATGTGTGGTATGCAAGTGATTCAGTAGGTATACTTCTTTCTTTGAAATTAATCCATAGGAATCCACTTCCCTTCTTCCTCCTTCACCTTTTATTGCCTTCTTTTATCTCCTCCATCTTTTATACCCTTCTTCTTTTATCTTTATTAACAAAGGTACTGCTTGCTCTCCTGAGGATACAAACCCTTGAGGTTCCAAGCTGCTGTGACTACCAAACTACCCGCTGTTCTCAGGAACGCGAGGAGTGAGTGGGAAGAAAGTGGGTGCCTCCAGAGGGACCCTCAGTAAATGATGCTAACCACCTCTTGCTTCTTATCCCCTCCCCCACTGTAGTTACTTCAAATAAGTAAAGTATTAGTCTTTTCATTCTGTCCCACACTGCCACACAGTTCTACTGCATGCTGTGAAACAAAACACATTGCTAAATATTTTTCAGGATAATCCACTGTGGGATAACTTTTTTTCAATACACTTTAGGTCATTTACCCTTCAAAGAGAAACATAATCTGCTTTCAAATTATGCTGTTCCAAATAAGAAGATAACAGGCTCAGTTTTCATCTCTGGCTGCTCTTGCTATGTCTCAACAGCATGCAGCAGCCAGAAAGCTGCCAGACATCAGCAGTGGAAGATCTCCTATGGGTACCATTTAGTGGAACCAAGCCAACTTGGCTGGTTCTCTGCCACCTGTCCCCACCCCACTGCACAAGAGGGGTGCCAGGGGATGGGGCCACATGCCAGGCTTTAGCAGCTGAGCAGTCGCAGCAGCCACTACAAGATGAAATAAACTTGACAATGTGACCACCATATACAAGGCAGTCACGAGTCACCCTGGCTATTCCCACAGTTGCAGTTTGCCCTGGGCAAATGACACACTTGGAGAGTAGCAGGGAAGGACATATGAAGCCAGTCTGTGCCAGGCTGGACCCTGGAAAAGCACATTTGTGCTATGAAGCTGTGCCATTCTGGCATCTAATAAAAAAAATCTTCAGAAGAGATACCTGAATTGTGAAAACACCCTACTGGAACAATGAAAAAGTACTATTAACCACACAGACACATTCCTAGAAAATCAAACAGACCAGATCCTCTAGTAGTACAAATGCAGGTAACACCACAAAACACAGAGCCTTTCCTTACTCTAAGCAGAAATAATTACTGGGACAAAGGCAAATTTGTGCAGGTTTTTCAACATGAAAAAAAAAAATCAGGTCAAGGCAGGCCCAAGAGGTAAATGTTACAGACAAATGACTGTAGGCTAAATTTCTTGCTCCTGTGTGGAAAAAAAAATATATTAAAATTTACCTAAACCCTGGAGGAGAGACTCGCCTACAAATAAATACAAGTATACGTCACTCTCCTCCCTCATGAATACTGCATCTGTCACTCAACTAGATGTTAAGTAAACCACCTGCCTCAGTAATCCATTTTCATTGCACAGAGCACAGTTACTATGGTAGGTATACAGGATAACACTCGTTTGACTGACAGATGTTCAGGCTGGTGCAGGAATGTGTTCACTTTTACGTCCTGGGGTGAGATGCCTCCTACAGATTATGTGGCACTTAATTTTTGCTTTTATAGCAAGAGCATGACTCCTATGGAAACATGTTAATAGACTCTTGCTACTTCTTTGGATGTCAGAAAGCAGAATTCATGTTAATGCTAAGGACAGAGACCTTAACGAATAAGTTAATGAAGCCAAATATGACAGCAGAACAGAAGAGGCATAAGGAGACATGAAAGAATGTAGTACAGAGCATAGCTCCAGTGTTCAGCCTTCACTATGAGTTATATTGTCACAGTACCTACTATTAAGCACATACTCATTATCACATGAAAGGAAAAGGAAATAAGAGTTTTTCCTCTTCCATCTCCCTCCTTCCCTTGCTTGTAAGGTGGGAAATGGGAGGGACTTCACAGGGAATTCACACTACTCTCTTCCAAGCAAGCAGCAAGGAAGGAGTGGAAAGTACTAAGAGTCTCAGACCTTCCTATTAGCCAGAAAAGACTCCATGAAACAGCTACGGGCTGAACTGCTCTTGAAAGTACAGAATTGCAACCAGGATACTGTTCTGACCAACATCAGGCCAGGAATCACATGTGCTGCCTCTCTCTCTCTGCTCCCTGTTGTTGCAGGCAAGCCACAAACCTATAAATCATCCACAAATTAAGAAACTGAATTATGCTTTCCAACAGTCTCCTTGCTACTACATACAAAGTAAAGCACACCACTGCCACCAGACACTTACACATCATCTTCCTAGCCACAACCAAAACCAAATTGTTCCCAAACCTCAGTCTTTCAACTCATTAAAAATTTGCAGACTGCAGTTGGGAATTTATGTTAGTAAAATAAATATCACATTTGAATACTGCATGTACTACAGGTGCTGACAGAAAGCATTTTTTAATGGAGTAAGCAAAATATATGTACAGTGTTTTCCTAGTGCATTCAACTTGCAAATTCAACCAGAAATCAATAACAATGGATTGCAAGTTCGCAATTTGTGTTTTTAACAGATTCCTTGGCATATTCAGTTTAGCATGGATGCTGATCACATAAGTTTTTGTTTGTTTGTAGCATATTTTGTGGCTAGAGTATTTAAAAATTAATACACTAGAAGTCATTTTCAATATACAAACCCGAAACAGACTGGCTAAACAAATACTAATGCAGTTAATCTGAAAAAGCTATCATTTATTTGGATTAGTAATGTATCATATTGCAGTTTCACACTTAACCAAACAATTAACAGCAGTAAGATCAAATTAAGTAAAAGGCACTTGTAGAACCAGCCTTGTTCTACATACAAAAATGCATATGAGCAAAAGCACAAATACACTCATCCATGTTCATATGTGTGTGCTTTTCTAGTTCAATGCACCTGCATACCTCCCAACACATTCTTTGTAGCACGCATTTCATTTTAACTGTTTAAAGTTATTTTGGGGAAGGCAAGAGTGGGACAAAAAACAGGTAATGAAGGCCAAAAACTGACCAGGTATCACCAAATCACCATCAGAGCAGCACTGCAGGGCATACAAAGATAAAACATGAGACATCTGCATTACACCAGGCTTCAGAAACATGCCTGCTGATTCCTGTAGTGGCTGCTATCTGCTTATCAGATACACGTGTGGCCTCCCAGTGGTAAGCGATGGGCTAACGAAAGTTACTCTTCCGGTGTAGGTGGGCTTAGAGATTAGAGCTCATCTCTGGAGCTGGACTAAATTCAGTTTGTAGAGGAAGAAAATTTTAATTGAGAACTAATTCCGCTTTTGATAGCTAAAATCATTCTGCTGTAACCAATTTGCTCACCCACAAAGAACTATCTGGTGTATAATTGCTTCGATACTGATTAATAAATAATAACTGATGTAGAGACTTTGCTGGCAGTTAATAACCAGCAGCTGAAGAGAGGGCCTAAGGCAGAGCCTCAGGCCTTTAACCCAGGTAGTCATTAACTGACAGAAAATGCCTCATCTTGAGGTCATTACAGCCATTACATCAAAATATTAATACATTTTTAAATACAGAATAATTTTCTAAAAGCTACCAGCTGAACTGCACAATAAGTGTAAAGTTATTTTGGAGAACTGATGGTTTGGGTTTCTTTCTAGCAACTACCAAATGACAGAACACGATGGGGAAAAAGTTATTCTGAATAGTTGTTCAACCTGATTTATTTATTTTTTACTATCAATGACAGTCAGCTCTTCAGTCTCTTCTGAAGACTGATAACCGCACTGCAGATGAGCGATAGCCCAGCCCAGCTCTCCAGCACCTCAGGGATTGCTAGAAGAACTACACTACCTCCAGTCATCTCATCTTCAGGTCAAGCATAAAACCATGGTGTCAGCGACCTAAACTACCATGAGCTGTTGAACATGCACCAATCCTGACTTAAGTTTCCTTATGTGGCTCTGTTTACTAGCCATTCCTGGGTAAAAATTATTTTTCACTTGTGCAGTTGCAATCAAGCAACCATTACTGCACAAATGTCATTTTTGACACTATGCTATCTTTTTAGATTATGCCGAGTCAAAATGAGTGAGTTCTTGAAACACATGCCTAAGAGAACTCAGATGTTTATGCAGGCTCTCTACAAGCCAGAGAGCCCTATGGAAACAGTAATTATCCTATTTTCCTTTAGCCAGATTATTATAGCTCCTCCTCATTAGACTGGATAAGATTTAACTGTAAAGTATTGAATTAAGACTTTACCAATCAGGAGTTTGTGATATCTACTTACACCTTACAGTAATAACAAAGCAACACCAGTGCAATAAAGGTTGGCCTATTGTGGTATGACTCTTTTCATATGATCTTTCATAGCCTTTCAAGGTCTTTCTGGGTATTACGACAAATTACTTTGCACTGATGACTCTAATATTTAACATAAGTGAAACCAAGATGTACTAGGTTGTAGAGGTCTCTCCAAAATCACAGAATCACAGAATCTTAATGGTTGGAAGGGACCTCGAAAGATTATCTAGTCCAACCACCCTGCCAGAGCACGACCAAAATGCACCGTGCATGGATGCAGCCAGCCAGCTGATGTCCTACCCTCAGCAGCTGACCAAGCTGTGGTCAGACTCACACACTGCCAGTCCTGCAACACAAGCTGCAACCATTTTGGAAAAGGAGTAGAAGTAGTAAATGTGAAATCACACCAAATTCTTCCTTCAGTGCTGCCACCCATCGGCATTCCTCCTCCCACTCCCCACAATCCAGACAGATAGCCTCTTTCTTTCACTGCCACTCAGTCTCATCTGCTCCAGCACCGCCTGCACTTGCTCTTCTAATCCCTGTGCTCACAGTTCCTCTTGAATCCACTCCTTTCCATACACTTTCTGGATTTCTTTTTAGCAGATCTTTCCCCTGACAACAGCCAGACACTTAAAAGCTGATAGTTGGCATTTTATTTCCATACTTATCTCCACATCCCATCCACAGCAAAACAGAGGATCAGTCTCCCCAAAACATCTCTTTCCTGCAATGCATTCATTTCCACTGATACACTCAGCATTGTCTCTGAGTGCTCACTCCTTCCACTAACTGAAAAAAGAGAAAGAATTAGCAAGGGGGGAAAAAAAGAGAACTAAAATAACTTATGAGACAGTGAAAAGGCACACAGGATATAGTAAGTTTCCAGGTCCATCTGACAAGCAAAAGAAAAATAGAGGATTTGGAGAACAGAAGTACAACTAAACATGAAATACAGTTAAAAAAAAAAATCCAGACAGCAGAAAAATAAAGTAACAATGGTAGGAAAAAGCTGGTGGATTGAAAGCATAGATAAAGACAACAATGAAGGAAAGAGACGCAGAGATGATGTGACAGGCATTATAATCCATCCAGCAATATTTTAAGAATTACTGACAAATAACAGGTTTCTCAGAGAAGTTGTGGCTGTCCCATCCCTGGAAGGCCAGGTTGAATGGGGCTTTGTCCCTGCCCATGGCAGGAGGGTGGAACTAGAGGATCTTTAAGGTCCCTTCCAACTAAACCATTCTGCGATTCAACAATTCTATATGAGGTATGATTAGGAAACATAACACATGAATAAAAGCAAGCAAGCACATGAAAATAAGCGGAGTTTCTATGCAGTACACAGATCTCCTAGTTTTCACCAACTACAGCCAGCACTAACTGCTAAAGCCACAGAAAGATCAGCTAAGCCTGCTCAAAAGGGAATCCCTGCTCAACACAGCATTACCTCAGTCAGCACTCTGGTAGAACTATACTGCTCCCTAGTCTACAGGAACATAGATGACTGTACCACAGTCCTTCCACAGGAATTAAGCTCCTGCCCAAAGGCAAAGGCAGTTGAAGGGGCTTCCTGTAACCCCAGATTAATCTGAATGACATATTATATATTTGTAATGCATACAAAAAGTCAGCTCTGCTTTTAAATTACCTGCTCTGGAAGCGATTCCAATAAGACCCATATGGACTGAAGAACTATGTTAATGATTCACATCCACTGAGCTGTGCTCCTAGAAAAGCACTGCTTCTCTTAATTCTCCTTTCCTAACTAATTTTAGTGTAGGAAATACAGAACATCTTCATGTCAACAAGAATTACATAGGCTATATAAAGTTACTATTTTGATTGGCTACCTAAGTTTTTCAAAAGTCAGTTTCTGTTTATAACTTGGTTTGTGCTGAATCTTATGCTTAGGTTAAAATTAATTTTGAGGTCAATGTCAATTCTTTGAGAAAAACTGAACAGATAATACTTAACCATTTTTAAGGAATAAACATGCTTTTAATCTCACTGTCTCTTCTGTTTCTCAGGGAATTTATTTACCCTTGACCAGAGCACTTTAGTCTTTTAGACTTTTAGGGGTTTAGACTAGTTAGCTGGAAGAGAGGTAAGATTTTACTCATTAACATGCTGGCAAAATTTTAAATGACAGCCTTCTCCTCCCAAAATGTTTTGTGAACCAAAAGTGGGTTCATGGAAGTACCAAAACAAAAGCAAAAGTATATGCAAGCTGAAGTATTTCAGATGTCTACTACATATCTACAAAATAAATGCAATATACATTGCATTGATTGAAGAAAAATTATCCAGTGTAAGAAATGGTCTGTCTATCCTCAAACCAAGAAATGCTCCAAGACAGAGATCTGGTTAATTTTCATTGAACATTCATTCATTTTTAGAAGCAAACTTACTTTCACATTCATTGCCATGGATATGGGAGCAACTAAATTCCAGTGAAAAAGTGCCTTCAGACGAAACCAGGAAGTTTAGAATTGCATGTGCCAGGATTCAGGTAGTTTCTAATTCACCCAGTAGTGTCCATGAACTAGTATTGCAATACAACACTCAAAAAGATGGATTACCTCAGCAATTCATCTGAATGAACGCAGCTCTGAACTGAAGTGTTTGCCCTGAGTTCATACCATAAGACACTCTTTCTACAAAACTGAATTATTAAAGATTATCAGATCACAAATGGACTGAAAAACAGCAAGATATATTTAATGAGTAACCCAGAGTAAACTATTTTGGACGTTAATATACCTTGTGATAGGGGTATTATTAAAAAAAAAAAAACAGTAGAGTTAAAACTCTAGACTAACCAAACAATTTTATGGGATAAGTGACTACCTAGATCTGTGAAGGTTTCTGGTCTTCAGGTCTTCTGAAGATTACCACCAATTTGCATAATTGTTGGTAAAGTTTTCTACAGCAGTCCAGTCAAGGCAATGGAGAATAAACATGTATGTTCTACATGCACTGAACCAACAGATTTAAGTCCAACTCTAAGGTTCGACTAGCCACAAATTCCTAACAAATTAATATTTGGATTTTTTTTTAGGATTCCTGTCAAACCTAAAGTCTCAAGAACAGTTTTGTGAAACATGAGAATAGCAGAAAGTTATCAATGATTGTCTATAAGACATGAGTATGCCTCTTGTCTTCAGGGTAGCAAGCTTACTCAAGCAGCAAAAGTCTACAGCATTCAAGCAGCTAAATTTTACATCATATGAGTTCTGAATATCACTGCAAGAAAATTAGATTCTCTTCAAGTTAAATACAAGTTGTATCTTTCAACTTGATGGTCCTGAGGTCCCATGTTGCACATATTTGCTTGCACTAATGTTGGAAGCCACTGTTTGCAGCTGTTTCTCAGCTAAGACTAGGGCATTTCAAAGTGAGATAACAGGGTAGCATTATGTATGACAAACACAAGTGTTGTACTGTATTAGAGCACAAGGAACAATAGACCTATCTACTAGAGTATACCCCAAAAACTTCCATCTTAACAGAGCTAAAGGAGAATCTCAAGTAATCAGTTTTCTAAAGCTGAAAAACACCAGACCATTGCAGCTTAGGAATAAATCCTTCAGCTGGTGGAGTACATTACATTGAAAATCATCAATTTCTGCCTGCATAGAAGTCCGTTTTGGTACTCGTTGACACGGAGGAAGAAATAGCCTGATAATCTCGGCCTGTTGTACTAAGCCAGTGAATACTTCTTTGACTATTTCAACAGCCAGAGGCAACCAATTCCTCATCCCAAGAGCAATCACTCTTGTTCAGATAATTAATCTGCTGGTAGGAACACTAAGAACCAGGTATTCACCTCTCCTTCCTTATTTCTTTGTCTTGGCACTTGTGAGATTGTTTTCTAAATTAACCCAAAGTACTGAACTGACAGAAACAATCTGGACAAAAAAAAGAAACAAACAAACAAAAAAATCAACTCCACACAAAAATCCCCACACAACACCAAACCCAAAGTCTTTCAGCCACTGCAGGTAACCACTGTAACTGTGAGCATGGCCTCGGTAATTCCCACATCCTTAGACTCATAGGTTAAAGCGTCTCAGAGAATTACTTCCTAGGCATGCTTCCTCCCTCTTTTGTGGGGCCAAAGGGTAGTGTCATAGTCTTCTGGCCATGGAGGGAAAGGGCTGGAGAGGAGTGAAAGGCCCCTCAGTATCCTACCCATCTGTCCCGGTAACCATCTCCCTCATCTACAACATTGACTTGAATGTGTACTAGGGCTCTGCCAGTCACACAAAATGAGGGACCAGAGAATCGATTTGGTTGAAAACTCACCACATCTTCATTTATTTTTTCAGGTCAGTTTTTAGATAGATCATACAGCTGTACAGAGTTGAGGGCTAGCACAAGACAAAGAAAACTTCTGAGGTGGTGTCAGCTCTCTCCATAGCAACTCAATACTTGGTCTAGCTAAAAGTGGTTATGGAGATGTTTCCTGACCTCATGAGCCACAGAAGGGAGGCCTGCAGTCCTTCTTCATGCCCTGAGCCTACAGCATGGGTACAGAGCTTTTCCCGAAGCCTAAGGTAGACCCTTCATTTTGTCAAGCACACTGCTTAAAGTGTGACCTACCCCTCTGCTTCCAAAAGTAGCTCTGTGTTGTTATTCATAATAACTAAGAAGGAAGGGTTTCTCTGTATGTTCACCTGAAAAATCAAGATGACAGCGCTGTGAAATATTCTATTAAGCTGACAGCACTTCTTATGTATGTTTTGCCTCGTTATACAGTTCTGAGCTTGATATTTGTAAACAAAATCAAAGGATTTTCTCTCTTCTTTTTCATGGTATAACTACTGGAATCATGCCACATTTGGAAACAATGACTCCAGAGAGTTAGTGGTTCCATCGACCTGGACTTCCACAGGAAGCTGATAGGTTGCAAAGTCCTGCTCCCAAGCAAGAGGTCTAAGATAGAAATTACTTAGCAGCCACCTGAGCTAGCACACAGCACACCGATGTCAGTACTGAAGGAAGGAGACCGGAAACCCTGACAGTATTACTGCTTTCTTTAAATAGTCTCACAAATACTAGTGATGAAAAGGCTACAGGAAAAACCAAGAGAAAACTTCCCATGAAAATAAAAGTGAAGGGAAATGGCATATTTAAAAGTTTAAAATGCCAAAAGACTACCACACCAACTAAGCTAACCTGTTACAAGAAGTATCAGACAAACCAAAAAGGTTAGGTGAACCTTCAGAAAAGGTCCCAAACAATAGACTAACATTAAATAAACTGACAAATTTTAGGAATGTTGATCAAGAAAACACTTTAAGTGCTTGATGTTATAATTTCTTAGAAAAAGTGAAGGTTTTCAAAATAACAAAATGTATTTGATACAACATTAGAAACACTTACAACTACTCCGCTCTTGGTTACAGTTTCCCGGTGTGTAAAATTGCACACAGCCCAAGCTAGGTAATACGTGGACATTAGAGGGGTCTGTGAAAAGTGATCTGTAACCCATCCATCTTCTTCAAAAACAGAAGTTTCTACTGGCATGTTGGATAAAGATAAGTAAGTTGCTTGATGCCTGATGCTGATTTTGAAAGTGGCCTTGTAGATGGGCTCGTCGAAGCAAGGAAACGCTTTTCTGGCATGAGTAGGAGAAAACTGTGTAACACCAAGAAACCT
Source organism: Colius striatus (assembly GCF_028858725.1). Lineage (NCBI taxonomy): Eukaryota > Metazoa > Chordata > Aves > Coliiformes > Coliidae > Colius > Colius striatus. The sequence continues at coordinate 168,705,973 of NC_084759.1, forward strand.
ATAAAATAAACAAAAAGAATAAAGCAATTACTATTTGTGTGCAGTACTTGATTCATGGACATTCTAAAAACAGACACAGCTTGACTTTTGTGGTTTACGGGAGGAAAGGGAACAAACTGTACAAAGTATACAGCATTTGAACACCGCTTTGCCACTTTCTTTCTGCCTGTACTGGAATACAATGGATACAAAGTAATGGCTTACAAGTTTCCTACTAATTTGCAGACACCACATTGACCTTAAATAAATAATCTCTGGCCTGGCATCAAACTCCAGGTTCTAGCAGTTTTACTCATAAATATATATTAAAAACAAATTAATCAGCATTGGTTATATGATGTAAAAGATGCAGTTCTCAGTTCAAAACAGGATTTAATAGCCTTTTAACGTTGCCTTTATTTGGGTATCAGAATTTACAGCCACATAGTGCACTGAAGAAGGTCATTGTTTCTCACTACAGGTTGCATGTAGGTCTGAGACACAGTCCTACACAGCACTTCTGCAACTGTGCAAGTCCAAAATAAACATAGTGAGCTCTGCAGAATTATAAATACAAGCAAATTTGAGTGATGAGCTTGGCACCGTTAGGTTAGTGGTTGGACATAATCATCTTAAAGGTCTTTTCCAACCAAAATTATTTCTATTAAATTATTAAATAAGCAGAGAGTAGTTCACTGTTCACCTACACTTGCATTACTTTTCTGGGGTATTTTGTAGAGAACAAATTTAAATCCTCAGTTAATGGGTCAAATTATGAAAAGATCTCTGAAGGAGAAAAAGAGTCCTATTATGCCATTTTATAGAATGGGAAGGCTGCAGTTTGACAATAAAAGTTTCCTTTGGAACTAAAAAGATTTTAATCTAGATAGAGAATAGGAACCTTTCTGGGTAGAGACTTGTATTTACACATTTGGAGAAAACCCATGTGTAATGATGTCTTTACAGAACCAAGTGTTACCCTGAAAAAGCTTGAATTATGGGGCTCAATAAGAATATCTATGAGGGGCATGCAGATGAAAAATTACTATGAGCCAGATGTATTTCCCCAGAGGTGAAACTATCACCTCTTCCAAACAAGGCTATTTTTTTTTTTAACTTTAAAAAATTTCCACCACTGATGCAGTTACCATCAGTCTTTTGTCTAAAATAAATAATCTTATTTGCCAAGTAATTATTGAAGGAATTAATCATATCACATTTTTCTTGTCTCATTATAAACCGCGGATTACTAAAATCATAATTCTGCATGAGGTTGTTGAATATAAGGTAAAAAGTTGGTGCCAGGTATTCCGGTGTTAATCCACCAAAATTCCATATTATCAGTGGATTTGCACTAGTGCAGCAAAGCCAAATCAGCCAATTAAATGAAGCAAAGCAACTTAATTTATATGCAAAGTATTTCAAGTGGACCTGATTCTGCATTCCGAGCACACTCTAAATAGCTACAGACATCAACAGAAGCTTCAAGTGAGCATGGAAAACTATACTGGTCTGTTATTAATAAAGCAAGAATGATGAACTTTCCTCTGCAATTAACAATTTTAATGAGCTGAGACACACATGTAAATGCACACTTAGGGAATACTGTATATATTTTGACACTCTCTAAATAAAGAAGTGAGGGAGTTTTTTCACACTTCTTAGAGATCCTATCTGTAGTCTTTTAATACTTGTTAGGTTTTAGGCCACTGAAACAATCCCTTCACCAGACTAACAGAACCTGATAAACTCTGTATCTTCTGTATTCTCACAGATGGATATATATATATATCCACATACACGTAACTGGGCAAACACAGGGCAGTCAATATCTCACACTAAAAATACATCAACTACCAATAACAGTGATATTTATAGCATGTGCATTACTATCAAACATCGATTTTCTTGTTGCACCATAAAGCAAAACAAACAAAAAGTTAAAAACTGATTCCCAAACACTAAACCCTTAAACAAACAAATCACACTGTCTGTTTGTATCTATTTCTCTCTGTGTTAAGAGGCAAAACCAAACAAAATTTCTATAGCATGCCAAAAACGAAGAGCCGACTGAGAATTTAATCCATCTCTCTATACACCTCTCTGGGCACTGACATTTTTATCTCCAATATCCCAAACTATCACCATAAAAAGTTGGTACTTCTGGGAATGGCAGCCTTGCAGCCTTTCTTCTCAGCATACCCATGGCAGTAATTTGCAGGTTTTAATTCCACCTCATCTATTAAAAGGGAGACATGTGTTTCCTCAACAACCTATCTATTTTGACATCTTAGTTGTTACAAGATGGAAGAATATGTCTGTTTGTTTTGTCTGAGTGCTGTAAGAAAAGTCTTTTTCCTTTTCATTTATGCCAAAGTGTGATGTTCATTTAAATTATGTGTGCATATTCTAATGGTACTGTACAGCAGCTCTGTATTAATTGTCTGTTGATTACTGCCAGTAAATTCTGGCACATGATGCCAAGTAAATTTGTAGCGTTATCACTTGCCTTTTACCTTTCAATTAAAGTAGCAAAGATTTCAGTAAGAAAAGAAATACTTTTACATAGCTACCAACACTTCAAGCTGATTTATGACTTTCAACCTGTGAAGACAACAGAAAGCAAACTAACTTTAGGAAAAAAAAAATATGAAGTGAAGGCATTATTATGTTTTTGAAGCCTCACAGTTAGCCAGAGTTATTCAATCCTCAGGTACAACAAAAGTGAAAAATGATAGTTCAGACCCTTTTATAGCAACTGCTACTCCAATAAGATTGCTGTATTTTAATCACATATAAAGATGACAAAAAGCTAAAGCCCTGCTGGAACATCAAGGTTTCTCAGAGCATGAGAGAAAGCTGTCTATCTCTCGTAGTAGAAGCTGCCCATGTTTAGGGACTACAAATGCTTATATGTATTACATTAAAAATAGGTTATTAATCAAAATGCAAATTGGTACACTGTAAGAATGGGCTCTGAACAAAGAAGTTCCCTGGTTTAGAACGTGTATTATTTACTGTATACTATAGTGAGTCGTTAAGCTTGTCACAGTTGAAAAGGAAAAACAGTACTTTATTATAAATACCTAAAACTGTAACCATGCAATGATTACAGCTTTAAAAAACATTTTACTGAAAGAAATATAAGGGAAACGGTGTAAAGAAAAATATGCCAGTGAATTCAGTATAGCAATGCTACCTTACATCAGGTAAGGATCTTGCCCGGTATGACTATATTCAAGTACATTAAAAACAAAGCAACATGTATATGAAAAGAGCAGCAGGAAATTCATTTTACCATCACCTTCCATCTGTGTCTTAAGCTTTCTCAATGATTCAAACAGTGAATAGGCCTTTTGTGGTGTTTTTTTAAATCATAACTGGGACATCAGTATTGAAGTGTAGTACAATAATTTTGGAGAAATGTCACTGTCACGCCTATTTGACGGTTCAATTATTCCTACACAGAGTCTAAATATACAATAATAAAACTTGCTTAAATAATTTCTTGGGTTTGTAAAGTGAATTATAACCCCTGCTGTTAAAAGTATTTTTTTTTCCAATTTGCCCATTTCCATACAGGTCTGCAAGAAGTCCCGCTTACCCCAGTCACTCACTCCTCCATGATGAAAGGCAATTTATCTGCATCTTTTCTCTTTCAAATTTCCATTTTGTTTCACTGTGATGATAACTTGTAAAAACTTATTTCAATCCTGCTTGTAGTTTTGAGGTCGGGCTGTTTAAAATGGTCAGTAATCACAGTAATGAAAATACGTTTATTTAATTGAGTTGGTGAACACTCTTTTTCTGTATGACTTCATCTTTTCACCCAGTTCTTCCAACTACAAACTCTTTGCTTCACTTTGCAGTACAAAACTGTAAGACTCAGGAAGAGAAAACCTGTCACTGCACAGATGTTTCAAGAAAGGCAGCATAAAAAGGAACCAACTCTAAAATTATAAAGCGTACCAGAACTACCAAGGAGCCCATCCCACCTTTCTTTTCTATTACAAAGCCTGAATGTGGTTAGAAAAAGAACTTTAAAAAAATAAAAGGAAAAAAAAAAAAAGTCCTGTAGCTGCGTAAACAGGGACCTCCACAGAGACTTTACCTACCATAAAAAGGGCTTCGGCAAGGGCCTAAGGACTACAACAGTCAATACAGATCAAGTTCGAACCTTGGTCTGCACGGAAACAGTGAAAACTCTTCAGCTTTACCCTGCCACAGAGTGTAGTACATCTGCAGAGATTCAGTTGCAGCAGGTGGCGTAAACGTGTCTACGCTATGTGAAATCCCACTGCCTTTTTCTTCACATAGTGAAATAGACCAGTAGAGAAGTTCCGTTCCCTTACACGCTGCTAACTGTAACCTGCTTGGCACTGCTGTCACAGGAGGACACACAGCAGCCGGACGCAGAGGGAGTGTTTATGAAGCAGACCCGGCGTGTCTGCTTCATAAACCCGGACTGCCCCGACAAGGTCAGAGCGGCCGCTGCGTTTTACTCGTGCCACCCGCGGACGTTCCGTCGCTACCACCGTCCGTTTCCGAGCCCCGCTGGGGCACCTCGTGAGCCGCTGCTACATCCCGCAGCCTTCCCCGCCCGCGGCAGGGAGCGCAGGCGGAGCGCTCCGCTCACCTGGCGCGGCCCCGGATAACCCCGGCACGGCATGGCACGGCTTCCCACACGGCCCCAGCCCGAAGCCGCCCTGCAGACCGGCCCAACTGAGGCACTTCTGCCTGCTCGCTCGCCCGCCCCCGGTGATGCCCGGCGTGCCCCGCCTGCTCCCACACAGCCCCTCACGCCTCGGCCGCCCTCTCCGATCTCCCTCTAACACGCCCCTCCCCGCTCCGCGCCACTAGCCCGTGTCGAGGGGGCTCGCGGCCCTAGAGAGCCTTCGCAGCTCCGCCTCCCCAGCACCTGCCGTCAGGAGCGGCCGGGACGCCTGGCGAGGCGGGCGGGCGGTCAGAGGCAAGGCCCGCCCTGCGCTCACTTGCCGCCCGGGCGTCCCGCCCATCACGGCTGCCCCTCGCCCCCGCGCAAGCCGGCCGAGCCCCGCGAAGCCCACGGCTTCACCCGCCTGGCGGCGCCGCGGCCGCCGGGTCCTAGCGCCGCCCCTCCCGAAGTTTGGCGCGGGGCTGCTGCGGAGGGGCGGGGGCCGCCAACTTCGGCCCAAGTTGAGCTGAAGCGACGCGGGCGGTACGCTACCTTCTCTCGCCGTGAAGGACGTAGGAGCTGCGGAAGAAGCCCAGCAGCTCGTTCTCGATGAGGGCGTTGTAGATGATCTTGAGGTTGTAACTTTTCTGCACCTCCAGGCTGCGGTTGAGGACGACGACGAAGACCTGGGTCTGGGGGTAGAAGAAGGAGCGTGCCACCCGCACGCCGCCGGCCAGCTTGTCCTCGGCCACGCGGACCGCCTCGATGTGCATGCGGTGAGCGTGCAGCACGATGTAGCGGCTGGCGTTGAGCACCTCTAACTGCACGTTCACCTCCCCGCTGAAGGTGAAGTTCTCCATGAAGGCGCTCAGCATCAGGTTGTAGTGCAGCGGCCGCAGGTGCCGCGGCAGCCGCGGCCGGGCCCAAGGCGGCAGCTCCCGCCGCCGCTGCCACTCCTCCTCCTCCTCCTCCTCTTCCTCTTCGTCCGTCGCTGCTTCTCCGCCCCGCGCCTCCTCCTCCTCCGGCCGGCCGCGGGGCTGCCCCGCGCCGGGAGGCTGTCGGGCCGCCCCTGAGAAGCTCCCGTTGCCGCCGGCCCGTGGCGGGCCGTCGGCGGCGGCGCCACACTCCTCGAAGCGGACGCTGAGCAACACGGCGATCATGGTCACGGCCAGCAGCGCCAGGATGGAGACGGCGAAGCCCAGCACCAGGCGCTTGTGCACGGCGATGTGCCGCTCCGTGGTGCGGGGTCTCGGCCCCGCCGCCTCGGCCCAAGGGCCCGGCGGCACTCCCCGACTGCCGTTCCGCAGGGCGGCTTCTTCCTCGATCATCATGGGGGTGACGGGCGGGCGCTTCTCCCGCTTCTCCTCCAGGGCCATCACGGCAGCGCCGCCCTCGTCTCCCGCGGGGCCGCCGCCCCCCGAGGGGGCCCCGAAGGCATGGGAGGCTCCGAGGCAGGGGGGCCCTCGGCCCGGGGTCGGGGGGACGCGCCGCCTCTCACTTCCCGAAGAGCTGCATCACTCTTGACTGCGGGCAGCCCCGCCGGGGAGCGGCCCCCGGGCAGGGGGACGGCACGGGATCGGGAAGGAGCCGCCGGCGGTGATGGGCGCTCCCCGCCGTCCGGCCGCCGGAACGACGCCGCTCAGGCAACTTGTGCGGTTTCTGCGGGGCACTTCAGCACATGTCGCCGAGCGCACCTCGGTGCCAAGGGGAGGGAGCTCTGCCGCCCTGGCCCCCCTGCTAGCGCTGCCGCTCGGAGGGAGCTCTCCTACCCCCGCGCCCCGAGCCGCCGGGGCCGGCGTGAGGCTCCGCGCCCGGCCCCGGCAGCGCCGGAGCCATGCGCGCCCCGCGCCGCCGTACAGGTCGGGCCGCCCCCGCGGGGCTCGCCCGGCTCCGGGGGCGGTAGCGCTGGACAGCGACAGCGGCGCCGGACCGGGCCCGTCCTCCTGCTGCTCCTCCCGGCGGGACTGGCTCCGGAGAGCCTCTCCTGGCAGCTCCTCTCTTATTTTGCTTTTTCCGTCTCCTGCAGGTACAGAGCACTCTCCCGGCTGGCTCAGCCTGAGTCGGCTATATATAGGCAGCGGGGAGAGGCGAAGGAAGGAAAGGGATGGGAAGGGGGAGAGGCGGGCAAGCCCCGCCGCCCCTCGGCTTCAGCGGCTGCTCCGGCTGCCGGCGGTGACGGTGGCGCCCCGGGGGAGCGGGTGGGGGCGGGGGGCGGGGGCGACGCGGGGACGAAGGAGGCTTTTCTCCGGTGTGTCACACGCGCCGGCTCCGGGGGAGGTCGCTGAGGCGGCGGCGGGAGCCCCGGCCAGGGCGAGCGAGCGGAGGGTGAGAGCCAGGCTGCGCCGGGGACGAGGCGGCTGCCCGGCTGCAAAGCCTCCGAGCCGCGGGACTTCGCGGCGTTGTACGTGTACATTTGTGCCAGCCACATAAATATTGAGCGCCGGCACTGTGTCATGTTTGTATAGACTTAATAGGGAGCCTCCGACTACGCGTTTGGGCGACAATAGCGCTGTCATACTAACGTGGGGATGAGGCCGGGGAACAACAACAAAAAAAAAGATAAATGCTCATAGTTAGATCGACAGAGTCAATATGCCAACAAAAATCACTCTGCAAGTCTTAGCTGTCACTTTCAAAAATCCCCTTGCCGTTATTCCACGACCCGAGGACAGCCTTCCCACTCCTGCACTCCCTCCTGCCCATGCTGGACCCCGATTCTCAGAGTGATTTAAGGATGTGTTAATGCTGCCTGGGGTAATGCACCAACACACGGCTGGAGCAGTCCTAGGAGCGAATCCCTGAAAACTGAATAACTGAACCTGAGCCCACTCCTTCCATCTGCCCCCAAACTTTTGCACATAGGAACTGCAGAAATGTAGAATTAATACTGCAAAAATCTAGATCAGTGTTTGAAAGCATCCCTGTTCCTCTTACTTTGCTCACGTACTTCAAAAACTATCTCAGTTCAGTTTCTTTTTTGAAGCTCTTTAGCTCCAATCTTGTAAGCAGTTACAGATGTATTTATCCTCAGCGTTCAGTCCTGTGGAGTCTACGGGAATATATGCTGTACATCAATGCATACAGAACCATTTGCAGAATAAGGGCCTTATTTTACATAGAGAAGAAAAAAGAAGCAAAAAAATAAAGTCCTACGCTTCTTTCATAAGCAAAGAAAATATACAGAGTTTCATGAAATGTGATGTATTAGCTGTTTTACTTCCCAAAGGAGTGCCTGATCTCTGTTTTTCCTGAATGTACTACTTCTTCTAGAAATGTTATCTGACTTTGCGTGCTATTGCAGAATGAGTGAACAGTTACTGATACTCAATTCCTTAAGTCTAAGGAATACCAGTTTAAGTGTAAGGAATTTAACAGTTTCTTATTCATTACATTTCCTTACATACTTCTGTATAAGGATTATATACAGGTCTGCTCTTCCTGGAAGGAATTGAGCCTTTGTTTTTATCTTGCAGCAGTCTAGCAAAGGCTTGTAATTTTAACTATTCTTAATTATAAGTATAGTGATGCACATGCTAATTGTGTTTATATGTCCTAGGAGGACTAAGATTTTGTTCTGTAACTAGCATTCCCACATATTTACTGTGGCTGCCCACCTGTTGTAAGAGGCCAAAGAATGGAAACATTTATTAACTGAAAATAGCCTTCATTACTTGTTGGCTGAAGTCTGAGGTAGAAAGGTAGAAAACTATTGCTATGTGATTTGGGGGAAAAAAAAAACAAACTGACATTGCAAAATAACATCCAAAGCTACAGGTTTAAAATGTCAGTTTCTATATGTTTCATTAAACCCTTTAAAAGTGGGCACAAAAGAAGTGCCCAAGTGCTTTTAAGATTTTGTATGCGGGCTGTCAGTATCAGGCATTAGTAAAACAGGCTGTGTTTCCTTCTATCTCTTTTTGCAATGGTTTTTAAGTTATGTTTGTTCCCATCAGCAACACAAGGAGACATTCAAGATGCACTTCAAGAGTAGAAGTAGCCTGAGATACAGTGGAACAGTTTGAGTGTCATTTATAGATTATTTTTTTAATTACATTTTTAATTACATTAAATTGAATAGTTGCAAAGTTTCACAGGTTAAGGTTTTTGTGAAGCCTTCTTAGAAAAACAGCAAGTGCCAGGCAGTTGGGCTAACCAGTTCTGTCACTTTTGTTTTAAAGAGGGATGTACACTCGCATGTGACAGCATAGGAGCAATACTCTAGCCTTCTCAATATATAACTAACAAATATATAACAAACTCTTCAGGCTCAGATCTTCCAAAACCAGCTAAGGAATACACAACTGAGCTTTGACAATATGACAATATGAGTCCATAAATGGAAGGGCCAGTGTCGGAAAGGGTACGTGGAACGTTTAAGGTGCATGCTAGGAAGAAGCCATGAGGCTAATTCCTTTTAAGCAAAGTTGGAATAACACAGTCAAAATACTGGAGCAAGGCATGAGTGATGGGAGTTCATATTCACCTCCAGTGTCATTACTCAAACAAAGCATCGAGAGGTTTGCAGCCCCCTTCTGCCCCTCATTGGGCTTCCTGTCGGTCTGGAGACTTGCGATAAGAAGGTGCTGCTAGGTACTGTGTTAAATAGCTCATGTGCCTTGACACATCCATCATTCTAAAGTTGCACATTACTAGATGAACCTCCTCTTCATATTAGTAATGATGGGTTTTTAAAACATAGCTTGACCAGATCCAGGTCAAGGGAGGTATTAAGTTATTAATTTGTTCTCAAATGCTACTCTCTGCAAGGAGTTCTGTGTACAGATTGTTATATATAGCCATTTTGATGAGAATTTAGAGAGGCATGGGGCTCCTGAGAAGCAATTTGTCTACATCTGGGAAGAATTTTTGTTTTTTCATTTGTCCACAGACGTGGATTTTACCGGTATTGCCTCTTAAGCTTGCACCTCCTTTGGTCTTTCTGCAAAAGCTGTTGGAAAATGCATCAGATCATGGATCATTTTCTCAGCAAAATCCTGATGATGACTCCCAGTTGTTCAAAACTTCCCCTAGGCCATCAACATCTTGTATGCAATCTCATTTTATGAGCTTATAGGATAGGGTTTCAGTTACTCATACAAAATGAAAGAGCATGTCTCACCTTAACTGAATTACTATGGAGATGGCCGTCAAGTATCAGAAGAAACACGGGTAAACTTCAGGCAGCACAGTTTCCAATTCTATGCCAGCTTATACCATGGCCAGCAAAGAGCTGATGAGGGACCTCTATAAAGCTGCAGTTTATATTACAGTAAGATTGCACACAAACACCTCTCAGTATTCACACCTATGCTTTACAGTCTTGGAAGAAAAGCTCTATGTAAATGAACAACCCTACTGTCTATCATGCAGCTGGGTACAGTTCATCTAATCAGGAGACTGGCACATTAGGGGAAATTAGGCAGCTCAGAAGACTCTACTTTTGAATCTGAATGATCCATCCTTCATTCATCTGGGTATATCAAAGGTTTGCAGACTTTATCATATTGTGACCCTACTCACAAAAAAACCCCAAAACATGTCAAAGGGCTGAGAAAATACCCTATGCAAAGCCCAGAAACATCTGGGATTTATACAGGGAGGAATTACAGGGGAAAAGACTGCATCAGCCCATGTCAGTCAGTGCTCCACTGACACTTTTAGCCTCAGTCAGGCATTTCTGTGGCCATAGCTGGATGCTTATGTGCTTCAAGGTCAAGGGTACCTGTAGCTCTTAAGCACCGTTTAGCTGTTTAAGCACTGAAGCAGCCTACACTTCATAGCCTACTAACACATCGGTCAAAACACATCAGTACAGTGACCTCTCTAAGTATTATGAACTGTTCACTTCCCACAGACCCAGCTTCCACGTGGCTGTTACTTATGAGATCAAGTGATGGGTGACAACTGTTTTGAAGCCACAACAGGTTGACAGAGAAGCATATAGGAAATTAGCAGCCTGTCATCCATTGGCTTCACAAGCTATGACTAATTCCCCAAAGAAGGGCCACTGCCTCACAGGGAACTGTTGTGTCTTCTTGAGTCTTGCCAAAATGGGCCAAAGGGAGTGGATCCAAACAGTGGTCCTACCTTTAGTGTTTTGGGGGTTGGTTTTGTTTTGGGGGTTTTTCTCCTAGAAGACGTTTTTAGTAACATGTCAGATTTAACATACGGCACTGGGGAATGCACCTTCTGTTTAGTTTAAAAATTGCTGCTAAGAAAAATGCTAAGGGAAAGACTTTCTAATTAAAAGATGAAACAACCAAAACACTCGATTGTAAAACAAGCTGACAAGTGATTTGTGCTGGCTTAAACATACGAAGAAAAGGAATTATTCTTTCCATCGTTCTCCTCTGCTCCTTCACTGTCATGTCACCTATATAAATGACCTTCTTTCTTACCTGACTCCAGTGGCATGAAACACTATTTATGCTTTGTGTTTAATTAGAAATGACTAGATAAGGCTTTATTTTCCCTTTTATAAAGGAATAGGCATGGGGAAAGGGCATGATGCTGCATCATGTTTTGGGTAAAGTCCTACCCAATGAGAAGCTGGAAGTTTGCCACAGGATGGACAGGTTCCCTAGCAGTCTGGATCCTTCTCTTTTCCTCCTCCCTCCTTTCTCTCTTATAATCACCTCTTGCTTTTCCATCGCCCGTTGAGTTGGAAGGAACATCTGAGGAGGCATCAGTGAAGTGTTGCCTGTGTAACAGCAGGCCTCAGTGACAACCTGCTGCTTCCTGTTCACTCTGTGCTTTGAAATCACCATCCTTTGTTGTAGATTTTTCTTCCTTTTTATTTAAAGCCTTTTAAAACTACTCAGTACTACCCTTCTAAATCATAGCACATTTTTTTACTCAAAAGCCAACCTTTCTATTTCAAGTTTTAGGATAAAAATATCTACTTTAATATGAGAGTTAAATATTTTAGATTTCCAAATTAGGTGGCTGAGATGTATTATTTTTCCTAGATGTTCTGTTTTCATATTTCATCTGTTCATCAACTGATTTTTCTTTTCTTCCTTTTGTTTATTTTTCTTCATTTCAGCAGCAATTTAAGAAAGAAAACAAGTGTCCTCGTTCTCCACTAGCAAGTTTTAGTTAAAGTATACTTCAGTCTCTTTACAAAGGAGGGTTTTTTTCTCATTGTTTTTAAACACATCTTCTTGAAGATGGTGTTTTTTTTTTTTTTTTCCATGCATGAGCCATTTCAATTCCACAAGTTCAATAATGCCATGTTATTAGTAGTGGGATGCAGAGCCTAGATATAATACTGTTTGTTTCTTTCACTGAATAATTACACTTAAAACTGGCTAATTGAAATCAATTAGTGGTAAGAAGTTAGTCTCAGGGGGAGAAGAAGAATATGTGGAAACTCCAGATCATGTTAGGAACCAATATTTCCACACCTTGATCATTTCTTGTCTGCCAGTTCAGCACCTTTTTTACTGACAGATACAAGGAACGTGGTAAGGGGCAAGGCAAAGGTTTATTTCCATTAACATTTATATTAAACTGCATTTTTAAAAACATGTGGATAATCTCTTCATCCATTTAACTCTACAATACATGTTCAGACTTGTGGTACTAGACATCAATGCAGACAGAGTTTAGTGGTTTTTTAAGCATTATAAGCATCCTGTGTTTTTTGTTGCTTTCCATAGCCCCTTTCCCATTTTACAAGGCATAAATATGGTTATTCCCTCATGGGTCTCCTGATACAGGTCAGCTAGACTATCATTCCTTGTGAAAAAGCACTTCTCCCATTTTACCATCACCTGTCTCAAGCCCATTTTTGTGTCCGGTAGGCACTACAGGAGTATGCGAATGTATTTAGTCAGCTCCACCATGACCAGTTGTACCCTCCAATGGACTCTCTGGGTAATTGTAAAGATATGCATACCGATCTTCACCTTCTCAATCAAAATACCTTAAGGATCTGTGACTTGCCAAATGTTCTGGATAAGTTTTAGATTTTTTTTGGAAATGTAGCCAGAATTTGACAACTGAGGGAAATACCCCCTGCAACAATCCTCCAAGAAGAATGAGCTGTAAAAAGTTACAATCATCTACAAATGGATGTTTGTTAACCTCATCGGTCCAAATTCTGGTTGATCACAAACTTTCTCTGAGTAAGGAATGCAAGGAAGAAGGTTAGCATATGTTTATAATGGATTCCAACAAAGCGCTTTGGTACATGCTGAAATGTGGTTTTCTTTGGGCTAGCCTTTAAAATGGAGCAAGTGCTGAAGAAGAGTCTTAGAGGAGGGAAATAAGTTACGAATGGGAAGAGAAATTTAGCTGAATGGGCAGGATCATTTGCTTCTGGGCTCATCCTGGCCAAAATTTGCCTGGGTTTGGTTTTACTGGGATCCTGAGGAACAGATACTTATTTCCTTACACAATGAATAACGCAAACCAATGAACAAGGTCTTTGAATGTAGAATAGCAGTTATTGCTTTTAAAAAATAGTAACTCTTTGGAGTGATAAAACTATTCTGAATGCATCAGTAGCACTTGAACTTTCACCAATGTTTAAATACATGAAAACATCCTCCCTAGTAATTCTAGATTCCAGTCTTTCAAGTTACATATGGGTCACTCTTGATTTCCAGGGTGGTTGCAAAGTTGCAATTTCATTAAGCATCAAAATGCATCAACAATTCTTCTGATCATTTGGTAGGTCCCAAAGCAAACTACCAGGTATTCTCTAATACCTCTCACCTCACAGGAAAATATTTTAGAATCACTTTAAGGATTTCTCTTTTTTTGTTAATGCATTGGTACTATTTTGTTTCTGCAAGTAATCTCCTGCCTCCTGTCACCATTAGTACTGGCCCCATAGGCACAGATCTCAGAAGAAATAAAAATATCAGATTATCAAGGTTTAGAAATTACTCTGATGCAATTTCTTTCATTGTGTTGTAAGCCTCAGGTTAGCATTCTACAGAACAATCATGGCTGCTGCTTTCCTGTTGGAAAAGTGTTAATCTGACCACTCACTTATAACTTAGATCTCAAAAGGAGTTTCATGATTGAGACGCTTTTAGTAAGAATTCACACTCAAAGTGACAAGCTTTAACCCCTGTTGATATAAAATTCTTGCTCATAGGACCATGTTATTTCAAATAATCTGTTTATGAAATAAAAGCAGATCTCTCAACAGCAAAGGCATAAAAATTAAGCAATCAAACCATTCCAGTAGAAAACTCATTCACATTGCAGACAATAAATAATTCCTTGTGTCATATCTCTTACCAACATGACTAACAGCTGAAAAGAAGATTTCAGCTTTTAGTTCATTTTAATTTCTTAGAGAAGAAAATTAATTAACTACATTTTTATCACAATTATCCTCCTTGAGATTCTGGAACTGTGATAAGTAGACGACCTCCATCTTGTTCATTCTCTTTAAAACTTAACTTTTGATGTGGGATGGGGGCAATGAACCATCTTTGCTGCTATATAGCTTTAAGGCTTTTCACAAAATAAAATTTAACTGACAATAAAGGAAGCGTGCTCCTAATTAAAATAATATTGATTCAGCATATGGTATTTTGCCTTTGGTCTTCAGTTTTTATTAGCCAAGTTGTCACTTTTCTCTTTAGTGCCACCTTGTGGGTCAGCCAGTTATAAAAGCACAGAAATCTCTCCGGATGCACTAAAAATAGCCAGGATCTCACATTCAGAGTATCGTGGGGAAAGGGGGAGGTTGGGGTTTTTTAGGGTTTTTCGGTTTAAGGCACTTAAAGAAAAAAAGCAATAGTGTATGGATAAAATGTTTGCTATACATTTATAATAGGTATGTAAGAAGACAGAACAATCTCTGTAGGGTTGAAAGTAATGGGATCTACAGAAAAAAAAATCAATGCTCATTTACAGGATAATCATCAAACTTATCTTAGAAAATGTAAGTAGCAAGCTTTGACTTGTGTGATTTTTGCCACAAGAATAATGCTCCTGTATCTCAGTGCCATTAGTTTTGCAACAGCTTTCCATGAGAAGTAAAACCAGGTAATTACAAACTCCCACTAACCTACCCTACTTCCAGAAAAGGCGACTGATCAGAAACGTAACATCATAGCATACTTGCTGGTGAAATTCAGGGAGGATTTACACATAGAGCTTCAGATTCTGCTGGTGATAAAGCACCGACATTCAAAAACATATATAAAAAAAGAAAAGTGTCAGGGGACATATGTACTGCAAAGCACTTTGAGATCGAGACTTGACTGGAGTGTGATCACAATACATGCCCTCTAATACAACACTAATAACTCAGCTGTCCCCTGCCCTTATGGAACTGCACAAACACATCCTCATACATTACTGGGAGAAACCGTGGACAGTGAAATTATGTTCAGTTTGTCTTCTTGAAAGGAGCAGAGAGAAAGTTTCCAATGTTTCTAATTTTTAAAGAGCCCTTCTTGTAATTTATTAACCCTTTTTGTTGCTTTTCTCAATGCCAGCATCTTTGGAGGCTGCAAGTACGATTTTTTTTGTACATTGTAAGCCCCCAAGGGAAACATCATCTTCATTTTATTTTGCATACACATTAAAAGCAGCAAACTCCTTTAAGCTTACAAATTCTGGGTTTTTTTAGCTACCAAGCTCCTTTGCAGTCTCACTTACTAAATACAGAATTATAAAGGAAAGTAGAGGATCTCTGAAAATCTCTTAAACTCTTAGTCCTACATAAGGTAATCTTGCTAATATGGAGAGGGGTCATTTTAAATGGAGGCTTTTGTGTTTTAATGAAATTAGATTTCATCCTTAAGACACATTATCAGAAAGAGCAACAGAATACAAGACAATGGAAAATGCAGTTTCCCATGATCAGATATAGCTATTATTTAGATGTAGCACATACTTCAACATCGAAGTTCAGTGCATTCAGTGAAATTTCCCAAGGATGAAAAGCCCAGTAAACTCCCCTGCATATACACCCTACCAGCAAGTAGGTAGGTGTCCAGCAGTTCCTCTGAACCTTAGTTGAGTTTTAACACAGTACGTTTAGCTCAGACAAACAGGAAAAAGTAGGAAAGGCGGTACAACAGACAACTCACTATCCCAGCCTGCAAAAACACTCAGTAACTGACTTCCCAGTACAGCCATAACCTTCTTCCATAAC
Organism: Colius striatus; assembly: GCF_028858725.1. Taxonomy (NCBI): domain Eukaryota; kingdom Metazoa; phylum Chordata; class Aves; order Coliiformes; family Coliidae; genus Colius; species Colius striatus. The sequence goes on from NC_084759.1 coordinate 168,721,734, forward strand.
CCCTGCATTCCTATACCACTTCACTATCTTTATCCCTCCAAACAGCAGAAAAGTCTTTGAGGAAAAGGACTATTAATGATTATGGTGTTTGGATGCTAGAACCCACGGAAATACTGGCATAGCAATGGCTAGCATTAGCCAACCACATTCCAAAATTTACTGCAAGCTGAACAGCCATCCACTGCAAAACGTGGATGAACAAATGCTTCTCTGTTGAGAAGACAGGAGGAGGGAAAAATAGTTGCAATAAAGTTAAGAATGACATACAAGTGAGCAAGCTTCCACCCTGTGCTTACATCCCAGCAGTTGCTCAGGATACAGCTATAGAGACAGCTATCTCTGCATGACTCCACCATGCATCAGTTATTCTTATCACTCTCCACCTTTTCCCATCCAAACCCTCACACAGACCAGACTATGTTCAGTTACCAGGTACTTCTACATATTTTCTGGCACCAGAAGACATGCATTGGCAATCTGCCTCTCTGAAAATTTGACTTACTGGACTGAGGGGTGGTCCCATGCTTAAAAATGGAGTTTGGGTATTTGGTTGGGTCTGGATGTGATCTTTTGTTGGGTTTTTTGTTTGTTGGTGGGTTTTGATTTTGGTTTGTTTGGGGGATTTTTTACACTCTTGGAGTTCTGAAATGCTGCTAAAGAAGAAGATGAAATTTAAGCGTGGAGAGATCATATAATGGCATAAAACAAATGCTCTTAAGGAAAAAAAAAGTAACGTGATACCAAGGACTGCAACTTCTGATGTTCATACAGAAGGTCCTTGTGTTATGTTTTGGAAAATACATAACAGAACCAAGTTACATTTTCTATGAGAGGTTTCTTGGGCTCTGCTGCATTGGAAACAATGTACATGCACCACAAGCTATGCCTCTGCCACCCCTAGCCTCCTACCAAACACTTCAAGTGTGATGCCCCTCAGCCTCATCAGATCAGCAGCCCAGACATCTTGAAGACAGCTGCACTCACCACTAACCAGGTCCCATGAGTCAGACATTGATAGACTTCAGACCCCAGTTTTTCAGGGATGGGATCATCTTGCCTGCAGCACTTCTCAGCCAGACATTTACTCATGTACCTCTCTTCTTGAAGAAGCTGCTCAATTTGCTTTTGAAATGTTACATACATAAATAATTTCACATGGTTTTATTTGAAATGCAAGTTCTCCATATTCCAGGAAATTCAATTTTAACACTCTATGCATATGGCAAACTTAATTTTCCTAGACAGCAGGATAGATAAGACTAGCAGTGTCACCCTGCTTCAGTAAACACCAGAGCCTTGCCTTTGCAGTATTTTTAGTTAACACTGTAACTATCTGTATATCTATATAGCATTGCATCACCTGGCAGAGCTGTGATCCAGCTGGGTTGGAGGGTTTAGCCACTTTAAACATTGTGCTGTTCAGACTGCTCCAACATATTTTTCAGCAAGATCATCTGTGCGAGGCGAAGTGCCACACAATGCTAGCATTAGAGGTAGCCTCAGGGTCTCTTCCCAGCACCAAACTGTACTGCACAGCTGAATCCCACCAAGGCAGCAGAAGCCTGTTGCATGTGTTTGCATTGAAATCAAGCACCCCCATACCATGGCTCTGTCCAACCAGAGAGACAGTCCCCACAGATATTAAACGTCTCAAAGTCACACCCTGTAGTTGTGAGTAGCTGTAAACCCAGCTATGAGCTGGGTTTTACCCTTCAGACACTGTAGCCCAGCCCATTCAGGTGTGAGCAGAGATGTCTAGATATGTACCTTCCTGCCAATTCTAGAACAAGCAATAGCAAACTATCCTCCCCTATCTCTCCCTTTTCTTTTGCAGCTTCCTAGCTCTCTGTCTGGCAGTTCTCTCCACATTGTTTTTTCCACAACTTCTATCAGCCTGTGTCTCTGAAATCTCTCCAGGGCAGCTTGCAGCCTCACCACTTGCTGCCTTCTGATGCTCAGGCAGCCTTCTCTTATAGCAGCTAGTTCAGATCCACAGCTTGATCTTATGGTAATTAAGCCATTCATTAACCCTTCCCTGAGCTGTGGGCAGTCATGGTATACTCACCCCATCCTGATACCTGAGGGAAGTAGTAGCATCTGTAGGTTATCATCCTGCATAAGAACTAGCACTAAGCAGTCCAGCTGCTAATGGGCTTTACAGACACATCTTCATCAACAGCAGAAGGAAGGTTAAATCTCAGTGGAGTGTGCTCTATCTTACGAATATCCTTTTGTCCTCCCCTCCTCCTCAAAGCTAATGCTTTTTGCTTCAACCACTTTATCCTGCTTTAACTCCCCTGTCAATCCCCAGACATCTCACCCAGGTTTTAGTCTCCGTTCTTCGGGCTTCTCATTGCAGCATCAATCTTCTGGAACACCTCAGTGCTGAAAATCATGATGTGACATTTACAAAGAAGATTTTTATGTGAGATTTCCAATAAGGTCTCAGATCTCACCATGAGGGCCCAACACTCTTTGTACAGCTAAAATATAGCAAAGCAATTTTTTTTCTGTAGTTTTGATTCTGAAATGCATCACAGATGAAGACAGTTTAAATATAAACAGAAAACACTGCTCAGTTGTAAAGCCTCTCAGAATTAACTTTCTCAAAAATATATTTAAGGCTGACAAATCGTGTGCAAGGACTTTTCCCAAAGGAGAATCTTTCTTGAATTCATTTAGTAGTTGAAGGTTGTGTCATATGTCACTGGAAAGGTAATTTTTCCTAGTTTATGAAAAATGCCTTGAATTTGACTTTGCTGTCACAGGGGAATAATGATATCTATACAGGTAATAAACTGGCACACAGAGATTGTTGTTGGTAGCTTTGCAAGAAGTATACAATTTTATAGAGAATGATAGGAAGTAACAAGGTGAATTAATATTAAATATGCAGTTTATTTATCTAGTGTCTACCTGACTCAGGTTTCTGGAATTTTTAATGTTCTTTTAAATATTAATAGTTGAAGCATAACAAACACTGGATCATTTTAGAGGAGCTAATGTACAGCTTTGTAAATTCAGTAAGCGATGGCTATTAATGTTCTCTTTTGTCTTCCAGACAGAAAATCAAAGCTATTTAAATTAAAGGATGTGTATAAAATCAATGTATGTTGATAAGGTGTGCACATTAACAATAATGTTTGCAAATATTCTTTGTAACTTGTGTATATAATCTTCTCTTTCTGGATAGATGGCCACATTAGCTGGCATCATCAAGAGCTCCTTAAATTAATTTTTTTCCTTTGTTTTCCTTAAATTATTAATTGCAGAAGTCTAGGGCAGGCTATAGCAGCGCAGGTGTTATGGTGGCACAACCCCATGTGCATTCAGTTAAGTGGGACATACTCATACAGCCTATTTGGCCCAGGCTGAGGTTGGTAGCAGAGGAAGCCTCGTGGTTCATGGTGCTGAGCCCAAATTTGGACACAGGCAGACACTGCAGCTGGGGCTGGCCAGTCTTGGCCACACTGCCAGGCATCAACAACTGCCAGCTCTTGCCTCCCAGCTGAGACCTCTCCACCTGCCCAGGGGCTGCTTCCTAGAGGTGTTAGTCAAAACCACAATCACAGGGACGATCACCAAATGGTTGAAGCATATGGTGGCAAGACAGGTCCCCACAGCCCAGCTGGAGGCAGCCAGTCACCATTCATGTGGCATATGAGTCCTATGGCAAAAGAACCCGAGCTGACTTGAGTCCAGACTGAGGGGAGCCAAGGGTAGTTTGCTGGCTGGGTGGAAAACAAGAAAGTGAGAGCACAAATGCAGGCTGAAACTATGGTCAAACATACAACATAGAATCTCAAAATGACAGAATGGTAGGGGTTGGAAGGGACATCTAAAGATCATCTGGTCCAATCTCCCTGCTAAAGCAGATCCACCTAGATGAAGTCACACAGGAATGCATCCAGGTAGGTTTTGAAAACCTCCAGAGAAGGAGACTCCACACCTTCCCTGAGCAGGCTGTGCCAGAGCTCCATCACCCTTACATTAAATAAGTTTTTCCTTAAGTTTAGGTGGAACTTTCTGTGTTCCAGCTTTTGTCCATTACCCCTTGTCCTATCACTGGACACTACAGAAAAAAGTGGTTGCCCCATCCTTTTGACATACACCTTTCAAATACTTGTAAGTGTTAATGAGGTCCCCTCTCAGTCTCCTCTTCTCCAAGCTGAACAGCCCCAGTTCCCACAGCATTTCCTCATAAGGAAGGTGTTCCGGTCCCCTGATCATCTTGGTGGCCCTGTGCAGGACTCTCTCCAGAAGTTCCCTGTCTCTCTTGAGCTGCAGAGCGCAGAACTGGGCACAGTACTCCAGATAAGGCCTCATCAGGGCAGAGTAGAGGGGGAGAAGAACCTCCCTTGACCTGCTGGCCACCCTCTTCTTGATGCTTAGGCTTAGCTTTAGCTTAGGAAGTGATTATCAAAATCCTATGTGATGTACTGAATGTACAGCCTTGGCTCATCACAGCTGCAGTAGAGATTTAACAATCTAAAAGGAAGCAAGAATAGAATGGAGATTTTTCTTTTTTTATTATCTGTCCGTTCAGCATAGCATGTCCACACTTGCAGCCACATTGCCTAATTGAAAACAATTAGTCAATTATCCACGTAACCTCTATTCATTTCACATGGAGTGATCTAGCTAAACTTAGCTGACTCCATAAGCCTCAGACTTAACATTTATCATATTTAGCTGTGGTCTATCCAGGTATAAAATTCTCTACATGCCAACTTGCAACTGGTTTATAAGCCGGAGATTTCTAATGTTCCTGGAAGGAATGAAAACAGAGTGAGATGGCCTTTTGCCTAGTGGTAGGTCATTGAATCCAGATTCTTAAATATCTTGGGAAACTACCTTGACAGACTCAAAACAGAGAACATACAAGGCATTGTTGCTCAAGAAAAGGAGCTTTGCTGGCTGCAGACAATGGCACTGCAGGTGTAATTACAGTAGGTATACACAGAAAGGCACTGGAGGATGTTCCTCCCCAGAGAAGGAACATTCCAGTAGGTTTTGGTGAGCGTTCCAGCCCAAACACAGAAGCTGCACATATCAGATACAACCTTATTTGTATAAAGAGCCTGTTTTTTTGTATGGGATGAAGTCCCTTTTAGTCCAATGGAAATGTTTCCTAAATAAAAACTATCAGAATGGATCTCCTGAAAAGCTTTTTTCATATGAATAATTCCACATTAAGGAAACCGTGAAAAGTCTATTTTTCTGTGGTCACATGTTGGCAGCCTTTACTGTAAATATCTGAAACACAATATCTACTTTTTTGGTGAGATGTGCAGGAACAAATGTCCTCAGTATTCCAATGTCATCACTAAAGCTTGAGAATTTTATTTCTCCCAAACTTGAACCCAGACATAGCAACAAAATACCAGATCTCACTTTCAAAGGTGCCACTTTAAAAGAGATCATTTGACAGGAAAGTTGATTCAGCGTTTCTCTCCTTGGCAAGGCACTTAATGAGGTACAGAAAAAAGGGATACACCTGTTTAGAATCCAGCTGAGCCAAAAAGCTTTTTACAGAAATAGAAGGGGATGCTCAGTAAGAATGAGAACCTGAATCATTATTGTCAGGAGCTTGACTGGGTGCCAGGAACAGGGGCACAATGGAAGTCACAGTCGTATAATCAATGCCACATATAAGGCATACCACAGACTGTGGTTTATTTTATTGTTATCTTCTTGTACTACCTTCTCAAACTGAAGATAAATATAATAATCATCATCTAAAAGTATTTTACCTAGCATCAAATATTGAAAATTATTTCTTGCACGTTTTCTTGCTCAATAAAAATTAATTAAGGAAATTGTGAAAAAAAAGTCTTCTCAGACAGAACATGCTCAAAACAGTGAAAACAAAGCATCCTTTTGTACAGATCCTATTGACAATAATCCTGAACATCACTGTTGCCAGATGATGTCACCCTACACAGTAGCCACTATGCTCAGTTGCATACATGTCCATCATGTTAATATGCATTCCCATGGCAGCTGAAAAGTTCAAAAACGATTTGAACTTTGCTAGTGGCTCCAAAATGAACAGTTAAGCACAGAACTTCATATAACGACACTTAAAGTGTGCACAGATGCACCCATCTCGCATACACTTTCAATCTTGTATTTAAAAGGAATTGAGCAAAATTACAAATTATTTCACACAGTTTCACAAGATTGCTGCCAGAAGTAGAGGACAGTTAAAAATGAAAACAGAATTATTGTGTGCCTTTCTTTACAAAACAGGAAATGATTCACATGATGTCACAACATGAAACTCTCTATGGGCAAAGCAACGTGATTGTATTTAGCATTGCATTACAATTTGTGTGCTTCTTACTCTGAGTAGAAAGTATAAATGGGTATTTTGGGGAAGGAAAGAGAAGAAGGGAGAATCAGACTGTTTCAGATTTATTATATATAAAGAATTTAATATAAAACGTTTCCAGTCTTGTTAAGGGCTTCTTGGAGCTACTGTATGCATGCATGTAAGTTAATGATACTATGAAAAAAGAGAGAAAACAAGCAGTACCATACACTTTTCATGAACTGAAGTATTTCCTCTCCTGTGCCTCTGTATTTGGTCCTTCATAGACTTTTTATGAGTATCTGAGTGGATTATCCATTTCCATTAATTTTCTAATTTCATCTGTCAAATATACTCTCCAATTTCCTTAACTTTTTAATAAGACTATGCATGAAAATACAGCTCACTGGAAATTGCTTCTGGAGGATGCTATAATAGATGCTTGTCAGGTCTATTAAATGAAAAAGGCAGTGTTTATTTCCCCATGTAAACCGACACAATTAGGATCATATAAATTATCATATAATTCATGTCCTGTGTCTCCTGACATCCTCTGAAGGAGATGAACACTGTGTAACTCTTTACTTTCCCTTAAACATGGCGTCCTCCATTTTTTTCTGAAGCAAGTTATTAAATATTAAGTATCAAAAAATATTTTACAGGACAAGTATTTTCCTCTCCACAGGGTTAAACATTACTAGTCTTTGCTAATGGTCTTTTCCACAGTGTAATTAATGTGTGATCAGCAACTCCTCCAAGGAAAGTGAACAATGTTTTTAATGTATAACCAGATTGCATAAAATACCTTTTATCTTTGTGAGCAGATTTCTCAAGAGTGCACGTTTCCTTAGCTGTCAGCACCCTGGCCATGTCATCTGGCCATCAGTCATCCTCTGACAGGAGCTATCTGAAGCCCTTAAGATGGACAGCTTCCTAACTGAGCTGCTTTTGAAATCCAAAATTGTAATTATGCAGTTCTTACAGATTTCAGTAGTAATGAGGCACAAAGTGCCAGAAACTGGGCTGAGCCACTCTTGAGTGGTAGAAGGACAAGTGATGCTAATTAAGGAATGTTTCTGCATAGCATCACTTGGTCCAAACCTTTGTGGATCGGAGGATACTTATTATAAACTGACTGCTGTGACATTGCCCTGGGAATTAGTTTTACAGGTTTGTTCTGATTGTAGGAGGTCAAGCATGAATCATGCAGCTGAACCCATCAAACTACACAAGGAGTTCAGTGGGCTCGGTGCTTAGTTTGGTCAATGAGGAGTGAAGATCAAAAATGTCCTCAGCGTGACTGACTCACAGGTCAGGTGTTTGGAAAAGGGACATATCCTTTGGAGAGCAAGCCTGCTCGTTCATCTAGGCTACCAAAGCTTCACATGCCTCTAAACACTGATAAAGTATGAGGACTTACTCTTTGCTTTTGTGAATCTAATCCACCAAGCTGGAAGAAAATTGATAGGCAGTTTCAGAAGAAAAGTCTACGTAATTATGTTGGCATCCTTGAAAAATGGTATTTCAGTGTAATAAACTATTTCAGAAATCTGAGGTTTTGAGCCAATACCAATATTGGACTTGTAAAACACCCACAGCCACCTACCCTTTTATCTAATTGATACAGTGGTTGCAAAGAAGTGTAGGAAGATAGAAACAGCTACTGTATACTTTGCTTACTCCTAATTGATTTTTTCCATCTTCTTTATTCTCTCTCTCTTTCAAATTAGTCTTTTATGACTCTGAGATATAATAAGACACTTTTACAACTTTAAACCGTCTCACTGCTTCATTTTTTCCGGGTTTGTAATATATATTACACAAGTAATGTGCATCACAGAATATTAGGCCATTCTATGTTTCTTTGCTAGGTTAAAGAATGATATCCTTTTGCAATTTATTTTCAATGATAGTTAGAAAACAACAGCTATATTTGTTTTTTACTATGTAAAGTGAATGATAATGGTTGACCAGATGATTTATTTATTTCTATTCTTTTCACACTGTGATACATTGGTTGTAAACTATTGGTCTGGTTTAGCTTGGAAGAGCTATGCTTAACTATAACAAGTCCTTTGCTTTTGAAATTTTAAACCATGTAAATAAATAATGGTAATCTCTGGGGAGAATAAACTTTTATAAAAGGCTTAAATCTATACAGAGTTATCCTAACTATTCCTTACAGATGTCTAAGAGTAGAGATATAGAGTAAGGGTTGTTTTACAGGGCTTCCAGTGTTATAGAAAAATTGCTTATCTTTCTTCAAATACATAGACATGATTAAAAGGAGCTAAATTGTCTCTTTTATGTTTAAGAAACGGTTTAAAGTTTTCTCTGTAATTGACTTCATTTCAATCAAAATGATCTGAAAGTCATTAAAGGAAAATGCCGAAAACCTGTAAAACAACTCTATTAATAATGTATGTGTTGACAGAAGAGGACATGAGGAGGCTGAGGAGGGGTGTTAGAATTATTTCTCAAAAACTCTTCCTGTACAAACAGTTATGTTTCTTCTTTTCATATTACAAGAACAAAAGTTACTTCTCTTCAGCAGCCCAGTGAGAAGAGGTATTGATGTCCAAGGAAGAAAGAAAACTATACTACAGTCAAAACTATGGATTTGCTCTGATAATGCTACTGTCAGCATAGTAGCAGTATTGTTCTCTTTGTCCTCATGGGACTCTGGCTTTGACACCCAAAAAGGAATTTAAGTGCAGCCTACTGCTGAGACTCAAAGCTATGATGCTAAAAGCTTCACCGAAACAAGCATTTTCCCAAAGAAAATTCAGATCCGTATCTCCCAAAATAAATGATAACATAACACTCTATCCTTGCATATGAAGATGTGTCTTTCAACATCACCAGAAGAGAGGAGAGTTGACTCTCTGTTTCCCACATCTTGGCCAAAGGCTTTACAAATTGGAGTGTAAAATGTGGAGGAGTTTTTTTCTGATGTTAAGAAAATAGTGATTGAAAGAGCCATGTGATGTAAGACGTGTCATTTGGACTCCCATGTCCTCCGCAGTTCAAATAGTGATTGAAAGAGCCATGTGATGTAAGACGTGTCATTTGGACTCTCATGTCCTCCACAGTTCCTTACTAACTAGCTCCACACTTTCATGAGGTTTTCTGTAGATTCTGAGGTTGTGTATCCTTTTTATACTAGAGTAGCCTGAGCGTCTACCCAGAGCATTTGTTCACATATATACTTGCAAAGAGGACAATATTAACTGTTAAATACTAGTTTCAGGGCAATTTAAAGTCATATGATAATACTTTTTTTCCTTACCTGTTTTCCTGCTTATCACCAAGTGGTTGCACATACATTTATGTCCATTTCTTAGCACTTACATGAATTAAAAGCTGATGAACAGTGCTGATCCTTGTTTAACAGTTTTCATTAGTCTTCCCCTCACTCAGCTGACAACATGGTTCAGTTTAAAAATGTGAACAGGACTCTGTGCTCAGTACTGAATGTACAGAGATGGTTCCATGCACCTGACTTCACACATCAGCAGCAACAAGTGCGCTGCAGCCCACATTCAGGCAGTTTGCAAATGTAGCAAACATATTTTAGTGAAGAGTCATCATTTATGACTGAGAGAAGGTCAGTTAATTGCATTATATCCTCTGTTCCAAATGACCTTTCACAGTTGAGGCAAAGCATTTCGAGGCAAAGCATTTGAAGGCTAGCTAGAGCATTCAAATACCTCAAAGTCTGCTTATTCAAGTAAGGGTTCTGCTAGAAAACTCAGAGCCACAACGTAGGAGGCAGGACTGTCAAGAACAGGGATGGAGGAAAGTGGCAGAGTAAGGCTATATGACAGCAGCTGACAGCTGCTGAATAGCTCCAGTCCTTCCTCCCCAGTGCTGACTTGCAGGGGCTTTCCTCACTGCACACGGCTGCTCTTCTCCTAAGGTCTCAGCAAGTCACTTAGGGCAGCTGAGGCTTTGGATCCAGACCTGCCACAGGATCTGTGATGTACTGGGCCTAGCAGGACTGAGAGGTACAGCTGGTGCCTGAAAGGCACATGCTTATAGTAGCTGAAAATTTTTTAGGATGCCGTCGTCTTTTATGTTGTCATGCAAAAAGACCTGCCTGTGAGAGGAAAGCAAGATCCATGGGGTTTGGTTTCCTCTGCTGACATTTTCTTCAGTCAACAAACTGATTTAAACCAAGTGTGGATCTGAGCTAAACAAGAGTCCCAACAGTCTGATTCTCATAAATGTTTAAGGACACTTTGTACCACTCTGTCAGCTTAAAAGGGCCTTGTAGACTTAGTAAACTATTTTTGCATTCACCGTATTGCTTCTGATATTACTTATATGGGGTAAAGCAGCATTCATATAAATAAGAGTCAAGGCCCAAACCACAGCCTTTATAAATTTCTACAGAGAGAAAGCAAAGGTACTTAACAATGATCTTATCCCACAAGATAATCCCACAGCTATGCAATTACCTTAACGCTTACTGTAAAAAATGCCACCATAGTTGTAGCAGTAATTAGTAAGCCACAGATGAAGTAAAGTACATTAACATGAAGAGTCATTAGTATGTATGTCTGATACAGATGTTGGCTTGAGTTTGGCTTCATCTTTAGTCAGCTTAAAGATTATGGGATTTTGCCTACATTAATTTTTAAGAAGCCACAAACAATGGTGAAGGGAGGGAGGTGAAAAAGGAGTGTAAATTTGGCACATAGTCTTTTCAGGTCTCCTTTACATTCCCAAAACAGAGTAAGAAGGACTTCAGGGAGTATTTACAAGAACTGACAATACTATCTTCCCTTCACTGCCTCTGAAGACCTTACAGTAACCCCACTGCTGCCCACTCTCCACCCCACTCAGACTGGTGCCTACTCTGACCTGCACCCTGGAACAGCCTGTTTAACCCATGGACCCTAAGCAGAAGCTGGGGACCATTGGTCTTTTGCAGACTGACGATGACTGCCATGAGTCTGTGAACAAATCCCAGAGCACAGACTGAAGAGACCAGAGAATCAGACTGGAGATCCAAATTCCAGTCATGCTCCCAGCCCAAATTAACCGTAGCGGCCACTGCACAGATGTAATAATTGAAGAATAGGCTGCATAAATATAAAGGTGTGTGATTTTTATATTTGCCATTTTAAAAGCCAGTGATAGTCACACAGTGTGGCAAATGCTGCATTTTATGAGTCATCAGCCCCCTTTATGAGATACATTGTGGATTGTATATCACTGTATTGCAAGGGAAAGTATTTCAATAAGATTAATTAGCTGATGTTTGCAAAACATTTTGAATCTGGGAAGCACCATATAAGTGTGAGCTATTATTATTGTTATTTATTATAAGGGAGATGCAAATCCTCTCTAAATGTTGACTAAAGCCTTGCAATTTTTATGGTCACAACTTTGTCAAAAAGATTTTTATCTTCCTAGCAGCAATGTGCTCCCAAAGATGTTGAGCCTTAAATCAACAGCTGTTATACCTCAAGCAAGTTATGAATTTTCCTTGATTTACAGCAGTTGGGCTTGGAGTTTTTTTCTTTTTAGAGATGGGGGGGGGGGGGGGGGGGAAAATTATGTGCTTTTGCAAACAAGTCACATAAGGCCAAGAGCTCCCCAGAGGAAAACCACATACACCCCTAGTGAGGCTGTTAAATCTATGTTCAGGCACTCAGCGAATGACCTGGTTTTCATCACACAGAGGAGGTAGTAATTCCCACCAAACACAACAAGAACTGCTCTGGGAGTACCTGCCTTAACAACATCACTTATTTGCTTGCCCAGGTCTGCCTGCCGGATCCTCTGTTTAGACAGTAGCTAGACTGGTTTTTACTTGATTTTGTCTGTTTGTAGCTACCTGTTTGTTTGCTTTAAATCACAGTCTCTCATACAGTGAGAGCTGTGCAAATACCAAAGGTGACTGACTTATTCAAGGGAGTCTCTGAAGGGGAAAAGGTGCTCCCTCACAGCTTCCCTAGAGCCCTGCTGATTATCCCACATGATAAGAATTCCTAAGGGAATCCATAAGGGGAGTTGTCAGCAGCATTTTTATACCTTCTTAACCTGGTGCAGACAGCAACACAAGTGCAAGCCGAAAACAGATAGATTACCTTGGGCTTGAATACAGACAGGATTAGGACTCTTCTTCTTTCAGATTCCCCTTCAGGTTGTCAGTATGAGAAGTATTGGAAACTGAGGCCACCTGTGCAAACAAAAGCTATTCTCTTCAACAGTGCTATTGAAAAAACACCTGGAAGGAGCAGAGGATGAAATTTGTGGTATTCATCTATTTAGATCACTTGGAGAAAAGTCCTGGGAAGCCCAGACTCTCCTGCAGCTGATGGGAATGTTGTGCATTTTCCATATGCATGCATGCAGCCTACCCTTGCAATTATGCACTTTGAGCAGGAAAGTTTGAAAACACTGGCTGTTTACAGGGGAAGTAAATGTGTGTCACATGTTCCTTTCTATCCCTGCTGGTCTGTATAACAAACATTTCTAGACGGCAGCTCACTTTAAGGACAGCAACAGAGAAGTCGTCTAGATTATTGCTGTAACAGGTTTGCTCACTGAAAGGACTGTATCTGTTCCAAATGCCAGACAATTCCACTATCTTATCAGTGAAATATCTATTTTCTCCTTTTAGGACAACCAATGTTGGCAATATGTGTACAGCTCTCCTTTCCTCTGCCTGCCTTCACAGCAGATGGGTCCACCAGGAGGTCCAGTTCCCACTAATAGAATCCTCTGCAGATGCATGGCCACCTCAGTCCTGACACAGATCTCCATGAATCCTAATAAGTCCCCGGCACACAACAGAGTGCAAATTATAGTTATCTACTTACATATCAGCAGGTTATTACAACAATTGTTTTGGACTTAACTGCCAATTTCTTCATATGGATGACTCAAACTCAGCAGACAGTGAAGTGCAGTTGTAGGGTAGGGCAGAAGAGGGAAACTTGCTGGTTTGAAACTCTGTGATGATGTGGAGCAACCAACCAGCCCCCATGGGAGAAAAGAAGGTAGTGATAAGAGATACACGAGTGTCATGTGGATACTACTTGCTTCTCCTCCAGTATGAATCCCACATCCATAGAGATATCCTCTACAGGTTCTTGAATTTGGGCCATAAATACGACTTCAAAGCACACATACAATAAATGTGGGCTTCAGAATTGTGTTTCCATATTTATTTTGTCTGTGTACTGTAGCACTGGCAGGACAGATTTTCTTTTTTTTTCAAAAAATTGGCATCTTTTAATTAAATTCTGCAGTAAATAATGATATTTGTGCTCCAGGACTGTCAAATATTTCATTTTAAAAAGCTAAAATAAATACTCAGATTAAATATATTGTAATTTTTTTCTTAGCTTCAGTTTGCATCCACAGTCATACCAAAAGACGTGAGTATTTCTCTCTGATGCATATTTGGCTGAGAGGGTAATATTTTGCTCTAAGTGTTTGCCACTAAACATTGTGACAAAGTTATGTTGATGTTGCATGATAACTTGATGTTTAAACTGAAATTTAAAAACTGCTTGTACATGCATATCTTTATGATTCACTAGACCGTGCTATGAAAGCCCCTGTATCTTGGTTAGTATTCTGTTGAATCCACAGCTACCTTAAATTTGTAGACATTGCTATCCTTGCACGAGAATCACCCATTCAATTGGGATGATTGGAGAACTATTTCTGGGCTTTACAGAGATTAACCAGACTTTACTTCCTGCTATTGAAAATGCTTCTGCGACATGTCGTGCATTGGCAATTGGGATAGCAGATTGATAGGCTCAAGAAACTGCCATGTCCCCTCAGATGTTCATTGAATTTTTACGAGTAGATGAGCCCCCAGAAAACTACTGGATCCTGCTATATTGGAGCAGTTGCTGTGAGTACCAGGGAAGAGTGTTAACCAAGCAGTCTGGATATTCAGCTGCGGGAGCTCCAAGGAAATGCAGCTACACCAGCACAATGTAAAGGACAGAGTGTGCAGTTCCCAACCTGCAAACCTGGCTGTGCTTGATAGGGGAAGATGCAGGGAAGAGCTGAACCACTGCTTCATTTCCTCTCCATTCTCTTTACCCCATTGAAGCTCATGCTAGTGTAAGGAATGGCAATGAGTTTAGTAGAATGAAAAACCTCACTTCGGAAGCTAAACTCATCTTACATCATCAGATAGCCTGTATTTAACAACACAGTCATGCAGTGCCTGGAAGAAAGGTTTGCTGTGCTGGATGGGCATGCATGGCTAATTTATCTGTGAAGACAGCCTGCCTTGCTGAATCCAGCCTTGTCAGAAGGGGCACCGAGTGAGTCCTTGTATCATCAGTGCACATCGTTCCTCTTTGCTCAGTGCACACTTCATACTTCTCACTTTAGACATTTAGATGGAAGAATACAAGCAAGCATTCATCCACTACAACATCTTATAACATTGTTTTTTAATTATCCTAAAAATACCCATACTGAACATAAACAGCAACTGCACATGATGAGTCATGTGGTCAAAATTTTTATTGGTATCTGCTGTGCCGCAGAGATCTTACACTGAAGGAACCAGCTCTTTCCTCAAAGAGCTTGTGTGACTATGTGCTGAAGCTCTGGCCCCAATTAGGATGACCCTTATATGGTCCTTCCTAACTAGTTGCTTCACAGACATGGGCCCCAACAGCTGGCTTAGACCACACAGATGTCACTTGCCTGTGCAGTCCCTCTCTGCACGGCTACCCCCCACCTCCAGAATCAGCACCAGTACCTGATTTGAGCACCCAGGAACCGAACAGAGAAGGGAGAGCAGAGAAGGGTCCTTGTGCTCTTCCTCTTTTTCTGGACCTTAGCAAGGGCCGGGAGCACATAGCATACAAGAACTGGCTGACAACTGGGTTTACACAACCTTAAGAAGAGAATGCTTCCAGAGAGATGAATCTTCTTGTTCTCTTCAGCTAACAGAAGTATATAGGAGAGGCAGAGTCAGAGTCTTACCAAAGACAAGAATGAGAGACAAGGGCACAAGTTGCAACACAGGATGTTCCAGTTCAAAGTTATGAGGAAAAAATTCACCCTGAGGGCAGTCAAATACTGGACCAGACTGACCAGAGAGGGTATAGCATCTTCATCAACAGAGATACTCAAGATTTGATTGGAAAATTTCCTGATCAATATGATTTCAGTGAACTTGCTTCGAGCCAGGGCTCAGGCCAGATGACCTCCAGAAGTCCTTTCCTCACTCTGCCATTTTGTAGTTCCAGAATTAGTAGTGACTTATCTGCAGCAAACAGGAGTTTCTTACTGCCTTTCTCTTGTTTCAATTCAGAAGTGAAACCAACCACCCTATTGCACTCTGACCTCCAAGGGCACTGAGGTAAGGGATGATGTCACACATGCTAGGGAGCTTTAATGCTTTCTAGAAATTTCGAGCCTCAGAGACAAATTCTTACCTGGGATTAATGTCTGATGAGGATGTGCCTCAGCAACCATCCCAAGCTCATGATGATAAAGATTTGCATGCATTTGTTCTATAACTATCTATCTATCAAAGGACTTATGTGGTAATTGAATGCGTTATGGCAAGTGGCTGATAGCAAATGAAGCAATCAAAAGCCACCGAATATTCTGCTAGGCAATAACAGAGAAGAGTTACCAGGGTCTTATGTGTCATTATCTTCCCCACTGATCCTTTGGGGGTCCTTTCTACCATTTCTATCTCCATAGCACAAACATTGTCCTCTTCTTGCTATTCATTTCGTTAGATACCAATGCACAGTCACAGCACTTGACTATAACAAAATTAGAAAAGCAACCTTGTTCCCGTGAATGTCGCAGCACTAGAACAGCCTCCTGCAAGAAGACTGACCTTACTTCCCATTCTTGTGATCTTAAAGCCAGCGAAGCAGACAGAGAAAAATCATTGTTTCTTCTCAGTGGCGTGCTGCTGGAACAAAAAAATCAAGCACTTGTCATCATAGGAAATGCACCTATCCGTAATTAAATAAATAGCAATTTACTCAATAAATTACATGGATTAGTGGGAAACCTCAAAACAAATGTAAGCGGTCCTGGTGTGGAAACAAAACTTCAGAAATCACATTGCCTTTGGCTAATTTGAGTCAATCAGCAACAATTGAAAAGCATATGCAAATTCCACTTAAACAAATCCATCCTTCTCCACTAAAATCTGTCGATCACGAGAACAATGAATGTTACTGGACGGATAAATTTTGAATGCTGAGTGCATTTTGTACTAATTGTAGTATTTTATTATGTCACCTACTGAAGGAAAACTGTCAGTGTTCTCAATAACTGTGTACACAATAAATGCCTGAGAGATTGTTGCCATGAGTATTATCTGTCAAGCAAATATCAGTGCTTCAATTATTGTTTTCTTTCAGCAAATATAGAATCAACCCACAAAGAGTGAGGGTGGAAGAGAGCTGGCAAGCACCGTAAATCTGCCAGGGTATGATTTAGCCAAATATTCAGATGGTGTGAATCAAAACAGCTCTATTTACTCCTTCAGAATTGATCCACTTTAGACCATCTGAAAATCTGGCCCATGGAAACCAACAGGTCTTAACCATCACACATGAGTGCAATGGTGTCTGCTGCAGTCTTAGTGTTTCATCCTCTCTCAGGCTTAGCCCAAATCTTCCTGCATCTGATACTTCCCAGACCATGCCAGAACTGAGAGGAAATCTGAGCATCCAGGAGGAAAAAAACAAACAAATGAACAAACAAAAAACCCACCACAAAAAACTTTTGTTTTTAAGATACATACTTAGTAACAGAAATCTAAAAAAAAATAAGTAATCAAGAAAAAAAACAAATGAGAAATCTGAAGGTGAATAAAATGATCTTGCTGTTTGGGGTTTTTTTTACTAAAAATATTGTCTCTTAATTTCCAAACCACATCTCTTAATTTTTGGGGCACAACAGCAATCATCCTGCTACTATGTTTTGATCAGTTTAAGATTTAAAGACAAAAAATAGTGAGGATTTCAAATTTTCTGCAAGAAGCCAACATGCACTGTGAAGCATTCTTCAGGATTTTTTACCTGACACTGTTCTGGTTTTCTTCTTTAGAAATTCTCTTGTCTAAGCAGCTAGGAGTGGTATTTCAGTTTTCAGGCACTTGGTGCTACTTATTGTTTGGGATTCTGGTTCAGAAATTGATTGCTGTCCATTTATGGAACAGATGGACCAAAAAACGAACTGCATTCAAGAAAAACACATGTCATTCTGAGTTCTGCAGATCTAAAGTACATCACCTATATAGATATATAACTTAATCCTCACTTGTGAGGACTGCAGTAGCTGGTAGCACTGATACGGCTTTAAATTGTACCCATTTTCAAAATCTTTCTGTCTCTCTTCTATGTGCAATATCTTCTCTCACAAAGTCTTCGATTTTGATCAATTTGTGTTTATGAAAAGAGAGATGACTCTTAGATTCAGGATCCCCTTTTTGCAGTAAATTCTTCTTTCTTTTGTGTACATAGAGTAGAATAAGCCAGTCTTAGCAGAGTGACTCCTACTGAAACACGTAGGAGTATATGTAAAGGGCTGAGAGGGCTTTATGAATCCCTGGTGAAAGTGTTACCCACACATTAGATAAATTTATGAGTTGGCTTTGAAATATTCTGTCTGAGTAATTATCTGTCTGTTAAAGAACCACTGTTGTCTATTTCAGTGGCTTTCTGCCATGTTATAATTAATGAAGTTTTGTGCTGATTAATTTTTTCTGTATTCATTAAAATGATACAATCAAGTCATTTGGGCCAAATTCTTAATAATGGTTTTTGATAGGGTATATAGTCTTTAATTTTCTTGCTGCTGAATAATTGCAGAGAAAAATCAAATAAGAGCTTGTTTACATAAAAAATTAGAACAGCTATTTCACTTTAAATTCATGTCCTTCTTTAATCCTAAATAACTCTCAAAATGTCCTACTTTAGATACTTCCTAAAACAATGGAGTTATGCCTGTGTAACTATGTTTATATCCAGGACCTAAATTAAATGCCTCCATTGGTTTTGCATCATATTGACGAACTGATATTAAAAGCGAGGGATTTTCTAGGCACATGCTCCCACTCACATGCAGGCCCATCCCCTCAACATTCCCCATGCCATTAACAGTCACCATTGGTCCTGCTCTAAGGCACTGTCTACATGTATGTATGTGTGAGGCACACAGAGCAACTCTGATCACCTCAAACTCTGGGTGTTCGCTTTATGTGGCTGACCACTGCTAGATATGGGGCTCCATGCTGGGACAACTGATGAATTTTTTCCTTGTCAAGTGGCTGTGGATTCTGTTTCTACAGCAGTTTTTTCACTGCACTTAACACCATACACAGCTTGATGAAAGACTCTGCTATCACATTTCAAGGTATTTCAAGGATTGACTGGAATACCTTTGCACATTCTTTCCCCCTTTAATGTATTTAAATTTCTGTCCTGAATGATTCAAAAGCAACCTCTCAATTCAACTGTATCCTTTCAATTGTTTCCCACTATATTTCCAATCCTGCCTGGAGTCAAGTTCGAATAATGGGCCAAGAGGAGACTTATGAAATTCAACGAGGACAAATGCAACCCCTTGCTGCAGGGAAGGAAGAAGCCCTTGCAACAAGGAAGCCTGCTGAGCAGCTCTGTAGAGGAGATCCTGGGAGTGCTAGTGGGCAGTGAGCTGAGCATGGGCCAGCAGTGAACCCTGGCAGCGTTGAAGGCCAACAGCACTCTGGGATGTGTCAGCAGGAGCGAGCACAGCCAGCAGATCAAAGAATGATTCTCTTCACTCTATTAGATCCCATCAATAGCGCAGCATCCAGTTTGGGGCTGTGCAGATGTCACTGATAAACTGGAGTGAATTCAGGCGAGACTCACCACAGTGGTCTGGGATGGAACATGTGCCCTGCAAGGACAGGTTGAGGGGCCAGGGCTTGTTTACCTGGAGAGGTGATAGGGTTGCAAGTAGTCACACAGAAGCCCCCAGCACCTACAAAGAGCTTATCAAGGACATGGAGACAGGCTTTTCTCAACAGTGTATGTATGAAGGCTGAGAGGCAATGACCACAAGGTTCAGAGGTTCAGACTGGACAGAAGAAATGTTTTCCCATGAGGAGAAGCAAGCAGTGGAGCCAGGTTTCCCAGAGAGGCTGTGCAGTCTCTGTGCCTGGAGATTTTGAAGCCCTCATTGTGAGTACAGCCTAGAGCAACCTGACCTGACCTTGTAGCTAACCCTCCTCTGAGCCTGGGGTCTCCTGAGGCCACCTGAGTCCCCTTCCAGCCTCTATTACTCCATAATCCTATATGTGTCAGAGAGGAATTAAACTATGCAATATATTCCTTTTGCAATTGGGGCAATGTGAAAAGTCACTGGTGTCCTTTTGCCCCACAAGACATGTATTGTTGTTTCAAATCTTCCTTTTTTTAGTTCTGAAAGTTATGAAACATGAGGCCAAGGTGAAATAATGCTTTGCTAAATGTAGAATCATTTACAGCAGCATTCAATTGGATAGTTTAAGAGGAGAAAAAGTCCTAGTATTAGGTTATGCTAAACATAAAGAGCCAAACAAAGTCTGGATGTAACTCTTTAGGATTCTGATTAAATTACTTGAGATCTGAATGGAACACAAAACCACATTTGATTTTCTTCCACCACATACATAGTGTACTTGCTGGCTTAGAAAAAGGATTAGAAATTAAAGGACATATAGAGAATTGTGCCAGAGCAAGAGATTGACTGTGGGGGAACCTCACAGAATCTCATAGGTGCTCACACTTAGTGATCTACCTATGACTAAATCTCTCCTCCAAACATGTAGAACAGAGAGGATATTGAATTAAATAAATAAAAATGTCTTATCTGTCTGCCCTGTATATTTAGACCATGAATTTCAGATACAGAACTTAGCACAACAGAGTCGGTGCTTGTTGATTAGTTTTCTGAAGGACTATCACCAGGCATCCTGAAGAGTTACACCAGGCAAAAGTTAATTGTTTGGTATTGGTATCATTATCTTTCTGCAACACTGCTACTAATTATAATCAGCTGACCTTTAGCTATCTCTTACCAGAATCTCACAAGAATCCTGAATCTCAACACTATGAGCTATTGAGAAGATATGGAATCATAGAATCATAGAATGGTAGGGTTGGAAGGGACCTTTAGAGATCATCCAGTCCAGCTTCATCCCATTACCCCTTGTCCTGTTCCTAGATACCATTAAAAAAAGGGATGGCTCAATCTCCTGACACTCACCATTTAGATATTTGTAAATATTAATGAGATCCCCCCTCAGTCTCCTCTTCTCCAGACTAAACAGCCCCGGTTCCCGCAACCTTTCCTCATATGAAACATGTTCCAGTCCCATCATCTTGGTGGCCCTGCACTGGACTCCCTCCAGAAGTTCTCTGTCCCTCTTGAGCTGAGGAGCCCAGAACTGGACACAGGACTCCAGACGAGGCGTCACCAGGGTCATAGTGTAAATTCATCTCATTAGTCTTCCAGCAAAATAACCATTCACTGTAAGCTATTGTAAGCAGAGATCCTTACCTGTTAGCTAATATTAGCATTCTCATTACTTAGCAAAAATATTAAACAGAAAAGTACCTTAGCCTGATGTGAGAAAAAACAGTATGTTACAAAAACCAATCTTCTCAGGTTCTGGATATGTCAAAAATAGTTAACTGCTCAGCAGTCCTAGCCCTTGTTGCTAATGGGATGATTCTAAAACCTCTTTGTCAATTAATTAACTTATCCCTGCTTCTCAAATTAAGAAATCAAATAAAGATAAACATGCAATTTTCTTTCTTTCCATGCTTCAATTCCCAAAAGTGCTGCAAGTCCGTTTTCTACGAACAGACTGAAATGACTCAAATGATGCAAAAAGTACAGTAAATACAGCCAGAAAAAAAAACTTTACAATATCATTCTCTACTTGTTTAAAAGAACAAAAAGGAAGCGTTGAAGTGCACAAGATCAGGTGAATACTACTCTGTCCCTGAAAAATGTGACTGTAAAATTCCCACTGAAGCTATTTCTGCACAGAAAAGGAGCCAAGTACAGAGGGGACCATCCAGCACCCACTTAACAAAACGTCAAACAGTGCTACCTCCTACCATTTGTTTCTAACATAAAAATAAAAAGCCACCTGCTATCCTTCTCTTCCAAATCCTTATCATCTTGAGCCCTTCTCACCCAGAAAGGTCTTAAGCCCACATTTGCTGTAAGAGTCCAAACCAACAGTTTTGAGGGATGCTTGACAAAAATAGTGAAACCAAGCCACTCTCATCTAAAAAGGAGGAGAATAATTGTAACTATTGGTCGATGTTCTGCTGCTCTTCCCATGCAAGTGTGTCTTGGAGCCATTGGGAAGAGCAGCAGGTCATGGCAGTTGCAGGGGTCTTGGTGATGGCATGGCCCTAACAGGGCTGTAGCCCTGTGCTCAGGACCCTCAGCACAAAGCCATTGGTTTGACTCCTGCTCCCAGGACTGTTTCTTTTTTACACAAATCTCTCTCATTCATTCCAAATTTCAAGGAAAGACAAAGCCATCAGCCACATTCTTTGATTAAATCATTGTGAGGGACTAAAAAAGAGAGACAAATTTAGGCTAAGAATGGTGGTGCCTTTCCATCACCGAGTTCAACACTGGAACTGCAGACTGGAGATTTGAACAGATCTGTCTTGAGTAACTCTGAACTGATTCCTGTGTGCAACTTTGCTTGGTTTTTACTTCGGAGGGAGTACTCTTTGGTTACCCTTCTGGGGCACAGTACAAGGGAGATTTAAGCATTTCACTTCAGCAGCTGGGATACAGAGTATCAAAAAGTTGCAGCGTGGCACCTGACCCTTTACCAGTCACATACACTACTGGCAAGTAACTTAGATCCTCCTGGTTAATTTTGCACCTAAACCACAAGGATGGCAATTTGGCACAGGGGAGTTCAGATGCTGTGGGGTTTTTTTTTTTAAAAAAAAGAAATTCTGAGCAGCCAGAAATGAAAATTATGGAAAGGAAAAAGACTTATGCAAGAATAGTATTTGCTTATGAATTAATAGATAACCAAATAGGATATCTTTAAATGTGAAAATCCAGCTGTAGAAAATAAATGCTCAATCTACCAAATTTTTATAAGGAGTTGATGGGTGTCATAGAATTTTTCTCTTCAGGGAGCTCATTTGTCATTTCTTCTGTACAGCGGAAACCTCCATCAACCTGTGGGTTTTTCTTGAGATACCTCCTTATCTCAGGGAGATCCCGTGTTGCTATTTAAGCCATCTTCTTGCCTAACATGCAGAGGATGAAACTCCTCTATTTTTCAGTGTAAGATAAAGATGTAACTTATTCGCATCATGAGTCACTATGTGGAACAGAAATTATTTCAGATTCCTTAGAAATTTGTTAAGCCTAAGCCTATCAGCCCAGCAAGGTATTTGGACATCCTAGCTTAAAGCATATGAGCTACCCTAGGATTTCGTGTGATTTAGGTAACTTGAGTTCACTTGCTGAATCAGTCTGGCATAAAACACTAATCCGTCTCTTGCCTCCCTCTGACATGTATTACCGTGGACAGTAGGTACTTCGTTTCAGAACTGGGCACAGAATTGCAGCAGTAGTTGTGGTTTTCAAAGAAATAGCATTAAAAATGATGCTCAGGAATGCTTTTGCCTGTTGTTGCATTTAAAAAGGTGACATGCAGTTATATGATTACTACCTAGTGTAAAATTGTACATGCATTGCATGTTTGTAGAAGAGATCATGTTCTCTAGGTATCCAATTATGAGTCACATCAAAAGACCTGCTACCCAGTGTGTACTGATCCCCTCAAGTTATCCATTAAGACAGCTTCAATTAATGGCTGAAGCAACTCCTAAGGCCCCACAGTTTTGAGAGGTCCCTTAGACTACGGCCTTGATGCTGTCTTTCTTTTAGGTTTTTCTTTGGTAGCAGTTGTGCACCAAGACTTCACTGTACTGATACTCACTGAAAGATGCTGTGATGATGCACACAGATTGGGTATCCCAGCAGCTTGCCTGTGGTTTCTGCAGACACAGCATGACTGGGAAACTAGGCTAACATCTAACATCTGGTTGATAATAAACTAACCATGAGCCAGCAATGTGCCCTCATGGCCAAGAAGGCCAATGGCATCCTGGGATGCATCAAGAAGAGTGTGGCCAGCAAATCGAGGGAGGTTCTCCTCCCCCTTTAGTCTGCCCTGGTGAGGCCTCATCTGGAGTCCTGTGTCCAGTGCTGGGCTCCCCAGCTCAAGAGGGACAGGGAACTTCTGGAGAGAGTCCAGTGCAGGGCTACCAAGATGATCAGGGCACTGGAGCATCTCTCTTATGAGGAAAAGCTGTGGGAACTGGGGCTGTTCAGTCTGCAGAAGAGGACACTGAGGATATTCTTTATGACATTAACAATTAGATCTGCTTGTATCCACATATACTCACTTACCAGCCCATGGGTGTTACCATGTTGTTAGAAATATGAAAGACAAGAAAACTAATATTCTCTATATGTGATGTGTTTATATTATGTTTATCACAATATCATCATAATAGTTGAAATAATACTGAGGAAAATGAGGAAGAATCATACCATACCTGCTCAATCTTTGTTTGTGCATTAAAGTATAAAGTATAAGAACAATGTCCCTGAAAAGGCAAACTGCCACTGGCAGGTACCTCACTGTGCATTAGAGGTAGCAACCTCCTGTCCTTATGAAAGACCTGTTACACTGTGACAATAGAATCTGGCCCAAAACTTGACTGTGTTCTGTCTCCTGGGATATTCAATTGTTTTGACACCTCTGCTGCCCTCCTTCCCTGTAGCGTCACACCATGTCTCCACAAGGCCAGAAGGAAGTACCTTTACCATATAACCAAAACACCAAGACTGGTTGTCAGGTGCTAGCTGCATGCTACACTCCATGGCCAAGGTTTCTTTGTGTCCACTCATCTGGCTGGAAACACAACACTTATGCAAGAAGAATACATATATGGGTGAGGTTCAGGGACCTTTCTGTCACATGGGGAGATGACCACCAATCTGCCCACATGGTGGAAACACATCCTGACCTGTGATGACAAGGGCCTGGCGTATTGCCCCAGAAAACCTTATCCAACCTGTTCCAATTCAAAGATCCATGATAGTGATGACAGTGATGCATATCCTGCTCGACTTGATATTTTTGTATTTGATGGTTGTGGAATGTCTTTCTCTGGAGGTTTTCAAAGCTCAACTGGACGCATTCCTTCGCAACCTGATCTAGGTGAACCTGCTTTAGCATGAGGGTTAGATTAGATGATCTCTTGAGATCCCTTCCAACCACTACCATTCTGTGATTCTGTGACTGTGACTTTTTTATTCTGCTGTCAGCTGCTTCTAAGCCAATATTTACCTTATTGTATGTTCATTGGTTTGATCTTGCACTCAATAGCATATTCTTACCCCAAAATCCTTGTTTAACCATACAGGAATCCCTGACATGCTCAGTTCCTTGGCAGAATGAGATCAGGTTATTCATAGAATTACACGACCAAGCCCTACACAAATAGATGTCAAAGTGTGCTGGTTTTGTCTGAGACAGAGTTAATTTCCTTCATAGTAGCTGGTATGGGGATGCACAAGAAGCTGGGAGGAGACACAGACAGGACAGTTGACCCCAGCTGACCAAAGGAATATCCCAGATCATGTAGCATCATGCACAGCATATAAAGCTGGGGGAAGAAGGAGGAAGGGGGGAATGTTTGGAGTGATAGCTTTTGTCTCCCCTAGTGACAGTTACATGTGATGGTGCCCTGCTGTCCTGGAGACAGCTGAACACCTGCCCGCTCATGGGAAGAGGGGAATCATAGAATCATAGAATGGTAGGGGTTGGAAGGGATCTTTAGAGACCATCTAGAATGAATTTCTTGTTTTGCTTTGCTTCAGTGCATGGTTTTTGCTTTTATTATGAAACTGTCATTATCTCCCTCCACGAGTTTTCTCACTTTTACCTTCCAGTTCTCTCCCCCATCCCACCAGGGAGAGTGTGAGTGAGCAGCTGTGTGGGACTGAGTTGCTATTTGGGGTTAAATGACAATGCTAAGTCACCCTTCCCATCCCTCCTTCTCCTTCAACTTCTCCACAGAAAGGAGGTCACGTATTTGCACCGTAAGTGGATGGGCACCTCTTCTCTTCAATAGACATAGCACTTAGGCAGAATTTGACACAGAACAAATGCTTCACACCATTCCCTTAACAAGTGCAGACCACTTAATGGGAGAGTTTAAAGGATCAAGTAACTGAAGCGAATTTATTAAAGCAAAGGCACAGAAATTCCAATTAATGATGGTTGGCATCACACAAATTGCTCCTTTTCTGAAATACATGCTAAAAAGTGTCTTCCAATGAATTATTTGACAGTTTCATTTATACATTTCTATAATTATAGCCCCCAGACTTATCTCTCAACCTTCATTATTTCCATTCACACAACAACAAAAAAAGAAAAGAAAAAAAGGTTGTAGAGCTTTTATTTTCTGCAGAGGAATAGAGTTTATATCTCAGTTTATTTTGACAGAATAAGAATCACGGTGAGCCTAGTAAACAGAAGAAAAGAGTCTCAGTTTTTGTCCATATAAGGCAAGGAGTTTTACACTTGCTAAAAAGTGACAATTATACACCACATGAATATATTGACTCTGGATTCACTATGTACATCTTCCTTGTCAGATACAAGTGCCTGCTCTTTGTGCACATGAAAATCTTAAAATATTCACTTACAGCACAAGAAAATAATCTTGCTTCCAAAGCAGGTGGGCCACGGTAGCCTAGAATAATCTGCAAAGCAGAATATGCTCCAGTATTAAGTCTTCTGTTATGTGCACAGTTTACAATATGTACTAAGTGCATAAATATTTATTATAGTTTTATAATTGTGCTTTTACAGTGTGGTTCACTGACATGGGGCTTAGAAGCTTTCTCCGTTTCTCAGTTTTGCATTTAATAAAATGTACACGGAAGAACAATCCTCAGATCGAATAGTGCCAAACGAACTGAGATGTACAGACACTTATGTCAGGCTCTCTGTGCACTACATAAAATTGCCAAAGCGTATTTACAAGACAGAAAGAGAGCATCTCAAAGGACCCACTCTCTCATGTCTTCTAACAGCAGTGCAGATTTGTTGCAAGTTGAAACCTTCTCGCTTGATACTTCCTCAAGAACTGTAAATATAAGCAAACAAGTTTAGTAATGACAAATGTTGCCTTCCAAGTTCCAGTCATATCTGTTTTTAGTTACAGCAACTTCAACCCAAAAAACCCAAAGCTTACAAAGCATTGGAGCTATTTAGACACTTAACATTTTTAAGACATTGAAATACAGACCTGGTGTAAAGCCAGTCACTTGAATTGTGGAGATGCCTATTCCAAGTATATCTTTTGTAGTGATCATTGCTGACTTGTCATCAAGATCTATTGGCCTTCTCCAGTTCCTTCACTGATGAAAAATAATTTTATTTTTCAGTATTTATCCTGATTCTTTTAAAAGTTTCCTGCTTTTGTTTGCAGTATTATTTCATAAGATCTCCTAAATAAACCAGGACCACAATGCCAATTTTACCTCCTTTATCATCCTTTCAGATGGAGTACATGCTTCCAGACCCAGTTAAATTCCCAAGTTACTTGTGGCACACAAAACTATAAGTTCTTAATGAATCTCTTCGCCAGCAAGTGAAAGGACTTTAATGCAATCCGCTCTGATATGTATTCAGAGAATAATGACTGTGTGCGCGCTCTCAGCTCAGAACTGGTGTGAAAAGGGAGCCTGAGGCGCATTAAGCAGTTTCCAATCTTTATATCTGAGTCCAACAGCTCATGATTAATGACCAGTTGCAAAAAGGCCCCTGCTTTGCACCTGCAAAGTGACAGTGTGTAGGGAGGTGTCCACATGTCTGGCTTCCACTGCAGTAGCAGGAATGTCTGCCGTCACATGTAAGTTATAAATAGCAAAACAGTTAAGTCCCCAAAATACTCAGTGAACAACAAAAAGGATGAGGAGACGCAAGCAGACACTGTAGCAGAAGATTGATATAGATTAAGACTCCTGGAACGTGGAGGCCATGTGGATGTTTAAAAATGAGAGGCTTACATTTGCTGTAAGGCAAACCTGTGCATGGAAATTGCTGTTTGCCAAATACAGAGAATATCTTCAGCCTCTGCCTTGATTTTCTTTTAAATTAATAGAATATATTAAGAAAAAAAAAGACAAATAAGTAAAATAAGTCTTAGGGGCAAAATAAGTCTTAGGGGCAAAATAAGTCTTAGGGGCAAAATACATACGCTGCATCCAGAATGCTCTTAAAAATTGAAAATACATAAACCCAAAATCTTAGCAAAGTACAGCAAAAAATCTCTCAACCTAATTTGCAAAATTTGTCAACCATGTTGTCTCTTGCCATGCAAATACGTTTACTCCTCCTCAGAGGGGTCCCATGTCAGTGAAGGAGATAGATATCCTCTCCGTCAAGCTAGCTACATTCTCGACAACAGTGTATCAATGAGAACAACTTCTTCAACCTTCTTCAAACATTTTTATATACAGATTTATATTTAGACACTCTGTAGACAAATAAATGATTCCTCTGCAGAGTGGTGCTGTGATACTGCAGGAGATAGTACCTGCTTTTGTTCTGCAGACCAAAACCCACTGATTTCAGTGCAGGATCTGGACAAGAAGTAGCAAACAATTTGAAACACTTAACAGTTACTTATTCATTAAACAAATTTCATCAGAGATGTTTTCCTTACCCAGAAAAATCTCCAAGTATTTCTGAAGGGAAAATGGAGACACTCAGGATATTGTAAGGTCTGTTGGGCCAGAAAGAAGATCCAAGATGTCATGTGACAGTGGAACCATGCAATAAGGCCACTGCGGGAGGCAGTTCTTTTCCCGAGTTTCACAAGGTCCCACACTTTTCCTTTCACCTTGTCTTTGCATGATATACAAACTACTTCTCCCTCTCTGTACACACAGGTGAAGAATAGCAAGTGGGACAAATAATATGTCAAAGTCAGAATATCATCAAAAAGGTAGGCTCTGATTTTTCTTTTCCTTTAGAAATTCATAAAACCAGACAATGACTCTGACTCTCCAGGAGACTATTAAATGAGACTATAACCATTAGTACAGCTTAAATAGACTCCAAATAAGTTCAGGGTAAACAAAACATGCAGGGTTTAACCCAAAGACAGAACACAGGCAGCAGGCATTCAGGTACCATCAGACAACAAAGAAAGAGAGCTCAGCTACAATGCTCCAAAGGAAGCACAGCTCCTACAGTGCCTTAGTTCTCTGAGTAGACAGTGGTGCACAGCAGAAGGATCTCCTTCTTTCTAGCTATAGATGACAATACTTACATCAGTTTGCTATATTAATTTCCTGCAGGTCCACCTGGATTTTATCAGGTTGCATAGTTTCCCAAAAAGCATTTTTTACTTCATCTGTTTTACTAACGTTATGATTTGCAGCAAGTGGCATTGTTCTGATCTTGGGATTTCTTTTCATGCTTGCTCAAATAGAGATTCGGTTCCACAGCTGAATAAACATAGGAGTGCAGCTTGTGGTCTGGTGATTGTATAGTCACAAAACTATTTTTAAAGAAGAAAAGAAATCACTGAAATCATCTTTTCCCTTTGGAGACAGTTATTCTTTCAGCTCTGCTCAACTTAGCAAAGAAAGCTTTTGCATTTAACACAAATAAAGTATATGGAAACAGCATGAGCTGCCCATGCTATGTTTTTCACCGATGTGCTTACAAGAGGGCATTTTCATCCCTACCTTATTCCCTTAGAGTTCTTTAGCAGTCTTGTTCAAGCCTAGCACCAACTTTACTTCAGTAATACTTACTACATTGGGAAGTAAATGAGAGTCCCACTCAGGGGTAGAAAATTGATGTGCAATACCATCTGACATGTTTATAGCAGCATTTAATTATTTAATCAATTTAATAACAGAATCTTTAAGCCAGCATAAAAAAAAAAATCACTGGGCATAACCAATTCAGTCTATAAATCAGACATTTTGCTCTTCCATTTTCATTCTTCAGTTACGTTCCGCGAACTAATCGGCAACACTTGATGGGAATATAGGATGTAGACAGACTGTAACAGGTGGAGCAATCAGATTCTTCACAAGAAAATTAATTTGTACAGCCACTATTACTCTCTCATACATGCACATACAGATTTGCACACAGTCAAGCAAACAGCTCTGACTATGGCTAATTGTGATTACAGTCAAATATCATAAACCACATTTCACTATATTCAAGGGAATGATAGCTATGATTATTCTTTTCTCTTTTTGTTTTCTTTGACACTATCTTTGTAATCTTGAGATGTGTTCTTCTTGTTTTTCTTCTTGATTTGTGAACAAAATACTTGTCTGGTATCCAAGTATTCACACTAGGTTAATCTGAACTTCATTAAAACAACTCTGTTAA
The DNA here is from genome assembly GCF_028858725.1 of Colius striatus. Classification (NCBI taxonomy): domain Eukaryota; kingdom Metazoa; phylum Chordata; class Aves; order Coliiformes; family Coliidae; genus Colius; species Colius striatus. The sequence goes on from NC_084759.1 coordinate 168,751,538, forward strand.
TTTCTGAATTGAATAGAAAGTATGTCAAAATGCCTAACAATGGTTCTCATGAGACACAATGAGACACTTCAGTGCAGAAAGTAATAATGAACTGTTTACAAGAATATTCCATCAAGACTAAATTTCTCCCATGATGTATCCTCATTTCAACCAGCTAAAATATTTACTTTCAGAAAAGCAAACAGTTCTGGCTCTGGGAAACTCTGTTAGGCATTAAAGATTACCTCTCTGTGTGGAGCGTTGTCTTTCTGAAGCCTCTGGGTTCTTCTTTGCACTCATCGTCCATGTGCTGCTTGACCCCTCCAGCAGGAGTCTATGGACTGGACCTACTCCAGCAGACACTGGAGACACTGGTCTGTACTCATGGTTTGGGAGGGGTCAGGCAGCTTGGAAGACGGTCTCTCCCAAGACAAACTGTAATTGAAACTCTTTTTCATAGAGCTGCTAAAATCAGCATACAAAAGACAGTATTACACATAAGGTATCCTGTGCTGTGCTTGCTGCTCGCAAGGACCCACACTTCCTAATGAGTTGAACTGGGAACTGAAGGATTGTCTGGATTACTTGAATTTTAGGTATGACTTCAGGAGCAGAGTGTTCAGTTAAAGCACTGTGAGTTCCTGCTGTGGCCTGGCTTCTCAGAAGTTCAGCACGAGGAGATGCCAAACAGTTGTTTAGCATGGAATTAGACAGGAATACTGAAATCTCTATTCTGAATAAAAACTAGATTTGTCCTTTGCACAGCATCACTATGATGGAGCAGGGCTGCAGCAGAATTCTTGGCATCCTCAGAGGAAAGAACAAGGTGAATGACTGCAGCCCAGATGAAAGGACTGGAAGCCATTTGTGGCATCCAACTCCCACCCTTTCCTGTGCCCCTGCATCTCTTCTCAGCTCATCCACACTGCACACCTCCCATCCATGCAGGGACTTTCTGACAGGAGAGCTTGATAGGATTTTCAGACACCCAGAGGGAAAAAATATTTCCCATCCTGCATTTGAGTAATGTCTGGTCCCCTGCATCACCCAAACAAGTCTTGTCTTCAATTTATCATCACCGTACAAGAAAGAAGGAAGCATTTACCTTACAATCGGATGACTGGAGAACAAAAAGCCACATCAGTCATCAGTTTTGTATTTTGTATTCCAGCATGGTTTGAATCACAAGATGTTCAATTACCCAGACACTCTGGAGCTCCCTTTATCGGGGTTCATCTTTCACTCTTCCTAGCAGCCATTAAGAAAAAGAAAATAAGGGGATACTCCAATATTCTGAGGGTAGAAAAAGAAGAAAAAGGAAAGAAACTGAAGGAGACCAGCATTCCTCTGATGCAAGAGGAGGAGCAGGAAATCATTCTCAATGGAGCTGGGGAAAAGCCTAGCCACCTTGCCACAGGTATGTGTCCATCTGAGTTCCCAGGAGAGTGGGTATGTGCCACCAAGCAAGTTGTGTAAAGAGGTGCATTTTCCACTCAGTCCTGAAAACTGTGCTAGTAAGCAGTGATTGCTCACACTCAGCCAGAAATTTGTTATTGCTGTAGCTCAGCAAGATACTCTGTCTTCCCCTCTCATGAGCCTCTCATTTTGGCTGACATTACTGACATTTACAAAGCAGTCAGAGCTACAGAGAGAGTCTGGCTGATAGTCAGCTCCAGTTCCAAGAAATACCTGCACTGCTGAGCACTATCTCCCAGAGGGCACTTCCAGCAGGGCCTTCTCAGCATCAAACAAGGCTCTCCCATCATTTGGTGGTCAATAGCTCACTGTCCTCCAAAACATAAAGCAAAGTCCATATATCTGCTGCCAGGGAGAAAAAAAAGAGACAGAATTCTCTGTTAAAACAATCCAGATCACATCCATCCTCATGGCTATGTTATAACACATGCAGGTTATTTGTTAAGAAGTAATCAGCTTTTATAACCACATTTATATCAAGTGTTGAAGCACCTACAGCAGACAATCGAGGCTGCCTGTTTTCAATTGATGAGTGTGCAAATGCAAAGGAAAACATTTGGAACTTGAATTTGCAGCAGCTGCAATAAAGGCCTTTTGTTTTCACTTTCAACAAAGCTCAAAAGGAGATGCAGCACAGCCAAGCTAACTTGCTAAAATAACTTTTGCACTTTATTAATAGCAAACAGAATGGCTGCAAGTGATAAATCATCCAGAGCCAGGAATGCAGAGTGAAGTATGACATGGTGTCTCTGCTTCACATCATTAAGTTTTTGTCACAGCTTTGGGGGTTACAGACAGAGCATCAGTCTTAGCTTTAAAATAGGAAATACATCTCATCCTTCACATTGTTTCAGTTTAGCCTTTATATTTAATTGTAGATTACCCTTCTTATGCAGAGAGCTTATTACAGTTTTCATTTTCTCTTGTTTACATTTTCATATCAATTTTTTCCCACCAATCTGCAATTTAGAGGCTGCTCAATGACACTAATGTTAATGGCATATATTACACTTCTGTTCCACAACAGTGCATGTTTTTTAAAAACATGAAGTGCCCATTTTGCAGATGCTCTGACAGTTTCATACCCTTATCACTGCCTCCACTGTGCAGTTATACAGAACCTTGACTTACCCAAAAGTGACGTCAAGAGATAAAACATATCTAAATTAATTCCATCCAAGGTCTTCTCTCACAATCCCACTGCTCAGACAGAGGGTGGTTATCCACAGTCCTGTTGATGCAAACAAACAGCATCCAAAGAGCTAATCAAACATAGAAGAGCAGATGTCAACAAGAGGAATTGCTCCCCAGTTTATCACTGCAGAACTGTCCAGTGTCAGGATGTCACTGGAGATCATGGAGTAATCATGAAGGGGATAAGATCCAGGCAGTACATATGTTACCACAGCTTAATATTCAAGTGAGGCTGGGTGGGGAGGGTTTCAGTGTTTTCAAGAATAAGAAGATTCAAGCCTTCCTTACTCAACCTGAGTTGAGTGTTTTTCCTAAACAAGCCTGTGAAACACACAGTTGGCAATCCCACTGCACTTTGTACACCAGAGTAAGGCTTTTGTCAGGCACTCAAAAAGCTTTCTGAGAATTTGTAGAAGTCATTTCAGAAAAGATCTTCATTTCATGGGACTTTTTTAACCTCTGTATGAGGCCAATACAAAGGGTCTACCCAGTGCTTGCTACAGACAATACAGAGGACAAATGTGTGCTCTGTCATGCTAGCACTAATGGGAGCTGTTGCTGTTCTCACAGCTGAGCAGCAAGATTGGGTATGCTCACACTGAGAAAGGTTTCAGAACCTGGATGTTCAGTTTTATTGCTCTTTCCCAGCAGCAGTGGTTGTAACTGTTGGTCAAGCTTTTTGTTGCTTCATAGAAACTTGAGCATCCACACACGTGTGTGTAAAAGGGAGCGTGAGGAAGATGTTAGTGGCTGTTGTTAGGGGAGGAGTGTGTCAGTATTTTCATGTAACTGGTTTTTTATTAAAAATTTAAACTCCTAAACATTTAAATATTTTGTATTCAAAAATGTAAAGTAAAAAATCCATTCTTCTGCTTATGTCTTCCATAATGTCCTTTTTTTTCCCCTCATCTTTTAAATATAGACTACATGGATCCCTCCTCTTTCCTTCTGGTGCTCATCAGAATATGTGGGTCCACAAAGGTCAGATTCATCCCTTGGCAGAGATCAGATACAGTTTTCCTACTGACAAATCTGGGAAATAGTTTGCCTCATGTCACTTGTACCTGTCACTACTAATAGGGGGTACTAATAATAGCTACTTACTCTCTGAATTTTTCTTTCTTCCCTCCTGTAAGTGAAACTATGTCAATGGTTCAGACTGTGATGTATATCTATAAGTATGGGGAAAGAGATGCAGCATGCATCGACAGACCAAATGATCTCAATCTCACCTCTCATGAATGAAAATACAAGTTCCCAGTTGTGTTAGCACTGACCAGGTCGAGCAGGGGAAATGCTGTTTACTGGTTTACTGGTTCAGCTGCAGATTTTTCAAGATGTTGTTCAAAGTATGAACAGCTGCTTACGTACATTCACAGAGGGCTTGACTCTTTCTCAGTTTTCCTAGCTACCTGCAGCTGGGGAGCACCAAACTACTCATTTTCTGTAACTTTGCACAAATCTGCCCTGATTCATTCTGGTTGTTTCACCCTTTCATTTATTTTTTAATTAGTTTTGAGCTTGGTGAGGCCCATTAGAGGCAATAATTAAGACAGTCTTTCTTTAAGGTTACTCCAGATGCAGGTAACTGGCAGGATTTTAGTTCTTTTAAAATGCAATCCAATTCCTTGTACTACTACAGTTGAAAAAATGTTTACTGACCCATACTTTTCCAACCTTCCATGTTTTTGTCATAAAACTAGCAAAGGCAGAGAGAAGAAAGTGATATAGTCTGGCCCACCCAGTACAGCAAGACATAAACACTTGATTGTGTCCTACTGACAGGGCTATTTTAGGCTTTAATTATATGTGCTGTCCTTGCTCATTAGCCATATACTACTGAAGTGCAGCAAAAGTAAGTGATTCATTGCTGACACATGGCATTTCATGAGCAGTCATTAATTAGCAAAGCAGCACTTGGATATAAATTGGTGAAGAGCATCAGTATATGGAACTTTAATCAGGATCTCCCTTGACCTCCTTTTCTCATGCACCTCCATGGCACTCAGAGGCTAAGTTCCCCTGGCAGCTCAGCACTTACCCGCAGCAGCAGAGCACCTTCCATCAGCATCACCAGAGGTGTAAACCACCACAGCTGTGCTGATTTCCAACAGTCAGGCTCAAAAACTTGGAGGGGTGGGGAAAGACCACCCAAGCAGGAAACAGAGTGTTTTCTTCTGGAAATCAAGACAAGGAAATTTGCTCCTAGTCTGACACCTTGCAATAGGTGTTTGCATCAGTGAAGTTTGCGGGCTAGGGGGGAAGAGGTGCAGTGGGTTATAGCCTGCTGCACACAGACTTTTGCTCCCCTCAAACCCATCTGAAGACTGGAAAATGTTTACATTCCACAGCACTTTGTGTATTTGTAATTTTGATATAAAGTGCCTTGAGTTCAATGGGCAAGAACAAGTAAAAGTCTTCATAATCTGCTACTCTATGTTCTTTACAAGACATCTAACAGTGCTTTAAAATAATAATTAAAAAACAAAAAAGAGATGGAAGCAGAAAAAGGAGAACATGAGACAAGGGCTTTCCATGCCATGGCACGTAACTTTTTTTCTTTGCTAACACAAATGGACCTCCGTTTGATAAATTTCACTGCCATGAGAATCGATGGAATTAATGATTTGTCAATTCTGCCACAAGGCTAGGACAAATCTCTATTTTATTTTCCAGTCCAAATAAATGGAAAATCAAACTTTTACAACAACAGAGCTTTGTGGTCCCCTCCCAGTTAGTAAATGAGGCATTTATCCACATAAAAGATTATAAACCTGGAGTATGTCATTTACCTGAAAGCATTACTCTTTAAAGGGTTTCAGAGCACTTTGTAAGTTTGTGCAGTGATTTCTGTGTATTGCTGTAGTGCAACTACCCTTTTTAGGAGCTGTATTTACAAGAAACGCCTGAAACTTGCACTGGTTTCAGCATAGGCTGATTATGTATTCAGGATGTATTTGAAGATAGCTAAGGCTGATGGCTATTAAACCAGAAGAGTATAAAAATCAAATTCTCTTTCAAAAGTTACTATTATTTTTCTCAGCTGGAACATCAATTTAACATTTTAAGGGAACTGCTTTCTCTTTAAAGTGATGCTGTGAAGGGAAATTTCCACTGGTAGGTGACTCAGAGCAATTTATTCATCTTGTCGTAGCTATGCTAAGTTCTATCTCAGATAAAGAGTTATTAGATAGCAGATCTAGGCGACCCCCTTCCTAGAATGATCCTACACTCTCTGCAGGAACACATCTGGAAAACTCTACCGACTTTACTTGTGAAGATATTTTAGAGACAACTTCTCACACAGAAAAATCTCAGGGAGAGTTTTGAGAGGAGCAAGGGTTTTCTCAGAAGAAACTATAGGTTTCACCAAAACAACAACAAAACCAGGAAAGAGCTTTTAATTTGAGTAGATTTTGAGTGATTCCTGCCCTAAGCCTATCTATACATGCCATAGTATTATTCTGGACTCACAGAGGAGAACACAAAGTATTTACAGATGCCACAGGGTACTGAGTCTATAGGGAAAGAAAACGTGTGGCTTTTATTTGAGAATTCATAACTGTAGTGTGTAGTGATATTTAAAAAGGAGCTATGCAATAAGCATTGGCTCATAAGTTTCAGCAAAGCTAGTCCCAGGTACAGTTCAGAGGAGAATGTCCAGTCCAGCCTGACAAGGAGCACCAGGAAAGGTCAGAGTTGGTGAGGTCTGGCTCCATTAGGTAGATCAATTTGGATCCATAGCAAAGTTTAGCATTCACCATGAGACGTGGCCCAGCCTGGAGGGTTCAGGGAATCGATAAGCAAATACAGAATCCTTTACCCTCAGGCAACTAGTTAAATTTTTGTTCCAAATATTGTCATCAGTTGACCCAAGCCCTTCATTTGCCTTCTGAGACAGAGGTGGGGTGTTCTGAACTCAGCTTCACAGACATCTGCAGTGCCATGGCTGCAGACCCTGAATGGCAATGACCGAGGCCAACAATTTAGCAAACACAAAACCACTTCACCTTCTATGGTGGATAATGAAGAGTAAAGGTAAAGTTTATACAGCCAGGCACAGATTCAAATTGAACTTCTTTCACTAGTACCTTTCTTTCCTAAACTGCGTTGCAGTACAATACCTCTTTCATGGATCAAGATAACAAACAGGCCTTCGCTGCTAATTCATCAATGTTCCCTATAAAAGTGAAAGCTAAATAGGAAATTGGTAAGGAAGTATGCGAGACATATTTAAAACAAATAGCTGAAGAGTGAAAATTAACTAGTACACATGTTGCACTAGTTGCACAATCTTCACTTTCTTGTGTTATATCAACTTTTAAAACTAAATAGTATGCAAGAAAAGATACTTTTTTCTCAAAAACACGATGATCAATCCTGTGAAAACCTAGGGAGTGCTATCATTGAAGTTCCACATTAAATGAAAAGTGCACTGTCTTTTGATATAGCCTGAGATACGCTAAAGACATCAATGACAGAAGGCATCATTAATCTTGCCACTAAAATAGACCAGGACTACTATCGAGTCACTAGTTTTTTAGAGAAAGTACTAAACAATATAGAATTTAATGGACATCAGAATAGATCAATTCTAAATCCACACTATAACCTTAGCTAACAGCTAAGTTTAAATCTCTGTGTTTTCTGAGGGTATAGAGCAGACTTTGCAAACTAGTAAGAAATACATTACATATTAAGCAAATTTTTGTGCACACACATTACAAAGTCAGCTTATGAATCCATCACTTTAAATCATCCTTAGAATAGCTCTAAGAGTATTTATACCACTCAGACAAATAAATCAATTCCAGACCTTTTAGAGGTGACAACTGAATTACTCACTTCTAGTTTGTACGGGCTTCTAATCCATGCTGCTAAACTAGTCATGCTCTGTTTTATGTAGTTCTACGTCATGAGAATCAGAAATACATAAGATATATATACAAAACAAAGACCAGACAAATTTAGAGTCTCAACTTGTAATTGAGGTTAAGCATCCACTACAATTCAGAACACATTCTGCTATGAGTATGCAAAAGAGTTGCTTTAAGGTCATACAGATCTGTATTTGAGACTTGGGTGAAAGTCATCGTGCAGTAGCCAAGTCCTACAGCTGTTTGCTGCAGAATTGCTTCACCTGCTTTGGAGGTACAGAAGACGGTACGGGACTGTAAGTCTGGTGCGATGCTCTTATGATGCTATGAAAATCATTAATGGCTTTCATAAGCACATTGGATTATCGTGTCATCATCAACTAGTCTTCAAACACACACATACACTAAACTGCGAACATTCTTGTATTCTGCCCTGATCGGTTGCTGGTCTGTTCTGACAGAGACACAGTGCAACAGTCTCACATTTAACGATCTAGCAGAGAAGTTCAGTGCAGCTCCTGTTCCTATTGCAAACATCACATGTGACCTAAGGGAACTCATTTACTCTGGCTTTTACTTCAGTTTTCTGTTCGTGACATTGAACAGAATGTCCCGCACTGACACCTGGAGACTACAGCCACTTAAGTGCTGTGTATATTATGAATATAAACAAGAAATGGTGAAGGGGCAGATTCCAGTGTGTTTGTATATGGTTTCAGTTAATGCTGAATTGTCCATTGCTCTGAAAACCATGACATATTTTAATAAAACATATTCCATTTGTGGGGTTTAGATAAAATTGAATATGTAGAAATTATTAGCTTGATTTTTATTTCTTCTTTTATGGTAAAATCTATTCTTTTCAAACACAATGCATCAATGTCTAACCAAATACTGTGAGTTTTAAATCTGTGCATTCCAACACCATTTTTCTTTCTCAGCTACACGCAGTGACTATTTCTGCACTAAAGTTCAAGAGAAGAAAAGCTGCCCATATCTAAACACGGTACTTATCTAAGTACGTAAGCCATTGTGGCCACACTCCGAAAATTAGCCCATAACAAACAGACAAATAGACAAATACAAATGTAAGAGCTACAAATGGCTTTCAAAGACAACTCCTTTATAAATCTTTGAAAGCGATTGTGCACGTCCTTGTTGAAAAACTGGGCCAGAATCCTTGGACTCCTCACTGACATGTCTTCTCTCACCCCACAGAGAATGAAATGATGTATTAGCTCTGCACGCACCATCCCTCAAACACGGTGAACTCTGCAGTTATTGAGCCCAAGCTCAAGCCAGAAGTCACAGCAGGCAGAGAAGGAGACTGAAAACGTGAAACGGTGACAAGACGCACAAAGATTGCGCCAAGAGTTCTGCCTCTGAAATGTTCCTCATTGCCTGAGTTAAGGATGGTGAATTTCAAATGGAAAAGAATGGCTACTATGAAATCAAATCAAAGTAAACCGCAGAGAAAGGAAATATGAGATCAGTGCTGATACATTATAGATATATCTATTTTACTTGTTTCATGGAAAGCTGTATTCCCTGAATGCATAAAGTATTTTTTAACTCTCTTGCAGACAACTGATTTGGATTATATGGAGATCTCATGGGTGTATGTATTGTTTCTCCTCTTTATTTTTGATGTTTATATCCTTATTTTCATCTGTGATATAGGAACTAATGTTCCGAAAAGCCAGATTTGCCACTAGGGTCTATATTTTTACTGTCCATATCCTAAGAAACTATATATATTCTCCCAGTCCCAGATTTAAACGTGATTGAATATGTGTTGTTATTCATTGGTCCTTTTTTTTTTCTTGTTTGCCTATTTTTATGACTTTTTTTTGTTAAAGAAAAAAAGGAGGATACCACATTCTTCCATCAGTAAATCATCTGTTACCATTTACATATACATAGTATAGCAGCAAATACGTCTTCTTCTCCCTGCTGGGTTTCAGATTTTGTCTTCATATAGCATCTGTACATTCTGAATTCAAGATACAACACGACCTTTATTTTCTTAGTCTGCTGTGACCTCTGAGATAGAACTAATAGCCTTTTTTTTTTCATGAAAGCAAATTCAGATGTTAATTGAGCTGGATACAGCAATTGGCTGACTCATATAAGTGGAGTGAAAACATAGCTCTCAGGCAGGCTCATTTTATGAGTTTACAACAGAAAAAAAAATGTAAAAAAAAAAAATTCACATCATCTACTACTAAAACCAGAACTGAACTCAAGCAAATGAGCACGGTTAACAGATTGGATCTCAGGTTTAGGACATGTCCAGATCCAGATCCACCAGACATGACAGTCTATCTGGAAGCTCTCACCACTGAACCACAGAAAAACTGACAGATGCTCTTCAGAACCGTTACAAATTTTTCTGGCTAATCCTTAACAATTTCAAAACAGATGCTAAAGCCCCTACTTTAACTCGCTCCAAATGCAACAACTGAGGACATCGTAAAACTGGATCAGGTGGGTATTTTAAAGTATAAATCATAAAATGGTGTGTCAAAAGTGCTGTTTTCCCAGTGATAAGAGAGTGGTAAAATATAATAGCATATAAACGGGCTGTGTAGGAAGAAGATGCAACACAATGTAGCCAGCTCCCTATAGGTTTTTAAAATGAAGGGCAGCAGATTTAAAGGAGAGGCAGCAGAAAATACATCTTAGAGGATTTAAATGGCACAGTCCAGAGACCATTTCATTAGTGGTTCTGAATTATCCACAGTTCCTTTTGCCAAAGTTTATGACTGAAAAAAAATCAAAATCATTTACAGAACCATTATGAAAATCATTTCAGCTCCTGAAAACTGCTATTCCAGGGTGTCTTTTTTTTTGTTTGTTTTATTAGAACATAAATATGTCAATACAATTTCATTAAAGGCATAATGAAAGACATTACCAGCAATGGTGGGAAATGGGTTCATTTGACAATTTGCAAAATGAGAACTGTCAGTATTCCTCTAGCTTTTCCTGATGCCACTTCAGGCTTTGGACCACTTCCCCAGGGGAAAAAGCAGATAAATTGTATAAATGGCTTCCCCCCAGCAATATGAGAAGTCTATTAAGTGGCTCTGTGACTGTGTGCTTTCTAGGAACAGGCGTTTGGCACAGTGGAAGATGACAACCTCTTCTGAACTAAACCAAGTAGAATTCAGGCTAAAAAGGGGCTTTGTTTCTGCCTCCTGCCTTGGTGCTGCCCTGCCAGGGAAAGCACAGAGGCACACTTCTAAAGGCAGGAAAAACTCCTGGGTAGGTTCTCCCCAGCCACAGAGGAAAGGAGGGTTGGGGAGGAACAGGGGACGCAAAAGGCAGTTTTGTGCTGGCAGAGAAGCTCCTGGGGAGAGCAAGGTACTCACTGCCATGGAGGTAGAGCTCCCAGGAGCTGGGCCACCATAGCTGGGTGCTGGCAAGTCTCCCTCGGGGCTTGCTTGGTGTCTCTCACTCTCCAAGGACCTGCTGCCAGCCAAAAGTAGAGACAGGATATTTGGCACTCTCCATTTCTTACAACACCATGGCTCAGTAAAGCAGACTGTATTTTTTCTGCCTCTAAATCCAGAAACCTTAGGGTGCAGCAAAAACAGAGTGGAATTGCTAGACAACATATTTGAAATCATCCCTATTAAATCTATTGCATTTCAGGGGTCTTGTTTTGATCAAAATGCTCTTCAATTCTTGACAAAATATCTCCTTTTCTAAATATACTCCTTCTCCCCACTTCTGCTATGTCCTGACAACGATCCAGCCTAGGATATTAAACCACATGGCCTGAAGCTACAGTATGGATTTAATTTTTACTACCAACAGAAGGAATTGAAAGGAAAAAGAGAGTAACACATATTAATGCATAATTTCCTTAGGAGAAATAGCTCCAGCCTCAGCCATTCCCACATGTACTATTACTTCAAGGATTGTCTTCATTAAAGCATATTCCCAGTGTAAACAAGGAGGTCTATATTTCCTCAATATTGAAAAAACACATTCTGGCTTTGGTTTAGTTTCATTCTTTTGCTCTCTTCTAACCTAAAGAAAATGGAGCAACAAATAGCAAACAAACAAATCATCCTGCTGCCTATCACCCAGCACATTTTAATCTTTCAGTCACTAAATTTTTGAAACCTGCCACATCATTAAACACCTCAAAAGGCCACGCACAACAAAAACTATTTTGTCATTAGACATACAAAACTCAAGCACAGGCTCATGAAGGAAAATGTTTTCACAGCGTTTCCTGAAAAAATCCATGTAATAGAATAGCCTCTGCAGTGGAGCTGCCTCTTTCCCTGCTGGGACTGAACAAACCTCTTCCAGCAAGGAATTACTTAGTACCCGGCAGAGGGACTGGCAATAGTCTCTGTGTGTCATTGTGACTGAGATTGGACACGGTACTTGTGTTGATGCATCTTGGGTTTGACCTCCTGTGGGCCACAGGCAGGCAGTTTTTATGTTTGAATTCATTCATGGAAAGAGCAGTTTTGGATGGTTTAAGGTTTTCCTTATGAAAGTTTTCTAAGAAATATATAGGAATTGCCTCAGTGTTGGTCAGATCGTTAAAGAATTGACTGTTCTTTCTCCATAGCCTTAAAAGTGGACCTATTTTTGAGAGCTTTTGTGGTCAGATGCAGGCTGGACATTAAATGAAATTGGAGTGCCTATCTGAAACCCCAGCAAAAAGGGAACGTGAGCACTTAGATTGTGGGAAATCTTGAGAGAGGTTTTAGAATTGTTTGAATGTGCTGTCAAAACAAAGATTTGTCAAAAAATACCACCCTCTGCAGCCTGAAATGTGCCAGTCTATGCTTCTCAAGCTTTTGCCTAACCCAAGACAGCCCTCTGAGATCAGTCATCCAGATTGCTGTCACACCTGCCCCAGGCTGGAGATGCTGGAAACTGTGTGGTTCCAGTCTGCTGGTGGATCCCCCCGGAGTCCCCTTTGGTGTGGCAGGCATGGCAGCAGCTTGGGGACATTGGCATCACTGCCCCTTCATGCTGGAGCTAGCAGTGCAAGTGACAAGAATATCAGTCTCACTGAGCTGACATGCCTTGTCCTGGAAGCTTGTCACCTGGCAAGAATTTCAAAATCAGAAAAATGCTTCTACCCCAAATATCACAGAGATCAAACCCAGAGGGGGAGAGAGAGAGAGAGGGGAAGTTATTTCATATGAAGGAAGCATCTCTTTTAGGCTAGCTCTTCTCGATGGTGACAACTCCAAGGTACCTGTGGTTTGGCCCCAAAACGTCCACACCATCTTTCAGTTCCACCTTTCTTCCCTCCTCCAAGAACCCAAGTGTTTTCCAATATGGCATAAAATCAGTCTTGGCTCTTCCGAATTAGTTTGGACCAAATGTATTTCAATTAAATAAGGCTTCCAATAATGTATTTCAAACACTTCCGATTGAACATTGCAATGAATCAAAATGGTTGGGAGCAGTGATAGAGACCTGTTTGGGGAATTTCTTCTGCCAAATAAATAAATAGAAGGTTTTAGATACTTTTGCACTGTATAATCAGTTTGCGCTGTCAGTATCCCCAGACAGTGGTGAGCGTATAGAAGGTTCTGCAGTTGGGATCATTACTCCTCACCAGCAACAGCTGCAGCAGCATCTTTCTGACACCAGTTTCCTGCAAAAAGACCCAGAGGAATGAAGAGCGGCAGATTATAAAACTCTTGTGAGCATAAAGTTACTATCCTCTCCCCAGAGTCTGACCTCCAAGAGCAAAGGCTCCCTCCCCAGGCACTGAAGGCATGATTAATGAACCTCAAGTCTCTATCCTGATGGTAAAAATGCTCCCCTGGAAATAGGCACCAACTCTAAGGATCAGGCACAGGTATTACATGGAAGAATCATTGGGTGAAACACGGGAACAGCTAGCGAGTAGAACGATGAGCTGCTGATAGCAGTGAATCCCCAGCAGTCTTCTCTCCTGCCCTGCAGGTTATCAGGGATCTCTCTGCTGCTCCCTCCTTATTTCAGTAACTGTTTTGATCCTCCTTCTCCCTGGGAAAGTCCTTCCTGTCATCCTACCCCCTTGTGCCAGGCCCCTCCAGGAGCAGAAGTAGGCTCTCATGATAAACATGTGCATCCTGAGTCTGTAGGAAAAGCATCCTTATGCTGTACCACAGTCTGAGATTTCAAAGTAGAAGCTCTTTCTGCATCAGAGCTGAAGCAAAGCTTTGGAGGCTCTTTGTGGTTGGTGCAAGATCCCCCACTAACAGAAAAGTGCAGAATGGATTAGGAACTGGGTCCAAGTCATTCATCAACGTGCAGCAAATCAAAACCTCCGCAAACATATTCCAGATCTATGAAGTCATTCACCTACATGCAAAAACTACTCCCACTTCATGGCATTTGAACCACATTTGCCTTTATAACAGAGACTTCCCATCTTCCACGTCAATACAGTTAATTCTCCAGTGTTCTGGTGTCAGTAAGGACACTGTTTAAAACTGTTACGAAACACATCAGTAAAACATATGCCTGTTATGTAAACTCATATGAATGCAGTGGAACGAAAAGCTGTGCCATTATATTAATACTATTAAAAACACATATCTACATGGATATGTATAGATGGATATGTATGAGTGGCTATAACAATACAGTAAGTGTGTGTGTGAAATCCGGCCCACTGCTGTCAGTAGTAAAACTCTCTGCAGATTCAAAATTAGATAGAATTTTCTCTTATATATCATAAACAGATTTACGGGTATTTTAGCTGAGATTTTGAAGACAACCAGGAGCATTTGGCATCCAAATTCCACATGCAACTTCAAATGTCTTTGCTTTACTTTGAAAATTTGTGTCTGTATAATCAACTGCATTAATGGGTTGTCATCTACAACTGCAGGTTGCTATCAATTTATTGTTTATTAGCTGCAAATAATTGCCTGTGCACATTTCTGTGGACTTTATTTATGAACATATTTTCCCAAGAAGCACGCCTATGGATGCAAATGTATCCATCCCATTCTGACAATTTAGTCTTTATGTCGTGCATGCTATTTAGTCCCTTAAAAACACCCACCCGTCTTTATCTTGTACATGAAGTTTAGTTACTTAGAAAACTCACTGAAAAGAAACAAACACACAAACAAACAAGGATTTAAAAGTTTATCCCCAGTTTTCCCCTGGAGCAATATCCAAAATATACTGTTGGTTTTATCCCCGATGAAGTCTTGAAATGAAACAAGCAAACCCCTCAGACGAACTCCCCAGGCCTGAGCAGATTTAGTTTAATTTGCCATGGTCCTTTGTGGAGCTGCTGTTCCAGGGAAAGCAGCAGGTCTTGATCTTGGGCTTTAACAGATGGCCCCAACAATATGACAGTAATAGCATCTGACATGTGTTGTTTCAATGATCTCTCTAACTCTCGGAGAAGTATGCAAGCGTTACATACCGTGTGCTGCTTCAGATTGTTATTTTTGGCATGCTTCTGCTGGCATATGTTATGATGAACCATTCACATCTTGCATTTCCATCATAAAATAAAGGGGGGAAAAAGAGAGTAGGTCCGTAAGTCTATCATTTAACCTTGTTCCCAAGGTAACCTCTCCTCTGCATATGGGTCAGCTCCACAGAAACCAAAACTCAAACTACATTTTGAGGGATTAGCTGTATTACATGAACTGAAGCCCTAGGGATGGTAGAGAGCCAAGCTGATGGAGATATTTATGGCCTGGTTCTTGAAGTGTTCCTCAGTGACACATCATCACAGTTTTCTACAACACACATTAAACAATGGCAATCTACAATCTGAACAGCACCTGGTGGTTAGGGAGCTGTGAGGAAGGGAATCAGAAGGGACTCAAAGCCTCATCGAGATGGAGCTTTCCTCCTAATTGCAGGAGTAATGAACATATCTCCTTTCAAGCCCAGGGGATTTTCTTAAGGAATTTGTGGATTTATTTACGGTCAGGTTGTGCTGGTTTTGGCTGGCATAGAATTGGTTTTCGTCAGACTGGTTGGTATGGGGCTGTGTTTTGGATTTGTGCTAGAAACAGTGTTGGTAATTTGGAGATGTTGTCATTTGTGCCAAGCAGTCCTCACACAGTGTCAAGGCCTTTTCTGCTCCACGTTCCATCCCACCAGTGAGCAGGCTGAAGATGCACAAGAAGCTGGGAAGGGACACAGCCAGGACAGCTGACCCCAACTGACCAAAAAGATATCTCAGGCCATGTTCTGTCATGCTCAGCATATAAAGCTGGGGGAAGGAGGAAGAAGGTGGGAATGTTTGGAGTGATGATGTTTGTCATCCCCAGCGATGATTATGCATGATGGAGCCCTGCTGTCCTGGAGATGGCTGAACATCAGCCTGCCCATGGTAAGTGGGGAATGAATTCCTTGGTTTGCTTTGCTTGTGCACACAGTTTTTGCTTTACCTATAAACTGTCTTTATCTCAACCCACAAATTTTCCTACTTTTACCTTTCTGATTTTCTCCCCCATCCCACCACGGAGGGGTGGATGAGCAGCTGTGTGGGGCTTGGTTGCTGGCTGGGGTTAAGCCATGACACAGGTTTAACAAAATAGTATTTCAGGCAGTGAAATGCTTTCAGCTGCAAGCAGCAAATCTAGCTAAAGCACAAACATCAATGATTTTCAGAGTACGAGTCACTGAAATGTCTTAGCATCATCAAGTACTCTTGATTGCTTTTTTCACAAACAAGCTGCTGCCAAACAGAGGACAGACAGCAACAGGGAAACCCATCTCAGCTGCTTTCCTCCTCAATTTGCAGTTACACCCCCTACTATTTTTACTCTTATAAGCTTATCTAGCTCCTCATAACATTATTTATTGTTATTGCTGTATGGGTTGTTTATTCAATGGGTGAAGGACGGGCTCCAGCAGCCCTCCCTTCCCTTTCTCACCAGGCCCTTACCTCTCCTTGACTTCAGCCGATGATGCCTTTGCCTCTGACTCTGCTCAGCCTCACACAGCTCCCATAGTCTCATCTTCCCTTCAGAGTCCTGTGCTTTTTTAACCACCTCTTCTCCAAAGAAGCAGGGACTCCTTTCAGTGCATCTGAAGTGGCTCTTAAGCAGAGAGGTGTGAAAAAGCTACAGTACAGAAAGAGGTGAAAAAAATCACGCGGTTTGGTCATCAAGTTTAAAATATCAAACATTTTGCAGCATAGCCTTGATTTCTCCTCTATGTGAAGAGGGATGTTGCACGCACTTGTAAAAAAAAAAGCTACCAAAGCTTGAGCACACAAAATTACAGTATTCACACCAGAAGCATTAGAGAAAAGACCTTTCAGGAATCATAGCCCCAAGTGGCCAGTTCTCTCTTTCTGGCTATAAAACATGAAAGGGGCTGAGGAAAAAATGGACACTAAAAATAGAGAGTCCCATCCAAGTGACACAGAGAGGAGCATCTGAAGTGCAGTGTATTGGAAACCCACTGGGAAAAGGTGAGGGGGAAAGCAGGGAAGAGTGGGGAAGGAAAGGTCTTCAGCAAAAGCACCTTAGCAGGAAAGGAGGAGATGGAGACTGAGATGGAGACGAGGTCAAATGCAGACTGTTGCTCTTTGGATATGGAGCAGATAGAAGATATGAGCCTTCATGGTGCTGCTGGGGTGTCAGTGTCAATACCAATAGCACTCAGGATATTTGCCTATCCTCACTCGCACCATCTCCATGATAGCTCAGATTACTGCAGAAAGAGTGTGACAAGGCAAAAGGATAAGAGGCCTTATCCTCCTTTGCAGAAGGGACAGTCTTGGCTGGCACTGGAGAAAGATTTCCACCTTTGGCAACTGTGCAGTGCATGGAGGGGCTGTCATCGGGGGAGGATGCGATGGGTGAGCCAGACAAAGCTCCAGTTCCCAATTGCTCCGTCATCACTAGAAGGGCTTAATCCATCACTCTCATGCAAAGGACAGATGATGCCTTCTTCCTTTCTCTATCATTGGTCTTTCCTGTGCTTTTCTGTCCCTGCATGTCCCAGCATGCCTGTTCCAAACCTTCAGCTAAAACACTCATCAATAAAGCAAGTGGCACTGACACTGAGCAAAACCAAGGAGTATGAAGCTGGCACTTCGCTGAGACGAATGGGGTGGCAAGGTTCATGTTTTTCTCTTAAGGCTTCCTGCAGACCCAGACAGGCAACACTACATTAATCAGACTGTGGGAAGATTGTCTTGGCAAACAAAATCGTCAGGAATTCACTTGTTTTAACCGGAGTTTAGATTTGGTACTCTATGACACAGTCATGCCAGTCTTGTTAACTCATCAAATGGCTGAGTCTTGGACACAAGGAAGCTGTTTCACATGCAATTACAGAGGAAAAAATGTAACTTCTCCCTAAACAAAAGGAACATTTTCCAGTTCATGCTCTTGTCTTTATAGTTCAGTGTTCACGTTAGGGCAGTTCCAGTCTGAGAATTTGTTTTGCAGAAAACACCATAGTCAGACTCCACATTCACAGTTTTTCCAGAGACTTCCAGATCAACATATCTTGTTAGAAGTAAAAAAGAACATAATTTCTTTTTCCTAGACTACCTGTCCTCCAAATTCAAAACCTAAAATTGAAAAAAAAAAAGGCTATTTTAGCATTGATTTTCTGCTATCTCACTAATCATCAAGAATAAGGATCTATAACAGAGTCAGGAGTTTCAACCATCTTGGGGCAGAATGGCTGGAAAGTTGTCCATCAGAAAAGGACCTGAGGGTGTTGGTAGACAGCTGGCTGAACATGAGCCAGCAGTGTGCCCAAATGGCCAAGACCTACAGCATCTTGGCTTGGATGAGAGATAGTGTGGCCAGCAGAAACAGGGAAATTATTATCTCCCTGTACTAAGCACTGGTGAGGCCGAAACTCTCATACTGTGTTGAGTTCTGGGGCCCTCACTACAAGAAGGACATTGAGGTGCTGAAGCTTGTTCCAGAGACTGGCAATGAAGGTGGTGGAGGGTATGGAGAACGAGTTTGATGAGGAGCAGCTGAGGGAGCTGGGGATGTTTAGTCTGGAGAAGAGGGGGCTGAGAGGAGACATGATCACTCTTTACCACTACTTGAAAGGAGGTTGTAGTGAGGTGGGAATCAGTCTCATCTCACCAGTAACAAAGGGTAGGACAAGAGGAAATGGCCTCAAGCTGCACTAGGGGAGGTTTAGATAGGAGAGTACAAAGAAGTTTTTCACTGAGAGGATTGTTAGACATTGGAATGGGCTGCTCAGGGAGGTGGTAGAGGCACCATCCCTGGACATATTTAAAAGACTGAGGTGCTAAGGGACACGGCTTTTTGGTGAGCTTGGCAGCATGAGTTTAGTAGCTGGACTTGATAATCTTAAAAGTATTTTCTAAACAAAACACTTCTATGATTCTATGACTAATCATTGCTGTGGTGTCCCCAGGATATGCAACAAGACTCCAGCCAGCCCGTGGATCCTTTCTGTGAGGTTGCAAGGGCACACGCGTGGTCCCGCTGTCACTGTGCCTGCCCCACTGGCCTGTTAGCACACGTGCTGCCTGGCGCACTCAGTGCCATGGAGCCTATCATATTGACAGCTACTCTCTTTTTTTCCTGATCCTCAATATAAAGGGTTACCCCTTCCTCCTTCATTCCTGGCTAGTCATAAGATGGGCTCAAGCAGCTGCCAAACTGCCAAGATCTCTGTGAAACTACAAGCAGAATCCACTTTTGGGGGTTTTTAAACTTCCACTGTATCTCTGGAAGGAACATTCACTATAAGTAGTGATAGCTAAGTTAAAGGAAAAGAAGTAAAACTCAAGTAACTACATCCTAATACCAGGCTTCATCTTGCTTCCTCCAGTTCTGGATGCACAGAGCCAAAGTTCTTGGCAGAGCTGGACCATGCATCACTTTTGAGGATGTCCAATCCAGATGAGATATTCTGGGTTCTTTCCTTTCAGGCAGAAGACCTCTCATGCCTTTGGTCAGCTCTGCCTCCAGCTGGCTACTGTATTTTAGAGGAGGGAGGAGACTTTCCTTGCCTGAAGTTTAAAATGGAAAGATTACACACTCTTAACTTTGTGAAAACAGGCCTCCTGGTTCCAAATAACTTGTTCACGACTTTCAGGAGACTTGGAAATCACAGTTGGATTTTGGTAGTTGCCTGGCTTTGATAATGGCACTCCTGGGTCTTTCCAGAGATTTAGGGAAATGACAGAGTCAAACCTTGTGGCAGTTACACAATTCAAATATCTATAGGGTGTAAGTGGGAAAGGAGCTGGCATTTTCCAGACTTTTGGATTTAGGTCTACACCTTGCCTAAACTATAGTTTCACACCCTCTATTTTGGCAGTGATGCCTAAACTCAGGAAGAGATCTGTTTAAGACACAGATATTCTCTTACCAATTGGCTGTCACTTTAACTCCTACACAAACAGAAAAGTGACAGCATGATGTCATGCCTGATGTCAGTGCTGCTGACATTAAGGTTGACAGTAAATGCCTCTCCACTCCATATGAGAACGATACTTTATTCAGCGCATAGTGAAAGCTAGAGAACAGGCAAGATTAGGCTGCTGGAAGATGAAAATGTTACTGGGAGAATCAAGGAACGTTATAAACAACCTTTGGATAGAAGAAGCCTGATTAGATGCCCAGCCAGCATCTGACAGTCATGTAGCTGCGTTAGTTGGCATGGGGTCTCTCAACTCCAGCTGGTCAGAAGCTTGTGAAACCACTGTCCTTTACATTTATTATCTCCTGATTATTGTATTTACAGCACGCTCTCCTTGGGGAGCCCCTGGACCAAGCTGCTGCAGAATCACCGAATGCAGCAGTTGTACTGTGGAAGCTCCTCCTGTAAGTGCATGCCTTGGGCACTCAAGAATCTGCACTGGCAAGCTGTTAGTTTTCACCTATAATTACCAAAATAGCTTGGGATCTGCCCATCTGCGAGACACTTCTCTCCCCAGGTGATCAGACTGTCACAGTGGCACTCAGTGGATGCACTCAAGCTGTCCCCTTGCCAATTTAAGAAAGAGCGGGACCTGCTTGCAATGATTTTGCTGAGGGTTTTGGGCTTTGAGATATTTTCCCTTAGCTTGAACAGAAGGGTAAAATTCCCCGGAATCTCTTCATTTTTACAAGTATGCCATAAAATCTAACAAAGATGTCGCAGTGAGGATAGCAGTGGTAAAGAGGAGGTGTGCAATCAGTATTTGTGAGTTAGGTTATTGTTTATCTACATTTCACTTTTGAGCACTTAATTTGCAAGTAAAAGGATGTACCTTTTTTTGAGAACTTTAGGAAGAGTGGGGGAGGAAGGGAACACAGGTCACTGACAGAAAGAAATCAAATTAATGGTAGGACTCGCTCTGGCAAAGAGATTTTACATTTCAGTGGGACACAAGAGCCCTACACATTTTCATTAACAAAAGAACTCAAGACCTACTGATCCCAAACAATCTGCCCACAGTGTTCAGATCAAACACCCAAACTATCAACACTCTGAGAACAAAAAATGTAGCTTGATCTTAATTTGGTTCATTTCTTTCCTTTCCAAAGCACCATACATCTTAGCCTGATATTCATTTTGCCTACAACTCTCTACCTGATTTACATTCAGATGCCAATACACCTGCTATCAAATTTGCTCACACCATTTCCTTGTAGAGCCAAAGAGCCGAGCATAGAAAGTTAATGTTGGTAGTTTAATGCCTTGAGAGGGAGAATTTAAAGCTGTTCTCCTGGCATCAAATTAACCCCAGCTTGTTTGAATATAAAGTATATAGCAAAAGGTGAGTCCCTTGATTCTTATCAGACAGATGAAATATGCCCACATGAACAGAGATTGAGATTAGCATGAATTTACATAAAATAATAAGGACTTGTGTGGAAGAGCGGGCTGTATAACGGAATATAAACACACACGCACTGCCCATAGGCAATCACTATTCAGCAGGAAAGGTCACATTTGTTCCATGTGATGGATGAATGGCAGACTAACTGACCATGTTTTGACACTAATTTTGGAACAGATCCTTGAAATTAGCTGAAGTCTAGATAATGGGGTCACAGGGACTGAGGATCTGAACTCACTGATTCCAGATAACAATTTTCTCAGTTTTTACCCCATCCAGAAAGCCATATCCTTGGTGTATGTCCTACTTTAGCACCTCCAGAAGTTTAGGAGAATTAAGTTTCCATCTGTCGCTGACTGGAAGCTTCCCTAACCCAAGAAATTTCCAGCACCCTCAGAGCAAGGTAAGGTGATCTGGCCTTTAGACTTTGGGCTTTGACATACAAAGCACTAAGAAAATTCTTTTGATCTAAGTTCACAGTGGGAAGATCTTCACAGGATTTCTTTGCTGAGCTCTAAAGGCTGTTAGAGTCTTAACTCAAAGCTGCAGCTCACTCTCAGGAATAAGCCAGCATCAGGCTTACAAGCTAAATGAGCTACAAGCTGCTGACTTCTTTTGCAAAATTGCATTCCCCTATGCACAAGTTTGGTTTACTTTACATGTTTGTTTGCTTCAGCCCATTTATGGGAGATAAGAAGAGATCTTACTCTGTCAGGAACAGAGCTTACCGGTTAATAATCAGTGATTTAATGTCTCAAGCAAAAGCACTGAAAGAAGGTCATAGAAAACATTATGCAGACAGCACTGTGTATTCTACCACAAAAATAAGATGTAGACAGCACTGTGTTTTCTACCACAAAAATAAGACGCAATATGCAACATTAACCACATTTGGCTTAAAAAGAGGTGGTGGAGTTTCTGAAGGCACAATTACTACAATGTATTAGCAACATTTTTGAAATGTCCTGGTCATGGTCTCTCAGTATCGTTGAGGCTGGAAGGGACACCTGGAGACTGTCTAGTCTGACCCCGAGCCCAGAGCAGGATCAGCCAGAGCAAGCTGCTCAAGGCCGGGTCCTGACAGGTTTTGAGTATGTCTAAGGACCAGGACTCCATAACCTCTCAGGACAATCCATCTCAGGACAATCCATGCACCCTCCCAGTAAAACTATTTTACTTCTGTTTGAGTTCCATTTCCTGTACAGCAGCTTGTGCCCATTCTTGTCACTGGGCACTCATGAGAGCAGTCTGCTCCTTCTTCTTCATCCCCATCACATATGCATGTCTACTGATAAATTCTCCCAGAGCCTTCTCTTCTCAAGCTATCCTGGCCTCAGCTGACAGGTACTCCAGGTCAGCACTGTGTATTGGTCCCGCAACAGTGTCACCACTCTGATCAAGTACAAGATCATTCGGCAATGTCAGTGTCTCTGTTCCTGTTACACTCATCCTGTGTCCCGCTTTGCACCATCGATTGGTCCAGCTCTCAGAGTCATGCTGTGCCCCTGCTCTGTGCAGCCTCCCCCATCGTCAGGACAAGCTTCCTTCTCCCTTCACCCTCAGGGACCACCTGGGTGCCAGCCAGCAAAGCAGGGCCATCACTTCCACAGGGACAGTGAGTGCCGGGAGACAGCCTGTGCTGGAGCACAAGGGGGTCCACGTGAGAGAGAGGAGAAGAGAAGGAAGTCCTGGTGCCCTCCTGTGATACGGCACCTACCATGGGTGTAAAATCCAGCCTCTGCTCACGCCTGCCTGATCAGACTAGACAGGGAGCAGGGATTAAAAGTCCACTCACCCTTTGCATGGGTATAGTTGTATTTGATGGTTTCACAGTAGCAACATACAGCCTGTGGCTCTGCCTCCTCACTCCCCCACACATGCTCCAGCTCTGAGATGTCACTCAGGCAAATATTTTCCTGTCCTTGCCCCAAGTCCCACTGGGAGAGCTCCCTGAGATCAGCCTGAAGATGTGAACCCCTTCTTCTCATCAGTGGTTCCCTCGTGTTAATTACCTTCCTTTAACACAACAGCTGTTAAATTTTTTCTGGATTATATAAACAATGTCTGTCTCCTTATCTATTGAAGTTCCAATCTAGCCCCTCATCACCATACTTTCTGGGCTGTAATTATAACATTATTAATGGTTATCCATCCTCCGTGAAGTAAAGTAATCTTGACTACACCAGTTAATCAATACTTGGACAAATGAACTGAGCTTTTCCCTGGGCTAGGACAAGTGATTGTAATTATGAGATGTGATCAGCTGGTGAAGTACGGTTACTAACACATGCATCTGGCAGAGAAGTGAAGTTTTAGATATCTATCAAAAGGCTCTGTTTTCACAGAGACAGTATTTCTTTAAGTCTATTTAAGTACTTGTCAGAAACCATTAGCTTTAGCTAATCAGTTATCATCCTTCTGAGGAATGACAAGCAAGAGCCTAGTGGACTGACTACTGAGATGCCTTGCTGGCACCATCGCCCATCTGTCCATGAGAGAACTGAGCAGAAGGCATTGCAATCACAGTGGGGTCACAGGGCATCAAAGGGAAAAACATCAGAAGGCAGAGTGGATACGGACCAAGGAAAACAGTAATTTATTACAAGTCTTGGACACTTTGAGGCATCTGGTAGTCAATATGGGTTAGT
Organism: Colius striatus; assembly: GCF_028858725.1. Classification (NCBI taxonomy): domain Eukaryota; kingdom Metazoa; phylum Chordata; class Aves; order Coliiformes; family Coliidae; genus Colius; species Colius striatus. The sequence goes on from NC_084759.1 coordinate 168,775,501, forward strand.
TACATTATGTTTGCTCTGCTTTCTGCATGAGAAACGCACGTGCAACTTTGCAGAACCCTGGGCAGCAATTACAACGTAGGAGTCCAAAGGAAAATCTGCTCAGAAAATAATCTGGCTGCTTTTTAATTTATGCATACATCCACACACTGAACAATAAAAGTTCAACTGCACTGCCTAACTGAGAAGCCATATAGGACATTAGTTAGGGGAAAAGGTAATTTAAAGACAGAAGGGAAGGAGGACAATAAAGAATCAGTTTGCTTGTTTTAATCTTCCAAAAAGACTAAAACCAGTTAGGTTTTGGTTTGGGCTTTACAGGTCACAGTATTGGGAAATGTCCAACAGTGAAGGTGTGCAGGCTGCAAGCACTTAGGCAAATGAGTGAAAGCAGGTGTACTGTCTGTCACCTCACCACAAAATATTTTTCAGAAATCAGCCAGAAATAAAGGTCTTTTCTGTAGTAGCAAAGATGAAGCCATCTTCTGAAAGGGAAACACAAGTCACCTTTCACCATTGCAGGCAATTGAAAATAAGCTTGCAGGAGGAAATCACAGGGAACAAATGCTGCCTACAACTTCTGGGGTGAGTGTGCCAGGGAGGCTGGCAGTGGAGCAGCCTCCCTCTTGAACTTCTTGGGGGAATGGAAGGTTTTGCTTGCACCACTTTCTTACCAACAGAAGGAAAACATTTTTCCCTGGTTTGTGTTTTCTTTCTTTTATGCTATGCCCAGTAGAAAGCAGAAACTCGGGAATTTAAGGTAATCCAGACAAATCTGATATAGCTCCCCAGTCACATCAACAGTTTTGTGCAAATTCTGCCCAGACTTGCTGTGAGACAGTGCTGAGGCCAGCATGATCTGTACTTCTTAACTCAAATAGTTACTCAACTGTCAAGGACCATCACAGCATGCTAACTCTTTGGGCAGGTTTCTCCTGCTCCTCCAGATATGTGATTTACTCCTGAGCTGACCAGCACGGATAGTTTCACTTAAATTTTTATTACTGCCAAGGTTTACCTGGAAATTGCTAAGGTCAGAAAGATATAGGGTGAAAGTCATCCAACCAAATGGAGACACCCAGTAATGCTACATTTGCAGTAACTTCCCAAGGCTAACTTTACAGAGAAAAGCACTCACAAGTTACATTTAATTTCATCCTGAAGCGAACACTTCATAGGACAAATTTCCTCTATTGCCCATATTCACTCGTGCAACTCAAAGGGAACACTGCATTTCTCTGTTTTATACGGAATGGATTAATAGTACCATGGCAAACTTCATCCCAGAAGTCAGTGCTGCTGGCTTGCCCAGTGAATCCAGGCCCAGTGTCCTGCTTCAAAAAAGGGCAACCCACAGACTCAGCAGACATTCAGCTGGTACTTCTGTCCCAGTGTCACTAAGGGAGGTAGCCCTGGAACTGAGGATTCTCCTCCTGTGCATGGACAGATATACTGGTAACTTAGCATTTATAAGAAACTAACAAAAAAAAAGGGCATTATTTTCCTTAATATGCTAAGATTAGGTAACGCTTCCACTACTGCTAATCTTGAATCTCTTTCCTCTACCAAAGTCATACAGTCTATTCTTCTCTAACCTGCTGTCCCTTTTTTTGCTGTGCCTATAGGAAAAGAGCAGATGCTTTTCCTCTGCTAAGCAGAGTTCTCCAGAATCCTTGACTCTCCAGGAACAATGTGCAAAATGGATGCTGTGAAATTCATGCTCTTCAGTTGCTTAGAAGCCACTGACAGGTGCCATTCCCAACAAGGCAGGTCCCCTCCACTGCTCACTCTATGTCCTCAGCAAGATCCCAAACTTTAGCACCCACATTGACTGTTGCTGATGCCATCAATTTACGAGGCTCTTGGATTAAAAGCATTTTTAGCCTCAAGTTGATATTCATTGTTTACACTGAACGTGAGGGATAGACTCGGATTTTCCCATGAAGTGACAGTCTTATCACCATCTAGCAGAAGGGGCTGCGACAAGTAATTGCTGCTACTGATTTCTAATCTTTTAACATTTTGTCTATACAATTTGAAATAAGATTCCTACATCCTCAACTAGGGAGGCTGTTACCCTTATTAGTAGCTTTCATAGCAATCTTCATAGCCACTCCCTCCTTCCATCCAACTCATTGACTCTTACTGGATTTTAAAAGCTCTGCTGAAATTATACTTTGGGATAAGATTGTCCTTTTACAGTATATTTGTCTGGAATCTCTTTCCAAATTGCCCTGATAGGCACTAACATATCACCAAAAGTCAATACTAACAAGCAACTAATTACACTCTGGAAGACTGTTATATTCAAACACTCTAATCCCATGAGCAAGAAATATATGCAGTCAAGGACAGCTCACAAACGTTTCCAGATTCAGAACTGAAACTCCTTATAGTACAAGTGATTTCTATTCCCAATAAAACTGGTGTTAAAGGCAGAAAAATGTCATCCTGTCTTGTAAAGCAGTTTAGCACATTTACCAAACGCCTCTGGGAGAAGCATCCCGTTTTCACCAGAGCTTTATGTGGCCAATTCAGCTGTAACAGTTCTGGCTACTTTACTATCGACAATTTGACAAGTGGACTCAAGCAGGAAATGTTTTGTGATTTCCTTTCACAAACCTGGATGGGGAAAACATTAAATAGAAATTGAAGACCAAGTTCCACTGGCATTTTTCTTTCAGACCTATTTTCCTAGGGAATTTAACTTCATTTTTAGAGGAGTGTTCCAACAGACCACTGGAAAGATAACACTTGCTTCATTTCCCTTCCTTCCAGCCTTAAACAACCAGGATTTATAGACTTATTTTTATTCTTTTCAGATACCACAGCCTTTCTTGTTTATAAAATGTAAGAGGTAGACAGATAATTGTACTATTTCACTAGTAAACAGAGAGCTGAATATGAAACTGAGCTCAGAATTGGAAACCTTGTCAGAGTGTTGGTGAATCATTGTATGAAACAAATTGTTCACTTTCTGTTCAGTCCATTAACTACAAGGATGGAAAGAATTGCTCTCACAACGCATAATGCTGCAATTTCCTATATTCACTTAGCACTTCCCCTTTCCCTTCTGCAAATCAGAGGCATTACATCTGAGATTTAATTCGTTCCCTCTAACCACATTTTCATTCCCAACTCTGACAAGCCAGGCTATCACCCACTGAAAATGCAACAGCATTCAAGAACACAGTGCTCTTCCTCTCCTTTGGAAATAAGGTAATGGGAGGAAAACACCATGAATTACATAGAAACTCCTGTGCAAACCACCTGCAAACAGATTCCCTTTGGAGTCTCCTGAGATTTCTGAGAGAGGGCGTGCCAAAATGGAATTCACATGAACCCCATGTTGTTTGTATGATGAGAAAATCAACAGTTGCCTACATCACAAGGTTGCCCATGCCCTCTCCTTGTGTTTCTATGTCTGGGGGAGCTGTTGTCATCTTTAATAGTCTCCAAGTATTAGGCTTCCTAAGCAAGCTATTTAAAGCAATTCTGTCTCCAAAATGGGTCAAGGAAGATCATGTTGGTACAACTGAGAGTTCTGACTGTCTTGGACAGCTTGACTCCAGCAACAAGTCTGGACTTACCATCCCAGGCAGAATGGCATGCTGCCATTCATCCATCCTCACCAGGCCACCCGCCCCTACACTGCAACATACTGGGGGGAAACAGCCATGGTGTGCACAGCAGCAAGAGCTCACACAGCACTTCGGATCCACCCTCTTCTAGTACTGGTCTCAGAGATGTGCAGGTTGCTCTGGACAGCTGAGAATTAGCATCTTCACAGGTTCTGCAGGATGGCTACAGTGGGAGGCAGGCGTGGAAAGGATGACTGCATTGCCTATGCCTGGTACTTACAGGGATAGTGCTTGGGGAGCCTCTATTACACTTTTACTTTTTTTTTTTCAAGCTCTAGCTCCTATTCCAGCATCTTCTGCACACTGCATTTTTATTCTGGAAGTAACATCGTAAAAGAGGCTTCTAAAAAATGCCTGCAAATGAAGTAAGGAAGAGGTCTTGTGTGCCTGACTTACAGCTCTAGCTCCTATTCCAGCAGACAAAGACCAGAAAGAAGTGGCTGGACTGAGACCTGAAGGTAAAATGTAGTCTTTCCCTCCAGCAACTATGAAATCTATTTTGAACTACTTCTAACTGAACTGACCAGCACTGGCACAAAAAATGCCTCTTGTAACACATGAAGGTATTGCAGCAGTTGAGATTTTGATTTCCTGTTTGATATGAGATACTTGCTCTTTTCGTAACTTTACCTGCAAGTGATCCACCATTAAAAGGGAATCAACCAAATCAAGACAATCATTAAAAGGGAATTCAACCAAATCAATCCTCCAGACAAATCCTGTTAGACTGGCAAATCCTCTATGTGTGTAACCTTAAACTCATTTACCATTAACTGGCTTTATTCATATCTCTGAGCTTAGCAACTTGCTCCAAGGAGGGACAGTGAGGGAGGGTAGCATTTTAGGTGTACCCATCAGTGGTCAAGCCATGGGAAAGTACAACATCACGTCTTCAGCATCACTCTATTTTCAAGTAATGTTGCAAGACTGGGCAGGGAGCTTGGTTGCAACAAGAAAAGCGCAAGGTAGAAAGTGCTAAGAACATCAACCATTCCATAATTAACATCTCTCTCTATAATCCTTATGGAAAAATAAAACAATATCACATTACAAAAGGTATTTTTCAAAATAAATAGAAAAAACCTGATTTAATAGAAAATAAAAGTGATTTTATTTGTGCCGTGCTAGTCTCAAATCACCCACTTTGCATCCTGTGGGGAAGCCCGGCTGGCTCTGAAGCATTTTATTTCTGCTCTATTATCAGAACTGTATTGACATTGGAGCTCACGCAGAAGTCAGTGATGAAGGCATATTTGGGCTGTGTTTCAGGTCATGTGCCAGCTTAACACAGATTGAATACCTTTTGCTTCTCTGCAAACTCTATTATTTTTCCCTAAAGGTGGAGCGTGGCAACAGCAGCTTCTTCTCCATTATTTTTCTTGGACATTTGAAATTTCTGACTACATTAAAGAAAATATCCACCTGAATAGCCATCACTCACTTGCATTTTAAAGTATGTGACTATGTAACCCATTTCACACATATTCTGCCTGAATAGCCCACTCTGGGCCAAATCCCAAAAATATGCCAGCGCTTATTTTTAGACTTAACATCTCAGCTGTTGGCAAAGAATTCTTACTCCAAGGTGTTGAAGGGCCTTTTTAAACTAAATGTAGTTGTTACCAAATGTTTTGGATTGACACCACTGAAATGTGATTATTTTGTATTTATTTACTTTTTCTCTAGGATCAGACACAAACTGAAACAACACAGGTTTCATGAAGTATTTCAACTGAGGAGGATGTTATTTAGCCTCCAAGCTCAGTTAAGTTGCAGGAAATTGCCAATAAGGATGCCAAGGACACCTCTACAGCCTTTACTATGTCAACTAGATGGAATCGTTACGAACAAATATTTGCTAGTATAGCCAGAATCTCCCCCAGCTCTGTCTTTCAAACACACCTCAAAGCCCAGAAGAAGAATCTGTTGCTGTTGTCTTATTCTTCACTGAGAAGGCAAGAATTTGTCTGTGAAACATCTCCAGAGTTGGAATGATTGATACCATGGAGCATAGCCATTAAATAACATCACCAGAACTACTCCTTTTGCAAATGATTTGGAAATACAGTAACGGTTCCTACTGAGATAGAAGGGAAGCTGCCATATTTCTTAAAAGGCGTAGGCTGTCCTGCTGAAACAAGAAGATTCCAGGCTGGCATGGAAACTAATTTCCTAAATGGGAGACCACTGCACTGGCCCTCACCTGGCCCTTGTTGTGACACTGGGCTGAGCCGCAAGTCTGGTTCCTACATTCCCTGGCCAGCTGAACTGAGGGCCTGAACCAAAGTTCCCGTCTGGACTACAACAGTGGGTTTCTTTCCCTTGGAAACCTAGGGAGTTAGGGAGAACAGGCTAGTCTGTGCCCAGATCTCACCAAGACACAAGGCTGATGTGCGTCTGGAGTCACCCAGGCTCAGGAGCTTGGAAGAGCTCAGATTGTTCAAAGGAGCACAGTCTTACTGGCAGCCCAAATACAAACACAGATAGGATGAATTAGTTGTTTCTATGTTGTTTATAAAGTTGGGTAGCTTTAAACTTTATTTACAAAAACAACAAATGCTGGTTGCTCTGTATCAGTCTTTTGCCTCTAGGCAGCTGTAATTAGCAGGTAACTTATCCACAGAGCTCTTCCAAATGGCCTATGAACTTTAAATAGGGCACGACAGTCAGCATTTAAAGCTACATTCCGACCATGGATACTGTTCACTCCCTAAGTGAAGATGGAAAGATGAAGAACCCCTCTTTACGGACTGGTCAAAGACAGAAGAGGTGCAAGTGATGCACAAATGCTCTGCAGTGGTGGCTGTTGACCATCACTGCTTTTGTGAGACAGCTGGACCCCTTTCACGAGCTGACCGAAGCCTTTCCCAGGCAGCTGCTATAAGTGACCTTAAGATGCTGTATAGCCTCTTCCTTCCCTCAAGATGGAACCAACTGGTAATACCACTCCTGACAGATAGCAGCCTAACCTCTTCTCTTAAAAAACGATGGAAGCCTTGCTGTCTCCCTAGGCAATCTGTCCCCATGTTTCACTGTTCCATAACTTAATACTCCTTTTCTGCAATTTAAGTCCATTAGTTCTTGAGGCCAGAGAACAGTTTGTGCCTTCCATTTTGCAGCTATTTCTATGTGTTTGAAAAAAGGTTATCACATCTCCCTTTAGTCTCCTCTAGTCCAGACTAAGCAATCCCAGCTTCCCAGTTCATCACACAGAAGCCAGGCTGCTGCTGGAGGGTGATAGCTTTCAGCAACTGCTGACTGGGCTGGATTTCTACCAGCAGCCTGTAGGTGAAAGCTTTCAGCAGCTTTAGCTCTCTGAGCCAAACTGTCCGTCCTTTAAAAGATGGGAAACTTTCTTCTGTAATCCATTACAGCATACCAGTAAATATACACTGCACTACAGTAAATTTCTGGACTTTTCTCCATCTAATTAGGAAATCATAACAAGAAGAAAAGATACCTTATTTTGTGAAAGTGTACTGAAGGGCTAAACAGGTTTCTGAACAGGTCTCAAAGAGTAGAGAGGGGAAACTGCAATATATTGTATTAACACCTTCCCTATTCCATCCTCTCTACTGAATAAATGAAACGAAATGCATGAACCATGTCTCAGTTTGCAAATGAAACTTGGTTTTTTGTATTTGCTACAATTTCTTTGAGTGTTGTTTTTCATTTTAGGCTTTGCATGGTAGCAAACACTGCAACGCTTTACATCCATTAAGCTTGGGCCTGTTGACTGTGCAGACAAGGCAAGTTCATATATCTCAGACCCATAAAGCATCAGTTCAGAATTACAGAGGAAATAAATGATCCCAAGCCAGACGTTCCAATTTCCAGAGTCCAACTCGCTAAAGCTAAACAAGCACCTTAGATAAATATGGCCTATCTTAAATGAAACATTAGTGATAACTGTCAATAACTCCCTCATTATGCCTAAATGAGCATGTCATCCGAGGAGATTGCTGCATGGCTGATCTTAATTTGCTAATAAAAACTGCAGAGAAGAACTTCAGCTAAGCTGGAACTATGTGATTCATAGAAGTGCAATAGTGCACTTTTTAAAGCATTCCTTCCCATTCCTGGCTCATGACTGGCTGAAGCCCAAAGTCAGTTTGCTCTGCAGCCTGTAAGAAGGCAGCTTTGCTATATAAGAACAATGAGAAATTGTCTCTCTAAATCACTATTATTCCTTAGCCCATTATATTTAATTTATTTTTAATCATGTTGTATAATAGAAATAAAATCATTGGATTAAGCATACATCTAGCAGCAGGAGCCCATTATCCTTTGACAACGTTCTGTTTCATTGACATTATATCTTCATTGTAGACAGTTTCCTTGCCATCATTAGTCCTAAAATGACTATTGGATTTCAAGGGTTTCTCCCTAATCCATAATAAGATTTACTTGCTAACAGCACAAAACAAAACAAAGATATGCTTCTATTGTTTTATTGCCGTGGAATTCTTATTTTAAGCTGTTCAGAAAAGAATAAATCCAGATAGTCTAAGTATTTAGTTTTCCTGTAATTCTGATTCAAGAGAAAGGCTCAGTAACTTCATAAGCTTTGCATCTTTGTTACTCATCACGACTTTATTAAGCAAGTATCAACACTTTGTCAGTCCTTAAACCAAGCAAGATCTATTATTCCTTGCAAAATGTTTTTTTCAAACCAGTTAAATCACATCTCAGTACAGTCCCTTTTGTCCAGAAACTGCTATGAGGGGTTCAACAGATTCCATGGGAAGAAAGCGGGAGAAACATGCATGCCAAGTTTGCCAGCAATTCCTCTGTGCTAAGTGCTAGCTAACAGAGTCAGCACAAATATCAGGAAGTTAAAAAACTCCTGCAGCATGCTGATCCCCATGGGATAATTCAACAGCTCTTCATTTCTACCAACAGCAGTCACAGTTAAATCTAAAACTAGATTTTTCCACACCCTATTAACAGCAGCATTAGAATGCAGCAGGGACCATCCAGAGACAAGAGCCTTTTCTGTTATCTCATAGTTATCTTTGAGGAGGTGGCAGATTTCCGAGTGAAAATTATCCTTATAGGTTGCCTCTTATTTAAGGATATGCTGGTACTATCAAGCGGTGCTCTTTTTATGCTGAAATTGCTAGCAACAAGAGTATCTGCATGACTCTTGCAACAGGGAGAGCAGCTTCAATAGATATCTTTTTTCCATATATGTAGACAAGCTATGACACTTTCACCCATAGTGACATGATCTGCATAAGCCATGTGGTTTCCATTAAGAAGGAACCATACAATATAGTCAACTCTCCATTATCTTGGCTAACAGGAGAATAGAATAACCCAGATAAATGAAAGACATGCATAATTATTCCTTCCAGATAAGAGCTGGCTCAAATAATTCTGCACTGCACTCCCCAGACAGAGCTTGTACTTCTGTCAGAGTTTGCTAACAGAGGTTTATTAACTCAGGTATTACCTGCACCCATCTGGTACAAGCTAGGCAGCTTGGGTGTCTCTATGATTTAATCACCCCACGAGTAATCTACTAATGGATAATTGTCTTGGCTATAATTAAATAACAACTTCCATATTCACCCTTTTATATGTGCTGATACTGATACAGTGTAGCTCCAGCCATGCATGGTCACGTCAAGGTTGAACGTGGCATAATGAGGAGAGGCAAATTATGCATGAAATGCAAGAGGACTATGTTAAAAAGACGAGGGAATGCAGAAGGCACACAACGATGTAGAAGGGCTTTATATTCACATCTAACAATCCAGAATTAACACAAGCAGTTCCCCTCTTATTCCCAGAGAGCCTTCGCAGAGGCAGTACGCTCAGGACTGTCACTGGTAACACGTGTATGAACTAGAACTATCTTTCTATGTGAACTGTCAGAGGTGGGTTTTTTATTGTATGGCGATTACTCTACCGACATTGAACATTTCTCAGTTGTGAGTTCTCATAATCTGTAATCTCCACAGACCTTTCAGTACTGATACATAGCCTTCCCGATCTCAGCACTGGTATATAAACTGTACTGTTCGGTCACAAAAGACAGTTCTGTTACAGGTATATGGGCAAAACGTTGTCTTCACCACTACAGAAAGAAGCACAGATTCTCTTATGAAGAAAAGGAAAATGTTGCAAATAATTCTTTTATATATTCTTATGCATAATGGAATGGATTATAAAGAAAAAAACTCAGAAATCAGCAACATCATTTCTTATACATTGAAGTGAACTATCTTACAGAAACAAAACCATCACCAGGGAAGTTTTTGATGGCGTACTTGTGGACAACACTGTGTTGAAAGAGTGATTATTATATTCTGCCACATTCCACATTGTGTTTACACATTAGCATTGCCTTGGTTTATCTGCACATTACAATTAGACAGAGCTACACAATGATGCAAGCCACAGGCCAAGCTGTTTAAGAGAAAACTGATGGGTTTGAGAAGTTGGCCACACCATGTGATGTTACTCGACTGGCTACAGAAAAAGCAACTGACAGCAAATCACAGTGTCACACTCATCAAATCCCCAAATATCTGTTCATTTTGCTTAAGGCATCACATACAGTGTTTAGATCGCTGCGCAGGTCCTGGACAACATTTTCTATACTCCTGGTGTCCTTCAGAATCTCAATGCTTTGTGTATATGGATTAAAATACACAGAGAAGGGACGATTGATTGATTTGGCAAAGTCCCTGAAAGAAAAAAAAGAAAATTAGCACCTCTTTTTGAGGTGAAGAGAAAATTAGATTTCTGAGTCAAGGGAAATAACTTACCTCATTTTTTCTTTGGCTTCTTCAAAACTTTCTGAAACAAAGTAAGCTTCCTGGAAAGTAGTGATAAGGCATTCTTGCAAACAGGTCGTCTTTGGATCAAATGTTTTCACATTGGCCTTGTCAGAGAGAGCATGCTGCAAAATACACCACAGGATCTTCAAAACCATATTTTGATACTGCTGTGTACCTGTACAACTGTTCATACATACAGCTTTTATATCACTGTGCTGTACGTTTCCCACTACTTGATAGCCTCTCCTGTTTTACATACAGTGGTTTTTCAGTTTGAATAGAAGAAATCATTTGTTACTTCAAAAAGCTTTTTATGAGTGTACATTTTTTCCCAAAAAAAAAATTATTAAAATAATAAAGAGGCAATAAGAAATGCACCTGTCGTGTAGGCATACAGACCTAAATCTTCATCTGAAAACAGGAAAGTAATCAAATAACCATTCTTGAAAATTATCCATACAACTACAAATATATGTATGTCCCCAAAACCTCACTTAACCACCAGAACTGACCATCATCTTGGTAGGTGAACTGAGTCTGACTGAACCATTCATATAATGCATGCTTTACATTTTCAGGCCAAAATCATACACTATTTTCCTGACAGCAAGTGTAGAGTGAAACTACGTATCTGAAAGCCCATTAAATCATGCCCATTTATTGCATGCTGATGAAATGCATTACCCCACTGACACATGCACCTGAGCAATAATGCTCCATATAATACTGTAAGGAAAAAAATAACTAAACAGGCATCAGTAAGTACACAGCAGATATCAGGCATATGAAGCATCAAATGCAGCTACCGAGAGATTTCCATTTAGCCTTTCTCTTTATGTGACTGGCACAAGCCACTAGAAAGGACACAGAGTATTTCAAAATTGAAAATCAGGTACTGAGACAGTTTCCAACACAATCTTTTTCTAGTTCACCTTTACACATGAATATTTTTGTTAGCTTTTGAATCTACTTTAACCTTTAGAGCACATGTATTTTCATTCTCAGTGCTCTGTACAAGTTACAAGGTAAGGAAGGAGAACATATTTAGGTCAACTTTCAATCTTCTTTAGTCCCATAATATCTATCCATACCAATGATGTGCAATAAAAGTATAGAGAAATGATGGGACGTGAGCAGATCCCTGAGGTCCAAAGTTGCCTCTTCTTTCTACATGGGCATTCTTTATATCAGGAGAAGGTATTAGGTATTCATGACACCCTTTATCAAAGTTCTTGCTTATGCTCATTCCCAAACTGCCGTGAAAGGCTCTGAAAATATCACACTAGCTCTCAACCTGCAGTCTCCAAATAACAGGACATAAAACTGGAACAAGAACCTCTTCCTCCCACCTCCTCTCTCTCCAAAAATAAATACATGAAAAATTAATGCATGGAATCTTAAAATGTCAGGGAATTAACTTTCTTTAGTACATGTATCTTTTCCTCTCGAAAGGTTTGCTGTTTGCATCAGTTAAACAGGTTTGAAAACAAAAGTTAAAAAAATGATCTGTCTTAACCAGCATCCTCTTCTAAATGGATTGCAGAACAGGTTCACCTTATTTGGCCCCTGTCTGTACCCCTGTTGTCACTTTCTCCTTGCAGAGCCATGATGTGGTTGAGTGCCTGAAATTTTGCCATTTGCCTCCTTCTATCAAAATGAATTTGGTTTTCTTAAATGGGAATTAGAACAGGCTTCCTGGGAGGTTAACTATAGATAAAAACGCCTCATATCTATAGATCAAAACATCTCCTCTGTATAGAATCATCACCTCTTAAGGTGTCTTTGCACTTCCAGGTGAGATGTGATGCCTCAAATGTCTAAAACACAAAGTTTTAAAACTCTGTGAGTTAAGCCCTGTACAAATAATCAAGAGAGTGATACGGGCTACGTTTTCCTAGTAACTAAATCAGTAGGTCACCACTCCTGCCTCATGCATCCTGTACTGTGATGGTTTCAGCAGAAGGGATAACAATGTTGTCCTCTTCTCCACTCACTAATGGCCTCTGCTGGGCCAGCCTTACTCCTTGAGACTGAAGACATCAGAGGCAAGAACAGATTCAGCCTGTGGCTTCTACATCATGCAAAACTGCTTTAGTCATGGAGCCCTAATTTTCTAAAAGAAAGGGAATATAAAGAGAAGTAAAAGCTAATTCTTTATCACAGTGGGTATCATCTGAGAAAGCCTTTCTGATGATTCTCTTCAGGTTAGCTATATGAAATGCCTTCTACTTCCTGGATCCCAGTTTAGTTTACACATGAGCAGAGCTGCTGCTTTGCAAAGCAACTCTGCAGAGACTGGTATATGCAGACACCAGGAAAGACACAGACAGGAAACAGAGGGTAAAGAATTCAGACATGCTTTCAAAGTCAGGTGACAACTGATCAGTTATTCTCAGGACTGCAGTTTGGGAATGCAGTGTCTATATTCTGATGAATTCCCACCCAAGACACCTATTTTCCTTCTAGGACACAGTCTTTTGGCTCTTGGATCAAGTAGGTATTGTCGTGGCTACCACAGCAATGGGAAACACCCTTGCAGGTCTAGACAATGTTTTCAAATTCTGTAGCTTGCCACCTATATTGAGTCGATATGCTGACAATAACAATGCTGGAGTTAAGCAACGGAAGTGAGCCAGCAGACAAACCTTCAGACAGACCATAAACTGTCTAGTGTGAACTAGGGTGGTACAGGACACCGACTCAAAACTAATGTTTTTTTCAAAACCATTACAGTGCTCTAAAATGTTGGTCCTTAGCCCTCTCAAGAACTATGTAAGTACAGAATCTCAATGAAAAACTTCATCTGTTTGAGCACAAAATCTTTCAAACTCAGGCCTGTATATTTTTTATGAATGTTATTCACTGATGTTTTGGTTGGACATTCAGTTCTTCTGTGAACTCAAAGGAGTAATGTATCCAACATGGATTTCTGCATCAGAAACCTCTTCAGTTATCCACCTCCAATGAGATGTCAAGGCTAACAATCATATAGATAATAGCTTTTTGTCAAATCGAGCATCTTACCTTCTTTGTAGATTTGTGATAACTGTTTCTAACAGCCCATTTATACAAATTATACTGCTTATGCTAACACAGCTATTGGTGATTTTCCTTTAGTTCAAGCAACAAGAGTTTGGAGTGAAACTTCCAAAGAAATTATCAGTGATTCCCAGGAAAAGCAGCAGTATCACACAACTGGACAGCTTGAAAATTAGACAACTACCCATACTGGAAATAAGCATAACATTGAAGAAATGCCTCTACTCCCTACTAGAGTAGAAAGAGTGATTTAGGTGCCTAAGCACAGGTGCCTAGGGCTTAGGATGTCTGATGCATCTGTACAGGGTTGGAAGATATAGCACAGGACCTAAAGAAGACTTACACGTTTCTGGAATGGCAGCTGGAGAACTGGACAAATATACTGAGGCACCTCAGATGGCACCAGCCATTTACACTGGGCAACTATGAATCATGTCCTAAGTGACCACTATCACTGACACAAGAAAAAGGAGTTTGGTCTTGTCATTTCGCCTTTGAGTATAAAAATGGAGTGTAATAATACAACTTGAAGCTTTTCAGTTTAGAAAAAGAAAAAACCACAAACCAAAACGCAAAAAGTAAAATCTCCAGCTAGCAAGGGAAAAACTTGAGATATGTTATAAATACTGCACTGTCTGAAGAGTATGGGAGGGCAGAATAAGAACACGGGTGTGGAGCTGTCTGTGTGCCAGTACTGATTTTATCACTTTGTTATTCCGAGGGGGAACACAGAGTCTTGGAAAACATGCTCTTAAATGCTATTCTGCTTATCTACAACACAGGTTGCAAATCTGACAGTGTCCTGATTTTACCAGATTCTTTTTTTATTTCACCAGTGTAATTTTATATATCATTTAGATGATTAAGGAAAAGATTCTGTATTTTAAAAGAGTACTAAGATGAGCATTGGGGGTCCAGGAGTTGTTTTTTTCCATCATCTTCATCCTCTTCAGAAAACAGAGCCAAAACTTTTCATCTTTTTGGTTATAAAGGCTAACGCTGGTTCTTCTTAACATAAATTATCATTAAAACTAAATATGACTGGATATTGCATTTGAATTGAAAAATCTATACAGTAAGATTTGAAGTCTACCTCTCTGTTAAACACAGAAGCATATAACAGGGATAAATGACTTGATCTACAGCCAACTGAAGTTGATAGGCAACTCCCTAATGAACGAGTTCAACAGAGTATCATACAAAGTAAATGGATTCAAGTTTCCAAAGACATTTGGACTGCCTTTTAGAAATAGTTTTAATAATTGAAATGTACATTATTTCTGCCCTACCTCTAAGCCCAAAATATATACTGTGTAATAGTGTTAGCTAGAGTTAACCTGACTATATTAGGGAGAACATTTTGTAACTACTTACTGTATTATTCGTTTCCCCCCAGGCTTCATTTTTAATCTGCTCCTTCTCCTTAATTTGTTGTGCTTTTAGTATTCTTTTATTTGCTTGATGCTTCCACAGTGTGCACATCAGGAGCTGCATTTTCCAGCACTCCAATTTTAAAGTCTAAACAATGAGTGGGGAAAATCCTAATACCGAGTGAAGGGAATCCTATATTGCTAGGCAGGTGCCCACATTTCTCTAGCTAAAATTATAAAATTCTTTGTTGCTAAAGCTGTTGGTCAGATTTACAGAGTGGAGCAGTGCAATATAGAAACAGGAATGACTGAACACACCTTTCAGTCCTCTGAAAGACCCAAATACTGTTGGCTACTTTCACCCTGCAAATAGTGCACCTCATTTATTTCTAGAAATTTCTAGAAATTATACATAAAGTTGTTCACCATCTTGTTTCCTGTGAATACTGTTGATAGGGAGGGCAGCTGGAGAAACACTTTTCTTCTTGGTGACAAAAGCAAATTAACATCAAACACCTCTGAAATCAAGGTAGCAAAATTAAGCACTGAAACAGGATCTACCTTGACAGTGATAGGAATAAATAAGTACTTGAACTTTTTCATAGAAGGGACCATGGGCCCACAATTGCTGTCGTCTTAAGAATGGAAGTATTTATTTCTGAAAGGATGTCTCCACTCTGACCCTTCTGAGAAGCATGGGTGTTGTGCACATGAGGGCGAGGCTTCATGGCCATGTAATCTGAGTCTCCTATTCATCCCCATTCACCACAGAAACAGCCCCTATTGTTGTCATCGTTTTCAGAGCAATTGCTGCCATCCATTAGGATTTCAGTTACAATCAGAATATTGTTATCACCAGGATCTCAACTACAGCATATTATATTAGCATTACCATTCAGATACCTTCCAGTCAAGGAAGAAATCTTCCTTCCCAGCAGCTGCTAGGAGATAAGGATGGAAGCAAGGGAGGCAGTTTTTCCAGGAAACATCAGAGACTGGCAACAGCTTGATTAAAGGCATCCATGTCATGGATGCCCAGACATTCTCCTTCCTAAGAACCTGCTCGATGTATGTATGTTGTTGGCAAGAAGCATGCTCACTGCCTGGTTTCTGGTCCAGAAAGAGCTTCTCCCATGGTCAGATTAGCAGAAAACTTAGTAGACTTTGCATTTTTTTCCTTACCTTTTACCTTCTTTTCAACCCTGGAGGACACTCCCACAAAGACTTTCTGGACATTTTTCACCTTATTAGTTCCTTAATGGACACTACAACTATTTGTGGCATGGTGCTGTTCTGCGCCTGCAGCACACAAGTGCCTAGTCTCTCAATAACTGAAATGTCTAACTTAAGTCCCTGTGCTCGGTAATATGCAAGATCTGGTGACATTTAATAGCTTATGATACACAAGAGGTCAAACCAGATGATCTAATAGTCCCTTCTGGCTTCCTATCTATGAAATTTATATGTAGTGTAATAGAAAAGTATATAATATTATTGATTTATGGCAAAATTATTATGATATATAGCCCTACCTTTGAAGCAGATCAATATAGTCCATTAATGTGCACATTATTTAATTTTTACTATTGCATTTCAAGGGGATTATTCTTTGCATTTATACTCTGAGATTACTGTGGAATGAAGAACACAGATTTGGGATCACAAATGCATGGTAACAAACTATGCACACTTGACAAGAATAATGTGTTTATGATATTGATGTTAGAAGATTTATTATGTTCTTGAGTACTCATTTCCTCGCTTTTATGCTCTTAAATTTTGTAAATGATGCAATCTGTATTTTCAGGGTCATCACCTAATGACTGTAACTGTTAGTCTAAAAAAAAAAGAGCCTGATTCCCTGCAGAATCCTGCACAGAATTTGAGGCTCTACACCGGATGTTGTCGAGACAGAGGAAAACAAGTGGGATATGTTCACCTCTTTGCATTTAACCGTTTTTACATTGTGGGTATAAAATATTGCCAAGCTGACACAGAACATTTCTGTGGCTGAAGTATGCATTGGATTTAAAACAACTATCTTGCAATAAACGGAAACAAACACTGGAGAAGGCAATTTTCTTTAATCTTCTTTCTACTAATGAAAGAATGGCAATTTGACTAATGAGCTTCACCATGGCTATTCTTAGTTACAGGTGAAACAAACAGAAAAAAGAGGCCAAGATACTTCTATTAAACTGCCAGATAGTTCACTGAAAGTCAACCCAGGAGGGTTCGATTATGTTTAAATACAAATGAATTGCAAAACAGTTTGTAAATACTGTTCTGCATGTGCTTTCTAAAACCAAATGGTTACTTGAAAGGCCACCAGAGTCCAGCTGAATCACAGAAAGTAGTGCTCCTCCCTCTTCTTATCCTTCCCTCCCATCTTGCCAAAAGAGAGAGGTACTACATCCTAAAATACTACACTTGTGACAAAATATCTTTTGTTTGTTTCCTATTTTGTCTATATATAAAAAGAGGCAAAATGATCCACTACAACTGCTCACACTTCACAATGTTAAAAACTTTCACCTTTCTGAGAATAAGGCTCTAAATATTGTCACAAAGGCATGTGCTTCAAGTCTAATGTGAGTTTACACACATTCATTTTAAATATCATTAGTCTACTGAACTGGGTTTAAAACAACTATCGTGCAATAAATGGAAAAAAACACTGAAGAAGATAATTTTCTTCAATCTTCTTTCTACTAATGAAAAAATAGCAGTTTAATAGCACCTTAGAATAGCACATTAATAAATGTTGTTCTTTTAATATTAATAACAAACCCACGGAAAAACATTGGATTACTTACAATAGAATTGCGCCTGCTCCAAAACACTTCTTGTATGTATTAAAAATATATGCTTCTCTTCCAAACACAGCTTTCAGAACCTAAAGTACCCTTACTCATTAGAACCCATGAGCCTCCTTCTACAGGCAATGCAAATTCAAACAGAAATAAGTTGCTTTGGTACTTCGGCCCTTACGAATCCATTTCATGCTTCAAGTGCCAGCTGATATTTCAAACAAAGCTTTCAGGTCAATATCACCTTTTAAAAGTAAGCCTTTTATCTTGAGAACTTTCACTGTTATTTGAAAGTCAAAATACTTACATTCAACTATTATTTTGCTAACAATAACAGAAAGGTGATACATACCTTTAATTCTCCAATAGAAGACAGAAGTCCTGCCCCATAAGCACGTAGTTGTCCTTCTTGCTTGCAAAGGCCAAACTCAATCGTAAAAAAATAGCACTGGAAAATATACAGATATACAGATAGATACAGTGCAGCTGCAAACAGGCACTTCAGCACTGACAATTGGTACCATATTCACTTGACTGTCCCGCTTCTTCAGAATTTCATGACTTTAATATAGATTCTGATAAATATGTTATTCCTGCTAAGTAGTTTAAATGTCATGTTCTGCAGTAAGGGAGGTTTGCACAAAGATGTGAGATTCTGCTTTTTTTTTTTTTTAGGCACCCAAGCAGTTCACAGGAACAGCCGGTTAGGAACAGACAAGCAAGATCATTCAGGTATCAAAGATGCTGATAGTAATCTGCTGAGATTTTTCTGAACCTTCTGAAAACACTGAGGTGTTTCAAAATAAAATTCTGCAAGGTAGCTGTTCAGCCTGCCTAAGAACCTCTGAAAATCTCTGAGATCTAGTTCAGAGCACTAAGCTTTAAGCTCAAGCTGATGCCACTTTAAAGTCTGTCATGAATTTAAGTGCTGCCTTGAGTTAGAATGAACTTATTTTGCTTAAGAGTCTTCTTGAGCTGAAGCCATAGTTTTCACTAGACTTTATTCTGTCATAAATTAAGAACTAATATGCCACTTGGTTTCTTAAATTACAGAAAGAAAATTGCAGTCAGTTGAACGAGTTCACTTGACCAATTCATTAGAATTGTTCTTTAGGTCTATGTTCAGTCAGGTAGCATCTGAGCTGTAACAAGGATGAGAAGCTGTGAGAGAGATGGGCTAAATCAGCGTAGCAAGTACTGTATTTAATTTTGCTGTATCCACTCAAGGCAAATGTTAGGAAGACTGTAAGAAGCACAGATAGCCCATTGACCACTAAACTTAAAAGACAACAGTCACTTCTGTTCTTTTGGTACTGAGTTTTAGTTTGGTTTTGTTATCACACTTTTTGGTCTTAGATC
Source organism: Colius striatus (assembly GCF_028858725.1). Classification (NCBI taxonomy): domain Eukaryota; kingdom Metazoa; phylum Chordata; class Aves; order Coliiformes; family Coliidae; genus Colius; species Colius striatus. The sequence goes on from NC_084759.1 coordinate 168,794,505, forward strand.
AAACAGTTGAGATTAAGCCAGTAACTATTTCTACATACAAAGGCTTTAGGAAGTTGACTTTTAATGTATACAAAAATACTGCACATAGAATCATAGAGTCATAGAATCGTAGAATTGTAGGGGTTGGAAGAGACCTTTAGAGACCATTAGTCCAACAACCCTGCTGAAGTAGGTCCACCTAGATCAGGTCGCATAGGAATGTGTCCCGTTAAGCCTTGAAGACTTCCAAGGAAGGAGACTCCACACCCTCCCTGGGTATCCTGTGCCAGGACTCCCTCACTCTCACTGTGAAACAGTTTTTTCTTATGTTCAAATGGGACTTTTTGTGTTCCAGCTTCATCCCATTACCCCTTGTCGTGTTCCTAGATACCATTGAAAAAAGGGATTTCCCAACCTCCTGACACCCACCATTTAGATATTTGTAAATACTAATAAGATCCCTCCTCAGTCTCCTCTTTTCAAGACTAAACAGCTCCAGTTCCCACAGCCTTTCCTTGTATGAAAGATGTTCCAGTCCTCTGATCATCTTGGTGGCCCTGCGCTGGACTCTCTCCAGCACTTCCCTGTTCCTCTTGAGCTGAGGAGCCCAGAACTGGACACAGGACTCCAGATGAGGCCTCACCAGGGCAGAGTAGAGGGGGAGCAGAACCTCCCTTGACCTGCTGGCCACACTCTTCTTGATGCATCTCAGGATGCCATTGGCCTTCTTGGCCACGAGGGCACATTGCTGGCTCATGTTCAGTTTATTATCAATCAGGACTCCCAGGTCTCTCTCTTCAGAGCTGCTCTCCAGCAGGTCAACCCCCAGCCTGTCCTGGTGCGTGGGGTTGTTCCTTCCCAGATGCAGGACTCTGCACTTGTCCTTGTTGAACCTCATGAGGTTCCTCTCTGCCCAACTCTCAAGCTGATCGAGATCCTGCTGAATGGCAGCACAGCCTTCTGGGGAATCAGCCAGTCCTCCCAGTTTGGTGTCATCAGCGAACTTGCTGAGGGTACACTCTGTCCCCTCATCCAGGTCACTGACGAAAATGTTGAACAAGACTGGCCCCAGAACCGACCCCTGTGGAACTCCAACTGGCCTCAGGCCTCCAAGTCAATTCTGTGCCATTGATCACCACTCTCTGGGCTCTGTCATTCAGCCAGCTCTCAATCCACCTCACTGTCCACTCATCCAAGCCACACTGCCTGAGCTTTCTGATGAGGATGTTATAGGAGACAGTGTCAAAAGCCTTGCTGAAGTCAAGGTAGATGACATCCACTGCTCTCCCCTCATCTAGCCAGCTGGTTATGCATGTACATCTATATACACACAAAGCTATAAACATGTGTGTGTGTTTATTACATTATGTGACAATTTCAGGATTTGTGAAAAGGGGCATTACTCCACAGAGCCTAACAGATCTACATGACTTTGCAAGAAATACAAATTTCGCATAAGGAACAACTCATTATTTGATATTAAATCTTAAGCTTTTTCTGAATAACTTGAGAAGGGATCCTAACACAATGATTTTTTTTTTGTCCATTTCCACTTTAAACCCCCACTCTTCCAGGCTGAGTATCACACAAAATGTAAAAGAGCAGAAATTAACAGCTCTTTTAAGTTCAACAAATGTTTAGAAATTGAGAAATGATTCATTTCTCTGCTTCCAATAAAAGTTCCTGTAGAGCTAGTGATTCATGCAGTATGGCACTATATAATAAAAAAGAATAAAAACATGAGCCCTGTGTCTGATCCAAACCTGCTAAGTCAGCTGGGAAGAAGAAAAGGTTGCAGTGACTTCAAATGTCTTGAGTCAGATTCCATCATAGTAGTCAAAGGCACAGATATGCACAGAGGAGGTGAAAGCACAATGTTCTCAAACAACAACAACCAAAAAAAACCAAACAAATCAAAGTTCCACCTCTGACTTTGCTGTTGACTCAGATAAGCCAAGCCAGCATAAAATTTTTCATTGGATGCAATGAGCTGATGTCACCACTTACAAGAAGGCAAAAAAAATTGGTTTCCAAAAAAATACATCCCAGGGATAAAGAGACAAGTACAGAAAAAGACAAAAGCATCACTGTGGGAGTGATGAGTGAAGCTGAGAGACCTATGACCAAGAGGAGTACAAACTTAGCTTCCCTGACTAAATATTTTGCCAGAAAAATCCTCAGGATTTTACAGTTCTAGTTCTGTACATACTGTCACCAATGCCCTACTTAACCTTACATATAAATCCTACTAACATCTTTGAATTTGCACCCCTGCAAGTCTCCCAAAAGAAACCATCAGGTTCTTACATTCTGAAGATGAACACCCTGACAGATATGCAGCAGGACTGGCCTCCTCATAACACACTGTGATGGCAGTAATTTTCTTTCTTAAAGCCAACAGCAGTTAAAAAGGAGAGAGTGTCTAAGAGCAGTGATGACTTTGTCCCCATATATGGGACACCTTTACTACAGAGCTTTCTCACACCGAGGAGGACCAATCCAATGTCATGCTTCTCCCAGGAGAATGCTCACTTGGCAACCTATAGAGTCAGTGGAAGGAGGGAAGAGAAACACTCCATTCCCCTGAGGATGAGCACTCATGGGGAAAAAAAGGGCAAAAGGCAATCTCTGCTGCCAGTGGTAGGGTGTTCATAGGACAGAAGGACACCTCAGCTGATGCACAGATAGTACACAGAGAACTAGCCTTTTTTACTTAAGTTGAAAAATATTGTTATTATCATTATAAAAGGGAGTCATATGTATGAGCCAACACTTGCTGATGAGAGCATATCTTCAGCATTGATAAGACTTGCATTTCCAGTATAACTAACTCAAGTAAAATGCATTCAAAATGACCAGATAATAAAACATGTGTCTATTACTAACTTGCGGTATTAAGTTATGGCAAAAAGAAAAGCCCTTCAAATGAAAAGCTTACTTTTGGATAAATTTGTCAGATGCAACAACTACAACGTCTGCATTTAAGAGAGCTCTGCTTGGTTAGGAAAATGAGATAGCTCACCCAATGCTGCCATCTTCAGATCATTAGTCAGCAATACACGATTCCCCCACCCTCCCACTCACCAACGCAAAGAGGCGGCTCGCTGCATTACAAGACTTGGCAAGCTGTGCTCCCATGTCTACAAATACCAAAGCACAGTGATCACAAGGTTAAATACGAACTATATAGACATAGTTTTTCTAGACCAGATGCTTTAAATACCCACTATAGCCTCTGTAGGGTAAACTGCACTGACTTTGGTACCCTGTATTTAACATACAGGATAACTGCATTGGAGCGTGAACAGATGAACAAAGAAAAGGCTGTTGAGATTAATCAAATTTTTTAAGCCTCACCTGCAGGGAAATAGATTCTTATTACACTGTTGATACGTGTAGGCTGGTGAATGCAAGCACAAATGGAAGCACGCAGGCCCTCATGTCCGGATTTCAAATCTTGGACCTGTACCTATAGTCCCAGACATGCAGGTTCTCTACAAGCTACAGCAATATCCTGTCATCTCCCTTTACTTTCAGTTCCACCTCATCTTTGGGGTGAAGCATGGCTTTTCTACAACCTGTAGGTAGGCTCTCAAAGTAGGAAAGGTGTTTTCCTCCTTGTAGAAATTCTGTAGTTCTTGAAGAGCCTTCTACTAAAATGCCGCTCTGTTAGCCAAATCAGCAAAATAAGATGAACAATCAATGTGCCAAAAGAAGGACTAAAAATAATTTTTAAGCCAAGACATTGATGTAACAATCAAGACTGTGCCAGAGCACAAGACAGTGTATGATATTATTTTAATTTATCTTATTATTTAAAAGTATAAGTAAAGCACAGTCATGCTCAAGAAACACTGTCTAAGTGGATTCCAAAACTACTAAATAGAATCATGAAAGAAAATCCTACCAAGGGCTATTAAACACTAATATAGCAAATCTCTTCCTTCAGAGCCCCTGAATCAAAAGTCGTTGGCAACTAAAGCAGTATACCAGGAGAGTATCACCACCATATGGCTTCACACCTACACTGTCCTCCAGATGTCTGCAATTCACCACTGTCAGAGACAAAATACTGTCAGATAAGAGTCAGATCAGTAGTCCTACTATTGACAGGAAAGATAAAGAACAGATCAAGCCCTGACAAACTCCAAGTCTGGTCTCCAGAGTAAGCACAATGTCTGCTCTTCTTATGCAGGTACTGTCCTGCATTACAAACTGGACTACCAAAAAGAAAAAGAAAAAAACAGTGACAGCTATGACATGCAATAATAAAAAAAAAACCAAACGTTACTCAAGAGTGCTTAGAAATTTTCAAAGGCAGAATAAAAAGGTCTGATAAGCTCAACTCTCCTCATCTGACTGGTTTCTAAGGCTTTGAAAATCACCCTTCACATCACATCATGTTGCACTTGGGAATCTCCCTTCTGGGACCTGTGCAAAGAGTTTGTGCAGCGTGTTGGGTGCTAATGTCACAGAGTTGGCAGTACTTAAAAATCTGACTTGTCCATAAAAAGGCCTTTCAAGCCATTTCACTTCACTTAGTTTTCTTATGGAGTAGCTTAGAGACCGATACTTGTGTTCACTTGGCAATTTTCAGCATGATGTATAACATGAGATTTTATCTGTTCCCTAAAAGTACCTTGTAAAGATGTTGTGAGGCTGAATCCTGAGAACAACAACCATGTCAAGAGCCGATTCCCCTGCACTCCCTGTCGCAAGGGGTAATAAGGAGAGATTAACTGTGTGACTATCACCCTAGCACGTAGACAGGAATTGCCACCACTACAGGAACTGCTAATGGGATGGGGTTACAACCCAAGCTGACATGTAGTAGCACATTAACTTTATATATACACACACACATAGATAGATATATATATAGATATATATATATATATATATATATATATATATATATATATATATACAGAATCACAGAATGGTAGGGGTTGGAAGAGACCTTTAGAGATCATCTAGTCCAAACCCTCTGCAGAAGCAGGTTCGCCTAGATCAGGTTGCATAGGAACATGTCCAGGCGGGTCTTGAAGACCTCCAAGGAAGGAGACTCCACAACCCCTCTGGGCAGCCTGTTCCACTGCTCCCTCACGCTCACAGTGAAATATTTTTTTCTTATGTTTAAGTAGAACTTTTAGTGTTCCAGCTTCATCCCATTACCCCTTGTCCTGTTGCTAGCTACTATAGAAAAGAGGGATGTCCCAACCTCCTGACACCCACCCTTTAGATATTTGTAAATGTTAATAAGATCTCCCCTCAGTCTCCTCTTCTCCAGACTAAACAGCCCCAGCTCCCGCAGCCTTTCCTCGTATGAAAGATGTTCCATATATATATATTTAAAATTAGTTGCCACGAAGACAATGCAACTACTACTGTGTGTAAATACTTAAAAATACTGTGTCAAATAAATATTCTTAAGGAAATATGTTTACGTTCTTTCTACTGGATCCTGCTGGATCATTCTTAATTCAAATGCAAAGATTCATTCCTTTTTCTTTAGAAGAGAAGGGGACCTTTGATATTTTAGCTCTCAAATTATTCACATAGAGATTAAATCTCTCATATGGTTGTAATTATCCTGTAAGAAGATACTTATATACAACTGAAAGGCTTTCAAAAATACCATTGTTAGAAATTAATCCTAAGAATTCATGAAGCAAAGGTGTTTTCCTTCCCCCTGTAAAAGTTGTTCAAATTGCAAGCAAATGATGATTCGGAGATACCAGTGACTCCTGTTTGTGCTTTCCTTCCTCATTCAGAGCTGGTGCTTGTAAACTTGTGAATAGTTGCTTATTTTTCAATCTCTGAGACATCAATAGTTACAAAAAAAAATAGCTGGCATTTCACATTTGACTGAATTATTAAAAAATCACAGTCTGTTGGGTAGTATCAGGAATGCTCCACTACAAGAAAAGGATAGCTGTAACACAGGTAACCCAGGCAACTAGCTAGGACAGTCCAATGCTGAGTCCAGACATCAAGCAATAGCAGCTATTTGACAGCTACTCATGTGGGAACATTATTGAGTAGAAATGCAGGGAGACTTTGAACAACAAATAAATCTCATGATAAGCTTGTGAATAGATCAAAAGCAGAAAAGAACTAAAGTTCAATGGCTAAGTCTTTCACTATAGATGATTCACCCACCTCCAACAAAGGCAGTGCCCCTATTCACAGCTCACAGCACTTCTAAATAAGAAAACAAAGTTTAATTTCTCAGAGTTGCCTTCTTGAAATATTTTGTTTAGTCTGAGACTTTGAAATGTATTTAGGCTCACTGAAATGAGGTTTCCTTTAGGGATTTCCAAGTGTATATATTTAACAGCATTCTCCTTTTTCCCTCATCTGACTGCTTTGCATTCAGACCTTTCACTAAGAGTGAATGCTTGGAACAATCTCTTTAAAAACAGAAGTCTGAGTGGATGTGGTGCCGCTCATTAGAGCACTCCGGGATAGCCACGCGCCAGCCTTCACATTTTTCTTGACAGCTATAGCACACCCTACAGCTACATGCAAATTCCTCTCATGCAGAGGCCTGACACACTCAGAGAAAGTATGCACTGCAGCGAGGGGGGAGGAGGGGCGGTTAACCTCTTCTGAATACTTCAAAATGATATATTTACTTTTTCAGGAGTTTCTTGAGAGAAAAAAAAACATAACGGTAACCAAAATTAAATTACCATCATGGATCTGTAGAGAAGCAGAAAATGTACCTCAAGCAATGCAATGCCACAGTGGGATCGGTAAAGAGGTAACTCTGTACCTCTGACACTGGGGAGACCAGCCATTACAAGATACTGCATGGCACTTGCCTACTTTGTAGGAGCATGAGGTCTTCTGGGATAGGATCTGGAGGATATCCCTAACACCTTTGTGTCTCTTGAGAGCATGTGTCTTTCTGTAGTTCATGCTCACATGAAAGAGGCCCTCTTGCTACTCTGGAGAGGGCAGAGAGAATGGAGAACAAAGCACTTCTGGAAGCTTTCTGTTGCTGCCACTCTAAAAGAAGCTAATTGCCACACAGTTGGAGCCACCAGATATTCCATTCCATGTCTGAATTACTCCTAAATAATCTGAACTTAGGCTTGCTCTGCACAAGGATTATGTCTATCTGACCCTCTCATTTTATCTCAGTTGAAAACAGAATCACATACACACACACATAGAGTATAGTAGGGGTTGCAAGGAGCTCTAGAGATCATGTAGTCCAATTCCCCCTGCTAAAGCAGGTCCACACAGTTCAAGTCACACAAGAACGTGCCCAGGGGGGTTTTGAAGGAAACTCCACAACCTCCCATGGCAGCCTGTGCCAGGGCTCCCTCACCCTCACAGTAGAGAAGTTTTAACTTGTGTTTAAGTGGAACTTTTCGTGTTCCAGCCCCTTTCCATTACCCCTTGTCCTGTCACTGGAGACAACAGGAAAGAAGTGTTGTCTCATCCTCTTGATATACACCTTTTAGGTACTTTTAAGTGTTGATGAGGTCCCCCCTCAGTGTTCTTTTCTCAAGGCTAAATAGGTCCAGGTCTCACAGCCTTTCCTCATAAGAAAGATGCTCCAGTCCCCTGACCATCTTGGTAGCCCTCCACCAGACTCTCTCCAGAAGTTCCCTCTCTTGAACTGGGGAGCCCAGAACTGGACACAGGACTCCAGATGAGGCCTCACCAGGGCAGAGTAGAGGGGGAGCAGAACTTCCCTTGACCTGCTGGCCACACTCTTCTTGATGCATCCCAGGATGCCATTGGGCTTCTTGGCCATGAGGGCACATTGCTGGCTCATATTTAGTTTATTGTCAACCAGAACTCTCAGGTCTCTCTGCAGAGCTGCTCTCCAGCAGGTCAATCCCCAGCCTGTACTGGTGCATGGGGTTGTTCCTTCCCAGACACAGGACTCTGCACTTGTCCTTGTTGAACCTCATGAGGTTCCTCTCTGCCCAATTCTCAAGCTGGTTGAGATCCCGCTGAATGGCAGCACAGCCTTCTGGGGAATCAGCCAGTCCTCCCAGTTTCATGTCAAAAACCTTGGCCACCTTTGGAGCTGCAGAATGAAGAACATTAAGGAGTTTCTGTGTAAAAAGCTGGTGATTCCTGGCAAATCAGCAATTCCCCTCCACCAAAGCTAGTGGTCACAGAGATGACGGGAGAAATCAATCCCACAAAAGCACACTTGCCTCAACTTGCTCAATGCTATCAGAGAAAGAATTACTAGTTCTTTCAATATAATTAACTAATATTGCTGAAGCTTAATATGCAGCTAAGGAGATGAGTCCATTGAAACTACGAACTGATGCTTAGATCATTTGCTAAACATAAGGCATTGAAGCCTTAATGCTTTACCCTTCCTATTTCCCCTTCCCTATAATTTGACTCTTACCTTGAACTACTTCTAAAGCCTCAGGTTTTAAGGTTTATTAATTTCATATGGAGTTATTAAGAACGAATGATGTGCAATAATGAGCCATTCCATTTCCACTTTATTTTATAACATGTAACGTGAATTCATGTTCAGCACTCCCTATGGTAGATGAAGTGAATATTTGCTCATTTCTTTCTCAAGCTGTTGCTTCAAGTTTCAGCCATCTAGGGATTTCATACAGTTAACATAAAAGGCACAGGTGGGTCTTTCAACATGTTAGCTGGGACTCCAAGAGATGGGGTCCTCTGAAAGTCAAACTATAAAGAAAAAGGAAAAAAAAATGTCACTGCTGTCCAACCACACTATTCAGTTTATGCTGCCACACATGACACATTTGATCCACCTTGATCCTTGGCAATTCAGAGGCTGCAAGAAGCAGGGACTGTCTTTAGGGCCCTGTCATTCCTGTTTTTCAGATCTTTGCCACGCTACTCTTTCAAATGAGGACTTTGCCTTAACAAAACCTATCAAAACAAGAACAGTCCCAATTTTAAAGGCTACATGGGCATGGGCTAGCACCCCAGAAGTGCTTCCTCAGCATTGCAGCTTACACGACTTTTCTAGCAAAGGGCCAGAGACTTGAACACTGACAGATTGGCGTGGCCCAAATGAGAGCAGAAATTTGGAACAAGTACACATATCAGAGATCACCTCTCTGTCCTTCACCTGACAGCATTCTCATTTTATGTGGAGCCATCTACACTAGGACTACTTCCCCAATGGTGAACTGCATTGCTTAGAAGAATACCCAGAGGATGGACAAGAATAACCTCAGATGCTTTTCCTCATCTGCCATCTAGCTCCAGCATCTCTACACAAGCCTAGCCCAGCCCTAAGGACCTGTTTTCCACAGTTAACCTGTAAACCTCAGTACTGGTTCAACAGTTTCCACTTCTCCAAAAGGAGTGACTTCCATCCCCCCAGCAAGCATGCTAAGAAGGAGACTCAGAAGAGAAGGTGTAAAGTTGCAACACTCCCTGAAACACCAAGAAAACCTCTTCAGCCTGGGGAGGCAGAACCTGTCCTGTTGATCATGCTGCAACACTCTAAGGAAACTGTGTAAGGGGAAAACTGGCACCAGAGTCTCTTATCCTAGGAGAAGCTTTTGATAGACTGGTAAAGTAAATCCCGAGATTAATGAGAAGCAAAGGTGCAGCAACAAATCACAGTACAGGCAATTCTCTTTTTATAAGCAGAGTTTACTGAATCATTGCCCTGCCAGTCCCCTGTCAAAATTAATTACTGCGGGCTGCAAGAACTCTTTAATAACTATCCTTGGCCAGTCCAGAATCAGACTCCAATGTACTCCTTGAGAGGCTTTCCCCTGGGGAAGGCACCAGGCACGTGTGGTGCTTCCCATGACGCCATTCCCTGGAGCAGGCTGTATGCCCCTCTAATTGCCAGGACAATTACTGCCTATTGCAATCTCACTGCAGGAGTGATGCACAAGAGTCATCTAGCCTCCTAAGACATTTTAGCCAAGGAGGGAAATGAGGTTCTTCTGTACACAAGCAGCAGCAAACGCCCTAGTGTTAATGAAAGGAAGTCATATCTTCAGAGAGGGGAGCAGCCTCCTGGGGCTGGAAGGATCTCACAACTTTTGCAAGCAGTGAAATTTTGGGGGCAGAAACACACTAGAGAGACAGAGATAACTGGCCAGCAAGTTTTTAAATTATTTCAAGGGGAAAAAATAGCAGTATTTCATCGCAGTCACATCCATTGCAAATTTATTTCTGAGGAGCGAAAAAGAGTTAGGACTTCATTCCAAAAATAACAGCATCCACAATATTTTCCTACACATTAAAAAAAAACAAATGAACTTCTTGCATCTATGTACTGAAAATTGATTTAATAGCTAAGACTTGTTTTCAAACATCCTAGTTTCCAACAGCAACGCCACATTTAAACTCAATGTTCTTTTAATCACATAAATGCAAAGGGACTCCCAAAAGCTTTTGTGGCTCTTAATGCATTTGCTTAACCTGCCTTGCACAAAAAAAGAAAAAGAAAAAGTAAAAAAAAAAGACAGTAGGCATCAGCACAAAAGCGTAAGTTCTATTCATGTCAAGCTGACAGACAGATCAAAGAAGAAAAGTAGCTCAGGGAATTTTAAATATCTATTAATTTTGCTACTAAAAATACATCCAAATTGAAGATATTTTTCACAGCCCCAAACAAAATCTTTTTCAAGTATAGCTGAGTGTCTCCTTGTAGCTCCCTGATCTTCAGCAGCGAGAGCATGCAAAATGAATCCATCATAACTACAGAGTAGTCAACTGAGTCATCACTGTAAATACAAAGCAAATCACACAAACAAGTATTCAGCAAGGTGGAAAAAAAGTTAATCTGAGCAAGTACTTGTGACTAGAGAAATCACAGCTCTTCAGTGTACCAAAGTCCAAAGAATTTACAGTGGCTGAGGCCTAGGAGCGACATCAAATGTGAATATCACTCTGAAATGGTCACTAGTGATTAGGTTCCCACTGATATGTAAGATTTTTGTCCTTGTACAAATCCTAAATTCATTATACAGATGTATAATAAGGAACTATTCATCAGCTAATACTTTTACTCAAAGTTGAGAATTTAATCTTATAAAGATGTTTACATCTTAGAAATGTGAAATGTCTTGTTAAACTGTTGGTTTAGCCACTTTTATATAGTCAAACCATATAATTGTAACAATTACAGCCTACTGATTTGAGGAAGGGAAGACAAAACTTTAGAAAAAGCATAATATGTTTTATGGGGGGAAAAAGGATAATGAAAGTGCTTACTCTTCCCAGCGTGTCTTGAAAAAATCTCTGAATGCAAACTTTTTAATCTGGCACTATTTGTAGACACCATCTTTACCAATGCCACAATGATAGAAAGTTCTCTATAAGGTACAGGAAATATAAAGCTTACAGATGCTAAGCAAAACACAGTTATCTTGTCAAAACTAATGCTTTGTCTGATGCAAAAGCAAAATCCCAAATGAAGCTTGAACCTGACAGACAGAATAAGGGAGTTTAGCAGGGGCTTGTTCAAAGTGTCCCTGAAACGGCACCATCATGTTGATGGTCTGTTGACCTTGCACCGCAACAACTTCAGCCACAGCTGGAAGCAAAGCACAACCACCTAAATTAACAAGGCCCCTCTCTGTTAACTTTCCTTGGTTTTCACAATGCTCTCAAGTTTAGAGTATTTGCTTTTAACTTTCAAAAATGGTCAACAAATTAAAAAAAAAAAAAAACCTTTTACAATAACATCAGAAGTCCTGATGGCTCTTAGAAGTAGCTAACAGAATTTGTTGCATGCTGTACCACCTGAGCTTGGCTTGGACAGAGAAAGAAACAGAAGTGCAAAATCATGTGTCAGAGTTGACCTTTTCCCCTATAGAAACCCATATTTCCAACTCACAGCTTTTGGCAAGTAAATGATTAATATTAATTTTGCAGCAACAAACCCTACTTTCATTTGCATGTGTACAATCCTATTGACTTTTAGGAGACTGTATACATGGAAATGAAGGTAGTACTTAGCCCACAGACCTAAACTCATTGAAAGCAATGGCAAACCTCCCGTTGGCCTTCTGTAGCCTCAGAGTTCAACCTATAAATATGTAATTAAGCTATACTTACAAAATCACGATAGATCACCGAAAAATATCTCAATTAAATATTAACGGGACCATATTCCATCCAGCATTTTGATGCCTTTTGATAGGTAACGACAGGCATATGAACCACTTCCAAAGCTGCAGCACTAAGTAATTAAGCCCTAGGCAGAGTTAGCTCTTCATGGATACCAGCCATATTTTGTCTTACTTCCATAGTTTTATCTGTTCATACAAAGAAAATACCCAGGAACATGCTGGGTGAGAAAATTAGACTGAGACACATGCAGTACGCTCAGTCTTTGAGGCAGTATTTTAAAAAATGCAGATTAGTGTGAATATTAATTTTCAGCTCTGTACAGACAGGAATTTTAAGACTCATTCCATAAAATGGTATTTGGGTTATGCACAGTAGCTACACGTACGAGTGTTCCTTCTGGAAACAAAATTGTTTACTGAAATATTCCAGACCATAAAATGCTAAGTGCAGGGTTTGAGGACTTTCTTCATTACACATAATCTGTTTGGTTTCTGCCTGAAAGCAGAATTTCTTGGCTTTTTTCACCTGATGGGCCCACAGAACGCCCTCAAATGGAGGCCCGGGTGTGCAGGGTCGCAGCCATGGCAGCACTATATAGGGCAGCCAGGTGCACAGATCCCTCAGCAAGGGGAACCCAAAGCTGGCCCACCACAACAGCACTGCAGCTCCCAGACAGAAAACTGGACACCTGCTTTCAGGGAGCTGCTCCCATGAGAACCCCACCGGCAATCACCAAAAGTTTTTTTACACAGCACTTCTCAGCTGCTATGGCTCCACTGAAAACATGGATAAAGCAAAATCCTTCACCTATGCACCACAGCACAGATGTTCCCTCAGTCCTGAGACTCAGATGGTTGAAAGGACTTGCCACATGCTGAACTCCTTCATTTCCCCATGCACTTGTGTGGCTACCAAAGAATCTCAACACCTTGTAAAAACTACTCAAATCATTATGACTCTACGTTGCAGAATCTTACAGATTTAAGTATGTAAACAAAAACAATAGAAAAAGCAAGGAGCATTATAACATTTACTTCATTATTTTGCTTCGACACCTAAATCTTCCCCCAAGAATACTTCTTAAGGTAGTATGAGAGGTACTGTGGTACACAAGTAAAGCTTTAGCAGCATGAGATCCCCACAGTTTTGGACTGTATGTGAACACATACATGTAAGTCCCACCTTTAAGTGCCACAAACAAAGACAAATAAGTGTAGCAGTGTCAGTATGAATGATATCTACACAGAGCCTAGGATTATCTCCTTCCTTCAACACTGCAGTGAAAGCATAGGGACAGTAAGGAACAGCAGTAACAATATATTCCAAATCTTTTCTCTACTGCTTTCTTCCCCAGCTTATTTAAACCTTTATTGCTGTGACTTAAATGCTTTACAGTTGTTACCCAAAATGCTTGTGCTATTGTTGCTCATTGGAAGCTTATGTTGGGTAACTTCTTTTGTCTGAGTTGCATATCTTCTATAAAAAACACTTTATGCCTTTTTGCCAGTACATTTCCTATTCTAGGTCAAAAGCAAAAATAAATATGCAAAAATCTCTCTGGAATTCAGACTCCTTACACCTATTCCTCAATCACTATCAACCAGATCCAGCACCAAAATGGTAGATGCTTGCCATTTGCATCCACTCCTAAATTCCACAAGTTCTTCCCAAGCTCTTTTTTTAAGGCTCACTTTCATTACTGTTGAAGCAGAGCAAACATTCAGTGTGAGCTATCGAACTACCAGAAAGACTACTATTGCAGAATCTGCAATTTCTTAATGAAAATGAAGTTGCTTCTGAAAATAAACAAACACAATTAGCAAGCCAGCACTGTGTGAAATTTGTACCATTCTCTTGTTAACCTATATGTCGAGATGTATTACTTGTGTGCACGTAAATTTGCATTTTCAGTTCAGTACCTTCACAGATTATGATCTAACCACTTTTGGAAACATAATGCTACAAGAAATAAAAACAAACACAGTGCCTGGCTGTAATTTGGTTTTTTATTAGAGCCTTTTTCTTTAGCATTGCCAACTGCTCAGGGCTTGATCTTCATAAACCACACCCTGTCTAAAAGGAGTTGTATTATTTCTACAGCGAGTTTTCTAATTCCTTCCCTGCTCCCAATTAAGTCAAATTAGTTCTCTCTTGCATCTAGCTTCCTCATTACAGGGTTGGGCTCAAGCATACAAACATGCTGTAGAACACCACTATTTCGAGTCACTTGCGAGTGTAAAATGTTGTCTGGTAGGGCAACCTGAGGACCTCCCCAGAGCAGGTCACTGACCTGGCCAACTGGGCACCTGCAGAGCAACGGGTGAAACCTTTTTCACCGCCTTAAGAGAGACACAGTACAAAGCGCTACATATTTCATTTCCAGACGTAACACGTTGACCTGCTCAGCCCAAAAGCTCTGTAAAGCAAGAGGCTTGTATTTAAAAATGTTTTGCAAACCAGTATTTTATACCACTCTCTAACAATAATTTTTAAAAAACCACACCACAATTCAAACATCCAGCTCCCCACCTTCACTGCAGTAGCTGATACACAATTTCACCAACACCTGAATTACTTCTCCCATCTCCTCACAGAATTTGCAGCAGCAGAATCACCTCTTTGCACCTTCTGCTGATCAGAAATTGCAAGGACGAATATCCTTGAATATCCTGGTTGATAAAGATGGATACACTGAATTTTACCTCCCTCCTGCGTGCAACCCATTTCTCCCACCTTTAAGCAGCAAACCATGTCAGCTCTACATCAGGTCTGCTCTTTCTGTCACACAAAAGGCTCCCAACCCTATAGCAAACACATCCAAAACTGGCTTAACTCCACAGTGCTGCTCTTAACCAAAACTCAGATTAGGGTTCAAACTGCTCATGTATGCCACTCCCCAGCCTGGTGATTGAAATATCCTCTCTTACCCTTTCCCAGTTCTAGCTGGAAAGGTGAAAAGGGTTCAGGGAAGGAATAACATGATCAAAGCTACAGAGCATCTTTCACATACATGACAAACGTGCATATAAATTGGTTCTGAATTTCAGTCCAGAAAAGGAAACAACTACAGGAGAAAATGAAACAGTTCTGTAAAGTCTGGCACACAGAAAGCATACAGGGATGATTTGATTGTTGACATAAATACGAAAAAGCTAGTAAGAATGAGGTTAAAAACAACAGGAGGAGATAGTTCACCGGACAGCAAGTAGTTGAGCCACACAGCTCCTCACTGAAGTTACTGCAGGTACTAAAAATATGCATTTCTTCAAACATAATCAGCTACCTCCGGACAGAAATACATTCAAAATAACTAAATACATAGAAACTACATTTGGTTCAAAAGTTCACCAAGTTTCTGAGTAGTCAGAAACCTGGAAAATACTTTAAAAGAATCAGATGTACCTACCCTGCTTTTATGTGCCTCCTGAGAGCCTATTTATGACTACACTGGGGACAGTCACGTGGCCTGGCCAGCACAGCAATTCTTACAGGTCCAAACCTGGAAATAGACTCTCTCCAAATCTGGAACAAAAGCCTCAACAATTCCTGCAGAAAACATTGAATATTTGCTCTTAGATTGCTCCCAGCAACAGATCTCTTCAAATTCTCCCTGTAGTAACTTGTCTGGAGTGCTAGCTTATTTTTATGTAGCATAGAGCTATTTGTGTTTGAGCTACAAAGCTAGTTAGGCATCACTGCTGATATTTTGCTCTTGTGCCATGAACCTCTGACGTGACGACCATGAAAACGCACTGCAGGGGAACACTGCAGTATTCTAAAATATTAAATATTGATCCCTGGAATCTACAAGGTTTTTTTCCCTTTAGTCTTGTTCTGTGATATATGTACTATCTTTTCTGCTTACCTATTTGATTATGCATACTGTAGGAAAGACTTGACACCACTGCCTTAGCTACTTTATCAGAAAGTATTGCAGAGAGAAACCTCTGAAAAATGGAGACCACTACATGTAATTTATTCCTTTAGAACATTACGCAGAGCAACATCACAAATTAGGGCATGCTTTTAGAGCAGCAGTTAGCATGCCCAGCAACACCTCTCCAATCAAAGGAAAGTAATCCATCAGTAAGTTATCCTTCTCTCCTAAGTCAAACAGACCTGTATGACTTTTTAATGATTAAGAAGGCCAAAAGGTTTCATCAGCTTTCTCTGCCGCTTCTTGTATCAGTTTCAGGTTTTTGCACTTGGGCAATTTCTAAATACATCCACATATGGGTGAGTTTGCCTGGCCAAAGTCAGGAACAGAAACATATTCCTGGTCATCAACTGATGACCAATACAGATGGCAGTTATCTCCAGTCTCATGCTGCATGGCAAGACAATGTCTAGCTACAGTGATCCATCATATCTCATTTCAGTTTTGCATCCTAGCTTTTACCCTGGAAATCGGTTGATGTTCCCCTAAGTGACATTCCCAAACCAGAACCATTTCATATGTCTCCCATAATCAGTCAAAATTTATTCAAGCATTTTTCTAAATCTTATTCACTCCAAGCTCCTCATGCTGCAGCTCCTTTATTCATTAACTACAGGTGTAGCTGGAAATCACTTCTTTGTAAGAAACTCGACTGGACCCAGGGTACTCACCGTGCTCACTCTTCGCATTTGTCACACAATTGCGGCATGCGATTGGGACACGGGAAAAAGACTGAGCAGAGATCTGAATGCTAAACTTCAATATGCTCAGTGAGTGTCATATCTCTTGGGCTGTAACACCAGGTTTCAGTTTGCCAATACATAATTATTTTTATATGGCAAAAGAGCTTCAACAGGGGAGCTGATCACAGACCTACAACAGTGGTTAGTTCAATGTCTATCATTTTGCAAGTATACCTCAGAAATATGCAAGCAGTCTTGATTTTTCAGATGAACAGTAGGCACGTTCAAAACCTCAAATATTTTCACAGTTTTCTCCTTGTCTCCATTTGGTCATTCATGGAGGAAGACAGTAATCCAGTTCACAAGCTGTACTTACGGCCTAGCGCTACCAAATAGCCCCTATGGGAAATCTAATCTGTTGTTTGTGAAGATGAGAGACTGCTACAGTCTGCTCTCTCTGGCAAAACCACGAATGCTGTATCTACCCTAAGTTACCACAAAATGAATTCAGTCTTTATTTGTAATGCTCCTGTTTGTTCCATTCTAGTTATCTCCCTGGCAAACATAATGTGTAATTATCATGAATTATATGACAGTTGTGTAGTGTGGGAGAAGAACTGGAATGAAGCCAACAAGACCAGGTAATATAGATCCTGAGGGAAGACAGGCAAGAAAGCTCACAGGAATTACCATTGACTTCTTCCAGAGAGAAGTTTCTGAACATTGTTTTTATCCCAGCATATATCTTAAAAATATTTTGTTGTGATACATACACAGCTAAATTGTAGTCAGCTTTAGAAATAAACTATTGGTCTCAGTCATCATCCAGGCAAGGTAAAACATTTAGATTCATAACAAGCCTGAAATGCATTTGCAAGACCTCATCACATACAACTCCTTCAAAAGCAATTCTCTGTTGTGCTTTTCTGCATAAAAGATAGCAAAATGAAGAGAAATTTCTTGATTTCTACTATTCCTTGCTGTTAAAATACCAGAACAAATATTATCAAGAAAGATGAAAAGGTGACAATTTCACAGTTCTACAGAACTGAAGGTTTAATTGTAACTTCCAGCAAGAAACGAAAGGGGAAAAGAATTAGTGTGACTAATTAGGCCATAATGACCAAATGCTTGGGTGGGTAGAAAGATTCAATGACAAATTGCATTCAAAGGCACTGTGCTAACCTCACTTCTGAACTGCCACTAGTTAACATGCCCCACTGAATTTTACATACACAAATGCATCCTGTATATATATACTGTATCACAACGGGGCAATCTGAGCTGTGCTGAAACAACTCAGCAGGAGCTGGGAGTCATTTCTGCCATTAGCAAGTGAGACAGGATCCTGTTTATTAACTTGCAGTTTTACAAAGACAGCTACTCTCTGGCTCTCAAGCCCACAAATTACAAGGTAATGCTGAAATGTAAACCAAGGTATATTTTTTGTACAATTTTCCTGACAAAACCTTACATTATGTGCTGTTAACTGTATTGTAAATGATATATTACATAAATTAGTTGAAACATGTCAAGTCCTCCCTACAGCTTATGGTTTGATAGGTAAGGAGAAAAGACAGTATTTTTGTACTATGTAAAAGTACAGAGACCACACATGCTTGAAAAATGAACTCAAGTATTTTCAGAAAGTCACACAGAATAGCACAAGTCATTGATGATGATGGTAATTAGCATCCAGATATGCATGGCTAATATTGTATTTCCTCAACTAGCAACAGCATTATACCACTCAACAAGAAAAAAAGTGGATTGTGCAAGTACTTTGTTTCTTTTCAGTAAAAGATTTCTGTCACTTGTTTTTTGTGTCTTCCCTCTTACTCTCCTAAAACATCACAAAGGAAAGGGCATCTCTCAAAAATCCACTGCAAAGATGGTCTTTCGGCTCTTTCAATGTTCCACTCTTATGGTAAGAATATTAATTTACAAAAAGAGCAGAGGCGATTCTTTTTTCTCCTTGCCTCTGACTATGGGGCTCGAACAAGAGGATGAGAGAAGCTCACATTCCTCCTTTTCAGCCCTCCTCCCCTGCAGCTGTCCTCCTCCTTCCAGCTGGCCACCACCAAGGCCTCTCCAGTGCTCTCCCATTTAATCCCTGCCCTCAGCAGGGCTGCACAGATGTAACAAATTGCAATTTAGCAGACACTTCTAGTTTGCCCAGGGACCAGGCTCCAGCTTGCTCTACATCCACCATGTCAGCTCTGCAGAGACAAAAAACATCAACATGTTTCCTTTGCAGCTCAGAATGAATGGGGTGAGAAGAACAGATCTATTGAGGCAGATACATGGTAGCTTTTGAAAGCAGAATGGAGAGAAAGATCACAAAAATCACCTGTAATAATTCTTCCCTGTCTGGTCTGAACTCCTAAGAGGCATTTTCCTCTCTTCCTAAAGCCATTGTCCTCCAGGTAAGGGCTCAGCTGTTAATGTCACTATCTTTTGAAACAGGTCATTCTAATGGCAAGCCTGCTTTGGGCACATTGCTTCATGCTCATTAATATGCATGTTCTCTCTTTGTTCATTTGTTTCTCTATTTCAAGTTGCCTCACTGGAACCTGCACTGCTTTTCAAGACTCTTGGCTGACATTTCTGAGCTCACTAGGTCTCTGGTTTTTTTATCTAGGATGGAAATGGGACCTAATATTGCAAAAGTCAGTTAATAGCACCTCAGGTGACATTTGCTGCCCAGCTGAATGAATTTCTTGGCTCCTCACTGCTGAGAGACAGTCTTTCTACTCGCACTGAGGTCAACTGTTGACACTGCAAATTTTAGGGCAGGTAACATCTGTGCATTTGCTAAGCACCTGACCCAGCGGAGTACAGCCTCTCATTGCTTCTAAATAAAATAACATCACCTGGGTTACCTTAAGTCTCTCTAAACATCTCTTCCACCTGTAAGAGTTATTTTCAGCATGGGAGGAGAAATCAACTTTGACTCAGATATTAAATGCTCAGTCTGATAAGGGAAAGTGATTCAGCTGCCTTTTATTATTTTTGGCTTTATGATTCAGGAGCAGTTCATTGTTCAGATGACACAGTCAGTCATAACTGGGAACTTCTGCAAGGGGGACAAGTAAATGCATTTATATAATATTCAGAGGTCTCTTTTTATTACTACCTCTCCCCACACAGATCTGTCCCAACATTGTCCTCTGCAACAGACCCATGTCATCCAAGATTATTTTGGGATTAAAGACTTGGACATAGTTTTCTTCCAAGTACCTACAGGGCCAGCTGGTTTTGAGGCTGCAGGCCATGACATGGTAGCACCGCTTCCTCCTAAGTCTCCATCTAACCAATGTGCAAAGAGACACACAACTTTCATGGTTCCCCCATACAAACAAGAGTTTCTTTTCAGTAGATATGCATTAGAACACCAAGGAACACAACCTGGAGCATCCAAGAGAACCTGGCCATGAGCAAGATATTGAGCCTGCCTAAGAAGTGAGGCTGGTCCGATGAAATAAATTCAGTGGCCTCTTCTGGAGGGCTACAGGATTAAAATCAAACAAATGGTATAAACACCTTTTCCAGCTGATGGGACTCTAAGCCACAGCTAAGCCAGTGCATCAAAACTATTACAGTTTCATTTAACCTGGTTTTAATCCACCTTCAACACTGTGTCCAAGTTATTTCCAACCCTTTAAATCCCTACTGCATTTCTGGCATGGAAAAGCCGTAGTATGCTGGATAAGTTTCAAGGTAACCAATTATTCTGCCGGATCTCACAGAATTTCTCATGAGATAAAATATTTAAATATGGAGTTGTTTTCAATACAATATAGTTCATGAAATTATGTGTATCATTAGTTCTAACAAGATCCACAAAAGGAGGCATAGAGTAAGTTAAAAGAACTGAACAGAGCAAGCAGTATAGACCAGAGGTCACTAACCTACGTCATGATGCAAAGGGTGACACATGACTTAGTGAGAAATGGCAATGCAGCAGGGCTGACAGGTGGGCAGGAGCTCATAGCCCCGGCAACTTGGCAGGGCCAGAGGGTCCCTCAACACAAGGGCCAAGACGGCTCCAGCTGCATGGTCAGTAGCATCTAACATCCTTAACATGCAACCTCTTCCAGTTCACTCTGTCTACTGGTATGTGCCTTGTTGGTGTAACATGGAATCCATCTCACAGCCACTGGCTGAGGCACTCGGTTTAAATCTACTGCTGCACAGCCTGGGCTTAGTAACTACATATTCTCCAACAGGATCAGTAGCAGGGATGCAACATCATCTCAAAATCCATCACAAGCTAAAATACAGTGAACAGCTGCAAAACACAACAGTGAGTACTGAAATAGCAGTGCTAAGAGCCAAAGTGGCCACCTGCGGAGGTGCTAACAGTGTAAAGCTGAGAGCACACACCGAAACTACTTTTTTTTCCAAAATTACCTTGTTTACTTGTTTGTAGGACCTTAAAGTAGACAAAATCCATCTCAGCTAGCCCTGAAAATTAGTCTGTCTTGCTTTTTACGTGCAATGACTACCATCTGAAGACTAGTGTGTTCAGCTTTGCTCTTAATAAAACAATGGGAAAATACCTAAAGCTCTGTGATTGCCACAGCACAGTCATCTGCAACCTGAATATGCAGTCAGCTCTAATAAGACAATGCACGTCACTTCAACAAAAGAGGAGGACAGATGAGAGAGCATGCCACAAAAAGATTTTCACTCACAGTGGCTAATTTCTGAACATCTTCATCAGATGCCCCCAGTGAAGCAAGTCCTATCTCTTGTGAAAACTGTGCAAACTTGGGATCAGCAAGTAGAGGCACGTGTCCCAAGAGTTCATGGCACGTATCCCTATGAGAATGGAAATGAAAAGAGAGTCATTACAGGAATTAATGCCATAATCATTCAATAATTATTTTGACATAAGGCATTTTACATGGTTCTGACACATGTTAAGTGTTTTACCATGAAATGTGGTTTCTACAGTGTAGGAGTCCTTCCCTGCATATTGTTCTGTAGAAACATATACACTTGCTTTTATTAAATGAGTTATATGTCATTTAACTCCACCTGTTCCATGATTTCCTCATCCTTTCCAGATTGAGTGGGAAAGCCTGATCACTGCTGTCTTCCAGACTTAGTACTGTGAAGACAGAGCTGCCCAAAGGAAAGCCAGGTGTCTCACAGGTGCAGCTTTCACCATTTATCTCCACAAGAATCAATTTCAAAATCCAACACGCTCCCTCTTCCTCTCTTCCATTCCCTTTTCCACACCTGGGTACAGTTGCATAACCATTTTGGCACTTGCCACTAGAAATTCAGGGTAATATTTACAGAGGTTTCTGCATGCTTAATTTCTCATTTAGTCCTGAGTTCCTACTGCAATTACTGGCTACTATTTTTCCGCAGCTCACTTTTCACCAAGTAGATTTCAGAAAAAGCAAAGAACTCAAATTGTTTCAGAAAGAACTGCTGTCTATACCTCTAAGTGCATTATTAGTCATGACAAAGGGCAGATGTAAGTGTACAAAACCCTGCTAACCAGCCTAACGAAAGTGCACATGCATCATCTACAAAAGCTCTCAAACAATTCTGAAAGTTTTGGTGCATTTGTTCACAGGAAATAATGGACTTGGTAGTAAAGTTCACTTTAAAAATCGGATCTGACATTTCCTTTGCTTTTGTCTCTTCAAAGACATTTCTCTCCTTTTTTTTTTCCCTAAACTGTAAACAAATGTTTTAAAGGCAAGGAGAAAACATCAAGTTTTCTGCCTTCTATCCAAAATCATCCAATTTGTCTTTTATAAACTATTTTTGTTTGAAAAGACACGGAACCTGACACTTCAGATAAATCATGAACAGAAAAACAACCTTCTATATAATTTAAAGTCTCCTTACTCAGTACTCTTTACCAAGAAATCTGTGCCAACTGCGTCTAGGTGGGTAGTAGTAGATAGTAGTTTTGAATGCATGCAGGTGAAGATTAGCATTTTTTGGCATTCCTAGTCTGCCTCACTAAAAGCTTATCGGAGGGTTACATACATGTCTCTCTTCTCAGCCCAGATGGCCATACCAACAGATACTTAGCAACATTTGTTCATGTTACATATTCACACTTTGGGGTGAGACAAGCACTGCTCTCAAGTTGGGCAGGACAAGTTTGAGCCAATTTCATATATGAGTAATTTGCTCAACAGTACAGAGGAATTACCAAATCCCATTTCTTTCTTCCTAGACATACGTATTTCCCAAAGAAGCAGAGAGAGGTAATCAGATACTCTTGTGCCCAACGTGACAAAACAAACATGGTCCATGGACCCTGTCTGGAGGTTAAGCTATAACAATACAGGCTGAGAGCTCAAGTTTGTTGTGCTCCAATATTTTTAGTCAACACCCATGAAACATGCTTGATATGCACAGTTGTCCAGGAAAGGTATCAGACATCATACTTTTATAAGGGAAACTGTATTTGTTTTCCACTGCCTGGTAAAGCTTGCCCTTCCTATGCGACCTGATCTAGGTGAACCTGCTTCTGCAGGGGGGTTGGACTAGATGATCCCTAAAGGTTCCTTCCAACCCCTACCATTCTATGATTCCTCCTGAAGGTAAGGTCTTTCCTCTCTTGTTTCTGCATCATTGCAGAGCCTGGGAAATTCCTGATTTCTTCAAAAATGGTTGGTAAGAAGGCTTCTCTTTTATGATCTCCACACCCCTATGGTGATGCCCTAAGTCTTACAAGGTGATCAAAGTTCCCGTAAGAACCATAGCTTAGACAGTACTCCCTTCCTCACTGGAGCTCAGACTTGAAAAATTGGCAGGCTCTGCATGGTATCCTTCTGTTTGTTGAGGAGATGGTTCACATCACTTGAACAGATAATCATCAAAGGTTAATGGCTCTTCTTTAACTAATTCAGTTTCAATCACAACAATTTCTTCTGTCATCTCCCAAAACATTTAGCTTGCTAACAGTACAAGGAGAGCAGGGAAATAGAGTTTGTAGCCTGATAGATACACCCAGAGAATTCCCAGTACCAAACAATTCACTGGAGGAATCCGAGTCCTGCAACTGTCACTTTCCAATCACATCACAGAAACGGGCCACAAAACCAATTCTTTAGAATTCCAGAGTTCTAAGTCCACTTCTCATCTTCACTGGAGAAATCAGCACTGATTGCTGAGTACTTCACCTAGGCTGTCCTACATCAGTCCAGATATATCTAACTTTGTATTAGTAGATCAGACAACAGGAGCAAAGAAGATATAGTGGGACTGGCTTCAAGTTTCTGGCTTCAGGTAAGCATGCTTGTCTCCAGGTAGGCTTCTACAGCATCACTACTATTGGTACCTGAGCAAGTGCCTACATCTCTATTTTCCTGTGCTTAAACCACAACTCCCAGAAACAAATACAAAAAGGCATGTTGTTCCTAGTTCTGCACTGGGACAGAGGCTCCTTTGTGACACTTTTACCCTTGCAGACAAAATGAGAACAAAACTGCCTCTCCTGGCAAGGGGAGAAGAATGAGGATGCAGAAGATAGATATCTGTATCATGCCTTTAGCTTGTAAATTCTTCCATTAAAACTACACAAAGTAGTATTTCGAATGTGCAGTTGTAAAGAGGGGAATCTGAAACAGAAAGCATATGAACAAAAAACAACAAAGAAAAAAAATCTTCCATGCAGAACCATGAACAGCATTTGGGATTGTCATCTCAGTTTCTCAGATTTCTGTGCCAGTCTGGCCCTTTATAGATAACCTAAACAATATAATTCCTCACTTAAATACCAAGTCTTGATTCTTTTCTTTTGTTTTATTCAGAAAATAATTAAGTTCCTTTAATTTATTCACACATACTGCTTAGAGAAAAGAAGATTTTTTTAATGCACTTTTCACAGTAAAAGATTTTTCTTGGAGTAAATTAGTTTGCAGAGCAGAAGAAATCTATATAGCTCTGTGAAAGTAGTAGAAACATAATGAAACTCAGGAAGAAATGTTTTAAAATGCATATAGTAGTGATACAGATCAAACCAAATGAACTCTCTAATTTGTATCTAGCTCTATAGCCTGGGTGTTAAATCTGATGGAAAGCCCACTGAAGTCAAAGGGAATATTTTTCCCAGGCTTATATCATTGAAATGCAACATTCACTGAGACAGGGACCTGCAGCAAACCTCATTATGGCCCCATATATCAACCAGCAGGTCTCAGGGCATTGCAGCTACTGCAGAAGATGAACAGCTGTCCTCACTAAGTCAATTTAGTTTTGCCATTGATTTGAAAAAAAAGCCAGGATTTCACTCTACATTTTTGGTAACACTTACTATATGCTTTATAGTGTGAAAAAAAAAATCATCAAAAACCCACAACATTTTAAAAGGGATTTTCTAAGTTTTTCTATGGAGTCCCTGATAGTCAATACACATCGTTTCATTTACATGAACAAGTACATCTGCAGGAAGAGAGTAATGTCATTAGAAAATAGCAACTTAATCCCTCTGTTAGTCATATTTAGATGTGTTAAGATCCTAACCTAGATTTTTAAGTTCAGCCCAAAAAAGGAATAAATCTTAATTCTAACGGAACTATTATTACTACAGAGTGACTATCCAGACACCATGACCAGAAAGGTTACTAAAAAAGTAGTTGCTATTACTGGTAAGGATTAGATATGAGACACTGTATAATTATGAATGTAAGCAGCATCCTGAATGCTATAGGAGTCTCAAATATACAAATCAGTGAACTAGAGAACATCAGCAAAAGCACTGATGCACTTAATTGTTTCCTGGAAGATATTCCTTCTTTTGTTGCTCTTGGTGTTATGTACCTAAATCCCTTGCCAATGGATGAAAATGTTCTTCTGGTTTGTATTAAATTAATAAATGTCATCATTCTTTTGCTGAACATTGGCAGGTGCTGCGGTCTGTGACATTGGCTTTCCACAGGAGAGGAAATCATTGGTGCAAAACCTAGTACTTGCTAAGTTTGGTTTTTTTTTTGGGGGGGGGGAGTGAACTATCTACAGGTAGAACTCCCCTTTCCACAGGGGCTCCATCCTCTCGGACCTCTTCAAACAAGCAAGGCTGCTCAGAGTCACTGGGTACTGGAAACGGGGCATTAGAGTCTGGCAAGATATGTGTTGGGCTATTTGGCAATGATTATTTCCTCTGTGAGAAGGTACAGACAGAAGTATGTCAGCAAGATGATGAGGATTCTGAGAACAACAGAAATTGTTTTTAACAAATGGGATGGAGGAAGACTAGCTGGCACAGGTTTAGGAGACCTGAACGTCCCTGTGGTTAAGGGATATCTGTAAGTGTTGGGGGGGAGACAGAGTTGAGGTGACAGGCTTAGGAGACCTGATTATCTCCATGGTTAAGGGATATCGGCAAGTGTTGGGAGGGAGAGGGAGCTGAAGTGAGGGGCTCACCTCCCAGAAAGGTACAGAGCACCATGCTGCACACTGTAGGCTTCAGTGGAGAGAAGAATTCAGTCTAAATATCAGTGAGCTTGATCAGGCAGCTTTTCCTAAAAAGAGTCCCAGGCAGGGGTGCACTTACACTTAGGTCAGCTGTTGGCAGCCTCAATGCTATTCACAACAGAAACAGATTGGTGTGACAGGTTTGTCAGCCTTATCTTTGTAGCTGGTGTTTGACCTGGAAGTCAGTAGTCAGAAATGGACAGGAATGCTGGATACCTAGTGGCCTGTGTGAATTTATCAAGGTGGCCAAAAAAAGGCACTCAAACCAACCCACCCCACACTGGTTCCTCTACTTTTTTCTATAAGGACCTGCTTTGAGCAGTGGGGTTGGACTAGATGATCTTTATAGGTTCTTTCCAACCCCTACCATTCTATGATTCTGTGATTTTCAGATAGACCAGAAAAGGTCTATACCATCATATATCCAAGCCCATCTTTCAGGATTTTGTAATAATTTGACTAAAAATTTAAGAGATTAAAGTTGTAATCACAGAGGTTACAGAAGTGAGTTAATTACTTCAGGAATTACCACCTCTTTCCCAAACGAAAAAGACACACAAAACCAGCCTCACAGCATTCCAGCAAATCCTTAGCCTAGCTCAGACGCTGAGAATAAGAGCAAGTAGCTGAGTGTATAATAGCACCACCTGGTGACTCCTGCCAGAAGAATGCAACGGCTGTATCCTTACATCCAGCTTAACATGCAGTTCCATTAATCCTTTTAAATCCACAAATACTACTCCATAGGTTTGGCAATCTATTCATGCAAACAGAGTTAGGCACGGTTCCAAATGTTTACAGGACTCGAGCTGAATATATATGTATGAACCCTTTGTGTAAATTTTGGCAAAAATAAAATACATTCAACCAGTCCAAACTGATGAAACAACGGCTACAATTTCATGCTAACTGCCTGATGACTGATTCACTGTGAAAATGTCATTCCTATGGTTACAAGATCAGTGGATGACTTTGGTAAAGCTACTTCCATATTATCTGACACGTATTGCTCCGTTATTACTGCACAGAGCACACCATATATAATACAAGACAAGAACTACAGTCGCTTCGATCTTTTTTTCATCCACTTCTCATCGAGAGACCAAATGCCAAACTACTTCATTCAAACTCGCAATGTTCCATTTTGAAGAAGTGGCAATGCTGCCCCATGAAAGCCATAATTAAAGTGTCTCTCATTTCTATCACGTTCCCTGTAACAGGCTTCATTTCTAATATCCTCTTTGAGTGAGAGAATAGTGCCTCATGACTTGCTTGTGTTGTGTTACAGGAGAGAAATGAAGTTCAGCTGTGTAGTCTGGCCCACAGAAGATAAATGTGGACAAGAAAACCAAATTATTATTCTAAAAGCAAGCATTTTCAGGGGATTTGGGGATTTTTTTTTTCCCAACTTTTGCCCTAATTGTCCAAGAGAAAATAAAATTGTATACACTCTTCCAAAATATTTTGTAGGAAACTCCACTCTTCACTGAAATACAATCTAGACAGATTTTTTTGACTAACCCAGTTATTCTTTTCAAGCTTGGCAAATTCAACTGGGCCTTTTAAGAATCCAGAGAGCATACTTTTTCAGCACTAAAGCAAAGGTAGCAACTTACGGTTCTGGTGTGTAGAGAGGATCTGAGCCATGTCGTATGTACTGAGTACAATGAAAAACTCTATATGCTAAGCCAGCTAAAAAATCCCGGGGAGACAGGTATCCAGCAACTGGTCTCACTGTGAAGCCAGACCTTTCTGAAGTGAAGGAGATAATAAAAGATAATACTTTAGTTAGTTAGTTAGGTTTTTTTATATATTTTATATATATATATATATATATCTCACTGTATCAGTTTCTGAGAACAGGTAAGGATTTGTTGCTAATTATTCTACCAGAAGCACGACATGAGAATCTTGGCTGAAGATCACCCCACATCATTTTCACCTATTATGAACAAGAATTATTTTGCATTGCTAGCATATGGTTCATGAGAACAGCTTGAGGTGTTTCAAAGTTGATTTGCATACTTTTGTCTAGAAAAGATGGTAAGGTATTGTAAGTGATGTTTGCAGATCAGAGTATCTGATTTTTATGCCTGGTACCAAACAGGAGAGAAGGTTCCAAAACAGAAGATGACTTCTGTAAAATAGATTATAAATTAACAGAACAGGATAGTATTAAATCAAATCTATCCTTATTTTTAAAGATAAAATACTGCTCGTGACAGTAAAATAACGACTTTCACAGGCTCCTCATTTAAATACTTAACAAAGTATTCCTTTGTTAGATTAGTCCCAATGGGAAATAATTTCAGGCTCAGTGACTTTGAAAAGCACATTTCTCTCCCAAACCCATTCTTTACTCTTTCCAAGCATTTACAGGAGAACGTTCCAAGTTCTTCTTCAAACAAACACTACTATTGCTGTATTTAGTCTGAAAACATATTTCTGAAAGAAGTGTGAGGTTTTGAGTTGCTAGTTAGGGAGAAAGGACCTGTACACTTTGTCATTATTCCTTAGAGGCCATAATACAACATATGAGAGACCCAGAGGGACGCAATCAAATTCAAAGAGTGATGAGTCAGTTAGTAAACATGAGCGTTCACAAATAAGAGTTATGGATGAAGCAGGGACTGAGGAAAGTAACCCTTTCATTACAGATTTTGTATTGTCTTAGCTAAAGATTTTTCATACATGTCTGGGACAAAACACTCTGCTAATTTTTCTCGTAACACTTAACACACATTACATTTCTTTCCAAACACTCATCTTCACAATATTTTAGCTCCTGGGCTCCTGGAGCTCCAGAGCAAGAGGATTAAGGAACAAATATATGTATCTGAAGGGACTCTTGAGGAGAAATTAAATTCTTAAATGAACTCTTTGGTGTCTTTTCCTCCTGTCTGCCACTTCTTCCATATGGGATACATTTCCATTACAGTTAAATAACAGGGGTATTTTCAAACTTATATACTGATTTATATCAGTGCAAGTCACTGATATGATATATACTGATGCCTTAAAAAAATAACATGAAAAAGAAGTACCAGATCTCATACAGAGTCCCACTGATTTTTCTCAACATACAAATACAATGACTAGCTTCATGAGGTCTTGAGCACTCAAGAAAGCTTCCCCAGGCTGTACAACAATGTGTCAAATCTGCTCTCCTCTTTAAATTCCATTATCTTGGCATTTTATTCCCTCTTTTACCTGCCTGCATATTTAGGGGATGCCCAGTGTGGTTATCAGAACTCCCACCACGGGGCAATGAAAAGAGCTAACTCTGCTCTCTAGTTTCATTGTACTGAAAGACTTTTCTCCCCGTGCAAGATAGCACCGTGTCATACATGCTCAGCTGTTTAATTCCTCTCAACTTCATACTTGCAAATACATACATGAAACTGCTTTGACTCAACAAGCACTCTGCCACGGAGAATGTCAAAACCAGAATGCCATTTCAGAATAAAACAAAGTCCACTGACAATGCTGGGAGTCTTTTCATCCAATGTGTCTTGTATTTCATGCTAACAGAAAAGAGTATTTTCATGAAACAGTATCTATTGATAAGCCAAATACAAATCTTACCTTTCAGAAAAATAGAAACATCTTCCAACTGAGGCACATTATCCTCTCTGTATCCACAGTATTTGGTCAGCAGAGGAAAGTTTTTCAAATATTCACGACATGCATGGGTGGGATAGAGTTTACTGAGTTCCCTAAACACTACCCCCCATGTTTTAATTTCTTCAGCCGTATACTCCACTCTGGGAATGGGCTGACCACTGTAAAAAATAATACAAAATACATTTGAATACAACCATATTCCAGACAGAATGCAAACAACAAAATGTCTGTGAAAGGTATTATTTAAAGGCATTTTAAAAGTTGTTAAAACCATCTTAAACTATTTAAAAATAATAGCTAGATGCTTTTCCCTTAGAATTACTTCGTGACGATATGTTGTATGTGTCACATGCATTTCCTAAGAACTTTATTTCTTATCAAGCAATGAGGTTATTTCTTAATCTTTGTACATATTATAGTGTCAAGATGGATTTCTTATATGCCATGTTCCTATACCAAAGTAATAGTTCTCCATTATTGCCACCAATGCCTTTGCAAGTGGTTAGCTGAAGATCCGGGTTTAGTCTAACTTGTAGACTCAGTAAGACCGACAGCACACCATATGCTCTCTGCATTCTTTAAAATACCTAACATTCACCTAACATTTTATGAAGTGAAGATTAGGCAGTTGAACAGATGGTTTAAAATGTGTGGACCCAATTAAAATGTATGCATTTATTGTTTAGAGTGTTGCTTACATGTGCAGACACGTTTGGAACTGCAAATTCACGCAGGACTGCATCATGAGGAAGCTTGCTTCAGAGTCAACAGCCTAGCATAGGTGAAACTATGTCTCTAAATACATCTCCCCCTTTTTTGACTTCTGCACCGTTCCTCTGCCTCGTCCCATTTACAAAGATGTAGAGAAATTGCAAAGCAGAAGTGTTCCAGGGTACCTGCTAGTCTGTCTCTGACATCCAAGATTCACCTTGAGTGGTTACAGCTAATTCAAAAGCAACTGACAGCGTGAAGAGTGTGACGAGCTCCTTCCAAATTGTACTGCTTTGTATTTAGCTGTAAGGAATTTCCCACGTCATGGTCTTGATCTCATGTCATTAATTCCCCTGAGAAACTTTATAATCTTTCTGTGGATTTAATATTCACAATGTATGCTACATATCACAGAGAGCAGCTGCAAGGGGTTTATCAGGCACAGGGAACCCCACTGCAGCAGGAAAACTGCAGTGCTTGGCCTTTGCTGGGGCTTTGGCTCCTCATCCCAGGTGTTGCCTCTTTCATAACCATTTCCCCTGTACGAGGTAACAAGGAATGAGCCCTCATGTCACGTCCAATTGCTGCTAGGCAGTCTCTATGCGCACGAGAGGATCTTCTGCCCTACATTCATCGTGGCTGCCCCTCACCTTTAGTGAAAATTTCCCATTTAGTACCCTCAGTTTTCACTGTATCAAGGGATTTTCAGTAGGCAGCTACCTGTCAGTCAAAGGCTACTTTGTATGAAGTACTCATACTTGTTAAGGACTCGCTGTATATCCAACATATCTGCTAGTTCCCCTTCAGCCACTCCTTTGCAGACACAACAAGAATTGCAACACATATAGTGAAGCATTTCTCACAGAGAGCCTGCACTGGGTCCGTGCCCATTCTGACTTGGGAGTCAGTCCTTCAGGCCTAGTATCTGTCTTCACCTTTACACTTTATCAGCTTTAAGCTGCCTGTCAGATCACTGAAAGCATAACAGAGCTATTCTAAGTCGTACTGTAAATGACAGATACAAGCAGATTGCTACTCCATCCACCTGGGGTTGCCAGAATGCCATGCAGTAGCCTCATCCCTTTTCCTTAGACCTGGCCAACATAGAAGAAATGTGTGCAACAGTGGAAAAACTCATTTCTATTTAGCCTGTCACTAGAGAGGTATAAACACAATCAAGGATGTGAAACTTGGTTACTGCTCGCTAAAAGGTTTATAACTTAGTTATTGTTTCAATTAATTCATTAGTACTGAACTAAGGTTCACTGAACATTAATTCCTTAATAGGATTTATGCCTAGGAGAGCTAATCTTCTTTCCAGCTCATCATGATATTCCTTTCTTTATCAAGAGGATCAAGGCAGCCAGACTTGAGGGAGGATGTACGCCTTTATCACTCAGCTCTACCAATCTCATTTTTCTCACCCTCTTATTTCAACAAGAAAGACCCACTTTGTGCTCAAACATTTCAATAAATCACAGAAATGGCCAGCCTGCATAGCCAGCTTTCTTGTGGCTGAGTAAGATGACTCTACAAGCTAATCTGTACTGAATTTTTATTTCCCCTTATTAAAATAGGGTCTTTCCATTTTGCCATGGTCAGGAGCTATCAACTCATATTATGAATTCCCTCTTAAACATCATATTTTTCCTCCAGATTTAATTTTCTCAACACTTTTTCAATCCCTAATCAGTCTCAAAGGACTAATTAGCAAGATTAACACATTTTCACTATCTTTAGAACAGAAGCTACGTGAAGGAGGGAGGAATATATATTTTTTTTGGTCCATTTATTTCATTCAGCTGATATTCACTGCCATGCTCTGTTAACACATTTTCCCCTTTAACACTCAGCACCAGCAAATATTTGCTCCTTCAATTTCACTTAGCATTTTTCTCTCCCTCTACTACAGAAGCCTCTTTATGTTGAAGCAAAGCAGAGCATCTACCACTATACAACAGTAGCAATTCATAAAGGAAATGCTGATCTGGGATTTTCAATTCAACAGTTTTTTTACAGAGACAATTCCTTGCAGCCAATTCTTTGCAGCAAAATCTCATTATTTTTTTTAAGGAAACAAGTCTGTAGGTTGTTTGGTTTTTTTTTACACTGGAAAATGAAAAGTAGAAATGCATGAAGCTTCAGTAAGTGATTAAGAAGGTCACTTACCTGTAAGACACAGAGGGGCTCAAGACAACACTCTGAATTTATCCCTAAGGGAATCATTCTTTACAACAGAGCTGTTCTTTTCATATAAATAAGTAAATAGTCATTAGACCACAGAAGAGAGTGTGATGAGACTGCAATGTAGTGTCGAGACACCTATAATTAATTATACATCCTGCATGGATAGCAGAAACAGTTCAGCTGTAGCAGCATAGAATCATCCCTGAGCTGATTTGCCTTTCCTCAGCGTGGCTGAAGCTGAGCTGCAGGATGTCAAGGGTAAATGCCTTCCTGGGCTGCTTCTAAAGGCACACCAGAGGCAGACTGAACATACAGTCCAGTAGATAAGACACATCCCTGAGGTTAAGATAACCACTGCAGGAGACCTGAGGAATACGAACAAGATTTTGCACATCTTAAATAACTGCCCTAAGCACTGGTCTCCCAGTCAACTTGTGGTCTCTGGCTAAAAGTGTCTGAAGCATCTTGTTTTCCCTCTGCTCATAATAATAGGAAGGGTTTGAAATCTTTGACAGATTTGGAAAGCTCAGTGGAATGAAGGAGTACCTCCAAGCAGTTTTGTGGTAGTACAAGATCGGTCCTCCAAATAAGCTCTGGCTTGGGTTGTTTGATTATTGTCATGTGCCTGCAGAAACAGTTCTTGAGCCTTCAAGGTCCAGACAATGAAAAGATTTTTTTTTTTTCCCCTTTCCTTTATCTCTTTTTCTGGGACTATGCAGGATTATTCTACATGACTTTTGTGAAAACATGTTTATCGCTGGTTTCAAGACCAAAAAAAAACCCCCAACTTTTTAGCAGAAGCGAGGCAGCTGTGTGATCTTTCCAGCACCTAGGCAGCTGGAAGGGAGAAAGGAGGAAGGAATTTCCAGCAACTCAGCAGCTGTGAAATGCATGGCACTCCTGCTACTGTTATGGGTAAATGGAGAACTATCTGACTCACTGAAAGAGCTCTAGAAGCACACAGTCTGCCCTCATCCACAGCTTGATATTTCACACTGCAATAAATGCTAGGCAAGAAGCACTAACTCTACCACAAGCATCAGACTGGGAAAAAGGTAATAAATCAATCAGCTGTAAACAAAGAAAATAAAACTGTCTCAATTTACATTTGAAAGCTGGCTAAAATCAGGACTTACCTGGGCAGCCTAGGAAGCTTCTCTATCAACCCTGCCCTGCCTGCAGCAGGCCAGCAGCTCAGTGTGCTGGATCAATGTCATGACCACCCAGCTAATCAAATGCCACCATGGGCAGAAAAAAAGGGAAACCAACACTAGCACTTACACATTTATTAGATTGGTAATAGCTAACAACACGAATGGGAGAATAGTAAAAGAGAAATATAATCAGGATTATATGGTCACAAAGCGGAGTTAATCCTCCTGTCCCCCTAGCCCTCTGCAGCCTGTAGAACTAAGTCTTATATTAAATCACAAAAAAACCACCCAGAACGGAAAAACCTTCAAAAATCCAATTTTGAAGTGCTTCTTAACAGATGTGCCTTTTACAAAGGGAGACAAAAAATGTAGTGTTTTATATTCTTTAAACAAAGTAGGTAGAACTCTCAAGGGAGAAAAATGAAAAAGCTGAAGACTTGTGGTAAAATGGAAAAGAACATGAAATTAGTATGTTCTTTCCCTTGAGAATGAGGGCTTAGGCGTGTTGCAAATAAAGCCTAGAATACAACTAGAATTAGTTAAATGCTTCTGTGACAAGAAAATTGCAACACAGTAGGTATTTGTAGGTAGCACAGAAAGCTTCCTAACTCCTAGGGACAGTAGCAAATACTGACTTCACACGGTATTAAAAAAAAAAAGGAATGAGAAAACACATGCAGTGTATTATGCATAGATACCAGCTCCACTAACTAAAGAGAAACCCACTGAATTCTGAACAACTTAGAGCTGCGTTGGCAAAATGGATAAATGGCATTTTGCACCATTCAGTAAAAGCAAGCAACATGAAAATAAAATAACCTTTCAAATTCTTTACTTGCCTGTATCTGTACCAAAAACATACTGGGATTTCAGGTTTCTCACATATAGCCTACACTAAACTAGTTAAAGTTTAAAGGATGACTTTGTCTACTGATAAACTTCATCCTACAGAATTAAGCAGAGCATGAATTCTAACTAGTCAGCAGTACGGGGAAGAATTATGCCAGTACTTACTATTTATAGCTCATGGCAACGTCCACAAAGTACTTTCTTCTCTGTCGATAGACATTATCTTTAAATCCCTTAAGCAAGGAAGAAGAGAGTAATTTACAATGAGGACAGAAAATTAACTGTAAGAATTATAAAATAAATCATTAAAGTGTTTATTTAGTACCTAATTATATTGTATTTTGATTAACACTATCAACTGGACCGCAAGAGAAGATAAGGATTTCTTCACTTTTACCCCACCGAAGTCGCAGGCATTTTTTCAAGACAGGTTTGTGCATAGGTACAGTCACTCTTTCAAGACGTCAAAAAAGAGAAACTTTTTCCTTGTCATTTCATCTCACTAAGGTTTTCCTTAACCTGAATGGAGATCTACACACAGGCACGAAGCAGAATTATTTACCTGTCCTTAATACATGTTTTTTCACTACAAGAATCAAGTGCCCAGACTTCACACACAACTCATTTTGAAGCTGCTACTTCAGCAGTTGCCATCTTAAGCAGCACATTAGGGACTGAAACATCATCCTCCAGCAGAA
The DNA here is from genome assembly GCF_028858725.1 of Colius striatus. Taxonomy (NCBI): domain Eukaryota; kingdom Metazoa; phylum Chordata; class Aves; order Coliiformes; family Coliidae; genus Colius; species Colius striatus. Next base: position 168,829,846 of record NC_084759.1, read on the forward strand.
CATTTGCATGTTGCTCCAGTTTGAGTTACAGATGAAGGGCTCTACCCAGTAGGCCACAGTAGGCTCCTACCTTTTCCACATTAAGCACAAGAGAGACACATAACACATACACACGAGCTGGTTACAGCCCTTTGACATACTCAAAACTAATATAAGATCATAGAATCAGATGCTTCAGCTGAAGCTACCTATTTTACCTACACAAAGCTGCCTGTTTTCAAGGCAGAACTGTCAATCTCTTGAAGATGAAAAAGGATAAAGAGATAACCAAGTTCCCCAGTTAGTAGCCCAGAAAATGCCATTTACACTTCCCCTAGTCACAGCTGAAAAGTAAAATGCATCTTTTTCTTACTGCTCACATATACAAATGCAAATCACTGAAGGGAATGAAAAGATGATGTTGTTTGCTTTGAAATATTTCTCTGAGCTTCCAGAAAACTCAGAAGGCATTTTATTGCCCCATAACCAAGGCTGTGCTACTGAGGCAGAGTAAAGGAGGATGTCAGAGGACTGCAGAAAACCTTCAAGCCTCCAACCCTACACCAAAAAGGTTTTTGACTGGGCAAAATTTACTGTAATCTGGTGGAGCCTCCTTATCTGCTTAATACCTTTTGACATAAGCATTGAGTTACTCAGCTGCAGACTGTTCAAGAGCTGAAAAGCGATGAAAGACAGCACAGGGGATTTAAAAGTCTGTCACGTGAAGTGAAACTGGGACTGAAAGCATTAGCCAACACAGAGTGGGTCAGGGCTATGCTGACATAGCAGCACTGTACTGGTTCTATAAGAGAGTAGTTCTCTTTGGTCCTCTGGTCCCTACACGCCAGCGCTAAGGAAGAGGGCATGGACTAGAATTGGCCTTTGAAAGGCCAGCCACAGAGTTTTACAGCTCTTGTCCTCCATCTCCGATACTTGGCATGCTGAATAGGCTAAGAAATGGTGTGTAAATTACGTTTAGAAGAGTTCCCCCAAGTGTAAAATATATATTCCTATAATGCAAATGTCTTTTTTCATTGTAAAACTGAAGGCAGATTTTCAGCAGAGCACTCAAGTATTTAATGAAGGCACCAGCTCAGAACATTAAACAGTATCAAGTGATCTGTCACAGTTGTCGACTCAAGGCTAGAATGAGCTGTCGCTGTTGCTTCTTTGAACCAACAGACCTTCCCATTCTGAGAAAATGTGTTTGTCATCACAAAATACAAGGCAGAAACCAGGATGCAGGAACACGCTCCCTCAACCACAGGCCCACAGACTGGAAAGCCTCACACAGGGCAGAGATGACTGGGAACCAAGCGAGGCAATGGTGATTAGTGTGGCTGTTACATGGGCAGGTGACACTATAGAAAGGGAAGTGGGGCTGCCAGGGAACATCACAGTGACGGCCCTTTGCTTGCATGCACAGGTGTGAGGGTCTGTGCCGGAGCTCCCACCACAGCACAGCAGCTGCAGGAGTCATGGAGAAGACAGGACAGAAGGCAGAGGTCTGAGTGCCACTTCTTCACTGATGAAGAGCCTCAAACCCAGGGCCACCAGGAGTAATCTGCCTCTCCTCAGCCAAGGCAGTCATCAGGGAGGAGCCCACACAGGCACTGTAGTACCACAGAATACAAATGCATCACTAGGAAGCCCCCTACAATGAACTGATTTTTCTGTAGTCACTTACAAGCTCTTTGGGGGCCATTTTCACCATCTTGGACAATACCAACAGATATGTGTGTTACAAAAAACCAAAAGAGACTATCAACTACAGCTAGAGTTTAATCTGATTCTATTACAAGACAGTCTTATGGTCAGATATCTTATTCCATTATGCACTTCCTTACAGATGGAGGCTTCCTACAACATCATTTAATCCAGCCTAGATTAGGAATGAATACAACTAGCTATCATCAGTACCTGTCAGCCAAGTGGTCCAAAAGTAGAAACTTGGATTTATAACAACTGAAAATGTTGTGATGTAAATGCCTGCAATCACCTGCCACTTAAAGACTCAGAGGTTAAGCACTTACGAATGTCAGCCAAAGGAAATAAATCAGTAACAAATCTATTTTTCTGTCATTTGCATTGAGCATTTGGCATTACTGCAGACACAGGTTGTGTGAAATGCAGGATTGTTTCAGGTCACCAAAGTCAGGACACAATGTGAGACACCTTCCCATCTGCTGTGTTCAAAAAGAAATAGGAACATTTTCCTCTCTTATTTCAGAGTTGCCTCCTGAGTGCCCAGGAAAATCTTCCTTCATTAATTCTTTCTTCACTGACACCTAGGTTAATATCAATTCTTCCTCAAGAGTTACTCTGAATTCTTTAGTTTGAAACCTCTATATCAACTACATAATTTAAAAATGAAAGCAGTACAAAAGGGGACATACTTGTTAAACAGTGAATAAGTTTTCTAGAGGATCTCTTTTTTGAGTGTCCTACTACAGAAAAAGGAAGATGAAGTCACTGAAACTATGAAAGACAACTAGGTCCCCACTTTCTGAAAACTGTATGCTCAAGAAAGTACTCAGAATCAGCAGTGAACAGGCTTTTTACTTAACTGGCAAATAACCTCAAAAGCTATCTACAAGACAATTTTATGATACACTTACAGGGTGATCTGCATCCAGCTCAGATCCATACATCAAAACTCTCTGTGAGCATTTGTCTAACTCAGATATCTTCCTGGGAAACCAAGGGACACAGTCAAGATCTGTAGAAGACAGAATGTTTTTTGAACATACTGGAATTTAAGACTACCGAGATACCTGTGCAAAACATTTGTCAGTGTCTAAACCAAGTGATACAAAAGCAGCCTTGCCTTCATCATCAGTCCATATGTTTTCTGGTGGATTGAGAGATACAATATTAGTTTGAAACTTGAGCAACTGGATTAGTTCATTAAACTCTTTCTTACTGCAGTCACAGTCCACAAAAATTTCCACCTCTGAGCTCCTTCTCTTCGATTTTCGTGATTCGATATGAACCATGCTCACGTGTTTCTCCTGTGGAAAGATTAATTAATGGATGAAATAGAGATGTACCAGCTAGAAGGACAATATTGGTGACATATTCCTCCGGAAAGTTTTTCCCAGTTACTAAAAAACGTTTTCCTTGGAAGTATTCACTTTTTATTTACAGAATTATATAGTAACAAGTAATAATATAAAAGAATAAATAACTAAATAAAACTGAAGGGAAAAAAAATCTCTGTACTGAAAGTAAAAATAAAACTATTATACTTAATGAAGAAATTCAGCTAATGATTTAATTTTATCTATCAAGAAAGTCTCTTACAGACAACAGTGGAACATATTTTTTAAAGAAAAAAAAACCTAATGCAACTTTATGTTTACTTTTGCTATAAACATTAAATTCTAATGCAATTTTATTAGGCAATATGCAGAATAATAACGTTAACTAGATTTGAGTGTGCTTCTTTAAGCAGATGCTATTAAATATGTACTACTTCAACACCTCTTATAAACATATGAAGAAGAAAATATTTTCATAAGGATAACTGTGTATCAGTCCTTACCTATCTCTCTTGCAGTAATTATCAATAATCTAAATGGTAATAGTAAGAAAATTGGAATAAAATTAAAACCTAATTCCATTTACTCTCTATTACAATGTCCCTATCAAAACTAAATGCAACACATATAAGTGTGTAAATACTTCTAATGGGAAATCTTTCCTATGGGGACAATCTCCCACCTTAACCACTGCTCTGCAAAGGGTGTCATACAACAACAGGTAACCACAGTGTGTTGTGGTTGACCTGATCCAGTGTTGTGATAGCTTTGCTTCAAAGCAGGAGGTTGGACAAGATCACTGTGTTCAACCAATGCTTCTATTGACTCTGATTTGTCCTTTTTCTGTTTGTTCTTTTTTTGCCAGACAGAAAGTGTCTGTACTTTTCACAACAATCCTTCAGCTTACTCACTGAAGCCAATGAAACCTTTTTTTCAGCTTTCCAACTGGGGAGAACTCTGTGCTTGTACTTCCACTTCCCTGCTGTATTGTGCATTAACGCCTGTTTCAGATGAAGGTCTCCTCTGGCAGATCAAACCAGTCTCTGCTTTTACACCTCTGGATATACATACATGATGCCTTAATTGGCATGTGCCATAAGGTATGTACATGGTATATATCCTTGGCTAACTTATTCACATAAGAAATTCACTCTGATCTACCCTGGGTTGAGCAGAGAACAAAACTGTGCACTCCTCCCTAAGATACTCAAATTTTTAAGTGACTATGTGAATGGGACTGATATCTCTGCAATATCTTACAGCCATGTTCTAAGAGACCAGAAGGGGTAATTGCCCATTCCCATACATGCCCATTCCCAGAAGTGAGAGTTGACGTGTAAATCCGAGATTTCAGGTATGAAACCATTCAAGCATTTAAGTCAGAGCTGAGTTAGAAATTAAACCCTTGGAGAGAAACTGCACTGGAATCATGACTCCTGCAACTCCTATTAGCTCATTTAGGCAACCACTCTTCCTGTCAAACACTCTGCTCCCCGGCAGCCTCCCTCCCGTGGGTCTAAGTCACTCCTGTTCCTTGTCTGAGAAACTTGGGTATGTGGCTGAGCGACCATCCCTGGAGGTATTTCAAAGCAGATGTGGGGCTTAGGAAAGATGGTTTAGAGCTGGACATGGCAGTGCTAGTTCAACAGTTGCACTTGATGGTCTTAGAGATCTTTTCCAACCTAAATGATTCTATGATTCATCAGCTTTGGGAATCTGGTCCCCAAGCCAGCTCCTGTGAGTTATGATTGGCATTGCCCAGTGCTCCCACCCTTACACCCCTCTGATGGTTTGGCCTTAGAGACAGGCTCCAAAACACCTCCTAACTTTCTCTTCACTGGACTGCACAGACTGAATAACTCAAGATTTTTATTGTGCTGCTTTGCTTTCACCATTCTGAAACATTTTACAAGCCCTTTCCAGTTTATTAATAAGGCAAGCACACTATGTGTGGTACCAGCAGCCTAAAGGTGCACTTCACAACCAAACATTGTCCTGCAGCAAGGCTGCCACCGCCACCACCTGATTGTATGTAATTTAGATTTTGAACTGCTCTCTGAAAGTGTCTCCTTTCATTGTGGCCTGCACAGACAGCTTCAAATCTTATTTGCCATGTTGAGAATCACATCTCAGAAGTCTAAAGCAAATCATGTGAACATCAGCATCACTGTTAAACTTCATTCCAGAAAACCATTTGTAAGCTTAAAAGGATTTGTTGAATAGCCCATAAAATTTTAAGTTACTTTTAGTCAGTTCTACAGGATGTAACTGCACTCTATTCCCTCTACCACGGTCCATTAGGTTTATACCAACATGCAGCCTGACCTCAGTAGCCTTCCTCAGTCCAGTCAGCACAATTTGTAAGCTTTACCTGGAAGAGTCGGAGAGCTTTCACCAATCCACCAACTTCATTCTTCAAAGAAAACACCACAGCTGTCTTTCCACCTTCAGAAATAGATTCACCTTTCCCATTTCCCTTATTCCCTTTCTTTTCCTCATTCTTCCCAGAACTCGGTCTGTTTAGCTACAAATGGATAAAGAACAGCATCATCTCAGACACAAGTGGCTACTTCCCAAAATTAAGTCTTTTTACATAAAGAGAAATTTTTATTAGAAAATAGCTGAATGGAACTCCTCCAGTCTTGATTTAAGAGGTAAAGCATTTACTTGAAACCAGAATCACAGGTCAAAGGCAGCTGTTTGACATGACAGTGTAAGAGGCCACTCCATAAAAAAAAGCTTAAGGAAAAGCACATGAAGGCTTGGGATACAAATATGATTATATTATTAAGGCAATGCTATTGTTAGTAATAAATATGAAGCAGAGACAGTCTAAATTACTACAAAGCCTGTAGTGATGCTCTTCCAACCTGAATGTTCCTGCAATATTGCAGTGATGCTATTCTAGCCTGAATCAGTCAGTTTATGGTTTACACTAGTGTGTAGTTTTGTATTAGTAATTGTATTTAAAAAATAAACGTCATGTTCTCTGTGGTAGTGCAATTAATGTTGTCATGTAATATCACTTTTCCTGAGAAAACAAAATCTCTGTTGACAATACAAACAAGGATAGAAATACAACTATAGACTGTACCACAAGATCACCGAAACCAGGTTGGAAAAGACCTCAAGGATCATCTGAGCCAACCTTTCTTTGCAAAAGTAGGGTCTAGACAAGATGGCCTGACGCGCTGTCCGGGTGAATCTTAAAAGTGTCCGGTGATGGAGAATCCATCACCCACTTCCCTGGGTAGATTATTTCAATGCCTAATTGTTCTCATTGTGAAAAACTGTACCTCCCACAGAAGACAAGCTGGCTGTGGAACTCAAAAAGCAAAAAAAAAAAACCAAACCCAAAAAATTACACCGTCCTTGGTCACTTCTACATTCTTCTCACAATTTGAAGGTCAAAAACTGCTATAAAACAGATTTCAGATGGCATTTTCAAAAACAAAAAGTAACTTTATCAGCTTAAATCTTGCTGAGATTCCAAATGTAGAGCCTCTATAGGTGGCTTTTATAAGACCGACCACAATTTCCTTTGAACTATGTTTTCCAATACAAGTTGCATTTTCCAGTATCCAACTTGTGACTCTTGGAGAAATTAAATCTCCAGCAAAGTGCTGATTGGTTGTTTTGGTTTTTTTTTTAATCCATTCATTTTTTTCATACTACTGTAAAGCTGCTTACAAAAAATAACCCAAAAATCTTTTAAACAGGTCTCATAACGCTTGATGAAAGCCAAGTCAAATCTCATTTCCTATTTCTTCCTTACAAGTAGGTTATCGCACTTGCATAGTATCCGTAGACCTGTGGTGATGGATGTTGGCAAAATCTAGATTTTACAACATTTTATCATGTGCTTTGTGACACAGCAAAAAACTAAGTAAGCTTCAGCCTGATTCCTTTTCAAAATAGATTATATAAAATCATTTTCTTAAAAATCAAGTACGATAAATGAAGGCAATGAGGCATTTGTATCACATCTATCTTAATGCACCCATGTGGCTTAGGTTAAATTAGTTTACTCTTTTACCAGATCTTAGTTTACTCTGAAATATCTCCCTCTACTGAATAGAGAAGTCCATAGCTCTCAAGTCAGTTCGCATTGGATCTTCTGAGTTGGTGGGTTTTTTGTGGTATAAGACTACACCAAATTAAAAAGAGGGCTAGTTAAAATGCAGAATCTTATCAAAAGCTACTCTTTAAACGGAATAAGTTAATCTAGCCACACTTCAATTAGTTACTGGACATGCTACAAAGTCTCTGTAGTCTTTTCACATAATTTATCAGTCTACACAGAAACAATCTGGAATAGCAATGACATTTGTAGAATGGTATAAAAAGGGGTTACAAACATGTTTGTTTTTAGTAATTGAGCTTATACGATTCTGCTCAGTAAGAGGTTTGTTCAGGGATAGTTTAGAGGAAGGTCACTTCTGCTTTAACTTGAATAATATTTGGGATTTGGTAGAGTTCTTTTCACATACATCAAGTACATAATCTGCACTTGAAGCAACAAAGATGCTTTTTTTATAGGATCATGAGGTCAAGTGAGCATCTGAGAATCTCAATATCATCGAGTCCAATGGGAAACAAGAGCATTTGGCACATTCCAAAACTGTTGCAGTTCCCCTAATATGCTCAGGCAAAAGTTCCCTAATACTCTCAAGCATCACCCTCTCAAACATATAAAAACTAGAATATCTGTTATTGTTGTGAGCCCAGAAGAAGAGGCTATGATATCCAAAAACTGAAATCTTATCAGCCATGCTCATTGGTGCACTTCATAGTTAAATAATGACTAGATCATCTTTTACAATGAAAATTATTTATCTGGAAGTGCAAGTACTTAGGAATAAAAATAATCTATAGCATACATCAGTGAAGAAAGTAACTGAAATTTAAAGAAAGTAAAACAAATTATTCTATTTAATTCAATATTTTAAAAAATCAAAGTGTATACAAATAGGGATGTTTCAGATTTTACTATAAAGACAATAGGCTGGTTCACAGCTAGTACAAACAAGTGCATTCTGTTGGTTCTACTCAAGTGATGGGAATCTTCACATGTTGCAAAAGGTAAAGTCTTCATACTTTTAATTATTTCACCTGTTCAGAACAGATTACACTATTAGCCCGTTAGCACTCTTTATTCTGATTAAAGTACACAAGCTCAAATACATTTATCTATAAGCATGCAGAAGTTTATCCCATGCACCTGTTGCATGGGATAAATTGCTGCTATCCCATGCACCAAGTCCCTGTTGCATCCCGTATCACCGTCTTGCAGAGAACCATTTCTTCCTCCTGACATGGTTTTGAACAGGGAAACTGACGCGGCTTTGAACAGGGAAACTGCACATCCCCAGCACGATGCTCCCGCGCGTTCTCGCTCTCCTGCCAGCCGGCAGAAGTCGGGAAACCTCAAAGCCAGCAAACCTCAAAGGCAGCTGCTCAGTAATGAAAGTGCCACGGGCACCAATACGGTTAAGTGCGGGGGATTTGCATATTGTCAAAAATGTTTTACCTACCGTGCTGTGAGGTTTACGAGTGCCTTGAAAAGGCAGATTCTGCCGAACCTATGCAGTCCGCGGGACTTAGCGAAGCCTTTCAAGTACTTAAAACCAGCCAATGCTTCTATATTATTCCGACAGCAACATAGCTCATTTCCGTAGCAAGGCTTGTACTTCTAATGACACTTTTACTATCAATTAAAGACACTTTTAAGGCAGCGTTTTGAACTGTGAACGATTAGATTGCAAAGTAAGCTGCATTGGTCCCTACAACTGCTGAGCAACTGCGCACCTTGACTTCAGAGTGAAGGAGAAGCGGCCGAGTGTCCGGACTAGCCCCTGCCGGGCTGAACCCGACCCGCTGCGCACCCGCCTCCCTCAGCGCGGTGGCTCCCGCGCCCTCTGCCAGGGGTGGTCCCGGGGCAGCCCCGCTCCCCGCCCGACACTTACGGTGAGGCCGCCCCCGCCGGGTCGCTCCTCCGGCAGGGCCGAGTCCAGCGAGAAGCCCCTCCGCGCCCAGTACTTACTGGAGAACATCATCATGGCGGGCTGCATGGGGCCGGCGGGAGGGGGGCAGCGCCGCGCTCTGCCCGCCTCGCCCCGCCGCGCCTCCCTTTATACGCCCCCACGCACACTGATGGAAACCCGATTAGGGGAGACCCGTCTCCGGGTGACGAGAGCGGCGGGCAGGCAGACGCCCACGGCCCCCGCTTACCTCAGCCACCGCCGCGCACCGCCGGGGCGGGACGGGAGCGGTGTGGCCGCCGGGCGCTGCCCGCCCCGCTGCCCGCCCCGCGGGGCCCGGCCCAGCCGTCTGGGTACCGCTGCTTTGAAGCCAAAACAGCCTGCTCTCTCCCTCCGCCGGGACTAGCGGGGCAAGAAGGCAGAGCTTGCCACCCAGGGGCAGCTGCCACCACGGCCCCAGGGCTCGGGGAAGGAAGAGGCCCAGGGGTGCTGGGACAGGGCCCCGTGGGGATATGAAGGGGACAGTCTGCCAATGAAAAGTAGAGGCTGAGTTTCTACACAGAAAAGTTGCGGTGAAGTTTGACGTGAGAAATGTTTTGATGTGAAAGCCCTCGCTCTCCCTTTTGTAGAGTACTGCTTTGAAAAACACAGGCTGCTTCAGAGATGTATTAAGGGATAGAATCACAGAACAGCTGGGGTTCAAAGAGACCTCTAGAGATCATCTAGTCCAAACCCCCTATTAAAGCAGGTTCACCTCAATCAGGTCACACAAGAACATGTCCAGGTGAGGTTTGAAAAACTCCAGAGAAGGAGACTCCACAACCTCTCTGGGCAGGCTGTGCCAGTGCTCCATCACCTTCACAAGAAATAAGTTTCCCTTCATGTTCAGTGGAACTTCCTGTGTTCCAGCTCGTGCCAATTACCCCTTGTCCTGTCACTGAGAACTACAGAAAAAAGACTGGCCCCATCCTCTCAACACATGCCCTTTACATATTTATAAGTGTTGATATGGTCCCATCTCAGTCTTCTCCAATCTAAACAGGTCTTGCAGCCTTTCCTTGTGAGAGAGATGCTCCATTCCCCTAATAGGGGATTATATCTCATGATGGAAGACTTCACATTCCTTATATATCACAAGGCAAGTGACGGCACACACCGAGTACTGCTACTGAAAGAGAATGCTTAACTGGAGAAAGGTTTTTAATCCAAACAGCAATAGCTGTGGTTTCTGTGTGAGCTCTCTAAAGGCCAGAGTCCAATTGTAAGACTCTTCTAACTAAAAGATCAGCAATCAATCACCTATGAAGATAAAGCAATCTCATACATATCCTGGAGGTCTTTTATATTTATATGTATGACAATTTAACTTGTTTCTAGGGGAAGGTTGGGTTTTTTTAAGGAATTTGTTTACTACTTAATTTCAGACTACTGTGAGCTCAGAGATTGTAAGCGAGTAGAAGGCAACTGCTGACACATCAACATTCTGAAGTCAAACATTCATTTGGTCATCTACCGTTGTCACTTTCTCTCCCTATAATTTTCCTTCTCACTTCTCCCATTTTCCAAAACTTTTCCAGGACACACTTTACAGAGTGTAGGACCGAGCAGCACATTTGGCTTGAGAGCTCTGTTTCAACTAAGTTGCCTTCAAATTCATACAGTTCTTTCTGTTCCACTGCAGCAAACAGGGAAAACAGTCACTGCTTCCCCATGAGATGCACCATCAGTGACTCACCCTGCAGCCTCTGCTGCAACCCAGTTGAGTGCAACACCTGGCATCACATGGCCTTAACTTGGGGTATATACAAATCACAGAAAAAAGGAGAGCAGCTCTGCAGAGAGAGACCTGGGAGTCCCGGTTGATAATAAACTGAACACGAGCCACCAATGTGCCCTCATGGCCAAGAAGGCCAATGATATCCTGGGATACATCAAGAAGAGTGTAGCCAGCAGGTCCAGGGAGGTTCTGCTCCCCCTCTACTCTGCCCTGGTGAGGCCTCATCTGGAGTCCTGTGTCCAGTTCTGGGCTCCTCAGCTCAAGAGGGACAGAGAACTTCTGAAGAGAGCCCAGCACAGGGCCACCAAGATCATCAGGGGACTGGAACGTCTTTTATACGAGGAAAGGCTGTGGGAACTGGGGCTGTTTAGTTTAGAAAAGAGGAGGCTGAAGGGAGATCTTATTAATATTTACAAGTATCTAAATGGTGAGTGTCAGGAGGTTGGAGCATCCCTTTTTTGATGGTATCTAGCAACAGGACAAGGGGTAATGGGATGAAACTGGAACACAAAAAGTCCCATTTGAATGTAAGAAAAAACTATTTCACAGTGAGGGTGAGGGAGCCCTGGCACAGGCTGCCCAGGGAGGGTGTGGAGTCTCCTTCCTTGGAGGTCTTGAAGACCTACCTGGACACGTTCCTATGTCACCTTATCTGGGTGAACCTGCTTCTGCAGGGGGGTTGGACTAGATGATCTCTAAAGGTTCCTTCCAACTCCTATCATTCTGTGATTCTATGAAAATTAGATCCATTGAAGCAGAGACACTGAGCTGGATGCCACACAAGGCATGAGGCAGGAGGAACCACTCATTGTACTAAGCTTCAGATCACATCTAACTCTCAGCTGCAGGTTGTCTCCTTTTGCCACCTCAATTCCTTTAGCCTTGCTAGACTCAGCATCTTACAACTAACATTATCTGCATCATCAGGGAATGCACTTTACTCTTAAAAAGGGACCAAGGCAGAAGCACTACAGATTTGAGACCATATCTCCCACAGAGTTTCACAGAATTTCTTTTCATTGCAACTAACAAAAAAAACCCAACAAAAGCTTTGAGTCTAAATTGGCCATGGACAGTCAAATGGCCTCCTTATAAGGGGGGGTCATGGTTCATGTTCAGGATTGGGACAGGTTCACAGGTGCCTCAGAACTGGTGGGAGGCCTGATCCAAATCCTTTTAGCTTCACTTTTCCAGTTTCTCACATGTGAAATACAATAAGGGTCCTTTCTTCTGCTTGACAATAAGACTATAGCAATATTTGGTTCCTCTACCTGCTCTTGTAACACAAATTAACCATTTCATAGATTTCATAGAATGGTAGGGGTTGGAAGGGACCTATAGAGATCATCTCGTCCAACCCCCCTGCAGAGGTAGGTCAACCCTACAAAGTGTTACTTAATTTTACCAGTTAGGTGAAATAGTGTGCAATAGTTCAGTCTCCCATCCTTAGTTATGAAGAGATATTCTCTGTGATGTTTATTCATTAACAACTGGAAGCACATCTTTGAAACTCAATATTCCTACCTGCTATGGCTGAGATGCCTGGATACGGTATCTGCATCTGAACAGTTTGAGAGTGAGACTGCTTAGCACTCACCAAATGCTCCAATGACTAAACCAAGCTCTACTGAGCAGGCTTTTCTCCTACCAGCATGGCAGAGCATGATTTTATCTACTGTTAGATGCAGGCTCTGCAGCTGGGACATCACACACATCAGTGACCACACTACCCTGTACCCTTGCTATCTATCACAGCTCTATGCACTAACTAGAGCGTGACAAAGGTTTCCTGTCACTCATAACCTCTTCAGGATGACTCATGATCACAAACCAAACAAAGGTGCATTATGTCAGCAGGCACTTAGGCAGTGAAAACTAAAATCCAGCTATTTTCACCATGCTGTCTGCTTATGAATTCCACAGAGAGATTGCTTCCCCCAGAGAGGGAGTCATTCTCTGGCAACTTGTATTTTGTAGGCAGACTTGCCCATATCAATGCCAGATCAAAACACATACACTGAAGGAATGAAAATGTTTATGTCTTCTTTTTTCTAGACACTGTACAGAGCTGGCATATGGCTCTGGGAATGCTGCTAAACTACAGATGTGGTTTAAAGCTCATTTTCCTGTAGTTCACAGTGCTATATATGTAACACAATTGAACACTTAAAATCACTGGCCAAAACACTGGAAGTAGCTATTGAAAAATACCTGTTCTAGAACATACGTCAAGGTGCCACACACAAATCTTATTTCACTTTGGGAAATGGAGCTGATGTTCATAGTATGAAATAAAGATACAAGCTTAACTTTTACTTCTAAAAGGCATCTTATTGCCTATAATCAGAATTCAGAAACTGCAAGATCCTCCTTAGTTCACACACATGCATATTCCTCTCTTCTAATGAGGGAATAGAGTCACCATTGTCTGGAGTTCTAAGCTGTGCACTTCTTAAGCTTAAAAAATTGCAGAATTCTCAAGTGGAAATTTAAATCTGAAGCCAGTCTGAGAGATGTTTTCAATGTTTGAGGCATTATTCCCCCTTAGAGATATTGTCTGTCCATTTCAGCATAGTTTTCCTTCAAAACTATTTGTAACATTTATCATAGTCTATGATAGTTTGATGACATATACTAGCAACCTTAAGAACTTTCATTTGATGTTAACAGGAGGATAAAGTTCTCAGTGCAAAGTAGCTAGTATCCACCAAGAATTATTCTGAATTTACCTCACCACCAAGTCTTTGTCTACGGGCTTGCTACAGCAGGAAAGAGAACTTTCAAGTCATCATGTGGCAGAACAGAGAAAAAAGTGAAGCTATGAAAAAGTATCAAAAAAGCATAGAGAAAGATGGGCTTCACAAGGATTTGAAAAGAACATTATCCAATGTAGGGTCAAAAGGGCAAGCAGGAGAACAGATACGCTTATTATTAATGCAAGAGATGCTGACACAAGGAGAAAATGGAAGTTTCAATACCTAACCTAGCATCCAGGAAAAACATCCCAAGTTCTAGCAGGACTAAGGAGATTTTAATCAACCAACAGCTGTTGGGAGAGGACAGATACCAAAGAATAGACTGGCTAGGAAGATCTGAGAATATAAATAGTGATCCAGGATTTGTAAGGAAACAATGAAAGGAGAGGCTCTGGTAGATTTGATTTCAGCCAACAGAGGGATTGGTTGAAAATACTATGCAGAAGGTGGATTGGTTGAAAATACTATACAGAAGGTGGGTTCTGTGAGAATGAACATAAAATGAGTTCATGGTCTTTGTTAGAAAAAGGTTGTGAGAAGAAAGCAGAAATTGACAGTTTCAGAAAGATTACTTGAATATACTCAGTTATTACAATCCTGAGGGAAGGAAACCTAGACCAGAAAGACAATTCTTTCCTTGCTTCAGGAAAAAATTTAAACAGGAACTTGATTCACTGTAAAAGAAATGTAGTCTTCTACTACACTTTTACTAGTAGTATCATAAATCATTAGTTTGTCATTATCTTCAATACAAAAAAAGGATCCTACAGGAGATGAAAACCAAGAACCAAGCTACTAATTAACACATTCATGCACAAACAAAGGCTGTGATACAAAATTTCAAGTAATTACTATATAGGACATCAAAACCAATTTTTTCTATAAATACAGCAGCAGCCAGAAGAATCAAAGCATTACACCACTACTGAACCCAAGGAAAAGACAAAACAGGAAAAACCCATGAAGTTCCCTAAGTATGTAATGTTCTTTTTCATTTTTTTTTACATCATTCTTTGCTAAAAGAATCAACTGTGGCCAGGGGTCTATCATAATAATAGCAAAGGCAGAGAGGTAAGCTCTTAGCTCCTGCCATGACCAAACAATGTTATAGAACACATACACCAAGCTTATAGAGTAGGCTCATTAAATCTCTTCATCAATAACTATTACAAGAGTTCAGGGGATGGGCAAGTGACAAGACTGGGAAGAGGCCAAAATTGCTTCCATGTTCAAGAGGATACAAAAGGGGAGGAGGAAGGGCTGAAGAATTATGGACCAGTCTAATTTCATTTATTTGAGAAAACAAAAGTACTGGAATTATTTGTAAAGACCTAGAAGATAACAGATGATTAGACAGTCAAGATGGATTTGCTGAGAACAAATTGAGCCAAGCAAATCTCATTTCCTCTTATGGCAGTCCTGTGGACCAAGGCAAAACAATACAGGTGATTCATCTTGATGGTAGCGAATCACTTGGCATGGTCTCTCAATAATATTCTCACAAGACAGATAAGGGAACCGGGTCCAGATGAAACTAAGAGATGTGACAAAGCAGTGGGTGCACTGTTAAATTCAAAGGTGCAGAGACCGGGAGAGGTGCAAGTACCTGGCCTCACTCCTATGCTATTTAGCAGTAGCCTAAATGACTGTGTAGAGAACACTCGCAAATTCCCATACTGTACTTACATCAGATATGCTCTAACAGCTACAAAATTTAAACAGACCTTGTCAGAGGGAGGGCTACTTATAGACAATGGGCTACACAGGAAAAGGTAGAGCTCCTGTGAAGGGAGCCGGAAGTTACCTAAAATCACCAGCTGCATGCGATCAGTCAGTCTGCCCTGGAAAAGCACTTGTATGACAGACTGCCAGATCCACAAAGGAATCCTCCAAACGGCTTAGACAAGCATCTGGCAGAAGGCAGATGTACCTTCCAAGGCATCTCCAGGAGTAATAGACTGGCTAGTCTATTACTGACAAGCTTCTGTCGTGGTTTAGGCCCATCAGGGAACAAAGGCCACGATTAGCCTCGAGTACCGAAGAGGCTGAGGATTGCTCGAGGGCAGGGAGGGCTTAATTGCCGCTTAAGGTTCAGGACAAAACAGACCAGGCTACTCGGTTTTGGGGAAGAAAACAGAAAATAATTTAATGCAAAATCAACCAAAACATAACCAAAATGAAACAACCCAGAGTAATACATCAATGGAGAGTCCAACCAGCCTTTTGAAGAACACCTTCTTGCCACCCCTCCCCTCTTCCCGGGTTCAGAACCCTGATCCCGGTGTTTTTACCTTGCCCCCCCCGAACGGTTCGGGGGGGGCAGGCAGTGGGGGGTTCAGTCAGTCTGTTCCCGATAGCTTCTGCCGTTTGTCCCTCCTCAGGACGGGTGAACTCCACACCAGTCCTCCCTGCAAGTCCGTGGGGTAACTCACAAGCATGGCAGACTTGCACGGGCTGCTCCGATGCCCACTTATTCCAAAGGCTGCAGCTCCTCTCTGCCTCTCGTGTGGGGCTGCTCTGCGGCGTGCAGGCTCTCCAACACGGCCTGGGCCATGGCCGTCTCCCCACACAGTCCCTCGCCCGTCCGGGCTCACCCACACGGAGCTGTTGGTGGCTCTCAGTCTTGCCACGAATCTCCATAGGTTTCAGGGGCACAGCTTGTATTCTCTCCACGGCTTGCAGAGGGGTCTCCGGTCTACTGCTTCTCGTTCCTTCCTCCTTCTCTGGCTGAAGGGTCCGCGTGGTGGCCTCCATCTTGTATCACTCTCCACCTCCCGACTCGCATTTCAAATTCCCGTCCCCTAAATAGTGATCACAGAGGCGCCAGATTGGCCCAGCCGGGCCGGAGGTGGGTCTGAACCTAGGAGCCGGGGGAGGGTCTTCACTGCAACCCGCTCCCCCTGTTACCAAGCCAAAAGCTGCTCCTGGCTAAACCAGGACAGCTTCTAAAAGTGCCTTCCCAATATTAAAAATCTACAGGTTTAACAAACTCACTGTATGTATGGTGAAAAAAAAATGTGCAGCATGATTGATCTGGCTAAAAGAACTGGTTAAGTCTGAAATTTAAAGCTGCATTTTTTTGTGGTTCATGACATGCTCCACAAGTTAATCATGTCACCATTAAAGATGTAGCAACACAAGGCATAGAACATGGAACCTGAACTGCCACTTCTGGTAGCAGTAGTTGCAGTAGTTTTGCTGCTTGAGGAATTATCAAGTCTCTGAACCCAAGTGTCTGTAATTTGAAGACTTTATTGCTCTCCTGCATTGGTTACTTTAACAGCAAAACCAGAGGAGCGTGCAGAAGTTCTCTGAGACCTAAAGGTGGCATGCACCCCTGTAACCGAGTGGACATCTGGGCAAATTCATACGCCAAGAGTGTTCTGCAAAAGTCTCTGGTGTTGCATCTCACTGGGTTATGACAAACAACAGAACAGCTGAATACAAGTTGCTGATACAAATACAACTATTTCTGGTCTAGATAGGCACTTTAAAAGTATCCTCTTCAATAGGAAGGGTTAATCTTTTTTCTAGCATGATCTCAGACACCATCAAGACTGGCTGTTATCACCCTAAACTGGGTAAGGCTGGGATAGAGTCAACTTTCCTCACAGCAGCCCATACATAGCCTATGCTTTGGGTATGTGCCTAAAACAGCACTGACAACACATTAGTGTTTCAGTTGGTAAGCATCACCCACAGCATTGAGACTCGTTTCTTTCCCTGGGGGTGGGCAAGAGTTTGAGAGTGGACACAGCCAGCCCAGCTGACCTAAACTGAGCAAAGGGACATTCCCTACCACATGCCATCGTGCTCAACAGTAAAAGGTCAGAGAAAAGAAGAGGAAACATGGACATTCATGGTCATAGCACTTATCTTTCCAAAGAATCTTTGCTGAGGCTCTGCTTTCCAGGAGGTGCCTGGATATCTGCCTGCCAACAGACAATAGTGAGTGAAATTCTCTTTGTGCTTTGCTTGCAGGAGCAGCATTTGCCTTCCCTATTAAACTGCCATTGTCTCAATCCATGAGCCGCCTTGCCTTCCTTCTATTTTCTCCCCATCCTGTGGGAAAGGGGAGTGGATGAGGGGCTGGATGGGTGCTTGGCTGCTAGCCAGGGGCAACCACAGCACATGGAGAGGAAACAAGTGATAACCGCTTGCCGAACTGCTAGCCTGGGCAATAATTTAAGCTCTGCACAATAGGACTCTACAGTTAGTTGGCTAATAACTATGATTTTGTGATTCTGTGATAACAACATGTGTATGTAGAAACAGTCTAGGAACTAAGGTGAAGGTAGGTTATAGGTAGCTTGTATAATCAAAATATATACTATAATTGAATTCCTTCGAAACATAACCCATCTAGAAGACCTTTAATCCTAGCCACCATGGAGCAGCTCATAGAATTTCTCTCCAAAGAACAAGTGCTGACCTTTCCGCCGTGGTCCTTTTTTCAGACAGACACAGCACCAGATACTGACTGGAAATGTTGAGAAAAGAGTCAACAGATTTGAAAAATATATTTTAAGATATCTACACAGCTACAGACAAAATCATCTCACCAGCCACTTCTTTACAGCCTACACACCAAACTTCAGTTTGAAATTGCATCTGTACAAGAATATTGACTCAAACTGAGTCTGAGGAATAGTTAACACTGTAGTTACTCCTGCACACAGTCCACTTCATTATTTTTTTCCAATCCCATTCGTAACATCAACCAATTCACAGATGCACTTTTAAAATACCATCAACCTCTTCAGCATTGGCATTTTTTTTTAAGTTAGGCAGGAGTTTTGTAAAAGAAAATTATTTAGAAAAATAAGGAAAGAGACCTCACCTACTTTGAACTGAAACACCACTTCAAAAAGTTAAAAGCTAGAAAAATACCTTTTATGGTACCTTTTATTCTTATCTTCTATGAGAAGATGACCTGCTTAGTGGCTGAGGGAAAGGCTGTGGATATGGTCTTCCCGGACTTTAGCAAAGCCTTCAACACAGTCTCCCACAGCATCCTCCTGGAGAAACTGGCTGCCCATGGCTTGGATGGACCTACTCTGAGATGGGTGGAAAACTTGATGGCCAGGCCCAGAGAATGGTGATGAATAGAGTTAAATCCAGTTGGTGGTTGGTCACCAGTGGTGTTCCCCAGGACTCGGTGTTGGGGCCTATTCTGTTTAACATCTTTATCGATGATCTGGATGAGAAGATCATGTGCACCAAATTGGGCAGGTGCACAGATCTGCTTAAAGGCAGGAAGACTCTTCAGAGGGGCCTGGACATGCTGGAACAATGGGCCAAGGCCAATTGTATGAGGTTTAACAAGGCCAAGTGCCAGGTCCTGCACTTGAGCCACAACAACCTCCAGCAGCGCTAAAGACTTGAGGAGAAGTGGCTGGAAGGAAAGCTGTCTGGCAGAAAAGGACCTGGGGGTGTTAATCAACAACTAGCTGAACATGAGCCAGCAGTGTGCCCAGGTGGCAATGGCATCCTGGCTTGTATCAGAAATAGTGTAACCAGCAAGGCCAGAAAAGTGATTGTGCCTCTGTACTCGGTGCTGGTGAGGCCACACCTTAAATACTGTGTTCAGTTCTGGGGCCCTCACTACAAGGAAGACCCTGAGGTCATGGAGCGTGTCTAGATATGGGCAACGACTGGGGTTGTTTCATCTGGAGGAAGCTGAGAGGAGACATGACCACCCTCTACAACTACCTGAAAGCGCTGCTCATCAGCTGAAACACCAATGTGTTGTCAGTCTCAGATTCAACTAAATCCATCCCCAACAATCAGGAATAGCTTGGTGGAGGATGATGTTCCTTGATTCCAACTCTTTGCAAGCCTGCCTGTCAGCAGGAAGAAAACTACAGATAATAAACTTACTGCTGGGATGCAGAGCATGCCTATCTACTCCAAGCCTTCCACAAGCAGCTGCTCACAGTTAATTCAGGAGCAACATTCTCATCCCTTGACCTCTGAGTGCTTAATACAAAGGGAAAAGATCGACAATTATACCCAAAAAGGAAAAGGCTGGTAGTATTTCTTAGCATCCAGAGCTATAATTCTATAGAAATAAGAGAACTTCACTTAAGTATGCATTTCCTAACCACTTCAATCAGTTACAATTTTGAAGATCATAATATGTTGCATATAATTTTTCCATGGCTGCATGTCCTCAATAACTCAGAACCATGCAGAGTTGATTAAAAGACTAGCCTGTTGCATTTCTGTTTTAGACATTTCCCTCCCTCCTTCCAGTTTCATTTTAATATAATTTTTGACAAAAACATTTTGCAAGTACAGTTCAAAGCGAACTCAGTGCTCAAAAATACCCTGAAACTAACTCGCTTGGTATATTTGAACCCAAGTGTTGATTGCCTTTCTGTATTCTGTGCCACATTAAATGAACTGCCAAGAAGCACAACAGTCGAGAGCAAACAAAGGCATGACGCTTCACAGTAATTTCCTGGACAGGAAATGAAAGGCTATAGATATGCCGAGCTGTGAATCCTTGACTGTCACCATGCAAGATTCTTCTTATTAACTGATGAGAGATAACACATTGACAATATTAAAATAAAAATCTATACTGATTCAGCTCTCCAGTGTTCACAACTGGTGAGAGAAGTTTAATCTGGTCTCAAATTATTTTAACAACCTGATTTATCTATTAAAGCCTTTTTGTATCACTTGTATTCGCTTCACATGGTACAAACAACATTTGTAAAAGTAAACTGCTCCAGAAGAAAGGAGAGCTCTGCCATATCCCACAGATCAACAGCCTAGAGATGGAAGGCATCTTCCACTCTGTAATAAACAAGTATTCCCACTGCTCTTCATTACTCATGAAATATGCAAGAGACTGTTGTTAGCTACCCCCTCTATCTCACGTTCTTGTATCAACAACCAGACAACTAGATTTTTTTTTCTCTAAATATGATTTAATTAAAAACACTAAATCAGCTTTGACTTTTATTTTATATATGTACAACAGTTACCAAAGAATGAATACACTGAATCAGTTATGTTAAATTCCACATAACGTCAGAGGACATCAGCATGGCATGGAATAAACTCACACTGCCTCCTGCATGTACAAAAAACGCAGTCATGTTAATTGCAATTACTCTTTTGGTTTGCGGTTTGGTGGGGTTTTTTCTTGTAACCCGCTTATTAATTCCCCAAATAATAATCTTGGCATAAAAACAGTGTAAGTAGTTAATTGATCAGTTAATATATTAGCAAAGATAAACATTAGGAAAGTTTGCAAGAAATCAGTTGCAAAATTACCTCAAGTGTAGGACTGAATGTATTCACATGAAAGTTACTTTCAGTTAGAAAAGTTCTGAAAAAGAGCCCAAGTTGGAACTGTGCATTAATTTGGTCAAACCGATTCATACGAATGAACAGTCAAGTTTATTCAGATATTGAAAATATGACTATCCTTTTAGTATTCACAAACATTTGTGTATATAGTGTGTGTATGTGTGTAAATATATATATATGCATATATAAAGTGAAGATATGTTAATGTAAAAATATACTGTTCATCCACTCCCAGTTACATAAAATTCAGTATTTGGACATCAAACTGTGTAAGTATAAATGTCCGTTTCAGTTTCAAATC
The DNA here is from genome assembly GCF_028858725.1 of Colius striatus. NCBI lineage: Eukaryota > Metazoa > Chordata > Aves > Coliiformes > Coliidae > Colius > Colius striatus. The sequence goes on from NC_084759.1 coordinate 168,851,004, forward strand.
TACATTCAGCCAGCAACAAATACTTAGAAGTATTTTTGTAAACATTTGAAACAGGGAAAACCCATTCATTTACAAAACAATCCTTCTTTAAACACATCAGCATTTCCTCAGCTTGAAAACTTCGTACAGCAGCTTTGGTTGGCCTGTTGTGAATCTGCTCAAATCGGAGAGCTCACGCTGTCTCAGAGCGAGACGCCCGAAAGCTCAGCAAATGCACAATTTTCAGTTTCGTTCTTAATTGCCATCCATTTCCAGTTCACCACCAAAAAGAAAATGCACTTGGCTACAAAAATATTAAGGAATGTTATTGAAAACAAAAGGCTATTTTGGTAGAAGAAACTACAAAAATAGTTGAGTCATGTTGTAAAGCTTTAATGCAAGAGCATTACAGTACAGATTTTTCTTTCCAACCTTAAAGCTCAATCAACACCAAATTTTAAATACCCATCTCTCAAGTGCTTGAAAAAAGCGTGCTCGGGAAAAGTCTTTCTTCACCGTAACCAATGGTAATTACGCGGGCGTCAAGCTCTGCGGCTCAGGCACCTGCTGAGTGCTGTCGCTCGTTCCATTGGCAGCAATTACGGGTGTTGGGATGCTCTGGTATAACGGCGTACGGCAGCTCAACGCGGCTCCGCTTTCCTCCTCTCCGGTATCCGAATCTGGTGTTACAGAACTGCTTTCTATCCCCAGGATCTCACTCACTGCTTGAGGCAATTCCTAGAAAGTAGGGGGGGAAAAAAATAAACGTTAAAAAATATATCACTGTAATTAAAAGACAAAAGTGAACATACGGACAACCCCCTCAAATAAGTAATTTTTAAGTCGTGTTTAGCTGTGCTGAAAGCGTCTCTCCCAGCATTAGTTACATTGAAGTCACCATTTTCTGTATCTGCTTTCAAAAAGATGGCAAAGAGGACGGGCTTGGGAATCAATTCCTGGTTAACAATATAATCTTCACTACAAAAATAAAAGTCTAGACTACTATTATAATTGCACTTCATGTTACTGAAGTTAGTTTTACTTTGAGAAGCATTAGTTTCTGTCTAGTAAGTCTGGTATGCTTTCAGTGCAATGCACCTTTCACTTCATCTTTCTCAAGCACACTGAACATCAAATTACCCGTACCAAGGTTAACTAGTAAGAATTAAGAAATCACAACCAAAAGGCATAAGCCAGCTTGCCCCAGTGAACAATATTACCCTGTAAAATTAATCATTCTTGCTTATAGACTTTTATAATATAGATGCTGTATTGATAACAGCACATCCTTTATCACACCCAGATATTTAGTTATTTTCAAGTCATACATGTACAATTACAGTCAACTACATACTTCTGATGCCTGCTTATAAATGCTCACAGTAGATATTCAAAACATCTTTACCTTGCAATTCATCATCTGCATAGAAATTGCTTCTGCTTTGCAAAGTATATATTCCACATCAATTTTCATAGACAGTTCATTGATATGCTGAAAATACAGTCACAAAGAACAGTGTGATAAACAGTAAACATTACGCTAATACCGTACTGCACTGCTAAGAAGTATCACCTCATAAGCTTGCCCCTTAAGCTATGAAGTGCTAAATGTACTCTTCTTTGTTTTGACAAATGGGTACTGAAAGATGTAGTATGCATCAGCTGGTTTTAACCAGTATCCAAGATTGGCAAAAGGAATCTGCATTACTTTTAAATGTGACAAGCTGTCTAGCCTTCCTAGGTACCCCTAGCTCGCATTTTTAAAGAGGTAACAAGAATACAAGAAGAAAAAGCAAAAATAAACATTAAACACATTAAGCAGTAGTCTAAGGGGGAGAATAGCTTTCCATTTGTTAACGATCTGATCACTAAATGAAGACATAAATTAAACCATTTTGAAAGCACAGAGGACAGATATTCGGTTCACGTTTAACCCTTCACAAGGTAGAACACACTTTTACCTCCCCTCCAACATGAAAGACAAACATATTAACTCCAACAAGTTAACTAATATTTAAACCATGCACAAGAATTCGGTACCTTTAATATTTCATTAAAGCCATAGTGCTTGTCCATTATTTGCTGTTTTTCCGATTCTAAGATAGCACAACAAAGGAGAAGATGAAAATTCTGGCAAGGCAATTCCGTCCACATGACCTATGAAAACAAGAACACTGCTTTTGAAACACTTATGCTTTTTCTCTGAAAAGAAAGGCAGTTCTTGGAAAATAAGTAAAACCTCAAGCCAAGTGGCTTAACTAATAATAAAGGCTGTTTCTGACGGCAACTTAGTATTTGTAAAATCATTCAAAATTTTTCTTGTAGTCAATTAATGACAACTGCAACTATGAGTCACTGAATGCTCATCTGGTTCTTTAGGCCTTCTGTGTCTACCAGGTTGCCCACTGTAATGCCATTACACTGCCTGAGCTTGCAGTCTTGTGCATATATGTATTTTGCCTCTGCACATGTGAAAGTCTCCTACTCTAAATCACTAACTACGCAGAAGTACCAAAAACTAACAAATTATTTGTGTGGCTTCATGTGTCTGCATTAAGAAGAAGTGTGTCATGCTCAGCAATCCATCCAAGAGGCTCTAACAGTTAATAAGGTACTAAGGTTGTTCACCATCCCCCGCCACTACAAGAGCCCAAATACAAGTACACACAGGTGCTGAGGGTGGGTGGGTGCTACTTTCAGACTGCAGACACCTTGGCTTTTGATCACACAGAGGCCACAGATGATAATTCTTGAGTTCATTGGAACTGAAATGTGCAACTTCAGTATAAAACACCCTACTTTGGCATGTTCCCGAGAATTGAATTTAAAAGGTTTAAAGAGAATATGCACGGTGGGCAGAAAGCTGGAGAATAGTTTTGACAACAAAAAAGAAGAAAAGGGAAACAGAATAATTGTTTGCATAAGTTACTCTGGCAGACAAAAGGGATTTAATTCAATGGATTTACTCTCAAAAAGGCAGGTAAAAAAAAGCAGGCTCATGAAAATTCATTAGTAAAAATTTTCTTGCTTCATTATTGATAGAACACAGTCTTAAATCTCAACAAGAGTCTACTTATACTTGAACTTTCATCAGTAGTACATGTAAGCCCATAAACAGAATTGCATACATTTGAGAGATTTATTATTGCAATAATATATATTATTTATGAAGCAAGTTCACCCAAAAATAAAGATCAATTAATTTTGAATGTTTCAATTAAGTCTCAATTAACTCAGTCCTAAATTAAATCTTTTATCTTTTTCAGGTATCTAATATTGTTAAAGCACTCACTCACTCCAGGAAGAGGTATGGAATGTATGCAGGCAATCTGATACACAATACAAATCATGTGAAAACACCTATAGTCTACCAAAGCGTCTGTCTACACACTATTGTGGTGTTTGGGGTTTTTTTACTCCTACTTCACAAGGAGGACATGTTGACAGCTGAGCATGAGTTTAGTTCAACATCAAGTTTGCACACAAAAAGAGCAAAGCACTCCCTACATATTTCCAGTAGGCTCAAATTCTCATGGTATGCATACAATGAATCACCTACAACAACCACTAATGAAGCATATCAGACCACAGGTTGCCTCTTAACATTAAATCTAAACAGTTACCTGAATAATAACAGAATAATAAAAGAATACTTAAATTTCAAATCTACAATTTAATGTTATCCTACCGGAGTAGCTACTTCAAGTACTATTCGCTTCATGCTGTAACTTCAGTGGAAGCTGGATCTGGCTTCCTCTGAGGACAATCTGCTAATGTCATCTGCAAAAATTTCCATACAGTTTGCTACCATTTTGATGTATCTTTTCAAGACTGGAGGAGGGCATGCACTTGAGCTTATGTATGTGTATGTGTAACAGCAGCATCACAGACCACTTAGAAAGGGATGAAAGAAAAACAGCATTTACAATAATATAAAAATATACCATATAAGCACGATAACACTTTTGCTCCTACTTCATAGAATCATAGAATGGTAGGGGTTGGAAGGGACCTTTAGAGATCATCTAGTCCAAACCCCCTGCAGAAGCAGGTTCACCTAGATCAGGTCGCATAGGAACATGTCCAGGTATCTCCAAGGAAGGAGACTCCACAACCCCTCCCTGGGCAGCCTGTGCCACTTTTGAAGAGTGAAATAGTCTTCTCTTATATTTAAGTGGAACTTTTTGTGTTCCAGTTTCATTCCATTACCCCTTGTCGTGTTCCTAGATACCACTGAAAAAAGGGATGTCCCAAGCTCCTGACACCCACCCTTTAGATATTTATAAATGTTAATAAGATCTCCCCTCAGCTCCTCTTCTCCAGACTGAACAGCCCCAGTTCCAGCAGCCTTTCCTCATATGAAAGATGTTCCAGTCCCTTGATCATTTTGGTGGCCCTGCGCTGGACTCTCTCCAGCACTTCCCCGTCCCTCTTGAGCTGAGGAGCCCAGAACTGGACACAGGACTCCAGATGAGGCCTCACCAGGGCAGAGTAGAGAGGGAGCAGAACCTCCCTCGACCTGCTGGCCACACTCTTCTTGATGCATCTCAGGACGCCATTGGCCTTCTTGGCCACGAGGTCACATTGCTGGCTCATATTTAGTTTATTATCAATCAGGACTCCCAGGTCTCTCTCTGCAGAGCTGCTCTTCAGCAGTTCCACCCCCAGCCTGTACTGGTGCATGGGGTTGTTCCTTCCCAGATGCAGGACTCTGCACTTTTCCTCGTTGAACCTCATGAGGTTCCTCGCTGCCCAATTCTCAAGCTGGTCAAGATCCCGCTGAATGGCAGCACAGCCTTCTGGGGAATCAGCCAGTCCTCCCAGTTTGGTGTCATCAGCAAACTTGCTGAGGGTACACTCTGTCCCCTCATCGACGTCGTTGATGAAGATGTTGAACAAGACTGGCCCCAAGAAGATTTCTTTCTTAAAAAAGCTATGCAAGAGAAGACTCATTTGTTCTAGTGCTATCTCAGCATTCATGAATATTTGTAATTAATAATAGCATATATGTAAAACAATTTATCATCAGGTCATTCTAGTTTTTTACTATGGGAGCTATACTAGCACAGCATTGGAGGTAAATGTGAGATAGTTGTGTAATTTTGTTACAGAATTCTACTTTTGGGATTCTTCTTTTTCTACCCAGGCTTCCCGTACCACCCTGAGAATGAAGCAACTCCTGGTGCAAAGGAAAGGTGAAGAGCTGGCTGGAATTACCAGGTGATACTGTCTGTCCCTCCAGGATGAAGAAGGGACCGAGTTGCTCTCAATTTTGGAACATGTAAGCAGTGATTCAAGTATGCTGTCCATCCAGGCTGAGTGAGACACACTGATAAAATGTACTGTATATAATCCCACCTGCAGATAGAGCAGTTTAACCTGCACACGGCATTGCAAATAACTGCCACCACACAATGTGTCCCCCTTAGCCTCAGAAAGCGAAATGCCCCCTCCCTCCAGCACATGCCCTGCCTAGCAGACCCTGCTGTACTATAACCACCACATTTTCTACCACAACGTGATTATTATAGCTCTTGCCCAGTAAGTGGTTGGGTTTAGGCTCTGCTTCAGCTCATAGGGACCAGTATCTCCCAAAGTCAATGTCCAATAACCAGTCTAGTTAAGAATCTTCTTCATTTCTTTGTTTGAGATAAAATACTGGATGCCAGTAGGAATAGGGAAAAAGTATCCAATGCTACCTTAATGGTTCAGACAACTCAGATAGAAATGGAGATCCAAAATCACCCTGAAATTCATAAGACTAGACAGAAAAAAGTCCCAGAAGTCCTGGAACTTGGGACTGGAATCTTCCCCTTCTTCCCATTGCGCCCTCTGCAAATGAATTTGTCACAGGGTAACATCTTCAAATGGGATCCTTCAGTCCATGTGCTATTACAAAACAGCACAGACTAAAATACCTTAAAAGGAGTTAATTTCTCTCTGCTGATTACAAAGGTGGAAAGTGGTCTCCTGTGTCCACAAGCTTGTCTTTGTAAATCCCACATACACACTCCACTGATAGCTATGAAGGTGCATAGCTATGAATAGGAAAAAAGCTGTTTTAAGTTGGACTTCAACTGTGGTAAATATAGCACCAACTTTCACATTAAAAAGTCAACATAATGTCTTGATTGGTTTGTTTTAAAAAGGAAAACAAGCTACTCCCTTTGCCATTGCATATCTCCTAGCAAAGAAATTTAATACATGTAGTAAACATACATTACGATGTGCTAGAAAAAACCTAGAAGACTATCATATATCAATAGGTTTCCATCATCTTCCCAAGACAGAAAAAATATACTTAAGCATTAGAAATATAGCATGTTTCTTCTCTGTATGCACACGCATGCATGCATTAAAGCAGAGGTGATAAAAACATGCTAGCCTGGGACTATAAACTATAAATAAAAGTACTGTTGTCATCAATTTAAAAAGAAAAATTATTCTTTAAAAAATATTGAGAGGAGAATATAACACAGGGAGGAAGAGGGTGGATGAGATGTGTGAATTTTTTCCCCCAAATCATTATAATTTATAACTAGTAATAAGAGAATTCTTTTGTTTTTGTACACTCTGGTTCCCTTATTTACAAATGTTACTCATAAACTTTTTAGTCCTCTTCAGTTAAAATATCACCCCAATAGTCTACAATAATGAATTCCACCTACTGATAATAAAAAGCTAAAAAAGATTTACTTTAGACAGTTTTAAATACTGGTCCTCTTCTTTACACGACTCCTTTTTCATTTGTGGAAGACGTGAGCAAAGGAATCAACATTATTTTTCACTATACCAGAAACAAAATTATTTTGCATTATTTTATGTATCTCAGTCCTTTTGTTTTCATTACCTTTCTGTTCCCCAGCATAGCTCTATGTGATGTTATGTCCTAGAAAATACTCCTTCCATTCATCTGAACATTTATTTTTGTTTGGGAGTTTTCAGTGGATTTTCTTGTTAAATGCATCCTATCGACAATAAACCTGTACTGTTGACACAATTCTCAATTTTCTTGGAACAAAGAATTTAAGTGTGTTCAACAAAAAAAATGTTAGTTCATTTTAATTACTCCACCTGATCCCAAGATCCCCTGAAAGAAGAGATCTCATTAACCTGGAATTACCACAACTTTCACATTTTGATGTTGTACATTATGTTATTTGGCATAGTGAGGCCTTACTACCAAGATTAGTTGGTTGTTCTGACATCATCCTCTTTTATGGTTTTGGCTAACAGAGAAACTACCCTGACAGAGCTTCATTCCACTTAATCTATGAAGTACTACCAACATCAAGCAATTAATCAGACACATACAAATGCTATTTCTTCTAGCATAACTTTTCATGGAAAAGAACTTAAGTGAAAATACCAAGTAGAAAATATCAGTTAAGAGCCTCATCTGAAGGATCCTGTCCAAACCTTTTTGAAAAAGCCAACTTATCCCCACCAGCTCTTACAAATATTTTTTTCATTAACTTTCCACGTCGTTGTTTTGGCTAAGAAGATATAATCATAGAATCATAGAATGGTGGGGTTGGAAGGGACCTTTAGAGATCATCTAGGCCAATCCCCCTGCAGAAGCAGGCTAATAAGTCCTCATCTCATCACACTGAATCAGTTTTTTAAAAAAAATAATTCCATTAGCATATTAATCTCTTTGCAGAATGGTCCATGCTTTTTGTTCTAAAGTTCAAAAACTGCTGGAGTTTGTATGATGTATCTTCTTACCTCCCAGAGTCGAAGAATATCTTGAAAGCTAAATTCCCTTTTAAATCTGATGAGAAGCCATCGGAAGCAAAAATAAAGGTAGCCTGAGTCTTGAGATTCTAGGAACGAGAGTATTACATTTCATCAGCATCAAGTTTGGTTAAGACAACAGGGTGGGGGTGGGGAGTAAAACATTACACTTCAGAGGTACACAATCATACCACCAATTTTTAAGATGGTAGCCTTAATAGATGATTTTCAGATTCACAGATATTTGCCAAAGGACAGTGTATTTTTAAAATCAGTAACCCTGTTGTTCAGTAGGCATGGATCAATTTTTGAAAGCTTTTAGGCACTATTAATTTACATGTCCTGTATTCATATAACATTACTATTGTAATTATATCTAAAGACTGGTAAGGGTATCAATGCACACAGAATGCAGCGAGTTGATTTAGTTACTGTGCATGAATAATACACCTACCTAAGTAACTGCAAAATCCACTGTCTAATAGACGAAGCAAAGTACTCAGTTGAATTAGTTGTGTCTTCATACCCTGCATCTGTTCTTCAAAATTCTGATGCTGGGGGGAATAAAATATGAGCATTGTCATTAACTCAATGATAATTTTGAGACTTAAAGCTAACTTTTAATTTTTAAGAAAAGTTTTGCTATTGCAGCAGTGGTTCTCATCCTTTAGCATATGGACATATTTAGCACATGGACATTTAACTGTACTCCTATCTAATGAAATGTCTGTCTTTTTTGTAAAAAGTTTAAAGTACTGAAGTATGTCTTTTCGGTAACACTTTTTATGTAACATATCTTTTTAATCAGCCTATGCTCTGTGCCTCAAAGCAGCACCGCTGCAATCAAACAAAAAGTGAACCTTTCTTGTATTCTCATACCAGTCACATATTGTTTCACCACATACACAATTCATAAAAGTTTCCATTTGTGGAAAGTCTAAATTGCATTTAACAAATGCCAAAATGTAAGTATGACAGGGAACCATTATCTTGAACAAAATCCTGCCAGAGGACTTCTGTTTAATATAGATTTGTCTATGATGGCTCTGTAACTTGGGAATTTCCAATGAGCTGAATTCTAATACAGTAACAGTATCAGAAACCCACCATAACCTGTGTCAATCAGAGAAAAACATACTAACTTCAAACATAAGATGGCTGTTTTTTTTAAATGATGAAATTTATAATGAACTCCAAACGCTATCCTCAGCTTATCTGTTTATGTGAGCTAAAAACCTCTTTTTTACCATTTGCTCCATGTATGATACAAAGCACCAAAAAGCATCTACTTCATTCTCCATAACATACAAGAGAGGTGAAAGCAAGTCGCTCATCCCTTGGACATAACCTTAACAGAGAAAAAAGAAAGAAAAAAGTAAAAAGGAGTTTAATTAAACTCGGCAGTGGAAACAGTAATTCTTCAAGAGGGTTGAATGAATGACTGAAACAAATGTTTGCATTCCAAGTTTGGGTAGATACTATAAATTTTCAACTCAATCACCGGTAAAGACATTTTGTGTTAATAATAATCAACACCCACAGCAGATCTAACAAGATTTAGCAGCAGTTTCTGCCAATCTAAAGAGAACATAAAACAAATGCATTGTTTTAGTGGTTGTTAAAATGTGTAGAAACTGAGCTGACATCAAAGTAGATTTTAGTTAAAAAGTTCTCACTGGGACTATATTTAGAATATATGCTCAGAAGCATATGTTGATATTTTTAAGAAGATTAAATATATACCTTGCACCATCATAAATACAGACTCATATTTATTCTCCCCTCTACCTGTAATTGGTTGCTTTCTCCTTGTATTTAATTTCTTTTAATATCTTCTCACTTTTTCCTTTGATATCTATCTGAAGAAGACATGCTTATCCCAAGAAAACATATGGTGCAATGGCTTTTGTTGAAAGAAAATGTCACACTTAAGACTTCTCTTTTTGGCACTGAATATGCCTTAAAGATTCCTCTATTTAGGGAAGTAGGGATTGTTCTGCTTGGATAGTATTTTAAATACACTAAAGCTAAGTGCATTTAAAAACCCCTAGGTAACCAAGCAGCCAACAATTAAAATGAGACTACTGTCTATTAAACTGCAGAAGGTGATTAACAACAAAGTATTGCTTGTGAGAAGCATGAAAGAAACACATCCAGATATGATTCAAGAAAATGCCTTTAGGTTTCTGTACCCAGAAATGGTGAATCAACTTCCTATGTCCTAAAAAGCACTCAGGTGATGTAAATGAAACTTTTTCTTACAACTGCTGAATAAAATGCTCACTTTTAGAGCATATCGTTACAGATAGAAAATTTCAGTTGCATACAAAACATTCTCAAGATTTTATAGCCTTTTAATGCTTCTTCCAGTTTCCTCATTTATAAGTAACAGTCCAATTAAGAAGAGGATAAGGACTTTAGAGCCCATTTCTCCCCTTCTTCTTGACTCTTCCAACCACTTTATCAGTGATGCTCAAGTCAGCTTGCCTGCTGCTCTATTGCTGCTGACTTCCCTAAGCAAGAGAGAACATGATTTATGTGTATGTATATCATCAGTGTCTTGTTCAACATGACATTTCTTAGTTAGACTTAAGCTTGGCTGATTGCATTTCTTAACAATGTTAATTATAACTAACTGAAAAGAGGACTGAAGTCAATGACTGAAAATAAAGACCAGGTGTGAGATGAAAAATAGGAGCTGAAAACAGATAAATAATTTAAAATGTTTTATTCCCCACACAACACTATAGCAAATAAAAAATAAATATAAGAAAATTCTGTTTACAACAGTTTAAAGATCTCTTAAAGAATAAAGCCAGTTTCATTAATGCAGACTTGAAGAATTTATTCTGAAAGAATGTTCAAAACCAGCTGTTTGGTCCCCTCTCCTATCCAGCAGTTTGAGTCATTATTCAGACCTCTCTGCAGTTGCTGTCAATGGATTAAGAGCAACACTGTACCTTGAAGTAGCTTCCAAAGCTTTGATACAATGTCAAATGTACTATATTTCTATTATTCTGGGTTGTTTACAAATAAACAGAAGACTTATTCACTCCATATACTTAAGCAATCTAAATGTATTTAATAGAGTAGGTGGTGAATATGCTTTCATTTAATCACTTTCATGTTACTGCATGTTAATGCGGGTTGAATGGTGGAACACAGCTACATGTTTGAACAGACTCTATCAGTTTTACTTTTTCCCTTCCTTTGCAAGCCAAAGATCAAGTCTCTCTATAGACCTGACAGAAAGGACAAGTACTACAGCTCTGCACCCACTAGCGATTAAACATTTGCTCCTACTTTTTGCCTTCAATACATGGCACAAAGCAGGCTTTAGAATCCCAACACTTCTCTTGAGACAAAAAGAAATCCACAAACCAACACCACACCAAAGAAATCAATTGCAAGTGCAGAACAGCCAAATGTCATGCCAGGGGTGAGGGGCAGAAGCAGCTAGAAGTATCTTCTCCCTCTCTCCATCCCTCAACACTTAACAGAAAGCCAAGACTTAGACATCTCATCTACACTGTGATTAAAGCAAGATGTTATATGCTCTTCCTTCTGCAACAGATGTGTACACTAAAGTGTAATTTTTGACAGACTGCAAAGTGTACTTCTTGAGAACCAGCTTTTAAAGTATTCTTAAGAACACTTATGTTTACAAACAGCTGGTTCAGCATGCTGAGCTTTAATTACAGAAGTGACAGCTGGTTTATCATTTTTATTGATATATCAGCCTTAAAAATGCATATAACACTCAAGCTCCAAAGACTCAAGCCCATTTAATCCCCTGAAAAGCAAACTTGCTTCAATTGTTAAAAAAAGGAAAAAAAAACCACAAACAAAAAACAACTAACAACAAAAAACAACCAACCACAAACACCAAAAAATCCAACAATACAGAAAATCCAAGGCTACAGTGAGGGAACACTGCTACTTAATTTCTAATCCCATCATAGCTGATGAATCCAGATGCCTGTGATATGCATCAGATAGAAGAGAGGAAGAAATAGGCTGAGAAACTGAACAAAGTTATCTACATTATTAAAACACAAATCTTGACATTTACAAAGTACTGTAATCAATCCAAGTTTAACTGTTTTAACAAGCCTAAATGTAAACGAAGCTGCATATCAGAAACTAAAAAGACTTTCACATTCAGAGGAACACAACTTGCTCAGGGGAACACAACTTACCTAAATCAAAGTCATACATGCAATACGTCATCAAAATATCATGAAGTAAAATCAATCCTGGATTATCTTCGCCTTCATAGAACTTATTTGTTCTATCTGTCCTGTTTACATCTTTTTCTAAAAAAAGACAAAATTCAAAAACATTTTCAAAACAAGTTCTACAAAGCCATCACCAGATGAATTCAGAATATTTTTTAAGCTGATGATTGTTTCCTCAAACATTGATGCAAAGCTTTGAAGTGTTTAAGACGACTGCATAACTGAATGTCATTTTGAAATAAAGTATATTTTAAATGAAAGAAAACTCTTTCTGTCTGCAATAAAAGGATTTGCTTATAAATAGATTTTTAAAGCTCTTTAGCTTGTTTTTGTTTTTGATAAGACCTTTTCTGGAAAAAAAAAACCTTAATATTATTTCAGTGAAAACAATTTACACCTGCAGGGATTAAGAATAATTTTATGTGAGTCAGCTATGCAATGCCATTTATGAATACTTATGTAAAGCAGCATAAGCCACAGCAGGAAAAACACCACATGACCAGCTCAAAGACACTGTTATGGTTCACAACAGCATGTTTACAAATTCTGGTTAATAAGTTCCTGTAACTCACAATGAGCTGAAAATTCCTGTTTTACCAAGTAGTTTTCAAACCTTAAACATACCAAGCACACAACATACTTTCTAATAACACGAAATTCAAGACCAATGTATTGAAATAAGTAAATTAGGTCCACTTTAATAAAAGGAGTATTTTTGGGGTTTTGATCTATTTTCAACATATACCTAATATTGTCATTTACATTTCAAATGCTTAAAAAGGAAAAGAACAGCTTTAACAGACAACTTGCCCCTTTTTTTGAACTCTCAAATATTTTTCTCTCTTAACGCACACATTCTCACACAAAAAGGTAGCAAATCAATCTACCAAAATCATTCTCTCAGCCCTTTCAGCTTGTCTGTCAATGAACTGACTGAAGTAAGTTCAGTCTGTGTCTCAGAAAAGCACAAAAATCTTATCCTGTCTCCTAACTATTCAGTAATCCGAAATGGTGATGCTCAGATCTCACTACTGAAGAGAACAGAGAATACAAACTGCTAACAGTCAGCAGAATTTGATTACATCTTTAAAAGCAGGTAAAAAAACCCCACAAGCCAGAATGCACATATACAAATCTAAGAAATTTTAAAACATAAAATACATTTTCCCATTCTTAATGGATGTTGTTATTTCAATGATATTCCCAGTAAAATTACATCACAACAAAAATAAAATGCCTTTTGTTGTTAAGGAAGTTAAAAATCCATCTGTTCTGCAGCACTTATGTATGTAAAGCTCTGAATAACTTTCGTTAAGCAAGTTTTAGTATTAAGCAAATAATAAAGTTCAGCTATCTCTCAGAAGAGAAACTTGTTACTTCTTAGTGCCTTCTCATACCGGTTATTCAAAAGGTTACCCTCTGTGTAAATTTGTACAGCTAGACATGTTTCTAAATTTAAATTTACCTATAAGGCTCCGGTAATCTCTTAATCTTGAATTTCGTTTTTCCTGTTCCTCACTGACTGATTTCCACTGCAGTTTCATCCTAAAATATTCATCCCTGAAGAAGAAAAGATAATTTTGAAACCAAAAAATGATGAATTATTACATTTTTCTTTTTTATTTAAGCATTCATTCATTCCATTTGTTCTTTGGTATAAATAACACTGTTCTCAGAATATTTTTACTATAGTGTAACAATCATTTTTAAGAAAGTCTCAGAAACTTCTTTGCATGCCACAATCTTTCAAGTCTTTCAAGTTTCCAAAAAGCTTTCTTCATCACTAGATGCCTTAAGAAAAAAGGAGCTTGCTTTATTTTGTAACAAAAACACCACTGTACTCACGTTTTCCTCTTTTGCAGATTTGCTCTCTCTTCTTTAGTGCTGTTCCAAGGAAAATACCCCAAAAGAAATTTCCATGCCTCTTTTCTTAAAGTATGACAGAGACCCTAGGGAAAAACCGATATGAAATATTAACAACAAAAATACTCCATTCTGTGAGGAAACATTCCTACAGTGATACAACACTTTTTGAAGTAACAACTTAGAAGAGAATTTTAATAAGTAAACTCTTTTTACATTGTAGCCAAATCTTATCGGCTAACATGGTATCACACTTGGAGGAAACAAGAGAAGATAATATGATTAAGCAATAAACTGTAGCAGCACTGGATTCATCCTTAAGAGATGAACGACAATCTTTACAAAATATTTCTCTTCCTATATTTTTGTTTCACTGCTGGAACCAACCAATCAAACTAATCTTATGGGCATCTTTCTCACTATTTGTGAGAAATCTTTCCAAGTAACGCTCACCATTTGTAGATGACAAAAATGTACTAGCTGAATCACATCCCTCTCTCTTTGAAAGAGTTTCTTTCAACTCCTGCAGTATAGTCCTGGCAATGAGGCATTTTTGCCATTAGATTCCCCAGTTTACTAGTCCAAGGCCAGCTTGATTCCTCCCTGTATATCTTCATTTACCATTAGATTAAGGCAAGGAAGATGGTGCAGCAACAGCATCAACCACTGCATAAACAAGTAGCAACTGTCACTTTTTGAGTAACAGGCAAATAGTTTGAGAGAGGCATTTTAACTTGGGAGTTATTGGGATCAAGTTTTGGGATCTTGAGTCACAAATAAAGCTGAGCACCTCAAAAACTGAAGAACAAACCCAATATCCTAACAATGAAGCACAGGTGTTCTCCTGAAAGGCTCTCTGATTTATCTTGTCACTCAAGCTTTTGGCTTTTGTGTTTTCAACTTATTCACTTCAGCCAGCCACCACAGCATCTCTCTCCTTGCAGAGCACTTGCAAGACTACAAGACTGCAGAGGTATTTGATTAGAACAGAACTACTCTTTATGACATATCTCCAACAACACTGACTGGCTCATGCTCAGAGTCCTGCATAAAGCATTAGAAGTATAACGAAAACAGCACAATCATAGTTTGTGAAGAAAAGATAAAGGGGCCAGAATCAAGTCATAGGTCTTGCTGACTTCAGAAAAACAAGTTACCCCTTTGAATATCGATTGCTTTATGTAGTCGACATTTAAAATTCTTCCTTCAGAATCCATATTCTTAGCCCATTCTTCAGCTGATACAGGCTCTCTTCTACTAACTTCAGGCTGTTTTCCTAGATCGATCTGAAACACAAGCAAATACGTTAAATGAACCTCAATGAAGAACTTCAGTGGTTTTAAACAATTGCACAAAATAGTCCAAAGCTTATCAGTTTCTTATATTCAGTGCAACTACATTTTCACACATGCATAACTCAGCAATTCTAAGGATCTAAGGCTGTGTCCACACCAGCAAGTAGTGTGGACCAACAGAAGCAAGACACTCTGTGCTGAGGACCTGGGTGCGTATATGTTAATATCTTGGATTTAGGAGGAAAACTTATGTATGTCTTTTAAATAATGTTCTATCCATAAAAACATCTCTGAATTAGCTTCCCATTGCCTCTATGCAACTGTAAACATATTAGATATGTGCAACACAGGAAACAAGGACAATAGGGAGCTTCACTTCAAAAGCACACTCCTGATACATACTAACACATTTTAAGAGAGAACTGAAAATCAGCTTGGGTTCAGGGACGCTATGTCCACAGACTGCACAATGTGACTGAAAGAGCAATTTAAGTACATCGCCCCTTAAAATAAACCAACCACCAAGACAAGACTGTATGTGCTTTCAGAACTCCTAACACTCAAAAGCTACATAGTTTGTGGTTAGTCTCAGTTCTCAAATTGCATGTTTAAGCACAGTAGAATTCAGCAGGCAGTAATTCCTTACTTTCTAGAAGTATTTCACTGATGGCAACCACTAATTTAACTAGTGTTTCAAGTTCTTATGCATTTGCCAGACTAAGACATAGAGGTCAGTGTTATTTTCGGTACGTAGCATTCATGATACTTTTTCTTATTGACTAATTAATTGATTTAAATGCTGAGCAGCAAGTTCTTGGAATTACAAGTTCATAGAGCTACAAATAAGATAGTAACACTATTTTAAAATCAAGAAAAAAACTCCATTCAGAACAGTTTAATGCTCTAAAAACATGTAGGCTGCTTACAAATAGGTGGAAAAGGTTTATTTTTAAATGCAGCTTATCTGTAACAGACACCAACAGGAGCCCGAAGTGATTCATGATCCAATTACAAGTTCATTGCACTTTGGTCCAAGACACATACAAATCTGTACATTTATACAACCTAGACATTCATTATTCCATTAAATACTTTTTTTAAACCTTCTTAAAAGAAACCAAAATGTTGAAGTGATTAGTCAAGAAAGTTGGTCATTAACCTGTATACCCCAATTTACTTAACATGCTTCTGACCACGAAGGAAACACTAAACATGAAATGGGTCAGTTTTCAGGATAGTCACTCTAAGGTAACAACAGAATCGTAGAATCACAGAAACATTTCAGCTGGAAGAGACCTTGCCAATCTTTCTTTCAAAGCAAACTCATATTTGCAGGTATAAAAATGACATATTGTAGAAGCAGATGATGATCTTTCTCCTGTGAATAAATGGCAGGGCAGCATATGCCGCAACTGTCAAGCATAAACAGTGTAACTTCAAGATCTACCAGTCCTTTAAAGGCATGCATAAAAAGAATCAATGCATCTGTATCATATTTATTTATGTACTCACTCGTGTAATGACTTCAAACCCTGGTTCTTCCTGCTGATTTATCTTCAACCCTGGAATAGCATCATTGAGAAAGTCTGCCATTTCTGATGGGGGTCGCCTTTGACTTGAAGGGTCACTTGAACGGAAACTGTCAAAAATATAGTTTGTGACTTTGGAAAATCTTCCCATCGTTACTGTGTATGGATCTCTCTTCAATTTCTGTGTTATAAGGAGAAAAACAAGTAAAACACAAAAAGCCTCAAATTACTTGGAATTCTTGTACTCAAAGAAAGTAAAACAGTGGGAAAGGCATTGTAGACCTTAAAGTTATTGAAGCTTCATCTATCTGTAGTTTCACACAGTACACTCATTACACAATTTTAAAAAAAAGTATCTAAAGTATTAAGATACTACCACTGACAGATTTGAAGGATTGGACAGTAAAGTGCTCAGTAAGCCTGACCTACATACAGAAGTGGAACAGATTTACTGTTTGCTTTCCAGTGATTAATGTCACCAAACGTCTTCTCGAACTTTCATAGACAAAACGCATCTTGATGATACAATCACAGTATCATTTAGGTTGGAAAAAGACCTCTAAGATTATCCTCATGTCCTCTGATAGGAATTTCACACAAAACTTGATTTGACAATCAAGTTCAGAAACTAAGGCAATTAATTTATGAAGATTTTCTGTACTTAAAACAGTGGGTAAAAACTCTGGCTTCATTCAAATCATTGGAGATTTTGCCTTCTGACTTTCAAGCCCACAAACTCCACCGAATGATAAGCAGTTTCAGCATACGAAAAAACTCTTTTTAGGCAATGGTGTGCTCTTTGCTGCTTTATTTCCAGTATCCCTTCAAAACTGACAGAAAATAACAACAAAAAAAATTTAGTCAAGGAAAATTTAGAAAATCCTAATTAATATGTTTTTGTTAACTCCTGACTTTTTTCCTTCTTCTCTTTTTTAAAACTACATACCAAAAGTATACAATCATTAATAGTTGCAAATACTAATATTTACAAATATCTAAATGGTGGATATCAGGAGGTTGGGGCATCCCTTTTCTCTATTGTATCTAGTGACCGGACAAGGGGCAATAGGATGAAAGTGGAACACAAAAAGTTCCATTTAAACTTAAGAAACAAGTATTTTACTGTGAGGGTGAGGGAGCCCTGGCACAGGCTGCCCAGAGGGGTTGTGGAGTCTCCTTCCTTGGAGGTCTTCAAGACCCATCTGGATGCATTCCTATGTGACATGATCAAGGTCAATCTGCTTTGGCAAGGTGAATGGACTAGATGATCTCTAAAGGGCCCCTCCAAATCCTACCATTCTGTGACTGTGATTCTAAGAATCACAGACAACATTAATTTGAATGTTTCAAATAACTTCTTAACTTCCCTGTGGTACTATTAGAACACAGAAAACACCTTATAAGTAAGTGCACTTTTTAGAGTAAGCATTTAACTTATGATACAGTCAATCCTTCTACAATGGCAATAATTCAGGGAATATTTGTGTGACATGGTAGGGTGGATTTTTTAAAAAATATCTTTAGAACTAAAAAAAAATAATAATCAAAGCTAATACTTACTTGTAGTAAGCCATATGATGGTTCATCAAAGAGATTTTCAAAAGACTGAGACAGAGACTTGTTCTGAGAATTCACAAGAAGAACTCGTTTATCCTGAGGAGATCTGCAAAAAAAAATTAAAGGAATTTTTAATAAGTATCATCATTTTTTACTGAAAATATTTTTAGAACATTTAGTGGCTTTTGAATTCACATTTCAAGTTTTCTGCAAATAAATGAGGTTTAATGTAATATCACTATTGGTGCAAGTTCACACCACCACACAGGACTTAGATTTTTCAAAAGATTAGTCATTGTCATATTCATTCTGAATTGTGCTCTTTCATTCTTTGAAAAATCATGATGCTTTTCAGAAATTTTTGGGAAATTATTCTGGAAAATTACCTATGCATGGGTGACAAAAGTTCCATTTTCTTCAACTATTGTTTTCTATATTTGATAAAGGACAAAAAAAAAAGACACAGGAAAGGAAATTTAATGAGCCACTGTCAGCCCCAATACACTATGCTAAAACTTCTTTAACATAACAGAGGAAGTGAAGCCATATACAGGTAAGTATTTCTTTCTACTAATAAATCTTACATTAAGAAACCCTGCAAAACATTATATAAAGGAATTTAGTAGGTAAAGAAATATATGGAGGTTTTAAAAACCCACCTGGACACATTCCTGTGCAACTTGATTAGCGTGAACCTGCTTTAGCAGGGAGGTTGGACTAGATCATCTCTAGAGATCCCTTCCAAGCCCCAGCATTCTGTGATTCCGTGGATACAAACTGCTTTGCAAGTAATTATGAAATTTTTAACCAATAGTACCACAACAGCTACTGTTTGACTAATTCCAAGACTGATAGAAACCACCACAGCCATCGTAGTGTGAAACCAAAATTGCTTCAGTACAGTCTTCTAAATATATTTATGTGCAGGCTCCAAAAGCTTAACACAAACACAATTTGGCCTAGCTCACTGTATTTGTACACTCTTGTTCCTCACACATAAGCAGATGAAAACAGTAATAGCAAAGACAGCGGAACGATGTTGCTCCTAGTATTTACTCTGTTCTTTTTCTCTCACACCACACCTCCCAATATCCCATTTTTTCCCCTCCTCCATGATATATACCACATCGATTCATTAACCAGCTCCTGAGTCATCATCTTACAGCTCAATATGTGACAGAAGAGAGAACAATTCAGAAGCCAGGCTGACATTCAGCCTCAGAGTTGATAGCTAGACAGGGGAAAGCACTTTGTCTTCTAACTCTAATCCATTGCACAGACTTAAATTTATAGAATATCTCTCCATTGCTCTCTCCCAAAGTTGAAATCTACTATTTCTAGTTTTGGAAAGAAAAATTACTTTTATTTTTATTAGTACCTACGTCATCTACCATGTTATTAAAGTCAAAGATAAGAACTTTAATAAGCCTTATCTCTCTCCCATTCCAACAGGACAGGACACTTAACACTGACGGATATGAAATACAACAAGAAATCTCATTTTGAGACAGCCAGACACCACAGTCATAGTTCAGAGACAGCAACAGCTAATGAAGCTCAACTGGCTTTTGCTAAAACGCAGCACAGGGCAAAGGCTGAGTCATGTATCACGTTCTCCGCTAAAAGAACAAAAACTTTGTACAATATCTCCATTTTAATTAAACATTTTCTCTGGACAGACGGGTAAAAACAGCTGCTTGGGTAATGTTCAAAACAAATTTCTGAGCTGGACACTTTATTAATCACTTATAATCCTGTGAGTTAGAAAAATGTCATCTCTACGTGCAGTGTTTTCTCAATATTGGACTGGTGCCACCAAACTAGGAAGCACATAATCTTTAAATCAACAAACTACCAACACTTTGAGCAGTAAGCTCAGAAAGGAAGACATTTGCTTGGGGAGAAGGGGAGGAAGGCAAAGGGAGAGCAGGAAAACAATACTACCCTGCACCTGCAGAAGCAGTGAAATTAGGAAACAAAATAAAAGGAGGTTTAAGAAAGATCTCAAAGAGAACTGAAGAAAAAAAAAATCAGGATTTAACAAGAAGTTGTCATGCAGGATTTCTTAATCTACAGTTGTATGGAAAGTGTTCTTCCTCACACCTTTACCGTGTCTCTGTACTAGACTCTTCTTTGGTCCTCTTGAAATCTTCCCTTAAAAACCTTGCTTATAACTCTACAGCTGGTACCATTTCATCAACTGATCACACTAATCAAGCCTTTCACAAATCAGCTAAAAGAAGCTCTGGCAGGGGGAGTGGACTAGATGATGTTTCGAGGTCCCTTCTAACCCTTAAGATTCTGTGATTCTGTGAACATACAGCCCTCATGTCCTATTTGCTTACTCTCCAGCCTAACAGCAGCAACAGCCTTCCCTACGTTAAGGCAAATCCAACCTAGTTGATGCTAATAATGTGAGCAGAGACCTCTATAAAGACATCCACAGACATTTCACTATCCACCTTCATATCTGTCACCGGAGTATTACGTTGTGACAATGACAAAACACTTGAAAAGAGAATACCTGTTACATTGTTTGAGCTGTTAAAGGTTTACCTGTTACAACTCTGGTTCTTCATGCTCTCCCTCCTCTTATTTACCCTATTGCCTTATTTAATTTTACTTGGGCCTACATGGTGAGCAGACCATTTTATTTTATTCTGTGCTTAGGCTATGCTGATCAATAAGGCTTTTATCTAAGAGAAAAATTTGTAGGTAGCAATATAAATACACAACAAAACCAAAGTATTTAACAGTATGATAGCACCTGACAAGATTTATATTTAGAAAGTTGATTTGAAGAGTAAAGACCAAGTGTGAAACATTCTCCACAGAAAGAAGTCACAGCAAAACTGAATTCCAGGGAAAAAGCATTAATATACAAATTGATTTAGTTGACAGTACTAGGAATTACCTCACACACAGATGTCAATACTTATAATTATTTCACACAAAGTAGGAGATCTTAAATTCTAACACAAATTACTGCATTTAATAGAAGTGGTTTACGAAGGATTTAACTTTACACTGAGTGTCCATGAGAAGTTTCTGTACCCACTAGAGGGAGCTACTGATGTATTACAGAGTCAGTAACACTTTAACAGCTGATAAACTATTTCATAAATTGATCCAACAGTTTTAAAACTTCAGGCTACACCAAAATACATATGTGAAATTAAAGTTTCAGTCATTCTGAAAACCTATTCTACTAATTAACAAAAGGAAGAGAAAATATATCCAGAAGCGTTACTCTGAAATTCATTACAGAATTGAAAAAAGAAACCAATAACCTATATTTTAAAGTGGAAGAGTTGTCTGATACTTACTCACTCAACACAACATGTTTTTCAAGGCATTTAATCAATAGTTTGCTGTCTCCATGATGAAAGTGAAGAGGTGGAAGTTTCACATCATCTTTCAGACAGAACACCAAATAAGACCATCCCATGCCTTCTTTGTTTTGTTTGATTGATTTCAGATCTGCCAAACTGAACAGGAACGACCACTTGCTTTCTCCATTTGTATGAGTTGTAGCATCTTGAAAACAAAATAACCACATTAGTTTGACTTCAAGTGTTGGCAATTACAAATGCACTGTATCTGTCACCAATTCTAAAAACCAATCACAAACCCCAGCATTGATTCTGATGATGAAAGGTGTACTGTAACGACTGCAACTGCCATTTTTGCATTTCTTTGTGCCTCCTTGTCTCTACAGACTTCCAGAACAATGAGCAAGACCATCAGATTGCTCTGCTAAAGTTGTGCCTGTAGGTTAGACCAGTGATCCAGCAGTTACATGAACTACTGCTGTATCAAATTCCAGCAGCAAGATGAATCCCACCAGCATCTCCATCAGGTAGTACTACTTACTCAAACTAAATGTGATACATATTACAATGCCGCATGTTATATATTGCACACAGTATTAGTACTTGTGTTGGAAGACTGCTACCAAAGTAAGGGAGAAGGAACTGAAAACCTCCCCATCCCTCTCTCCCATACTGTGCAAGCACATATATGCACTCTGTGCAAGAGTGTGTAAATTCAAAAGGATGAAATTTTACTTTACCAGAGGACACACAATTGCCTGCATGCCTGGAGGGAATCTGGCACAACCTCTTGGCCCACCCCCATCAAATTAGAGCAAGCAGAAATAAGTGAGAAATGACAAAGAGACTAATCCAAATCAGTAGTGCTCACTGACACTCACTTTGGATGAAGATGCCTTCTGACACGTGAAGATGTAATAAATCAGCCTTTGCCTGACAGAGATGTCAGGTTTAGCACTAAAAAGCTCCTCTGAAACCCTATGTACCAGCAGCAAAGATTGTGCTTTACCCAAAAAACAGTCACAATCATAAGTTAAGACTCTGCACTCATATATGACATAAATGATGACATGATGAAATAAGCACAATGGTCACCAGTTATAGGCTGAGACATAATACAAGGAAAATACAAAGAAAAATCAGAGAAAAACAAAACATTGCTTGAGAATCACTGCTTTCTGCTTCACTTTTTTGAAAAAAAACCCAAAACGCTACTGAGACACTATATTAAGAATAATGTAGCTAAAACTTCTTTTGTCAAAGTAAAAAAAGACCATATTAAAAAGACCCATGTACCACATAACTGTACATTCCATCTCCCCCTGCTGTTGCAGTATGGAAAGGCACTTCAGTAAACCACATTTTTTCATTTTCCTTTCTAACATGACATCCAGTTCAAATTTCATTTGTTTGAAAGAATGCAAGAGCTCAGCACAGATAAAACTGTTACATCACCTAATGATCAGCACGGAAAGAGAGTAGCTTCACTTTATTTTCAACAAAATTCTCTAGCAATTTAAAGAAAAAAAAAAATTGGAAGCACACAGTTGCAATTTCATTGTGAATTTTTTTCCACACGCAGAGATTCATCTCTTACCACAAAACAACTCCCAGCTTTTCAATTCCTAATAAAATTGATTCTACTGTATCTAAAAGGTAATTCTTCAGTTACAAGTTTCTACAAAGAAAAAACAAAACAAAACAAAACATCTCCTACTTCTGTTTTAAGTACCTCCATTTGAATGAGGTTTCTTTTTAAAGGAGACTGTGGTGACCATGTCCCATTCTGCTTCATAACTGCTCGGACGGTCTACTCCTCGGGAACATTTTTCTTTAGGAGTTTGAGTCCACTCCACAACAGAACTGGAATCCTGAGGAGGAAAAAAAATAGAAAAAGATGATTACCAAAAAACACAAGGCACGAAAACAGAACTAGTTTCTCACATTCAACAAGCAGAATAAGTATCTTCATTTTCACAGATTAAGGAGTCTATAATATTTTAAGAAATGTAAACAGTTCAACATAGGTAATTTGGACCTATGACTAAGACAAGAGGTTCTACTTAATAACTCCAACATGGTACTAAAATATCCTAGCCTCTCTTGTAGAATCTACCAACATAATAAACTTGCTATTTAAACGTAAAACTTGAGTATTTCTTCTTTAATACGGCTTAAATACCACAAATCACTACACCTTGGAACCCTCACACAGTTCTATTTTTATTTTGCATTACAGCAGTACCTCTACATTTTGAGACCAATTATGAAGAGCGAATCGCAAGACTACACAGTAGACAGAGAGGTCTGGTGACAATGATACACTGAAACTCATTTGTTCTTTACTATTCCTCTATATAGTCCCCTTTTATATACAAACAAAAGAAAAACAAAATACAGTCACCTACAAATACATCCCAATAACCTGAACTGGGCGCACAGATACAATTCTTATGTGTAGCTATTAATACCAATGATAACAACATAAATAGGTTTTGCTTCCCTTTCTGGAGAAACAAAATGAAGAACACTGTTAACTCACAAACATACCTTTCCAGCACAGAGTATATTAGAAGTATCCAAAGTATCATCTAGTGGTCTCCAGTCTATTATTACTTCATTTTCCTACAATACAATCATGAAAAAAAATCAATACTATGCAACAAAACACATATTACCCTATTTATTCATAGTATGATTATGGTTCAACTCAACATATACACATAAATTATGCAGACTATGTCAAACATGATGCAATGTCTGTTCATTTACAAAATCTTATAAAGACATTGAAGACTTTCCAAACACGTTATGTGCTTTGCCAAAAAATACATAGTTTCTGTAACTGTCCTATGCAAATACCTTTTCTATGACACGTAGTACTCCTGATACGAAGCTGTCCTGGTCATCATTTTTTCCACACGATGGATGAATGAAAACATCTTCTTGCTCATATACTACCTATAAAAAAAGGGGTAAATTAAATAAAGAGTTTAAGATTGATTCTCTCCCCGATAGTATTCATTACCATTTTGATTCACCTTTGTAAGGTGAACACTTTTTACCTTGTTATGGGTTTTGTGGAACTTGTTAAACTTACTCTCTGAGCAATATGCCACCTATAATTACGGTGACAGTAAATCACAAAAAATACATTAAACTCCTAGGTTTGTTTGTTTTTTTAAATCAGTAGGCAGATGTTCATATGGAAATACTACACAGCTTTTAAAACACTAAAAGGCTTTTCCCCACTCGCCATTTAAGCATGTTGAAATTATCTCAATTAAAAACAGACAGTCAAATGTACAAAAGATGAACTCCACAAAAAACAAGAAACTGCAGCCTTAGACTAAATCATGTCCCAGTCCTACAATGAGGGTGAACCACAAAGGTCCCATTCCAAAGGCAGAATATGCAACAGTCAGACAAGAGAGGCCACGTAACTTTTCTACTTCAGCATGTACAGAATTCTACACAGTATTCTGATCATGCCCTTAAAGAAAATCAGGGAATTCTTGTCTGTCAGAATTCTGCAGGTCCTTCAAAGCTACATGTTATACATACTCTTTAAAAGCTCTATAAACAATGTAAATTGATTTTATTTTAAACAGTTCTCTAAAGAGTGAAAAGTCCCTAAAATACAAAAACTAGATTTTGAGGATGTGAAATATATCTCATAGTAACGGTATTTTTTTTATAATCATGTTATTTTTCAAATCAAGCAGCAAACATTGCCTTAGGAAAAACCTGTTTTTAACAATTCTTAACTAACCGCAGATGTACTACATTTCTTTGGTACTACAATATCAGTATCTCTTTTTCTCAACTTACTTGTTTGTCAGGTTTTTTAAAATGATCACATTTGCAATCAGGTCAGTAAACTAAAAGTTTAGGTGTGTACTCTTAACTAGCCAGACAAGAATATTGAGCTCTAAAACAGCAATAAACTTCAGCTAATTTGTCCCTTCTGTTGTAGACTTGCTAATAAAATTTCTGTTCACTTTATACAAACCAGAAATTTCTGAAGTGTCCTGTATAATCACAGAAAGGTCATTTGGAAGAAATCTCTACAGGTCACTTAGTATAATCTCCTTCTTGAAGGAACATTAACATCTAGTTACTTTTCAAGTATTGGAAGCCCTCTTTTCTCTTCTTTATTACTGATTTTTTTCTCTTTTCTATCAAGAAGTATCCTCCCTTTATTTCTACCAAATATCCATTTTTTAATTCAGTCCCCATTTAAACAAGGCACCTTTAGAATCGATTTAAATTTTACCTTCTAGCTATTTGGTCCTGATCTACCATTACAACTAGTCAGAAGTATGAACCAAAGTGATAGCTATGCCAAAAAAAAAATACTTGTATCAGAAGTATACTGCTAGAAGTGCATTTCTGTCAACAATGTTAGTAAGTATCACAAAGCACATCTCAATCTAGAAGGTATGCAATCTAATAATTGTTTTTATTATTTTCTATCCATAATCTTTCAGAAAGACAAATGTTTCCTTTCACGTAAGGAAATGTGTTCCCAATATCACAGTTGTCACACAACTGAAAAAATTCTACAAAGAGATGTGTCTTCTTAACAGATCTAGCTCCCTGCCCCATGCTCTACCAAAACAAGTGGTAAAGCAATAACATGGTCAGAAGTTCAGAGGGTTTCTATAAAACGGAGGATTTGTCACAATGCAGGTTACTTCCCTCTTACTGTTACTCAAGAGAAAAACTCCACGTTTGAAAGGACAGAAGGCCAAGCTGTTGGGATTTATTCTTACCCAGTAACAGGCTCAGGCTTATATTTATTTTTGTCAAATGTTCTCTAGTATTTTGTAATTGGGTTTAAAAAGTTCTTTTTTTTCAGATCATTGAAGAAAAAAAATGTTGAATCATACCTAGATGGAAGTCTAGAAGATGTAATAATGTAACTAATTTGAAGAGAGACACAGCATTCATCTTACAAAAGATTATCTAGGAAGTGCTTTGATAGCTCATCCTGCTGCAAAACATTTTGGAAATTACTATCTTTGAACTACCCGAGATCTCAAACTGTTCTGTTCAGCAGTACTTTGTAAAAAACCATAACTGAATTTGAGTAAGTTGATTTTGAGAGTATGATTTTATAGTGGTAGTACCTGAAGATTAGCTACACTGGGTGTCTACATTTCACATTATGTTCCTAGCAAGCTCGAAATTCAAAAATGCTACTAAGTATTTGTACAGCACCTAAGAGTAAGGTATAGTTTGTAACATGTTTTTGTTTTCTGGTGTTACAGCACTGGAAACCTATTAGAGAATTCAAAGAAAGTAACATTCAATTACACTTAAAAGTAATAAGCACTGTGTACCAAACTGCAAGACAGTATACCAACAGATACCTTTGAATAAAAACCCATCCATCAGTAGGGTTTTTATAGGTAAGTCTTTATAGGCAGGCTGATATAACACTATGTAGCTCAACTCTACACATCACATGGCTCACAAAGCTGCTTGCTCAGCGCCTCAGCAGCCCAACAGTGAAGCAAACACCTGGTCAATCAGCACCCATGGGCCTGTTGAGCAGTCAGGAAAACAAACACTTCCAAACTAGGCAACAGCAGCATATGCTGTGACTTGCCTAAGCAGAAGGTTACTACAGAACATGCAGGACGGGTATCTTGAAATAAGATGTGGAAGAAGATATAGGAAATGTTGGAGGACGATCACAAGCATCATTAAAACACTAAGAACTTGTGTTAGGCGTGCACATAAAATAAATGTACTGAGATTCTGGTATGTATAGAAACTATAGAGGGAATGAGATAAGAGCAAGGAAGGTTAATGAGAATGTTGCCCCTTATTAGTAATTAAAGTCACCAAAATCCCCCAAACCTGATCAAAACTTGCATCAGTATTACCTGTCAACACCCTCTGCATAGGAAAGCAACCCAATCTCCTGTAAACCTTGGTAACTTTTTGCCTTCAATGACAGAGGTCTGTGGTCTAGAAAGGCCTCATTATCCACTGTGTGAAAGAATTCAGCAGTTTTAAAGAATTTGATCTGTTTGGTTAGTCAATTATCCTTGTATTATGAAACAAGAAAACATGCTATTAGCTCCTTTGGTTTTGTACTAGTCATTATTTCATATATTTCACCATGATCTCTTTTTCAAAGGTGAGAAGAAAGTAAAGGTCAAACTGTCTTTCATTATCTTTTCATATATCCCATGTAGGAGTACAGGCTGGCAAATGAACTCTTAAGAGAGTAGTGTAGGTGAAACGGACCTGGGGGTGCCAGTGGACAGCAGGATGAGCATGAGCCAGCAATGTGCCCTTGTGGCCAAGAAGGCCAATGGCATCCTGGGTTGTATGAGAAGGTGTGTGGGCAGTAGGTCAAGAGAGGTTCTCCTCCCCCTCTACTCTGCCCTCCTCAGACTGCTTCTGGAATATTGTGTCCAGTTCTGGGCTCCTCAGTTCAAGAAGGACAGCAAGCTGCTGAAGAGAGTTCAGCACAGGGCCATAAATATGATGAAGGGAGTGCAACATCTCCCTTATGATGAAAGGCTGAGGGAGCTGGGGCTCTTTAGCTGGGAGGAGACTGAGGAGTAACCTCATTAATGTTTACAAATACATAAAGGGTGGGTGTCAGGAAGATGCAACCAGGCTCTCCTCAATGATGGCCAAGCATAGGACAAGGGTCAATGGGTACAAGCTGGAACATAAGAGGTTCCAAAGAAACATAAGGAAAGACGTCTTCACTTTGAGGGTGATGGAGCACTGGAACAGGCTGCCCAGATGTTGAGGGTTGTTGAGTCTCCTTGTCTGGAGACATTCAAAACCCAACTGGATGAGTTCCTGTGTGACCTACTCTAGGTTGTCCTGCTCTGGCAGGGAGGTTGGACTAGATGATCTTGCATGTCCCTTCCAATCCTTAAGATTCTGTGATTCATATGATTGCAGTCATTACTCTTCCTCTAAGTCTACACAACATCAATAAGCCCACAATGAAAAAAAAAAAACCAAACAACTTCATGTTAATAAGTACACACTACAGGCAACTACATAGGTCAACATGTCCCTAGGACTTTAATCAAAACCTAAAGGTATTCCTCACCCCAATATTATGGTCCTTTCACTCATCCATCCAGTAAGATATCTGTGGTCTGCACAGTCAACCCATTGGTGATGGAAATAGAACTTCTGGGAAGAAAATCAGCATATGTAACTTAGAGGCTTGAGGCCAAAAAAGTTGTCCAGTCATGAAAGGCCCAACTACAGATTTAAACAACGGTTGTTTTGTTTCCTTCTGTATCCATCTGCAAAAATCTGTTGAACTCTCCACGGACAAGTACCTTCCTGAGGTTTACATGTTACCACATACATGAAAGTCAGACCCTGCTGGTCCCATAACAAAAACACAAAGGAAAAAGAACAGAAGAGTGTTTGCCAAAAGCACACATCAGCATGACCAAAGCAAATGAAGACGCAACATGACAGGAACTAAACAACTTTGAAAATTATTTTTAACAAATTTTATTTCTGTCTTGTAGGCATATATGTATCAGAACTAATCAAAAGTTTTCACACAACTTAACAGCTTAAAGCTAGTTCTGTGCAAAACAGCTTCCAGATTTACCCATCTTGCAGTATCCTTAAATTCCTCAAATGCTTCAAATCATGACTACCTAAAGAAACTCCAAACTGTAAAAGCACCGAGTTGGGAATTTTTTTTCTATAATGAAATGATGAAGAAATACAAGTTTGTATTATTTGTCATTTTTTAATAATTTTAAAATCTTAAGTTTTAAATAATACATATCTGAGAAGTTCATAAGCCTTTGCTGTTTGTCTAACAAGTCCACACTGTCTGTAAAATCAGATAATCATGGCCCAAAATCCAGGAAAGCTGTGTGAAGCAATAGTTGTCTACCCACTTGCTCTATGATAAAAAAGAGGGAAGCAGCAGGATGTAGGCCTAGTTTACGTGTCATAGCATATGCTAGTTAAGGTTCTGGAAAACTGTACAAGTATTTATATTCCATGTCCATCAGAAAATAACTTTATGAAGTCCCACCAGTGTCCCATGTTCTGAGAAATAAATTCTATAACTCTTAATACTGTAAGGAAACAGCATGGACAGTTTGTATCTCTAGCTTATTGTACTGCTTACAATGAGCAGTCAACAGTCAAAGTTTGTATCTTTTTATTGCCATGAACATATAAAAGCAGATGGTCTGAAGCATATCAAATCAACAACTACAATATATGCCAGAACAGAAGCAAACTTTTGGGATTAAATGCTTGCCATCTGATGGCAATTTACATCCCTGTGCTACTAGCTAGTGAAAGACAGCAACACTGCACACCAAAAGACAATAAGCTGCAACAATTAAGTAGAGCTAAGGTCTGGGGCTACCACAGAGCAGAAAACCATGTATCATCCATGTATCTCTCACCCTTCCTATACTAGGCAGCTAAGGACCAACTGGGCTGATGTCACATGCAGCAATGGTTCATACCTTATAGTCTTGCTCCAACTTTTATCACACACCAAAAACCCAACAAAGGTAGGCCATTAGAGAGAACAGAGAAGCACTTCAACTCTCCTAGCTAGTTAACTACTCCCACCTCTCAAATACTTCATACTTGCTCACTGTGTTCTCATCCAACTCTCCTTTTCTGCCAGAGTACAGCTCAGGGCCAGTGTTGCTCTGCCAAGATGCCATCCAGTTTCTCCTGACTGACACAGCTTGCAGCACTTGTACAGTTAATCAACCACTGCTCAGGAGACATTAAGTAATTATGGCACCGTGCAAAATATGATTCTAACAACTTTTTAATAGCAGTTGCTTCATTTTTGCCTCATATCAAAGAATTAGGTAAAGGACCTCACTGTGAATTCAACAGCAGCAAGCAAGCATGTTCATAAAGCAAGTGGCTGAGTAACAATGTCTGAATGCTCTACAGACTACAAATTAAGGAAAAGTATATCTGTCTGCAAAAGCAAACAAGCGCAGCAGCTGTGCAGCATCTTATTTCCAGATTATGACAGAAGGTAAATAGAACAAAAGATGCAACACAGTAAGTAAGGCAACAAGTACAGGCTAATAAAACTAATGCAATTTAGGCAAGAGTAGTCCTGAGAGACCTTACAAGCACAAAACAAAATATCTTAGTTTAGAGCTGTGCGTTAAGTTAGAAGAAATAGAACTCAGTTTAAAAAAATGCATTATGCGGCTTTCATCTCCATCTCCCTCTTTGGAATAGCTGAGTTTTCCCCAGAGATTATTCACACATCCACTGCTAAACTGTCACAAGGCACACCAAAGTACAATACCAATAGTACTACATCAATACTCTGCTTTCAATAACCAGATACCAACACATTCCAGTGCTTTGCAAAGCATCAATTTAACATTACTTGACCAACGTCATCTTCTGCTCCACAGAAGATATGCTACAACTTCTGGCATTTGAGTTTTAATAAAAGTACGAAGACATAATCTTATATGTCTTTTCTTTATGAATCTATGGCTCAACTATTTTCCTAAGACAGTAAGACTTCACACCCTGTTAGTCCTAAAAAAGTAAAAGTCTTATAAACACCAAGTTTCTAAGCAACGGGGAACAAAAAAATCCCACAAATATTGTTCATGTTATGACAAATATGAGACAGCTAACACCAAGAATCTCGCACTGTAAGAAAGGTTTCCCGCTTGACAATAGTTAAGTTTTTCAAGTTTTGCCTTAGATACAAGGAGGATTTCTTGAATCACAAAGTGTTTCTGCTAGTTATGCAACTATAGTGAAGTATCAGTGAAAATACAAATCTATTCAGGGTAACGAAATCTTGAGGTAGTGACACAATGCTTCTACTGTGAACACTCTGCAAGAGAAATCCTTAATGAATAGAAAACAGAAAGAACATGAAGAAATTTCAGAATTACCAGTGAAATGCTTTATATCCAAGCATAATGAAACCTTAAGGAAATTCAAAACCAGCAAAGACAAGTAAAGGCTCTGTTCACAAAGAAAACCTATGAAGTACAACGTGTTCAGAAAGGATTGTAACTCTGTATATAGTAAATGATAAAATTTTAAAAAGTCATAATTAAGATTTTCAATCAAGTGCTTAATAAAACAGCACAATGATGCATAGTACAGGAGCCTCTGTACCCCTAAATTTAACTAATAGAAAGTGCAGCAAGACACTGCCTACATCACAGAACATAGACAGACAGATAGATATAAATAAAATAATATGCTATGTTTATGCCATCAAGCTACCCAAAGGATGCAAAGCTCATTTTAACAGATTACATTTTAAATCTATTTGCTGGTTTTAGCTATCAAAAAATCTGAAATCTCAGCAACTAGAAAAAACTACCCCACTTCCCAATACTGCAGCATTTACAACATCACTGTTTAGTAGTTTTTATGCATTTAGTAGTTTTTACTGTTTTAACTTTAAAAGCAAGGGCATAGGCAAGTGAAAAATCACTTCTATGAGAGTCCATGTGTCAATTGGTAACATGAGAAGATCTAAGCCCACATGCTGAAGATGCTCTGAACTCCAAGAGCATAAACCAAAAATCGTTACTGTCTTTAGACAGCCTGTAATAACAGAGGAAGTTTGCACTTCTCCGCAGACAGA
This sequence comes from Colius striatus, assembly GCF_028858725.1. Lineage (NCBI taxonomy): Eukaryota > Metazoa > Chordata > Aves > Coliiformes > Coliidae > Colius > Colius striatus. Next base: position 168,883,164 of record NC_084759.1, read on the forward strand.
GCTTTTTACCTCACTTTCTAACATAGTTTTCTATCATAAGGGTGAGCCCAGAGTCAGTTCTCTGAAATATGGAAAACAAACTGTTGTTTGCCAAGCAACAAAAAGAGATAAAATATACCTGCTTTCATGCATAAAGTCAAAAGCACTGACAGCAAAAGACCTTACTGCCAAGTTACTTGCAGAAAACACTGGCAATTCTAAGAAAGGGCAAAAAACTGAAGCTCACACTGTTCTAGGGCAGATGGTCATAAATAAAGAATGAGTCACAACTCCAGAACTCAACAGCATTAATCTAAGTTTTCCCATAAGAGGAAAAAAACCTGAAAATATGTTTCTGAGATATGAAACAGTAAAAAATTACAAACAGGACAAAAATCCAAGTAGTACCTACAGTTACATGAGATGACCGAATTTATAATTTGTATCCCATTAGTGTATGGAGCAGAAACCAGAGACAATATGAAATAGCAGAGTTGTGAATCCACTGATATTAATGATTCCTGGGAAATAGAAAACATTTTAAAAAAACAAAAAGGACAGAGGAGGAAGGCAAACAGTGCAAAAATATTATAGAAACCACAACCTTATATGGTTTGCTGAAACAAGATTTCATGAAAGCTGAGGCAACACAGGCTATCCCAGCTGCTTATTATATTGCCATGTGCATTCCATGGGAATTACTTTCTGTAATACTTTGCAGAAAGTAAGAGAGACCTTAAAATGCATTACTTTCATAGGATAAAATCTGCCAAATGAGACTAAAGTACCCCACAAACTAATATCTACCACTCTTTCAGAAATTTACCACCTGAAACACCTCATTACAATACTGTACAGCCAAAAGGAAAAGTCTAATTAATTTAGGACACCCATAGCTTGGAAACACAAAAAAGGGCAAAATGCCTTAAGTGAGAATGCTGGGTCTATACCAACTTACACCGTTTATTTTACCTGGAGTGAAGTTTCACTAGTTTGTGAGCCCTTCCAACATCCTGCTGCTATCCAAAGGAACAACTGTAACGAGCTTCCTACACCAATAGAAAACTAATGCAGACCAAAATAAGCACACAGAGGCTTATATATTATTTCAGCTTGCTAAATCAAATCAGAGAGATCAGATGAGTACAGTATCCAAGCAAGCAGAAGTGCAACACACAGGTAGGGAGATTTAGAGAAGGATGGAACTGCTCCTACAAGAGCAGTGAAACCTCAAACCAGCCCAGCCACTTCATGAAGTCTCAGAAAACACAACTGTCATTTTTCCTTCCATATCAAGAGAACACAGCAAAGAACATTACTGAATTAGAAGTTGTGTTAACAAATTGCATTAGTTTTGTGGACATGGAATAACTGAAACAGAGTTTTGTAACATCTTAGATATTTACTGTCAGGAAAACAAGACCTTTTTTTTAAAAAATGAACAACAAATACATAGCAAATTTACAAAGGACTAATCCACAATAGTCCCAGTCTCTCATAGAAACTATGACAATACAGTTTGCTTGCAGGAGAACCTTCCTGAAGGTGACTGTTATAAAAATCTACACGGAGAAAAAAAAAAAAGCTGCAAAATTAAAATATTTACCAACATCCAATAAACCACGGGATTGATTTAAAAATGGACAAAATCAGATGAGTAACTTCTCTCTGTATACATAAAAACTAGATGTGCATAGATCCTGGAGAACAGTATGGCTACCTTGACATTTGCAGCACCTAACAGCAAAGTACTTCAAAATAAAGCTGTAATAGCTCCATCTAACCAAACTGCCAACTCCATCAGATCTAGTTGGAATGAATACAGCAAAATGGCACAAGCAAGAGCTCTACTAAATTTCCTACTAGCTAAATGCACTGCTCTGCACCCTGTGAGAAGCAAATATATGGCTAATTACAAATGATGCCTTATGCGGAGTTGAAATACTCATTTGCTACCATATGCTGGAAAAGTGACACTGAAGACACTGAACACTCTAACCTCAGATATGTACAGTCAGATATTATGCTGAGATTTCAAATCCTAAATAAAGGATCCACGTGCTCAGAAGTGCAGCATTGCAAAGTAGCACTTTCAGATGACAGAGTGCGAGAATAAAAATGTTTCTACAACAAAACCATGCAGACATCACTTGGATCTGTTGCTGAGGAAAAGGGAGATGGAGAGGGCTGTCAATACCTTCCCTACTGTGACCTCAAACCAGGACAGACATTCAAATTCCTTGCCATGCTCAAAAGTTTTATTCAAGAATACAAGGCAAGTCTCGGCGGCATGTAAAAATCTTGACTGAATTATCCGACTGACAAGGCTCTACATCCACCCTGGAGCTGGTATTCTCATGCTACCAGCGCGCAGGCCAGTAGCCAGCCCAGTAAAGTCTACGAGCAATTCTGGGACATGCGGCCACGTAGACGAAACAAGTCTCGTTCTTCAACCTCAACCTCAGAGCCTGCTCTGCGGAAGCCAAGCCGCGGCCCCAGGCTGCCCACCCCGAGCGGAGAGCGGCCTCTTCCCACAGCGGGGCTAGCTGTCGCCGCAGCCCGGGGGTGAGCTGGGGCTGTGCGAGGCGCGGGCCGGGCCGGGCCGGGGGGCAGGCGCTGCGACGAACCACCGCACCCCGGACTGGGCCCGAGTCCCGCCCTCGCCCCATGCAGAGACCCTACGACCTCGTGCTACCGCCAGGCCCACCCGAGGGCGCGACGGCCCGTGTCCGTACGGATGGGACCGGGCCCCGCGCAGAAACCCTGCACCGGCGCACTGCGGGGAGAACAGGCCCCCGGCGGCAGCGCAAGGGCCTGGCTGCCCCTTCCTGCGGTTCCCACCAACCCCAGAGCCGGACACAGCAAGGCTCCTGAGCAGAGACGACGGCAGCCACCGCCCCCCGCGCAAGACTGGGAGCAGGGACCAGGAGCGGGACCTGGGCCCAGCCCGCAGCCGTTACCTTGCCGCTCGGAGGCGCCGCCATGTTGCCTACGAGTGTTTATGATGACGTTGCGCTCTTCACGTGCTTCCCCAGCGCCCCACAACAAGCCCCGTCGGCCCCTCGGCGGCCGGCAGGCGGCGCAGGCGCACTGGGACGGGGGAAGGCGGCGGGGGAAGGCGGCGGGGGAAGGCGGCGGGGGAAGGCGGCGGGGGAAGGCGGCGGGGGAAGGCGGCGGGGGAAGGCGGCGGGGGAAGGCGGCGGGGGAAGGCGGCGGGGGAAGGCGGCGGGGGAAGGCGGCGGGGGAAGGCGCCGCGGCCCGCCTCCCTCCCCCGCCAGGAGGAGAAAATGGTGGGTCTGTTTGTTATCTCTCTTTGCCCCAGAGTCTGCGCTCCTTTTTCCTTAGTCTTTTCACTTTTTTGGAATCCCTCGCACTGGCCGGTGCGCAGCCGCGCCGAAGCGGGCTGGCCTGTGGGCCCGTCCCTGGCACACCCTTATCTGGACGTCAGGCTGCCTGTTATCCCACTGCATAGGATGGAAGGACAGTTGTGAGGGTGAGGGGCAGCGAGGGACGTGGCCGGAAGGGAACGTGTATCTAGTAGCGCCCTACGGAGAAGCCGCCGCCCCTGTAGTAGGGTCGCGCTGTCTGGGGAGCAGCCGGCTGCCACAGCCATGAGGGGATAGGAACCCAGCCAGGGAGCAGAAAAGAGGGGACATGTCTTCTCTTGAAACTTTTTCTGAGTCACCTGAGATTGTAATTGCAAGTTGAGAGCCCTTGAAAATGTGATATAAAACATATGTCTTACTCTCCTTATTTTCTTTCTCTTCCTGATGCTGCAGGAAATACTGAGCCATAGGCACCATGAAGCTGTAAAAGCTGGTGAAACATACACCACTTCCAAGGTGATAGCTTTCAATACATTCATATTTATCACGGGATAAAACCAAATCTTGATTACAATCTCATCACTGTTTGCATATACGCAACACTCATACGTGTACAGTTTTACTGCGCCTAAAAGAGTTCTGCACATGTCAACAGGTTTTGATTGCTTTTCTTTACCTGGAAAAGTACATAAGGCATGGTATTACTTTAAAAAAAAACAGTTTTCACTTAATATCTGAAACATTCGAGTCTGCTGAGGGTCATAAATAAAAATTTTAAGGTATTTGTTTAAGCTATTTGTTGCATTACCACACCTTATCGCAAATATCTCCAAGTATTGTTTATTTGAGACAGGTGAATGAGACGCTGACAGGGAAGTAATCTGTTACTCTAAAAAGGCAAAGGTAATTGGTTTGGGGTTTTTTTGTCTGTCATAACATGGCATTACAATTTCCTTCTCACTTCTCTTAATTGGGTAGATTAACACTCATACTGCACTTTTTACCATAGAAAACCAGATTTGCAGTTCTCAAGACCAATACTGATCTTGAAAGTTGTGTGAGCCTGTTGTGAATCTGTGTATAAACATGCATAAATATAAGAAAATAAAATACAACCACAGTCAGAACACAAGTCCTTGTAGTTATATCTAGGTCTGAAAAGTTTATTATAGCTTTGGTGGTTCCTTTCTTTGAATTTAGTAAAGGCACAACTGAACGTGATGGTGAATACAAAGAAGGCAGCTGCACATCAAAAATGCATCACTATAATTTAATTGCTGCTAGAGTTGAAAGTGTCACTGCCATCTTGCACACCCACACTGCTTTTATCTCATTTAGCCTCCCATATGTTTGTTTTCATTCTCTTTATTATAATTTTCCTTTCTTTCTTCTTGTATTTTAGTCATCTGTTGATTACGCACCTGTGTGTAATTCTGTTCCTCTCCCCACTTTTCATCTCTCAGCTCCCTGAAGTCTGCAATGAACAGTAGAGACTTCCTTTGCTTAGCTCTGTTGCAGGTTCTCATTCTGTCCTCCACTGAAACTGCATTGTCAGAATTAAGGTTCCCATCTCAGCTTCATTACCATGTATCACAATCTACAAGGGACTTGAAGTCTATTCACTAATATGACTGCACTCTTTTAATTCTCCTCTGTCTTATACTTGATCATTAGCACATTCAATCAAAACCTCCCTCTCCTTGTAGGTAATTGTGTCAATAAATACACACTTATGACTCACTGCTTTATTTCCTCTATAGCCATTAATCCAGATACAAATTAAAACCTTTTTTTAATCCTCTGTAGGCAGCTAACAGACAAGATGGTTTTATTTTCCTCCAGATTCTCCTGGCACCCATCTCTCTCTTCAATATTAATATCAATATCTGTCTGTCTCCAAGGCCTACAGCTTAGTCGATGCCTCAGTCTTAGATGTCTGGATTCTCTCTTTTACATTATAAGTTAGCTCCCTTGCAGACTTTCTTGTACAACAAAGCACAGCTGTACCAAAAAACAGCTCTTCCTTCTGTCCATGCAGGTATATGGTTTTTTTCTTGTAACATTTTGTTTACTGCCAGTGACCAAAACCACTTCAATCTGTTTGGACTTCTGCAGAATGCTTTTGCAAAGGTCATTTGTCTAGCTCCTATCACTTAAACTATTTCACCTAGCTCCTCCTGTCCACCCAGCACTTCTCACCCTTCTCTAGAGTCCAACAGAAAATGCCCTTCCTCCTTATGTGGACAATTAGCTCCCCCCACTTTCAATCACTGCGAAAAGTCCAGCTTCCAAATCAACTCAGTGATAGGCTCTGCCTGTTTTTTGTAAAAATTTCACACAAGAAGTTTGATTCTGGAAAAGCACCATAACAGAGGAAAAGATAACCTTCAACACAGGCTGTTAAACAAGCCCCAGGTGAAAAGTTTGCACTTCTCTTGTGCAAACAGAACAGGGAGCAGCACAGCATTACCTGAAGGAGCTGTCAACCAAGTGAAGAATCAAAAGATAATTCCCATTTCTATTACTGCTAGAACTCAGTTAATGCATACACTTCCAAAGTTAATTTTGTTTTAAAACATGACTGGGATATGCAGTAATAGAGTACATGTGCAAAAATCTTCAACTTGTCATCTATTTGAAACACTACAATTCAATATGCTTGGGTTTTTATGTGGCCTTCAAACAACCCTGGTCCTTGAGAATCATCCCGAACTCTCAAACACAGGTATCAGTCCCACTGAACTGCACCCGAGTTTGAAATTAGTCCTTACTAAGTGATAATTCTCACACAACCACCAGGCTTGTTTAGTTTCCCCAGACAAGTCTCTCAGAGGTGCATTCAAGTTGAGCTTGACACTTCTCAGGGTTAGCTCTGAGACTTTACTTCTCTTTAAGGGAGATGTGCTCGGTGCAGTTCCATCCTCCCACCAGACATAGGAAAGTAGTTTCTGCTCTAAGTTTCTTTGGTGAATGATCAATGAGTTCCACAGGACTTCTTGGGTGTCCCACGCTACCCAGCTGCTCTCTGTGTGCTGGTCACTGCTTGCCTCACTGTCAGAAAGTCAGAAGCCTTCCAGAGAGCTCACAGTCTCATAAGCCAATTTACTCCATGAGATATGTGGCAACCTTCTAGCAGTTTGCCCAGTCTATTAAGAAATCCCTCTTGAGCGCTTTGCCCATGTTCTTTTCCCAACTATCTCTGCATAACAACACTGATATTGTTATTCAAGATGGAGAGCAAAGCATCTCCTTGCTGTCAGGTTGCAACGTCACAGAATGGCAAAAAGGTTGAGATTTGCAGGAATCTTAAAAGATCATCTAGTCCAACCCTACTGCTCAGAGGAGCTCACAGATCACATTGCCCAGGGCTTTGTCTGGTTTTAGTTTTGAGTATCTTCAAAGATAGAGACACCTCAACCTCCCCCGTCAAGCTGTTCCAGTGTTTGGCCACCTTTGGAATGAGAAAGATTTTTCTAATGCTTAAATGGAATTCCTTGTATTTCAGTTTGGGTCTATTTTGTATTGTCTTTTCTCTGGATGCCACTGAAGAGACCAGCTCCACTTTCTTTACACTCTCTCATATTGTATTTTGAAATATTGACAAGATTCTCTAAGCTTTCTCAAGGCTGAACAGCCCCAGCTCTCAGTCTCTGTTCACACAATAGATGGTCCAGTCTCCCAGCCACCTTTGATAGCCCTTCACAGGCCTGGGTCAGGAATGTCCATGTCTGGTGTTGTACTGGTGAGCCCAGCCCTAGACCCAGCACTCCAGAAGGACAAACCCCCTCAGCCTGCTGGCAGTCCTTTTCCTGGTGCAGCCCAGGATGCTGTTCATCTTCTTTGCTGGCTCATCACCAACCTGTTGGTCATCATGACTCTCAGCCCCTGCCACGCAAAGCTGCTTTCTACCCAGTCAGTCCCTAGTGTGTAATGGTGCAGTTCATTTTTTTCAGCTTGTGAACCTGAATGACATACACCACCAAGCTCCATAGGCTGACACAGTGCTAGCAGGTTTCTCTCTCTGACCACCAGCCTGTTAAAAAAACAACAGGGCAGGCTGTAGCTCCATGCTCAAGTCCAATCCTTCATACACTACACAGATGAGAATCTAAGGAGGAGGCTACCTTCAGCTTGGTGGCTTCCTCTTCCTTAGACTTTAAGTAGCCACCTGCTCTAATAAGGAATCTTCTGCCACATAAAGGTAGTCACAGTGCTCCATGCACTAAGCATGCAGCCTGAAAATGTTCCTGCTTTTCCTGTGGTTTCTGTTGCTATCACAGCTGCAAGCACAGCTATTATTGCTATGCCAAGAGCTGCAGCAGCTGCTATTGCTGTTGCTCACACAGCTGTTTCAGCAGAATTCCAAGATCCATTCCTGTCTTCAGAAGCATCAGCTGCCCGCGCACTCAACCACATGAAAACCTGCCCTGCACAAGACAGATGCAGATTCTGTCACATCCTTCCATCACAGGCTTAATTTGTACAAACAAAATCCCTGCAGCAAACAGGCATAAACAGTACCAAAAAAAAAACCCCAACTTTGACCTTTCTTTTCTTCTCATAGGAAATGGATATATTCCAAGCCTTGCTTTGATAGATGCAACACAGTTTTTCCAGGCTAGTCAAGTTTGTGCCAGATGATGAGCAAACAGTAAATGGGGTGCTGTCTTAGACTCCAGGTGCAGCAGAATACCCAGGAGGAAGCTGCAGACCAGGCTCCTCTTGAGTTCCTCATATTCCAAGAGGTGCCAGTCCTCAGTGGGAATTTTATTATAGACAATAAAAGAGATATCCCAGGGTTTCTATCAGATGCTTCTGTTTCCCAGACTGAAGAAAAGGTAAAACAATCCTACTCCATAATCAAGAGAGCAGGAGGAAGATCACACTCTGGCTACATCCATTCACATCAGCAAAGCAAGCCTGGGGTACTGACCTACAGTCAGCCTTGTCCTTTAATCATTAGTATGCTCTTTTCCATAACTACAGCCCACAGCATATAAAAGTCTCTCAGACTAATACCTAGACATAGTGTGGGGAACAGCACAGCCACTCCAAGCAGGCAGCATGTAAATATGACTTGAAGGGCAGAAGACGACATAACCACCTGGATGAAAGCTGTACTGTGCCATTTTCTCTTGAGGTCAGAGCTCTTTAGGCACCCTGGCCCAAATTATTTGCCAGTAAAAGTGTAGCCTCTGGGACCAATTAGGATCTTTGCTATCCGCTAATTGTCTCTACCTCAGCATTGAAACTGATGAATGAAGACATAACAGCCTTTCTAACCTGATTTCATAAGAAAATATACAACACGTCCAACTCCCACATGTAAAGCATTCAGGTACAGTAGTGTTCCATGCTGGCTGCCTTCTGACACAAGGTTAGACAAGGATAGGGACAAGGAAATTAAGTACACACAGACTGAAATTAAAAGGAAGAAAATCCCATTCCCCAGCAGCATTTATTTGTAGTAGAGTGTGAAGGCATAGAGATCTAACAAGACATGAGGGCAGTAGCGTGGATAAGCTTTCTTCAGGTATTTGCACTAGATCACATTTTGTATATCTATTACCACAGCTGTGGGTTCCCATTCATGAACCTAATTTTTTATCTATGCATATCAAGTATTAATAGAATTTCAGAATATTAAACAACCCAAAATATGCAAGACTTCTGTCATAACAGTTGGCATGATTACCAAATCTGCAATAGCTTTGTTCTGTGGGAGAATATTTTGTTTTTTAAATATAAAAGCCCCAGATCAGATACCAACGTGAAATGCTCTGCATTCATCATGCAAGGAGAGATTCATGATTGCATCAGCCTTCACGGAGACTAGTTGGAAGCTATCCGAGAATGATGACTAAACAGAAACTGATCTGTTGTTTGTCGATTGACACAGACTATTGCCAGAGCCAGGACTGCAGAAAGCAAAGACAAATAGCATTAACTCCATTGCTTCTACATGTGCATTACAACACCACCAACAGACATTTCCTGGAAAGAGTAGGAAACAGAGTGGAACATTGTTATAGGCTGAGGGTAGTCGATGCTGAATTTCACCCCAGCCGTTAAAAGAGCAATGCTAAGGATGAGTCTGTGTTACAGTACTTCCTTCTCTTAACTGGCCTTCATAATCCACCTCAGAGATGGCTCCACTTCCCATACAAGCTGATATCCCTAAGTTCTCAAAAAAAAATAAATCTATGTCTCATGGTGCTAAGCACTGCAGTATTCACATACCAAAAAGATAGTCAAGATTCCTTGAAGGCTCGAATCAAAGTACCCTTTAGTGTCATCTTGAGCCTCATAATCCATGTGAGCACACATTATAGCTGGAAATTGTTTTGCAATTGCTCTGTCACAGAAAAAGGTGACCGTATACTGGCAATCAGAAATGCATTGGATACTCTGCTGTCTCTTGCTATTTGAAACACTCATCAGAAGACTCCAGCTGCAGGGTGTTACAAGGTGTTAACTACAGGCAGCACACTTGCTCTTCACCAGTTAATATAGCCCCTTTAATGAGATGCTGACAGACTTTGAAAAGACTAAATCCGTGAATGAACTACAATTACTTGAAAAAGCTCTTAAGATTTTAGTTTCTGGACCAAAAAGTTCTCAAATAGAAAGTATATTTTCCGGAACAAAGATAATAGGATATTAGCTGCTGATTTTTTAAAAGTGCAAGTGAAAGGGCTAAGAACAGCCAAAGCAGAAACTGTGCAAACTCCTCTTTATCTTGCCTTGCTTCTCCTGTTACCTGCTGTTTGCATTCACAATGTCCATTCAGTTCAAATCCACAGCATTGACTGAACTGCAGTTTTCACTAGGGAAGTGTGCACAAACACTCATTGAGGAGGTAGGACATCAGTAGGATACAAACACATAATCAGTGGAATACTCCCAGACTTGAGCCTTGGTTCCACTTTCGACTTGTTTTTGCTGCTCCCTTAGCATACAGACCCTGTGCCTGGGGCTATCAAACTGGCAAATGTGGTTCAACAGCAACTGCTTCTTTTTCATTAACTGTTCCGGGCTGCCAAAGACCAGTTTTGAGAATCAAAGCTGCATTTGGATGGGTCCCTGATCACACTACAGTCTCAGGGGTATATGCTAGCATAATGCTGGGCAGCCTCACTAAGCCTGGTTAGGCATCTTGAAGCCATTTTTCATCACACAATACTCAGGTGGGTTCAGAAATTTGTTACTGTATTTGCAACAAAACCCCCCCAGTCTGTTTTTACCACATCTTTGCTAACCAGACCACTGCCCCTAACCTCCAGTAATTTTGAGGGCCACTTTATTACACCCTGTGCATCAAGTTTCAAATTCTGTGACTTACTAAAATGCAAGAGAACAATTTTCAGATATGACAGTAACAAAAACATCCAATGGTTTTCTTGTATTGATTTTCAGTACACACTTTTTCCCCTACTTATTGATCCATTTCCACTTACATGCATTTTCACTTTTAATACTAGGCATTGATAAATAGCAGTCATGCTAAAATAGTTCTTGTTTCCCTAGCTGATTGATCACTTGGAATTAATTTATCACAGAATTATCTTCATGTGAATGCACCAGTACATAAAACACTCTTAAGATGTATTTAATAACTCCAGCTGCAGCAATACACTGGGAAAGTTAAGGTTGGCGATGCTTCTGCTAAATACTATGTTTTAATGTCTGGAAAAAAAATTACCCACAAATGCCTAACAGAATATTCCTAAAACATCTGACAATGTCAAGTTACCAAATATTAAATATTTGTCCTTTTCAGCATTAGCTTGTGCCCTGATAACATTTTCTGAATTCAAACAGAATACTTTCCTTTGATTGGGCCAAATAAACTCAATCATCTAATGCAAAAAATCCACTAAAACAATCAGTATAATGCTTGTATGATCAAGTAGCACTGACAGCACTTAAATTACCTAAATTGATAACTTCTTAAAAAAAGTGCCTTTCATGTCTTTTTCCACCAAATAAGCCCAATTAGGCAGTTTAAGTTGCCTATTCTGAAAAAAAGAAACCACTTGTCCTCTTTTAGTGGGAGTCCCAAATTCACTGACCTTTCAGAATAGAATGATAGTCAACTTGGGAAGGGTCTGGAAGGTAACAGTTTCAACAGCTCTGTCTTTACTGGTTTAGAGGCAGGATATGACCAATTGCTGGGGAAGATTGTTGCAATACTGCTACTCATCATCCTTTACCATCATGTTTTCAACTTGTATTGCTTCTGGGTGACCTACAATCAAGCATTAACAGCCCTTGCAAGAGATCAATGAGACTAGATACACTGAAAGAAAATTACTTGTCAATAAATAAGGAAAGCTCTTCTTGAGAAAAGTGTTCTCAATCTGAGAGGAACTGTCTCTGACTGCTGGAGTAGAATCACAGGATGGTGGATGTTGGAAGGGACCTCTAGAGGTCATCCAGTCCAAACCCCCTGCTCAAGCAGGACCACCTAGATCAGGTCACAAGCACTACCTACCTGTACAGATCAGGTACAAGTAGCACCTACTGCTGAGAAACAAACAGAAAATAAATATACAGGGGGATCTCCAGCACTGGAAGTTTCCTATAATGAGGACCAGTGCAGCCAATAAGCAGCAAAAGAGGGACAGAAGTCCTCTTTACATTCACTCTGCAGCTCCATCAGGTCCTGCTGCTTGCGTTAGTGCATAAAGCCTTGGAAATATATAGAAACAATTACTTTTTGCTGTCTTTTACCATCCTGGTATTGAGTAAATACAATCAAAGCTCCAAACTGTCCAGTGGAATATGAATGACACAGCTCCTCTCTACAGTCAGATATTTTAAGGATGCAAGACACATGAATCAATTTGGTACATTTAAATCTTTAAAAAAAAGAAAAAAAGAAGATAACAGGTTGAAATAAGTTTTCCTTTTGGAAGCAGAGCAATGTATCGTTTTAACTAGACTACAATTTTTCCAAGTCAAAGTATTTTCAGTTGTCCTGGACAGGATAATACCTCTGTCCTAAGTAACCATTTCATAGATTCTCACTTGTCAAGTCATCTCAAAACAAAAAATGTTCCAGACTCTCCACAACTCTTAAAACCACTTCTCCATCTCATTTTGCTCAATACAGTGGACAACGACAGCTCCAGAAATGCAAGACCATATACATTGTTACCAGACAGAAAAAGCTTAAAATCAGTAAACTGATACTTCACTGAGATACAGAAGCTTATCAAAAACAGAGGAAACATCCTGGTGTTGAGCAGATACCTCTCGCCCCCCAAGTAGCACTAGCCTTGTTGAGCTCATGCAGCAACTAGTGTGAAGGATCTCAGTCTTCATCTGCAACTCCCTGACAGAAGGGTAGTAAAAGTGATCCTCATTACTAGATGCATTTCAAGACTTTTTTTTTTTTCTGAAAAAAATCCTGCAAACCAAGATTAACTGTAAATAGCTCATCAAATAGCATATTTTTATCAAGTTTTAGGTAGGCTAGTATTGTGTCTGAAAGCCTGCTCAAAGGTACTCATTTTCTTTAGTGAAGCAGAAATTGCATTTCCCAGAAAGAAAAACAACCTAGGAAGTAATCTTAGAACCCAAGTCTTGAATTATGCAACCACCACTGCTGAGAGCAGGCATGCTAGCAACTCCACCAAAAAAATTATTAAATCAGCACCTCACTCGGCAGCTCACTACCAGCACTTTCAGTTTTCCTACTTGCCTTTTACTTTCTACTTTTTCTTCCACAAAGGAGCAGAAAAATAAGAGGTGCCTGGCTCCAACTCTTTTCCCCATATCCTATCATTCATACCATTGAACTGGTTTCAGTGTGGGATTCCTGACCTCCATTTGTCCTCAAGCAGACTCTTACATTCTTTAAATTGGGATTTTTTTTTTCCTCATAACTGCATTTGAACTCCAACCACCTTCCATGACCTCACACATTTTTGCAAAGCTTTTTTCATCTGGCTTGGAATCTGAAGTAGAAATGGAATTACTAGGCTCTCCAAGGCAGGAAGGGAGGCAGAGGTAGAAGTTAAACAGAAAAAAAAAAAGTGGCAGAATATAAAGGGCTAAGGGATATTTTTTTTACACAGTAGTAAGCAAGAATGTCTGTCCACAATGTGTAAACAGTGAAGAAAAGCCTGTCATGAAGGCAACACTCAATTACTTGACTGCATCCAACCAGACCATACAGTTCATCAGGACATTGAATGTCTCCATCTTGGAACCATATGTGAAATAGCTGCAACCACATGAAGTCATCACCTCCAATCTTTAAGACTAGTCACACTCACCTCCAAGAACTACACATCTGGATTTCTTGCAATCCTCATCTGAATCAGTATCTGGTCTTTAATCACTTCTGAGCCATGGTCTAAATGCAACAAGACACTGTCCTTAACTCCTAAAGAGAAATAATCTGCTGCACTGAAGTGTTTGGTTTGTTAGCTTTTACTTCAGCAAGTGATAAAGTTTCACATGTAGCTCAAGCACTCATTCCAACAGCAAGACTGTGAGCAAGTAAAGTTGTTTTAGAAAGGTATTTTTAGTAATTTAGACCTTTTTTATTATAGCATACCAGTAATCTTTGTCAAGATTTACTCTGAGGAAGTCTGCTCAATGTTGACTTACATACTGTAGCATGTGTCTGGCTGATTCAATCTATCCCACAATAGAGGTACTTTCTAAAGATAGACATAGTTCTCCTGCACTCAGAAGAATGAAAAATAGCTTGCTTGTTTTCAGCTACTGAGGTTAGCAACAAGAAAGATTTTCCCTAAGATATACAAACCAAGCAATCTGGATAAATTCCAGTAAATGCACAACTCTTGAAAACCAGGCCACACACCAATAATATCAGATTGCTTGCTGAAATAGAGAAAACCAAGTTACCTGTGCTTCTCTATGAATTTAATGCCAAGAACACTCCTAGATATCTTCAGTAAAGCTGCTTTTTCCTAGAGCTGTTGTATTTTGTCTGCAAACAACGAACAGCTAAGTCTTATGTTAATGAGTCTGAACAATCCATAAGGTTTTCACTTATATCTTAAAAACCAGCTTCTGACTCCATTAAGCTATTCTTCCTTTATATAGTAATATAATGATACTGTTAAGCATACGTATTTAAGTTCCATAAATAAAGTCCAACCAAACTGCAGCTTAGACAGAAGGTTTCCAGAGAGTATGTTTCGTAGCATAGCTTAAGGAAGAAAAGTAACTTCTGAGAAGTTAAAAAAAACCAAACCACAAACATGTTTTGCTCATAGTAACCACAACCCTTTTAATCATAGAAAACCTTTAAGGTTCCTTACCTTCACTTAAGTTTTCAATAGTAATAGTTTTAGTTTTGTTAAGAGACTTAGGAGTTAAGATCAGCATGGCTTTGATAGCTTGGTAAGGGACAGCAGTTACACAGAATGCCCCTACCACAGAATACACTAAGAAAGAACTCGTTAGCTGCAGGCATATATTCTACACACTGCTTCTACTTCAAAGTAGTCAAATATAACATTCTCTTGAGTTAACACACAGTATTAATTTCCAGACCAGGATTCTATCTGTCCACATCAACAAGTGGAGAATGCTCTGCTCTGGGTAGAGCACATATGCTCTGGTGTAGGTAGCCCTCATTAATCATCAGCTTATCAAGTTTAGTGGGTTAGTTTCTTCCCAACTCTGAAAAAAATGAAACCTGATTCAGAAAATCTGGAAGTCCTATTATGAGGAGATTCCAGTCTAGAACAAGAGTCTTGCCAATTTCACTCCTCATCTCAATGCTGTGTCACTTACAAGACTGACTTCTAACTGTATGGATTTGAAGGTGCTGGTTTTAGATCAAATTAATATGTTTTCCAACTTGGGCAAGGTTCGCCTTTAGGTTAGATACAAGAATATTAACTTAATGGTACATATACACACAACAAATTTTACATTTGCAAAGCTCTGTGCAGTCCAGAATCTCCCTCTTCACTATCATGGGGATGATTTTTGTCCACTATGCACACAATCATGTCAGAGGAGCACAGCAATGGTAGCTTAAGAGGAAGTATCTATACTCCAGTTGAGGTAGAAAGAGGAAAATTACGCCAGGACCAGTCTCAATCAAAGCCAACTATTATTTCAGAGAAAACTCAGATTGAAGACAGCACACTTCTTACACAGATTGATTAGTTAGTATTGTTTTTGTGCACTGGAACGTACCCACACCATTCAATGCATTCATATGTAATACTAAAGCTACCCTTCAGAAAAAGGAAGGCCAAAGAATATTCTATTTCATCACAGACATCACCTTTACTGTTTTTCCAAGCATGACAACTTAAGTAAAAAAGTCAGAGCACAAAACATTTTGAAGTTTCAGCTACCACCATTTGTGTTCCTTTGTGAGAGTACTTTACACACTTTTTTTCTGAAAATCCTCCTCCCAAACCTGAAGTGGGCTTCAAAACGCTTTACAAAAGAAAGAGCAAATCAGGACTAAGTTCAGTTCTGTCTAGCATCCCCAAAGTTACAATTTCATCTGGCAAGTTTCATATCTTCCATTTGATCACTTCAAATCAGAAGCAGTTCTAGTTAATGCCAATTCATTTGTTCACTCAAGCCCTGAAATACGGGGTAAAAAAATTATCCTCATTAATAGCCTACAGTGCTGTCTTGGGACACAAATGTATTAATGCGGCTTAAGAATTTCCCATGCATCTGGTTTATCAGCTACCAGATAGATGAGGGCTAAACTTGCTTTGACTTTCTGGGGATATTCTGAGAGGCCACAGTAACTGCAGAGGCAAAACATATGCATGTGCCAGCTGTTGTAGCTGGGAGTCAGACACCTCCATGTTAAACAGCAGTCTAAGCAAGCATTCTCTTCCCAGTAAGGGGGTACTCTAAATACTGATGCTTCCCAGAAAAGGCTTAAAAATGCTGTAGCTATGAATATACCAAAAAAACCACTGTCTTTAGTGAGAACAGAATGAGCAATTCAACAGTACACATGAAAAGCTTGCATCTTTCACTGACTTACTTCACAATCACTGACAAGACTGATGTACATATTTCTGCACCTGCAATTGTAAAGCAGATAAAATATTTAATATGTAATTTACAATGTATTTTACCATCTTGGCATACAGGATGAACAGAACATATCAAAGTAGTTGACAGTTACAGGCTGTGGAGGCCTTGCAAAAATATTACTTCAGGTATCTGCTAATTTTAAAAAAAATCAATTTGCATTTTTGAAGTGATACAATTCGATCTACCACAAAATACAAAGAGCTGCAAAAACATATACCATTCCAACAACAATGTATATAAGTTATTAAATAATGATCTGATTTAAAAGAATATAAATGAAGCCTTTAAGTAGGTCTTTTCTACATGCATATTATTCCTCATTAAAGAAAAATATGTAAAAAGGCCATTGGTAATTGCTTTGTTAACCACTGTAGAAAACGCCAATTCTCTGGTCACAGATGCCACTAGTTTAGCACTTAAGGTCTCTGCAGTGTTACATGTGATTATTTTTAAATACTGTTAATTCTATTACTCCATTGGTAAAGAATGTGTGACTTGGAATATGGCAGTCTTCATATTGAGAGGGCAGTGATGCACAGTTTTATAATTATCCAGAAGAACAACACCCTCCACTGCTCTGTACTTGTGGCTCATCATCAATAATCTGTACACCTCGCCTTGCCGTTCCTGACTGATTGGAACCATTGCCTCTTGCTCTTTCATCCACTTGAGCTGTTTCTATCATTCCTGTAAAGGAAAAAAGAAAAGTATTAGATAACATTCCACTGCATTTTTACAGAAGACTTGGAGATCTTAATCTTTTTTAATTAGATCGGCACAAAGTTCAGCAAAACTGGTTCTCCTGTTTATTATGCTAAGTACTCAGGTATCACATGGCATAGCTGTGAGAACATAATTAAATCTTATTCCTAAAGCACCTAACATTCAGCAGCTCCCAGTGACTAAGTGAGGCCTTAGATGCTCAGATGTTCTGCAGTTAGTGACTTCAAAAGCTAGATATACCCACTCCTATCAAGAATAGTCTATGAAAGAAAAAAAACAAAGAAGAATGCCCCCCCATCCAATCTCACCCAAGCTACTCTTCTGACATGCAGGTGAAGTTTTGCTTAAAATTCTTCTATCATAAGAACACAGTGATTTATATAACTTCCCTGTGTTATAACAATTGTATCCTACATGACCTTAGCCATCATTACATCTTCAAGTTTATGCTTTGTAACTCATATGATTTGATAAGACTTTGGAAAGAGGTGGAAGCAGAAGGTTTGAAGCAGGTAATAGTGACACCAGTCACATGAAGTTTGATTTGCACATGCTGAGTGAAACAGCAATCAGGGCTACAACAATGACAAAAAGGCATTTTTGGAGTATAGCATGAATTTGCAATATGGTAAATATTCATACATCAAGCTTCCATAGCTATTTACAGTACACAAGTGACTTGAAGTAGACACAGATGAAGTCAATTCTTGGTAATAATTTACATCAAGGCTTTTCTTTTATTCAGTTGTACATTCTGAAGCTTTAAGCATTTTCTGGAGTTGTCTACCACCACACTAGATAATACCTACTTTTACAAAGGTCAAGAAACAGTTCTTCAATTCCTTTGTTCTGTTTAGCTGAAGTATGATAATGTTTTGCTCCAACAGATTCAGCATACCTATAGGAATGCAGACACAGAACTTCATTGTACTAAAGGACTCAATCTTTCTAAGTCACTTAACATGAAACCTAAAGATTATGACAAGAGGTTCTACTCCAAGTTCAGAGTTGATTAATTAACATAAAAAAGGAATTATGAGGTTAAAACTACAACAACTGATGAAGAACACTAGCTAAAAAGAAACTGAATGTCTAGAAAGGCATTTAAACTGTAAATGTTGACTTTTATAATGTATAACTCAAGGTATACTTCGATCAGTTAAGGACATTCCAGGACTTGGATACTAACAGAACAGTTAAAACAGAAGCAACTTAGGCACGGCTGGATTATGCCTGCCAGTTGTTAACAGCATTTTAAGTTTATTACTTCAGTATAATTCTGCAATGACTGTTTCTATTAATAACTGGTGTAACTTACGATTCTGCTTCTTGCACTGAAACATGTCTCTCTTTTTCCAAGTCTATTTTGTTACCTGTTGAAAACAAGTTTATCTTTCAAGTCTCCTGTACTCCAAAATTACCCAGAAGAAAGTAGTCATGTAATCATTGTACCTCATCATTTTCTTATAAGCTGTCCAAGTAAAGACCAACTATTACACAGGTCTCAATTTGAAGCACAACCACGTGGTTTAAGAATCCCCTTTTACTCAAACTTCCACAGACAATGAAGTTCTACTTCTGCAGAGATATCAGGAGAGCTAAATACCTCTACATAAGTCATCAAATCAGACTCCCACTTTTCTTATTTATTACCAGCTTACCTGTGCCACACAGGTAGTTTTTGTGGAATATCCATACATCTGTCTTCTTGAAAGTGTTTTAATCGCTACATCTGATTTTATATCTAAAACCAATATTTCTCCTGCATTCTCTTTGCATTGAAATGTCCAAGCTTTAAGACTCCTTCCACCTCCCACGTACTCAATTAAGAAACAACCATCCAGTCTATACCACCAAGGACAGTAAAAAACAAGGTTTGAGTACTTCCAAGAAAAACAACACACATTTGAGATCTATGTTTCTCTTTGTTCAACTATAGTCTGCAGGTATCTGTATTATGCACTTCCAATATGGTGTATCATTAACTATCAGGTTATTTTTCAAAACTAACTCTTATTTTCCCTCATGCAATCTACTGAAACTTCTAGCTCCAACTGAACTTTAATAAGTCAAATTAACATAAGCTTTACCCTTTCACCTAACAAGCTGCTAAAGTAGCGTTTGGAAGATGCTATTAATCAAAAAATTACTTTTCATTCAGTCATTAGAAGCACGTGTTGAAAGAGACTTACCTACTATACATAAACAGATTTCATTTCCCAACATTTTTCTCAATTCCTTAACCCAATTTTTTACCTGCAAAAAAAACCCAGAGGTAAGTTTATTTTCACTTGATATACTACTAGCTGAAGCATGGCAGAATGGACATACTTCCGTAACTATTTACTATAAACTGGAAACCAATACATTTAGGGCAACACAGATAAAATATTCTTTCCATTGCTACAACTGGTTCTTGTTCAGCAGATTTTGGTTCACAGTTGAAATTAAGAGCAAATGACTTAAAGTGGTTCCATTACTCAAAAAATATAACTTACCACACTCATGGTAGCCCCACTCCAAAGAACAAGCTCACTGCATTGGCCATTTTAGGTGAGGCATTAGATCTTTTATCAACAGGCACTTACTGACAGATGACAAATAGTACCTTATAGGTACCCAAACAGATCTGTTCAGTTTAGATTATAACAGGTGTTTGTTTCCTGAGAGAACAGATGGGACAGGAGTGTGGAGTCAGGTGACAGCAAAGTATATATCGATCCTGTTGTCCTGCTCTGAAGTTGTACGGTCACTGCATTGACTTAGGGACTGCTATTTTAAGGACATTTAAGTCATGAAGAAAATCAATCAGTTCAAGAACCTAAAAATAGTTAGGATGTATGACAGAGGTAATATAGCTATAACTGTTGCAAATTAACCTTCCTCTGAGAATTTAAGTTTTGATATCACAGAATTTTACCAAATAGGGCTCAGCATGAAAAGGTACAAGTTGAAGCAGTGCTCAATTCATCACAATCCACAGACAAGACTGCCAAGAGTTGAAGTGCTGACACAAGTGTTTTACTTGCTCTACATCATATTATTAAATTACTTACGCTCTTGTGGATTTATACTACTTCTACCACTCTAACTCAAGCCTTGCCCATACAACCATAATTTCTTCTCTTCTCTACACTGAAGTCCTGTGGATTTTACTACAAGCTCACTTAGGAAAGAATGGCACCAGTTTTCAGCAACAATACCCTATAGAATGATAGCACTGATTTGACACAGGGTTGGAAAAAACTCACCTGCTCAAACTGATCACCTAACACTACCACAAAATAATTAGCCATCAAGTTTCAGGTTTTGATGAGTATTTTAAGTCCAAATACATATTATCACTGACAAAGTAACACTCCCACTGTTACATACTGCAGTGTCAGAGTTCTCAGATCTGTAAAAGGTCATGTGACTAGGTATCTTTTCAGTAATTTGGTTTATATCGTAGAGATCAATATTGCTTATTATCTCAACAGCACTGGTTTATGCTTATAGCTAGTTAAAGCTCATGCTCACCTACCCTCTAATGTTCTTTGAATAAATCTGTTAGAACTTCAGTAGACTGAAAAATCAGTCATCAAAAGAACAGTAGTAAGGCATATACTTCTATTATATGGTCTAAATAGATGGATGTAATATACATTGCTAATTATAGATTATCTTTCAATCAGTTTACATCCCACAAAGATAAAAATCCGTGCAGTACCTTCTGAAAAGAATCTTCATCTGTTATATCATATACTAGAATAGCGCCATTAGAGTCCCTGTAGTAGATGGGCCCCAACGCATGAAATCTTTCTTGACCAGCTGTGTCCTGCATTTAAAAATACAATTGTTAGCATTTACAAAGTAAATAATATTTCAAGAAGTTACAAATACTTGGAAATTTTACTTTAATAAGCACCTAATTCAAGTTCTAATAAACCAAATCATTTTCCCATTAAATGTTCTAATTAGCTGGAGGAGGAAGAATAAGAAAGTAAACATACCCATATTGCAAGGTTTACTCTTTTCCCACCAATATTTAGCTTCTTTGTAAGAAAAGATGCCTAGAAAACAAAACAGATTAGAGTTAAGTTTTACACACAAATATCTAATTTTATTACTAAATAATAAAGTCAAAACATCTGAATCAATTACAGAGATTTCTGGATCAAAATACTCTAAGCCATAAGGCTGAGTCAATACACAGACAGTTATTTCACTACAGTTTGTCAGGATGGATAAGAAAGTTGTATGGAAAGAGTTAGATTTATCAGTGTTGTGATTTCAAAGTTGAACTCAAAGCATTTTGCAAGAGTACACGAAGTTTGAGTAGGAACCGGTCTAATAGAATTTTTAGCTTACAGGAATCAAAGTAGTTCACTACTAGTGAGATACTAGAACAGAGTAAAATAGTTTGACTTCATCTTTAGAAGTCTCAGAACACTAGTATTCTGCCAGTTTCCTTGTCTGCATCTTTTCCCCTTTTTGCTGAAATGAGTCAACAACTCTCCCCATCTGTTCCAATTTTTTTTCTTGGTGTGATTTGGGGCTTTTTTTGTTGATTGGTTTTCTTCCCCCAGACACTGGTCTGAAAGTTCAGGGATAGGCTTCTCAGATGACACATGAAAGGAAAGCAAGTGGCAAGATAAGAAAAGCTTCAGCATAAGCATAAAAGCATAAGAATCCTACCACGTTATCTTCTGAAACATTTTACAGGGCCACAACATACTGTGAGGTTAGTCTAATTTTAGAAACTCAAGAGTATGTCTGTTTTTGTCCAAGCCTGCACAACCTACATGTTCAAACATCACCTCTGCTACCAAATGTATAATCCACTGACAAAAAAAAGGGTATCATTTAACACAAGTTTAATAGACCAGAACAGTCTCTGAAGGAATTGGTACATTAAGAACCTGCTTCCCCAGTTCTGAAGACTACAAGTAACAGGTTAATATCATACAATTCAGTTGCCAAGGGTTAACTTTTGTCTGTTGCCTTAAATGATACTCAGTTTTCCTCTCAGCTTGTGTTTGGATACAATCAGTTACAGTGGTATGATTCACTCATCCCAGATAATTTTAGGCTGGACTATAGCAGCTCAACATGAGCTCTCCACACAAGCACTGACCAGGCATTCAACTAAAGTAGAAGTCACATGCATATGGAAAGTGTCATGGGCCAGATCAGCTGCTTGAACCAGCTTGCTGCATAACTATACAAATAACTAGGTAAGCACGCAGAAGACCATGGCATTTCAATTTACATTGGTCTAAACTGATATGAAAGTGCCTCTCTGGAGTGCTGCCTGTATTACAGCTCGAGTCATCCAATACTCAGCTGCTGGGGCAGCTGTTGCTTTTCAGTTCCTTGCCCAACATCAGCTCTGGCATCTGCATGACCCAAAGTGAGATGATTGAAGAAACTTTCCTTATTCTTTGAAGTAAATTGTATGTTCCCCCAAAGCTTTCCATGAAGTCTGATAAAAAAATAGAGAGAGAAGACAGACCAGAGGAAAGAAAAGTAAACTTTGCAAGAACAGATAGCAAAGCACTAACCACTGTGACTATTGTATTCAATATAACTAAAGCATTAAAGCTACACACTCAGCCTACAGAGAGGTGATTTAAGTCAAAGGTGGCATAAGTCAACTTCAGAGAAAGTTCCAGACAGCATGTTAAAAGTATTTAACACTCCAGAATTTGCAACAAACAGCTTAACAGTGGAGTAGCAAATCTTAATCATCGAGAAAACTTTACTTCTTTGATTAAAAAAAAAAAAAAAAAGCAGAAGTAGTTTATAGCTTTTAGCTATCTCTCCCTAAGGATAATTGCCTGATCAGTGTCCAGCCTCCGTATCATAATTTGTTCTAGTACATCAGTTTAAAAGCCAAAAGCTTACACACCATATCAGTAGTTTTACGTTCACCAACACTTAAGCCATATTAAGAGAAAGTATGTTTAGGCACAATGAATCAAGCTTACCTACCAATATTTTATTCATCTGCTGTACTACAATACTTGATCTTCTACTGTATCTCTCAAAGGAAAAGCTCGTCTGAGCACTATCTGCTTCTATCACAACACTGACAAACAAATCCACTCAGTTGATAGGAATTTCACATAAGTGTTTTGAAAATCACATTACTGGACCAAAAGGCAGAAAAATTCTTCACAGAAACAGGATAACATCCACAGAAATCCATACCCATAAAGTTATATCCTCACAGCTTTAGACATTGACCCAATTAATAGCACAGATATCTTTAGTATCTGACAGAGCAAATGTGAAAGTAGGCTTATCCCCACAGATAAGTTTTGCTTCAGTATCCCCAGTC
This sequence comes from Colius striatus, assembly GCF_028858725.1. Lineage (NCBI taxonomy): Eukaryota > Metazoa > Chordata > Aves > Coliiformes > Coliidae > Colius > Colius striatus. Next base: position 168,906,576 of record NC_084759.1, read on the forward strand.
CTTCAGGTCACTACAGCTTTTGATAGCAATACTGCCTTTTAGTGCTAAGAGTAGAGAATTGCTTTTTCTATATACCCAAGTATTAGAAGACCACAAATTCAGGTATCTCCTAAAAAACACCACAGGAGACTGGGGCAAGTGTACTCAGCACTGGCCTATTTATTTGCTTTCTGTATTAAAGCTTGATGAATTGGTACTAATTACATTTCAGTCTATGTAAAGTCCTAAGACTCTAACAAAAAAGGAACAATAACATGCTGTATTGTATTGTTAATAAGCAAGTTGGTCTAAAAAACTTGCATGACAACCAGATTAGAACCTGGTACTTGGAAGTAGTCATAGTAAATAATGAGCAGAAGGCTTAGTGAACTAGCCACAAGCAACAATCAATACTGTACTACAGATTAAATGATTCATCCACCCCACACACATCCACTTCAAGTCCCATTTGTGGCAGAAGAGCACAGTTACTTCTCTTTACTCATTTAGAGGTAAGAAAGTTAAAAAGATCAGATGAAGAGTAGGACTATGCAGTTCTTGTAAATTTGAGAGGGAACCCAACATGGAAGGAAGAACCCCGGCTACTGTTCTGAGATAGTTTAGGAACCTAGTTCAAGGGGGGAAAAAAAAAGAAAAAAGCATCAGTTGACAAAAGTGTCAAAACCTTTGAAATCAATCTAGGCACCATTCAGTCACACATGTAGAAGAAGATTCAACTTTTTCTAATCTCCCAAGAATTTACCCAAGTGAGTAACAGATTTAAATCTAAGTTGTGGCTTGACTTACGATGAATCAGTAACTCCTTTCCATATGATTTTCATTACTGTGACACTTTTTGCTAGGACTTTCAAAAACCCACAAGTATACAGAAGAACTACAGTTAATTCAAAGATAGGTCATCCCAAACAGCTTTGAAGTAAGCTACTAATTTCAGTATTTTGACTCTAGTGTCTAGCTCTGAAGACTACTTATACACTTAGAAGAAAAGGATAATGCAATTAGAGAGCTAAAAGTCCATTCTCTTTATAAGTCTGTAAGAAGTGTTTTAACTCTTTCTTCTGACAGTTCAGTTTCACACATCCATCAGGGCCTGTTAGAAGCTGATAAAGGGGCCTAATTAGAACACAAGGAAGATCCAGCTGAAAAAGACTCTCTTAAAGTGTATGTCACCTGACCCTTGACCACTTCACCTTCATCAAAGGCAAGCTAGGCATGGAAACACTGTATATAGCACTGAACTGTTCCCCAAAGCTATTTTAAACAGCCAAGACAGCTTTTCCAGGTTATGCACATCCAGCAAAACAATCAGGATCTGTACAGTATGATTAGCACCCCATCAGCAGCCCTTCTGGTTGGATATTTTGGAATCTCCCACACATTTGAGAACTTAGTACACAAAGTTGTATTTGTCTTGAGTAATTAACTAACAGAAAGTACATACTTGATTTTTGAATATTTTGACAGTAGGTTTATTATCAGAATAATTCCACCATACATCACTTAACATCAATCTAGATCTTAGAACTGTTTTATCAAGACAAGAGCACTGACCTGAATACTTCAATCAATGTGAACCAATTCTAACTGTGCCTCCAGGTCTTACAATGGATTAGAAATTGTATTCATGGCTTGCAAAGAAAACCCAAACAAACCATCCTATCTTTCCTTCATCAGCTTCTTCACATTATGCTAGATAACTGTTTTCTTATGTTAATCAAGAGCTACCTTAAGATATTGATGACCTGGACATTTAAGTTCAGTACATAAATTAAAGCCTTCATAGCTACAGCAACACACACCAGCAGCCTCTTAACCTCAGAGGAAGTCTCAGTTCACCGTTTCCCTTAAGCTAGCATTTACGGAAGCAGGAGGGTGGGGAGAGAAGTAGTTTTTTCACTACTAGCACAAAAGAAACTCTCCTGTTTGGGTCTACACAGGTTAACTTAAACGGTAGAATTCAGACAGGAAAACATAGATATACCTTAAATAAAAGATGCACACTGACCACTTGAAAGAGTTCTGTGTTCCACCCATAACTGGGCTCAAAAGGCAGAAAACACCAGGCAACATCACCAAATAAAGCCACTACTCTTCTTGATGCAGTCATGTTGGAACACAGGACTATGCTGTACTTTCTTTTAAGTAAGAGATCGCTGTGGATGGACAGTCTCATTTCTCAGTATCTAGTGATCTTTTCATATGATTCATCACTGCCTCCTTCACCAAATCAGGAGTTAAAGTCAACATTAGATAAGTATTTATCAGAGCAGAAGTAATTTCATGCAATACTTTGAACTGGTGCCACAAAGACACCTTATCAGATTAAGCTTTTAATCTTAAAAAAATGATATCTTGTAAAAATGTCATTTAATTCAATACCCTAATTTCTCTTTATTTTTAAGAGATATTTTCATTTCTACTGGAAGAACTTACTAAAACTTTCTTCCAGAACTGTAAGATGTAGGAAACCAAGAATAATAAATATAATACTTCACAAGTGCACATGATGGTCAGTAAGATTCAGCTGCAACTGACATTGTGTTTTACAAATGAAGAGATGTGTATGTGGCTGAGGAGGCTCAGAGCAGGAAAGTAAAGGAGTTGAGAAACACAGAGAAGTCAATTAAAAGAAACAGTCAGCAAACAGCATTCTAACCACGGGGGAGAAAAAAAATAAATCTCAGTTATCAAGCGTGAGCATGTACTTTCTTTTCTCCACGAGCACACACCCTCCTCTCGCCCCCCACTCCCCGCCCCCCCGAACTCAGACAGTCAAAACTGAAAGCTCTCAAGCCATAGTTTCGAGAGACATTTTCCTGCCAATGCTTTGGAGCCACTTAAAGCTCCATTTCATGACATTTGTGACCCCAGTCTGCATGCTAACTCGCTTTTTGCTTCCAATTTTAGGTTTTCCACTACAGATTTAAAGCTCGTGGTTAACAACAACAAAAACAACAAGAAAAGACCAAGCATCATCACATGTCAAACTACTCTGCTCTATTATTTACGCATGGGATTTCAGAATTTGGCTATACCTGATTGTTTTGATGCACTTCAAATGATTGTTTGCACAATGCTTCACTTGAGAAGAAAATTATACTTGCAGCTCTGACACCTACAAGCTGGTAGTCATTTTTGTAGCATAACAAATGTTAATTATCCCTATGGTGATCAGAGTTTACATCAACTTGCCATAAGTACTCCACTATGCCTAGTAAGCCTACCAACACATTGATTCAACAGTATTATATTAACATTTGGTAGTGCAGCTCAAAACATGTTGAGTTTATCTCTTTACCTCAAAAAAGAGAGAGCAACAGTGTATGTTTATGAAATATTGGCTACATTGTTTCTAGCTCCTCTCTAACATTTCCTTCCTTTTAAGAGGAAGTTTCACTACTAAACACTTCCACGATACCCAGCCCACAAGAATTTTCCCCCAAGGGTGCAGGAATAGTGCACCCACTACCTCAATGCTCTTTTTTTTGGCATTACCTACTACTTATTCTTCACTTCACAGAACTTCACAAGTAATTCAAAACCCAATAGCCGTGCATACAGTGGCAGAGTTTGTTCCTTTACTTAAAAGAAATATTAAGAGCAATATAAATTACAGTACAAAACCACTTTCATACACATGCTCACAACTGCTAAGATGCTGTGCAACAGGTGTAACTGCAAATAAAAAGGTTAAGCAAGTAGAGTTATCCCCAAAAGCTTAATATACCACCCGCAACACAAAGCTTAAAACCTATCTTCTGAGACTATGTACAACATAAGTGTTCTCCTTTGTACCGTTGCACACATACCGTTCAGCAATAGCAGGTAACGAAAAAGCGTTACTTCTAAGCAGACACTGTCATATTTCTTAAGTGGAACATCACTTTTTAGTTCTATATTTATCATCAGACAGTACAACTGACAATGAGGCCAAACTTCAGGGAGGTAACGTGACAAACAAGTAAGCTTTAAGAATTGTTTCTGATATCAAATCATAAGCTTTAATCTCAAACCATTTTGCAAAAGCCATTCTCATTATTTAGGTAGTTCAACTGTTAGGACTTGAGAACATGAGTAAGATTATAATTAAGACAAACGCAGCACATATGAAACAGTCATCAGTCCACTACCAACCACGACAACACCAACATCACTTTCAAGTCATACTTCCCAAGATTCAAGTGAAGATGTAAATATATACATGTACGTAAATAGAAGAAGAGTTATCATTCAGAATAGGCATGAGGCTTCAAAGTACAGGAAGCTCAAGTCTGAGGCGTAAAAAGCTGCAGGACATAGGCTTCGAGCAAACTCAGCAAAGGACTGGCACCCTTTGGAGCGCGACAGCTGTCGCCCCAGCCACGGTTAAGTGGTAAAAACAAGACGGCGAGCACGGAGACACCAGCGTGGCTTGAGACGGAGCAGCCCTCCCCACGGACCGAGGGGACACGGACGGGCCGGTCAGCGCCGCGGGGACCCGCTGGCACCGGTCGGCGCTCCTGGAAAGGGCACAGGGGAAAGGGAGAAGAGCAGTGGACCGCTCCGCCCGCCCCGCAGCCCTGGGCAGGGGCTCCCCCTCCCCCGCGCGCCCGCGGTTCGGCCCGCACCTGCAGCGTGGTGATGTGCTTGTCGTTGAACTTGTTCTCGCAGTAGCGCAACACCAGGGAGGTTTTCCCCACGCAGCCCTCCCCGAGGAGCACCACTTTGAAGGAGAAGCTGCGGCCCGCGGCCGCCGTGCCGGCCCCCGCCGCCATCCGCGCCGCGCCCCACCGGGCCGCCGCCGCCTCACATCAACGGCCCGCACCGCGGCCGCGGGGCGCCGCCACTGCCACCGCCCAGCGGGATGGACACCAGCGAGGGAGCGGAGCGGGGACTCAAGGGGCGAGAGCGGGGTAAAAAGGACGCTGCCTCCGCAGCCCCGCAGAACAGAGCCGGGCGAAGAACGGCGACAGCCACAACAATCCCCACAGCCGACGGCCCCGCTCCCCCTAATGGCGTCTTCTTCCTCCTACGTCATGCGCTGCTCGGTCACGCGCAAGCCCCCGCCGCCAATGGGGAGGGCGGACACGACGGCGGGGAGAGACCCCGCCCAAGCGCCGCGGAGGGGAGTGGGGGCGGGGCCTGCGCCAGAGCGCCCGCTGCCGCCGGGCCGGGGCGGTGCGGGCTCCCGTGAGTGCGGCGGTGTGAGTGAGTACGTGCGTGTGTGCGCCTGGCGGCGGCCCTGCGGACGGCGGCAGCGGCTTCTGACGCCGGGCCCGCGGGGCTGGGAGAGGGCGGCTGAAGTACTTGGAGGCAGCGGCTGGATTTTTCCCTTTCCCGTGAAGGGCAGCCGGAGCGGCGGCTGGGGCTGGGCAGCTGCGTGCGGAGGCCAGCAGAGAGGGAGGGAAAGAGGGAGCTCCTCCTCATGTCTGGGCCCTCGCCGTTTCTGAAAATCTCCCGCCGTCCCCACAACTCACAGGGAGGGTGCGAGGGGCAGACGGCGGAAGGGGTGTTGCTCTGTGCCCCGACCTGACAAGTAGCTGTAACATACGCGCAAATAAATTGTTCGTAGAGACAGAAACCGGTGCGAGATTTATATGTGCATGTGAATTTGCTTTTAAGTGTCGTACCATGGGTTTTTGATGCAGTGAGCGTATCTACCAAGCATCTCTGAGCAGGAGGCCAAAGCCTTTAACAAACAGATTATAAAGGTCACAAGCACGGGTTTTGTTCCAACCTCAGTGGACCCCTTCGTGTGAACTGAGTTACACGAGTCTCTGAATGTCGGCAAAAACCCGGTCCGTAACAGAGCGCTTTAAAACAGACGTGGGAGCAGGCAATGAAAAAGGCATAAGAAAAATGCTCCTTCATTGAGTTCCTTGGTTGTAGGGTTCTCGTAGTGCTTCATAAGCTCAAGAAGTAGATAACTGCCTTGTGGAACTGAATACGGTTCCTTAATTAAAAGCAATCCCCACCAATCGAAACTACTGCAGTGTTAACTTCTCTCTAGTGATCATTTAGTAGTAAGAAACGGCATCACAGTCCAATTTCCTTTTTTGTCTGTCGGATAATACTAATGCTGTGTTGTATGAGTCAAAAAAAAAGAGAGGAAAGAACAGAGAATGGGTCCAGGAGAGTAAAGATCAAATTCCCTGAAGCAAGAAGCCTCATTACTGAACAGCATGACATCCACATACAAAATAGATTTGGTTTTATTTTCTCCAGATGTAAATAAATAAACCTTCTTATCCAGTCACAAATAAAGGAAATAGGACAAGGTAAAAATCACTGCTGATACAATCTTCAGGGGTATCTTTAAATAAATCCCCAGTTTTATTAGCAAATAAGTAGTTTCAGCAAGTTGCTGTAAAAACACTACCTTGCTGGAAAGCGATACTGGCTTCTGTCAATCATGCCTTCTGTGCACAGGCAGTAAAACTGACTGCTGTGTCAGTTATGCTTCTTTCAGGCAGAATAGGAGGAGGGAAGACCATGTTTGGTTTAAGGTTGCCAGAGACAATGGAAATCAATGCTCACAGCACACGCTGCTTGCAGGGTCCAGCAGGCTGAGGATTTCCTGGGTAACTGGTGGCAGATGCATCTCCTGAGACACAGGGCTGTGTGGAAGACTGTTGTGAAACTGTCAGCAGAAAGCCATCCCGTCCCCATGGCTTTTCACTGTTTTCAACAAATTCAGATACTATGTACATTCTTCACAAAGACACGGGATTATACTGAAGAATATACCTGATTTGTACTTTTCAGTTCTTCCTTGAATAAAAATAATTCATTTATCAGTTACGCCTTACTGATTAAAAGGGTACCCTCTGCATGGGTGATTTTTCATCAATCTGAAGTCAACCATGTTATTACACTGAACACTGTGATGGAACTACAAGCTGTCTTCCAGGCAGAAAGTCCCCCAAAAGTCAGTTTACTAGATATGTGCTATAAGAGTGTTAAGAAGAAAAACATTAAAAAAAGAAAGCAGAAGTGCTTATTTTACACACATGCTGGCAGACCAGGGAAACTCCAGAGGAAGGCACAACTGGTAAGGTTGTGTCAAAATTTAAAAAGTGAAAATGGGACCCATGCAATCATAGAATCATAGAATGGTAGGGGTTGGAAGGGACCTTTAGAGATCGTCTAGTCCAACTCCCCTGCAGAAACAGGTCCACCTAGATCAGGTTGCAAAGGAACATGTTCAGGCAGGTCTTGAAGACCTCCAAGGAAGGAGACTCCTCACCCTGCCTGGGCAGCCTGTGCCAGGGCTCCCTCACCCTCACAATAAAACAGTTTTTCCTTATGTTTAAATGGAACTTTTTGTGTTTCAGCTTCATCCTATTACCCCTTGTCCTGTTGATAGGTACCATCAAAAAAAATGATGCCCCAACCTCCTGACACCCACTATTTAGATATTAATGAGATCCCCTCTCAGTCTCCTCATAAACTACCTAAAGTAGTATCAGTCCTTGAAAACCTTGTTTAAAGAATTATGCCAATGTTTTCCAGTATAGAAACAAGCACATTCAAGTACAGACCCAGCAGCTCTGTATTTTCATCCTGGAATTTATTGAACTTCCCACCCAAGTGACTTGCTGCTGCCTTGTGCAGCAGAAGATGGAGAGGTCAGTGGCACCACAGGTTCCTTCAGACTCTGCTCTGAATGAAAGCAATGTGCAAGCTGGTCCCCAGTGAGACCATGCAGTGTGCTGACTGCAAGTCTATCACAACAGTAATAACACAAGAAAGAATTTGTATTTACTGTCTGATCAGCTAGTAATTTTTTTGAAAACATCCTATAGCGGGAACATGAACATGGAAAGGCAGCATGGGTGCTGTCAGAGCTCCTCAGGGGTACATCCTAAAGCCCACCAGGCTCAGTGCTACTGAGCTGCAGTCAAGCAGTGATAATCACATGAGTGAGGAAAGGAATAGCGTGGGTCATGGAAAGCTTACTTCATTAGCTATGCATCTTCATCCGAGTCATCATTCCAATAACAGCAACCAGCCCGCTGGCAGACTGACTCTTTGGCAACGCTAATTACCTGTTGTGCATCAGCCTGCATGGCCTTCTGTGCACACACAGACCTTGATACACCCATCTGCACCATGGCATTCTTACCTACAGCTGCGGGGAGGAGCAGATGATGACACAAAGAAAAGTAATGATGCAAAAGAATGGCTATCAATTAAATGAAGCACTCGAATATTATGTGTGCTGGTCAACAAAGCCTAATGGAAAAACAGGTCTCATCAGAGAAACCCAAGATGAGCTGACAGGCTTGGCTGTTAGAAGATAATGTCACAGCTGTACTAATTTTTTTCTTCAGGTGCTTGACAGCACCACATGTTAATCATCAGAAAAACACCACCTTTATGATGCAATAAAGCTCAGATTCAGTGTGTCAAGAATTGGATGAGGGGTTCAAAGTAGCCATAAGTGAGACATTTGTCTTTGAAAACTGATGTTTCCTTTGGGGCTTCTTGGGTTTCCTAAATGGCCTAGAAAGGAAATATAAAATCAGTGCTAATCAAACATGAAGGCATTGTCGGTGTGTTAAACTGCGATGAGAATGAGGCAGCCAGCAAGAACTGTGTGAAAAGCTATCTCCTGAAAAGTAGGACTATTGTAAAAGATGTAAAAGCGATGAGACTTAGGCAACATAAAGAATATGACAGTCAAAATCTAAGAAGTATCTCCCTATATGACTGCTGGTACAGAGGTGTGTTTAGCTGCTGCCTGGGGTTAAACCATGACAGGCCATCATGGTTTTCCATACCCATTTTCTCCGTGTTCTGCTTCATGTCTTATCTTTTATTACTTTAGCCCTACAGTAATAGCCCTCATATCATTACTACAAAACATCTTTAGACCCATGTTGAGATCTTGGGCCTCAAGCCAGTTTGCTCAATACAAAATTCTGAGAACAAATCATGCAAATCTTCAGTGTTTCTTTTTCTAGTAAGAACTTACTTCTGGAGCAAGACCTTTGGAGACTTTGTAGGTTCACGTGAATTTCACAGGAAAGGTCTGAGGTGATAAACCTCCAAAGAGCCTCCTCGTCTCCCATTCAATGAGAACTTTTGGAAGACTTGGCCTCCCTGGTCTGTAGGTAATCCTGATGTTATTGTACCATTAGGACATGTGATTTGCAGGTGAATTTATACAGAAGCTTGAGGTGGAAGTTAGCCATATTAAACATTTAATCATTAGCTTCCTTGTGATACTACTTAATCACGTACTTTTCCCACACAAACTGTGTTTCTGAACCTCATACTTCCATGTGAGCACAATTTTTGAAGCTTGTAACAGACACAAGTTTAGGACAAGCAGAAAGCAAACACATAACAGCATTTGCCGGACTTAGCAAGGATATATTCAAATATCCCATGATGAGTTGCAATGCTAAGAATCTTGGGTTGAAAAGGGGGGAATCATCTTAATTTGAGGTTACCTGATGACCTGTGTGAGGTGCTGGGAAATGTGTTGACTTCAAGGGCTGCTGTAGTGCTGTGGACAGGACTGACAGAGGGACAGTGGGGCCACAGCCAACCCCTGCGCTCAGGGGGGACCTTTTGGCCCCCAAGATCTGCTTATAATTGGGTTCCTTGGCAGTAAATGGTGAAGAAATAATTACATTCATCCCAATCTGGTATGTGTTTCACTAAGCCCTGGTAACGTTCCTGAAGCTTGCTGGCCCAGGTAGACTTTACTACTACTTTCAGTACATTTATCTACATGCGTATGACAGGTACAAGACAAGATCCAGGAAGGCAGAGAAAGGAAAGAGTATTTTCACATGCCTGGGTCGTGGAAATCACAGGCAACAAGCTAGTGCCTTGAAGCCTCTGTCTGAAGGTCTGTTTCAGTGGCTCCCTATTTCACTTTTGCACAGGACAGCTGTTGCTACTGCTAAAGGATGAGATGGGAGGGTGTTCCTATTCCAATGAAGGCCTTCTAGAAAAAAGACTGAGATCACAGAATTATAGGTGATGGCTTCTCTTTCCACTGAGCTGTGTGACTTCTCCAAGGCAATGTGAGCAATTGGGCACTTGGTGGATTATACTCATGCTTCCTTTCCCAACGCATCAGGAACCAGCTCCTTTCACTTTTTCATTTTAAATTAGGAGGAGACACTTAATGCAGCAAGATGACACATACATATTGGGAGCGCTGTAACCCGAGGCATTTGGCAGTTCAAGGCAGATTGAAACCACCGTTGCTTTGGGGGAGCATTTGATTGCAGCAGCTTTCAACAGCGGAGTGATTTCAGGACTAAGGATGTTAACAAATGAGATAAAGAAGTATCAGGATAAAGAGTAGTGGCAGCAAAGAAATGGAGGTGATGGAAGTCATTGTTTTTCTAGTACGGGCCTGAACTCCTCAGAAGTCACTGCAGCACAAAGCCCTTCAGCAAGAAACAGAGCACAGTCACTATTGTTGTCCCCATGAATGACACCAGGCAAGTATTAAGAGGAAGTGATGATGTGAGCTGTTTCATGGAGATCTTAATGCTTTTATAAAAATATAGCTGTGGTAGGTTATACAGGTAGAGATTGAGTGATGCATCATCCAAATATGTAGGAAAACCAAGAGGTTTCAAGAAGCCTGTAAGTGGACTCATTTAAAGCAGCATATTCTGCACAGTTGTAGGTGCTGAGTTCTGCCTTTGCCACAACACATTCCTGAACACATACTTACTTATGCAGCATGTGCATGACTTCCTGAGTTTTACGATGACCTTTGGTGACCTTCTTAGCTTTTCAGCTAGGGCTACAGTTTCAAAGTCCTTACAGAACTAGTTACTGAAGTTACTAAAGGATATTAACAAATGAACATCAGACTTTTCTTCCTGCTTTCTACTGATATTAACTGCAGAACGCATTCATATTTTTTTAAACTGGTCATCCTTGCTAGTGGGTTTGAATCTCCAACATCCATTTGGATGGTGATCACATTGCAACCTTTAATCTGCTTTATGCTTGTTTGAACAAAGCCACAAACAAGCAACCACTAGGAAAGAGAGGTGCAAACAAGTTGCATAGCGCTTCACAGGTGGCCCTGCAAGACCAAGCAAGTACCCAAAACTGGCATCTGTTTCCCTATTGGCAGTATTCGCTTTTCCAAAACCTTTTCCCTCAATACAGGTCTGACTGGTTTCCCCACATTTTAGCTCAACTCTTCTCTTCTCAGGAACCAAGACTTGCCCCTGAGCAGCACAGAGCAAACAATCCAGCTGAAAGGTCTGCTAAGGGAGGGCATGTTTACTCCAAAGATATTTTCAAAGTGATATGTTTGGCATTCCCACTTCATATTATCAGTCAGTCACATGGAAGGCTTCCTGGGCAGAACTCACATAACCCTGGCCTGGTCTGCTTTCCTGTGCATCTGCCTTGCTGTGTGTTCAAGGAAATTTCTGACATTTAGGGATGTGGTAGAGTCTCCATCACCAGAAGTTTTTAAGATGCAATTGAACAGCGCTCTAATTTCATCTAGGCACCCTTTCCTGGCAAAGGTTGGACCAGATGGTCTTTTGAGGTCCCTTCCAACCTGGGCTGTTCTATGATTCTATTATTTATTTAGTGGTTTTAGTATCAAAATTAATAAAAGGGACCCATTTTCTAACAAGCAATAAAAGTTGTAAAATCTACCGAATCAGTTCTTTCCTGGTGTAATTTCTTTCCTTAGACTGAAGTTTTACAGACAAGAAGTACCCACGTATAAGCTGCCATTTGCCCGACAGCTTTATTTCCCCATTCCTCTATTTCATCCTCATTTGAGACTTGCATTAATATTCACCAAAAGTGCCTGCAGGCTTGGGAGCACAGCTGGCATCCACCTAGTTTGAGCAAATTCATGTACCTGCTCTGATTTATACATTACAACAAGCCTGTAATTGTGAGAGCTGCACCCCACTCCTCAACAGCAGTATTTAAATTGAAAGTTATTATCCAGTTCTGGCAACAGCCAGAAGCAGAGTCTGTAATGTACCTACAAAGTTTATAAAAAAAAGTGAATAAATTTTCATAAAACAGGTTAACTCCTGCTTGAAAAGCACTGACTTAGTGCAATTTAAAATGATGGAAAATGAAATGATGAAAACAGGGTGAGGACCACAGCACTGCTGGGGGAAACACAGAGAAAATAAATAATACTTACAAATCTGAGATGACCAATACTAATAGATTTTGACGTGAATATCCATCTACTGCAACCTTCACCCAGTACCCAAACCAGGTTCTGTAAAATGCCAACAATATTTCAAGATGTTTCAGCCCTTTATTGTCAGAAATAGACAGTCTTCTGAACATCAGCTAGTCCTTGATACTCAAGAGAGGTGGTACATCCCCTTCATTTTTTTATACCATTTTATTTTGCTGTCCCAGGGAACTGTGGTTTGCATCTGCAATGCTGGACCACTCAATAGCAACATGCAGAGTTTCAAGACAATCTACAGCTTTAACAACAAAATAGAAATTAAAAAAAAAACAAATGAATATTGGTGACTGATACTCATTTACTTCAATGTCCAGGATCAAAACACTAACTGTAAGCGAGACCTGCCTAAAGATTTCTCATATACAATTATGTCATAATCATACCCTTACTTGAACTTCTAACCCACCCAGAAATCAAGCCAAGAATGAGGACCAACGCTTCACAACTGTAACCTCTTCAGCTAAAAAATATTGAGTGTATCCTCTTGCTGCTGTGAAAATACTGTATGAAAGGAACATCAGTGAGAGAGTTCATCTCTTTCCCTTTTACTTCCTCCATTTTCTGTCTCTCAGCACAAAAAGCTAATAGTTTTACAGCTACTGAATAGCTAAATATAACAGTATTTGCATTAACTATGTCCAGATTTAACACTGTCCTTTTTAGAGCTCAAGAGTGCTCAGATCTTTCTAAATACTGGAGATTTATGAGTGGGAAATTCAAAAGCAACTCTGTGCCATCACCAAGACATGACAAATGAAAAATTCTGCATAATGGCCTCTGAAGGTCCTACTTGCAGGAATTCATTCAGATCATGGCATTTCAAACTGCTATGAACTTCAAAACCACTCACTATGGCAAACTGTTTCTCAAATAAGACCTGTATCAAAAAGTGAAAGCTAACCATGTCCACTTCAGGGTTTGGTAGTATACTTTCAGGAAACAAAACAATAAAAAAACAAGGCAGTTTGTTGCAAGAAAACGTACCTTGTTTGTGTCTTAATTCTAGAAAATCACAACAGCATTAATAAAGTCTTAAAAGACAACTAATACAGTATTTATTTAGAAGCAGCATAAATCCAAACAATGCATAAAAATCTCTTTATTGTCATAGTTTAAGTGTATATATTCTCATAATTTTATGCCTTTCCACAGGACAGACATACAGCAGCTACACAAATTCTCCTTTTCAGAAAGTTGTTACTAGTTTGAAATCTCATCTCTGTAATTGTCTAAATACAGTGAACTAGTTCCAGTGATAAATTCCAGATTTATAGAGACTAGATTTCAAAGGAGTAAAACCAACATGGAAGGTGTTAACATTCTTTGAATGTTCACATTAAAGAAAAAAAAAGGACATAACACACAATTCAAGTGAATTAAGACAAGCAATATACACAACATCTGTAAAAAAAATAAAAAATTAAAAATCAAGTGTTTAATACAAAATACCTATCCGTAAAGACAAAAAGAAAAAGCTCCTTATAAACTGATAGTATGGGCCCTGCCATCCGAATGTTGACAATTACAGGTTATTATAAGGCTATCTCTAAAGTTTAAATATAATCTGTGCTATCTAAATTATTTCCACCTCTTTCATAAATTAGTGACGGAAGATGGAATCATCTAACGAAGCCACCTGAGCACCAAAAGTTTAATTCCCATTTTGAAATGGTTTGCAAGATCTTCCCCATTTACTATGAAGATAACTTTCTTTGGCTGATGCCATTAACAGCAGCCCCAAACAAAATGGCAAACGTAACTGCTGAGAAAGAGCTAAAGATTATATTTTGCTTAGAATGCTAAACATTATGAAATAATTATATGCTTATGGAAAAAAATGTTCATTTCTAGAGAGGTGAACGTGAATTCACAATTGCAATCTTAGCTTCTGATGATAAGTATCACAGTATTGACAATCTTCATAACTATCATTAGTTTTGAAATAAAGATGTCAAAGAAGCACAAACAAATGTATTGTTCTTACTGGAAATCTACTGAGTTTTTATTATATATTTAGTCTTTCGCTTCAAACATTATGTAGTGGCATGACTTTTACCAACCCTGTCCTCAGAGAAGAGAGTATCAGGACACAGAATAGGCAACAAGGCTTAACTCTCTCTTCCTCTCCACTCCACAATAAATATAAATTCCATAAAACATTACATACTGTAGATTATGGGAAATACCAGAATTGTCCTATTCCACCCACATCACTGCCCACATAAAGCTGTGGCATGCTTTGTATCTGGCTTAGACAATGCTCCATCACTCCAATTGATGTAGATTAGACTCCTATTTCCAGCTTCTTGCCCTTTCAGATGTTGGAGACTGGCAAGACACCAACCCTTCAGCTCTGTGAGGATAAATGAAGTGCTTCACCTCACTTGGCAATGATCAACCTACATCTAAAGAGCAACAAACACATGTTGACAAAACCCCTTCCTTGCCCTGAGGGATGCAAAATGAAGCTCACAGCCTCAATAAGTTAAGATGGAAAGTCATTTGGCTCTCTGAAAGTTTCAGCTCCCTCTCTTCCAAGACAGTTTGAAGACAACTCTTCAGATTCTTTGGAGTAAGACTGAAAATAAATTAATCACATGCAGAAAATCTTAAACCACTTCAACCCCTGGGCCAGAAAAGCCACGCCACGCTTGGAAGCACTAAAGCAATGATTATAGAAGAAAAAAGATTTACTGCGTTGTTGTCTAATATAGGTTTTCCAGATATATGCTTGGAGTCTTTTGTTTGGTGGTTGACAACCATGCCAATATTCTGGTCAAAACCTGGGAAAAGATAAAGACTTCATTTTACAAAGCCAACCAAGCTGAAAAACTTAGTAACCAAGTGTAGGCAACTTCCTAAATCTAGTTTACCATTATGGCATTACGGTGTTAAACCTCTGTAAGAAAACGTACCAACAGACTAAACTAAATTACAGTTAGTTTAATCTGATAGCTTCAAAGAATGGGATATAGAGGCAATACTTTATGTTTGAAGTTACTTCTTATGAAAAGGTAATTTCTGTCAGGTCTGTTTCTCTCTATGTAGTTTCATAGCAACAAAAGAAATGAAACAAGCTAAATCAGAAGAGGAAAAAGCTGTTCTAAGAGCCATTCTAAGGCAAAGAATGCTGTTTTGGACAGAACAGAAACAACTGATTAGCAATGTATATTTCTTGTCGAAAATGTGTACTTATTATCACAGGACAATTAGTAAATAACATTATTACTTGACCTGACAAAACCCAAGATCCTTACAGAGGCTGTGAATTTGATACTCAGCAGTTCTACACTACCAGCAGATGGACTTTTTTCCTAGTATTTAAGCCATTTTTTGCTCTGCCTCTGTATTATTTGTACTCTAGTACTGTGTTTCATTAACTGTTACTGCATATACACCATTATCCAATGTTTTGTCCAGCTGCATCATTTTACATGCTGATAAAAACATAAAATTGTAGCCTACTTGATCTTAATGCCCACTCACACTTGTAGTTAAGTATACCTGGGCACATGCATACGTCCATATTTAAGGTTCACATGAAGAAACACTCCAAAACAAATCAGTACATTTTATATTAACATTATTTTTTTCTGTAGATCTGAATATCTGCTAATACCTACAATATGGAAATTTCAAGCTGCTGTTTTATCATAAAAAAAAAAATTTCAGTACCTCAGACAAAACTTTCAGACAGTTTTACTTCATAAATGTGTGGGCCGGGAAGGACTTTGTCTTAGAAACAGACTATGGCAGACTACTACCTAAACCAAATCTAGGAAGATTATCAACAGGAAAAACACTGACAGAATGGATTAGGAGTGGTAGCACAACAGTTTCCAAAAGAAGAAAATTCTTTTTTACCTCTGCTATATTTATTTATTATTTTTCAAGAAACTGCAGAGAAATTGGAGTATTTCTTACGAGACCACATTGAATAGGACTTTAAAAGTGAGTTCAAGTAAGCAGGAACACAAACCCAACAGTGGGCACCACATGAGCAGCACTAATTAATCTGTATCACAGCATACAAATACTGTTGCATATATTATATATAATATACGTCTTCTAGCACTGCTTCTGAATTTGTGAAAGAAGTTGTGTAACTTGCATGCTGTCCCTGATGCCAGCAAAGTTGCTGACCATTAGAAAATACATGAAGTGAAGAAGAAATAGATCCCGATAACTGCAGGTATGCATTAACTTGGTTTACCACATTCTCTTAATGCATCAGCCTCATTAGCAGCATGAAACATTGAGTGCTTAATTGTTTCCTCTTTAGTACAGAAATACCTAAAAATTCCTCAAACAGTTAAACACTCCATTGTATTTTGGACTTTCCTGGAATTAAAAGGAATAGAGCATAAAAACTGCTGGAAGGTCAAATCCACAGCATCAACAACAGTTTGCAGTTCTCACTGTTGCTGGTAGATTTAAAGGGATTTTACTTCTCAGGTAGTTAATCTGTACATTCAAACCTTGACTTTCAACAAATAAGTATGCTGACAACAAAATCAGAAAACTTAAGTTCTCTCTGCAAACCACCTGTTAAACTGAACAGTGTCAGATGCAGTCATTGAACAATGAACACAGGTAAGTTTACAGTTTAGCCTAAAGGCTGTCTGTACTGTTTATTCATAGATAATGATCCTACAGGGCAATGAGTAAATAACTACTGAATTCATTTAGAATCAGACAGACTTTTTTTTTTTTTTAAAAGACTTTTTTTGGAAGTCACAGGTAGTTTGTGATAAGCTTCACAGAGTATTGTTTCCTGAAAGCTGAGCAGTAAAAAAAAACCTGAATGTAAAATATGATGCACATTTTGCTTTAAAAATTCAGTAAGAAAAGCTGCAGGAGAGACTATTTTCAGAGGTAGAAATGGACCTTATGCAGTAAAATCTTAATGTAAATGGATAAAATTCAGCTGACATTTTCTCTTACAAAATGTTACCATAATTAGATATCTAGAAAAGGAGAGGGGAGCAATTGCTTTCTCCAGAGCAACATGTTGGAGATCTCTGGTCCCTTTCAGTCATCAACAAGACAGTACCATAAGATAAACAAAATGTGGAAAAGGTCCAACTGCCCTTGCTCTTTGTTTACATTATCATGTCCATCACTGTGTCTCCCTTTGTCCTTTGTGTTGCTAATTCTGTACTTTTTTTCCATTTAAAAAATTATGTTCTCAGCCCTTTTTGAAAGCCCTTTTTTAGGTTGCATTAGGAGGGGGAGGGGAAAATTAAAAATTAAAAAAGAGAAGAATCTTACCACTGTATTGCATCGTAGCTCCCAAATATGAATCAACAATTGATCCCAGTAAGCCAGCTGCTGCACCAAACACAATAATGGGCCATTGAGGGGCAGATATTTCCAGATCAGTCACGAAAATGAGTTGAGTTATGAAGTAGGCTATACCTACGGTCATGCCCCCAAACAAACTTGAGAGCAGGCCCACTAAAGTAATTCCTCCATTAGTACCTAAATCAAACAAAACCAAGCTGATTTCCAAACTTTTTCTTAAAGACTTATAGTTTTTCAAATATATATATATATAGTTCAAACACATATTTGTTCAAATGTTCTATATGAAATCAACACTATATTCATAGTGATCTCCTTCTGCTTTTATCCACAAGGCTCTGCTACTACAGCTTCTATTCACAATTCCTATTATGCTGCTAAGAAGCTTAACCTGTACCATTGCAGCCTATTACTATTACTTTTCCTGTCTCTAAGGCTAGTTACCTAGAAATATTCACTAGCGTTATATTAAAGAAAACCAGATAGCACACCTCTTACTGTCACCTCGTATTTGTCTGTGGTAAGGCATGGTGGGCAGGATAAGAGAAAAAGAGATTTCCTTCAAAAAGAATACAGATCTTGAGATGTGCATGTTATTAAAGCAATGCCTCTTTCACAAGTATACCAAGACACATATTTCACCAACACATTTAAAAGAATGAACAAAATCCATAGAAAGAAAAGTGTTTGACAGCTCACTGAATAAAACCCAGAAGAATAGTTCTCACAAAGAGAAACACATTTAAATCCTATCCCACAAGATCTAAAAGTCAGCTCAACACATTCTAGCAAGGCTCAAAAAAGACACACTGCTTTAAGGTAGCAATGTCATCCACTGTGTAGATGCTGTTTGAGAGCCAAAAGGTGCACTTTACCCACGCTTGGTAAGCTATTAAAGGAAATGAACAATTTGGTTATGAAGGGTACTTTTTGTAGTGTCTGCACTGAATATAGTCTTCTACCAATAAATATTTTAAAATCTGAAAAATTCAGTTAGATAACTTGCATTCTTTATATTATTAGCAATATAAACACTTTTACTAGTACCAGAGATAAGAAACATCAACATTCACCAGGGATTTCACCTCCCTTGGATGCTATGTTGGCGCATCTCACCAACAAGATGCAGCAGAAACACAATTTTGTATAATTCATTTCTGAGCACGCATTCCTGCTAACATTTTCTAATCCCAGATTTCTGATGTTTGCTGTTCTGAGTCTTATTTGGAGCTATTCAAATTGGATTCATAATTCAAAACAGATTAGCAAAATATTAAGAACATGTACAACAGATAACACCTTACCTACTGGAACCTTTTCCCACGTTGTTATCAACCTTGGCTTGCTTTTACTCATAACACTACCAATCTCTGAAGCCCATGTATCACCAGCAGAGCATGCCAAAGCTCCCAAAAGGGATAAGCACATCCATGATGCTGTGTATTGTTTTGAAAAGTCGATAGGAATTTCACCTGGTCCATTTTCTATCATATATAAGATAGCCAGCTCAGTAGGAACACCGCCGTTACAGAGAACCTGCACCCAATTCCTCTGTCCACCTAAAGTGACAAAAACTAAATTTTACTATTTTCAGGCAAAATACCTTGATGGGCAACAGCAGGAGACAAAAGCAAAATATACAAAGTTAAACTTAAAAATATACACTTTCAAAAGAGAAACTAGTTAGCAATTTAGAACAGCAGCAAAAGCAAAGTCATTTGCTAACGTTCATAAGGAGAGGAAGCACAATAGTGTTCCCTACTCAAGATGTGACATCTCATCAGACTCTTCAAAAGAGAGAGGAATACTGAGTATTTATTCTTCAACAAGGGATCTGAAAGAATGAAAATGTTACGGTTTACCTTCTTTATATTCTGAATCTATTTTCTTCTTAATATCTTTTCTCCATTTTGTAAGTTTTGAAGAAGTAACAAAGAATACAAACAAAGAAGTGAAGAAACTGTAATTTGCAACTGTAAGGATAAATCCAACCACCAATCCTATGAAGGAAAAAGAAAAGTATATTCATTTCCTTAATGTAACAATGCCTGCTTTGCAAAGCAAAAGTATTTTGCATCTCTTGAAGATTATCTTGATGACAAACCTAAGAATTTAATGCAATAAGAGAATTACTGAAGCATCTAATAACTGTATGAGAATTCCAGAGAAATTTTGACTGAAAAGATAAATCAGTTATCTTTATATTTTTCCTTAAATTTTATTGCTAAATGGATGACTTTATTGCTCCTGCTAAAGTGTGTGATTTCTAAGACCTTCTCTTGCCACCAATCAGTAATACTGTGAAAAAACAGAAGACAGGGTGACGAAAGAAAAAAGGGGCAAGGGATATATAAATGAAGTTTAAGTACTCTGCCTGAAGAAGGTGTTTATTTGTATAAGCACATATACAGCTGTGGTCATGTCTCCGTCAGCAGGTTTACCTTTGGTTTGAGAACCTAATCCTTCCTCCAAGGTCTCCAAGATAACCTGGATAACCCTCCATACCTTAACAGATCCTACTTCTCCCTCCTGTCCTTCATTTTCTTTTTTACATTTCTCATTTTTTCTGCCAACTTCTTTCTGTAATTTCTTAAGTATATGAGCTTCTGGATGTGCTTTTTTATCTCCCCCTTCACAGGGGAGGTCTAATTCTCATTGCTCACCATGAGATTACAATTCTTCATGCGGGAAAGAAGATCAGCTACACGTGAAGCAGCTGACAACATAGGCTGGCTAGCAGAGCTGTTACAATAAGAAGTAAAAGCACGGAAGAAAATAAGTTCGTTTTCATTTAGAAGATTCTCCTCTTAACTCACAGACAGAACAAGATCTGCAAAGCAGGTGACATGGGAAGAAAGGTCCAGTTTCTCTCCACTGACCGTCAATTCAGGCAATGTCACAAGACAAGGGTGAGTCACCTCACTCAGAAATCTTGCGTCAGTCAGATTTCCACAAATGCTACTGCTCACTATGCTGCGGTTTTTCTCACATCGTCAAGAAAAACATTGTTGAAATGGTCATTTGCTTGAAATGAAGTACAGATTTAATTTTCTTCTTACTTTTTGGGAGGCCAAAATATGCCTGCAGCTCATGTTACAGAAAGGAGAACAACGTTATCTTGCCTGGTTTCCCTACCAGGCAGGTAGGCTGCTGACATGACTCAGTTTTATGGTATTTCTTTATCACCACCTCTGCCATTTCTTAATCGTTTAATCTACATGTTAAACCAAAACATGTGATTTAGCTGCATACTGTACCAAAGTTTAAAAGATTCTTCTAGGTTTACATAAATCTAAGGACAATATCAATCAAATTACAAACAGCAGCAAAAATTAACTTGACTCTTTAAATAGGCATGAGAAAGAAAATCAGTATGAATTCAATGTATGTATACTTACATTTATACTTTTATTACAATAGAACTAGTTTGTAAAGTCTTAAAATAATATTATATCCAATAAAAACTACCTTAATTTAGTTTATTAGATGTTTAGCTTAATAGTTGCAGAAAAAACATACCTCCCAATGCACCAGAGTGATCAAGACTCTTTCTCTTAAAGCCTTGTGTAGCAATTACTAGTGGAACAAAGAGTGAAAAAAGCCATCTCCACGGAGAAATGGGTCGTAAAGTACCTGATAAATCAAATAAGATGGTTATAGATGATCCTTGCATGTCCTTTAATGTCTTTATATCTTGAAAATAATTACCTTCCAGTACATATGTAAAATCCGATCTTAATAGAGATTAAACTTCTTAGTCTTCAGAATAAATACATTCTTACAAATGGAATATCTGCAATTATCCACTCAATTTTTCTATTCAGCTTTCACAGAAAAAAAGGAAAAAAAAACCCACTTAAAATGAACAACAAAGAAATAGCAAATGTGTCAAGAAATAAACATGGTGGTACTTTCTAATCTAAAAGGCATCTACGAACTCCAAAAATGAACATTTTAAATGTTAAGACCAGGTGAAACCTGATTTGATACAACAGTGAAGTTCAGATTTCAGTGAAAAAATAAACCAAAAAACAACCAAACAAAAAGTTTCCCCCTAAACCTCATACAACCACAGTAAGTTCTGTAAAATACAATTTCAAATATGAGTAACATTGACACTAGAATTCCAGTTAGCAAAACTCATAAAGATACTGTAGAGCAACTTTTAGCAAATAAATTAGTCCAAGAGCTTCCCATAGAGACCATGTTATGACTGATTCTCTTGTAACAAGTATGCATTTTTTATTACTGTGATTCTTTCTTTATTTGTCTGTGAACAAATTATGGGTTTAATCACAGCATTACTAATAATTTATGCTGGTCAACAAAGAAATTTTAGATGCTCGGCCTTCTTTACACAGTTTTAAATAAGAAATATTCCTCTTTTGTTGGTATCCAGAAACCTTATGATTGATTACACACTATACTTGGTTGAAAACACAAGAACTTCCAAACTGGATCAAGTCAAACATGTCTGACTCAGAATCCTATCTGAGAATGGTGAGCTGCATATATGCAAGGAAAGAATATTAGGAACAGATAAAGACTCATCTTCCCAGTTTTACTGGTAACTTTTATATTCACGTTCCTAAAATCCCCCATATATATTTTCCCAATTCCTTTTTGAAAACAGTTACGAACTTCATCTCTACAATCACCCACAGAACTGATTTCTGGTTTTAGATGCACTGAAAAGGGCCTTTCAAAAACCCAAACGACAAAGATCCTGATGCCTCAGGTTTCCATGGGCATCTGCTAAAATTTATGATCAACTGAATATTCCCTATTGACATTCTTTCTGTCATTCATGACCTACATAGGCATCTCCTTTCTATACTAAAATATCTTTACTTATTTAAGTCCTCTTCAAATGGATGCTGTTACCCGCTCTGATTATCCTTGCTGCCTCCCTTTTTGAAATCAGATGACTGTGAGTACCTGCAGTACCCATAGCAGGAGTCAGGTATCAACACTATGATTTTACAACTATGGGTTCACAACATCTATCAATCTATTAATTTTTTTTATGGAGTGAAAGTGTTTCATTTAAAAAAAATAAATATTATCTTGATAATGAATATTGATATTGAATATATTAAGTAATCTGGATGGGAACCTGATACTAAATAACCCCTCCCTTAACTAGCTGCTTGTATCGAATGAAGCTACTGTCCTCTTCAGTGAGCAAGTACATAGACAGCTTTGGTGTAAAACAAATGTGATGCTGGACTTCAGAGAGTCACCATTTGTAGTCCCTTCCTCATTTATAGTCCAAATCCCTATCATTTACTGCTGCATACAAACATGATTTTGACTTTGGAGATGAGTGGTGAATGATGAGAGAATTCCAAGCAAAGGGTTAAAAGTATTCAAAAGTGCCAGTACCCACTTATCCGTGGTGAGAGCAGCAAGAGAAGCAGCCAAGGGAGGGAGCCTTACATCACAGGACAGAGCAGAAAAACAACTTCAGAACAGCTTCAGCAAGGCCACAGTGCTCAGAGAAAATTGCTTCACTACCCATTAAATTAATATTACAGTTTGACATCCCTAAAAACAACAGTAAGCTGAAAGAGATACATGCTAAACATACACAACTACGTTCGTCCACTCTCCACCCAAACCACGTTAAACGTCTCCTTGTATTACATGCATAATGGCGAGGCGGGTAGTTCATTTCTCTGTAAGGTACATGAAGAGTGCTCTTTCATGTTTCAGTGTGCACATTAGGTGGAGTGATCTCCTGTGCATCCAGCACTGCAATAAACAGAATGCCTGGTGCATTGGTGTTAAGGAGCTTACTCCCGATGCCAGTGACATATGTATTTGTCCTGCTGCTTTCCTTTCTTTTCATCTTCTCTTGCATTACTATCTGATCATCTTTATCCACACTTTTGAGTCTCTCTCTCTCTCTCCAACAGGAGCATATCACCTCAATGGGCAAAATTTACATCCCTCAGGGCCTGAGTATACATCTGTTATCTTTACAATGGATGTTCTTATGACTTTATTAATCCTAGGTTTTCACCTAAAGAGTTAGTCCTAGAAATGTCCAAAAGAAACTATGAAGACTTAAAAAAAAAAATTGAAGCTTATTTCAGCAAGCCATTGAGTTCTCCAAACCATAATTTTTAATAAAGAGCAATACACACAGTATTTTTTTTTTTTATTTCAGGAAAGACAGCCACATGACATACAAGTCTGGTGTTATACAGTCTGGTTCCCACCTGAATATTTATCCTCAGGCGAGTCTGAAGGTACCTGATGCGGTCCTGACTGTTTCTATGGAAATTTGGCTTAGCTGGTGATTTAGAAATCCTTTTCTTTGCTTCACATAACCCCTCTCCACTGCACACACATGCACGTGCAGCCTCTTCCCAACCTGGCAGCACTGTATGCAACTTATTGCATACCTTGGTCTGGAGCACTGCAGAGACTTGTTGAAAAGCAAATTGCATCCAACAATTTCAGGTCCTGTAATACACATTTACTCTTGGAAGTTTCTTCTTATCTGAGGATTCTCTACAGCAATCCCTTTCCCCTTCTCCATTCCACTGTCTTCCCTGTTATTTTTTGTCTCAATTCTGTCTAGAACAGCACAACCAGACTGAGTGAAAACAGAATTGCTTTCCATTTGGATGACATGTTTGCATGAGAAATTATTTTCTTTGTAGCACAGTATACTCAGTATAGACTGAAAACACATATTTAATCTAGGAGATAGTCTTCTTTTTCTATGAGTTAGTGTGCCTCATGTAGTGGGGGAATCTTCTCCACTGATTTTTGTTCTCTGACGAGATACAGGAGAATTACCACCTTTCTTAACTCTTGACTTGTGATTTTGCTTGAGTATGGATTTTAGGTTTATGTATTTGCTAAGTGAACAATAAATATGACTTTAGGGGTGGCAAAACAAAAAATACAGTTCTGTGCTGCCTCTTTGTTTACTGGTCACCATAACTTAATTGAACTGAGCTTCCTGTGTTACAGCTATTTTGTATTTGATCACAGGTTACTGGTTTTCTCCCAAAGTTGACAATTGCAATACATCACATTGTTTAAATCTATTAATCCCTTGCTTTCACATGAGCACTTGGGAAGGTATACTACTTTTTGGGAAGTGAAGAGGAATTACTTCAGGTCTAGTCACCAAGACAGACTAGTTGAACAACTCTGAAACAAAACCAAAAAAAAAATTCTGGCTTTCAAAGTACAAATGGTTTACTTTTACAGACAAAACTAACTTTTTTCAATTGTTATTTACTCATGAAAATATCTGTAGTGCCTTCTAAACGCTTTTTCTGAGTATCCAGTTTGTGTCCTTAGCTTAGTCATTCTAGTCACTATGATCTCAATCTAAACAAGCTTGCAGAACAGAAAAACAGTAAGTATCCCGCTCAGCTGCCATAATTCCACACAATTCTATAAAGTACTAGTGTCCACAGCAATTTATCTTCTAAGGAGATAATTTATCATCAGTGTCCTAAATGTATTTGTTTCCTTCTAAAATATCTGAACACTCACTAAAATAAATGCAGTTCATGATACTAATATAGGAGTTATTGTCCAGTTAAAGGGTATGTTATTTTAATTACAAAATTGACTCAATAAATTACTGCCTTAGCAGTGAGATTCTTATAACCTTTACATTCTGTCATCTCACTTTGCTTCAGATTGGCAGACAGACTTCATTTAAAAAAATGCCAAAAGTACATCTTACAAAATATTGAAATTTAGAAGTCTGACAAGAAATTGCTTCTTAATATCACGGTTTAAAAGTCTTCCATCTTTGCAGTCAAACATGCTACTCGTTATATCCTGAACTACACTATTTATTCTGACAATTTCATTACCCGAAAAGTGACGGGAAAGCCAGTCTCCTAGGTAGACAAGATGTGACCCTTTCAAGTCTTTGAAATTTGACTTAAGGCTCTCAAAAATATACTTTAAACTGATGACTACCTCAGCGAGATTTCAAGTGACAGTTTTTGTTTAAAAAGTCCCACATTTTAAAAGTAAAGCTAATAGTTAATGTAAGTTTTGAGCTAAAAACCCACAAAAATCACAAGAAGCTCTTTATCAAATCTGCTATACAAATTTAAGACATAACAAGTCTAACATGAAAGGAGGTCACAATCTCATAGCAAAAAGATTTGACACCGGCACAGTTGCTTGTTTTGCTGGAAAGAAGTGCTGGAACATAGTTTTCAACAAGAACTTTTGTGCCAACAGCACCTAAAGCTCTGTAGATAGAAAGACTCCCTGGGGCAAAGTAGGACAAGCACATTTCACAGTAAAATACTTGTGAAAAATTTGTTTTTGCAAGGACAAGATGAAAACTTCTGTGTAATGAAAAGTCCCAACACCATAGGAGGTGAGCAAGGGACTCTGGTAGCCAAGGTCTGACTAAAAAAACCCCAAAATAAACAAAAAACCAAGCACCACCAGCCAACTGTGTATGAAGTAATCTCCAGTGCCATAGTCTGGTATTGCTAAATCACAAACCAAGGCGGCTTTTGGTATTAACTAGAGCGTAAGCAGTAGCAGAATAGAAAGGCATTCTGTTTGGTTGGTTAACAAACAGAATTTTTATCTTTTGAAAGCCTTTTTTGTATTTCTTTGTGGAAAAAAAAGAGCATTAATACTTATTTGTTAATAAATGTAAATAGCTTAGACGAAAACAGAATACATTTCTTGGGGATTCCCTAACACTTCTGTTTTGTCAACATTTTGATCACTGTTTGGTGCCTCAGAGTTACTGGGAACCATGAACTATAAATTAATAAATGCATGTTTGTAGAATTTTTAAATGTATGGTTAAGAACTTGGAATTTAACTGCTTTTATGGGCTGAACTTATTTAAATTATGTCTCCCACTTCATTAAGCCCACTCCTACTATACATCTCATTCATCTCCTCCAGCCAAGATCTTTCCATAGTCTCAGGCAAATGGAAAACAGAAGTTGTATGTCCTTCTTTTTCCATAATCACTCTCTACAAAAAGCAAGACTTATCTGAACTCTCCTCCTTTGTATCAGTCCCTACTCTGATACACCTGATACCAGGCCTCTCTACTCAACACTCAACATTCCCAATCATGTTAGATAGCAAGGACTGGAAAATCCTAATTACAGGAAAAACTCAGAGCTATACCTATAGAAAGCAAACACATACTAAAGAAGTTGGTTATTTAAATACAACTTGGCTAGCTCTAAATGACACAAACAAAACCTGGCTGGGAAGCCTGCTTCAAGGTACCTCTTACATGTCTAGTATCTCTCTACAAGACAAATTAGAAGTGTCCAGATAACACAGATTTAATGCTGTACCAGGGCTAATGTGCCATTCTAAATTGCAAAGCACTAAGAAACACTGAGCAGACACATCCAACTGCCACTTCAAAAGTCAGTTTATACTAGTAGGGTCACTCTTTATTCTAGCTTCTTCTGGATTCAAAGTGACACAAGGCAGTTGAGGGTGTTTGTGCTGCATCCCTAGGCACTCAGCAACATTGTAATGACACTGGAGTTCTTCTTGCACGAAACTGGCTGTGGCCTTAAGGATAGGTCTTTATCTGTCCTGAGAAAGCAGTTAAACTCTTCTAGGCTTGAAGGCAGTACTGCTGCTCTTACTGCACAACTAAGCTCCTGCCTACCTGAGTTGCCTGAACAAACACAGAGCTGATTGTCCACAGCTGTACTAGAGAATGGATATAATCCTCTCTTCTCGTACCAGTTTCCCCATTTCTCGACCAAGAAATTTTTTGTGCCCCGTTAAACAGCTACATGTGCATTCCTAACACTGTTTTGGAGACTGACACACTCCTCCCATGCCTTCATTCCCCTGACAAAGATATCTATCGCCTCCCTCTTTCTTTTCACTTATCCATTTTTGTCTTGCTTGCTTTCAAGGAGAAAAAACCAACGGGTAACATTTTAATTTCAACGGGATCCCTGGGCAGAGCCGCAAAGCAGAGTACAGTGGCTTTTAACATCTTCCGAACCATTACCTGCTGCTGTCAGGACGAAGGTTTTCATCTCCACTGAGGATGGAAGGGGCGGTGCACCAGCCCGGAGGAGTGGGCAGCAAGCGGGGCCGGCTCAGCTCGCCACTCGCCCTGCCCAGGACAAACTCTCCCCAGCCACCGGCCTTTGGACTCACCGTAGTACGTACTAGCAGTCAGGGACACGATCCAGAACGCCAGGGAAATACAAATGAGCACATTCAGGACGACAAAATTCACCATCATCTTGAAGTACTCTTTGAAGAAATCCTCTTGGTAATAGGACATGGGAATCCAAAACGAGAACACCTGGCGAGAAAGCACAAGGCGCAGCTCATCAGCGACACTGCAACAATCTCCTCCTTCTTCTTCTCCCGCCCGGCTGGAGCCGCGGCCCGACCCGGACCGCACCGCCCCTGCCGCCGCCTCTTGCCCCCGGCACCTCAGGGCGCTGCTGGGAGATACCCGGGGGTTCATAGAGAAGCGACTGTGGCCTCCCCACCTACCCAAGGCTAGGCTAGGCTGGGCTGGGCTGGGCTAGGCTAGGCTAGGCTAGGCTAGGCTGGGCTGGGCTGGGCAGCTACGGCTCCCCCGCCCGCCCGGGGATAAGCCGCTGGGCGGCTGCAGCCCACACCCCGCCTTGCCCTCTCGCACCTCACCGCCCAGCTCACTGGCGCCACCACCAACGCCACTCCGCGCATGCTCTCCCGGCCGCCGCGCCTGCCTACGGCTCTCAGCGAAGAGGGTGGGGAGCTAACGAGGAAACGTGCACGCTCTGTACGGCTCTCTGCCTACTTCCCGCGACAGCGGCCCTCCCGTGCTTGTTTTCCCTTCAGGGGGGACTGGCTTTCGCCCCGGCCCTGGATGGCCCGCCAGGCCCTCCACAGGGAGAGGCGGCAGAAGGGACCGGCCGGCCTTTCCAGCAGCCGGGGCCGTGCTCCCCGCCGCTCCTCCCGGCACTCCGATGCAGCCCCTCTCCGCAGGCCGCAGCGCGGGCCTGCCAGCTCACGGCCCCTCCGCAGGCCTCGGCACAGAGGTGGAGCTGCGGCCCTGCCTCGGGGAGCCCTTCCCAGCACGGCGCAGGCTCTGGGCTGGCAGCCCGAGAGCATGTGGACACAGTCTAGGTTATGGATTCTTTTGCAACAGAAACTTAAACATGCATTTTTTGTGTTGTGAAATGAAGTAATACTCAGAGCTACTTCTTCAGTTATTTGTCTAAACTGGGGACCATGTTCTGCAAAGATGAACACTTGGTATTAAGATGGTAGGTCTGTTACAGAGGTTAAAGTTAAAACTTGGGGGCTTACAAGGTGTTTGCTTCAGGCAATTAGAACCAAAATGAGGACCGGGTGCCGTAGACAAGAGCTTGATTGTATTTTCTGTTGTGTTTATTGATATTAAAGGCTTAAAAACACGCCTTTTTTTTTTTTTTAAATCTAAGCTACAGATCCCAAAACTGTAAATACTAACATATATCCAGTCTTCTTTCTTACCTCCCAAATTTCCATTTAACCTCCGTCTGAGATCGGGATTTGAAACCTGAAAATCTGGCTCCGTAGCTGGGCAGCTTTATGAGAACAGGACACCTTTTGAAGAGTAAGACCAATACAACATTGTTTAGATTCTCCTGCCAAAATCTAAGCCAAATTCTTAAACCAGGACAAGATCAAATCTACTTAAGACCGGTGGCTGAACAAGTAGCTACTTGCTTAGGTGTAACCAACTCCTATAATTTTATTCATTCAAATGCTTTATTTAATTTTGTTGTTTACCTTTTGTTTCCTAAGACTGATACTAGAATTTCTGGTGGAGACACAAAAGATTCCTGCAGGAATCATACGGCCCTGGCTGATACCTGTGCTACTGTGAGACCATGACAAATGGTAACATGCAAACTGGTGTGAAGAGGAGATAGGTTTGTGGAGCTCAAAAAGATCCTTCAGCTTCCTTCATAGATACCAGACCTGTGTTAATAGCACTTTCACTGATTTAGAGAGACATGCCAGACTATTGCGCTGGCTTGTCCACAGACCTTGAATCTGCTACTGGAGTTTACGTGAGCAAGAAAAGCAAAAGGCAGTACTGCTCTGAACACCTGGTATATGAAAGTTCTAGTCATGAAATCTCTAACAGTCACTGCATGAATAAAGTCAAAATTTACTCCTTTCAGCTCTGAGTCTCTATGATTCTATGAGTTTGTTAAATGTGGGTTTGTAGATCCCTCTTTCAGCGTTTTACAGTGGTTTTGGTTATACAAAACCAAGACATTTTCCTGTAGTTGCTTGGTACATATTAAATCAGCAAATGGGTAAGGGTTGTAAGGGACCTCTAGAGATCATCTAGTTCAACCTGCTAAAGCAGGTTAACTCAGTTCAGGTCACACAGGAACACATCCAGGCAGGGTTTGAAAACCTCCAGAGAAGGAGATTCCTGTGCCAGGACTCCCTTAAAGGAAAGTTTTCCTCCAATGTTCAAGGGGAACTTTTTGTGTTCCAGCTTGTGCCTGTTACTCTTTGTCCTGTCACTGAGCTCTACAGGAAAAAAAATAAGAGTCACTGCATTCTGTCAACACCTGCCTTTCGGGTAGTTATTAAGCACTGATGAGATCCCTTTTCAGTCTTCTCCAGTCTAAACAGATCCAGGTCTCACAGCTTTTCCTCTAAAGAGAGATGTTGTAGTCTCCTAATCATCTTTATAGACCTCCTCTGGATTCTCCAGAAGTTCTCTATCACTCTCAAACTGGTGAGCCCAAGAGTGACAAATGTTACAAGTAGATTAGAGAATCAAAAAGAAAGGAACCCGAAGTTAGATTTCTTTCTGCATTTAGAAACTGAGAGAAGTAGCCATGTTTCTAAAGGTAGTATCTATATCAGTTACTGTCATTGGCCCAAATAATATGTTTAAAGTCCTCTTTTCTAGATGTTGCCCTTTAGTTTTACTAAGCCCTGCTATAATAATAATTGAAAACCCACAGAAATTTAGTGGGAAAAGTTTGTGGTTGTTTTTAAATTTAAATGTCCACCTAGATATTTACAATATTTTCCATTTAAAATTCAGGTACTTAAAATATCTTCTCCAATCAGTAAGAAGAGTATTATGCATAGTTAATACATACAATACATACATTTAATCAACATTTTTTTACTTATAAAACCCCACGTTCCTCATTCACACCTTAAAATATCAATAAATTTGATAATTTAAAAATGGTAAATAACAGTTGCTTAAGACAAATAGACTAAAAGGTTTTCTCTACACTTTCCTATACAAATACATACTTGAAATCAGGAAAAACTGAGAAGTTTAAATAACATTTTAAAACTTAAGAGTTATAAGCTGCCCAAGATTTAAGAAAAGTTTCTTTTACCTGTATCTATAGGACGCAAAGCACAACCAGCTCAGTCTACAAGTAAAAATAATTATGATTTAATAAGGAACAGGAATGCGAGATGATTAAAGGCAGCATGACAAACTGAAGATAATAGCATGTTACAGTACACAGCATGCTAATAACTATTTTACATTCATTCTTTTCCTGCCAATACATTAGACTTTAGTAGACTTGACACAAGATTTTAGAAGTAGGCTTTAAGTTCTGTTTTGCTTTTCTACCTCTTTTTTGTTGTATCTCTGAGATAACATTCTACATTTCACTGCTTAAAACACTATTCTTGTTTGTGAGGGCTCTGTTTTCATTATGCTATAATTTTCTTTTTCTTAGTGGTATAAAATTAATAGGGAATGCTGATCTGACTGTGGAATAATCTGTTTCACCTCCCTCCATAGTCTTTTTTTTACAGGATAAGAAATAATCTTTATGGTAAAGAAAAAAGACAAAGGGAGATGGCCATTGTTTTTTAAAAAACAGATGAAGCTATTAAAATTGTCTTTGTATTGTAATTGTCAAGTATTGCTTATCTTACACGTAATATGACAATGAAAGAAAAATAACCCCTTTGATGATCCTAATTTTTAGTCCTTGCTTTTACTGGGTTATTACAGGAGAAAACACCATACTTGGACATGAACTTTTATGTTATATTTTCACTGTAACACTCCACAAGAATTTATATCTATACATACATTTACTTAAGGGAATAGTCCCACTTTTTATCAATGCTTCTATAGTTTTAGGGGCTTGATAACATGCTTTATGAATAACATATCTTGAAACTTAAATGTTAATTTAAACATTTTTTATTCTTAATTGTATTTTCAATAACAAAAAATTTTTTGAAGACAAAATACTGTTAAATACGGGAAATTAAAAATCTGTTAACATCAAGTACAACTACTTGCAAGAGCCTTCAATAATAATCACCCTTCTTGAAAAGAAAAAATAGTTAGACTGAAAACATTTATGCTGATGGTGCTATTACATAGTCTACAGAAGACAGAAGGAAGTGTAATACTGCAAGTATCTATCTGAAGTAGAGCATCGAAAATGTGTAGTCACCCGTGAAAATAACAACCAAATTGCAAACAGTAATTTTCATACCACAGGAGTTTCTATACAGATGAAATAATAACATTTTTCAGACAGTCAAAAATGGCAGTGAGCAATGCTCAAAACTATTTATAGGAGGATGGCTGAAAACTGGCCCACTCATGGAAAGTGGGGAATGGATTCCTTATTTTGCTTTGCTTGCGTGGGTGGCTTTTGCTTTACCTGTTAAACTTCTATCATTTTTACTTTTCTGATTCTCTCCATCCCACTATGGTGGAATGAGTGAGCATCTGGGTAGGACTGAGTTGCCTTTGGGGTTAAACCATGACACACTTTTTGTTTGAACAATGGTTCCAATGAACTTAGTCTGTCCTTCGGTCCTTTTGAGTTCCCAAAACGTGAGACTGTTAAGAGGATCCACATTACTATCCCTGGAGTGTTCGGTGTCTTTGAGAAGACCATCTGCTTTTCTTCAAATGTAAGAAATTATTGTTCAGTGATCCTTTTATGTTGGGTAGCAGTTCTGAGGTTAGCAACACCCTTGCACTGCTGCTGTTATCCTGTTGTTTTTGTGATAACTTTGTCCCTTTCAGATTAATAAGTAATGTTGTTAGTGGATTTCTGAGAGGTGGAAGGCATTTTGCACTGGAGGGAATGTGGGAGGTTAGGCTCCTCCAGGAGGAATCTAGCTCATGTACACCAAAACTGTTTTGAGAAATGATCACTGACATAGGGTGGATGAGAACAATCATGGGCCTGCATCAAAGCAGCGCAGTTGTTCTATATCACCATACTTGGTAGAGTATAGTCTATGTTGGCAGAATAATAGCTATGCAGGGGAACAGGATTAGCTGGCTTTTGGATTTAGATAACCTTTTCATGATTCAGAATCATCAGGTTACATATGTTTTTACCCATGTGAAAACATGAGTCCCTCTGCGTCTGCCTCAACAAAAGTGGGTGTAACTTGTCATATCTAATGATTCAAAACAGCAATTTGACCTGTTTACACAGACTGAGCAGAAGCGAAGGAATTGTGCACGTGGTTTTTTTTCCACATAGATAACAGACTTTAAGATTTTCAGAAAAAACCCTATAAATACTGTTAAAGATTTAAGATGACAAGGGGTCATAGGATGAAGCTGGAACACAAAAAGTTCCATTTAAATGTAAGAAAAAACTATTTCACTGTTCAGGTGAGGGAGCAGTGGCACAGGCTGCCCAGAGGGGTTGTGGAGTCTCCTTCCTTGGAGGTCTTCAAGACCCACCTGGACACGTTCCTAAGCGACATGATCTAGGTGACCCTGCTTCTGCAGGAGGGTTGGTCTAGGTGATCTCTAAAGGTCCTTTCCAACCCCTACCATTCCATGATTCTATGATACTGTGTTTAAAATAATTTGTAAGAGATACTGGGGTGCAAGGGGATGAACAGAAGCTAAATCTAGATAAGGAATAGTCTTAATAACAAATACTGTCCTCCAGGTTATTAGTGACTACGCCATAGAGGTTTGCAGAGCTCCCATTGATTTTAGTTGGAAATGGGTGCTCAAATATCTGAAGATATAAGCTGTAGCTCTTTAAAAGCAAAATACTTGAAAAATACAGTCCAGAGGAAGGGCAGATGTGAGCTATGAAATTGTCAAGCTCAGGCTTCACATAAGGAGAAGATTGGTGGCTTCAGTTTACAAAAAAAATAAATAAAAATCCTGAGGCAAAAATGACTGCAAAGAAAAGAGCGTGGAAAATGCTGGTGGAGATAGGCTGGAATGTGGGAAAAACTATCAGGCAGAACAAGAAGCAGAAAAAGCGTTGCTGAATGATGCCAGTAAGAAGAAAATGTTGTAGGAGTTTCTGATAGGACTTCTACTGCTGAGTCATGGGGTTTGGACTGGACCCCCTTGCTTTCTAAACTCCTTCCGAGAGGAATCTGGGTGAGGCTGGATCCAGTCTTATCCCATGACTGCAAAGGAGAATTCAGACTCTAGGTTCTGGCACAGCATCAGTTTATTTCACCTTTTACAAGAGCAGCCCTGAACCACAAAATCCCTGAATTATACCTTTACAATGTAAGTTTCCCTCCCCTCTGCAATGCCATGCAAGTGAGTGCAGATATGGTGATACAATGTGCAGATCTGATCCAAAAGCTCAAGGTAGATGGTGTTAACACCACCAAGTGGATATATTTTCTCACTAACTGTTATTTCAAAAGCAGACTTATTGTGAGAATTGCTTTGTATTAAAGGAGAGGTTGGTTCTCAAACACCACTTAAATGCACTTATTTCCTTGTCTCTACTTTTTTGCTAGTTATTAAATTTCCATTTGACAATGTATTTTTAATTGCTTATGAGAAATAAGCGGAGATGGTATTTTTTATTAGTGACAAATGTTTTAAGATTGGTAGATCACAAAATGCCTGGATTTGCGTTACTTCTACCTTGTATATGTATCCCTTTTAAACCAGCAGAATGGTACTTAGCTACTTACTAGACAGTGCAGCTATGGGCCACACACAGAGCCAGCCTTTGCTGAGCTGATAGAGACAGATGACAGTGAAGAACGGATGATGAAGGTACTATCCCTACTAGTATATTTTGCTTTAGTTGCCTAAGCCATTACAGTTTGGACTGATATTAGACACATGGATGAAAGTGATAAAATTCGTATTTCCAGTGATAAGTGTGTTCATTTCAGTTGAATCATATGATGAATGCTGATGTGTACCTGGTAGTTCTGGTAGAAGAAATACAGTAGTGATCACATCACTTCATCCATTATTGAATGTAGTCTTCATTAGTATTTGTTTCAGTTGATTAAGATTAGAAGTACACCAGAGGTTACTGCATATGTACTAAATTCATGTCTGACTAGAGAAATAGAGAAAAATAGCTTTCACAACTCTTTTATCCAGTTATACATTCTTAACTTAAATTCATAATCCATTATATAAAATCTAGTGAAGCATGTAAAATGCCTCTTAAATCAACTTCAAAGCAACCTTATTTCACTTTTTTAAGGTTACTAAAACTATGATATAGCTGAAAGTGAAGTACCAAAAGCAATCTGAATTTTGAACTGAAGGAATTATGATGTGAAGGCATTATTAGTGTAAGATTATGGCTGGATCTGAGATGCATTTGGGAGGCAGAAGCACCAGTTACAAAGACACAACTTAAGTACTGAGGGTATTCTGTGTCTCTGAATTAGTAACACATACTTTGTATTTCTACAGCTGTTCAATCATAAGAAGTTAAAAAACTTCACAAGCATTAGATTTTGGTACAAATGGAGGGAAATAATATTGGTACACATCTTGTTCCAGACCACATGGGAAACTTAATCAAGATCAACATAAACCCGGATGATCTGTCAGTTCTTTCATAGACAATGAAATGTTAAACATTTTATTAAACATTTGAAAAGATGCTTTAAGCCCTAAGCAGAGTCTCTAGATGTCAAAATAAATAAAATCACCCTTCAATTACCTCAATAACTACAATAGAAACTGTAAGGAAAATTCATGTAGGAATTATCCAGCTGAAGGCTGTACTCGGATTCCAATCTACAGCACTACAGGACCTTCCATACATTTCAAACATTGTAGAGGCCTTGTATTGATTTACTGTCAAGACACAGAAGACATTAGCAGTAGCCTACTAAAAACTACTGCACACAGCAATGGTGTCTGATATGTTTTTAAAAGGGGTTATTTTTCTTACCTACATTGAAGCATTATTATAAAGATAAAAAGTTCATAATATAAATTAAAATCCATAGTTCTTAGATTTACAGTAGATTGTAAATATGTATTTTTAATGCTGTATCTGAAAATGTCTGTATCTATAGCACCTGGGCTAATATTCAGT
Source organism: Colius striatus (assembly GCF_028858725.1). Taxonomy (NCBI): domain Eukaryota; kingdom Metazoa; phylum Chordata; class Aves; order Coliiformes; family Coliidae; genus Colius; species Colius striatus. Next base: position 168,942,393 of record NC_084759.1, read on the forward strand.
TTTCTGTTAAACTAGACAAATATTACTTCTTTAGATATATATATATATATATAAAAAAAGAGGGTAACAGACTTGTTTAGGGCACTACAGATTTGGTTACATTTTGCAGACAGATGAAAGCAGCAAGTTCTCTGTGGCCAACAAGCTCGATTTCAGGTTTGTTTTTTAATAAAGAACATTTTTTGTGTCATTAAATACTTGTGCAAATACAATACCTCTGATTTTCACAATTCAGAATTTTAATCCTGGTTCACCTGGGACTAACACCTGCACATCTCACTTGAAATACTGGTAAGGAGCTGAAGAATTTTTCACTTTAGAAACTCAATAATTACTTAAGAAATGGGAAGACATCCTGGAAAACCAAAACTACAGAGTGAGGAAGGAAAGTTTTACCTTGGAGACTTGGCTACAACAGCATGCATTCAAAAGTTCTGGGGAAATATCCCTTACCCTTCAAGATTCCCTATCAGTCCAGATTCTGTAGAACCAGTGCAGAAAAAGTATTTCAAAAGCAAGATGAGCTTAAGTCCTATGACAAAAAAGTGCAGATTCACAACATTTTAAGCAATTTAAGTTTTTCATCAGAAAGAATATTTAACTGCCTATTCTCCTGCTTAGCCGTGATAATTTATTCCTATTCTTTCAGTCACAAACAGTAAAGTGATGCCAAAGCAAATCATTCCATACTGAAGCAGATTAAAAATGGAGAAATCAAGGCACTGACAGACAGAGTGGAGCCCAATTCACTCTTCTAATGCCAAGCAGTGTCAATTAGAGATTTATTTTCTTGTTCTCATGACTTCAGAGATCCACCCAGTGTCATAAATTGGTATTGAAGTTGAGAGTACCCTGTCACTGTACACAGCACTCTTAAGGCACCACTGTTTTAATCTTGGAAGAGACTGTATTTTTTACTAGCTGGTGGGGGGGAAGCATCCTTAATCTGTGAAGGGAGTCTGTATTTATTCCCTAGCATGGTCATAACAAAAATAAACAAAACTTGGTGCTTTGCTTTTCCACATAAATCTCAGATACTTCAGTTTTGGGAAGTCTAGGCCATCACTATAACAGGAGGTTATCTCATGGCTGCCAAGTCTTGCTATGTTTGATATTTTCTCTTGATGGCATAGACATCGTGTAATATGAATGCAGAAAGGAGAATGACTTGGATTCAAGTTGAATCTTCTCAGTAGAAATCTGAAGACATAAATAAAAAGTGAATATCTTTAACATTATTATTTTAGTAGAAAAGATCATGATTTTTTATATATTTTGCATCCTTCTGTCTTTAGCCTGCCTATATGTTAATTATTTGAGCCTTCACTTGTAAGTCTGTTCAACTCTCTGGAATTCATCTCATTTAATTTCTCTTATGTCAGCTATTGATTTAATTGCATGCTTTAGGGACCCTGGAGCTGTTCCAGCCTTTATGAACAAAGTACTTGCATAAAAAAACATACCTGTTTTCAGCCTGAAGATTCAAACCCAAAATAACTTTTGCCAAAGCATTTAGATTTCTCTCTTGCAAGTGAGGAACCTGGGAACACTTCCAAAGTCAGTATTGCCACACAGAACAGCTTCTGATTTTTTTTTTTCCTTTGCTGGACTTAGTATTGGATAAATTTGGTAAGAGATTTATCCCCTTGCGTTATAGCCAGTCCTCAGAGATTTGAAGGGCTAGGAGTTACTGGATTTACCTCTTAATATTAGGTAAATTATTGCCATGATTATAGGCCTGACACCAGATGCACAAACTGCCTGTCTGCTGTAGGTCTGGCATATTCAAACAAAGCAGTCAAGTGTACAAATAGTATGATCTATTCAACATGCAACATATACAGGTTCTTTGAGACTGCTGGTGATAAATGCACTAAGCTGCAGGTTAACTAGAGCTCAAAATACTATCGCAATCACAAACCCAGTCTCCCAGGGAATCACTTGGGTCTCAAATTTGACCAAAATGCATCCCTTCAGGTGAGGAGGACAAACCCTTTGATTGTCTCCATGACTTGGTGTTGAATTCTTATCCCCAAATTAGGTACAAAATCAGGGTAACAGAATCATAGAATGATAGTAGTTGGAAGGGACCTTTAGAGATCATCCAGTCCAACATCCCTGCAGAAGCAGGTCCACCTAGATCAGGTTGCACAGGAACACATCCAGGTGGGTCTTGAAGACCTCCAAGGATGGAGACTCCACTCCCTCCCTGGGCAGCCTGTGCCACTGCTCCGTCACCCTCACAGTAAAATATTTTTTTCTTATGTTTAAATGGAACTTTTTGTGTTCCATCTTCTTTCCATTACCCCTTGTTCTGTCACTAGATACAACAGAAAAAAAGGGATGTCCCAACCTCCTGACATCCATCACTTATATACTTGTAAATATTAATAAGATGCCCCCCTCAGTCTTCTGTTGACTAAGCAGCCCCAGTTCCTGCAGCTTTTCCTCATAAGGAAGATGCTCCAGTCCCCTGATCATCTTGGTGGCTCCGCATCAAACTCTCCCCAGAAGTTCTCTGTCCCTCTTGAGCTCGGGAGCCCAGGACTGGACACAATACTCCAGATGAGCTATATTTCATTATCCACTATTGGTTAAAGTGTAGGACTGTGGTCTAGCCAATGTTCTTTACAAAACTGAAATTTCTTGCAAAACTGTCAAAAAATATTGCTTTGCCAGCATTTGCTCAAAATATGTCTTAGTATCTTGCACAACACTTCCTTGTAGCTTGTGTGAAGCAGAAGAATGGGACAGGAAGAATGGGACGGCACAGCCCCCACCTCGCTTCACATCCTGAAAACTGTTCTTAAAGTTTCATTAGAAAATACTAGTTATCTTTTGGATGTGAGTAATGAAAAGTTCTGTATACAGCAATCAGATCACCAGTAGCTGTTGGCTAGATTTAAGGTACTAACTCTTTTGCAGAGATGGCTAAGGGTATGATGTTGAAAGATTCATTGTCTTAGGACACTCGTTTTGTATATATAAAAGTTAGGCTCAGCCTGTGGAAGCCACTCCCCTCCTATTAATTAACACAGATTTTTGAAATGTGTTGCTCCCTCTGAAGTCACTTGATATTAGGTGAACTGAAATAACCAGTAAAGAATTTTTCTCTCTCCATTAACTGAGAGACTTTGATGATAAATTTGTACTGCTAAATAAATAGCACTTGGGTGCAGCTCAAGAACTGACCGCTCAGTAATTGCCACTGCTTAATTGTAAACACTGTACAGCTGTATTTGGATTGTCTTGTCGTGGTTTAGGCCCATCAGGGAACAAAGACCACGATTAGCCTCAAGTACCGAAGAGGCTGAGAATTGCTCGAGGGCAGGGAGGGCTTAATTGCCGCTTAAGGTCCAGGACAAAACAGACCAGGCTACTCGGTTTGGGGAAGAAAACAGAAAATAATTTAATGCAACATCAAATAAAACATACCCACAAAACCCCAAAACATAACCAAAACGAAACAACACAGAGGAATACGTCAATGAAGAGTCCAACCAGCCTTTTTAAGAACACCTTCCCGCCACACCTCCCCTCTTCCCGGGCTCAGAGCCCTGATCCCGGGGTTTTTACCTTGCCCCCCCCTGAACGGTTCGGGGGGGCAGGCAGTGGAGGTCTCAGTCAGTCTGCTCCCAATAGCTTCTGCCGTCTGTCCCTCCTCAGGACGGGTGAACTCCACACCAGTCCTCCCTGCGAGTCCGTGGGGTAGCTCACACACATGGCAGCCCTGCACGGGCTGCTCCGACGTGCACCCATTCCAAAGGCTGCAGCTCCTCTCTGCCTCTCGTGTGGGGCTGCTCTGCGGCGTGCAGGCTCTCCAACACGGCCTGGGCCATGGCCGTCTCCCCACACAGTCCCTCGCCCGTCCGGGCTCACTCACATGGAGCTGCTGGTGGCTCTCAGTCCTGCCACGGATCTCCACAGGTTTCAGGGGCACAGCTTGCATTCTCGCCACGGCCTGCAGAAGGGTCTCTGGTCTACTGCTTCTCCTTCCTTCCTCCTTCTCTGGCTGAAGGGTCCGCATGGTCGCCTCCATCTTGTATCCCTCTTACACCTCCCGCCTCGCATTTCAAATTCCTGTCCCCTAAATAGTGATGGCAGAGGCGCCAGATTGGCCCAGGCGGGCCGGAGGTGGGTGTGAACCCAGGAGCCGGGGGAGGGTCCGCAAACTCTTTACCGGGTCTTCACTGCAACCCGCTCCCCCTGTTACTAAGCCAAAAGCTGCTCCTTGCTAAACCAGAACATGTCTCAACGAACAGTTTCCAGGAGGGCCCTAGAGACTGAACTAATCCTAAGCACCAGTTGGCCTTGAGGCCAGGGACTGGTTCCAAGCTCACTTATTTAGCAGTGCAGCCTTTAGTGCTTTAAATTGGAGGCTTTGTGAAGATCCTCCCGTTCCACTTCTGTTTTCTCACCAAGTTAAGATTCCTGAGCTTTCTTGAAAGCAGCATAAAGAAAATACCTTTACAGCTAGAGAAAACACTTCAAATTTTTAATTTTTAATTTTTTCAGATTAGGCTGGAGAGTAACAGTACAATGCTGCAAGAAAAGCTGAAAAAATTGTCCTGGCACTGAGGGCCATGTCACACCTCTTTACATATAGGTTTAACTCTCCAGGACTGCAATCCCAACACTTTTCCCAGCTATCAACTGAGAAGTAACATGCATACTCCCTTTAAAAATAAACATAACAAAAAAACAACCAAAACCAAACTTCCATAATGCATTCATTTTTTAAAGTCTATCTCCTTTGTTGATATGTTTAATACTATAAATAGACATGCGTCCTGGTGGATGATGCCTTTTGCAGCTGGTATGAAAAGACATCCAATGGAAAAAACCAAAACAAAGCCCAAACAGAAGAGATCACAGAAGATCACTGCTGTTGGGTTTTTTGACTTAAAAAACCCCACAGATACTCTGGTCCTGAGTCATCCCCTAACTGTTGCTGTTCCCAACCCTGTTTCAGCCCTTGTTTTAAAAGGGAAAACCCAGCATATACCCAACTTCCACAAACATACTTTCCAACAAAAGCAACTCCTGTCAGCAGCCAACATTTATTTTTCTGTTCTGTCCATAGCACTAGGTCCTGCCCCTGCCTGTGGAGACCCACATGGCCATGTTTCTGTCACAGAACAATTCTTGACATCCCCCAACCACCTCAGAGATGTTCCCCTACTGAAGCCAGACATAATCCTTGGGGTCCTGTCCCCATGGCTCCACAAGGTATCTGGGTGCAGGGTGTGCTATCCATGCTAGATGCTTAATCGCTATCAAGTGTCTCTTCATCACAAATTGCAGAACTTGCACTCCAGCTTGCACCTCTGTACTTGCACAAGGGCAGTCAGCCCCCCTGAGCTATCCATGTTTACACTGATTCCTGATACAACTTTGTGGCTGTGCATGACTCCAGGCAACTTTGAAAGCTTCTTAACATCATCTGGTGCTGCTATTCAAAACAGCTGCTATGTTGAAGCTCTTCTACATGCTTTATTATTATTGTCTCTTTTAGCAATAGTAAAATGCTAAACTCGTGTTTTTCCTTATGATGCTATCACGTGAGAAAATGCCTTAACTGACAAATCAGTAAGGACAGCATGGTCTTGAACATGCTCCCATCTGTCTTTCCATAACATAGTCACTGTCTGCTTCTTTTTCAGAACACTATTTTACAGGACCCAGCCCTGGGAGTCCTGCTGCCTGGCTGTGTCAGGGCTGCCAGTCACACCTCCATTCCTTGTGGTGCTCCCCAAATGGCCACCTCATTGCACCTCAGGTTCTCCCCCCTTACCCTGCTGGAGTGATCCAGCAAATAGCTCATGCTGGCAAGAAGAGGGTGATTGCAGAAGTACAACAAAGATTGGTTTTCTCCAAATTTCTCTGTAAGAGCATATCAATACTGAAGCACTTGTCCTGTTTGCTTGGTCCATAACATCAGACAAAACCTAAGGTTGCAGCACACCCAAAACCATGGGTTTCCTCTTTAAGTTCCAAAAATTTATTTTATACAGATGTCCAAATACTGTAACTGCAAATACATTTTTGTAATCATAAATACATTCTCAGAATGGATAGAGGCTTGCCTGTATAGATGCTACTACTGTCACCATGAAATTCTTGAGAGAATGCCTCATTTTGGAATTATCCTTGTTCCACACAGTGACCTGGGGACTGATTTCACCTGACAAGTTGTCCAGGTGGTCTGTGCAGCCCTAGGAATTCAACAGCATTTACATGTGGAGCCCTTCAAAGGAAGAATTCCATTTTAAAAACTAGTCTGGCCAAATTTTGTGAAGAAACTAGCTTTAAATGGCCAAATGCTTTACCATTGGCCCTAATATACATTGAGAACACTGTGAATAAAAACTACACAGTATCCCTGTATGAGGTTGTGATGGATAAACCCATAAGGTTACTGCACACCCCATGCAAGTTGTTGCATTGTTCTGCATTACAGATAACTGATGATGTCACATTGAATTAATTGCAAGGCTCTAGTGACATGTGTGAGGGCTAACCTGCTTCTGAACTTGCCACTCTTGGGAACCTGGAGACTTGTGTCTACACTAAGGTGACACACAGGCTACTCAAGATCAACAGAATGGAACCCATAAAGATGTCCCGTCCTCCAAGAGACATATCCTCACATAAACTATTAAAATACCTTTCTTCTGTTGGCCTACGGTTATGCTAAAGACATAGATGTTTCAAAGTGTTGGGTGTGTCCCATATGCCTAATCACTCTAGTGAAGGTGCTCCCATGCTTCTTATAGCATATAATTTGTCAGTAAAAAAAAAAAAATCAATCTGGAATACCCAGAGGGCAGAAATTCCTTATCACCCCCAATGACAGTAAATGGGAACTGATGTAATGCAGCTGTGCATGAAGCTCCAACTCACCACCTGGGATCAGATGCCCCTGCGAACACTTGTTACTTGAAAGCAAATGCAACATACTACATGTAATTATACCAAATCATAACAAAACTCTTAACTGTTAGACTGTCACTAGATGTTTACTTGATTGCTCAGAAAACTATGAGTTGACACCATCTTCTATATATACCTCCCTGGAAGCCTATTTCATTTGCATACCCTGGCTCCCACAGGACTGGTTTGGATCATGTTGTAACGGGTATATAATCCCAGCTGTTCAACATTTGTTGTCTCTCCCCTCTGAATAGTCTCAGAAAAGGCAAGCTATCTTAGAGCCTCTAAAATTTGGGACTACTTTGCTTTCCTTGTGTGAAGTAGCAAGAGCCATTAAGAAATTTGTTCATTAGCTATTACTTAAAGCAAATTTCTAATAACAATGCAGAATATTCTTAGCAAATAATGACTGAAATGACCACCATCCATATGGTCTCTGTTCAAGATTAACACTGGATTTTACATTGGCTCATAAGGGTGAAAGATATACTTTAATTGGAGAATAATGTTTTACCTCTATCCTAGTCAATTCTGAAAGCATTTGTGGTATGAGTGAACACATTCAAAAAGAGGCAGCCAAAGCAAAACAACCCAATAACTGGAATTTTTGAGCTGGTTTGAAAACACTTCAAAATTCAGGGTTGCTAAGTAAAAAGAAATACTACAGTATTTGATTAATATTATTGCTGTTGGTTGTACTGTGTGTGCTTATTCAAATAATTTTCTGTAAAACTGCATATTAAAAAAATGCAGAGATACTGCTATAACCATACTAACCCAGGCTTTGCAGATAGGACTTGCATACCTACACATGAAACTAACGGGGAAAAAAACAATCCAGGAGAAATGTTGCTTGACATTTGTCATGGTTTGACATGATAGCCTTTTCTGGTAAGGGGGAAGGGGCTGTAAAGATGGCTCCTGTAAGAAGTTGCTCACAACTCTCCCCAGCTCAGAGCCAGACCCACTTCTGAGGCTGAGCCAATTAGACACCTCCACGATCTTTTAAGAAGCCGGAAGAGGAGGTTTCTTCCTCCATCTTCTTCCTTCTTCTTCTGGCTGGTGGTGGTGCAAGGAGTAGGAACAGTGAGAGAAACAACCATGCGGACTCCAAGGTCAGTGATGAAAGAGAGGAGCTGTGCTGGAGCAGAGACTCCCCTGCATTCTATGGAGAGAACTGGTGAAGCTGAGATTTATTTTCATTTCTTTAAAGGCCCTGCATCAGCGGTAGAGACTCATTTTGATAACGAGCCCGTATCAGGGGCAGAGACTCATTTTGCTAAAGCTGGCCCCAGACCAGGGGCAGCGATTCACTTCATTAAAGGCCCTGAGCCAGGGACAGTGACTGTGGCTGGAAGAGGCCGTGTCCCGAGGAAGGGACCCAATATCTACAGCTGTAACTGTGGGGAGGAACCCACGACAAAGCAGCTCATTAAACTTATGCCCAGAAGAGGCCTTGTCCCAAGAGAGGGACCCTGTAACTTGAGAAACTGCAACGGTGGCAAAGAATCCACGCCAGAGCTATTCACCAAGGACTGCGTCCCATGTGAGGGACCCTGTATCGGCAGAAGCCGCAGCTGTTGGGAACAACCCACACCTGAGAAGTTCATTAAGGACTGTGTCCCGGGGCAGGAACCCCGTGTTGGAGCAGGGGAAGAATGCCAGCAGTCGTCCTCATCTGAGAGGACAGAAGCGGCAGAGCCCATCTGTGAGAGACTGACCACATCCCCCATTCCCTACCCCCCTGAGCCGTTGAGGGGGGAGGAGGTAGAGATTTCGGGAGCAGTGAGCTGGGCCTGGGAAGAAAGGAGGGATGGGGGAGGGAGATCTTAAAGTGCAGGTTGTAATTTTCTCATCATCCTACTCCCTTTTTGCTTTTATTCCGTTCTGTTTCTTGTAGAATAAACTTTCCTATTTTCCTCTTTGAGTACTGGAGTCTGTTTTGCCTGAAAACGTAATTGGCAGCGAGCCCTCCCTGCCCTTGTCTTAATCCCCAACAACCTTGCTTATCTTTTTACTCCCATTTCGCTGGGGCCTCCGCCATCCTAACGAGGGTGGGGGTCAATGGGGGCACCGAGCGAGAGACTGTCATGGTGCTACTGTGCTAGTTGGGCCAAACCACGACAACATCCAAGCCTGGAGGCAAGGGCAGATCACAAGACAGGGCAGTTGAAATCATGATCAGTCTTTGGCAGCAGAGCCATGTGTAAGATGTCTGTGACTTCTGTGCTGCACCCTGGGGGTCCCTCAGGATTGTGAGACTGTGAGGTTTCCCAGCAGGGGATGTGCAAGCAGACCTCCCTACACCAAACCAATTGGTCAAGGACACAGCAGCATCCAAAGGTGTATGAGCTGAATGGCTGTAGGTTGAGGCTGCAGGGCTGCAGACTCTCAGTTATCAGGAACATCCTGGTACAACTGCTGTGAGGGGTTCCTCCTGTGCAGATACAGCTGTTGTTAACATGCCCCTTCACAAAGCAGCTTCTATCTGCCATAAACATATATAAACCCCAGCACTCTTGTTTTCTGCCAGAATTCTTACTGATAGAGGGCTGAGCCTCCGTTGCTTCATACTATCTGCTATAGACAGAGAAATAACCCCCTTCTGTCTGACCAGAGTCCGCAGAAGAGGCTGCATGTTTATTCTGCCACACCAGTGAAACAGTGGCTCACGGGAAAAGCACTTCATCAAAACACACAAGAAAAGGGGTAATATATTCTACAGTATTTGTACTTGAGAAATTTCTATGTAACCAATATATAGAACTCATGTAAAATTAAATGACAAGTCATTTCTCTACTAGCTAACACAATGCATTCTCAGTCATCCAGAAATACTCACCATTCTGAAGAGCAGGTGAAGATGAACAAATCTTTACATCCTAGAAGGAAGAGTTATTACTCTTACCTTCCTGTCTCCAAGAGCATGTAACCAACACAAATAAACAAGTACTGTCTTGTACTTGTCTTCATTCCCCCCACCCAAAATGATGGCTAAGACTCCTTTTATTGTTGCAACAACTAACTTGTATCCAAGACCAATTTTGCTATCCTTCACTCACAGTATCCGCTGTAGGAAATACTACTTTTAAAATGTTTATTTTTAGGAATTTTAAGAACTAAGAAAATCGCAGGACTTGGTAGGGTATCGCTTCTAAATGTTTCTAAAAGGCTTTTACCACAAAGAAAGATATTGTACCTTAATATAGAAGAAAATGCTATAGTGCAGTTTCACTCACCTCATTAGGGGAAAAAAAAAGCACCTCAGGTGAAGTTAACGTGAGGTTTATTTTTTCAGTTCTTTCTTCTTCCAGCAATCTGTGTGCAACTCAACCCATGGTAGTATTTACCTGTAAAACAGAACAGGCACAGTTGCTTATATTAAATCACACTAATTTGAGCCCTTCGTTTCAATTTTCTGTTTTAAACGATGTTTGAAGTAGTTTTAAAAAAATCAGGAAGAACATGAAAATACCAAAATAATGGAAATTGTTGCACTTAATTTTCTACATATGACTTTGCATACCTATCAAAGTGTAAAAAATAACTACAGACATTAGATCTGTTAAATAGCTCTACAATGAACTTTGAGCTCTAGTATCCGTGTCCTATAACCAGCTCTCTTAATCTTTTATCTGAACATGAATTGAATTCCAAGATTTTTCTTTATTTTCAAAAATACATGCATACAGCACAATTGGAAATGAAAGGAAAACACTACAAGATCTTTCTAGCTCTTATCTTGATTGAACCAGTTTCATCTGGGATAGCTAATTTTCTTCCTAGGAACTGCTACAGGGCTTCATTTTGTGTTTATTCTGAAAAGAATGTTGATAATGGAGGGATGTTTTGGTTATTTCTGAGCAGTGCTTGGACAGCATCCAGGCCTTTTCTGCTTCTCATCCTGCCCTGACAGCAAGTGGGCTGGGAGTGCACCAGGAGCTGGGAGGGAGCATGGCCAGGACAGCTGATCCCAACTAGCCCCAGAGCTATTCCACACAATGGAGCTTCATGCCGACTACATCAACTGGGGGAGTTGATGGGGAGGGGCAGGTCACTGCTCAGACACCTGTCAGCAGGTGCTGAGCAATTGCATTGGGCAGCACTTGGGTTTGGGTTGTTTTGTTTGTGATTTTTTTCCTTTCCCTTGAGTTTTAGTTTGCTCTCTCATTTATTTTCATTACATTTTAATGATTATATATCAATCATTGTAATTACATTTAATTTTAGTTATTAAATTGTTCCTCCCGCTACAGAATGGAATTTACTGCCAATTTCCCTGTTTACTAACAGTGATGAATACAGTCTATGAATCTGCTTCTTGCTGAAAATGTAGACATAAAATTACTCGCCTGATAACCCTAGACAAGGGAAAAAAGCAGGCAGTATCAGATGACTGAAATGAAAGAAGGGACATATGATACTATTAAGATATGCAAAACCTCAACAAGATTATCAGGATCTTCTTTTTCAGGTGGTGAAGTATCTCAGCTAGAAATTTATAATAGTACAGTTCATACAACATTGTTGAACAAATTCAGCACACTTGCTGGATAAACTGTAGGCAAACACACAGTAACAATAGAGTGGAAATCCCCACTTCAGGTCCATTTCCTGTAGAGGTGCTGCATTTTTGCCAATAACTTACAGTTCTAGAAACATTTTCCTTCCAACTCTAGAAGAGGCTGAAACTAACATCCTACAGGTGTGTGAAAATACTTACAAATAAAGCAAACTGGAACCAGATGTATGCAAACGCTGGGATGCCCAAGTAAGCAAATGTCTGCTGGATGGAAATTTCTGCAGCTTAGCTGCTGTGATATTGAAACTTCTTTGTAACTAGAGTAGATCAGATTACAGACAAAGGCATGTAGCACTGCTTAAGAAACCTGCCAGACCTCCAGCTACTCCTTCAGAGAGTTTTCAGTAGGTCCTTCTCACTGTTTAACCCCAGCCTGCAACTAAGCACCACACAGCCACTTGCCCACTCCCCTTTGTTCCCAGTGGGATGAGGGGGGAGAATCAGCAAATACTAAATGAAACTCGTGGGTTGAGACAAGAACAATGTACGAATTAAAATACAATAAAATCTAATAACAACAACAGTAATGAAAAGCAATATATCAAAAAGAGAGGGGGAAAAAAAACCCCAACAAGACAGACAGGTGATGCACAATGCAGTTACTTACTGTCTGCTGACCAGTGTCTAGCCAGTGCCAAAGCAGCACACAGCCCCTCCTGGTTAACTCTCCCCAGTTTAGATACTGGACATGAGAACCTATGGACATGCTCCCTCCCAGCTTCTCCAAGTAAAAGCATGGGAAAGGTAAGCACTGCTTAGCAACAACTAAAACGTTCCTATGTTATCAACATTCTTTTCAGAATAAACCCAAAACACAGCCCTGCAGCAGCTACTTGTTGTAGTCCTGGTTGATAATAAACTAAACATGAGCCAGCAATGAGCTCTCGTGGCCAAGAAGGCCAATGGCATTCTGGGATGCATCAAGAATAATATGGCCAGCAGGTCAAGGGAGGTTCTGCTCCCCCTCTACTCTGCCCTGGTGAGGCCTCATCTGGAGTACTGTGTCCAGTTCTGAGCTCCCCAGCTCAAGAGGGACAGAGAACGTCTACAGAGAGTCCAGCAAAGAACCACCAAGATGATCAGGGGACTGGAGCATCTTCCTTATGAGGAAAGGCTGTGGGAACTGGGGCTGTTTATTCTGGATAAGAGGAGACTGAGGGGAGACCTCATTAATATTTACAAATATCTAAATGGTGGATGTCCATTATTTCACCTTGAGTTTTGTATGGAACAGTATCTATTCTAAGCCACATAGTTTGTCCAGTTAGGTTAAAACAAGAGGATCCAAAGTGTTCTGAGCAAAGAAAAGTAAGTTTGTTTTGCCACAACATTTTTGACTTTAAAAAGTATATGTATTAACCACTCTCCCTATTATTCTTGTATGTAAAGGAAATGTAGAAAGGCAAAGAAACAAAATAAATGGAAACGTAATACTTAATTGTATTTTTTTGCCCTTGTTCTTTCATACCATGTTACTTAAAAAAACCCCAAATCAAAACCCCTTGATAATTAACCCACAGGAAACGAACAAAAAGGCAGCAGTCTCTTTCCAAGCTTGAGAACCATACTAAGTAGCAAAGACATTCTCAGGGACTGTGCTAGAAGTTTGAAAAGTCAAGTTTTTTGAGTTTTCCAGGAGAAATCGATTTGACAAACTCAAAAGACTTAAGGTTTCTCCTTCTGCACAAGAAAGCCATGACTGCTCATGTAACACGCTGGTAGGATGCCGAGTTACCGTTCTGTGATTCTGCAATTGCTTTACCCTCTCTGACGCTCACTTTTTACTCCTGTCACAGAAGTCATCAGGGCCAAACTGAACTTAAAAGCAATTAAGATGTTGGGATTGCTTCCCAGAAAGCTCCTTTAAAAATATATCAGCAGTTGAGCTACTGCGAAAAAACTGGCAGGTTAATTATGCCTACCAAGGTGCTAAGCACTGCCGGAATACCCGCTGCTTTTCTTACCTTAGAAGCCTGTACACCATTTTGGAGGCAAAATATGGACCTCACTAACAGAGAAAGGTTCTGTGGTTCAGGGGAACGAGCACTGAGGGAGACTGACAGTCCAGAAGTGCCATGGCTGGTGCTGTCTCCCAACCCTGCTAGGGGAGCAAATAATCACTTTTGTTGGAAAAGGCCTTTAAGATCACCAAGTCTAACCACTGAGCTCACACTGCTGAGCTCACCACTTCAGCTACGTAGCTTTTAAATATCCCCATGGATGGTGACTCCACCACCCACCCGGGGAGCCCATTCAAGTGTTCAACTACCCCTTCAGTGAAAAAGTTCTTCCTAATACCCAATTTAAATCACCCTTGGTCCAACTCGAGGCCACTTTCTCTCGACCTAAGCTGGGAAATGCCACTGATACGCCTACCGCCGCCCAGCCCGCCGCATAGCACCACCACCTTCCATCTCCACACACCTCTCTTCCCTTCAACAAGATGGCGAGCTTTCCACTCGCCTCCTCCACCAACATGGCGGGTCAAGCCCCCATTGGCGCTCGCCCCCCGCTCTCGCTCCGCTATAGGCCGTAGCACCGCCTTTCCCCGCCCCCTGCCCTACGAGGTCTCGCCCTGAGCTGGGAACTACACTCCCCGGGATGCCCCGCGCTGGGAGAGCCGCCCCGCCGCCCTGGATTTTCCGTAACATGTCGCCGCTCCCTTCCCTTTCCCGGGCAGGAGCCGGGGTGTGGTCTCGCGAGAGCCAGGCGCCGTTGCGCGGGGCAGAGGCGGGGCCGAGTCGGGCGCGGCGTGGGGCGGGCTTTGCGCAGGTTGCGAACGCAGCCGAGCGGCCCGGGCGCGGCGCGCTGTGCCTTGCCGGCACCATTGGCCTGGGCCCCATGGCGGCCGCGGAGGCGGCGGCCGCGCCTGCGGAGGCGGTGCTGGATCCTAGCGGGCTCTCCCCGAAGGAGGAAGGGGAGCTGGAAGACGGCGAAATCAGCGACGATGACAACAACGGTTTCAGGCCCAGTGGCGGCGGCGTCTCCGAGCCCGGCGGCGGCCCCGTCAGCAGCAGGCCCTACTCAAGGCGCAGGCCGCCCCCCGGCCTCCGCGGCGGCATCCCCCTCTCATCCTCCGGCCGGCCCTTCCCCCGCTCGCGGCACCAGCCCCCGTCGGATATGGGGCATCCGCACGGCCACGGCGGATATCGGCCCAAGGACTCGTTCCGCTCCCACCCGGCGCCCATGCCGGCGCCGCGGATGTCGTCGGGCTCGCACTCGGACACGGGCCCCCGGCTCTCCTTTTGGGAGCGCAGCCACAATGCCCTGGACCGATTCCGGTTCCGCGGCCGGCCCTATAGAGGCGGCGGGCACTGGGGCAGGAGTCGAGGCGGCGGCGATCGCGGGGGCAACCCTCCGGGGAGGCCACCCGGCGGGGGAGGCAGTGTCGCATTCGGAAGCAGCCAGGGCTGGAGGGAGCCCTCGCCTCGAAAATGTATCCTTGAGACGTGAGAGAGCGGCGGCGGGGGAAAGCCGTGTCGCTGTTGGTGCTGTGTTACGTGTCCGAAAGCCCTGCGAAGGGGCGCATGTCTCTCTGTCCCGCCCTGGCATCGGCACTCGCGTAGGGGTAACGGAGGGGGAGGCTCCTCATGGAGCCCCAGGGGTTGGCCGAGGCAGCGGGCCCTGCTTCTCAAGGGGAGGCTGCTGGGAAGCCGGATTACTGCCGTGACCTGGCTCGCAGCCTGGACGGATCAGTTCTGTGTGGTTAAAAAGAAGTGTAGCCTGAAACAAAGCCTTAGTTTGTTGGATCCCAGGTGGCCACTTCTAGCCCGAAGTGCGAATATTGTGAAGCGGGGTCAGTCTTTACTGTGGCAGTTTTAATGTATGTAATTAAAGTGACACAGTTGTCAAGCCTAAACCCTAAGCTTGTTAATTTCCCTTGTTGAGCAACGAAGGATCCACGGTTCTTTCATTTTCACTTCCAGCCTTTCAGAGGCTGTTACACATAACTAAAACTAACTATAAAGCTAAACATGAGTTGAACTGGGGCTGTACTTGAAAAGTGTGGTTTATGTGGGACTTGGGGTTGCATAGGAAAGCTCTATTTCTGTAAAGCCATACTCTGTGTTACTTGCAAGATGTTATCAACTGGTTGCTCTTAAGAGTTGATTAGGTGACTTTTAATGGAGTTATAATATTTTTTTCCTTTTAGGAGTAGGAACTGTGAAAGTGGTGGAAAAACCTCATTTTCCAGGTTTACTGTAGACAAAACAAAACCCTGTAAAGAGCTGACATCAAGTATTAGTGTAGGGGCAGCCTGGTACTGAAACTTGCTGTATCTGCATTATTGCCTAACTGTAAATGTGGACAGGTATGAAAAACACCAAGTGAGAGAGAACTAGTAGTTAAATCTTGTTCTCTGGAATCTTAGTGTTTCATTGTCCTCTGTATGGCTAGTCAAAGGATATGCATTGTTCGCTTAACTGTTTTGGTTGATCCCGGGAATTTTTCCTACTTGTGACAGTACTTAAGGCTTTGAAAGCTACTCATTGGAGCCTTCTGTTATTTTGGATGCAAGATTATTTCCACTTTTTTGTTTTCTTAATGTGGATGGAATATGTAAAGTAGTGATAAAGAGATGTTTTTATTTAATCTAATTGATAAAGTTACAGCATAAGTCTTCATGAGAACTCATCACTCAAGGATCTTATCTTGAGAGACAGCAAGTGAAGATGCAATCCAAGGTCGGACAGTAAGACACTTCAAGTGCTGAAAATAGATTTTAAGTCTCTTAATTGGCAGCATTGCTCTGAGTACCAGAAAACAGTTATTTTCTGTGTAATTTTCTTGATCATCCTAACCAGACTTTGCGATGCCTGTTAATACTGATACAGAATCTTCTTCTCCCTTTTAATTAAAAAATCATTCAGAAACTGGTAATTAAATTTTGAAACCAAAAGCAGAAAGTGAGGCTATTGCTTTTTAAATTTCCAGATACTGGAGGTGCACTCTTCTATTTAAACGGGAGAAGAAAGGTTCTAATAGTATTGTTCTTTAATAAGTGATGTTCATTTGGTTATGATTCATATAGTCAAGGGCCATGAATTTCTCTCAGTGCATTTTTCATATTCTTGCCACCTGAAGGAGTCAGTATTACAGTATTCCTAAATATTAAGGTACCTCCATGTTGCCAGCATTAATGGAGTAGGGGTGTAGTTCACGTGAGTTCAGAAGAGACCTTGAGGTTAGCTGGTACAAGGAGGCCTGTGGCCTGGAGTGTTGTTTGAAATTACCCCAGGAAAGTGAAATGTTTATGTGTCTGCTGAGAGATTACTTTCTCTGTCCTTGGAAATAGTAGTTTGCACAGTGTATTGTAGGAGTGTATGTATTAATGAAGTAAGTCTCGTGGTGGAACACTTTGAGAATTCTTGATACTTTTCTTTGAGTATTAGCTTCTAATAGGCTTTTCTCTTCTAATTCCTTTCAATTTCAACATGAAGCAGTGTTGTATAGCCATTCTGCAGAAATTCTTGCATAGAGAATTGTGGAATTTTGTCTGAAATACTAAGCCAATATGTCACTGTTTGTTATGGTTTAACCTCAGCCAGCAACTAAGCATCATGCAGCTTCTTGCTTTGGAGCAGAATGTTGGGGGGAAAAAGTAAGTCAAGTTTGTTGGTTGATGAAAGAACAGTTTAATAACTAAAATGAAATATAACAACAACATGGCATTCTGTAATAATGGTAGCTAAAAGAAATACACATATTTATGTGTGTGTGTGTATATATATATATATAAAAATAAAACTCAAGGGGGAAAAAAACCCCAAAACCAAACCCAAGTGCTGTCTGATGCAGTTGCTCAGCACCTGCTGACTGCTGCCCGAACTCCCCTAGTCCATGTACTGGGCATGAAGCTCTATGGTATGGAATAGCCATGGGGCTAGTTGGGGTCAGCTGTCCTGGCCATGCTCCCTACGAGTTCCTGGTGCACTCCCGATCTTGACTCTGTGCAAGCACTGCTCAGATATAAGCAAAACATCCTTGTGTTATCAACGTTCTTTTCAGAATTAATGTGAAACACAGTCCTGTAGCAGCTACTAGGAAGAAAATTAACTCTATCCGGTCTGAAACCAGGACATCGTTGAATTCTGATCTCTTCACAGTGTACATTTTTCTTAACTTTTAAGCCCAGAGTTTCTTCAGTTGGTTCCCTTTTTTTTTTTTTTTATTTATTATAGGGAAAAGTTTCTCTTGAGTTGATTGAAGAGTAACTTATTTTAATCTATACGCGCTCATCGTCTTTCATAGATAATATTTTACATTCTGCTCTTACTTATAAGGGATATTTTTGAAGCTACCCATAACATAAAATGCAAATCAAATATATAAGAATGCTCATAAGTTCTGTTTGACATAATTTAGTCTTCAGTGGTAATATTGCCACTCTTAAGGTTATGCATGTTGTTGTCTTAGTTTTCTTGACAAGTAATTCAGCCAAAACTTTCGGAAGATCCCCATCTAGAAAGCAGAACTACTCTTCTAAAACTGAAAATTCTGTGGAAGAAAGCTTTGAGGATCTGCTCTTGAAGTATAAGCAGATACAGTTAGAGCTTGAGTACATTAATAAGGATGAAAGACTGGCTTTGAGCAACAAGGAAGAAAATGAACACGTTGATGATAAAACAGTGGACACTGAGGACCAAGTAACTGTAGAAAATGACAGTATTACAACGGATGCTATAAAAGAAGTATCTCCTGAGGAGAAAAATCCGGTTATAGCCTTTCAGGCATTTGAACTGAAACCTCTCAGACAAAAACTGCCTACTCCAGCTGAGAGGAGCAGATTGAAAAAAGGCAAAGAAGGAACAAAACCATCATCACATAAATCTGAAGTCACAGAATCCAGCCAAGGTAATACTTGTCAAGTTGTTGTAGCTTGGAAAGTTCTTTCTGCTTGCCATTATCTATCATATTTATTAGATACTGGGGAAAATTTTACTTTAATGAAAATGTTAAATATTTTAAGATATAGATTTAATCTACTGAACTTGTTTTACATAATTCCTTGAATTACATACATGTTCTTGGAAACATGTTTTTAAGTAACGTGTTTTCTTAACTGATAGGTTGACAGAAAGCATGAGGACAAGACTTGAAGATTTTAGTGTCTGTTCACAGCAAAATCATCGGCTTTCAGTGATTTTTTTTTTTTTTTTTTTTTTGTTCTTTCCCTTGTTGGTTACTTTTTAGCTTGAGAAGATAACTTTCAGAAACATCATCTGTGTTTCATCGTTGTTGTGTGTTTTCTTCAGTGTAACAAGTCTTTTTGAGATGTTTCTACCAGAATAATTTTGGTTGTTATTGATATTCCAAATAGTCAAGAAATCATGGGTGAGAAATGGAAAAGATCTGTAGAAGCAATGTAGATGAAGGGTGGAATAAGTCTATTGTTCAAGTAGTTCTAGACTGAAGGCTGAAGAGCATAATCACTCAGAGGCATGAACCAGTTGGCAGGAAACGAGTTACTGTGTTCAGCTGACCTGTGGTTAAAGACCTTGAGCTGACTTGTAAGTCTGCAGCAAAACAAGGCAGTGCTTCCTATTCTGAGGCTTCATCTAGTCCTAATAAGTGTTCGCTGTGATTGAGGGCGTGCTTGTGGATATCACTTGTCATCTTATGTTAGCTAATTTGTCAGTGTGTAAACTGTCAATTTGAGTGGGAAGAGACAAAGTACTAAATGGATGGTTTAGAATACAGGTGAATAATCAGTAGGACTGTGAAGAAAGGTATGACTAGAGTGCTGAAAGAATGATTTGTATGTAACTTGAGAATGAGCATTTAGAAGATAAAGCCTGATAAGAAACCAGAAGACGAAACTGATAATTAGTAGTCAAACCACCTCATTCTAGGTATTTTTTCCCTTTGGATCTTTCCCATTTATTAAAAAAAGAGAAGGTTCTGGTATGTTTAGTTTTTAGTGGGAGACAGGACAAAAGCTACAGATCTTGACTGTAGAAATAAAACTAGTAGCTTGCAGAAAGAAAAAATAACAAGGCAGGAGTAAAAGAGAGATTTAAAAAACAAAACAAGAAAATCCAAATTCAAAACTTGGAAGCACTGAAGGTGAAAATAGAGTTCATATGGCAGTGAAAGTAGATGCTGTAGTATGTACATTAAGAGCATCTTAATTTTTGCACATCACTCAAATGCATGACATAAGAATGATTTGAAAGCAGACAGATTATGTATGAGTGATTGTTTATGACAATGTAATACAGGCTTCCAAAGTAGAAAAACTCAACTGATTTGAGTTATTGGAAATTTATGTGTATCAAGTGACTGTATACTACTTGTTTATGCATATGTTAAAAAATTAGCAAAAAATGATTTTCCCGTTGTATTTAAATGATGTACTGGATGCTTTTCCAGACCTGTTCAAGTTGAAGAACTTGTCTTTAAACGCAAGGAAGTTTGTTTCTTTCTAGAATTTAATCTCAGTGGTTCAACTGCTCTGGCAAAGGCTTTGCAGTATTCCATTCTTTCCTTCCCTTGTTGCACATTAGTCTATTCTGCCTGTGTTCTCCTCTTTCTGGCTTGAAAGAGTATTTTAGTTTGTATAGTATGTCTCTGCATGTGTCTGTCTGCATCACAGGAACTACTGTACACTAATTCCATCCTGTGAACCGAATGGTTAGGGTCTTTGCTTAGTCTAATAACTTCTTAAAATTTTCTTTTGGAAAGCCAAGAGTAGAATCTATGGGTATTAGATACTATTTTTCTTCCCTTGTATGTGTGCTTT
The DNA here is from genome assembly GCF_028858725.1 of Colius striatus. NCBI lineage: Eukaryota > Metazoa > Chordata > Aves > Coliiformes > Coliidae > Colius > Colius striatus. Next base: position 168,962,651 of record NC_084759.1, read on the forward strand.
TAAAAAAAATGCATGCACGTGTAAGAAGGAAGACCTTCAGCATTTGCTGTGTACCACCTTTGTTTAGGTAAAAAAGGTTTTGGTATGTTTAAACAGCGCTTTTCTGAATGTGACTTATAAAACGCTAGAAAGAGTAAAAGCTGTACGGAGCACAAATATATTTTCTTCCAATTTTAACTGTGGGAAAGAACCTGTATTTGAAGAAAGACTAATATGGGAAGAGATGTCCAAGCTTCCTGCTGTCTGTCTTCTTCCTCTGATGCTGATAAACAAATACAACTGCAAGTTTAAATCATATAATTTTGCTATAGACTGTATTAATTGAATTATGTGATAGTATAATGTACATTAGATACATTTTATACGTGCAGTATGTAATAATCAGGTAGCTGTATGGCTTTTGTCCAGTGTAATACATTAGTATGTCAACATCTTAATGTTTAGCAGAAAAGTATTATTATTTACCATTAATTTCCATAGGATAACTCATTTGTAATTTCCTTTGGCATGAAATGAAGCAAATGTGTTCTTACTGTGGCTTTGAGCCATTATATTTAATTCTACAAGAGACTGCTAGTTGCTGAAAATAGCTGCCAGTGGAATCTGAGATGCTCATGACAGTAGCTAATCTGAGATGGCAGCATAAAACAGATGGAAAGAAGTAGTTTTTTCCCTTTGTCTCCAAATGTGGTTTTCTTTGCTTTTTGGGGAGATACATGTCAATCTTAAGTCTGGGAATTATTGAAAAACAACAAATCTTGCCTTAGGCTTATAGCATCATGAAGATGCAGATTTCATCAAATGCACAGGTTTATATTAATGTTTGTTAATAGGACTTTATACATAAAACTACTATTTTATAGTATGTGAAAAAATATTGAAAAAATACATTTGGATTAGATTCTACACAACATTTTAATGTATCTCTCATGAGAAACAGCATGCTCAAAAATATGGTATTTTTCTTCTGAAAGGTGCGGAAGACAAAGAACAAACATCAGCACGAAAGCTTAGCAGTTCAGATGTTACATCAGAAAAGGTAAGAAAGTATTCCTCTGTAGGTGAGGCATAATTGCATTATGACACTGACGGCTTTTTCCAAATTGCAGTCTAGAAATGTTTCAGTAATAGAAACAAACAATCTGTTCTTTAAAAAAGACACTTGCCAGTACAGTGTTATTTTTAACCTTTCTTTTTTGTAAAAATTTTGAGACAGACTTCAGAAGACTTTTAAAAAAAAGTTTAGTTACTAAATGGTGTTTCTTGACTTTCTCCCTTATTCTTTCTTCTCTTCTCAAGAAGCTGCTTGACGATGAGGAGGAGATGTCTGAATTGCAACTTAGACTTCTTGCACTTCAGTCTGCTAGTAAAAAATGGCAGCAAAAAGAACAACAGGTGATGAAGGAAAGCAAGGAAAAATTAACGAAAACGAAAAGTGTAACACAAAAAGTCAAACCCAGTACAAAAGCACATTCAACAAAAAGACCTAGTGCTACAGGTAATACGTTTAATGTTGCTGAAGTGTCCGTCAATGGCATGACCTCTGAAATAAACTCTATAGTGTGTTAAGTGAATCATTGGGCAATGAGCATTTAATCCTTCTAAATCCCTGTACATTTATTCAAAGCTCTTGAATCTAGGATTAGGGGGAGCCATTTAGGTAAGGTGGAATTAATCACAAATCTTTTTATTTAAAGCCAAGCAAGCTTTGAGGAGGCAACAGACAAAGACATCAAAGAAGATGCAGCAGCAAAAGGAGCAAGACAGGCGTCAGAAAGAGGAAGACCAGAGGAAACAAGAAGAAGAAGAGGAGAGAAGAAAGAGAGAAGAAGAAATCAGAAAAATTAGAGACCTCTCAAATCAAGAAGAGCAGTACAATCGGTTTATGAAGCTAGTTGGAGGAAAGAGGAGATCGAGAAGCAGGGTAACAAATTTATTATGTATGGTATTCTGGCGTTACATTTGAGATTCATGAGTGATTTCTGTTTTCTGTCTCTCACCTCCCCTGAAGAAAAAGAAAGAAAAGCTCAAACTGTTTCATTGTTTACAATGTTTTAATCCTATGCTAGACCAGCATTCAATTTGGGTTTGATATGATCAGTTTTGTACAAGTTGTATATCTGCAAGTCAGTGGTATAGTATAGAATTTTCCCGCTAAAGGTACTTTGGAATGTTGTGATCAAAGAGCAGTCTGTAATTTAACACAAACCAGTCAACCAGACTTTCTTGATTTCCTTCTTAGATTGCCATTTTATTTCTACATTTTAAAATGTGTCTGTGTAACTTCAGTGGCCTACTTCAAAATGTCATCTGAGATTTGGTTTCTTTGTAGTATTTTTTAATTTGCCGAGGTACAAAGTATGCTCAGAAGATAATTACTTCAGCCTCATTACAAGATGACTAAAGTTGTCTCAAATTTACAAAGGAATAAAGTTACTGCAGTAGTCATCATGCTGCACTTGTAGGCTATTTCATTCTCTCATCTTGAGATGAGCAAAAGGCTGAAAGTGTTGTAACTGTAAACAGTATGAATTCTAAAATATACCAAAATGTCTACTGCATACATCTGAAAGATACAAACTGAGAAGTCTAAGAAGTCATACTTAGCTGTTCTGCATGTTTTCAGTGCTCACTGAACACTGATTTGCATCCATATCATGTTAGTCATTCTTTATACAATCTGATCTATTAGGTGAATCTATGGGGATGTTTCAGTGTGGTATGTATCTCCTTCTGGGCAACTAAAAAGGATTCTCCACCTGAGACATCTGCCTTAGAACAATCAGAATATGTTTCACCTACTTACAACCTTTGTCATAGTGAAGAGATCCTTGTGCAGTTTTGTGTTGTTTCTAACAAGGGTAGTTCAAGTGCTCTTTGTAGTTGCCATGACAGATTAACAGAAATAATAAGGCATTTAATTCTTTCAGTGTTTCAGAGTTATGTAACCATGGCAATTTACCAGATAGATAGTGACCTAATAGATATTTAAAAATTGCTTCTATATATTGTGACAAGACTCCCCTTCTGCCCTCTGCCTCCTGAAGAAGTACAGTTTTAAAACTGCCTGTTAATTTATCAAGTCACTGCCTGCAATGGATTTGATTAAAAGGCAATCTCCAGTTTGCTCTTATTGAACAAAATAAGTAAATAGTATTTATAAAGCAATTAGAAGGCAAGATTATAAGAGACTATTTCTAAAATTTCCTTAAGAGCACACTAGTTAAAAGTAATAACATAAGACCAGCTGAATAAAATACACTTTCTTGTGTTTAGTCTTCAGATACAGACTTGAGATGGTCTTTCGATAAGCAGCCTACAGATTGTGCAGGAGGTATATATCAGTATGATAATTATGATGAAGTTGCTATGGATACAGATAGTGAAACTAACTCTCCAGGTAAGACTTATTTGCAGTTTTCTTACATGGTGATTGGTAAAAAGGGTTAAGAAGTAGGATATGAGATACCATTTTAGAAGCAAAGTCATGCTTTTTAGATGCAGCAGTTATAGAACTTAACGTTTTAAGGTGAGCTAGTTCTGACTTGTTTTAATGCTGACTCTTTCTGTCTCTGAGGTAGCGGTATTTTGAAGGTCTTCAAGATTACATTATTCTCATTGCAGTGCTGTAGTTTATTTTGCATTCTCAAGCAGCTGGGTAGAAAATAAAAGCCACAGGGTGTTGCCTGGATAGACAGCAGCTTTGCAAAAAAGGGCCTGAGGTCCTAATAAACATGAAGTGAAATGTGAGTCAGCAGTGTGGTCTTGTGTGATAAAGGTGATCTGCAGCCTACATTGTCACACCAAGACTGGAGACTGTAATGGGTGGTCGTTGGAGGGAGCTGTTAAGCACTGATGAGACTGCATCAGTTTTCTGGTTTTGTGGTAGAAAAAGTACCATACTAGGAGTCGAGCAAGGGACTTTTTTGACTAAAAGAAGGCTTGTTTTTCATAAAGTTCATTGGGGACTAAGGCACTTGATCTGTGGAAAGAGACTGGGAGAGCTGAGTTTGTGTTGAGAAGAGAAAGCTAAGGAAAGCTTTTGTTGCTGTATCCAACTCCCCAGTGGGCAGTTACAGAGAAGATGGAGCCAAGCTCTTTTATGAAGTTTTCAACAGAAAATCAAAGGTCAACACTTAAATTATAACAAAATAATAATGGGAAGACTTTCACAGACGATGGTCAAATACTAGAATAGGTTAAGTGAGAACATTGTGGAATCTCTGTCCTCAAATATACTTTGAACTTATCTGGCCAAGGCCTTTATCGACATCACTTTGGCAGCAGCCCTGCTTTGAGCACCTGTTGAGGTCTCATGTAGCCTGAATCATTTTTGACTCTGAGTTTGAGATGCATAAGGTATTAATATTTCCTTGTTCCATCTCAACATATGGAGTGTGGAGAAAACTTCATTAAGCATTGGCCATTTTTATTCCCTTGCTATTCATTTTCCATTTTTTTTTTGCTTTTATTCTTCCATTCTTGTCAGCTTTTCTGATGTGTTAGTTTGCTAAATACTGCACTTCTTGTTTTAGACATGTAAGCTAATGAGTTTTCTCTCAACCATCTCAGGCTCTAGTTAGTTTCAAAATCCAGTATGAGTTGTGCACTTGATGCTTCTGTCCTAATTTGTATTGTATTTTTGATAGCCAGTAATCAGGTGGCTCTGTGACACCTAGTTAAAGAAAGCAGATTCTTGTAAGTAAATTAATACAAGGACTGAATAATTCTGAGTCATTGCTGTAGTAGTGCTGTTAACATGGTTGTTTCATAGATAAAACAGAAGGACATGCTCTTTGTGTAGGCATACATGCAGGAAAAAAGCACTGTGGTGTGTCTTGTGTTACCTTTCAAATTTGTACATAGTAAAAATGTTTGAAATGTTTGTTGTCTGCTGCTGGATGTTTGGTGTTCAGTACTCACCTTCCAGATGTCTTACACTTGATATTTTTTTTAATTACAGCTGCATCTCCAGTGCAGCCTCCTTACTTTGAGTGTCCGATGGGATATTTTCCACCTCCAATACCACCAATTTCCTTGCCACTGCCACCTCCAATTCAAGTAAGAAACCTTGAAAGGAGAATGTTCCTGAAAATTTTGACAATTCTAATTTTGTAACTTAGTTCCCAATTTTCGTGTTGGAAATATACAATAGATTTGTGATTGCTTTTTAAAAACTCTTATTTCATCTATTTTTTGGCTGATCCAATTCCTGTTTAATGGACAGTCTCCCTATTGAACTAAAATTTTCTCTTCATTGTTAGAGCTACGGTGTTTCATAACAGAAAGCAAAAATTACCTGAAACGTCTAAGGAAAAACAGAGTCTTTCTTTCCAACTTCGTGTATTTTGACTATATGCTGTCTTCTCACAGTAAAAAACTCCTTCTACTACATTTTCTATGTGGACTTCTTTTCCTTACCACTTTTCTTGACTAAATTAAATGGATGTTTCTCTTAGTAAAGCAGTAGAAAGTTGCCATTCCCTGCCATGGTAGCTTCTGGATTTTTGATTAAGGGAAATTATAATTTTACTAGCTAAAACAGATTCATAAAATTGTTTAAGAACTGTTTTCAAGCAATGTGAACCTACCTGGTCAGCCATATTTCTGTGGCTAGACTGTCTCTGGTTCTGAATTCTCCTTTACATTTGGTTTGTATGTCTGCGCTACTTTATTATTCAAATCTAATCTTGTTTACACTATCTTTGTCGAATTGCTTAGCAGCAACCTTGGAGTCCAGTCCAGTTTGATACAGTTTTAAGCCATGAAACAATTTGTTTCAACCTCTGCTAAATAGTGATAAAGTAGTAATAGTCATGATTCAAACACTTGTTTTTCTTCTTATATCAGCCTATACCATCTTTGAGTCAACTTTACGTGGAGGGTATCTCTTGTATTTCCCTTGAGCCGCCTCCACCTCTTCCACCTCTTCCCCCTGAAGAGCCTGAACAGCCACCAAAGCCTCCTTTTGCAGATGAGGAAGAGGAAGAGGAGATGCTCTTAAGAGAAGAATTACTCAAGTCTCTAGCCAATAAAAGAGCTTTCAGATCTGAGGTACTCCATTAGTTGTTGAATGTAAACCTCTAGATGGCAATCTTGACCAAAACTTAAATATGACCTGCTAAGTAAGGATTACAGGCATTTTTATGCTGCCTTTCTGATGACTCTCAAAAAAATTATCTGATTTTCCATCACCTTCTGCCCCCTCAAAGAAACTGAAACAAAAGCCACCCCGGAACCTTCTTGTTTTATTTTTTTGGTGTTTTTTTGGAGTGAAGCAAAGTTTGTGATATTGAAAATTTGGATTATATATGACCTCAAAGTCATGGATATTTTGCAGTTGACCTATGAGTAACTGGTGTATTCTTATGTGTCTTTTTTGATAGGCAAATGTTGCAATTGTGCAATACTAAGTCCATTTGTATAGTCTACCTAAATCACAATTCTAAGTTCCAGGACACATATCATAGAATCATAGAATAGTAGGGATTGGAAGGGACCTTTAGAGATCATCTAGCCTAACCCCCATGCAGAAGCAGGTTCATCTAGATCAAGTCACATGGACATGTCCATGTCTGTATGGAGCAATCTCATTTATACTTTTTGTCTTTAAAATGTGTACATTTTGTCTTTAAAAATATTATGTATATTGTGTGTTTTTATGACTGTATTTTTGCTTTATTTTATTAGGAAACTTCAAGTAACAGTGGTCCACCTTCCCCTCCTGTTCCAGATCATTTGCAGTCTGTGCCAAGAAGCAATCTGTCCGCTGTCAGTATTAATACCGTGTCTCAGCCACGGGTACAAAATACCAAGTTTGTTAGAGTACCGAGGGCTCCACGAGCAGTGATCACAGTAAGGAAATATCAGTGCTTTCTGTTAATAAGATGGACTTGAAGTTGTCCTTAGTCAAGTGAACAACAGGCTTAAACATTTCTAGTGATACACTACAGAACGGTGAAGCTTCCATTAAACATTGAAATTATTGGTAACTTGGAAAATCCACATGCTCTTGTAGAAAGAATTTGATGCTGAAATAAGAATTTATCACTTAAGACACCATCAAAACACACCAATGCTCATATGAACTGAAAGAGAATCTAAATAAAGTTCGATTAGTTTATTTTCCAGATGAGCACAGACTAATTAAGGGTGCTGTTCAACTGTAGCTGAGCCAATTTAGTCACTGTTGCTGAAAAAGAGGTGGTCTTGCTCTTTCTCCTGTTTCTGGCCAAGTGCTGTCTCCCTTCTTTTAAGCGGGGGTCTGGATCATCAGTCCAGTGTCTTTATTTGTTTAATGTGCTTAACTGGTCAGGAAACTAACCTTCTGGGGAAGTTAAATTTTTTCCGGTGAACAGTGTGTGAGCATCAGAATTAGCACAAAAGTGGCAGACGGCATGTCTGTGAGTGCCTGTGGAAGACAGCAATGAGTATTCTCTTCAGGCAGGAGACTTTGTTGCGTTAGCTCAAGGCATGTTCTGTAGCTGGCCCTTCATTTGAGTGGACATAGGAGGTGTGTGCAGCTAGCATTTGATTTGTGATGTCTACAGTCTCCTTGCATTGTTGGAACTATGTTATAAAAATCCATGTTAATAATCCATTCTATTTATTGTAGTGAACCTTCCATAGTGGATAGCTTATGACTATTTTAGCAACACATCTTACAAAGCTTGATTATTGTTTTTGTAGCTCTTTACAGGTTTTCTAATGAATAGTAGGATTGAGCCCATACCTTTGTGTTTTCTGTCAGTGCATGACATCCCTAGTAAAATAATTTCTTTGCTAAATTTGGAGGAATATATAGTATCTTTAAGAAAACTGTACTGCTATCAAATCTTGCTGTAGGTAGGCAACAGCTTTCTTGCTCAGACTCTATAATTGCTATAATGAAAAAAACTCCTTAATATGGTAGTTATCTGAATGTTCCTTTTTTGGTCATTCTAAGGCTGACTTTCCTTGCTGTAGGAAAATTGAGCTCTTAAGCTTAAAGCAGGTTTGGATGGTTGTGTTGGGTTTTTTTGTCTGTGCCCATCTTCACGGACTTTAAATTCTAGATATAACTAGAATAATTGTTTGATTTGGGCATGTTAATATCTTTCATATAATTATTTCATGTTCAATTACTCTTTTAAATGTTCTTCTGTTTAAATACTAAACTGTTTCAGGGAAAAAACCTTCAATTACCACACATTCTGTTGTCCTGAGACTTAAATTACTGCTTTTGCATAAATTAAGAACATGTTAGTAGGGAGTTGTTGGTTTAAGAAATAATTATTATCTCTTACCAGCTGTGCTGTTGAAAAACATTATGTACATGTTAACCTGCAAATAAAATTCATTGCCTGTTGTGAAATGATGGTTAGCTTAAAGCTGGCAGATCAATACTTTGTATTTGAATTGGCTAGCTTGGCTACTGTCTTTTTTTAAAAAAGTGATTATATAAACAAAGCACTTTGCATTTGTTTTATCATTTTAAAATATCTTGGGATATAGGATATTTATATATAAAGTAGGTGTGTATTTTAAAGAACTTATAGCCAAATAGTGTTCACAAGAGACTATTCACAAGGTATCTTCTGTCCTTTGTGAAAACAATTTGATGTGAAGAATGCTTATGATTTTTTAAAGTTTTCTGGTATTTTTTATTTCCTAGTTCAGTCCAAAAAAAGTGAACTCATGAGAATTCAATTTTGAGCTTCATTTAAGTTGTTGGCTTATATCTAGAAGTTTTAAAGAATCACAAATATATATAGAAAATGCAAGTTTTTCAGGTTTTTGAAATCTAATTTCATAGTTTTGGAGAGACTTGGTAGCTTTTGAATATTTGAGTATGCTGAATGATATTTCAGAAGAGGCTTTAAATTTACAAATCTTGATATATCTTCTGTGGAGTTGAGGACCTCTGCAAAAGAGCCTACTGATAGCGGTTTACTTTTTCAGAGACATCTTGTAACCTATTTTCAAAATAGTCATGGACACTCAGGGCGTCTGTTCACTCCAGACTGGAAATTTGTTTTAGAACATTATGGAGAGATGCTGTATTACAGCTGAGGCTGTGCTTGCCCAACAGTAGAAGCTTGTCTTACGTCAGCATGATGGTGGTCACTTGATGCCACTTCTCTCAGAGCTAAATATTTTACTGACTTTGACTATCCCTACTCTCAGCTTTTCCCTAGAAAAAAAAATGGCAAAGACAGAGAAAGTTTACCCTAAACAACTGTTCCTAAAGCAGCATGGCAGCTTTGGTCTTGTTGTACCAAGAGGCTGTGATAGGTAGTGAATGTATTGGGCATCTGAAGTTGAGAGGGGTAGAGTGCTTTGCCTGGTTAATTTAGGTTTCTGTGGAGCTACCACCAGAGCATATTTGTGAGGGGAGAACTATATTCTTGCACCAATATAAACTGAAATTTCACCTTTCTGTGCTATGGTGATGCAGAAATGATGCACAGTAATACATTCAGAAGTAGTATATATGATCCTTATTTTAAGAAGAGTGCAGAAAGACACCATTAAAAAAAACGTGTAATTTGATTATTTTTTTCACTTCAAAAGTCAGGGGTTTGTTTTTTCATGTGGTAGGTGCTTAAAAAAAAACACTTAAAGCTTTGAAATGGTCCTGTCCTGAGGTAAAGGTTAACTATTTAACTGTAATTATCCAGACCTACACTGAGAGATGGAAAGAGCAGTCCTGAAAATGGGATTTGTTTGTTTTCAAGCTGTAACTGCAGGGCATTTGAGGTCAATGTAAACTGTCTGTTTGTTTCTGCATCTTTCTTTGTGCTGGAATTGGCAGTCATCTGATCTTCAGTGAGCTGATTCAGTTAGGGATGTTGGCAAAAAGTGATTAATCTTGTTTCATTTGTTCTTTATGTACTGTTGGTGTTCTGCCTGAGCAGCTTGCTGTAAGGTCAGCTAAGTATAACTATGGAATAAGAGGCATCATAACTTTGTTGCAGAAAGATGAGGGAATTCTGCTATGTCTGCTACAGCATTTGTCATGACTTTTGATTGGTTGTTACCTCTCAGTCAAATAAAATGGCAGATTATGTCTGTAATTGATGGAAATAATTTAGGAAATATAGGAGTCAAATGTTTGAGATTCGTATGCTGTGACCATGGAGATGTAAATATGGTGCAGGTACTTGAACGGGTTGAAAATGTTGGAGTACCTTTCATGTTACAATATCAAGAACGGTTACAGGATCTCTATCTTGTAGTGGAGATCCACAAATGCTTAGGGGTTTTTTTTGTCTTCTAGTAAGTATGTGCTCAGTTTTGTCTGTCTCTCCGTTTTTCTTCTTGCTATTAAAAAAATATTCTTTTCCTCCCACAGCTTCCAAAACACAAGTCTGTTGTGGTTACATTAAATGACTCAGATGATAGCGAGTCTGATGGAGAGCCGTGTAACTCAACTAGCAGTGTGTTTGGAGGACTAGAATCTATGATAAAAGAAGCAAGGAGAAATGTTGAGGTAAACACTATCAGCATTTAATAGGTTTATTTTGTAGTGATTTTGCCTTGTGTATCAAATTTTAACTTTAGAATTTGGTCAAGAAATATTGGATTCTACGAGAAACAAGCAAGAGTGAGTATGTTAGTGCTGTCTGGACCATTACATTGCAATTTGTATTTCACAAACTGATTAAAAGGAGTTTTTTTGTTTGAGATGACATCTTGAAGATTGAATTTTAGTTTTAAAAAACCTATGCATCTTTTAATTACTAACAAAAAAAAAGTGGTTCAAATGTTCTTATTATCCTTGAACAGCTTTAAGTTTGTGCTGAGATGCTACTTAAAAATAGGAGTTAATAGCTGGTTTTTAAACTATTGTGATTAGTATTGACTTTAACCTTGTTATAACAGGCTTCAAAAATCAAAGCCCCTCCAAAATCGGAAAAAGAAAATGATCCAATGAGAACTCCAGAGGCTCTACCAGAAGATAAGAAGATAGAATACAGACTTTTAAAGGAAGAGATTGCCAGGTACAACTGAATTTGTTATTGTAAAATGGATATTCTTTGTAGTCCTTTAGTGGTTTATTTTTGTGAGTAGAACGGGAAATCTGGGTTTGAAAACCTTGTCATTACCTTCAGAGTTTTTTTCCCTACTCAGTTTTTATTGTGATAAGCAACTTTGGAGTCTGCAGAAGGTCCTTGGATTCAAACTGACTTACAGTAGTTGATTGCAGTTCTCTTGAAAAGTTCTTTTAATTTGAAATCTTGTCCTGATACTTATTTTTAAGATTTAAAAACTGTTGATAGTACACATTGAAATGAACGTTGAAACTACTGAATATCTTTGCTTTTAACATCTGTTTTAGTCGTGAGAAGCAACGCTTAATTAAGTCTGACCCACTGAGAAACAATTTGTCCCCCGCGAGTTCTGATGGTGAAATAGATGGAATTGGGAGAATAGCAGTAGTGACAAAGCAAGTCACAGAAGCAGAAGCAAAGCTTAAGAAAAACAGGTATGTGTTTCACTGTCATAAGTCCTACCTTGTTTGCTTACCAGGATGAAGTTAGTATATTTTTCTGAATGTGTAGCATTTAAAGCATAGCAAACAATCAGATTTTTGTTGCCTTTATCCAGTCTTGAATCCTATTGCTGTACAAAAGGATTGTGTTGTAGTGCTGGTGTGGTGTTTGGTAACTATTAAGTATGATTTGTCATGCTAACTGGTTTCAGCTGTGTTTATGTTGAGTAACTAGGATATCACTCTGAAATATTAAAAAATGAGCATGCTTTTCACTACTTGGTACACTTTGAGGGTAGCATGTTTCAATTGGATATGCCAGATCTATATAAATAATCGTTTCTCTAGAATTGGTTTGAAGCTTTTTTTGTGTGCCTTTTCTATTAGAATGCTGCTTCTGTGTTTCTCTTCCCTTCTTCTAAGTTTCTGTGGAAAATAAGTGTTTTGTATTTTTGGTTTCTGTTGCCAGTTCATTATATCTGTGTGGTTTTCGTAAACAAACTGGTTGGTGGTCAAACATCAACTGAAGGATGTTCTTCCCTCCTCCCTTTATTCACACACTTGTATCTAAGTTTTTAACTTACTTCCTTTCATACATAGTTTTCTGTATTTAATTACTTTGCTATTGTGCTATAATATTACGTCTACAGTCCACTAATGTGTGTATATGTCCTAAGAAAGAATAAGGGAGTTATTAATAGAAAGCAAGAGTATATATTTTAGATGTCTTAATGTTAAAAGTATTGAGGATACATCACTTTGTACAGGGTAGGGCAAGGTAACAATGTTTACATCTGCTTTATACTGACATGCTGAACTTGGGATACTGAAATCTGCTGTATGTACTACCAGTATTTATTGTCTCATGTATATTTAGACTGTCTGGAGAAACCGAGAATGTTGTTTGGTAAGTGAAAGAGCCAGGTTCTTGAATAACTGGGGTTTGGAGAATCAGTGGTAGTTCTGAGAAACTTCACTTTGGAAAACATTTTGTTACATGACTTTTCTACTTTTAGACTTCTGTTGATGAAGGATGAATCTGTCTTGAAACATTTGTTGCAACAAGAGGCCAAGAAGAGAGAGAATGTTCGAATTGCTGAAAATAAAATTAACAAGTTGGCTGAACAGCTACAAGCAACAGAGAAGATTCTGAATGCTAATAAAATGTTTCTCAAGAAGCTTCAGGAACAAGTAACTTCAATTTTGAAATGTTTCTATTTCCTAGAACCAGAAATCTTTAAATGGGACAACTGATTTTTGAAGGCAGTAGGCTTTCCTTGAATGAATCATTAATTCCCCTGTGTTTTCTTATATTTTATTATGTGGTCTTATCTGAAAACTTGCATCTTACCATAGTACATCTTATTTTCCTTTTTTCAGATTCACAAAGTTCAACAACGAGTTACAGTAAAAAAAGCTCTGGCTTTAAAATATGGGGAAGAACTCGCTCGAGCTAAAGCACTAGCAAGTAAGGAAATTGGGAAACGAAAACTGGAGCAAGATCATCTTGCAGTAAGTCTGTTGCATGCTTTTAAACCATGTTGTACTTGAAAAGCTGTAGCAATTTTGATTAGGAAACTTAGTTCAAATAGGATTTTGGGAAAACAGGAAAATATTTCAAAAGCACTGTAGGAGTCTTTCTGTTGGTTTCTCATGTTTTTGAGAATTCAACAGAAAAAGCATTAATCATTTAAAAAATAAAACTGTTCAAAGGCTACATTTCTGTGCCAGGGGAATGTCATTAATAAATAGTAAGAGGAGTGATCTGCCTATGAAGGAAGGAAATACTTTACTGTCTGTAGACATCAATGATTCTGTTAAAAATATCTAGCAAAATAATTTTTGAAAACTTTTGTCCTTGTCTCCCCTTATCCTTTGCCTTTTTTCATTCTTATTTTGTAGTTCACCATTTAAATGTGGCCAGAGGTTCCCTATACCTGTAAATCTGCCAGTTGAATTGTGGTAGAGTCTTTTGTGGTGTTTTTTTTTTTTTTTTTTTTTTTTACCTTTTCCCCCCTGCTGTTTGTTGAAATTTTCTGGCAATAGTTCAAAATGTTTTTATAAACTCTGAGTTAAAATCTCTCCTGTGTTTCATTTACCTGCTGTCAATAGATTAGTAAATATGAAAATGAAATAAAAGGATTCTTTTCTTTTCAGCCAAGAAAAATGATGAAACTGGAGAACTCACCTGCATCAAGTCCAAAAAAGCATTCAGCAGAGTTGATTGCACTGGAGAAGAAAAGACTGCAGCAACTAGAGTATGAATATGCTCTAAAGATTCAGAAATTGAAAGAGGCTCGCGCACTTCAAACCAAGGAACAATTAAATATTGCACCTCATACAGAAGAGGAATCTGAATTCACGTTACCTCAGCCATCACTTCATGATCTTACACAGGATAAATTGTCTTTGGACAGTGAAGAAAACTACTTTGATGATGAAGTTATGTCTAATTCAAACCGAGAACGAAGGAGATCTTTCAGAGAATCTAATTCTTTCACTAAACCAAATCTTAAGCACATGGACACTCCAAAACAAGAAACTATAAACAAACTTTCTAAAAAGGCATCAGAGGAGCCAGAGCTGTTCCTTGGGTTGAATGTTGATGAACTGAAAAAACTTCATGCTAAAGCTGACAGCTTGAAAGAGCTGCTAGTGAAAAGTACTGCCTTTATAGTACCTAAGGAAGATCTGTTATGTGGTCAGGTAAGTTTTTAAAATGAAAGATGAAGATTGTCTATGTTGAGTGGTATTGCAATTGCTGCATATCTCTTTGTTTCCTAGGAAATTTCAGTGGATATGGATGTTGTTACATCACAAAACAAACAAACTGAAGGGAAACCATTTCCATTTGGACCGTACCATAGTCCTCTTCTAGTATTTAAATCCTACAGGTATGAAAAGTGTAGCAGCTCTTGTGACTTGTGTGTATATGTCTTGTTCAAATATTCTTCACTGCCTTGATACGTAGGCATGCACAGAAAGGCAAGTTGCAGTGAGAAACTTGACTATCCTAAAACAATTTTGTCTAATTTAGGGGAACTAATTATTTTAGTCACCTTTTCTGGTATGCAGAAGTCTCTTGTTTTCCTGTGTTATACTGCATTTGCATTATATTGTGTACTGTTCACTGCAACTGAATGTTGGAAAAAATAATAGTTAAGCATTTGAAAATAGGATTTTAAAATGCAATGTGAAGCAATCTAAAATCCAGGAAAAAGGCAACAGAAGTGTATCTCAATTATGCCATCTTTAAACTTGGCTAGGATTTACATTGTTTGGATGGGTATTGAGCCCATTACCTATTTTTGGATTCCTGCTCAGTGGAAAGAGACATGAACACAGTGATTCATCTTGACTTAAAGCAGGCACCTGCAAGTGTTACCAATTTGACACGTGTCTTCTGACCGAAGAGGTCTTAGTTCCTAAGCATTACATTTTGGAAAGTAAAAGTCAGAAATTTATACTTGAGCAGTTGAATTCTACCATGTGCTTCAGTTTTTTTTTTAATTTCTGTACCGTTTGAGCAGCAAGAGTTGGAGAGCGCTATCATTACAGGAGCATTCATTTTAACTTCTTGTAGTTTATGACTTCAATTACTTAGAGGGAAATCCCCAAATTATCAGTGAAAATTCAGATTAAGATTTAAAACAAGCATTACTCTGCTCAGCTCAGGCTGGGTTTTGTTTGTTTACACATTCTAAAATCTGATGTGGATTTTATGCTGTTTTTTTCATAATAATCTTTCACAAATCTCTTTAGTATTTTGTTTCACATTGATCTTACACTGACTAGAGCATGAGTGCAATTTTTCTAGAACTAAATTTAAATTCATTTTGTGTGGTTTGCCTTACTGTGCTTCCAGGATTTTGTATGAATGAATTTATTTCTGCACTGAAGGGAGAAGAGACTGCTAGAACATAACCTGTGTAGATTGAGAAGTACTGTTTTGTTCCTTCCTCTCACTGTTTTTCACCTTCCTCTTAACTCAGAGGTCAGCAATGCTTTTAGGTAGTTGTAGGGTTCTGGAAGTAATGTGATAGAGCTGAAAAAAAAAAAGATTACTTTTTTGAGTGGTTTATTTAGTGAAACTGGTGTCTTGTACATTTTGTCACAATAATCCACCGTTTCATTTTAGATTTAGTCCGTATTTTCGAACCAAGGAGAAACTGTACCTCAGTTCAGTAACGTACAGCAATATGATTGAGCCAAAACAGTCTTTCTGCCGTTTTGATTTAACAGGCACTTGTAATGATGATGACTGCCAGTGGTAAGTTCTTTTTAATTTTGTTCACTCAAACCTCTCTTCTAGGTGACTCTGAAAAGCCAGAATAGGCATGTTTTTTATTTCTTTAAAAGTCTGGATTTACAATCCTATGCACAAGTTCTTGAAAAGAAGGTTACTTTTAATACCTTATTGCAGATGCTTTATTAGCAGGATAAAACTTTCATTTAAGCCACAGAGAGAAGAGGCCCTTTAGATGTGAATTTAGAAAAGCAGTCCGGATGGACTCTGTTAGTATTTCACCTTTTGGTTGCCTTGCAGTTCTACTGGGACCTCTTGCTTTATAGTTTCACCATATGTTCAGACCATCATGGAACTTCAAGTAGTAGTTGATACTGCGAAGCACGCTAGAGACATATCATGCTCCTGACCAAAATAAGGCCTGTGCTAAATATGTGGTTATGTAGAAAAAAAATACTATTGTAGTAGCAGAATTCTAGTTTTCTGGGAAAAGATTAGCTTCTTTTGAAGCCTAGTGTGTATTCAAGATGGTTTGTTAAATGATACTGCACAGTATATTTTAAAAAGTTGATACAAGGACAAATGAATATTAATTGGTCAAGAATACACTTAATTTGGAAAAATTTAATAGGAGTAGCTTTTGGCCTTTTTCCCTGTTTCAGTCTCAGACAACTTTTTGCATCAGCTTTTAGCTGTTGCCATCAAACAGTTTGAATCTTTTAAATATGAAGTGATAGTTATTTCTTGCAACTACCTTGTTTGAATTTGCATGTGTTAACAGTTGTGTTACTATGTATAATGTAGACTAGGTTTGAGTTACTGATGCAGGCGTAAGTTTAGAGAAGACCCAGACATATTTAACAGGAATTTCAAAGCAGACTGTAGTGTTTCCTGTGGTTAGAACTTTTTATGCCTCACCTTAGCATGTACTAAACCCAGCTCTTTAATTACAAGCCCTACTAAATTGTTACTGTGATTACATATAAATTACTTATTTGTTTCTTTTAGGCAGCACATGAAAGATTGCACCCTTAGTCGTAAACAGCTGTTTCAGGATATTCTGTCCTACAATTTAGAACTGATTGGCTGTTCGGACAAAAGCACTGATGAGGAAATCGGCACTGCTACAGGTTTTTAAGAGTCTTTTGTTAAATTTTGAATGCAAAAACTCTTTTGAATGAAATTACTTTCATTGAAGGGCCTGGGTGTAAGGACTTAGGTGTAAAAAGGACTTATTGTGCTAAAATGTTGTTTACTTATAATACAAATACTCGTTTCAGAAAAATACGTTGAAAAACTTTTTGGTATAAACAGAGACCGTATGTCAGTGGATCAGATGGCTGTTCTTTTGGCCAGCAATGTCAATGAGAGTAAAAGTCACAGTAAGTAACTTTGTAGATTAAATACGATATAAACATTCTTTAATTGCCTTAAGTACCTTGATAATTTTTTTGCTTAGTGAATTTATCTTTGTATTATAAACTGTTTATGGTAAAGGCAGCAGAGTTTGTTTTAAAGCAATAATGTAATAGTTCTGGAGTCTGATTTGGGAAAGTGATTGATGTGCTTGAGCACAGTCAATTTTAAGTAAGTGTTGAAACTTAAATACTTGCACTGCACTCGCAGGCTGTTTTTATCTAAGATCTTTGGCAAATATGTTTTAGTCTTGAATGCAGAAAAGAATTTCTACTGCTATGCTTGTTTACAGCACCTCCTTTTACAACATGGAAGGATAAAAGGAAATGGAGACCGAAGTACTGGAGAAAACCTCTATTAGATAGTAGCAGCAGTGAAGAGGAGCAATTCGTTGCACCTATTAAATATGGTAATCTGAATGTGTGGCGTTCATTAAAAAGTAGTACTGGGGGAAAATACCTACCAACCTCTTCCCAACACCTGATTTTTAGAGTGGCTCTTGAGAAAACCACTGCTTTTAATACCTTCCTTGACTTTGTGTTTCCTGCATGAAAACTTTATTTAGCATACATTTTAGGGTAGTTTGACCAGAATATGTTGTATTTAAGGGAAAAAAAACCCAAGTGACTGGAAGTAAAGGTGAAATTTCTACTTGCCAATTCTTAAAAGGAATGTAAAGAACTATGTTTCAGCTTTGCCCATAGGCCATTAGGATTCCAGAAAAAAATCTTTTTTCCTTGCAGATCTGTAAGTAGTATATCAGTTACATTTGTAGAGAGTTAGTGTTTGGTACTGAGGCCAGGATTTTAAAAAAACTGTTGTTAAACAGCATTTGAGACTTGGAAGCTTGCTAGATTGTCAGTAACCTGACAGTATTCCACACTTGACTCATGCATGTGGGAGCTTTAGGATTTGTAAAAAGGGCTTTTAGACTCAGAATTGAGAAATTTTTTTTCACATGTTTGTTTCCTAGTGCTGCCTAATGAACTGCCTTAATTAGTGTCTGTCAAAGCAGCCTGTTATTGCAGTTCCTTGCCTCTGCATTTGCAATATAACCAAGTTTCTAGACTACACAGTTTGAAGTTTTAAAGGATGCTGAAATAGCCATTGACCAGAGCAAAATATGATTATAGCTGTAATACATAAATGCCATCCTTTGTATGAGTTGTGATAGCACAGGTAATTTCTGTTTTGAAAAGAAACAAATTTTATTTTAATTTGCAGCCCATCCCACAGAGCATAAAAAAAGAATTCCAGCCCTTGATGCCGTGGTGACTCCAGATGATGTCCGGTATTTTACAAGCGAGACTGATGACATTTCCAACTTGGAAGCAAGTGTCCAAGAAAACCCCTGTGATGTTCAGCTTTGGATTAAACTTGCATACAAATACTTGAATCAAAATGAAGGGTAAGTGCTGCTTTTTACATCTGATGTTGTGCTTTACCCATGCTGCTGTGATAATTTCCTTTCTGATGTTAACTTTCTACAACAAGACTACAAATACCTTGTTACTTAAAAGCAAGTTACAAGTAGATTAGATTTCCTACTGTATGTGGTGTAGTATGTGAGTAATAAATTTCACTTGTTTATCTTTCAGTAGGTTCTGATTCAGAATGGAAGCTGATGTAAAGTAGTGTGAGAAAAGTAACTGTGTTTGAAAAGTGCACAACCTAATGCATTACCAAGATTACAGTGGAATGTTGTATTTCCAGTGATAAAGTAGTGGACCAATAAACTCAAATCAGTTTTTCCTCTACAGAGTGAGCGACTGGAATAATGTTTGAAATGACTTTCACCAGAAAACTTTCTTATTAAAACAGTTTTGCTATATGGTTTATCCTGGTAGAAATGGTTCAGTTGAGCACTCAGTTTCTTATTTTGTAGTGTTTTAACTTCTAGATTTCCAACTTTCTCTAGTTTCTGTTCCTTTAAATTGTTTTGCAAGGTACCTTTTCTTGACAATCAGATAATTTCAGTAGGAATTCTGTCATCATTGCTTCATTCTGGAGATTGACTTTGATTTTTAATAGTGAACTGGAAAGACCAATACTCAAAAAAAAAAAATTACCAGAGGTGTCAGGGTCAGAACACACCTAAATATAATCATATGTGGAAAAAAGACCAAGAAAAGGAGGGAGAAAACCTACTGGAAGACATTACCTCCTCTTCTTAAAATACTTTCCTCCACTCCCATGCCTCAGTACTCATAGTACACAGTTGGTAGTGCTCGTAGAAGGGGTTGAGAAGGCTTCAGACTTGTACGTTGTTGACTGTATTCGTTTTGTTTCGGGACGTGTTTTTTCTCTCGAATATCTATGCAAAATAATTTCTAAAGATGTTTTCAGAATAATTGTGACCTCAGAAGCTTTCTGTGGGTTTATGGAAGCTTGTTTATGAATTAAAGCTCAATTCTGTGGTTTGCAATACACTCAATTATTTGAGCTAACCTTGTATTGCTTTGCTGATATTATCTCATGATAGTTACAGGAAAATCTTACTGGAATTGGCACTCTTCCTAGAACACTTATTTTTCCATGCACTGTGATAATTCCACCTAATAATAAACTTTGAAGGATGAAAACTTACTGAAACTTTGAAACTGTTATAGTAAAGGACAGCACATGTTTAAAAAGTCTGTGTGTCACTTTGTAATTATAAGCATCCATTTGCTTATTTGATATTGTGTAAGTCAATACTAACACAGTTGGTGTGTACTTCAATCTTTTTTTAAATCAATTTTTACAGCTCATCTTCTGAGTGTTTAGATTCTACTTTAAATGTTTTGGCTCGAGCCCTTGAGAACAACAAAGAAAATCCTGAAATTTGGTGTCATTACCTCAGACTGTTTTCCAAAAGAGGAACCAAGGAAGAGATACAAGAAATGTGTGAAACAGCAGTGGAATATGCTCCCTCTTACCAAATCTGGTGGACAGTAAGTGGGGGTGAAAAAACCCAAATATGAGATGTTTGTCTAAGTGTTACTTTAAGAAACCCAGTATGTATGATAGGGAAAGTGTGGAACAAAACATACTAGATTTTTGAAAACTCAAAAGTTGCTCAGAAAATGAAGCAATTAAAAATTCTGTTTGCAGGATATTTGTAGAAATCACGACTTTTCCTCAGGTAACATTTAAAATCAAAATGTTACATTTCTTTGTGAGGTGATCTTGCAAAATTTAACTTTGTCTGCTTGATCTTTGATACTTAAACAGTACTTCTTGAAGTTTAATATGAAAATTTGACTTGAGGGAGGAAAATAGGGCTCATAAGGTGGTGGAAGACATTATCCTTTTGTGATTCATGTGATTTTTAAACTTTAACTTACAACCATTTGCTAGGATTCTGACTTATGAATGTGATTTGTTTCTCTCTAGTTTTTGAATTTGGAGAATTCCTTTGATGGAAAAGACTGTGTTTGTGGGAGGATGCTACAGTTCCTAATGGAAGTGACGGGGGGAGAAGAAAATGCAAATCTTGTGTCCTTTCAGCTGCTGGAGACTCTCCTCTACAGGGTTCACTTAAGTGTCTTTACAGGAAGACATCAGAATGCTCTTGTTCTGCTGCAGGTAACTTCCAGGTTACCACCCTTGTTGTCTTCATGCCTTGCTGATGCATGTGGCTCTGATAGTGTCACCTTTAGAAGACCTGTTTCTTCCTTTATTTGCCAGGAGAAATTCTCCTAGAGAGTTCTGGTTTGAGATATGATATCATTTGTAAAACTAGGCTGTATCTTTGGGATTTGTTACCTATTTTCATTTGCTCATGTAGCAAATAGCCTGGACCACTGTATCTCAAAATAATTCCCAGGGAATTGCTTTACTACTTGGTTTCTGATAAGCCATAGAACTTTTATGCACTGAGGGCCCTGTGAGTAGTGTATTGCCTCAGGTACATTGCTACAGAAATTATGAAACTAGTAGTTCTTGAGAAAAAACATAGTATGATATCTAACAGCATTGCTGTGCTCCAAAACTGGGAGACTTAAATCAGACTTTATTAATTCCATGAACTCCAAAGTCATTCAGTTACCTCAGGCTTTTATGGTGACTGTAGAAATAATTAAGTCGCTGTATACTGCTCCTTAGACAATAGAAATGGTGGATGAAGGTAAAATCGAGTGCTGCCATCGAGGGGCAGTGGGAGCTGCTGGAGTTTCAGGTGCCATTTTTTTTATTCCTACCGGCAGGTGGCACCTGTTGCCTGCAACACCCTGAAGCATTGCTAAGGTTCTAATGCTTCCCTCTGGCTCCAGTTTAAATAGAGAAGTGCCGGGCTGTGTTGACTTCCTCCAAAAGGTGTCCGAAACACTTAATATTCATCGGAAATGCATAGTTGAAAAGAATGTCTCAGGGAGAGATGATGTAACTGTATTTAAGAGAAGATAGTTTCTAAGTAAAGGCTACTTCAGAGTAGGTAGCAGTGGGTTTCTGTGAAAGCTTGAAAGACATTTTCTGAAATAAATATTTTTAAGGGTGATTAAGTGAAATGTTCTTGAAACTTCAGTTTCCATCTATTACTGGACAAGCATCCTGCTGAATTTTCTTTACACTTGCCAGTACTTTCATTCCCTTGAAAGTGCATTCTTTGATTGCACTGCATTTATTCATTAAAAAATGTTGGCACATGACTAGCCATGAGTTTCTGTTCTGTTTTAGGAGGAATTGTGTTTAGACTTTGTCTAATTGCATGCTCTAATGATTTTATTTGGGATCTGCCAACTGAATTGACCTATTCTAGTTTTCCATGTGACTGGTAGGAAAATCTGAAGCAGTATTCTTGTTCTCAGTAATGTTTCCAGCACATTTTTTTAAGCAGTATGTCTAGAAATAGTGGTGCTTCCAGTAGACTTGGATAGCTGTAACTTAGTAGCTGTATAACTAGAATTCAATTAAAAAAAACCTCACAACACAACAGAAAATGACCAACAAACAAGACCAAACCCCAAACCACAGAGCCCAGTAGTATGTAGCAAGCTGAATCCAACTTGTAGATGAGTTGTCTCTGGAGCTAATGTATTATTTCTGTGCAACTGGAAATAATTGTCCACGAATTAAGCAGAAGAATGGAACGCATGTTAGGAGATGCTTGTTTTCACACTCTATCTCTTCTCACTTTTCAAAATAACAAGTCTTTTGCAGTTTTTCCTAAATCTGTTACTAGAAATTGTGTGTGTGATTGGAATAGTTTCAGATTCATGTCAGCCAAATGTGATCGTGATTGATGTAAAGAACCTAGTTCCTGTCTTTTCTCTTCTTGTTCTTAACTCTTAAAGAGATTATGGCTGAAATATATTTCTTTTAACCTTTCCAGAAAGCTTTAAAATCATCAGATGAGAAGATGGTATCGGAACGCCTCACGGTGGGTGACCGCTGCCTGGCGTGG
Organism: Colius striatus; assembly: GCF_028858725.1. Lineage (NCBI taxonomy): Eukaryota > Metazoa > Chordata > Aves > Coliiformes > Coliidae > Colius > Colius striatus. Next base: position 168,985,169 of record NC_084759.1, read on the forward strand.
CTGGCCTATGTACACCTGCTGGAGTTCGGTGCCCTCCCATGCCAGCTCTATGATCCCGCCAATGTCGGCCCCTCAAGGATCATGAGCAAAGAGCCCTTTCTCATACCATGGCAAACAGTTCATGATGTGAAGACCAATCCTGATACACTGCTAGCTATGTTTGAAGGTAAGGTCAAGGAGGTGAACTACTTAACATGTTGCTTGCTCACTTGTTGATCAAGAAATGTTATCCAACTTTTGGAACGTCATAGAATCACAGAGTGGTAGGGGTTGGAAGGGACCTCTTAGAGGTCACCTAGTCCAACCCACCTGCTCAAGCAGGTCCACCTAGATCAGGTCACTCAGAAATGTATCTAGGTGGGTTTTGAAAACCTCCAGAGAAGGAGACTCTGCACACTCCCTAGGTAGCCTGTGCCAGGGCTCCCTCACCTTCACAGCAAAGTATTTTTTTTCCTTAAGTGGAATTTTTTGTTTCAGCTTTTGTCCATTGCCCCTAGTCCTATCACTGGACACTACAGAAAAAAAAATGTCCTCTTCCTATAGCAGCTTTTAGCAGTTGTACTGGAAGTCCTGGAATGTAGTTTAAAATATACTGATACACTGCTAGCTGGGATGTGACTGTAAATTTTCATTGGTAGGATGTTTCCTATTTTCTAAATGAAAGAGGAATGAAAATTCTGAAAGACTTTTTATCTTTGTGCTGTGCTGATAAGTATTAAGAAAAGTTTTTCAGAGGTGGTCGTCTTCCTTTTTTTAATGATTTGCAAAAGCAGCACTTTCAGTATTATCTTTCCACGCTTACATATTTTCATTATGTTAAATAAGACTTTTTATTATCTTAAGGCTTGAAGTAACTTTGACATTGCTTGAGGTCTGAAGGCTTGGTTTTATGCTTTTGTTTTGAAGATGCAGTCAAAACATGTACTGATGAAAGCCTGGAGGCTGACAAAAGAATAGCTACCTGCTTTCCTCTCTACAGAAACATGATAGCTCTGATGAAACTTCTTGAAAGGTAAGTTGTTTCAAGACGTTTTTCATTGGAGTACTCAACTCTGCTCTTTTGAAAACTTATCTTTACTTTTCCTTTAGGTGGGAGTCTGCTGCAGAACTTTGTAGGTCTTTATTGGAGCTCAGCCCTAACAACTGTCAGCTCTTGGAGAGTTTAGCTACCTTGTATTTGCAGATGAAGCAGAGTGACAATGCCTACAAAGTGTGGATTGAAGCTTTTGAGAAGAATCCTCAGAATGCAGAAATTTTTTATCGGTTGTGTAAATTCCTTGTCTCACAGGTAATACTCCACACCAAAGCTCATTTTGTGGGTCTGCTAGCTTTAGAGTTTGTGTGTTATTTCAAACACTTAGGAAAAAAAATATTATGAAGATTAATCAATAATATCTGGTACTTCTTTATATAGATGGCAAAAATAGAATTGGCAAGATTAATGACATGATTCAAGATAATCAAAGGATTTACGCAAAATGATGAATTTGTAGTTTGTGTTGTTCTAGTCTGGTGTGAATATCCTTAAGTAAGAGACATTAACAATAAACTCTGTAATATGTGTTCAGCTGTTCTGCTACCTACTGACTGACTCCCTTAATTCTTGAGAGAATGGAGACAATGGAGCATTGCAGAAATAGACACGCAGCTTCTATCTGTTGTGCTTAAATTGGTCTTGTTGCTTTCAGGTTGATATCTCATTTAATTTTTTTTTTTTTTAAATAAACTCCCAAAACAGGAAAGAGCAAGCAGTATTCCTCCACTGTTGCAAGATTTTGTGGCAGCTTTCTTTGAGAATACATGCCAACAGCATGGTCCCATGGATCTCTTAAGGTACATTTAGAGTATCTTTTTCTGTTTGAATTTTGTTAGTACTGACATTTTCTTGAAAAATTCTAGATTGTCTTATTTTTTACCTCATCTGGTTTTAGCTTGGCATATTTTGCTAAGACTTGAGTGATTTATGATTTGGTAGTTTATAAGGTTTATACTTCCTGTGCGTGTACACTAAATTGCAAAACCACAAGCATTTAAAGATGAAGCAGCCAGCAAGTTTAACATTTGCATTTGGGAAATGAAAATCAATTGTATGTATGCCAAAGCTGGTTTTTTTTTTCCTGCCCTGTCCTGCGCCCTGCATGCCCCCCCCCCGCTAAAGCTTGGAGCCTAAAACTATGTACCTAAAATACTATATTTAAGCACTTGCAAAGGACGTTAATCCAGAGGTCTAATATACTGATAGTGAGCAGATCATTATTGCTGAAAAGATAGAGGTTCATCACTAGCCTACTGATTGTCCACTTGAATTTTAGCAAATCATTGAGAGACTTACTACAGTTTTGTAATATGCAAGTTCCCCATAGTCAAAAGCCTCTGAAGGCCTTCAGAAGATTTGTACAAAAGCTTATGCAGATGAGGCTTTGAAATGTTATCTCCAAGTTAGGTGTTAGATTTTTATTCCTGTTTACATTTGTTTAGTTAAGTTTAGCTGACTGTATGTAGGTGTTTTTACCTTACTTGATGTATTTTGTGGGGAGGGAGAAGTCTGAGACAGAAAGCAATACTTAATTTTTTTTAGATAATGGAGTAAATTATTTATTTTAACTACTTCTGTTTTTCCTTGTTATGCTTTCTGTAAACTTTTTTGTGGATAAACTAAACTCAGGAACAGTGCATCTTCTTTTAATATGTCCCATGAACTGAATTTCGAAACTAAAGTTCGAACTACATCCAGGAAGGACTTTTCGTGTTGGGGGATATTCTCATTTACTACTACTTTTTTCTCTTGTAGATATCTCTTGAATTTTCCAATGCCAATTGAATTTACATCACCTCTCTATAAAGAGCATCTTACAGATGAAGTTGTAAACCAGCAAATCCCATATCTGTGGCAAATCTACTGGTGAGACTCTAAAGTATTTCTGGGAAACAGCTATTAGGTTTGAATGAACTGCATTTTCAAAAGCAGAACTTTCATTATTTGTCTAAGAGTATATTACTTTGAATTCTCTCAATAAATGATTTGTCAGTCCTTAGAGGACCTAGCTGTCTGCTGCACAAGAGACAGTTTTATATAGCTGTGAATTGCACATCTACTTATTCTCCACTTGAGAAATATTTCAGAAATCCTGTCCTATGAGAACATTATTCATCGCAAGTTATTTTAAAATATATTTTAAGATTGCTACTGATATTAGTGTTCTTTCGTGCTTTCAGTTGTCTCACTTTCATTTTGCAATAGTTTTTCCTCTCTGTTTAACTTAGTTTAGCCTGGCCTCCTCACCTTGCTTGACCTGGTGTTTCAGCTGTTCATCTATCAACCTCTCAGTAGCAAAGTGACCTTTTCCTCTCCAAGAGTTGCAAAGGTCTCTGTCTTCTGCCATTCCTTTTGATAGCAGCTATGTCCAGGATTGGCAAGCAGTGAAGTATTGGCCATCTCTATGTTATGCCAGTATAACTGTGGTTACTGAGATGGTGACTTGGGATGTTCAACAACTGTACTAATTCGTGGTTTGGGTTTGTCCATTTTCACAAGTAGCTATTTGGCTTTTCAGATGAGTAAAGAGACAAAGACGATAATGCTTCAGATACTGAGTGAGGACTCTTCAGAATTCCTTCAGCACTGTGGCTTGTAGTTTTTAATTGGCAACTTATAAATAAGTAAAATCTGTGGCTTTCTAGAAAATGATTTAGATTATTCTAATTTTTTTTATATTGTCTGCTAATACCAATCAAAATATTTTTTTAGAAGATACTTAGCTCTTTGCCACTTCAGTTTTAGATCTGGTACTTGCTCAATAGAAACGTAGACACTTGAGGTCACTGTTCAGTCATTAGGGACCTTAAGTTTTGATCCACTTTTATTTTGGCACCTGCCTCTACAAGGTAGATTGGTGCTCTTGAACTATGCGCCTAAATTACGTTCAAAGTTAATAATCGTTTCCAGGGCTGAGTTTTGCTACAGAAAGACCTATGTGTGTTTAGGCCTGTGTATCTATCTTTTCATTGTTTAGGTACAAAGGACAAAATACATACATTTGTTTTTACCAAGTGAAAATAATCAGACTGAGATCAGCAAAGCCTCAAAACTCAAGAAACTACTTTTTACTTGGAGAGATCATTATGCATATGTACACCTATATGTGTGCACAAACGTATGCACGCCCTTTTCTAGAAAGAGTAGCAAATTGGAGTCCTTGGAGGAAGCAGGAGTATAATCAGCCGCTCTGATTATTTGACCCGAGTCAGGAGGATTCTGTAGCAAGGCAGCAATATCAACCCTATCTTATTTTGTAGTTCTGTAGTCTTCCTCTTCATGATGGTGTATTTTCCTCTTACGACTTACTGAAAGTCTTAACCTTTTTTTCACTATTACCTTACACTCTGAAGTAAGGATTGTCCTCTGAATCTTGGTCAAAAAATATGTATTTCTGTCTTTGGGATACTGGACATTAGGAACAAAATTAATGGTTTTTGACTATTCTTGCAATTTTTTTTTCCCCCTCATGTGGTCAGCATATTTCTAGCCCAGATCCCCAGTAGTATTTGGTTCAGAACACTAATTTTCCTGAAATAGTCTAATACCGTTTCTCAAGTGGCTTTAATCCAACTTGGAAATAAATTGTTCAGGAGCTTTCCAAACAGAAACTCAAGACTTTTCTCCGTTAGGTAGCAGTCAGAGCATCCCTATTAAAAGAATGAGTAAAGGGTACTTAACAAGAATAGATGACAGTTCATAATATATAATTTGTATCCGAGTTGCCTTTTAAACTACATGTTTTCAGTATTATTACCTGCACTTATGACTTGCTGACTGATAAATTTAGTCCATAATGCTAAAGTGAAACCACTGTTCTTTCTTGCATCTCAGAATGGGAAGTTCTTCATTGTTTCTCACTTTTATTATGTGACAACATGCATTGTTTATGATGTTCAACACTTTCTAACTTTAAATATAACCAGTTTGTGCCAGTCTCTTCATGCGAGTGTTGGTGAAGCACTGGATGCTTATGAAGCAGCTCTGGGAGCAGTGATGCAGCAGGAAACTGTTCAGAACATCTGGCTGGAGTAAGTTCTTAAGGGAAGAAGGTTAATTAATCTCAGAACTATGAAGTGAAGGCTGCCAGAACCATTTATCTTTCTTTTTTTTTTTCTTCCAGTTACCTTGTTTTTATCAATAGCAAAGTTGTTGGATCCAACAACAAAGTTCAAGAATTCAAGCTTTTTACTGACCTAGTGAACAGATGTCTGGTTACAGTTCCTACACGATATCCAATTCCTTTTAGTACTGCTGATTATTGGACCAATTATGAGTTTCATAATAAGGTAAAAATGCATCTGTGGACAGTTTTAATTAAACAGAGACCAATGACCTTTTAGCAGGTACCTGTAATTGTTCAAATACAGCACCGATAGTATATGAACACTGAGAGCTAGGAATCAGTAGAAGAAGAAACAAGTATCTGAGGAGAGTACTGTTCTGAGAAGACTATCTAGCAGTGACTTTTTGAATAAAGGGTAAGCTAAAGAGAAACTTTTATTATGGCATGCTTTAGTACTGTGAGTACAGCTGTTAATGGCAAACTGTTCTTTCCTGGAGAAACAAGAAAATGTTTAAGGGAGAGAGGAGATGGCTGAGCAGGAGGGATCTGCAAAACTGTTGCACTGGCAGATGGAAACAGTGTTTAAGCTGTCAGTTTTGATCATAGAAATTACAGTAGTTGAGAAACAGAAGAAATAAAGTAGAAATAAAACCAAATTAGAGCACTTAGACAGAATAAAGCTTATAGAAATCCTAGGTCTTATTTTGCTGACATCCAGTGGGTTTCTCTTTGCTTGCTGAATGCTGGCTAGAAGGTATGAAATGTGTGGTACTAGCAACTTGACACTAACTTTTTATTGGACTACTTCATTTCTGTACCCTTGAGGGATAAGGTTTGTAGGTGGTAAATCACTGTAGTCATAATGTTGGTAGTTTTGTCATTCCAGTATTCTTTGCAAAATTAGAAGCTATAAAGTGGATTAATGTATATAATCCAAATTCTACAGGTTATTCTTTTTTATTTGAGCTGCATTCCAAAATCTCAACATTCCAAAACCTTGGAACGGTTTTGTTCTACCATGCCTGCTAATCCTGGACTTGCACTGAGGTATGAAAAATACTTGTAATCAAGACAAACAGCTAGTTACTGTTTTTTTTGTGCAAGACATGCATGATTAGCTTTCTACTATAAAAGTAAAACTCTTCCTCTGTTATTGCATGTTGCTTGGGGCATGTTGTGCCTTCTGATGTAATTTCAGTCTTTCTTGTATTTGACAGGGTTCTGTTCTGTCTACAGAGAAATTATTCAGGAATTAACTCTGCACTTTACATGAGTACAATAGTCAAAATTGCAAATGTGTAGAGAAGTGTCATGTATCTTAAAATCTGGTTATTTAGTAATCTATTAAAACTAAAGTTCCAGCACAGAACAAAAATAACTACACCAGTGTATAACAGTGCCGACTTAAGGCTTATCTTGACATTTGTTTAGCATAGATGAACCACTCTTAATTCTGAAAAAAACATCTTAATGGAAACAAAACCAGTTAATGTGAGCATCACACTGATTCTTACGTGAACAGTGTTTCAAAAAGTCCTCTTCCAAGATTAGAGAGTCCGAGTTTTGGCACATTCAGCTGCAGCAAACTCAAACGAACGTTCAATTGAATAGTTTTCAGAAAAGTCCCCAAACACTTACTGTTCGTCATCAACAGTGACTCTAAAGAATTCAAAGCAAGATGTGAAATAAATGTGTGTGGTTGGGGCTGTGAGGGGAATGTGACACACTGCCTTTGGCACATGAAGCTGCAGGGCTGCGTGTTAAACCAAGTTGCGATTGCGACTCGTTGGAACTTGCAGCTGTTGATATTATTGATACTACATGAACTGGGTGAGCAGAACTGGCTGAACAGTATCTCCCAACCACACAACTGTAAAACTAATTGCTCTCCTTTTAAATATAGTTACCTTATGCATGCTAAAAATGGATCTTGTAATGGGCCAAGATCATATTTTCTCTTTGATTTCATCCTTAGTTATTCTCTGAAGGCATATCTTGACCCCTTTGGGGTTTTTTGTTGTTGTTCTGAGAAGACATTCAGTCAATGTTGTATGTAGTGGCTTGGGGTGATTTTTTTTCCTACTTTGAATTCCTGTCTCAGGTTAGGTGTAATATATTTTGTGTAATGTGTTTATCTTTGGATTGCTTTTCTGTCCTGGCGATTAGAGCAGTGTTCCTTTCTCATGAATGCCTTTTACAGACTACTGCTGCGATACTGGGAAGAGAGCAATGTTCAAATTCTGAAACTGCAAGCCAAGATGTTTACATATAATATCCCAACATGCCTGGCCATCTGGAAAATGTAATGCAACAGTCATACATCTGTTTTCATAGATATTGCTTTTGTTTGTAAGGTTTACATCACAAAGGTAAATCTGAAACGTTCTACCAATTGGGCTTTTACTGGAAGTCTCTTTGTCATTCACTTATTATTTAAACAGTAACTGTGTGTTACAACAGACAGAGTTACTGACACTTCTTTAAAATAACAGCTGGAATTTCCCTCTAGGGGAAACTTACGTGAGTGGATATTATGCAGATAAATTTGAATGATGTATTTACAAGTTGCTTTTTTAATTCAATTAATGACTTCTGTCTCCCCCTCTCTACCCTCCCCTTTATATATCACAATAGCAGTAATCTTCATTATCCAGTGATGCTGAACTGATCTTTTTCTTCAGTGTTTATTCATAATGGGGAACCACTGAAATGTCTTGCTCATGTAAGGTTGTTTTTAAAAAATGGCTATTTGTTTGTTTTCACTGTAGATTAACATCATTGGATATTAGTTTCTTCCCAAGGAATCTGTAATTCCGTTCCACAATCAGTATTCTGCCACTAATGGCTTTTAAAATGATTCAAGAATAAATATATTTTTATATATTTCTTTTCCTCAGAGCCATTGCTGCCGAATGCTTTCTAATGGGACAAAGAGAAGTAAGTCGACACAGCTTACTAAAATGAGTATAAAATTCTTTAAAACTCTTCATCCCTCTGCTTTATCCAAAGCAATGCTCATCTTATAAACTGAAGATTTCTAGGTAGTTGAAATACTCTTACGCATAAACATGGGAGCGTTTGCCTCAACTGTGAGAAATATCTTTGGCAATCAAGGTAGAATGGGTTGTATCATGAGCCCTTGTGCATACTGTGGGTGTGTATCTTTCTTTGATGATTTTTTTTTTTAACCTGGAGGAGATTGCTAGCACTTAGAAGTGTAGTATGGGGAAGGAAGGATTGTTGTGCTGGGAGATGTTAGTGACTGTCTTTGCAAGTAGTTGGTAGAGTGGGTTTGCCAAGTCAGTGTATGCAGAGTTTGAGTAGTTCCTGACCTCATCAAAGACACCAGTTATTTTTCTCAAAAAATAACAAGTTTTCATGTTGGTGCCTTTGGTGGGGAAGATTTTTATCACTCTATATACAAGATGTTTTTGGCACAGCAACTGGGTCACTTTTCAGTTCAAACAGAGTGGATCTCTGTGGTATTGTTGCTGTCACCTTCAAAATATTCTTCTGCCTGTGGAAAGGTGCTCTGTATTAAAGGGATAATGAGTCACTGGGTTTCAGACTCACCACTTGTGGTGTTCTTGAGCTACTTCTCTGCTGTATCTTGTTTAGTGCCATTCTTGTGGTGGCTGACTCTGACCGTCCTTCTTTTCTGTTAGTAGTCTTTTGAAAGAGTATTAAAAGCTTTAACTGATCCGTAATGGATAGTGTGGCTATTGTTAGGCTCACATATGAAATATTTTCTGTCCCTTTTTACTGTCTACTAGAATGTTTAAAAAGAACACCCCTAAGCAGACAGTTGTTTGGTTTGTAAGATCAAATAGTTCAAAGTCAGGAGATATCAAAGGCATGGTGCCTATTCAACCTTAATTCTGTCTCCGTGTTGATGGTTTGGTGTAATCTGTAATTAGTCACAGATCCCTGCTTCAGTCATTGTATTAGATGGACTATGTTTTGAGGCAATGCCTGTAGTGAGACTGGTGACTCACTTTAGGTTAGAAAGTCAGAAAAATAAATTTCAAATTAATCAAAAAAGAGGATCCTTAAAGAAAGTTAATCCTTTACAATGAAGGCATATGTAAAATATTGTAGCTGGATTACACCCAGAAGAAGTCTTGTACTTTTCTTGTGCAGCCACCTGACTAACCGTATGGTGTGGAGTAAAATCACCGCAGTAGGTACACACACGGCAGTTGGGTTTTTTGTGGGGGGTGCTTAGTAGGATGTAGTAAGCACTTAGAGCTGTTCATGCAAATCGGTGACTGTTCCAGATAGCTGGATTTTCTTCGAAGCAAGTAGGATATTGTTTGAAAATTGTTGTGATTCAGATTCTGGATTTCCTGTTCCTGGAGAACCTGTCACTCCTTCAGAGATCATGTAAAGGTTTGCTAAAAGAAGATAAAAGTGGATATGAGTATTTAAAATGCCAACAAATACCTCCTCTAATAACACTCTGATTAAAGTTGGTACTTTTAATAGCTGAAGGGAGACTTGAGTAAATACTTGCATTAAATATTTTGATCCTCTCTTTCTTTTGAGAGAGTTGCAAAGATGTGTATTGTTTGTTGAAGCACAGATAGATACTGAAGGAAAAAGACCTATGAAACAGTTATTATCATTGCAGGATTGGGATGGTATTGCAATAAATAGGACCTTGAGGCTATATATTGAGTGGTGAAAGAGAAATGTTCAGTAAGCTGCTTCATTCCCTGAGTGTGTTCCATCCTGTGCAATGAATGAGGCAAGAATCTTGTGAAGAGAAATAGAATATCCTCACATAATTAATCCTGTGCCTACAAGAGTCAGAATTAAGGTCAGACAAAATTTTGCCTTTGCTTTTAGGAGCAATGTAATGCTTGACTTTGGAACTCTTTTTTACAAACAGAGTTTAAACCTCATTGCGAGAGATTTTTGTGCTTCAAATCACTGATTCTGAGTGCACAAAATTGTGCTGACTTTTAATGCTTGCTTTTATTTTACAGGTCCATCATTTATATCAGAGAGCCCTTCAGAAGTTACCTCTATGTGCAACACTGTGGAAAGATGTAATGTTTTCTCCTTATGATTCAGTTTGAGGTTTAAGATAAATTTTCTGCATATCCCATATCCATAGATGTGGTGATGCTCAAGCTTTGGCTAAATCTTATATCTGCTTCCCCATCTCTTACAGCAACTCTTGTTTGAAGCATCAGGAGGAGGTAAAACTGATAACCTGAGAAAACTAGTTTCCAAGTGCCAAGAGGTTGGAGTCAGCCTAGATGAGCTTTTAAATTTAAACACTTACAAAACAGAAAGCAAGAATCACTGAACGCTGGGTACGGTCAGCCATAAGTCCCATATAATGCCAAAATCAGTTGAATGATTCTTCAGGCAGATCCGTGCCTAAGATCTGTCTAAGGCAGATGAGTATTGCTGAGCATATCAAGTCTCCAATCTGCTTTCCTTGAACCTGGAAACAATTACCGTGACCCTCCTCTGGAAAAATGAACTCCCTGTTGGCCTTGCTTCTGGGCCCTGCCAGATTCTCATAACGTCGTCTACGTAAGTATGGTTAATCAAAGTGACAGACATTGTTTTTTTTACGTTTTCTTTTTATTTTCTGTTTTCTTTGTTTTGCTGTTCCTGATTCACTTGACACTCTCACTGATGCCTGAGAGATCTGTGTTTGGGATTAATTTACTGGGCTGTGTTTACAGTAAAAAGCAAGTAGTCCATTTTGGGTTTTTTCCTTTTTTAAACCTTTTTTGAGACTTTTTCATTACAGGATTTAAAACAAAAGCAGCCGCTCTTAAGGAAAGTGTAACTGCCGTGGCCACAAGTATGCTTCTTGCACTTGAAGGCTCTAAGAGGGTTGCTTACTGCCCTTTTCTGCATTGGACTCACGGCAGAGACTATTAAACTTGAAGATTAAAGAAACTATTGCAAATGCCAGTGCATCAGAACCTAAGAGTGGTCAATTATGTGCAATTTTTTGTAAAGAAATTTTAATTTATAATAAAGTTTAACACTTTAAAGAAAGTTAACATCGATCTGTTTTGTATTGCTACCACCCTGTAGTGTTACAGGTGTTTTTACAGAGATATTTTTAATACAAACTGACCTTCTAAATAAGATGCGTGTCTTCTGTTACTTTGATCAAAAGGTGGGCGAATGGGACTGAGCTCCCTGTTGTGGGTGTAGGATAACTGCATCTCAGTGGGTTTTTCCCTCCTCTTGCCTCTGGTACACAAGTGTTTGTCCCATAAGAACTATTCCTGTCAATAGTACCACTTCAGTGATGGAAAGTACCTTTTCTGCTTTGTCCTTTCCACCTTCTGTAAAGTGAGGCCCACTTTCCAAATTACATTGCAGAGGTACTGTCAGCCCACTGAACCCAGTGATGGGACCATTCACATCAGGTTGGCTTTCTACCTGCTTCACCATCTGTGCCAACTCAAAAAAGATGATTGTGCCTTTTGCAAAGGGGGTTTATGAAGAGGCCATGAAGACAGTGAATGGGTGGTCTTTATGTTTGGGGCAAAGAGGTTTGACACATAACTTTCAGAAACTTTCAAAACCCTTACTTCAAGTAAGGTTATACATGAAGCTACTCTCTGAGAGAAAAGTGGGAAATACAGTGGTTTTCATGTAGTGGAATGGAAGGTGATTCTACACCTTGTGATGACAGCTCTTCTATTGAAGCAAGAAGCAGAAAGTAAGAAAGACTTCAAATACCCACTTCAATGGCCATGTTTTCCTGCAGACTGCAGTATCAAACCAGTATCAGAAAAGCTGACTCAAATCCATTCTTTGTTGTAGAGTGGAGCAGGATCCCGATTTCTTCAAATTTCTTATGTGGTACAGCTCAGAATGAAAAATATGTAGACCACAGACATGCAGTGTTTCATTTTTTAAATGAAACCCCTTCATGTAGGGTAAATGCTGGCTTAGCCATGTTGCCCAAATATATATTTGAATTGGTCTTTCAGATAAGCAGTTCGTGGTTTCCTGCAGTAATACTTGAACATGTGCAGTATGTATTTTAGTGGGATACAATTTTTCCTGTTCCACTGTTAGGCATAGAAAAGCTTAACACTGTCAAGGGTTACAGCACTTTTAATCCTGCCTTTCATGTTTCCTACCTTAGACCGGTCTTACACTTCAGATGTACTTTACATTTCTTGCCTTCCTGTACAGTCACTTTATAATGAAAGGCTTAGTGTGTCTCTTTCTAAGGAGACCTTTAAGCTTTAAATTTTTGTCAAAGATTGATTATAGCTACTCTGCCTTAATGGCTTCTCGCATATTCAGAGGAGGAACCAAAAGTCTCCCTGTGTCCTGTCTTCCATTGGCCTTAATCCATATTGTTTTAATTAAAACGCTCCTGGATTATATGTGGCCTTTTACCACAACTTTGCTTGACTTGATGATATGTGTGAGTGACTAATCATAATGGGAATGTTTGTTTAGGGGCTGGAATGAAGAAGCATGAGGAAACTGTACAGTCTTTAGAGTAGCACAAGTACTTCTTTTTTTTCACCAAGCAAGAAGGCAAATGCAGTGCTGATAACATAGGGCTTACCATCAAGGATTTGGTGCTTTCACAGGTCTGTACTTAATGTGGAACTCTTCCATGCTGTGATATCCTGGTATCTACGAAGAGACAGCTCTTGCCGAAGAAACAAAGGAGGTGATTTCTTTGTCATTTGCAAAATGTCATTAATTCATCACTAGAATAATGAAATTTACCCAATGGTATTGAGGTTAATCTGTATGATTAGTCTTTTCAATTGGTGATCCTCTCCTGTTGCACTTCTACCAGAAGTAAACTTCAAATTGTGAGCAATAATGGTGAATAAATGGGGAGAAAGGGTAACTGCACTCGGTCAAGCAAAATAGTAACTGCCTGAGGAGAAAAAAAAAAACATAAAGCACAGTAATTTTTAACAGAAAACTACACTGCTACTTCTACACTCAGAATTACGCTCAGTAATGATCTGATTATCTGGCCTTTAGTTTTAAATTTCTGGAAACAAAGTCTAGGTCTTCATTAGTACTGCACCAACCACTTCCGCTACAGTACTTCTACTTGCCTGGCAATTTCAAAGGTGCAACACTGAACAAGGCTCAGATGCATTTACTATGGAGAAAAAAAGAGATGGTAGTTACTTATAGTGTGCTTTGTTTAGTACATTAATTGAAGACCTAGACACTATCAATCATTTTAGTGCTCATCTTGACAATGATATGTGATGGCATGCTGGTTACTTTTCACAAAAGCTCGGTTTAGCCTTACTTTTTGTGCTTCCTGCAACTACAAGGTGAGGGGATGTTGGAAAGTAAGGGGCCTAACTGGAAAGGTTTTAAATAATTGTTTAGGTAAGAAATTGAAAGGATTAAGACAGCTTTTCTGAGATAACTAAGACTTGTCTTTCCCTATAACTTTTCAAGTTTTGAAATAAGTATTTTTCTGTAAGACACGTTCTCTTTTCACTGGGTTCAAGGATGAGCCTAGTGATTCCTCTAGGCCCATGGGTTAGTTGCATTTTAATACAGTGACATTTATTAGGAATGAGCAACTCTTAAAAAAAGTTGTGGGTTCTTTCATAGTCTACACACCCTGTTTCAGGTGAAAGATTTGAAGACGTATCATAGGGGTAAGGGTTGGAAGGGACCTTTAGAGATCATCTAGTCCAACCCCCCTGCAGAAGCAGGTTCACCTAGATCAGGTTGCATAGGAACATGTCCAGGCGGGTCTTGAAGACCTCCAAGGAAGGAGATTCCACAACTTCTCTGGGCAGCCTGTTCCATGGCTCTGTCACCCTCATAGTAAAAGTGTTTTTTCTTAAACAGAACTTTTTGTGTTCCAGCTTCATCACATTACCCCTTGTCCTGTTGCATGTATGTTTTGTGTTTACATATAAACTTACTGGTCCAGGAATTTTCCGTGTCACTAGAGTATTACCTACAGTGAAGGAGTGAGTAGGTTGATAGCAGCAGAGGTATGAACCTTTTAAGAGCGTTCTGAAGAAGTTGGCAAAATAAAGAGGTTCAATGCAAGTGTACAGGATGCTGAGGACACAAAATGGAGAAGACGGCTGCAATTACACAAGAGCAGTAGGTAAACTTCAGTGGTGCTGCAACAACAAGCATGCCCTCGGCATACTGGACGCTCAGGTGGGCACCTCTTGTGCTTCTGCCCAGCCTTGGGAAGCTCTTCAGAAGGACACCTGTAGTCTTGCAAGAAGCTTGATGTGCTGCCCAGCTTGCTATTAGCTTTAGCTGTTGCCAGCTGCCCTGCTACCTCCTGTGAGTCTTGGTGTTCTGAAGGTGGAGGAGAGCTGGTGCTTTTACAGTTGGAGGTCACTGCCTGGGGGACCTACTTGACCGTTTGTAAATGAAGCAAAACAGAGTTCTCACGCTGCCTTAAAAACTTCCCCTTTGCTTGTTTCAGTCAAGTTAAATTAATTTCACTTTCATCTTTCTTTTTGTGTTTGGAGGCCCTTGCGCTCCCTGTTATTCAAAGTGCTAAAATGAGAAAAGCCTCAAATGGTTCTTCCTGCCTGGGATTGTGAGGCAGAGCCGTGTCACAGCCATGTCCAGCGTGTGATTCTCCAATTCACGTCTAAGTTTCTTAAACTTTTATAAGGAGAAAGGAACAGTAAGCAAGTCAAGAGAAAGAACAGGAAGATCCCCCTAGGAGTTACCTTCTTATAAAGAATATAGGCAACATCTACTCTTTAACTTCAGTCATCGTTGATGACAGTTTTTTTCCAGCAGTGCACATTCTAAGGTTTCCTGGTAGATGCAGTTCCACTCTTCAGGTTTTCATACAGCAAAGCATTGTCAGATGTTGAATTATCCTCATCTCTCTGATCCTCTTTTTTGAGGTCCCTCTGAATGACTGGCTTTCCTCTGAGCTTGAGCCTGCTCATGATCCTATACTTTTCTCTCTGTGATTCAAAAGAGAAGGAATTGTTCTCCAAGATCTGAATGGACCAGTGTCTGAAAGCTAAGCCGCCTTCAACTATATGACCCATTAACAAGCAGGATTTCCGTCATACAACTAGTGCTATTCTGAAACACTAGGGGGTACAGAGATGGCTGCCCTGGGGTTGAATATAGTCATTCTGGATAACTGCCATGTGTTTATCAGCACTGAATACTTGGCATTGGTATCTTTGTGTGCTGAAAGGAAATGGGCTCTGGTGCGATGCAAATGCCTGATGAGCTGAGTAGACTGTTGTTCCTGTGGGATGGGACAGCTTTCACTAGACTGGGTTACCCAAAGGCCCATCCAACCTGGTCTTGAACACTTCCAGGGATGGGGCAGCCACAACCTCTCTGGGTAACCTGTGCCAGTGCCTCACCACCCTCATTGTAAACAAATTTCTTCCCATGTCCAGTCTAAATCGACCCTCTTAGTTTGAAATCATTGCCCCTTGTCTGTTCAATGCAACCCTTGACAAAAAATTTCTGTCCTTTTTATAAGCTCTCGTTCTTAAGCCCATATTAGATGTCAGTAGGATGCTTTAACTCCCAGCTATTAGCCTCAACATCTTTCAAGTTGTTTTGCAGCAGCATCCAAGCTTTTGAATTGCAATCATTGTACCTAGTTGACTTTTGCTGCTTCCACACAAATTAAATTCTCTGCTTTGACAGCAGATTCTTGAGCTGCTTTGGCTTATCTTTTTCATGCTTGTAGGACACAGTGCGGAGACAGGGACAAGATTTTTTTAATCTTTTCTATCCAAATTACAAGCCTCAAACAGGAAGTGAAGGAAGGATAAACAAATCCTTGGCCTAAGTCATCGATTTAGTGACAGATTTTCCTGTTTGTATTATATGAAAATGCAAAGATACAAAAAAATGTAATCACATAAAGAACAGGACTTTTTGCCCAACTGAAACATGCTTCCTCCCGTTCATCCATGCTGAAAATTGATAGCCTACAACCTTTGTTTTTTGGAGTACTGATTTATATTGAGACTATAAGAAATCTTAAGAGCTATGTATCAGAACCTGACCAGGTTAGAAGTGGATGCTGGTATTTGACATTAAAGATTTCATGAACCAATTTCACATCTTACAACCCATTGTAATATGGACAGGATGAGCAGATAGTGGGGTAAACTGAACCCTGGCTCAACAGCTGGTCCAGAGGGTGGTGATCAGCGGTAGGGAGTCTAGTTGGAGGTCAGTTACTAGTGGTGTAGCCCAGGGGTCAATATTGGGTCCACTCCTATTTAACATCTTCATCAATGATCTGGACGATGGGGCAAGGTGCAGCCACAGAACATTTTCTGATGATGCAAAACTGTGAGGAGTGACTGACAGGCAGAGGGTTGTGCTACCATCCAGACAGACCTCAACACTCTGGAGAAATGGGCAGACAGCAACCTTGTGAAGTTTGACAAGGGAAGTGCACATCCTGTGTCTGGGGAGAAAGAACCCCAGGCACCAGCACGGGCTGGAAAGCAGCTTTGTGGAAAAGGACCTGGGGGTCCTGGTGGGCAGGACTAGAAGGAATGAGTGCAAACTGAAACTGGAGGTTTCAAGTGAATACTAAGAAACACTTTGTTACTAAGAAAGTGATTGAGCACTAGCATAGACTGGCCAGAGAGTTAGTTCAGTCTCCATTCTTGAAGACATTCTTAATCTGTCTGGAGATCGTCCTGAGCAACTGGGTCTAGGTGGCCCTGGCAGGGGATTTGGGCAGATGACCTTCAGAGGCCCTTTCCAGCCTTAACCATTCTATGATTCTGTCATGTACCTAGTGTATATCAGATCTGTGTGCTTTCACCACCTTCATCTAATCAGCTGCAACTGGCTCCCAATTGCCTTCATGATCCTTCAGTCATAGAATCATAGAGTTGTTTACAGTTGGAAATGACCTTTAATATCATCGAGTCCAACCAGTCAAGTCGAGAACAAAAAGCATGGAACCAGAACAAAAACCTTATCTCTTTCTTACTATTCCTGGCTAAGACAGAGCTGTCAGCATGTGACCTTTTGCACTTAACTTTGTTTGTAAACACTTCTTATCTTAGTGTGTACAGTAGCTAGCTATGGACTTTATAGAGTTTCTTTAGTGCTTTTATTGAGGTGCTCTCTCACTGCACAGCCTTAGGTTTATAAAGTCAGTACAGGGATTGCAGTGACTGATAGAGACTTCCTGCCCAGCTGTAGTCTTGACCTTCAGTGAAAGGTGGGTTTTAGTTTGTGTTTAGATGATTGGCCGAATCAGAAAAATAATGGTTCACTTTAAGAAGATCAAGAATGCTTGTTATCTTATACAGCAGGTAGTTGAGACCCTGCCTCACATCTGTGAGGGTCGAGTGTAGAATTGTCTCGCTCTCAGAATCCTTCAGGCATATTTCTTGTGCACCTGTGCCTTGGTTTTGTCTTCCCCCCACCCCCCCGCCCCGATAGTCATTAGCCTTGTGTACTGTTGTGGAACAAACTGAGCTCCATCCTATTGATCTGAAGGACACCATTTGTGTATCGATGTAAAATCACAGACTGTTTTACTGACACTGATTTGAGAAAACATGGTATTTACATTGTTTTAAGAAGACAGGAGTTTTTTTTAGCCAACTGCGTATAGTCAAGCCCATTTATATTTATAGAATTTCTTTGTCAATTGTTTCTTAAAACCTAGCTTTTAGCATTTGACTGGTAAAGTAATTTATTTCTTTGGTGCCAGGAACCTCCAAAGGCAATAATTGGAATAATTTTGCTAGATGCTGTGTTGCATCTTTGCACCTGAAAGATTTCAAAATTTTAAGTGACTAGGATGTAAATGTCTTTGTCTTGGTAGTATTTAGTTACAAGATAATAAATCTGCACGTTAATGAAAGAACTGTTAGTTGGCTGTCTCTAGTTAATTTATCTAATGTTTAAAATATACTAGTTATTATCTGTCCTGTAATGGGAGTGTAATTGTAGATTTGTTGACACTCCTAACCAGCTTGGGTAGAGAACAAAAATGTAACAGCACTGACTTCAGAATTTTTTACCGTCTTCCAAATCCTTTAAAAGTCCAAAATAGGTTACTGAGGTGGTTGCAGCACATAGAAAGAGATGGAGCTGAGGGATCTAGACCAAACCCAGCAGCTGTCCTTACATGTCCTGCCGTTTCACCTGAAACCGAGGTCTATCCTGCCGTTGATTGTAGGGAGCGGTCAGGAATGAGATGAGAGCAGAAAAGGGCTGTTTTCCAGAGGCGGTCAGTATTTCATGCCAGGGGATATCTGTTGCTCTAGAGAACAGTGCAGGAGTGTTAGCTTATCCTTATCTCTAAGGTATCTTAGTGTTTGCAAGGAACTCAAGATAAAAATTTGGCTTCAAAGAGGATATAGATGTTAACTGCTGCCTTTCTTTTTATTGCACACTACTATTTGTTGTTGTCCTACCTGACTAGCAGATAATAAAGCAGAGTACGACTCTCAATTGAAACTTAACCTTGTAAAATGGTTGGCAATGAATTATCTATGTATCTGTTTGCTCTCTGTTAATGGGACGATGAAATCCAGTCATAAAGTTTGTGGTTCTGCACCTGGATTACTGGCAGAAGTAACCACATGATGGCTCAATAAAGTGTTGGCAATGAGTAAATGGGAAGAAGCCTTTCAGTGCACACAGCAAGGCCTGATCGAGCAGAAAACAGCACCGAAACTACAGTGATGCTGTTGTATAAGCGACTTGCTTCAAAGAGTCTGAGCTGGGGAAAACTACATCCTTGAAGAAAGGAATGATTTTTAGCTATTTTGTGACTGCTACCACTGCGTACAATGGCTGCAGGTGATCTATGAGGAACATTTTCTCTTTGAGGTGATAATCCTCATTAATTGCTGTATCTGGTTTTTATTTTCGTGACAACTGCCAATCTGTCTCTTTTTTGTGACCTTTGTAGTTAGATCGGTCACTTTTTTTGTCAATTTGAGAAAATTGTGGCTCAGGAAAGGTAGCTGGGGAACTTCTAAGCACAGGTCTTGAAAGCAGCAATGTTTTCTCTGGTATTGACCACAGTCAGCATGAGTAGGAAATTGTAAGAACTGCTCCTATGAGCTTGTATGAGAAAGTTTTAGTTATGGTGATATCATATGGGCTATGGGAATAGCCCATTTTTTCAGTCCCTGCCCCTGTAATTGCATCTACCTTTCCCATCAGCTTTCAGCTTTCCCTCCCAAAGCTTCCTTCTGCCTCTGAAACCTGTGGACTTCCTTTCACTTTTCTCTAAGCAGAAGTTGGACAACATCATAAAAGCAAGCACGAATCAGTGACATTAATTCTCTCTGAGGAAGGATTAGGCTTTTCTTTTTCTCTGCCTCCCTGGATACAAAAAAAAAAAAAAAGAGGTAGGACTCTCTTGCCCTTAAAGCATATTTCAGCCAGCAACTGATGGCTTGTTTTCGTCTAAATCATCAGAAGCCAAATGTGGGAGACTTGGATAAAGCTGAACACTGAATTATGGGCAATGCCTTTGTTTTAGACTGCAAAGAACTTATTCTCCTTGTTTTTTGTAGTGCATCTTTTTGCTTCAGCTGAACAGTGTCCAGGGGGACTGGCACATGGTGCTTCTGCACCAGCTCTGAACAGAGTTGTTTTGTCTCAGTAACTGGGAAGTCCTGCTTCCACGTGTTTTCTGATTGTAAAGCCCTAGTATAATCTAGTGGATTGTCTGGAGAATAGTATGAAGAAGGAAAGATATCACACCATAAATAATGTAAGTGGATTTATAATCACATGATGAAAAGATAGAAAAGGGAGAAAAATCACTATTGGAATTCATTTGTGAGGGAAAGAGTAAATGTTTTTGTCTGAAACTAGCACGTGAGTGGGTCAGTGTCTGTAAAGTGCCAATGAACACAAAGCCTATGCTTTTATCTCTTGTTCAGCATAATCCTTCCAGAGTGCTATGTTGAGTTGTTTTTGAAGGCCCTGTGCCAGGGCTTTATCAGATCAACCTAGATCAAAGGTTAGGCTTGATTATTGTATTTGTATGTCTTTATGCTTTTTTTTTCCTGTTCATTTCTACTAAGCAGCCCAGAGGCTTTAAGTTAGGAAAAGCATTTGTTGAAATGGAGCAATGAAAACTGCTTCAGTCTAGCATTCTCTCACCCAGCCGGTCAATGGATGGAGAACATAGAGGTACAATGCTGAGACCTGAGCTCACTCCTGGTATCGTACACACTGATTTCTGATGTAGTGGAAGTCCTAAATCATAACTAGGACAAACAGCTGCATAGAGAATCATCGAAACTTGGAGTCAAGAAGCCTTGATCCCATCACAAAGCATCCACTGATGATCTAATGGCCTCGTCCAAAATTGAGTTTTGCGTTTGCTCAGTCTCAGGCAATTGGATAATGGAGTGGACTGTAAAGTCTCTAAGCAAAGTCAGAAATCCACCTGGTTGCCTGGGATGTAGTAATGTATTAACAATGGGATTGGGCAAGATATGGGCTCAATTACAGGCTTACAGTTCCATGTGTTGTTAGCAAATGCCCTGCCGTGATTTTGACCTATACAGGATCTGTCCCAGGTGGTGTTTGGTGAACTAATGTAGACCAGACACTGTTCCTAATATGCTGGCTGACCATGAGCCAGCATTATGCCCAGGTGGCCAAGAAGGCCATTGTCATCCTGGCTTGTATCAGAACTAGTGTGGCCAGCAGGACCAACAAAGTGTTTGTTCCCCTGTACTTGGCACTGGTGAGGCTGCAACTCAAATACTGTGTCCAGTTCTGGGCCCCTCACACTGAGGTGCTGGAGGGTGTCCAGAGATGGGCAATAAAGCTGGTGAAGGGTCTGGAGAATAAGTCTGATGAGGAACAGCTGAGGGAGCTGGGGATGTTTAGTCTGGAGAAGGGGAGGCTGAGGGGAGAGATGATCATGCTCTTACAGCTACCTGAGAGGAGATTGTAGTGAGGTGGATGTCAGTCTCAAGTAACAAATGATAGGACAAGAGAAAATGTCCCCAGATTGTGCCAGGATAAGTTTAGATTGGATATTAGGAAAAAATTATTGTCTGAAAGAGTGGTTAGACACTGGCACAGGCTGCCCAGGGAGGTGGTGGAACCCCCATCCCTGGACATATGTACAAAGTGTGTAGATGAGATGCTTAGGGACATGATTTAGTGGTGATCTTGGCAGTATTAGGTTAGTGGTTAAGACTTTAAGGTCTTTTCCAACCAAAATGATGCTATGATTCTATGTTTTATGGACAAGACCACTCTGTTTTGAGGAGAAGAGGGATTGGAGAGAGCTTAAGCACATAGACTGGGATTATGCCTTGAGGCCAGAGAATATCCCCAGATTGTTTAATTCACAGTACTGACGTAGTCACTGTGTCTAGAGGCACAAGTAGAGTTTTGTACTGGTACTTTAGCACCAGCGGAGCTCACAGAGCCAAGTACATCGAGCTGAGCCTCTCTGCTTCTTGCTGGATAGAGCTGGGATCCTGGTGCCTTTTCCTGGAGGCAGTGAGAAGCAGCAGCTGGGCTACTGGCACTGCCTGGGTGCTCTTCCAACTGAAGCCCTCCAGAGCAGCTCACATCTCATTTCCTTCAGATCCCCTGAGCCAGCAAGAAATGTTGACCTTCTCAGGCCTAGTGACTAAAGAAGCAGCATGTAAGTGGCTATGCAGGGAGAAAAAAAGGGGTAGTTTTGTACTGAATTGATTTTATTTCTCTGTGGTAGTGATGGCAATGAAGAGCCCACTTTGACTGAGCAGTCAAATGTGTGCAGATTATGGTATGTTCTAGGACAATTTTTGCTTTTGAGGAGTGGAAGTCTCTTGTCATACAGCCCTGGTGTAACTGGCCCACCTGCAGACTTGCTGGGTTGCAATATTTAGGTTGCACACGTAGGTTGTCAAAATGGACTGCAGCATTGACCCTTTTCTTGCCTTCTCCAGCACACTTCCTAATGTCCCACCTGCCTTAAGATTTTGGAATTGGGAACTGTAACACTTCAACAAGTTCAGGACATTCCTGTACCATCTCTAGCTTTCCAAATACTGTGAGTTTAAAGCTTGCCTTTTTAAATAGCTGAAGCAATCAGAAACATGCTTTTTATAGCATAATAAATGCATAGATATGAACAAAAGTAAATCCTAATACACTTAGTCTCTTAGATTTCCTGACCATTCCTCGGTATAGACACGAGTGCCCTCTCTACATGATTTCCTAGTCCCCACTTTCCCAGATCTGCTTGGTTGAGATCTGTTTTCTGTGTCTTTGGCTTTCCTGCCATAATTTTTCTTAGCACAGCAGATGAGATCTTCTTCTCTTTACAATGCTAGAGCCCTTTGGTCAGTTTTTTCAGTGATCTCTTCATTGTTTATTTCCCTTCTGCAGTTTTGCCACGACTGGCAACCATCTTGCTGAACAAGGATGCTGTGTTTTTGATTGAAAGCAATTGAAGCCTAAGGGCTCCCACTGGCAGCCTTGTGCCCATCTCCATGACCGCCAATGTAGGCAGTGACCCTTTTGCCAGAATTCCCAAAATCTGCACAGACAGTTTCCTCAGATTGTTCTTCTGAGCCTTCTAGAAGAGGGATTACTCACTGAACTAGAAACTGAAAAGCAAGGTGTTTTGCAATGTCAGAGATGCACACTTGGGCACATGGTGGCACTAGGTGCCTGGAGAAATAAGACCAACTTTCTCCAGCTGTCCCTAGCTGCCTGTGACCTCAGACATACAGCTCTGATGGAAGAAGCAAAAGCCCTAGTATGGCATGGCAAGACGGTGAGAAACCTAGGTTTCCAGTAGGATGTCTGGGAATACTCTCTTGGCAACTCTCTGCCTCTGTCTGTCATCTGTTGTAGGAATTCTGCTTCTGGTCATGTTACGCTGGCAAATCTCTTGGGGCAGAGCTTTTTCTGTAATGCTTTCTCATGCCTCCCATGCCAATAAACTCAAGGCACATTCCTGCTACCTGGTTAGAAGATCTGTGACACAGTTAACAAAAATCTTGCTCACATAAAAAAAAAAATTAAATAGTTTTTAAAAGATGATGGCTTAATTTTTAGTCTGGGTCCTTCTTCAGAGTCTTTTAATGGCTGCTTAACATCACATTGGCAGCCTAAACTTCTGAGCCATAAAATCTGAAACTTTTACATTTTTTCCTTATGACAGAGGTATTTAGGGTAGAAAATCTGAATGACACAAAAGGACAAATTTGGCAGGGAGCTCTAAGGGGGGAAATAGAGCTGAACAATCTTTTCCAAATTATCCTAATAGAGTGCCATTATCAGAAATGCTCCGTGCTCCATTGGGAAAGTTATGTTAATAGGAAACAAAGATATTTGATCCTCCATAGATCAAAGCACTTTTATGATGCTGCTGTCACTATGAAAGGCTCTTGGTGTAAGAATGGTACTTAGTGGACAATGGCTCTATTGTTTGTCATTTATTTACCTTTAAAAAAAAAAAACCCTCAGACATAGTGTATCATTTATGAGGTCTCAGATTTGATGAGAAATGCTTTACTCTACTACGAAGCAACAATTTTTAGGACTATGCTGTAGTTTACTGCCTACAAACATGAGAAGTTTCACTCTTCAAAAAGGAACATTTGGTATAAAAACCGGCTTAAATCCACAGAAGTGCAGAAGGCCTTGCAAAGCCTCTGAATCCCATACTGGGAAGGCCTGTGAGCCTTCTGACCCATTTTTTCCCTTTATCTTTATGCTTGCGTGCATGCAGAGTTCAGCTCTGGGAGCTTCCAAGCAGCCTTTTCCCTGTTGTATTTATGTAGTACTTAGAGCAGTGAGATGCTGGTCCATGACCAGAGCTCCAAACTGCTCTCCTAACACAGATAATAATAAAAATGGAGAGAGATCAATACTGAGAACAGTTCACCTGTGATTCACAAAGTGGATTTCTTACTCCTGTAAAACTCTCCGAGGAGGGAAAAGTGCTTAAAGACCTGGAAAGGCTTACGTATACCAGCAGCATTGTGTAAAGAACAGTCAAGTGTATGGGAAAAGGAGAGAGATGGTTTATTAAGGGAAAGCCTATCAATTCTTGTAGGTAAAAAAGCAGTACTCAGGGATAGAACTAAATAATTAATACTTGTAATTTACTTTGATCCATACTTCAGTTCTGAACGAGGCAGTGTCACCGATTTCTATTTAAGTGAATAGAAAAAAAGAGAAATATTTGAATTTTTAATAGCTTGTCGGTTCACCAAACAACAAATGATGAACCCAATAAAACACAATGATTTATTGATTTGTTTATTTTCTACCAATCCTTGTATAAAGATTTTTTTAGTGATTTTTTTTCATGGAAATGCTTTGTTTCTGCATGATTATCTTTTATCCTTGTTCTTGGACTAATGCTCCACAAATATTCTTGTACTGTGGATGCATGGATTTTGTTTAGGACTAGAGATCTTTCTTCCCTCTTTTTGCAACACCAACAAAGGGTGCTGTACAGTTCTCCCCTGTGCCCAGCACCTGGATGCATACACAGTTTACCTACTGCCATTTCAGTTTCTCTTTGCTTCTTTATGGAATGAGACGCTTGGTGACTATGAGATTTTTTAGAAATACTTTTACTCCAGCTTTTTAAAAGCATATCTTTTCTGGTGTTTCTTCCAAACTCCACCTCTCAACGTCTATACAGCTTCTCTGTGTTTGCTCTTTTGGAGATGGGTAAATTTCTGGTTAGTGCTCTGCTTGCAAAGCTCCTTGTTCAGGAAGCCACGGAATGTGACATCCAGTTCTGGAGGTGACATTTCCTGGGGCAGATGTTTTGGCATCACTTACTGCACAAGACAGAAGCCCTCAACATGAGGGCTTGGGCTGGAGAGATCACACATGTTCTCTGAAGCCTACTCTGACAGAATATCTCTCTGATCTGTAATCAACATTGTCCTAAGGTAATTGCACAACCTTTCTGGCCCATGGTAATCTTACAGAGTTTTCAGTCTGTCCTGAATTTACCCCTTGCCAGCTACTACAGTGAAACGGTATTTTTCTCTCACAGAGCATATTTACTCTTTGTGATACAGAACACATGCCAAACTCTGCTGTAGGTGTTCCTAGCTATGCTTCCATCCTGTGTGCTTTATTACCTTTTGTCAATGCCTTGAAATGCCTTTTTTCAATCAAGAATGTCATTGTCTCTCATGTAAATGCTCTCTCACAATGTTCCGGGGCTTTGTGTCTTTAGCTCCCCACATCTTCCAGAACAGGATATGTGTCTCTGGATGTATAAGTCAACCTTGGTGGCTAGGCTGAGTGGGACTGAGTGGGAGAAGAAGTTTTGTGCCTATGTTAGACTTTCAGGCTGTTCAAAATACAAGGCCTCGTAGGGAAATGGTAGTTATGGAGGAAAGATGCCTAGAGAATAAGGCTGTGTATTACATCACTCATGTCTTCCAATTTTCAGGTAGATAAACAGTGTGCTTCCGTAGCATACCTGAGATCTGCTCCCATTTTCACACATGGTTCTCTGAGGAATAGGATCAATTTAATGTAGACCTTTCTGCTTTCCTCCTCAACAGGAAGCACCATTGCTTATTTGACATAAGCATCACTGCTGAGTTTTCTCCAGATACTCCCCTCATGTCCCATCTGCAAAGCCTGATGGTTGTAGTTCCTTCAATGTCTTTGTTGAAAGATGCTGTGGTAAAAGTAAACAAGAGAAAGGCCTGATCATTGCACATAGCTGAGGAAATTTTGGTGTCAGATCTCTGTTACTTGGCAAGGTTTTCAAGGTTGTTGTTATTTCTAGATAAATTCAATAAGAATGGTGTCATCTGACTTTCTCTGCTTTTGAAATGCTTGGTTTCACAATATTGGCATTGGATGACTCTCTTTCCTAGTATACTCCTCCAAAAAGAGAGGAATAACTCATCATAAAGGATAGAAATTATGTACTAAGTGTACTTATCCTACTATGTGACTTAGTCTCTGGTCCTGATATGATGGGGATGTGTTTAACCAGTGCAGAGGGCTCCATATTCCTGAGAGATTTATCCCTGTGCTGTGCATCTGTGTGGATCCGTACTGGAAAATGTGATGTTCCATTGATATCTTCAGGCTTCCTGCAATTCCCACGCTGCTGCAGGTGAAACCTGAGCTAAGTATATAAACCCAGTTTTTAAGGAAATGTCTTTCTGTCTCATTCAGTTCTACAAACAGGCCCTTAACCATCTATTACATGGAATTTGACAACTATCAAGTATATCATGTCATCACCAGAGCAAATGTGTGGAACTATGGCTATCCTAATGGCAAGCAATGGCCAGTTTCCAGGAGGAATAATCAGCTCTGAGAAATTTGTATGCAACTATAATTTAGTGTTGAGGAATATGCTGAAATCTCAAGAACTCCAGAATATTCAGTTAATGAAACCTAAGAAAACCACAAACCCGAACCATGGGAAAAACCCAATAATATGGAGGATTGTCTGTATACTGGGACAACTGCATATCAAATAAAGCAAAACTCCTCATACTTTGCATTCACAGTAACAGCATCAACTAAGCCAGGGAACTATATTCCCAGTTCATGAATTAAAATACCAATGGCTGGCTCTTCCACTTGGCTAGTTTACCGTGGTTTAGACATGTTCTTATCAATCATCTCCTTTATGTATCTCCCTGGAACAATGATATTGGCTCCTTTCATTTGCCGACTGATGGCAATGTTCAGGGATAGAAGTGCTGAGGCATTTGTTAAAGTGGCAGACTTAAGACTGATTGAATATCCTAAAATTCATTCCCTATCCACACAAAACTTTCTGGAGTTCATTTTCATAGTTAACCAGAAAACAGGCCTAGGAAGGTTTCACAGAAGACTGTGGTACTTCCTACAAGAGACAAAACCTCTGTTTCTACTAGAACAATCTTCCCAATTACTTTTTTCTTAGAAAGCTGTGAGAGCTTCTTCCTGCAGGAAGAGGTCAATTAATAAACTGGAAATGCTGATAATAAACTGCAATGACATCTACAGATAGTCCTGAGAAGGTGTTATGCCTGGAATGAAATTAATAACTGCAGACACCTGTCAAAACAGTGATTACATATCAAGAATGACACCAGATGAAAAAGGAGATGTTTGAAACTTCCTTCAAGTATTAGTTTTGGAGTCCTGAGACTTTCAAAGCCAGTTGGAGAAGACTCTTGATATGTGCATGTGTAATACTTAGTGGAAGTCTTTGGATTCACAGATGGACAGTTTTTTCCTTGTTAATGAAGCATATTTTTTGCTTGACAAGTGGAAAATGTTGCCACCTGTGAAAAGATTAAATAAGGATTTTGAGTGGACTCATTGTCTGTGATTGAGTTTTTTAGAAATCCTGGCTGTGGGCCAGCTCTCAAGAGGAATATTCTTAATGTTTGTTTTTTCCTATGACTGAGATTGGATCCTTAGATAATTTTGACAATGCCACAACAAATCGTTTTACAGAGAGAACATACTCATATTTCCTATGTCTCCAGAGCCACCGGAGCACAAATCTGTGATTCTCATTATGTGAGCAAGATGTTCTTAATGTTGATGCTGCCTTTTCTTTCCAGTATGCTTGCAAGTGTTAGGTATAACACATGGAATTCCTTCTACTTTATTTATTAGCATGGGTAAATTTGCATTTTTCTTCAAAATTTTTAACCTTGTGTAGCTGTGACTCTGTTCAAGCAAAGACAGATAAAGATTTGAGTCAATTTCCTAGGCTTAGTTTAGATAATATTGCATAATGCCTACATTATGTTTTACAGTAACATTGTTGTGTTGCAGAATGCCAGATTTGTCTCTTGATCAGCATATGTTACTGAAATTTCGAGAACATGAAGTGCTTATTGTGGTTGGTGGCAATGCTGATCCATTCTTTGTTGGTGGAAGCAGGGCAACACCTCTGCTGGAGTCTGAGACCTGTGTTCCTCTGCAGTTTAGTGTGCCTCATGGATCTGGAAAGGCTTTTCTAACACTGCTGTTGCTAATGTGATCCTAGTTCTGGTCTATTAATGTTAGCTTTCCCATATTCACGTTCTTGGTCTTCTGTCTCCACTTCCTTGTCTTCTATTGCTTTCCTGAATGAAGAACACCAATTTTGCTGCAAATGTTTTTAATTATTTGCTCCTTTCTTTCTTGGTTGAGTAATGAGGTTTTCAGCAAGACCTTAACTTTCACACAGAAACCTAAACTGATGACAGTGAAATGTCTGATTATGAGATTATTGTTCCAGCGTTTCATACAACAATCAGAAGAAATAAGTGGTGCCCAATACCGTAAAGCTGAAACACCTATTACAGAAGTCATGGATAGAAGACCATCTGGTATTCTGTGTGGCAGCAGATTTCTGGCTGTCTGGTATATGTAAGCCACTAAGGCAGTGAGCAAACATGGAGCAGCAGTAACAGCCAAGGACTGTGCAAATGGTTGGTCTCAATTTGAGATCAGGTATGACCACTAGATTACCCAGGGGTGTTCTCCCCTATTGCACAGCTGATGCAGCACTTCTCCTACAGCCACCTTCTCCACGCTTCTCTGCCAGTGTCTGCTAAGGCTTGGCCTTTATCCCCATCCATTTTTCTTACAGGTGATCCCATCTTCTTTATGGCTTTCACTTGTATCTCTTGACTAGCTCTTCTTCCTTGGCTGTTCACATATCTGCAACTTCATCGAGGACTGAGTTCCCAGATAAGGCTTACTAATGTATCCAGTGTGACAGAGTGGTGAGAGGTGATATGCTCTCCTGTACCTAAATAACCCATTGACTGAGCCTGCAGTAAACCTCTTTCAGTTCTTACTGCAGATGACACTACACGTCTATGATGTGAGTGCTTTAAGAGAGGTCACCTGTATTTACATGTCATAGTGCATTGCCCAGAACAATGAAGCTGTGATCTGAAGTTCTGCACTGAGGCTTTCACTAAGCAACCCATTCTTCCTTTGTAGTTACTCTCTTTACCTTCTATGTTCAAGTCACAGTATTTTCCTCTGTGGTGGTTTAGCCCTGGTTGGGTGCCTAGTACCCACCAAGTCATAACATCACTCCCCCCCCCTAAACTGTGATGAGGGAGAGAGAAATATATAATGAGTGGTTTGTGTGTTGACATGAGGACAGGGAGGTTGCTCAGCAATTAGCGTCATGGCCAAAACAGACTCAACTTGAGGAGAAAAAGGTTTGATTTATTAATAAACTATAAGAACAGGGAGATGAGAAATAAAAACGAATCTTGAAACACCTCCCCCCATCGCTCGCTCTTCCGGGGACTCCTTTCTCCCCGCAGCGGCGCAGGGGATGGGGGTTGCGGTCAGTTCATTACAGATGGACTTTGCCACTGCTGCTTCTCAGGGGGAGGCCTCATCCCACTTCCCACTGTCACAGTATGAGGTCCCTCCCCACGGGAGACAGTCCTCCATGAACTTCTCCAACGTAGGTCCTTCCCATGGGCTGCAGCTCCTCATGAACTGCTCCAGCATGGGGCCTGTCACGGGGGCAGCTCCTCACACACTGCCCCAGTGTGGGTCATCCACTGGGAGAACAGTCCTGCAGGTACTGAGTGCTTCAGCCTGAGTCCCTCACAGGATCACAAGTCCTGACAGCAAACCTGCTCTGGCATGGCCTCCTCTCTACCCACAGGCTCCCAGGTCCTGCCAGGAACTTGCTTCAGGGTGAGCTTCCCACGGAGTCACAGCCTCCTTCAGGCATCCACCTGCTCTGGTGTGGGATCCTCCATAGGCTGCAAGTGGGTATCTGCTTCCCGGCAGCCTCCATGGACTGCAGGGGGACAACCTGCCTCACCATGGTCCTCACCACAGGTCACAGGGGAGTCTTTCTTCCAGGGGCTAAGCACCCTCCTCCCCCTCCTTCTCATCAACCTTGGTGTCTGCAGAGACGTTTTCACATTCCCACTCCCATTGCTGCTGCCGGTTAGCAACTGCACAGCGACTTGGCCTTCCCAAATATGCTATTCACAGAGGAACTACCTCAGACACTAATTGGCCAGGCCTGGGTCAGCTGCAGGGTCCACCTTAGAATTGACTGGCCCTAATCCTATCACCTACAGGGGAAGCTTCTGGGAGATCTTTTTTTAAAGAAGCCATCCCTGTAGCTCCCTCCGCTACCAAAAACATGGCCCAGGAAAAACTACTACACCCTTCTCAAATAACACAGCTTTTTCTTCTCCCTTGTGGCCCCCAGCTCAAATACTGCTTATGCTGTCTGGTGCAAAGACGTGCAACTGAAAGCAATTTCACTGGCTGTTTTCTTACCATTTCAATCTTCTCAGCCATCACACTGCTTCCACCCCTTTGTATCCACTTTAGGGTCTTTACCCTTCATAAAACCTCAACACTCTTCTTAATATCCCATAAAACTGCCACTGTTTGCATCCTGTCTCTTGAAGCCCTGTCTCCTGGCTTATGCATTCCCCTATGCTGTCTTTGTCGTGCTTCTGTTTTTTTCCTCCTAAAGGTAATAAACATCTTTCTTATCCTCATTCAGTGATGGTTCTGTCCCGTCCCTATTAGACTATTATGAAATTTACCCACCACAATTACTTTTCCACTGGCCCTTCTGGTTGAAATGGCCTCATCCACCTCCTTATCTACACTGACAACATGCACAGTCCCTGCTAAAATCAATTTACATCTTGGATCATTTTACTTTAAAAAAATCCCATCTTTTAATTTGTTACTTACCATATGGAGTGAATTTCTGACTAAACAATTGCTGTCTCAGAGTTTTTAATTCACTGGTATGTTACCTCCTTCTTTCAAATATTTCACAGAAATGACCTGCAATCACAATCTCTGAAAAACCAAACACATATAACTGTGTTGCAGTCCCTACTAACAAGAGTGCACCCACTGTCTTGCCTTTCCTTGATGCCAAGATGGTGGCATGACTGTGCTTAGCTACTGCCTGTCTTTAACTTCACTGTGCTGTGATTTCCAGTGCAACCTGAGCAACCTGACTCTTGCCAGGTCCCACGGTTTCATACAATCATAGAATGGTAGGGGTTGGAAGGGACCTTTAGAGATCATCTAGTCCAACCCCCCTGCAGAAGCAGGGTCATCTAGATCAGGTTGCATAGGAACATGTCCAGGCAGGTCTTGAAGGCCTCCAAGGAAGGAAACTCCACAACCCCTCTGGGCAGCCTGTGCCAGGGCTCCCTCACCTGAACAGTGAAATAGTTTTTTCTTATATTTAAATGGAACTTGTTGTGTTCCAGCTTCATCACATTACTCCTTGTCTTGTTGCTACACACAAGAGAAAAAAGGGATGCCTCAACCTCCTGACACCCACCATTTAGACATTTGTAAATATTAATTTAGGTTTAGGCCTCACTTGCTCCTGGCATCTGCATCCTATACATGTTTCATGTGACATGCTGCTCCTGCCTCTCTGCCGTGTACCAGATGAACTTTGCCAGCTGTTTGGTAGTCCCCTCACTCACTTCATCTGCCACATAAGAGATTAGAGAGAAAATAAGGAAGCATGTTGGAGAATTTGGTCTCTCACCAGAAGCAGCAGCCTAGTGCAGTGACCGTCTCTCATGTGGTCCAATACAGTCAGAAGCTGTGTGGTAATTCACTCGTATTCATCCCCTGACCTGATGCGAGATGCCTGTCTCACTCATGGCAATGGTGAGAGGTCGTCACTGAGATATGGTCAGTGTGCACAGGGAGTGGCATCTGTTCATAAGTGTCTGGGAGTGAAGTTTTGGTAAAAGGCCTAGTCTGTGTTAAGTGAAGCGCTATTGTTGTTCTTATTTTTGCATGAAAATTAAATGAAAGCTTTGTACTTTGCCAAGAATTTTGGACATCTAGGGAGGTGAGTGTAAGTATTACAGTAACTCGGGAAAGGTTAATTGAGGATTCATGCCATTTTGTGAGGTGTTAGGTTATGATTAAATGCTCTTTACTGTGTAGTCACATTTTATTACAACTTACATATGTTTAGGACACTGATAGAAAAGGAAGCATGACACCTATTTACAATCACTACACATTTACATTATATTATTTACATATAAAGAATTTAGTATTATATATGAGCAGAAAATATAGCAAATATCAATCTGTACAGGGCTTAATCTCACCTTCTTTACTGTGGTTGCATTTCACTGTAATAATAAATACAGTTCTATATTTACACATTTTACTTTAAAAATCTATTAAATGAATTTTAACAATTTCAAGTTTAAAATATTTGATCAAAATATTTCAAACATGCTTATAAAAATAAGACACAAAGCCTTTAGGACTTTCCGCAAGCTAAAAAAGTTCTGATAAAAGAAGCTTTCTTTAACTGGTCTTTAGAATTATAACATTATTCTGCCTCTCAAATCACTTTACAAACTTCTTAAATATAGCAAGCTGAAAGGAATTTCACTGACATTAAGCAGTGCAGCACAGATGGACCCCAGTTAAATTAAAGCTAAGTAAACATGGTAATAGGTATTGTGCAAT
Organism: Colius striatus; assembly: GCF_028858725.1. NCBI lineage: Eukaryota > Metazoa > Chordata > Aves > Coliiformes > Coliidae > Colius > Colius striatus. The sequence goes on from NC_084759.1 coordinate 169,017,694, forward strand.
GGTTGACTGATCCTCTGTATAATCCAAAGTGGTTTCAGGCATCATTCTCCAGCTGTATGCTGCACTGCTCCAAAAGCCACAAGAGATAAAGGATTAAGATAAGTACACAGCTGACTTTATCATACATAATTTCGACATTCGTTCACTTTTTTTCCTGAAGGATTAACATGTCAGCCAAAGTCAACTGATGCCATCTGTGACTGCAGAACTAAAAATATACCAGTGTGAATGGACAAGAAAGTCAAGGCATAACCATTGCTGGCAACAAATTCTTCATCGTGAAATTCAATCCTTTGAGACCCAGGAAGTTTTATCTACAGTAACAGATGAACAGCAGAGATCATCTGTAACTGATTGTCTTAATTGCTGGGCCAGTCTAACCTTGATAACATTAAAAAATTAGTCTCATTCACCTGGAGGTTGAGTGGCCATTAACTGAACAGTGACTACCAGGCTATTAAATGTTACTCCTCAGGGAGATATTTTTAACAATAACAGCAACAAAAAGTAAAAGTAAAATTGTGCACTTTTGTGTCTTAAATGATCAGCTCACTTGAGCCAAAGGTGCCAGATCTGAGAAAAGAATACTATAATATCCCCTGATGGGGGATGGCCAAGGTCAAAGACTGATCTTCTAGGGAAGTGAAGGTGGCTACGGCTCTGTTATCTGCAATATGTTAACAGTTGACTTGGCAAAGGCCTGAAGTCTCTTCTCTCTAACTGGGATGCTTCTGATGTGTAAACATACATGCCTTGATTCAGCAAAGTATTAACAGATTTAAAGCCAGAGAGGAACTCCATCCTACTGTGTTCTAACCTGTTCCTAAACTAAAGCTGTCACAAGTCCCTGAATTTCAATAGCTGCTCCAATCCCTTTATTTGGAAATACATCCAATTTGAATGTAGAGATTTTTGGTGACAAATAGTTCCATTAGCTAATGATCACCACTTGTCAACAAATTGTAACTTTATTTCTATGCTGCATATCCTTAATGTGAACTTCCAGTCGATCTTACCAGATTCTTCTCCTCTTTAGTCCTCTGCTCTCAAAACTTTTGTTCCTCAGAAAGTAACTGCTTACAAACTGTTATCAAATCACTTCTGTCTTAAGCTGCTTGAAATTTTTGATGTCCTTCTCAATTTTGCAGTGTTCTTCACAGCATGTGAATGCAAGAGCTGTTTGAAATACCTCACTAGTGCTTACAACAGTGCTAAGAACACAGAGCATGCAACCTCTTCCTTTCTACTTGGCTATCCTTAGCCAAATGGACACAGTGGCCCCTAAGTCTTCAGCTGACTAGTGACCATGAACTAGAAACTTTCTAGAATCACTGTTTCACAAGACAGAAATCATGCCATGAGCAGGACTAGTTTTTGTTCCTAGACAAACTACCTTGAATGTTTCTGTGTGAGCACCTTTGGTGTCCTTTAATTGCCCTCAGCATGCCAGTCTTGTTGTATTGGTGACTTTCTACGTGGCACTTTCCACCCTTAAATCCTATGAGTAATCTGCCAATTTTATCAGCAGTTATTCTGAGGGTAGCTCTACTGGCATGGCAGCAACTCAGAACCAAAATGTTCAGAACCTTGCTAGAAAAATATCCATGTGACAACGGCATGCCAACTTAATGGGATCTTGATTAACTTCTTTCATACCACATTAATTTTGTAGGTTTAGCCAACAATTCAAAATGCTTTCTCAAGTCAGATGACTTCTAAAAACCAAACTAAATGACAGATAAACTATTAAATCAGCTTACCAAACATGGAACTTCATCAAAGCCTATTCTGCAGAAACTTTTAGGACTTGAACTACTACTTTTCTGTTTAGATACCTTGCTGAGTGAAGGCCATACATAGATGCTTATAAAAACAATCATGGCACTGAAAAATTATTAAAACCAAATTACAATAAACAGGATAAAAACCCTCCCAACCCCTGAAAACAAACTGCATCAACTGATGCTTTGGAAAAAAAAAAAGCTTACCAATGTAATGTGCTATTGTTTTTGCTTTTAGCCAACTGATGCCCTTTCTGAGCAGTGCTACTTTAAAACAGAGCAGCTGGTACAACTGCACAAACTACAGCAGCTTTCACTTTCTCTCTGCATCCCAGTGCTTTGGAAGCAGGCTGAGAAGGCTCAAGTATTGAATTTTTAGCCTGCTGCAAGTTTTGTCATTGCCTGCTTTCTTATGTGTGTAACAATATAATTCAGAGGCACTCTCTAGCTTGTATGCATACATCCATACTTCCTTTCAGGATTAAAAAAATTGTAAACATAGGTATTTTCTGTACTGCCACTGAAGTTAGCGACACGGGACAAAGGCGACTGATGAAAGATTGCAGCTTTCTGTCATTTGATACGACGCTGGCACTAGAGGGTTGCTGGCAGGCATGTCATATGATATGCTGGCACTTGTGAACGTTACCAATGCTTGTGTCGAGTCACAAGATTGTTTTTCTATGTCTTCTGAATTCACAGAGATCAGGCTAGCATGTTTTGACCTCCTCCATAACAAAGTTTGCTTTCTCAGACTGCCCAAGTCCTCCTTAAAGTGTGGATTGAAAAGTATATAAAGGAGTGGGTTTAGGCACGCAGGCAGTGGGACAATCACCAGCAGTATTGACTTAATTACTTCCGGGCTCATAAAAGTGAGGTTTAGTAAGGACGAAAAAGATAAGAAGGCTACAGGGCAATAAAGAATGCAATTTGTAAAAAGCAGCAGGGCTATATGCTTGACCATAGAACAATCCCAGATGTTGTCTAGTTCCCCCTTTTCTAAGCTACAGTAGAGCTTTGTATAAGCAATAGTCATTACTAGAAAGCACAGGGAGTTCAGAAGCACCAGTGCTACCATGTAGCCCATAGCAGTGGGTTCTCCAAACGGTAGCGGTAGGCAAAGCGGAGAAACCCCATACTCACTCCCAGTGAGGAGTGGTATCGCTGCAACGATCAGTGCCAACATAAAGCAAAAGAAAATGGCAATTTTCACACTGGCAATGGAGGACTTTGTTTCAAACTTTGTAGCATGCTTTACAGAGAATGCACGTTCAAGCGTGGCAAGGGTAAGGAGGAAAATGGAAGCCTCGGAAGCAAAAATGGAGAGAAGGCCAGTTATTTGGCAACCAATTCCACTTTCCCACCATGCTCCGTACTGAGCAAAGCTACCAAAAGTTGATGCATCCACGCTAGCCAGTACTCCACTGGCCAGACCCATCAAGGCATTTACAACAGCTATTAAACTGATCAAAAGTTTTATAGAGGACATGTAAAGTGGAGATCTGAAAACTGTCGCAGACACCAGCACGTTGCAAATAAAGGTCAAGCCCACTATAGTCCACACTCCGATTCTGATCAGCCAGCTACCGAAAAGATGGTCACATGGTTTGAAGGGACCTGAAATGACAAAATAAAAAGGGCAAGGGATACCCATGTAAACTAAGAAAATAATTTTATGCTAAGACATTAAGTTTAATGATTCTTGCATGTCCTCAGCATAGCCAAGCAGTGAATTTCAGTCCAAAAGGGGAGCTGGAAGTTTGGCCTTGCTTTGGAATAATCTGAGACCTTGATAACATGCTGCTAAATGCACCTTGCATTCTTGGTGGATAAGTCTTTGTCCCTCAACCCAAACAGTCTATAGGTTTCTTTCGGTGCCCAGCAGTACAACTGCAACATGAATGTCTGGTCTGTAGTTTCCAGAAATGCTGTGATGTTTGTCAGTGTGTGGAAAACACTGACAAAGATACCTCTCACTAAACTAAGACAGGGTCCTAATGAGTCCTGGTGAAGTGTGTTGTAATGGATAGGGACAAATGCCCTTCGGCTACATTATAGTGTGTCACTTCACAGTCCAAGAAAATTGAGGCTGTCTTTGTATTTGGAAGTGCTGCCTTTTTGGAAGGGCTTCTGATGACCTGTGACTGAAGTCAGGTCATTATGATTGAGCTTGCTGACTACTCTCATAGAATTGAGATGTGCATCCTGTGCAGTTGAAGGTAGATTTCAGAAACATTATTTATCTTGTTATGGGCCAGCTACACTATCTCAAATCACCTTTCACAATGGTCTGTGCTTCTCCATGAAGACAAGAACACGCAGCTGATATGTGCCCTGCATGACTACAGCTGTTGCCCTCAAGTAGACATAAGCATCTATTGTGCCATTTTTCAAGATTTTTCTAAGATGCCATTGGAAAGATCAGCACAGAAGTTGAATTTCCTCTTGAATCTGGTGATACCTTGAAGGTAGAGACATTTCCGTGAACTCAGTTTAGGCTGTCTGAGAATATGTGACAATCAAATGGTTCTAAGTTCTTTGGCTTCCTGACTTTTTTATTAATCCTAACATAATTTTAAAAAAGTTATTATTATTTACTGTTACAAACAAGAGTTTTGTTTTGGAATGAATGCTGAATGCTGAAGTGCTAGTTGTCATTTGGGTTTTTTTTTTTCATGTTTCACAATGAAAGAATGAGTATAGAAAGTGCTTGCTGAATCAAGCATCCAAAACTTAGGACTATAGCTGTTAATGCTAGAAGAGACCTTCCAAAGTCATGTTTCTTTCCTTGCCCTAAAGAAAACTGAGTGGAACTGGTGGCCTATAGCTTGCAGTCCAATCAATGTAATCTTTTTCCTTTCTGCCACACTGCAAAGTCAAGGAAGCCAGGATATAAACATATATTTAAATAATATATATTTATAGAATATATATTCTATAAAGAAAATGACAGTCCTAGGAGTCCTTTGTGATGGACTGTGTAAATCCATGTAGTATTGTTTGGTATTTCCTAGACAATGAACTAAACTATGTGTTGTTCAGGAAGCTCAAGTGTATAACAACTTCAGAAGAATTATTTGGGCTTTGCAAAAGCCTGACTGAGCAAATATTCTGCTCCTCTTTATCATCTATGTATTGATAGAACAGAGTCTCTGCTTTCTCATTCCCTTCATAAGGGATCAATTCCTGTGAAAAGGGGCCCAGGGCAAGGATCTGCTTGAGGGCTGAGTAAAACTTTTGTTATGCTCATGGATTAATGTAGTAGCTTGTTGTAGGTGTCGGGAAAATCTTGGGCTGTAACACGAGAGGTGGAGGTTACAGAAGAGGTGGGCACGGGGTGGAGTGAAAGGAGGTGTTTGTGTTAGCAGATAAAAGCACATGGTGTAAACAATTAGTTGGAATAAAGCATCATCCATACTGAGTACGCAGTGATCTTGTCCCCTCAGCGGGGGTGGGCTGAGTGATCCTTGCGGGCGGCCTGGTGATGTTGCCGGTAGCGGCAACAGTAGCTGAAGAGTTTTCTGGACTTCAATGAAAAGTTTTGTATTATTGTGCAACATATTTGTATTAACCTCACTGAATTATTGCAAAACATTGTGTTACTGTCCTAGTATCATATTCAGAGTTTTTTCTGAATCTAGAATATCTGGTAATATTATGCTTGGATTCCTATCTGTCTAGCAATTTCATACCTGGTGAAGGTGAGCACTGCACTGAATGGTGAGCTTTCAAATCTTCTTCAAAGTCAAGAAAAAAGTCTTCAAAGTCACGTTCATCTGTGGGGGAGAAATTACCCAGATTTGATGCTGCACTTTTCAGTAAAACTTCTTTTAGTACAAACTGAAAAAATGTCTGTGGTATTTAAGGCCTAGTCTCGTTCCTTTGCCTGGTAAATCGTGAGCAGAAGCAGACAGGAGCCTACTTGGTTTTGAGTTTCTCTACTCAAGTTTATTTAAAAAGTTGACACCATCGCTTCTCTGAAAATAATCACTTACAGATACATTCTCTATTACTTAATTTGCAGTGTTACAACTGCCTAGAAAGTAGTTTAAATTATGAACTCTGCTGTTGTGCCAGACTACTAGGAATTAAACCAAGTTTTCCTGTTTCTTACAGCATTGCTCTACCATGTTTTCTTGTCTGTGTTCTTGCTGGGGCTAGCACTGAACTCTGGGACTTGCTGGTTTGCAGGAGTGGATAGAGCACAGAAAGCAGCAGGATGATGTAATACATATGTGTGCACCTATGTAACAGGTAGCAGGTTAAGTAACAAACTTTATTCTCAGGGCAAAGAAAAATACAACAGTGTTCTGTCCCAGAGAGCAGATGCACTCTCTGGTACCCAGGAAGTGCCAGGAAAAAATATTGGCAGCTATGCCAAAGTAGCCACATAAGCTCTATGACTCATACTGAAGCACGTGCACGGCAGGAGAGCCAAGGATGCGTTGCTACTTCCAAGGCTGTCAAGAAACTAGATCTTTGCTGACTTTCTCTTATATGGGGTTACATACCAGCACCACTTCCCTGTCTTTCACATAAAGTGAAGATTTCACTTCCCAAATTATTATAGTTATTATTTGGACAGAAAGATGAGCGAGTGAGATTTTTGAAAGGCAGAGCTGAAAAAATGAGTTTGCTAAGCACAGGAATGCTGGAATAACATATTATCAGGCATGAGAGAGGGAGAGGCTGCCTCTGCAACTGTAAGAATCTTGGATTTATTTAACACAACAGGCTGCCTACAGCCTTCAGGTAGATTTAAAAGCCAAAGATTTTGATTACCTTGAATTTGTAACAACCCAACATCCTTCCTGTGAAAATCATCAATGCTGCTGTTCTCATCTTTGCTCCATTGGCTGGAGATTTTGTAGTGGCTCTCACAAGCTCCAAAGGCACAACACTGATAAGCATAAGGCATTTCCATGACCCTGTAGAAAATAAGCAAGCATGTCATGGTACTAACTGAGCACCAGAGTTACTGGACTGTGCTGCTTCTCAACTGTTAGCACAAAGGAACTTGTTTAAGTAACCATGACTGAAAGTAAAAATATCTATCGGTAAAAAAATCAGTCATGATAATACAAAATGAAGACTCACAGACCAGAAATGCAGATGATTTGTAATGGCATGATTAAGTTTTTGTATACATCTTCATGGGAAATACAAAAGTGGGACATATGTGCCTTGCTGTTAAGTGAATGTTACTCTTAGTGCTGTATTTCTGGTTTATGATTTTTGAATGATTTTACACTGTAACTTGACCTTACTTTTTTAATGCTTTCTTTTAAAACGGCAGATCCAAAGATCACAACTACCTCTAAAAACCTAACACGCAAAACCACTTTCCAAATGGAATTCCTCCAGTTCTGGGAGAATGAGATCTTTTGGAATTCAAACTTTATCCACCTTTTCCCATTTCCAACTCTTTTCACAGTAAGATGGCAAAAAGAAGATTGTCTTTTGTGCACAGATCAAGAAAGCAGTGTTCTAAACCAAAAGGTGAATGAACCCGAAAGGCACTGTGTGTGAAAGCAGATGTCACTGAGGAAAAGGTTCTACTTTATTAACTGTCTTCAAAACGAGCAGAGTCATTGCAGGACACTGGATGCTCATTCCAAAGTTCCAAATGCTCATTCCATTTTAAGATCATTGGTATTCCTAACATATAACTGATTAGAGATCAGTGAGTATCAATGATTTTGAGAATTTGTCAGAAAATTGCTCATTTCCAATATGTTTTGAATTTAATACCTTTGGGGATGTGCAAATTCTGAGGTAGCATGGAAGAACCATACACATTAAAATTCTACAAGCTACTTCTTCTATCTCTTAGATACATTTTATGCTTGTGAAGCACAGATACTGAATTTGCCCAGTTCACCAATAGTACATAGTAAAACCTAACAACTCACCTTAATTTCAAAAGCCTAATAAACCAAAACAATTAAAAGGTAAAGAAGTGATTACAAGTTTTTCTGACTTGACTTAAAAGGAATCAAATAGAACTAGATCCTCCTATCAGATTACTTTCAACAGGTTAACCATGTAAATTAACATGAGTGTTCCAAAGCAACCTCTAACCCCTTGGGAAATATGCAAAGAAATCAGTCAGTGCCAACAGGACTTAAACTTGTATGGCAGCCAAAAGCTTGGTACAAAGAGATCCTAAGCTCTAAAGTGATTTTTAAAGTAGTGCATTTGAGGGCATTTAGATTCTATATACTTAACATTTTTCTTGGGAATTAGCAACAATAATCTCTACTTTTGTACCTCATAGAAAAAGCTGCACACAGTATTTTTAAAGTATTCCAATAAAAAGTTAAGATAATCAAGATCTAACTATTCAGCAATCTCATGCCAGCAGATTTAAATATCTAATTTCTAACTCATTTACACGCCTGACATCTTTTAAAATAAGGAGATTATCTTGGTTAAACATTTTTAAACCAATTCCCAGAAGCCCTTCTTAAATAAGCTATTATCAAACCCATAGATTACTACACCAACCCACAGCTAGTCATCTGGGCTGAACCCCATCCCAATCCTCATCCCGAAATGCCTCATTTCTGAAAAAAAATCCCTCAAGCAATAACAAAAAAGCCTTATCAAAAGAAACACTGACAGTTCTGCAAGGTGATAATTGCACATTGTGGCTTCAGACATTTTGAAAGGCATTGATAATGCTGGGGAAATGAATAGCTAGTGGATATTTGAGGTTTGGGGACTAACAGAAATGTATTCTCTGGATATTCAAACAGCTCTCTGTGCTTAATAATGACAGATTTCTGGATGCTATTGCACCTCTCCCAGCCTGCTGGCCTATCACACACTGGAAATGTGTGCCTCTGACGTTGTACTCTTCTACTACTTTGATGAAGTAGCCAAAAAAACCCACCACTTTAAAATTATCTTTAAAGAGCAAGACTCCATTCTTATGCTCTCTGTAGGTCTTTCTAGCATCCTTTCTAAATAGCTTTTGTGGGAGTTTTTGAGGGTTTTTTGTTTTGTTTTTCCCCTAGGTTACTAGGATATACATACAGGCCTCAAATTGGTGAAAGCTTCTGAATTCTGTGTGTTAAGCATAATTGCACAGAATGACTGGGACCCAGGGATGCAGAACACAGAGGACAAAACAATCTTTGCAATGCAGAGAAACCACTATCAGCTCTTCTTTATGGCAGGGGAATTTCTTTCTCACAAAAGCTACATTTAAGAGAAAAAAAAAAAGAGAAGAAAGCAACTCTTATGCATACAGTGCTGGAAGCAGCGCTTTTTATGACTGCTGCTTATTTGATGTAGGTGATTAGATTTGGACTTTGCCAAATTAAACTCTTTTAGAAACACTAGCTGAATTTATTTTTATACACTGCTTATCTTAGTGATGATATCTGTATCCTTGATAATACTTTTCCTGCAGCAGGAAATGCCTTTTTTTTTTCCTTTTTTCTGTTTTTAGATTAAGCAGTAGAGAACACAAGGTCATTTTCCACCTCACAAAGGTGTGGGGTTGACAGTGAATGGGAAGACACAGTTATGATGAATGGAGCAAATCACCAGGTTCTTTACAGCACTGAATCAAAGCATCAGATAAAGAAGGAAGGAGTGTCTGGCAGCCTGACTTGACTTCCTCAAAGCTTGCCAGAGCAGGCTGGGCTCAACTCTGTAGAGTGTTCTGATGCCATTGTTGAAGGTGGGGCAGAGGATGCTCAGCTCTTTGATCTGTCTGTGTATTGAACAGCAGTGACCCATTTAGATGAGCAGGAAGCTTTTATACGTGAATTTGTCTTTAATGTTGTAACCACTGTCTAGTTCCAACAATTACAAAGGGTGAAATTTCATTCTGTTTTAGATCTGTGTTCAAGTTTGGTGCTTCATGCATTGTTTGTGCAGTGATCTTGTGTGAAGTCCTGGCCTCATTTTGATGTACGGTAAAAGTCCTGCAGACTCCAAGTCAGGATTTTACCCTGTTCTCTCCTGACTGGATGTAATTTGTTCTTACAGATGTCAGTCAACTCTACATACATTAATCATATATTAATCATAGTGTTAACTTTTTAAAAATAACTTAAGCTACTGCTTGATACATTCCTGCTAAATATTTACTTAGACTAAATTCACTGTAGTTATATTTGAGCAATGTACATGATTTTACTGGTGGAAAAATCCTTGAAGATATAGTTTTCACAAAAGAATTATAAAATCTTAGTTGCATATAATTCAGCTGAATAGTGGATTATTTCTTGTGTTTAAGTTCTTTTACAGAACCTTCAGATATTTTAGAAGTCACCTGCCTCAACATGTGGGCAAAGTCAGAGAGAGAGGACAGAAGCTCAGCCTCTGTCATTCATGATTTCTTAATGTACTTTCTTCTTGGCCTCTGAGACCCATTCAAGGTCTCTAGTGTGAGAGAGGTGTAAGGCCTCCAGTACTCTGGATGTTTATGTTATAGTTTCATACAATGAGATGAAGTCACTGCCCAACCTCCTCTGTGACAAATATTTGGTTTATTAAGACTTTTAAGGCGTTGTTTCTTAACCTTGGAAATATTTTTTGCAGCTCTTCTCTCAGCTCATATTAACATGACATCATAGAAGTGTTCCAGTGTGGACCCCTCCAGTGCTTTATGCAGAGGTTTAATCTGCTGCATGCTTCAAATCATGACTCCCCTATAGATAACTCTAATCACTCTAGTCCTTTTCATTAGTGGTAATGTCTTCCTGAGTTGCCTGCCTGATAAGACAAATGGGACTTCTTTTCCAGTGCAAAAGGCAAATATAGTGAAGACACGAGACATTTCAAAGCTGTCTGGACTTGGTCCTGGGCAACTGGTTCCATATGACCTTGCTTGAGCAGGGGGGATGGACAAGATGACCTCCAGAGTCTCTTCTAACCTCAACCAGTCTGTGATTCTGTAACTATGCACACACTTTATTTGTTTCAAATTTGATGATATCAAACCTTTAACAGTAAAATATGGAAAAAATATATGTTACACTTGATATCCTCTAATTAAAATATAAAAATCAAGGAAGAGTTCAGAGATACTCCCAAATATCCCGAAGTCAGAGGTAAAACTGTTTACTGTGATTTCTGTATGGTCATCCAGTGACTGGCAGAGCTGCAAATGATCTCTAGAGAACACTTCCTTCCTGTATCACAGAGCATCCAGCAGAAATTTACTAGCATCAAAATGTTTTAGTCATAATGGCAAAGCACTATCTGAATCTTAATCAAAAGATTACAGAAAAAAACATGTTTAAACAATAGAGGTCAAGTAGTTTGGAACTTCAGGAGCATATTCTTCCCCTGATGTTTGCTGTGATCCAATTAAATATCATGGCATTTCTGTAGGTACAATACAGCAGAAGGATGTATCGCTAAGCTGCTAGCAATATTGTTTTAACAGCTTTTGAAACCTATCACCAGGAAGCAGATGTGGCTTGTATTAAGCAAGTACTGAGGTTAATATTTCAAAACCCTTCACAGTTTCTTCAGTTAAAATGAGCATATAAAAGAAGTCTGTCATTTTTATCGTATTTGCTTTAGTTTTAATAGCTCAGATCAAAGACTGACAATATGAAGTAACATGCGTTACACACTGACACACCTTTCATTGCACATGAACACAAATGTGGCTTATTAGTTTTAATGATATACTCACTTGAGATCTGGAAAACTTTCAGATGATATCAAACTTTGTAGGGCATGATTTCCTGTTAATTTTAAATGAGTTAAACCATGTAGCCCCGTCACAGGAAAAGAGGACAAAAGGTTGGATGACACATCCCTGCATAATAACAAATAAAAATCAGCTTACAGGTTTTAATTTCTTTTTTTTTCTTCAGCACTAGAAGTATCACATCAAAAAAACAGGTTAGACTTTTCTAACTCAATCAACAAAAGACTGCATTGAACAGAGTTCCCAATCAGCAGAGAAAAACTGCAGCACCACTCAAGAGCATGCACCTATGTTCTAGCAGAACACTAATATCTAGCAATGAGCTAGGTCTGTTGACAAATTCTGACTCCAAACATTCCTGGCGTCTGTTTTGAGACTAGCAAATGAATTTACAATATGTTCATTAGATACTGTTTGAATTAGAGGGAGCCAGTATCAGAATGGCTTCCCATCCATCAGTAGGATGGTAGAGGGCATGGCTGCCCAGAAAGCTCCCCAGAGAGCAGGGCAGGTGCACAGGGAAGGATGGGTCTGGACTGCAGCAGATGAAGGTGACAGTTCTAAATTGAGGTTTGTCTGAGAAGCTGAGGGATGACAGTGTAGATAAACATGGATATGTAACTTGGGGAACGTAAAACAGGTGAAAACAAAGGTGACAGTGATCAAGGAGATACGGTAATTGAAGAGAGAGAAGTTCAGAAGCATTCTCTTCTCCTTTTCTCCCTCTCTCTTCCATTTGTTCTATGAGCCTTTTCAGTCTTCTTCACAATTATCTACACTGCAATAGTTAAGATGGTCAACAGTCAAGAAGGAAGAAGGGGACTCAGATGCTGCTGAAATGCTTTTATGCCCAAGGCCAAAAAGCAGTTATCTTTTCTTGGGCTATTACTGAAATCTAAGGGCTAGACATAAAATAAGGTATGCTGATGGACTGGTCTTCTCACTATTTAGTGTGTGTGTCCTCTTACTCACAAGATGGTCAAAGAGTAGGTGAAATTCTGGTCCTACTGACTGGTAAAAATGACCACTGACTTCAGTTAGACCAGAGTTAGAGACTGACCTTTCAGGAAACACTGGTACACTGTGTTACTGTGTATGTGTTAAAGGGCTTTTCTTCTTTAACCCTCTCTGACTTCTGCTGTTGACTAAAGCTACAATTATTGCTCACCTCACAAAGTAGGCAAGTTCTGAGGAGAGCCTCAATAGGAATGTCATAGACAATATTGTCTTTATGCCATTTTCAATGTACCATTCAGAGAGGAGGCTTCACACATTGACAGAAATGAATACCCCTTTAGAAATCTAGGTTTCCCAGAAGCTACTGGATGATCTGTTGTGCCCAAATACCCAGCGGGTGTATCTTTGTGACAACCACACAGCAGGATAACTCCAGAGGAATTTTTTTTCACATCTTCCCCATACACCCAATGCCTCAGGGATTCACCTTAAAGAGACATTACAAGGACAGTGGGAAGTAGGAAAACAATAGTAAAGTCTGAGAAGGGCTTGTGCACAAGGCCTGCAAAACTGTCTGCTGTTTTGATTGCTAGCTGCTCTGTCTTAACTTATAAAAGAAGAAAAACTATTCCATCAAATGAGGAACAATGAAATAAAGATATATACTGGAAAATGTTTCTTATTTTGTTTTTAATCCAACTCCCTAGTCCTTGAAACAATTAATGGGAAATACTCCCCACTGGTACAATAGACTAAACTGCTACTAAATTGAATGAAGAAACGCAAATGCACTGATATTCTTCATGGACCTCAAATCACTCTGATTACACAGGGTTACATGCAGCTTTGCCATAATATTTATGGAAATTGGTGAAAGTACAAGAAAGCAGACATTTAGATATGGATTCAACAGACCAGAGAAAGCCTCAATTTCTGCTGGGACACCAAGTTATTACATTTTTATATGCAAGAAAAAATGCAAAAATCTGAATGTAAAAGATATACAAATACTTACAGTTTGATCAGAGACGGTAAAGAGGAGAAGGCATTGGGATGAATAATTTTGATTTTGTTCCAAGCTAAATCCCTATAAGAAAAGTGAGTGGAAAATTACATACCCACTGAGTGAATATGGAAGTTTTCATATACCTGATTAGGAGGCCTAAATATAAAAAAGGTATTAATGACATGCAAATATTTTCCATAAACTTCTGCATATCTCATAGTGCAAAATAATTTATTTTAAAAATTACTTTAGTTAATGGTGTTAGTTATTAAACTGGCAACTTTCTCTACAGTCAAAGGTAGTTATTTTCAGTCTACTTCACAGCTTCCTAAGGTAGCAGAAAGAAGGGTAGTATATGGACAACTTTTAAGAGGTCCTCATGATGTGGCTAAGAACGGCAAATCCATTCTCAATACACTTAACTTCCTAATCTCAATCTTCACTATCCCTGAAAAATCAAAAAGACTTAAAGGAGATCTTAAAAAAAAATGTATGGGTTTGATCCTGTAAAACCCTACAGCCATGAGTAATTTCTTGACAAAATTAGTCTACGAGCACATGTGTCTGTGTGAAAATTAGAAACTCACATGTGATTGGATTTATTTTTTAAGACACTGTTCTCTATAAAAAGATTTCATGCTTCCTAGAGCTGATTATTATATGAACCTGCCAACAGATAGCAGCTCTGGCTCAATATCTCTCTCCACCTCCATCAGAAACATTCAGAAGTAACAGATTTTACAGCTGTAAGTTTGCAGCTTTGAATTCATTGCTGCAGATGCTAAATGTCACAGTGTTTCTTCTCCTTTCACAGTTATGACCTAATGGGTAAAAGATCAAAGCAAGGAAAAACAGAAACAGGGATGTTTAGGAGCATACAGAGACCAGACGGGGTATATCCCATGTTTTTGAGAACTTGGGTAAACAGCCACTAGGCCTGTACTCACAGAGAACGAAGAACAGCCAGCTGCCGAAATGTGTCTGCTTTGATTTCACTGATTTCATTGTGATGCAAGTCACTGAAATAGCAACAAGAATCTCCTCAGTTTCAAAGGCACTTGGAGGACACTCTGGGGTGTTTTTGATCGTGTATATGACGGACTTCAATATAGTGTAAGGGCATATATTTTGGATATGTCAAATCAGCCAGCAATAACCAAGTTAATGATGCTTGAACATAGTTATATAAAGATGCTCCTTTTTAGGCTTTTTAGGGTAGTTTGAAGCTTACATTTTTTGGAGTCTTTTACATGCAGTAAAACAGGGTAAATCTTCCAGGAGGTTATAAGACAGATCCCTGTAATATGCAAGAAAAGGAGAGATTAACATCCAAGCAACATTAAAAGGAAAAAAACCAAATCCCTTTCATTGTGTACCTTCACACTCCATTTCAAATACCTTGTTTTCATCCACAGTCACAGAATAGATGTATGAACTCACTTATTGTCTCTCATCTGTCAGATTTTGATTTCTAACTGAGCAGGAGAAGGGGAAAAGGCAAGATGTATTAATTCTGTATCCTACATTTGCAAATTCATTGTGTTGCCTGAAGATTTCCTGCCTCAAGTGTAAACTTCTGCTGAGTGTTTTGCGGTACCAATATTGGCCATCTGCTCATAGGGAATATTGGATTTACATCACTGACTTCATCGTGTTTAAATTCGGACAAATATTTAAACCATGTAAACTGTACTAAATACATAGACTCGTATTTTTTCAGAGAAGATCCTGTATTTTTCTGGTAATAATCACAATGGACTGTAATCAGCTTTTCAGTTTTAATTAAGCACTATTGCCTCTGATTCTTAGACTGTTTTATCTTTTAACCAAGGGAAATGGTTAAAAAGAAATTGGAACTAACTTGGAAATCAATCAGTACATAGGGGAAAAAACAACCTTAAAAAGACTTAAGCCAAAATTCAACAAATTACAGAATAACTGAAACATCTGGACTGATTTATAGTATAATACAACTAATCAAAACCAAGCCCAGGCAATTTGCAGAAATTGGAAGGGAAAAAAAAAAAAGGAACCAAATACCCACCCCCACCACCCAACAGTCTCATCCTGTATATACATGTTGCTCAGGGAAAAATGAAAGGGAAATTTGTTAGTGAAAAGAATACAGAACAAAAGCTATGTCTATAAGAAACAAAAATGTCCTTTTCCGTAGTTATCCAATATTATCACATCAAAGAGGAATCTCTTTTTGCTACTATTTCAAATTCTTTAAAACTGTTCCTTCTCTCCCCATTTACTTCCCCGATAACATTTTATTTTTATTGTTACTATTCCAACAGTGGCATTTAGGCTGGTCTACTTTTGGTTTATGGAAGCAGTGCACGTAATGACTGTGTATTTTTAAGGGATTCTACTCTGCTTTTGCTGTGCAGAACAGCTACTGTCGATACATGTATAATTTTTTTTTTTGTTACAGCAGGGAAGATTATGGCCTCTATTTTTTCATTCTTCACAGGTACTCCGTGGTCTAAATGAGATATGACAGAGGAGAAATCAAGTGACCTGGAGGCTTTTAGGCCAAGGTAAAAGATGTTTGGTATGGCTGGCAGACTGTGGCTATTCTGTCATGCATAGAACATAACTTAGGTCTTCTTAAAAGTATGTTATCGGCTTTAATTGTGTACATACTACCACTCCCCCTTCACAGATGTGAAAAAATCCCCCAAACCAAAACCCTTCTCCTCCCAGTTTCTGTTAGAGCTCCAGGAAATATTTGACTTATTTATTTTAAAGGATTTTCCCCTGCTTTGTTAATACATGAGGCTCTTGGCAGCAGCAGAGGGCAAGTGGTTTTAGGTCCTGTGTTGAGGTGCATATCCAACTGTACTGAGGATAGTCTCTCGAGGCCTGCTGGGATCTCTCACATACACCTTTGCAATAGGTGTGCAGGTGCCCAGAAAGACTCTGTGTACATTAGTGCTCATTTAAGAGTATCAGTCGCTGGGTATGATGCACAAACTGCATTTCAGATCTGTGTTTCTACTTGTATCAGAGCCAGGAAAGCCCTTCAAGACCACAGTCTCTAAGTAACTTGTGAGGTTCAGCGCATCGTTATACTTCATGGCACACACAAAGCTAATATGCAAACCTAAGTGTGGGCTTGGCAAGCTTACTCTGATCTGATGGGAATGGGTAGAAAGCAACTCTTGAGTATGTGAAATTGCTCTTAAATTGGTTCCCCACTCTTGAGTATCAGCTTTAATAATACAGTATATATTATATAATAGATAATATGATATGATATAACAATAAAAATATGAATTTCCAATGGACAGTTCTACTCTACTATGAACTGTACAAGTTAATTATTATAATATTTATTTGCCTTCTATTTTGAGATTATTTATTCTTTTTGAATAACAGAGGATTTGTATGCAGACTTTCTTCAGGCAACAAACTCCATTTCTGTCTTTTATTATTCTAAAAATGATTATATTGAATCAATCAACTAAAACTTTTTTTTTTTCTGGAAATGTTCATGACATCCACACTGGTATTCAAATAATGTGTTATAATTAGTGCTATTTCAATGTTGGCCAGGGAATTAATATCAAATACATTCCTAGTGATGTAATACAGAGAGGAACGTGTTGGCTCATTCTCAAAGAAGGGGAGACAATGATTACTTTCGTTACCGATTAAGCAAACTCCAAAGTAATTTCCAAGCTAAAATAATATTGGACATTTAGAATAAAAGCTATGCCAAGGAATAGCCTATTCAAATTTCAGTCAGCTGCTTATGTCTGGTTGGAAAAGAAATGAAAAGAGGAGCATAACAAGGACTCAAAACTGCACTCCTTATTCAGTTATTTTCCATTCATTTCACTGAATTATCTGCCTCAGTGAGGAAAAAAAGACAGAGTACTGTAGGAGAGAAAGAATGAATGAAAATAAGGTAGTTTTGTTGCTTTTAAAACAAAATCAAGAATGATTTTACCCCTTCTCATACATATTCTAAATATTTATCTTTTTCAGCAGTATTTGAGAAGTACTGACTGACAAATGGGTTGTGAACTGCTTGAGCAACAGGGGAGTCTGCTCCCTGAGCTGAATTCCTAAGAAGCAGTGCGATACACAGAAACAGCAGTAATTGGGTAATTTTGAAATCATAATGATTTCACTGGTCCATTAATCTTTTGCATTAAGGTAATATTAATAATGTTACTAAAACGTACAGCACTTGAAGATTAGGTAACTGGTCACAAGCTGATTTGGGGAGAGAAGTGATCTGTGCTCCTGTGAGTGTCCTGTTAAAAGTATTTATAAAAAAAAGAGAAAAAAAAAGATTACTTTCTAAAGAGTGCAAAACAAATATATATACATATTTTAGGATATTCTTTAGAATAAATTAGTATCCAAGAAATAAAACAAAGCAAAAATACTTCTCTATCACTTACAGGCTCTCCAGACTTGTAGTCCCTGTCAGATCAGGAAACTCTGTTATCTGTGAAGCACCATTTAAAGTCCTAGAATTTAAAAACATTTCAATACAATCGTGGTGAGGGAAGTGTGGGGCAACTCTAATATTTCAATATATAAAGACAATTAAAATTAGAAAAAGTAGACACATACAGAGTTCTTAGTTCTGGTAAGTGTTGAAAAGCAGATTTTCCAACAAGCTGGATAGGGTTGTCATAAAAATGTCTGCAAAAAGAAGATAAAAAGACATTTTTTGAAAGGTGATTTCAAAAGCAAATGAGTCAACCCTCTACGCTGAATCATAGACTGTGCACCTCTGGTTGTAGGCCTCTGGGCCTTTCTCACCAACTAATCTCTATCCATCAACCACATTTCACATTTTCAGTATTCAAGTAATTACTGTTTTCTTGGTTTTAAAGCCAGAAGCCAGTCAAATAAATATTCTCTTTTCTTCCCAGGTTGCAAAGATAGAAATCCAAATATGAAGAACTTTGTTATGACTTGAGAGAAATTTAAGGTTAGCAGGCGAGTAAGTCGGGACTTCACCTACACAGAAGAGGTTCCCTTACATTTTTGAAGTCATGCTGCTTTTGCTCACAGAGTAACATTGCTCAAAATGAGTCACTATTTTTCTTACATATATTTTACAGTTTCCTATTTTGAAGTTTGCTCATCAAATGCATTCTCACATAAGATAACAGGAATTCAGACTGGGATCCATCGAGAGCAACTTTTGCGAACTTCTACATTGCCAGTAATGCTAAGAGACTTAGAAGAAATAGTTCAAATAAAAGGTCAAATGCCAGAGACCACTACTCACTTCCCTTAAATAAGGCATGCAAACTGACATTCTTTCCAGGAAGTTGGAAAGATATGAGCTTGTTTGCACTTACAAGATCTATTTGACAATTAGCAACAAATATGATACTTTGTTCTCTGTAAGTTCTCAACTAAGAAGAGTCATTGAAAAAACTCTTATCACTCACATTGTAATAAGCGATGGATTACCCACAAACGCACGCTCCGGGATGGATTTGATGTTATTGCTATGAAATCCCCTATGAAAGGAAAAATGGTTTACACAGTAAGGAAAAAAAGCAAAGATGCGATCTGTATGCACAATGTGCAAGTTTTTGTTTGTAGTAAGAAAATGTCTGTTTGTAAAGGTATGTCTTTGTTTTCTGGAATAACACAGAACTGAAAAAAGGAAAATAAAAGCAAATCAACGAAATAGCTGAAACTCTGCACTTTTCTAAATGAGCAAAACCATTTCATTTACCATGAAGAGCACCGCAAAATGGCATTTGAAGATTTAGATGTCCTCAGTGGGAAACTGCTTTGTAGCTGTATGTTGTGTATCTATGAATTGATGTGTGTACGCATATAGATACAATGTAAAAACACAGACACACATATGAACTAATAAATATAAGTTAAATATTAATAAATAAATTTAACAATAACATAGTGTATATATTCCTCCTTGTACCTGTTCAACTGCAATTATTATTTTTTTTGCTGAGATAATAATGGATTGCACAAAATTAGCAAGTAAATGTTTTTATACATTATACTGTAATATGTTGAGCCTCCCACAACTACCTTTTTGTTGAAATATTTAAAAAGTGCACATGAATAAATGATCCAATATAGTCGTGCCTGCTAGACAGAGGGCCAAATCTTTGTCTCATCATTAATTACTGGATTTTATTCATATGAGTAATTCTCCATTGTAAAAAACCAAAAGAAACAACTAAGATTTCAAAAGAACAATGATGATTTGTGTGGGAAACATCCATTAGTTCATTCGGGTATGAAAAAGGCTTCCCAGCTTAAATTTATGCATTTGGAAAGCCTCAAATTGTTCACTGATGCAAGCACACTTGGCCAGTACTTGAAAAGTAATGTCCCATATTATTGGTTGTACTTGTTTAAGTCTTATGCTACTGCTGATGAGCTACAGAGCAAGGCTCTAAATGCCTCGTTCTTTTGCATGCAATAAAAACTGCATCCCCACACATGCGGATTCTAAGTGATATGAGGATCCCACTTAACCTAGAACCAGTTCATGGACTGGTTTCCTGGATGGCATTATTTGCATGGCAGAAAAGCTAGGGAAATTGCATAACTACTTCTCAGGGCAGTATCTGGCTCCTTATCACCATTCAGACTTTGAGTGAGCAAGCAGCCCCATCATCAGTGAAGAGCAGAGCCCAGTGCATTTATGCACAGAAGAGCCTGAAGCACTCCTGAGCTGGTCAGAAGAGTATGTCCTCTCCACTGCAGCCTGTGTCCTAGGGCAATTTACACAAGTGATACAGCCTACCTGAACTACGAAGGCACTTCGTAGCCTGTCAGTTTATATACTGAGCAAAAGAGCAACAAAATCTAGCTGCAACCCTCGGTTAAAAGATGATGTCACACTGGGAAAAATGCTGCTATAGGTAACTTCAAAATCTAGTCTGGAAAACATTACATATGCATTAACTTCTGAGAGAGAAATGAGGTCTAATCCAGAAACACCTTTACTAAAGTGGCCCTGCAATGAGCAGAACCTATGTGGGCCTGGGCTCCTACTTGGATGAGAACAGCAAAACATACAGAATCACAGAATTTCAACTTCATGGGAGGCACCTCATGCTTCCAGGGCCCAAATAAAACACTGAAGCATACAGTCTCATGTTCTGTGCTGGACTTGGAATGTCAGGTTGCAATTTCTCCCTCCAAAGACTTCTTGCACCAAGTTTATCTGAAATGTTGTTTGACTCACTTGGAGGTGAAGTCCTACAGGGATCAGTAAGTAATATCAAGCACATCAGGCACTTTGCTAGACTGGAAAAGCTGTATTTATTGCAAACCTGGGTTATCCGCGTTTGGCTACTGGCTCCAGAATTCAGCAAAAAGGCAGTCCTTCGAGGACACTGGATTTCATAACAATTCTTTTAGCCGACAGAAGACATAGCAGCAGCTGAGAAAAATTGGGCTGAGAAACCGTTACCCCCAGACCTGCCCTAGAGCTCACCCAGACAACGCCAGAGGTGCTGAGCTGGAGTGAACATTGCCTGGAGACCCCTGCTTTGGAAAAAAGCCCAGGTAGCTACTTAAAAGTGGCCTTAAGATCAGTTTATGATGTAGCAGGGATATAATCATGTCCAATTAGTATAAGATTACTTGTTTTTTTTTAAAATCTATGCTGATGGCACCAGCAATGTGGTAAGTAATTAAAATGGAAATAATTCTGAACATAGGCATTGATATGTATATTATGTGTATGATGTGTGAATATAACTTCACCCATTGTTCTACAACTGAGATGTTTTTTACAATAAGCTTGGCTTTATTTTTTTAAGTACAAACTATGTGCATCCAGATGTGTTTTATTTACAGCATTACAAAGGACATTGAAAAGAAACTGCTTTACTTTAATGTCCAGAGGTAGGGAAGAAGGTAAAGACATTTAAACCTGATGAACTAATAATGTTACCATACCACTAGAACACTAGTGATGGATTGTTTGCAAAATCTAACTGTTGTGTTTGTTGTGTTGTTGTGTTTTTGTGTTTATTCAAAGTGAATTAGTTGTGTTTGCTATTTACTATATTCCAAGGATAAAGTTTCTGGAAAAAGCTCACTGCATGATGCAGTATAAAAGTAAGAACAGTTGTCAGAACCTCAGTGCTCCAAACTGAATGTTGAAAATGATCTTTCATGCATGTTGACATGTTTATTAGGTTTTCCTAGGATATCAGTTTTTAAGGATTAGTGATAAAATCACTGGTATTAAAAAAACATAATCACAATGCTAGACAAAACATCCTCCTTCCTAATATGAGCTCTGTACTTACAGTTCTTTTAGGTTTGATAGTGTCCTGATAGCAGTGGGGAACTCGTCCAGACTGTTGTAATTTAAATCTCTGTGTGAAAATAGATTTTATTATTTAGATTATGCATTGCATAACGGATAACATAGAACTGTTGGCATTTGTAATGAAATATCATCTTCTATGCATTGAATAAATACATATAGCCAAAAGCCAGGAAATCCTAAAAAACCTATGGATATTTTCCAATAAACTTTAGGGCACATAATCATTCCTTTTTCCCCTATTTTTAGTTATATCTTAGCTATTCTGCAGTCAAAAAACTTCATAAGTGGATTCAGATACCACTAAGGGACTTGCTGTTTTGTAAATTACCAATCCTTTTCATTACTTAAAAGTATTAACAGGAAAAAAAAAATTCTAACAGAATATTCAATAACTTTGTATGATCAACTGCATTTTATGTGGCTAATACCTCTTACTAAAAAGGTTTCATTTGCCTTTGACTCACTTTCTAGTTGCATTAGGCTTTTTTTTCTTTTGTGCTGATGAAAAAAAATGCCTGAACAGATTTTTTCCAATGGGTAAATGGCAAAAAAATTAAAGGTATTGGAGTTTGGAGAGCAAAAGTGATGGAGGGAAATCTTCCTCTGGCTAAAACAAGTGGGAAAACATACAATAAGTTCAATGTCGCCATTAACTGTATTGTTAATTTTAAGATTTGCCACTAGTCATACAGAGAATTTTTTTAACCACACAAACTGTAAAAATGGTAGCTTAGCTGTAGTGGTGACCTCTGCTTTAAGAACTGCTCATGCTGCAGTGGTAATTAGACCTTACTCTGGTAGGCTGAATGTCCTATAAGCCTACTTCTGCCCTCAGCATGACATGAGCAGCCTTCAACATTCAGGAGACACCTGAAACTATAACTGAGATATGCCAGTTTACTGTGATGCTCTCTGGCACTGCTTTAAGAAGAATATAGCCTGAAAAAACTTGAGGAAAAATCTTTTTGCACAGGCAAAACACAAACTGCAGTTTACAATAGATTGAAACTGAAATAGTATCAGGCTGAAGTAATGCAGGCAGGAAACTGCTGTCTGAACTCAACAAGTCTTTCCTTCCTGCTTGTAAATCTCTCTCTACTGCTTATTGACAAAGAGAGATTACAGGCATGTATGGCTTGGTTTTGCCCTCCAGTGACATGTGATTTCCAGACCTATGTATCAATGCAAACAAATGGTCTTAAAGCTGATGTCCATCATTTACACTGAGATCTCTTTAGATTATCTTGAAACTATCTGGAAAACTGCCTGTACGGTAAGCAATTACCATGCTGGGGCGAGTGCTACATTATCCTACTGCAGTGAAGTGGCTGCACCTACACTTATTCCCAGGTTCCTGACTGTCCCCTGTGTTTTCATATCCCTCATGCCAGGTGGCTGGGACTGGGTTTGCAATTACTTATGCCATTGTTCTGTTTTTCCCCATTTTTGACCAAGTGCCACATAAATCTCACTTAAAAAACCAAACCAAACAATCAGATTTTCCCTCTCCCTTTCCCGTCCCCCTTTCCGGTGCTGCTCTAAGGGACTTCCTCTTAACTCACAGCCAGCTAAAAGTCAAAATTGTAAAACTGCAATTCAGTGGCAAGGGATCAATGTAATCAAAAATAGTGATTAAAAAAAGAAAAAAAAGCCCCAAACTTCTTTTCTGATTTTAATGAAACATGAAAGCAGGCAGTATATAGTTCTGTGCATGAGAAAGCAAGCAGTCTTCTTTAGATTAGTATTATTCATATTCAAAACCTTACCTACTTGTTCCTCATAACAGACCTTTTAGCCTCTGTCCTGGTTGGGTGCAATATCTAAAATCTCTGAAAATGATGCAGCTGACTGGCAGGTGCCAGGGAGAAGGATACGTAAGGAAGGACAGAAGGATAGTTACTGTTCCTGTAGAACTTTTGGGGTCTGTGGGCTGTTCTAGCAGACATCTTTATTCAACAAACTAGCAAAATGCTTTGTGCTAACCATCAGCACCATGTTTGGTGTTCTTCTGTGGAATTATTTTTTTGTTAGAAAACTCAAGAAAATTTGAATTGGTCTGAACAGAATTACAGTGAAGACTTGAGGAAATTTAAATCTTTTCCAGTACTATTTTTTATCTGAAACGTCTAAACACAAAACCAGAAACATTTGCAGAATCACAGAATCTTAAGGGTTGGAAGGGATCTCAAAAGATCGTCTAGTCCAACACTGGCTTCCTGGCACTTCTGCTTTTTCCAGGGATAAGAAAAAAAAACCACCTAATTTTGTAACCCTCCTCTACAGTGAGATAGTTTCTTAATGTTAAAGCTTTTTATTATGACAGTTTCCCAATCTAGCTATTATTGATTAAACAGACAAATAAATAGTACTAAAGTAGACAAACAAAACTGTTCATGAATGGCCACTTGTTTTTCAAAGCTCAATACAGTTTTCAACTGTCCTTCAAACAATTTATCAATTGACAATGCTTATTAAAAAGCCAAACTAATTTTATAGTAAAAAATAGGATTTACTACATGGAGTCATTGTAAACCATCACTTAGATCCTGTAGTGATTAGGCAAGCCAAAACTGACATTTGGCTTTTAGACTATTTTAATTCTTTCAGAATATTAATGGCAACACTCAAAGAAAAAAAAAAAGGAAACAAATAAGGGGTCAACTCACAAAGTCTCTAGGCTGTGGAGCCCATCAAAGCATTTCTTTCCCAGGGAGTAGATTCTATTGTTATGGAGATGTCTGCAGGGGAACATTAAGCACACAGTCAGGAAAGCACACTGCACACTGTGGACTGAAGCTAAACATTTTAGTGGTTAAATAAAAAGAAACTTATTTTCAGGCATGCACTGATTATATGCAAGTCATGTTTTTGCAAAAGCATGTATAGAAGGCACCTCCATGGCCCTCCCCTCTTTCTCCCAATATCTCCCCATCCATGCAGGCTTCCATTTGACTTCATAGAAGAGATTTGGTTTAAAACCACCCAGATTGTTTAAAAAGGGTATATCCTGGAGTTCCAGGTTGGGGTTTGCATATAAAATCCTGTGAAATTGTAGACATATTCTCAGTGGTGGTTAATTAACACGTTGCCTTAAAAATTGTGTGTGAGGTTTGAGGTCCAACCACTACCTCAACACTGCCAAGCCCATCACTAAACTAAACCATACCCCTAAGTACTTCATCTACGCATCTTTTGAATATCTCCAGTGCTAGTGACTCCACCAATGCTTAATAACCCTCTTGGAGAAAAAGTTCTTCCTAATGTCCAATCTAAACCTCCCCTGGAACAACTTGAACCCATTTCCTCGTGTCCTGTCATTCATTACTAGAGACAAGATGTCCACCCCTACCTCACTACAACTCCCTTTCAGATAGTTGTAGAGAGTGATCATGTCTCCTCTCAGTCTCCTCTCCTCTCCTCTCGGCTAAACACCCCCAGCTCTCTCAGCTGCTTCTCATAAGACTTGTTCTCTAGACCCTTCACCAGCTTTGTTGCCTGTCTCCGGACATGCTCCACCACCTCAATGTCCTTCTTGTAGGGAGAGGCCCAGAACTGGACACAGTATTTGAATTGTGGCTTCACCAGCACTGAGTATAGAGCCTTTTTGTTTTTCCCAGAGCTTCATTCTGCTTTGAAAATCATGTTAAAGGTCCGAGGCTCTCTAAATGTTCTGTACAACCTACAGAAATTGAGTCTACTTGTCCATAAAAGGCAGGAATTCTGCTGGTAAAATGCAAATGTTCATTGGGATTGTCTTTTCCTATTAAGAAACCTAAGCAACTTATTGTTTTAATGACTACGTTATCCTTTAAAGCTTTAGTTAGCACGAAGAGTGCATCTCCAAATTTCAATTACGTTTTCATCTTTAATGACAGAGCTTCAAACCCGCTCCAACTGACCATGCATTTTTGCACTGAGTTTAAAATTTGTCAGATTGTATAAAGAAAAAAACAAAAGCAGAGCCACACACAAAGATTTTGATGAGACAAAAATATCAGATGTAGTAAGTCATGAGGAATGACTACTAACCAATGTAAAGCCCAGAAGACTAGAAATCAGCAAAGAAGATCTAAAATAAAGACACCTAACCTAGCAAAAGCAATCAGAGCATAAAAAGAAATCACTTTATCCTGCAATTCTTAATTGTCCTCTTATTACTATATTTCTGGTAGAGATCTAGAGAACAATATTCAAGGCAGTCTCTTTAGCATTACTGAGGTAAGTTTAGAAGCTCACTCAAATGCCAGATCCATACACACTTTAACTTGAATGGAATTGGTAAATATAAACAGAAGACAAAAGTCTTGTGGCACAAGGCACCTATTAGCACCCTTTTTTTGGTGCTGTATATGCTTATATGAAGCATATTACTCACTAGGCAAAGATGTTGATTACAACTGTCAATAAAGAACCTTGACATGTGCCAGGTTCAACGCTTACACTGGGACTACAAATATGCTGAAATATGCAAAGTGTCTTACAGACTATGGTTTCAGACAGCTTGTAACACTTGATACTGTTATCTCTTTAATAATGCTAACATTTTCCAAAATATCCTGAAACAACTTCTCCACCTCAGCTTTGCCAGCCAATCTAGAGCTTTTTCCACTTGGTACATTCCCAGAAGATAAAAAGCTGGAACCGTACTCCACAGCATAGCTTCCAGATTTTGGTAGTGATCTACCTATGTTTCATTTAGTAAACTGGTATACAAACATAATGAAATACAAACCTACTTATACTTTCTATGAAGGGAAATGTATACTTTTTCTACTGGATGGCATTCTTGCAAAGTCACCCGGAAAGCTTTCAGTTCATTTCCTGTTTCTAATCTTCCCTCATCCAGCCTTAAAGGGCACACAGTTCATCTCTTCCTGTTTGTTTTGCTGACTAGATACGGTGACGTTTTAAATTCCCTTACATAGTTCTTTACTGGAGATGGAAACCTTTAAGCTTGCTCAAAACAAGTGATTTAGCAAGTGTTAGTTTAAGTGTAGGAAGTTTCTCAGCGTTAACATTTTCAAATTTTGCTTTCCAGTACATAAACAATCCAGAACATTTATTTTTCAAAAAGAACATTTTCTGCAAAAAGTGAAATTGATCTCATGGTAAAAGAATATCACTAAGCCTAGTGCAAATGTAGCAAGGAAACTGCAGATTTATACCCCTGAGATACCAATTTAATTGTAAGACTTTAAGAGAAAAAAAAAGATTAATTAACCTATGTATATACCTATTTACCCATCATTTGCCAACTAGGAAGTGACTAGAGGAATATTAGTAAGGTTATCATAAGTAACATCTAAATTAAACATTGCATCTTCAAGTAATTTATCACAAAGAGGTCAAAATCCTGCACAGAAGCTGAGACTGTGTCTAAAAAGCAATCAATAGAACTTACAGAACTACCAAACTGGAGAGATTTCCAAAAGCATAATCTGGTATGTAATGAATTTTATTCAGTGCCAATGTCATCGCTTGAAGTGCTGGTAAACTTCTAAAAGCTTGGACAGGAATTTCTGTCAAAGAATTATCATCTAGCCACAGGTGTCTAAGAGAGACCAGGCCATTGAAGCAGTTGGGGGGCACATAGTTGATATGATTGGCATCCAGACGTCTAGGAGAAAAAGAAATAGAGAAAATTGACTCTGAGAAAAGAACAGTTGACTTACACAATGGCTACCATAAGTTATCATGAAGAACACAATCCCAAAGAGGCTTCCACATCTATAAATGCCAGTCCATAAAGTTCATTTTCTGGAGATTCTATATTTCTATCTTGCTTGCAGCCTCACCCCTGAGACCTCACACCATGTCTACAAGTCTCCTTGTCATCTTGTCTCTCTGCAGACAGCTCTCCTTTGGAGCCATCATCTCACTGAGAACACACACTGAAAATTTTTGAGCAGAGCCTCTCTACACACCAGCTATGAATTTGTTTCCTTCCTCAATTACTTGAAAGGGTAGAATAAAAAAAGTGCCAGAAACTCAGACAGAGATTCTCTTCCAGATCCTGTAAATCACTGAGCTGCAAGATGATTCGGGTTTCCACACTCATTCTGAGCCAGAAATAAAACTTGCTTTTGTGTCTCTGTTCCCATTTTACCTTTTCCTAAATATTGTTTATTCCAATGATTGTAACGAGCACTGAAGTTCACAGTTTTTAGTAAACACATTTTTTTTTTCAATAGAGATTAGTGTTGCTGATGTATTGATTTTGAAAAAGCAGTCATTATACATACACCAGCTTCAGCAGAGCCAACAGAGGGAGCTCAACTGCACATCACGCCCCTTCCAGAGCCCAAAGGTGGTATCTCACTCGCACACTCATGCAAATCAGGATCAAATCTACCGAACCTTTTGCAGATGTAGCACTACAAATATTAAGTCATACAATTCACTGGCTTTTGCTTTTGCTCTGTTTTGCTCTCCCATCATGATGCTTTCAGGAAAAGATTTTTAAAAATGCTTCAGATGGTGATCTGTACTCTGAAACACTTTTTCTGCTTTTAAAGTGTTGCAGTGACTTTTATCTTGTTCAGAACATGAAAGTCAGGTTTAAAAGCTTCTCTTGAAGATGTCTGTACAGAGGAGTAATTAAGCAAATGGTGAAACAGAAATAAATTTAAATAGATGTTTTAAAAACATCTATACAGAACTAACAGCCACACCCAGGGTACAAAGAGGTAATTCTGTAAAACCTAAGTTTGGTCTGTTTGAGGGAAATGCAATACTCTTTGTGGCGGGTATACTAATCTCTTTATTTAAAGCTGCTTCCTCATTTACAGTCATGTAAAATGTCAGGTCCACTCTATCTCCTGCTCCACGCTGCTCCTACCTACTGCATGAGAACAAATAATGACTGCTGAGGCTCCGTGCCAGGCTGGCAAATAACTGAGACAAGGTCAGTTGGAACAAATTTATAAAGTTCAGTGTCAAAGCCCTTGTACAATTAAATTTTCAATATAATAACTGACATGGCAGGCAGCAGAGTCAACTTCCAAAATAACTCAAGGGTCTGTCAACAAATGGGTGAGGCTGGAAATGTTTAGAAATACTCGTGCTGTACCTCCCCCATTCCCCAGGCAACAACCACGCTACGCCTGTGTTTTCAAATAAGGTATAATTTGAATGAGTAGATGAGGTTTCTTTGTGTTCAGTCAGAAGTAAATTTCTTCCCTGGGTGATGTTGGTATGTAAACTAAGCAGTTACAGTTGCCTTAGTTTGACAGTTACACTGATTAAAGAATGGAGGCTTTATTCAAACTAAATGTGTTACTGTATTACAGTGAACATCTTATTCAATAGGAATCCTGCCTGTGCAGCTCTGACATCGCTGTGACTCCACAGGAGTTACGCACAGGAGGCCTGGCAGCATGGTGAAGCCAACAGTCAGTTGTCTGCATGTAATCCTGTGGCTGAAATGGCAATATTTCTGCTCTTGTCAGTAAGACCAGGATTTTTCTCTTACCAATATTTGACAACAAATCAAGGAACTGATTTATTTATAACCAAAGTTTGCAACTATAAACTCACCACTGGCTATGTGAACAAACTACACAACACAGTAAACAAATGGGACTGCTACAGTATAAATGAAATTGTAGGTAGTTGAATTGTTGTTTAAATAAACCTTGGAAGAAATCAACAAGCTACACTGATTTGTGCTGCAGGTTCTATAACTGGATTACATATCCTGCAAGTGCTCTTAAGAAGTATTGCCTCAAGTGCTCTTTTGTTATCTAATCTTTTAAAAATGTCCAAGTACCATTTTCCCTCTTGCAGATATTAAAAGGTTTCAGCAGTGGTTATGTTTCCTGTCATGCTGGAGGTAATGCACACTGATATATAAAGCAATGATCAAAATCGCCGTTTTCAGCCAATTGTTTTACATGCGTTGATCAAAGTTTTGGCACTTCCAGAACTAAACCCATTAACTCACCAACATGACCCTATTTATAATTGAAAATATATAGCTAACATGTGGTGAGTTTGAAAGCTGCTATTATATTCCAGAGAGAGCCAATTTAGGGAAACAGAAATGCTTGATCTCTTCTGATAGGCAGCATGTAAATAAAGCAGCCAGTATGAAATTCACCATGAGCTCACTTAAAATGTCCAAACCTTTCAAAGCAAACGCTTGAGCTGAGGACTGTATCCCACTGGTGTTTCCTGTAACACACTGTGAATGCTATGACCATGTGCATAAATGATGAAAAGATTTTTATTCATCTAGAATTCTAAACAGGACTCATTTATTGGTACTGTAAAAAGGGGGAAGGTAGATGTTTGAAAAAGATTTGATTTGCATTTTTTTTCATCAATTCAATATGACTGGATACTTAGTTGTAAGCCACTGGTAAGTTTCTAAGAGAATATATATATTTTTTTCCTATTTCTGAGTCTCCACTCAAGAGCAAGGCCTAAATGTACCTTGTGATCAAGAAACTCCTTAATGTTGCTTTGGAGTGTCTTGCTCATTCATTCAGGGTTAAATCAGATGCTAGATATGGGATTGGGAAGGAGATTTCCCCCAGGTCATTCTCTCCTCTGAAACAAACAGCTATTACATGGATTACTTCTTCTTGCAAGGGATGAGAGCCTGAATACAATGAAGGGATTGGAGGAGACACACAAAAATGATAAAGACAAGAAAAAAAAACCTTCTTCTGTCATTTGAGTTTAAAATATGAGAGATAAACACAAATGAAAAGGGACCATATATAACAGGTAGTGGAGGCAGAAAACTAAAAGCACGTGAAGACTGATTTTGGGCATGGTGGAGTAAAGAAAGGGTGTGCTCCTCCCTCTCCTACTACCTTTGTCTTCTCCTGACCTGTCTGTGTTACACAGGGCATCATGGCCAAGCCTCACCACAAGATATGGCGAAATTATGGACCGGAGCTGGGGACAGGGCCTGTCTGGGGAGGGCGCAGTGGGCAGGAGAGTTTCACCTACAGCCCCACTATCTTTGCCAGTGTATGGTGACACAGACCCTCTCAAGGGTTTGTTCACAGGAGTTTGACTAAAGCCTCATTTAAGTAATGGCAAATGACATTGAAACTGGCTCTGAAAAGTGGATGTAATGAAAATATAGCTGGCTATTGTGAGCCCTGCTTTTTAAACATGGCCCTTTGCGCAGGATATCCCCTTCAGTCCACAGGGGAAAATGCTAGCACTATTGTAAGAGCTTAATTACAACACACAAGCACAGCAGTTCCCACAGCTCGCTTTCAGCTCTGCCCTTGTATGGGCTTCTACAGGACTGATACAAAGAACCCTGTGTGGCAACAGCAAGACCAAAAAAGAAAAGTCACAAGTCTCAGTTGAGAACCATTTGTTTCTGTCCCACTGCTCAGTTTTACATGAGGAGATCTCTGTAGCTCTGAGAGTTTTCAATCCTTAGGGCTTCCCTTCATATCCAAATACGCTGTTCATGTGTTTTGGTAAACTTGCATTCAAGACAGCAGGCCAGGATTTTAGCACATTGCACAAAGCACAAACAGCCCACTGCAACACTAGGTTTACACAAAGACTGGCACTGATACTGAGTACCCTCAGTCCCCACAGGTGGGAAAAACTGGAAGCTAAGAGGAGCTGTTGGGTTATCCTAGGAGTCTGGCTGCAGACTGAGATCAGGAGTCCACAACTGTTTGATGTGGCACATTTCATATGGCTGGGAACGCTTCCAGGTCCTGCAGCCAACTGTCTCGGACTGGCCTGTGTCACACGAGTGACCTCTCCTCCCAAGCCAGGTGCCAGTGTGGCAGAGGGATGGTCCCCACTGTGTGCAACCTGCCAGATGGTCCCAGAAAACAGCTCAGGCAAAGGTTAGTTGGTGTTGTGGAAGATGCTAATGTTGTTTCTGCAGAATGTAGCTGTGTTTGTGGGGCATGATATAGCTGTCAGTATATGGCTTTATCTCCTGCTCTTGCAAGAATGCTTAATTAAAAGTGCTTCACTGCAGAGTCTGACCAGAGTTTTTTACAGTAAAACCTGTTTGTTTCTTACAGCATGGGTCAGGTGTGTGCCAAGGACCCTGTTAACAGTGCAGCAGGACAGACGATCACAGCTAGTGCCTGTGAGCACTCTCCAGCACTATTTGCTTTGCTAGGCAGGCTGTAGCAAGTCTGTCACTGTATAGTGCTGTCACCACAGCTGGTTGAGATAGGGACTGAACCCCACCCAAGAGAGCAGCACATGCTCTTTTAGGGAACCTTGCACCTCTGTCTTCCTTGCAGCTGCTTATCAAGCTAATCTGTGGCTGAGAAAGAGTGGTCTGATACTGTACTAGTGCTGCACGTTTCAGTCACTCTTCTGTTACTTAGTGCGGCCCAGGGCTCTAGAAGCTTGGGTGGCTGACGTGCAATATGAGGAGACTGCAATGGTGAGTTTTGAGACATCTTTGTGTATGTATACAATGTCATGGGTACACATAACCTTGATTTCAACTGTGAGAAATTCTTCCTCAGGGAGTTTGTGGGTACCTGATGAGGTACCAGGTTTCCTAAGAAGGTTAATGCCTTCTGTAGACTTAATTATCCTGGGGTGTGAGATGGGAAACCACAACTAAAGCTCTTGTCGTTTCTTTCTCTTGGGAGAATGTGATTTTATCAAAGTTGGCTTGTGTTTTAACTAAAAAACAAGATTATTAACACAAGCATCAAACTGGAAAAAACTGTTTAAAGTTAACATTTCTGAAAAAAAGGCTTTTTAATTTCAAGCCTAAGATGGATGCATTTCAGAACCCTCTGCCTTCAAAGTCTTCAACTCTTTGTTTTGATTAAGAATAGAAACTTCTCTTGAAATGTTAAATATTTAGAGGAGAAAGGAAAAGATGAAAAATCCATTTCCTGACCTGTTCCAGCCAGGCAATTATTAAGAACATCCGAAGTGATTTCTAGATAATCTGTTATATAAAACTTACTGTCACCATCAGGCACTCCACAAATACCAAAATATCTTAAAAATAAAATTCAATGATTTCCAAATTCTGTTAGGAAACGTAAAACAAATTTCATTGATATTGTTTTCTTGTTACTTGTGAATTCAAATTAATCTGCTTCACTAAATTCCAACTCTGCAGGTTGTGAAGGGAGAAGAGATGGTTTATTTCTTCCCTCTGTCAACTGTTTCCAGTCCTTTGGAAGACAGGCTATGTTGTATTCTCCCCTATTTTCTAGTGTTGAAGTAAAAGTTCTCTTAAATTTTACAGGAATAGAAGCAGGTCATACAGTAAAGAAAGCTTGCTTTTAAATGTCCCCAATGGCTGGTTTGGTGTGGGCAGTGAGATGGCACCCAATCTGTTCTTGATTTTGACTATTTCTGTGTCTGACAATGGAGCAGTAAAGGCTGCTTGTTAATATTGATGTCTAAACAAGAAAATACACAAGGAGTGAAGTTTCAATATTCACTGCAAAGGGTTGTATGACAATAGTCTAAATAAAAGAATGCCAGAAGCTTTGCTTTTCCATCAGCAATGCCAATTGCACTTTCCTCCTTCATTTAGCAACATTTGCAAATGGAGGTCTGTAACTTACTGGTTGCTAGTAATATAAAATTTGTGTGAATATATTCAGGAAAAAAAAGGAAAAAAAAAAAGAAGATTGGTAAGACATTGCCAGTTTTACCAATCCCTTCTTGTTCAAAAAAATACTTAAATTATATGTCAATTCTGGTATATAAGGGATGTTATTAGAAATGATAAGGCCATTACACTAGAGAAACAAATATACCTATTTAAACAAAAACATATGTTAAATAAAAAAAAAGCTGTTAAGTAAAAATAATATTTGAAAAATAAATCTATATACATATGTAAAAGGTTTTTTTTCCCTCTACAGATATATTCAAAATCACTAAAAGGTTTCTTGATTTAAAAGCAGAGTGGAGATATGGATGCTGGAGGAAACATAAAATCCAGAGACTTTCTGTTTTAAGTCTGTTCTGAAGAAATACATTTGCTCCAGGTGAATAAGTAGGAAGGCAGCATTTAAGTGACACTTCACACCTTGCTGCCAACATCTAAGCTGTGACACATCAGTGATCATCTGCTCTTCCCTTTGAATCATGGCACCCGTGAACATATTTTCCTCTTTTTCACTTAAGAGAAATAAATGCCATTTGAATTGTTAGGCCTAGGAATCCAGAAAATTTGCATTCACATTAGAGTTCAGAGGCCCTATAACATAGCACATATAAGAAGCTGAAGATACTCATTTACTGAACTTGAAGATCAAAGCTACATCTCAAAATCAACATGTTATGGTTACTTCCTTAAATCTTCCTACTACAGAGGGAACTGAAATCCTATGCAATCATTGTCCAAGATCTGATAGCTCAATTCATTTATTAATCAAAGAAGCACATAACTGTAGTTGACTACTGAACTACAAAGACTTTTATAAAATTGGTGGTTTTAACACTGCTTAATCTTATTGCTTGCTTCACTGATAGAAAAAAATCCATATTGTTTTTTGTTTTAAGGAACAGTATAAAGCTTTTCTCATAAATTTTTGCTGTTGGAGATGAAACTCACAAATCTATGAGGTTTTTTTGGTTTTTTTAAGGCCTATTTCTCATTTTATAGTATTTATTGAGTAATGTCTGCTGTCTGTAGAACATTAATCTATTCTAGAAGTAGGTCAAGCCTTAAGAAATTTGTAAATATTTATCACTCAAACTTCTCATGCCATTCTGCATGCCAGCAATATTACAACTTGGACAAGACAGTGGAAGAAATGTTGCATGTTCCTGCAATATTTCAGCTCTTGTTCTGTGTGCCACAAGCCATTTAACATAAACTAATGTATCTTTCAATATTGATACCTAAACTCTCATTTTTGAGTCCAACTAGATAATAAAGAGAGCATCATCCAGAAATACCTCTTCGTGCAAAAAACTGTCCTGAATTTTCACGATGAATGAACAGGGAAAACTTGTGTGTGCATATATATACCCATATATTGTGCATATACACACACACATGAGATGCTTACTTACATAAAAACGATTTTAACATAATCCTATTCATGTTGATTAAGGTAGCAAGACAGTTAGCACGGCCTGCCCTTCTACATGACTGCCCTTCTTGAGTAAAACCACAGAAGGCAGAGATTTGAGTCCTGTCATCAGTTTTCAGTTTTTCACATCTATACTAATCTAAAGCAATGGGTTAATGAGGCTTCCAGAAATCATGCCACCTGCATAGTTAAACATAATAGATACAAGAAGTTGCTATCTTACAGGAATTTCCTTTGTGAAGGCTTTTAACCTCTTAATTACACTCTTGAAAAGACTCCTGCTATTTCAAAGGTTTCAAGAAATAATTCCTATTGTAAATCAGAAACCAATGCAAGAACCACCTTGTGAACAGAAAATTCCTAGACTATAGGAAACAAGAAATTGAATCTGTGCACACCTTTATCTGACAGGCACAACCCCGATTAAGCAAACAAAAGATTAATAGTTTTCTTTTCCTCAAAGAGGTCTCTTTTATTGGTGATCGTTTTTCAGGTGATAGTAGCTTTTCTGTACAAACCCATATCATTCCATCTTGGGTCTGCTACACAGCTGTCTAAAGGTTTCCACTGACCACTCCTATTCACCCTCTATTCTAATTCTGTCACAAAATATTGGTCCTTTACAGAAACTGCACAAACTACATTTGGTTTACTTCTTCAACTTCTTTGCCTAAGGAAAAAAAATATTTGCAACAAAGCCTGAGAATGTTATTTTGTTTAAAAAAGTGCTGAAAATTCAACAGTGTCTTTCAGAGCAACAAAGGAACTCTTGTTTGCTTGGCTTATCATGTTTTGGTCCAGAATGTGTATAGAGTGATGTGATCTCCGCAAGATTTTTTTGTTTGTTTAGCAGAAAGAAAATCTAATACAGTCACTAGACCAGTATTTTCTCATGACTTTTTCAAAGATCAAAGGAAAGAACTGTAACCTCAAAAGTATATGGCTGAGATATTTCAGTCTGTGTCTGGTCAATAAAGAAAAAAGGCATTGACCAAATAACAATTATAAGATAATTAATTCTTAGGTCTGTTTCATTAGAAACAGGTTTCGTTAGAAACCTTAACGAACACTTTGTATATTAAGGAGGTAAATGTTGTTCAAGACGGACATAAGAACCTGGGAGCTAATACAGTATAATGTTTGTCTCTGTAGTGTTAAGTTATACACAGATGACATAATTTTGCTGAAAAACAATTCATTTCATTAATTCTGTTCCTCAGATTTTAACTGAATTGAATGTGTGCAAAAGATGTAAACATTCTCTTGGAACTTCTATACACACAAAAAAAGAAGAACACATTCAACACAGTACATTTCTCAACCAATACTTCTTAACTGTAAATAGACTGGATAGTCTGGTATAGATGTTCACTCTATCCTTGTCACTCTTAGATTTTTATCAAGTGATGATGACTGGTGCACACTGTAGCGAAATTCTTTTGTGACAGTTATTTGAATATCCAGATTGAGTTCCACATTTGTATTTAGAACTTTTTAGGAAAGTAACTTTATTTTGAAGCAATTCTGTGAAAACACAAGGTTGTCAGCTAAAGCACAGAGAAGAGTCAGTTCACATTTTCCTCTGACCAAAGAACCTGTCTGCCTGTCTTCAGTTGTCAAGATATTTTATGCTGCATGTTCAAAATCTGTAAATCCTTTAGAAAATGTAGTCTTTTTGGTTTTGGTTTTGTTTTTTTCATATTGGGTGGCAACATAATTCTGTGGATAATTCAGATTTTCTGTCTCTTGAGTTGAGACAGCAAGAGTGGCCTTGTGGTTGCAAAATGTGAACTGCAAGTGCAGCAGAAAGAACTCATGACACTCAATTAACTGAAGAGGAATGTGGCAGATGAATTTCAGTACAGGTAGGTGTCAAGTGAGGCACTTAGGGAAAAGGCAATCCTGTAAATAACAGGAGGTACTTCATCATGCTATAGAAAATTCTTTAAGAACTATTACATTCAGAGAAGCCACAATGGGCACCGTGAGTCCCTGATTGCAAACCTCTGGCAGCTGGGACAGTTTACCAAAGGAGCATTATTATATTCTTTGCCGGACCTTCTTGTTTTCCTTTGGCGTCTGCTGTTGAAGACAGGATACTGGACTAGGTCAGCTTTGAGCATGACCTGGTACAACCATCCTTATGTTATGGTGCAGAAGCACAAGATAATTTCTTTCATACCACAAAGCAGCTAATCCTCATTTCTGGTCTAGCAGTTCTGGCAGGAGTTCTGTTAAAACTGAAGCTCATGGACTGAGTCAGCATAGCACAGTCAAGAACTATAAATACGGAGACCTGCCTAAAGCACAGAATCTAATTAAGCACCCCTAGTACACTTTGTTTGATGAGTTAATAGTGCTTCCCATACTGCTTAAAGAGAAAAAAAACAGACACAAAATGAAAACATCCAAGGGAGTCATTTGGTGTTCTTTCTTTTTCCTGGTAAAGAATCTTAACAAGAAATCATGGGAAAGACCGGTGCTCAAGGGATCATATTCTTCTTGACAAACACAAAGTATTGCAGGGCAAGGAGTGTCTCCTCAGACAGTGAACCAGTTTATAATGCTGCAAAGAAGCTGCTAGTGTCATGAAATTACTAGAATGAAATCAGACACTTTTGATGTTTAATTGAGAATACAATTATCCTGAAAAGCAGCTCAAAGAGAGTTAAAAGAAAAAGTTGATTCAGCACATTATTAAGTGATATTAACAGGTAATTAATAGGTAATTATTCATTATTGTTCATGCAAGGTTACAAGATGATTTATCAAGTATACTCACAGAGACTGCAGGCTGCGCAAGTTCTGGAGTGCTTCAGTAGGAACCTGGCGTAGTTGGTTATTCTGCAGCATCCTACATTTAGAGCAGCAGAAGAACAGAATGAACACAGTAAAGATAATTTCTTACTATTGCAAATTTTCTTCCAAGCTTACCTCCTTTATACTGGTTCTACTTCAAGATTACAAACAAAGGAAAGCTACGCAAATACTCCAATCCTCTGCCCCTGTCAAATGCCGGTTCTCTTCAAAGCAAACAAATACCTGAAGCGTATTTGCTCTGTGAACAGTTACACATCAGTTTTGGGCAGGATTTTCAAAGCAGCTGAGGGAATGAAAAGAATAAATCTGATTTGCTTTCAATAGGGCTTGAGGCATTAATTGCCATTAGTGATTCTGAAACTGTCATCCTCGTGTACTGATTTTTTTCTCCTTCTCAAGTGCTTCAGTTTCTTATTCTGAATAAAAGCTGTGAAGGACTGACTCTTGAAGTCTTTACTCAAGAAAATGCCACCATGGCAAATGGAACTTTGAACTACATGATGAGTTTATGATTTGGTTTGAATAAGATTTTATGTTCATCGGTAAAAACTGATGTCTTCCCAGTGAAATCAAGTTTCTCAAATAGA
Source organism: Colius striatus (assembly GCF_028858725.1). Taxonomy (NCBI): domain Eukaryota; kingdom Metazoa; phylum Chordata; class Aves; order Coliiformes; family Coliidae; genus Colius; species Colius striatus. The sequence continues at coordinate 169,055,854 of NC_084759.1, forward strand.
AGGTTGCTAGCAATGACCTGATAAGCCTTATTTTCTGAAATATCACATCATTTCACTTGCAGAGATTGCAAAATCACTTTTTGTTCCAAAAGAATCTTTTCATTCACACTGCCTAATATCCTTATTTGGACCAACTCCTACACATATTAAAGGATTCTGTGTGGGTAAAACTGAAGTAGTACATGCTGCCTTCAAAATGAGGCATACTTAATGGGACATTGTAAATGAAATCATTTTTGGCAGGTCTAAATCTCCTCAGGCCAACCAGAGCTAGAGCTGGCCAACTTAAGAGTAGATGGAGTGGGAAGCTCTTCATACTTCTTTCCCACTTATGTATTTTTTCAGCAGAGCTTTGTATACTCTTACAGTAGCATCTGGCTTGGCTTGATGCTGCCTAGGAGGCTGGTGTTCTTGCTAATAATACAGTCTCTGTGAACTTTTCATAGGCAAAGATCCTCTCTGGTATCAATATTGTGAAATGTGGCCTGCTAATAATTTTAGTATCTATATGAACTGTTTTATTACTCCAAATAATATGGGATTTTGTAATAGTTTTTATAATTTATCTTACAGTAATTACATCAGAAAGAACAAGATATGAAAGACAAACTGCATTTTAAATTACACGGTGTTCCACAATAATGATTTTTCCTCCCAGTTTTCAAGAAAAGGAAAACAGAATTCAGCCCCAATTTTATATGATCATGAAAAGTTCACTAAGATTTTTAGATGTGAAATCAGAACTTTTGAGACAATTAGGGAAACTATTAACTAAACCAATTTTTACCTTTGATATTGTACAGGCATCTACTTGATGTGCAAGTTGTTTTTAGAATGCCATTAATGTTTTCCAATCTTTGTGTTTAGGATACTTTCTATGTGAAAAAACAAAGATTTAATGATGTTCATATGTATCTTCATTGAGTTGTTCAAAATGCACTGATCAAACTATGCAATTTTCTTGATCAAAACTTCACCGGTTAATTAGTTCCCTGGAGCATTTAGGAAATCAGAAATATATCAAACAACACACAGTTTACTTACAGCACTTTAAGACTGAAAAGGCCAGCAAATGCTCCCTTAGGAATGTATGTCAAGCCATTTCCTGCAAGACGTCTGCAAAGTTTGAAAAAGGGAAAGAAAAAGAGTGAACACTTTTTCTCTTCATGTGGAATTAATTTGGTTGTTAAAAAGTGTAACAGTTATATTTGAGCAACTAATGCCAGAGGCAGTAGTTTAAGACCCTTGTTTTGTCATTAATACATTTTAAAAAGAAAACTGATTTACTGACAACTGCACTGCAGAAACAAAATGTAATTTCATTGCAAATTGAGTTTACAGTTTAGAATGCACATTGAATTCTTCACATTGTTCTTTTTTAAGTATTAGAGCAATCTCAGCAACTAAAATACAGATATACAGATATGCTGAAAACAGTTAGCATCACTGGATTTACAGGCATGAACTGTTAGAATTGTGCATGTATGATGTCTGTGACCATTTAACTCATTTGCACTATTAACAATGTATATCCATGTGGTAATGACTGCAGTTCATTTAAAAATAACTGCATATAAAACTACTGTACTGCTGGAATCACAGTTTTCCCTGTGAGCAGATGTGGAACAGGCTGGCATAAAGTGTATTTGCTAAAATTTCTAGGGCTTTTTTTTCCTACTTCCATTGCATCTTCCTACTCAGTGCCTGGAAGTATTTTAGAGACCTAGGTTAAGTACAGGTACCTCTGAAAAGTGTGTTACTCTTGCCAGAAAAAAAAAAAAAAAGAGGACTGCACTCTGCAAGGTTTGCACCTAGGAAAGAGATTATGTATTTGATGTCAAATAATGGCATTTCCATGTTCCCCAGCAGTGCAATTCCAGAGCTTCCTGACATCTCAGTTCAGTATGACTGCACTGAATACCTACACCTTAGCTGGAAAACTGAGTGATAGGGGTCATATTCCAACACAAGTTACTTTGTGCCAGTAGAGCCATAGTGTCTGCTCTTAGCTGGCGAAAATGTGGGTCGATATGATGTAACCTTCTTCACTTTGCAAACCAAGTTAAGCCAAGTGGAATTGATATTTCCCATCAGCTATGATATTGCACACCAAAACTGCACACAGTCACTACAGTCAAGTTGACGTGATAACAGAGTTAGCATTTCATTTCGCCTCTACTTCTTAGGAAAGACCACAGGACTCAACCTAGAAGATGTCTTAGGTACCAAACTGCCAGAGAGAAACCTACCACACTATAGCAGACTCCAGAGTTGCCAAAATTGTTCATGGCAAAGGCCAGGTGGTTGTGACTGCAGTCCCAAATACGCAGCACTGATGGCCCTTAAATGTTGTCTTCCTTTGGAGTTTAGTTGCCCCAAGCTAACTACAGGGTCCTGAGCACACCTTTGCTTTAGACACCTCTTTCATACAGAAAATAACATTAAAAAATTTGGGCCATAAAGAAAACATGATCCTAGATCCCAGCTCCAAAGGCGTTTCAGGTATTTTTAGTTCGTGGAAAAGGCTCTTTCCTGTACACACACACCTGCTGAATGATGTGACCTGTAACTTTAAGCACAGGTTCAATGAATTTAATTGTGCTCTGCAGAGGTGCTCAGCTTCAGACAGAGCCTGCTGAGCTTGTGTCTCACTTCTGAGTACATCTGAGAACTGGGTATGTGCACCTTGCCCTTGCTCTGAGGTGAGCCACACACACAAGCTGAGCCTATTTTTCTTCAGATGTGTGAGAGGCTTCTCTAGCTTCAGCTTTCATTCTGAACAAAAATCTCAATGGCTTTTGGGTTGTTGCTGGATGAAGCAGGTGTGTGCTTAGCTAGGCACATTAGACTGGGTCTCTGAAAGTAAATGCCATTTGTGGATCCCTAACTAGTAGAGGCTCAAGACCTGTGTGATGCTGATCTCAGTTTATGTGACTTTTTGGAAAGACTAAAGACTGCTTCACCCCCCAGTACCCTTTTGCTCTGTTATTTTAATGACATGACTGGACATAGTCTAGACATGAGCTTAGCATGAACCAAAAAGTGAGGAGTCTGTAAAACTTTACTGGAAAAAAAGTAGATATAGGTATCGAGGTTTTCACTTAAAGCTTGCAGTTACTGCTTCAAGTGTAACTCAAATGGAAAGCCTGGTAAAGACCAGAGAACTAAACCCACATGTCTAAAGGCTTGAGCTGGTGCTCTTTAAGGCCACCATCTCTCCAGCGGCTGTGCTGCAGCAATTTTCATAATGGTCACAATGCAAACTGTGAGGCACACTACATGTTCATGCTGCCTGTTTGAATTGGCATGCTCTTCACAAAACAGCCTGGCTGTGAAAATCAAACCTGTTTAAAAGCCCCTGGAGAAGGGCTCTGGCAATTGCCAAGCATGCTTCTCCCTGTTGTAAGGGCATGACTGCAGAAATGTAATTGGGACACCATGCAGTTTTAAAGTTTAGTTTCAACATATAATACTCACCTTTCCCAGCCTCACACTATCACCATGGGTTTCTGTGGTAAGCCTTAATGTTTGGCATCTTTTTTGAGAATGGAATACCATAATTTTAAGACATTTTTTAACCATATCTGTAATGTATATCTAACACTTAGAAGGAGACACCTAAGCACAGAGACGTATCTATACATATACATGCTACATTCTCTCACTGACATTCAGGATGGTTTTAGCGAGACTGTGCTGCACTGGGTTGTGTTGAGCTCCTCCCTGATGGCTAAAACTTTTCCATGTAATTTTTTTCCCTGTTTCCTTTTGTGGACAGGTTTTGTGTCCAACTGTCTTCATGTGAAGATTTGCCAGAATAAACTCCTGTCATTCTGACTGTAAGGTCCAGTTGGACCATCTGGCCACCCACAATATAACTCCCTAAGAGCCCAATGCCTCCATGTGGCTTCATCTCCAGCACCTTTCAGAGGAACATCCAAAGCCAACAGAGTTAGGTGTAAGGGAGAGATGTGGAGCCATATTCCTGAGGTGTTCTGAGTGAGTTGCCTGCACTGTTAAAATGAGATGAAAGTTTTTCTTTTTCTTTTTTTTGTTTCAGATTCCAACCCTTGTTTTATATTCTTCTTCTTTTAAGCAGATGAAACATTAATCTTCTTTTTGCTAGATACAGGTTCTGTATTTTCTCCTGAGTTTTTCAAACCTTGGGTCATTCTTAAAGTTCTGTTTTGAATATTTTTCAGTTTGGAAAGAGTTCTCACTAATTTGCAGACAGGGATTAATATTATGTTATACAACACTCTGCTTATGCAGCAAAAGATCATCGCTATCATATATAGCCTTGCATCTTTCAGTAGAGAGCTACATCAAATGTATCACAACTACTAAAATACATGCATGTCTATGTCACTCTCCCATCAAACAAATCAATGTCAGAAGAAGCAACAATTATTTTCTACATAATGATGTCTGACCTTCAGTTATCATATTAAATTCTTTCTCATGATGCCCTTTTCTTAGTTTTCTCTGGAACTGACTTCAGGCAAACCACCAAGGCACTCCATGAGACCCCTTCTGAACAATGGCACAACAGGAGCATCTTCCCAGCCCTTTGGAATTCCCCATTATTGTGATATTTGGTAAAAATCAGCAAAAATTATTAATAGGAATCATTGTCTAATTATTTCAGTACTCTTGGATGAAAGCTAGCACAGCAGTTCTTCAAAGCTTATTTGTTCCTGACTAATTTTAATGCCTTCCTTGCTGTTTTTTCCTGCTATACTATGTTTCTATTCTTAGTCTTGGCACAGGGGAAAATAAGTCCCATTGATGACATTACAGTACCTATCAAGTACCTCTCAGGGTTTACTCTTCTCACTTCAGAGATTTTGTTTTCCACTATCATAAATGATTTGAGAGGAGCTGCCCAGCATTTTACTGAACTTTGGATGGACTTTGCATAGTGATTTTAGTTTGGATGGGTAAATATTGCTTTCCCTGAATGGATGGGGATGGGCATACTATCTGTCTCCTTAGTTCAGCTTTTAGTTAATGATTTCTGAGAGCAGGAATGAACTAGCTTGTTTATAGCGCTTACATAACCAAATGTCTGGCTTCTATTGTTTGAATAACTTTGAATTTCAAGTTTTAAAAGTTATTTCTTCTATTTCCAGCATTTCTGACATTATTTAGAAACTTCTCATTAAGTGCATTCAGGCTCAAATGCATCACATTAATGAAAAAGTAACAAAAACTACATAGCATTACTGATTTTGCATCATATTTTTGCAGCTATATTATTTTAAAACTAGATTTTACCTATGCTGCTTTATATAATCTTGCAAATTAATGGAGGCTGGAAAATGTCATGGGGAAGTTGTTACCACATGCTTCCCTTAACACTTGCTACTTGCCACTGTTGAGGGTCAAGAAACCAGGATACTTTTGGCTTAAGAATGGGCTAAGTTTTCATACTACTGCATGTTTCTTTCTAAAATATACAAAATAAATGAGCTGAGAGATAAGCACGTTGCCTCCATCCTTTTAAATGGTAGCAATTTATAAAATATCTTTCAACACAGTTCAGCCCAGCTGGCAACCTCTGCTCACTGTTGGAATAGCTGCTGTGCTGCACTTCAGGTTCATGGCCCACAGTCGGATTTAAGAAAAGGGATGTCTGGGCTGTCCTTAGAGTGTTTCCCATCTGTTTAACCCTTGGATGTATTCTCACATCTCCTGCAGCATCACAGTTCTGATGAATGGTGGTCACGAAGTAAGAAGAACATTCCCAAAGACAACACAGCTAATCAGACACCCACAGAAAAATGATCAGAAACATTTTTTTCCCCATTTTGATTGTTGCCAATGTCTGGATGGCAAAAATTTATTCCACAGAAAGAAGCAAATAAACATGAAGTAATGATGGAGCATAGTCAACTATTTCCTTTCTGTTTCTAGTATAATTTTTCTCGAAACTGCTTTGTGCATGGATCTTTTATGCATTACAACAACCCTTGCCTGGTAGCAAGTGCCTCCTCATTACCTGATGGGATGTAAGGTGGATTTGAAAGACTAAAAATTCTTCTCTCTGACATTCAATAAAAAAGCACCTCTCCACTAACTGTGGAAAGAAGCTGTGGCAAATCTAACCCAGCTACTCTACATTGTCTCCAGCAGACAGTGATAGTATGATATGAGTAGTAGCTGCTTTGCTTTGCTTGAGTAAGATCTAGTTCAGCAAATGCTGAACAAGCACCTGTAAAGAGTATTTCAAAATCTAGTAGTATCTAACCTATAGGAAGGACATGAAAGCAAGACAATACCTTCCCTGGGAAAAAAGCATATGTTTACATTAATTAATACTCATGCTGTGTCCTAACAGGATTACCACAATGGAATTTTCTGGCACAAGTTATCTATCAAATCTTGCGAGTTGCTGAAATATTGGAGAATAGGTGTCAGTCTGGATCTTGGTGTGGCTCAAAAAAGGACATGAATAAACAGTGTGAAAGGAGTCAAGCTCCACTCTTAAGAAGTGAAAATCCAGTGAAATCTGTTGTAATTCTAATTGAGAACACATAGAGCGATGTAGAACTTCTGCAAATTCATGATAAATGTATTGGACTCATTATTATGCCAGTAAATTGTAATAGCAATACCAGACTGACTCAGTGTTTCTAGACTAGTGTCAGTACATGCCCTGTAATACAGATTAGGTTATATATCATTGCATCACTTGCGTTGCGTTATATTTCATCGGTCCACATGTACTGCAATATCCTATATGGAATGCAATTGTGAATGCAACCTGAAATCATCCTTCACCTGTGCAAAGCTACTGAGGGTTTTCTACAAAAATAATTCTGTGAATACTATCTTGCCTTGATGTTCACTCTGCATTTTAGTAACAGGTTTGCTGATTTTATTTAAGGAATGAAAGCAAGGACTGCACATGCTAAGAGAATGCCATCGTGAATTTGGTTATATGTATGTGTATGTTTAAAAATGAGTAGGTTAACATTTATAACGTCAAAATTCAGTCAGCTTTACATTTGCCTGTCTTCTTGTAAAACAGATGTTTCATTCCTCACTTGCTACATTATATACTACAATTAACAAACACCAGACAGAAAACTGAAAAGGAATGACGTAGAAGAATCTAGAGACTGGTGAAAATAAACCCTTTGCTTTTGTGACTAGAAAGTACAGAAGGCCTGAGACAGTGGAAAACCTCAACTTGGTGCTAAAAACTAGTATGCCACGTAGAAAATTCTCTTAAAATTAATCTAACAGTGGACTGTGTCTTCTGTACCTTGGGTACAGATAAAAAATTCTCTTTTGTAATTTGAAACTTATTTCTTAAAAGCCTGATCTGCCTCTCCAACAGAATTGTTCCAACAGAACAACTCAGAATTGTTCTGAATAACTGATAAAGATCCATGGTGAAACTTAGTCTCACTGAGGTTTGTGGAAAAATTTGTGCTGACACAAGTAGAAATACAACTCTCATTTGGATCCTACCTCAGTATTGTATTTGCTGGTAATTTTCTCAGAGGAATTGCACCAATAGCTCGAGTACCACTCCTAAAACTATTATCTCATTTTCTAATAAAGGAAATGGCTGTTTGTGGTGGAACAATGTGACAGTGTAATGGGAAAACACAAATTTCCAAATCTTTCTTTCCTAAAACTATTTGTTCCAGACATAAAAAAAATGCCTTTGTTCAAGGAAGAATTACCAATCCAAAATATTTTGCTTCAATTTTGTTTCCTGTCAAACTTAACGAAAGATATACAAGCATATATTTACATGCTTGTATATATGCAAGATGCACAAGACATATTTAGTCCAACTATATAAATATATAACCGGTATATCATTTACATATATTTATATGCCCATAATTTTCTTCACCTTACATATACATCTATAAATAGGAAACATGAAATGTTCTTGCTTCTTACATCAAAAGAGCTTTAACAATATGGATACTCATCAAGCACTTACCCAAAGTCACCTAAAATTTTGATCTAAGAGTTTAATTTGATATTTATTAGTGATTATACTTGGGCTCAATAGAAACGCATTAGTTGATGGGTGATTAATTACTGTGTTAATTATTTGTTAATGAATGAATGATATCAACATATATATTTCAAAAGATTTTTGAGGAATTACTTTGTTAGACTAGGAATTTAAATAGTACTCTATATTTTAATTATATTTTTATATTTCAGTCTGTTATATTAATTAAAACTGTAATCATTATAGTAATATAAAAAGCAATGTGGGTCAAATGATATATTAAAAAATCCGATGCTCAGAGAGATCAAAGGAGAAAATGTAAAGATACCCTCCTTTCTTTAAAAAAGGGGAAGGGAGTGTGCAAGTCGTAATTGTCCTGTATATTATATTTATTGCTACTTACGGTTTAGTTGGAAATTCAAATATAACACAATCTGCTCTTGCTTTAGGGCCTAATTGCCTTTTAAAATGCATGTGCCAAATTCTCATAGGGTGTAAACTGGAATAACTCCAACTGACCTCAAGCAGTTGGAATGAAATCAGTGTGCATTTGATCTTGAGCTGGCTTTGATAAAACAGATCATAGATTTTTGTCAGCTAAGGATATGGTCTAAAATGTACTATTTCTTTCTCTACTTACAAAAGGCAGAGATCCTTTCTGCACCTGGCATGACTATGATCCAATAACTGCTAAAGACAACTGATCTCTCCTTTTGTGAAGCTGTCCATGGCCAGTGCAGAGAACAAACTGGTTTGCAATCAGCGCTGCAGAAGTCAGCATCCTTCTACAAGGCTCCAACAGGGCCCTTCTGCTAAACAAGCAGCCAGGTCCCTGCCTCTGACTGCTGCAAGGCCAACAGCAGCCAGGAAATGCCATGCTGATTCCCAGCAGTGGATCCCAAAGACACAACTGCTAAGAAAAATAACTTCGCTTCCGTGTTTGAAGAAAGCTGTCACCAAATCACTACTCCCAAAAGAGTCTTCAGTTTGTTGAAATTCCTTTCTCAGTGTTTAAAAGTTATGATTAGATGGAGCAACAAATGGTGGATCATATATACTGCATTTCTGAGGCTGGTTCTTCCAAGTGTCATTTATGCTTCTGATGCTGGCTTTGGTCTTGTCCCAGTGGTGCCAGCATCATCAGAAATGGTAAGAACTGATAATCATAACCATTAATAACAGGAATTGACTGAAGCGTACTGCAGTGCAACATACTTTGATCAAACTATCAGTAATGAAAAATGTGTTAGCTGTTTTGTCATCATTCCTGTGTGATAGCCTAAGGACACAAATTAGGTGGAACCAGGTTTTGAAGATGCTACCATTTTCTGAGTGGCACAACAAAAAAACATCAAAGAATTGCTAGAGAAATTACTCCTACTCCTATTTGAAAATTAAACCAAGCCAATTAAGGGAAGTTGATTTTACTGCGCTTGCGAATGTATCACATATAAATGTGATATTGCCTGAATTCATTATCCATAATCCTAAGCAAGTGAAAAACTTAACGGTGCAGGTATCAGAAGTGTTCACTGCACTGAAATCATGCAGCCTACAAACAAACTGAACTCCCACAGACAAAAAGGGAAATTATTTCTGTGTACTTGCTACTGCAGTACACACAGAATGTGTAAGACTTAAATTAAAATCCTGCCTCAGGATCTACAGATATCTAACACGTTTAATAAAGCATCATTTCACTTTCAGTTAATTAAGTATCATTTCACTATCTGGATTGACTGCAAAACACAAAAAGCTTTTTCTATGACTTTTTTTTAAAATATTCTAAACTAGTTTGTAATTAATGTTGCTGGATAATAAATTGTAAGTTCCAGAAAGTACTTACAAGCTACAAGCCACAAGTAAACTTCAACACACACTCACAGTAAGAGCAACGCAACAGCACTGACACGGTTTCTTGGACATAAACTTAGAACATTTATTTTTTCTGCTTGTATGCATATGCTTACTCTTTTCATTTCTCTTTTTTCTTCCTTCCCCCATCTTCTCCCCTTTTGCCCCTTTACATCACAGATGCACAGCAGTCCCAGTGTCAAGGTTGCTCTGTGCAATTTGCATCAACATTTCCAGAGTAATTGTCTGTCAGTACAAGCTATTCAACAAGCAATGCAAGCAGCTCTCATTTAGTGAGGCATTTGCTCTATTGTTTCTTCTTTTTTTGTTCCTCATCTTGTCATACTTGATAAGATGGCAAAAAGGTCAGTTTGGAGGATGCCAGGCTGACACATCCACACAGGAGAGTTCTTTGTTGTCACTTGCTTTGGTGGTATCAAAGGACCAGCAACAAAGGCAGTGACAGCTCCAGAACAATGGGGCCTTTGTTTTGTGAATGTAAAGGTTACAAGTTTTTATCTCATACAGTAGGAATCTTCTGCGTTTGAGTTTGGTCCTCTATCATAAATCAAACTAATGGTTTATGCAAAACTAGGGGAGAAAACTACCACAATCGCTTCTTGAAAGTTTAGTTAATGGAGATAGCACAAGCCGATGATTCCCACCATGAAGAGCTCCACTAAAACCTGCTGTGCAAGAACTGTAAAGCTGTTATTTAAGTGACATCAGAAGGAAGCATAGGGACAGTTTAAGACTACTAGATGATACTGTTTTGACTTTCATTGTGCATATCAGTTGCAGATATTTTTACCTTTTTTGCCTTGGAGATTTAAAAATCTACACAGACTAATCTTTGGGAAAGATTTAGTATTTAAGCAAAGTTCAAAGTCTATTGAAGTAAATTACAAGATTCCCCAACTTCGTCCCAAAAGTTTTAGACTATGGCTGCAGAACTTTCATGTTCTCCACTAGCTTATATAATAGTCAAAAGTACAGAATCAGTTTTCAGAGTTCACCACAATGTGCCTGCACCAGCACAGACATAAAGATTGTACAAGACCCCAGGAGCTAATGTTCTCAGCTTTCAAAGACATAGATGACTAGAGAGCTCAGTCCCACCGCCCAAAGTCAGTGGGGAAAAGAACACCTAATTCCCATTAACAGCTTTGAAAATCTCTCTGTGCAAAGAGCAAGCAAACAGAAGTAAAGGGAAAACAATAAATAAGAACAGATGGTAGTGGATTGTGTCTGGTAATTTAGGACTTCATTTTTGTGACCACTTCTGAGGTGTAAAGGGATTTCCACACAAATCATGGTGAGATTCACATAATACACCTATTTTGTATTGTGTCTGTAATTCTGCACTTTGGTATCACAGTAAAATGCACTTTGAAGGCATTTCTGCCTGAGTAACTCCTGTAATAATACCATGATCAAGCGGAAACAATTTGTATATATATTTAACTCCTTCCAAGGTTATTTTAAGAAGTAACACGAGTATCAGTTAAAACTTTCTTGCACTTGTATGTAGACTGCAATTAATTCAAGGTGTTTTTGTTGCTTGACTTTGTTAAATGGAAGTTATTTCAAACTATCTTGCTCTGCAGGTAAAATCATTGTAATACACAGTCTTTTGTTGCTGTTTTACCAAAACACACGTTTTAAGTTGCTGAAAAATAGCAATGTACTAAAAATCACTTGAAGTTTTGCTATCTGTGGAATGTGCCAGTGTTTAAAATGAAAATAAAAGCCTTACATATGTGCATGGGGGTGTGTTGGTGCATATATTTGTGCATATGCATCTGTATGTATACGTGGAAATATATCTAGTTGGAGATATTTGTAGTTAAGTCTGACTCAGATAGTTTTAAACTATTGTTGGCTTTCTTCCTCACTCTTTATGGAGACATTAATTTATAAAATAAAACAGTTTCAGCCACTGCTTTTAAGTGTTACTAATCACAAAATTATTTGTATATGATCTTGTTGCTTCTTAAACTCTTAAGTCTCACCCTAAGTAATACTTCACTCTTTCTAAAAACCTTTTTTTTTGTGCATTTTAACTTCTCTATTAATATGATCATTCTAAAGATATTATAGAATTACATACTTCTAGAAATACAATACATGAAACTGAGTCTTGCACCCAGTCATACTGATATATATCTGCAGTTATTTTGAATTTATAATAAAGAATTTGACTTAATAGTGTTGTACAAGTTCATGCAGAGCAACTTGCCAAAGCATATTTCTTTCTTGGTGGGAGTTCCATCATATGCATTTTAAGAGAAAATTAGGCCTGAAAGGCCCATCATCCTCACAAATAAAAGATCTTGCTCTAGCTGAACTTTTCAGGAACTAGAACAGTTTGGTATTCAAACCACCACATGCTTTGCAAAATTTTTAGAGGAATATGAACCTCAAAAATACAGAATAGTTTCAGGATGTTGTACTTCAGTGATCAAAATCTTTGGTTAAGGATAAATATCAGGCATGATCATCAGGAATGCAAAAATGCTTGCATAGGTGTCTAATCTTGGCTGAAAGAGTGGATCAGATTCGGCCTATAAGGTCAGAACTGGTTGAACACACCTGGTTTATATATCCTTGCTTTGGAGACCAAACAGTAGGTTTAACTGTCTTAATAAAATCTCAGTTCTTTTGGTGTAATGACTTATCAGTATTGCTAAACCACACACCTAGGATATGACATCAAAGCTAAAACTCAGTGGATCAATCACTGGCTTTTATCAGATTTTTGAAACAGACCTCCAATAAAGGGATTAGTAAAATTTTTTTTGAACATTAAAAACCTCTTTAAAATGCACTTTAAGCTCCCACTGTTGTTGTATATCAAAGAGCAGCATTTCTGAGATGCATTTTAATTTCATGGAGACATTGCTTTAGTATAAAGATCTCATAAAAATCTTCTTTTTTTCAGTATCTCTTTTATAGGTCAAGTTATATTTCGCAACAGGCCCCTTTAACTGAGCCACATAAACAAAACACAGAATTCTCAGGTAAGCTGGGAATAAATATCATGTGGCAATGCCTGGATGGGCAAAATAATTTTCATATGTACAGTCCTTGCTCAGAAACTATCATAGGGAAGCATGGGAACAACAGTGGCTGGTACTCTCTACTTAAAAAATTAATATCCATTTCCCTTCCATTGTTTAGTCTTTTTTCTATGTAATACGAGACTCAATTGCATTACATGTCTCTGAATACTGGAGAATCTCAAGCATAATGGGTTTGAATCTGCATTAATAAGTAAACCGTTACCTCACCTCTTCAAAGGCCTCAGTCTTCTATGCTTATTTGAAAAGTGAACACAAAGTGGAAGAGTTTCATGAAACAGCATCACAATTAATGCAAAGTAGAAATTATTGGCTTGTGTGAAACAAATGGAGAAGCTGACTTCATGTATGTAAAACAAAACATAGTAAAGAAATAAATATTTTTTGGTACCACCAGCAACGAAAGACTAGAATTACTTAATTTGAAAAAGAGGGTTACATGGATAACAGCTTAACATTTCTAGTGGAAAAAGTAAGCCCAACACACGCATAAGGTAAGAACACTTTCAAAGGTCTTGATCAGGAAGATGAAATAGACTGCGAAACAGTTTCTCAAGCAGCAACATAAGTCTCACTATTTGGATCATCTAACTTCGGACTATAAAATGAAAGAGTGAAGGTAACTTGGCTTAATGTATTAGAATTTCCTTCCAGGAAAAGCCCAAACTTGTGTTTTTCTTCTCTAATAGCTGGAGAGAAATCATTGGATTGGAAGTTTAAAGTAAGATTATTACAGTTGACAGGAGATTGGACAAGCAAACACGAACATGATGCAAGAATCCCAAAGCAGAGTCTTTGTGACCCGATTCACTTGATATTGTTAACACTTGACGTGTGACACCTCTCCTTTTTTATGTCCCCGTCTCTATGTTACTGAGAGTTGCACCAACAGAGATACAGATAATGATACCCAAAGAGAAGGAGTAAAGGGACAGAATGAAAATAAAGAATGTTTTCTAAATACAAATGCTGTCAATAATAAAAATAAGACAGGAAAGGAAAGTCTGCTTGCAAATAGGATATTGTTCAAAGTCAGCATTACAAAATGGTTTTAATTTCTGGTTTGTTTTTTTTTTTTTTCTTTTTCATAGATGCCAGCTGGAAAGACCAGGCAGCAAGATTCAAATGAGCATTAGCAAGAACACCAAAAGTTGTCAGTGCAGTATCCACCTAAATTGCAGAAGTGAGTACTCTGGACACGTCACAGCTTAAAACTTTGTCTTTGCAAGAAGGTCAGCACCACGACTTTGCTTATCTTCTGTGGGTTTTTTGGTGTACTAGTGGGTAAATGTGCTATCAATAAAGAGGATTTCACTTTAAAAAACTTTGGAAATCGCATTTCATAAGAGGCTAGATGCCTAGACAACTCTTTTAGTCACCTTCAGAAGTGTTTATGCAAATACAGGTGTCAGCTTTTTCCTCACAAGATGTATGGTGCCTCAATTACAAAGTCTCCATCACTCCTGAGGAACTAAAATTTTCTTTTTAAGCCTGGACCATTAGAACTAGGGTCACTGCCAAATCTGAGACTCATGAATGCACAATACTTTTCACTTTTGGTTAGTCACTATCACTTCAAACCAGTGTTCCTCTTTTGATGTTGTGCTTGATTAGCTAGGTTTTGCGGTGTACTTTTTCCCTTCAGTGGACATACTAGATAGCATAACTAAGCTTTTTGTAGGATTCTGCATTTTACAGTCAGCCTTCAGGGATGCTAAATTTCAGAATAGGGAAAAAGTAATTAAAAGTGATTAGGACAAGGAGCCTTGACACTGTGAAATGTGGACTCAATTGTCCTTGACACAGGCAGAACAAGGCATCAGGTTTTGGTTTTGATTATAGCTTTACTTGAGATTTTAATAAACATGAGCCAGTATTCAAACTTTTAATATCCTGCTGCTTAACTATTTCCAAAAAGCAATCCAGCTCTTTTAAACAGCCCTTGTTTAAAAAATTTAATTTCTTTGGCTCTGTCTCTGCTTAGAGAAGTTGTAGCCTCACGGTAACTCTTTTATAAGTTCATTTCCAGAATCACAAGCAATTGGGTTTTTTTCAGATAAGTGTTTCCGCATGTGCCAAAAGTGTCAGGCTGACAGCTTTCCTGCGCTGTTTTATCTGGTTCCCACAGTAAGTATGAGAGACAAACACAGGAATGTGTCTAGCGCTGACTATGCCCATCAAGGATACAATGATACTTACAGCTCTTCCAGGAAGCGGAGATTGTGCACGGGGTTTGAGGGCAGCTTAGTAATGTTGTTCATACTGAGATCACTGTAGGGGAAAACAGACAGAGACTTAATATGGCATGCCACAACTGTGGTATCCAGCTGTTCATTCCACACATTTTCAAGTACCACATTAACAAAAATTAGTTCCTCTGCCAGAACTGATGAATCATTATCTAGTTAGCACACTGAACATTCTTCTTTCTTATGAACACACCTTTGTCAAATCAAATACAGGCTGTGGCATGTTCCTTGTTTCCAAAGATTTAGGAATGTTTTATCATGCTCTATAAATCAGCTGGAACACTAAATAACCCTTTTAGTCTACATAATGTTAATAAACCAGTGTACTGTATTAAAATGTACTTGAAGTAGTAAAGGAACACTATTACGATTTTCGTTGTTGCTGTTGCACTGTAGCACACTTGGTTTACTAAAGCAGATAGGCAAAAATGCACAGATATAAACTTTCTGGATCATTCTTTATGTTTCACGAATATGGAAACATTTGCTTTTGCTGTACAACATGCTGCATGGCTGTACTAACTTGCCTTACCTTATGTTGGGCACATCAAGTGTCCCCAAAACCTAACTTACTTGAGGCAAAGAAATTATATATTTTCAAATAATAAACATCCCCTTTTTAGAGTGCTCTTTTTTTGCAAGTTCTCAAATTGCATTAAATAAGTGAAATGAACCATAAAACAAGGGTGTAATGTGATCCTGTTCTGTAGCACACTTCCTGGTGGGGTTCCACGGTAGTTCCTGGCACAGGAAACAACCAGCCACATCAGCTCTGTCAGAGCTCATTGAAACTATGTTTTAGAGCAAATTTCATATAATAACTTTTTACTCTTAACATGCTTTTTCATTGTTTCCCATTGTCTTCCCCATGCCCCAGAGCAGCATTTTAATTGCTTTGCATTAAGTATAAAAACTGCATAATAAAATTCTGTGTGGAAGATACGGCTTACACAACCATATCAAAATTCCTGTAGACTGTTGAAATAAAAATATAAGACATGTATACTTTATGCAAACATTATGTGATAATTTAAAACTCACCACTATTTAAACATATATATATATATATATATATATATATATGTAGCAGGGCTTATAGTTTCCAGCTACTTTGGGTAGTATTTGGGTACCTTTATTTCTTCCAGCTGTTGAGAGCTTACAAGGTAAATAAGTTATCTGTACTTTGGTGAGTAGACCTCCTGTTCCTATTCCATCTAGTTCTTATTACTCAGAGTCTGTTTCACATTACAGAATATATGCTTTTACTCAGCATAATTAATTTTGATGTTTGATCTTCTGCTGAATTTTAAAATGCATAATTTTAAAACATACTTCACATAGAGATTTTGAAATATAAAGAAATGTGCTAATACTTTACAACAATTACCAAATCACTGTTGGGTAAGGTCTCTGCATTAACTTCAAAATCAAGGTATAATTTGAGAACTATGTACTTATTAAATTCATTTTTTACTGTAATACTTTATCACCTAATTCTTTCATATCATTTAGCAAATTATTACCCTTTGATAAAGGCTCAAAGGATTTACTCTGGCAAAAGAACAAAAACACGGATTTATTTGGCAAAAGAAAAACTCATCCAGGTAGTGAATCATATACTACTGAATATCAAGATAAACCTAATATTTTAACAGTATAATTCAGATTGTGAGATTTTTGGCACGTGTCTTAATGGGTTTTTGTAAACATATCAAATCACATTTTAGACTTAAACAGACTTAAATAGCCAGTTTCAATGGAAGATGAAAGTGATTCATCCTCAAATGGACACGTATTTAGGGCATTCTACAAAGCCAGCATTAACCAGTGCTCTGTCTGAACGGGGACATCTGAAGCCTGTTTTTCTAGAGTATTAATTCCTACTAGTAGCAGGCAGTACTTGCTTGTATCATCCATGGGACCCCATGTTGCAACCAGTCACAAGCAATCTACATACCAGACCCTAATATCTTAAGAGGATAAACAACTCCTTACAGAAGCTATCTTTACAGCCCCTTCCCCCTTACCAGAAAAGGCTGTCATGTCAAACCATGACAGGATCAGAACAAGAGAAAGTGGCTTTCATTGCATGCTTCGATGTACACTGAGAAAATCATCAATACATGCACTTTTTTAAAAAGCATCTTTAGATCCCAGATTTGTTAACTCCAGTGAGCCCCATGAACTCCAATATCCTAGTCTCCTTTTTAGGTTCCACTCTTGCGGTGAAATGTGTTCTTTACATCATACATTACATTTCCTCATGATTGACGAGAATGTCTTCTTTTCCCCAGTCTACAACGCAGCAATCGCTAGCTCTTTTTAAACCTACCAGTTAAATAATCTCATCCTGTTAGACAGGTTCCTTTTTTTCTCAATTATACTTTTCTCAGAACATATATCTCTTGTGCAACAGAACTACTAAACATCACCTATGCACATTTCGTAGAAACACTGAATCATTTATGTTCAGAAAGACCCTTAAGAACATCAAGTCCACCCGTTAATTAACACTACAAAGTCCAACACTAAACCATGTCCCTAAATGCCAGTGCCATGCCTACATGTCTTTTAAATACCTCCAAGGTTGCTGGTAGTAATAGAAACTCTGTAGGGAGAGGTAAAGGCAATATCTTTGATTAGGCTTGCTGATAACAGCTGGAAAAACTGGGAAACTTTCAGGCACAAAGATCAAAACCCTCTACTTCTTGCAACTGTACCAACTGGCTAAACAGGTGACATTATTTCTCTCTAAAAATCTCACATTGCCTACACTGGCAAAGCAGTAGTTTATTTATGCCTGCATTCAGAATACTCTTTGGGTCAGAATGACTATGGATGCATTTAATCCAACTTTTTTTCACTGAAATAACTAAGGGGCTTACGAAGGAAGTCCCATGAATCAGAGCTACTTCTGGGGAGAGGTTCAGAGAAGTGAGACAATCAAAAATAGTTAATGCAATGCAATCGGTCACTGGGTCTCATGTGAGCCATATCACAAAGTTTGGGCTGCTGAGTAGAAATTCCTCACGCTGTTCCAGAGACAAATAAAGGAAGTTCTCTGCAAACTTGCCAGCCTTTGGACCCTTTTGCCAAGAAGACACAGCTAGGACAAGATTTATGGCCATTAGCTAGATCAAGCCCAGCTAACAGCCAGAAAGATCAAGTGGTAAACTGTAGGCTTACGTATTATTACTATGAAAATCAGTAACAATTATAATGGCTATGTCTTATGTCCTGCACCTGCAATGGGTTCTTTCCAAAAAGTGCATCAAACAGGTTTTATGGTTTCTCCTTTCAGTGTCAGCCTGTCAAAATCAGCAATTTGCTCTCTCTAGAAAAGAGAAGGGAAGAAAAGATGTCTTGCACATCAGGGTTTGTAACATAATGCTGACAAATATTAAAATCAAGGTAATAGAACTTTAACTATCCTTAGTGGAATGGTTTCACATCAGATCCATTCCCCAATTTCCTTTGTGTGGCTTGCATGTATACTCTGAACCAAACCAGCTGCAACTGCAAAGATTTCTCGTCAAACCTTATGGACTCTTAAAGGCTGCAGTGATGAAAAACTTCAAATCATTACAATACTGAAAATCTTGAAATAAATTACTTTAAAAGAACTGTTCCTATATCCCACCACCAAAGCAACTGCCACCAATATTAGTAGGAGCAGCATTGTAAGGGTATATTCAGGTTTAAAATGCTCCTAATGTAAGCAGCAATAGTGCCAGAGCTAGTTTTATAAAAACTTGAACCATGAGCTGACATACTATACTGGAAAGGCAATAGCTTATTTTGAACAGGCAGATGACACATTGTCTGTTCTCCCATCAGCATTCCCGCATCCCATTTCCAACTGATGGCTATAAAAGCAACATACCAGCAAACAAAATTTTTGTCTTTTCAAAAAAGGTTTACTTCAATGACATAGATCTCTATATTGGTATCTTAATTACACTCTCTGCCAATCAGTCACCGTGTCTCTGGTGACTTGCAAAAGGAATCCTATCTGTGATTAAATCTTTGAAGAATGAAAAATATTGCAAACTGCGCCATGCATCTGTTTCTTCTTGCTGACAAGAAAAGACATGGGCAAATTCTGAGCATTTGCAAACCAGAGTCCAAGGCGGCAAATAAAATGTGTCTTTCTCCCTTCCCATCCCCCGCCCCCCTCCATTTTGTTGTCCATTCATATACATGCTGCAAAAAATACCCAGTTACTTAAAAGTGACTAGTTTACAGTGAATTCCCAAAAGCCAGTAAAACAAGTTAAGTGAACTACTTCTTAACATAAGAGTCTGGAGGTCAAGTTACTAACCTGTTATTAGTTGTTATTACAAGAGACGTTTCAGTGGCTATTAATCTCGTCAAATCAGTTTTCCACATTATACTTACGTCTTTTAAAGGAGAACAAAAATCTATCTTAAGATATATGCAAGGCTTCTATTGGCTTTCACCAACCTGTTAATCTACTACTAGGCTAAACTTCTATTGCACTGAATGGTACAACTTATTTACGTATTGCAGGACCAATGCAAGAATCCAGTATTAATGAATTTTGCAGCCTATCTTTTTTTTTTAACAGTTGCAATCTGTTTGATTTCAAGAAAATGATCATGTCTTATTATTAGGATTATTAATTATGATTCCTCTAGTCTTGCCCTAGTCCAACGAGATGTATTAATGGTTATTTTTATGGAAATCTTCGACAGATAAAGCATTTGCATAAAAATACTAGCAATACACTGAATACACTCCCTGACTTCTTACCACCTGAAAACAGTTCCTAAACTAAGACAATTTCTTTAATCCATTTACAGCAAAATTTGACACTTTGTACGTCTCACATAATAATACAAACCGATGCAAAAGGGTGAGATTTGCTACTACTTTTCTCTTGCTATTGCCATCTTTTTAACACAATAGTCCTGTTTCTGAAGTTGGAAGAACACTTTAATAGCTCTTCTGTACAAAGAAGAATATGCTAGCTATTAAGTGCACCTCATCAACTAATGCAAATGCTTCGCTATGGATATGAAAAGTAACTTCCTTACAAATAAATTCCTATACCATGTTTTCATTTAAAGGTCTCAAAAAATAAACATAATAATAATTACATCATTTTATGGAAGGGAAATTAAGACACCTAATGGTGAAGAGACATTACTCTCCCACTCTGCCCTGGTGAGGCCTCATCTGGAATACTGTGTCCAATTCTGGGGTCCCCAGCTCAATAGGGACAGGGAACTTCTGGAGAGAGTCCAGCGCAGGGCCACCAAGATGATCAGGGGACTGGAACATTCTCTTATGGGGAATGGCTGCAACACCTGGGACTGTTCAGCCTGGAGAAGATTGAGGGGGGATCTCATTAACACATAGGTGTACTGAAAAGATGTATGTCAAGTGGATGGGGTGGCACTTTTTTCTGTTATCTGAAGTGACAGGACAAGGGTTAATGGACAAAAGTTAGAACACAAAAAGTTCCACTTAAACATAAGGAAAAACTACTTTACTTTAAAAGTGAGGGAGCCTTGGCACAGGCTGCCCAGGGAGGTTGTGGAACCTCCTTCTCTGGAGGTTTTCAAAACCTTCCTAGACACGTTCCTGTGTGATCTGATCTGAGTGGACCTGTTTTAGCAGGGGGTTTGGACTGGATGATCTCTAAAGGTCCCTTCCAATCCCTACCATTCTGTGATTCTGTGCTCACAGTCAAACAGCAGGTTATACACCACAATGGAACCAAACACTGATAATGATTTGTCCATTGCCCTTTTAATTAGATCACACTGTCTACTCCAAGTCATTTACACCAGCTTCCCAAACAGTGTTTGTGAACTGTCAAATAGCCCCAGAATACAAGGACTGTATTTTCATTTGAATGGCCTTAGATTACATTATCTTCCAAAATCAGCAAGAAAATCGGTAGTCATGAATTTGTTTAATACATTCATGCAGGGCAGCATAGGGTAGAATATGAGCTTCCACAAATAAGCACTGTAAGAGCTTCCTGACAATTAAATCGCAGCACTTTTTTCTCACAACTAGCTTCTAACTTCACCTGTGGTTCTTTGAAGGACTCTATAATAAACAATATAATTAAGATGTTAATTTCTAGTAAATGGTTCACATTTGAATCAGCACATCTTTGTTTTTGGAAAAATCTTCTGGAACAGAAGTGGTAGATTTGCAGGAAGAAGCAGTAAGGAGAAAGAATTCTAATAGACATTAGAGCGGGCAATGTCTCTATCGAGGTGCTCACAGTAAATAACATGATGCAATAGTATAGATATCCCTGCCTTTCTGTATGTTGATAATGACAAATGCTGAAATGATTTTTTAAAAAAATCATTATCCCATGTAATATTATTTGTAATAACAAATTATCAGCAATTGATCCCATTCTATACTTCTAAAAATTAACACAGAAGTGATGCGAGGCTAAAACAGGATTGCTTGGTACTCATTTTTTACTGAAAATTTCCATTACTTGA
This sequence comes from Colius striatus, assembly GCF_028858725.1. Lineage (NCBI taxonomy): Eukaryota > Metazoa > Chordata > Aves > Coliiformes > Coliidae > Colius > Colius striatus. The sequence goes on from NC_084759.1 coordinate 169,077,515, forward strand.
CACTGAAGTTCATTGTTTACAGAGACCCAACATCTTTGTGTTAAAACACATCCTGCAAAAAGCAAATGACATTGTGTAGTTGCATGAGAGTGTATATGTGTTTGTGTACCTCAGGAAGAGCTTTACGCCAGTAAACGCACCATACCCATGCTGTCTTTGTCTTCCTTTGCACACCAGTCGTCCTTGTTGCAGCAGTGCATTTGGCTTACAGAAGATGTAACTACTGCAATTGTAAATACATATCTATGGAAAGGATCAGTTGTCTTGAACTTATGGAAGCCTCAAAGGTGATCCAGCAAGGTCTGGAAGGCTCTCTCTTCTCTGCTGTTGCATATTGTCTGGTAACCTATCACATGAATATTAAACACCAGCTGCTGGGAAACCATGTGACAGGCCATGTCTGGATTCAACACAAACTAAAAAAATTCTACTACTACTGCGGTCAAAATTCTGTACTCCCAACACCTGTAAGTGTGTTCCTCTAATGCTACAGACAGCAAAATTTGGCTTATTACAGCAGGAGCTCTGTAACACAGTCATTTTAAACACCATGCATTATTCCTGAATATAGTATGCAATTCTGTCATACAAACAGTCACCAAAGACTTACTTAAATCTAGGCTGCAGAACATTTGTAAAACAAACACTACGTGCATGATTAATCTTTTCAGGAAACAGTTTTGCCATTCAGTTTATCCAAGGCTCCAGCAGAGGGAGCAGGGCAGAGCAAACAACTAGGGTCAAAAAGAAAGTAAAGATCAAAGATCAGATCAAACACACACAGTGCTGAATTAATCTGACAAGTATCTGACGTTTCATTTTAGATACAAAGATTTGACGCTCTGCTTTTTTTGTATCTCAAATTCACAATGCTCCCTTGTTGAAATTTTCCATTTACTTTCAAAGCTGATTCACGGCTGTTTATTTGGCGCTGAAGATTCAGTTTACTAAGCAATAATTACCAAGTTAAGTTACAAAAACACTCCAACATGTCAATAATTTACTGTACTTAAATAATGTATTTTAAAGCTTTAATAGCTAAAGGAATATTTTACAATACAGAAGTCAGCAGGAGAAATTAAAAGAGGACTGAATGGAATTCTTCTTCCTCCCATGCCCACAGATTGTATTACTAATATTTTACTTTGTGACTTGATACATGTTTCTGCTGCACTAATTCAAATAGATTATACAAATACTGCATACATGATTCATCTTGGTCAAATACTGAAACAATATACAACAGTGAAATATATCAGGTTTTATTTAATTTATGAAAACACCTACTAGAATGTTCTGTTTGTCATCATTATCTGTTTATCAGGTATTATCTCATTTTTGATGAAGAACAGTACAGTCAAATTGTGAAAAGATATTTATTATAAGTGACCAAGTCTGGGAAAAATATCCCTTGGTCTCTCCTACTTTCAGAAGATTTTCTGCAGCTCTAGAAGTTGCTTCTTTTTACAACTATTTCTTATAAAAATGACAAAAACACAAGAAAATATTTTTTCTTCTGAATAAATGGTCACATTTAGAAACTGTGGGTCCAATTTCCTTCTAATGCCAGGTCTATAATTTCATCCCTCTAAATTCAATTAAGTTGTTCCTAAATTATGGTTATTTATATGAAAGGAGATGATCATCTACAAAAAGTACAACATAGTTTGCTTATTAGTATATTACACCTTAACTACAGCAGAAACAAATTAAAAATTTATCTCAATGTATATAAAGACTCATGATACAACCCTAAAGTCATAAAGTACAACCTTCCTACATCAAGTATTATGGGTCACACAGCCAGCTGGGCTGAAATACCCAATTGGAAGTTAGGCACAGCATAGATTATACATTACACAAACCCATCTTAAAACTCATAATTCGACAAAATACCCAATATTACATCAGCAAGGATGCTGACGGTGGAAATGAATCAGGATTAGCCCAATTTCTTTCGTAACAAGATACCTTAAATTGTCTCAACTCAGTACAGATTTGAAGAATTAAAAAGCAAACAGTTCTGAGAGCATCTGCTACAGAAACATTCTAACAGTGATGATGTCAGTCTGAGTATCTGGAAATCTGCACACAACACACCTGCATTTAGAGCAAGAAACATATATCCTACATTGCACAGTGGAAAGGTCCCTAAGGTACAAATGAGTCAGCTGGGTCCAGAGCTGGAAGTTACATTACCATGTTAGGTGCCCTCAGAAAGGTTAATTATCCCAGGTACGGCAGGATGCTGTTATGACTGTACTAATTTCACAGTGCAGGATCTCTGCACAATGCTATTTTGTGTGACGTAATGTAGCAGTTGTTGTAGACAGAAACTTGGGATTCTCAAACTGGGTCACTGCAAAATACACATGCTCTGGATTGGGTGAAATACTGACTTGGTAAAGGAAATGGCAAAAACATCATTCAACAAGGAGAATTCACTTATTTGATCCCAAGTGATCTTCTTATCTCAGAGGAGTTTTCAGTAAAGTTCTGATTAGCTTCTTCTCTACACTTATTTTACAGGTTCCCATTTTCCTATGCATTGCTGCCGAATCATGGACTGATTTAGGTTGGAAAAGAACCTAAAGATCATCAAGTCCAACCACTAACCTGACACTGCCACATCCACCACAAAACTATGTCCCTAAACACTTTATTTACATGGCTTTTAAATATCTCCAGGAATGATGACAACAACTTCCCTGGGCAGCCTATTCCAATGCTTGATAACAATTTTGGTCAAGAAATTTTTCCTAATATCCAACATAAACCTCCCCAAATGCAACTTAAGACCATTTCCTATTGTACTATTGTTTGTTAACTGGGAGAAGAGACTGACCCATACCTCACCATAACCTCTTTTCAAGTAGTTGTAGAGAGTGGTAAGATCTCACCTGAGCCTCCTCTTCTCAACAACCCCTGTCCCCTCAGTCACTCCTCATCAGACTTGTTCTCCAGACTCTTCACCAGCTTTGTTGCCCTTCTTTGGACACACTCCATATTCACATCCTAGGTACAGAATCACCCTGCATTGCTCTAAGACAACACTGTCAACTGAATAAAACAGTTCTGCTTCAACTTTCTCATTTGTTGCTCCTCTATACGTAAGCTTGTAGAGACACAAACACCAACACAATGAACCAGTTCAGGCAACTGATTTGGATTAAAGCTGTTTGTTTTTTTTTTTTTTTTCCTGCTGGGTGTGTTTTAATCCATATCAGTTGCCAATTCTGGTTCAACAGCATGTTCAAAAGTAACGAGCAGCGCTGGGGGTGTGGGCAATTGGGAGTAATTACTTTGCTAGCAACATAGGGTGAAACTGAGTGTATTGGTAATATCAATTGGGATGTCCACACAATAAAGACAAAATTCTATAAAGAATTAGTTCAACTAAGCAACAACACAAAAATTATCAAATTAGTAACTCAGAGTAGAACTGTAGAAGTTGTGACTTGGGTAGCATCACTTTATCTGCTGAAACTCTTCAATTACTCAACAGCATAACATACAACTAAACTTAAACAAAAGCAGAAATGACAGGTCTATGTTACAAAAAGTCCAATCATTTGGGAGTGTTGATCTGCTCAAGGGCAGGAAGGGTCTGCAGAGAGATCTGTACAGGCTCGATCAATGGGCCGAGGCCAATTTTATGAAGTTCAACAAGGTCAAGTGCTGGGTCTTGTACTTGGGCCAAAACAATCCCATGCAATGCTACAGGCTTGGGGCAGAGTGGCTGGAAAGCGATCTTGTGGAAAGGGACACCTGAACATGAGCCAGCGGTGTGCCCAGGTGACCAAGAAGGCCAATGGACTTCTGGCTTGTATCAGAAATAGTGTGATCAGCAGGGCCAGGGAAGTGATTGTCCCCCTGTACTCGGTGCTGGTGAAGCAACACGCTGAATACCGTGTTCAGTTCTGGGCCCCTCACTACAAGAAAGACACTGAGGTGCTGGGGTGTGTCCAGAGATGGGCAACAAAGTGAAGAGCCTGGAGAACAAGTCTTATGAGGAGCAATTGAGGGAACTAGGGTTGTTTAGCCTGACAGGCTGTCCAGATGTGTTGTTCAGTCTCCTCTGGAGACATTCAAATCCCACCTGGATGAGTTCCTATGTGACCTACTCTAGGTGGTCCTGCTCTGGCAGGGAGATTGGACTAGATGATCTTTCGAAGTCCCTTCCAACCCTTAAGATTCTGTGATTCTGTGAGGAGGCTTGAGGGAGATCTTATCACTCTCTACAACTACCTGAAAGGAAGTTGTGGTGAGGTGTGGGTCAGTCTCTTCTCCCATGTTACAAGCATTAGTACAATAGGAAATGGCCTTAAGTTGCATTGGGGGAAGTTTATACTGGATATTAGGAAAAGCTTCTTGATCAAAAGGGTTATCAAGCATTGGAACAGGCTGCCCAGGGAAGTGGTTGAGTCACCATCCCTGGAGATTTAAAAGACATGTAGAAGAGGTGCTTAGGGACATGGTTTTGTGATAGGCCTGGCAGCATTAGGTTAGTGGTTGAATTCCATTCCACTAAAGTGGTTGGACTCTTTTCCAACCAAAACAATTCTATGATTCTGTGATTCTTCAGATACACAAGGCTATGGGTTATTTTGGGGTGTTTTTATACATATGTCTTCTCTTTGTGTCTGAAAGATCTTGTTTGCGGAAATACAATGGGCTTGAAGATCTGCAAGCTCCTGTCTGGCTGACAGCCTCCTCAAACACCTCCTACAGAGCTCAAAGGAATGACAGAGCTGTCAGATTTTTCACTGACAGATTGAACACACAAACTTCTGCAATACTAAGTGCCAGGAAGGATGTATAGCTTGATTATTACAACGATAATGCACTTGAGTCTTTTTGTTTCCCCTTTAGGGTTTTTTTTTTTTCTCTGTGTGTATAAGTGTTCAAAATTCACTTTTATCATGACATACCTTCACATGGGCTGGTATAAAATAGTCTGAACATACATAAACACCAGGTCCTTCATCTTATGCTGACGTCATGTATACTTGGTTTCCTCACATTTTGTTCCCTTGCAAATGAATAGCTGTCCTTCAGATAGCCAAAGTACTGAAACATCTGAGCTAGTTTTAAACAATTCAAGTCAAGGAGCAGGACTGAGATGTGCTAACTTACCCTAGCAAGGAGAAATCTCCAGTAGAGTCCTCAAGTGTTGGAACAGGCTGGGATGTATTTTTCATGTGTTCATTTCACATAATCTTTGGGACAAAGGTCTCTGTTCCTTCTAGTACAATAGTGTCTTTCCTTTGGTTAACTTATTTCCCTTTCCAGTAACTTAAATTACTGGGATGAGAGCTGTATAATTAACATATGGAGGCAAAATACTACAAGACTATTTCTACTGAGATGAGCTGGGCTGTTCAGAAGATAAGCTAATGTTTAGTGTGAGTAGAGGCGGCAGATTCTGATCCAGAATAAATTCTCCCTGTTTCCTTCCTTTTATTCACAATGTTTACATAGTCAACTGTTTGGCAACCTCATTTTGAGGCCAGTGACCCACCACTTCTTGTGATTGTTATGATGATCAACAGAAATCTCTTCAGGGCAAGCAATTAACTGCTGCTGTTCAGTCAAATCCACTCAGTTTCAGGTTTCAAATACCAGTTTTAGGTCTTCCCAAACACAATATTGAACAATATTATAAAACATTTTTTGCCAAAACAAACCGGTAACAAATGCAAACTCTTGCTGCCAACGCAGTTGCACCTGTGTGCATATATGAACTGTGTCCCTTATACTGCACCTGTCTGCTCTGCTTTTTTTGCACATGAAATGAGCTTTCCAAGATCTCTTTCCTTTAGCTATTCCAAATGCTATAAAAAATGCTGGAAAGAATCAGTTGCCCTATTATTTACATGTCTTAAAACTTGTAACACAGCAAGTCAATGTCAGCACTAGAATAGTGCCTGGGGGTAAACACCTGGCTCCACTGATGCTGGTAGCAAAACTCCCATTGACTCTCATGGGAGGAGGACGTCATCCCAGGCCTGCTAGTGCCAGGTTCTACCCAGGAGGCAGTATTTCACGGCTGTGGAAATCATGTAACAGCACATTGCTTTGCCTGGGAGTAGTGAATGCAGGACTACTGGGTTCACTGGGAAGGTTTCTACCTATTTTTTTCCAGCCCTTTTATCACATCTAAAATCTCTTGAGTAAAAGGTGGGATGACATTGGTTTGGACCAGTAAGGAGAGGAAAGTGTGACATTTTCTGCTGATGAAATCATCCTTGTAACTTTTTTTTTTCAAGTGAGGAGGTTCAAAATTGAATGAAGTAGTTTATTTCCATTTCCTTTACTTCCATATTTTTCACTGTTATAGCTTTTCTTTCTTTTCTGTTTGGTTGTCATGTCTGCTCCATTTATTTGAGTACTCAAGTTTTCATTCAGAGTATTCTGCCTCCAAAGCAATGTGCTGATTCTGCTCTTTTTGTCTTCCTCACTGTCTCTTTTCTATAGGCTTTGCTCAATTTCTGTTTCATATGAAGTTCAGCTTTCTGTTCAGCTGCAGTGGGAAACCAAAAAGACTACTTAGAATAATCTGCATTGTGATGGTTCTTTCTGGGCAAAGATGAATCAACACTTTGGAACTAGAAGGCTTAGGCTCTGTGACACTTTGGTAGATCTCTTAAAGGCTTAATTTGCCTTGCAATGAACAAGTAGCACAAACAAATACAGCAATACTCACCTCCTGCTTGACAGTAACTGCTCTCACCTTGAACAGGGCAGTACCTGCCTCATACTGCTATTGCTGCACTCTTCCCTCAAACAGGGACAAACCAGATCTCAGCTTGAAAATGGTGAAGGTAGGAATGAAGTATAGGACAGAAATAAATCAAGAAACTCACTAAGTAGAAGCAGATCTTCTGCTGTGAAGCATTATCCTATTTTCCACACTCTGTAGCCTTGCCTTCCCTTCATAATGGCTTTGAAGTTGGTGAGATGTAGACTGGTGCTCTTCTTCACACCACACACAGGATATAGAGACTACCTCAGCCCACATGCTGTCTGCGCTCACCCATCCCATGTGGGGAGTGATGTGAAGATTAGAGAGGTGAAGGATACCCCTCTCACTCATGGTCTTGACATTTGGATCTCAATTTTCACACACCTGTGGCAGACTGAAGAAGATAGCACCGCATGGTTTTACATGCATGTAATATTGTTGCTATTAAAAGGACCTAAAAGGGGGTTTGGTGGGCATTCGTTCTGACTAAAAAACACAAACCCATCAAGACCTTCCTGAATAAAGCCTGAGTATATGCTTGCATGAGCCACGAAAGATTCAAGAGAGTTCCCTTGTCTGGAACTGTCCAGCAGGTTCTGCCGCTTTTTCATTTGAGCAGTTTTATTAAGCTCCTCAGATTTTTCATCTTGAGTCCTGCAGATTCAGCACAGCACAGGAAAATGCGAGAACTTCAAGACATCCTGATCTTAAATTAAAACCCCTTCAACAAAAACATGGTCATCTAAGGTGGCTTTTTTTCTAACCTAATCCCATAATGGACATTTTTTAATAAAGGCATGTGGTTTGAAAATGAGCTTTTAAATTACCAGAGAAAAGAAAGAGCACAGAAACAGGTTTTCAAATGTCTCTGGAAAAAAAAAAGATGAGGCATTATTTTAAATAATTAAACTTAGAGCTCAGGTGATTTGTCTTGTCACATGTATAATGTATGAGGTTACTTTTCTTTAAAAGTCAGTGTTAAAGATGGAAGCGGTAGCCTCGCTAACAAATGCTATAGGGCAGAGAGTCTTTTCTGGGTAATTTTTCAATTCAATAAAATTTTCAAACTTGTATTTCACCATTTCCAACTCCTATATTAAAAATCTATTAGCAGAAAGTCTATTGAAAAGCTGACCATGACCACAAGAGACTTTTTCTGGAAACACTTCCATTCAGTTCTCATGCCTGAACAAAAGCAGATTGGCACATTCAGTTATCTGCAAACGCCTTTGAAAGGGACCTCCCCCCCACCCCCCCACCCTTTCCCACAGCCACGCGTTTCAGGGCTCTATATGCTGAAGGAAGCTAGTGAAAGGTTTGAAGGGGTGGGGAGACCAAGGGCTTCCACCGAGATCCTTCAAAGTCCTCGCCTTCTATAGTGGGAGGATTTCCCTCTAAATCCCTTTCAATAGCATATTGATGCCTTTGAAAGCTTAAATGGCATTTGTCAACCATCAGTAAATCTTGAAAACTGTTTCTGCAAATAGCCCAACTCTGTGTCTCAGCTTTTCCCATTAATCTGTACGTAAGGCCAGTGAAGACTTTTTCAGAGCCTAGATAATGCCTGGATTAAAAGGTCCATTCAGAAGGGAAAACTTTAGCATTCACCTTGTGTACATAGCCATTTCACCAGTGGTATTCATAGGTTGTTATTTCAACTCTGCATTTGTCCTGCAAACAAGACATTTTGCCACAAAGACTTGGTAGAGACATTCTTCAGTGAACTACTGAAACCTAGCCCCGCTATTCGTCATGGCTTGTTATTTTTATCAAGCGTAATCGGTTCAAATAGGAACCCTAGACTGACAACTTTACAATTATGTTACTATTTTAGGAGTGGAAGGTATGTTTCTTCTAATTCAACGGTGAAATTGATTAAAGCACAACCTGATTTCTTTATCTACCAAAAGTCTAAAATTTCACTTAATCAGATGTCAGAAGACTTTTTGTTTGTTTTATATCAAAAGCAAGGACAAGAACTTTATAAAAGTCATTACTCAACATTTTTACCCTGTGATAATTTACAAAAACTTTATAAATTTACAACAGGCTTAAAAATTTATAGTATGTTATATATTGCCTTGTTCTCTTATTTTACAGCAATACTGTATTAATTTACATTTCTCTAAATGAAGCAAATGGAGAGACTTTAACCCCTTATGATGATGACGATGATGGAAATAATCAGGTAAAAATATTTATGCACCACAGAAAAGAAGAAAAAGAGAACAAGATCACACACTGGAGACTCCAAGCAAATTTCAAGGTGACAGTGATACAATGCTAGGCAAATCTTTTCATATTAAAAATGAAATCCCTGTCAATTTTTCCCCAATCCAGGTAGGTCTTATTGTTTGAACAAATTGCCTTTTCACCAAACTGTACAATTTACCGTGAACATCAAGAACACCCAACTTGAGGACATCTAGACATTCCTCACAAGGATACACAAAGATTATCCTTCCCTCTAATACCATTGAAAGGAAGAGGCTTAATCAAGGATACAGGCCCCACCTTATACCTTCTTTTGTTTGCCTTATTGTCCACCTATGTGGACATGTTCCACCTGTTTTTTGCTATCAATGGAAAAGACCTCACAATTTAAATGTGAAAACTCTCTGCAGCTTGGGCACATACAATAACAGATAATGCATGCTCAGCTCAACTCACTGTAAAACTAAAATGAGGCCTATCAGACAAGTTTAAACAAAAGAGGTTTTCTACTCCAAACTTGTCTCCTGCCCACACCCCAAGTTACTGTGTTAGTAATACTGCGATTCCCCATGTGTCCTGAGGATTTCTAGGGAAACTGTGCCATGGTTCTTGGCTGATAAAAAGTGAACTAGGCCACATTTTTAATCTGTGCGTCACTTTTTGAGATGACTTACAGTTTTCTGCCTGGCTTCCAGAAAACACTCTCCACACAGGAGGAGATGCACTTCCTGTAGAGGCTGTATCACACACACCCCATGGAAACACCTCAGATAACTTGCAGTACCTTAAATGGCATAAGGCAGGTACATGTGTGCATCTAAATGAAGCTTCATGTGCATTAAAGAATTGAGACTCAATTTAGTTTGCTAAATAATAGGTAACTAGAGTCATCCAAAACATCCTTCATTACCTGTGACATCTGCATGGGCCTGGTAAATAAAACATGAACTGTGACATGACCTGTCACATTTTAAAGGGGCAACTGAAGGCCAGCTAAGATACACTAAGGCAAATCTAGATAGATAACTGTGATTAGTGATTAACTCTAAGACTGGGACTACACTGACTGTTAGGAGAGTGAGATGCTGCTTACTCTAGACAGTTGCATTCAAGGTCAGCATGTGAATCTGCAGATGAATATCAGTCTAGTTGACTTCAGGAACAACTAAAGTACAAGATAAATTGTATGCACAATATTTATAGTAGTGGTAGTGCAAGGAAATTAGATGGAGAAATCTGCTTCCTTGATTCCTTCTCTGTACCAATACTTTAGTTTTCTGACAAACGAAACAAACTGTAATGTCTGGTTGCTTACTCAAGCTCTTCTTTTAATGAAAGAAACTAGGTTTCTTTACGTGGGAAATTAAAAAGTTGTCTTTACTTTCATCAGTGTATGATAAGGCTTGTGACTTGATTGTTGGGCTTTCTTTTATAAAAATATAAATGGGTAGATCTTCCTAGAAATACAGACTATTTAGTAAGGATGATTTAATAAACACCATTATGAAAGTAAATGCAAGTTAGGCTGTAAGAAGACTTAAAGATTTTTAAAGTCTTTCTTCTCTGTAACTTGGGACGTGTTTCATCAAAGTAGAGCTTAGTGAGACCAACTTCACATGAGTCTCTGTCTTGTAGTCAGACTCCTCTATGTTCAGTGAGATGCTGTTCTCTCCCATGCAGACATTTAGGTGTCTCCAGATAAAAACCATCTTTTTTGGCAAGGTTAGTGCTCAGGTAAGGTCAGGCGCAATGCTTTGCTGATGGTTTCCAGATGGCTCAGAACACAGGCAGAGCTCACACACATCTTCCTAAAAAATTCTACATCGATGTGACTTCATGTTTGTTAAATCCTTTGGGTCTAGAAATGAGTGATATCACAAAGTGTGAAGTATTCCTGGTAAAACTGGTTTTTTTCTGCACCATTTTGAGAGTTGTGTATTTCCATATTCCGATGAGAATGTACATTTAAAAACCCTTAGTCTTGTAATGAACAGAATGCTATAGAAGAAGGAAAACTCTCTTAATTAGGGTCAGTGTTTTCCTTCTGTAAGAGTCATAGATTCTTGGATTTCCTCATGGTTTTTATTCAGAAAAACTAAGGATTTAGGAAAGTAATTTCCATGCAACTTGAAAAGAACGACAAAAGCAATTCCCACTCTCCCCTCAGGTTTGTGAATAAAAGCTGTATGACTCTGCACTCTTAACTCACATTCTACAGAAAAAGTGATGTAATTCAAAGATCTGAGACAGAATTGCTATCTTTTCTCTTGGGAATGCCAGAGGAACAACTTCTGCTCCCTCCATACCCAAGAAGGATGTGTATTAGTGGGTGGTGGGGGGAATTTTTTGGGCTGAGGTATTTATGCACTTACTGTCCCTTCTCTCTTGCCCTTTTTTTACAGCAATATTCAATTATGCAATACTTTTCAAAGAACATGAAGAAAGAGGTAATTACTATTTAGGAGTTGAGGAAACCGTAGAGTAGGAGACAAACTAATTTTGCTGCAGACCAAGCAATTCAATAATTAAATGGAAGAAAATATAGACTTGAATCTCAAACCAATGCATTAATCTGTGAGGTGGTGCTGCCTCCTTAAGCAAAACCAATAAATATTCCTAGGCTAACTGCAACTCTCAGTGGTATTTCAATGAATGCTTCTACTATTCTTTATAACTCGTCCATCAATTTTTATTTTTGTGACCATGTTCTCACATTCAAGCTAAAGTATATTTTGCAGCTGACATCACATGGTTGGAACTGCAGATGTTCAGTGCCAACATATTTTAGGACACAGAAAGGTAACTGAAAAATCTGTTATCTAGTTCAGTTTTAAGAGTGTTATCATATGGGAACACAGCTTTTTTCTCAAAATACTATTCAATGCATCTTGCTGGCAGGGGAAATCAATTTTCCAAACTCAGTCTTTAAAGCTTATTATTTTTTTAATAGGAACGTCTTTGAGATAGAACATATGCCCCTGTTTCTCTATCCACACCATAAATGTTTTTCCCATTCATCACAAATGGCTGGTTTTTTCCCTATGAAAGCTTTTATAGAGCTTGCCTCTGTATTTTAACTGTTACAGTGGATTCAGGATCCCAATTATGGCTGTGGATTGCAATACAACTGTTACACAAATGATAAATAGAGTCCTTATGTTTATCTGACTTTTTAAATATAACATTCAAAATACAAAGAGGTAGGAAGACAGAATTATTAAGCAGGCTGGCTGAAACTGCCTGCTGAACTACTCAGTTCATAAAAAAAGATGGGGAAACCTGGGGGAACACATAATCCTTAATTTTCATTTAGTACAGCCTAAGGTTACATGATTCCTCTCTGCATTATTATTGCACAGCACAGAAGTGTGTACAAATATGAGGCCTTAATGCTCATGGAAGATCCGTCTCACCTCTGCAGGGAATGGGTATTTTAGGCCCCTACTGCGCCCCTGAAATACCTTCTATACTCTTGTAAGTCAAGTTTGTGAAAGTGAGACAGCTAAAAGCTGAACAATGCAGCCCAGTAATTTCTTCTAAGTCATATGTGATGGACAATCTAGAGATCTGTCTGCTTATGGTAATCGGCATGTTACTGACAGGGCACCAGACTGCTGATCAGCATCAGTGCAACATACAACAATTACAGGAAGACGTATTCTTTGAAAGCTTCTTAGTTTAATACTAGTTAAGATGGCTAACAAATATCTCCCCAACAATTTTCATTTTAAGGACAGAGATTAAAAATGAGGGATTCTGTAGCCTATGGATTTCAGTTAAATTATCTGAATGAGTACTGTTTGCTGGGCAAAGATGCCAGTTCTGTGTCCTGGAATTCCATTATGTATGCATATTGAGGGCTTTATAGTGAAACTTATATCTTTCAAGACATCTTGATGTATACTTAAATGGAATGGCCAAAGCCAGGGAGGAATAACAGCTCCCAGAAAGCAGCTGAAGTATCATAGAATCATAGAATGGTCGGGGCTGGAAGGAACCTTTAGAGATCGTCTAGTTCAGCCCCCTGCTGAAGCAGGTCCACCTAGAACAGGTCACAGTGCCAACTATATATATAGGTACACTACACTATAGCTCAAGTGTCAGGCTAATAGTCGCAGTTCAGGTCCACAGATCACACCATTTTTACCTAACAGAATCAGGAGATGGGGATATCCAATAACTTACCTTTGGCTACGTTTTTTTTTTTTTTTAAATTTTACTTAGAAACTCTCATCTTAAAGGCTTATGGTAACAGCAGATCCAGTTTTTAGTTAACCACTAAATTATTCTAATGCGATTGTGGAGAAAGATACCAAAATGCCTTGGGAGATCAAATGGCAACCTCAGAGAACGGCAGACATACTGTTTACACAGGATAGGGGTTTTTTGGTAAAAGAAAACAGAACATAAATACCCTAAAATTCATGTGAACTTAATCTTAAGAAACGTTCAGCTGCATAGCATAACAGATCATGTTGTACAATGACATCCCAGCCCATAAAACCACCTTAATCAGGGCCTCTCTCCTGTGGCACCATCCTATTTTCAACTAACAATGCATTCAGATGAGTCAAAAAGGGGTACTTTGCTCCCACCATTACAATTTCTGCTCTTCTTTTCTTTACCCTTTTCAAAAACATGAAAGCATTGGATTGCTAATTACTTTTATCCAGCCTATAGGAAAATTAGTTTATCTTCCTGATCAAAGCAAATTAGGCAGATCATGGCTGATTAGAATGCAACAGTAAAATCTCCATACTTTCTATTCCACCCCCTTTTCTCTCAGAAATGGGGCCTGTGTCAAATATGTAGGTATTTCCCACGGCCAGTCTGGACTCGGTTTCCAACAGGCTCTGGGGCTGCGACAATGGTTCTTACACAGACATTGAAGTTCTTTAGTTCAGTCATTGTGCAAGGAAAGAACTGGTAACCCCTTAGCTAGCATTTGATGAAACATCTAGATTTACATATTTCCCTAATTGCATTTTTTGAAAGTGAGTGAGATTTATCTAACCAGAGTTAAATGCCCCCTTTATTCTACTACCCAAAATACAACCCTACGCTCTCCAGGCAGAGTTCCATTTGGTTCTGATCCCAGCATTAAAATTTTGGTTTTTTTGCTATAGTGGGACAAAGCAATGTCTACCTTTACTTCTCAAAGCATGATCTAAAGAATGGCTTAGCTAGTTGATTCCAAGGTGGCTGCTGCATTACATTGCAAAACTGAATACCATTACTCCCTCTGAGTGCTTCAAGCAGTTATTTTCTATCACCCTAGGATTTTACTGTTCACTTTTTAACCTTCATAACTCATTTCCCTTCAATTTGTGTTCTATGGCTTTAATAGATGAAAGCCAAGTTATACCGCTACTTTATTTATAACCAATTACTATAAATTAACAGTAAATCTCACATTTAGCTCCATTTAAACATCACTATGCAGCTGCCCATTTGAAAATAAAATGGTTGCCTTCTTTCACTTCAGTAGGCACAATACAAAACATCCATTGAGCTTTTCCTTTATCGCAGCTGCCAATGCCCAGCCGACTTTTAACAAACCAACCAAGCGGAATAACAATGCAGCTGCAACATTTTATGGTATTTCTGTTAGTTCTCTTTTGAGACTGAAGGTGTTAATTAGGAATCAAAGAATACAACCCTGCCAGCTTTCTTTCACAAACTATACACTGGCCACTGCAGTTTTGAGAAGAAAAATAAATCTAATAAAGGGACAAAAATGTTGTTTGTCACACCAGTAACGTGTATTTAAGACCCTTTGATCACAAGCTTTTTATGTAGTCTTGTCAGACAGGCTGAAAATATTTTTTCCTCTCTTTTCTCCTTTCTTTAGGCTTTTCTGAATACTGATTCTAGGGTTGTCTGGAAAGGTGAAAAACTTGGTAGTAGCTGGAATGCTTTACAGGTTAAAATGGCTTTGCTGAGCCAGCCAGCTTTAAATCAAATAAAACCATAATAGTTCACTTTTCTGATTCAAGTGTAAGTTGTTTTGAAACAAATGATATACTACTGTTGTGAAGTTCAATAATTCTATGTATAATTTTTCAAGCACTTAAATATATGCAGACATTTTAATATTAATACATCAGTTGTTTTTTGAATCTCATTTTAAACTATAAAAATGACAGTTTATAAGATGTTGTAAAATATCCCTTACATACATATTTTCACGTGTACCATACAGTATATATTCAATAATTTACTTAGACTTATTAATCATAAACATATTAGAATATCATATATTCAAAGGCAGCAGCATGAAGTTATTACCTTTAATCTTTAGTCAAAGTTAAAACCTTAAAATAGGTTTACGAAGTCAGTACAACTGAGAATTAGTCAAGCTTGCTAGCTTACCCAGCAAGAGCTTTCACTGTTAAATGCACAAATCATGCCAAAATCTATTAATCCTGCCAGGGAATGGCATAAAGAAGCTCTGGTTGTTGATTTAATGATAATGAATTGAACAGGCTCTTAAGACTACCTGCAGAGTTTTCTAAACTGTAAAACAAATAAAGATGATTTCAGGAAACAGTGTTTACAAAAGTATATTTAACAGTTTTCCTTGCCTTGAACACTAAGTAAGAGAAGCAAGGTTTTCAAACTATAATTCTACTTATCTTGTTATATATGAGAATATATTTATTGATTAAAAAATAACAAATCCTCCAAATATGTTTTATAATCTGATTATATTTTATATATATAAAACTTGTAAGGAATTCTATTAAATGTATAAAAAGATAACAAGAACTGGCTAGAAAATGTTATAATACAAATCTTAGTAATGAAAAAAAGTTCTGATCAACACTGTCATGTAAAATGCAGTCTCTGGCTACTGTAACAGACACACAATCAGATGATTCATAAGTACATTTTCTTTAGTGCCCCAAGTGTACCGTTTCTTACATTCTTGAATTTTAGAAAAGTGAAACATAAAATTAGTTTAAGTTTTTTAGAAACCAAACATGTCTACCTTTTGGGGTTTTTTTTGGTAAAGTGATATATGAGATGATAAACTATTAAATGTGACTGCAGTATTTTTATCTGTTTTACTTGGTGAGTATCAGTTGGAGACGCAGAATTTGGCTTGATTTCCAAAGCAAGCAATAGCAGCTGGGAGGCTGAATATTCCCTTTCTGCAAATGTAGTAAAGTAAAAATAGAAAATACATGTGAAATTGGCTGCTGCAACCACTTAAGATGCTTCTTTTCCCCCCCCTTATTATTACATTATAATTGTGCCACCGTGTCTAAAGGAAGTAAATTATTCTTTTAAAAATGTCAAGTATCTATACACAAGCCATACACTTCTCTGTAGGGTTAATAATAATTATTAGAATCTTGTTGCTAATAATTTGGTGAAGTGCTGCTCTGTTTGATATATTTCATAGGTATTTCAGAGCAAGGTAGCATTTTTAACTGTAGGCTCCTATCTGATGAGTCTTTTTTCCCTCTCTTAAATGTGGTCTTTAGTAGTCTATATGCTAAAGATACCTCTACCTTGAGTGAAGTTTGTCTTTAAGCATACAAAACATTTTACATGTGGATACCTCAATAGGGAATCGTGGGGATATTTTTTTCCAGTTTTCAAAAAGTTTTTTTACCCAGGCATTATTTTGAAATTAGCTGATGTATAAACTTCATATTTATTTGACTCACAAATTAAAAACTGGCTCTGTGAGGTTGTTTATATAGGGCTGTGTCTGGGTGAAAGTTTTTATCTCACTTGAGTACTAAACTGAACCACTGCAAATGAACTCAAGTTCTCTGAGAATGTCCAATGCTTAGTTTTGTTGAATTCTAGACTAATCTGGAATAGTCTGAATAATTCATACTGTGCCTATTATAAGCATCTCCAATGGAATTTTTACAAAATGCCATGTTATCAACTATACACAATTAATCAATGCAAAAGACTTTTGCTAATGAACACGACTAATGAGCAAAGATAACAAAATCAAAACCATATGGGTTTATGTATGTTCATTTTTGCATTGGAAACCGCAGTGGTACAAAGGTACTTGAAAAGTTTTCCATTTCCTTTCAGTTGCTCACTGAACTCCCCATCAGTTGTCACTGTCCCTTTGGCAGTGTTGGTTCGGCTGTTTCTGAGGCTACATTCTAAACCACATCACTGAAATTAGATATATATTTTTCAAAGACCAGAAATGTGTTTCTTTTTAAACTGGATTATTTCACAGATCTGCTTAGGAGTGCAGCCCAAGAAACACCTGAATCAGCAAAACCAAGAGAGATGAAGCCCAGAGCAGGAGGGTGGTAACAACTGTCTCTGAGGGGAATAAAGGCAACATGAACATCTTAAACTGTCTGTATTGCGGAGGAACTCTTAATAGGGAAACACATTTTTTTCCTGAGTTTCTATTTCCAATTGAAATCTTCCAGAAAATTCTGAGCAATATTTTCTTTCAATTTTGTAAATTCATAAACTTAACTAGCAAAGACAAGCAGCTCCTATTGAAGGAGAAGTTGCAGAAAGCCACTTCTTCCAGTGCCCTGCCCCAGTAAGTGAAATTGACAATTATGCGTAAGCTGGGAGTGTCTGAAGTCAGCATATGTGCTGGCAATGTGGAAATTCACTTTTGCTGGTCTACCTCTCCAAAATTGTTTTTCTTCATAGATCTGGCAAGTCCTAAATATGTTACCTTTCACAACTTAGGGAAAAAGTCCATTTTGGTTTCTGGTGTGGAGGAGATTCTGTGCTGGCGAGACCAGGAAAGAAAAGTGTATAGATAAAACATATCAGAAAATAAAGCATATAAACGGTTTCCTGCCCTCTTTCTCATGTTTTCACTTAACCACCAATGTTATAAGATTTCATGACTTACTCTCAAATACGAACTGTGAGTTAAATCTAACGTGCCCATTACATAATAATTCTGCTGTCTTCCAGGCACAGTAATTATAGCAAACAAAAATTTGCTCTGCAATGGCAGGTATTTTTGATTAATCTTTATTTTTTTATTCTGGTAAGCAAAGAATTGGGGAAAAAAAGAGAAATTTTGTGTACACTGAACAGTTGTTATTTGAGAACTCTACAAGAATTTAAAAAAACCCCTTGTCATTACAGCAAAAAAAAAAGATTAAGGCTTTTGTTTAGAGAGATGAATACAACAGACTGTACATATATTTTCTCTTCAAAATGAGAAATAATCCTCTTCATAATAAAGAGATTCCTGTAATAATAGTTACCAATGTTTAATACTTTAAAAAGCACTCCGCTTCTATCTGTAAAAACTTTGGTCTTGAGGGCAGCTAAAATTAGGATTTTGACAGCATTCAGAGAGGGTCAGTGTGCTCTTTGGAATAATGTTCATGAGTGTATTATAATACCATGGGACAAACGGATTTGTTTTCACTTACAAGGTAGCAGTTAAATACCTTGCAAAGCAGCCAGGCATTTGATGTGATCCATTTTGCAGTCTCTTATTTTGTGCTACAGAACACAGGTTGACTAATAATTCAACTGGTTTTCCCTATTTCATTGCATCATAATTTGTAGACCCTTCAATAATTTCATTCTATTTTATCAGAGCTTATACAGTTCACTGTGCTAACATGACCACTCAGTTTTCAGATTTGTTTGACAATAACTACTTCCACAACAAGGACAGACCTAGGAACATGACAGAAATTTCGTCAGTGGTCTGAGGACCAAATGTAGACAGCTGTCTTATTCTTTACTGCTTGCACACTTGCAGTCATCCTCTTGCTGTGAGTTAACACATTATCTTTTGAAGTCAACCGTATAATGTACTTTGTTAATACTAAAAGAGTAGCATGAGGTACAGAACTGGTAGTAAAATCAATATTTTTTTTCATTATAACATCACTCAGCCTTAGGTATATACTTACACGGTGACACCTCAAACTTGTTTCTCTACAGTGGGAAGCTTAAGTGTTATTTATTTACTTATGCATAGAAAATGGCATATCTACGTCATGTCATGTGTCTGAAGACATTATTCCATGGTCTAACATGTACTTTCATTTGTCTAGTTTGAATTTTCATCCATCAGTGTTACGTTTGATGTTAATATGTTAGTAATTAAATGTTAATGCAATCTATTCTCCAAGTGCTTTATAATATTTTTTAAAAATAGTTTATGATCTTATGTCAGCAGTAAACCTAACCACCATCTTGCCTATCTAAACATTTAATTACATATTTTTCTAAATGACAGCCAGAGACAACCCTCTCAAGATTCTTATGAATATGAAAGAAGTAAAAAAAAAAAAGTAATGAGAAATAAAATTCTTGATAAACTGCATCATCTGTTCTGATGGATGATGACATAAAAGACGGATATCTGAATGTTGCTGGGGTTTGTTCCTTCATGTTTAACATCCTGTGTGCTAAAAGCAATCTCTGTGCAGTTATTTCTTTGTTCTTGTCCTGACACATGACAAAACATTAAAAACCCCAATTTTTTAAACTAGAAGTTATATACATACATATATTGTATAACTTAAACACTTGCTCGAGAATTATACACTCTGAAGCAGCACTGTAGAATCATCTCAGTACGTAACTTCAAAGTCTCCTTCTCATACTGTAACTACTGAGAAATTCCACTTCATAAAGCAAAATTTTGAGCTCTCTTTGTTCTGTGTCATCCTTCCCACCTGCTGCAGCCCTGGGCTGTTGCTTTCAGGTCAGCTTACACGGTCTTGAACCCCATGTTCCCGAAGTGCACCCAAGGTCACTGCAGTAGCAACAGGTCTGCTCTAATTGCACTGACTCAGGCTTTTGCCTGTCACACTGAAGACCTAGGCTTGCCTAATAAGCCAGGAGCTGCTCCATGAGTTAAACAGTACACAAATACAGTAGTTGCTTTGTCAACTCTTTGAATCCATCTTCTGAAGAGCCACATTGGCTAGTACTGAACCAAGACATTTCATTGATCAGTACATACTTCTTGAACAAATGCTTTAATGCTGCCTTATAAAAGCTGTGAACACTTTAATGGAATCTCTCCATGGTAAGATAATCAAAACCACTAATGAATGTAATTTACAATTAATTACTATCATTGTGTACTTAGGTAATTATTTCACTAAATATGAAAACCGAATCTGTTTGTGTACACAACATATGGTGATATTTGGATAAAGAGTGAGTCATTTGCCTAAGATGAGACCCAACAGAACATTCTACAATAAAATCAACTGTGACATAGCAGGAGCTTAGTCCTGATCATGAAAAGGAGTTTCAGCTTTAGCTTCACTGGGAACCAACTGGCTCATAAATAATTTTCTCAAACTCTCATCAGAAGAGATTAAACTAGCAGCGTGTTGTGCACATGCAGTATTTCTCTATGTACTCCGCACAGAGAGACGCAACACTGTAACTACTACCATCCAGTGAATCTGGACATTACAACTTATTTGTGAAATCCGATCCTCTTACAGCACTACTCTATGGGCAGAAAAGCAAAAATACAGAGCTACGTGACTGCAAATTGCTGTATCCATGGTTGATAATAAATGTAGAAAACAGACCACATCTGGCTTTAGGTTTAAGGGATTCTTCACAGATTGGCTGGAGACAGGCACTGAAGGCAGAATTGCTGAGGCACCAATGTGTACAGAAATGTCATTTTGGTTACTTTGTTGGATGTGATAGTACTCGCAGTCTAAGATAAACGGAATTAATGTATCACAGTGTGGTGTAACCATCCTCCAAAAATGTCTGTTGCTCTTCTTACTGAATGCTATCAGTAATGACAAGCAAAAGACTTAAAAATGAAAAAAATGCCTCCTTCTTCAAACTGCTGGAAAGTCTGTACAGTCGACCACAATTCCCTGACATAACACAACAACTCTCCTGCCAGAGTCTACATCCTAATACAAGCAAGGCAGCAATGCTCACTTGGTGGCATGCTTACAATATATTTTTTTCTAAAAACCCCTTTTAGTTGTACTAGAAAGACTGACACATCTTTCTTGGTGTAAGTCTATCAAGTTACACACATGGAATGAAATGCAGAGATGAATCTGGCACTGGGTCTTTTTTTCTTCATTTACTATAATAATTTATTTTACATATTTCATCCAGATAACTTAAGAAATACTTCTGCTACAATATTCTTCCACATATATCTGTTTCTACACAATGTTTTATTCTATTCCAGATGAAAGTTTTTCTCTTATCAGTATTCAGTAAGCACTTGTTTTATTCTAAAACCATGTACTTCAAGATTTCAAGAATGTGTTCAGCTATGATCCATACTGTCTCTGGCCTTCAGGCAGACGGGATGTTCCAAGATGCTTGTCCTGTTCTTTCTTTTCACATCTTCTGTCTTGGCCAGAAAGAAGTAAAGTTCTGGCATACAGCAGTTCACACTGCTCTACATATGTTTAGGCAACAGCTAAGAGGCAATGTGTAGCCTCCAGATGCTGAGGTACTTACAGTCCTCTTGGATGCTATTCTCAGATCATGAGCTTTCACATTATCCCTTTTCAGCACTAGGCCTAAAGAACACCACGTGAACTCCTTATTCTGCTACTAATTAACTTTTCCACAGTGCTCCACACTCAGTTTTCAAAAACATGCAGCAGCAACACTGCAAACCCTTACTCTTCAGCCCACCACAAAAACCTCCACAAAAGGTCTTAACCTCCACAAAAGCCAGTTAGTCACAAACGTTTCTGATAATAACTACACCAATGTAAATGTACACTACAAAGTCTTATTGCAGACACATATATGAATGTAAACTGTGAGTTGCATTATTACCACTTCTGAGGATTCAAAATTGGTTGAGCAATCTGATGAGAGTCACATTTCATTACTCTGCAGCACTGATATGAAAAGGATTCCCAAGTTACCTGCCATATCTTTCTTCACAATGTAGTTTTTGCTTCTCAGTTAATCTTCTGTAGTTGTGTGTGGCTGGTGTAGGGTGAAGTCAATATAGTGAAGCAGGGGCACTTTAGGACTGCAATATACTCCCTGAGACTCTTGTCAGTTCCCAAGGTTGAACCTGCACTTCTTTTGGCCTCCTTCCAAATCTCTGTCTTTGCACAATTTCAGCAAGAGTGCAGACAATATTTTCATATTGCACCAAGCATATGGATCCTTTATTTCCTTGTCAACAGGTCAAATATTACTTTTGGATGCCTGTATAGATTTCACTTGCTCCAATAAGAATCTCTTATGTCACAAGGTTCAGCACACACAGAAAGTCATGAGCAAAACTCAGACAGACATACATCCTTAGGAAGAGAAGAAAATCCTTTGGGATTTCACCTTATTTGACCATGTCATATTTATAATTAGCACCTCATTAAAAGCTTTTCATCTACAGATCTCCACTATTTATCAGCAACTACCAAATCAGTCAAACTCAGATGTAGGTAGTTGTCCTAGCCATCACATATAGAGTAAAACTACAAAATAGTTCCACAATTTGCTTACATTTGTAAATTACTTCATTACTTTATCCAGGAGCAGAGCTCAAAGGTCTCTCTACCTAGATGCCAGCTATAGCAACCTTATAATATTCCCTATTCCCAGAAGCAGTTCCTCCCCCTTCCCTTGTGCTTCCAAAACGGCAATCTCTGTGAACCAGGTTTTTAAGAGACATTGATTTCTATGCCTTCATATGGATGAATCTCCTTTATGGACACTGGACGACTTGGTCTGCCTCCCATTACAAACATAATTGCAACTTCATCATGTGTGAGACCAAAAGGAGAAAGATTTAATTTCTGAGGCAACCTCCATGCCAAACTGATCAAGGATAAAGGCCCAAAGGCAAGTTACTCATCAAGATGGTTCAGAATGGGTAATTATCAGTGATGGGTGAGAGAGAACTTTGTCTTATCTTACTTGCTTCCTTTGCCAGCTATGACCTACTTATCCCCTCAGGGTACATAGAGACTCATTTACAAACAGTGAATACCAAATTGGTGTAGTTACCAATTCCCTTAATTCTTCCCTTAATGCTGACATCATCTCACATCTGTTCTCTGATTCACTTAGACTAGCATTATATTATCACAGAATCCAGCAGACATGGTATAACTGGCATCATAAGGTGCCTACTGCTGCAGAAACAAGGGCTAGGAAAGCTTTATTTCTGTGCAATGTCAGTGCTGTCCATCCTCAAGCAAAGCAGACTGAAGTGTTTGGTAAAGGAACTAACAGCAAAAAACTCTGAAGAAAACAGAAAAGTAGTAGCAATTTTACCTAAGACTATGAAAAAAAATGACAGAAAGCCTTTTAAAATCTTATCACATACATAATACCTTAGACTGTGTAATGAGACAGTGCAGCAGAACATCTTAGTGAAACTATTCCACACAAATGAGTTGGTATCTGGGGAAGGGGATAATTGTTTTAGAATTATTCAAGGTCTTTATCCAACAAGCATTTGCACATGTGATTTCAGTGTAACCATTCCTGACACTAAAGTACAAGTATTTGCAGGACTGGAGCCAAATCATACAATTGGGCCCAAACTAGGAGTCCATTTGTTATCAATAAAATCTTAATTTGGGAGTAATGGTTATCATAATTATCACTGTCAAATAGCACTGCACTTCAGAATTGTTGTTTTTTTGCAGTAGTGTCTAGCCTCGAAAATACAAGGGGATGGGCCATCACCCCCAAACCCCAAAGCTCATAGCTAGAAATCAGTAAAACTTAGCAAAATAATAAAACTGGAAGATAATACAGAATGTACTGTCTGAGCAAAGGCCTTATCAATCTGGAGACATACAGTATGACCTCCTGGGGATCTGCACTGCTGCCTCATTAATTCCTGCTTTAAGTTCCAGGTATTGCTAGTTCCCAATTTAATACCAGCTGGCTTGTGCTCTCTCAGCTTGAGTGATCACACATCTCTGAGCAGCAGCTTCTGGAGGTCTTTTTCATCTAAATGGCAAAGACATTCCAGGATGATATTTCTATTTGGCTGCTGCTGCTTTGATACTCATTCCAAGGTCTCTAATTCAAAAAGTCCAAACTGGTGTCCATAGGCTTTTAGAAGAACCATGCTTCTTGGGATTAAAAGCAGAAGTACTCTGAGTTACTGTCATCTACTGTTGAAGCTGTTAATTATCTTGGTTTTGTGCATTTTTGATGTAAATCTCAGTTCCACAAGACAGAAGAACACAGCAGTCCTTCAGCAAGTAACAGTAACACACTTTCAGGCCCTACTCCTCCCCAACTACCTTTACTTCTTTTAAAATTCTCCAACCATTATATTTCTCACGTCTGATCCATAAAATCATACAGAAGTTTCTCAGGTCTTCTCAGCAAACAGTACAGAGCATGTAGTATAAGGATTCACCACATTAACTGCTAAGTTTCTGAGGTGATTGCATCTCCTTATTTTAAAAAATGTTAGGATACTTTCCTCTAACTGAAGTCTAAAGCTGTTTTGGAAAGTCACAAATATCACATTATGTTCTGCCCTCAGTCATTTTACTTGGAGCCAAAGGAACCACACCTTATTTACTATGATTTTTACTGGGAAAAGAATCAGATCTGCTGGACAGTTCATAGAAGGAAATCAGGGAAAATAAATTGTAAAATAACAGAGAATTAAGAAAGCAGTGC
Organism: Colius striatus; assembly: GCF_028858725.1. NCBI lineage: Eukaryota > Metazoa > Chordata > Aves > Coliiformes > Coliidae > Colius > Colius striatus. The sequence goes on from NC_084759.1 coordinate 169,102,077, forward strand.
ATGCAGATGAAATATTATCTTGCCCAACAAACAGAATAAAAGAAAGTGATCTGGACTGCTACAAAATTAGTAGCAATTTTAAGCATTTGAAAGACAAATGACATTGGAGAAAAGACTGGGTTTAACAAGGGAGCACTTGAGGAAAGCCTAATCTTTGCTGGCATGCTGACTGGGAAGGTCAGCCCAGTGCACGTGTTCTCAGCTGGAGTCAGGCTCCCTCTGCCCAGCCAATTGTCCTATGCACCTTGGATACCAAACTCAATTGAAGGTGCCTTCACCCTGCCATCTCCTTATATTCTACTATCCTAAAGACAGCTTCCTTTTCCCTGTCAATTTATGCAGCATTTCCACAAAACCAGTGCCACAAAGGGGAAAGGTAGTGTGTGTGAGTGCCTTTTTACCCCCTCCAGAGCAGCACAAGGCTCTTTAGGAAGCAGGGTAAAGAGTTATTTTTAGCACTGTATTCTCCAGTGGGAAGAGTGACATTCTTTTATTAAATACAATTTTAATCAAAACTTCTCACAAAGATGCTAACTTTGATTTGACACATTATGTTTTGACATTTAAAGGAACTCCCTTGGAAACTAACAAACGTGAACTTCAAATCAATTTGTTACTTCAGTTTTTAAGTACCTCTAGTCTATCTATGCGTACATTTTACCTTTGCATACCTACTATTGCCATGAGTTGAGAGGAAATCCTCTGATTTCTTTTCAAAAGAGGGATTTAATAGTAAATTCTAAATCCAAACCCTAGATTTACCTTCATCCTCAGCTGGGACAACACTCAGATTATCAACTGAAACTACATGGCAATAATTTAATTCATTTCCACTAGAAAGGCACAAGAATGGTTTATAAAGTCTGTAGGTATGTAAAGAAGTACTTTCTAAGAAAAGGCAGGCATTTTACTACCTAACACCAATATCTTGTCAAGGGATCTGGAAGCTGTAAGAGACTTATAAAGCTTACTTCTTCATAAGTAGATATCATGCTGTTTGATCTCTTTTGAAAACCTATAGTTATTCCCAAGATACTTTAGATGAAGATCCAGACAAGACTTGAGTTTGCACTGTGAGATCAGAAAGGCTAAAACAGCGCAAATTTACCACAAAGGGTAGGTCTTACTGTTTTTGGGTATTCATGACACAAACCAAACTATCTTTCTTATTTCTGAAGTGTAATTAATTTTGTGAATATACTTTTTAACTTTTAAAAAGTAAAGGGGTTTTTTTTCCTCCCAAATTTGTTTGGTTTTTTCTGTTTATAATCTTAAACACTTTCAAATACCCTGAAGTTTTCACTGTGCTTTGCAGGAATATGATCTCTAGATGATCTCAACAGGTCCCTTCCAACCCCTACCATTCTAATATTTATCATCAGATACAATTTTATGGCAATGAATGAAGCAAAAGGCCAAAATTTGTTTGAAGACTAACATGTTAGGAATCTTATAATACCCACTGATCTGTCCATGTTATGATAGTTTTGAAAAATATACCTTAAAAACTATTTCTATGAAGAATTAAAAATTACATTAATCAGATTGTCCCAAATGTTACCACAGATATTTACAATGTACACAAAATTAAACTTTTTAAGGTAAATAACACACATCCCAAAATAACCCATTAAGTAAACTGTAATGTGAAAGGCAATATACCATATGCTGCAATATTTATCCATGTATGCGTGCATGTCTGTGTCAGTCTAAGACGGTAACATGATGCAAACGTTATGCTTAATATTCTACCTAAAATATTACCCTAAGTTTATGACTTAGAGAGAGAGAGTTTTTGATCACAAAGAACATAGCATCTGAACTGTTAGACAGGCCTGGCACTTGGAATAAATTTGCTTTTCTGTGCTATCCAGACACATAGCAGAGACCTGCATAATCTTTAAGAGCTATCTTCTGTATTGTCATCATGTGAGACCTGAAAATAGGTTTTTTGCATATTTGTCATAATAAATATTCCTGCAAAGGCTGTCATATTTTACACCCTTTTTAATGAGTAATTATTTAGGAGAAGTAGGGTGAGCCTGTGATTAAAGAATGGCATTAGGATAAAACATTCTGTATTCCATTAATGGCTTTGTCATAAACTTTACCTCTAACTTTGAGCAAGCCATTCTTAGCCTCAGTTTTCCACATCACAGTAAATGGTAACAACAGTTCACTAACTCTTAGGCTTCATTGGTAAATTAATGAGAGTCTTGTGCAAAAGACCTGTAGCTCTTGGCTTCTTCTTTCTACTGTGTACTGATAGGAAAGTGACATGTTCTTAATATGAAACAGAGACTCAGTGCTGCCCTGCATCAGCACATGGAATTCTCATTTATGGCAAAAGGAATTGCATTAAATACATCGTGTACACTATTTAGCCAAAAGTAAATGAAGAAAAAGAAATGGAAAGAAACTCCTGGATTCCCCTTGTCTATTCTTAAAAAGTCTAACAGCTCATGGCAGCAGACACATAATCATAAACAAAAAGATTTTTGATGAGAAGCAAGAGTTGCTCCTGGGGCATATAAATGAGAATGGAGAAGTATGTAACAGGTCCATCTGTAGACTACATTTAGCTCTGCTGCAAGAGCACTATCATAAAAAACATCCAAAATTCAGTCACCACAATATATTATGCTCTGTACACATTTGTCCCAACATAAACTTTAATGGCCTCAGCATTTCAACTTTTCACATAATTTTCAGTGCTCACCAAGGAAATGTTGACCTCTTTTTTTTTTCCTCATGCAAGTATCCAGATAAGAGAAAAATGACAGAAATTTAGCAGAAAACTTTAAAAGTCCAAACTTAACAAAAAGTAGTACCACAGGCCATTTTCAGTTAGATATGTCTACTGTGCAAGAACAGAATTGACTAGAGAAGATGGAGTGGGTTTTGTTTTTTGCTGAAAAGAAAGTTGATGCGAGAACAGAGGTTAAATCTCCTCCTTTGATCTTAAGTAAAAATTGTCCCAGCACAAAAAGGTATTTCTGTCTCTCTAGGGAGGAAAAAAAAAAAGACAGAAAAAATTGTAATCAAGGAGCATCTAGTTGGCCACTACTCAACTTAGGGAGGCAAACATCTCTAAAACAAGCAAGCGTGTTTTAAAATTTGCCAGTGCTTAGCCATCTACAGACAATGAGACTTGACAGTTCTTTAGGGAAGGCAGGCAGGAGCTACAGCTCTGCATAATTAGGCAATAATTAATCAATCCAAGAATAACAGCCTGGTAAATTGGGAAAAGGGCAAGTGTAGCTGCCTATATGTAAGAAACAATCTTTTGTACTGTTATGCTGCATGTCTTGTGTACTGTTATACAAGAGTACATATGCAGTCTTGGCCATTTAAAAGTCTGCCTGTCCCAAAGTGGTGTGTTTTTTTTTTTACTTCAGGGTGTACAGTATTGAATAGCACAGAATTCCTGACCTCCTGAAGGACAAGAGGATTTAAAACCAAAAGTGCAGACCAGATAATAATTTTACCCAGAAGCAGGTTACTGGAGGTATATATCTCTTCAACAGCAGAAGATCACAGCAGTGGTATTTTGACATCATTGTGCATATTTATGTTCTCTTTCTCTTCATAGAACAGTCAAACAATGTGTTCCTTAATATTTTTCCATTCTTAGCAATCCTACAAGCAAGAATTTAGGACATCTACTTCTTGACACAAGATACGTACAACTTATGCCTTTATACCTTCATTATCTATCTTTCTGCTTATGACTTCCAGAGCACTGAAAAACATTGTGTCTTGTGTATACCCAAAATCCCGACCTGTTACTTTTGAAACCAGAGTCAGATTTTGTATATATCTTAAAGATTTTATCCTTATTACATATAGTCAAAGTTTTGCTCTACTGTAAGCAGTCATCCAGTAACACTGACTTACGCCTCTTAACATTACTAATAGCTTTGACTTTGAAACGTTTACTATAAAATAAGCTAAACTTGATCTTATTAAGATAAATTTCAGAACAGTATTTACATGAATAATATTTAGAAAAGTCCTTCAGCCGCACATCCCCTTTCTAAACCAACACTACTTTCACTAAGCTTTCTCCTAGCATATACTTAATAGATTTCATTGGTTGCGCTTCATTTCTACCTTGTCAATGTTGTCACGTTTGTACTTCTCTTAGAAAGGCCATTTCTTGTTTAGTTTCTCAGATGCAACATATGTTTTATGTCCTTTGAAAGTATGATATTAAGAAAAGTGAATTCAGAATTATGATTTATTGCCCTGGACAGACAATACTGTGAAAGCATCTTTATAGTAACCATAGTAGCAACCATGTCAAAATATACAGATGGACAAACACAGTCAGAAACAGACATACTGTATGCTGGATATGGAAGATAAGCATTAAGTGAGCAAGCTACTGGACACACAACCACAAAAGAACTGTATGAAATCAGTGAGGAAGGCACTAATGTAACACTTTCAGGGCAACAATACTTTCAACATACAAATGCAAGCGAGGCTAAACGATGTCTCATCTTCCAAGAAGTATGAAAGAAACAAAAAGCTTTCCCAGTAGTTTTGGACAGGTTTTTTGTTGTTGTTGTTGTTAATACCAAGTTTCCCTGTTCTCGCCGTCCCTGTCCCTACACGACGTAGTAGCGCACCAGACACGCAGAGGAGTTTCCAAGTACCGCAGCCCGGCCCGGCGGGGATGCCCCGCGAGGCGGGTACTATGAGGCAGAGGGAGGGCTCGGGCGGGGAGGGGTGCGCCAGCCCGGGCCCGGCTCCGGGTGCAGGTAGGGGCACGGGCACAGGCACCTGCCCGCTGCGGCGGCAGCAGCGCGGGGCCGCCCGGGCACCGCACCGGCCTCCGAGCGCTACCCTCCTCCTGGGAGCTCGCTTTTATTTATTGCCTTTCCTCAGCCCGAGAGGAGATCTGTTAAAGATTAAATCAGCAGCAACCGCAGTTCAAAGCCCTGTCCCGGGAAGCAAAGGTGAAGATAACGTTCCTGCAGATCGAATCGAGTTTCTGCTGTTGCAATCGCTTTTAATTACCCTCTAAACGGCACATCACACAGCGATCCTCCAGGCGCCGCACCGGGCACCGAGATAGCCAGATACCTATAAACGCTTTACAACCCGCCCGCTGATTAAAAAGCGATTAGAAACTTATTTGAAGTCGGATGTTCTCTACAGGCGGCGGCGCGGCAACGCACCGACCCCGCGCGGCTCCTGTCACCACCGGGGGCTGGCCCGGGCCGTCCCGCGGGGCCGCCCCGCCGCCGCCGGCGCGGGGGTGGCCGCCGGAGCCCCCTCCCCGTGCCGCCCGCGCGGGCTGCCCACACTTACAGGTAGGAGGTGAAGACGCTGAGGTTGGCAGGCACGGCCGTGAGCCCCAGGTCCGAGCAGTCGGCGCGGACGAGCATGCCCTCCTGCTCGCAGCGACACGGTGCCGGGCAGCCCCGCGGGCGCTGCCCAGCGCCCCGCGCCCCCCGCCGCACAGCCGACAGGCAAAAGAAGAGGAGAAGGAGGAGGGCGCGGGCAGCGCGGGACGTCGCCATGGGGCTCGGGGGATACCTAGAGCTGCGGGGCGTCCGCTCTCACGCCCCGCGTCGCGGCGGGGGCGAAAGGCGGGCGTCCGTCTAGGCTCGGAGAGCTGCTGCGGCCGCCGCCGCCGCGCCGCTGTCTGTGGTAGCATCTCAGCTTACACGCTGCTTTAAAGCCCTGGAGCCGGCACCGCGCGCCCGCTGACGCCGCCCCAACCTTGCCCGCCGCAGCGCGCCGGGCCCTGCCCGCGCCGCCGTGCGAGCTGGCGGGCGGGGGCGGCCGCGCGCCCGGCGGGCGGCGGGGAGGCGGGAGCCGGGGCGACGGCGCGGGGGGGCAGCTTCCCCCACCTCCCGCTTCCCCCGCCGCGCCGGCGGCGCTCTCGGCGCAGTGAGCTCCCTCTCAGGGCCGTGATCTCTTCTCAGGACAGTGATGGAGACTCCGGAGAGTGATCTCCCCTGGGGGGTGATCTTCCCTCGGGACAGTGATCTTCCCTCAGGACGACCATGTCCCCTGTGGGCGATGATCTATCCTCACGACAGTGATTTCCCTTCAAGGCAGTGATCTCTTCTCAGGGAAGAGCCGCTTCTGGAAGGCAGCGGGACGAGTGGTTGCGCAGCGGCGGTGTCGCACAGCAAAGCGTCAGTTGGTTGAGGGGGGAGGTAGCCGTCGGGATGGGACAGACAAGGTTGGGGACGCAGGAGTCTGGTCCCGAGGCAGTGAGGTTAGCGGGAGGTCTCTAGAGTAGTGGGGCAAAGGCTCACATGCTTCTTTGGGCTGAAAGAAATGTCTAACCCAGGTCTTCATTAGAGTCAGGAAACCCAGTCATTGGTGAGCGGTCCCAACTGCAGGGTGAGTCATGGTCCTGTGAAGAGATGAGGATTCCCTTGCTTCCCTCACTCCCCTTGGTTAAATGGCAGATTTGCTAACAAGCAGCAGTTTTTCTAAAGGAGACCGACTGCCAAGGGAAACTGACCTTGTGGGGAAGCTACCGTTGAGAACTCTTGAGTTGTCCTTCACCCAGGTTCTTGCCAGAGATTTGTACTCTTCAGGTTGTGCGGAGAGTGGCTTTCAGGCTGCTGTTCAGTGACTCACTATGCCAAAGCCATTAGTGAGGGATGTCATTTTTTTTTTTTTAAATCTTTTTTCCTCCAAACAAAGTGTGAACAAAGTTGACCACAAACTCCAGGCCTGAGACTGGCTACCAGTTTAATAATTCAGTCCCAGCCCAATTCCTGTTTAGACTGGTGACTAAATTGTTGGTCAGGCTACTCAGTATGTGTTAGAGAGCCTTAGTTAAAGGTTTTCTGCTACACAGTCTTTGAATCTACAATTAAGTCTGAAATGAGAGCCTAATGAAAAGGCTGTCAAAATAGATGCTTTTATTTTATATTCTACAGAGTTTGTAATCCCTGTTCTCACCTCTGGACCACCATTTGTTGTAATCTGAGCTGCAGAAGGATCTTGTACTGGAGCTCAAGTGCTTTATTTAAAATAATAGAAAAGGAACCCGCTGTCTATCCAGACAGACATGCCAGAATGTTTTGTAAATCCAAGCCTATGGGACTGCTGGGGAGCTTTTCTCCAAGTGTCACCTTGTCCTAAGATAATACAGACAATGATTGAAAGCATAGATTACCTGGAAGAAAGGCCTGAAGAAAAAATTCTGCAGGAAGTGAAATTTTAGTTATGTGCCACAACATCTGTCCAGGATATGAGTTCCCCCAAAACCACCACAAAGCATCAATACTTCATTACTAAATTCCATGGTTTTTAAGAAGTTTTGCACTGTGCTGAAGAGGGACATGCTAATGGTTTGATAAATTGTGAATACTTTCTTCTAGGGTGAAATAAGTATCTATTAGACATTTGTACTGCATGATATCAGAATCCTTAATGTGCTCTGCCACAAGACATCAGAATAGTTGTAGTTAACAAATAAATATTTTTCATAACTGTAGTGAAATAGTATTTACATAACCCGAGGCTATTGCACACACATCTTTTTTGTTATAGAAAGCAAAGTGTATATTAATTGTTCAATTTTATTGAGGATTTATCAGCTAGCACAAGATACCTGAGGTTAGATGTATGTTATTTAGTAGGGAGGATTTAACTGTAAAGATCCTCCTCTGAATATTTTTTGTTTTGCATGAATAGGTTTGTTTAGCTAGTGGCTTTCTTTGAAGTATTTAATATACTTCTAGTCAATCTTTCTTCAAGATTTTTTAAAAGAAGGATACCTTGAAGATTAAAAGAAGAATTTGATAGGAATGGAAATGGATAATTCCTACCTTTGTACATTAGGCTGTACGGTTATTTCCTTTTCACGTTTCTCATAGGTCTCTGGTTCTTCATAAAGAGAAAAGGAAAAACATCTGTCAGTTTGGTAACGTCTCTGGGAGATGCTGTTACAGTTCCAAAAGGCCATTGGGACTGTAAGATTTCCTTCAGGTTCTGACATCTCGGCGTAATGTCCTGGTCACTTGGAGTGACATCCATGATACAGCCATCAGTGGTCTTCAACCTTCATCAAGATGGTAAACAAACCCATTAGGAATCTCAGCGGTGTACTCTCTGAATCTCTTTCTGTCTTCTTGATACTCAAGCAAAAAAGCTTGTCTTCTGAATGTGATATTTAGTGTGATGATCTTCCAGCCTAAAGTTTATCAGTGTAAAAGATATCTTTATGGAATATTATGACAAATAAAATGATATGTTATGTATTGTTAACACACAAAAAGTATCCCAATTCATATGTCAAGAATGCATAACAGATTCAACATGTGTCTTTGAGGCAGTTACAGCCTGACAGATTTTAGACTTATGTGAAATCTGATTTTAAAATATAGGACTGTAAAAGGAAAAAGGGATATCCAGGACATTCACTGCTATTTCTGTTTTGTAAGATCAAACTGGGTGACCTGATTTTAAAAAAGCATGTGTCTAAAGCATTTAACAGTGGAAAATTATGCTTAATCTTGAAATGATCAGTTGTCCCAGCCAAAATGGAATTTAAAGCACAAATGTTAACATGTTATCAAAGGTAGCACTTAGTGTTTAAATATTAAGGCAAGTCTAATAACAGCACCAAAGTGAAAAGTGCAACAGCAAATGATAAGGTATTTACAGTTGAAAGTAGCTTGTTTTTCCCTTTTCTGTCTATGGAGGAAGGGTAAGTTCCTAGAAGGCAGTACAACTGTGTGGTTAAGCTGTGGAGAAAATAAAGCTGTTGTGCAGGGTGGGTTTTCTTTTTTCTGCCCATTGGGAGAAGAAATTTTTCATGGAATGTGTTGTAAGTCATTACACTGGAAGGGTTCATCTGGCAAGTTTGAAGCTGTGCTAGCCCTTAGGCTGTGCTACTGTAGAGCAGTACTGCAGCTGCCCAGTAATCTGTGGAGAAGGATCATTTCCTCTTTGTAGGACATCTGATTCTGGCTAGCCTTGGAAAATTGTGCATGTCTTTTAAGATTTATCACTATATAGGATTTTTCTAAATGCAGCAAAAGGTGATTTATATACTGTGTTCATTTGATTCCGTATTTACCTATCAGTATATGTCCACATTCATTTCCATCGTGTATCTATAATGTTTGGCTAAGGATCTTAAGACAGCACATATATTGATTTCACTTTATTAAACCATGCAATGTTCTTCAGACCAAGGCAGATAGCACCATTCTGTTTTAAATAATGACAAATGATGGTACCTGAAAAGTAGGATGGTTAGGGCATAGTCACTCCTGGAATCAGAAAGAAATACAGGATATTTAATTACCCTGGCTCCCTTTACCACGTGGCTACAGCTTGTCAGTCACAATAATATTATCATTATGTGACATCAACTTGGTTTTGTTCAGATTTTCATGCTATTTAAGGCACGCTGCATCATGCATCTTTAGAAGTTGTCCTTTTTTATTGATTCTTTTGTTTGGCACACTGCCACGTAGCTGCACTCTTCCCCCAACAGTTCTATAGTTAGTGTAGGACCAAGATGAAACATTACACAGATAAGATTTACTTGAGTTTGTCTGAAATATTCTTCAATAGTCAAGTTGCTGATAGGAAGATGGGACAAAAAAAAAAAAGGAAAAGCACTATTATTATTATTGTTAAAATTCATACAGTGACTGTTCACTTATCCATATAATTTTGAAACAAATGCTGTCATGAATATTATTTTTAGTCTGAAAATATCTGATAGTAAAGCTTGCAACATCAGCAGAGAAGTCAGGATTACCCAGGCACATTTTAATAGCTAGGCATTTGGAAAAAGAAACAAGGGAAAAATGTAAACACATAGGATGCAGATTTACTGAATGTTTGTTTGGAGGGAATGAAAGTTGATCATTACAGTAATTCCCTGTTTAGGAAATAAAATCCGTGTGTTAGAGTGAAGATGTGGAAATAAGCTATATGAAGAGAACCTTCTGTTATTTTGAGTTGAGGTAGGTGTGTCATAATTTAGGGAATTATAGCCAGGCTGCAAAAGCATTCAGTGGGTATTTCACCAACTATGTTTAAACAATACTTTAAATGATGCTTTTTAACTCTTAACATTTTCTGATCTGTTACCTTACCCTTGAACATCTCATATAAAGCCAGAAGAAGAAAGAAGAGAACATGTAAGCTATGTCTAAAGGCACATGAGGAATGCTAAGGCGTCAGATGAGGAGTAGTATCTTTTATCAGAACAACTAATAGCTTGAAAAGAGCTCTACCTTTTGGCTCATTGATCATTATTCTCAAGCTATATCTAACTGCCTGTTCAAAACTTGTCTCACTTGTAGCCTCAGAAAATCAAATCAGCAGCTAAGATACAGTTTCTTAAGAACCCTGTCCTGTTTTCAATGCACAGAAAAACACAAAGTGGATTTGAATCTAAATGGCAAGTGAGCTCAAATGTTTCTCAGAAAGGACTGAAAGACAGACGTGACTTTTGGAAGGATGTGTTGTGATGGATAAATCCCTTTGACCATTTCCTGAATTGCACAGTCTTGGGACTCTAATTTCTTACCCCACAAAAGTAATCATTAGCTACTTTTCCCATATAATAGCGAGTGTCGTAGGCAAACATTTAAAAATGCATTATAACTCTGCATTATGGCACAGTAGTAAGTCCAGGGAGTGCTGCGTTCTGTGGTGCTTGTCAGTGGGACTTTGAGGAAGGTCTCCAAAGTACTGTTCACTTAATGCAACAAAAATTCATCACTCCCATGGAAAGTTAATACCTCCACATCTGTGAGGAAGTTAACTTCAGTTCATAGAGGGTTGCAGGTTTGGGGTTTTTTTTTTTTCCTTAACACTTGTAAAACATAAACCATGCAAACATGTGTGTATGTGGAGATGCATGATGTATTTGTGCATCATCTACGTGCTGTGGTGATCTGCATTCTTTGCTGTGTAAGAGACAAGAGTTGATACATACCATGTGCATGCATATAATAATTTCTTAATTTAGCAGCTCATATAGAAATTCTGTCCAATTCTTTCATGCTTCTTTCTCTTGCTGCGTCTGTGTGGCAAATACCCTGGGGTTCTTGTGGTTTTGAAGTGTATTTGCATGACATTGTATAACGAGTGATTACATTGTTTTGTAGTCGTTTGAAGGAGGTCACAATATTTTTTCCCCCCTTCTTTTCCTTTTTTTGTGGTGACTGTAATAGTTTCAGTCGTTTTGGGATCAGCTGCCATGCAAAAGGAGGAAATGTATCTCAGAAAGAGATATTGTGATAAACTATTTCTAATTATGATAAACTAATTGTGATAAACTGTTGGAAGACTTTAGATGTGGTGTCATACCCTGTTTTCCTGTAAATTCCTCTCTAGAAGGGGAGAGGGGTCTGTATTTTTCTTTCTGTTCCTGTGTATTTGGCTTCTGAGGTGTAAGCACAGAGAAAGAAGATTTCATTGCAGAGAGGGAGGTCAACATTTTTTCATTAGTAAGACCAAAAAATCCCAAACATCTCTATTATCTTGATATCAATGCTTTCCTTCTTCCTGACTAGGACTTTGGAAAAATCAATCAGGAAATACCCTATAGGTTTAATTTTTCAAGAAGTTTTTTGAAACTATTTACATATTGCCCAGTGCAAAATGGAATCAACCAAGCTTTCTAGTAAACACTTAATCAGAACAGATATTGAAGTGTCCATGTTTCTGTGGCACACATGCTTCATCCTCACCTTGTGCCATGAAGATAAACTGGCAGGGTATGTTATCCTCCTCTGTTGACTCTTTTAAGTTGATGCAATCCCATTTGTAGTAGTGCAAAATGACACAAGGGGAGGGAAGGAGCAAAATATAGGTCTGTGACCTTCAAGACACTCACAATGCCTCCACCACAGCCTGCTAGTGACACAGGTCATGTAAAACGCTTACATGGATGTACAGGAAATGCCATTTCTTCTGCATGGCTGGCAGTCATGCAGGGCCTCTGCTGTATGCAAAGGAAGGAAACTGGTTAAGAGTTTGGACAGAGCAACCAGCAGGAAGGAAAAGTGGGATTGTGTGCCTACAGCTGCCCAGGAGCTGAAGACAGAAGAAGCCTTATGCAGGGAAGCAGGAAGCAAAGGAAGGAAGAATGATTGCAGCACAGATGTTATAGGAAGATGAGAGTGGGTGAGTTGGAGAAGCCCTTGTATTTTAAAAAAAGAGAAAGGGGACACTCAGAACAAATAGGGGATTTTAGAGCAGGAGAATGGCAAAAAGGTCTTTACAAAGAAGGGGAGGGAAGGCAGCCCACAAAAAAACTGGTGAGAGAAAGAGGCAAGAAGTCTTGGTACCAGCAATAAACTCAGCCAGCTGAAATACACAACTCTGGAGTTTCTATGCCCTTTCTTCTACAGACACTGTCCCTGATAATGTCAATACCTCGTGAATTGCCATGTATTTGCACTAAACTGTTTTGAAAGATGTGGTGATACATTTCTGGACTGAATGTCAGAATCAGAGCCTTATATAACATTAACATGTTTATAACATGCATTGGCTTACTTTTCTGTTTCTTGGCAAGGCTTATTATCTGACTTTAGGGCAGGCACGTTTATTTTGGGATGTGTTTGCCTTTGATCCAAGCAATTTATTTGAAAGACTTTTATATTTATAAATCCTACCTCAACAGGGTGTCAGTATAGAACCATGAAACATCTTTACAAAAGCATGAAGCAGGGTGTTGCATTGTTTGGCTTCATCTGTCATCATTGAAGACAAAGAGGTACCTGCAGAAAGTGCTTGCTAGTCCCTGGTTTCAAGCTGAGAGAATCTGTTCGCTGTCCGTTGAGATGATACAAGGAACTTTAGAGCCTCTAACAAGGATAATACTGTTCCTCATGCTGAATGGTTTGAATACTCCAATTGCTGTCATTAGCACTGAAATTTCCAAATGTGTGGTTGCTGCAGGACTTTCTTTTTAAAAGACTGTCTGAAATAAGTTCAAATTTATAGTTTATGGACTTAGACCACGGAAGCCAATGTATTTATTTCTGTTAATAACTTGGGCCTCTGAGGGTTTGGCTACTTTTCTTTAGTAATTAATATGAGACAGTAGGAGATGAGGTGAGTGTTCATACCACCCAAATTTAATCTCTCAGGCATCTCTCTGAAGCTGATTAAGAGTAATAGACTCCTCCAGAAGGTGGTTCAAAGCACCTATATTAATTATTTTATCTATTTGTGGATGGTTAAATCAAGGTTGCTATGCAAAAATATCCTTGCATTGATTATGATTCGAGTTGGTGCTACAATAGAGCAGAGTCCTGACAAGTTATATGCAGGAAAGGGGAAACTTTGGAAAACAAGGACTAATATGAAAAGCTGGGGCTCAGTATATTCTGTTTATGTACATTTTTTGATCTGCTTTTGGCTCAGTATATGAGCCCCTGAGAGGCGAAACAGAAAGTTGAAAGTAAATCAGTAGTAGTTGCCACTTGGAATCTGTCAGAGGCAGCAGTGATATAGAGAGCAGTGTTTGGTCAAGTCTTATTTTTTCCTATGAACTACGGTAAAACCAGATGGAATCTAAAATACACAAAGAGAAAGAAAATGACAAAAGGAGAAAGCAAGGCATTGTACTGAAAAATAATTACTTTTAAGCTTGTCCACTCGGAATAGGTTTCAAAAGTACCATGTCAAAAGCAATGTATTTGTACTTTTTCACTTAGATTTCCGTTATCGGTTTTCAGTTTCAGGGAACACATCTGCATCTGTAGGACAGAAAGCACTTAATATTAAGAGTTATAGAAAACATTGTCACAGAAAGAAGTCACAAGTGTCAGGTCTGTTGGCTGATGATTTTGGGGAGTATTTCTTACATGAGTACTTAGCACAATTGAAATTATTTGGGGAGAGAAGACTTCATGAGTTATGGCACGTTGCTCATGGGTGGCCATGCGCATTTCAGCTGTCCTCTTGTTCTGCTTCAGACTTCTGTCCTCCCAACAACTTGCAGCTTGACCCATTTGTAACAGAGAGCAAAACCTGCCCCTTTAGATTTACTGTGGTGATAAAAGAACATGATTTATGACATATTTTACTTTGTAGCTTTCTCCCAGTTTTACAGTTGTGCAACAGTGTATCAGCAAAGTTTTCCCCACTACATTTTTTTCAAGAGAAACTTTTTCCATGTAGTCAGAACTCTTAGTTTGTATTTCTTGTGAATATACATCCGAGAGACAGCATTGAATTCAACATTAATTTTATCATGACATTATTTTGAGGTGAAGAAGTTCAGAGTAATCTGGTGAGACTAATTTATTTCATCTCCTATTATTGCTGTGGGTTGATAGATAGAAAGAAAATGCATTATGAGGTACATAGATGTTCCTCAAATACAGTTTATTATTTCCTGCGGTCTGTCCAAATAATAGTCTTTTGCAGTTGTTCCGTGGCATTTAGCACGCAAGGCTATAATTCCCAGTTCTATCTCATTACCTGGCCAGAGTAAAATCTAACAAGTTTAGAATTGTGTTTGGGTGATCTGCAATTGTTCAGAGAAATTTGTATGAGAACGTACCCATAACACATGAAAACACGGTACCTTTTATCAATGCTTTCACACAGAGAGCAATTAACATGAGAACAGAGCTATTTGAAAAACAACCCAACAACAAACCACCCAAGCAATTAGATTTCAGTGAGATGTTAAAGGGACAAAATACTCTTTGGAAAAGTCACAGGTATATATTATAAATGTATTTCTTGTGCATTGGAGGACTTCTTTGGGATCCTTCACTTGGACAAAGAAAGTGCATCTGTTTGTTTGCAGGACTGGAGTCTAAAGCAGTGGAGATGAAGAAAATGAACCGGTAGATGAAGACATTATTTTGACTTTTGAAAAAGTAGTGACAGATGAAAAGGCATATGAGGCCAAGGGTTAATTAAAAGATTCCAACCGTATCTACAAGTTGATCTGTGAAGAAGTTGAATGGATTCCCGTGCATTTGCGTTTTCACACCAAATAGATTTTTTTTACTGCTTATCACTGGAAGGTGTGGATTCTATTTATTGTTTTGCCAAAAGCACGCACACCCAGGAGACAGATCTTTCTGCTTGCGTTACAAATTTCCCTGGGTGGCGGGTCCGGGGCCGCTGCGCCGGTCGGTGGGGCCGCGGGCGGCGCCTGCTGCGTCCCGCGGAGCTGCGCGGCCCCAGCTCGGAGCGCGGGCTCCCTCTGCCGGCGCCTCCAGGGCCGCCCGCCCCCTCCACCACGGTTTTATGGCGAATGAACATCGGGCAGATCAGGAAAGAAAATACTAGGCAGAAACAAGCTCTTGCTTTCTGTCATCTCAGATACTGAGAGAGCTGGAAGAAGTGGAGGATGCAGTCTAACCAATCCTAACTCTTGTGTAAAACACAACAGAAGACTCATATTCATTCTCTGACATATTTAGCTGTGCTTGGACTCTGTGCCATAAGTTGTCTCAAGATCATTTGATTTATTTTCAGATCTCGACTGGATAAGGCCTTAAGCAACCTGATCTGAAGTTGGTTCTTGAGTTGGAGGTTGAACCAGATAACCTCTGTAGGTACTTCCAGCGTACATTTTTCCATGTTTCTGTCCTAAATGTGAAAGATTAAAGAGTTTGTGAATACAGCCTTTAACCTCATGCTCATCCCAAAAGGTTTTTCATATTCCAAGGTAGAAAATGGCATTCTACCCGTGTAAAGAGAGGAGTCTGAAATCCACCATCTGCCTTTCTACCCTTTGCATGCCAGGAGGCCTTGCAAGAGGAGCTGTATAATACAGGTACAAGAGTACAAGATTTCAGATTAGGGAGCTCCTCAAGCTTTAAGGAAAATGGTGTCACATCCCCTGTACCAGCTAATAGCTATATATAAAGCCACATACAGCTCATTTCAAAGAGTCCTGGACACTATCTTTTAGCTTAAGGACTCAGATAATAGCCTCTAACATGCCTGTGCAATGAGAGAAGGCTGCACAGACTATATGAAAGTAAGGGAATGTTTTTAGCACCCTCTCTGTATTGTAACTCACAGTTACCACAGAGCTGCTTGACACAGCCACTCACTGCATGGGGGAGAGAATGGAACTCTTCATAGTTCCCCAAAGCACTGAACACAAGTTATATGAAAGAGATTACAGTTCCAGAGGAAAGCAGGGAAGCATCCAATATTCACAAGAGAGAGAGGCTTCTTTAGAAGATGATTCAGAGTTGAAGCCATAATCACTTTTGATTCTTTCCCTCAATATAGTTTATCTACTTCTGTCAACAAAATGAAAGTAGCCTAGCAAGTCTAGTGTTTGAAGGCTAAACTTACTTCACACATGCTTCCTTCCCCAGTGTCCAGAGTGAATTTCTCAATTCTTTAGTCCATGGATGGATATGAAGTGGTTTTTCTTTGTTTCTTTTTAAAAATCTGATGAGTTTGAATTATATGTGAAAAAGTGGTGAGATCAACTTGCTACAACAAGTTCCCATTATCCTACTGTGAACATGTCAGATGAAAGGTTTGTTTGGGCCTGTGTTGTGATTCCAGTTAAGGGCAACTGTCAAAAAAAAAAGGACTGTGCTTTTTCCACCGATCTTCTGGGAAATTGCCTTTACAAACATGGTACCAGAATTATTATGAGACATATTTCAAGATTTTTTTTTTTATTTGCTAAAGCCCAATATACGAAGGACATTTCTGAAGGAACAATCTGAAATTTTTAAGAAACGGTAACAAAATCAGTCACATGTTAGCTGTCATGAACCCAGCTGCAATGTAAGGAGATATGAGAAGGAAGGTTAAAAACCATCCTGATAGTTCTGTGATGGTGACCCTGATGAGGACATTGTATTACCAATTAGTCCTTCCTGGTCAAAATACCCTTGATTTACCAGATAATAGAAAAAAATCATAACCAGAAGCTACAGAAATAACCTGGAGTACCTCATATGATTCTTTCTACAAGTTTCCCCTCTGGGGCAGTTACCAGGAGGAATGGGCATTGAAAATGTCATTGACAAAACTGGCTTTGAAGTCGGTGTATGTTTTACAGGTTGTTTGGTTCAGTTGAAAATGCAGAACCTACAATGCAGTCCCATGGATTAATAACAGACCTGACATATGCCCCTAACTCACCCTATTGGAAGACTGAAGGAAAGTGTGTAGCTGATATTGCCCTTCTTTCCACATGCTGTTTTAACACCTTTCACAATTGTGCTTAGATTTGCTTTGTTGCAAATATAATTTGAGTTATAGCAACACATTGGTAACTTTTTAATCCTTTTGATACTTAAATGGAAGTGGTTGTAGTAGTACAGTAGACAAGACAATATTTCTTCAGGTTTGTGAACCATTTGCATCTTCAGCATTTCAGTAGTCACCCAGATGCTGCCAGGACAACAGAATGCAGATACAGTTAGACTGTGCAACACACAGATTGACTTAATAAACAAAATTTCTAGAACTCACCAGTTTAACGTGATCGGCTCTGGAGCCAGTCTTGTTCAACATCTTCATCAATGACCTGGATGAGGGGACAGAGTGTACCCTCAGCAAGTTCGCTGATGACACCAAACTGGGAGGACTGGCTGATTCCCCAGAAGGCTGTGCTGCCATTCAGCGGGATCTTGACTGGCTTGAGAGTTGGGCAGAGAAGAACCTCATGAGGTTCAACAAGGACAAGTGCAGAGTCCTGCATCTGGGAAGAAACAACCCCATGCACCAGTACAGGCTGGGGGTTGAACTGCTGAAGAGCAGCTCTGCAGAGAGAGACCTGGGAGGCCTGATTGATAATAAGCTAAATATGAGCCAGCAATGTGCCCTGGTGGCCAAGAAAGCCAATTGCATCCTGGGATGCATCAAGAAGAGTGTGGCCAGCAGGTCAAGGGAGGTTCTTCTCATCTACTCTGCTCTAGTAAGGCCTCATCTGGAGTCCTGTGTCCAGTTCTGGGCTCCTCAGCTCAAGAGGGACAGAGAACTTCTGGAGAGAGTCCAGCGCAGGGCCACCAAGATGATCAGGGGACTGGAACATCTTTCATACGAGGAAAGGCTGCTGGAACTGGGGCTGTTTAGTCTGGAGAAGAGGAGATTGAGGGGAGGTCTTATTAACATTTATAAGCATCTAAAGGGTGGGTGTCAGGAGGTTGGGACATCCCTTTTATCTATGGTTGTTAGCAACAGGACAAGGGGTAATGGGATGAAGCTGGAACACAAAAAATTGCACTTAAATATAAGAAAAAATGCTTTTACTGTGAGGGTGAGGGAGCCCTGGCACAGGCTGCCCAGGGAGGGTGTGGAGTCTCTTTCCTTGGAGGTCTTCAAGACCCACCAGGACACGTTCCTATGTGACCTGATCTAGGTGAACCTGCTTCTCCAGGGGGGTTGGACTAGATGATCTCTAAAGGTCTCTTCCAACCTCTACCATTCTGTGAAAGCATCTAGACTTCTTTAGAAGCACTCCATATAGATAGCATTTGTTAGATATCTGTGCACAATTCATTGGCATTCAGCTTGTTAAGGCAATGTCAGTAGACACCATTTACCACTCTAAGCAGGCACATGAACTTTGAAAGCATCTTCACATTAGGTGCTTCTCTGTCCTTTATACGTGGCTTTGAGAGACATGATGGAAAGTACAGGGATTTGAGGAATGAGGTTTCAAGACTTGGGTTTTTTTCTGCCACAAGAAAAAACATCTATTAATTGAGTTAGGCTGTAGTTATGAATGGTAGAGGGATTAGCTCACACTGAGCCAAATGTAACTTCAGGGAGTCATTCCTTTCCACAGTTATCTCTTTCCACAGTTACTCTGTAGCTGTAGGGGACAATCTTTCAGTCCATACTCTATTTTGCTGATTTTAGTTTAAGTCAGTGGAAATTTTGACTCACAAAGACTATATCATGACACAGAACAGGGATGTTTACATGTGTCTCTAGATATTGACATACCTGAGCTGGCTTTAAGAAAGAGGATATAGCTTCTAGGATAAATGCAAAGCTGAGCTAACCCAAGTCATGTGAATAGCCAAGTGGCTGCTTTAGATAGTACAGAGCAGCACAGATGCACTTGAAGAATCAGGAGCATTGCTAAATAGAAACTGCTTTCTGAAACCAAAAAAGGTGCATGACTTTAACCGTTAAATTTGTTGGACTTTTCATTTTCTAGCACATTTCCAATGTACTGGAGAACTTATTATGCAGTTGAAACGAATGCCTGGATTTTCAAGAAGTGATGTGAAAACCCGAATGTGATTACCCTAATCTCAGTTCTGTCTGAGTTTTAGCCTATTTCGTCCTATTACAAAATGCAAGAGAAAAAAGTCTCCCATATACTGCCTACAAAATTCTGTGAGAAGTGTGCACTTGTTTATTAAAATAGAGTGTATAGTCTATGAAATCTGTTATTTTTTCCTAACTTCATTTTATATTGTGTGTGTCTGCTTTACAAGCATCAATTCTTTTAAAATAATTTCTTCTGCTCATTCTGTTTGTTTGCTGTGACAGTAACATGGGAGAATGTTTGCTGAAATTTACCGAATCCCAGCCTGTATCTTGCGCCTTTACAGTTATCAAGGAGGTGTTCCAGTTTATGAATAATAGGTTTTATGGAAGCAGGCTGCTGAACCAACATCACTGGCTTGCTTCAATAACTTCAAAGAGAAACTTTTGGGGTTTTTTTAGAAAAAAACCAGAAAGATCACATTTGGAGTTTGGAATGGGGCACTGCACCCTTTAGCCAAGACAAGGAGAATCAGCCATCCTCTGAGAGATCTCTTTGTCAAATTATTTAAGGAGAAATACAAATAAAATGTTCTTTAAGTTGTAAGTAATATGGATAAAGTTACTTATAAGCAAAGTGGGTTTATTATTGTTTCCAGATGTAAATTTTGAAACACAGAAGGGGCAGTTAGCATTTGGGTCCATTAAAAGCAATATAATTCAGGACTCATTCAACCTCATAGACTCTCTCGTGGATTAGAAAGGGAAGACAGGAAGGAGAACTTAGTGGAGCTGAAGGCACTACTCATGGATGGAGCCATAATGTGGAGTTTGGGTGGGATGTGTTACTTGAAAAACAGCATCTGGACACATACACACACTGGCACAAATAGCTGAAAGTTTTGTTCTCTGGTTAAAGAGAAACTTGAAAAATTTTTTTTCTCAATCTGACTTTTTTTTTTTTTTCCCCTTTGCAGTATCAAAACTAACATGCAGATAGCTATTTTCAAAGGAGGCAAGGGGAAATATTCTCCCAATTCCCACTGAAATTCAGAAACTACTCCACACCTTGTGGGCAACTCTGAGGCCAATTGCTGTGAATAAAGCGAAGGTGCCTACTAAAAATGATACATTTTTACTCCCATTGCTTGCTTCCAGTGTGTGCTGAGCTTTGCCAGCTTCCTGTGCCTATGCTCTAGGAACTGCACAGCGCAAGGTAAGCAGAAAGAGAGCCAGTGCAGGCCCAAAACTAGACAGGTACACTACCAGGCAGACCTTAGTAAGCTGACCGCAGCCTGTCCTTCAGTAGTCACGTGTGAACAGCAGGCTGACAGGAGCTGAAGCACATGGTGCTTACAGCTCTTTCAAAGGTGGTATAGCCATTGCCAGGATGTTTCAGGTGCTTTTCTCTTTCTGGAGATCTAACAATTAAATTTGAGAGTGATTTGGTTTATTGTCAGTCTTGTGCAATAGCATTTCTAATAGAGTGCTTTTACTGGTGATGCTGAAGGTATAAACTCAAGAAAACCTATCTTGACTTTACATTTCAGACTTAGTTTGGGCAGCTGGCATTACAAAAGGAAGCACAAGCCTATTTTAACTTGTAAACTGAATTAAATGGATTCAAAATCTATGAGGTCACTGGGAAATAAAAGGACTGAAAGACCAGTTCTAAAGAGTATTTTAGTACACAACTGCAAAGTGAGATAGGTTTTATTCTGTGAATTTCTTCAGGGCATTGTTTGTATCTTTCTCACATGTATAGTACCCAATTCTTTTGTGACTGTACAGTCACAATTGCTATAGATTTCAAGGGGGTGCCACATGTGGAACTGAGTAACTCCAATTATAGGACCCTTGTAAAAAGATCTCTACTGAAGCGTTCCAGCTTTTAAAGTTTGTCCCTTGTTTCTGCACATAAATTTCCATGAGGGCAGATTTTGTCTGTAAATGGATGCAGCCAAATGTGTAGGCAATGCATATACATTACTTAACCAAAATAAAATTTTCATGAGTAGAATTTGTTTTGGCTTTTCTTTATCCTGGCAATGTTACTGTTTTAAAAACGTTTAACCAAAAAGCACAAACTGCATTTCACATGTGACTCTCAGGAAGTACAATAATACACCACAGGAGAAGAGAATAGAAATCATCAATTAATAATTCATAGCATTTCAGTAGCTATAGTAATATCTGCTACTAAATTACTAGAATAAACAGCCTTACAAAAAGCATAACTGAAAGACTATGCCAGCACTGACTCTCCTGAAATCGTTCTCTCTTGGATGACCTTCAGTGTGGGATTTTCTCAAAGCAAGCCAGAGGTCATGACATATCTGACTCCATGCTTTTACTGTTTGATTTATGCAATTATCTACAGAAATATTTCCTTTCTTAATAAAAATGTCATTCTACTGTTAATGTAAATCCCATGGAATTTGGTCAAAAGTTTCACACTGACTTCAGTTAAACCTCAGTAGTCTCTCAGCCACACAGATATCTGTTTGTTTTCTTGAAATAAATCTGGCCTACAATGCAAAGGCACAGGGAAACTTAACGGCACTTAATACTCTTCTCATTTAAAGACGATGATGCATAACTCATTTGTGGCTTTACTTCAGCTGACACCATGCGCTTTAGTTCATGAAATCATCCAAGAGTCACAACTAAAAGGGGCATAATCTAGGGGGGCACAATTTCTTTGACATCTCTTTAAAATTAAATGATAAATATAAATTGCAACTGAGAGAATTTGGTAAACCTGATGCAAAAATATCTAGACTGCCACTAAGTACCTTCAGGTGACAATAAGCACTTCTGGAATTAAATCATCACAGAATCATGGAATCATTTAGGCTGGAAAAGATCTCTAAGATCGAGTTTAACTGTAACCATAACACTGCCAAGTCCATAACCAAACCATGTCCCTCAGTGCCACATCTACATGTCTTTCAAATACCTCCAGGGATGGTGACTCAACCACTTCCCTGGGCAAATCTTCCTAACTGAAGCTATTTTGCATTACCACCACTTAGCTCCTTAAACTGAAGTTGAAGATTGCTGAAACTGCGTTGAAATGAGGTACCTAGTTCCTGAAGTAGTGAAAAAAAGCTATTTTACACCCTTATCTATACCCTTACCTGATGCTACCTAAAATTCCTTCAGTGTGATCTAGTTGTCCTTGAAGTTGCCCCCAGGCCCATGGAGAAGTGCCCTCAAGGCGGGTAAGAGGGCCCTCTTCTCCCACCTGAGTTCTGCTGGGTTGCAGGAGTTTGGAATACCTCTCCTATTCAAAGCCAACCTCATATTTGCACTCGTTGGTCAGGCCCTAACCGCTTGCCTTCTAGAAAAATGACAGTGCTACTGTCCCATTTGTATCACAGTTTACATCCAGGAAGTGCCAGGAGGAACTGCAGGCTCTCTGAAGTCACTGGCTGTCATTTCCCCAAGAGTGGGGCAGCTCAACCTGGAGCATACACTGAGAAAAGAGTTCTTTCGTAAAACCCAGGTCACTGTGCTGCTGGGAATGCAAAGGGACTGCTGTCAAAAGGAAACCACAAAGTTTGACTTTGCATATTACCAAGTCAGGGACACCTGGAAAGCACACACCTATGCCTGTTAGTGCTAGCTACAGATGTAGCCTTGGAATAGCTGCTTTGTCTGCTGTGGGCAGAAAATTATCAAATTATGAGAGTTGTGTATCTTTTACTTGGGAAAGTGCAGGTAACCTACCAATAAGCAGGAAAATGTAGTAAGGGAAATAAGAGTGCTTCTTTACAACATACTTTAAATTATTCAATTATTCAAATACTGTTTGGATTGAAGAGAACACAAGGCTGGTTGTATGTAGACAAATTTTCCTTCTAAAAAATTATATTAAATTGCATGTAGATTAACTTCATTGTTTCATACAGTTAAAAATGATTTTTCTTCCTAGGAATACTTTCAAGGGCCATACGTTGAAATTTCACAACGGTTGTGAACTTAACTATTGCTTTGACATTAATTGTTCTTTTTTATTGTTTCTAACTATGTCATTCCATTTTTAAGGTGTATTATTTCAGCTATTATTGTCTTTTTGAGATTAAAGCTTTGAAATGAAAACTGATCAAACAGAAAACTAGTTGGAAAATCATCCAAATAACTCTTTCTGGTACTTTTGAAATATTTCATTTACATATAAATATATATAGGAAATTCAATGCAGCTGGCTCATCTCCCCCAAACAATTTCAGTTTAAATATTTTTGTGTCTTGCGGCAAAAGTAGATTTCTTAAAATTTTCCATTCAGCAGATTCCTTATCCTGGAGGAGTAGGGACTCGTTATTATTTCTTTCAATGTGATGATGGATAGACAGTCTGTCTTTGTACTTTAAAACTGTTATCTGATGGTTAGAAACACAAACATAGTAAAATATCTTAAAATCCACAAATGTCTTAGTTATTTAGTAGAAGAATGAAATAGAAAAATTGCTATGCTTTTTTCCCAGCATTGAGATCATGCAGTCACAATAGAGTGATTATATAGGATTTGCACTGGTGACATCACACAAATATTTTATCATCTGTATGAATATTAGTTTCCAAAAAGGTTACTTTTGGGGTTTCCTTTTAAACATCAGAAGTCTGTTAGTGTCAGTCTTCTAACAAAAAACATAAAGGAATTCATTAGGTGAAAAAAGGCTTGTAATGAGATGAAACATGTTCACTTTTAGGTTTGCAGAGAAAGCTTTGAGCATTTTATATTTTACAAACATTGTTAAAATCCCATCTGGTGTTTGTGAAGTATTTTACTATCTCCTGCTGGGCCAGGCAGACATTGGTTTTCATGTCTGTATGTTTCCAAAACATTAGGAAACAAAATTGAATCGGCCTGGACCAAGTGCAACAAAATGATAGAATACTGTGTTTCCATTCTTCTGCATTTGGGAATGTAGACAAAGGTCCCTGATTCCAGAAAAGATCATCAGTTCCCGTAATCGAACTTCTTGTGAAAAATGCAAAGGAGTAAATTTCTCTAAGTAGTTCAATGTTTAACATCTTGCACATGATAGATTTTTTGTGAACATTAAATACATAATTTCTGCATCAATTATGTTCTTAATTTTCAAGGCCATTCATTTAGCAAACACAAAAGTAAGATGAAAATGCGCTCCATTCTGTTACATACATTTTTCCGTTATGCAGTTGATTTATTAATTTGATGTGAAAAAGCCAAAAAAATACCAAACCAGAAATGCAAAGTCCTCCTAATTTTGTGTTCCTGGAGCCAGTATCATGCATACCGATGACCCATTTTCTCAAAAATCAATAGGAACAGGCTCATTTCTGGTCTTACACTGCATCTACTACTAGTATAGCTTTTAATTGTTTTAATTGGGTTACTGGAGCAATAAGAGAGGAGAAAAGAGAACTAGTTCAGAAGAGAGAAGGGTCAGCGGGTCAGTATTAGCTGCTGTGTATAGAAGGGAGATAATTATCTAAAATGACATGGCGGTGTTAGCATATCTACTACATACTACTGTAATTTAATGGCTTAAGAAATAGAAATAGTTCCAAACACATTTTTTTTGCACTGAAGATCTTAGAAAGCCTTTCCTACTTTCACCGATAATTCATACAGAATGTAGATACACTACCAAAACAAATTAAAAAAATCTTAGAGGAACAGAAGTATAAAAATAGACTGATTGCTTTTTAAGATGCAGTGGTCATACCACTGGAATACTAGATGGAATTTTCCATAGACAATTTTGTGCCTGATAAATGGCTGGCATTATATCAGAAAACCTTTCCTGTGCATACCTTTGATCATGCAGTTGCTGTTTTCTTAAAGGACAGACTTTTCATGGGAATGTAATTCTTGCTGCATTTGTTCATCCTTCCTTCCTCCACATGTGATTTGCATGCATAGGGCCCATCATCCTGACAGGGAAGTTGAGGAGCAGGTGTACATGCAGGCACATTTCATATAAACTTCATGTGTGAACAATCCAAGGCACTGATTATGTGTGCAAATAGTCAGTAAGCACATCTCCACTTCCATACAGTCTTGGCTATTGTGAAACATATTGTCCCTCTCATTCCAAACCCTTAGTTCTCTCTGCTGCTGTCATGGCCACTCTTAGAGCTAAAGAATAAAGTTACGAATGTGAGGTCAACAGATCATCTGATGCATGTATAAAAACCATGGAAATTAGGTTGCTCTTTGCTTCTCACTTTGACCAGTGTAAAAAAAATCACTTCCTTTGCTATTTAAAATAGTGTTTTCAAATATTGATCTAAGTAAACATTGTTACAACAATCTTAAAGATCATAACAACCAGTATTCTGGATAAATAACATCTATTCCTATTTGAGTCACTTTTCTGAGCCTGTATACACAGAGTTTGATAACAGCTTCATGCTCAGCAGCAAATGTAAACTTTTAACTCTGGGAAACAAGGCAAAGATGTGAAGAAGCTCAGCTGAGCTAATTGAAGTCTCCTCTGTAAGGCAAATGTACAATACGTATTTGTTCCATGAAGATCTGAATGTCTGATAAACTGGAACTGGAGGAGGACTTAGAGAAAGGTGAGAAGCTGAGAGGGAGTAGGAATTACTGAGTCTGTGAAGAGATAATTGCCCTTTCCAGCTCTTTTATGCTTTTTTAGGGGATACAGTGGTCAGTAGTGAGCTGGTGACCAGCTGTGGAGGTGGGGGTGGAGGAGCAATGGGAGAAAGGAGCCAACTGCAGCTTTTGAGCAGGTGGGAATGATTATGGAAAGAATGACGACCTGTACTGTACAAATTATTGATGGCAGTTCCCAGAGGAGTTGAGTTAATAAAGCTGCAGCCAAAATAAACCACATCCCTTGCATCTTTTTTTTCCTGCATGTCCGGAAGAACACAATGAAAATCTATTGCTTCCCCTCCCCCCATGCCTCCCTCAACATACTGTAGTCTTCCCCTACTCTGTTCTGTGCATCTGTCACTTTTGTTTTCTGTTAAAAGTACAAAAATACGAACATTCTGTAAATCCTGACTGTACTTTTCTAAAAGGAGATATACATCCAAAGTGAGAAAAGGACTGGAGAGCAAATGAGCAGACATATTGCTTGCTTGATGTAACAAACAGTACGTTGGTTTTGCCTTTAGCATCTGTTGCTAAATCTGTGCTAAGCCGCATTTCTCTATGCTGGGCAGAAATTTCTGTGTTTGCACTATATGATCCATGAGGGGAGCTAACATCCAGCAGT
Organism: Colius striatus; assembly: GCF_028858725.1. NCBI lineage: Eukaryota > Metazoa > Chordata > Aves > Coliiformes > Coliidae > Colius > Colius striatus. Next base: position 169,128,497 of record NC_084759.1, read on the forward strand.
AAGGTGGCCATCTTTTGAAGTGATGGTTCTTTTTTGAAAGCATGACCCTGTAGAGAAGGAGTTGTTCTTAATGACAATTATTGTAGAATGAAACTCATTGAAGGGTTGAATTCCTAGAATCCAAATTCCAGCCTTCCCAGTAGTTCATGTTGATTTAGAGCTACGTGTTTTTTCTAGTATGTCTTTCTGGTAAAAGTATATATACTGTCCAGTTTATAGACAAAGTCACTTTCTAGGTATTTTCCACAGCAAAGAACACATGGTGGTCCTGATTCTACCTCATGGGTGGTTTTTTACCATTTTCTTTTACTGATCTAGTCTTAATCTTCATTATTTTAATCCCTGATGCTAAATGGCATTCTTTGGTACGACTTGGATTCCAGACTCTGTCAAGTAATGAAGAACTTTTGAACCAGTGGGGACGGAACGACTAGCTTCAATACCATGACTATCATTTAATAGCTTTGTCTTGATATTTCTTTGGAAATCTGTTTATCTGCTTCAAGTCCATCACAGAAGTCCTATGTGGCAGAACATTGCTTTATGTAGACATCAAACCTTGGTGCTGTTGCCCTGCTTATGATTCTTCAGACAATTATTTGTTCATCTAGGAACTGACCCATTACTGAAGCATTCTTGAGTATTTTAAACCAGAAATACCTGTAACAATATAAGCTTCCCCTTTTTCCTTTTTGTTTGTCCAGAGTGTAGGAAAAATATCTTCATTAGCTTAAAGCTCGCCTGAATGGACATTGGATCATGATGGACATGGCAGTGCTAGGTTAAACATTGAGCTTGGTGATCTTGAAGGTCTTCTCCAACCTAAACGATTTGATTGTGTACCTGTGTATGTGAATGAGCGTGTCTGTATTTGTACTCTGAATGCATAGTGAAAGGTATGTTGACTATACATTTATTTCTGAAGGTAGTGACATTTCTCTCATTCTCCCATGAGTCCTGCAATCAAGATTAGCATTTCCCAGACAAGGGAAGCTGTGGCATTTATGAAGAGGTCATCAGCCACAAGTGGAATTGTGGTCCTGAAGCTAAGTGTGCTGATAAAAAGCTTGGGAGCAGCTCATCTGTGTTAAACTATAGTTAAATTATATTTGAATGGAAAATAATATATATAGGGAGGTTTTTTAGTTTATTAGTAAAGAATCTTCTTTTAAGCCCAGGAGGCAAGTAATTGAAAATTTTGAGTAATAGACATAGGCTGCACAGCTGTTTATCAGCAAGTCAGGCATTTTGTGTGCAGTGGCTTGTTGCTATTTGGGTATCTACTCTTATTGCAAAATCGTTACATCTTCCTGTAACAGTAATTTTCAGTCTTTCAAAAGCTGAGCTCACTTTCAAAGTAAAATCAATCAAATCCATTGGTTTTCTGTGAGCTTTTAACATTGAACACCTTAGCATATGTCTATTCCAGTGTATCCTTATTATATTGCTGTTTTTTATTGCTTACTCTTAGAAACACTGGGGTAAGGATTCCTGCTAATGAACTTTTTCCTTTGTACATACATCAGTAGTGAAATCGTGAGCAGTACTGGCGTTAGCACCTCTTGTGGCTTTCGTGCATGCCTAAGAGGGTAAGTTGCAGGCAAACCCTTCTGAACCAATTGCTACACTTTTTTTCCTGGCACATTTTACAAGTTAGAGTTTTAAGTTTAATGATGACAGCTCAGCCTCTGTTAGGAGAGTTGCCCATCAAAGTTAGTCCTTATCCTAAGGAATGTTCTACATATTGAAAAATGTTATTCTATAATTATCAATGTAATAGCAGACAAGTGGAAAACTCTTTTCACACATAAGGACTAGATCTTTTATAAAGATAAAACATTTTGCAGAAGCAGAAATTTTGCAGTCTTGGTGATAATATTGAATAAAGTTAAAATGAAAGTGTTTGCTTCTGTTGACTGAGTTCCGATATTAATTTAGATCTAATAATACTCAGCTCTGATCATCTTGATCTTTATTTCCCAAAGAGAGGTGGAAAATTTCCTTAAAATCCCTTTTGTTACCCTGGGTTTGACTTGGTTTGCAAATGCAAGAGTCTATCCCTATAATTTTTTTCAGGTGCTCTCTGATGTGAAAGCCTTTAAGGAGTAAATCACTTGACTGTGGGCATTTAATGTTCTATGAAGTATGATTGTATTACTAAAACTTTACATATCAAATGTTTTGAATTCATTGAAGTATAATTTTTCCTAACAGCTACTGATGTTCAGTATGTGGGAAGCTTGGCTCACAAATCCAATGACTGGGGATAAGTAAGTAGACCAGATGTGGATCCTTGCCACCCTGCCCAAACCTCCAAATTTCCTTAGGAAATAATAAAAAAAACTATGATGTGGATGCATACTGATGAAAGATCTGTTGTTGTCTGCACAGAGCAAGATCTGCCCCAGCATTAATAACCAAAGACCAACATTCATTTCATCAATTGTTTTTAAGCAACTGGGTCAATGATATTTTTGACAATGTGAATAGTGAGCATTTAAATTGCTTTCACAAAAGCGGTTAACACATTGTACCACTAATTATATGATTACAGGGGAGCTATTTATCAATTTACTCTTACAGGAACTGTTTATTTTGGACTTAACCTTTGAGTTTTGCTGTAGTTTGAAACAGAGCCTTTCACAGAAGGAAACTGTTAGTAGTGGCTAGTTTATAGAGTTTGAGGCCCAACAAAAATACCTCAGAATCATCCAAGGCCAGACAAGAAGTTTTTTGAAAGTCTTCTAATTCCTCACATGAAGCACAAGTTAAGTTTTAGTTTAAAAGTGTGGGTTTTTTTTTTTAATTTCTAAACATTAATCTTTCTTAAAATTCGGATTTCAGCTCATGCAAACATAGATAAGAGATGACACATAGAAGAAGACAGGTAACCTTTTCTGTATCTATCAGTTCACTTACCTCCTCATGTAGCAACCCTAGTCTTCAGTTTCTAGCAGCTGTAAGGACTAAAGACAGTCAACTTAGCTCATTCTGTCTGGTATGTACTGTCTTTGAGTAGAAAGATTTTGCTAGGGACAGAACAGTAAACCAAGCTGCCTTTTTTTTAGAGCTATATGTAGGGTCTGAAATATTTCTAGATTTCTTGGTAGGTCTGCTTATGATGGCGAGAGGAATTTTGCATAATAGTCAAAATATGAATATTGCACCAAAAGTGAGCATGCACAGTGCTCAAGTAGAGTAAGAATGTGTAGCAATGAGAGTATTAGAGGGAGCACTGCTTACTAAATGAACAGCATTAACCAACACAGGTTGGCCTTTTTGCAAGTTAATTCAGGATTATATGGAATGGGCTGTTCTCAAACATGGGAACTTATGCCTTTTACTCCCTTTGGAGGAGTCTGCATATACAGAAAAAATGCAGGACAACATGAGCTTTGCCTGCAGAAGCAAGTCTCCTTGGTTTAAATGAAAATTGTAAATAGATTTCAGCTAAACACCCAGTGAAGACATGGTTCCCTTAGTTTATGTGTTAGATAGGTTCCTCACTAACTGACCTGAAATAGCAAGGTTTGCTAATCTAGATGCTGGCAAGTCAACCCTGAGCTGAAGATGCAGTCATGGTCTCTTTAAGATCACATAAGGAACTTGACTGTAACACATTTAGGCTTTGAGTTCAGGGTAAGTAATTCAGTTTCATTATCCCAGGGTACCATGGTGCTAAGGGTGCAGACTTGCATTTTATTAGACACTGAGATGTGATGTGGCAGGGGCACTTACTTAATTTCAGGACACCTGTGTAACCAAGGGCAGGAATGCTAATTTCTTACTTCTCAAAAGATGCCATTAAATTATACTCTGCCCATACCACTGAAGTTGTGACACCATCCAGAAAAGCAATCAAAATTCATTGATTCAGAGGCCAATAAGAAAACCCTTTCTACATCTCCTATTTAGGACACATACCTCACAGTGATGATTCTTGGGTTTTTGCCCTTATTCCAGCCTTAGGAGCAAGCACTGGGACCCAGAACACCCCATCTGATTGCCAAGTGATCTGTATTGCTATCATTCAGAAACACACTCTCTGCTGTAAAATGCTGTGTTGCAGCTGATATTTTCAACAAGATAGCCTCCACATTAGCCAACATCTCCAAAGACAGAATTTGAAACCTCTCAAAATATCTTTAAGCTGTTGTTCCTGGGCAAATGCTTCAAGATCTTCTGCAAAAAGCTGTGTTCCCACAGCTGGAGTTTAAAAAAACCTCCAGATGGCTCACAACCACTGCCTCTAGAAAGTCCAGTTCCATGAATATGTGTTAAATGTCTCCCTGAATCTCCATTGCTCATTAATTGCTCTGAATATCTGTTCCATTCAGTAGTAGACTGTAACATCTGTGTTGCTGTGCATGATAATTAGCTTTTGCAAAGCTAATTAATCTTATCTCAAGCACCACAAAATCTCCACTTTTAGCACATACTAATCTGAGACCAGTAGTAGGAACAAAATGGAAAGAAAAGGCAGTTGTTACAAAAATACACAAGGACTTTCTTCTGAAGAATGTTGACCTAGAAGCTGTGTACACAGATTTCTTTTGTTAGAAGAAGTGTTCTAAAAGTTGAATACAATAGCTCTACATTTTCCAAGGGGAAATTTCAAGTAACAATTTTATTACAATTTTTCAAAATTTTATGGATATATATTAAAATGGAAAAATTCTTACATTCAGTAATGCAAATACTATTCTTACTTTTAAATCTTCCTATAAATCTTTCCCACCCTTCAAAAGAGAGATTGTACAGTTAGTGTGTCAAGAGCATTAAAGCATTAAACAGCTATTATTGATCTTTTTGGTTGCTCTCAGATGCTAAACCATAAAACATGAAAGTAGCTAATATAGGGTTTAAGAGCTTACAACTCTATTTTATAAAACTATTGCTCAGAGAAAAGAAAGAAGTAGGTGTTGTATGTTGGTAATTATTCAATGAATAATTTAAGCCTGGAATAGATGTCTGAGGCATAGAAAAGACTGCAGGTAGATAGGCGGCTTGTTTTTAGACACTCATTCTAAGAAAGGAGTATGGCTGATATTTACACTGTTTAACATCCATTCATTTCTAATCCCAAATTAAAATTCACTTAAATGTGGAGGCCAGTCTGTCAAGTGGGTTTGTCAGATGGATATCCATAAAACTGTGTGCCAGAGGAGTTAGCTCTGACACGGCTTTTTAGCAGCTCATAGGGGTGATCTAGGCAGATAGAAATCTTGTGGCTGATCATCTTTTTGCTGCAAGCATTACCCAACTGGAAACATTGCTGTCAGAGTAGCCGCTATTGATAGCTGGACTACTCCTTACAGTCTGACTGATGGTGTTGACAGCAGCTGAAGGAATTGGATTCTCAGGCCCACAGCAGCATCATGCATAGTGTCTCTTTTCTTCATTTTGAGAGAAGAAAAGGAAGAGTTAATTTTAGCCTAATGTGCGAAACTTTTCTTTTTATGTAGTGCATGAAGCATGAACTCAGCGGGAGGTCCATGAAACAGAGCCTGACTCTACCCCATTAGCATTCTGATCATATTTTAGGACAACATAAGCAGACTTGCAGCTTTTAGAAATGTTGTTTTGTGCTCATCTAAGTCTGCCCACAGCTGAATTCTGTGTAGAGAGGGGTGATGTCCCATGCCGAGGCTGGGGTATTTCAATTTCCCAGCTGTGTATTTTCTATTTAATTATTCTTTCTCCCTCTCCGCACACTGATAGGTTTTGGAAATCAATGAGAAAGATTGAAGGTAATACCAAGTCATTCCCTAGCCTATGTTCATCTTTACATTTTTCTTTCTTTTTTAAAACAAATACTATTACTAGTAGCTTGAATAAAATGTGGGTTTAGTGCCTGCTCATGACAAACTCACAGGAAGCTTCACTGACCTTCCCTTGGTTCCTCTGCAGGGAGGGAAGAGAGCTGTACCTGTTATTTCCATCATCACAAGTTGAAACAGGCTGTGATGCCTTTTGGACGTCTGCTCAGGTGAGTTTTGTATCTGGCAGAGCCAAGGTCCATAAGCAGGCAAGAGCATGCTTTAAAGAAACTTGTGGAGGCCACTTGTCCCCAGTGCAAGTGACCCCTACTGCAGGTTCTTTTAGAATAATGTTCTTAATTTAGAATATTATTCCTGAGTTCAACAGTGATAAAAATTTTGCATTTTTCACTTTTTGGTTTCTAAATACCACAGGAAATACATCACATTGACTGAGCTGATTGATTGACTTCCGAAACTGAAATGGTTTTCTGCTGCCGTGATTAGAAGACATGAAATAATGCACATCATAGTAACAGTTTATTTTGTTTAATTCTTTCTGCAGCCAACTTGAACTCAGTTTTCAAGTTTCTTAGATATTTTTGAGGCTTTTTTTTGTTTTATTTTTTTGTTTGTTTTTATTTTGGGCAAAACTATTGATGTAATTAGGTTTGCACTAGCAGAAAAGAAAATATTCAGAACTCTTTTGGGCATATGTCCTCTAGAACTGCAATTATGTCTCTAAATGAGAAACTGATTTTGAAACAAGCCACATGTTTTAATATTTCTCAGTGTTCCCTCCAGGTTCCTGTTCTGTGTAGGGAGTGTTGTAACTAATTTGCACCTCTTAGTTCAAGGCAGGAATATCTTAAATATGGGTCAGAAATTGATCTGGCTGCTGAGAATGGCTCTGTACTTTCCCAAAGTTTGGCAGTGTTTAGATATTGGGACTTGATTTTGGTCAGACTTATTCTTTGATATCCTCAGATGAAAGGCAGCCTATAAATGTGAAGAGCAAATTCTTCTGCCTTGGTTACACCAGTTGAATTAATGCCAACGTGATTGCATGCTGTAACAGGGTGGAAAATTTGGCCCAGAATGTTTATTGTAAGTAGCCATAAGGAAAAGCAACCTATCATAGAGAAGAAACACAAAACTTTATATGGTCAGGCAGCAGACCTTTTGCTAACTTTACTTGCCAAACTGATGATTTACTCCAATATGAACATTTTATACAACCAAGCCAAATTCACTGTATAAAACATTTTATTTTAACAACTCTGCCTGCCCTGCCTTTTGCCTTTTCCAACAGAAGGGCACATATAAACTGCCAAAAGAACTGAAATTGTTTATCTATCTGTATTCAGTATCCCCTCAGGCTTATTTTACTACATAAAGACAAGCAGCTAAACATTTTAAGGGACTAGAGAAGTTTTAATTGTGAAATATCCAGGGGCTTTTTTTTTTTTGGTAGACTTATGAGTCCACACTGCACATTTCTAATAGCAAACAATAGAAGTGAAAAATAAAAGGGTTTAATGCATAAGTTATGGGTTGGCAATAGACAGAAACGTGGTGCTTATTCTCTGGCTGGCATGGTGTGGCATTAGCTTTGGTTTCCTACTAAAACAAAAAAGCGGAAAGTCAAACAACAGTCATGTCAAATTAAACCTCTTTTTGTTTAATTTTTCAAAGTGATTAATTTAGCTAGTTGGCAGTGAGTCAAACTGATAACTAACAATAGTTCATTTATTTAATGTTGCTTTCAGTAGCCTGTAGCCACTCGACTGTATCAGAACTTATCTTCTGTAATTCTCTTTGAGCTGTGAAGATAGGCCAGGAAACTGGAGTAGGTCAGGTGTACATGAAGGCGCAGCTCACATGGTGGGGCAGTTTGTGCTTCACGAACCATAGAATTGGGAAGGGATTTTCAAGAACAGTTAAAGCTTATTTTTAATCTGAAAAGTGAATAGAACTGATATCACTATGTTCCGTGTTTTCTGAGTCTCAACAAAAGAAAAAAGAAAAGAGATTGGTTTATAGAGAAAAACTGCCAATGCTGCAAATACCCTGTGAGAGCAAATAATGGAAATGAGATCTTTCCTGACTACGTCCTCTCCCCAGTTATAAAAGTCTGGGGATGGTAAGTTAGTCTCTTGTTGATTTCCACGTCTATTTTCTTCAACAGGGCTTAGAAAAATAAGGCTGATTAGAACTAGCAAACATCTCTGCAGGTTTGTACAAATATGAGTAAATCTAGTCATAAGCACTTTTTAGTAATGGTTCTATGGAGATTATAGAAATGAAGTTAAGCAAAGGTTATTATGTCAATAAAGTCAGTAGATACAAGCCTAATAATCAAAGAGGAAACAGATCAGTTGAGTAAGAAGATAATATTTACAGTGAGTGTGAGTGTTGATAGCAAAGTTTTTTCTGTTCTATTTAAGAGAGTTTTGTGTGACTGTTACATAATGTTTGATCAAGGAGCTCTGGCATAAGTTCTTCACCCAATCAAAACAAGTGTAGTGTATGACAGTTCTCTGGCACTTGAAAAGTGTACATCGTGCAGTGTAAGTGTATACAGAAACACTACAGTGAGTGGGAAAATATGAGCAGTCTACAGATAGAAGACATCTGTTTAAAACCCATGAATATTTTTTGTTTATTTGTTTGTTTGTTATAAATGGCTGGATAATTTTGATCTTTAGTTTAGTTTTTTTACAGTTTTCATATAAACTTTTCCATACTTTCATGCTCAGACAAGGTGATCTGTGACAAAAGAAACCATTTTTACACATAAAAACTACAGATTGCATATTAAATACATCTCTCTATTTTTCATCTCTGATGAGGATTATATATGCTTACAAGCGATAAGTTTTCTGACAAAACAAGTAGACCTTTCACCTTTGTTTCTGTAAGCATGCTGCGTCTGTGCCAAAAGCACTTGTGCCTGTGATTCAGTTCTTGTTTTGTGCAGATCATGTACCAAAGAAGGTTATTTTAGAAAAATTTTCAAATCCCGATTTTCTTGGAGAAGTATAGTTCTCTGCGATTCAACTTGTATTTATGAAAATGCCATCATTCTGATAGAATCAAAACTTTCATAAAATGTGTTTATAAATGTAGTCATAAAACAGTTGTTGGCAAGTAGAAGGATTCTGAAAAAAAAAAAAAAGGAGAAAGAGCATTGATACATCAACACTGATTCTCTGGGGCTATCTTTTTGTGATCCCTGTGTTAAAATCTGTAATCTTTCCTCTCAAGATTGTATTTAGCATATCACAGAATCACAGAATGGAAGGGGCTGGAAGGTTGCTCTACAGATCGTCCAGTACATCCCCTTGCTAAAGCAGGTTAACCCAGATCAGATTGCTCAGGAACATTTCCAAGAAAGTTTTGAAAACCTCCAGAGGAGGAGACTCCACAACTTCCCTGGGCAGCCTGTGCCAGGGCTCCCTCACTCTCATAGTAAAGAAATTTTTCCTCCTGTCCAAGTGGAACTTCCTGTGTTCCAGTTTGTGCCCGTTACCCCTCATCCTATCACTGGATGCTACAGAAAAATGACTGGCCCCATCTTCTCAACATCTGCCCTTTAAATACTTCTAACTGTTGACAAGATCCTTCCTCAGTCTTCTCTACAGATTAAACAGACCCAGGTCTTGCAGTCTTTCCTCCAAAGAGAGATGTTCCTATCCCCTGATCATCCTGGTAGTCCTCCACTGGACTGTCTCCAAAAGCTTCCTGTCTCTCTTGAACTGGGGAGTGCAGAACTGGATGCACCAATGTTTTGATTATTCATTGTTTTACCACATCTTTAATGTATTGGGGAATGTTCGAATTTTCCGACACCCTGGTGAGCCAAGCCACTGAGAATTTTTGGTAACTACAGTTACCAAAATCAAATCAGGAGTGGATTCTGATCAAAAGGAATCCTTCAGTCTAGCAGAATAAAGAGACAATTGATTATCAAGAAGAAAAATGCATTGTAGAAACAACACAATGTTCATAAGAAATGTTCTCCTTAAGTTATACATTTTCTAGTGTTTTTTAGAGTGATATGACATATAATGGAGAAAACCAGATTCTAAAAGTGTATTAGTCACCACACAATGGTAAATGGATCATGAGTGCTCTGGTGAGAGTACCAGAAAGGTTACCAGTGTTGAGCATATACTCATTCTGACAAGGCTCAAGAACCACTTTACTGTAATAGAGGCCCACACTGCTAAGGACTTTAAAATAGAAAAACATTTAAGGAATCCATATGGCATTGCTTAGAGTTGACATAAAATCAACATAGAAATCAAAATAAGCATAATTCTATTGTTATTTATTAACAGTGTTATTTATATTGCACCAAAAGTGATATAAAAGCTATGTAGATAGATATATAAATAACATTTTCTCCCAAAATTTAAATCTAAATGCATATGTACAGAAAGATCAAAACCACAGAATGGGAGCTACCAGGCTTGTTCATGCCAGTGCAAAAATGTCCTACTATGTGTGCTGCTGGAGGTGTTGGCATAGGGCTTACAGGACATTTTATACTGTTGAAATGTAAACTTTGAAAACATATCCCAGAGGCTAAAGCCCAATCATGAAATTGAGTTTTGCCTTTGACGTCAAAAAGGCCATGGTTTCATTCAGGTAGGTAGTTCTGTCAAATTACATGAAAACATATGTTTGGGAGAGTATTAGTCAATAACAGAGGCAAGTAATAAAATTTTATAGTTAATTTTCTTGAAAGCCCTTTTAGTTGTGGAAAAAAACCTGGAGTCAGTGGTTATACTTAAAAGTTGCAGCATAAAATACATGTTTCACCTTCTACAGTCAAAAAATCGAGTAAGTTTGGTCAGCTTTTGGGATGAAATCTTTTTGCTTAAAAGAATGGCAGAGAGAGATCACTTTAAGGGATCACATTGAGAAATAACATGAAGCAACAGGAATTTTAGTCCAAAAATTAAGAGTTTTGGATCCCACAGACTTCACACATAACCATGTAAAGGTGATAAAAAAGAATAATTGCTGAAAGGAGGCAGCTTCTATGCTGAAGTATAGGTTGTGCACATACCCTTTTAGTCAGTGCAGTGTGATATTTTCTGGACACTGCTGGGGTCAAAACATTTAGGAAACTTAATGTAAATCAACCATCTCTGCAACAGCCAGAGGCTTTTTTTTTTTTGGTATTTCTCATAGTTTCAACTAAAACTGCAAGGAACCATGTTTTCCCCTACTTTTAATTGCAGAAAAATACAATTGCTTACTGAAATAATCTGGTTCATTGCTTATACTAGAGAAAAAAAAATGTTAGTGGGAAAAAGTGGTTATGGCAGACTTTTATTTAGCAGACATATTGTAGGAAATATCATTCTGAAGATAAAGCAAAATCTCTATGCTGGTACAGCACACTCTTCATCATCAGTTTCTGACGCAACTGGAGGGCACTAGGAAGGTTTATAAGCTTGTAAATAGTTTAACCAGGAAGATACTATAGAAAATAACCTTAGACTGGACAATTGGAAGTTCAGTTAGAAGAATGCAGGGATTCAGATCTGTTGAGTGGATTTAGGATTTTGAAAGGCTAGAGTTTGCTAAGTTACAGGGTACAAGTGAATGTTTTTAAAGAATCTGTCAGCTGATGCACAGAAATGATCTGTAAACACCTCTCAATCATGAAAAACAACACATTAGCTCAAACCTTGTGGAAAGAAATCAGCTGCCTTGCATTTATCTACTGGATGGGCATAGATGGCCACAGAGAAGTGGCTGACAAAACATAGGTTAAGGTGATGATTACTCTGTTGCAATTCATCACTGTGTTGATGCACTAAACACAAGGATAGAGATACCTAGGAATGAAACCAGAAGCTGAAGACCTAAAATAGGTTTCTAAATGGTAAAGAGGATAAGGAAACCATAAAGACTAATTTGCTTTGCTTTCCAGGAAGTTGACTAATATCAGATGCAGGAGAAAAATAAGAGTGGAAATGAAATAATGGAAATAACTATAAAAGAAATAAAACCAAAATTACAAGTGATTTAACCAAAAAGGGTAACAAACTCAACAGTGGCTGTCCTCTTGCAGAATTTACATCAAAATACAGGTCTGATTGCACATATTTTAAATCAAGCTTAAATCAAGTTTAAATCTGAATCTGAAGACAAATGTTTTGTGTGTGTTTGTGTAAGGAAAGGAAACTGCTGTATGCAGCTGCAGACTTCTGAGTCTGGCTCAGTAATACATGTAGTTTTAAAACAGGTTTTGAAGGGAAAGACCATTAAAGCTACAGATAAAAGGGAAAGGAATTGTTTTACCAAAGCGGGCTATGCCAAACTAACTTAATCTGTTTTGCTTGATTGATTGTTTGTTTTTTTGCCTTTTCTTTTAAATAGGATGACTTCTTTTTCTAGAGAAAGGAAATGAAGGGGGTATATTCTGCCTTCTACAATGCACTCATACTGCTGAAAAGAAAGCAACATACTTGCTTGGAGAAAGTGCAAGCTAAGAGCAAAACTGTGAAATGACCATGATAGATTATTTAGAGCACTATAGAAAAAGAAACCATTAGGCTAGAGGTTAGGACTGTTAGGACAGAAACTTAAGAAGCTGTATTAGGAGAAATCTTTTCAGTTATAGTGTTAAAAGAAGTGGAATTGAAACTTCCTGATAGTACCATACTGGGAAATTTAGTTAACTGAGAAAAGGCTCAGTATAGCTGATGAAAAGATCTGTCTTTCCTTGAGGACTGGGGAACCAGGCATGAGATTTAGCAGTAAGACCTGAAAGCATTGCAGGAAGGTACAATAGAGAAAATACAAAATATTTTTATGAACTGAGAACTCATCAGCTGGAACCAGAGATTATGAGAGGCCTGATTTGTCTCTGCCAGTATATTACACTGCTGGAAAATTCCATTCATTGTTTTCAGTATGACCTTTGTGTCATATTATGCCTCCTCTGCTGTGCTAAACATGAGTTTGTTATTAAAAAATCTCTTACCCACATGGCTACTTGTAGAACATGATCCAGTAACTTTCTCAATTAACTAAAGGAATAAACCTTCTGTCACCTCTTTTGCTACAAAAGAATTACTCTTGTGGCTCCTGAGTTTCTGCCATCAAAATCCCTTTAGAAGTGCAGATAGCAATGTGTTTCAGCCACAATCTCATTAATAACATATTGCCAAGAAACTACCACTCCTAATACCGTTACACATGTCTCTTTTCAGGGATTATATTCTCTTGCCTATACCATACTGGAAACAGACATCAGTTAATAACTACAATTTTGACACGTTTCCCAGTGATGCTGTTTTTTAGGATAGTATCTCCTTTCTTCTGAATTTCATTTCCTGCCTTCCTTCCCAGCTATCCCTGTCCTCACGTTTGGTCACATTAAACAAATTGTTTATTTACCAAGCAATAATGACTAGCCTGTACAGGTGGCTTGACCCTACTTTCACACATTATTCTTGTAATAAGTGGAAGGTTATCTGCAAATAGATGTGATAAATAAAATACCACCTTAGATACAGAGACATTGACCCTACCAGTGACAAAGTGAAGATCTCTGTTTATAGAGATTTTAAGGGTTTTTTAAAAAAATATTAGCCTCATCTGGAGTCCTGTGTCCAGTTCTGGGCTCCTCAGCTCAAGAGGGACACAGAACTTCTGGAGAGAGTCCAGTGCAGGGTCACCAAGATGATCAGGGCACTGGAACATCTTTCATATGAGGAAAGGCTGCGGGAACTGGGGCTGTTTAGTCTGGAGAACAGGAGATTGAGGGGTGATCTTATTAACATTTACAAATATCTAAAGGGTGGGTATCAGCAGGTTGGGGCATCCCTTTTATCTATGGTAGTTAGCAACAGGACAAGGGGTAATGGAATGAAGCTGAAACACAAAAAATTGCACTTAAATATAAGAAAAAACTATTTTACTGTGAGGGTGAGGGAGCCCTGGCACAGGCTGCCCAGATAGGGTGTGGAATCTCTTTCCTTGGAGGTCTTCAAGACCTGCCTGAACATGTTCCTATGTGGCCTGATCTAGGTGAACTCGCTTCTGCAGGGAGGTTGGACTAGATGATCTCTAAAGGTCTCTTCCAACCCCTACCATTCTATGATTCTATGAGAAACAGAAATTGTTGATATCTTATTGTACCAATTAACAATATATATACAGTTACAATTTTTTTATGTGTGTATATTTATGTATGGAGGACATATAAGGCTACATCTTTATGTATTTTATGTATAGGTAATTAGAAAATTGGTATTGATATGTGTAAATATTCATACAGTTACTTCCATCACATAGCATCAAAATTAACAGAATTTGGTCTGGTTTATGAGCAAATTTCTATTGCTATGCACACTAAGCCTAAATAATAAAATTATTTAGTAGGTCCTTAACAAATAAGTACCGTAAGTAATTCTATGTGAATTGGAAATAATTATAGTTAGTTACTAGAAACCGATGTTAAAGCCATAATAGCAAGTAACATATGCTACGTAGAAACCAAAGTCTTGCCTTCAAAATGAAATCCTATATACTTAATGCCATTGTAAAAACTGTTTTACTGTATGGCACTGCAACTCGAAGACATACCAAGCTGCTGCTGTCTGAACTCCATTTCTTTATATACTTTAGCTGGAGGCTAACTGTATACAGGAAAGCACACTTAAACAAGTGGCCAAAAAGTAATCACAAAGGAAAGGCTCTGGAGACAGATGAAATTGAAAATGAGAGGAAGCCAAAATGTAATTAACAGCATAACAAGGAAAGCATTGGCTTGGAATACCTTTTGCCACACTGCCCACAGTACCCCAGAAATGCAAACACCTTTGCTGCTCCCAAGGGGAATGGAAGTGAGCTGAGCCAGATAGTTGTAGTAATGTTACTGAAAGTTTACAGATGGCAGAGGAAACAAGTATACTTTCTCTGCCCAGGTGTTTCCACTGCCCTAAACTCTCCTATGGGTGTGGAGAAGGCAAACGCTAAGCCTGGGGTTGTCATACCCTTCCTCGCAGCTGATGCCATATACAGCAATCTGCATGATCTGTGCCTAAGCTCAACACTTTTCCTAGGCAAACAACATCAACTCAAACAAAAGACACCATAGGTTACACAAAAAAAGGGAGAAAAAACATTAAAAGAGTATCTGGAGAAAAACCAGACTCTCACGTGGCAGTCAGAAATGATGGGCTTATGTTTCACACTGGACAAGGAGGCACAGTTAACCGTCCTACTGTCAGCAACTGCCACTCTATTGTCCGCTTCTGTGGTTCAGTATCTATACATTTCTCCCTAAATACATTGCTTCCTATCACCCTGAATGACAGTGACAAAGTTGGGCAAAGAAAACATTGTATTGTTTTGGACAACAAACTGGACCTCTAAGACATGGACTAGGCCCTTCATTTATAGAAATGAACTATATATGGCTGAGGGACTCATTATCTCTTATCCCAAGCAAAAGATTCTGGAAAAACAACCCAGCCTTCCTATGCAACTGAAATAGGAAACAGTCACAAAAAAGACTTAACTTCAGAATAACAGTTTTACTGGCTTTGCATTATACATTAGACAGACAAATCAAAAACTTACTATACTTCTGAGCTGTTGTCCAAAAAGTCCTTTGGAAATAATTTTCCATGTTAAATATAAAATTACTAAGCAGTTTATTACTGTCCAAATCATTCAGCACAGACATCCTCACTCTTAGGCAAATCTCTTGAGGGAAGTATTTATGTCAAGATAGACATGAGGTGTTCATTTCTAAACATCCCAGTATGCCATCCTCAGCAGAAGCTCTTCATGGAACTTTCCACTGTGCATTGCTCTCCTACCTGCTCCGCGATTTCTCTTGTGTCGTTATGGCTCAGTGGCTGTTAGGTGAGGGAACTGGATACAATGCCGTTGCACTAATTAGGCTGTGGTGATCAGTCAGTGGAAATTGCCTCACTTTTCTTGCACTGCTTTGTTCACCTTCCTGATAAAGCTTGTAAATCTTTCCTGTCATTCTTTATATTCCATGTTTTCATGCACTCTAAAAGTTGAGGTTGAGGTGGGGATTACTGTCTCCAAAACTGCCTGGACATAAAAAGCTTTCTCTTTTTAATTTTTTTTTATTCCATTCAAAAATACCACATTTTGCTAAGAAAATATTGTGAGAAATTCTTTGTATTTGTCTAAATCCTGCTGTTCTTACTGAGAATAATATGCACTAATGGTGATAAAATCTCACACACTCCAAGATTGCTTGGCCCAGGATCATTTCCTCTGCCATAATCCTTAAGCGTGAATGAATATTTTGAGTTAGCTGCCATTATGTGATCAAGACTCTACCAGATTTAATTGCTTTGCTGCTCAAAAGAGCTTGAATCTGGCCTTTCAATTATACTTGTAGTTTTGCAAGTGTAGTTCTTCTTGGGGCAACTCTTCACATTCTTGATAGCTTTTTTTTTCTCTTTCTTATAGAAGCAAAATCCAATTGAACATATCAGAGTAAGCCCTGGGATTTTCAAACTTCATCTTTACATACACGTGAATCTCACTCTATGTCATACGGAGCAGATGAACATGACACCACAAACTGCAGATCTGACTCAGGGTTAGAACAGGAGACCTGTTGCACATCATTTTTCAGCAAATTTTATGCAACATTTTTCAAGTGAGGAACATCTGCATATTCAATGCCTTTAAATACATAAATGTGAGCAAAGAAGGTGAACCATTGAGCTTTTCTGTCTTTAACTGACTTTTATACCAACCTGGGGAGGATTAAGCCCTTTGGTGAAAGCCACTTCTACTGGCTTAACTTTGCAAGTATGAGCTATAAAACTATAAAATATTTTGAAACAAGGAGTGTGGAGATGATGTTCAGTGTTTATAAATCACATGTATAAAAGAAAAACCTGTCAGGCTGTGCTTAATAACATAAATGCAGAGATAATTAAAAGACATGTCTGCAGTTTTATTATTTTTAAAAAAATTATAATATTTCACTTTGTAATTAAAAGTTGTGTGTGAAGAAAACTTTTGTTATTATTCCTGGAACTAGCAGAGAGTGCAAATTTTTTACTGTAAATATTTCATTAAAAGTCTTGAACAAGTGAATTTTAGTTGTTTCCTTTCTAACACCAAATACAACCTGTATTAACAGGCGTGGTAGCAAACAAAGTTTTTCCACACAGTTATTTGAATGGTGAAGAGTGCAAGCTCTATAAGGATCTTCTGTAAATTTTCATACAAGAAACCTGATGTTGCCTTATACTTAAAAATACTGGCAACAAAAGTAATGCTAGATTACTTACCTGATCAGAAGTAAAGTAGAACTTCAGATTTTTTTGCCTGAGACTAAAGAGGAAATGAAGCATAAATGAAAATGATTGAATGATGAAAGCATCAAGGAACTTACTGAAATGTTCAGGAAAAAAAGCAAAGATGACCCCATAAGTGTATATTATAAATTATTTCTTAATCTCTGATTATTTCCTTGATGATAGTAATGAATTTATTTAAGTATTGTATACTGCTGGCTATCAACATTTTAATAGCTTATCAGATGAGGAAGCTGGAGTCTTTGGTGGTTGTCCTACATAATTTAACTGCAAAGCACTTTTTCAGTTATTAATGTTTCTAATCAAAGTTTGTCAAGTAATGCTGCATGATACAATTGGGAAGACCTCCCTATAAAACTTGCAAACCCACTGCATTTGTTATCTTTCACACTACTCTTCAAAACTTGCCCTTGCTGATGTCTGCAAAAAATTTATCAGTGGGTAGACTGTTGGGGTGCAACCATAACTGCCTAGCAGATAGAGATTTGTTTAACTTCTTGTCATTGTCTGGAATATTTTCTAGCATTTTGTCACCTCTATCACTTTTTCCATTCTTTTAGAGTAAGGTTTTCAGAGGAGAGACTATCTACTCTGCGTTCTACAATCATGGTCCAAGTCTAGGGCTGCTACTTGCTCAGCTTATGTAAGTGAATTAATAATAATCTTTCAGCCTTTCTGTACATTCTATTATCTGAGTAGATATCACTCTAATCACACATGCTAAATATAGGGGTTTTTTTGCCAGTGGGACTTCAGATAGCATACTGAAATGGTATTTTATTTTCCCAAAATATAAGTGAATGAGACTGAGCAAAGCATGCAAGCAGGCTGCACCTCAAACCATGCAAACCGTATCACTGCTAGGATCCAGTCCAATATGAGGTTTCAGTGCATAGTTATGCACTGTGCTAAGCAGTGATAACAGGCGTTTGGTTAAAATTCAGCATGAACTTCAGGTCTCTTTCTATACCTAAAAGCCATTAAAACCCTAGGATGTGTGAGTATATTGCCAGTTCAGGCTTTTACCCACCAGGCTTTATTCATCAGTTATACTTTTTGTTAGGCAAGATGGAGGAAGAAGACATTGATGTTGGAGTCAGATAACAAAGTAAAATACATTGTCAGGAGAACAAATAAAAGATAAACCACTGTGTAACGCCCATGTCAGTTTTCAGAGTCTACTGATTGGGAAGAAAATACAAACTGTTTGTTTCCTCATTCCATAATTGTATCTAAGTGCTGCATGGATGAGATCTCCAGAATTCACGGATCTTGAAAAGATTTTGAGTCTTCAAGTATTTCTCACTGTAGGTCACCCAAGAGAGTAGCCAGGTAAGAGGCTGTCACACTTCACATACTGTTCAAGACTTTTCTAAGGTACCATTCTGAAGTTTTATGAGTTTATGTTCTTGCCTCATACATGTCACACAAGCAATTAAAAAGGCTGGAACAGTTCATACACTTCATAAAATATGTTCCAATTTTCCTTCTTTCTTTGCCTAGAACACAGTTCAGATCCCTAAAGTAGAGTAATGAAAAGCGAATATGAACTTATCCATCACATGGGTATAAAACAGTGAGTTGTACTTTCAGTTTCTTTCAACAGTTGGAGAAAAAAAAAATCTCATAATAATGAAACCCTGAAGTGTGCATCGCAAGACTGATTAGTCTTCTTGATCATAAACCTCAACAGTAAAATTATGTCCTCAGGGAGTCAGTGAATTTTGTCATGCAGAGCATAATCCCAAATATCATTCATATGTAGTCAGATCTGATTAGCCTAGGTGAATGGTAAACTCATTTTTTATTCAAATTACAGCACTAATAAAAAATGTATGAAGGCAAGAGATGGGGAAGAAGAGGCTGCAGGCAAGTGAAAGGGGAAAGGAATCCATACTTCTGTTTTTCAGACTTTGTTCTGAGTGTGCGAAACACACCTGAACCCTCCCCTATCTTATCTATCTTTAGAGTTGAACATATGAAACCTTGCCATTAGTGAAAAGAATGGCCTAGAAAGTACATAAACATTTGAATACTGGCTTTGTATTAGAGAATGTGTCAATACTATTGAAAGCCTTATGAAACTCTTACTGATCATGGTTATTGATGTGAAAGGAATAAATAATGGAAGCAATGTGTTTGTACAGGTTTGAATCTTTAGATTTTAGCTGACCATGAAGTGGACTAACACAAAGACAGTACAGTCCCTAAGGGTGTGTAGTACAGCGTAAAGAGGTATGAAAGAGGGAATAATCTGGAGAACCAGAGGTGAGGGCTTCTTGTTTTGTGCAAGGCTTCTTTTCCTTATTTATTTCATCATCATGGTGTTTTAAAAGTCAGTCAAATGATCAAGGAGGAAAGGCTTGGTACACTACCAAAAAAATTGGATTGGAAGCTTAATTAGGATGTCAGGATCTAGACACTGCTGACATCACTAATGAATGTCTATCTTACCTAATGTTTTTATAATTATATTTCATCATGTATCCAGTACTAAGTCACATAATGCAATTTCTCAGTAACTGCTTTTTTCAGGATAAAAAATTGATTCATTTTGTACAATAACTTTGATATTGCTCAGACTTTGAATGCTAGCACTCACAATCTGTTGGTTTTACTCAAAATAAATAACTGCCTTTTTGCCATTTGGTCTATTCTGTTTCCACAATATTAGAAAAGGATGTTAATGACCAATAGAAAATTACTGCACAGTAATTTTGAAGCATTTTTATAAGTGTTTATGTTTCTCTTTTATCCTATTGCACATTACTAGTGTGTATTATTGCATAAGAGTACTTGGAGTTCATCCAAACATATGTTTACATAGAGCAGACTTGTGGATCACAACAGTCTTAGCTCTGAAGAGAAGATGTGAATGAAGAAGCATGCCTCTGAAATATAAAGGCATGGAAATTCTCTTAGGAGAAGGTGTAAAGTTGAAGGACATGCTGGTCGTCCATGAAACTCATAGAATAACATACAGAAAAAGGCCAAGTAAAAAATGTGGGATTTCTTCAGAGCAGGGAAAAGGTGAGTCAGATATCCATTCCCAGGACACAGATGCATGGGCTTGACTATGTACAGTAAATGTTTGGTCAGTGAAAAGACAACTCCAAGGCCCTGGATCCAGTTTGGTATATTATATTATTATATCTTTGGAGCCAGAATTCAGTCTCTTACTGTAAATCTCATCACCTGTACATTTTCCTGAGAATTTAGACCTGAATTCTGAATACCCTTCAGAAAGTACTCCAAAATTTAGTTCCTGCAGTACTTAAGGCATGTGTTGGGTACAGGAAAGCCAATTCTGTTAATGGTAATTCCTTTCTGTGGTAGCTCTTGTGGGGAATACAATGATGTAATGGTGCTGTGAATGAGGCCCACAGTTAGCACACGTAGTTAGCCTGTTAGATGATGTCTTTAAACAAATTTCACCTTTTTTTTTAAAAAATTTTATTCCTAGTGTTATGGATGGCAGTCCATGGAAGGCAGCTAAAGTCATTTTAATGATACTTCACATTTAAGGACCTGCTTTTGCAGGAATTATGGCAAGAGAAGTGTTGGCAAATTCACAACAACTGCAAGATTGAGCAATAAGGGAATTAAAAAGATTTGTAAAAAAAACAGTGACTAAATGCTTATTTCACTGCCTGTTGTATCCTGTTATACCTAAAGAATGGAAAAAGGAAATTCCATATTGACTAGATTGAGCTGTACTTGCCATCTCAGTAATTAATCCATCATGCAGTTCCTTTAAATGAAACCTTGGTTAAACTGCACAACTGTTTCTTTTTACTTTCACACTGTAAAAATTCAGAACAGCAAATGTCCAGGAAAATATAGTCATTGGAAAGAAGCTACCAAAGTCTGCATTTGACTGTCATCTGCAGCTTATTTCACACATTCCCCAAAAGCAAGAAGTCAAAAATGGAAACTGCATGGGTGGTTTATTACTCAGCATTGCGCTCCAAGCATGCCTTCCTGATGCAATTGTGTTCTTGATACAAAACAGATTGATAATTTGTTTTCCAACTCAGTAATTATCTGAACTCATTAAATCTCAGAAAATATGAAAACATTTCAGACTGTGCATACCATCCCACATTGTATTTAAATTTTGGGCCTGAGTCCCTTTTTCCTAGTAATCAATACAGTAATTTACAGCTTTGCAGGTATAAGAGGATATCATGAGTAAACAGATTCTGATTTGCACAGGCCCTCCATGATACTGAATCTGAAGTATTTTTAACAGACTGAGACCTGCATACCTGAATTTTCAATTAAGTATTGAAGTAGTTTTTCAACAAATGTGCGATGCAGTGATGCAAATAACAATTTGTCTAGAAAAAAAGGCAGTTTATTTGTGTCACTCTCTTTAGAGAGAGACGTCTGTTCAGTTCCTGTGTCACTACCATTTCATTGGAGAGTGTTGTATCTGAGAATGTGGTTATTCTAGTCTCACAACAGAATGATGGACAGGTTAATAATATTGTGCAATATTCATATATTGTGTTATAATCAACAAAAGCTCCTGAACGTGATTCTGGTGAAGGAAAAACATTTCCTTGTTAAGTAGCATTTACTACTCTCAGTATTTAGAAAAAAAAGAAATATGGAGATATTAAGTGAAAAAGTCACAAAGGCAGGCAAATAAAATAAGAAAGGTGTTTTAAGCTTCTTCTTCACCATCTTCCACCAGAAATTTGATTTTACGTGTGTTTCATTTTACTAAAATATCAGCTTTAGATTAGAGTTTAGCAGCTCGCTTTAGAAACCAGGAGTCAATGACTGACTCCTCTATGTTGGAGATGAGGAAAGTTGGAGAGGATTGACTCTTTCCTGGAGTTCTCTTGTTTCTGTATATTTCTGCTCATCCCTCAATGTTAGCAGTAAAGACTATTCCAGACTTCACAAAATACTGTGCAAATATCTGATTCTGAGTAGGTCATTAATTTTCAGGGACTTGCCAACTATCCCACACAGTAGATGGGAAAAAATGTTGTGCTTCTTGGGTGTGATGCCAACAATAATGAGCAATTCACAGATATGATTTCTCACCAAGTAATTATAACTTCTGTTTTACTAGTGGAAAGAAAATAATACTAAAAATAAATATTTTAATAACATTTACCCATTACAAAATCATTCTTAAGTTTTCTTTGGGAAAAGGTGCTAGGAGTCTTTCTTATTGGCTGGAAATTTCCACTAACTTTCTTAGGAATTCGAGCCATGGTAAAAATACAGTATCTGTATACCTATGTGGTAAATCCCATCCCCTTTTCATAGTAGGATGTATTCTCTGTCCAACATAGACATCTCACAGTTGTATCGTGGTGTTTATGAGGTTTTTGGCACAGGTTCCTTCTCAGTTCCATTTTGTAGAGCACTTTGGGCGTTCCTGAAGGTAGATGTTCCGATACTCAATTAGCCTCCTCCTGAAAATGTCACTATTTCTTCACATCATAACCATATACTGTTAATATAATGCTGTTTGTCTCATCGTCACTTTTGTCTTGTCAAGGGAAATCTAGAGCAGGATCATGAGGAAGACTCCACCAGCCAGTGCTAGTCAGTTTTGTATAGTAGTTCCTCTCTATATGTAACTACAGTTTCAACTACTGCTTGACCTTATAGTTCATTTGCAGTTTTTGTTGTAAGATTTTTTGTATTTTATTTCATTTTGATATTTCAGGTGAGTAGTGACAAAGTGGCTACTAGAAGCCCAAAAAAAAAAAAAAATTAAGAGGGATTTTAAGACCTTGGGGTAGCTGCTTAAGGGATCAGGAGCACAGGTTGTATTCTCCTCTATCCCTCCACTGGCAGGGCTGAATGAGGGAATTAACAGCAAGTACCATCAAATGAATTCATGGCTCTGGGACTGGTGTTATAATCAGGGATTTGGGTTTTTTGATCATGGGTGAATATACAAGACACCTGACCTGCTGACAGCAAATTGAATGCTCCTATCTCAGAGAGGAAATAGGATTCTGCAGCAGGATTTAGCAGGGCTCACTGACTAACTAGTTTTGAAGGGGGAAGGGGATATAGCTGGGCATGCTGTGAATAAGCCCAAAGGAAGCATGCCAGAGCTCATAGGATGTTGTGCTAATGAAGACTCTGCCTTTTGATCGCTTGCCATTGTTCTTGTTGGGAACTTAAACTACAACACAATACAGAAGGAACAAACCAGGAGGTTCCTGCAATGTGTAGAGGATAACTTCCTCACACAGTTGGTAAATGAATCACCCAAGGAGGGTGACCTGCTGGACCTCTTGTTTGTGAAGACAAGGTCTTGTAGAGGATGTGCAAATTGGAGGCTGTCTGGGAAACAGTGACCACGAAATTATTAAGTTCTCTATTCACAGAGATGTTAGGAGATGGGACAGCATAACTCACAGTTTGAACTTTTGAGGGGCAGACTTTGACTTGTTTAGGAGGTTACTTGATAGAATCCCTTGGGAGTCAGTTTTGAAGCCGTAAGATGAGTTGGAGGTAAAGAAGACTGGCCTGGCTGAATAGGGAGATTTGGATTCAAATCAGTGGAAGAAAGTGAGTTTATCGCTTCTGGAAGAAGAGGCAGATACAATAAGTACAGGAATATTGTTAGGTTATGTAGGGAGATAATTAGAAGGTCAAAAGCCCAGCTAGAAGTCAAACTGGCTTTAGAGGTAAAGGGTAATAAGAAAAGTTTCTATAAATACATTAACAATAAAAGAAAGATCAGGGAGAGCCTCCATCCCCTATTAGATCCAGAAGGAAATTTGGTATTAAAAGACAAGGATAAGACTGAGGTGCTTAATGCCTTCTTTGCCTCAGTCTAGTAATGGCAGTGTTTCCACTGGGGGAAATTAGCGCCCCAAGACAAGAGACAGTGGCAAGGAGCAAAATGGTCCCCCTATAATGCAGATGTACTTCCATGTGTACTCTAGGCTCAGAATTTGCCCATAAATAGTAACTCAGTTTTTCTGAGATCTCAGTGCATATTAGAAATGCAAAACTTCCCAGGAATATCATGAAAGTAGGTTTTGTGTTTTTGGGGTATGTATTTTCCTGTAAATCCTTTCTAAGACCTTACTGGTCCAAGCACATGAGCAATCCAGTGTTGCAAGCACTTCCATGCTTCTGTATTTTATTCAGGCAGTTTGTTCTTTTAAATTTTAAGATTCTGGTACATCATCTTTAGTCAAGATTGTTTTTAAGATGCTTAAAGTGAAGTCCTGTCTGCATTTTGTACCAATTCAGTTTTATAATGACCTAGATTACTGAGAGCTATGCACAGTCATGCATTTGGGAAATTCAAGCCAATGCCCAAACACAGCCTCAGGAGTTTAAGCTCCTATTTTTTAAAACTTTGACCCCATTATTTACAGATTTTTGACTTATACAAACGGATAACTGTGTCCTTCTTCTGTTAGATAATCAAAAGTATATTAAAAAGTTAAGGAAGATACAGGAAGGGATTGTATGTTGGAGTTTGCATTTTGCCATGATTTTTTTGTTAATGCTGTGGATTGGAATGGAAGATTTTGGAGCCTCAAGAAAGAGAGGAGGCAAAGATTAGCAGCTGCAGAATTTGCGGGTTGAGTATTATCCTCTAGAGCACTCCTCCGGTTCAAGTGGAACTTCATGTGTTCCAGCTTGTGCTCTCATTACCCCTTGTCCTGTCACTGGATGTTACAGAAAAAAAACCCCTTTCCCCATCCTCTTTACACCCACCCTTTAAATATTTATAAATGTTGATAAGGTCCCCCCTCCACCTTCTCTTCTCTAGGCTAAACAGCCCCAGCTCTTGCAGTCTTGCCTCGAGAGATATTTCAGTCCTCTAATCATCTTGGTATCCCTCTGCTAGACTCTCTCCAAAAGTTCCCTGTCTCTCTTGAACTGGGGAGCCCATAACTGGACACAGCACTCCAGATGTGGCCTTGCCAGGGCAGAGGAGAGGGAGAGGAGAACTTCTCTTGACCTGTTGGCCACACTGTTCTTGATCCATCCCAGGATGCCATTGGCCTTCTTGACAGTAAGGATGTGTTGCTGTCTCATACTTAGTTTACTGTCCACCAGAACTCCCAGATCCCTCTCTGCAGAGCTGCGCTCCCAATCAACAAGCTGGTCAACTCACAGCTTGTTCTAGTGCATGGGGTTGTTACTCCCTAGGTGCAGAAATCTGCATTTGTCCTTGTTGAACCTCACTCATGAGGTTCCTCTCTGCCCAACTCTCAAGCCTGTTGAGATCCCACTGAATGTCAGCAAAGCCTTCTGGGGAATCAGCCAGTCCTCCCAGTTGGGTGTCATCAGCGAACTTGCTGAGGGTACACTCTGTCCCCTCATCAAGGTTGTTGATGAAAATGTTGACTAAAACTGGCCCCAGAACTGGCTCTGTGGAATCCCACTGGCCACAGACCTCCAACTCAATTTTGTGCTGTTTGATCACTACCCTCTGGGCTCCGTCATTCAGCTAGTTCTTGATCCACCTCATCATCCATTCATCCGACCCACACTTCCTGAGCTTTCCTATGAGGATGTTATGTCAAAGGCCTTGTTGAAGTCAAGGTAGATGACATCCACTGCTCTCCCCTCCAACATCTTTCCAGAGACGGGAGCTAGGCTGACAGGCCAGTAGTTTCCAGGGACGTTATCCTTGCACCTTTTGAAGACTGGAGTGACTTTGGCCTTCCTCCAGTCCTCAGACACCTCACCATCATTCAAAAATAATGGACAGCAGCTCAGCAATAATATCATCCAGTTTCCTCAGCACTCATGGGTGCATCCCATGATGACCCATGGATTTATGGGTGTCTAGCTTGCCTGTGATGGAACAGGTAACTGATGACAAGAGTAACTGAAAAGATACAGAAAACTCTTGATGATGCAGATGGAGAAAACAGAGCTTAGTGGAGAGGGAGATCCAAAGAACAAGAAGGACTATGAAGCAGAAGAGAAACAGGACAACAGCAGGCAGCTACACAAATAAAACCCCATGTAAGGCAGAATGGGAAGCAGGAAGAAAGACGGTGCTGGTGTGAGAAAATAAGGGATGAGTATCAAGGATATCTGTGGATTAAAAACAAAGGAAGAAAATAGATGATACACATCTGATCTGAAAGAGAAATACAAATTAAATGATTTTCAAACAAATGAAGGAATCATCTTCATGCCCTGATGGAAAATAGACAGATTTGTGTGATTGATACTCCTCACTAAGAAGAATCAATAAGCTTTTCACCAGTACATGTCTCATATTCCTTTTAAAGTGAGGTAAAGAACCTCAAAAAGAAAGTTGAGGAATAAGAACAACTGATGCATTAGATGAACTTATGTATTGTAGAGAGAAAAGAGATATAATAGAGGAGTCAGATGAACTGAGAAATACCTTTTGAAAGGTATAAGTATACAGAAAAGAAGTTAGAGTAAATGCATCAGTCAGACATTGTACATGTTTAGATGCAGAATGCTGTAAAACAGTGAGAAAATGGTGCATGCACAGAAAACAGTAGATACTCCTGTGGGGAAGAAATTAAGAACATTTTTCTGTGAACAGATCTTGGAGATTAGTTTTACACATTGAGAATGTTCTCTTTAAGATTAATGTAGAAATAATTTTACTAGACATTGTGTTGGGGATGTTAATTTCCCTGACACAAATTGGAAAGCAAATGCTATTGGTAAATGTAAGACCATCAGTAGTGTGTTGCGCTGACAAGAGAACAATGCAGAGATTTGGGCATGGATTTCAGTTAGTATTTTCAGTATTGAAAGTGTCACAAAAGTCTGAAGGATGATCATGAGGTTTCGTGATGCCATGAAATTAAGAGGTTTTGCCAATATCCCTAGAATGGAAGAACAATGATAGTTGTGTTGGTTAGTATTGAAAATATGATTTTAAAAGTTTTAGAACAATCAGTCATTTCTCTAATGGCCTGCATGGTCTTAGCAAAAGAAGCTGTATTTGGTTGAAACTCTTCTGAATGCTTGTTTCTTTTACATTTTCATGAAGGCAACATTTTTTCCCGTCTCTTCCACTCAGGGAATTAACTCTCCCAGTGCTGTAATAGAGGACTACAAAACCTTGCATCAGATCTTGTGACTGGAAACAGACATGTCTCCTGTTGACCAATGCAACGTATCATCTATGTCTTGCACATGATTAAAAGTAAGAGCCTCATCTGTTAATATGCTCACTGATTCAAAGGATGCTTCCTTTGGAGTATGATTCAATGTTAGGCAGTGTGTCTCCTGAATCACATTTAGAAAACAATCTGGTCACAATGTAATGTACAAGGACTCAGTTGATTAAGTTTTCCATTTTATTTTGTGAACTAAGTATCAAATGCTTTGGTAATTTAAACAAATTTAGCTTTTGGAATGGCTTATGACAGCTGAGAATTTGTCTATTGTAATAACATCTAACCTTAGTTCACTCTGGTATTCAGAATGCTTCAAACTGAGTTATTACAAGGTGAATAGGCTCCCAATATACAATTATGCAAGACAAATGTCATACTATTTTTTTTTTCTGAATGAGCTTGATACTTCTGAAAACTAATGTTTATAATGAAAGTGTTGAAAAAGCCCTTAAATACGGAATTGTAATAGTGATGTTAGATTAAACATATTAGCATGTATATGAGAAGATTGAATAACATTGTAGCTTTTCTCTGGATAAAAGTCAAATCCTGTAAAGAGAAAATCAAAGTCTTTGTCCTGAGATACAGCATCCAGGGCAACTTTTTTAGATGCATGGAATGCTTTACCTAGACCAGGCTTAGCTAAAGCTTTATGTCTTCTTTTGCAATATAAAGTAAATTTAAAAGAACTGGAGCATACAGCAGAGGTTTTCTTGCTGCAAGGAAATCCTTTGCTTGCAAAACCATCATGGTAGTATGTTTTTGCCTTTGACATAAAAGAAAGCCATTTGCCATATGTGTCCCATTTGCCTGGAGCAGGCTGCCAGTGAGGTATTTTTTCAGAGACTTTTCATTCAGTGGAGGAATAAAAAGGCCTACTTCTAAATACAGATCTCCTCAGATTAAGGAATTACAGACAACTTTCCTTACAGTTCTTTTTTCCACCATCTCCAAATATAGACCAGCTAAAGTGGAAAATCTAACTCTTAGTGCAAATGTATTCAGTACACAAAATTGGTATGTGCTTATATATTGGTAGGTTAACCACTTTGCATACTGTACTGGGACTTTCAGTCATATGTACTGTAACAGCTATTTATGTGCTGGTATTTTCACATAATTTAGGGCTACACAAGCTCATACTGCTAGATTAAAAATGTAAATCCATTTATATAAACATGTGCAGCCAATACGGAATTTTGCACATGACAGCACTGAAATCATGAATGAACCAACTGAGATGAACAAAGTTAAGTCTGATTGTGTATAAACTCAGCAGGATTCTAGAGAAAAGTACCAGAGACTTTAAAATTAGAAAGAACATTTTTATATTGGGTGATATTTAAAGTATAACAGTATGTAAGAACATCAACAATGTCAGTTTCTTCATTCTGTAGTGTGTAGTATTCTATTTAATATGTATTCTGGAACAAACACACATTTGCATTTATATGTAGACAAATGTCTATGATCTCTGCTTTCCTTTTTTTTTTTTTATGATTTAAACCAGAAATATTTAAATTCAACTGTCTTTGTCTTTGTTAAAATAGTTTGCTGCTTGCATATCTGGATGTTTTAGTTTTAAAGAAATGGTATGAAACTAAAACATCGTGTAGCCACACTTAATGTCTGATGAACGAAGATTGTGGTTTTATGTACGGATAATTTTTGTAATGTCACTGATATGAAATTACTTGGTTAGAACAAATCTGAGGAATGGCCTTTTGGTCTTCAATCTATTCATTAAAACTTCCAAAGAAACTAGGAGTCATTTGGGATGAGTGACACTATAAGAGCAAGTTTACCAAGATTTCATTTACCCTTAGGTGTCATTTTGTTGGAATAGCTGATGATTTAGATTATCATTACCTTGTAGTAAGTAAATCCTGAAATAGTATTTTTTTTTTTCAGGATTAACATAAGAATATATTAAAGATGGAAGAAGGAGTAGGTTATCTGATGTGCTTCTACTCCCTTGCATCTGTAAATTTCTTAGTTTTCATATATTGAAAGTATTTGTGGTACATTTTTTTACAAAGTATAAGTGGTGGAAGAAGAGTCTGAATGAGGAAATAAGACAGGGCATAGAGGAGCCTAGGGAGGAAGCTGAGGTCCAGAAAATCTAGTATGAATCCTGTTTGCCTGTTGAAATAACTGCTATTTGCAGCTGAGAATGCTCATCAAGTTCCAAATATTTGGCTGCAGCTCTCTTTCCATAAACATTGGAGTCACATCATACATGTCTACAGGGCTCAGCCACACCTCTTCTGCCTTTGCCTCAGAATCCCTGTCTCAAGTGGTGCAGCCAACACAACAGTCCAGAACACTCTCCTTATCATTCCTAAATTCTCCTTTTAAAGTTTGTTTTGAGGCTGCAACAAGCAAAGTCTTTCCCCACATTTCTCCGATTGAGGGTCACTGATCTCTTTGGACATTGGCAGACCAGGTTTTTCTTATGCTTCACAAGAGCCTGAGCTTAACCGATACGCTGATAGAAATTGATGGTGATGTTTTAACTTTCAAGAAGAGTGTGAAGCTTTAGGGGCTACCTCCACCCTGTTGACCTATTTAGCCTAAGCACATTGCCAAAGCTTTGGGGATGCCAAAGGTTGTGCTAGCTAGTTCTAGTTGGGTCTCCTGCTTGAACAAAAGGGTGGAGAAATCCAGACACAGTGTGTTTCAGAAGGCAAAAAACCCTTAAAGATCCCATGAAAAATATTTATTTTTAATTTTTAAGCCAATAAAAAAAAACGGCACATATTTTTTGCCTTTAACTCAGGTGCAAGAGAAATTTGAACCAGCACTGAAAGTGGATATTATTTGTACCTGATCTTATTGTTGTGTTTTTAAGCAGAACCTCAATGGTTTAATGGAGTGTTTTGGTGAAATGAGAGGTCAGTCTACCACTTGGGATGTTTTGATTCTTTGCATTTAATCATGGATGGTAAAATGTGGTGACAGCTCTTTGCCTATGTGTTGACAATGTATGTGCACATATTGTTTCTTGTGGTTACTGTGTGAAAAGAAAATTCAGGGAGGTACCTGTCAGTACTGATAGCAAGAGACTATTCAGATTTCTCTGCATTTTAGGTGTAACATACGCATAAAACTCAGCTCGTCACTGGTGCTGACAGGCTTTACCAAAATGGACTACTCCCATGTTTTCCCTGATACCTGTTGGAGGAATCCCAGGAATAGTTTTGTGGATATTCTGACTAGGAGTGCAGAAAACAGCTTCCTCCAGAGCATAGTGGAGGTGGTAACTACAGATTACCTACTGGAGATCTTCCTTATTCAGATTTGTATTGATTTTGGCTGGGATAAAGTTAAATTTGTTCTTAGTAGCTTGTAGGGGGTTCTGTTTTGGATTTGGATTTAGATGAAACAGTGTTGATAACACAGAGATGTTTTAGTTGCTGTTAAACAGTGCTTGCACAGCTTCAAGGCCTTTTCTGCTTCTCACACTGCTCTGCCAGCGCGCAGGCAGGAAGTGCACAAGAACTTGAGAAAGCTGACTCCAATTGACCAAAGGGATATCCCAGACCATAGGGCATCACGTTTAGCAATAAAATCTGTGGGAGTGGAGACTGGTGGGAGCTGCCATTGCTTGGGAACTGTCTGGGCATCAGTCTGTTGATGGTGAGCATTTGTTTTCTTTTGTGGTACTTGTCTTTTTTTCCCCTTTATTTTGTAAATACTCTTCTGATTCTCTCACCCTCCCCTTTGTGGGGATGTGAGTGAGCAGCTGGGTGGTGCTTAGCTGCCTACTGGGTTAAACCACAACAAGATTTGAACTGTCACATAAACCCACATGTCACATTAGCCTCTTGTCCTGGTTTAGGCCCATCCAGGGGCAAAAGACCATGATTTTACTTAAGTACCACAGACCTCAGAACTCCTGGAGGACAAGGCTTAATTGCCACTTATGGTCCTGGGCAAAACAGACAATGCTACTTAACTTGGGGAAGAAAACAGAAAATAATTTAATCCACCACCAACCAAACCATAACCAGAAAACCCCAAAACATAACCAAGAGAAAACAATACAGAGTGGTACAATGATGAAAAGGACAACCAGCCCTTTAAGACTACCTTCTCCCCACCCTTCCCCTCCCCTCTTCCCAGACTCAGAGCCCTGAACCTGGTGTCTTTAATCTCCTCCCTCCATTAATGGTTCAGGGGGGCAGGGAATGGGGGTTTCAATCAGTCTTTTCCCAATGGCTCCTGCCACTTGTCTCTCTTCAAGGCAGGTGGTCTCCTTGCTGGCCCTTCCTGCTCCACCATGGGGTCACACACACACTGGGCAGTCCTGCATGGGCCACTCCGTTGTGCCTTCATCCCAAAGGCTGCAGCTTCTCTCTGCCTCTTGTGTGGGTCTCTGTGGCCTGCAGGGTCTCCAGCGTGGCCTGTTCCATGACCACCTCCTCACACAGTCTCCTGCCCATCCAGGCGCACTCACATGGAGCTGCTGGTGGCTCTCAGTCCTGCCATTGCCCTCCATGGGTTGCAGGGGCACAGCCCGTGTTCTTACCATGAGTTGCAGAGAGGTCTCTGGTCCAGTGCTCCTCCTTCCTTCCTCCTTCTCTGACTATGGGGTCCGTGTGGTCGCCTCCATCTTGTACCATTCTTACACCTCCTCCCAAGCACTTCAAAGTCCTGTCCCTAAGTAGTGATGGCAGAGGCACCAGATTGGAGGTGGGTCTGAATCCAAGAGCTGGGGGAAAGTCTGAGGACTCTTTACCAGGTCTGCACTGCAGCCCCCTCCCCCTGTTACCAAGCAAAAGTGTCTCCTTGCTAAACCAAGACACCTCTCTTTTGAGTCCCTGGAAATCATAGTTCAGGACAAGTTTGGGGTATTTATCACGAATATGTCTCTACAGTGGCCTTAATTGGCCTTATTTCTCCTCCGCTACGCTCCTAACCAGCTTTATTCCAATAGCAGTAGAGGAAATAAATAAAGTGGATGAAATTAATCCAACTAAATATAAACATCTACAATAAAAACAATCACTTTTGGCTCCCTTTGCAGTCAATGGAGAGAAATAAACATTTGTAGAGTATGATTAATTTCATTCTGAGGTAAGTGTCTAAATTAGTTATGAGAGTTACATAGTGAGAGCTGCTGGTGACAACTTTAGATGTAGGTTTCTTCACTTTAGAAACACTTATCAAAAGGGAAATGAAGCGAATCTCACCTGAGGACATCCTAAGAACAGACAAGCTATCACGTAAGGCCAGATCATGTAGCTTAGTGTCACCAAGGACCGATATCTGAGACAACATGCTTGAAATGAGAACTAAATGTTGTAATCAACACATATGTACTGCATGGATCTTATTGATGTGTTTTGTTCTCAATTACTTTCTTAACATTTCCTAGCTTTCTAGATGTGTGTTTTGATTGCCACTGAACAATACAATGTTTTTGTAGGCAACTATTCACCATCACTCCAGAACTGGTTTCCTTAACAGTGAGAGTTAACAGATTGATAAACCATAAGGTACTTTTCTCTGTGTGCATTGCTTTACATTTTTCAATAGTAAACTTTAAATTAACTTTCCCTCCTAGTACTAGAATATTCTGAAATTCTTCTGCAATTCTTAACATTTATCTTGATTGTGGCTTCTCTGGATTATTTTGTTTTGACCGCAGAGAGAGAAAATGAGTTGTGAAATATACACTATATTAGCAGAGAACTGGGGCATTAGGTGGTGGAGGAAGATCATTTTCTAATAAATAACAAAGGATTTTGGTGGAAAAGGGGAAGAATAGGGGAAAATAAAAGAAGATAATTGCTTTCAATAAATTAGTTTAAATAGCCTTGAAATTCTAGTACTTGGAGAGAGCAAGGTTCAAAGGGGGAATTTTCCCTCTCCCTCTGCTTCAAGCCTGCTGCTTTACAGTTTGCCTGCTTCTAAAATGTGAAGCTGTAGCGCACCATGAAAAGTAAAAATATGGATTCCTTCAGAGGTTTGATGACATTTTGTTGGAAGACACAAACATATTTCTTGCAGATTTGTGATCTGCAATATTTCCCTGTGTGCCAGTACATTGGGGACCATGCCATAGATCACAGTTCAAAATTGCCAGTTCACTCTATTTATTTACCTGGGTTAATAGAAACAAAAGAATATGGAACCACAATTAAGCTGAACTTGGAAAAGGATTTATGAAACCTTGTCAACTGTGTTATCCAACACAATACCATTTGTGGGAGAACAAAGATTGTTCATTTAGGATACGTTGAAACCATAAGTGAAATCACCTTACAAATATTTTTCTCTTAGAAAGGATAACATCTGACAGACGGGAAAGCAATGCCTAACCCACTATTAACCATTACCAGGTTACCATTATAGTTAATTAGCAAGACATTACCCATAATCCTGTGAAGACAATAGTTTTCTGGCTGTCACCCAGGCCTGCTGCAGTACAGGCTCACTGACTCCAAAAGAATGACAAGAGATTTTTTTCCTGCAAGAAGAATGTTGTGAAAGAGGCCTGGTGAAAGTGAAACACATGCTATTACTTCAACTTCAGATGCCCAATTTGATCACATTTGCTGGCAGCACTTCTGATGTTCATTTCAATGTTAGAGAAGTCTGCAGTAATTTTCAAAACACAACTCTGTATACTAAGTGCCTTTTCTCTTTGGCAGATACCTAACTTTAACTAAGAACTAATTTTGAAATCTGTGCCCTTGTTGAGAACTCATTGACAGATCATGAAAATCAGGTCACAGTTCAAAAAACTCAAAGTTGTTTTTCACTCTATGAAGAGAAGAGTTTAACATCATCATTAAAGATCTCAATGATGAGACAGAGTTTATCCTCACTAAGTTTCCAGATGACATAAAACTGGGAGGAATGTCTGATCCACCAGTGAATCTTATTGGACTTCTCTACAAGCATGATCTGACAGTAATTCTGGACATGTTTACGTGGGGGATGTGCACTGCCTCTTTGGATTGTAATGATATGGTCTACTTCCTGACCTGGAAGATTCTAGTATTATTGTTGCAGCAGCCCATCCAGCTGCTGAAATGAGTGCAGTGCCATGCTTTCATCCAAAATGACCTATCTTGGTCAATAAAAACGAGATTTAAAGGCCTTCAAAGTGGTAGCTCCCAGGTATCTGACTGGCACGTGAATGGACCTTGCAATAAGCACGTCACTGAACTGTCATTGTTATTAAACATAACTTGAGAAGAATGCAGCAAATCTCAACAGTGACTACTTCAGATAGTAAAGGAACACAAGTAGGGATTGCTAAGGTTCTGCCCCTTACAGGATTTCTGACTCACTATGGCAGGCTATTTCTGATGTACACCCTGGCATTTAAGCCCCCATATTTTCAAGGTGAATTTTCAATGAACTTTGAAAAGAATTCCTGCTGTTCCATTCCTTTAATGCTTTTCACCCATACTTTTATTTTAATAATATTCTATCTAGTGATGCCAGAAGAAGTGAAGACTGGAAAGAAAAACATATGTAATTCATTACTCATCAGTTTCATTGCTCAACTAGACTGCATTCTCCTTAACCTGCATTAAGTCTTTTGCTCACTGAAACGTCAATGTGCAGATTGCATAGCCCAGAACTTACGTTTCATTACAGGATCTGTGTCAGGGGGATATTGAAAAAGAAGAGCTCACGTGACAGTCAATACACAGCATATGGTGTCTTAGCACTTCCTACTTGTGGAGCAAAATTTATTAAACAGAGGGTATGCATATATATGCATGGACTCATTCACCTGATTTTCTTCCCATTTTAGCTGACAGCATCTAGAGGCAACAGAAAGACCAAAGTTTCGTGGCTTTACAAAAGGCTTTCTCTGTGAATGTTTTTGTTGGGCTGCTGATGAGAGAAACTTGGCATTCCAAATGAGTTCACGTCAGGAATGGTGAGGAACAAAACTGGACCACATGAGACAAGGCTTCCCTGGTACACCAAATAGCCTTGGGCAAATGTTGTGCATAGCTCACCAGGGATTCCGAATTTTGACACTTCCTCACTGTGCTTTGTTGAGGAGCTTCATCTGAAGAGCACTCAAAATGTACTGACAAAGGCATTCCTCACAAAATTTGTCTGTGAGAACCACCATCATTATAAAGATAGAGCATAAAGGCACTTTCCTCATCCTACTCTATACAATAATTTAATGGCGTGAGCCTTCAGCCTAGAGGTGTAGGAAATCTGAGTTCAGGCACTTTTCATCTTAAGGACATGCAGATACAGATCTCCCACTAAAGTGCCTTAATCCTTGGCTGTAGGAAAGCATAGAGAAGTGATCTTAGTCCATTTTTTCAAGGTAAATTAAAAAAAAAAAAAAAGGAGCCAAAATTCACTGAGCCAAAGTAAAAGAGGGAGATCTGGGCAATTTCCTGAAGGAAGCGAGTCCTGGACTCCCGATTTTCACTTTCAGAGAACTGTTTCTATGTATTATGTCAAGAAGTCACTGAATAAAAGGAACTGAGTTGAAAAAAACCCAAACCAAACTCTTTCTAGGGGCCCAAGTCTTTTTGGATTGAACCATATGTCCTTTCATTGCTCACTTTTATGGTGCTATATTGCTTTGATGACCCTGTTGTGAATTCCCTTTGTTTTACTGTAGCAAGCTTGGTGGCCTGTTACTATAACTTTCCTTCTGAGAACAATGACATGACTGTAGCCGTGCATGTACATGCAGAATGTGTGGTGCGCCTTTTAACCTCACTTCCCAGAGCAGAGGTATTATTCTTACTTTGGCTTGCCTAGTAAGTTCATTAATGGGCAGGAGAAGAATAATGGAATCCTGGAGATCGGGCTCATGAGATACAGCTGTGTGCTGTGAGTAAAGCCCCCTTTGGAGACATCATTTGGGACCAATTTCTTTATTTTGTAGTCAGGCAGAACTCCCATTGACGTCAATGAGAATTTTCCTTCCATGAAAAAATGGGGACTCAGGTTTGGCCCTGATATTTTTTTTGTCAACTTGGGCTACTTCAGATAGTGCCAGTATTCTGAACACCCATTCGTGGGCAGAAAGCTTCTGTAATGTATTTAAAATATCCTCAGGTTGGCATAGAAAGGTTAAAATAAGGAAAAACAACTCATCAGCCAGCTTTTTTTCAGCATAGCAAAATGTATCTTGTATGAAAAGCTGAACCCCTTCAGATACATAAGGACAGCAGGTATTTTGAATTTAATATTTCAAAAATTCTGTTTAAATGAGACATCTGGTAATAGCTTGTAAATAAAAAAATTAATAAAACTGCATCGTATTCAGGGATATTCACAATGTGAATGCATACTCCACCCCAAGCTTAGATAAAGTAAATGTTATCCTTTTTCACAGTTTTTTTTAGCCAAAATCTTTTAAGCATATAACTTTACAGCTTTCCTAAAAAGGTTATAAAAATGAAAAATATATTTTGCAATGACTCTGCCACTGATATGAGTGTTCAATTAATTGGACCATGCGAGAGAAGAAGAAAGATTTGCTACTGGGATATTGCCAATGATATTCTTTGACACTCCTATGGTCTCATGTGTTAATGATCAAGCAGTACAGAGCACCAGAAAATCCCTGACCAATAAGCTTGAAACCAGAGCAGTCTGCATAAATTTGATATACAGTTAGAAGAGGCTGGTTTGAAATGATTGACATTGAACTATGGCCTTTCTATTAACTTACCTTAAACCATTTTTGCTCTTTTGTTGACACAGAACTTCACCAACTAACTCTATTTATACCCTGGAAAACTTTGCATTTCTGCTTATACAACAGATTCAAACTGTGTTTTTACTAGCGGTGGCCATTTGGAATTCTTCCCTACCCTATAGCCTCTCATTTAGCTTTAAATCTTTTCTGGACACACACATACTTCTGTAGAATCCAGTTACCAACATTGGTAATTTATCATTGACATCACGCAGTGAAATATGTGACTGGTTTTAGTCCAGTTCCTAAATTTGTGTGGTTTATTCCCATCACAGAAACTTCAGTGTTCCTGATGCAGTTCAATACGGTTCTCTGGGTAAGAACCATGTTGCCATGCATGCTGTACCACAGGTGTAGAGACAGGAGTGTCAACTTTGCTCTCTTGTCCTTCTTATCCAGCTCCAACCTTCTCTCCTATTGTCCCAGGATGCCTGTCCTCTGCACATCTGATTTGAGGATAGATGAGCATGAAGTAAGGACTGGTGGTTGACCCATCTTGGCTGGTGTTTAAACTCTTAGTATGTGATGGATGCTGAGATGGTCATGGTTCATAGAGTTGCCTCCCACCTTTGTGGTGCAGGTTCCTAAGAGGAATTAAGAAGAGAAGTTCCAGGGAAGAAAGGATGTCTTCTGGTGTCAGAAAGCCTGCTTGCAGTCTGACCTGAGAACCGATGGTTGGTTCCCATGGTCTCTCTACTTGTGATCTTTTGGTTTTGGTGCAACCTCCTGAACTAAGAGAAACATTGGTTTTGAGAGCTCCTCTGCCATTCCATTGTTGGAGTAGTAACCACTCATCCTGACTGAAAAAAGAAGGAAATCCTATGAAAAGGGTCCATAAATGTTTCCATCATCTACTGTTGTCACACATACATAGGAAGATGCATTTAGAGTATAGTAGGAACAATTAAAGTATGAAATCCAGAATGTCACAGAGACCATTTTTATCACGTAGAGCTAAAAAGTGGAAGTGCATCATGAATATATTTGCATTCTTGCCACTCACTGGCTTATCTTCCGTAAAGCTGAGGTCTTCCATTTTTAGTGCCACAAATCTGGCACTACTGATAATGACTTTTTAAAGAAAAAAAAGAAAGGGAGGAAAAAGAATTATTTTATTGTGGCCAAGGAATATGCAAACTGCTGGAAGAAGAATTTTAGAACTGCTTTATGCAACATAACAGAGAGGTTATGCCAGTGTTCAGGATGAAAAAGTAAATCTTATGAGGAATTCAGCTTCCTACTTGTTGTCTCATGTAACTGCATTCTCATCTGTGGAGGAGCAATTTAGTTCTAAATATAACACTACTATCAGATTTGCCTTTCATATGCAAGAAATACTGTTTCCATTAGTTCTATGTATCACACTACTATCAGATTTGCCTTTCATGTGCAAGAAATCCCATTTCCATCAGTTCAAGATTCATCTTCTGTGATTGAATATATTTTCTTGTGCATGAGGAAAGATGTGGCTTGTTTGTCAAAAAAGTGACACGTACAGCACTTGCAACTACTCTTAGAAACCCATCCAATTCAGATGTATCTTGGTCTTTGTTGTTGGAGAGTGTGGTTGTTCAACATCTGATGCTCTTCATAGTAACTTACTCAAGTTCCATTTTTAGTTGCATTGACCACTGTATCCCTAGCAGGGTCATTTACTCCCTGACCTGCATAGTTGTTCCCTACAGTAGAGAAAATAGGACAGATCTCAATCTCAGGGGCAAGTGTCATGGCACAGTTGGCGATTTCTAAACATTTTTCCTCCTCAGAACAGGACATCCTTGTTCATTCTTTTGGGAAAGTCTCTGCCCTGTGCTAACCCCTGTATCATACCTTAGCATTATCTGGAAGAGTAGTAATCGTCTCATGTAAAAACTGGGAATTATATTTAACAGATGATCCTGGTAAATTGTTCACACCAATTTCCCGACTGTAACTTTTTTACTAGTGTAAACATAGGCAAAAGTATCTAAAATCTACGCTATTAAACCTGGAACACTAAAGAACAAACTGGAATTGGTTTCATGGGAAACACACATTTCAGTGTTTTATGAGTTTGCATTGGTCTTTCTGACTTACATTGAAGTATCATTGAATATTGCCATTTAGCGGCAATTTGGGAACAGAGGAAAAATGCTGAAGACAAGTAAGCACACCATTAAGAAGTAAACTCAAGACTTTGAAAATGTCAAATAAATGTATCTGTGTAACTTTTACAGCAAGTGATGGACATCTCACTAGACTGCTGAAATAACATTGTCTCTCCATTTTTTCCATAACTTTATTCCCTTGTCTAACCAGGAATAATTCAGTGCAGCTGAAATTTGGGAGCTGAAATGAAATGCAACTGGGATTAATCCCAGTTAAGTTACTTGCCTCATGCCAGAACATGACTTCAGTACAATGAGTGATTTCAATTGCATCATGAGTGTCCAAAACATCTTCTGAGTCTTTGACCTCTTTGAAAAGGGAAGACTTCTAGTTGGAGTGAGTCCTTTTTATTTTTTTATGTTACTCTATATGTATGAGTCTATGTGATGTATAGAGGACTACAAGGAACTGAATCATCAGACTATGGACGAAGTTAACAGTGGTGTTCAGAACAATGACTGGCAAACATACAACCCTCCATAATTCCCTTTCAGTCCAAGTGGGAAAATAAACAGAGATGGTGTTAAAATCTAGTAGAAAAACTAGTTATATTTTGCATATTGCTACATGGACACCTTCAGAAAAGAAAACTTGGCTTTCTCACATTTGTTGAAGCAAAGAGAAAATATCAATCTGTTCCTACAACTGTATTATTTTTCCACTAATTATTTCAGATCTTTCATCTATTGTATCATGAACTTCTTTACAGAGAAAAACAAACAATCCAATAATATAATTTGTGCAATTTCATGGCTCTGATTTCCTTTCTTGTGAAGTGGTCAAAAAGTGTGTTTATTCTATTTCAGTTACAGAGCATTTTGGCAAAAACTTAATTTTGGAATAATTTCTTTGACATTTGACTTACCAGTGTAAAAAGAATGAAGAAGGAGAAAGAGGAATTTCCATCTGGAATCTTTCCATTTGGTGCTACCACTTATTCTGAGACAATCAGCAGCTACTCAAAACCTTCTTTGGATACATGCAGTGAATGGTATTTGCATGTTAATACCAATTTAATTTAATTTTAATTTATTTTATTTATTACATACAGTGTGGTTTGGTTACATGCAAGTTTGAGGTGAGAGTTTACCACGATTTTAAGAAATGTCTGATAAATAATCTAAAATTGTTTCTTATCTGCATAAGACCTAGGTTTCAGCAAATGAAAAGAACTTCAGGAGGTCAATTATTATAAAGGAGATCTTTGTAGGATCAGGATCAGGGAAAAAGTGTTCCTGGAATTCCTTCTCAGAAGAAGATGATGTTTCAGGTAATCATCACTACAAAAAAAACCCCAAAGACATGCGTGGTACGTTGATATGAAAAAGTCCCACACAATGTCTCTGCATTATATTAAATCCAACATTAGTCCAGTGTAAGTTGTGCAATATATAGGGTTAAGCAAGCGTCTGCACAGTTAAAATGCATTTATAGAGCACTATTTTCTTTACTTGTCAGGAGAGCTGTAGAAAAAAGTGCACCATAATAGCAGGAAGTGGGAATGTGGTTGCATGTTAGGATACAAACGCCTAGTAAACACTGTACTCTGACACTGAAAGACTATGGGCCAGTTATTAAGCCCATTACAGTTAACAGGAGCAATTTTGACCACCATAATGAGTGCAATTCACATACGGACTTGGGTTCCATGAACAAGTTTGCATAAAACAAGAGCAAACCTGAAACCTTGTGAAAAAAACTTTGAACTGAACCAAGCCTTTTCCTGAGGGTTGGAAAAAAATTGATTAATTGTTTAATTTTCACATTCCTCATCTTTTCCATTTTCAACTAGGAGGAAAAATGGACAAGAGAGTATTTTGTGGTATTTTTACTGGCTTGACTGAAGCCGAAGAGATATTAGAGGTACTCTCATGAGAAAGTTTGACCTTGCAAGATTTCCGATTGATTTCCAGAGCCAAAAGATTCAGATACATTTGAATAGACTTTGAGCAAACATCCAAACTTCTGCATGCCTGTCTGAACTGAAGATTCAAATGTTTTTATACACCCTCTTTCCTTTCCTTGACAAACACACATTTGCATTTGTTATTTTTGATTATGGGGAAAATACATGTGCATTTAGGCTCTTGTCGGAGGGGTTTCTGGGCTGAAGTGCTAATTCATTA
Organism: Colius striatus; assembly: GCF_028858725.1. Taxonomy (NCBI): domain Eukaryota; kingdom Metazoa; phylum Chordata; class Aves; order Coliiformes; family Coliidae; genus Colius; species Colius striatus. The sequence goes on from NC_084759.1 coordinate 169,169,708, forward strand.
CTGGAAATAAAACCTGATATAAAACATAAGTGCTAAGTACTCCAGAAAGTGCATTATGAAAAATAGCTGAGCTATATGCACTCTTCAGTCTCATTAGGAAGTGAGAAAGAGATGGCATGGAAAAAATTAACTTGTCAACATAGCCATATATAATTTTCAAAGCCTACACAATGTGAACACAAGATGTTTCACTGACCATTCAAATAAATCAGAAAACTGTGAATTGTTTCAGAGATTTATTGATTTAATTACCGATCATAACACAATGTGTTTGCTCTAAAGTAATCCCATAAAAAAGGAAAAACATGATGTATTTATGCAACTCTTGGACAGAAAAGCAGATGCTTTGAAACTGGTGAGTTATGGACTGCATGTAAATCATATATTTACTATGCAAAGCTTTTAAAATGTTTCTACGGTGAAGAGCAGTGTCAACAGGGCATGTTAAATGTTAGAGATTCCAGTGGAGATCTTTCTGACCTCAGAGTAGCTGATGATTATGATTTTAGTTACCACCAAAACCCAAAACAGCAAAGGGACACACTTACCAGGAAGGTGATTTAACATGGGAAAACCATTGCTGCTTTTCAGCTTTAGACACAGACGGTACGTAAAAATAACTGCCTTGCAAAACTTGTACTGAGTTGGAGGGATCCTCAAGAAAATTACCTAATGCTCCTATCAATATTTAATTACCATGATCAGAAAAGCTCTTTAGAGTCAAACAGAAGCTAAAGTTTCCTGAAACATTTCACAGGATGAGTGTTGTGCACATGCTTAAGTGCTGCCCTGGGGCAGCTCTGTGTAGATATGGAAGCCAGTGTATTGGAATGGTGCTGTGTAATTATGGATAAGGAGAAAAAAAGCAAATAGCCACAACATAGTGGAATAAAAGTCAGAGTGATTAAATTCGCTGTCTTATGATGGATTCCTTTGCCTAAGGCATATTTTCATCCACAGGACATGCTGCTGAAAAACCTTGGTTGGGTTGTACAAAGAGCCTACAAGGCATATGAGAGGTCTTCTTGACATAACAGTACAACACTGATTTTCAGGGACTTGGTTCATCCAGAATGGAACTGGAGTTAGCTTGCATATGCTTACTGTGAGCAATCAGGGTACAAGGCCCACTGAAAATGAAAGCGAGTAAAGTGAATTAAACTTAATATTTAAGACTGAAAAATACCACCTACTACAAGAGATGGGGAATGAATTTACCAAAATCACAAGGATTACTGTCTACCAGACTTTTTGGTCCATGTTCTACATACAGGGAGATGAAATGAAACATAAATGAATGTGATTTCTTTGGGAGAAAATTTAATTTTCCAGACTGTCCACTGGAAAAATTAACCTCTAAATGAAATCTCTGGGACTTAATTCAGGCCTGATTTTTATTGATCCTTAAGGAATAAAAGTTAGTAACATCTAAAAGAGTGTAACCTACATCTCCCTCAGAGCTGGAATAAACAGAAATTTTAATGATCTATAAAGTTTTATGAGTGACTGAACTTTAGTCAGCAGTGTTTCAGTGGGATTTCTAGAAATATCAAAAGACCAAAAAAATGCAAATATAACACCATTCCACTTTGGTGGCTAAGAGTTAATAAAGTTAAAACCTCTTTCATCCTCTGTCACTTAACTCTGTATCATAACTCTTGGTATACTAAGATTCATTGCCAAGAATTCATAGTAGCAGAAGTAGCAAATGAAAAATGGCCAGAAAGACCACAGTTTTGTTAGGCAAAACAGTTCAGGTACAAGATTTTGGCCGCTGAGAAAGAAGGGGAGGTGGCCAAAACTACTTGAGTATAACAGTCTCCCCATATCCTGTAATTATCTAACAATGAGTCTAGTCATTAATATTGATTAGCTGTCTCAAAGTCCTGAGCAATCCAGTGCTACAATCCCTTCCAGAGTGCATCAAGCCAACAGCCTAAAGAGGTTCCCAAGACCTAAGCAAGCAGAATAATAATGATAGCTGGGAATAAACACCTTTGTTCAGCAAAATTAATCGTTACAATGCTAAAGTCTGTGACCAGGTCATTACCTTAAGGGCACGTCCTGATTGTGCCAGCTGAGCAACTGTAATGGAAAAGCTCCTATGCAGAGGGCATGAAGCACTTCTTTCATAATGCATAACTAGGCCAGGGAAGCAAGACCTTATGAGTGACATGCTGAGATGCAACTGGTCACCAGCTTACTAGTGTAAGCAGGAATACAGTGGCTTAAGATACTTCTGTTATCTAGCAGTGACATTCACTGTCAGGACAAAAAAATTGGACAATCTAAGACTAACACAGCACTGCCCCAGAAACTGAAGAGATGCAGTTATACAGGAATCCTCTGGCTCTCGTTTGGCATAGGCAGTGCAAACAACACACAGCTTCTGCTGAAGCCTTAGTAGGCTCGAGGCCTCAAAGACATATCTACAGAGCTGTGAGAAGGTTGTGTAGTTTCTATAAGGTACTTAACTTGCTACCGATTTCCATGGGAGATTAGACATTTAAATGTTAGGTTAAAGGTGGGCCTGGTCCCTTATCATTACAAAAATAAGGTAATTAACAATTCCAAAGAGAGGTTCCTCATGGTCACTAATAAGTACCACTTTTGTAAGTAGCAAAGGTTTCTGTGTAGTATTGCAGGTCAAAGGCTGATAGCAAAGGGTACAATTCCTCTCAATGTCAGTCATGGTGGCTGAACTGAGCTGGAGTCAGATGGAAGGATGAGACAAATGCGAAGTGAACAGGGCTTAGCGGGTATGCTGAAACACAGCTTTGCATTTGCTTAGCCAGTGCAGAAGGATGGCTATGGTATTTCTCTGTCCCTAGACAGAGAAGCCTGCAAGGGAGTTTAAGAATTCTCTTTAGTAGTTTTCCTTATGCATAAGGAACAGGCAGATGACAGCAGAGGTGGCTGAGGAAGAAGCAGACGTGATGATCAAGGTTGCCATCTTTGTCAGATCACAGGCAAGAGCTGACAGTTTGATAGGCCAATATATTTGACAGATAGGGTGAGGCTAAATGTGAAGGACCTTAAAGGCAAAGATAAGATGTTTGTGTTTGAAAATGCGAAGCCACTGGAAGGACCCAAGGAGAATGGTGATGAAGCCAAAGCAACAAGCCAGGAACATGACTCTAATTTCTGTGTTTTGAATGGAGGTGAAGGCAGCAGTAGTGCTAAGACATGGCTGGAGACCAGATTATTACAGACGAAGTGCAAAATGATGAGATCCTGCTATGAGCCTTGGCTGACTGCTGAGAAAAAGGATGAATCTGTGAGCTATTATGTAGGAGGAGGCAAATGACTTGGATCATACAGTGACTAAAAAGAGAGAGCAGAATATAAACGATTATGAGCTGGAGGAAATGTGAGGTTGAGACCAGTGGAAAAATTGGAGAAAATGGACAGAAAATTTAGTTTTAGCAATTACTGATTGTCAGAGATGTGGAAATGAAATGTTAGCATTACATAGAGAAAGAGAAAATGAGAGATTTGGGAATCATTTGCACAGATAAATTTTTATGGGAAGGACATCTACTTAGCTCTACAAATGAAACAGAGCTAAGATATTTAAAACAATCTTTCTGCTTCTTTGTTTCTCTTCTCCTGATGTTTAGGCAGCTGAAAAGACATGGACATCACCAATAGCAATTCTTCGTTTCTTTGCCTGCCAAAAGCATTTCTTAATTTTGTTATGCTTTCCTTTCTTCTACAATAGATTATGCAGAGGGTGCACAGCTGATTGACTCGGCTCCAGATGTTACAGATACTGATAGTGGTTACTGGCTATACTGGACACAATAGAGCTTGTGAATTGTAAGACAAAGCACGATAATTTCAGTGCAGGGACAAGAGCCATCTCAAAATGTGTCAATCTGCTTAATGTACAATGGGCCCTATTCCATTTATATGGATTTGATATAAAATAGTACAGATATATGACAAGTAGTCTTAAAGCAACTTTATGTGGCTTCTTTAATTTTCACAGTAAGATAATCCTAATCTTTTCTCTCTGGTGAAAAATGAGACTCCTGATGAGAGTTACCAGATTGATGGTCCAGGAAGTACTTGATGTATATAATGACTTGTCATTCTTAGCAAAACCACCAGCTTTGCAGTCAAGTTGGTTAAAGTTCCATCAGCATACCATGGTTAAGCTTTTCTGTACATTCCCCACTTACCTTGTTATTCCTTTTGATGGAGAGGACACCCTCCTGCCTCAGGAGGAGAGGGGCAGTAAAGGCTTCTGTGCACCTTTCTTGCTCACTTCTTCAATCCTAAAATGTCAAACTTTGTCTCTAATGTGAGACACCAGGACGAGCTGGCCTTCAAACTTGTTCCAGGACCCATCTCATGACAGGTTTTAACTTCATCAAAGAGTTTCAGCAACATTCTAAAAGATTTCTTCTAAGACATCAAGGCCAAAAGACAAAGAAACTATATGAAGAGATGGTGTTGATTCCTTTTTCCTACAAATTTCTAGTCAATGTCTAAAAAACAGGTGATGGCCAAAGTGCTGAGAGTGATAAACAGAACATCTTACCAATGATTTTGGCTTGAGAGAAAAAGAAAAGTAACAGGTCTTTGTATACTTGAAATAATTATCAACAATTTTTATTAGGAAGAGACCAGACGTGTTCAGCTTCTTTTATAGTAAATATGTCTGGCAGGGTGGAGGGAAAGGAGGGAAAATCACTCATACTTTTTATACAGTCTGGTTGGATAGCTGGCAAGTGCACCTGTAGGGCATATGTGAATGTATAAACCCACATATGTTCACTTAAAAGGACACCGTCATCTTGCTTCAGAGCTTTTGTTTGCTCTTTAATCTGCATTATTTTAATACCCTCTTAGAAGCTTAAAAACCATTATTTATATCCCTATTGATTTCCTTCTTCTCTTTCCCCTTGTCAAAGTCTTTCTGTGTGTGTTTGTTTTGCTTTGTTTTGAGTAGAGATAAAATTAACACAGCTGGTCTTATTTAGCAGCCCAAGCAACTTCAGTTTGTACCGTGTTGTATCAGGCCAGTGCAAGCAAGGGCCAGAGCATCAGTGGACAGTGAACTGAGTGGGCACTCTGTGGGAGTACTGTCTTGTGGCGCTGTGCTTAGGCTGGCCTCTGATGGGACACCAAGGCAAAAGAGTTCCAGTTTTGGTCACCTGGGCCTCAGAGAGGGACACACATATTAAAGAGAATAATTTCCTGTAAAAATGTGAGCAGCCACTTGCTGCCCCTTCTTTAACAAAATGGATGAGTTTAAAAAAACCAGAGTGGTCTTTGGCTTAATTTGTACAGTCAGGTTAGCATCTCTCTGTCAGTGCAAAAATAGCTGGTGTTAGTGTAATTAAGTGTGAGAATCCCTATTTTCAATTCTTACTGACCACTATTTTTAAGTCTTACTGCTGTTACGAGCATGGGGCTGTCTGCAGTGATGCAGAGCTCCACAAAGAGCTGTGGGACAGATGCTGCCTGTCCTTGCCATCACCTCAGATGCTGCAGGCAGTAGACACACCAGGAGAAACATCCTGGTGTAGGAGACCTCCAGTGAAAGGCCTCTGCTACTTGCCTTCTCTGTATGTGGGGGGATAAGAGTGCAAAAGAGAAGCTTGCTAGAAGAACAAGGATGAAAGGGAGCCATTCTTAATACTGGGCTTTCCAGGTGTACTGAAATAGGGAGTTAGGAAGGAGCAAAGAAGTTGAGTTCCCTGGTCAATCCACTGTGCAATGGCTCTGTGATGGGACCTCCAGATGCCTTGGAAAATTTAGCTGTGGTCACTGCTCATTCAGCCATTGTCTTTAGGATCAAGTGAGGCGGCTAGAGGGAAAGTAAGGATCAAACAATGTTTCTGTCTTAAGCCTTGCAGGCTTTGTCAAAATCTAATAATCCTTTTTTCAAGTTCCTCATTGATTAAAGGATTTTGTAATTTCACTGGTTTCACTCAAAAGGAAGGAGCATTGTCCTTGACAGCTTGCTTAACGTTGAATGAAAGCAAGTAGGATTGACACTGTGCTGTCACTTGTTCTTGATAGCATGATGGGAGCAGCTTGCAAATGAGCCATTGCAAGCAGAAAGTGCAGGAAGGTCTTATTAAGCAAAGCACCAGGCTGAAACATGCAAAATAAGCTGCACAACAGCTACAAATGTGGTGTTTCATACTTTTTTTGTTTGTTTGTGGTTTTTTTGTGTGGTTTTTTTTTTTTTTTTTGTGAATTCAGAGGATTGTTGTTCTTTGGAAAGAACAACAGTTGCCGCAGAGGAGCAGAATCTGATCTCAGCGATAGCCATGGCTACAAAAGCAGTATGAAAGAACAGTGTGAAAAGAGAAATTCACACCTGGCTCATTACTGGATTAAGTGTTCCCATACAGTGTTCAGCTATTCTCCAGTATCTCTGGTGTTAAAGAAACACAATACACCAAGGTAAAGCCAACACTCCAAAACGCTGAGATAAAAAGCCACTCTCACACAGCGGCGAGATGTGACTACTTCTTCCTCTTCACTGAGCAGCTTCTGGCAGGACTTTCCCACCTGGGCTAATGGGATACCCTTTCACAGGGCTTCCTTCTGCCATCTTCTGCCTCTTTGCAGTACTGCGAGCCAGGGAACAAATGCGTCAGCCTCCTACACAGGTCTTTGGTCAGTGGCAGCAGAATCTGGGCTTTGGCCCAAGAGCAGCAGATCTGATTATAGTCATACACTGGGAAAAAACTGAAAGCAATTTGTTTACGATAGTAATAAAGGGTATCTGGTGTCTGAGCACACACATGAATATAGAGAAAGGTGATGACAAAGGTAACAGACCATTTCTTTCCCTGAGGGCTTTTCACCTTGACTTGAGTTGCTAACTGGCCCCCATCCTGTTGAGGAACCTTTGTCCAACCACAGGGAAGTAAGGTGCCCAGTATCCCTGCACGGAAGTCTACAGGTTGCATCCTTCAAGACAACCAAGAAGGTAGACACGGAAGCAAGAAGCCATCTATTTGATAGCATTAGAAGATGGCTGAGCACTCCTATGGGTGCCCAAGTATTTTGCTCCCTCCTAACAAAAATGTGTCCAGTGACCGTATGACTTTACCATGTATGTCTCAGGGGACTGTTGATTAACAGGTCTGGCTTATAGTTGTGTCTTTAACTTGCTCTGACCAGCTAATAGATAGATTGAATACTGCCCTTATGCCTGGATTTTAGATAGAGACTGTGTCCTTGGACTACTGTAGCAGAATTGTACACAATAATGATTATTATCCCCAATGAGTTGTGATGGAATAAAGACTGTGAGAGACCTTTGTCCTTCTTTCTTTCAGACTTCCAGACTGCAGGACAACACCTATTCAGTAAGGTGAAAGGCTACTAAATGGACACCTTCCAAAGAGGACAGAGTTGCATGTGTGTGTGAGAGATCTATGTCGCTTCTGAATGAGGTCTCACTCTGCTTTTTTGTCAGTGATGCATTTAATCCTAGCCAAGCAGCTTTCTGGATTTGTCTGCATCCCCCTTGGTACACATTAGTCCCTTCTATTGCTGAGTTGAGTATGAATATTTGAAAATATTTTGCATATCAAAATATGACATTATTTCCTTCCAGCTGTATCCATTCACCATGCTGACAGCTATCTTACAGTACCCAGGATTTGCATTGGCATTCTGCTGCATTTGTTTTCATACCAGTAAGTAACATTTTCAGCTTTTGAGAAAACCTCAGATACAAGCCATATATGCACATACATTTTGTGAGGCATTTGCTCCTGGCCTTTAAACAGCAATAAAGATGACAACTACCAATTTGTGTTCCTGCTATTTGAGTCTAAGCTACCTGAGAAGGTGGAAGGAGTTTGGTTATTTTCTGCATTTTCCTAAGAAGCTTATTTATGGTTTCTTGTATGTTTTTCCTCATCTCATTTTGGTCCTAGATGTGTCTGTTTACAAATGCTGACCCAGAAGTATAAGGTTAAAACAATGTTCACCCTGTTCACCTATGACTTGGAGTTATGGATGTAGAAGTCCCTTTCCTGACAATTTCTATGAACAACTGCATCTAAAAGCTCATATGATGGTTTTCTTGGCAAAATGCTGCTTCTCTTTTCCTTTCTCTTATTACATATTTGTCCCTGCATAAAATAATTCATACTTTCTGTTTTGATTTCACTTACCTTCCACTCATCTTTACTTCATTTCTGACTTTATAAATTTGTTTTGGAATAGAAAGATCTTTCTCTTAGCTCTTTCCAACAACATTGTGTACTACATTTTATGAATGATTGTGACTTTTACAAAGTTCAGCCTATTTGTGGGTGCAATTTTGCGGTGCTAAGGTTTTCAATAAAATTCCTCTCACCACAGAGGTTTAGTTCTGTGACTTTTTTCCAGTTCTGCTTGGGGTTACTTTTATGTGTTGTTAAGCATTTCTAATTAACATTGGAAAAATAATTTTGTCATAAAAGTGGAGACAATACAAGCTAAGTAACCCTTACCCAAGATCTCAAAATCCAGAGACTGTTGTTTTTGTTGTGGTTTTATTGTAATTTACTATAACAGAACTGTTACAACAATTTACACCATCAAATCTTTTAGGGCATTCTTAACCCATAAGGTTTGTTTCCTTGCTTATGAATATAAATATTTACTACATAGACTATTTGCTTTTTTTTTTTTTTTTCTTTTGTGGTCAATGGGAATCTCTGTGCAACCCCAAGCAAGAAGCAGGGTTTACAGTGCCTCACTGCCCAAGTAGTCTGTGGGGAAATTAAGCTTTCCAAGCAAAGCTGTGGGCACAGAGCTGGTCACTGGAGGTTCAGCATGGTTCTGAAATAGCACAGGTGCAGGAGACTTTTGGGGCCAAAGTCTGAAGTAACATAGAGACTGCTGCCAGAAAGCAGAAAGATGTTATTTACACACTGAGGAGTAAGAAATAATCAACAGACAAAAAGCCTCCAAGAAATGAATTAAAAGGTGGAGGTGGTGTAAAGTGCTATGATAACTCTCTGATTAGTTTATAATTTCTGGGACAATATTAACTTACTTACTAAAATGTACTAAAGGATGCTGTATCAGTTGCGTTCTAGTAAAGAAGCTGGGCACATGTTGAAAAAAGAGAGAGTTTAGTAGATCATATTGTTTGCTGCTGTGTTTCTTTTCCTTCCTGTTTCATCATCAAACATGTGCATTATGGTAGGCACCATATTTTAGCTTAATCAGTAATGTACCAGGCACTAGTAGTTACGCATCATCACACACACACATTCTTATCATCTCTTAAGGTGTGTTTGTAGATAATGTGTAATGTAAATGTAAGCAAAGTCTCCATCATTACGAGTTCCACATAGCAGTTATTGTTATCTATGAAAGTTATTTATTAACAGAATAAGGGAAGAGAAAGGCTAGGTGCAATTTCAAACCACAGGTTACATGACTCACAAATTGAGGGGTACAAAAGAGTATCTAAAGCTATGGTTGATTGCCTCAACTATGAAGAAGCTCAAAAGCATTGTACTTTGATCTCTGCTGTTGATAATTTACTGTGTAGCACAACCCATGTATAGACCCCATCTTTCTTGATTTCTCTTGCTCTAAGTAGCCCACAGTATTCCTTCTGCTGATTTCCCTGTTTTTTTTCTTTGTAATCAGTTCTCTGCCATCTCTCTTTTCCTGTTCTCTACCCCCAATTCTTGATACTGGAGCACAGCATTTGGGTTGCAAAAGCGGGCTTTGCGTGCTGTGATTCTATAACAGTCAGGGTCGCTGTTGCTTGGCCACAACCCAAAAAAACTTTCTATAATCAGAGCTGGTGCCAGAGTGGTTGTGCTGATTTGCTGAATGTAGAGGATTCCTTTGTGCATAGAAGAAACTTGGTTTTCTATTTAACTACCTTTAAGTTTTCTCATGAAATCTGCAATGGTGCCCAAACAAGCCTGATGTGGTTAAGCATTCAGTCCAATGATCTCACATCCTCCACAGCAGTTGAAGGCTCATAAACACTTTTTATGTCTGTATTGCTATGTTGTCATATTTTGGGAGACACATTGCCTGGAAACACAATAGTTGGTTATGAAGTCTAGCTCGATGCTGAGAGATCTTAGCCAGATGTTACATTCCAGTAATCAAAATTAAGTTATTGCAGGAGAAAATAGAAAGCAGTGAAAGGCTAACTTGATATAGCTCTGCTTTTTTCTTTTTCTTGAAACAAAATTTATTTTTGTCTTTAAAAGTAGAGACTACTCACAGAAGACAATGACGACTAGGAGAGTACTAGGAGAAGAAATATAAAGAACTGTAAAATCAGTAGATATAGTCATGGAAGACATTTCGTACTATGCCTTAGAATATGTATCTGATTAGAACTCTACATGCATTAAGTGTATCAGAGCTTCAAGAATAAATCAATAGACTGTAGAACCAACTGCTTCAGGAGTACAGGTGGATACAGAAGATCTGGAAGAGAAAAGGCTTCACAGAAAACTCAGAATTTAGAGATACCTGCTGCTCAAGGCAATCTCAAGGCTGTTATTCTAGACAAGTTGACTCAGGGAACTATGTCTATAAGAAACATGGAAAAAAACAGACTGTCAACTGAGACACACACAGGTAATTAAGGGATTAGTTTTCTGTGCCATGAAATGAAGAACAGAAAGGGAGATAAGGTGGCAGAGAAAGAATTTTGAGACAATAGTCAGCCTTACAAAGACAGGAGGAAGAACAGAGATACCTGATACAGAAGAGCTGTTACTTTGAAAAAGTGATATGAGAGAAGAACTTGTGTTGCAGGTGTGGAGGGCAAGCAATCCCGTTGGAAGTAAAGGAAGATTCACCCATCTCTCTGAAAAGCAAGATCTTTGTTGGCATGAATTGAAAGTCAGTGTCCTGGGAGAATACTTAACCGTGAAAGCTCAGGGATCTTCTGTTTCTGTCACATACTAAAGAGCCAATTTAAAGCAATAAACATAAACACCTATGGTAGTTCAATCCCACAACTGATCCATGGTTAGTTTACTATTCTAATGAGTAAACGAACACAGAACTAACCTTATTTTCCTAGTAGTCACCTTATCTCCAAAGATGCCTAGCTTTGGAAGTAGATTATGCTTGCACACTCTGTCTTCATACTCCTCCACAATGCATTGTCCCCTGAAAGTGGAGACTTCCTTAAACCCTAAGTCTTCTGTTTCTCAGGAAAGTATTTCAGCTAACATTCAGAAAAATCATCATCATCAGGTTTATTCTGAAAGGTGTGAAATATACTTGATAAGACAGCCATTTTTGCAGACAAATGTAATGCAAAAAGACAGGAGCTCTTGTCTATCCATCCCATCTTTGTAAACCATGTAATGGGATGGCAAAGATTATCTGTTAAACCAGGAGTTATCTGTTATCTGTTAAGCCAGTGAAGATGGAAACCAACAGAAATGCTCTGTGGTGGTTAAGGAGATGCTTAGAATAGAGATATCATCAACTAATTTTGAAAGGTATGATGCTGGCATTAAAGGAAAATATAGAGCAGCAGAGTAAGAGTAGCAAAGGAGCAGAGTTGGGACCTGGGTTTCTTTTCACATTTTCCCTTTAACATAGAGAAGGGAGGAGCACTGATGGGAAATGCTACCCACACAAAGATTTGAGAGATGATGAAGACATAAGCAGTGAAGATACAGAAAAAATCTAAATGATGTGAGGACTGCGGAATTAGAGTGGAATGGATTTCTGCAAAACATAATGTCAAGCTTGGATAGGGATAAGAAAAAAATCCTCTGTTATAAACCAGAAACTAATCAGGTCAAATCAACTGAGGATGGGAACTATCTACTGGGCTAAGTTTGCAATATTGATGTGATATAGCCATGAAAGACAACTATGGTTGAGAGAGTAACTACCTGTAGAAAGAGGGGCGGCTATTTTTTAGACCTCATCTGGAACTCTATGTTCGACCAGAGGCTTTCTTATTCAAGACAGATGAACTCAAATGAAATAGACACAGAGAAGGGGAATGGAAAGCATCCTGAAAGGAGTAACTCGAAGTATGTGGCATCTTTTTAGCAGTCTTCCAGTTCATAAAGGTGTTACAGAAAGAAACTGTTTAAGCTAAAAGAGGGGGCTAACAGACAGAACTAAACTGCATAAATGTTAACATAAAAGAAATGGAAATTGGAAGAACTTTACTAACCAGTATAGCAAAAGGAGTACAGCTGCTAAAATGGAAGCTGATGAAGAAGGGCATAGTGTAATAACTGCAATAACAAGAGACTGGTTTATGTGACTCAGGACTACTCATTGAACTCAAAGGCTAGTTTCTTAAATTAAATGTATTTTCATAGTTCATGACATCAGCATACCTATGGCAGTGTCAAGTACTGTCTATCTAAATGACACTGGATGCATATGTTCAGGTGAGGAGAGAGCATTAAGATCATCTATTCTGAACTCTAATGTAATACAGCCCATAGAAACCCATTTATTCATTTTGCTCCAGGCTCAATGCATCTCTTTGATCTGTAACATACCTTTCCAAAAAGATATTCAGATTTAATTTAAATGCTTCAAGTGAAGTAGAATCCACCACTTAACAGCAGCATCTATTCAAACTGCAACGCAGATGGGGTTTGAGAGAACCGTTTTTGACCTTTGTGATTTTTTTCTCTTTTTTGCCATCGTTGACAGGCTTTATGAGGAAGTACATCAGACAGATCATTGTGGAAGATATTAAACTTCCTACATCTATTCTGATGTGATGAATTCCTTTTCAATAGTCTCAGGAGGAGCTAACAGCCTGTGGTATGTCCTTTCTGCTGTTGAGCCTAATTTTAGAATCGGTGAAGTTATTCCCATTTACACTGGGTAAAACTCTGATCCTTTATGCATATGATTAACAAACTGCCTGGGATGAATACATATTTTTTAAGTAATCCAACAGGCTGGAAAATAGCTATATATCTTATCTCTGAGTAAAGCCAGAAGACTTCTTTTTATGGTATGCTGTGTGCAATGCACAACATTTAATTTCTTACCCAGATAAAAAGCTCTTAGGATATGTCTATTTCCTTTAATATTAGCTTCCTAAATCTGGCACATAATCTGAGCTAATCCTTTAAATTCTCTCTATAGTCAGGAAAAAGAGATAAATACCTGCCAACAGTAAGCCATCTCACCTGTTTTATATACTTGGGATGGATCTCCTTCAGGTTAGAAAATGTACTTAAATTACAGACTTATTTTTTAAGTGGCTGCAAGGAAATAATATTTATGAAGTCTGGAAAAGAAATATCCTCATGACAGGGAATTCTGGGTGGCTCTCATAGAAGGAATTTGAAGTAGTGCAGTGGTAAGACTAAATAAACCAAAATAGCAGTAGTCAAATGCAAACAGAGGGCTGTTTTTTGTGTGGTGGGAAGAAAGGACGAGAAAAGAAGCCATTCAGATCTGAGAATAAATTTGAATCCTCATGAAGGGCTACAAGCCTTTAAAACCAAGTATGAAGTTGAACTCAAGAATAGTTAAATAGTGGTTAGATTAATGGTTTTTCTTCGCTAGCAACATCTCTATTTGCCTCTAGCATTTCGTTGGCATCCCTTCCACTCAGGCACCCATGAGTGCAGCCCTGTGCAACCAGCAACGTGCACCCTGGAGCATACTCCCCCTGTGTGTGACATCTTGTGACAAGTTTATTGCTTGCAGCACTGTCGTTATGCCTTACTTTTATTACTCAAAGACTCTTTCAAGAGCAAAGTGCAATGATGCCAGACTTTGAGCTAAATCTCAGACTAACCAAAATCCTTGCCTAAATGATTTTTTTTTTTATGTACAGTCAGCACACTGCTGAGTGTGTCTTTTATAAGGATAGTTTTAATATGGTTAATCTGTACTATGGTGCTATAGAAAGAAAGATGATGCATCCAACCTTTGCTCTTAGCTACAGCAGTCAGCACAGCCATCTGGAGGTCAAGAATTTTTAGAGGTCTGACTTGGATTAGAGTGTGACCCCCGTACATATGAATCATCACAAGGATTAATGAAGTGTATAAAGTGCTTGTGTTTGTTGATCTCATCTATGGACATGACAAAGGAAGAGATTCTTCACTTTGGGATAGTAAATGGTTCAGTCAAGAGAAGACACAAAGTCTAACCATAAGCTGATAGGGAGCCTACAGCTTAATGGAAAAGCATCTTTTATTATCTTAACAGTTAAGAACTACAGTGATTGTGCTTAAAGGAGGTATGACATGAAAACAATCCTGTTTCACATTTTTTTTAAAGTTTTCTTTTTACTTTTGGCACTCCCACCTCTGTTTTAAATGTTATCTATGTTATATATTCTATTTTAAATTAAAACTAGAGTTTCATAATTTTCATTGATTTTAGTTCACACTTCCTGTGAGTTCCTCTGACTCATACCATGGATATAAACATGGTTGCTCAAGATTTGGCTTTGACTTGGCCAAATCTTTCGCAGGGGCAAGTATTTCTCATAGAAACTCTGATAACATAAACCAGGAAGTTTACTAACTTCATTTTGGCTTGAATTTTTGCATTACTTCTTTAAATGTAAGGTTAATAGGAGCCTCAGCTGTTTGAGTTATCCACCCAGGGCAGACAGTCTGAGGCAGAGTAGTTCCATAAAGATTGTCTTCCCTGGCCCTGCAGAGGATGTTTTTAAAGTTTCAGAGTCACCTCTGAGAAACTGTGTGCAGAGCTTGGAAACCTTTCATGGATGATGGCAATCAGAGGCTCATCTTCAGAAGCTCATCCCTTCTGATATTGTACTGCTTGACACAAAATGAGTCAAGGGATCGAAAAGGAAGTGAATAAGCACACTATGACCTTCAAAAGGCTGATCTGGTTTCTAAGAACCTATGTAGATAAAAAATCCCCAGCTTTGTTCCACTATGCATCTTCTTTCTTTCAGCCTCAGTAGAGAAGGGTTTTGGACACTTCCAGTAGCATTGAAGAGAATCATCTTTATGCAACAGCCAAGAGTATCCTAGCTCCATGTGCTTGTCTGTTCAGAGAGAGGTAATGCCAGAAAACTTGTGAAAACTTAAAAATGGGGAACCATTTTTACAGTAGTGGTTAACATTTAGAGCTTAGCGCTGGATGGTACTGAGATTCCTCTGAAAGCAGCTCAGCAGTCTCAGCTCTGATTATAGTCTTGGGTGGCTGTCATAGAAGGAATTTGAAGTAGTGCAGTGGTAAGACTAAATAAACCAAAATAGCAGTAGTCAAATGCAAACAGAGGGCTGGTTTTTTGTGTGATGGGAAGAAAGGACGAGAAAAGCAGTAGTCCCTCAGCATGGGCTTCTTAGCTTTTCTGAGGACCAGGCTCTTTACGGCATCTTTCTTCAACGGCTTCAGTAGGAAATTAGTTTTTAGTACAAATGTGAATTGCACATGTGCAAGTTGTAACTCTGGATCATTGCCAGTAGGTAAAGCTGCTAACTCTGCTATTTGGTAGTTACTATAAAGTTTTCAGTAATACTCTTCAGTTCTCTTCCTGTCCTTTCAGCTACAGAAAAAAATATTTGGAAAGAAAAGAGCCTTTTTATGTATAGAGGGGATAAATGAATAGCACTTGCGGGACAAAGATGAGTGGGAATGAAAAGATGAGACTTTTTTTTCAGCAAATGTTTATAGTCTGCAAATGATAGAATTTTCATATTCAAGCTTCGTAAAAAACAACACTCAGGGGCAGAAATGAAAGGTTTGTGTGTGAGGGGATTAAACTGAAAAAGTAATACAACTATCTGAACCAGAAGATTCCAGTGTCCACAGAGCACTGCAGAGCAACAAAGTTTAATGTCAGTGGGATTCTGAAGGTCAGTGAGCAGATGAGGGTTGATGGAAACTCCTCTCTGGACTGTGAAAAGACTATACACATCTGGTAGAACAGTCCCAGAGGATCTCTGAGTTTCAAGGGGTTATGAAGCCTGTAGCTCACTTGCTGCTTAGTGTTATTTTGATAGCATCACTTCATCTGCAGCAACCATAGAAAAACAAAGAGGCTCCCAGTCAACTTTCAGAGAACGGGTGTTTTACCCTGAATGAGACTTAAGGAATTAATAATGTTGAAAGCTAAATGTTGCTTACTTATATTGTTTTTTAAACTTTTATATGTATTTACTTTGCCAAACAGAGGTATGCCTCAGTGAAAGTGGGGATTGAATGTCATATCCTGAAACAGAGAAATACACTTGTCAAAATAAATATTAAATCTGCATTTTTGGAGCAAAATTTCATGACAGATGTTGTGTACTTTCTGTGTA
Source organism: Colius striatus (assembly GCF_028858725.1). NCBI lineage: Eukaryota > Metazoa > Chordata > Aves > Coliiformes > Coliidae > Colius > Colius striatus. The sequence continues at coordinate 169,185,952 of NC_084759.1, forward strand.
CTAATTCTAAACATAGCTGGTGACCACATTGCCCACCTGCCCATAATATGTAGTTTTCATATATGACATTAAGAAAGCATCTTTATAGGGAATAGTATAGTTGTAGTTACATAACTGATGTCTATAAAACAACAACAGTATAACCTAGTTTTCATCTTCTACCATATAAGTACCTGTTTTTTGGATCACAAAATAACTATATACTTGTCTGGGTGTCATATAATTTGGGACACTTCCCACCCATAGCTGGACAGCAGCAGGAAAAATTCAGAGAGAAAGTGTCACATTTTTATGGCAGATTATATTCTTTTTCCCTTCGAAAAATTAGGGCAGGGAGAAAGATCGGAGATATAATTTCTAAACTTTACTGACAATGACTTGCCTTATAAACGTCTTCTGATTTACATGGGCATAAACATGGGCATAAACAAAATCAGAATCAAGTTTCCATGTTTAGATGTGAATATGGAATATGCATGTTCTTTTCCAGAAGAAATGCTTCTCGATCAGCCCCCCTCTGCTTGAAGGAGAAGGTAATATTCTAAAGATGCATCTGAAGCCTCTTGATTCTTTCTTGACAAAGCCTGTTCTCTATATTTTTAAAGCATCTTTCTTCACAGCAATCTGTATTTTATAGCACAGTTTCAAGAGATGCTGAAAATGCCAGGGGTCAAAAATACCACCTCTTATGTTAGTAACAGCTCCCATACCTTGAGCCCTGCTGATGTAATAGAAACCTACAATAGCCACATTCAGTATGGGTTTTTTAGCAAGCATTTTTTTAAAACAAAATTAGGCTTGATAATATACTTACAGGTTAGAAAGTGAAATCCTTACTGACATTGAGAAGCATGTTAATCCATAATGAATTCATTTTAAACCCAATGAAATATTTTCAACCCAAAGACATTCAGTTTAAATGGATCCTAAACAGGCGTTGGGAAATAGGAAATCCCTGACATAAGCCATGACATAAAAGAACAGCTTAGTTCATGAAGTACATAAATGAGCAAAAAGGATGTAAACCAGCCAAGAAGGCTAGGAGTAAATGAAAAGATCTGGGGAGTCAGGGAAGGTGAAAAGAGAAATATGTGGATTAGGTATGTGAGTTTATTTGTACTTAAAGTTCTTATTTTATTTTAATAGGAGCCAAATACCAATGAAAGCTCAAAAATATGTATTTCTGAGAGTTTTCAGATGAAAGGCTTAGAAGAAAACTAGTAGTGTATGGGAAGAGAAGGGTACATCCTTTGTGAGGGAGAGCGGATCACAGGCAGATCTGCTGCACAAGGTTAGTTTTCTAGTGGAAGAGCTATTGCTTTAGGGGAAGTGAGAGTGTTCGAGACACTAGACCTTGCTAAAGCAGGAACATATGAGTGATCTTGGCGCCAGGCCATGGAGTGACTGTATAGGAGTTCAGCACAGAGATGGTTGGGAATTTTCTGATGAAACGTTCGTCAGAGCAGGAACCTTTTGTGCAGACATATACTCATTTCAACTCCTTTCACGGAGACAAGATGTCCAATGCTAACGTGAAAAGTGTCGTCACAGAAAGGACAGGACACGTCTGACCAGCACCTCCCTGGCCAACCTACTCACTTGGGCCACAGAATTCCCTCTATGAGAGCCTGTTCTGGGATGAGGTGTATCATATATCTGTGCTGCCTTTCTACAAGCCTCATGAAAAAGGGAAAGCACCAGCTACACATTTCTCAGCCCAGAGCTGGGACTGGCATTGGACACAGCAGGATTTGCCTGCTCCTGAGTGTGTAGACTTAGTTGGAACACCTAGGTTTGTTTTTATGGTCAGGCCACTGCCTCTTCTGAGCTGGGCTACTCACCAACTGGCTGTATCTTTTACATAAAGAGTGTACATTTTTATTGGCTGGAGTGTAGAGGGATGTAGTCATCAGGAAGGAAGGGTTTGTACTGTTTGTACAAACACTTATTATTTCAAAGCAAAAGTAAAAGTCCTTACAGGCAAGAAATCAGTTCCCAGTATGGCACCAACAGGAGGACAGTTTACTTGTATAGCCTATAAGAAACGGAGAGGCTTCAGATCCTGGCCAGAGACACAATTTTGTTCCTCCTTGTAACAGCTCAGGATGTGGTAGGAGGGAGGAAAAGAAAGAAGAAAAGTCAGCAGCGGTATTTGGCAACAAGTGACCACACTAGACTGCTTTCTGAGTGGATTCTAGCTTGCTCTGAGGTGGAACTGGTGTGATGCTGGAGTCAGTTCAAAGCTGAGCTGTAACAAATCAGTCCTGTTGAGAGATTGAGCTTGCTATTTTGGGCTGCGCACCATGTTGAGGTAGCAATCCAGCTTTGGGTTGGGTGAGGGCAAAGCTGTCTCATGGCAAAAACTGCACAGACAGACACACCGTGTTAAATACAGAGGCCAAATCCTCATTTCCTTTTTTTTTTTCCCTTCACTTTTTGCATCACTGTAACAGAGAGAAGAAGTCCTAAAAGGGAAAGAAATACTGTTTTTCAGAGTATTTTAAGAGCAGAAATGGTCAGCTGTGAAACAGAGATGCAGTCCCCCGGCGAAGCTCTTGAATGGGATCTATATCATATGACTTCAGTTTCCTGGTGTGCTGCTTTTGGCTGGGATAGAGTTAATTTTCTTCATAGCAGCTGGTATGGGGTTGTGTTTTGGATCTGTGCTGAAAACTGTTGATAATTCACCGATGTTTTTGTTACTGCTGAGTACTTACTTTTGTTACTGCTGAGTTACTTACTGCCTTTTGTGCTCCACACCTTAACCTTCCCCACCAGCGAGAGGCTTGGAGTGCATAAGAAGCTAGGAGTGGACACAGCCAGAACAGCTGACTCCAATTGATATCTCAGACCATGTAACATCATACTCAGCAAATATAGCTGAAGGAAGAAGGAGGAAAGGTTGAACGTTCAAGGTGATGACATTTGTCTTTGCCAGTAACTGTTACAGGTGATAGAGCCCTGCTGTCCTGGACATGACTGAATACCTGCCTGCCCATGGGAAGTGGGAAATGAATTCCTTGCTTTGCCTTGGTTTGCTTGTGCACACAGCTTTTTCTTTACCTTTTGCTCAACCCATGAGTTTTCTCACTACTACCCTTCTGATTCTCCTTCCCATCCCACTGGTCAAGAGTGAGGGAGTGGCTATGCGGGGCTTAGTTCCTGGCTGGGGTTAAGCCATGACACCTGGGCTCACTTTTTGGTCAGTGGAAAGAAACAGGCAGTATAAAGACTCAATTCACCTGGCCTGTTTTCATGTCTATTTTAGAATAAGCTAAATCACTCCCTAGCCATCCCCATCCACAGCAGAAGCTGTGAAGGCACCCTAGACAGACTCAGCCAGTCATGCCTGACATTGTTTGAAAATATACTCATTTCTTTCCATGTACTCAGTTGTAGGATCAGCCTTGGGCTCAATCATAATGATCTAAGCCATATGAGACACAGAAGTTTGGAAAAATTTTATCTGCTAATATTGTCAATCACAAGTCAGCTACCCATAATCATGAAAATAAGACTCATGCTTAAATACAATATTACTGTCTTCTTTCTTCTAGAGTTTTTTCAGCCTTTGGAGTCTTAAGGTACGTTTTCATCATGCTTTCTACTCTTACCCTTCATCTCAAGGCCTAGATGAAAGGATTTTTTAAAATGAGGGCAAAAAATCTTGTAGTTATTTGACTCTGGGAGCTGAGTATAACCTCAGCAGCTGTGTCAGTGCCACATATATTCCAATACAAATAATTCTCCATAAATAAGATCTGTTAGGGTACTGTAGTATTTTGCTATGAGTCAGGCATGGGTGTATACCTCAGTTTTACAATTGAAATATTACTGACTCTTAGGGTATTGCAGTAAGATTTATTTGCTAAGGTTGAATCCAAGACATGAAGTGTAGTAGGCTGACTCCAATCTTAGTCAGACCCAATGCTGTAAATATGTTCAAGGACAAATCCAGGTGTTCCCATTTCCAACGAGTTTGAAGGTGTTTTTCCTACTGTTTGGACTGCAAACACCTCATCTTTAGGCAGCCTTCCCTGTTTAGATGAATGCCCAAGTTTTGCCAAGGCTGATGGCACACAGCATTTGTTTCACCTGGCATCATAGATGAGTAACTTATTGTGAAAGCATGAAATAGCTCTTATACTTTGCTCTACTGTTTAGACAGGAGTTTAAGCAGGAAATGCATAAACTTGTATTGAGTAGAGACTGCAGAGAAACAGGTAAGTTTGCAAGAAGTGAAGGACAAATGCTGTGACAGCCAAGATTTGTGTCTGCACAGCTTATATAGGCTGTCCCTACTGATTGATCAGATCCAGAGATCTACTGATCTCTTTGAGGTTGCAAGCTCTGTGCTGAATACAGTTCTTTCCTGTCTTCTCTGTGGTGGATCTCTCATCACAGTATGCAGAAATTCCAAGGGCAGACAAACTCCTGTTATTCACTATCCACATCCCACTGTTCAAAGAGTTTCCTACTACCCAGGACAAACCAGTTTTTCAAGTCCAGATCTGAATGCTATACAGTGAATCATCTGATATGGGGCTTTGGTCACAGCCTGACCATGGAGAGGCACCTCACAAAGGCAAATGGAGGTTGTTAAAAAAGAAGAAAAAGACTACATGAGGAAAGCCTTGGAGGAGAAGGAAGACAAGAGCATTATAAAACCAATTGTAGCTACTTAAGGAGTGTCAAAGGGGAGGTGATTTACTTTGAGTTCATTACAGGTACACTGACATTCTTTTAATGCCAAAATACATCTCTTCCTCTCTGGTCTCTTGTGTGGTACAGTAGGCAAAGTCATCATGTCGTCATAGCTCTCTCACTGTGGTGGGCGGCTATGCGTGCTGTGTCAGAGGCTCACTCCCAGTGCTGCACCCAGGCTGTGCACTGATAATCCTCCTCTTCTAAGCTATTAGGAGGAACAGTGACTGAATAGAGTTTTACAACTTCTTCACTGGAAAAAGCTTTTGAGTAGTTTGTGGCACAGGGTTTGTTATTGGTAGGACATAGCTGGTCATCTAAACAGTCAGTGGAGGGGTAATGGGAGCAATTTCACATGAAGCCAAATAGTGACAAAATTTCTCATTGCATTGCTGTTGTTCATAAGCTTCTCTGATTATTTGCGAGACCTTCATACTTCTAGATACAACTGCAAAGATAATCTGTGTTGTAATTCTGGCTTCCCTCTTCTCTAAGACATCTAACAAAGCACTGTATAGGCAGGAAATACAAAATCATCAACTGATACAGCATATTTAGCCTGAAAAACTGTCATTTAAAAGAAATTGCATATTTTCTTTTAATCTTAGAGGACATATTTTTACTTTGGACACCATTAAATATAGATATGAAACAATTAGGAATTGTAATAAATTCTCATTACCGAGTTTCTATTCATCAGCCATATTTAGCACATTGGGAACCTGCTAGGAAATATATTTGACTTTGACATTATTTTCTATTTACCATCTTAGAAAAGGAGCATCTATCATAGAATCACAGAATCATAGAATAGTAGGGGTTGGAAAGGAACTTTAGAGATCATCTAGTCCAACCCCCCTGCAGAAGCAGGTCCACCTAGATCAGATCACACAGGAACGTGTCCAGGCAGGTCTTCAAGACTTCCAAGGAAGGAGACTCCACATCCTCCCTGGGCAGCCTGTGCCAGGGCTCCCTCACCCTCACAGCAAAGTATCTTTTCCTTAAGTTTAAGTGGAACTTTTTGTGTTCCAGCTTCATTCCATTACCCATTGTCCTGTTGTTAGATACTATAGAAAAAAGGGATGTCCCAGCCTCCTGACACCCACCATTTATATACTTGTAAATATTAAAGAGATCCCCCCTCAGTCTCCTCTTCTCTACACTAAACAGCCCCAGTTCCTGCAACCTTTCCTCATAAGGAAGATGCTCCAGTCCCCTGATCATCTTGGTGGCCCTGCACTGGACTCTCTCCAGAAGTTCTCTATCCCTCTTGAGATGGGGAGCCCAAAACTGGACACAGTACTCCAAGTGAGACATCACCAGGGCAGAGTAGAGGGGGACCAGGGTGTGAATGCCCATGCTTGCTGTATTACTACCGCCCTAGCACAGTTTGCCTCAGACATCTCTGACTGAATGTCTCAGCTAAGCATCTCACAGACAACAGTGCTAGGGCTCAAGCCTTCTTTAATGATTGTCTATAGCGCGTGAAGACTTACAGCTGGTTTTGGTACAAAATGCTGTTTCTGACTTTGCTTGTAGTAAACTTAGTTTACTGCAGTTGCATGACCTGATTGCAGAGTTATTGCTTCAAATCCTGTGTTTTCTGTGATTCTCTTATTACCCTTCATGGCCCTTTATATACAATTTTACACGGCTCTTTAAACGTAATAATTAATCTGTGGCTGTAGAATCCATCCATAATGACACCCACATTTCTCAACTTTCTTATTTGTTGAGTGCTTTAGATCTAAACCACGCCACACAGTTGTTTCTCACAATTCTTACAAAATCTGCATTTTATGAACACAATTATTTTTAGGAACATTCTCAGATTCAGGGTGGATATTGCAAAATAAGCTAGTCAGAAAACCAATCTCCTAGAATTAGAAAAAATAGTATTACTCCAGAAAAGGAACATAGAAAGTCAAAGGTATGTATGCAGACACTTAGAAAAATGGGAATGGTTCTATCTGTTTAGCAGTAATTGATGAAAGTGAATAGAAAAATGACAACGTCATTATAAGATGGTTTAGATAGCAGCTAGAGAAAGCTGTTTTCAGTGCAGAATAGATTTTTCTTTTTGTGAATTCTACAAAAGCCAGGCTATAAGTTACATCTTTCTGTCACCATCTACAGGTGTGTTATATACTAACACTTTCCTATGCAGACAGCAGAATCGAAGACTGCAAACTGACAGTGAAGACTGAAAAATGGTCTTGGGCCAAGGCAGCTTCATAAACCTGTTCATTTCAACATGTCCTTAAACTTTCACATTGAAGCCCTTTGTGCTCACCTGCAAAATAAAGCTTCTTTTTTTTATGATGCACTCAAGGGAACCTGGGTCTGACCCTCATCCCTCTGAGAACTGCTACACAGGACTTGTCCAGAAAAGAGGCTCATAGAAAAGGCAGAGCAATGATACCTTTATTTTCCCCTCAGGATTTCCAGTCTAAGAAGCACAAAAGAAAAACAAGACATAAAACAAAACTAATGAAGCAGGTTCACTGCTTTGTCTTCTGGGATGAATCTAGCTCCTGCTGCTAAGAAGTATTTGGCATCTGACACCAGAACTGTAATTGCTATGCTGGGGTTCACAACACTTTCGGAAACCTGCACAGCAGGATATTTTGTGCCCCACGGTGCTCAGGTTGATGGGATCCTGGTTTGGTGAGGAAGAGGTAAAGGATCTGAGGTAGACATGGAAAGAGAGAAAATGAGTTTCCTCACCTGTCTTGTGCCAGGATAACACAGACCAAGTCCTTTATGTTGGTTGGAAGTCTGGAGTAGGGAGGTGAATACAACTGAATGAATGTTGGCAATGATCAGTGGGCAATGAAAGAGTAAATCCTGTAACTGAAAAGCATTAAGCAATGTAATCATTTCCACTTCTTAAAAACAGATCTTTGAAAGGTTTTTATGCTCAGTTCCCTTTCTAATGGAACTATGACTTTTGCTACATGATCTATTTACTTTTGAGACGTAGGACGAGACTAATGGGATCACAGAAAAGTACATATCACAGGGAAGCAATACAAGTCTGGAGACTCAGTGATAACACCTGGTAGTGCTTCCTCAATTCTCTGGTTAATATTTACCTGTGGTATAGGAACTATTTAGGTAATTGTCGATGCCTCAGTCATAATTTTTGCTTTGAGTAGCATAGCACGGTGTATTTGACGTGGTTTGAAAGTTTTTTTCTGGAAACACAGGAACAACTTTAGGAAACCTTCTTCTGCAGTGCTTGTTTTTGTCTCAGCTTGTTGAAAATGGCAGGTGTAAGTGGCTGCTTGAAGTATTCCATGTTCTTCTTCAACTTCCTATTTTGGGTAAGTTGGTGTTTAAATTGTTATTAGTGATGCATAAAATGTGTTCAACATTATCCAGATTCTGTAGTTGAAGGAACTGAGAAGAAAATAGAGCATAAGTGGAACCAGAGTATGATTCTAAATCAGGGAGGGGAGAATATGTTTAACTTTTGCCCTTCCCTTTGTTTTTTTCCTTCAAAATAGCTTTCCCTCCACATTCAAATATAGACCAGCCATGAATCTGTCTTTCTGACTGTATTGTGCCCCTCATGCCAAGGGACATCACTCATTTCAGTCAGAAGATAACAGAATCTCTACTTAAATTTTGTAGTTCTCTTGCTTTTATTGTCTGCTGCTTGCATCCAAATGGCATAATCCTGAAAATGTAGTTGTAACACAAATTCACTTGTATTTTTAGCCTCCTAATTGAGAAATGGTTTTAATATCCTTTTCTGTGTTCTTTGCTTTATGTTCAGCATCATAATGAGTTTCTGATGGTGGGCAGTAAATGACTGTAAAATGGTATGAGCTGGCAGTACTGCCAATAGCTTTATCAAAGCAGATACAGCACATAGTAGCAGGCAGTTTTCTGGGTGTTGTTTGAACTGTGTTTGTCTATTTATCACATCTCAGTTAGTTTGCAAGAGTTTCAGGTCCTGAAAGTTCTGGAATTATTTGAGTTAAAGAACATTTCTCTCATGGCTCAGCCTCACTGTCAGTTGTCCCGACAGAGTTTTGTTGGGTTCACCAGAGGTTCACTGAAACCAGAAGCAGAACTGCTAGCCACATTATGGGCTTTGCCTCAAGGGAATTTTTTTTTTTTTTCAAGTGAAAAGGTGATGAAATTCAAAAGAGACCACAAACTAGCTTTGGAAAGTTTGTGGCTAGCCAAAATTAGAAGAATTAGCAAAATACCTTGATTCTTTATGGACCTCACATAGAAATTCCTAACACGTCAGGGATGGTTTGGACTGCCTCCCCTTTCTTCTTCCTCCACCTCCATTCAAGCAGATTGAAGATATTTGACATCTGTACTGAAGTTTTTCTGCAATGGTACTTAAAAGAATCCATAAGTTTCTGACTTGGAATTCCTGCCCGTTGGGAAGTTTTTCCTGTTCAGATTAATCTGTATTTACTGTAAGCTAAAACATAGGCGTGTCTCAGAAATTAGAAAAGGTCCAAATTACTTCTGGAATGAACACATGAATAATGTCCCACGCCTAAGCCTCCAATACCAGCATGGGTTTCCTCGGAAAAAACACAGCCTGCAATCCTGGGGGAGCCTTGGGAGCCCAGGAAACAAGCAGGCATGCAGCAAACTTCCCAAAACTATCTTTATGGCAAAGATAGAAAAATCTGTACCCTATTCTGGGGAAGAACATGCTGACAACATTTGTTGTGCATATGACTGCTTGGATGGAACAGAGGAGGACAGGAATGCAGCTATAGTTACATATTTTAAAGGAGGGGGTTTAGCGCTATCAAGATAGAGAGGAACAGACATGGTGCAAACAGGAATATAGGTGGATGGAGTACAATGAAGCTGAATTCTTTGATTCACATTCCGGTCTCTAAATGCTGTAGCAAAGTGTAGGAAACAGTGATGTCTTTACAGCCACTGATCCTACAGCTGCTGTCCCTGGTGAACAAGGTAGTTGGCAAGTGGAAAATTAAACTCGTTGTAAGGAATGAAGGTGACTTTAACTAGATAAGAAGAACGGTTGCATATTTACCTGGTGTCCTTTTAAGTCCTTTGCAATCTCTCTGGGAGTGTCCCTTCTTAGGGAACTCAGGAACAGGTTTTCCAGCCTTCTGATGCTTTTTTCTAGGCAGTCCTTAAAGCATAGCACTAAGTGTGCAAGCCCTGGAATTGTCTAAGATATCTCTACAAATTTCTGTCTTTACTGTATGATGTGTGCTTCCTGATGCTGGGCTCTGGTGTGTCCACAGAGTTTTTCATCCTTGCATTTTGGTGAAAGTAAGCTAAACATGCACTTTTGAACACCTTTGCTTTAGAGCTGCGTGCCTATATGGAGCTTTTAATAGCCCTTAAGTAACTGCTTAAGTCAGTTTTGTGCATTAAACCTGACACATAGGTCAAATATTTTCTATTTCCCTTCTCCAGTTTGCAGGATATCTAGTCTCACCTACTACCGTGATTCTATTAGCTTCTGATCCTCCATATTATGCAAAATTGTAGAACTGCTAATATTTTGCACTAAATATTGATTTCTGGTCCTGGTTTGAGGCAACGTGATTAGTGGCAGGGCAATTTTTGATCAGTTGTTGATATCAGACTTGCAGTCCCATCTGTAACCAAAGTGAGTCCTTCCCCATACCTTACACCTGAACATCTCTGTAAGCAGCAACACAAACTTAATGGATATGCTAAGCCATAGATCGCATTCTTTGTATGATCTTCCTAGCACTGTTCATTTTGGGAGGTATTCCAGTCAAATATTTTCCTGAACTGGAGCAACCTTGTAGAAAGCTTCTCTTAAAGTGATTGCTCAAATAGTGTGAGCCAGTAGAGGGAATTCCCCATAGGTTTGGTACTCCCATGTCTGAGAAGTGAAGTCTTGATATTTTGCCAGTCCAGCTATGGCAGGTTCATCTGAAGTGATATTAATTTAACTAGGCCATATTTCTTCATCACACCAAGACTAAAGGACTTGAGAAGGAAAAGATTAAGTTTGAGGGACAAAAGTCCTATTTCTGGTCAGTTTATGAGATGACGATGATGTCACTGTTTCTTGATCAAAGGTTAGGGCAAAACTATGACATCTAGTTCTAGGAAAATGGATAAGGAGCTTTTCAAAGAAGATCTTTTCAACTGGAAAAATGTTGTTTTATTACAAATGAAATTTCCTGAAATGAAAATTTCTTTAGTCAAAACTTTAAGAAGATTTAATAATTATGATGGTGTATTCAAGCAAACAAAACGTTTGACTAGGATTCTTTGGGAACAGACCATTTAGATTTATTACTTAAATGTTTTCTTTGTGTGTTTTTGTACAGTTTGTATATATGAAAATAAACAAAACCAAAACATTAATATTTTACTGAAATGAAGCAGGTTTATCAGCCTAAACATATATATGCACATCTTACTAAAATAAGTAAAATAAAATAAACGTTTGTAGCATTCTTATCTGATTGGTAAGTTCCTGTGCGTTCGGCTGTATTCATCTCTACTACTGTGCTGTATTTTTATGGGATTGCCTATGTAACAAATATGTGTTTGGATTCATAGCAACAGCTGCTTCAGTGGAAATTTTCATGTCAGCAAGCTCATGTTGTCTGGTGCAAAGCCACATGGCTCACATAGTGTTGCTGGATAAGACCCAAATATAGTTATAGAATCATAGAATCATAAAATGGTTTGGGTTAGAAGGGACCTTAAAGATCTACTAGTTCCAAGTCCTCTGCCATGAGCAGGGACACCTTCCACTGAACCAGGTTGCCCAAAGGCCCATCCAACCTGGCCTTCAACACTTTCAGAGATGGGGCAGCCACAACCTCTCTGGGCAACCTGTTTCAGTGCCTCACTGCTTTCACAGGGAAGAACTTCTTCCTTACATCTAATCTAAATCTACCAGTTGAAAGACATTACCCCTTGTGCTGTCACTACAGACTCTTGTGAAAAGTTGCCAACTAGCTTTCTCGTAGACCTCCTTTAGGTCCTGGAAATCTGCTCTAAATTCTCCCTGGAGACTTCTCCAGCCTGAACATCCCCAACTCTCTCAGTCTGTCTTCATAGGAGAGGAGCCTTCTAATTGTCTTCACGGCCCTCCTCTGGACTCGCTCAAACAGATTCATATCCTTCTTAAATTGGGGGCCTCAGAGCTGAACGCAGTACTGCAGGTGGCATCACACGAGAGTGGAATAGAGGGGGACAATCATCTCCCTTGACTTACTGGCGATGTTCTTTTTGATGCAGCCCAGAATACAGTCGGCTTTCTGAGCTGCAACTGCACGTTGATAGCTCATATTCAGCTTTTAATCCACCAGCACCCCCAAATCCTCTGTAAGACTGTTTTTGCCCAGTAGGGCTGCTTGTGGGGCTGCTCTGTAGGGCTGCTCTTGCCTAATTTGCCCAGCCTGTATTTGTGCTTGGAATTGCCTCAACACATATGCAGGATTGGGCATGTGGCCTTATTGAACTTCATGAGCTTTGCACAGGACCACCTCTCAAGCCTGTCAGGGTCCCCTTTGATGGCAATTTCTTCCCTCTGGCATATTGACTGCACCACATGGCTTCATGTCATCAGCAAACTTGCTGAGGGTGCACTCAATCCAATTGTCCTTGCTGCTGACCTCAAATTCAGTGGGATTCAGAGGTTTCAGTGGGGAGTTCTACTTAAATTTGATAACATGATATAGCTGTCATCAATTGTACAACTTTCCTTTTCATGTTTCAAAATGTACTTATAGGAGCTTTACTTAGAGCAGGAAAATGTGTGGTACTCATGTCTGAGTGCTGGCTCTGTTCCATATTAAATAATCTGCTCAAGTCATTACTGTCTTTGATGCTGAATATTATATGAAACCTTTTGGAGGGAAAGTATTTTTAAAGAAAAATTATCCAAAACTTATAAAAATAGCTTTTTGATTTCAAAAGGTTAGGAATAGTCCCAGTTTTCATGGGAAGCTCATAATAACATTTCAGGACCATTTATGACTTCAGTATTAATAGCATATAGGAAGATAATTCTAAATCTGACTAGTCTCTGGTCTCAGTGATCTCTGTTTCCTACCAGTCATCTCAGTAGGCACAATCCTTACACTTGATTAGCTTCTTAATTACCTGTCTCTAACACTTAATAAATTCTGTGTAAGAATCATTACAGACAAGGTTAAGAATAGGGTAGCTGGCACATAGTTGAACAGTATCTCAATGATCAATGAAACAGGAGCACAACACACATCTAGTGATTAGAGAAAATATCTGAACCTGGGATTCTTCTGCCTTGGCTTCAACATCTTAAAGCAAGACAACTTGGTCTAACTTTCACTTGGGCATGACTGAGTAGGCTTGTTTTGTCTAGAAATGTGATGAAAATAAAAACTGTAGACATTTTATAGGATTTGAGATGGCCAGATATCTTTGCAACAGAAACAGTGGAATGACTTTATTTACAACTTTTCCTGATAGCTTTACCATAGAGAATATAGAGAACATATAGACACATATAGAGAATATGTTTCTAGATGTATGTCCCAAACAGTTCTAGAAACAACACTTGCACAAATATTTCTTATCAATTCTCATGTGTTTCCATTATACAAGAAAAAAAGTTCTTTACAGTCATGTTATATACACAGAACAGCAATTCCCCTCTCCTCTGACAATTTTTGTGTGCTTCCCAACCACATGTATAAATCATCAAGGAAATGTGAAATCCCCCGGGGTAAAAACATCAGGGATTTGGTGCATAACTGAAGATTTAACTACCCTTATGAAGTTTCCTGGATATGAATCAATATTCTGTGCTCCGACAATTCATACTTCTTTCATTTTGCCAAACAAATTATTTCAGAATTTTGTCCAGCATCTGGTGCAATTTGGGTGCTGCATCTTAATCTAAAATTGTTGATCCTTCTAAATATCGATCATTTTCTCCTGCAGGTCTGTGGTTCCGTTATTTTAGGAGTCTCTATATGGATACGTGTCAGCAAAAATGTTCAAGAGGTAAGTGTATGCAGTCATAGCAGAACCACAGAAAACAAGGAAACTACTGCATACACTTTCATTTCTCATCTTCATTTCCACAAATCTGTTATGTCTCTGCTTAGGTGGCTTGTGTGGGGAAAAAATAATGCATTTTATGATGTTTAAGATTAAACAAGATGGTGCAGGTAGTCAGGCAAAGTGATTGACATAAGTACAGATGTGTGACTACAAAAAGTGTCTTCTAGTGTTATTAATATAGGTTCTTGCAGATGCACACTGATTCCTGTTGGAAAACATCTGTCTCACCGTCCTCTGATGAAAATTAATGGGGTTTTTTGAGTGATTTCAGTATTAGACAAAGGAGTCTCATGGCTAGGCTTTTCAACGTCTTTCCCCGTTAGAATAGTATAGTCCTATCTATTCCTAGGGTTACTTTCATATGTTTGTAGGGAATATTTGTATGGTTCTCACTATCTTCAGTGATACAATTATCATCTCCCCAGTGACTGCAACTTTGAGAATATGTTTTCAGTGACTCCTTAAAAACATCTTACTCTTTCCCCCTCATATTTAGATAAAATGAGTTTTAGAGACCTGAAAACCTTTACTTAGGATTAAAATGCCGTATCAGCCTTTCTGGAGGGAAGAAGAAAGTTTCTGAGTTCCCTTTCTGGTTTTTATCTGAATTATTAAATTACTTTAGACTTCATGACTTTATTTTTCTGCAAAGCTAGGGAAAATTAAGGAGTCTTTGATCTTGCAGACATACAGCAGAGGCTGGTCTTGTTGGTGCAAAGGCCCTTTGGCCCTGTGAGCCCTGCCAACATTTTGCCAAGGGTTCTTCCAGTGGCACTAGCCTCTGACTCACACACAGCATGCTTTCTGTCACCCTTGAGCAAAGCTGATTTCACAGGTCATAGATCCGTCTCTGGAAGGAACTGTGCAGCCTTTGTACCTTGGTGGTTTTTATGCTAACAGGAAGAACAATCTAACTCTAAGGTTTAAGGGTTGTATTTCTTCCTGTGAATTTGAACCATAGAAATGTGAACAATTTTGTAAATTTAATTTCCATACTTCTGTTTTCAAAAAGGCTTTCTGTCTATAGAATTGAAAAAAAGTGGCCAAGTGGGACATGGAAGCATTTTTTTAGCTTTCAGTTTGAGCCTTGAGTATAGATTAAATTGCTAATCTTCAGGTCACTCCTCTACTGCTCTACTGCGGTCCATCAGTTAAGAAAACTATTTTTAAGTCAATATTTCCCATTTGGAAATAAAAAGATGAAGGAGGTAACAAGAAAGCTTTATGTATTTCCTGCCTTTTGTCTGATGATACTGTTCTCCTCAGCTGGTCCCAGGTATCTCATGTCAGGCAGAGGATGGATGCAACAGAACTCAGCTCATGATAATGTTGTACCTTGGGGTAAATTAGGTCATGGTGAGGAGCTCTGCTGTTCTCTGCTGCGGAAGAAGGACAGCTTGCACTCCTCAATCAACATTTTACAAGAAGCTAAAATTACTATACCTGATAGTTGATCATCTCTAGTACGATGGCTCAGATGGTACAATGAATCTTGGAAAACCATGAGTACTGTTATCCTTTCTTATTTTTGAGAGATTTTCTATTCAGAAAAGCATACTTAAGTATTTCCCAAACTGGTTTCCTCGAGTGACACTTAGTACTCCCCAAAAAACTATGAACAAAGAGTTGAGACCAAAACTGAAAGCATTTTTCTCACATTTTTGCTTCTAGGCAGGCAAAGTTCCCATTCAGAACAAATGTATGTTTTGCCTGAGCAATAATTGAGCAGATCATAAGGATTTGGCTGTAGATGAATAGAGCTTTCTAAGAATAAATAACATGAGGTTCAGTACAATTTGGAAGGCGAAAGAACAACACATTCTTCAAATTATACTTGTCTATATACCTTTGTCATTTCCATCAGAAGAAAAATATGACAGCTTCCAGACATTTTTGTTAAACTTGGCATCAGCCACACTGGAAAATATTCTTTGAACCCTTTTCTCTACTTTGGCTTTTGTCCTTAGTTGATCCTGTGGGAACTGAATAATATGATATTTAATAAAATCAAGGTATATGAACTGTTTAATTGAATGTCCCACATATCAAAATAGAATCCTCATCTCTGAGGGTATTATTAGAAATCATGCCTAAAAAAAAACCCAATGGAAAAGAAAGCTGTTTTGGAAAATACATCTAATTATTTCTCTAATATACCCAGCATCGCTCTGAGGTGTGTTATCTCAGGAACAGACACAGAATAAGTTCCTGGCTGTCTAATGACAAACGGAGGTTTTGTTATTTTAACATGTGATTAATGCAAGAGAGATTTTGTGGTAGTTTACTTCCAGTAGATACATCTACTTCCAGTAAAAAGCAAAGATTCATCAACTGAAAACTAATCGAAAGCCACTTTAAAGACAAGAGATCTGTGTTTACTCTGTAAAATTGGGTTTCATCTTGTGCAGGGACAAAGGCTGTGAAAAGCCAGGTTCTACTGAGCTTCCCAACAAAATGTCTAATGGAGCATTAGAGGTTTGTTTATTTATGGATCAGAATTTCTCCATGGATCCTAATCAGTATATTTATCAGTTATGAAGTAATTATCTTGTTTTGGAGGTTGCATATGTTTTTATGAGGAGCTTCTTGTAGCTGAAAGATTTTTTTCCCCTCTCTTTTCAGGAGTTGCAGATAGACAGCAGCCTGTTTGCAGGAGTTGATCTGCTGATAGCCGTGGGCTCCATCATTATGGTCCTTGGGTTCCTAGGGTGCTGTGGTGCCATAAGGGAGAGCCGGTGCATGCTGTTGTTGGTATGAAAGAAACATATTTGTCTATCTTTAACAGGCTACAGTATAATTTGCAAGTAATATCAAATGAGGGTGGGGGTCTTTTTGTTTAACCAAATGATTGATTATGATAATGTGTTACCTAGTGTCTGAACTCCTTCTGAATTCTAGTGCAGAAAAAATAATGAGTGGTCTTATCAACAAGAAGTCAGGATCCAGATTTCACTGAGCATGTCACTAGCTTTTTTTTAATCCAGCCATCTCCGAAGTTCCCTCCACCAGTCTTCCTCCACTACCTATCCCATTTAATTTCATAAATTCCCAGTTGCTCCCTTTACTGGCCCTTTTAGAACATCTTCCCTGTCCTCCTACCTCCACCTCTCACCCTACACATGCACATCATGACATTAATCTGATGTTCACCTAGTTTTAATCATCAGCTGACCTCACTGTCTCTTAAGCATTCCCTTTTTTTATCATCAAAGAAGGAATAACTGAAGCAGCTCTGACTAGAACTTCATTCTGCCTAAACAGTTATTTAAGCCCATGACAGCTTAACATTCACTGAGAAGAAATGATAACATCTTGGTCAAAAGTAATATAGGTTTCTCCCTCTCTTATTTCTTCCTAGTTTTTTATTGGACTGCTGCTGATTGTGATCCTTCAGATCACAGGAGGCATTTTAGGAGCAGTGTTCAGATCTCAGGTATGGTGTTATTCCGAATTTTCATTTATGTCTTCCAGAGTTTTGTTTCTACCCTGAAAAACTAATAAGATATTTGGACTTGCAGATTGAAACATCACTTAACAGGACTCTCGCTGAAAGTGTGAATGCATTGCAAGAAACTGCAGAAGAAACTCAAGTGTTTCGAGAGAACTTCCAGAAGTTTGAGGAAACGGTAATTAGAATGTAACAAGGGGCAGGGGTTGTTGTTATTTGTTCAATCTCTAGCACTTGTACTTCATTTTATGGCTACTCTGCCACAGATTTGAATTTCATTCTCTGGGGATGAGAAAGTCTCTGACTTAAATGCAAGTTAAAACACTACATCAGGGTCTTCTGCTCTCTTGATATGACATAGGCTTACTGTGATGATTCCTTTGCGCAATAGTGTTTATAACAACAGTGACACACAACATGCTTTTTCATGAGAAGGCTGCTTGGTCCTTTGTTAGAACTTTCCCTTCTGAAGGGACATTGCTTCTTCACTGTATCCCCACTAAGAACTATACAGCACTCTTCAGGCAAGATTACCCCAGGACAAATTCAGGAGTATTTATTTGGAATACTCTATTGCTATGAAGTCATTAAATGCAATACCTTACTGTGTAAGAAGGGGGAAGAAAACATGATAAAAGGGAGGTTTGTTTTCACTGTGCTTATACCCCTTTTGGCTCTCCTCACCTGCTGGACATCAGAAGGTGCCTGTTTGCTCCTGGATGTCACACAGAGAATACCCTTGAATCTCACTGATATCACTGATGGCCTTAGACCCTTGGCCCTCTCAGTAGTACTTGTGTCTGTACATTGGTAGAGCATCTGCTGTCATTAGATTTTTTGGCTCTGATGAGTGATGACTTTGATGGGTAGCCTTAAAGAATTCCTGTCTTTCTAAAAGCTGCTTGTGTGAAAGAAAAGACAGCAAGAAATGGAATTTGGGTGGCTTATATTACTTCCGCTTTTCCTTCCCCATTCTACCTCCAGCTGTACTCTGCTTCTGAGCCAGCTTATTTCTTCTGCTATAATGAACATCTCCCTGGGGAGATGATTGAAGGGTGAGCAAAATGAAAAATCCCATAATTATTGTATTAATTTTTAAATAGAACAGGATTGTTTTATTATGTCCCACGGCCTTTGCTTTCATACAAAATTATGTGAATATTTCCAGCTGCTTTTTAAAGAAGGAAGGACCTCAAACCCAAGTCTGCACCCCTGAGCTTTAGTGTCTTGAATAAAGTGGAACATGAAGTGAAACTGCACCTGGTTTAGGTTTCACAAAGCCCAAATGGAGCCCTGGTCTCCTCGGTCAGTTTCTAATTTAAAGGGCTAAGTATCATTCAAGGTGCTTATTTTTCTAGATTTCAGTTTTAAGTGTTTGAATTTTACATTATCAGCCTGTCTTTTAAAGGTGTGAAATATGAATGTTACTGAAGCTGTTACTTACCTTCTGCAAGCATAATCTGCAGAAAGAAGACTTGATTCTCAAAAAATACTATATCTGGCATCATTCCATGTTCTAGTTCCATTCTGGCACTGACAGTTACTAGCTTTATAGTGTGCTAATATTTTTTGAGTACTATATACTGAAAATCTGGTATTTTCTTTTGGGGTTGTTGTTTGTTTGGTTTGGTTTGGTTTGTTTTTTTAACTCATGCTCTTACATTCTTATAACTGGAATGGTCATGCAAAGGGTGTTTGAGACATATCAGTTTGGGACAATTTCCACATAGGAAAAGATGAAAGGAGATTTCTCCTTCGTTGTTCCTCTCAACTCCCTCGCCTACTGGCCTTGATCTGCAATTCACCACTTTTTTCCTCATCTCTCCATTTCCTCCTTTCTTGTAGAACCGCTGTTGTGGTTTGGTGAATGGATATGAAGACTGGGGAAACAATTTTCAAACTCTCATTAATGGCAAACAAGTCTGTGCTTGTGAAGAAAATGATGCATCAAATGACCTCTGCATATCACATGGAGGGAGATCCATTTATAAAACGGTAAGAAAATTAGAACGTTCCATTCTTCTTCCCAAAAAGAGGTTTCAACATTTGTCCTGATATGGAAATTTGGACTCCGTGCATATAAAGAAAAATATAAAAAAAGGTGGAAAACTATCCCAAAATAGATAAATTTTATAAAGCAGGTAGTGCAAAGTTCTCCAGTCTGCACTTAGCTCAAAGCAGATTTTGGAAAATGTCCATTCTGATTGTACACTTTTCTAAATGCACAACTCCTTAGCTGTGTCCTGCCTGAACGTTAATTTCCTCCCTGTGTAGTCCCACAGAAGCAAACACTGTTTTAAAGCAAGGGAATAGTCTGGTTTAAATAAAAGACGCCAGAATCCAATCTGGAAATAAGATCTATACAAAGAGATGGTTTTGGCCACATTTTTACATCTTTTTTGGCCTCAGGCAAACCCTCAAAGGACACATGAGAAACCATCAGTGAAATTACTGCAGGTGCAAGATATCGCTCATATGAACACACAGATTTCATGGTGGTGTTAGATGCTAGTAAAGACATTAGACTCTTGTGATCCCAGAACAAAAGATTTGAAATTCAGTGCAGTTCTGAGTCAGGTTTTTCTTAGAAGGATTAGAAGGAGAAGACCCATGTGTTTACTGTGGGAGAGGAAATATGGTGAAATAATACAACTATATTTGGGGGGAAGGCAGTCATAGTGTTGGAACAGTACAATAGCTTTTATGGGTTTAAGCTGTACTTGGCTTTGCCTACAGTTTGCAAAGAGTTTGCAAAGAGTATTGTCAATGCCTATAGAACACGTAATAATTATAAGAAGAGATGTATATATTTATTAAAAAGGAGAGGATCTCTGCATAGAATTTCAAATAGGATCACTCTCTTCCTCCCAGCCCTAGCCCAAGACCATCAAACACTTGATAAAATTAATTTTTAAACTAGGTTTTATATCGAAATACTGTTAGTTGAGCCAGATTCTAATAATAAGCTTCAAAGTCTCAAATTCAAAGATGAAATTAGTGGGGAAACAAAGTTCTCTTTCAGATCTGATTATTGCTGTACTGGCTCTTTTCTAGCAGTGGATGATTATCAAGTGAAAGTAAGAATAAATGCTTCTTTTCTTGTCAAGAGAAAATCATGCAAATATTAGGCATTACAGCTGTATGTCTTCATTTGTCTCCTATGGTCAGCTACTAAATTCACCTCTGTCTTTGGGAAGCCAAACATTAGATAACTCTCTCAGACCATAAGACATGTATAGTTGTGTCCTTTGTGTTTGTTAGTAACAAGCCTGAATAAATTCCTATAGCCCTTCTTTGACATAGAAAGAGAAAGAGTGTGAGAGGAGTTATTTTAGAAGATGCATTACTGATGACCTTAGGATAATATTCCCTACTTATAATTAAACATTTTGTCTTATTTTTCAGCCTTGTGTAGAAGTGATTTCCAAATACATTGAAGATCATCTGCTTGTAATTATGGGGATTGCCTTTGGACTGGCTGTTATAGAGGTACCAGTATACACCATTAAAATATTTAGTAGTTCACAAGCAATATGTTCTATTTGGAAATATACTGAGAACAGGATTAAAACACGTGGCTTGCTCAATGAATACACAAGGGAAAGCCACTTCTCAGATTAGCTATAATCTTACTGTTATTTCCTATAAACAGTATATGGCTGCTGAGCTGCAGACTTTAGGTGGGATCAGACCACCCTGCTGCCTGTAGAAGTTTATCACATGAGACTTTTCATGCAAATACTCGACAATCCTGGAGTCGAGCTCTGCCTCGATGGTGAGCTATGTGGACAAGAGAGATGTATGGATACCCAGCACCAGGGAGACATGAGGCAGAACAGTCAATGTTTTCCTCCTCATTCCATTATTTGATTGAGGAAAAAGTCATCTCATAAGAAAACTTTGCCCCTAAACAACATATTCTTATCATGGAGAAATCATGGTAGAAAATTATCATTCCAAGGCATAATTTAGCCATCAACCTGGTGCGTGAATGTGCCCGAGTGCACACCTGTGCAGCTCCGTATATTCCTGTGTGTAAAAAAAAAAAAAAGCAGAGTATCTGAGCTCTTTAATTGCTTCATCATACACTGAAGAATAACATGCAAAATTTTATCCAAAGAGAGGAGGAAAAACAGTGAGTTTATCCAGTCAGCTACTTGATGAATGACAGCCTTTGATTAGAAGAAAATGACAAAGAAACAGTAGATTTCATCATGTTGCTTTCTTTGGTCATTTTCTTGCTTGTGATTGTTCCTTTGTGGTTTCACTTCCCCTCTGCCCCCACCAGTGCATGTTTGAGGGAAAAGCAGAAATGACAAAGATTGCTGTGCAGAGTTCAGTCTGTTATTTCAAGTGAAAACTTCATTGGCAGGGGATTGCTCCTCGTGGTAGAAGAATGGGCAAGAGCCCCAACTCAAAAATATCTTTCCAGGAAAATAATAGTAAGCAGGGAAAAGTTACACAGCTGCAGCACTGGGAAAGGACAGGCCACTAACTTCTTACACAGCACAGGCTTCATGTTACTTAAGATGCTACATGTGGGGAATCAGATCTCTCGCCTATAGGTAGATTTTGGGGGGGAAATAGGTAAAATACACCAATATGAAAAGGCTTTTAAAAATGAAATGGCATAACATTGCATCTGTATCCTGAAGGTAAGTTGTAAGTCACCTTGCTCTAGTTACTGCACTTACATGAGTTGTAGCCTTTAGTTTGTTGGCCACCATTCTTTCTTGTTCTCCAGCTGGCATTTTCTGCAGTGTCTGTCTCTCCCAGTCATAAAAAGATTAGAAAACAATATGAATAAACAATATGAGCCCCAGCTGGTACTAATTGTCAGCTGACAATTTACACATGATAATCATTTAGCCTTTCCAAAGATATTAAAGCATTCTGACATCTTAAGTAATTACAAATCAAAGGCCACATGCTTAACTATCTGTGCTCTGGAAAACCTTAGTTAAAAAGAACTGTACAAGGAAAAGTACTCTTCTCCGAGGTTCCCTCCTCCACCTGCTCCATTTTGCCCCTTGTGGGCTGTTAATGATTTCAGCCTTACTGAGATGAAAGTACTAGAAACAATACTGAGAAGAAGGGCCTGGGCTCATTTTGTTGCAAATGAAAATGCAGAAATGGTATATCAGGCTTATTCCAGCTGTGGATCCATCCCCTTGACTTAGCTGTACCCTTGTGTTCTGTGGGCTTTCCCTCTGCTGTCTCTTCCTTAAATAAATGAAGCACCCTGGTGTTTATGGCCTAATAAGTGTCAATTGGATACTTTCTACTTTTGTGAAACACCTTCATAGACTGGTTAATTTTAAATCCATAAGGAAGCTTTCTGATTTTCTGATCTTACCAACTGTCTGTCACAGGCTGTAGAGTTTCACCCAGTAATTTCCACTAAGGAAGGAGACTCTACTAAGTTCTATATTTCAGGCAACAGCTTCTTTAGTGGACTCAGTGTTTCTGCACAAATCTATTACTGATGAATATAAAATATTTGTTGCATGATCATTTGCCACTCAAAACGGTGGGGTATGTGTATAAATATGTGCCTGTATACAAATACACAGGTATGCCTATACACATATATTTACATAAAAGACAGTAAGAGTGGAAGAGTGATTTCAAAGGGAGACAACCCTTAGAAAACATGACAAAATCAGAAAGTTCCTTGAACTTTCTTAGAAAATAAAAGATTGATTTTTTTGATCTGAATTTCTTCAGCTTCTCATTTCTGAATTTCTTCAACTTGTCCATTTCAATAAATGAATGTATTTTAAACCCCCAAAGTTACAGTGTTCCCCATCTACAGGGGCAATTCATCTTCTAAAATAAAGTTTTCCATCAGATCTACAGTCTTACCTGTGATACCTACTGGTCTCATTAAGATGGCTATGGTCTTGTTCTTTAAGAATTACATTGG
The DNA here is from genome assembly GCF_028858725.1 of Colius striatus. NCBI lineage: Eukaryota > Metazoa > Chordata > Aves > Coliiformes > Coliidae > Colius > Colius striatus. The sequence goes on from NC_084759.1 coordinate 169,209,087, forward strand.
AAAATATTTTCTGCATAGCAGATTTAGCCTGCATGTAAATCCAAGACATTTGCAAACAGAATGTTCCCACTGTGTATTGGTTGTGTCCTGGGATTTCCAGGACTGCCAAGTAATACCAGAAATGTCTTTGTTTTCCAGATTCTTGGTTTGGGGTTTTCTATGGGCCTCTACTGCCAGATCCAGAGAAAATGAAACTGTGGAAGTGTCAGAACGATGTCACCAGCCAAATCAAAACCTTTGTAGATAGAAGGATATTTGACTTGGCACATTCAGATAAATATATGCATGTCGCAGACAGCTGTTCTGATGAAAACGGCAGCCCTTGTGCACACAAAAGCTTCACAATTTACAAAATGACCTCCTTATACTTCATTTGATTTAATGATGTGAATGTGAATTTTTATTTGCAATAAATGTCTTTGTTTACATTTCTGAGGAGTTTATTTTGTCTGAAGACAGCACTTAAGTCATGTTAAGATTCAGACTTTACCATGTAGAATGTCCACATGGGTGTTACGCCACACGTAGCAGAGTCACCATAAAGAGCTGCAAGCCATCTTGCAGTGGCTGACTGGTTGGGAGTATCACATGCCTCCAGGCACCTTTGCTTGTGGGGCAGGGTGTTTTCATTACAAGTGTCACAGGTCAAGTTGACACTTGGTATGATCTATACAGTCAGGGTTTTGTTAATTGTGAGAAACATAGGGATTAACTTTCATCCTAATAGGAAGGCCACATTTCATTTTAGGGATGTTTAAACCAGTATCCTGGATATTGAGATGGTCACTCTTAGGCCCAAATAATGCTTAAATTGCATACGAGAGTTCAATATAGTGGCAGGTGTTTTGAAAATATGTATCAAGGGTAAAATTGAAGCTCATGAGGAGATAAGACGTATACAGAAGTCGTGAGGGTGAGACTTCACCCAGAGTGGCTGAGGAGAACAAGTTCCCCAGCAGCAGTGGGCAGCAAAGGGCTGGGAACTTGATTATAGCAACATTACGAAGTGTTGACCAGTGCTTGCAGGCGCTGGGGCATTGCCAGCCTTGACTATACTTGCCCACTACTTGAAGTTCCAGTTCCCTGTCCCGGTCCCAGGACCCCACATCAGTTCCCTGGGGCTGTCAGCCCTTGTCCCAGCCATGGTGCAGAACTAGCCTCCTGCTGTGCCCAGCCATGTGGTCTCACTAGGCTGAGCCCAGCCATGGGCATTTGTCTTGCCTTGGCCTCAGCCCTTTCCTCATCCACAGAGAGGTGCCTGATGCCTGGGCTGGGGCTGCCCAGCACCGCCAGCTGCCTTGCTCCTGGCTGGGGGTGAGATAGGCCCTGGCTACCAGGCCCTGCCCTGCTGTTCCAGGGGACACAACTTGTTTCCACCCTCAAGACAGCCAGGTAGCTCCTTGACAGAAAGTAAATTGCATCAAGGAGTAGATTTTTTAAATATATGAAAGTGTCTAATTTTACCAATAAGAATCTGCTGAGGTTTTCCATAGCATGATGATGTCTGCACTGCTAAGTGCTGGAAGCTACTTGTTTTCACCAGTCCACCTGGGCTCTCCTCTTCATCTTTAGAAGCAACTTAAACACCTCCAGAGAGCTGCTCTAAAAAGAAACCTCACCATGCTCTCCTACTTTAAGACTCCCCCAGGTGCCCAAGGCTGTCTCAAAGCTCACTCAGGCTGCTCCCATCTTGACAGAGCCATGTAACTGTTACTTATAAATACATGAAAAGCTCTTTAACAGAGACCTTTGCTGTTGCCTTATACTGACAGGATTTGGTTTAGGTAAAATTCATCTATAGTAACCACTTTCTTTTAAAACAAATCCAGAGGGAAAGATTCTATCTCATCTCTTACTCTTTGCCTAGCACTCAGACCATCAAGCCTAGCAGCAAGAGCTGCTTTCACAAATTCAAGTGTCTCTCAAGAAAGTCATCTAGCTACCAAACAGTTCTGGCACTTGCTCTTCCCTCTGCTGAACCTCAGAAAACGTGCCAGAAAAATTCAGACTTTGTTGGACCAGAGAAAAAGCATGACTCCATAACCAGCCATACTTACTCAGAGGAGGAATGCTGGGTTCCGGTTTCTCCTCCTCCGCAGACTGTTTTTTTCTGTGCATGTCTTACCCGTGATTTAGAATCCTGGAAGCCGAGTATGGATCACATAGATGATGGGATGGCAACTGGGCTCTTGGATTGGCACTGCAAAAAAGTTTGGATTAGAAGGGGAAAATGCAGAAATAATTGTATCTTCCTCTTCCTCCTTCCTCTGAGGAGGAATGTTCTCTTCTTTGAACAAAGGACCAGAGGGTCTTCTGTAGAGAGGATTCTTACAGCTGTGGATGCCTAATGGATGGTCATGAAGGGGAAATGACAGTTTACTGTCAGAAGAAGCTAGCTTCAGGCACCTATAAACTTGAGTATTATTGCTATTGATTTGTGATAACCATTAACACAAGACTGACGCAATAATTGCTGGCTTGGACATTGGTCTGGTTATGCTACTCTGAGGGAAATAGATGTGCAAAAGAAAAATGATAATACATCTACATTTTGGTTGTCCGCTGCCTGGTTTTGGGTACAGCTCTCAAAATATCCTCTTCTTGAATTAATATTATGATGTGTAATACATTAGACTTAAAAAAACCATGTGGTGCCATCAAAACCAGTGGCAAAATTGTTGACTTCAGTGAGGAACTTGGACACAAGAGTTTCATTTGCAGTTAGGGTATAAAGTTCCTCTGTTTAATTAGGCATTCTGCCTTTATTTCCTAAAGCTCTAAGGAATAAAACTGAAGTACTATGATTATCTGCTACCACAACTGTTTAAATGGGATTGAATCAATGAACTCATTCATTCAGAATGTTACCAACTTGCTGCTCAAGTGGTTTTGCCTCTAAAATATGCCTATTGCCTTTGATGTTGTAAAACTTATTTACTTGTAATGCTTTGTGGCCTCCTGAAATTGTCTCTTCCTTTTTTTTTTTTTTTTTTTTTTCCCCCCACTGAAAACAGCAAAATAACAAGCATAAAACAAAGAGAAACCTGTGTTGATTCTTTTGGCCACATGCAAAACTCTATGGAGTAAGAATCATAGAATCATGGAATGGTTTGGTTTGGAAAGGACCTTTAAAGATCATCCACTCCATGCCCCTCACCCCCACTCCCACCCCCACCATATCTGAGCTACCTGTTTGAACTTCCCTTAAAATCAACAAAAAGAAATAAGCATGTCTTGGATTTGAGTCATCTCAATCTGAAATAGATGACCAAAGAGGTTAGATGAGTAATTTGCATTGCAGAGAAGTGAAATCAGAGTAAATGAATCCTATCTACATAAAACCAACAGAAGCAGTGGTCAATGAGGAAAAAGCATCAGTACAAAATTCCATGAGGGTACATTAATTATTCATTGATTTATTGACATTTTTGCCCAGTCACAATCCAGCCTGCTAGGAAATGATCCCTGCTTACTCCCTGGGCCGGTAGGGTAGGATTCATCTGCTGTGTAGATGAATGACTCCTTCTCAGAGCCACAATGCTGTAACAGATATGCCAGCATCACTCCTTAACGGAGTTTTCTTGGTATTCTTATCAGAGAACATTTCGAGTGAGCAATTGACTCAAAATAACAATGGGACATTATTTTCCACTTCCTATTCATGATGTCTGGAATCACTGAAATTGAATTTGACAATAAATTCTTAATAGAAGAATAAAACCTTAAGAGTTTTCTTTTGTGAAATGTCAGGGAAGGTTATTTTTGGGTTTTTTTTAACAACAATCTCATCCAAGGTTATGTTCCTTTCAAAGTTACTCAGTAAAATCAAGCATACAGGGGAAAGACACACGGCCAAGACCTTAATGCTTTGAAATAGCAAAAGGATAAAAAGCATATATCATTAAAACCTTAAATAGTTTTCACAGATCCGGATTTAGGATCCTGCTATTGAATCTGTCACAACAGTATAAGAAAAGAGTGGTAGGAAGAAAGACAATATGTCCTTGCCTCTGCTAAGGAAGCTGAGTCCCAATTTAAAACCAAGACTATTTAATGCAATCTAGTGATTCATCATGCTAAAAACAAACAACTATTTAATGGCAACAGATGAGATGTCACACCTGGTTCAAACTATCTCCAAAGAATGATTTGTTACATCATTTAAGGGATTACAGGGCAACGTGTTTTTCTCAGAAAGTTTTTCTTTTGAGGGAAAAATGCAGCATGAATAGAACTAGAAAAAAAGTTGCAGTTTCTGGTAAAATATGAGTCAGTAATGCAATGTCAGGAATGCCATAAACAATGAAGGGAGAGTTAATAAGTCCATTATTGGAAACAAAAAGAAAATGAAGAGAAAGATAGAGACAAATAGACAAACAAAAAGGAATCTGATTTTGAAAAATGAAATCAGAATGAAGAAAAAAGAGGACAGGTTAGTTTGAAACAAAAAGGAATATGGATATTGACCTTATCGAGATCCAATGGTTTGCTGCACTCAGCTCAATGTGAGGGGAATTTGGCCATGATCCACCTTTGTGTCCTGGCTGTCATGTTGAAAGCCAGTTCAACCTGTTCATCATGAAACGCCAAGTCTACCCCAAGTTTGGCTGGCTGTCAGGGCCCTAAGAATCCAATGTTGCAGCTGGGGCTCATTAGAGCAGAGCTGGTAGCCAAAGGGTATGCCAAGAGACAGCTCTGCTAGTTGTATGGCCCCTGGGGATGCCTGAGGAGCTGGAAATCTCTGCTTTTCCTTCTGGGAAGGACACAAGGGCACTACAGATCTGGCCCAAGTGTGTTTGGAGACATGATTAAGTGAGGCAGCAGAGTTTATTTTTAAATTAAGATGGAGGATTATCAGTTTAAATTCTGAAATAGGATTGAAACCATGGAATTATATGCCAGTTCTTTGGCTCTGCTGTAAAACCTGTCCTAACTGCTTAGCCAAAGGTTTTCTGGCATGGGAGAAACAGCTGATTTAGACTGGATTCAATCCTCCTCAGTTGAGGGGATATTTGACTTTGGATTGTGTGGGTCAGCCAGTTGCAGAGCAAATACCAAATGTTGATCCAGGCCAGAACCAAAACCTCCCTCTGCAAAGGTTCCAGCTGGGGCAGCTCCCTGGACACTGCTCATCTAGGTGGAACTGCGGCTGTGCTGATCTGGGGAAATGTTACATCAGGACCTTATTCAGGGACCAAAGAGAGGCTTGGATCTCCTCTGGCTTTATCCATGGCAATTTGATTATTCTTGATAATTATATATCAAGATAACTGGCAGATTTTCTCTCCACTCCTATCAATAGTGATATTCTCATCCTTTCACTGAAGAGCTCTCTTTTTGTGCAGTGGTTTGGATTAAATTGCTCTTTGTTCAATTCTTTCTTATTTGAACTGAAAGCTGACCCTTGGTGTATTTTGCAAAACGCTGAGCCTGCTTGGGTTTCTTGGGGATGCAGAGTGGTGATGTCATTTACCACTTGATAGGGTTGAATCCTTTATCTATCTGAACTTGGACACTAGGGAGGAATGGGAAAATCGTTCCTACCCCTTTCTGTCTCAAATCTGCTTACAAATTTTTTTCTCCTTGTAAAGAATAATAAGTCTCCACAGCGATATCTCCTTACCCCTAGATTTTATAAAATTTGCTTGAGCAGTCCAGAATCCTTTAAAAGACAGGAAACAGAGAAGTGGAAAAGACATAAAGGAACAAGAGACAAGAGAGGTCCTTGTGTGGTAAGAGGGATAAAAGACATATAATAGTCTTCCTTCCTAATCTATGAGGAGCTCGAATTCAGCTAGTATAATTCATTGGAGAGACTCCATTTCCATCTACACTAACATGTGTAAGATTGAAAAAGAATGTTGGGCCCATTTTTTCATGAAAACTGGACTAAACTGTGGTAATGGACTTTCACACACAAGGTTATGGAAGAAACTGGTAAGAAAATGAGGCTCTGAATATGGACAAACCCAAGTGTGCTCTCAAATAGCTTCATAAAAGAATCTCAAGGCATTTCAGTGTACCAGTTCCTTACTCTGTGATCTTGCTAATGTAAAGAGGTTAATTAGTGGAGTGGGTTCCAGAGGTTGTGTTAAAAGGCTCAAAGTGTCAGTAGTTTCATGTGTGCTATAAATTGAACATAATGTGTTTCTAAGCTGTTTCAAACTGTGCTTTTGTGTTGTTTGATATCTAAAAGATTTGTCAGATCAGCTAAACCCAGGTTGATATTTGAATACTGAATATTTTGTGGCTCTAATGCACTTTCTTGCTAACGTTTCAGTTGGATATTTTCACTTTAATACAAAGGTTTCCTAAACTCTATTTCATTATAGTCATTAATTAAAGCAGCAACTGCACTCTGAACCATTAAAATTAACATTACTCAATTTGACAGTAAGTTCTTTATTGTTACAGTTAATTCAGACCAGGAAAGATCTTTTGTTGATTTGATTCTGTTGGGGATGAGAAAGGAGCTGAATGTGTTTACTACTGTCACTTTTAACAAATTATCTTTTAGAATATATTGAGTTTTGTTCAAAAACATTTGTCAAAACCATCTTTGACTCAGGCTTAATGTCCATATAATTGATTAGCACTGTATTAAGAGTAACAAATAGTAGAAAGTGGAGCCATGGAAATGAATGTTGGCTGTTCATCAAGGCCTTCGCTATTTGTTTCTGTTCTCTGCCTGGACAAGTGTCTACAGCTGTAAACACTATTGATATCCTCTGGCATAGGATTAAAATAGACCTTTCAAGAAGAGCAGTAACTGAGGAAATCGTGTAATAAAAATTGTACAGTGATGGTATAAGTGGGAATAGGAATGAAGATATAAAAAAAATATACCAGCACTGCATTACCACATAGGAAGTGAATTGCAATGACTTCTCCCATTGCTGTAGCAAAGGAGTTGGGAGCATGCTGTCTTGATACCCGGGACATTGCACTGCTATGTACGTTTAGACAGGCAAACAGATGGGATGAGGAGTAAGAATCATGTGGCAACAAGGCTCAGAACATAAGGAAATGAAGTCAATGAGAACAACATACCTAACTGCAACTGGGAGAGGAATTCAGGGAGCCAGAATGTGAATTACACAAATTGAAATGCCATCAGAGCAACAAGACAGAAGTTTACAACCCAACCTGATGGGAAGTGTGATGGATCCCTGGAGCCTCTTGCAAGCTGATCAAGGTCTGGAGTGTTTGTCAGCAAAATGAGAAATTACAGACTACTGAACACAACAATGTGTGCTGAAAGGGTAAGGAAATGAGGACTTGTTTTATGGTGTTTTGATTTCAAAAATGTCCCCTGCTCTAAGAGACATTCCAGATTCTGAAAAGGTTCGTCACATTAAGTTCAGGAAATTGTCTGTCAGATGTGGTTTGGTGTACTGTGATTGGGGTACAAAGGATCCAGATGTGCTATCTCTGACACGCTTAATACCCTAGCACAAACAATTACCATGAATTATCTTCTCCCTGTGATTTAAGATTCTGCTCTCATTCTACACATGGTCTCTTACACTGACATTGGGTAACTTCCTACTTTTTTTCTATTATTACTTCTCAGCCCTTGAGAGAGTAGGAAAAATTTTTGAATCAATAGAATAAAAAGGCCATTCTGCAGTAGAGTGTGGTGAACTTGTTTAAACATAATTTAAAAGATATATATACAAAGAAATATACAAACCATCTGAGAAAAAAAGTTGCCTGTGGCTTTAACATGAGAGATGTGCTACAGATGCAAAAATATGTGGACAAAAGACTTCAAGAGCAGTTTTTCAGAGCTGAAATTGGCTCTGCTTCAAATATTCTTGAAAAGCTATTATTTTTTTTTTGTATAGCAGTAACCATAAGTTGATGTTAATAACGCAAGTCAATTTTAATAATGAGTAGATTTAACTGCAGTAACCACAACAGTGTTATGTGAAAGGAAAAATTGCCATGGATTTCATGCTGGTGTAGAGAATTTTGTGAGCAGGTGGAGTGGGTTTTATATCTTCCAAGAGTTACACTAGATGAATTTCTAGTCATATGGCAGCCATTCCTGAAGCCTGAAACAATAGACTTACAGAGTTGTTTAGACTGAAAAAGACCTTTAAGATGATTGAGTCCAACCATTAACCCAACACCATTGGTGTCCAACACTAAACCACGTCCCTCAGCACCTCATCTACACAGCTTTTCAATACCTACATAGATGGTGACTCCACCACTTCCCTGGGCAGCCTGTTCAATGTTTGACAACTCTTTCAGTGAAGAAATTTTTCCTAATATCCAATCTAATCCTCCCCTGGTGCAACTTGAGGCCATTTCCTCTTGTTCTGTCACTTGTTGCTTGGGATACAGTTGGTATAAACTTTCTGTACTTGCAGGTCCATGCTTTGAATTTATGAGTATCGTCTGATGGCTATTACTTTAAGTTATACTGGAATAGAAATATATTATGGAGCCTGAAGCTATGTAGGCAGGAATGAAAAGTCTGTATGGACATGAAAACATAAATGAATATTAACATTTTCTCAAGACATGCAAGCACCAAACTGAATATTTAGAGAATATTTCACAAGAGAACATAGTTTATGTACTACTGCATGTTAGAGACCATGACCACCATGTCACGAACACGTTAATGTCTCCACATAGAGAAAATAAAGGGGTTCTCCAGTCTTTTCTGGACTTCAGTGGATCTATTTACCAAATAAAGATTGAATAAATTAAGTTGGATTCATTCACCTAATGAAGCATTTAGTACCTTTTAGACTGCTAAGGTCTTCTGCCTGGGCTCCAGGTGATGCTTGACGAGACTGTATGTATCACTTGGGTTCTGTGCCATACACAGCCCTGCACAAATTTCTTCCTCACCTCAGCAGAGCTAAATTGAAACAATTTATTTTGAGGCTCCTGATTAATTCTCTTAGTCCCTAGAAAAGGATTTGTCATCATTTGACTACCAGTTACCTGGGTTATTGCAACAGGCTACTTAGATCAGAAAATTAGTAGTCTAGAAAAGTTTGGTTTGTGCTGGAAACAGAAGAATTATGTCAAAACACTTAAATGAGTTAGATATGCAGGTAATGTGTTCTTAGGAATGCTAAAGGGGCTAACACTGACCATGCTGGATATCAGAGCAGAGTTTATACTTTGTGTTCTGAAGCAACTGACCAAGCTGTGAGACTAAGAAGCAGACCCAAATGCTCTTCCGGATCTTGTGGACTTAGTGACTCGTTTACATGAAGATGTGATAGGGAATAAGCAAGTCACATAACAAGGTTAACTTTGTAGGCAGCTGAAAGGGAAAGAAGGCTGCAAGGAAGGGAACAACGAAAATATTTTAAGAGTGCAAAGTGCAGTTCAGCTACACTTTCCGCTTTGAGACTTTGTCATCACTTTGGAGCAAAACTATGTTGGCATGGGAAATGCTGTGCAGTTTGAAGAAAGTAAGGCAGCAAGGGCTACCTTAATTCATATTCATAGGTTGTCCTGAGGCTTGTCCGTATGCGATGATCACTTTTCTCCAGGATTAGAGCTCTAGAACACATGGAAAATTTGTGACTCCAGGCATTTAATTTCCACTGTTTCTCCATGGTGTATGTTTTGCATATATCTTTTATGTGGTGTATGTCTTATTACTCTATCCTATGTAACAGTGTTGCTACATGCTTTGCAGAACTCAGTAGATCTCGTGTGACAAATTCTAACAAGGATATACAATAATTAGGGCCCAGATACACTGAGAAATGTGCAAGCTGTCACTAGAGATATGGGTTTCAGTGGCCTCCATGCCAGAAGAAGGCTGTCAGGCACAAGATACGGCTCATCACCTGAGCCACACTTCAAAGCTTAATATCTGTCTGCAGTCAAGAAACATCCACCCCACTGGAGTACAGATTAGCACCATGCATGGAAAACAAGATTTCACAGTCGCCTTATAATTTGTTATTTTGACTTTTCTAGGTATTTCTGCAAACAACAGAGACCAGAACTAGGAGTTCAGAGGGACAGGTGAGGTAGTAGCAGACAAGATGGATTTATGGAACAAGTGAACTAAAAAGATATCAGCGTAATTTCACAGATTTTTAAACTGCGTCTGGTTATTATTTTCTGAAACTGCAGAATTCTACAGAGGACAATAGCTGTTAATTGTCAACGCTAAAATTGCTAAAACAACAACTGTCAGTTTCTTAGTAATGCACTATTTTTTTTAAAACAAGAGTTCACGGAATCACAGAATCATAGAATCACAGAAAGGTAGGGGTTGGAAGGGACCTTTAGAGATCATCTAGTCCAACCCCCCTGCAGAAGCAGGTCCACCTAGATCAGATCACATAGGAACATGTCCAGGTGGGTCTTGAAGACCTCCAAGGAAGGAGACTCCACAAGCCCTCTGGGCAGCCTGTGCCAGGGCTCCCTCACCTGAACAGTGAAATAGTTTTTTCTTATGTTTAAATGGAACTTTTTGTGTTCCAGTTTCATCCCATTACCCCTTGCCCTGTTGCTAGATACCATCGAAAAAAGGGATGTATCAACCTCCTGACACAAAGTTGAAGGGTATCAGTTTAGTGGCCAGGTAACATTCACGGGAAGGAGTTAATGTTGAATTTATGCAAGCTCAGAATACCGACAAAGACCATGGCATCTTCGGAAAAGGAAAACTGTTTTGTCCTATTTATTCTGATTGAGATTAAGGAATCTTTGCAAATCAATAGTTTAAAAAAGCAAGTTAGCATTTAGGGCAACAATGCGGTGCCATTTGTGGAATAATGATGTTCTCTTTAACACAGAAAATCTCATTCACCCAGGAGATGAAACAAGGCCAAATCCTCATCTGATGTCAATCAGCATAATTCCTTTGCAGTTAGCATGGCTCCAATGTGTTTGGTGGAGCAATACCAATTTACTTCTGCTGAGGGCTTTGGCCTTCTGTCTCATAGCTCAAAGAAATTAAGCTGCCTTCCAAGACCTTTGACTAAAGCTGTGTGCAGTTTAAATCTTGTTGCAAAAAGCTTGTTCAGATATGTTTTTCCTTTCTGTTTCAAATGATTTTGCACATTCATCATATGAGTTTAATGGAATATGTCTAATTTTCAGCAAACCGTGGAAAACCAAAAAATGTTCACAAGTTTACGCCAATGACCCATTTTGCTGCAAAAAACAAAAGGCGCACTTCAGCTAAATTTACTTTGCAAAAATGGCTTCTCTTTATTTTTTCTCTTCGAATTTATAATTGAATGTGAACAAAGTTAATGTATGAGACAGTTAATATATCATTTTGACAGTTCTACTTTGAAGGCCTTTTCAAAATCATATGAAAATCCCAGAAAATTATATCAATATTTTTTTAAGTTAGAAAGGCACCCTGTTTTAATCTTTGGTTTTTTCCTTGGTCATGGTTAAAGTGGCCTGTCTTAAATTTGGAAAGCACTGTAGATTCACAGTTAAAGACATACTTCTGTCCTTATTGAAACTCACATTTTCGTATCTTACTTTAAGAGCTCAGCTCATTATCTCATCTTACAAATCAGGTAAACTATGATGCTCCAAAAACTGCAGGAAAATAAAGGAAATTACCATTTTCCATTCATTTGTAGTGAGAACATCCTACACAGATGTTGATAGTAGCTGAGATGATGGGTGTTGTATACTTTGTCCTGCTGTGATTAGGTTTTGCAATTGTTTTGCACACCTCTGCCATGGCTAGAGTTATTTTTTTCATCAAGTGAGATACTGAGTATGCTTGTGCATACCCTAGAGTTTTTCACATGCGTAGGTCTCTCTTGCAACTGGTTACTCCCTAGGTAGTGAATTCACCTGGGCGGTAAATACTACTGAAGGAAAATAAACAAGATCTGCAGGGTGCTTACAGGAGGAGGAAATAGCCTGAGAGGAGCTGGTTAGCCCCCATGGTGAGGAGGACCTGCCCATGAAGAGGCTGAAAATCCCAGTGGCAGGAGGCTTTGAGGAAACTAACTCAGGACCCTGTTGGTGATACTGTACTGGAAGTCCAAAAGCCAAAGGTCCCCTTAGGAGTAAAGAAGCAGGACATGGTGCTAAAATTTTGGAGATACTGATGTACTAAAGGACAAAGTGGTGTATTAGCTCCTTGCCAATCTTGTGGTCATGGCAGAAAACCTCCTTGTGACTCGAGTTCAGCGTGATTCTGCAATTAGAAGATGTGACCCATGCATCCCATCCTGTCACTTGTGATTGCCGCTGTGGATGTGAAGAAGAGGAAAATCACAAGGGATGAGGACATGGTGCTGGCTAGCATGGGCAGAATCTGATGGCATGACTAAAGGAATAAGCCCTCGTAAGAAGAAAAGCAGACAGCATTCCCAAAAGGAACTACACAAGATGACTGAAAGAAGTTGTTTCCCAGCAGATCCTGTCTATGATGGGACTCTGCTGGCATGACTGTGTCATCAAGTCTGCAAACCCCTAATTGAAGTACAGCTTCAGCAGCCAAACTTTAGTGCAGATTGGGCCTCAGAAAGGGCCAGGACGCTCTGATGCATTATTTCCAGTGCAGGTCCCGCTAGATTAGGGTGTGTTTTTCATTTGAAGTTGAGCTACTCTAACTCAATTCCCTCCCTCCAAACAAACAAACAACGGAAGGAGCAAGCAAACAAGCCGGTGGGAGGGATGGCTTATTCGAGAGCAGCAGGGAGCAGAGCGGGGTGGGGACAGACTGGCCCCAAGCACAGGCGCTGGGGTTGTTTTCCCCTGTTTGTCGCTGTTACTAGGGGTTTATGAACTCAAAGCAAACATCTGGTCTGGTTTAATACCAACAAGAAAGAAAATGGATATTAATTTTGATATGACAGTAAAGTAGTTTGATAGCGCTCATGCTGACAGAGCTGCCACACCATTTACGATCTCTAAAACTAAATTGATTTTCATAAAACCCTTGCAAGATTGTATTAGGGCTGACAATTAAGATTATAATGCAGCCTAGTTTTCTAAGGAGCAGTAAATTTTCCTGGAATTTTGTCAGTTGGTTACACTGATTTTATGTAAAGTTAGTGAAAATTTTGGTCATGTAAAGGTAAAAGCAGTTTAAATCTGTTTCATACGTCGCAGCACGGTCTCACTGATTAAAAATACCTGGGCCTCTTCCAAACTTGTCGTCATATTGGCTGCATGACTCTTATAAGCAAACCCCCGCAAACAGCAAGATCTGAAAGTTGAAAGCGTACTTAACTTGAGAGTGCTTGTAAAAGGGGAAAAATGCCATTTCTGCATGGAATAATGGCTTGTAACTTTTCCAGCATTATTTTTTTCATTATAATCACCTGAATCTGATATACATGTTTCACAGCAGACTCTAAATAAGAAATCTGGTACCTTTTGGCCTGTTATTCCTGTACCATCTGGCTAACAGGTACTGTACTGTTTTTGCAGTGTGACGCACCAAATAAAAAAGTCAGATCTTTTTAAAGCCACAATAAATTTCCCAAATGAGTTTGTGTGAAATGTTAAAAAGCAGAAGATAGAGGTTTTGGATTACATTGCCTCTAATTTGAAAGGGGGATAAGTGGAGCCAGGTGGGCTACTTAGCCAATACCTGCCTGTTCCAGCTTTTTGAATCTGTGAACATTACACCCGGATACAGATGGAAATTGGAAACGATAAATGATTATTACAAAGACTTTATCATCCTGTAACTCGTGCACAAAAGATGAGCCACTTTCAAGGACACTTTGAAAGTGTGCTGCTTAGGCATGTATCCAGACAGATGTACAGGAGTAGGAATGTGCCATATATCAAGTGAGAAGAATAAGATTTCTTAATTCCACTGTGACAAGCACAAGTATCTTTAAAAAAAAAACAGAAAAATCCCCCCAAAAAAGAACCTCCTTTTCTCAGTATTAATCCAGTTTCTTTCTGATGTCTCTTTCTGTAACAGATGAGCATCCACACATTTCCAGAAATCTTCTACTCCACAGATGGAAATGGGGAGTAGTATAAGCAAACATATTAAGAAAAGGGCTCACGATATCTTATTTGAGTTACAAGACAAAAAGGTAAGCTTGGACAGTTTTCTCCACTCCCACTGGCCACCTCGGACTTGTAAGTCTGTATCGTCCTTAATGTTCAAAAAAGCTATGTTTCAGGACAACAATGGCAAATAAAGCCAGATCAGAAATTACTCAATGACATATGTTTCTCCATTGGCTAGTCACAATCAAAACTTTTCACAGAGATGGTGTGAGTTCGCTGTGGAATGGAGGGGAAGCAGAAAAATTTCCATCACAAATGTCTAGGTTTCCTCCAACTCACTTGGCAGAGGCCAATTACCCTGTGGCCTCTGCTGCCCATCCCCTAACAGCTGTTGGGAGCAGAGGCTGAAGGAAAATCGTGGCTCTGAAGTCCTTGGCAGCAGCTTGGCCCAAATCTGTCTCAACCTCAGGTGTGCCAAATCCCTCTACAGAAGCATGTGTCTTTTCTCATTTATGAGGAAGGCAGCCTGGAAAGACGCTAACAGTTCAGAACTGGGCAGCTGGGCTACTGCGTAGTTCAGGGCTTTCCTTTGGAAGTCTTGAGCTGTTGACAAAATGAACTGAGACATGAAAAACCTCAGCGAGATGGCATGAGCTTCTCTACACATCTCTATAAACAGTTCATAGGCTCTCCCTTTGGGATGGGAGACCATAACAGCCAGTACAAGTCCTGATAAAACTTACAAGCCATGTGCAGGTCTTCCTGCATTTGCCTGTGAATCTCATCAGTGTGAAGAGATTTTCTATTTCCATTTGATTTTAGACAAGTACACCAAGGGGCTAAGCACTATGACGCTCAGCGCTGCTATGTTAGGGTCTGAGGAGAAGAGAAGGGGCCCCATTCAGTATGAAGGCTGTAAGGGTGGCCATAGCCCACGCCCCACAGGCAGGCAAGCGGGCACTGTGTCAGGACAGGAGTGGGTGCAGCATTAACCTTGCTACTGCATGGAGATCTGGGGCTCTTCAGCTTGGAGAAGAGGAGACTGAAGGGTGATCTCATCAACGGTTACAAATATGTAAAGAGTGAGTGTCAGGAGGATGGAGCCAGGCTGTTCTTAATGGTGTCCAATGAGAGGACAAGGGGCAATGGGTACAAGCTGGAACACAAGAGGTTCCAAAGAAACACAAGGAAGAATTTCTTCACTGTGAGGGTGATGGAGCTGTCCAGATGGATTACGGAGTCTCCTTCTCTAGAGACATTCAAAACCCACTTGGATGAGTTCCTGTGTAGATAGTCCTGCTATGGCAGAGGGGTTTGGACTAGATAATCTTTCAAGGTCTCCTTCAGCCCTTGACATTCTGTGATCCTGGATGTAAAGCTAGGATTCACAACCCAAGAGCTCTCCTCAGAGGCCTAAATCACTCCTCTGTCTTAAAGGGCAAGGTTCACTGAGCAAAGCACATACACTTTGGGTCAGACAGCAGAGGGCAGAGGACCCACCATGCTGGACTTTGGTGATTAGATTTGCTCATGACTTTTTTTCTGCCTCTCACCCTCCTGCTTTACCACTTTGCCACTGTATTTTGTTGTCAGCTTTTTTTCCTTCATGATGGCCATCTCACTTCAGTGTCACCAAACTCTGCAACATAGTAATTAAGGAAAGGCCAGGAAGTGTAGTGATGGGAATAGTGCCATTCTTACCTATTTTCTAGTCATTTTTATTTTCTCTTAGGGAAAATAAAACATGGACTGGAACAGGAACAGGAGGACTACATTTAAAACAAACCCAAAAGCCTCCTTCAAAATGCCTCCATGTACAAGAAAGGGAAATAATTTCTTGCAATCATATCAAATCAAGGTATTCCACAAGATGTAAGACTTAGCTCAGGAGGGACACTGCTGGAATGAAGTGTGGTGGAAAGCTTAATACCATCTTTATCTAAAAGGAATACAAAAGAATTTATAGATCTGATCTTCATTATATGGGAAACCAAATAATATTTTCAACATTTATATTCATTCTGAATTAGTGGAAATGCCACAAGGATGAGAATTTTTTGGCATAGCAGGAAAAATGCCAGTTTCATAACAGCTGTACATGTTAACATACTTGTTCCTTTGGGGTATTTGTATGTCTTACCAGCTTAAATAGCTCCACTACTTATAAACTAGTACACAAATGTCTAACAGATGTACAAGTTCACATGAGAAGGAATAAAAAATGCACAAAACCCATCACTCTTTCACAACTAATCTGCTTTAATGTAGGAAACACAGCCCACTTGCGCTTCCTTCCCTGTGAATGCTTTCTTACTTGGTGTGATCCCTGAATCCCAGACTACTCTTTGTTCTTTCACATTTGAAATAGCTGTTGGACTTTTAGAAAGCCTCTGTCAGTCTTTTTTAATTCTCTCATGAGACCCAGTATTCTGAACAAGCATAAATAAAATGCCTTTAAAAGCTCCAAGATGGATTTACTAGGAGGACTGAGGTGGGTTCCCCCTTATATAACAGCAGAGGAACTGTGACTCTGAGTGGTCCCTTCACTCCCCTCATCCACAATCACGTGGCACCCATTTCTGAACAGTCTGATTTTCATTTACATGGCACACTAACTTGCATGTACACTGTTCTGACCTCCTGATTCTCCTTGTCCGTGATCCCTCCCCTTTTGTGACTTTAGATGAACTGTGTGGAGATGATCCTTCTACTCTCTCCTAACTCTTGTTTGCCATTTCTTTTTTCCAGGTAATAAACTGGTCTTACATGCACAGGCAGGAGATATCCATGTTGCACAGTACGGTCCTGCAAAGAGGTGGCCTAAGCAAGATGTGTGTTAACACGCACAAGCAATGTAGCACAGAGACCTTTGCATAATAAATAAGCCTGCAGTTTTACCCAAAGATAAATTTATCCTTCAAAGTAAAATAAAATAGCCCTCCCTGGACTGCCATATAAATTGAGCTTTACTGCTTCTGCTGTCCAAACTAGCCTGCTTACAGTTGAGGCAGATTACTGTATGACAGTGGTCTGTGTGACACCACCTATGTAACTCAAATTCAGCTCTGCAGTGGAGAATGTTTGGACTGATCAGCCACTAAGTGAGTTTCTCCTTCCAGCTGTTGCACAGTGCATATTCTCTTATTTTCTGTGTGACAACAAAATCATTCTTACTTTAGTAGGCAACTGTGTATTTTCTGAAAGAAAAGAGGAAAATACTTCTAGATCAATTACTAGTCCATGCCTGGAGGGTAAAAAAGGAATACATTCATGTCACTTCAGACACCTCAGTGCTCTGCTGAGCATCTATTACCTTTACCATCAACAGATTTAACTAGATGTCAGTTAAACATTTGAGAATGCTGTACTTTCAGCAGTGCCGTGGATCTTGCTGGTTTACTGGCACCAGTAATCCACTGGGATTTCCCCCCAGAGTATGCCTATGGTTTTTGGGTTAGCAATTCTCCTTCTTCAATGGAAGCAGTAAACAAGCTGGTAAATCTGTCCTCTGTGTTGTCAAAATGTAAAAGTTATACTGCATCTGTACTTTTGTCTTCCTTTGTTTTTTAATAATCTATTGGGTTTGTTTGTTCAAGTTAATGAAAAAAGTATGTTATTGTTATGTAGCTGTGCCAAAACACTTCACCAGAAATTTCATAAACGTTTTCTGGTGCATTGCCTGGTTTCATGTGGGGGTTTTTTTGTCCTTTTCATATGGAAGAAAATCACATGGAAGATAAGATCTTAGGGTTAATACAACTAGAAAAAGGCCTGAGAAGATTCCCTTAAACAGCAAAAAAGGAGTTAATGAAAAATCAAGTACAAATGAATTATTGTCTGGCTGGATAATAGTAAAACTTTTAGGTCTTGATCACAGCTTTTATTTGCAACGGTAAGCAGTTATTCTCAGCAGGAGTCCAGCCAACTTTTGAGGGGACCATTTGTGTGAGAAAACATACAACACCACAGGGAAAGGTCTTGCCACCTAACATTTGCAGCTTCACAAAGTTTCAAAGTTGTCCTTTGCTCATAGTAGCATTCCTCTTGGACTAAAGAGTTTCCATACAATTAAAAGGAGAGGGTCTCTGTCTCCAGGGAGCTCACAGCTGAAGGTCAGAAAAACCAAGAAGAACCAACAAAGAGGATTTTGTGCAGATCAGCAGGATGCTATGAAACAGCATTGCATGACTCTGTCTTTTA
Source organism: Colius striatus (assembly GCF_028858725.1). Taxonomy (NCBI): domain Eukaryota; kingdom Metazoa; phylum Chordata; class Aves; order Coliiformes; family Coliidae; genus Colius; species Colius striatus. The sequence continues at coordinate 169,227,231 of NC_084759.1, forward strand.
GGATCTCTGACTTCTTCTGTTAGTGCAAAGAGGCTATTTTCCCAGAACATCTCCACTGTCTGGGCAAAAATGAAACTTTTGGAGGTGGCATCTGAGAATTCCTAGAACTGAAGAAAGAAAATTATAACAAGACAAACTGTAAGAACCTGTAGTTTGTCCATATAGATAGCACAGAATTTGAGTGCGATAGACTTGCAATGAGGAATATGTGTGCAAGCATAGAATTTGTCCCTCTGATGGTATATATATCTGCTAATTTAAGTTTAAAGTCTGAATTCTGATAAATCAGTCTTATATCCCATGTCTACAACCTGGCTGTATGCATCTACTGATGTGGAACTTCCTGGATATTTTTAAGCAGTAAAATATTCCTCACTTCTGATTTCTCTGCTGTTCATATTAAACTTAATGGAAAGCTCTCTTTGATTTTATTCAAGTGGGATCAAGCTCTCAGACATAATTTAAGACCTCAGTCAGTTCCCATTGCAGCAAGCAGACCCAAGAGTTGCACATGCAGATTGCCAAATGGAAAGAAAACAGACTGAAAGAAGCATAAATACAAGAAGTACTGAAAATAAATTTATTGGAAATGAACACTGAACCTGAATGAAAATTTGAACTCCTTCCAAATAAGTTTCAAAGAACTGATACGACAAAAGGAGGCTGCCTTAACCAGTATTATGTCCCTTACCTTAGATAAAATAACCTATTAAATATGTATAGTGGAGTAATATATTTTTACCTGATGCAAGTGGATTCAAGTTCCATTTAAACATAAGAAAAAATTATTTCACTGTGAAGGTGAGGGAGCCCTGGCACAGGCTGCCCAGGGTAGTTGTGGAGTCTCCTCCTCTTGGAGGTCTTCAAGATCTGCCTGGACATGTTCCTATGCGACCTGATCTAGGTGAACCTGCTTCTGCAGAGGGATTGGATTAGATGATCTCTAAAGTTCCCTTCCAACCCTACCATTCTATGATTCTATGATTCACTGATACTGGATTACTTTCAGGAGTAGGGATGTAGGCTTCCATACTCTCACATCTGAGTAATGTGGCCCTCTTTGTAGCTGGATACTTTTTTCCCCTCTAACTTCATAAACACTTGTGCAAATTCCCCCGAGGTCAGCCACGGCTGTGTGGAGTTATGTGAAGACGCACATCTGTCTTGACGAGTTGCATTGGTGGGATGCACAGTGACAGCCTCGGAGTGCAGTTTTTGAACATGAACTCCAGGGTGAAGATCTGGGCCACAGTCTCTCCTCTGCTCTAGGACATCTCAGGCCTGATCAGCAAGGTTGACATATTTAAGATCAAGTAGACCAGCCGGATTTGGCATTTAATTACAAGGAAATAAAAGCAGTAAAAGGAAGGGTGACATGTTTTGAGATGATGGGTGGTGGTAACTTGTCCCATGTTTTCTCTCTGTGCTACCCATCACAAGCCCCCATCTTCTTCACAGTCATTGCTCTTCTGCTCAACTTTTCAATCTCATGCCTCCAGCATTTTTCAGTCTGCAAGTCTCCAGACTCCTTCTTGCTCCAATCCCCTCCTCCCCTGCCCATTTGCAAATGTTCCTCATCCACGTTTCCAGACCTCCTTCTCCCACTGCCCGTGCACATCTCCTGGCTAAAACCTAACTTCCCTGAAGGAACAATGAAGTTTTAAGAATCTGGTCAGAGGCTACAACCATGAAAATCCTTCCATAGGGTACAAAGAATAGGAAATAGAGATGGTTTTGCCTGGGATCACAAACTAGAAAGAAGATATGGTGTTGCTCTCCCAACATGAAAGGTACTAATTTCCTGGGGCAGGGGAAGAATATGAGGTAGGATCCAATTACAAGGGTGTTCAGTTGTTGAGATCTGACCAGCCCACCCACAAAGACTTAATAGTTGTTCACCAAGCTTACAACAAATACAGTAAGGTCTAGGACACTTGGAGTTGGGAGAACCAAATGTGGAGCTATATGTCAAGTGGTAGGACACAGAACAAATTCAGTTTTGTGAATTTCCCCTCACACTCATAGACTCATTATTTAAATGAACATATGTCTGTCTTATCCTCTTCCTCCCACATTTCCCCTCTCTTCTTCCACTGGTAGAGGTATAGCAATCAAACAGATTTTCTTTTCTTGCTTTCGGAGAGTTTGGCTGCACATTCCTTTTTGAAATCTAAACTGAAAAATTATATCCACTAGCAGACCATATTGCGCTCTGATTCTTGAAGCCAAGCTCCCCTTGGGTACCTATACTGCTTAAAAAAGCAGCGACAGGATATACAGCTGGACAGAGTATTTCCAGTGGAGCCACTTTCCACTGGACAGTGACATTTTGGTGGAATGTGTTGATTCTGTTAGAACTTGCACTGGGAGCCAGTCTGGTAAGCAGGTGGGTGGCCAGAACCACAAAAAGCAATTTTTAAAAAAATTTCCATTATAAATTTCTTTTGTCTTTCTGGCTTTTCCTCCCATTTAGAAATAAAAAAAATAAATAAATTTGGAAATGGTAATTTTTCTGTGGAGCAAGAATTCCTAAGCCTTAACCAAAGAAGAAAGGATTTGTTTATTTTTCCATTTGGCTCTTCCTCTCAGTTTCTCTGGCTTCTCTCACCCATCCACTCTCCCCACTCCCCCTTTTTGTTCCTTCTGCTCATTTTTCCCCTTTCACTCTTCATTTCTCAGTTGAATTGTTCTCTCACTCCTGACTTTGCAATCTGTTTCACAGCTGATCCTTTGCTGAGCGTGAACTCAGTAACACTGGAGGTGAACTTTCACACTTGTCGATTCAGAAGATTAAGGTAGACAGGTTTGCCCTTCTCTATGCAGTAAGTAAGGTTAATGTCTAAACTTCCTCCCTCTCTGCTTTATGTTCTCCTCATTTTTATTATCTTAACATACTGGGGTTTTTTAAACCCCTGATCCATATCTAAACATAACCTCATGTGAACTGCCTGGCCACCACCACTTAGCCCTAGCCCAGCTCCCTTCTTCTGGTCACAGCGTTGCTGTTGGAAACAAAACTTTGAATTGGAAACAACTTCAGCTTTCAGTGCAGTACCTTCAGTAATGTAGTTTGGTAATAGAGTTTCTGCTATAGGTACGTTTTTCCTCTCAGCCTGAGAAAAGTTTTACCTCCCTTATTAGTTTCACTAGCAGTAGCACAGGTTGTTTTAATATTCTGTGCTGCCTGTAACATATTGCAGATGTACCTGTGTGAAATGGTCTCCCGTTATTGGAATGCAGTAAAAAGAAAACAATCTTCTCAAGAGGAAAGAGTGTAAAAGAAAAAAAGTTAACTCCATTTGGGCCTGAAATTCCCCAGATTTTTATACTAACATTAACGTTTTATAATACAGCTATTAAATTACTCATAGAAATGCATTTAAAAGGGCTCTGGGCTAAATTCCACATTCTTTCTGCCATTCAGTCCCTATAGCTGTTGCTGAAGCAGTAATAGAGCTGGCCCAATTAAGGCAGAAGAGCAACATTTGCGATAGCATGGCAGTGATTCTGAGACCTCTTCCCTGTAATTTTGAAGCCGGAGGATATTATTGTGTCATGCCACAGAGAACAATGAGGAGACACCTGATACATCAGACACCATACACTTTTGGCAGAAGGAGCAGTGGGAGTCTAGGCATCTCGTCTGTACATCTGTGCTGTACTCAGGCATGGGCAGAGCATTTGAGCTCAGTTGCACCTTGCTGACATGGCTGCAGTGTGCTGGGGACTGTGGCTGGTGTTTGTGCACATCTCCACACTGTAGCTTGGGAGTGCTAATTTTCTTATCTGTGTACTGTGTTTTCTTATGTGGTGTGGGTCTACTGCAAGTCATTTTTTGAGTGGGACTCAGGCTCCTAAGTTAACTGGAGACTTACAAAATGTCCAAGGAAAACACAAGGGCTAAACACTTTGCCCTGAAGGAAAGTCCTCATCTGGTATAGATATGACACACCATGCCTCTTCTCATTCAGCACACAACATCTTAGGATTCTGCAAATGAGGCAAGATGTATCCATGCATATGTTGTCCCAAAAGGGAAAGAGCCAAGTAATCCAATAGGGTAGCATCCATGTTGATCTGAAGTTATATTAGATGCAGCACGGAAGGGGCCATAGGATCAAATGACGTGTCTGTGCACTTGTTCTGTGTACCCATTGCCATCTCTGAAGGGCTTTTGGTTCAACTTGAGCTGGCAGACGAACTCATGCTCAAATTCTAAAAGTACCTTCAAATTGCTTGCATGCATGGGTAGCAGTCTCCAGCTTGTAAATTGAAGCCAGTACAAGCATTTTAATTTGGTTTACTTCACTGCCTCTGTGAAGCAAGACCAAGGCAGAGTGTCCCTCTGTCCTTTAGAAGAGCACAGGATTGTGCACAGGCTTTCTCAGGCAAGTTGCATTATTTCACATCAATTTGCTCCAAGTTCTGCAACAATGTCTTGCAAACAGTGTTTTTTCTCAGGGTCTGTGTTTTCAAGTGTACTGTGTATAGCTGGTTTCTTCCAGTTTGAAGTCTTTCTTACCCATTGATGGTGGAGTTAGAAATAGGAATGGTTTCTTAGCATGAATGGACCTTGTGTAGTAAACCATAAGGCCTGGGTAGCATCGTGTGGTTGTTGCTCCCATGACAAAAGAGAGTTCACTAAGAAATGAGTCCAGGTCAGCATAGATTGGGATTCTGACCTGTGATCTGTGTTTCGCAATCTGAACATTGGGGGAAAAGCCTGTGTTTGACCCTCTGTATGTTGAGGGATGAAAAGTGAGAAAACCCCTAGGTTATTGTAGGAGAAAGGGAAAAAAAGCCATTTTGTTGCAATTGTTTGTAATGGGCTAGACCATCAGCCTGGTGTAATTTGGCAAAGCTCTGCTGCCTTCAGTGAAAGTGCTCCGGTTTATACCAGTGGAAGATCTGTCTTGCCATAATTTATCCTTACTGTCAGCAGTACCTGTAACTTTAATCTTAGAGCATCTACAAAGACCAATGTGTTATGCACAGCTTCTCCTCTGGAATCATGAGGGAATCATAAGCCTTCTGGTAATCTTGGATAATCCCTGAAGCTATGAGTCACTAGAAGCAGAGGCCCTTCATGCATCATTTGAACCACTAATTATCCAACACATGCGGGTGAAAAGTGAGAGGCAAGAGCAGGGCCAGCAGCCGACAGAAAACACTGGACGAGCGATTTTGAAGAGGACTTCCTGTTAATATAAACAACCCTGTTTTCTCCCTAATAATGCACCTGTTAGCAAATATATTCCTGGAGAGCAGCTCTCATGCATCTGCTTACAACTTTGCAGAGGAAGTAGCTAATTGACATTAGGGGACTTTGAGGTGTTTCCTGACTATAACTGTGCAGTATTTAACACTCCTTTATAGAGCACAATGCTCAAAACACTGCCAAAAACTCCAGAGCCCTGCTGAAAATAAGGAAGAAGTAAAAGGTTTCTATGTCCAGAATGGTGACCTAGAATTTAATTTGTTTCCAGGTAGAATTAATAGGAGTCTGGCATGCAGCCCAGTCTCTTCCTTCACACAGGATGAGTCCCAATGAGAGCTTTTTTCCTCTCTGAGTGACTATTTGCATCTCTTTTCAAAGAAATGCAATTCCCTTGGTCATTCCCTATTCCTTAGAGTGGAAAAATCAGAGCTATTGAAGAGAGATCTGAGAAACTGCCAGAGCCTCTTGGAAGCAAGGTGCAGGTAGTGATGTCAGCAACTGCCGCGTTGTGCCAGGCTCAGCACATGCTGCGTAGGAGGAAGGAGGCGTTCGGCCCCATCATTGCATACTGCTTTGAAATCACTTGTTCCAACAGTCTGATGTGCATGTTCTCCACACAGACTTCATGCCTGAATCTGCAGCCCACCGATACTCCAAATGAGCAAAGGGTTGTGTTTCTCTTTGAGCGTTGTATTTCCCAATTCATTCAAAGTGAAACATTTTTAGCCAATTTTCTGGAAGGAACAAGGTCAGTAAACTTGCTCAGCTTGTGTTGTTTGTTCTCTACTTTTTGAACAATTTGGTTGATTCCAATGATATTGATGGCTTACATATCTTAAATATTCACCAAAGAGAGAGACAGAGATTTATGACTGCCTCAATTGTGTAAAGAGTTGCAACAGAACCCATGTCTTCATAGACACAGGACTTGACCAAATCTGAGACACAAGCAAAAGGAGGTTCCATTAGTTCAGATGCTCTTTTAATTTAAATACTACTTCTGCTGCGCTTTCAGTCAACCACATGACAGAACTGAAGGATTTTCTCATGGGGTCTTTGCTAGTAGCAATGGACAGAGTCTCTTTCAAATCTCTTTCAAGTCTCTTTCAAGTCTCTTTCAAGTAGCAATGGACAGAGTCTCTTTCAATCTCTTTCAAGTTACTTGTGGTTGTTGCTCAAGACAAAATTTGTGCATTTGTGCTTTGACTGTGGAATACTAGAGAAGAACGGGAAGGTGAAATTTCAGCCAGCAAGAAGGCAGAAAGGATTTAGGCTCTGTACTCACACAGTGGAAACCGGTTGTTACTTCTAAGACATCTGTAGATCAGGACTGTCTATTTGGTGTCTCAGATTAGCTGTAATTATTTGGGTCATTGCTGAAGCATTGCCTCTTTAAATCTTCATCAGACCAGTACTGGTTAATAGGATGGATTGAGTATGCTTCTTGAGAAAAGGTAGGATATGGGAACAACTCCATGTCTCAAAGGTATGTTCAAGTTTCCTCCAATGGCTGCAGAGCACAGCAGGATGGTGAAAATCCTGTGGATTTGGCTGTGGGCTTATTACAGAAATTATTGCAGCAGAAAACTCTCAAGCAACAATTTATTATATTTCCGGGAATATTTTTCATTTCACTATAGCTGGAGCTTTGCTCTTCTTTCTTCTTTTCTTTTTTTACTTTTAGTTTAGCTTGCCTAATCTGTTCCTCTCTCTCTTTTTTCTCCTTTTATGAAATTCATTTGTGAGTGACTTCAAAAACGGAAAATATTTTAAAACTATAAACAATTTCTTTTGTTTTCTTGTGGGGGTCCATTAGTTGGCACCGGTCTAAAGAAGAAATCCCATAGCTCTCGCGGCCAATTTGTTTTGGTTTTTCTCCTTTGGTTTATTTTAGAATTATACAGGCCGGATGGGTGGAGATCAGATCAGTATCACTGCGATCTCTGTTGTATCTGTCATCCCACAAGTCTGTTTGCTTTGCAGAGATGAACGGTGTTGACTTCAGCGGTTCTGTCAGCTGATATATTGTGTTATTCAGTGCTTCTCTCACCAAAACACACCTACTGTATCCAAAAACAGGAAGAAGGTTACTTCTTCTTGATGTGGGTACATCAAGAAAGCTCTAGTGCAACTCCAAATGTTGTGAAACAGCTTCTTCGCTGTACATAAAGTTTCCATTTACTAAACAATCATACCTGCTAGTGTGACTCTCTGCAGAAGAGGCAGCCAAAATTCCACTTTTCTTATTAAAAAAATCGCCCAAACCCTTAAGCCTTTGTTCTCTTGAAGACATGGGAAGCAGCTCTGGGCTGACAGAAATCAGCAGCAATGTTGACATATACTTCATAGGGTCTAAGCTTTCATTCAACAATATTACACCAGAGTGTAGATCTTCAAAGAATTTTTCTCACTAGAGAATTTCTCAAACTCTACTTTCTTACACTGAGTCAAGCTAGGAATAAATGTTTTCTCTTTAATTTAAACTGGTGTTTGTCTAGGCACCAAACATTTAAACAGAGACAGTGTTACTCTTGGTGCTGGATGATCTTGCACATGTGAAGCCCTAGCAGACACAGAAACTGGCCTCACACAACAGTCGTAGCAGAGGAGATTAAGATACTTTATCTGTCTTGCCGACAAGAAACAAGACCAACTGCCTCAATCTCTGTCAAACAGGAAAAGGTGTTAATCGGCATGAAGGAAAAGAAACCTCAGTCACCTTCATTTGCTCATTCTACTGCTTGATTCTTAAGCAGAGGTAGGCAAAACACTTCTGGACATATTTAAACTATTCTGGTTTTCCAAGACTGAATTTATACCCAGTTTTCACGAGAGGGAGAAGTTGAGAATATGAACAATATACAATAGCTCAAAACATGGAGCAAAAGACACACGCAGTGAGAATCTGCATTAGTACAATGATGATGCTTAAGACTAAGAAAGCCAGTGGCTAACCGTTGAAGAGTCAGGATCAAATTCAATGCTAACTTAAACAGTATATCAGCTCCAGGCAGATATGAATCTGAAACTCTGCAGAACTGAGTATTTCAGAAAACTCGTATACTGTAGATCTTCAGGAACTGTGAATAAAAATTTAAAACAAGAGAATGGAAGGAAGAGGGTTGTAAGAGCCAATAAAGATGATGAAAAGTACCACAAGAAAGAAATACCTATCACTAGCATTGCAGGTTCATTCTACCATATATGGTTGCACATCCGAGAGTGGCATTTGAAAGCAAGACAGAGGAATAGGGCTGATGTTAAGGTCATTTTAATATGCTTATGTCTTTGGCAAAAGCTGGGTTCACCAGATACTGTGTTCGAGACTGTTGGTTTCATCAAAGCTGTAGGTATAAAATAAAACCTACTTTTAACTTAAGTTGGTTGTTTAGTATTTGACCAAAGGAAATAAAGCTCTTGGTCTTCTGTTATTTTTCAGTTGCACTGCATTAAAGTGTGTTCAGAAGGCTAAATAAAGTATTTTTCATAGAACCATTACTGTACAGCTGATTTATGCGGCTAGTTTGATGGTAAGGAAGTTTAATTAGTAATAGCTGCAGTTCTTGAAGAGAATTTTAACAAGGTGCCTCACATATGAAAAGCACAGAAGCCTCTTTGTTCTGAACAATCTCTAACAGGGTGTAGAAGGAGACTTTTGCTCACTCCACTCATTCTGATAAATTGGTAGGTTGCTTTGAGCAAGTAAGCGGAACAAGATCACAATACCATCAAGCATCAAATCTTGGCCCACTGAAGGAACAGTTGCACCATTGCTAAATTGTTGCAGAAGATTTATAATGTCACAACATCAATGCTGGGACTTCCTTCCTTGCTTCATCAAAGCAGGGCTTGATACTCCAGAGGCCCTTTTCTACCTGTCTCTAGCTAGATGTCAAAAAACTAATCTATTTCCCTTGTGCATGGAGAGAAATTGGTACAGCTAGGGAGTGAGTCACCTCATTCAAACACAGTTTAGGATAAGTCAATTCAATTTCTGTAATCGAATACATGAAAAACAACCTTTCACACTTTCTGTTATGGAGAAAATAGGTGGGGCTGGTATTGCCCCACCTATTGGTTGTGTACTCATCTGGAGAACATAATGTATTCTCATCTTTACAGCTATTAGATTTTGGAAAGAAAATACATAAACAAGATTTTGAATCCATAAATCTGATATCACTTTTAATAAATAGTTTGGTGTTGTCTGAAAGGCCGTGCCTACAACACCAACTAAAGGATCATTCTCTGTACTAAAGGCCAGCTGGCATGGCATCAATGGTGTCCACAGACTCAAACTCCCTTGCCCTCTCAAAACAGAGATGGCAGGCTGCTTTGTAGGAAGGGCCCATGGCCACAGCACTCATGGCAGCACTAACAGGCAACTGGCTCATCATTCCATTGCAGTTGTGGACCAGGGTGTGAGCTGCACCCTGCCTGTTTCTTTTTTACAAGAATAGATGTAGTCAAGAGGCTTTACCCTGCAAAAATACAGCTACTACTGAAAACACTTCTTTTAGCAGCAAAATACCAGAGGCTCAAAAGGAACAGTGTTTTCTAGCAGAGTAAGGCTATGATTTTAGGTTGTGAGAACTTTTAGATAATTTCTTATGTTTCTGGGTATAGCTATGGGCATAATTTCCTACACTATTTAAGAAAGACCCCCAAAGGGAAAGTTATATTATCTGTATGATGTCTAAGTGAATCCAAGTGATCAATGGCACAGTATTGAGTTGGAGGCCTGTAGCCAGTGGATTTCCACAGGGATTGGTTCTGGGGCCACTCTTGTTCAACATCTTCATCAACACCCTGAGTGTAACCTCAGCAAGTTCACTGATGACACCAAATTGGGAGGACAGGCTGATTCCCCAGAAGGCTGTGCTGCCATTCAATGGGATCTCAATCAGCTTGAGAACTGGGCAGAGAGGAACCTCATGAGGTTCAACAAGGACAAGTGCAGAAACCTGCATCTGGGAAGGAATAACCCCATGCACCAGTAGAGGCTGGGGGTCAGCCTGTTGGAGAGCACCTCTGCAGAGAATGACCTGGGAGTCATGGTTGATAATAATAAATTGATTGAAATACTTTTGATTATTTCAGCTATACCTGATAGATTGATACACCTGATACACCCAAGAGTGTATTGAATTCTTCTCTAGGTTTAGAGATGATGACTCTCACACATTTTGTAAATGCTCTGAAAGTGTTTGACAGTCTGGCAAGAGAGTGGTGGAATGGATAATCATTTCTTTCTGGTGTCTTAGATGTATGGCACATAAAAGAGAAAAAGTGGGCTGAGTATTTATCAGATGATAACTAGGAGAGGTCAGGAATACTGTCTTCAATTCTTTCTTTTTGATGAAGCACTTTAAGATTCTGAGGTCTAAGACAGTCCTAAGGTCCTTGGTTTTGAAAAGATAAGGAACTACAGTGAGCACTTCTCTCTCTGCAGCATCGTATAGGAAATAGCTCTGGGAAATCCAAGGAGGATCGTGCCAGGGAGCTGACTCATTCTCACAAGAACTGAGAAAGAGACGGGTAGGTGCAAGAAAGTGACTAAACCCAAAACTATAAATCACTCCCATGTTGTCTAGAGCTATAGTGGATTTCCAAATGTTACTGAGATGGTTTAGAAGCTAGATCTTGTGAATACGTCTCTTACTTGCCATGGGGATCCACTTTGAAGCCTAAGTACATAAAATTGGGAAGTTACTTTGCGGTATTTTGTCTTCATCTTTAGTCTCCAGGATGTGAAATCCTGTGGCTTCATAGAACTCTCATACTTGACTCAAGAAGTTATTAATAATGATTGTCAGTGCTGGGTACAAAAGGGGAGTTTGAGGTTTAATTATATTAGAGATTGCCATATATAACCAAATCTATGACAACTGTAAATGGGTTAAGAAATACATAGAAAGATTTATTACAGACTGAATAAGACTAGCTATTACCATGCAGACTCAATGGTTACACCAGCACAAGGCAAAGAGGTGCTTCTCACTGTGAGCATCTGTGCACTCTGAAAACAGACATTGCATAGACTCAAGCAGATTTTTTGGTCTTGGATGTATATTTTACTGAAAAGTCTATGAGATTCACATGTGCCATAAAAAAAAACAAAAAGAAAACAAAACATATGTATTTTTAGGTGATGTGAGATAAAGAGCTATATATAGCCCCTTATATTTGAAACATCTCAAAACCAGGTGTGGGGATTTTTAGTCCCACAGTGCTGCTAAACTCCAGCAGTAAGAGTAAGGATGCAACCAGTGTCTTGTGTTCTTCATCCATGCTGTTTCAATATTAGTGCAGATATCAATTGTGATAAAGTTTCTTGTACTGCAAACAATTACCATCTCTTCCACCAAGAAACCCTGTGCCAGATTCTCCAGCACATTGCAGGGGCTGTGCACTGAGCTGGCTTCTGTGCTGCTACTTCTTTTCCCAAGGTCGCAGGTGCACAGTTAAACTTCTGCCATGATCCTCCTCACCTCAGTTGGCATCTAGCTTCAGGTAGCCCCTGCCAGGTGAATGCACCACTGTGCTCGGTGCAGTCTGCTCAAGCAGCTCTCTTCTACCTAAATTCCTCAGAAAGATGGGATATTTCACCAGTGAACAACAAAGGATTAAAAAAGTAAGCAAAGCATGTAGGACACTCTGCATCGCAGCAAACGCTGCAGTCTGGGTCCATAATGAATGATATAGACCTCTTGTGGTGGTCAAACTTCAGTATGTTCCTGCTAGTCAATTGGTACATATTTCACAAAAATTACCTGGCATTTTGCCATTAAAATCGATTTTAGAAACTGAAAATTCTCTGTGTCTTGTTGCTCTTTCTCAAATGCTTTTTTAAAAATGAAACAATCTCATGCACAGACTTTTATTTACATGTTTTATAAACCTTGTAATTTGCGGCTTTCTATAACATTTCCTTCAAAATGTAACAAAATAATCAGAGACATGAATTTCTGTTAATATAAGTCTTTGTGGTGCATTTCTTGTCATTCCCACTTCCAAGTGTCCCAGGGAAATCTGCTAACTGAGAGAAAGCAGCAGCTATCAGAATAGTTACAAGACAAACTGGGAAAAGTAATAGTAATTATGCGACAAATTAATTAATATATTAAAGTAAATGGAATTTTTTTCTAGTGCAGAAAATGTAGACATAATTAAGAGTAGGGACCAATTAGTGTTCTTCCATGTGAGAAGGAGAAATGTTAAGCTAAAGGGCAGATGGAGCAATTGAATTATGCAGGCAAATCAATTTGGGAGGCAGCAAAAGCGAATGATTAACTAAAAGCCTTGACCTAAACCACCAGAAGACTACAGCACGAGAATTAAACAAGAGCATGTGCACAATTACCAGCAAAAATACCTGATGTTACCCCAGTTTCACAAAAAGAGGGACATTTTACACTCACATGGATTTATATAGGAGCATATAGATACCCACTACACCTTCTATTGCTCAAGAAATCTTGCAGACTTAACCTTATTTCAAAGAATGATGGCTTTGGGCCATATCAGTATAGCCCACTCGTTAACAAGTGTTCTGTTAGTTCACTCATGAGAATTTCCCCAGTGAGGATCTTCCATGGTCATCTGCACTTCAGATCTTGGTGACACCTTCAGAGCTTCTCAGATGGATTTAATACTTTCCTCAACCACTTCAAACATGCTGTCTACACTATCTGCTGGCATTACAGCCTGTGCTGTATCCCTACAGGTTGCTGTCTACCCTTCGTTACATGTAATTTTTTCTCAATGATGTCTGGGGTGAACACAGTCATGTTTAAGTCATCCTTGTGGAGACCTGCTAGTGATGGAGTCATTTGGACAGTATAAGGCAGTACACTAGAGGGTGAGGTGTTGAGTATCTGAGACAGAGGTTTTCCCATGCAATCTTGTTTTATTATGAACTCCCCAGGGTATTGTCTAAGACTAAGATATTTGTCCTCAAAGGCCTTGGAGTGGCAAGAGAATTGGACACTACCAATGCCTTTCAAGTAGCATGGCTTCTTTTTTTGTAGTTGTTTTCTTCTTGTTTTTTCTCTGACAGATACACTGAGAGGGACTTCACAACACTCCTCCAAACATGCATTGCTGGACATCTTGCCTTCTGCAGTTTTGAGTAGTTACACTAGGACTAGATATTCAGCAAATTCCCTGGAGCCTGAATTAACACTTCAGAGCCTTTTTTTTTTTTCATAGTACAGTAAGAAGGCGATTTTTTAACTAGTGGCCAGTGCAGGTATTCTTTATTTTCTACTGTTGATGTTTGGAGATCTGTGGTGTCTCAGGTTAGATTCTGCTGAGCTGCAGAAAGAGAACACAGTGACAAAGTTTTAGTTATACAAAATGCATGGTGCACTTTTGATTTCCTTTTTTTTTCTTTCATTTTTACTGCAATTTCCACAACTCTTGTCAAAAGTTGTTCAGGTTTTGGCTGCTGAGAGCTGACAAGTAGTCAGTTTTATGAGGAGCAATCAACAGCTTTTACAGGAGAAAGTGAAAACCTTTAAATTAGCTTTCTTTAGTAAGAATACAACTATGTTAGAATTAGATGGGGTCACCAAATTGTCCTTAGACTAGTGCTGATGAAGGTATTGCTACTGCTTCAAGTTTCACACTGATTCTTCCTTTATTGCAAGAGCTAAATTGTGCATTGCTTCCACTGCAAGGGAAGGTACTTAGATGAATCATGCACGTTCATCTTCTCTAACTTTCAGGAAACATAATTGAGTCTGAGACTCTAAATCTGGGTTTAAATTGCATTATAATACTCTTTTCAAAGACAGGTACACTTTTATGTGCCCTGGAAAGCAGTCAGAAACATGCTTCAATGTCTTCCTTCTGATGAAAAGAAGTAACAACAGTGCCTGCAGCCTTAACATCACTGTTGAACAACTGTAACAAAAAAGAGAAAGTTTGTAAAAGAAAGAAGAAACTCTACACAAAAGAAAATCCTTTACAGAGAAACAGTAGACTTTATTTAATACTATTCAAATTTTTTTCTTAACAAAGAGAATACACTAAGCTTCAGAGTTGACGTTTTCTAAGAAAAGGGTATCAGTAGGTTGAGGTAAGTAGACTACTTTTTTCAAGGTGAATATAAACTGGACAATTGCACTTGACTATCTACATGCTTGTAATTATTCTAACTCTCCACTGGATGTCAATACTGCTTAATGCAAATATTGGCTCAGAATTCACTGCTTCGAGCAGAGCAAGTCCGGTATTTAGAGGTGTCACTGTTTAAGAACATAATTAGGTAAGGAATGTAATTATAGCAAGTGGACTTCATCCATTTGGAGGTAGGCAGAGGGTAGCCTTTATTAGCAAAGCCGCTTCTTCCTCCCTTCCCTTGAAAGTTAAGGTTGCAATTGCGTTTCTGTTGCATAGCTGATGTGCATCTCACTGCATAAAATTTCTGCCTTGAAAATTTAGGCAGAATTGGGTACCTGGTGTCTGAAATTCCTACTAAAAATAGATAAAGTATTCTAGGGAAAAAATTATCCTAAAATCATTTCAAGGCTGTCTTCCCCCTTTTTACAGGGAAAGGAGGCTTACCCTTACTCTTACCTTAGGCTTATTCAGGCACTTGAAACCCGGTGCAGAAAAGAAAGACATACAGAGTAAGCTTTCTTTAACAAAAGTTGTTAAAACCACATGGATAGTACTAAAGCCAGAATTACTTGAGTAAACCTTAGATAAGCTGTGGACTCCCAGGTGATTCCATTCCTTTTTCTCCTACCAGGAGCATCAAGCTGGACTCGATGATCTTAAAGGTCATCTCCAGCTGAAAGGATTCTATGATTCTAAAAACTAATCCTTTGGTGCAGAATCTTCCTCTGCAGAGCAGGAGCATGCTGGAAGTGCTGAAGGAAGAGCCAACAGCAGCAGGACTGCAGAGGTGGAAGAAGCAATGGCACGAATTAAGATGGTAATGAGGGGAGACTATAAGACTCCCTGTTCTGTAGATATAGGTATTTGGAGGATATCCTGTATTTCCTTTGAATTCCCAGTGAACTCCCACTGGTAAAAATTCCATTTAATGAGTAACTCTGTAGTGCAAACGCAGTAGTTTAGTGATCTCTATTATCCTGCTGCTGCTGTCAGCACAGGTGAGAACACAATGCACCTTGAAGAGGAGAGGGAAGCCACGCTGATTCCAAAATCTGAGTTAGCAGAGTGTAATTTTTAAACAAACAACATTTAAAAAGTTTTTGGGGAGGGGCAGGTGATTCAGAAAAACAACCAGTTTAATGTGATACTTTCAGTAAAGTAGGGGGTTTGGGGTTTAAGTAGGGTTTTTTTTCACTACAGTATGTAGCAAATCAGATGAAACAAAACATGGAAAACAAAATGAATGATGTTTCGGTGACTGAGATCCCAAAGCTGAGTTGATGCCACTGTCACCCCATGCTTCTGTGATTCTGTCTAACGATGCCTGTGGTGTTTAACTTTCATAAGGATTTAATATTTGACACTGTGACAAGTCCTTTTCCAAGCATGCATGGAGTGTTTTTTATACTCTTTTTGGCATATTTATTCAAAATGTACTATATTTAAGATTGCTGTAATCACATACATACATTGGCTACTGGCCACAATGTTCAAGCTATTAATCATACCCTGGAATCCATGGCAGATGTAAAAATTAAGTTTTATTTATCAAACTTACTCATTGGAAATGGCAGCCCAAGAAATTTACTCCTTAGGATTTTGACTTCTCTTACATACTTCTGGCAAAGGGTTCAAGGTTTTAGAAAGGTGTAAATCACATTTTTGCTCAGTCCAGACAGTGTTGGCACAAAACAAAAATTATTTTTCCAGAAATGCAAACCCTTTTGTTTGGATGGCCTTTATTTTTCTGCCAAATTATACCACCAGCTCTATTTCTTTAGCCTAACACTATTTTCCATTATAATCCTGTCTTTCAAGAAACAAACCAAAGCCTTCTACCCTTGCAGAAATTCCAGAGCCACAGATATGACTACCTTTCAGCTGAGCTAGGAAAGTGGTCTCCAGTGACAGGCTTGGAGGATTCTGGTTACTTTTTCCATAAATAGGTAGCTGAAAAGCCAATAATCTGATAGGGAAAAACAGGTTTAAGAGTCAGATTGTTTCTGTGGTATGACCCACAAAAGCTCTGTCTTGGAAAACCTCAGTAGTATATGGGTTTATTTACAAAGGACAGTCTTTGAAAATAACTAGCACAAGTACTGTTTAAACTGAAGGGACTCCAAATAATTGCAGTGCTGTTTCTGTTGTTTGCTAGCATAGGAAAAGCTCTTACAACCAAATTTTCCCGGGTTTTCTATTAAAAAGAACAAATTAGGCACAACTATACAGAAAAGAAGAACAAAAAACCCAGCTAACGAGGCTAGCACTACACGACAAAAATACACCCACCATATGAGTATATGGAGTGCTGCAGATTTGCTCCTGGTTTGGGTTTTATTTTTTGCTTGTGAATGGTTTTTGTTTAATAAGCATTCTTTTTATATATGACATATTAAAGTATAAGAACTAAATTAATTCCAATTGTCTTCTACTTGGACAAAATATATGTTAATGTCTGGGCTTTATTTTACTTGCCTTGATGTTCCAAACATTGCCATAATACATCATTTAGTATCTGTACCACAGATCTATATAGCATGTGATCATACAAAACATCAGTTGCTTTCTTGAGCAGCTTATAAACTAGCCCAAATGACCATGGTATCTGAATGACAGTATGTATGGGAGTGTATGGACACAAGAGGAGAGCATATCAGCATAGAAGAGATTCCTCTACCAAGACACAGCAAAGGAAGTACTTGGGCTTTGTTCACACAACTGTACCTGCTCCTTAGCCTGCACTTATGTGTTAAAAGTGTGATTAAGCTGGCCTTTCTTCATAAACTTTGGAGAGAAGGTGATTCAGACATTAGGTTAGCTAACTAATTAGGTGCCTAATAGTAAAAGTGGTGAACACTTGGTGTCCAGGCCACAGAAGTGTGTCCCAACTACAGCAGGTTGAAAAGAAAGTTGACCAATTTGCAGGAAAAGCTGTTTACAAAATATACTCTTTGATGCAGACTGTTCCTCCTGATAATGCCAGATATCCCTACCACCAAAATTGGAATTTCCCCCTCTCAGAGGAAGGCAGCACCATGACACAGCAGAGCCCTCACCCTGGGTCTGTCAGAGCTGTTCCAGCACAGCTTGCCAGTGATGTGTGGGTTTACAGGGAAGAGACAGGGCAAGGAGGGGAGATATCAAGCAGGAGGATTAAAACTCTGCAGTCTGCACGGCATGTCCTGTGGGAGGGAGATGTTTTCCTCCCTAAGAGCCATGGTCAGTTGGGGAGTGTTGGCTGGGTGACTGTGTCACCCATCTGCAGGGAGGGACAAGTTTTGCTCCAGACTAAAAAGATAGAGATTCCTCCCACAGCGTCAGGGATCTTGCCCTTTGTTTTATTTCCCTGGTTTATTTGCTGTAAAGCAGAACTTTTCTGGTTTCTCACTTTAGTGAAGAATGCAAACACAAAGAAAATCCAAACTCAGTTCCGTATGAACAAAACTGGTGCATAACTTGGCTTCCAAACTGAAATATAGATTATCTGCAAAGTCCTAAAGGAAACCATCATGCTGATTTGAGGTAGACTAGTATAAACCCAACAGCTTCAACAGGCTACTTCAGGCATTAGTGTTGATGTCTGTGAAGCTGTTATAAGAAGAAATATAAGCACCATCTACTAGGTTCTGTCCATGACTTGAAATGTGGTGATGCAAATTCATCATCCATGGCACTGTTCAACACACTCATTATGTATTTGTTCCTAAACAGTCCTCTCAGGTTTTGTTTTGTAAGTTTTCCTACATTCCTCCTGCTTCAATATCTTGTTGTTTGCCAGTATCCTGCTTGAACTCAAAATGGGTAAGATTTGTTTTCCAAAATGTCAGCATTTCCAGGTGTCAATTTTCTTCCCTTTTCAGGCACAGAAGTGCCAGCAGAAGGTTGGCTCTCTTTTTATGGCTCCACTGTGCATTAAGTTCAAGCTTTGCTTAAAATGGTTCGTGTTTCAGAACAGCTAATTTATTAAAAAAAAAATCCAAAACACAAAAAACAAACCAACAAAAAAGCAACCTGAACCAAACTCCTAAACAGTTAATGGGAGAAAAAGCTCTCAGCTTAGGGTTGAAAGTTCTTCAAGAGGAGGAATACAAAGGGCCTACAGCATACAAACAGCTCTCATCCATGCCCCTTCTCCATGCCAACATATTTCTTCCTTCCAAGTTCTGATCACGAATTAGTAGTTTAGTAACTGGCCCTGTAGTGTTTTGGACTATTATCCTGTTTGAGTCTGCTTTCACCTAAATAACAACCATCTGGTGGTATCTCAAATCAGATTTGTGTGATGGACTGTATATAATAACCAGTTCAAGGATCGTCAGGGGAAGGGTTAACATTCTTGCCCTGAGCAGAAGGACCACAGCTGCATGCCGTAAACTTTGCACAAAGATTGTCAGGGTGGAAGGGCTGGGTCAGCTGTAAAGAATTAAGCAAATCCCCCTACTACAAGAAGAGGGAAGAAAAAGTGGAATTAAGAAGTCCTTTTCTGTTCTTGTGTTTGGTTTGTAGTAAAATAGGTAACCGAGAACATTTGAGGCGTACCTTGACCCTTAACCTCTACACAATTTTTCCTCATGGAGGGCCTTGCTCCCTGACATCACAGAACCTGAGTAATTCATCTTCCGTTCCAGTAACGTCCCAGGTTTGCAGAAGATGTGTGGAAAAGAGAGCACACGAACCTGCAAACTCATTTGCTGTTTGTCTGGAAATCTGTATCCCTGTTGTCAATCTAATGTTATGTTCCTAAAGGAAAGGTGAGGAGTTTATGCTGAAATCCTGCACAAACCCTTCCTCAAGGACAAGATTGTATTAAAGTTGCACAAACGTGTCTTGGTTTTGACAAAATGTTAAAACACTTCTTCAGCAAAAACAAAGTGTCTAAAATGCAAAGTTCTCTGAAAGGTTTATCATAGGGATACAGAAAAATGGCAGATCTTGCTACAGTAAGCCATGAGGGAGCTGGAAGCAAAAGTGTGTGTCACAGGATATTAGGGATGGAAAAAAAAAAAAAAGCAACGAAGGGCTGGTTGATTTTGCATATCCAAAGGTTCTTTTGTGGAGAGGAGGAATGCAAAATGCTGGAGCATGTTGCAGAAATGAGGCTTTCACAAAAAGACATAGCTGAGGATGCTATTACAGCTTGAGCCCATGGTAAGGGTATAGCTCAGACTCCTCGTGATGGGTGGGGAAGGCCACATTCTGCTTGCTTTCTTTCTGCTTTCTTGAGTTTTTTGAGTTCGTCAGGGTGCCAAGGGTTATCAGGCCTTGGGCTTTTTCTTTGGTCTTTTTGAGCTGTGGTTTGGGAAATAATTTTCTTCTATGTATCTATGTGAATGTAAGGCATGTATATATACACAGAACCCAAGTATGTTTAGATCTAAATACACTCATGTACATACATCCAAAAATTTCTTTCAGAATACAGCTTTTTATACACCGAGCTGTGTAAAAGCAGAGCCACACGCTTATGTTTGTAATCATACAGAATCCTCCTGAAATCATTAAGGCTTATTCCAGCAACTGCAGATGCTTGGGGTAGGTTTTGGCAGATCGGAGTACAGGTTGTCTTTTTTGTTCTGAGTACAAATCCAGGCACTTGTTTGTCAGAATGCTGCAGCACTTCTGGTGTCTTTGGAGGACCTGCCTAACAGAGCAGCAACCTATGTGAACCTTTGCTCCTGCTTTTCCTGCCTTGTGTGCACCGACGCTTTATTAGCTTACTTGTTTTCTCTGTAACTGTTGCTGTGCTGGTTTTGCTGAAGCTGCTGTCCATCTGCAAGATTTAAAGCAAGACTTCACCGTAGCTGCTATTGTCAATGGAAAAAGCAGATTCGTTCTGGCTTTTTGGGTTGTTTTTTTGGTGGAGTAAGGCTCTATTTGATATCTGAACACATTTTTCAAAACGATTAGATCAATCCCTCTGTAATTTGATTTGTTGGGTGGGAGGAGATGGGAGGGAAAAAACCCGTTGTAGAATGTTTTTCAATAAAACTGCAACAACTAAGACTCCAGACCAACAAACACACATGTGCTTAGCTTTAAATCAGAGCTAAACCCATGGGGCTTATACTTGTATTTGATTAATGACAATTATTTGAAGAAAGATGGACTGAGCAGAATCAACTGGAAAAATTATGTAGCTATAAAAATGTATGCTTACTGTAGCCTATTTTTATACTGTTTCAGTTCTGTTATATTCTTTTATCTTGCATATTTGGCACAGAGCTGTAGGTTTCTAGCATAAGGAAAAGGTTGTACTGTCAAATTCTGTTTAGTGTTAATCAGAAGTGTGTAACGAAGTCTTCATTCGCCAATGTGAGCCCAAACAGAAACCCTATTAACACTAGAGAATCCAGTTGCAGAGCTGAGATCCTAATTTTGATGAGCTCCAGCATTTGATCTCTCTTTCTTCCTTCCTCTGGTGAATCCAGAATGGTTATAAGATTCAGTTTACAATGTGATAGCAGAATGACTTTGTTAAGATGCCCCTTAACCCTCAGATGTATTTCATCTTGTCTGTACACAACCTTGGCTGTTTAGGACCAGGAATTTGAGGGCGAAGTTAGGCAGAGCTGGCATCTTTCAGATAAGAAGTTGTCACAGAATTCCAACAATACTGCAAAAATATTTTCAATAATAGAAGTAGTAGAATGCTGGGATATGTCCTACCGTGACAGCATCATCAGATCACAGCTGAACTCCTAGGCTGAGTGCGCAGGCTCCATTTACACGGGTGACTATCAGGTTTGTCAAGTTTTCTGCCTGCATGGGTTGCTGCCTTGGTCTGCAGGACAACTCTGATAGAGCCAGAATTCCCATTGCTCCTATCCTAGTCTGGATGCGCCTGCCTCAGCCTGGACAGTCACTTACGCCAGCTTTAGGAAGAGGAGCTGTCAGGATTGCAGGAGAGTTCATGCAGCCACCTAACTAGTCTTGTGCTACTGGAGAGATGTCCTTGTTCATACTGCCCAACACTTTCTTTCCATTGTGGCAGACAGGAGGAGGAATAGAGCACCCAGACTTGGCATCGGACCCACTCAGTCTCAGCTCAGGTTAGTAGCTTTAAAAAAACACTGCTTTGAGAGTACGGCTCAGATGAAGACAGCATAAGTACATCCACCTCTAAGCTATTCATTTTCTATAGTGAATGGTGATGAACAGTATAATTCACCTCAGTCTTAGGGTAAGATTCATCTCCAGACTGGCAACTGATCTACAGTTGTAGATCCAGGATCTACACATAGGTGTCTAAATGTGAACCAGGTTTTCAAATGTCTGATGTTGTCAGTGGAGATATAGCCTATGTAAAGATAGGAAATAAGAGGGCAGTCCAATTCACTACAGGTAACTGTACTGGAGGGTGAACCAAGCTGTTGTTGGGTCTTTGAGTTAACCAGAT
This sequence comes from Colius striatus, assembly GCF_028858725.1. NCBI lineage: Eukaryota > Metazoa > Chordata > Aves > Coliiformes > Coliidae > Colius > Colius striatus. The sequence continues at coordinate 169,248,971 of NC_084759.1, forward strand.
CTCCACCACTGTACTGAAAGCTTAGACAAGATGCTCTCACTTAGGTGCCTACTTCTGGTAAGTTTTTCTTATCCTGCCCTACGTATCTGTGTTTGCTCAGGACAATTGAGTCCTGTAAGTGTCTGCTTCCCTCCACTGTCTTCAAAGGTAGGCAGCAGATGGCTGCCAGGTGACACAAACCATTACACATCTTCCCTGCTCTGAAAGGAGAAACAGAGCAGTGACAGCTCCTGGGAAAGGTCCCGCTGGGGCTGAGGGTGCCAGCTGTGCCTGGATGAGAGGAGTAGTAGTCTTCTCTGGACTGTTGCTGGCCAAGGCTTCTAATTCCTAGCCCATGGCTTTTAGCTCCTTATGGAAATAGTCATTTTCTAAATACATATGTTTTCCTTATACAAACTGTCAAGCCAGATTGGTTTAGTTCATGATAGTCTCTTCCAGAGTTAGATCTCTAACTCATTCAAGGATTCACAAAAAGACTTGAGATGTTGAAATCCAAATTGCAGTTCTGCATCTGTGAAGCTGTGCCTGAGGCCAGACAAGATCCCAAGATAACGCCTAACACTGCTACTTTACAAATAGTTGACTAATAAAAATTGGTACTTTAGCTGCAGGAGCTGGGTTAAGACCAGGAGCAGTGATTGCAGATAAGTGTTGCTCTCAGTGTAGGGAAGGCATGATTGCCCTATGACTTTCAGTGTAGTGACCTTCTATTTAGAAAACATGTATTAGCAGGACTAAAAGTGTGTCTCTCTGTATTTACGAGACTAAACACTCCAAGTAGAAAGCCATTTTACCATATGAAATCTGTTCTGAGGAACATAACTCTCCCAAGTCATCTGTAAGGGCTAACCTACTGCATTTCAGAGCCAGGACAGAGAGGTCAAGTGGGATGGTACAGATGCTATCACCCAAGTTTCTTTGTGAAGCTGACACTTGACGATATCTCTGCAGCCAAACACTCACAAGGATTAATATATGTTGAATCTGAACTGCTACTCCAAATTCAGCCTGAAAATATTTTCCTCTCTGAACTGCTGGGTATGGCTGTGCAGTGTTTAAACAGCTGCAGAGCTCCACTCCTAAGGGACTTGCAGGCTTGTGCTGGGTGAAGTCTTGTGCACATAAACATAGTTTTGTGTACTTCTTTTGAATCCGGCCGGATAAAAGGTGATGTATAAACAGAAGATCAGCCTAGCTGAGTGGTGAGGGTTACATGTTTAAGCCTCATCAGTTTTACGGCTGAGATAGATTTTACCCTTTCCGTAGTACTGCCCAAATGGAAATCACCGAGACTGAGGCAGAACATCTACACAAGGTTTGGGTATTTAGACTGCTCCATCCTGAACAAAGGTTCGGATTCTGAAATTGTATCTGTTTTCTCCTGAACTAAGAGAAATGGTCCAACCTGTATCAGGTTGGATTTATTTATTTATATGTTTTAACTTATAAATTACAAATGCAACAGAAGTAGGTGTGTGCATAGTAATGGCAAATTAAATTTTACATACATTATCAAACAAAAATAATTATTGTGTCCCATCAAATGCAAATATATGTGGTTGCCTATGAAGACAAACTATAGAAAATTAAAAGTTTGGCTTCTAGACATCATCATATCATTTCCTAGCTATTGAACTTGTGTATCTCTGTGCCTCATGAGCAGAATCTGGGCTGGAAGAAGGATTTGAGACGCAGACATCTTTCATCTTAGGAGATTACTCCGAGAGCCAGGTTTTTGCTTATTTGGTGGCGGTCCTCTGGCTGTAAGTTTGGGTAGAAATTCCATCCTCAAGCAGAAAGCGCTTTCACAATCACTGTTTCATTGAAACTGGCACATGCTGTGAAGAGCTTTATTTTCAGTGAGTCAGCATTAGCCAAGTAAAATCCATTTTGTCAGAAAACTGGTTACTAGCTTTCACCCTGTGTTAGCTGCACGCATACCCTCTAAAGGAAAAAAAAGACTGAGAAGGATGTTCTGGCTGCAGTAGGTGAAGTCTGAATGATAATATACCAGGTCTTTTGCATTCTCTCCCATATTTGAGTGAGTACTCTGGCTTTCCTCTGCTTCCACAGCCAGCAGCCTGATCCCTGCCTCACATCAGTGTGATCGAGGAAGGAGGCCTCCAGCGACACCAATGCTTGGTTAAAGTCACAACACATGAGAGTGTCCTAAGAGGGTTGAAACAGGGAATAAGAAACAAGTCATGAACTTAATGTGAGATGTGTGATGCTGTTAAAGCAATGACCTCTGTACAGTAAAGAGTATCATAGGTGATAATAGGATCTTATCGATCTTTAGAACGTAGCCTTCCTTGTTCTCCAGTGTAGGTATTCCAGTTTTAAGTTTTGATTTTTTAAATAAAATAAACTATTAAACTATTTAAAATGAAGTAAAATTGATGTGCATATATACGTATATCTCAATACAAATGGGAAGAAAAAGTGAATGCAAAGAAATAATTAAAAAGACAATGGCATGTAACCAATTGAAAGAGGTTAATAGATTTTAATATACACATCTTAGGAAAGGCTTTTATGGAAGGAAGACGGAGGAAAAGCATTAAAACATTTGAATAGTGACATAATGCCATCAGAGAGGAGCAACTGTTTTGGAAGGCTGTGAGTGGGAACAGGAAGGTGAAAAAGAAGCAAATTAGAGAAGGTAAAATTTACACCAGGAAGCATTAGAAACATGACAGAACTGCACAAATTTCCTCATACACGTGAAAGTTGAGCCAAATGAGACTAGATAAAATCCAAGAAACTCAGATCTGAGTGACTAGGGGTTTTTTTGTTCTTTTTTTCTGAAGATGACAAAATTCTCAGTAGTTTCTGTAGCAGCTGGTTTGTGTTGACCCAAAGAGTTAACCATAGTTCAGCTCTGGGGGTGGAAAGGGTCTCCCAACATGGAGGCTGAAGGAGACAGGTGGAAGACTTGAGCAGTAGAAAGGTGGGGGGATGTATCATCTTCACTCTTCCTCCTCTTTTTTCCCTCCAAAATGAGGATGAAGCATCAAAAAAAAAAAAAAATTGCTATTTTAATAATCTTTTTCTTAGTTTAAAGGCTGCAATTGAATTAGGCTACAGACCACAAGCCATTGTGCCTTATTCAGAATGGTATGAAGCATGAGGAGCAGGAGTTGGTATTTATAACCTCATAATAAATTATTCTAATCAAGAACAGCCTGATAGCAATGCATGTATATTCATTTCTTATAGTCTGTCTTGAAGGCCATTTACATAACTGAGAAATGCAATGTGGTTATATCATCCCACTGCTTTCATTCATAAGTATTTTGCCTTAATCAGGGTGGAAAGTTCAACTGACATCACATATCTAACAGTAATCATACCTTCTCCTCATCTCACAAGGCCCCTTTACTTTCACCAGAGAAGAGCACTACTTCATACATGGCACTACTTTCCCTAGTTTCTGGGATATAAAATCTTAATTATTCAATGTTTCATAGTTCTGCTTAAATATGTTCCCCAAGTTTAGTTGAGGAGGGAAAGAAATTGCTGAGCTCTCTCAGAGAAAAAAGAAAAAAAGCTGATAAAATAAGGTTTGGGATAGAAGTGAGAGAAATATTTATATCATATATAAGTATGTGTTTTCATTGTATCACATGGAAGGAGATTTCAGCAGAATGCCCCTGCTCTGCACCTTCAGGGAACACGTAATAAGATGCCACATAAATAAGTGGAAAAAAGTCATCACAGCACTTTGAGAGGAAATAATGGTATTTTACTATCCATTTGGGCAGCATGAAGTACCACCACTTTGTTTGACCCTTTAGTGTTGCTAGCAAGTGTTGTTTAGCTTAATAAAAATATCATTATCTTTTACTTAAACTACAACTCTAAGTCATTATTAGAGCTGGACAGAAGAAGGAAATTCCATTTCATGTAGCACTTTGCCATTTCAAATTAGACTTTACTTTGATTTGGCAATGAAAATAAAATAAATGTGAACTTTCTCCAAGAGAGGGAATTGACAGCCAGAAGATCTTCAAGGTATTGTTGGACCCACCTGGTTGGAGACTGAGAAGCCAAAGCAGAAGGTGGTAGAAACAATACAGTTCTTTTTCTGTAACCAATTTTGCTTTGCAGATCCACACTTAGCTTTCTGTATGTGCTTAAGTACTGGAATTAAGCTCATGTTTACATTTGAACGGGGATGAATCCAAGAGAGTTCATAAATCCTCTCCTGTGAACTAGGAGGTTGACGGCTGGGAGTCAGCACAGCTGTAGTGTAGTGAACCCCAAGTATGTGTAAGGACATGCTAGACCTGCTAACTGAGAAAAACATGGGTTCCTTCTGCTTGAAAAGTTTCAACTAGACATTGGAAACTCCACCTCACCGTTCTACACTCCTACAAAACAGAACCGATGCAGTGATACTGTGTGCTAGGCAAGGGAGCTACTTCTAAACATAGAACTTTGCACATAATCCAATTTTAGACAATAACATTTGTTTAGGAGAGAGCTAAGAGTTCGATGTAGTGTCTCTCTATTTCTATATAGTTGTGGACCTATCAATTACAAATGAGGTGCTAACATAAAAAAAAAAAGAAAGTTGAAAAAGAAGGAGATAGTGTCTTAGTATGACTTTTTCCCATCTTTAATCAACACTGAGCAAGTTACCTCTTTAGTCCGGTTACTCTGTGCTGGCTGTAGGCCTGGGAACCAAAGCCTTCGCTGGCAGCCCAACAGTCACTACTTCACTACCATCTTGGCTGAGTCAAACTCATTTTTATTAGCAACTAATTTATTGCATAACATAAGCAGTAGGAGGACATTTCAAAAACAATAAAAATTTTCAAAGATTTATGATCTACTAAAGACAGCAAAATATGCTTTATACATAAACTATGAATACAAAAAGACTTGAATGCTCTTGAGGTTGAGGTATAATACACCTGGTCCTGTGTAGCAGCTATTTCTTTATCTCTGTTTACTAAGATGACCAAGAAGCATTTGGGTTTTTTTGCCTACATATTATTAAAATCAAAAGCACAATATGCATGAGGTCATTACAATTCTGAGGTAATAGTGTTTACAACTATAACAGTCAGGAATTTCCTGGTTTAATGTTAACATATGATACACTTTAAAATCTTTTAAAAGAATATTATTACATTAAAAGAAGAAAAAGTAAAGGAAAATATTAAATAAAACTTAAATGTGAAGAGATTCTTGTCAGTCTTTGTGAATATACAACATGCAAAGCCTTATGAACCCCCTAAGAAGACATGGGAAAATATTTCTTACCCTTATTTCCTTACTTATAAAAGCAGGAGGTATTCAGCAGACCAATTAATACAGTTTGGATTAACTAAATATATTCGCAAATTGCTACTGACAAATATTACTGTACAAAAATATAAACCAACAAGATTATTCTTAAAATATTGTATAATGTATTTTCTATTTCTTGCACTAAATTTCTGTGGTATTATTACTGCTGTCTGCATTTCAAAAATTCTTCCTCAGTATCCTGAAACATAATTTTTTCTTTATTTCAGTGGGCAAACCAAGGAACTCTCTTCACATGACAGCTTTTAAGTTTTCCTGCTGCAATTGTTCTACATGAAAAGCTGGACTTTTTGTTGAATTATGAACATTGCAAGGGAAAAACGTGAACTTTCGCTTGATAAAACGTGTCCAAACTGAACGGTCTGGGGAGTGTTGATCAAAACCAGAACACTTCAGTTAAAATAAGATCAGACAGTGGATTAGGAGAGAAGTAGTGTAAATACCTCCTACTTCTCCTCACTATGGCTGGCTTCTCCAGCTGAGCCTTGTTCCCGCCTTGCACTGCAGCCGGGAAGAATTTCAAGCTACAGCCTAGCTGAACAATGGTTGGACCATCCTGAAACCTAGGAAATGTAGTTTCATAGAGGAGGTAACATCACTCAGTTTTGGAATATTTGGGGCACGGGGAGGGCGGAAAGCCAGCAGAAGGGTGCTATCTGTTAGCTTTCTATCAGCTAAAAAGGACAAAACTTGTCACAAATATCTACTTCATCCAAACAATTTTCAGGGTAGGTACAAGAACTTTCCTTGGTTCTTGCACCTCTAGTAGTCAAATGCTGTGACTTGAAGCTTTTATTATTTTTTAGAAACGTTGTCTTGTAAGTTTTGCAATTAAATCAAATACAAAGCTCTTAGAAGTTCAGTGCTGTCATTGCTTTCTTAGGCATATTCCTCATCCAAACTTTGATAATGTCAAGTGTTGTTGCTAAAGAATATACACTTAACTACAGATACCTGTGCAGACAGCCTATAAACTTTCAGTATAGCAGAACCTTACACCTATGGCTCCTTTATCTAATCTGTTTCTCAAAAAAAGACAGAGTTCCCTAATAACCAGAGCTTTGAAAGCCCAGTTTCCAATCACTGTACTCTTAAAGTTGACTAATTTTTTAACGAGTTATATGAAACACAAGCTTATAATTAATATAACAGGGAATCCACATTGACTACCAGCAGGTACAATACAAGGATATTTTTTTTCCCCCTATAGCTGACAACATATTTTGATATCTTTCAAAACCTTTATCTTAATATCAGATTAGGCTACAACTGGTCTGAACATTACAGGAAAGGAAACAGGAAAATTGACTGACCACATGAGCCTTGCCTGCTTCAGAAATCAGTTAAAATATCTCTATGCCCTTATCAAAGAGAAAGGTAAATTTGATACATTGATTAGCATGATTGATAGAGCTTGTCTGGTGGAGTGATTTAATTCTCACATCCTCATTTTTTTTTTTTTTCACCTTGCAAAACATTCAGTTCTCATCCCATTTTACTGGAACATTTTGAAAGGAAAAAACAGGAGATATGCAACATTAAAATGCCACGTCTGCCTTTGTCAAAAGTGCCAATGATTTGTAGTGCTGGGAAGTCCTGTGTGGATGAGGTCTAGAGTGAATTAAACCCTGGAAGTATGGCTGTATTTTAGTGCTGAGCAATCAGGTGTGAACATTTGCCTGGCTGAAAGAGTCCTCATTTGTTACTACTGGCTAGGCATACTGACCATAAATCTGAAGTAAGGAAAGGCATTGGGGTGAACTGGCATCCCAAAATACTTAGGTTTGCAAAACCCCCAAGTATTCAGTTATGTGTACCCTGAAACCTTGACGCCTGTATGACTGGAACCAATAATCTTGTATGACTGCGTTTTGACACGGGCAACCGCATGCAGAATAGGACGCCAAACATCTGAGGGGCAGTTTCTTACACTCTCTGCAAGCTTCAAAGCTTGAAACAAAACTTTTCTTCCACCATGGCTAATTTGTTCAAACCAAAGCATTTTGTAAAACATACCAGTATTCTCTGAAAATGTGATCAATGAGTTTCTCAGGTTCAGGAATGTACTAGGGAGAGAAGAACATTCACCTGGAAGGAGGAAAGCTCAAAGGTAAAGTCTTCCCTACCTGGTTCCTTGTGGACAGCTGAGTTTGCCTCTTTTTTTTTTTTTTGTCCAGGGTGAGTAACTATTCTGTAGGTTAGAGATGATATTCCAGCTGATGTCCTGGAATAAGTTTTTCATCCTAGTTTAAAAGGAACTGTCGGTTTTGCTGATGTTCGACCAAACTGTTAAACCTCAGAAAGTTTTATGAGCTGGAATTACTGCTTTTCTGCCAGCCCCAATGTGACCTTTGGGTTTCAATATGCCCAAGGGTGGTTTCTGTGATACTGCTAGACAGATTTCTGGTAAATCCCCAGGAAGGCCTGTATTGAGTCTGTATGAGATGGAGTTAATTTTCCCACAGCAGTTTTCATAGTGTCATGCTTTATTTTGGTAGCTAGAAAGGTGTTGATAACACACTGCTGAGCAGTGGTCAAACAGCATCAAGGCTGTGTCTCCAACATTCACCCCTAAGAAGGTGTAGGGTGGGCAAGATTTTGGGAGGAGACAAGGCCAAGACAGCTAACTCAAACTGACCAAAGGGATATTCCATGCCACGTGACATCTGCTCAGCAAAATAAGCTTAGAGAAAGAAGAAGGAAGATAGGGCATTAAATTAGTTATTTACAATATTTGTCTTCAAGAGGTACTGCTTCACATACTGAACTCCTGCTTCCTGGGAAGTGGCCAGACATCACCTGCGGATGGGAAGTAGAGAGTAAAATCTTCTGGTTTCCTTTGATTTGCACATGACCTTTGCTATTGCTTTACTAACCTGCTTTTATCGTGACATGAGGCCTTTTTTTCCATCATATCTTCTCCCACATCCTGCTGAGGAGGTGAGTGATAGAGTGGCCAGGTGGGCACCCGGTGTCCAGCCAAGGTTAATCCACCGCAAGGTCTAACAGGGATGAGATAACAGTAGCTGCAACAACAGCAATGCTCTCTTTATTCCAATATCTCATTCACAGCTTGAAGATCAAGATTGCAATCATGATGTTTTTTCTGACCATAGGACATGGAGAAAAATATGTACTTAACCAGCCCAAGAAAATAGACAGTAACTATTTATCTAGTAATGAAAATAAAGGGATTATAATAATATAATATGTTGAGGTTTTTCTATGTAAGTGGGTGGTCAGCAGGGCTGGCTGATAAATCTTTAGTACTACTATAGAAGAATTCACTGAAGATCACTGGTTCCTGATGGAATCAAGAGCTCAACATCAACTTGCCAAACCCCAGTGTCTTGGATATTATCACTATGTACTCAGCTGCTTAAGTAGAGGCTCAAGACAGTTAATATCTGTCTACAAAGTAGTTTTGCATATACCACAGATCTTTCTGCATCCTGTGGTCAGTGACTTAGCTTGTCACACAACATATAGAAAACAGCTAAAAATTCTATATCACTTTAAAATGACTGCATGGAATAATGTTTTACTCTGTTTCTTATCAGATCTTTATGGTTTGTGATAGGGATAGTACTTCATGTCCTGTTTCCATCAACAGTCATTAATACATCTGTGAGGACATCCAAGCTACAAACTGCCAGCCAAGACCTGGGTCACAGGCAGTCTATTTGTCTATATTAGCTGGGAAAAAAAACCTGAAAATAGTTCACTACTGGCAGAAGAATTATTTAAGAAGAACTCCAAACCTTTAAATGACATTTGATCTAGTCATCTTCCATTTATGTGAACAAACTTTGGGCATAAAGGGAAAGGAACAGTAAACAATACTGCAGCCATAAAAGATAGAATTTTGAGACCTTCTTCCTTGAAATAGAATTATCAGACACTATACAGTGCTTCTAGTTTACAGCTAAGGTGTCACAGCCATGTTGCTGTTGTTTCTTTTACCAGTATCTGTTCTGAAGCTATTGTAAGTCCCACTTTCTCTCCCTTCCTCCCTCCCTCACTCCCTTGAAGTCATGATCTGGTCTTATTTAATTTAAACTAAAAGAAAATGTTTTGCATGTTCGGTATTAAATGAGACAGTGGCTACAAACAGCAATAGCAGCATTCACTCACAAGGAAGTTTTGATAAAGGAGGTCAACATTTTAATACAAAAAAGTAATAAATCACTTTTTTGCTCAGTGACTCTTAAAAAATCTTCACTATCTGTGTTAAATATACTTTCTTTAACTAGATTATTCCCAGTTGAGTGACTAAAGCTACTAGAAAAGCATTGGCTTCATCTTACTGGATTGTCAAATGTTAAAAAGCTAGGTTATGTTTTATGCTAGACAAAACTATGGATCTCAGCATGCATTTCTTATGTTTCATTGCGTACTGGCTTCTTTACACCACACAGTCTATGCACACTGAAATTTAATCCCTCAAGAAATTTGTGCAACACTCTAAATAGTTACAGAGAAATGCTGTTTATGCCTTTGGTATTTTTCCTGCAAATGGAAAAAGCAGAAAATATAAATTAAACCTTGAGGCATTTAATTTCTGTTATGAAGCCTCCTGTGATCTCTTTAAAGAGAGATATTTTTTGAAAATTAAAGTCTGAGCAGTGTTTTAGCAAAACATTTCTTTCTCTAGATGCAAAGCTTTGTTAAAATGCACTAATTTTTAATGTTATAATAACCAAGTGTTGTAATGTTTCTTGGAGATATATGTGTATATGTATGTATATGCATGGAACAGAAGTTGTTATTCCTAACTTTCTATCTGACTAAAAAATACCTAAGTATCTGAAATCTAGAATATAGACCTACAGTCTAAATTGCTCACCTATTCTCCTATCATAGCTGACAAAAGGGATGTATCTCCTGAAGACAGCTCATTCCACCTCTTAGACTTCTATCTTAGGATGGGATGAATTACTGTTTGGAAATATTTCTCCATTGATCGAGGAAGGAACCTATCTGATGATCTTAGGCTCAACACTCCAACTTTTCAATGTCTAAATTAAAAGAGCTAAGACTCACTCACAAAGAATATGCTATCTGGCTAACTACAGTAGGCTTTGTCCTGCCAAACCTTAGATGTGAGCTACCCACACCTGCCAAAATCCCTGGAGGCTGCCCAGGCTAAGGTGCAGTTTCTTCATTTTGCAGTGGCCATGTAGAGCAGATTGAAGGAGTATGTGTAGCTGGTCTAATTTAGGGCAGTTTGAGAAAGTCATTTAAGTTGTATAGTAGGAATTCTTCAACGTGAATATCCACCTGTTTTGATTACTGTGACAGAAGCTTAGACAAGTACCTTCAACTAGATATCAAACATGTAAACAGCTAAATATGAGTGATGTATGAAACATAGGTGGTAAGCCAGCTTTTTTCTGAAGAATTTTCTCCTTCCTTTTCTTTCCTTTTTTAGTTACCAGGGGATCAGAGACTGTATTGTAGATACAGTTGCTTGAATAAAAAGAAAAGATTCTCCTTCAAAAGAACAGTTTTATATGCCCTTTTTACTAAAAAAAAAAAAAAAAACCAACTAAAAGTGGGGTTAGAATTTCCCGTTTTATTTTTTTTTTTCATTATAATTTAGGCCTTTCACCACATACTAGTTTCTTTAATTTTATTTGTTTCACAATAAATTAAAGTATTTTCAGTTCTCATTTGACACAGGAACATTTCAGACTAAACCTTTATTTCCCTCCAACACTTTTCATACTAAGTAAAACATTTTATGTAATCTTACTGAATAGGAATAAGAGTTTGGGATTTGTTCTTGGGTAATGAAAGCATCCAGAAGAAGAGATGGACAGCAAGAAAATTTTTTTATTCAGTAGGATGGCAGTAGAATCCCAGGCTGCAGTAGAAAAGAGAATCAATGACAGTGAACAGACTACTGCAGATCACTACAGTAATGTTACTATTTTTGGATCACTACACATTACCTACCCAGCACTGATATCAGCATCTGTTCTTCAAAGATTTGATGAATTTACCCATTCAAGTACATATTATTTGTGGAAAGGATTGCTGTGTTATTTTTTTTTAATTTGTGGGTTTAGTACTTCTATCTGTCACTCGTTCTAACTCCTTTCCTCCACTGTGGTATAACATAAATCTTGTTTCAGGGATGTATGCTGTCAGATGCTGTATTATTTGAACCCTTCCCATGTAACCTGGAGGGCAGCAGTGAAATCCCTGTTAAACCTTATAGAGGGTCTAGTGGTTATTCTTTTTCTGTTCTCAGAAATTCTGTTCTTTGGAAGAAGAATGAGAGAAGTTGTGGTTATGATAAAATGTACTCTATTGAATAAATGGGGTTGGCAAAATTTCTGAAGTGTGGTTAGACTTTAGATTCATTTAATCTCCTCTGAAATTTCATTCCATATTTTCACATGAAGGACTAGATACTCAGCTGGTGTAAGTCAATACAGCATCACTGACATCAGCTGTCTGTTACCCAGGATAATGTAGGTGTTACAACAATCCAGCACACAAAAACCTAGGCAACACAATCATTTGCAGCCCTGGAGTGGCCCACAGAATCAGCTTAAATGTCTCTTCACTGGAGCCTCCTATGTATCTGCTATTATTCCAGGTGCTGAGCCATGTGAAAGAGTGAAACTTGTGAGAGGTGAAGCAGTCTGGTTGTTGCTGTGCCTAAAGCTTTCCAGACATGGATGTGCTAAAGGCAGTGGAGGCATTGGGTGAGCAGCCCAGTGGAGTCCATTAAGGCCAATACTGGACATAAATTGGAGGTGTGAACAGAGTCAGCTTGCTTTCCAAAAGTGATGAGTCTCTTTGAGGGTTGGATCAGTGATACAGGCTTAACATTCATCTGTGTTCCTCAGCTGCCAAAACTCTGTCAGGCACTAGATTGCTTTTGTGGAACAAATTCAAAAGTGTCTTTCCATAAGGATGCAGTATACCCCAAACCCTATCTACCTGTCTAGACTACCTATACGATCAAGTAGTTTATAATAGAGATTCATCTGTTGGTTTGTAAGAGCTAAAAATCTGGTCCAAAGGCTTTGGCTAAAGTCTGGTCCAAAGGCTTTGGCTAAAGTCCTGTTCACCTTCTCTGGTGTTTGAGTTAATGTTATCTTTCCTTTCATAAGCAGAAGCTAGATGTTTAACACCTTTGAGAAAATGTTTTTCAAAATTCTCACTGAAAGCTATGCAGAAAAGAGAACAGACTTTTAAAGAATCAATTGCATAAATACAGTGTCTAGTGTCCATTTAGGTCTCAAAGGACATCGTGTTTAGCCTCCGAGTATAGGTCTTCTACAGGTACCGACACCCTAGGTGACTGTGCTACAGCAACCTGGATGGTACTAGGCCTTTTTTGAGCCAAATGAATCGAGTTCTAACACTACTCATTGAATGTGTATCTGGCTTCTCGGCTAGAACTTCTGCATACTGTGGTCAATAAAGGTAACCCATCAGAGACCAGTAATTCCTGCATAGCCATAACTGGCAGCTATGTCATGTTAGCTATGTTTGGAGAGTCCCAAGTGATCTCTCAGGTGAATAACATGGACAAATTGAAGAATGTGACCACGGCTGATGCTGCCTCATAAACTAAGTGTAGGGAAGAAACATTGCTTATGGAAACAATAGTGTTAAAACAAAAAGGTCTCTGACCCTTTTTTCTCCTTTTTTCTTCTTGACTTCTTCCGTAAAACATATTAAACAATCCTATTGTGCAGTCCTTCAACTTCCTGCTCATAAACATGACTCTCATACTGCTTCATATACATAACCACTGTTTATCAAAACCCTGAAGCTCACTGTTTCTGAGATAGGACAAAGAGTCTCTAAAAAAGGAGTAATAAGAGGCTAAAAGGGATCATGTAGCACCAAAAGGTGCTACAAAAAATGCTCACCAAATGCAAAAATTGATTACCTTTAATTTGAGAGAAAATAATATTTTTTTTCCAAGTTGATACTACTTTTGCAGTGCAAACAAGTACTTGAATAAATGTAGCGCTTCACATATAAAAATTGGAACCCAAAGGGAGGCAGCAATAATTTAGTCCAGAAAAAAACACAGAACTCTCTATTTCTCATTGCATTGGCAGAGAAGCCCTCCCATATCCTCTGAAGAAATGAAAACAGATGAAGTCCTGCATAGTCCGTTTGCTAGTAGGAAGCAGATCGTATTTCTCACATCTGTTACCAACATGGCTGATCTGCTCTGTTCCCATCAGAGGGACAGCCAGGATATCAATGATTTGAGATTTTGCCTTTTTAGGAGACGTATTTCTCATCTTGTTAACGTCTTTTGTTAATTTTACAGCAGTTTGATGTTACGAAGGAGCTCTTTCTTTTCTGTCAATAGTACAAGGTCATCCTATCAGAGTAACATAATACATCACCAGTTTGCATGCTTCAGGAATTTGAATAGATTAATTTTGTTCTGGTAAAATTTAGCAATGCATCTTTACTTCCTGCTTTTCTGTGGACAGTCAGTCCAATGTTAATGTCAAAAGCAGCTGCACATTCTGGTGATATATATAGCTTTAAAAAATCAGATATTGTAAAGATCTGGAAGCACAAAGTCATAATGCTTTAGTTCTGGGAAAGCTGGGGATTTTTTTTTCTCTTTATGAGCTACGAATAAATTGAATGATGGAAACCACCTAAGCATTTATACATTTTCCCAACTTGCCAATATGCAGCAAGAAGAGCGACAAACAGGTTGATAGGTCTTAATGCCTGAATACCACACAGAAAGAAATTCAGAGATGAAACTGAAGGACTGCAGCACACCTGTAATTTCCATGTATTACTTTAAACTGTAGAAACTGCAGCCTGAAAGACTTCTGAAATAGAAAACACTTTGTCAGATCTAAAGAGCTGTACCTTTGTGGTGAAAGCTCTGGAAGAATTAACTATATCTCCCAAATTTTAGAGATGGAAATTGCCAGAATAATTCTTATAACTTATGTTCTTGTGAATCTCATATTCTATTAAAATCTTATTATTTACTCCTACTTCAGTCAAAGGTTTAGAGCCCAAATAATATTTAATCATAATAAGTAGTGATTAGCAAAGACCTTGACAGGCTTGTAAAATAAAGTAGCCAATAGTGAAATCTTATCACTTTGAGAAATGACTTCAGAAAAGAAAGTCATTGCATAAAACAGATGCAGGAAAACTGGGAGTTCACTAAAAAGTAGCCACAACCACAGTATTTATTGTTTGTATGTTACATAGGTGAAGACGCAGGGAGTACTGGTGGACAAACACAGAGAAGTAATGAGTAAGCTCAGAATGCTGAATAAGAGCTAACAGTTAAATATTGGAATGTTTATAAAGCATATATTAACAGAAGAATATACAGTAGTGAAAAGTCGGGGATGCAGCCAATAATTTTTTGATGACCTGAGAAAATGCAAACAATGAGATAGATCAAACATGCAAGAACTTACTGATAGACTTTAAATCTGCCATTTTCTTCTCTATAGAAACACTTGCTGAATACTTCAGGATGAATTGTCATTTAAAGTCTAAATTTACCATAGGATATCTTGGGGACCAAAATTGGAAGCATGTTTTTGATTGATCACTGGAAAACATAGGTCTCTGAGAACAGCAGCAGATTCTATTTCTGCTTAAATGGGTGTCACAGAAAAAGATACTGTTAAAGAATATACATAGAAGCGTCAATTTGGACAGCTGGTAAGAAAATTACCCGTTGTCTGTGAAAGTTGTACAGTCAAAAAAGTTAAAGTGTGAGCAACTGCTAGTGCACAATGATTTTCAGGTAATTTATTAGGTTAATACAGAGCTTGCTTCTGTTTTTATTCGGACAAAAACCATGTGTGTCCATTTCAAGGTAAAGAATCACTGGGGCTTTTGGTTCTGAATCAGGACATCACATAGGGATAAAATGCTTTATTCTTCTAAGTGTTTTGAGATCCTTACTTTGTGTCTTAACTTTTGGATGTCAAATACATTTTAAATTATGATGTTCTTTCTACTATGATTAGCACTGTTAGCAGATGTTTTTGCTCAAGAATCAAGACTATTGGAAACCAATATGTTTCTTAAACTAGCTATGCTTTTCCTCTAAGAGAATTCTGATCTAATTGGCATGTGTATTAAAGGGATTTCCTGTTCTAAATATACTGATTTCCTCCACTGTTGTGACTATGTGTAACATATGCCTCCAAAAGCAGAGTATCCTCAATTAGCAATGTTCCAAAGCTTATGCTGTGAAAGCTCAAAGATCTCATATGATTTTCAAATTTCATTCTTAACTTTTGAGTTCAGTGGGATTCAAGGACATTTATGACCTGTCATGACATGCTCAATATGTTGCAGGATCAGGCCCTTAAATATTGCCACAAGAAAGTATTTAGAATACGACTTTCTGGATTTTGTCATTCAGAATGTCATAGAACTGGCACAACAATCACAAGACATTCCAAAACATCTGGAAAGCATCACATTTCATACCGATGGTACCTACTAGATTTAGGTAGAAAAGCTCCAGATAGTGTATCTTTTTTTTTCCTTTTTTCTTTTTTTTACTGTTAGTCCTGTTGGAAACAAGTTGACATACGCATAGCTAAGTTCTTAAAAATGTAGAAAATCTCACCAGATCTGAATTAGGGTTTAAAAGGAGGATTTAGAAGAGACTGTTATGACAGCCTTGGGCATGTCATAAGTGGGTCAGATTGGACATAGCAGAACAGATAGAAGGTGAAAGAACCAAGATTTGCAGGAGAATTGGAGTTTTAACAAGAAGTATTAAGTGGAATATGAAATATTACATCCATATGCTAGAGAAACCACATGTCGAACAGAAGGAATGGTAGACTATCAAAGCAGTGACTTAAAATTTGTTGGATTTGGCAAAGCAAGTCATAATCAGTACAATAAACAGAACACTTGAATACTTAAATAACCTTGAAGAAATGTTGTAGCTGCAAACAATAGTTTCCTCTTGATTAAAAAAAAAAGTGGCACCAATTCTGTTAGACAGTATTAGGTTTTAGGTTTTTTAAAATTTGAGGTTAGCCAGCATTACTATGTTTTGTTTTTACAGAAAATACTACTCTCTCATGAAAACACTATTACTTTTAAAATACTGCACAAAAAATTTCTACGCTTTGTGGGCAGTAAGTAAAAACAAGTACAGCATATGCAGCAGCAAATTGCTGATGAATGGAAGTGCTATGAGTGTTACATTACAGTATTATTTCATAAAAATATCATGCATTATTTACAGAACTGTCTCATTCCATGCAGTGCTGGAAGCTGTACCTGTTCTTTTAGAACTTCTTAAGACACCAAAACCGTTCTCTTTCAGTTATTACAGTATGTCACACAAACAAGTAAGCTACCTAGTTAGAAGTGTAAATTGATTCATTTTTTTCTGTAACTGAAAGCTGAAGCAAACGTTGTTCATAGATTTCAGAAAGATACTACAAACCAGCAGAGTTTATTTACAAAGTTTCCATGATGTCTCATTGTTTACACTAACAATATAAGACTCTAGGAACTATTACTAGTATTTAAAAGCAGATACTACCCCTAAGCCATAGGACAGCGGTCCTGCAAGCTGCATCATGTAGGGCATATAACACATCTCTGAAGCCAACAAGTTATTGAGAAATCATATATTGTAGATGTTCTTTCTTTGAGGTTTGTGAGGAATCTAATGCTCCGTCCGAATCAATTTATGTTTGCTGACTTTTCATGTGGTTTAGCTACCTTCCTGTGTGTTAAGATAACAGATCATACATGAATCAGTCAATAAGAACACTTCTATTGACAAATAATGTCCAGCAAACAGTTTGTCACTAATCTTTTACAGTAAATGACAGTGACAGTCTGAAAAAAATAATGTTGATGGCATTGGAACTCTTCTTCCAGTTTCCCAGAGGTGAAGTCTCTGGGTCTTAACTCCAAAGGTCCAGAACATCTCTGTTATGCCCCATCAGACAACCAGGTGTCCCAATCAGGAAGATGTTGATCTAGCCTCAGTTTTCAGCTAGAATCTACAGATTGGTTTGGAATGGCCCGAACATGCAGTTTGAAGGGGTATGTCACTTGAGGAAAAGATATGTGCTCTCTGCTGTAAGATCCTCCCAAGAAGCCTAATTCATCTCTGAACATTGGGGTTCATGATAGACTGAAGTGCCTGAAGTGCATTTGATGTGCTTTACAAGAAACTTGGGCATTAAAAAAAATATTTTTTCTCTTTGTTAGTCCAAGGTATTTTATTATGAAACAGTCCTGTGATTCACAGCAACCTTCTGCAGCATAGGAGAAAACCTATGTGTTCGTGCACCTGTTCTTAAGCGTGGGTTATCAGTGAGGTGGCAGAGTTATTTGAGCAGTTATATTTGAAGGGAGAGAGGTCAGATACAGGTTTGATTCTCAAAAGCAGGATTTAACTGTGAAAACAAGGCTCTGTACAAGTGTCAGCCATGCAGATGCAATCTGTAGGACTGGATGTAGTTAGAGGGAGGATGGGTACTTATGAGCTACAGGGTGGTAGGATGTTTGTACCTCCTCCTGCTTGAACTGAACAGTGACAATCCATAACTCTAATGCCTTTTGTGATGATTGCCCCAGTCACCTACATTGTGCAATTAAAGAATGGCATTTTTGAGATTTTTTTTTACCACAGTAGACATGCAATCCTTTCGACAAACTTAGATATTTTATTGTTTTCCTTTTCCTCATTGACTTCCAGGCTTGGAACTGCAAGGGCTTCATCTGTATTTCCAAAGCGTACGGGTGCATCAGCAAATGCTCTTTTCTCATTCCTCTCTCCTGAGGAAAAGGCAGAGAGAGATGGCTTCATTTAAATATAGGAAGTGGGAAGGATCTCAAGAGATGGAAGAAAGGGTTTCATCTCTAAATCTAAAGCATCTCAAATGAGATTAAGGTTTCAGTTCAATAACTGGAGCACAGCTTTTTCTTCCCAAATTAAAATTGGCAGGTGTGTAATGAAGATTAATTGCATATTTTGCATACTAAAAATATTCATGTTTACATACACCTTACAATCAAGATATTTTTAATACTGATTTGGGGATATTTACAAGTGATGTCCATTTAGTAGAAGGGATTTTTAATAGATGCAAAGTGCCCATCAGTGGCTGCAAAGAAACTCCCTCGGCCTCTTTGGTTCATTTTCTTTTTGTTTTGAAACGGTTTAATAGTCTTGGCTTGCATCAGCTATCATTAACAGTAGTACCATTGCTAGCAGAGGACGATTAAGAACTCCTTAAATGAAAGAAAATTTCTTCAGTCTCACTGCTTATATTACCAGACAGTTTAATCCTGTAAAACTACTTTAAAGTATATGAAGTTGGTTTATGAAGTTGGATCCTTCTTTGGCTAAGCTGCCCTGAAAACCTCTTGTGCTTCTTGATCACTAGACCAAACGCCAAACCATGGCACAACTTGGACCAGACTGTGAAGGCAGATGCTCATTCCTGTCGCCTACTTCACTGCGGAACAGCCCATTTCTGTGACTAAAAGGTGGTATAGATATAAACAAATAAATGTTATGGTATCCAGTATCATGCCCATTCTTATGTGAAAAAATTCCTAGCTCTCCATCACCTTATCACTTTTTATCACTGCAAGAGAGACTGAATCCAAAGCCAAACTCAAGTTTGAAATGTCTGGTTAATTTTTGCTGGGCTGTAGAGACCCACAAAAGTCATCTGGAAATTCATCTGCAAGTTTGACATAAACAATAAAACTCAATACTAAAAGAACATTCAGCATGGTGCATTGCTAAGGGTGTTCAAAGGGAAGCTCTTCCTCAGTTTATCCATTCTGAGGTGACTTATGTTTTCTGTAGAGTTTTAAATGCTAGTCTGTTGCTGGCTTTTAGCCAGGCCTATTGCTGGCGCCAGAGAGACTCATCATTTTATCAGGCTTGCCTCTGTTTCATGAACATTTAATTGTTTGTGGGATATTCTTAGAACACAGAAATGATAGATCTTTCTGGCATTCAAATGAATTCATTCATTTGATTTATTTGTTTTCCTTAATAGCTCAAGGAGTTTCAGCTGAATATTTATTTGGAAGGGCTTGGTATATAGAGAAATGTGAAGAAAAACAAATGTTTTTGTTCCGTTCAGATTAGCTAGCTGTAGTGCACATGGAGAATACACAGCCCATGTAGATGCAGAAGAAAAGCCAGTATAAATGTTTGCTTTACAGTATTCAGTAAGAATTGCCAGAGGCATAACTTGTTCCTTGGGAAAACTGCTTGAGCTCTTTCTTCAGTGTGAGCCACATAGCTTTCTGGTTTTTAGACTGGCTATCTTCCTCCAACATTAGTATCTAGAGGCTCTGGTTAAGAGCGGGATACCACCCCAACACATGCAGAATATAGACAGAGCAAGTGTGCTGATGCACGCTCTACTCTTAAGAGAGGACAGGAGTATCATTTCCACTTTTTGGAGGTAACTAAGGCTCAGCAGGCTGTATGCAAATGGCCCACATGCCTGACTTAGAGACTACAGTATCACGGTGTTTGCATTAAAGGAGGCAATGACAAACTGTCTACTCTCCAGGGAATAACATTTGGATCCTCATGCAGCTGGGAAGAAAGAGATGAGAGAGGGATAACATCGCAAGTCAAAATTATCTAGGTCCCCTGCAATTCAGCCCCTCTATCTTCGATGTTGGAATTTCTCTCCATTGGCTACATAGACAGGGCTGATTGACAGTTTCATACACTTGCTGCTGTTCTGAAAAAAAAATGTCATCCTGGTACTACTGAAAACTAAAGGATGACCTGTGATCATTAAGGTGGCTGACAGTTGTAGGGGCAGTGCAGTAAATTGCCCAATATCATGTAGTTGAGCGAATAGCCTGGTAGCAAATTTTCCCGTGATCTCCTAAATCTGACTGTATAATTGTCAGAAGAACTAGCACAGATCTAACTGACAAGTGCTGCACAGTCTGTGGACATACCCTACATATGAGACACTGCCACATTGTTAGTGGAGAAAAGAAAGGAAAAAGGATTATCTATCATCTCCATTATATATCTGAACATGATCCTATGATAATAATTACAATCATAGAATCATAGCACTGTTTAGATTGGAAAAGACCTTCAAGATCATCAATTTCAACTGCTAACTCAGCACTGCTACATCTATCACTTTAACCATGTCCCTCAGCACCTCATCTACACATCTCAGCTTAATATTGATGTGCAGTAATGGACTCTATCAAGGCTCATCAATGCCTCAATATACTGATTTCTTCACTATATAAAATGCTTCTGGTTTAGTTCTCATTTTATTTTTAAAGATGAGACATAGGTTGTTATCACAAAAATGTCAGTTTTACTTTTCCTAGAGTAAAAAATAGTAGTAAGTTCCTATCTGTATACTTGAGATTTAGAAGCTGATTTTTAAATCAGCTTCTAAATCTCAAGTGTGTAGATAGGAAAACATTTACCAGTAGAGTTTTCACCTGGAATATATAGCATCGTCAAGATATAATGATTTTTTATCAGAGAAAATAATGTCAATCTTGCCATATGAATAAAGCTGAAAAAGTTCATCTGAACCTCAAATTACTGGTGTTTCAACATAATAAGGATGAAATATGCCTGTGTTTTCATACCTTTTTTTTTAGAAATTATATTCCACAAAACTTTTTAACAATTTAATGATTTTGTCTGTTGAGGATAGAAATTCCATTTATGAATAGCTCTAGTTGTTGAGGAAAGCTGGAAAAAATGATCATGGCAGGCTCGAAAAACCAGAAGACTAATAAAAAAAAAGAAAAATGTAGCATTGCTTAATATTTGGATTTTATACCAATGCCATGAATGTTGGTGGCCTGACACTGTGGTTTGGCAATCCTGCATTCATTCAAATCCTAAATATTTTTCAGCTCAGTTGTGCGGTCAGACATTTGTGCATATGAAAAATTTGCATATGAACAAGGCATCTGTGCAGAGATGAGCCATTTCTTCTCAGCCATAGTCATTCATTATTGATTATTTATTATTCAGTCACACACGAATAGCAACACATGGTGTAAATTGTATTGCTTCAGAAATGTCACATAGGCAGGACTTAACCAGTCCCTGAACCAAATCACAAATATTTGTTGTGATAAAAACTATAACTCTTCTATTGCTTTTTAACCACAAGTCTTTAAGAGTGTCACAGCAAAAAGGAAAGACGGTTACAGAAATGGGGAATTGAAGCACAGACAGTGAAGTGACTTCTGAGTTAGTGACAGTCTCTATCCCTTCAGTTAGACACCCTGGCCTTTTCTGGCTTGTATGGATGCTCTATTCTTGTGAAGCACTGAATTGTTTTAGCCTTTTCTCTTTCTTGACAAATTCTTAGTGTGTGCTTGCACAAAATGGTTAAACATGAATTTATGTTGCTAGACTCATGTGGGATAGATTAATTTCTGAGATGCAGTTTTTCACAACTAAAATGGTCTTTGAGTAGCAGAGCAGTAGAAATAGCTGTTAATGTAGTGCATCATTTACCTAAGATTTTCTTGCAATATATTCAAAACTGCCCTATATACTGAGATTTATTATCATCTCCCGATTTCAACTCTTGTGTTTTCTGACTCCTATTTATTGACAATCCAAGTTCATAGAATCATAGAATCATAGAATGGTAGGGGTTGGAAGGGACCTTTAGAGATCATCTAGTCCAATCCCCCTGCAGAAGCAGGTTCACCTAGATCAGGTCACATAGGAACATGTCCAGGCGGGTCTTGAAGACCTCCAAGGAAGGAGCCTCCACAACCCCTCTGGGCAGCCTGTGCCAGGGCTCCGTCATCTTCACAATAAAATAGTTTTTTCTTATATTTAAGTGAAACTTTTTGTGTTCCAGATTCATCCCATTACCCCTTGTCCTGTTGCTAGCTACTATAGAAAAAAGAGATGTCCCAACCTCCTGACACCCATCCTTTAGATATTTATAAATGTTAATAAGATCTTCCCTCAGTCTCCTCTTCTCCAGACTAAACAGCCCCAGTTCCAGCAGCCTTTCCTCATATGAAAGATGTTCCAGTCCCCTGATCATCTTGGTGGCCCTGCGCTGGACTCTCTCCAGCAGTTCTCTGTCCCTCTTGAGCTGAGGAGCCCAGAACTGGACACAGGACTCCAGATGAGGCCTCACCAGGGCAGAGTAGAGGGGGAGAAGAACCTCCCTTGACCCGCTGGCCACACTCTTCTTGATGTATACCAGATGCCATTGGCCTTCTTGGCCACAGGGGCACATTGTTGGCTCATGTTCAATTTCATTTCACCTAAAATTTGAGATTATCTCCCTGTGTACCAACAGCAATTTAAATTGTTACTGATAAAATCAGTATGTCTCATCTATGATTTTTAATATTTTCTCCGTATATACTGCTAACTTCTAAGACATCTCAGTCAAGATGTGTCTTATCAAATAATGTAGAAAAAACTATTGTTATAACAGATTTTCATCAATATTTGTTTTAAAAATTCTTACATAAATTTTTAGGCAACCGCTGACATAAGCAATGAAAAACTAAGGCTAAATTTTGTTGACCTTAAACTGCGAAAGAAGTGAAATTACCTCTTAACATTAGACCTGCTGCACCAATGCACTTTTGATGAGATGACAGCTGAAAGAGATTTGAGAAGAGTTCTGCATGCTGTCACTTAGACATTAGGGCTAATCTTTTCAGACTATTGGCAAAATGAGTTGGCTGCAATCAGGTTGAGGCTTGAAATTTATACAATTCATTATACAGTTGTCTTATGGTTTGGATTTGGTTGAGAAGAGCAAGTAGGCATCATTGGAAAAAAAGAAAGGATATCTTTCATTTTGGTTTGCCAGGGGGGCCTTAAGATGAAAATCCGGCTTTCAAAGCGATAGAATTCATATGGAATCTGGTGAGGGTTTGCAATTTCCACATCAGCAATAGTCAGTTTGTTTCCATCAGAGAGGTTAGAAGCTGTCATTTTTTTAATTTTTTTTCCTGCCTGCTGGTATGTTACAGCTTTCACACCTGCCAGAAAATGTCAGAATGTTTATTCCAAGAATAAAAATGTGGGCACATGTGTGCCTCCCAAAATAAATAGTGCAGAAGATATATTCTGTAGTGTCTCCAATACTCACAGGTTGGAGTTAGTCATTCTTCCTGTGAGAGGGTGGCCATAAATCACTGTCAAAGAGTTTGGAGTCAAGAACAGGGATACTTGGATCAATGGACAAGGAGCCCTGTTGGGAGAGGATGTGCCTTTTCATATGTTTAAGTAGTAGCACTGTAAAGTCCCAAAGGCATCTGGGCTTGGGGAAGGAAAAATTGCAGTATGAAGTTTGCTGGTTTGCCAAGCAAATCATCTTTCAGTCACAATCTTCTCCTCCCACAAGACTGAAGGGTGAATATTTTCATACTAAAAAGAAATCATTAAATTTTTGTTCCTGCCAATGGAACATATTCAGCAATCATCTGCATTGATTTACTGGAAAAAAGAAATCTTTGTTCTATCGTGAAGTGGTACCAGAATTTCAAGATGGCAAATGTGTAAGAAACATCAAAAATGATATTCAGAGACTAATTTAATCTGTCAAACTCACTCTTTTCAAATAAGTGCTAATAAACCAGTCTACTTTCAAAATCTTCTATTTGAGTGATCTGAAACTAAAACAGAACAAGTCATGAAAGCTTTACAGAGAATGGTAACTTTGCCTTGTATTTATAGTGCTGGAATAGGAGTTGCCTACGTTCCTGGCTCAGTCACAGACTCCTTGGGTGACCCTGGATGAGTTACTTAATCTCTCTTTGCCTCAATACTTTTAGAGAAGAAAACATTCCCTCTGAACTTGTTGCTTTACTATGCAGGTTGAGGGGCAGGTAATGTGGCATAGATTCTCATCTGGCATAGAGAATCCAACAGAGCTTAGTTAGGGAGGAACATGCCAGTTTTGGGCTCTCTCACAGTCAGAGCAGGGGAATAAGAAGCTCCCTCAGCCATTAATGTAGCTATGGTCACAGGGGCCCTTTGACAGCACTTCTTTTCATGCATTCCCAGCAGAGGAAACTTAAGATGACTGCACTCCTCGTTTGGCATTTGGCTTAGCTGGTTGGCCTAAAAAATAGGGTTTTTTTCACCCCCATGCTGATATGTCATCCTCCAGAAGAGCTGGTACCTTATTTTTCTTTGTGTTTCATGGGTCAAACTCCATAGCTATATTGTTTCCCAAGCATAATTACAGAAAAGAAAAACCCTTACACGTGACTTCCTCTAAACATAAGAAGACAGTGAGGACTTAGTGGCCCTATTCCTCACAAATACAGTGGTTTCATTTTTTTTTTCCCAAAATGTATTTTACAAAATGTCTGAAGCAATGTTTGCTCACAATTCTGCCAGTAACAACCTCTCAGCTTTTCAAACTGCACCTTAGATGAGTTGCAAACAGGAAACCTTTGACTTCCAAACAGCCACCTATTCACACAGCATGAAGGTTCTCAGCTTTTATGCAATTTAATTTTTTAAAAAATTATGTTTTTGAAACAATAAAGCTTATTATTTGAGGGGTTGGACTAGATGATCTCTAAAGGTCCCTTCCAACCCCTACCATTCTATGATTAAGAGGCTGAAATATTGTGACCAAAGCATAATGGCAATCTGAGAACAGATGGGAAGCTGTCCACAGAACATAACTGCAATACTCACACTATTTATGTATTTTATTATGTTAGGCTAAAGAGAATGGAAAAAAAACTCCACCATCAAATATCCTGTTTGCAAATGAGAGCCTGGGAAGGTGCACCCGTGAAATGTGTAGTGTTTTTACAAAAGAGAATCTATTTCAGCAAAAGAGGTGGAAGAAAACTAGTACTCTTGGTCAAGGCAATGTCTGGAGCAGTAGGAGAATTTGTATCAAAACTGTGATGGGGCTACAAACTAGACAGGTTTAAATCATGATGACCTACATTCCAAGGCTATCTTGTTTTCTGTTTTATTTTCCTTGTCTCTGCTTTTCTACTCTAATGCCATGAACCTCGGGGAATTTTCACTCAGATTTGTGTTTCTATCAGTTTCCTTCACCCTTCACACCCCTGGAAGCCCCTTGAATATGAGAAATCACCACGCTCTCTACAAATAAGTAAAAGTAGGATAAGAAAGCAGAATTATCCATCTCCTTTCAATGTAAACCACAGACAGAAAATTTTGTGTCTCCCACTGCTCCTTATGGCTATCCATTGGGTGCCTTACTTTTTATTATAGTTTTACATAGATACAGTAATATCTGAGCAGGGAAATAAGGAATGGCTTACTTGGAAAAAACCCCACAGCAGTTATATTATTTTTAGCCTTCTTAAATGCAGGTGAGGATACATACCTGCATCACAAACCAGAGTTTTTTAAATCTCTGACAATTGCTCACTGGCTTTCTCAATCTCTGAATTTAACATTTATTTCTCAGCATTGAAGTGTAACCAAGGAGACACATATTCCCAGACAGAATATCTTTAAGTAGTATAGGCTCCCAGACACAGATAAGAAGAGTAGAAAGCTGTTTCATTGTAACCTATGAATAAATGTTACTGTGAATATGTGTTCTAAGAAACAAACACCCTGCAGACAAAACCTAGAGATGGCTGACGAAGGCACCCATCCCTCCAAATCTGACAAGTATCTGGACATACATTTAAAGACAGTCTTACTAGCTTCATCCTCAGGAAGTTCAATGAAATCTTTGAAATTCTTTGAGAAATTCCACATGACAGGAATTTCAATTCACATAAGAGTCTTGATGCTACAGGCTAGTTAAAAGGCTTTGATTTTTGCCTTTCTCTTAGTTGCTCCTAGCAAAGTAAAGACTCGATCTCCCATAGTACTTGGCTCTTTGTAGTGGAAAAGACTATCTGTAAAATGTTCTGATACGGTGTCAAGAATGATGTGAAGTTTCTGGACAAAATGAGAGCAGACGACAAGCTGAGGTAAGTAGTGATGACTCACGAGTTTAGCTGCTATATACACTTGGCAGTCATGTGCAAGTCTGAAGTTTTTCTGCCTTTTATTTTTTACTTCAGTCATCTAACAGAGAAACAGCTTGATCTTTTGAAATTAAATTGAACAAGCTGTTAATGAAGACTAATTGCTTTGCATAAATTAAAACACGCAGAGAGAGCTCCCTTGATCTGTGCAAGCTGTACTTGGGTTAGCACTGGGTGTGAAGGCAAAAGATATCTCCAAGCCATTCACCATCCCCCTAATCTGTAACCAGATTGAGAGCTAAGATGCCCCTGGCAAAGTTATGGCGACCCAGAAATATGCGTCACTGATCTTTTATTCTGCCCAGTCATATAGCTTAGCTGTGCTTTCATGTTTTACTCACCAGGGAATGTGACTGTACACTGCACTCAGTGCAAGGCTCTCACTTCATTGACAGAGCCCCTTTCCATGTTGTGCTGGAGAAAATTTTGTTACCAGAATCTGAAGCCAGGATCTGCCCCAAAAGTTTTACACTTCAGAAGGTGTGTTTGGACGTGGAGGGAGAGGAGTGAAGATGAAGCTCATAGCATTGTGCAGCACAGGATGTGTTAGGCACCTACAAAGAATGAGTCTCCAGCAGTATGAACAAACCTAACTCAGAGTGACTTCTACCGTCCTGGTGGCACATCCCCGTGCTAACCCTGTGGGCAAACACCAAATCTCTTTAGGGAGCTTATCCAAAATAGAAAACTAATCTCATTTTTTCCTCCGGATTAATTTTTGGCTGAGACAGCTCATCACCTACCAGACACAAGGGAGAAATGTACAAGAATGTACAGCTGGAGGTAGAGGTGTGACTTGCTACACCACTGACTTAGATCAGCTTAAAACACTACTGAACTGCACTCTTGAGGGCAATTGACAGCCAATTTTCTCTATATAAAGGTAAAAGGGTCACTAGGGAGCAGTAGCTGCCACATAAGGTGAGTCAGAGCACCTAAGCTAACTGTCTAAAGTCAGCAGTGTGACCCCCCATGTTGAAATATGCCATTACGAGCTAATGATGCCCTGGCCACACTTGAGTGACTGGTAGGTTGGATTTTTTCCTCCAATGTTTATTGATTCAGCAATGCGAAGAAAGAAGTGCCAAATCTCACAGTTATTAGTGACTCCATGCTGTAGCCTGCTTGTGAATGTATAATGTTCTGAAACGTTTTCTAAAGAGCTTAGTTTAGCACAGCCTGATTTAACCCAGTTATCCTCTTCACAGATGATTACCTCACTAGCAACTCCTCTGCCTTTTCTTCTAGTCTATTTTCTTGCTAGTAGCATAATTTCTAAGTTAAAATACATGGATGTGACCCAGTCCAGTACGTCTGGGAGCACTTATACTGCCAAATTTTAATCACATAACTTTATATGTTCAGGTAAGTAAAGCCATCTCTCCCTGAGCTGCTGCTGTACTCACTGGAAAAAGAGCAGCTCTTTTTATGAAGCATGTGAATTCTGCTTCATTTCTGAGTCACTGTGAGAGATTCAGTTGCTTTCTAGTGATCATAAAGGAAGTCTATGGAAACTACTTTCTGATTTAGACATATGTAGTTAAGTGCCCAGAATTAAGCACTTGGACAGGAGTATAATCAAAATTTTTTCAATTGTTTTTATCTGTAGAGTGAAAAAGCATTAAGTATACATGCAGCCAGGCAGTGTAAAGAGCTGCCTTGTTCATTTTGAGATCATTCCATTTCTAAAGTACATATGTTACAACCTATGGCTGGGTAAAGGATTGAAAAAAATGGCAAGATTCCTCTATGGCAATGGATCAGCACCACTATTCGTGGTTTACATTGAGGTAAGTGGGAGAAAAATCAATGCAAGTGAAGTAAGGCATTTGGGGAAAACCAAAGTTTTGTAGATGAGCTTGGTTTCTGAAAACACAAGTGGCTGCACTGCTTGGTTAAAGACCCATTATATTTACAGCCAGAAAAAAGTGCTCAGGCATTTATTTCTGGGGAACAGTGACATCTAGTGAGCGTCCTGATCGAGACTGTACCGTCCCTGGGGCCTCCTGTAAGACTGAGCTAATACTTGGGCTTACTTTTTTTTTCTACTAATTGAACTTCACAGTTCCTTGATTCTCAACTGCATGCGTTGCTCATCTCTGACAGGGTCTAATGAATATAACTGGCAAAGTAGCTGTGAGTGAGAACGGTGAGGGAGTGGGGTGCCTTCGAAGAGGGAGCTTAAGCATGACAAATAAAATGTATGTATGCACCCTGGGACAGATTTCCTCTAGCAGAGGAATTATGGTGGTAGCAGAGTTGTCTAGGAGACAATCATCAAGCTGTTGAATGGTCAGGAGCTGTGTCAGCCAGAAAACCACAAAATCTAAGTGGTTCATTAGTTCAGCACTTTTCTGGTAGGTTTTCTGTTTCTAGGCTCCTGGGAAACTCCCGGCAGAATTCACAGCTGCCTTCTGACAGAGATCCTAGGGCATGTATCCATACTCACTTCCACTTGCAGCCGGGGAACTTCCCCAGATGCTAATCTGAATTCATCCATCAGGTAAGGTCTGCACTTTCCTTCCCTGCTGGGGTTCAGCCCAGGGCTGTGAGAGCGTATGGACGCATCTGTGTAAATGTAAGAATGTTTTAGAGCTTTCAAACAAAGTGCTTTTGAACCTAAAAATGCCATTAATTTTACACTGCAGCTCTGTGAATGAGACAACTGGGATAATGCTCTAAGGACCCCTGGGTAGGGAAAGGGGTGTCAAAAAACCTGGAAATGTTGCTGTGAAAGAGCAATTCTCAAAGACAGCAGTGGATTACACTATAAATGTGGTGATTGCAAGTGGTTTTGAGGTAAGCACACACCAAACTGGAAGTCTTCAGCACTCCATCAGCATCAAAACCTGACACTTCATCAGCACTTGGTCTTCGAGAAAACTGGAGAGGTGATCTTTCAGCAGCATCATAAATGGCCATTATATCCAACCCCATCTGCCCAGGCTGTATTCATGTATTTTATTATAGAAATTACATATATTTTATTAGTATTCTGAGAGACACTGGGTCAGATTCAGCAGTGTTTTTAAAAACAATTTAAGTGTATGGAAACAGTTTTTCTACATCTATACCAGTTTAAAAAGGTGCAATCCTTTTACACTGAGATTATTGCACAGTATCACTGTAATCTGCCAGCATCTGAAGGAACTCAAAAGTGATGATGAGAAGGCTGAGACTGGTGGAAAACTAAAGGTAATTAAAATTTACATTATGCAATATGTAGTTCCTACAACTGAGGATAAAAAGTTAATTTTATGTAAATGCCTTATCATAAGCTAGTTGCATGGATGAAATCCCCACTGTAATGTGAAATTTCCATCATTTCCTGTGTCATGACATTTACACTGTTGGATTTTTTTCTTTTCTCTCTTTTTTTTCTTTTCCTCACTGTGAGTACTTGAAATACACACACTTGTGCAAATATCTCAAATGTCAGGACTGGAATCTGAAAAGTACCTCATTTTACTACATCTCTTCTTGTTTTATCTTGGGGAAAAGCATAGTATTTGTCCATCTCATGGAAGCTGCATCTTAATTGATGGGCACAAAAGAACCAAAATAAACTTCTAGTCGATAAATCTTGATGTTTCCTATCTTCTGCATATTTGACTTTGCTAACATAACACTGTGACAGAGTCAAACATGCCTCTAAAATATTTCCAAATCTTTACAATGCAGAAACATTGATTTTTATGGAAGATAGTTGTTGAGTCCAGAGAAGGAGCTTGACTTCTTAGAAGAATTCTGCAAACTATCAAAACCATGCTGCCACCAATACAGACACTGTCTGTCAAGTCTTGACTGATCCTTCTTGGAACACGGGCTTTTCTGCAGAGATTTGCGCTGATTTGGAAAACCAGTGCAGCTTCCTCACAGATTACAAAGTCAGATGAAAGGTATGACCTAGGATTGTACCCAAAAATGACAGAGCTAGAGCAATGAGAATTTAGTCATTCTCAGCTGGTTTAAAGGTATGTAAGATGTAGCAACGAACTCTAAACAATGAGGTATTTGGTTTGGCTATGTAAGTGGAAACACAGCATTTCAATGGAAACCTTTCATATTATGTGATTTTTCTCTTTGATTTGCATGTTATAAGGAACTTGGAATTGTACAGATTCCCAAGAGTCATCAACAAGTTGAAGTCATTACACAGACAATGTCCTGTATGACCTGAGCCACTTCAAGCACTATAGGCTACTTTCGCTGTCAGGGTACCAGCTGCTGGAGGACGGATAATGTATTTTGCGTGGCTTAGTAGCTCTTTTCTAGTAGCAAAGTGCAGGGAAAAACAATAATATTGATTTAAAGGTGGTTATTAGTAAAATTGTAATGTTAAATCATTCTAATCTTGTCAGAGTCTTTTGGTCCATTTGAAAAGGTATCTGTGATTATTTTTATACCAGTGATGACTGGAGGACATAAAAATACGTATTTATGGGTTAGGTTTTTGAGGAATAATTTTCTGCTAGGAAATGCTGTGGGTAGATAAATTCCTCATCTCTTGTTAAGGATCAATTTCAAATGTTAAAAGATAGAATATATTTTCCATAAACCATTATATATGTTTTTGTAAAGACTCAAGACAAAAATTTTCAGTTCTTCAGTTTTTAACACTTCTTCCTTTTATAGTTCAATTTGAAATGAGTACAAAAACTTCCATGCTTTGTAGGAATGTAATTATATTTTGAAAATGGTTTACATATTAACAAAGTATAAAAGAATCTGTGAGTGAAAAAGCAACTGAGAAAGAGTTAGAACACCTCTGCATGTCACTGATAAGAGTCAAGCCTATTTCAGAAGGCTGAAGGAACTTTTACTTCCAAGAAAAGAAACCTTATGACAGAGTTGAGTAGCAAAAAGATTCTAGACTTTAAAAGAAAAAAAGATAATATTTTCTTCAGAAACAAAAGAAAAAGTAATGACATTAATAGAACAGATGAACATAGCTTTGGTTTGATACTACATGATGGAAATATGTCAAGAGTTTTCATAGTGTGTCGGTTCGCTCATATAAACAAAGAAATAGCCAGATAAATAAAAATGAATGGTGAAGCAAAAATGCTGCAAAGCACTTGGGAATACTGATTTACTTTTCATGAATGTTTCTGTAGTATGATGACAAGACTGCATTTTCCTGTGAAAGAGAAAGTGGTAAAGCATTGACAAAATATTAGATTGATCTATCTGTTTTGAAGTTTCTATCAGGACACTGATTTAACATTTAAATTGAAATATTAAGGGGAGCAGAGAATATTAGAAATACTTTTTAAAGTTTATTTAAGACTATTGAGATGTATTTATATTATTATTATTTGTGACAAGTCCTCAAATGACTTATTTTTATAAAACCATTTTCAGATTTGGTAAGAAACTTTCTAGCCTACAAGTCAGAAACCTGCAAGTTAGGTTATCTGTGATATGTTACATAGGTTTGATCAATCCTTATTTGCAGCTGAGGATTCATTTAGAGACTACCCTTGTTACTTCTGTAATGTTAAGATAGGACTTGCTGCTATTTGGAAGAAGTAGCTATTCTGGTGTCCATATGGCTAGACCACACACAGTGATGTAGTCTTTGTTAAAGCCTTTGCACAAAAAAAGATAAACAAAAAGGATTAAAATTAAATAGCTATTCATTTTGTTTGTGGTCTGTTTTCAGTTTTTCTTTTCCTTTTCATCAATTAAATAGTCATGGCTAATAAGCACAGTTATTTTCCTTGTCTTTAATCATTTTGTCCCCCAGGTGTTGGTGAAGGAGCCTATGTGACTAGGAGAGCAGGACTGGGAGTACGTAAACAGGCATTAAAAGTCACTAAATGTTGGTCTCTCATTTTTTATTTCTCCAGATTATAAACTGCAGAGGAGAGCTTTGTTTATTTCTTTGTTTGGATAAAATTACTTGCTGCTCAGCAAATTGCAACATGTTTTTTTCAACCCACAAAGAATCCATCATTCTTTTCCAAACTATAGTGTTTATTTTACTGTCCACAAACTCTCATGCTTCTACTGCAGTCTCCTTCTGTTTCTCTGGTCACTTTTTGTCTCTTCTCTCTCTCCCATCCACTACTATAGTTCAGTTTTTCTCTTTTGCAAACAGACTGCATGAGTATTAATGTCTGTGCTGCCTCATGTTGCTAGTATTTTCCTTTGCACTCATATCTGTTTCAATACTCCCTTTTGAGCTTCTCATACTTTACATTTCCAGGAGTAGGTAGAGAAAGCAGTTCCCTGTATTCCATGTGCCACTTTATGACTCCCTGCTGATAAGAACAGTAGTTACAAGGAAGTCCTCCTACCTTTGCAAAGCAGCATACACTCTTCCTCTGACAGAACAGCCCACAAGCATTCTAGTCAGCAGCATGAACTGAAGTATATTCAGAACAGATGAAATTTTGAGGGAATTTTGCTTCCAGCTGGAAATGAGCAGCAGTCACTACCTTGAAAAACTCTCAAGTACAAACACTGAAAGCGTTAGTTCTTATAACTTCATCAAATTTGGGACAACATTTTACTGTAACAACAGGAGACATTAGAATGGCTCATAGTTTTATTAAAATCTTGGCTATATTAGAGATAA
The DNA here is from genome assembly GCF_028858725.1 of Colius striatus. Taxonomy (NCBI): domain Eukaryota; kingdom Metazoa; phylum Chordata; class Aves; order Coliiformes; family Coliidae; genus Colius; species Colius striatus. Next base: position 169,281,891 of record NC_084759.1, read on the forward strand.
TATATTTTTAAGGGTATTAACAGGTAAAATAAAATTTGATGTAATAAAAATTAAGCAAACCCTACAAAAGAGACATGAAAAATTTCAGATCGCATCTTAAAAAAATTATAGAAGAAAAATATTTAGAAGCAATCAGAAAAGTGCACTGTAGTAACTGATGCCAGAAAACCTTAACTAGAAACTTCAAAATTGCACATGTTCTAAAATTTATATGTAAATGTTCTCTTACTCTTCCCTAAAGAATAAACTGTGATTTATTTGTAAATCACAAAAGCACTTTCAACCCTCAACAAAACTAGCTATTCTTGAGTATCTAGGCTTGCTAGGAAATGGTCATACAGTCCTCATAATTCATAACAACACATTCAAATCTGTGGACCGTAACTTCACAGAATCACAGAATGGTAGGGGTTGGAAAGGACTTTTAGAAGTCATCTAGTCCAACCCCTCTAGATCCTAGATCCTGTCCACCTAGATCATGTTGCACAAGAATGAATGCACCCAGGCAGATTTTGAAAACCTCCAAGGCAGGAGACTCCACATCCTCCCTGGGCAGCCTGTGCCAGGGCTACCTCACCCTCACAGTAGTTTTTCCTTATGTTTAAATTGAACTTTTTGTGTTCCAACTTCTTCCCATTACCCTTTGTCCTGTTGCTAGATACAACAAAAATGAGTGATGCTCCAACCTCCTGGAACCCACCATTTATATACTTGTAAATATTAATGAGATCCCCCCTCACTCTTCTCTTCTCTAGACCAAAAAGCCCCAGTTCCCGCAGCCTTTCCTCATAAGGAAGATGCTTCAGTCCCCTGATCATCTTGGTGGCCCTGCACTGGACTCTCTCCAGAAGTCCCAGGATGCCATTGGACTTCTTGGCCATGAGAGCACATTGCTGGCTCATGGTTAATGTATTGTCAACAGGACTCCCAGGTCTCTCTCTGCAGAGCTGCTCTCCAGCAAGTCAACCTCCAGCCTGTACTAGTGCATGGGGTTGTTCCTTCCCAGATTCAGGACTCTGCACTTGTCCTTGTTGAACCTCATGAGGTTCCTCTCTGCCCAACTCTCAAGCTCGTTGAGATGCCGCTGAATGGCAGCACAGCCTTCTGGGGAATCAGCCAGTCCTCACAGTTTGGTGTCATCAGGGAACTTGCTGAGGTTACACTCTGTCCCCTCATCCAGGTCATTCATGAAGATGTTGAACAAGACTGGCCCCAGAACTGGCTCTGTGGGTCTCCACTGGCGACAGGCCTAAAACTAGATTCTGTGGCAACTTGGGTAATGTTTTGCTATGAAGATTTTATTTTTAAAATGTGCACACTACACTTGTTATCATTTTGACGACCCCCTTATTCCCTCTTTAAAAGGTTTTAACTGACTTTAAACATTATTTAGACATATATAATTAGTATATTTTTGTATATATTATTTGAGATATTAATTTGTTACAGGTTGCTGCTTTCCAGTTTTATTTGTAAAATCAGCAAGCAAATAAAACATGCAAGGGATAATATTTCTAATACAAAAATGTTTGACTTCTTTGAAGATTTTTTTTTGTTTCTTTGCTGCAGGTTCCTTAAACTCAGTGTACAGACCCATGCTGTTTAACACAGACCATTTTTTTCTCCTGTGAGACTGATCTTCCTTGCAGAATCATATCAAGCAACATGGCTAGCATCTGCCTGCTGTTTTTTATTCTCTTTCCCAACTTTTCCCCCAGAAGAAAATTGTCTGTGTGAAATTTTTAAACACGTACCTCATGCTGTGGGCTTATGTTGGATAACAGAAGGTTGAAGAACTATGTCTTGGACTTGGAAGGAAAGTATAGGAGCTTTGCCATGGCTCTTTTTTAATTCCGTGATCCTGTCTGGTCATCAAAAAACACTTGTTTAGGACACTTATGAACTTCAGTAGACTTGTCTCTCTGTGTAACTAGCACAGTAGAGTAGAGATGTGAAGATTTGATACTTTAAAACAGACATCAAACTTTAAAAAAAAATACCTAGAGATAGATAAACATAGAATCTATATCCTGAGATTTTATTGAGCCCAGTCTGAGACATCTTGGCATGATGAGATACCTTCTCCCTTGGTAAATGCATGTATAATTTCAGCTTGACATGAAGAGGTAATAGAGTCCCACCAAGTATCTAAACTTTCTGACTAGGGCAATTAAGTTAAGATCTTTACATTTAGTGTTTCTCATGCATCTAATAAAAAACTATTAAAATGATACTCTAAAGAAAAATAATTACTGAAAAAATTATTCTACCCACTGAATCTCTGAACAGCATCAGACTGTATATTAATTATACAAGATGTTTACTTGTTTTTTTCTAAGGATGACTGCTCTGACTCACATCCCCTAATGTTCCAAGAACATCAATTCGAGATTGACAGACAAGAGTTTCCTGTCCATGTTCTTGTCAACCAGGCTAAGGTGCTGAAGTTTTTGACACTCTAGAACCTCAACTCCTAGATGCAAGTGTATTTTAGAAATTTTGTTTGAAAAGCCAATGTGAGTCAAATTGGGCAAATATTCATTAAAATCAAGCTTTGTGCTTATACAAGAAAATAGTGAATGCTAAACCAGTCTGAGAGGTAACTGGTGGATTGATCTTGTTTACTTGGGCTAAAAGAAGTCAATTTTGCACACTCAAGTAATAAGGTTTTGAATGATTTATCTTTTATTTTGTATTCCAATAAAAAGATCCACCTCTTGAAATATAATATTATATTATATTAATATTTGTGGGGGTTTTATTACTATTTAATGAGAAAGGCATAACATATTAAATTGACATAAAATAACTGACTATACAAATAAGTGTAGTTCAAGAGATATACTAGCCTTGACTAAAGGTCTTTTAAGGATAATTTGCATCTTCTTTTGACATCTTTTTATGTCTGTGTTGTAACTTAAGGTATCTGACTTTATTAGATGCCCCTGATGGAACATTGGAGGATGACATCTTTACTGCCCTCTGGTATGAATAGCATAAAAGCAAGAAAAACTTGAAATCAGAAAAAATTGTGACATGGTACCTGGGCTGTATGAAATCAGAGCTGCCACTTGCTGTTCCAGATACTTACTATGAGTTGGCTTGGACAGCCAGCCCAGCCAAAAATGTCTGTTAACCCAGAATTGCTGAGTATAGAATCATAGAATTATTTAGGTTGGAAAAGACCTTTAAGATCACTGAGTTAAACCATTAACCTAACACTGTCACACCTCATCTACATATCTTTTAAATAGCACCAGGGATGGGGACTCATTCATCTCCCTGGGCAGCCTGTTGCAATGTTTGACATTCCTTTCGGTCACTACAACCTCCTTCCAGGTAGTTAAAGAGAGCAATAAGGTCTCCCCTCAGCCTCCTCTTCTCCAGACTAAACACCTCCAGCTCCCTCAGCTACACGCCATAAGACTTCTCCAGACCCTTCACCAGCTTCGTTGCTCTTCTGTGGATACGCTCCAGCACCTCAGTGTCTTCTTGCAGCGAAGGGCTGAAAACTGAACACAGTACTCAAGGAGCGGTCTCGTCAGTGTCAAGTACAAGAGCACAATTGCTTCCCTGGTCCTGCTGGCCACACTAGTTCTGACACAAGCCAGGATGCTATTGAACTTCTTGGCAACCTGGGAACACTGCTGATTCACGTTCAGCCAGCTGTTGATTAACACTCCCAGGTCCTTTTTGTTGGAAAGTTTTCCAGATACACTTCCTCAAGCCCATAGAGTTGCACACAGTTGTTGTGGCCCAAATACAGGACACAGCACTTGGCCTTGTTGAATCTCATACAACTGGCCTGAGTTCATCAATCCAGCCTGTCCAGATCCCTTCAAAGAGCCTTCCTGTCCTCAAGGAGATAAACGTTCTCGCCCAACTTGGTGTTATCTGCAGACTTACTGAGGTTGCACTTATCTTCTCATCCAGATCATTGATAAAGAGTTTAAATAGAACTGGCCCCAATACTCAGACCTGGAAAACACCACTGGTGACCAGCTGTCAACTGGATTTAACTCCATTCACCACAATTCTTTGGGCTTGGCCATCCAGCAGAGTATGCCTATGCAAGCCACAAGTGGCTAGTTTCTCCAGGAGAATGCTGTGGGAGACTATGTCAAAGACTTTATTTACTGAAGTTCAGCTAAACAACATTCACAGCCTTCCCCTCATCCTCTAAGTGAGTTACCTTGTCATGGAAGGAGAATGAGTGAGTCAAGCATAACCTGCTTTTCATAAATTGATGCTGGGCCTGATTACCTGGCTGCCCTGTACATGCTGTGTGATGGCACTGAACATGATCTATTCCATAACTTTCCCCAGCACTGAGGTCAGGCTGACTGGCCTGTAGTTCCCTGCATCTTCTTTCCAGTCCTTCTTGTAGATGGGCATTATCTTTGCTAACGTCCAGTCTACTGAGATCTCACCAGTTAGCCGTAACTGCTGATAAATGATAGAAAGCGGCTTGATGATTACTTCCACCAGCTCCCTCAGTACTCTTGGGTGGATCCCATCTGGCCCCATAGACTTGTGTGTGGTTTAGCAGGTAACTGACCATTTCCCCTTGGATTATGAGGGCTTCATTCTGCTTCCTGTCCCTGTCTTCCAGCTCACAGGGCATGGAGTACCAGAAGAATGACTAGTCTTACCATTAAAGCATGACGTGAAGAAGGTATTAAGTACCTCAGTCTTTTGTCATCCTTTGTCACTGCATTTCCTCTGCACATCCAATAAGGGATGCAGATTCTCCTTTTGCCTCCTATTGTTGATAAGGTATTTATAGAAACATTTTTATTGTCTTTTACAACAGTAACTAAAGGTCATAAACTCTCCTTTTTTCATTACAACCCTGTGGAGGGTTGTTTATTACCAATTCAAAACCACAGATATCTCCAATCAGGAATCGAGACAAATGTTCAGGTGAACAACATTGTAAGAAAGTGTACGAATCATTTGAGCAAATATTTGTATCTATATCTGAGCCAATTATCTTAAATTACTGTCAGTGGAGAAAAATCAGCAGTGTAAGGCATGATTCATTCCAAGGTTGACATCTAAAACAGGTCACATGAAACATGTTCTAGAACTTCCTGTTTCTCTTGATAAAAAAGGCAGTTCAGCACAGCCAGTTCAGAAGAAGATACTTACCTTACAGATGCCTCAGGTTAGGTGAAATAAATCCCACACCTACATTATGGATATTTTTGACCTATGTCTTCATGTCCCACTTTCAGGCAAAACAATGGAACAGCAAATGCAATACAGCTGAAAGCAGAGCTGACATTTCTGGCACATTTGCACAATTAGGCTTCAGATGGAAACAGTGCTAAAAGACCTTGCCACAGGCAAGAAGATAAATAGCCATCCTTATTTATTTCAAATTTGTTTAAAAACATTTTTAACACTAAATACAAAATGCTGAGACAAGCAATCATCAATTTGGTAGGAATAAGTAGCTCCACCTCACATTATTCCTTTCCTCCTTCACATGGAAAATACAGAGAATTCAGCCAGCTTCATTTCCACCCTCTATCTGCAGCTTTGTAAGCTCCTGAAGGTAGTGTAGAACACCACGGCTTTTGCGCACTGAATTGGATGGCAGGTCACCCAAAGCTACCATATCTCCATATCAAAAGAAAATAATGTAATTTCACTATCAGTCTAAATGCATGAATGAAACTGTCTGCCAGAAGGGAAGTAATCAGCATGGTTAAGTGCATTTGCAAGTACTCTTATCTTGCCCAAGCACTGGTTAGGGCTACCCCAGCCTTTTTGCAGGTCTCATTCAGTCCTTTAGCTGGTCACACTGGGGATTTATAGTTGTCTGCCTTGTATGTTTAACCGGCAGCTTTGGATCAGGTACCCCTTAGTCCATGATTCTTTCCAAACAGCTTCACTCAACAGGAGCGAATTCCACTTAAACTATATCAACTTCTTCAGGAAAAAGAAAAGGAAAAAGGAAAGGAAAAAAGGGAAGGGAAGGGAAGGGAAGGGAAGGGAAGGGAAGGGAAGGGAAGGGAAGGGAAGGGAAGGGAAGGGAAGGGAAGGGAAGGGAAGGGAAGGGAAGGGAAGGGAAGGGAAGGGAAGGGAAGGGAAGGGAAGGGAAGGGAAGGGAAGGGAAGGGAAGGGAAGGGAAGGGAAGGAAAGGAAAGGAAAGGAAAGGAAAGGAAAGGAAAGGAAAGGAAAGGAAAGGAAAGGAAAGGAAAGGAAAGGAAAGGAAAGGAAAGGAAAGGAAAGGAAAGGAAAGGAAAGGAAAGGAAAGGAAAGGAAAATAACATGATTTTACTAAAAACTGGATAATGGTCTTGAAGTTTCAGAGCAACACACATAGCCACAAATGTGTTGGCTCACAAAATAAAGTACCCTTGCATCCTCTTTCTCTAAGTTTTTGTTGTCTCTCAGTTGAGTCAGTGTCAGTTTTTCATGTCTATATTAGATAGTCTGCCAAAAATACATTGGAGAGTCTCAGACCACTTTAGAAGGCTGTAATCCTACAATGTCAATACTTATTAAAGTATATGATGAATTTAAATGGTTACCAAAATGATTCTGCCCACAGGCAATCTGTCAGGACACAAGCTACTCCCTGACACTTTTCCTGTAGCAGTTGCCTTTCCACACAGTGTTAAAGAACTTCCTCTTCACATTCCAGCAATATCATTTTGTGAGACCTAATTGTGCATGTCATGAGCTTTCCTCTGCTGAGATTGCTGTATATTCACACATGCACACACTACTCCTCCTCCTCTAACCTGCTTTCATTTAGTACTACACAGTGGTTCAGTTTTCTGCTGGAGCTTGTAAAGGGACAACAGATACGAGCATCTGCATGATAATTCTTAAAAGTGTGATTCTCTCTTCTTCAGATACATTCTCTGCTTGCTAACCTATGTATCACTGCCTTCTTTAACTGAAGATTGTTTTTGAATTTGCCTTTCATTGTTTCAGCTTTGTCTTAAAGTAATTTTTTAATGGAAGTCTAGTGCAAAATGATCCCCAGACAAAGAAGATGGTCTGCTCAGTGTGATAGGGGAGGAAAACAGTAAGAACTCTAACACCTGGACCAGACTCTCTTAATTGTAACCAATACCGAGTGTGACTTCTCAGCAGCATACTCAATCTGTCACATCAGAACAGAAGAAGGTACTATGGAAAAAAACATTGAAAAGAGTTAGCAATATCCCATACCTTTTACCTCACTTACAAGTAAGTATTGGTGATATTCAGCATTCACCAGAGCACTTAGTTTAGCTCTAGCCTTAATACACTCCCTTAGAGTAAATCACACACTAGTGATCTCCACTCTGTTGATACCATGCCCTATATCTGGAAATTAAAAAAAAATAAATAAAAAAAGCACAAAGTTAGAGGAATCAAGCTGATGCAACATGTGTTAGCTCTCTTTCTGTGTAATAGCTTCCCACTCCACAGCAATGCTTCCATTTTGTGTTGAAGAGACTGCCTTTTAAAAAGGATGCATTGACATACAATTCAGCAAGTTAGTCTTAGCTTCCCATTGAGTTCAGCTTAAATATGAGTCGAAGCCCAAATGTTTTCTTGGATGTGGGCTCAAAAACATATCTCAAGACATTTCCCCAGTGGAAAACAATTTTCTCAACAGAGTAGTGATGAGTCATCTGGTCTCTGTGCCTTAGGGCTCTGCAAGTGAGGTGAGGAGATATTCCTACAGTGCTCAATCATATGAAACCACAGCTACCTCATCTGTAGCCACATGGGGACAAATCAATACCATTAGCTTCAGTGGAGTTATCCTGTTGACATATTTGACCCTAAATCCTTACCTAGAACACGCAGGGTGATGACTTGTGGACAATAACAAAACATCAGAGGATTGTAAGTAAATTTTCCTTTTGTCTTTTGCTAGGAATTGACTAAATTGTAATTTGCACTGCATAATTCACTGAGGGAAGTAAATGTAGCCTCCTACTTGGATTTTTTTAATATGTGTACATAGGGCACATAGAACTGCAGTTGTGGGGGCACAAGCAGGATGCACCACACAGACAGAATTATTTCTTTCACTTCCTTTAGCTTTTATTTTTACTACTCAGAACTAAAAGGACTAACCTGGAACATAATGTCCTGCAATTTGTATGTACCCACAGAAAATTATCATCTTAGTAGAGGAAGCATCAGAAATTTCACGACACAGTAGGGCATCTGAGGCAAAATATCTACAAAATAAATTACTGAGATGACAGGGCTCAAATAGCACTCCTTGTTCAAAAATCCCCTTGATGATTTTAGTTCCATGTTTCAGGCAGGGCTCAGGATCCAGTGCTGTCTTCTGACCCAAGCCTTTTTGCACTAACTTTGATGCTGTCAAGCCAACGACCTAACTATACATGTGAACAGCTGTGTGGGGGCTGGCAAAGGAAGGTCATTTGCATACATGCTCACACATAGAACCATGTCTAGATATCAGGCCCTGTGCAGCGTTTCCCATCTTTATATGAAGAAGATTTCTGCACAAAGGTTCATTTAAAACCAGCTAGAAGCAAGCGAGTTTGTTGGTCTTCTTTGTTATTTTCCACTGAAGAGACATCATTTCAGCTGCCAATCTGACTGTGTGCTTACACTGCTTGCCACAACCAGCAGCAGGCTGTAGATGGATCACTTGCCAGGTGACACATCTGCTGCTTACTCTGAATGTCTCTTTTGATCAATTAAACTCAACTTTAGAAAAGGGTCCCGTTACAGAGCTGGTTTACGTTTGGCCTTTTTATGTGGGTCTCTCGTACCCCTATAATCAAATTTCCTAAATGTCCCCTATAATCAAATTTCCTAAATGTCTCCTGAGTAGGTGTTGCATCAGTCTGGTATGAGCCACTCCTGGAGTTCATCACACCTCAAGCAAATGTTACTTTATTTCTGTCTCCACGGCAATTTCCATCATGCAGATTTTGCTAACTGCTTATTTTACAACACAACGTATTTCACAACATATTGAAGAGGAGGATTGCCTCCGCCGCAAGCACAAAACCACACATCGTCAAAGTCCTCACAGGCGTGACAAGTCTTCTTAGATGAGACTCATAAGCGCTGTAATATTGGAGAGATGCAAACCACACCGCTCCGCTGCAGCAAGCGAGACCCGACTGCTGCTTCAGCTGGGAGCTGAGGCAGAAACCACCCCCTCGCTATCGCCTCCTGCCCATCCGCGCGGATGGAACTGGAGATTTCTTCCCTTCGCCTTTCATCCCCGGTCACTTCGGCTCCTCGCGGCCCTTCCACAACCCCTTCTCCCGGCGGCGGAGCGCAGAGACCCACCGCCCGGACTTGCCCCTCGCCTCACCCCGCGCCGAGAAGGCAGGTGAGGGCAGCGCCCGCCCTGCCGCCCGCGCGGCGCTGCGCATGCGCAGCCCGCTCCCAGGCATGCTCACTGAGGGGGGCGGGGGGGAGTGGGACGCGGTAGCGCGGCTCTGCCCGGCTCAGCTCGGCTCGGCTTGCCTCGCCTCGACTCGCCTCAGCGCGGCTCGCACCATGCGGCGGGCGGCCGCCTGCCTCCGGGCGCTCTGCCTCCTGCTCCACCTCCGCGCCGTAGGTGAGCGGGGGTGAACGGGGTCGGACGGCGTGGCGGGGAAGGGAAGGAAGGCAAGGCGGCGGGCGAGCGCCCGTTTGAGCCCGGCGGCGCACCTGTTGTGGAGGTTCGGGGGCGGGAGGCGGCCCCGCAGTGGGGCAGAGTGCGCGCACGAGGTGGCGGCTGCCGGGGTCCCGCGGCCGCCAGGGTCCCGCGGCCGCCGGCCCCGGGCGGGAGGCGCGGGCGCCTGTCAGCACCACGGACAGCGGGCGGCCCCCGGCGGCGGCGGCGAGGCGGCCGGTACCCTCGCGACCCGCCCAGCGCCCCACGGAGCGGCCGCCCTGCGCCCGCGGATCGCGCGGACCTGGCCAGGGGCAGGGGCAGAGGGAGAAAATCGTCCACCTTTACCCCTGTTTCTTCTTCATCTTCTGTTTTCTTCCTAATTATAGTTTTATTTTTTTTTAAGAAGGGAGGCGTTGCTGCTTGTATCTGCTCGTGGCAGCAGGATTTTTAGAAAGGCAAATTTCAGCTGCGACAGCAGGCGTTTCGGCTGTAGCGGTGATAATAAATCCTCTCTCTGCTTTGCTGGCAAAACGTGCGCCTCATTCAGAAATGTGGTGAGCGATGGGTGCCCTAGTACATACATGAAGTTCCACTGCCAGTGTTGTGTGAGTAGGCATTGCTTGTATTTCTGGCATAAATTTTTGGCTTCTTTTAAGTCATGAAAAACTGCTTTTTCAAAGTCTCTCTCCTGTGCAGACTTAAGCATATATACTCTTAGGAAGGAAATAGAATCTGGGCCAACTGTATAATTGAATTAAGTTCTCAATTAGTAAAGTTTAAGAGTTTCTTTATCCTTTATGGCAAGCATAGCTGCTTTTGAAGCAGCAAATCAGTGTTGCACCCTGTTTTAAACTTTGCTGAAGTTGATTAAGGAAACAATAAAATGCAGGGGTACTGATTATTTTGATCTCTGGACTGTTGCTTTTAGGAGAGATTTTTTAACATGTGGCTAATTTGCATTGCCATACTGCAGAATTCTGAAAAGTAATGATTGAACTTCATATCTCTTTTAATATGGAAACAGTGCATGAAGATGTATGCCCTCCCCCCCCCCCCCCCCCCCCCCCCCCCCGCCCCACTCGATAAGCTGTGTTATGGAAACAGTTATTTATATGGATACATTGAGAAGTGGACACTGCATTCTTTTGTTTGCCGTTGTCAGGAGAAGTGGTTTGCTTCTGTTATTGGTGTTTTATTGCCTTGAATTATTAAGCTACACTTAATAAAATCTCAGGAGCCTCTTTCCTCTACATCTATAGTTAGGAAGCTCATGCTGTTCTATTCATATAGGCAAGAGATTATCAAGGGAAAGATAGGGAGCATTTCGTGATCCATTTTAATAAAAGCCTTAAGCTGCTTTTATATTGTTCTTTTACAACACGTATTAACGTGATCATCCACACAAAACTAGTGTACAGCCTCTATTTGACATAACATGCCTTCTAATCTCAATGTATCCTCTATTAATAGTGTGCTTGGCATTAGTTTTAATGTGCTTCATCAGTCTATCCTACTAATGGAAACTAGGTTTACATCCTGCCAGTAAGCCATTTACTTTCCTTACTAAGTTTTACTTGTCTCATTGAGTTACTGAGAATGCTTGCAAACAAGGCTTTGCTTTTATTATGAAAATGTGTCTAATCATGAGAAAGAGAGGAAAACAGATGTTTATATGCTGTCATTCTGTAGCCTGGACAATCTTGGAAAATAATTGTTTCAGAGGAGGCAACAGAGAGGATGGACAGGAACTGAATTCAAACCTTGTGTATTGGGCACAGCTCTCGTTGAGTGCAGGAGCTGTGCTTCCTCTAAGGCAGGGCTGCCTACAACATGTTCTTGTTGGAAGTCATTGAAGATGTCACAACATGAAATACCATAGCAAGCTTTAACAGCTAAGATTCTCGTTTCATCTGGTGCAAGTAGAAAATCAGGTATTAGACAGGCTACCACTGTGGACATCTTTTATGTATAGCCTAAACTTATGAATTATTGACAGTGATTTTGCTGCTTTGGTTCACGTGGAATCACAAAATGTGTTACACTTGCCACTAGAGCTAGGTCACAAGTTATATCCTGAATGTCATTTTTTTATAATGTGATGGAAACTGCTTGGCTTTTTTGTTCAGTGGCTGCTTTTGTAGATGTGTTTCTAGGGAACGCTAAAGACATTGTCAACAGACATTAACAAAATCTTGCTTGATATCAGTGAGTGCTAATAGATTTCAGAGAAACAATAAGCCTACATTTACTTGACCTAATGCTAGAGCAAAAAGAATTAAATCTCTAATGTATTCAAATAGTGTTTTGTAATGGAAAGATAATGCATGTCATATAGCAAATCTGGTTTCCTACAGAAAGACAATTATTCTACAGTTGTGTTATATTAACCACATATACAGTCACACAAAAAATTGAAAATATTCTTAAAAAATCCTGATTGGATTTTTTTTATATGTGCTTATGAAAGCACTAACTTGATTTACACATGGATTCCAATAAAGCATGACAGCTGTGTAAACAGGAAATGACATCCAGTTGTGCTGTTGGTATACCCATATATTGCTTGCTGAAATCAAAGACACTTGTGTGTGCATCTCTGAGAACAGAATTAGGGCCTTCTGATGATTGCAGCAGGTGAAGCAATCAACCTACATAGAGCTTGATGTTGGATGAAGATCTATATCTGTAGCGACTGAATACAGGTCAGCATGAACCTTCAGCTTACATTATGCATTGCATGAAAGAATGCACAACAGCACAGGTTATACTCTTCTTTTATTAGGTATGATCTAATACATGTTCTTGCAATAAAAAACTAATGTCTCCCAAGATGAAGCATTTTTTCCTCGTAAAAGAGTGGCAAGTGGTAGCAAAAATACAAAGCCATGCATTAGACTAACTTGTAATTAGAGAGCCATTCAAGTCACCAGATTACTCAACTAATTAACTATTTCACTTCATTTTTCTTTTAAATAAATTTTGTCAATAGAATAATATGATGAATTAAACATCCAGTCACAGGAAATAGACTAGAAAAATCAACTAGACTAGAACTCAGTTAACAATCACCATATTAACTCACCACCTTCCTTACATTAAGAATCTCTCTTTAAGCAAGTATTTTTGCAGAATTTGCCTACCAAACCCTTGTCCTGGGAAGGCAAACAATTAACAACTGAAGATTTGGTCAGGTCATCTAAGTCATGGTTTTTTGAGCAAAGCCCTTATGTCAGTATGGACCAATACTTCCCAACTAGCCTTTTTGGAGAGGAAGCATGTAGACCCGTCTCAGCCTCTTGATAGATCTATTCCACAAGCCCATCAGCTGACTCAAGGAAGGAAATAGCGGCATTTTATCTTTTTGGGGCAATGGTGTACTAACATGAGGTTTGCTTATATTAAAACTGAAATTTTGCATCTTACAAACTAATGCTCTTTTGGGTAAAACTGACTAGTTGTAGAAATGTATATTGTAGATATGCTATACTAGTTCTCAGTTTGTTGTTACCAAAGTCCAGAGGATGATTTTACTAGGTTTTGCTGAGCAAAAATTAATACTTCAGCTTTCCTGTGTCTGCACTCTGTGGTATTCTTCTGGTTGGAAATTACTTGAGTGGACTGCAGTTTCTACTGAAGTGTTGAGGTGCATATGTCTTATAAAATAAACAAGCTCTGTCACAAAAATAAGAAAATCTGAGGACTGTACTTGTCGGGTTAAGGTGAGATCTCCACAAAAATGCATTCTCTCTCAGATCCGTTTCAGTAACCTCATACTGATAAGTGAATAATCCTAGCTTCTAAATAGATTTAGAGGGAATGTGAAGGAGCTATTGATTTAAAAAATGTTTTGCAATTCTGCTTCGTTACACTAACATAATCTAAATGAAGCTAGTACTTACAATTGCCTTCCTTAGAAAACATGTTGCTGACCATGAGTGGGTGTTTTTACTAGAATAGGTGTTTGTGCCTTTTATTAGTAGACTCATGGATAATGAGATGGTAGTCATCTATCTCTTCAGAGGTTCTGTTGAGGAGAAATAGTTTTATAACACAGTACCTGACCATATTTTTGAGGAAGTATTTAGTTGGAAAAGAGTCTCTTCTCATGTTTTTACATGTGGAAACTCTTGCTATTCAAAATTTTGAAAGACATCATCTTCTATGAGAGGTTTATGTTCAGTACTTCCATTAGGAAATTACTGAGATTGGTGATCTTAGAATCCCTGCCTAATTTAATTTGTTTTATTGTGAAGAGACTGAAACATCTTAGACAACAGAGACTGAAACATCTTAGATAACAGAGACCAATTCCAGCTTCTCTGGAGAGTGAAGCAGGAGACTTGCTGAAAAAACATGAATTGGGCTCTTGGGGGAGTATGTCTCTATAGAGGGAGGTTAATGAGATAACAGTGTGTGGCTGTGTTTGTTGGTGGTTCCCCTCTACAAAAATGTCATACAGCTTGATGTGGGAGACTAAAAGGAGGGCTAGGACTCTTATTCCATAAAGCACAGTCATTGTCCTGTGGCCTTGGAATAAATACTTGGAGAAACTTGGTAAGATCTGCTCAGAAATCATCAGTGTGATTTCCTAGAGCAGCATTACTAGAAAAAAAACCCAGACAAAACTTTAAGACTTCTTACCTTCTTACCAGGTAAAGATTTCCATGGAGATACTATATATTTTGTGAAGATACTGCATATTTCCATCCATGCTATGCAGAGCAGGATTTAGCCACAACCTTCATTTGGAAAATGACAGTTATCACAAAATTATCAAATTGATGCAGCACTTTCTCACACCTTCTGGGAAAAAACATTCTACTGTGAGACTATATGGTACATTAGTGCCAGGGCGTAAGTATGGCAGAATACTTAAGTGCCTTTGGGACTAATAGCTCATCTCTTAATTCACATGAGTAGACCTAGTGAAATCGATAGCCTGTGGTATCCAGTTTCATTATTGACATATCAGGCAATATGCCCATAAAACAAGAGCAAAGTGTCCTTTTGAAGAAGATACCACTCATGGGCTTAATTCACATTCACTGTAGCTGTGGATATTTTTGGCCAGAGTTGTTTTTTTTCCTGCTGAAAAGGAAAAATTCAGCAAAACTGAATTTGCAGTTGTTTCTATTTTCAGCAGATTGCATATTAGAAAAGGGGAAAAAAAAAACCTTGCAATCTTTTCTCTCTCCGTCTCCCTCTTCTGTGTACTCCTTTTCTCTCTCAGGGGTGATCTTGCCCTCTCTCATGTGTGTACATTTGCTCGCTCTCACTCACACAAACACACACAGAAAAACAAATTGTGTTTACACCTGCACACATACATACACACATTTAGTACGAACCGATTTGGTCTGAGTTTTTTGGTTTGATCAAAAGTTATGAACATTTTGTTTGAGGACAAATCAAAATGCTTTTACAACTGTCCTGTTCTGTGCTCACTAGTTCTTGTGTAGGCTAATTGCTCCAAATTTTGACGTGTCGTGGGTACTGTTCATGTGCTACAGAAGGTCTGGCCTTTTGATTACTGGACCTAGCTAGGAAAGCAGTGGAACCCTTCTTATGAAAAACTGTGAACTTGTAGCCCTGTATTATGGTGTGCCATTTCTAGTAACAAGCTGTAAGCTTTGTATGGAGTTTGCAAAGCCTTATGATTAGGGCTTGTCAGGCCTGCTTTGCCCAGACTTTCCTTGACCTGCCCATTTTACTTGGTTTAGCTCTGACAGAAGTTTCTCTAATTGACCAAGCATCTATAGCTGTTTTAATCTTCTTTATCTTTTTGTGGTACAAATCTAGCTTATATAGGTAGCAGCAACATAGTCTTGGTAGAACAGCAGAGGCACTTACTGTGGAGGCATGGGATGTGGTGTAGAGGAGCACGGGCGTGGGATGATAAGAGATAGGGCATTATCTTGGCACTGAAGATCCTTTGCTATAAAAATGTCAATAATAGGTAAAAATGCAGACTTGCATTTGGAGAAAACTGATTTTAGGAGTTAAGAAAGGGAAGAAAGAAATAGTATCTAACATATGTACATGGCACTGTTTATAGTAAATTCAGATGTAACCTGAAACTACAGACCAGTTGAAGAAAGAGAACAGTGTAAATGCCTGTTAGAGATCACATATGACCCTAAAAAGAAGGAAAAAGAGAGGAGAAAGAAGAATCCATGGGCACAAGCAACATGTTCCTTTCTGTGAAGAACTCCAGAGGCTGATAGCTCCTGGTAACATACTCCCCATTACCAACACCAGTGTGAAACGACCAACCTTAGGACCCAGAGAATCAGTGGAGAGGTGAGTGGAACACCAGAGAAAGGGACAGACAATTTTATTCATTTTATTTCTCTTATTGTAGGGGTTTTTTTTCTATATTATTATTCTTTGTTTTCTGTAAAAAATTAGATCTAGACCAAGGATGCCTCTTGAATTAGATTTTTAAGATTTTCATTGTGCTAGCAATAAACTCTTGGCTTTACTTACACGTGTGCAATGCTCTTCATCTTTGTTCACAAATGAGACTTTGAATGTAACAAGGCTGAGAAGTTTTTCTAGCTGAAGAAGGCTGTGAGAAGCTGTGCAGAAGCATGCCCAATGAAAGATCATTAGGTCTATCAGCCTGCTTTGGATAGGGAATAGCTTCATTTGTATTGCTTCAACCAGTTTTGTTTTAAGAGGAAGCTGTGATGTGAAGGAAGGATCTGATCAGGCTTTGTGTTTTGGCACGATTCTCTGAATGATGGAAGCAGTTAGAGCTACAAGTCCCTCTGCTACAAGGACTGTTATATGTGGGAAACTATTTTCCCAGGTGAATTCTTTTATCATTTCTGAGACCTCCAATGTGTTGCTTCATGCACCTGCTACCAAACCAGCAAGTGGATTAATATTTTTTCCTTTCAGGGTTTGCCTGGTTTGCCTCACAAAACCACTTTTTAAAGTATGTTCTGTTGTCAAGCTAATGCTGAAGTAATATTTTAACCACTGTTTACCTTCATTTTATTGGTAATAATTTTTGGTCCACCTTGTAAAAGTTGAACAGTAATTTGTATTTGGCTAAAACCATATAGCCTATTCTAATGAGATTTAAATTTAATTGATTACTGCTTTACTGACAGGAAGACACACTGTTAGCTAGGCAGTACAGATGCAAGGCATATTGCCTCCAGACATATTTTGTTTTCATTTGTACCTTCAACATCATATAAACTATTTTTATTTCCCACCAGACAATGTTAACTTCTCTTGATGTGTTTTAGGTTTGGTTTTGGTTTTGGTTTTTTTTTCCTAGTTGGGTAGGTGAAACGGGGATATAGCAATAGATTTTGTGTCTTTGAAGTTATGGTCAAAGGAAAATCCTTGTGTCTTCACCAGAAGGGACAACCTTTACAGCAGAGAAAAGACTGAAGTCTTTTAAACCTATAGTAGTGTTTAATTGTATGTCCAGAAATGACCTATAGTTAGCATTTCCCTTATTACATTTGTATTAGTATCACGACTCCTGAGAGTTAAACCATGCTTATAGATGGCTAGCATGATATTAAGCATTTTAGCACAAATACTAAGAGATTTTTTTTTTTCCCTTCCTCTGGGCTAACATCTACTTAGCCCTTATATAGACAAGAGAGAGCTGCAAACTCTGCTCTCCAGGGTGTGAGTCCATTTCCATCTCTAAAAGACACAGGTGATGAATTGTAGCTGTAGGAACATTGGCATTATTGGAAGGAATTGATCAATAGTCAGAATAAGTACACTGGCCTGCTTCTCACAGTGACTCAAGTGGCTATTCAAGAATTGATGAACCATTGTGCACGGAGTGATAAGGACCAAGCCCATCCAAACTTTGAGCCTGATTTATAGAGTGTGCAAAAAGGCTATATGGGACAAAGAGTATCTTTCAGAATGGTCAGCTAAACAGAAAGGAAAAAAACTTGAGGAGCCCAGGGTACAAAATTTAATTACCTAAGTTTAATAAATCTTTATATGGAAAATGAGAAATCATTTGGCAACAGCATTATGTACTCAAATTGCATTTGAGTGAAATATATCTTTGAAACCAATGCCTTCTTTTCTTTAATTTCTAGCTTATTAGCGTGAAAATCTCAAGCTCTGTGATATACTAAATTATCTGTAACTATAAAGAGACTTTATTTTTATTACAGTGCTAGTTATAGTACTGTGAGTTTTAAAACATATGCACTATGTGTTTCTATTCACTTGTGCATTTTACTTACTAATCAGATATAGCATAGCTCTGTTGATGGATTAGGGGTGACTGCACTACTTACAAGTAGTAAATACACAGTATAGTTCTCATTACAGAAAATAGGGATGTTCAGGAACATACCTCATTATGAATCTAATTTGTTCAGATTAAAACAAATAATAAGAATTAAGACAATGACCTCAAATTGTTTTTCTGGCTGTACACTGAGACTTCAGACACCATTAACTTGGCCTTATCACATTTACAAAAGAATGTCATGTCCCACTGGGACTCTCCTTTTCCCATTGAATAAAGTTCTGGTTTCTGGATCTAGAGGATGTAAGATTAAAAAAAAAAGAAGGTAAAGCTGTGGTACTTTTATGTTTTAAAAGAGAAAATGCTATTGTGTTACTGGATTATTAATGGATCTTGCTTGTCTTGAAGTTTCTTATCTATCTATTTTAGAGAAGGTGAAGGTATTTGAAAATTTGGAGTCTTAACAATTTTCTGGCAGGTTGCTTTAAAATAAAATGCCAACTGTCTGAGACTGTTCAGGGAGTCAAGTCAGTCTACAGAAATTGTGTGATTTCTCTCTTTAGCAGAGGTCAACTGGGATGGTCAAAAGTGCCCACAACATCTTTCACATCAGATTTGTTATTTGTTATAGGCTTTCATTTCTGCATAGGTAATACATATTTGTAGTGTAAGGCAGGCTCATCAGGGTGTACTATCTGTCATTCTTGTGATTTACTCATCTATTACCATGAGAAAATGTTGTGCTTGCCATATACTGGACCATGTGGGTATTTCACATGGACTTCTACTGACCCATTCTTCATCATTCTTCCATAAATTAGATTTTTTAAAATTGTTCTATCTTGTATGTGTCTGTAGACAACTGAGAGAATCAAGTGAATGGGTAGTTAAATCAGCAAGCAGAACAATTGGAACCAGCAGAACAGGAAGTTTCATAGGGATTTCTCCAATTTTCCTTTCAGTAAGGATAATGAAGACAAAGATGGCAACCGATGCCAATGGTGGAAGTACTGAAATTAGTACAAGTTTCGAAGATGTTCAGATGTAGAAAGTATACATTCTACATCACCCTGGAGCTTCTTGTTGCACTTTAATAGGTGAAATGTTTCACTTGATAGATGTTCTAGAAGCAAAGCTCCAGGGATTGGAAATGCAACTAAAGTTGACCTGAGATTTTGAGGAACAAGACTGTTGTTTTAGAGGAGA
Source organism: Colius striatus (assembly GCF_028858725.1). NCBI lineage: Eukaryota > Metazoa > Chordata > Aves > Coliiformes > Coliidae > Colius > Colius striatus. Next base: position 169,300,946 of record NC_084759.1, read on the forward strand.
AGCTAAATTAAAGAGGGGGGTTACAGTGGAGGAACAAGGAAGCAGGATCAAGACAATCTTTCTTGTTAAAAAAAAAAAAAAAAAAGGTAAGGAAAAGCAGTGGTAGCATGTGAGGAGTTGCAAAGAAGAAGGAAAAATCAACCAGTAGGTACAGACCAGAGGAAGAAATAGCAATATTCATCTGAACCAATGCCTAAGAGAAACAGTGGTGACCAATCACTGCATCATACAGACAGAAGAACTGGTAGACAAAATCAACAAATCGTACCTGTACAAAGTCATAGGGCAGCATCTTTTACTAAAGCAAATAGGAGTGCTTATTGCATCAGATGTTCTGCATGAAGGAAGGCTAGTCTGTCTTCCAGGCTCAAAGTTAGATACAAGAGAAGTTCTGATATGAGTTTGAAAGTAACCATTGATAATTGTTCATTTTGGAACAAACATCATTTTCCATGGAAATGGCATGGAATCAGAATGTGAACATCTAGTCTGTTCTCCTCAATGCTAAGGCAGAATAAACTGTAATTCTTTGCAAATATACTTGAGAGAAATTAATTTTAGGAGAAGGAATAAAATTATTTCAGTTAAAGAGTGATATCAGCCTTGGGTGAATATTACAAATCGGTCATGAGTAATGACACGTTCTGAAGTATAGTTTAAATGGTGCGAGCAGAATATCAAAACTCACTTGATCATAAAGTTTGTTAAGTTTATGGAAGAGATACCTCTAGGAATTCTATTTTTTGAGCTTTGTCTTGTGTTCCATTTTCTGAATTTCTACATATGTTGGGATATCTGAAGTTTAAAAGGTACAAAAATCACTTTTTTGCTCTCATAGTTCAGTTCTTCATAGCTTCTGATGGTTTTCCCAGGAAACACAAAGGAGCATTTGCTTTTTCTGCATAGATACAGAACTTGAGGTGGGAATCTCAGCCTTCTGTTTCTTAAGAGTTGGAGACCAGCAATATTTAAAGGTGATGTGTGTCAGAAGATGTGCTAGTGTTTCTAATGACTACTCTTATTGACCCATTGGTACTTGCTGCCTATGTTCAGAGCTAAATCTAGGGGGTCAAGAAGGAGTATTTCCCTCCTTCATCAGATTAAGAGGAAGCTTTAGGTTCCCCTGTAGTATCAAGGTGGCCTACTTGTTAGGGTCACCTGAAGCATCCTTAGCACTGTGGGATCTAAAGTCTGATTGTGGTTAGGGCCTTATCAACAGTCTACTAAGATCAATGAGGTTTTTCACATGGAGTAATGTAAATGCATGTAACTTACTTAAATTACTGGGGCTATGTGGACTTCTCAGAAAACCAAATTCAACTAGTAATTTTCTTGAACATATTTGAACTTCTGGTCTGTCAGCTAGTAAAAATAGATTTATGTGAGTGCACCGAGTATGTTGTATAATTAGACTTGTTAATTTCTCATTTTTACAGGATGAGTCATTGCCAAAATATATTTTGTTGTCCATCTTGAAAATCTGCTGCAATGGACCGTGTATCAAATCTGCTGCAGGGATCTTTTCCCTGTTTCTTTCAGTAAAAATAATTGAAATAAAAGGAAAATTTGGAATATTAAAGTACATAGGAAATGAAATATAAAAATTCCAGGAGAATGACAGTGGTTTTGATTTCCACCAAAACAAAGGAGTAGGAATGAAGGAAGCAAAAAGGAACCACAGACACCAAATATCTCTATAATTACATTCTTGTATATTATCTACGATGAGTTTTGGAACACTAGTTGTTTGAGAAGGAGATATGAAAATAAATCCAACAAAGAGGTTACTAAAAAATAGGGGACTATGACAGCTGCTGGTGTTTCCTTGCTGTTATTTTGCCATTCACACAAGTCTCTAAATTGCTAGGTAAGACCAGCCCTCAGGATGTTATCAATGAAGCCAACTCCCATAAAGCTGAATGAGATCCCAGAAAGCTTAACAAGCTTTGAAGTTCAGCTATCTATGAGACTGTATTCTGCAGTTTCCCTTTTTTTTTCTCTTACTGTCAGTTATCTTTTCAATCAAAACCTGGCAACAACTATACGCATGTAGCCTCAGTAGTCATCTAGGAAGTTGTCAGCATTTGTTTTTACCATTAAAAAAACTAGCATTAGGTTTAGCATCATACTTTAAAATAGGAGAGGATCTCTAAGTCTACTGCAAAATGCAGGATTCTGCATTTGTTTATTCTTCTGCAGGTTCTGTCATCTTCCTATTGATTTTCTGCTCATATATGTTGAATTGCTTCACCACCTAGTGACATTGACCTGCTTTTGGCAGAGAATACATTTACCAATGATGCATAGCAATACTATAGAGCACATAAGGTATTGTCCTTTATTTTCCTAACCAAAATTTCATGACAAAATTAGGTCAATAGAATGTAATTACCTACACCGAAATCTCCTAAGGGCACTGGATAAAGCTGTGCAAATGACTGATTATTTTGATATGCTTTCAGAAGCAAAAAAAATCAGAGGCAAAACTCAGTCTCAACAGAACAAAATAATTCCTTGTTCAAGCTGAATTGAAACATGTTGTTGGTTCTGAGGTGTTTGTGTCTTCACAGCCCATTGTGAAAATTAAAATAACTTTGATTTTAAATATATATATATTTAAACTAAAAATCAGCACACAAATTCAACATTGCCATTAACTCCAACAACGTCTGAAAAGGAAATTCCAGGCTGATCAGAGCAACCTGTCTGGATTCACTTCTCTTAGAACACAAAGTTCCTTTTGTACCACAATGGGTTTCTTAGACTGCTCTTCCAGAAGAATGACCAATGTGGCTTCCATTACTTTTAAACTATGAATGAGCTGATCCTTGTCTCTTATTGTATTCAGAGGGACAATGTTGTATTCCATACAGGGAGCTGAACTGAGTTGTTGTAGCTGTTCTGTTCTTCATAAAGGCACTCAAGATTCACTATGTTTCATCCATTAAAAAAAAAAAAAAAAACAAAAAACAACAACTTTAGTTCTTGTTCCTTTTATAAAGGCATCACCAGAAAGTATTTTGACTATCAAAAGAAAACTTATGTTTTACTAATACATACTTTATTAAAACCATGTAATCTAAAAGAATTCTTTACACCCAACAGCAAGGTATACAAGGTATGGCTAAATCTACATACCTATATCTCCTCTGCAGAGAGCCAGGTACTCTATTGTCTGGCTACGCAATGCTTGAGTGAAGGCTGAATCGTAATAAGAGTAGGCACAGAGACTAAAGGCCTCCTAATCAAAGCAGCTGAAAAAGGAATGCAGAATTATGGTTATGGACTCAGGCATCTGAACTTTACCTTTCTTCTCTTTCTTACTTGTTCAGGTCTGATTTTTGGATTTGTATTTTGGCCTTTTCTTCCTATATATAAGACAAACACAGCAATTCTCATCTTTGGTATTCCTGAGTGAATAAATACATCAGAAACTGAACTGCTTTTGTTTTCCTATTGGAACTGATAGCAATAAAAAAGTTGGACTTAGCTTAACCTGTGCTCTTCTCTTGCACATCATTTACAAAAAATTAACCCTGGCCAGATGTATAAATAACATTTTTAAAAATTCTGTAAAAATACATTTAAGAATGTGATACACTTCACATACTTAGTGGACTCTGCAGTGTTGTTAAGCTATTGTTGAAGCAATTGTACTGTGGAATTTTAAGGGAATTCTTGCATGCCACAAATATTTTTTTCCAAATCTTGCAGAACCCAAAGTTCTCACCAGATTTCCAGTGCTGTCTACAGAATATCTGATAGAGAAATTCTAAACTTACTCTTCTTTTTCCACAGGCTGCTTTTCTGGAGAAAATGATCACTTTTTGTCAACCCATCAGCGGAAGAGTGGAAAACCTGTGTTTATTTATCATCATGTGCAGAGTGTGGAGAAAAGTCTGGATGAAGACAGTTACAAGAATTCCAAAGAAAATTTCCATTCTTCTTCCCACACCAAAATAAGCAAGTTGCATCCTGCGATCATTGTCAAATCAACCTTCCCTAGATCTGCCTATGACCCATCCCTCAATCTGTTAGCTATGACTGGCCAAGATTTGGAAGTGGAAAATCTTCCCATTCCTGCAACAAACGTGATTGTTGTGGTAAGTGCTTTTTTTCTGAGTCCTGGAAGTTTGTGAGGTTTTTTTGGTTTTGATTTGGGGTGGTTTTTTTTTTTTTTGGTGAATAAATATGCCTGTGGATAAATATAGACAGATTGCCACATGGAGTATCCAAAGTTCATATTCTGCTGCCTGGCCTATCATGTAAATGAAAATAACGACCACACATCTTGAATCTCTTCATTTTAATAGAATTTACATTCATCTACCTTCATCATGGTTAACAAACAATTTGATGAACCAGAGCAGAATATCTTTCTGTAGGGAAAGAATTTACCTTTCCTTCAAACGCCATTTTTTCTGGTGATGCTTGCACTCAGTGCTTTTGCAGGATGGGTTTTAAACTTACTCTGCATAGGACACAAGGAAACATACTTCAGGGAACAATTGTACAGAGGTAGAGAGATTTTAAAAAAACTAACATAGAGGTTTTGTTCACATCTATTTCTTCAGTAAATCCACTATTATGCTTACATAGCTTTTTGAAAACAAGCCTGTTTCTTGCAAAGAGTAAGAGCCGTGTTTTTGTTGGTGTAAGCCATACGCACTCTTTCTGGGATGTATGGACTGGGACTGTCTTCGTTCAGTTAACTGTCTGTATGGTCTTTCTCAAAAGAAGTGATGGCAGTGCTTCTACCTGCAGTGGAGGGCATGTCAGTGGAACTGTATACTAATGCTTCCCTGCTACATCCTCACTCACCTTTTGTGCCAGTGGAGAGCTGTCAGAGGACAGTACAGTATAGCCTGTATATGTTCTGCACAGACACTGTTCTGCCTCACTTTGGTGCATGGGTAGCCCTGCTTGATTATGGACAAGCAGGGAGGCATTGGGCTTATCCTTCTTCTTGGAGGGAAGAGCAACCATTCATAATGGCTCACACACTCAGACTGAACTAATAAAGATTAAACTGAAACAATGTGACCAATTACAATCAGCAGCTATTTGCGTAATGTTGTAAATTACTCTGTACAGAAGATGCTAGATGAAAAGAGACTGGCCTTTACAAAGAAGGAAAAAAGTGCATACAACACTAAGACATGTTAGTACACAAAGTGTTTCAGAATCACGTATGAGTTCTTCATACTGTTGATACCTTGATACCTCTAGAGATCTGCCCTCATGAATGCACCAGATACAGTAAAAGCTACTGACACATAAATGCATGATCATGAAAAGAAAGTAGTGATTTTATTAGACCAACATGGAAGTTTTAACAGTTAAAAAATACTATCAAGGATGTAGGCCCAAAAAGCTGTCCTCTAGACTGTTTTTTTTTTGTTGTTGTTTCTTTGTTTTGTTTCTTTTTAGAATGGTAGGGGTTGTAGGGGACATATAGAGATCATCTAGTCCAATCCCCCTGCAGAAGCAGGTCCGTTATTTCACCTCCTGTGAGGGTGAAACCTTTCTCTTGGTGCAAAGATCCCAGATTATGCATGGCCCTTCATTTTTTTCTTTATTGACACTGTTATCTATTGCCTGTTACATTAGTAGAGTTTTGCACACTTTTGGAGACCTGCAGGAGATCTCAACTTGCGATAGAAGAATCCTGCAAAATATTCTGGAGCAACCCTAATTGTAGCTGACTGTCTTTGTGCCTGCATTAAAAGCTAAGTGAGGTAGATTTTCAATTGGCAGCCACATTAAAAAAGAAATAAATCTATTAAATCTACATTAAGTTCTCATTAAGTGACGTCGCTCTTAAGCTTTACCGCTGCATTTCTAGGATGGAGCTGCTGCTCTGAAGCCTTCTGTTCTGACTGGGAACCATATGTGTTTTAAGGGGGGACATAACTGCATGAGCTAATCATGACATGAATGCTGTTTGTTGCTTGGGATCTTCACCTGTCTCTGGATATGTTGAAGGACAGTGTTTCTGGTTTGCTTTTATTGTCACCCTTTCAGAAAAAGCCTTTGGGGAAGCTCATGTTTTAAAACTGAAGCACTGAGAGTCAGGAAACTCATTGGACTAATCTCACCTTAAGAAATTTTGAAGGTGTCTTGGTCCAAAGGGCAGCTGTCTCACAGCAGGGTGGTTGCCATAATCCAAGCACAGCCCTGCTTCTTCCAGGTCTCTGTGCTTCAAAATGTTGTTTCTTCCTCTCAAATGTCACCTGAAGTAGATGTTAATGTTCATGTCATTACAAAGCGAGTCTGTTTTGTTTTGAATGCATAAATATCACTCATCTTTGCTTCAAACTAGCACTTCCTGTTTGTTCCTGCTTTTTGGTTTTTATCATGTAGAGCATTTGTTGTTTTGCCCTGGCTGACCCTTTTTGTTCCAGCCTTTAGCAATGTTGTTGGTTGCTCAACTTGAAAGGGCAATTGCTAGTGTTAATGCTTCCTGTAATCCAGTTACATGACTAGTGCACACTGTGATTTAGTATGAAAGCCAGCAACAGAGTTTTTTTTTTTTTAAATAAATCAGCACTATTGTGGCACTGCAGAGTGGAGGAAACTAAATTCAAGCTAATTTCAATAACTTGAGGTCCATTTCCTTCATGGTTGCGGTGGAAAGATAGGATGATTACATGACTAATGTAGAACTATTACAAGGTTATGTTTTGTACTAAGGACTAGACCATCTGACAAGCAAAATGTTGCCAATGCACAGCAGAGTGCTATGAAGCCAAGAATTCTGCAGGTATTGTATCAAAAAGTAATGCTTTGTGACTCTATCAAAAAAGGACACATGTTAAGAAGTAATTTTACTGAACCTGGGGAAATTGTAGTGCTTGTTTACCTAAGGGAGGAAGATGAGGGATTTATTTTTTGGGAATGAGTTTTATGTAACCAAAGGGTTTCCATCACATTACCCAGTATTAGGTTCCTGTTGGGTTTTGTGTGCAACACCTGCCTAGATGTGTTCCCATGTGACCTGATCTAGGTGGACCTGCTTTAGCAGGGGGTTGGACTAGATAATATCTAAAGGTCCCTTCCAACGCCTACCGTTCTGGGATTCTGTGATTCTCTGTGTGTGTATTCAGTGCACATTGTTTGTTGGGGGAAGTGTGGATGATCCAGAGCTCTTAGAAACATTTTGACTGTTCTATAAATGCCTTAATGCTTATCCATATGTTTTGTTTATCTGTGTCTCTAAATGTGAGACCATCTCATCTTGATTAACATATGGAATTACGTAATTTTTTTGTAATACTTGAGAGTTTTCTATTGTATGGATTTATTTTGGATCTCAGAAACTATACACTCATTGAACGTATTAGAGAGTTAATAGAGAAATTAACAAGTTTTCCAAATGTTTATTTGTGTTATTCCAAGTCTTTCTGATATTGAATGTAAGCACCACCAAGGTCAAGGCAGTACATGCAAAGTAGAAATAGAGTGTGGATAACCACGTATGGTTAAAAATGTTGTTGTCTGACACACTTGTTAAAGAAACCAAACATAAATACATACATATATACAGTTAGGGATGAACTGGAGAGAAAAGCAGGAGGGCTTGTAGTAAAAGTTATAGCTCAAACTAGGTCTAAAGTATCACCTTGTAGAGGTGCTAAAAGTATCATCCCTTGTAACTTGATATAGTTTGATCTGTCCAAAGTCTCTCTCAGGCACACAAGTGTGTTGTACTAAGTTTGGACCAAGCTCCTCAGTTGATTTTTTCACTGGTATCCTGTGAACTGTTTCAGAAATACAAAGGTAATAAAACTTGCTCAATATCTCAGGATTTTCCCTTTCATACCTATGTATCTTCTTACATAAATGTGAAAATCTGTCTCTATTGCTAAGAAAGGTCATGGCATTGTGATCACCTTCATCTTATCCCACCATTCCACCGCCTCTTACACACTACAATTTTCCCTTCTTGAATAGTGATGGCAGAGGTGCCAGATGGGCCTGGCCAGGCCAGAGAAGAGTCCAACTCAGAGCCAGGGGAAGTTTCACGAACTGCATATGGGGCCCACCACTGAAGTCCCCTCCCCCTCTTACCAAGCAAAAGCAGCTCAACACAAACCCATCACAAGTACCAACTGCACACTGGCTACTTACACATTTATACATATATTCATATATGCATACAGACATGTACACTTAGTGACATCTTAATCTGGATCTAATCCCAGCTTAAACAACACATTTAATATTGAAATAATGTGGAAATCCTTTCCAAATCTATGCACAGTTCAAGTAGATCTGCTTCTGGGTGGCTTTGGGTAGCTGAAAACCATGAGACTGTGAAACCACAGCTGAACTGTCAAATTCATCCTACAAGCGCTGCTATATCCTCTTGTCTAACTTTACTCATACTATATATACTTTTTGCTTACTTAGTGACATGCATAAGTTTGTACCTCTATCAGTTCCCCATTTCCTGATGCATCAGGTTGAATTATCAGTGTTAACACCTAGAACTCATCTACCTCATTTGTTACTATATTTTATTTATTTATTCTCACATTTATTTTTTTTTCCTGCTGAAAAAGTCTATTTTTCTAACTGTACTTTCTGTGAAGCAATGGCTTCCATGTGGAATGTCATCTCTATGTTCCTCTCATAATTCACAGGATATGCTGCTGTCTTGTCCTTCATTTATCTATTCAATACTTATTTTTGATGCAAGACTTGCTTTGTTCCTTATAAAGATCAGCCAAACAATGGAAACCAGGCTACAAAATATCCTTTCTTCTGAACAGTGAAATAGCCTCCACTTTGTTGGTGGAACTATATGAGGAGAGCTTGAAATTAAAGTGTGGGCATCCAATCCTTCCAATCATTTTCCGTCCAAAAAACATGCTTTCCCTATAGGTACATTTTTATGGAGACATTTAATATAGTTTTCATTTCTCTTCATAAAAATTGAATGATGTCTATGGAATTTGTTTTTTAATTTTTATTTAAATGAGAAATGCACGTTTCTTCTCACTGATATTTTGGTAATATAAGATGCCCTCTTTTTCAAGGTTAAGTCATAGAGTTTTACTGAATGAGAGGAGTAGGAGACAGAGAGCCCTCTGAGTCATAGCACCATGCTGTGTGTGAACTTTCTGTATACCAGAAGGTAAATGGCCTTCTGAGAATTATAGTAGAAGATGCTCTGATAAGTTTTTTTCACTAATAACCTGTTCCAGTTTTCCCCATGTGCACTCCACTGACTGACTGTTTTTCCATAGTCTCTTACTACTCTTTTTCACTGATGCTGAATATTTTGCCTTGATGTAAGATAAAATCTCTTCCTTTTTTCTGTTTTGTTAGGAACTCTTGTGTCTTTCAAATAACTGTGGCAGCCTCTGCCAGTACAGCATCCATCCAGTTAACTGTCCCAGTAAGGCCATGGTGAACAGTCTGTAAAGTTATACTTAAATGTTTCTGTCTCAGTCTGATAAAAACATATAGAAGTCTGTGTAAAATGTTGATAGCTGAGAGAGATCCATTAGACCAGAAATTTCTGACTGTTTTTAGAGATCACAAACCAAAAGCCATTCTGTACTTGGGAGGGAGAGGAGGGAGAAGAATGGATAAAGCTGGGAATATTCTTACAACAGAACAGGTGGGGTTTCTGAAGCAAGTAGTTTGTTGCTCATGCATCATCTGGCTTCCATCATGTGTTGCAAGATATGTCATAGTACAGCTAGTTTGGAATTTATTCAAAAGACTAATTTTATCTTCCTGTTACACACTGTAACGTAATGTCCTAATTTTGACTGGGATAGATGGAGATGTATGTATATGGAGTTCTATTTATAACTTGATGTAATTATACTATATTGTAATAACAGAAGTGACTAAGGAGCTGCTTTTTGATACTGCGTGAACTTGAAGTGTCAGCCTTGAGTCTGTCAGATTCTGACTCCATTAACCTTCTGGTGCATAGAAAGTCCATACACAGCATGGTGCTGTGACTTAGAGGGCTCTCTGTATCCTACTTCTGTTCAGTTAAAGTACCCTAAGCTCATTTCGTCTGTAGGCCTTGTGAAGAGGTGGTCAAAATACTTTTGAAAGTATATTAAGCTACAACATGAGGCAAAAATAAGGCAAAAAATGTTATAAGTGAGGAAAACAAGTTGTCCATATAGTACCAGGTCCACCAGTGCTGTCTGTGAAACAAAACAAGAAGTCAGATGCCATGGTTTGTCAATTTGCTGCTATTGCCAGCTCAAGAGAGGAGTGGGCACTTGGCCAGGCAGAGGAGGCATACATAGAAAATCATATCACTGTAAGGAGTTCTCAAAGGAACCTTTTGAGCCTTCTGAGGAGTAAAATTTCAAAATCCAGGAAGATATCAACCGTGTCCGTCTCCATTTCCAGATCATGTATTTTTCTGATGCTTGGAACAACAGAGGGTAAGTGCTGTGCTGATAGAAAACAAAGTTTGAAGACCTTATTAAAAAGCTGATTTGCTAACAAGCTCTAAATGTTAGTCACACATTACAACAGTGGGCAATATCAGGTAGTACCCTTGTGTGATTGTTATAGTCACAGTTGTGTCCCTTTGCACTTTACATCATGACCCAGACCAACGAATCTTTACAGTGTTTGACTTCTAGACTCAAGTCTGCCTTCTAATAAGAGATTGATGCTCACCATTATCTTATCCTTTCTTAAGTAATTATACTAGACATAACATATCTGCAGCAGGCCTTGCAAATAGACCTACTAGCCTGCAGCTCTGTCATTCTGGATTTTGTTTGCACAAAGAAATCTAGAGAGTCTGCATCAGTTGGCCTCATTTGCTTTCTGCTTCCTTCTGTGCACTTCAGCAGGGATAATTGCATGCTGAACCATTATGGTATTGTGTTTGCTGTCAGCCTTTGTGGGAAAACAGGAAACATTGCATTAGGTTGTAAAATGCACTAAAACCTCCTTAAGGCAATTTTTTGTCATCTGACTTGAAGATGTTGAAACAATGTTAGTGGGATATTCAGCAACACAGTGCTTTAATTGATTAGCTTACTGATTGGCATCTTTGGGCTTATTTTCTGTAACTTTCCGTGGGATTGTAAATGTTCACAAAAGCTAGTCATATCTTTGAGAGATTGCCTAGATCCTCTTTGGTCACAAAGTTTTCCTTTTCCTGCATTTTTGAGCAAAGGGAAGATGTTTCTTCAAGTCATTTAGTTTTCTTCATAAGCTACATGGTTTAAATGAAAATTATTTTAGGAGCAGGCTTTCTATATGTTTTTAAGCTAAAGCCTAAAGTTTTATTGACAGTTAGCATTGTGCAGTTCATCTGTAAGTGGTGTCAGATGTTCCATACTTCTTTCAGCTATATGTTCCTGTATTCGGCCAATCCCAGCTATAATGTAGATACTCATGTGTAGCAGATGGCAATCTGCTTATGTTTTCCTGTTTTTCAAATTGTTGAGTTTGATCCTTTAGTAAAGCCTGTATTAATTGATAGTTAAAAAAAAAAATCAGCCACAGTTGCAGCCAAATCAAAGATCTTCACTTTTTTTAAAGCATTTTCAAGATATCTCAGAAGCGCAGAACTCAAGAAAAGCATTTACACTCAAATGTGGGAGACCTAGCTCAAAGCCATGCTCTAAAGGAGGTAGAGGAGAAACCAGAACCTGAATTTCTCATCTTCGAGTCACTGAGCTAAAAAGTACAGAGTAGGTTAAATGAATTGTTAGACCCAAAACAAAGCATTTCAGCCAGCTGTTAATTAGCCTGATGTTACTGTTGAGCTGATCCAGGACAAATTCCTTGTATGTGTTTTTATTTAGTGTATGAAATAGGGGAAAAACCCCACAAGCCAGCAAACCTCACTGCTGCCTCCTTGTACCTTACATGGCCTCACTTATTCCTCTAATTGAAATAGGCTTCTCTACCATTTCTATGCCATTTTTACTGAGTTGGAGGAGAAACTATCCAGAGATTTAGACAACAGTGGCTTTTCCATCTCTTTTCTTTGGCTTCTTTGTGCCAATGCCCAAACTTTCACTTCGGATGATTCAGCATTCATCTTTGTAGGTAGACTTACACTCCTTATCAGTTGGAACTGGTGACTCCATTACACTGAAAAATACAGTCTTGTATTTCAGCAGGAATTCAAGAGATGGCTGCATCGTTATTGGTATTCTAGTATCCTTTTATAATTTTACTGAAAACTATTACTGCCTAAATTTGACTAAGGAAAAACTTTCCTACATGCAGAGTTCCAGATGTCATCACTGGAATCACATGTGCTTGAAATCCAAAATAATAAATTAATAAAATGTCCATACTGGTGTCATGAGACCCACCAATAAAAAATCAGTGACTACTTCCCATGATAAGTCTATGCATTGTGTTGAGAAAGTTCAGAAATAAAGACTGAAGAAGCCTTTTTTCTTCTTTCTATTTAATTAATTTAGTGAAACTCGGAGAGCTATCTTTGTGAAAACCCAAGTCCCCTACAGTAACATTTAAAAGGCAGATAAAGGGCACTCAGATAAAAAGCAAGACAGCATGTGTTTCCTTATCAGTCAATGTTTTGTTGGATCTGGCAGTTCAGCCTCTGGAATAATACTTTTGGTTCTTCACTTCTGACATCATTGCTAGGAAAAGTGATAGCTTCTATAAAGTTCTTCAATGGAAGGTTCATAATGTGTTCTGTATGTAACCCCTCAAATATTACACCTTACAAAAATTGCTTTTGAAAAAGAAAAATAGTATTTTTTAATATGATCGCTAGATTAATATCTGATATTTTTAAAACACAGTGATGTTTTGAATCAGACAAACATTATTAGGGAGCAGAACATGATCTTTTGAACACACTTTATAAAATGCATCCTACATCAAGTATTACTGCACTTTGGCATCACTTTTGCAAAAAAAAAATATTGAATTCTGAAATGAAATGCACAGGCTAGAAGGGTATTGGAGTCTGAAAGTGATCACATTGCTGTCAACTGAATGACACTTTTTCAGTCACCTCAGTATGAAAATGGTTCATGGAAAGAGGAATAAACCAGAGAAGTAAGCAGAGGTACAAAGGCTTTGTCTTTGTTGTTGTTGCTAAAAGCATTTAAGTAATGTTTTGCTGTCCTTCCTTTGAAGGTCAGTCAAGATCAACAGTTTGTAATGAAACTTAATTCTTATTACCCTGCATCACAATAAACTGGTGGAAAATATTTTTAGTGGATACAGTGCTTTGAATCAAGTGTCATGTAAAGTGTTGGGAGTATGTGGATATTGCTAACATAATAGCATTGAATAGTGTAGGAAAGAGGTTGACTGTATATGTTGTATTTATGTTTATTTAAACATCACTTGAAGCAGATTTACATTTTATCCTTTATTAGCTGTTGAGGAACAATAGCAGAATGTCTGCTTTGTACAGATTTGGCTGAGGGTATACATTCTCCTGGGGAATAGTCATTGTGTAATAAAGTGAAGCACAGAAATCAGTGACAATATAAGTCAAGATTTTGGCATTTACAATATACTAAAGTAAATTTTGCTTGATTTATGCAATGCCATTGATTTAATTTATTTTGATTTTCCCTCATGTTATTGTTAATGTTTTTAGAATAAGAAGTTATTTTTTTGCTGGTACTAAATGTACTAGTAATCTTGTGTCCTTGTTGAAACCACACTGAAAGAAATGAGTATCATTTCTGTTACAGTCCTGAGGTGTTCTGGCAACATTTACAGCTTTCTGCATTATTTAGCCAAATTGTTGCTGATATACTTTCTTTGTGCGACACATAATGTATTGTCTAATTAAGAACACAGTTCTGGAGGCTAACCTTTACAAATAGGTATAATATTTCAATTTCTGTAGTAATTATTTCATATTATATCAGTTTCATTTCAGGTACTGTACCATTAAAACACAAATATTTTGTGTTTAGTGGAGGAATGACCTTAAATACAGTACTTTTAGAATCTTTGCATTCTTCAGGCAAAATAAAACAGTATGGAAATTATATTCCTTTTTCTTAAGGTGATGATGAAAAATAAGCATGAAGCAGATGTTGTCCCCAAAACCTCTCTTACAGGCTTTCTCTGGAATGGTGCAACAGGATGCTGTGGCTCTGCCTAATTAGCCACAGTGGAAGTGTATACAGGCAATAGAAATTAACTTGAAAATTAAAGATACGCACTTCCTTTCACACTAGTTAAAGACCCCTCCCTTTTGTCCACTGCCTACTGTGACATACAGTTAGTTTTAAGGGTTTCTAGATTGACCCTGTTAGAAATACTGTGTTGAAGGATGACTGGGGTGGGAGGAGGGATGGTGATTATTAGGTGTAGGAACACCTCCCTGTGTGCTATATACATACTTTTGTGGTTGGAACAGGAGGCTATTGACTGGAGCTGGGAGAACAAGGAAACAACCTGCAAATTTACAGGACCACTCAGATAATGAAATAGCAAGAAAGCTACTGAATATTGATCAAGAAAATTACTTAAAAACCTCAAACAACAACTGACCCCTCTAGAAATAAGTAGTAGGATGGTAATTAACTGAATAGGTAATTTGACATCCATACACTAAATAAAATCTTGATTGTAGCTTTAATTTTTAAATATGTTTCCTAAGAATCTGCCTGAAAATGCATATAACATCAAATGAAATAACTGTAATGTGAGGCTTTCAGTAATGAATGAATTACAAAACCATATGGATGCATTAAGTAGAATAATAAATGTACCATACACAAAAGTAGGACATGCATAAATGATTTATGCTGTCCCTTCTCATCAGTTCTTGGCTCTTTGAGTCTCAGTTGAAAGCCAGAGTAGTTGGATATTAGAAAAACTAGATTTGTTAGATAACAGACAACTTTCATTAAAACATTAATTAATTTTAGAAGGCTGAGAGCCTGATACATTAAAAGTACTTTCAGAGCAGTGCTACTTCAGTCATATTTTTTCTATTTTAATTACTGTCTTCCTCTGGTCAATGAAAGTTATTCATGTTCTTCTTCAACTTGCTCAGCAAGCATGACAGGATACTATTGTGTTTGTAGAAGTAAGTATTGTCTTGCCCAAACAATTCCAAATGCTTCAAACAGCTGAATGGTACAGTAATAAAAGTAAGATGACTATTCTTGCAGTAAACTAACTGTTACTGAGCTCATTTCCAGGGCAGAGATTTTGAAGACCTATGTTAGGCAGCTCATTCTATGCATAGTCCTTCATGCCAGTAGACAAGGGAAGACTGCAGAAAATACCTTTGTTTCCTTTTTTCTTTTCACATTTCCTGTACCTAGACATTAATTTAAAGTCTCTTTTAATGGCCTTTAATAGTTTCTATCCTGGATTCTAATATCATTAAGAAGATGGCCAAATAAACACTTTGTATCACTCTTACGAAATGAGAGCACAACACACATGCTAAAATTAACATGAGATGTGAGCTACAAGCTTACTCAATGAGGTAAATATCTACACCAAAATGATCAGAGTTGTTTTAATAAAATACTTCAGGACAATTTTCAACACATAACTGGATTTACAATATCGGTTCTAAAAATGTAAAAGATTCAGCCTGACACTAATATTATTCAGTATGAATAGCATATCTTTGTGGTAGTGATAAATATACTAAGAAGAAGTAGAGACAGGCAGCTTATTTTCAAGGATCATATTTATATTTGTCCAAGTGTTGAGAGTAGGATATTTTTATAATGAGTTCTTCATTATTGAAAGGAAGGACTAAGAGATATTGTAGCTATTGAAAAAAACCTGCTAACATAATGTAACAATACACTGATATAACATAGCAAGATCATGATGTAGATGTCCTGGGCACAAAGTTAGCTCACGTCTATCAGGGCTTGCTAGCCAAAGCCTAGCATCAATGCACAGAGCTAGCCAATCCTAACCAAAAAGTCCCTTGGAGTCTCAGTGCCAGGGAATGTGTTACAGCACATGAGCATCGGTATCAGCCCTAAATTATTATATCCTCCAGACTCTTAGCTACTACTGCTTAAGGGAAGCTTTGGTGTCTCTATGTTCATGTGTCTTTAAATTGAAATACAAGGGCAAATGAGCACTGACTGACTGTCCTACTCACAGTTAAACCCTTTCTCTTGTTCTTGTGTAATTGATCTTTCTTCTTCAGTAGTGCTACCAGTTTGTTTCACTGGCCAGTCAGGTGTGTTCAATAGCTGGTAATGCTTTCTCTTGGATTACATCAAATTCACTTTTGCTTTCTACCATTATCTTTCAGTGTACTGTAAAACCTACTGGGCTAAGAGCTGTAGGCTTTCCTAGGGGCTTGACAAAAGTTACTTGCCTGCCCTGTTTGACTCATGGGCTGCCAGTTGACCAGTCCTCATCTGTTACGAGAACAGCCCTATAAATTGTTTTTGTTAAAGGCAAGAGACTTTATTTGAAGAATCCAGTGCTTTTGGCATGCTACATATTCATCGCTCTCTATCAATCACTGAAGAAATTAAATACTTCAGAATTACATATCTGCTGCTTGAAAGGACTGCTCAGTTACTGTGGCCTCAATGTCTTGTGTGTTGCCAGTCCTAGTGATCCCAGCCTTTGCCAAATACAGCTGTGTAACTTTGGCAAATGCTGCTAGCTTTCCTTTGTCTTAATGGTGTTATAACCCTTTCCATCCATTGCTCTACTACTATTGATCTTTGCTCTCTTGGCCATGTTACTACTGTTGTAGTTTCTTCAGCTGTAATGGAAAGGCATTGACTATAATCTTAGGCTCCAGTATATAGTAATTTATTTTCTTGGCTTGTCTACTTTAACATACAGGCTACAACTTTGCTTGCTTAAATCATACTCTGTCTGGAGGCTGACTGACTCTGCCTCTATATTTGGCTTTCTTTTTCTTTCCTTTGTCTTTAATTGTGGACTTCTTTCAAAACTGAGGCTGATGCAATATGAGAGTAACTTTACTTTGATATTACATCAGCTGCCAACTAGCTCTCTAACAGCTTATTAGTTATGGATTGGATCACCCATTCCATGTAGCAGCTGAGCTGTATAGGAGGCTGATAAAGAATCATTGAAATAAAGTCTTCTGAGTCAAAAACTGAAGGGTTATCTTGAAAACAAAGTTACTTTTTAGAGAATTTTGAGTTTTGAGATAAAAAAGAAATTAACTGAGACAAAATGGAACTCTTTAGACCCTTTAATTGGGATTAAGGAGGAATTGAGAGTCATGCACACAAAACGTCCAGGATCACAGAGGTCAATGCACACAGCTACTATGGACACTCAGGTTCCAGAGCCTCTTTTGCTACATCCCGGTAGGAGCCAAGAGTCACAAGGAGAAAGTTAATGCAGTCATCCAAGACAGGTTATTTGGTGTCTTTGTTTACATTTTAGAGTAGGTTTGAGACAGACTCATGCAGGAGTTGTTTTCAGCGTAGCTGAGATTCAGAAATCTTTTTTAGCCACTGAAATGCTTTGCTCTGCTTTCCAGATCAACTTTTATTTAATTATTGGGACTGAATGGAATCTGTGGTGTTGGCAGAGAGAGATGTATCTGGGAGTCTAGTAATTCAATTAATCACGTGGCATACAGAGACTAAAGCAATATTTCTTTATTCTGAAGCATATAAAGATCAGGGACTTGAGCTGAGCTCTCCCATAGCCAGTATGAAGTGCTAACCACAGATCTGTTTCTTATTCTGAAGTACATCAAACTTCTTCAGATCTTCCGCAGATTGGCCATTAGTGACATTATCAGCAATATACTATTTCTCAGCAGTATAAGAATTGAAGGAAACACTGTAAATTAAAAGTTAAGACAGGTATTTTCTGTACAGGTAGATAACACCAGGTACAACCTATGTGCTTTACCTAGTAAAGTGGGAAGTCAGAGTTTGATTTTCAGAGGCAATATTGGACAGGTTTCATGAACAGAAAGAAACAAATAAAACTTCAGTGTGGTGAATCTAGCACACTCCATTATTCTCTGTTTGGAGCTTCTAAAAAATTCTCCATGTATAATTAGGAGTCATTTAGTTAAAAATCATAATGCCAGCTAGACAATCATTTCAGCCAGACTTGCACTACGTTACTTCTGCCTTGTTCGTGCTTTCCCAAATTATATTTTCAGCTGGGACTTGCAAGAGAATGCTACTAACATGAATTGATGTGAAGCTTAATAAGAGTCCTAACTGCTTGATATGTTTTATGTTGCCCTGTATAAAACTTGTATTTCACTCAATTTAATCAGGCATGTGATGTATTCAAAAGCATTGACTCAGAAGAACATTGCTGCAGTTTTCATACATCCTTCTCTCTTTTTTTTTCTTCATCCATTTCTGTTCTGGTTAACCATTCAATGATTACCATGCATTGTTCTCTACCCTTTTACATCCTTCTCTTTCATTCCTGTAATGTGTTTGCTGTAGCTTTTGCCCTCCCAATACCTAGTCTGTGGTGCTTAAGACATTTGTCTCACCATCCATTCAAACAGTCCCTAGTGCATGTTCTTTCATTTCTTCCCTATCAGACTCTGCTGGAATCTTTAATCCTTTCCTCATCCAACCCTTGTCACATCTCTTTTTTCTTTTTAACATGTGTTTGGGTTTCAGCTATGGTATGGCAGATCTCTAACTTCACTCCAAATCTTTTATAATAAATTTAAACTTGGAAAAATATTTTACACACTACATTCAACTTCCTCGATTATGCTCCCATGTAGCTGCTGGAAGAGAAGTTCTGTTTTCCTCCTTGGAGTGCAGCATTGGTCTTCTGCACACTTCTGCCTGTGCACTTACCTATTCTTCTCACACCTTCTCATTCTTCACGTGCTTTACAGTTCTACCTTCCTTTTGGCATCTCTTCAGTTCTACACCTTACCCCAAGCTACTATCAGGGCCTTGGCTTACCTTTGGTTTTTAGTCACCTTCACCCATGACTTTTTTTTCACCTTTGTCTTTTCTACTCCCTCCTTTAGTCTGGTACTCTCAAACCATTTTACTGATCTATTTTTCCTCTCTGTTTTACATATTTCCTTCTCTTTGGTCCCTGTGATAGTCTTCCTCTTTTTCTCCCAGGGCTTTTATGTTACCGGATTTCTGACAAAGTTGTGGATGTAATATGCATCTTCTCAACATATATTGTGACATCCTGGCAGATGTTCTCAACTCTGGTTTTAATTGTTTTGTTTGGGAGTGTGTTTTCTGATTATTTATTTTGTTCATGGCAAATAACTGCTGTGGTTCCCTGTGAGCATTTCAGAATTTCCTTATTTGCTTGTGTTAGGCTAGGGAAGGCCAGCTAAAGAATATTCCTGCTGTCAGCATATAGTTGCCTTGATTTTTAGTGCTCCACGGACTTCTGGATTCCGGGTACTGTGAGAATTATTGTTAAGCATGTACACCCATGTACTTACAGACTTGGAATTAAATGATGCTATAAGTGATTTCTGAAAATTCCATTTAAACTTGGGACTAAAATATGCTTTGCAGTCCAAGATTAAATTTTGCTCTTTTTGATAAAGTGTAATTAAAAAAAAAAATTTTCAGTTTGGAAAGGTTCATGTTTGCCACATGAGTAATGACTAAAAGAAACTTATGTCTGCTCAAAGACAATTGAAAAGTTCTCTCAGATGAAGTCAATATTGATTGAAGTTTCATTCATTATAAGGTGTAAGTGTCAAAGGTCACTTAGCCATATTAAAATATGCAGTGTTTCTTAAGTGTAGGCCATTGAATAGATTGGATTTGTGCTCTGTGGAATTTTGGAGGAAGATGGCTAGTGAAAATATGTAGAAAACTATCAACAGTATTGTCCACCAGATGTCCCTGTACTCACAGGTGGTAATGAACAATATTCATTCAACTTTCTAATTGTTTTTATTAAAGACAGTTTACAAGCAGTGTATGTATTTCCCAAGTCTCTGTTAACCACTGTGTAATAAGATCATGAATAAATGGCAATTAGATTAATGGTATTTGAGAGCTGTAGTTATGAAAATAAATTACAGGAATTCACTGTTAAGTTTCTACTTGCCATTTCAGTTTTGTGTGCTTTTTCTTCTCTTGGGAAGCAGTCTATCTTTATCATGAATTGCATGGTAGGACTGATAAATATTGATCTCTTATATTTGTAATTTATATAAATTTGTGTATGTAAATACAATTAGTCATATAAATACAGCCAATCAGTATATTCTTATCTGCTTATATATAAAAGACTCTAGGTTACTAGAACTGACAGTACCAGTGAGTTGAAAGCTTTTGTGGAGATTTAACCTGGGTAGATATTGGAGTTGACTGTAGTCATGGTACCTGCATTTATGAGGAGTGTTTCATTGCTGTCAACTGCTCCCTTAGCTTGCCATAAAGCATTCACCAGCCAAATGTTATGTTATCCATACATGTTTAGGGGCTACAGCAGGACTCTTTTCAAGTGGGGACTTTGGCTACTGTCCTCAGTTCTTTAGATAACTGTATACCTAACCATATCTGTAGTGGGAACTGAGCAGTTCTGCTATCATGTATGCCCTTAAACATAGTGGCCAATTTGAAGATGCAAACTGACTTCCTAGGGATGCCGTGACATCGGCAGGACGCCTTGTCCTCCTTTTCCCTGGAATGACTAAGCTGCCAGAAGAACATCTAAATGCTGAGAGCAAGGTCCTGGCGTGACTGAGAGATCCCATCCCGGGCATTCACTCTGAGAGATCTATGTTGGTGTCTATCCTTGGAGATAGAAACATCTAACAGTGGTGCCAGGCCACTTGGGCACAGGGCCCATGTCTAAGCCTTCCTTTCCTCTTCTGTGTCAGTGCCACTGTGGTGTAGCCCAGACTAGTAATGTGCAGCCCTAGCAAGCTCTGCAGATGTTCCCTACCTGTGTGCTATTGTGTATCTTGACAGCTACTACACATGGCCAAGGCCCCAGCTAACTATGGGGGCTGCTGTCTGGCCTCCTCTCTCTCTGCAACAGCTGGCATGCTTAGGTACAGACCTGTGGAAAGTAGCACTTTGGGGTAGAGTGGCCTCTTCTATGATACAAAGGAAGTACATTCCTTGGGAAAGGCCATGTGCCTCCTGCTCCTATGGCTGCCCTGAGTCTTTTATCCCTCTCCTGTTTTGCTGCAAGGAGCTGCTGGATGATGACATGAATCAAAGAGGGCTTGGGTAGAACTCTGTGGGAAGGGCACATGATGTTTGTACTAGCAAGGCCTGGGACAGATGCTCAGCAGACCCAAATGCTCCCTGCAGTGTTGACATACCTGAGCCAATCTAAGGTGTCTTGCTTGGGAGCTGTTGTGTAGACCTTGCTTTGGGCCTAAAGAAGAATCCAAACAAATGAGCATGGACTAACTGCAGGTTTGCAGAACCAAATCTTGTGTACTTGCTAAACAATACATGTGTGGAAAGCCCATCTCAATCGGTAGATATCTACTTATTCTGAAGATTAGTCCTCTTTTATGGAATTATGGTGATGCTGAATGCATTTTCACAAGAATGCATCCTGTGTTTAGCAGAGATAAATTAAATTTAAGATGTGGACAGAATTACAATTTTTTATAATCATAGTCATGATTTTTCAGATGTTTATGTGTTTTGCAATATGTTACTTGATTAGAATGTTTTATTTTAATAATGGTTTTATAACCAATCTGCTGCTTTAAAATCATAACGTTTTCCAAGATGCATAGCCTTGAAAATTTCTGTTGAATGTGAAGGAATTTATTTACAAGCATTTCTGATGTCTTCTGCCTTTAAAAAAAAAATAATGCTACCTAAAAGATTCTTATTACAACTGGGTAAAGGTTTATTGCCCATTAATAGCACCTTCTGATAACGATTATAGAGGAAATGATACAGTTCCTGTTGTTTTCCACTGTGTTTGTGGTTCTGTCTTTTAGTAAATGCATGTGACTTTGTTGATTAGTGAGCAGCAATTTTTCATATTAGATGCATATATTGATTCATCAGTAGGAATTTTCTCTTAATAAGATGTCTGCCTATTGGTATCTAAGCACTCTAAGCTTGATTAAGTAAGGGGAAATCAGTGGGAGCTAAAGGAGACAGGAAGGTGTTGGGAAAGAGTAAATTTCTTTACTAATGTGGATAAAATAAGCCTCTTCTGAAAGCAGCAGACATCCTTATCTTGGATGTAGATGTGTTCAGAGTTTATCTTTCCTATATTAAGATATCAACAAACACTTTATTACATAAAAAATTGTCATGCATGTATATTTGTGTGTATGTGTGTATATATATATAAAAATGACGTATTGCATGGAAAGTTAGGTGTTTGACTTTTTGGTTTCACAGGTTTTTGTTTATGTGAGGCATTATTTTCTCTCAAGAACAACTATCAAACAAAACAATAACAAAAATTGTTTACTGCCATAGCCTAGCAAACAACGCATGAAAGGTTATTCCAAGTATATTAGAAAACACTGCTGAGATTTTCAAATGCATAGAGCAATACAAAAGTAATTTCATTTTTAAATCTTTCTTTCTCCTAAATATATTTCTTTTTAGTAAAGTATTTTCACTTTGTGACATACCATGACATTAACGTAAAGAAGCTTTCAGGAAGAAGGTTTAGTGGAAGTAAAGGCTTTATGTGCATTTTAGCTCAACAGAGTGAGCTAAATTTATTTCAGTTCACTGAGCTAACTATGTAACTTAATCCTGTTATTTTATTTGTAGTTTCCTGGATTATCTCTAGCTCTTTAATCTCATAAAGTACCTTGTTTATTAAACTGCTTGCATGTGTTGGGGAGTGGCAATGAAAAAGAAATAGAGACAACAAATTGCTTGCACAACTTTCTTAATTTGAATATAGGAATGTATGCTACCTACTCTAAAGGCAGTAATGAAGTCTGATTATGTAAGTACTTGTAATTTTTTAACAGATTTTGTGATTAAACCTAGAAGGAATGGTACAAAATAGGCAAAGGCATAATAACCAAGTTGTGTCTTAGCTCTTTTTTAGCAGTATGTTGCTAATGCTGCAATAAAAGGGACCCAATCTGAAGTTGCTTGAAATTGCTCATTACGTCTTGTATTTTTAATGAGCTCAATTTCAGTTCACAGACCAATTTAGCACTGATTAACTCTACAATGATGGTATTTATGAAATATTACAATACTTGTGCCAATATAAAGCGTGTATCATACAAACATGGGTAAGATTTGGACAGTAATGGCCTTTTTTAATAATAAAATTTCTTCCATCACCCTCTCTTCAAAGGAGTTTGAATCCTCTTACTATGACATCTTAGAATTATCTTTACTGACAGTGAGTGTAACACCTATCTTTTAATCTGGTAGAGCTTTGTGAGGAGACTTGATGGTGGATTTTTGAAGTTAAGGAAAAATGCAATCAGTAGAGGAATTGGTTTAAATTACTATTAACCATATACATTTGGTTAATAGTAGTTTCTGTGCTATTGTAAAGTCAAAACATGGCTAGAAAAAATGTGAAACAATTCAGCAATTCTGAGTATTATCTATATGATGTACAGTGGAAGCAAGCTCTTGGGTAATATATATACTGTTTCTTTGATTATTTTATTTCATGCTTAGTTGACCTCTGTGCCCCTATATTTTTTCTGTTACCTTGGTGTGTTTTGCATTATGTATGTGTATGAAAAATACCTGTGCATAGTTCAGGCCCGTAGGTGTTTCTGTCATAAGTTGGAGCCACATTTAGTTTGTATCTCTGTGTCTTCAAACACTGAAGCATTGATTTACCAGTGTCTTACTGAGAGAAGGGAGCCAAAAGTCCAGTCCTACAGACACTTGCTCAGACTGTACACGCCTTAGATAAATAGCTGCAGAGGACATGGTGCTGTGTTCATTTCTACTTTAATGATGATAACAGGCTCAAGTTCACTGGTAGTTTCTGCCTAGGCAAGATTGTGGTCTGAGTACATAGGAAAATGAAAGCTACAAGCCAGCAGTGAATACAGTACTACAAATGAGGAACGAGGAGAGGAATGAATGCATTCTGTCTACTTATATTTTGTAATTTTGAGTCTTATGAATATGTTGTCTCAAAGTTCTCAGTTTTCAGTGAGCACGGATGGCTACTTTTTCTTTTTTTTTAAATAGGTGTCAGGATTATATCTGTGGTTCCAGAATACCTTTCTAATAGCTAGTTCTTGGTGTTGGTCAGTGTGACATTTAGCTCTGCCTGACGGCTCCCTGACAGAGTCTTCAAAAGACTAGGTCTGCCTAGAATGCAACTATACTTCATTTCTTGTCTTGTCCTTTCTTTTTTCACATAAGGGTTAATAGTACTAAGGATTCACTTTTTCTGAGGACAAACCTAACGCCTGATTTTCAGTGAACTAATCTGTTTACATTTGGCTTGTCTCCATCAATAACAAACAATATTAAGTTCATTAAATAGCATCCTAGTATTTTAGAGCATTTGCACATAAGTTTTGCCAAACAGTACTTGAAGGTTGATTAGACAATGAAAAAGGCAATTCTCCTAATTTAGTGTGTTAGTTATTTCTCATAACATTTGGATTGTAGTCCAGGATAGATGAAATATATTCACAAAGGCAAAGATCCAGGAAAAACCTTTCCTTCAGCAGAGTAGCTGAAATGAACAAAATGTTCCTGGTTCTTTAATTGCTTTTCTTTCTATGACTTGCCATATCACATAATAACATGAAGTAAAACAAAAGTGCATCTGTCTAATCTTGTAGCACTCATTCAAGCTGAATTACTTCAATTTGAACGTCTTGCTTTTGGTTGTGCTTCTCTTGCTACAATAATAGAGGTGAAATACCTCTGACCATAGAGGATGGCACATATGAGAACAGTAGTTTACTTAGATAACCACGATCTTGTCAAGCAGCTTGTTTGATTCATTTTTGGAGAGGAGGTTAAGAGAAGAATGATCTTCTAAAAGAAAGGGTCAGAGCTCTGCTCCAGAGCCACCTGCTTTTGGAGTAGGGTGGCTTTTCAACACCTGTTTCTTCTGACTGCAACCATAAATTGGTCAAGGTGTGCTCATGCTTAAGAAACTAACACACTCTTAGAGATTTTAGCCACTCCCATATTTTCAGACTCTATAAAGGTCATTCTCATAAGCGTCTGTTTACTGATTTGATCACATTAAGCCCCTTAGAAGCCAGAGCAGCAAATAAGCACACATTATTGTGCATATTGCAAAGAGCTATCTGTAAATGTGCCAAATCAGGTATTGGAAGCAGTATGACAATCATCACTTAGTAGCCATAGCCATGGTAAACTTATAAGTCTGAGGAAGCTGTTTGGGTTTCTCTACACTGCACCTCAAAATCCTGTGACTTAGCAAGTGGCATATGTGGACATTTGATACACAGGAAGGGACTATGTGGCCATAAAACCTCTTTCTTCTTGGTTGTTCAGCATAAATATGAATGGTGCCTCTGAATGTCCTCTGAGATGCAAGATCATTGAAAAAAAAAAAAAAAGGCTTTTGTCATAAACAGGATATCAAATTTGGTGCATGATATATAAATATCTCCTGAATTGTATCTGTTTATTGATAATGATGAATAACGATAAATACATTCTTAATTCTCCAAAATGTGTAAAATGTTCAAAGAAGGAATGAAATTCTGTTCAGAACTTCAGTATTTAATGAGATGAGGTACTCAATGAGAGATGTTTTATTGCTCATAAATTGAGTACTTATTTCTGTTTCAGTATTATTTTCTAAGAAAGAATTGTTTATTGTTAGCAACTAAGTAAAAAATACCAACTACTGGTATGATTAAATGTTTACTGAATAAAAAAAACAGGGAACAGAATCCAGGACTTACCTTCTTCTGTGCCTAAAGCAATCACCAAATTGCAGAGTCACAATCACGTTTATACTTTATGTCTTCCCTCAAAAGTTTGGGCCTCTCATCTATACTCTGAAGTGTCTTCAAAAGGATGGATGGAGAATGATGGAAATCCTAAAATAACCTCAGACTTGTTAGGCAATACTCATTCTTGGAAAGTGGAGTTTGAAATCACCTTGTAAAAGCAGGAATATTGGACCCACATCTTTTTAATAGTTTGGATTACATCCCTAAATTACTAGTGGGAACAGATAAAGGCACAATAATTCCTATATTGCATTGAGTGTAGAAACAGGCTAAGCATAAACAAGCAAGCATAGTCCTCCCCCAGAACGTGGAGGAGATATGAATCCTTCTGAGGTGGAATAGATTTAAGCCATGTCATTGTCCACAGTAGTCTTAGTTTGGTCACTAGATGCAGGACAGATCTGACTGTTGATGCCTTGATTTCTCCTCCATTCAGATGGGATATTATTTGATTTTGCCTCATACAGAGGTAGTTGCAAATATACATTCATTGACAGTTTATGAGTTTCTCAAATATAATAGTTAAAACTTCAGAAAGCAAAAAAGCATTCAAAAAATTAAAAACTGCTGCAAATATATCTGAAAAGGTGCTTCCAAAGGGAATTTTCTCTCACTAACAGCAAGGAAAATCCATAGTCTCTGTGTCTCATGGATAAAAGATGTTGATTTAATTGCCTAGCTTTGTGAGTTCTTAGAGTTTCCATTTACAATGGGTTTAAATGACATGGTTGATTTCAATATTTAGAAACTTGATCCAGAAATTTGGTTGGTGTTTCTTATGTATTTTCTGAAATCAGATGATTCTTAGTCCACAGCTAAAAGCATAGTTTGGTTTTCACTGCAAATTGGTAGAAACCAATTCACTTTATTTAGATTTCAGCAAAACTGCACATAGTTTGCATTAAAATGAGACTTCTAGGAAACTAATTTCTTTTAATACTAGATACTGTAGAAGATCCAAATAATAGAAGTTTTATATGCAGAATATCTCCTTAAAATTGTAATACTTGAAAAGAAAATCACATGCTGGAGTGATGGGCCAAGGCCAATTGCATGAGGTTCAACAAGGCCAAGTGCCAGGTCCTGCTCTTGGACCAAAACAACCCCAGGCAACACCATAGGCTTGGGGCAGAGCCTGGCAGAAAAGAACCTGGGGAATGTTAATTGACAGCTGGCTGAACATGAGCAGCCAGCAGCGTGCCCGGGTGGCCGAGAAGTGAGATGGCATCCTGGCGTGTATCAGGAACAGTGTGACCAGCAGGGCTAAGGAAGTGATTGTCCCCCTGTACTCAGTGCTGGTGATGCCACACCTTGAATACTGTGTTCGGTTCTGGGCCCCTTACTACAAGAAGGACATTGAGGTGCTGGAGCTTGTCCAGAGAAGAGCAACGAAGCTGGTGAAGGGTCTGGAGAACAAATCTTATGAGTAGCGGCTGATACAGCTGGGGATGTTTAGCCTAGAGGAGAGGAGGCTGAGAGGACGCATGATCACTCTTTACAATCACTTGAAGAGGAGTTGTAGTGAGGTGAGGGTCGATCTCTTCACTCTAGTGATGAATGATGGGATACAAGAACATGGGTTCAAGTTGCGCCAGGAGAGGTTTAGATTAGACATTAGGAAGAGCTTTCTCACTGAGAGGGTTATTAAGCATTGAATTGGACTGCCTAGGGAGGTGATGGAGTCACCATCTCTGAAGATATTAAAAAAATACATAGATGAGGTGCTGAGGGATATGATTTAATTTAGTGACGGGCCTGGCAGTGTTAGGTTAGTGGTTGGACTCGATGACTTTAAAAGTCTTTTCCAACAGTAATGATTCTATGATACTATGTTATGTCACAGGTAATGCATTCAGTAGGTTGGATCTAGCTTTACCTAACGAAGATGGATCAGTTATGAATTCATCTCTTACAAAAACCATGGCATTAATATATCTAAAAAACCTGACATGATGAGATGTGCCTCTAGTAAAAACAAATCTACATTTACTTCTATCAAAATTTAAGAACTGTGAATCAGATTATAAATGTTTATTATTTTCTGAGTGAAGGTCTTAATTTGCAGAGGAGGTGCCACATACAGATGTTCCAAGTAAGGCAAAAACAGGGCATGAAATTACAGGTTGCCATCTGTTTTAACAAATTATTTTTTCAGTTCTGCCAGTCAAAGTTTAAAATTCATGATTAATGCATGGTGCTTAGTTTGAAGCTGTTAGAATGACAGACTGTTCAGCACTGAATTCTAGTACAGCTAACAAGGCAGATCAGGGAGGTCAAAGCTTATTTCTTCTAGACTTACATAGGCAAGGAAGTCCATATCCTCATCCTTAGTATCTTGATTTCAGAAAACCCGAAACATCTCCAATAAGTTTTCTTGGAAAAGAGGAGGCTATGAGAAAGAGATGATTGGTAAGGCTGTTCACATTATTACAGATCTTTCAGTATTTTGCAGATGTTGCTGGATAACACTGGAGATAATCATCCTAAGCCAGAGAAACTCTGTAAGCGGTAGTAGTTATAAATTGTAACAATTCACTCACAAATGATATTATAAAGGTAATGAGGCATGCTTTTAAACTCATGTATGTATTTCCTTTTTTCTTTTTCCCCCTTTTTAAAGGAAAACCTTTGCATTTTTTTCCGTTGCATTTTTTGTCCAAGATTGTGAGTAGTCTATAGAAAAATTACGTAAATTTGTTAGATCAAAATTCAATTCATCTTAGCTTTCATCCATACCAAATTTTATCATTTCTTCTTATTTTCTCTTTTGCTGTTACATAATTCACTAGAATTGGCTGTACCTCAGCTTTTTTCATGGTTATTTTTTTATTCCTCATTTTGAATTTTGCATTCTGTAATTCTTAAAAAATTGAAACAATTTGGTGAAGTTAAATAAGCAGTAACAAAAAAAAAATACAAAGCACAATGAGAAAAACAGAAAAACTGGAAAGGAAATGAAAATAAATAGCAAAGCTGGAAATAATTTGTTGTATTCCAGTTCATGACAAAAAACTTGGACTGGAGATGAAAAACTGGAGCAGAGAAAAGATGCATGATAGTTTTTGTTTTACAGAACTAAATCTATGTAGAAATTCTAACTGGAATAAGGTGAAGTTTGCCAATTTGTTTGCTGGAGATTTTTGTCTTATAAATGTCATATTAAAAAAGTTCAAATGTTGGGTTATTTGGTAAAAAAATAAGACCAGGTTATTTTTCAATGAAAAAACTTTCAGACAGAATATGTCATTCAGCTCCTCCAGGCTTTTTTTGCTCTTGTGGGTTACAATCATGCTTTGGAAAAGTTTAGGAGCTGTTCAGTTCATAGAGATCTGAGAAGCATTCCCCAGCTGCCAGGTACCAAGTTGCAGTTCTGAGACTACTAACACCAGTGCCAATAGTCTGTTGACATCAGCTAAATCAGCTGGGCAAAAGGATTGTCTGTGTTTCATCTTCACCGTTGTGCATTATCCCTCATGTGATGAAGTGATACGGTATGTGGATGAAAGAAAAAAAATCAATTGCCAATTAGGAAGAAAATAGTCATCTATATCAAACTTTCAAATATTAGGCTTTTTATGTTTTCTCAAATGAAGGAAAGCAAGCAAACTATAAGGTAAAAATTATAGCTCATCTTGTTGTAGAAAAATCAATACACTTCTAATTCTCGCAAGTGCTCCTTGGGATTTCTGCCTTTCCCAAGAACTGTTAATTTCATTTGCCATGTTGTCAACTCAACATCCTTGCAGTGGTGATACAGAGGTGGAGAAGGGTAGTGCAAGTGTGAGGTTTTATAGACAACAGGGCAGGGCTCCAAAGTTACAATTAAAGATTAGTGTGTGACCTCTGAGAAATGTGCCCTGGCAGATAGTGTACTTGTTGAATTGCTCTGCGGGGCGTCTTCATGTGATTGATACAGTAGATCAATGTCTCTAGTGCAAAAAGTTTGTGGTGAAAAGAGGTTTGTGATTTAACAAAAGAACCCTCACATTTAGGTTTTTCAGATTAGTATTTTTTTAATGGCCTTGTGATCCAGTTTGGAATTTTCTAGCAGCATAGTAAGAACTTAAAAATAGATTTAATTAAAAATACTTGTATCTTTCAAAGAAAAGAATTCCTTCAGAAGCAGAGGAAGTTTCATTATCTTGTTTAACTCTTGGCCTTGCCTTGGTCACTGGATAAAAGAATTTGAATTAAAGCTTGTCTTCATACAATGTGTTCCTACTTTAGAGTTTCTCTACCTTACAAGTTATATCAAATGTATTTAAGACTTTTCCAAGAATGAAGATTCTCTCTAGTTGTAACTATCCGTGTGTGTATGAGGACAGGATTTACAGCATAGTCACTTCAGGATGGAATAGAATAGTTAGAAAAGATCAGCATGCACAAAACCCACATGTCTACATGCATGCTGGAATTAAAAAAGCACAATTTCCAGCATTCCAGGGAAAAGAGGAGATCATTCAAAGCACTGTAGCCAGTATTTTGGTATCATTCAGTGGTATAATTTTTTTTTTAAACTGTTCTCCAAAGCAGTTTCCCAAATACATGGTTCATAAGCGTATTTTCCTCAAAGTAGCACCAAGTATTCTTGCACAAAGTAGCACCTAATTGCCCTTTCCTATGTAACTCCTCAGATACACAGTATATATACATAGCTGCACATATTTTATACATATATTAGATGGATATATTTTTATAGAGTCATTTATATCTGTCATAGTTAGATATTTTTGTCATGGTATGAGTCTCTAAAATGCTTAATAAACTTAATTTGTGTAAAACAAGTTTGTCATATTAGATTTCAAATGCTTCAATTACTTTGGGGTAGAGAATTTTACAGCCATAGTGCTCAATGAGTTATGATTCTTTTCAAACTATTTCTGTGCTTGAAATGTATACTGCAGTTTTGTACTGAAGTTAAAAGACAAGTTGTTTCTAGGTTGCTTTTTTTATCATCCTGAAAACCATGGTGTATTCTTCCACTGATGCACAAATGTAACTCCCATTAACATTAAAGTATCACACAAGCACTAAGGAGGCAGAATAGTTCCCCAAGGCCTTTATGTTATCCTCAGTGCATTAAATCATATGGAGGAGAACAAAATAATCTGCAAATATGAAGGCTTTTGAACTAGGACTGTTGAACTGTATTATCCTTGCTGAATTAATTCCAGAGAATCAGCAACAGCAATGGAGCTGATATAGACAGAGACCCCCACCAAAAAACATACAGTAATTTTTCTAGCCTTCTGGAAGGCTATCAGGAATAAAATACTGCTCTGCTCTTGTAGATATGGTAGTTGCAGAAAACCTGCAAGTTGTTGGATAGAAGGAAGAAATTTTGTAGAACTTTTTGATTAAAATGTTTATCATTCAATACTGCATGTTATCTTTATATAGGTAATATATAGGTATTGATGACTACAGTCTCTCAACAGGTCGTTAAAGATAAAATTAGTAGTATTCTTCAGCCATAAAGCTGGTGAAAACATGAACTTTTCATTCTGAATAAAGAATTATTGTAATATTAAAAAGTGTAGTTAATTTGGGGGAGGAAATCTACTAAAGCAATGCATTATACTAAAACAGCCTTTTGCAGTACCAAATTATTCCATCAGAGACATTTGGCCAAGTTTTTATGTTGCTTTTCAAGCAAAACTAGGACAAAGACATAGCAAAAGCTTTTGGCCAATAGCTCAACTAGCTCTAAATTGGTTCTTTGAAACCAATTAATTTATTTCTTTTCTAAAAAATATTTGAGGTATATTACATATATCTTTATGAAAGATATGCTTAGCATTTTCCCACCATTTTCTGAATGAAATTAACAGCCTGGTCAGTAATTCAGTTCTACTAATATATAATCTCTGTCACCATGCCTTTATCTCTTTAAAGTTCTCATGTCCTGGCTGCAGTCATGAACTCTTGTGCAGTAACCATAGCTTGCAAATATTTGTTCACTTATTGCTGATTGTTGTCCTTCTTACCTGTAATAAAGCTAAGTAAACAACTACAGGCAACATAAGTTTGTCTCATTGATAGACTGCAAAATGATGAATCAGAGTGAATAACTATTTGGAAAAGACTATTTCAGAGCAAAGAAAGCCACCTACCTTGTGTCATCTTAGAAACTTTTAAATATATTAGGAGAATATTGGCTAGGAAGGCCAGACTGATTCAAATTACTAGGATGTTAACATTTATTTGTAATGTAAAGAGACAGAGTAAAAGGTCACAGAAAAATTTCATTACTGTAAATCTGCCAAAGATGTAGCTTCCGCCCGATATGGAATAAACTGTTCTGTAGAAGTGCCTTCATAGGTCTCATTCTTGTCAGACTTGTTTCTCTGAATTACTCTCTGAATTCAATGGCAAATGTCCTGATGGTATTAAGAGCATGCAGCTACTTTCCTGCAAGGTGCACTCATCTCTTGCAGCTTCAGGATTTTATTCAGCAGCTAATCCCTCCACTGGTGTGTTAGGAAGTCAGACTCTAACTGGGTTGTCTCAGTACTGGGATACAAGGCTGGCATGGGAGGTTACTTGTAAGGTGAGAACAGGTGTTGCGGCAGCCACCACAGGAAAGGAGCTTTGTGGCAGTGCTGGGTAGGAATAACAGAAGGGGGAAAAAAATCCAAACACAAATCACCAAAATTATCACTTCAGGAACATGAGGTTTCTTGTTTGGCTCCTTTACTGAAGATCAGGTGGTATAAACTTAGTTGGTTTGTCATTATGCATTGGTGACTAAAGGTCACTTATTTCTAGTCCTTTTCTATTATTTCCTTCCCATGTTACTTTTCATCTTGTTTTTCATGCTGCTTCATTTCCTGAATGGGGGAAAGGGAATTGTGGCTATCTCTAGTAGTATTTCTTCTTGACATAAGATTTATTCACATGACTCAATCAGTCTGATCCCCTAATGATTAATACTGAATTTCTTGACCTTCCACTTTACCATGCAGATTGACAGGTGACAGAGATCAGTAGATGAGTGGAGGTTGCCAGTCCATCCATGTCCTTTTTTTCAAAGAGGATGTCATTCATTAGGTCCCTCCTCTCATCTTTCCAGGGGACCTTTTCTGTTGAAATTTCTGAGGAAATTCCTTCTCTGGTACCACAGGAGACGATGCTAGAGAAATCCATTCTTCAGTCTTACCCATATACCTCTGTGAAAAAGCTGCTTAACTGTAAAGATTTTAATCTAAATTTGTATTCATTCCTTATTTTGGATATTCTTCAGGCCTCACACTACCATCTTATACCACTGTGTACTGCCTTTCCATTTTTGCCATACATTCCATAGAAAATGATGTCATGATTGAACTGTTTGTCCTTTCCATCATATGTGTATCTTCCTATGCAAAAATGTTGTCCTGCACCCGTCACTGTGTTATCTGTATACCTTTTTCATAGCAATTTGCTAAGCATCTGTCAGATTAATTACTTCAGTACTCTCAAGTAAGTATGTGCATATCCTAAAGCTGTGTGAATGCAAACAGTCAAGGAGGTCCACATGAAGAATCGCCTTGATAAAATTTCTGTGTTTTTCTCTATTCTTCTTCTCACTCAAGTCTCCAGTGAGCTAGGGAAAATATTTCTTTGAAAAGGTTTAATTTTTTATGAAGCTATATAAAGATGTAAGAGTTATATTACCTGCTGAGAAGAGAAAGCCCAAGTAGGCACATAATATCATTTGAACCTGCCTGCTCTAGCAGGAAAACATGTGTTGCATACATTTAAAAAGTTGTCTTGGCCTCCCAGTGTGAG
The DNA here is from genome assembly GCF_028858725.1 of Colius striatus. Taxonomy (NCBI): domain Eukaryota; kingdom Metazoa; phylum Chordata; class Aves; order Coliiformes; family Coliidae; genus Colius; species Colius striatus. Next base: position 169,334,556 of record NC_084759.1, read on the forward strand.
CTGAGCTGTTCTCACTTGCTACTAAATTTAGCATGACTGTACAGAAAGGAACAAAAGCAAATAAACCTTGAATCTTCACTTCCATTAATAGTTAATTGTTAACAGCATAATGTCTTACTTATGAGCTGATATTGGACAAGCCTTCTTTTTTTACAAGTGCTGTGATATTATTAGAGACAGGAGAAAATCATGGGGTAAAAAATCTGCAAATAAATGTGGTCCTCAGAAGAAATAAAACCTTCTGAGATTTTTGTTTCTCTTAAAAAACACTTAAGCTGGCTATCAGAATCTAACAAGGAGTACATCTGGGAGCATAAATCAATGGTAATGTTTCATAAAAAAATGGAGCTCGTATGATCTTTAAAGGTTTTGTGGTTCTGTATTGGTTGTGTTAATGAAGTTCATTCTCTGTAGATGATACAACTACACATGCTAATGCTTCCTGCATTAGTGAATGAATTCCCTTTTCTTTTATGGCAGAGCAAGTCTCTGGTGAGAAACTGAATTCATGGTGAGATATATAGGTCATTATCTCCCATCTGACTAGAGCGATCCTCCCACTAGCCTGCAGAGAATGTGGGTGGTAATGAGAGAGGTGCATGTATTAGCAGAGATTAAAATAAATGACATGAGCCCTAATTGTCAGCAAAGTTATCAGTTATTCTAGTCTTGCAGACCTGATGTTTAAATGAGTATCAGGAACATCTCTGATGATACAGGAGAAAATGGAAAGTGGAGAAGCAAAAAAGTCATCAGCTTTTCTACTGTTGCAAATAATTCATGCCGTGCCTCAGACTGTAGAGGGAAAAGAAACCTTCCTTTAAGTGAGGATACCAATTTCCTGACTTGCTTGCTGCCTTCTGGCTCTCCCAAAACGGACAGCTTTAAAAAGCAGAAGAGAATACAAATGAAGTAGCGTCCAAAAGTTGCCAGTTAAGCTGCTGTCAGTAATGCGAAAGGTGATCCCATGCAGAAAGAGACATCAGGCTGTAATTACAGCTGTAATTATATCATGTTTGAGGATAGCAAGCAAGAAGTGATGTGTCGATGAGAAACAGAGGCTCTGATTACCCTTCACAACATCTTCAAGCCCCAAGAGAGTGGCGTTAAATTGCCTTTTCTTCAATATATGATTTGATTTTTATTATAACAGTAGTTTTTAGATACAGTTCCTACTGAGAGTATAAAGGAAGGATTTAAGCCTTTCCAAGGACTCTCTCAATTTGCATGAGTCAAGAGTTGTGAGAAAAACATTTTTAAGGCAAGAAACTTATATCCCATCCTAGCAGAAGCAGGGTTATTCTTATGTGAATATGTTATTTCCTAGGCCTCTTAGTAAAACAAATAATATGGTTAAATGCTCTAACACACATTTTCGTTGCCAGCAAAGAACAGGTACTTTACCAAGCTCTGAAAAGCTAGGATGAGATGCTGCGTAGAGCTACATTACTTTAGTACCTCCTCTGCATGTTCAATAACATGCCCACTGGAAAACTGATCAGTTACCTCACAGCCTCTTTAGTGTTGACATGACTTGCTCACACCCCACTGCCACAGCATTTTTCAATTAGGCTTGATTCCCTTACCTAAAATGGCCTGAAAAGCTAATTGGCACACAAGTACTTTTGTTTCCCAGTTGCAGGGAGAGATACAGTTATGCAGCAGACAAGGGAGAGGGAACAGACAAGGCAATGATGTTTCCCACTGTCATTAAAATATTAGATAAATCTGGAAGAGTAGGGATTGTTGCAGTTAGAGATAAGGAGAGAGAGTAAATTTCTCCCTATCAGGGGCAGGATATTATATTTCATAAGAGAAACTCAGAAATTAAAAATAACCTATCTTACAAGGAGAAGAGCAGGGTGGTGATACACTCAGGTATTTTGGAAACTGTTATTGCCAATGCGCAGCTGGCACTAATATACTTATTTAAATGTCACGTTTAGAAGAATTGCTATATTATCCTTTTTCATAAACACAAATGTTTTGAAAGCTATATGGAGGATTCTTGAAAAGCTTTCACTTCTAATGCCTATAAATAAATGATTAGTAGGGATAATTTGCTGCTTTATGTTAGAAAAAGATTAAAAAAATCTACCCTTCTACTTTTTGCCAGTGGAAACTAAATGCTAGAAGAATACCTATGCCCAATTTCCAGTCTTTTATCTTCCTCTTCAGGATTACAGAGATAACTTTTTTTTTTCATGCACTGCCGCTACCATCTAGTGTCAAAAAAAAAGAAAGCTGAACAGGATTTTTATTGTATATACTGAATTAATATCCCTAGGTACTTCAGCATAATTGCTGTAACAGGAGACACAGCCATTCAGTTACACTATTTGTTGTTACAGATTTCTGATTTTGTGACAAGAGAGAGGGAAATAACCAAAAATAGTCTCAGGGCAGATCTTCTGGTTTGCAACTACACCATATGCCCACCACGCACAATATGTCCAATTATTCAGTAAATTGAAGTGTAGATGGTAAAACATGATGAATGAAATATGTGGCTGGTATAGCACTAATGACTTCAGAGGAATTACAGTAGGAACAAATCTAGCCCAATGACCTAAAGAGGTACCTCTGTTTTCAGGCACCTACATGTAGCTGTTTATCATTTCAGTACAGTTCAGTGACATATCAATGTAATTGAGGTGTTCTTTCCACTTCTAGAGAGCTTTCAAACTGATTCTGAAACTAATTGAAAAATCACTCCTCTGTTTTTCCCTCTGTTTATGAAGAAATGGAGCCCATCTGGTATACGTCCCTTTTGTAACAGCATCCTCTGTGGGATTTTAATTGAATCTGCATTCTGGCAAGATGTTCTGAGTTTCTGCTTGCTCTTACAAGTAAAAGTGTCCTTTTGTTCTCAGGGAACACTGTTTTTATTAGATCACTGTTAAACATATTAAAGACTCTACAAATAGTCTTTCACTATCCCTCTAAAAAGTTACATATCTGATTTATATGTTATATATGAAACCACTGTACACATTCCACTCCATTAGGCTGTGTAAGGACATGTAGCATAATATCATTAGACTGTTACTTATTCCATAGTTAAACAACCAGTAGACTTTTGCAAAAGTTACTTATATCCTCAAATTACAGCTGTCAATAAACAATCCTCCTCCCCAACCCCTTTCCCTGAAGTAGCCCAGAAAAGTGGCAGCTTGCAATAGGGCTTGCATCTGAAAAAGCAGGGATGTCTAAAGTTATTGTGAACACACCAGAGAGGGGACACATAGCAAAGAGCTTTGACAGAAGTAAATAATACATTGTGAATGATTTTTTAGCTTTTTCTCTCACAGAAAAGTAGCGATTTTCCTGCTGTTATATTTGCTTACTTAGTACAAGCCTACCCCAAATCCATCAATGTGAAAGGAAAGATTCTGATTGAATTCCGGCAGCTTTGCTTCCAGGTTTTTAATAGGTCTGTACTTTCTGTGTTTCATCTGTCTTTATTGCTGCTAGACAAACACCACAGCTCCATTGTCATCCTCTCCTAAGCTGAACACTTAGAATCATAGAATGGTAGGGGTTGGAAGGGACCTTTAGAGATTATCTAGTCCAACCCCCATGCAGAAGCAGGTTCACCAAGATCAGGTTGCAAACTTGATAATAGCAAGGTCTGATTGTAAAAAAGAAATCTATAGCTTGTGTATGCTTGCCAGAAAGATTAACGTGGAAATGAGTTCTATGAGGTCCCATGTTTGACCTTACCACACATGTCAAATCTTTCACCTGTTCCTTTAGAGCTCTACCTAATCTTTTTGTTAAATCATCACTAATAGATTTGATTATGAAGATGTCAGGAACAAAGGAAAACAAGTGCCTTCACTCACTGATCTAAAACTAGTTTTTAGTCTAGATGAGAGAGAGAAGCAGTGTGGAGTATTGAAATGGTCTATACTTTAAAATGACCAAAGAGCAATAAGTCCTCCTGAAGGGTAAATCAGCAAGCGCCTATCAATGGCTCCATGTCCTTTCACCACCCATAGATCTGGTCACATATGAGCAGATTATGCAAATATTGGAGGAAGGTGTCCTTTTTTGTCTTTTTTTTTTCTCTTTCAAACTCAATACAGCAAAAGTGCCTGATATGGTCATAAGGCCAAATTCTATATCACTTCATTACAACAGCAAACAGACAATTCTGCAGGTGTTCCTTTGATTTTTTAAGGTTCATTTTTCTTGAATAAGGATGAAATGCTCATCACAGTGCCATCCCTATTGTTTTCAATGGACATTTCTTTCTGTTCAAGTCTCACTTTTATATGGAGGGATTCAAGACTGTTATATAGACTTTTCTGGGATATTATGGGTTAGTGAGGAAGCAGAATGGGTTTTAGCATCTAAAATGTATGCAGGAATATGGACTTGCTGGCTTCAGTAGATTAGCAAGAAAGGAAATATTTTAGCCGTGCTTAATGATATCAACAATGACTTTTTCAGCCAGTGTCCTAGAGAGATACATGTAGCAGTTCATGCTTCTCAAAGAAATAGCAGAGACTGTTTGCAAAGATCAGGAAGACAACTGTACATGATTTGAAGTTCATTCATGTTTGACAAGGATTATTCTTGACCTTGTAAGTCCAGAAAGTATAATTTTAAAAACAAAAGTGATGGAATATTTGCAGGAAGTAATTTTAATGCACAGACAGCTAAGGAAATCTTGGGATTTTAGCACAGTCACGGTTTTAAGAGACTCTTCTTTGACAGCCACAGAATTTCCTGGGCTAATAATTAAAGCGAGACAGGCAATTAAAGATAATAGATAAAAATAGCATGCAAATATTAAGGAATGTTTCTTGCTGAGATAATAAAGGGAATAATTAACTATGGAAGTCAAGTTACAGTGCAGAACTCAATATATTCCAGCTCCAGGTTTTATTCAGAGACATTTTACTTTCGTTCTCTGGTTTCACCTGTGAGGAGCACACAACCGAGCAACACTACCTTGAACCAAAGTAGAACCAAAGTTTGTAGCAAAAATTAGTTTTAAAAATGCATTTTTTTTCCTTTTTTTGAAAGTTCAGTCATATCAATATAAAATTTATTTATGTTCAAGAAGAGAGTATTTAAATTAGTGACTGTTGTTCTGGTTTATTTAAGGAAATACAATCTTCTACTAGGAGGTTTCAGAAAGGCTTCTGGCGAGGAAGTGATCAATGGAGAAACAAAAACCTGTGCATTCTAGTTTCTTCAGACCAATAAACGTTTGACTGGGAGAAAAAAATGCTAATGAGAGAATGAAATCTTTTTTCTACTAGCACTGCTAAAGCTAATATGGATGTTCAGAATTTAATTTTGCTTTGGAGAGATTTGTTTTCAACCTGCATCAAAATGAGCCAGAAACAGTAAAGCTGACTAAAATATTTTTGGTAAGCAATACATTTGTCACAAAAAAAGTCATCCCAAAGAGAGTTCACATTCAAGTCTATTTCAGTGTCTTTGACCAAAAAAGCAAAATGGTGGGCAGGGCAAAGAGGAGGACACAGAAAATCCCCTCTATGCAACATCTGAGTCTGTACAATACTCCAAGGTATGGAGACACTTCCTTATCCTCAGGAGATTTTGAATTTAGTGTCTGGATTATCTGCTTTTCTGCATTAAATGCTTTCATTGTCTTCCCTTGACAATTTTTTACCCAGTGTGAACTAATCAGAGCTTTACTATAACACTATCTGTAGCATTCAAGCATTCAACCTCCAGGCTAGTCTGTCTTTCTCTACCATTTACTGGCTGAATGTGCTTGATATCAAATAATAAGGAAAAGTTTCTGAAAGTGAAATGAATATTTCCTTCACCAAGGGTATTAACTCTCCCTCTGGGTATCACTCTCTCCTGAGGGCCCAGAGGTGATAATTAAGCTCCACCAGCCACAAATGCTGCAGAGTGGAGGACTTTACATCTTGCGTATCCCATGGGAGACTTCTGACTGCTTTGGTCTTTCACCATAGATGGAAACATTGACCAAATCAAACTTTTAATTGTTTTTATTTTTTTCTGTAAGTGCCCATAAGTGAAATGCCAAATGGAAAATGTTTTTTGGTTCCTTGTTTTCAGTGGGAAGTCAAAAGTTTTAGTTTTGCTTGATTTATGCAGTTTATCATATAGATAAAAGCATTGAGTATTGCTGCAACTTTACAGTCAGCAAGAGCCGGAACAGAAATATGCATATCTCTTCCATCCAAAATGCATGCCTCTTCCACCTGATCAGAAAATAACAGCAGACACCCATTATTCAGTGGCAGACAAGCAAAGTAGAGAGATGTGGAAAATGTTTTGTCAATTATTACACATAATGTATCAGAAAAGAGGACAGGTCTATGGCCTGCTGAGGTCCATCTTGCAGAACTTAAAATGCCTGCCTTTATTGCAGTTCAGTATTCACCATGACCATTAGAAAAAGAGGAAGATTCAGTGGAAAATGTACAGCATGGGTCCGTGGGGACAGTGGCGATAGAACACATACACTGTACTTGCTGCCTTCATTACTTACTCTATTTCTCCCCATTAGCTGAATTCCTGTGATAAATGGCGGCATTGTGTATAATTAATACTGTATATAGTTTGCAAATCAGTTACTTAGACATCCCTTTAGATGAAAAGTACTCACTGTTATCTCTGTGAATCACAGGCTCTTGTCTCGTCAGGAGATACAGTAAGGCATAAACTTTTTGCCACAAATCACTTTCCTCCTACACCTCGCAGTTTTAAAAAACAAGGCATTTCAGGAGTTCAGTGTTTCATTTTTGTGTCATTAAACAAAATCTTTATTTCTCACTCAATAATTTCCTTTGTCTTTCTTTTTCTCACTCTACATCAGTCATCTTAATTTAAATAGTGGAAGGTAAGTATAACCGCTATAAGAAAGAACGTCTCAGCTCATCTCCCTGTCCAATTCTTATGATTAAATCAACTGCTCAAGGTATTAATTTTTAAAATAAAATAATGGCACCCTTGAAAATCTTATCTAGGTCTTTTAAAAAGTTCTCTAGTAGTTCAAATATTCATTAAATATAGAAAGCTACCCAGGAAAGTGATTCTATACCAGTAAATGACATGAATCTTTTAAAGCTTGCTTTAGGTAGGGGAAATATTGTAACACATTGATTATGTTTGGATTAATGTAGTTAATCACTGTGCAATTTACAATGCTTGTTCATGTAGTACTTTTGCACTTCATTTGTGTGTCAGTCTCAGGAACAGTCAGGAAGCTTCTAGTTCAGCTAGATCTATTGTATAGGGGTTTTCCAACAAGCTGCAGACCTCACTGCAGACATGACTACTTCTGATGAATTTGCACCCAAGCAAGTCATCCAGTTCTGGGCTCCTCAGCTCAAGACGGACAAAGAACTTCTGGAAAGAGTCCAGCACAGGGCCACCAATATGATCACGGGACTGGAACATCCTTCACACGAGGAAAGGCTGTGGGAACTGGGGCTGTTTAGTCTGGAGGAGAGGAGACTGAAGGGAGATCTTATTAACATTTATAAATATCTAAAGGGTGGATGTCAGGAGGTTGGGACATCCTTTTTTCTACAGTAGCTAGCAACAGGACAAGGGGTAATGGGATGAAGCTGGAACACAAAAAGTTCCACTTAAATATAAGAAAAAAACTATTTCACTATGAGGGTGAGGGAGCCCTGGCACAGGCTGCCCAGAGCTGTTGTAGAGTCTCCTTCCTGGTAAGTCTTCAAGACCCACCTGGATACATTCCTATGCGACCTGCTTCTGCAGGGCGTTGGACTAGATGATCTCTAAAGGTCCTTTCGAACCCTACCATTCTATGATTCTATGATACTTTATAGACCTGAGCCCTAGTGACTGAAGTCGTTTAATGCTCTTGTATTTTATGTCATTTAAAGTTTATTTATTCAATACTGAATGACTGAGAAAACTTTTATCAGGCTCTGATATTGCAAAACCACCATGTTGTTGTGGACATAGGTTTATTGTCATCTTTATGGTTGTGAAATAGTTTGCAGTTATGTGATACTGTGGACAGCTAAATCAGGCATCAAAACTTTGTATCCATTTCTAAGGACTTTGTGCATTCAAAGACAGTGTGTGAGTGATTTTCAAATTATTCTAAATGTATGGAAATGTAATTATGAAAGATGTCTTTTTCTTATGCCATTAGAGGCTGTGACAGATGTGGAGGGGAAGAATAGACAAGATCACAAGCTACAGCTCTGTTATCATCTAGCTGAGATTTTCCACTCCATTGTGCCATTTCTCAATCTTTGCGATGGCTGCTAATCAAATTCTTAACAACGTAGTATTTGACTTGATCAGCTGAATGACTAAAGTGACTGTTTTTCTGGATATCATGTTGTCATATGTTTGAATTGCTCTATTCTTAACTTGATTTGGGGTTTTTTTGTGTATGTGAAATGACTTGGATACGTTTCATATAGAGAAGAATAACAGCTGGTGAGGGGGCGAGGAAGAGTAAGCTGTAGCTACCAAAAAAATGGGATAGCTTTTATCATATGCCATTATGTAGAGAGTTCTTTTCTTCAAACTGCATCCAATGTGACTCTTCTTCCTTTATCTAGAAGATCTACATGCCCAAATGTGTCCTTTCCAGAAGGCAATAAAAAAACTCTCTTAGTGTCCTGCCTCGCAATGATGGTAGATCTGATGAAACACCATTGAGTTAAACCTGATGTAATGATTGAACTGGAATGAGCACCAGCAAAAACAATTGTCTCTGGCGTCCTGGATCTAAATTTGATCACATATTCTGTGAACTAAAGGGCTGTGGTCAGAAATGATCAAGCAGAAAATTTCTCTGGGACCATGTACTTGCATGTCACCTTTATGGCCCTGCATCAGAAACACTGTGCAGGTGAGAAGGCAGGAAACCAGAGAAACATTAAATCATATTTAGATCCTGCGGAGTACTTAGATCCGGTGGAAAAAGAGGGTTTTTTACTGTTAATACTTAAAGAGATAGCTTTCCTGCATCTTCCATATGCTCTCCTGCTATGCTCCTAATGAATTAAGCAAAACCTAGGATTGAAACCTGTGTTACAGAAACCGTTGAAGGCACTGCTATTGAGTTCAGTAACTGCTAACTCATGCATACATAATTTATTTAATTATCACCATTTTCTAAAGAGAGAGTTTTAAGTGACTTTGTCTAAGCTGTTTAGAACCTCTTACATATGACAAAGTTTCTCTTTTGAAATAAATATTAGAATTTTGGAACTATTTATGTCAACTAGTTCATTGACAAAATACTTTTATTGTTGAGAAACGGTTATGAAATGAAGCACATAGAAAATACAAAATATTACAATAGTAGTTGATTGTCAAAGTGCTTTTTGAAACCAGATGAAGAAAACTTAATTGAAACACAATAGAGTATGTGGAACATACAATTTCTGAGCACGTTCTGAGGCTTTTGAGGGAAAATGAGAATTTTGTCATGCTAGCACAGCCCAGAGCAGGTCTGTTCCCTAACCTGTGCACTCAGTGCCCCAGCTCACATCATGGGAGTGGCTGCACTGTGATGTTACTTCCTCTTTGCATGACAGCTTCATCCATCTTATGCTCAGGTCAAATGAAGAAAGTAGTTCTCCAGACCGTGAGCAGTAGACGTTACCTGGTGTTGCCGTGGGTACAAGTTTACTCAGGCTCACAGAAGGAACTTTGAAGGGAGACCTGTTGAAGGTTATTCTTATGGCAAACTACAATAGGCCTAGGAAGTCCCTCAAGCCAAAAGTGATTTGACACAGGATTAGTAGCAGGGGAGAGATTTCATATGTTTGCCTCGTCCTTACTCTTCCCTTCTTGTCAACTCACAGCTGTGCACAAGACACAGCATTGGGAGAAACGGACATTTGGGCTGTGTGATTCTGTTGTTGTAAAATGTAAATGCTGGCACAGTAGAAGCAATGTTTCAGTTTTATTTCATGAGAGCTATTTTAAGATTTTATGCCAATTTATGCATAACTAAGCATGAAATAGATTATGTATTTCAGAAAATTTCATGCTGTGAAGTGATATGAAGGAGGTGCCTTCCTCTTTAAAAGTGTTACATGCATAACAGATTTGTGAATAGTGATGGAGCCATCGTTGTGTAACATGCACTGGCTATGATCATATGGTATTCCATAAAATGCAAAGGCTAATAAGCAATAAGGCAGCAAAATGCTGAAGCATAACGTTGAATGTGTGTATCATTTTCAGAATTTAATAGGAACATTCGTATTCCTTGAATGTTCATAACAGCTGCTCTGGAAAATGACAGCAAAGTGCCACTCTTGTTCTTGGCAGGTCTGTGCCCCATGTTTCTTCATGAACTCAGCTGTTTTAATATTAGATATAACAGTAGGTTTCTCATTGTTTTATTGTTGTGAACCCTGTAGCTTTGATGAAACAATCTGGATGAAGCACTTAAACAGCAAGACAGAGAGTTTCTTACTGAAAGAGAGAAACATTTTTTTAACTTTCTTATTTTACTGATTTTACTTTTTCCCCTTGGTCATTTCCCCTCATAGAGTTACTTCCAAATTTTGTTTTCTTTTGTTACCAGTTGCTAGAAGTCTGCAGAACAGATGCAATGCATAGAACAAAACCACTGTTTCTGTCTAATTTTTAATGTCATGTTTGATTTCTTATCATAGAATGTTTAAGAATGGAAGGAGCCTCTGGTGACTGTGTAGTCCAGCCCCCTGCCTAAAGCAGGGTCCCTCAGACCTGCAAGTTACTCAGAACCTTCTCCATTTTGGTACTAAATCTCTATCCTAGCTTGGTGACTCTATAGCCTCTCTAGGCAACCTGTGCCAGTGTTTGACTACTCTCACAGTAAAAAAATGGTTTTTTAATATATATAAATGAAGCCTCCTGTGTTTTGGTTTGTACCTATTGCCTCCCGGTCCTGTCACTGGATGCTGCCAAGAAGAGCCTGGCACTCTCTTCTTCACTCCTTCCCATCAGATACTTACATACATTGTCAAGCTCCCTCGTGTACCTTTCTTTATTCAGGCTCCCTTTTCAGGAGCTCCCATCAAGTTTCAACAACTGCTTTGAAGCCATTATCTTCACAGAGGTGAAGTACTGTTGACTTGGTCCTTGTGTGAACTCTACATGTGTTTGTAGTCCATGAGGAATAACAATCCCTTTCATTCACAGCTACAGTCTTTTCAGTTCAGCAGAAGCCTAGACCTACCGCCTGAAACAAACCTCTACCACTGAAAAAGGCATCTACATTTCTTCCCCAGCTCCAACTTTCTTTAGGCTCAACAGAAACCTGGAGGACTTGTGAATTTAAAGTGTCAAGCCTCTGCAAGGTATAAGGCCAGGAGTTAACCTGAGAAATTCAATTTTCCTCATTCTGATGACAGAGAAAATGGTATAGTCTTGTAGGCATAGATTCAGGTCCTATGTTTTCTTTGTTACCTGACTGTTAGACTGAAAGGAGAGCTTTCTCTGGCATAGATATTCACTTCAGTATTCCGGTTTATGCATTTATGGACTAAATACATAAAAGCTCTGGACCAGAGACTGTAGAACACCCATCAGTTGCAGGCAAGTGAAACGGATCCAGAGTAAAATAGGGACATGAAAGCCCTGAGTAACCATTGAACACTTTTCCCTATTCAGTGTGCATCTGTGAAGAGTAGCAAAAAGAGTAAATGGTGCTCCCAAGACCTAACTCGCTTCTAGTTCATTTCTCTGTGCACACTCTGCGTCTTGGAAATTGCCTGCATTTTCTGTGAGCAGTGCATGTAGTGTTCAAAAATAATATTGCTAATTAAATAATAGAAACAAGAACCAAGAGTTAATTGCAGTCTGTGCAGGTTGCCCCTCAGGTGCTTTGTGTCACCTGGTAAGACTCAGCTTATGTAGCAGAAATAAAGTCAATAAGTGTTCACAGAACTGGAAGCAGCTGAGAGCAACAAATGCACCATATCCCACAGAAGTTGCATGCATGTGAATGTTTGTGGTCATGGTCACAATCATGCTCCTGATCGCCAGCGTGAGCGAGACATTCATGAATTGAAAAGCAGTAAAAAATGACAGTCTGCATGTAGTTCTCTCTCTTGATTACAAGGACGCAAGGTATAATAACTGAATTTTACCACCTCTCTGACATGGCTGTACAGCTTCCAATTAGTTCAGAGGTTGAGCAGTGATTGTATTCTCTTAAGCTTAGCCTGCATGTTGTCTTAGGAGTATCTGTTCACTGTTATCAGATAGGAACCTTGACTCACTTTCTGAGTCACTCCTTTTAAAAATAGATTTCTTTGCAGGTGAACTACATAAAGATTCCCAAGATTTGTATTGTCTTGACTTTAACCATATTAAGTACATAACATCCAGGTGAACTTTACCCGAATCACCCGGTGCTTCTGACCTACCTTATTGTTTATCCCATGTTCCCTGATTCTCAGTTACCTTCAAACTTCTGTGTTATCTTCCAGCTTCTGTATAAGTTTCTGTCTCTCTACAGATCTCTAATAAAGATGTTGACTAGTACAAAGCTAGGAGAAGCTTTCTGAAAGAGATCATCTGTTCCCACATATTTACAGGTTTACTTCTATGCTTGCTCTTTCAGGATCCTACGTGATTACTTTTGGAACAGAATATATACAATATACATCACAATAGTATCAGACCTTGATTTCTTATCCCTCAAAACATCTCTACAAAGGGTTCTTTCTTTCTTTTCTGTATCATTATCTGGGAATCTCATGGGCTAGGACTCTGGAAGGTAGGAGTGCCCAGGAAAGCTGGTTAATTTTCCAGCACTGCTTCCTCCAATCCCAAGATTAGTGTATCCCCATGAGTTAAAAATCTGTAAAGGAGGTAAGAGACCTGCATGGATCAACAGTGAGCTTCTGGAACAACTCTGATGGAAGAAGGAGATCTAGGGAAAGTGGAAAAAAAGCCTTGTTACTTGGGAAGAGTACAAGAACACCGTCAGAGTATGTAGGGATGAATACTTCCCTCTTGGAAGTAACTCTAACAAGGACAAGAAGAAGACATTCTTCAAGTACATAAGCAGCAAAAGGAAGACGAGGGATAATGTGAGCACACTGCTCAATGAGGTGAGTGCACTGGTGACAGGATACGGAGAAGGTGGGGCTACTGAATGCCATCTTTACTGCTAAGGCTGGCCCTGGAGAGAAGGTATGAAGAAAGGAAGACCTTCCCTTTATTGAGGAGGATTGGATTAGGAATCTACTAACCCAGGCAAGCTGAACACTCACAAATCCATCCTCCTAAGAAAGCTCACAAAGTGTGGATTAAGAACTGGCTGAATGACAGAGCCCAGGCAGTAGTGATCAATGGCACTGAACTGGGGGCCTGTGGCCAGTGGGGTTCCACAGGAGTTAGTTCTGGGGCCAATCTTGAGTATTCAACATATTAATCAATGACCTGAATGAGGGGACAGAGTGTACCCTCAGCAAATTTGCTGATGACACCAAACTGGGAGGACTGACTAATTCACTAGAAGGCTTTGCTGCCATTCAGCAACATCTCAACTGAGGAACCTCATGGGGTTCAACAGGGGCAAGTGCAGAGTCCTTCACCTGGGGAGGAACAACCCCATGCACCAGTACAGACTGGGGATTGACCTGCTGGAGAGCACCTCTGCAGAGAGGGATCTGGGAGTTCTGGTGGACAGCAAACTAACCACGAGCCAGCAATGTGCCCTCATGGCCAAGAAGGCCAATGGCATCCTGGGATGCATCAAGAAGAGTGTGGCCAGCAGGTCAAGGGAGATTCTCTTCCCCCTCTACTCTGCCCTGGTGAGGCCTCATCTGGAGTACTGTGTCCAGTTCTGGGCTCCCAGTTCAAGAGAGACAAGGAATTTTTGCAGTGGAGAGCTGCAAAGATGATCAGGGAACTGAAACATTTCTTGGAAAAATGGAAAGGCTATGGGACTTGGGGCTGTTTATCGTGGTGAAGAGAAGACTCAAGGGCAGGTGTCAAAAGGATGGGGTGAGTCTTTTTTCTGTAGTGCCGTGACAGGAATAGGCACAAGCTGTAATACAGGAAGTTCCCCTTGAACATGAGGAGAAACTTCTTTCCTGTGAGGGTGATGGAGCACTGGCACAGGCTGCCCAGGAAAATTGTGGAGTCTTCTTCTCTGGAGGTTTTCAAAATCTGCCTGGAGATGTTCTTTTGTGACCTGATTGAGGTGAACCTGCTTTTGTAGGGGGCTGGACTGGATTATCTCTAGAGGTATCTTCCATTTTGTGATTCTGTGATTATGAAAATATTGCCATCTCAATGTGCATTGCCACTGATATTTAAATGAAAAACGCTTAAGTAGACTTAAGTCTACTGGTGCTAGATATCCATTCATAGCATTCCTTCCTTTAGCCATTGCCAACAGTTAATGCAGACTGTTTTTTTTTTTTCCTGTTACAGTATTTACATGATTGTTTAAAGGGATAAAAGTTAGCTTTCTTCACAGAAACATAATTTTATACTATTTCTAGTCTTTTTACAAGCTTTGCAGTTTTCTTCATGAGAAAGCACTTTGGGCTTTCATAAATGGGTAATTTCTAGATGTCAGCACTCTCTGGATTTGAAAGCAGTGCAGCAGGCATTCCTAGAGGGACTAAGTGTATTTGTAGCTCACTAAGTATTTTTCTGTCTCTTGTAAAGTGGCTTTTTAATTGTGATTATACTCAGCAGAACCATTTACAAGATGAAGCTGTCCTGGGCAGACTGTCTGTCCCAGTTTTGTGGGATTTATGAGACAAAAGCCTTAGGCTGGGGTAGCACTGACACTGCAACAGTCAGGGTTTCAGAATTCAAAGCAGCCCACAACTGGGTTTGCATGGCAGATAGATGGGCAGCCCCAGACTGAGATCATATTCATTATGAGATACTATAGGAGACCCCGGTTTACAGCCTTTTTCTGGAGAGAACTCATATACAGAAAGACAAAATTGATGGCACTACAGAAGTGCAGATATCCCTAATGGTGTGGAATTATCCCTATTATCAAGTTTATTTAATGAAATTTGAATGTTGGAGGAAAAGATGATTGTAGAATTCCCACTGGGGAAGCAAATTGGATTGAGAACATTCTGAATTCCCAGTTCTCCTACTTTTCCAAGTTTCTAAGCTCCCATCATCCATTTTCCCATTATTTCAGCTCTAAACCAAGAATGGCACTGCTGCTCCTCTTTACATCCAGACGTAATACTTCTTCAGTATAAACTACCATATGCTCAACTTATAATTAAAAGTTTACATGTGTTTTATTGTACTTGAAGTTTGAATACACAGGTATGCATAAATATGTTATGGATATGGCCTTAAAAAGCTCATATATATAAATGGTCATCTTTCATCAGGATATAAAGACTACCAAGCAGCAGCTTCTTTCTTGCACAGAAGTTTTGTGAAAAACATCTTTGCATGACAAAAATTGTCAGCTTTCTTATGTAGATGTGTATTCTACTTTCTTTTACTAAATCATCTCAAAAATATTAGAAGTAAAATTAAAAAGGTTTGAGTCACTGAATGAAGATTTGGATTTTTTACTTACTTAAATTGCAAAATGGTTGTTCAAGTAGGAGATTAGGACTGTTTGAACTCCTACAAAATGGAAATAAATTATTATTTTTCATTGCATCTGCTAAGTACTTTTGCAAAGCATTTCTTCATTTGTGAGCTACTCTTATGATCTGTTTAATCTATGTGTGAGCTGTTAGTGCAGAAATAAGAGAAGACGCAGAATACAGAATTAAAATTAAATTCAAGAACTTCACAATTAGTTGCAAAATGACAGCTTAGAGTGTCTAATCATAGTCTAACTTTAAAAGACTGATGAGTCATAAATATGTTTTCTAATTATATTAGGTAAAAAAAGACACCATCGGCTGACATGAAAAAGTTCCCATCTTATTCAGGTTATGCAAATAATTTAAATGCCTGTCTTGTATTTTACACATTAGTTATGTAATATAGTATGATTTCAATTAACTGCAAAATTAATTAAACAGAAGAATCTTTAATGGTATTAGATGCAGGCTTCAAACAGAAAAGAGCATACGCAACTAAGTATGTAAAAATAACTCAGGATGAGGTGCATGAAAAGAACTTTGATTCAGTGATCTTTGTAAAAGATGTATGGGAAGCCTTCTGTTTCTGTATGTTAAAAAAACTATGTAAATCTTAAAATCATGGACCTTTGTTAGGGTTAGAACACAAACATTTCCTGGCGTAAAGAATAACCTCCAAGCCTGGAAAATGAGTTAGTGAGGGGTGTTGGTTAGAATTCTGTGTTGAGTGTTGAAATCTTTTTACCTCCAACATTGACATTGTATGCCTTCTTCATGTTTGTAAGATAAGTATTTTGCTGTGATGCACTTCTGTTTCTTCAGATCACATGAATATTCTTAATCCCCATGGTTATATCCTTCAGTGTGCCTACATGAAAAGAACTACAGATGTAAGCTGAGTTAGTACTAGTGTTGTTTCTTCTTGCATCCTTGCTCTCCCTGTCACCTAGTATGATATAAACTCTCACTGTGTATTTAAAATTATTTAAAATTACAAGCAATTCTGCATTTCACAGAGGAGACATCATACTGGACCATGTTGTCCATGTTGGACAAAAAAGACTTGACCCAGAAAATGTGATGTATGGAGTAGTAAGGGAAGAAATAAAATTACCATATGATGACCAAAAGATGATAATACAAATAACAACACTGTCTACTACAAACTCATGCTGTTGGTTAGATCAATGTGGCAGCTGTCTGAAACAGCTCTCAGGAGTGGCACGTCAAGTTAATTTTACAGGAGCTATTTGTGGGGATAGTGAGCTCCTGTTGAACACAGGCCTCTTTGCCTCACTTGCATAATAAGACTGTATCTACCTTTTTGCACAGATCTGTAATGACAATGAAAGTATCTCTTTTGTACAGTCCTATCCTAGAAGGACGGGGGAAAAGCCACTGCCCACCTGCGGTGTTCTCCAAAGGAATGCACCTCAGGAAGTCTGGGACTGCAGATGTCCCTACTGCAATAGCTGGCAGTGAATGAACAGGATTTGTTTTCCTTTAATCTAGCATATAAGCATCCCTGATTAAGGCAGATGAAAATGAGATGGCTGAAGTGATGCACATAAGTGTGACCCTGGCAGCAGAGGCTGATCAGCTCTCAGAAAAGATACATTCAGCCTGCTGCACAGCACTGTGGCGTCACTGCTTTTGAGAGAGAGATGAGGCATGAGAGCAGTGCAAAATACAGGATTTGACAGCACTACTTGAGAAGAAGGGAAAAAACAGCAGGAGAGTGGAAACCAAGGGTAGTGCAGGAAATAAAGTTCTTTCAGGCTCTCCAGTAAATTCACATCTGCATTTTAAAAGAGTAGAGTGCGTGTTTAGCCCGGCACTGATGGGATCCATTGAGTTTGCTGCTGTGCAGTGGCAAGTGGTTGTGCCGGCTTGGCACACCTGTGTTTAGCTGGATACAGAGCTGCCCCGGAGGGCACTCCCAGGTAGTCACATGAATTTCAGTGGAATAATGTCAGTGTATTTTCTTTCCAGAATCATTTTCCAATTAGGACCCTTTACAAAATGAATCCTGTGTTCTTGTCACAGCTAAAAGGAACAAGAGCTTGTCAATAACACGATTGAGATATCAAAATAAGTTAATCAGTTGCTATTAGACCCTGAGTATAAAAAAAATAGACAACAGCCACAATCTTCAATGAAATTCCTCTTTCTCTGCATGATACTGTCAAAAAAAGGTATAACATATTAAATACACAAATTTAAGTCATGTTCCTCCACTTTTCCTAAGGCTTTGTAGCTTATTTGTTTTGTCTTCTGAACTTATTTAAGCATGCAAAGCTCCACTGATGAATTTAGGCCCTCACTTTTATTTGTATCTCAACTGAGATAGAAGGCATAGAGTCCTTTACTAACAGGCATAAATGTTATCACTGTGTCTCTTTTCTGGGGAATAAAGTAGATGTCCTTTTTTATTTATTTGTTTTATGAAGTCTACAAGCCCTCTTGCTGTCATTTTCAGGACTTGTATTTTGATATGACAGATACAACATAGATAATGCTCAGGATCAAAGCCATAAACTTAGTTTCCTGAGAAGCTGAGTATTTCTTCCCAGGCATCTCTTTCCTCTCACACAGAGCAGCAGCCACAAAACCACCAGGAATCTCCTGGGTTTCCTTAGTGCAGGAAGGAGGCAGATGTGCATAAAAGTGCACTTGCCACATTCATAGAGAGAGGCAGTACCTCTCAAACACAAATGGCTCTGTGTGTGATCACCCAGAGAAATTTGGAAGATTACTTCTTGTACATTTGAAGAATATTGCTGAAAAATATGAAAAAAAATTTAAAAAGGAAACCTCACCCACCAAACTTGCAATTGCTATTTCTCACTGAAAGGATTGTGAATTATTTTGCTTTTGTGTATATGTGAGAACAAGAGAACCACGTGAAAACAGTTTCTTATATTTTCTTTTAAAGGTGATCAATTCTGAGTATAAAAGGATGTTTTTCTCATTCTAAACATCTAAGGTTACTTTTGACAGCTGTGTGGCCTGTTTTTCAAAAAAATGAACACAGAATGGCTTTCTGATCCTAAACATAAAAGACAGAAATTGAAGATTTGTAAATTGGACTCTATCTCCTAGTCATTTTAAAGCGCTAACAAATATCCTATAGTACAAGGCAGCACCACTTTTTCATCTTCGACCTCACAAGTGGAGCCATCTCTAAAGAAATGTCCTCCATTTTCTAAAACTTTTTGTCTAAGGGTTGACTCAGAAAACTTGTCCTGTATTAGGACATACAGTGTATGTATCACATTTCAAAAGACAAAAACCTGAATCTTTGAGCCACTGGTCAAAAATACAGTATCATTATTAGCATTAACGGGAATCATTGAAGTAAAACTCTCCTTAAATCTTTGAAGATTTGGTGCTAGAGTTTTCCCTCAAGCTGTTTCTTTTCTTTCATAGACAGAAGAGGAGAATCCTTTGTCTACTCAGCTGCTCAGGATGAAAGGAATTTGTGTCTCATAGTCTCTGAAATATGTTCAGTATCAGCAGCTTCAGGAGGTCAAAGATCCAGAGATGGCTGCCAAAATCATGAGACTATCTTTTCACCCGCTTTCTTATTTCTGAGCTTAGAGGATTCACACACAATCATTAATGGTTTTACAAAAATTTTGAGACAAAAGGACATATCCAGTCACATCAATCTATGGCAGGGTAAAATCCAAACTAATTTGAGTTTTATCTAAGAATACAGTTCCCCAAGAGTATTGCCTGATTTTGCTGAAGTTTCAGTTTCATAGTAGTAAAAGGAACATAAGACAGAAATTACTAGGTTGCATTGTCTGCACTCAATTGATGTGGATTTTGAGTGCTGAAGTAGGTAGGAGAAAGCCAGTGATACAGGTTTTATTCCCATAATTTGTGATTATGGTGACAATAACTATAAACAAACTTCAATGGGCTAAAAGACTGAAAGCAGATAGAGACCCAAAACATACAGGTGAATTGTGTCTCTCTTAAGAGTCCTTGTTGCTAGACATGTTTCCTGAAAATAGAATGTCTCAAGACCTGAGGTGTAAGAATTGCTTCTTACATTGAAAGTCTTGACTGTATTGAACAAAGAATCCAGACTGTCCTGGGATGTGAACTGTATTCAGCTCATCTCAGACAAGAACAGTCTTTGATATAAATATCTCAATTCCAGTTGAGACAAATGTATTTTAAGACTTGTTGGTTTTGGGTTTTTTTTTTCCCCTAGATATATTTGAAATTTTCTTCTTCATATGCCCAGGAACTGCAGAGAACTATGATTATGTGGGAAAAAAGGGAAAGCACTTGCCTCTTTCTACAGCACTCCCATTGTGCGTGTTCAGGCAGATTTTTCTCATCTGAAACTACCAATTAAAATTGTTTCTGAAAATAAACGCATGAGAAAGCTAGGACGTCAGCAGTACTGAAATCTTACTTTGATTTTCAAAGCAAAGAGAAAGGTTTCTAAGGAGAGTAAATCAGTGGGAGTCCTCTGGCCACATCAGTTCTTGGAAGATGTGGAAGCTGCTGCACTAAGTTATGTTTCTACCTTTGTTCTTAGTTTGTAAGGCTACATAGATATATAGGATATATACGCCTGCTACAAACAAAACTGGCGTTTTGATGTACTGAGAACAGTAACAGGAATTTAAGCCCCAGTAACAAAGAATTTTTTGAAACATAAAACTAGCTGAAATGAGGGGTTTACAAAAGAAGCAAGGAGAAACAATGAGGGGTTTCTGGCATTTAGAGCTTTATGCTGGCTCTACCTGGAGATTTAATAATTTGACAGAAAAAACCAAATGGATTATAAAGCACTTTGCTGAACAGCCTCAGAAGAGTCTGTTTGCTCTGAGGATTACAGCTGGTTTGGGGATGATGAAATAGAATGTGACTGGTACAATCATGCTGTGTGTAGAAGTTGTACTGGACATAATAGCACCATGTATTTCTTTTATTATGGAAGGAATAATTTTTTTGCTAATATCGAATAAGGACAGATAGGACATTTTTGTGGAGCTCATTATACATTCTTCTCAAAGAACAAAAGGATTGAAACAGTGTTCAGCTGAGCTCTTCCAGCTGTCCCTGTGTTTCCACCTCTCTGTATTGTCTTGTGATTTTCCATCATCTTGTCCTTTTCAACTGTCTCCCATAAGGGAGGAGGGCAGGCAGAGGTGGATGGAGGAAGGAAAAAGCCTGGAAAATTATCAGAGCTTTGAAATGAACTTCAGCTATTATTATAAGAAAACTGAAATGCCTTGTGATGAAGTAAATCCCAGACCTTGAAGAAATGCATCAACAAGCTATAAAAAAGACAGGAAGTCACTTTTGAGGCAACATTAAAATTATCTGTGAAGGAAGTTGAAAAGTTCCATCCTACATATCTGCCCCCCATCTTCTTACTAAAATATGTAAAATCCTGAGAAATAGTCTAATACTATTGTCCCAGTTTCATAGACATAGAACTGAAGCAGATTAACTGAGGCAGACTTGCCAAGGCCGTAGGCACAGCAAGATTTTTGCCTCGCATCCATGCTAGTGATCAATTTGAAGTAATTGCAAATGCTCCCAGGCTTAATACTTTTTAAAATAGTATCCCTGTGACTTTTTTTTTTTTTTAAAAAAAAAAGGACTAATATACTTCCACATCCAGGAGAAAAATGTCTCCTTCCATAACTACAAACTGAAGTTCCACAAGGTGGTGAAGCAGAAAGTTCCCTCTGTCCCAAAGAAGCTCTGGGAAATCAGCCATGAAGTCCAACAGAGCTACTGCAGCCTCCTGCCCCTCTCCTTCCCTCTTCTGAAGGGTTCCCACAGCACTAAGACCATCTGGGACTCGTATTATTTAATGACAAGGCTGCGTCAAACTTGTGTCCCATGGACAATAGAAAACCTTTCCTCCTTCTCTCACACCCTCTCAGCCATGACAAACATGCATCCCGAGGGCATTTAGGATATTGTATTCGGCAGCCCTTTGACTCAAAAAGAAAAGTGCTCTAAACTTTACTGGACTCTGGAAAAGGTTATTCTCCTGTTGGGGTGGGGCTGTGGAATGGTAGTCTCATACAATCTGTAATACATTAAATGTTTGGAAGCTGTACGTGCTCTCTGACCTCCAAATACATAATGCATGATTAATGTATTAATGATACCATAGGAAAGAGGTAAAGAAAAATGAGTACAATGAGCATGAAGAGGCCAGTCGAACCCTCACTCTCAGACTATTGCCCCACTAGCTACATCGCATGGTGATACAGGAATGACTCACACTAAAGTCAGAAAAAAAACCCCCATCTGCTGAGATTTCCTACAGAAGAAAGATTGAAGACTATTCCGTGCCTTCTCATTAGCTGTGATCAGTAAATCCACATTGCCTTGTGACACAGTGGTGTCAAATGACACTGAAAGAGCTGACCTTTATCTTTACTAGGAGACTTCGAGCCCAGAGATTAGTGCAAAACATAGGACTGATAGAAATCAAAGTGGGCTTTCTGAAGACAGACATTAACAAACCTTATCCTTAATAGGCTGAATGCAATCTTTAAAACTTTAATCATCCATGAAGGTCATAGAGCCTTTCTATAGCAGACTGACTCATTGGCCAAGTGCATGTAAAAGCTTTGTGAGGCAATCTTGGACAAAAGCCAGACCTCACAGATAGACCATTTCTCCCTTTTTTGTTGGTGCTTCCTACAGAAGTGGTCAAATCACCCCCAAATCAGTTGATCTCATTTGAGAAATTCATTCTCCCTGCAAAAAGAAGCGTAAATCTGTCACATAGCTGATACAAACCCGTTTAGTCATATCACCCACCTCCAGAGTAGCTTTGCCAATCTGAACTGCGGATGCCGGCAGAGTGCCCTGGCCTCACCTCAACACTTGGTTTGTCATCTTTGTCATCTGCGATGCAGCAGTCTGTAGGATCATCCTCAACTAGTACCAACACATGCAACTGAGACTGGTATGAAACGCAGTATCTAGTACAGATGATGGCCAGCCAACATGCAAACCTGTCAACAGCAGTCTGAGAAGCTTACCCTTTAGCTGGACTAGGATTTATTTTGGTTTCTGATAGTTATTTGTCTTCAATTACATGGTAAGGTCTGTAGTAACTCTTCTGTACAGTTTTCAGGGACTTTAATGACTTTCAATGTCCATGTAGACATCCAGCCCTTTTCCTGCCTCATGTTCAATTTTTGGCCTCAGCAGCTTCCTATGGTAAAAAAGATCTGTGGATTAATTGCAGTGTGGACTGCAAGGACTGCTTCCTTTTATAAATTTTTATTTTCTCATATTTTAATGAACATTCACTTGAAAATTAGTACAGAAGGAGACCATACAGCTGTCATAACTAATCAGATTAACCCCACATTTCCCATTAGTGTTGCTTCTGTCTTTGAGTTCTTAAAGAGAGATCATAATGTGCATAAATATTTAAATGTATATGCTCTCATGAAAAATTGATCAAAAGCCAAAATTGTTTTTAATGCTATATGAGAAATTCATGGCTCCAGGAAACATTGTGCTTACTTTAAAAATTTTCCATGAAAGATGTGGGGGTTTTTTCTCTAGCAAAAATGTAAGTGAAATTGTACGATGTATCATCCTGAAAAGCAGCATCTAAACACACAGAACCTTTCTGGACTAATCAGGACTGAAGCAATCAAAGTATCCCATTTCTATTGCGTTTTTCTTAAAATTTGTCTAAACATTTTTCTTAATGTTTATACAGAACTGATTTAGACTTCTTTTTCTTGTCACTCAAACACTCTTTGGACAAGCACATGTAAATTTTCACAGGCTGTATATGAAATTTTGAACTGTATGGCAGATTTACATGTTCTGCAGTGTCAGTGTCTCATTAAAAAAATGAGTGGCAAACAGAAGGCTGTTCCAAGTCCAAAGCATTTCTCAATGTCTTTCACTGGTTCTTGTAAACTCAAACACATACCTGTAATTTTCCTAATATTTCAGGTGATTTTCACTACACTTTTGTAGAACAGCCAAGATTCCTCCTCACAATTTTTCAATAATGGCTCCCTGAGCTTAGAAGTATCTAAATGTCCCAAGATTTGTATTTCTAGTCACATTGTGTTTTATCAGAAATACATTATGTATGAAAGTTTGAGTAGGTCACTGCAGGCAACTGCTAGTACTTAGAAACATGAAACTTCTTTAATTAATCACCAAGAATAATTGATTTTATATTCAGGAGAATTTTATCTTAGTTTACTGACATAATTCAAAGTTTAATGAGGACTTCTTAAAAGGGATAGTTTCTCCTCTTGGAGAAAATGACATTGTAGAGGGAGAGGTAAATGAGAGAGGAGGGAATGCCACCTCAGACACCGGTTTGGTTTAGGGCAGCGTATCTTTGGAGTGGTACTTGTCTTGGCAAAATACTTTGTTCTGGTTGCATATTTCTGGCTGAAGACATGTTGATTCCTGTGCAATTCATGAGACATTAAACTTGCTGTGAGACATGGCACACATGATAAAAGCCAAAATCTTCTGTGGATGTGTAGTAGGCACCTGAGCCAGCCTAAGGGGCTAACCTGATGCCCAGTGCAGCTGAATGCTTAAATCATTGGATGGCAGCAGGAAGGCAAATCTAACGTGTTCAGGGGAAGAAAACAGAAAATGCAGATTTTTTTTACAATTTACTGCCATCATTTTTGTAGTCCCATACTGAAACTGTACAAACAGAGCTGCAACAATTTCACCTTAGTTCCAGATAAATACATCCTTTCTTAGTTGTACAGATGAGGCTGTCTGATGAGGGTGACAAGATGAAGTAGTCACATTAATTAACTGTACTGTCACTGTGCAGGCAGCAGAGCAGGGTGCTCAGATCGAGGGACCCAAGGACTGGCCACAGTCCAGTATTGTCTAGTATTTTATAGCATTTTTGGTGACTTTCTTAAAACATAAATAAATAACTGGAGCACAGACGAGTAAGACATCTCTTTTCTGAGCTTTTATTTTTGTTTGGCAGTGATTATTTTTATTTTCATTTTTAGGGTTGCCTTTCTTTAATTTTAGCACAAAATAGAACTTACTACCCAATGGCTGTTCAGTATGTAAAATTCCTAGTATATATAATTTGCTGATTTAATCTGTGTTCATAAAAGTATTGTGAAGACTTTAACCTTCTTCATCTGCAGTTATTTTTCCTCCTATATATTTAGGTTAGCTGGAAGTTTGAGAAACCTGTGGCAGTGTGGTCAGGAGTTTAGAGGGGAGTAACCGATGTTTGGAAAAGGTGTGGCATATTTGAGGCTCATTGCAGAAAGGATATCACTGATGATAAGGAGGAGTTAAGAAAGGAAGGCATCTCTGAATTTTTCTTGGGAAGCAGAACTTGACTTGTATAATTCCTTGGCAAATTATCATTTCTATAGTTCCTAAAATTAATATTGATAGAAACTATGTTATATATTCATCCCTTTTATGTTTTTAGATTTTTTCTTTTCTTTAACATGAGAATCTTTATGAAAAGGCCACTCTAGGATCTCAGTTGTGTATGATCTTTATTGTTTCTTCTGTGCTGAGTTTCCTTTTCCGGAGCTCTGTCTTCCCAAGATTTCCACTACAAGTAGAAAACTCCTTCACTTCAAACTACCTGTTTTGCTTGATCAGATAAACCTGGGAACTGTCGCTACAGTTGCAATATCAAGGTTGGTAATTGCTCAGGGAAATGAGTCCTCCAGGCTCAAGAAGTCGCTATTACCAACAGTGGTAACCAATTTGAAACTGTAAACTCCTTGGGGAGTAGGTTGCAATCCATGGTAAACACTGCGGATAAGCAAAGGGTAAATGCTTAGTGCTGTCTAACTAGGATGCTCCAGCCTTTTCTTTTCCAAAGCAAAAGAAGCAACTACAGGAATACAGTAAGACATAACTTATGTATCTATGCTAATGCTTTGTTTTATTTAATTCTATGGATTTACTTTACAGAGGTTAATTTCATGTTTTATTGGCAGTGGTGTTAGGCTACAGAATGATTTCATCTGTGTAATTATAACCTGTAAATGGCTAGACAGGCTTCTATTATAGGAATGATTCTCTTAATGACAGTTTATATTGTTTGTCTAATATATGGATATTGTTGCATTTGTAGTTCACTCATTATCAGTGTTCTATCTAAATCTCTTACCTTAATGGGCTACAGTCAACACAGTATCTAGTATGCCATCAGAATGGCATAATAATATCAAAATACTAAAGCTATAATAATGTTTTAGAATAATTCTACTGATAGGAATAGTTCAGCCTTTATTTTCTTTCTCGTCTTTATCTTCCTTCTTTCCTTTTCTTTTGTTTTTTCTATCTCTGACTAACTTTTCTCAACTAAAATTGTCACAGTTAAGAATTTGCAGAAAGACAGTGTTGTACCAGATTCTCAGGCCAGAAAAATTTCAGCTGTGTTTGAGAAGGCACGTGCCAGAGTTGAGAACATAATGCCCCAAGGTGTTGTTTTCATCCCAGATCTTTATGGTGTCAATATGGGTTATTGTAATATTAACATTCATGTAATGAGGAAACCCATTGCTTTTTAGTGCTAAGTAGGCATAAATTAGCCTGGACCTTGTCAGAATAAACTTGGGAAAAGTACAGTCTTGCCCTGTGCCTGTCATTTCCCATAATTATCTAGAGTTGGATATTATCTAGAGGATACTGAACTTGACATGTCTCCAGTCTGGGCCACTCATGCTTTATGCTTTTATGTGTCCAGTACAAACAAGGGGGTAATAGAGAGCACAAAGCACATTCGTGATGTGCTGCTCACTCTACAGCAGGTGCTCTCAGTGTCCCTTCGAGTATTTCTATACATTATCATCCACTAATGTCATTAGAAATCCGAGTTTTGGATTGCTAACTTTCCTCTTGATAGGAAGAGGCAAATGCACTCTCTTGTGCTGCCTGATATAGAAAAAGATTGCTCTTACTTAATTTTTACTATAATTGAAAGGACTTAACAATTGAAAGGAATTAACACCAGCAACCGAGAAGCAGATCCCTTCAATGCACAGCAAGGTGAGATACTTGTAAAAAATGTGAGCGTTTGCTTCCTCAGATATTTCTTGGGGGTTTTTTTTGATAAATACTCACCAGAAAAAAAAAATCTTTATTGCTACACAAGAGGTATCCCTGAGTGGGGATTAAGGACAAATTCTTCTCATACACTTAGGAGGTTTCCTAAAAGGCTCCTGAAATCTCTAGCTGCTAGACCACACACTATGCAGCTTTTTATGACTATTTGTTACAGGACACGGTGGACCAAATTCAGACCTGGCAGAAGGAAATGTGCCTCTCCCAAAGGTAATGGAGTTTCACCATGTTTTATTGTGGCTGGATGTGATGAACCATAATCCCAGCATACTAAATCTATAACAATTTATTACCTCCTTATAGGCTCTTAAAGACCTCTTTCATCTGAAGCTAGATATTTTTCTGACCATTTCATTTCTGTGTCTTTATCAGTGAGCCCTTAACATGCTATTTAACAACTTCTCTTTTAATCTGATCTGATCTCTGGCTCAAGTATGCGTAACTGAATGTATTTTGATTTTATGCCTGATAATTTTGCTCAGTAACAACTGTCAGTATTATTCCCATAACTCTGGGTCACTGAGTTAGACAAGCAGTTTCACACTCTTTATACCATCCTGATGAATCTCTAGGGACCCTCATGACAGCTTTCCTATTTCAGCAACAACTCCCTTTCTCATTTACTCAGGATCCTCAGGCCAGACTGTCAGCTTTCAGTGTAGTGATGGCTTCACAGCCCCAGACCAGTTCTTGTCTGCTGCATTGCTCAGGTGTGACATGGCCAGAACAAGCCAGTCTGAGGAACAAAAGAAATGGTGCTCGGATCTGTTAGATTTCCATATGTCCCCTCTCAAGACATTTCTCTGTTTCAGTGACAAAGCTGAAGCAGTTTTGTAACCACTCAGGATGCCTATCTGATATAAGAAGCAGCAAAGTGAAGATGATGTTGCATTTTGAAAATGCCAGTGTAGAAAGGGTAATTTAAATTGAAGAATTCTGTAATACTTCCAGATGAATTAAAGCTCAACTGTGTGGTACGAGCAGATCTCAGTTGATACATCAAGACCTGACAATCCCATCAGTGTGAAAAAAAAAAAGAGAAAAAGAGGAATAAAATGAAAAACACACAATACTGATGGAAAAATCGAACTGACAGTGGAAATTGAAAGCAAGTATTTTATGATTTTATGTCATAATCTATAAATACTGATATGGAAGGAACAATAGTCAGAATGGGTGATGCTGTTTTTCTTTGAGAAAAAAAAAATTACTTTCTTTCTAGACCATAACTATATTCCCAGTGTGATGTCTGACCCATGGATATTTAATCTTCATTATGCAGCTCTGATTAGGAAGGAGTAACGCTTAGATCCTCAGATATAACTGGCCTATGTCTCTAAATAGGAAGTTTAAAATAAATCTTTTTCAGTTCAAGGCAACTGGCTTGGTGATAACTTACTAACTTTCTAAGTCAGAAGTTGCCAGAAATATTGGAAACCTGCTAGAACCATCCGAGATACTCCTCTTCCCTCTCTTCTCCACTATATGTTGTCTGCACAGGGGATGTAAGTGAAGAAAGGGACCCCAAAGTACCACGTGGAAGTATTGGCTACCAGGTGTCACATGAAGATCCCGTATCTGGGTCTTCTTGGAAACAGAAGATTTGAACCTATTTCGAGAGAAAAATTCCACTGCCCTCACAGGAAGGATTTGAACTTGAGGAAACGTTCAAATTTCAGTGTGATTCTAACACAGAGAAAGAAAATGCTTCAGTGATATAGTTGCTGTCTGCCGGTAATTATAGCATTCTTTGACTCACGTGAGGAAGTTTTAGGAAATTTAAGCACTTGGAATGTATCCAGAATGTTTCTTTCTTGATCTCAGAAACCACTAATCAAAATTAAAATTGTATAATTGTCTGACTCATTCTTCACCTGCAGGGAGAAATGCTAAGATAATATTCAAAGCAAATCTTCATTGTGTGAATCCAACATCTCTTTCTTTCAAGGTGGATTGATGTTTAACGCTTGAATTACATTTTAAATGTAGTAATTGTATTGTCTTGAACACTGTTGAGTTGTGCAATGAGTTAGGCAAAAACCTCAGGAACCTATTTTGAATGTAGTTGAGGAAAGGTGGTACTGTGTTAACAAGCAGCATTTAAGATGTTTACATTTTCCTTTGGACTTATTCTTTATTGCAATGCAAGCAGATTGCACAGATGATCATTCTGGGAAAAGGCAAGTAGAGAAGAGTCCCAGAGATCAGTCATCTTGAGAACTGAATGTCTTGAGCAAGGAGTTCATTTGAACTGGTTTTGTTTTTCAGACACTGCAAATGGATGTAAACAAGCTGAATATCACATTGCTTCGGATATTTCGCCAAGGAGTGGCAGCAGCACTGGGGCTCTTACCTCAGCAAGTTCATATCAACAGACTTATTGTAAGTACCAAAGGGCTGTATAGAATAAAATGTACCTGGTTATTTTGATTTCTCTTAAATTTCTTTTCCTGTCACTATGGAAAAGTGCAATAAAATAGGACAGAAAAATATTTTTTCCAATTTTACCTGTTTAACTGAGCTACAGAAAAATAGATCTCCATTTCAAACTGATTTACATTTTCTTTTGAAAGGAAACCCCTCTCAGTTACAGTCTAGAAAAGAATTAACTCAGATAAATCTCCTTTGTGTCCTATCCATAAGCAGATTGCTTATCCCTTAGTTTTCATTCCAGTGCAATGCTACATCATATTAAGAAACACTTATTAATATTTTGTTTTTCAGAGGTTGAGTATTGCTCAAAAATTACATGTGATTCTGCCTTTCAAAGGCATGTTCACAATTTATCCTCAGACTTTCTACTAGTAAACTAAATGTCTTCTTAAAATATTAATATTCATGTTTTGCTGTTCAGCTGTAACAATTGGTGCTCTTTTAGACTATGGTACATTTGCAAAAGTTGCCAACAATTTTGCTTCTAGAGACAAAGACTTTTTAAAAGCAATTGTAACGTATGGTTTTCTGTGTATGGTTAAGTGCATACATCCTCAACAATATTATCTCTTCGTGATAGTTTTGCCATGAAGTGGAAAAAACACAACACGATGTGTGTATTGGTAGCATTCAATTCACATTGCAGAGGGTAGCAAAGTTATTTTATTTTATTCTACATACAGGTTGAATATTAGGCAAGAAAACTGACAGGTTCAGCATAAAAGTATTTCCTGCCTTGATAGTTTGACAGGATTGTGTACAGCAAAAAGGATTATAAAACTCCTTCAAGTAATGTCTCTGTGAGAAAGGAGCACACAAAAAGTACGTCAGAAAAGATCAATAGGAATGCACTGCAGCCCTTTTCATCTTCGCCAGGAATGTCACTCATTCATGACAAGTGATGCTAAATCTTCTTTGTCCTCTGTATTAGCCCAAAATTAAAGGCTGAAAGACATATTCAGAGAAAAACACAATTACGTGAGAACTCTTCCAGAGTTTGGGATGTGTACTTCAACATATTAAGTCATTTAGTAGCTTTCTTACTATGCTCTGTAGAAATTATGCAACTAAGCAGAAGAATTATGGCGTTCATTTTCCTACTGGCTCCATAACTTTTCCCTTTCTTCTCTCATTTGTGATCCAAGGGAAAAGGTATTGTCACTTTGCACCTGCATGTAGCTCAGAATACAGTAAGAATTAATTACCCATGTCAACTTCTGTAAAAGTCTGCTATGATTTAATATTTTAGTGATACAAGAAAGCAAGCAAACATTTGCCCCATTTGTTCTAAAAATCACACAGAGTCAAAATTCACAAGGGAGAGAAACATCTTAATTGTAGGAGACATTATTCTCACTTTGCATCTTTTTAACGTGAGACATTTCCTCTCATGCAGAGTGCTGGCAAGCAAACAGGGGACATGAAAATTCATCTCATCACACTTCAGCCTAGTCTAAGCTACTCATCTAAACTCTCGGTAAAAACAATATAGATAAGGGTACTGGAGGAGTAGAGGTATTGGGGTCCTGGTTATTTTAGAATGGATTAAATCATTCTCTAGAGATACTAGTCTCTCTCTGCTGACTTTGGAGGTAGTTTAGATGACTGAAGTGAGTTAAGTTGACTCTCTCCCAAGTGAGCAGGAATCAGAAGTGATTAAGAGCCTAGCTGCCAGGATGTGGTTGGGCACAGGGAGAACAGAGGGCCTGCTAGTGGCTTACATATAACAACACAAAGTGTGCTGGGGAATTTTACCTGGGAGAAATTAACCTTTCCAGTAAATCCTCCTCCCACAAAGGCCTTTTAATGGACAGAAGACCTCCTAAACAGAGGAGGTGTGAAACAGTGGGAATGCTGCATACACATCAAGCCTTGCCTTTTACCTGTTAGCTACACACAGAACCAGCCACCTGCCCACATTAGAGACTGAGTAGGACTGCATCATCAACTCTGCTTCTTCAACTTGACAAAAGTCTGCCTTGAACTGATGCTCTAGATGTGTAGGTCTGTTTTCACTCCTTACAACCCTCTGATCTGAACAGACTCACTGAAAAATGCCTGATCTCACCAGCAGACAATGTCCTTACCAGTCTCACAGAGCAGATGTTGCCAGTGGCACATGTGAGAGTACAGAGGGCAGATTTAGTTAGGGTAAACATGTTTTAAAGCATCCCTTTGTGTGCAGCTCTACTTCTGAATGCAAAACTAGATATTTTAAGAATGTCAAAAGAAGTCTTTTTCTTCACTTTGGTAATGACGATGCATATTCAAGGTGAGGGGGAGGAGTGGGGAAAATCAGGATTATCCCAATTTGAACTGATCTCTCCCATCCCATAATGATGAACAGCCAAAAACCAGGCTGGTGAGATCCATGCATGTGCAGGCAGCAATGCAGGCAGTAGCTCTATGTGTACCTTGTGCTTGTGGAACCCCCCACATTAGGACTCTACATCAGAGCATCAGCTAAGTTGGCCATAGCCCTAGGTAACCTGGGTTCCCGGACACTGTTTAGACATCAGCCCTCTCTGGAGCGCTGGTCTCAGATGCTGTTCTAGTCTACCACAACCAAAGGAACCCTACGGCAATCTCTCTTTTTGCTTGCTTGCATTGAGCATCATCGACATCTCTAATACAGCACCCCTTTTGGCTACCAGGACTGCATCAAAGACACCAGCACAGAAATTAGTAGAGGTGAGGGTAAGCATTCTTGGCTTACCCATTAAATATAAACAAAACTTTTCTGGTCTTTTCATCTTTTTGTGCCATTTTAAGGAGTTGCACTGCAGTCAGTTAAAAGGACTTTACATTGTGGTATGTGTCTGCAACATGTTTACACAGGATTAGAAAGCAGTGCCAAAATACCACAGTATTATACTAAGCATTCCTGTTTAAGGACTACCTTCTACAACAGGGCTTCATTTCAGCTCAGATCAGATGAACTATCTGCTAAAATCCCTGCTGGCACTTTGCCCTTGACCCCACTCATCCAATGGCTTCTCTCCTCACCATGTTACATTGACCTATCTGGTTTAATGATACCAGACTCAGGACTATCTTGTCAATAGTGAAGGAGACAAAGCACACATACCCATTTATGGTATTTGCATTTTCTTGTGCAGTCAGTTGGGATTTAAGGAGTCAGTGAATAGGTATACTCTCCTCACAGAGCAGCTTGAAAACTTTATATTCTATGCTTTTGTTTTTTGAATGATAGTTACAATCTCAGACCCTTCCTATGGTTCTACATTTTTTTAAATTTTCCTAGGGGAAGAAGAATTGTGTGGAGCTGTTTGTGTCACCACTGAACAGAAAGCCAGGAATTTCTGAGGCACTCCCATCAGAAGAAGTGCTGCGTTCTCTTAACATCAACATTTTGCATCAGAGTTTATCCCAGTTTGGAATAACGGAGGTCTCTCCTGAGGTTGGTTATAATTTTTCTAACCTGTAGTTCGTTACAGATTAGGCAGTTATTACATCTCTGGTAGTTTTTGGGCTGAGGTTCTCAAGCATGAGGCAGGAAATGTATAATCTAAGATGGCATTACTGCTATAAGGCAATTATACAGCTAGCCCTGTTAAATTGCTTTAATAGTGCTTCATTGGCTATTTAAGCATTAATATCCAGGTCCTCCTCACAGAGCTGGGATACTATTGAAACCAGAGTTTAGATCTTAAGCATGCAGCAGCATCTTAAATGAAGTAGGCCACAGGACTTTTGATCTCTTAATGCTGGTCAGCAGGTACAATGATTTCAGTGGATAGATAAATGAAATGCAGATGTCAGGTGTGAGCATTACTGCATTGGTGTCTTGTAAGCCCTTACCTACATGTAAAGACCCTCAGGATTCAGCGTGAGGTCTGAATAACTTCAAACATTACCAGGAATCAGCATTTTCCATGGAAGCCTCAATTTTGACAGAGTTGATGTCTGTGTCAAAAAAAGTGGAAAAAACAGGAGGGGTTCTGAAGAGCTTTGTTTTCTTGTATGGGTAAAGATTTCCTGGGTTTTTTTACATCCAAACCTGTTTGAGCCATTGCTGAGTTAGTACTGATTGTTATGTTGCCCTGTGTTTCTACTTATTAGAAATGCTTTTGATCATTTAAAGTATTCCAACTCCATTTAAGAATATGGAAGATGTCTTTGATACAAAAAAAAAAAAAGAAAAACAAAAATAAAAGCAGTTGGGCAGTTTAATACAATTTTATATGATTTGTTACAGCAGCCTGCCACTATGAAAATGGGCAGATTGTCAGGTTTTAGCTGTTGTAATACAAATCGAAGCCAAGCATTGCTGTCCAAAAGTCAAATCATGTCTTTATTTCGCCCATCGGTGACCTAAGCTAAGCTTCCTTTAGGTCAGAATTTCCTTTGTTACTGAAGCATATAAGTCTGACAGTTGTAATAGATGCAATTATCTGTTCCAAGTACTTCAGTTACAAATAACTCTTCAAGTAGACACAGAACAAGAACATATATGAATAATAGATGAGTGGACAAATGTCATTGAGCTATGAAGAGGTATTGGAAAAAAACATAGAGCCGAACTCAAGATCACAAGTTAGATACATTTCAATAGTCTAGTGCTCAGATATTTGGATTTTCTTTCTGGGGAAAAAATATGTAGGCAACCAGATGGAATTATTTAGAAGATCATTTAGAATGAAAGTTGTTCAGGCTCTAACTCCTTATAATATTATTGGAGAAAAAAGAGATTATTTTAATATTTCAGTTCCCATCTATTATACTGCTAAGGCCCCGATCCTGAAACAAGCATGCAGCTTTATACTAGGTAAAGGTATTCCTTTTGGGTCTCAATAAATTGTTTACATGCATAAGACTTCACAGAAAACAGGAGCTAAAAGACAACAACATACAATGTTTACTTGCTTAGCTATTATCCAATTATTTACTCTTCCCTCAACCCTCTACGAGCAAAACATGCCAAACCAAGTAACAGCAAAGAAAATCAAAACAGGCAACCTTTGAAGGAAGGTATAGTTATACAAGCTTTACATAGCTTTGACATATTATTTTACTCATTGTATGTGTGTAGTCCTGACTTATCAATCCTAATTAAATCACAATCTAATAAATGATACACTTTTCTTCTTCAAAAAAGTCTTAATGCTTTACAACCAATATTGCATGTGCGTCAAAAGACGCATTATCCCCATCTTTCTAGGTGGGTCACTGGCACAGAGGTGTTAAGGCTGGAATTTGTCTCCTTTTTTGGCTGCCTATTTCAGTATGAGCTGGCTAAGGTTTGAAAGTCTACTGTCTCTCTCTACAGTAAGCAGAAAGGGAGATATTTTTGGCAGGCAGTTCGTCTCAGCTATGAGATGTGTCTCCCAAGTTTGCTTGATTGACTCTTTCTAACAAAGCTCAGCTTAAACTACACCCCCAGCTGTATAGGGTTAATAGTGAGAGAGATTACTCTGTTCTGAGAAACTTTACCAAGATTATGTAGGAAAACCCAAGTGGAAAACTGAAGCTCTCTGCTTACAGCCTTAACCCATGCTATATCCTAAACAGCAAAAGTCTCAGTGGATGTGTGTGACTGGAACTACATTTCCATTCATTCACATCTACTGATGCATTAATCACTGACTGATCTATTTTCAATTGATTTGTCTGTCTCAAAATTCATATCCTAGTTTCTTATTCTGCAGTAGCTAAAAGAGCTGATTCTCTATATGCTTTCAATGTAGAAACCGCTAGAGTCCTTTGCTGCCTGGTGTAAAATGGGATATGTACCTGTGGAAATGGGAAAATTCAGTTTAATGGAGTTGTTGCTATTTCAGGGATCCAGTTCAATGTCAGTATCTTCCATGTGTCCTTCCTCTTCCAAGGGACTACTGTAGCATTAGTTCTTTTTATTATGGTTTGAAGTGGGATTTAGCATTGCATTCTGCTTCATGGTATGTATCAGGGCCAGAAGCAGAACTTCATGAGAAGAAACTACTGAATTGGTGCTTGTTGATGGGACCAAATTCAATGACTTGGGCAGGCCACATTATTATGGTGTGGGAATCCTGACTTCCTAATGTCTTTAAATTGTGCTCAGAGGAAAAAAATATATTACTGGATTTCAGGGTGTAGTAGAGTAGAAGAGAACTTAAAGTGGTTTTGAGGGACAAATGTAACTGAAGTCACAGTAAGTAAAATAAGATTTACTAAGAGATAAGCTGATACTGGAAGATATGTCACTAAAGAGAAATTTCCAGAGTTCATACCAAAATTACGCAATTCCAAAATGTACCATTACAGCCTCCTTGCACAAGGCTCTGTTGGTTGCCTTTGAAGTGTGTGATATTAACTTATTAGAGGAGAAATCAAAGGAAGCAATCATGCACTTAAAGCATTCAGAAACTGTAAGTCATTGTAAGGACAAATGATCAAAACCACTAGCTTGGCAATTACAACAGCCTAAACCTACAGAGGTGCCCGGGAACAAAGTGGAGCAGAATGAGGTGACCCTGTGATCAGGCCCAGCAGACACAGCCCTCCACCTACACGGGTGCACCCAGAGCACTGCAGCAGGGAACAAGGGCCCTGCAGGCCTCACAGCTTGGGCCTGAAATCACACCACTTTATCCCACATGCTTGTAAGGCAGGGGCTTTGAGAAGGCATTGTCATGGCAGAAACTAAGTGGCTATTATCTCTAGAGTGTCCCATGAGTCTGAGAGGTCATCCTTGCTCTTGCATGTTTGCAGTGAGGGTGGAAATGGTTTCCCGGCAGACTTTGCTAACCTGCCTTAGCTAATGTAGGTAAAATAGCAGAAAAAACCAAAACAACTTAGTGTGAGCTTCGATTAATGCTTTTTGATCTTAAGTTTGATCCTTATCTCCCTGTAAGCATTCCTATGAGCTCAGATCTACAGCTTGCCATGGTTTTTTTAGTGTTTTAGCCCAAGGAACTAATTGGAGTTAACTGACACAATTTGCAAATTCACCTGTTTTCCAGTGAAGACTTACTTTTCCTGGCAGTTAAGAATACATTGATTCTTCCCCACCTTCAACTATGCCATATGGAAAAAGCGTAAATTAACCTGGCTAATCCTGCATGACTCACGTGATTATGGAGACTCCTTAGAGAATGGAGTAAAATACTGGGGGATGATGCTTTTGATGATGGAAAGAATTATCAACCTTCCTCCCTGTAGCCAGGTTTGCATCATCTGGGACCTGATGACACCTGAGCTTTTGGAACTTCCCTACCGTTCCACCTGCTCTAGTATTCCTCTGCCTTTGTCAGCTGTGGCTTTTTTGCAGCTTAGTTTATCTTCCTGTCCTCTGGTGACAGTGGTACATTCCCATTCCTCAAAAACTACCTGAAAGTCTTAGTGGATTCTCTGACAGGAAAAGATTCTCATTTGAGTGAGAGAAATGTGGAGTAACGTCAGCCACTTAAGACACAGAAAATCTCTGTGCCCATGGCTCATTGCCCATGTCACAGACAGGAGCCCTCTCTTTTTTGCTTTTTCCCTAGCATTTGGCCATCATGTGAACTTGCTTCCTGGACACCAACAATTTGTAGTAAGCATGGCAGTTGCTGTCCCACTTACCAGATTTCCCAGACTGAGGAACAAAGTGCTGAATGAGAAAGCAATTCCTTATCGTGGGCATGGGATGACTCAGAGGTCATAGCCTCTTTGGTCATGAGGGAGTAGCTTTAACAGTGACAGCTGTCCTACAATTAGATCCAGGGGAGAGATTTCCTTGTTTAGGTGAAGGTACTACTAAAGTGTTTCAAAATGGTGTGTCAGATATGCTTCAGTTGTGGCATACATCTTTTACCCTTTTTACAGCATTTTTTAATATTCCCTGAACTTTGTTTTTAGAAAGACAAATCAGAGGATGCTGTATCCTGAACACACATACCATTGGGGAGACATCATAGAAATTAATTCTCTTAGGCTCAGTTACATTCGGAAAGTCTATGATAAAATATTTTTAAAGTTCAGTGACACTAATTAATTACAATTAAGTCTCTCACTCATTGAGTCAAAAAGTCCTGTTGGCTCTTTGTTTACTTTTTAGTGTATTTGTCCTTTCAGTGAAGATGTACAAAAATCCCTGCATTTACTCACTTCCAGGTCAGCATGGCTAATTCTCCTTCAGCTCCTGCTTTTTTTATCTAGATTTCCTCCTGAAAAAACTGAAATACCAGAAAGCCACCAGGTAACTAACTCATCCAGGGTCAAACCTTTTGTAACTAATGGTCCAGAGCTGCAGCTGCTGCTGTCACCATGGGATTGCCATGGAGCTCAACAGGACCAGTCCCAAATGTGGAGTAGCTGCAGATTTGGGCTCTGAGCCAGTATTGGGACCCAAATACTGTGCTGTGAGCACAACAGACTAAACTTGCTGTGCTGAGGCAGCAGATTGAATAGAGTGCTGCACCTCGTTAGAGTGGCAGTGCTGTTGGAATATGTCTAGGAACAATTTTTGCAGAAATATTTGGCAAGATTTCCAGTTTCTCTTTGAAAGTCTTGTTTTTTAAGTTGCTCATTAAATACTATACTAACACTTAGAAACTTTGTTAAACTGTCAATACCTGCAATCCTTTTAAGCCAAGATCATGAACCTGTGCATGATAAAATGCACACACACATACACACAAATAGACTAATACATGAATTTTATAAGGTCTGTTTCTGTAGTTTCACAGAAGGGGATAAATAATTTCCATTCTCATCCCTAGAGCTATGACTTCCAAAGACAGCTCTTCTTTATTATGCTTTCATTTCTAAACTCCCGGTTATGCACATACACTTTTTTAAGCAAGCAATTCTCTGTAAATTAACCATGCTACCAAATACTTCTCTAAGTGTCTGCATTTTGTGGCAGTCCAATCTGTGAATTGACTTGCAGCCGCATTGACTTTAATCCACATTGTCCTGGCCCTTTTCAAAGCGAGCAGGACACAAACCTGTGTTGAAAGGAGGACCATGAAAACTACATTGGGATCCAGCATGTAGTAGGTTTTTGTCAGCTTGTCCTCTCTTCTCCAAGCCGTGATCTCCTCCTCCTCAGAAGGCCTTTCCACATGAATTTAACTTCAACAGGGCTTTTTGTGTTTGGGAGGCTAACAGGCATAAAGACTTTGCTTGACTATGAGCTATTCAAAAGAGCAAGCTCATCAGTGCTGAGCAGACTTTGGAGCATGAAGTACATGAAAAGTGATAGAGGGTCCTTGCAGCTGCCACTCACCTTTAAATGGAGGAACTTTTTCCTCTCTCTAAAACTCCCAGTGCTCTTACATAATATCCCCAGAGAGGGTAAAAGGCCACCTTGAGATGGGAAGACAGCTCACTAGTTAAACAAGAAGTTTAATTAAAACCATCAGGGGATTTCAGCAAAAGAGAAACAACAGTAAAGCCCCAAACATTTACAGTAAAAACCAGAATTTAAGAAAATAAATTTTACTCAATCTGAGAATTGTACTGAAAATTCACAGTTAAAAAAAAGAAAAGCAAGAAGCTGAAGATTGAGAAAGCAACATCTACTGAACTGACAACATCCTTGATTCTAAATAATACATTGCAGCTAAAGTGAGGGTACATGTATCCTGTTTCTACTACCAAATCTGGAAGCATAGTGACATTCTGGTAATTTAATAACCCAACCAAGTCCCCACACTGCAATAAAGCAAAAAATAAATGCTTTTAAAATTATTATTGTTATTATTTCATCATCTCCAGGAGTTCCCCGGGAGTTCTGGAAATTTTAGTGCACACAGCTGTTTCAGCAATGCTGTATGATCAGGAACCCAAAGATAATGAGATTACTCTAAGTGTCATCAGAATTAGGTGGATAATGAGATTGCTTTCAGCATAATCAGAATTTTTTATGTCTGCACACGTATGTGTGTGTGTACTCTAAAGGTGACAGTACAAGGGCTTCCTGGCTCGTGAAGGCAAACCGGCGAGTCACCTGCTCTTTGCTCCTGTGTCAAGTGTAAACAGTGCCGAGGCTGGTGCGTGGGTGCTGGGCCGGAGATAAGCACCGGGGAGAAAGAGGCAGAGCAAGTGGTTGCCACAGCCCACGCAGGAGTGCTGCCCTTTTACCTGCTGAGCCAGGTAGTTTCCAAGAAAGACGACGGGTCTTGTTTGCTCACCTTCAACTAGCCCATGACTCCTGGGGAGGATTATCTGGGCAGGCACGGAGAAGGTCTTAGATCACCTCACACAGATTTAGGAGCCCTGGGCCACATGCACGCGCGTGAACGGAGTGCAGGCAGGGTGTGGAGCCAAGGTGGGTATGCAAATAGCAGCGTCCACAGAGAGTGCCATGTACTGCGGAATGGGAACTGTGACAAAGTTGAGGAGGGTGATTAATGCATGACGAGAGCTACTTAATCTGCAAATGCTACTGTGTAACTTTCCTCTTTCTGTTTTGTTGCTTAAAAAAGAAAAATGTTTTACAAGGCCAGCATGAAGCAGACAAAATCTGGAGCAAAGAAGGATTTTATGCGGTTGTCATATTTCTCAGCATCTTTGTCATTCTAGTAACTTGTTTAATGGTAAGTTTCCTTTTTAACTTTTCTTGCTGTTCTTTATTTCATGCTTTACTCAACCTGAAGGATAGTATCAAACATTCTTTACATGAGTGGTGTTTTCTGAAAGCTATTAAAAACTCAGCCACAAGGTGAGAGTTGATCACTCTTATAATGCTGTAAAGCCAAAATTTGAAGAACCACATTTCGTCTTATAATTTGTGTCCAGTTGAAGAATGTAGAAGGAAGCTGAAGCAATAAATAATGGACTCTGAAATCTGCAGAGTAACCGTGTAATGATGTGAGTGATGTCTTCTCAGCATTCTTTCTAAGGTCCCAGGATCCCTGAAGTCACATAAGCTACCTGTATTTCAGTTTTATCAGATAGTAAAAACGACATCACATTGATACAACATTGTCAATGCACTGTTGTTATAGTGTCTTTCGGTATTGATGTATCAAATATATAGATTTTAAAGTGAAATGACTAGTAAGTACATGTAGGAGCGATCATATTTTTTAAGAACTTTGCTGTTCGTGTTGTATGAATACAGTGACCAGGTTACTGGGTGTTAGTCATACTTCTAATACACCAAATGTGAGATATGCAAGGGTCACACAGAAGATGAACAACACTACATTACCACTTTCATAGGGTAATTTTTACTTTTTCTCCGGTGTTGTTTCTCATGTCCTTTCCTTTTCTTAATTTTATATCCCTTCCATGGTGCATAAATATAAGGGTTTACTGGATTCTACGACAATTTTCAGCATTTATGAAGACATAGTGTCTTGGAGTCTTTTGAGACATTTTGCTTCCAAGCACTTTTCTTAAAACTAGATGGAGTCCTCACTTAAGACTTTAAGATGGGGAGAATGCTTAAACTGAAGATATTCGTAGGCAATCACATTTATTTTTAAAAAATGTTATTTAAACTGTCAAAGTCTCCTTAATATTTGAAGAGTACTTATTTTCTCAAAAAAAATGTTGGTTTATGTAATTTCTGCTTCCTAATCATCTCAATTTCTCCGTTGCATATCACTCAAAAATAGGAGAGTAACTCTAGAAGTATTCCTAACTTTTACTCAAACATTTTCCCTTTGGATAAGCAGATATCTCGGTCATTACTTACTGTTTAATTGGAAGGGTATGGAAAATGCTGCCTGTTCCTGTCCTGGTGATGCACAATATTTTCATGAATTATTTGAAATGCGCAGACAGTACTGGAAATTGTAACCATTACAGAGGACAGTATCAGAACTTAAAATGATGGAGATGATGGAGAAAAGATAGTAAGTAACAGGAATGCTACTTGGCAAGGGCAAGAGCTCTAATCAGGAGAAATGTAGGAAATATGTGGCAAAGCAACAGTTCTGTGGAAAGGTTCCAGCAGTACCTCGGAGCACACACTGAAGTGAATGAGTAACACCACATTGTTGCAAAAAATACACATCTTGCCCTGGGATGTATAAATGAGGATCTGATCTCTAAGATTTGGATTCAACTTGTCTCTGCTCGTAATTCGGCTATAGAATAGTGTCTTACTCATTCTCTGTGGTCTCTTTTGGGTATCACACTTGTGAAAAATGTCAGGCAATGATAGTAGGGAGAAGATACAAGAGTGATCAAAGGTACAGAAGACATGAAATAATTTGGTGACATGGAAAAGAAGATCAAAGAGAAACATGACAGTTCTCAAACATGGAAAGATTACAAAGGCTGTGGTAGGGAGCAAGATAATACATTCTTCACTGGGGATTGGAAAAGAAGCAAATTTTTTGAAAGGATGATCTGGCTGACTCATTAAAAAGAAATTTGTTATTGCATGGGTCACTAAACCCTGGAGTGCATTGCTTGGGGAAGCTTGGGAGTTTTCACCCCTTAAGGTTTTAGGCATGCATCTGTCATGAAGGATTTGGGTGTAACTGATTTGGAGCTATGGCAGAGGTAAATACTAATAAACT
Source organism: Colius striatus (assembly GCF_028858725.1). Lineage (NCBI taxonomy): Eukaryota > Metazoa > Chordata > Aves > Coliiformes > Coliidae > Colius > Colius striatus. The sequence continues at coordinate 169,376,113 of NC_084759.1, forward strand.
CCCTGAACTACCTTCCAGATGGATTTATTATGGTGCTGTGGTCTTTTCAGCAGGTGTTCCTCTTTCTGTCCCTTCCCTGGTCCAACCTGTATCTTTAAGTGTGCTGCTTTTCAAACTGTGCAAATGTGTCTCAGATTTTGCCAAGACCTGCTTATATATGGAGTATGTTCAATCTATAAGGCTAACAAGCAGCTCATGTAGTTTCTCATCCCATTCCACATGTGTTAGTGGCAGATTTCTAAATAGTAGGAATTCAGTCTTTCAAATTCAGCCATTGCAGTCTATCAGACCATTCTGTTCGTTAGAATAAGGCATTAGGACTCATCCTTAAGTAGCTTTGGCTAGAGCAACCATATGAGACCACCAAAACAAGGCCTCTTTTTTAAAATTACAGGGTAGGCACCTGTTTGTCAGCAGGTTGTTATTTGTAGTTCAGAGGGCTCAAGAGCAAAAAGCTTAGCCTGTTTCTGTAGGTGCCTTGGAAACATACTTGAAAGTATGGAGTAGGAAGTACTTTAAGTGATGATTATGATGATCAACAATGCTCAGTGTAAGGCAACTGAATTGTCAATTGAAGTTGTCTGTGCAATTTCCACAGACATTGTAAAACATGCAGCCTTGTCTCTTGACTAGGCTTTACAAATCATGATGCTTCCTTGTGCTGAGAACACACTGTGCATTAACAGCTTTTAGGCTTCTTAATGCTTGACTAGAATCTAATAAATATCTGTCCTCTATCCATTAAAAAAAATATAGAGAGATATAAAAACATAGATAAAAAACTACAGGCCAGAATATTGCCAAACAGTGTAATAGAACAGCATATGAGCTAAAATCAGACTTGTAAATTGTACTTCTGAGGAAATTGTATGGATTTACTCAGCTAGTCCTTGTTGTCATGGTATGGGAACCTCTTGCATCCCAGGAACGAGTCATCACTTGCGGAAGTCAAACCAAAGCTCAGTGCTGTCCTTACAATATACTGACCATGGGCTCCCTGGGAGCATCATACATCATTTATAAAGTCTGCCAAAGTGTGAAGTAAGGACAAATATTTTTAGCAGTCCTATGTGTGAAACAGGTATTTTCTGTTTTACATAGAGAATTCACTGAGCCATTACCAAATCTGCTACAAAACATAGTATTTGGCAGTGGTTTAAATTATTTGCTATGATATTTCTTACTAATTTTGCTGGTTTTAATAAACCAGTATGTTTGCATATCCTTTTTTTAATATGTACATATAAGTATCTGTTGAGTAGTCTGAAATTATCACCTTCAGATGATGAAATGTTTCTAGCCAGTTGTGCTAAAAGGGTTTTTTAAATGTTTTCTTTTTCCTGATGAAAAAAAAATGATCAAAAAGTATGATTTTTTTTTTCATTTAAAATAATGAAAAGTCATGAACTTTGAGGAACCTGACCTGTGATAGATGTCCCTGCTTATGGCAGGGGATGTTGGACTTGGTGACCTTGAAAGGTCCCTTCCAACCCAAACTATTCTGTGAATCTATGGTTCCATGAACTTTGCCGTGTCAACAAATTGTGAAGATCTAAATTTTTACTACTGCCTCTGGTATTTGATGAATTAGGAACAGTTATTTGATGTTTGGAGAGATAGTTACTGAAATTATAAATATTTTTGCAGCTTCATGATTGTATTTCAGAATTTCTTTACCAAGAATATTGAATGACAAAAAAAATGCATTCCAAAACCAAATTTTCACATGACCTATCTCTTATTCTGAAACTTTAAAGTTTCAATATTCATAAATTGGTGCAGGACTTCTGAAATCACTTTCAATATATGATATATACAACTAATATCAGCTTGTCAGCTTCAGCTTTTGCAAGTTTAAAGATTTAAGTAAAAATTAACGGTCTGTCTTTATTGTCATACTGCAAGAGTTTTTTAAGATGACTGGAAGTTAGAGGTCTTGTCTATAAACTAGTCCTAAATTGTTTCAATTTTTTTTATTATGCTTCTGTAGAACTTTTAATGATGAGTTCAAATCGTGATATCCAAATGCCTCCCAGTAATGCATCAAACAACACAGCTAACATCTGTCACATTTTTGTACTTTCATCCTTTCCCCAGGGTTTGAGGGAAATTTTGTTAGCTGATTTTCTTCTGCATACAGATGCACAGTAGCTCTGCTCATGCAGAGATATACACAGCCTCACACACAGGTTGATAAATACTTTGTTAGAGAAAACGCTTTTAATTGGAATGAACTGTCTTAATTTCCATGTGGTTTCTGGGAGATTTTATTATACAGTCTTGGGTGCCCTGAATATCTCTAGGCAGATGAGGTTTTTTGTCACTGCTCCACATAACCATTGCCAAGAGCTTTGTTCTGGAGACATAGTTGTCTTGTTGGGATTTCTCTGAAGATAAATAAAAGCAGTTTCCACTGTTATTTTGAATGGGTAGGTAGAAGGTACTAGCCAAGCTACAGCGTCACATGTCAGCCTTCCTTTACAAAAATCTGAGCAGAGATATAAAGAGTGAATTCCATGCTATCTGTGCCCTGTTATTGTTCCTTATAAGCTAAGTCAAAGAGGAGGCAGAAGGAAGAGTTCTTTTGCTTTCTTTTGGACTGTAGCTTTGAACCCTTGACTTAATATATGAAAAAAATTACAGATGACCCACCTTATGTTTCCTGGAAAACAGTACTTCATGTTGTTTAGTTGCTCCATGTCTATTATTATCCTGACAATCTTCTGCAGTATCAGTAAAAAGTCAGTTCTCCTAATTTAGAGGCTTTCTATCTATTTCCATCCATGGTGACAGATGTGTTTAAACTGATTTGAAATATGAGTATAACTAAGTTGCTCCCTTTGCAGAGCTTAGTGACTGGGTTGATCACTGTCTTTTTGGGCTTTTCCGTTTGTTTGACTTTCGCCTGGAGCTCATTAAAAAACATGATGGCCCTGACCACACTTCCTAAGGAAAATGTGTTATCTCTTAGATCAAATGCTGTTTAGGGTTTTTCCATCTTCCACTGTGGCAGAATCTCTTTTATTTCCCTAGGGCCTAATAATAGAGTATTTAAAAAGAAAATCATTCTCATCCAGGTTTTTGGAAGTTAAAAACATAGTTCCTTGTGTCTGCAAGGGATGAAACTATGTCAAAATATCAGTGACAAGAAGATATAGTTAATATCATCGTGACTGTGAATGTCTGAGCTATGTATCTGTGGGTTACCAGAAACAAATGAGACCAAAGCAATCACCGGAGGAAAAGAGGATTAAAGTATTTCAAGCTCCTGTTTTATCATTACTGATACCTATGTCCCTGCTTCACAGTAGGGTTGTTTTTGCTGCTAAATAATGACAAAGAGCAGCTTATCTAATCTATGCAATTTAATTCTAAACTCTTCTGAATGAACAGATGGTTTATGTAGCTAAGTCTTGTTTAATGGGTGTATTGCTAATGACATTAGGTCAGTTCCCAGCTAAACATCTAATGCTAATCCTTGAAAAAACAAACCTATCAGATATATCTAGGCTTCACTGGAAAGCTACACAGTGATAGATCTCTATGCTAGCAGGGCAGTAGCTGTCAAAGAGCTTCTGACTTGGAGTAGAAAAATGCTTTGGTCTAGGCTTTGTCTTTATGACTTTGCAAACCGGGATTCAATGTTTAATCGCAATGGATAAAGCAGAGTAGAAGATATAAGGGTATCTGCAGACACTTTCAAAAAGCTGTGTAAGTGCTTTTCACCCACTTTCACAAACAATACTTGCAATAGAAGTTCTCATAGGTTTCCTAGGTTGCAAGGCACATTTTGAGAGTGGCACAACTTCAGCTCAGAAATCATTTTTTGCATTCTCAAGAGAGATAAGATGTGTTAAATAGACATTAACACAGGTTCCTCTGGAGTGATACTAAAGTGACAGGACATGCTGTCCTCTGGCCTTCTTCAATATGTTGCACACCATCAGTGTGGGGTTTGGTAGAAGAGGATCAGTACAAATTCTGAAAAGCTTTTGCTGTGAATTTCTGACACCTAAGTTCATGAACGGACAGAGAATCCTGGTATTACAGTATGTTCCGATGTCAATGACTTGGTAATTTTAAAGCAGACTTTTCAGAACATATGCTTTAGTGGCTTTGTAAGCCACATATTGCTTCAGCTTTATTCCAGAACAGGTGATGTTTCTTTGAAGATATTGAGGGCTATCCTTATCCTGAGGAGCATTTCACAGAATCACAGTATCAGAGAATATTAAGGGTTGGAAGAGACCTTAAAAGATCATCTAGTCCAATCCCTCTGCCAGAGCAGGACCACCTAGAGTAGGTCACACAGGAACTCATCCAGGTGGGTTTTGAATGTCTCCAGAGAAGGAGGCTCCACAGCCCATCTGGGCAGCCTGTTCCAGTGGTTCACCTCACAGTGAACACGTTTTTCCTTGTGTTTCTTCAGAACCTCTTATGTTCATGCTTGTACATGTTGTCCCTTGTCCTATAATTGAACATCATTGAGAAAAGCCTGGCTACATCCTCCAGCCTACTGTTACAAAAGGAGACTAGTAAAGTTATTCCATTTAACTGTCAGCTCCATGCAAAATGAGTAAGAGCTTTGAAGAACATCTGCTTTAAAACAAATTGAGGCTGCTGTAATTGAGACGTAACTGGATATATCACGAACATCTATTTTATTTTGTGGCATTTTCTCTCTTGGTTAAAATTCTTACTATTTTTTCTGCAAGTACTCTATTGGTATTTCCTTTTTCACAGTGTCTTTTGTAACAATTTTCCCTTCTATATTATTTACCCCCTTATTAATACAACTGCTGGTATTACAAATAATTACTGGCTCACAATGAGAACTGTTAAAATCCCTGTCGCCCACAAGTACTCATTGTGGTTTAAGTGGTAGGAGTATTTATCCTGTTGTGGGAAATGCCATGTAACATGACTTGTGGCTTACCTTCAAGGAATGAAAGCCACATTATAGCAATCTTATCCAGCATTTGTTATACTTTCCTTGCCTTTTCTACCAGGGATTTAAGGTTGGGGTTTGCTTTTTATTTCTGTAGGTTCTGTACAGATTAAAGGAGAAGATCCAGTTGTCACTGAGACAAGAGAAGGAAAAGGAAAAGAAGCAGGAGATCCACCTCTCACCCCTTCCCCTGCAGACATCTCAGTCTAAGACCACCAACAGCATGGTCCAGCCTGAACAGGCTCCAAAGGTTGTTAATGTTGTAGTGGACCCTCAAGGCCAATGTGTTCCTGAGCTCAAACCTCCTCTGTGTGCCAGTCCTTCTCCTTTCAGAATGAAACCTGTGGGGCTCCAAGAAAGGTAGGGTGGTGCCCAACCTGTTCAGGATTTATTCTGATTTGCTGCATGATCTCATATGTGTGTCTTCTGTCAGTGAATGAGGGACTTTGCCATATGGTCATCTGAGAAAAAGGATTGTGATGTGTTACTGTTTATCTCATAGATATTCCCTTCTTTCCTTCTTTTGCTTTTGAGCAAGGGTACAGAAGTTTGGGCTAAGATTAACTGCAGTATTGCAATTCCTTTTGCTAATTTGTTTCTTGCCCTTTCATCAATTACCCCAAAGAAATAATTTTTTTTTTCTCTTGATTTTTGCCTACTTTGCTGCTGGCGGAGGCTGGTTTTGTTTTGTCAGCAAAGGATGTTCTCGTTGTCAGGGAGTCCTTAACACATGGGAAACTTAGAAGAAATATTTACAGCAACTGAGTACGTTTACCAGTCTCATAGTGTGTTTCCATTATGACCTTTAGATAATTTTTCTTCTTAAATCCAGCTTTCCATGATGGTTAGGATACAGTCCAAGGTCTATAGGCTTACAAAAAGAGAAAGAAGTGATTAGTAATGAAATTGACCTTTGTGTGCAACTTCTCAGAAATACTTGGGCACCCAACCTTGCCACTCATCCTACCTTTGAAAAACTGGGCCAGTGCTCTTTTTATAAAACTAGTTATTCTTCCCACAGGAAAATGCACACTGACATCTGTCTCTCCTCTGTTAGAAACCTGTATAATTTCTTGCCTGATGGCTTCAGGCTGCTTTCATAAAGCATCAGTGCTCTGAATAACTAACGTAGCATGCAGCCGTGCAGTTGAATTCTACCCCAGCAAAGACAATAAATGAAAGAACAGACACAACGCACATATGATGGAAAAATCATAATGAAATGGAGAGTAAGTGAAGCCTTATCTGTGAGGACTCTTAATGTTGAGCAGCAATCTTGATTCAACTGGAACCACGGGATTTCAGTGACAGAGATTTTATCAATGGCTTTGTGATCCACAGACAGAGCTGAGGGAGGAGATTGATTCTTCCATGAGTAAAAGATGCTGAAAGGCAGAGCCGTCATAAAATATGTAGTGATAACACTGCAGCTGAAAAAAAATAATAGAGGAAGAAAGTAAATACATTTTGGTAGTTGCTCTCATTCCACAAGATCCTAAAATAAAGCACATGAGCATGGGGGTGGACACAGCTGGTGTATAATGCCTAGTACCTAAGGTAGCACATGTAATAGTTGAGAGGAATTGGTGTGAAGGAGTTTGTAGAGGGAGTTTATACTTCAAGACTGGAGAAGAAATTTTTCCCCTCAAACAAAGAAACTAAAAATGATTGATCTAGGATCTTAATTTCCACTGCTACAGATAGGAACTCCACATTTTATACTCTTAAACCGAATTTCATCCTTTGGAAGGATAAAGTTCTGAGTCAGATCTGTCAAAATGGAGAGCTGAGATACAAATAGGAAGCTAAACCTATTTTTTTATCACATAAACCAGGCATTTCAGCTTCTTACTGAAGAAAAAGAATTTTAAGTTACTGAGCACTTCAGTTCCTACTGCAAAAGAACACTAATAGGCCATTGTGAAAAAGTTAAAGCAGTTGTGACAACATCCCATTCTGCAGTTCTTTTTGTCGTGCTTAACACAATTACACTTTATCAGCCCAAGTCTACTTCTAAGAAATAGTGGTTTAAGTTTATTTCAAGCTCAGTGATATGAAGATCTAGGGATAGAAGGAGAGAACTTTAGGTAATAGATTGTCTTATTTTCCTCTGGGATAAGCAATTAGTAATAATATATTTCTTATTTATTTACTATATCCTGTACCATTCGCAAGTTTACACACGTTTTTACACATGGAAACATTGGAACCAAAAAGTTAAAATGCAGCAGCACATTCTGCCTCAGACATCATCTCATGACCCGTTATGTGGACAGTTTAAAATCCTTCCCCACCTTTCTGCCCCATAATAAGCTTGCTCTAGGCAACTTTGGGCCATCCTCATGACATATGGGAGTGGTGAACCTTACAGCCTGAGTCTCCACACTGCAAATAACACACTGTACACTGTCTACTCTTAGCCCTTTTTCCTTCAGCATGGAATGGGATCAAGCCTGAAGGTCCTTATCTGCTCATAGCCATAGCTTGTGAGCACTCATTCAGTGTTTGCTACCCTGGTTTCGGTTTCTACTAGAGGAAGAAGCTTTTGGCAGGCTAGTGTGGAAATGAGAACTCCTTGACAAACTTAACATTGAGATTCTATCCGTGAAATGATTTGACAGTGGTTCCTGAGCAGTATTTTACTATTATCCAAACTCCCTGGTTTGATTCTTTACCTGTGATCCAGTCATGAAATGCGTAGTGTGATCCAGACCAAACTGTACCTCTTCAAAAAGAAATCAGTGGACCATGGGCCAAACCAGGGAGTGAGCCAAGCACTGTGCCTAGCCATCTAGACAGCAAGTTTGTGACAGTATCCCTGAAGGATGGGGCAGGAAAGCTGGATGATGCCTGCCTCTGAAACTCTCCCTGCTCATCCTAGTAGGTGCTGCTTTGAGGAGCACATCTCAATGTAAAAATAGAGTGGAATTGAGTTTTCCTGAAGATCCACATCAGCATGTAGCCATCTGAACCTTTCCATTTTTAATTGGAATAGCTTAGCTGGTAGAGAGGCAGATGAACTGTTAATGGACAACTGTGCATAGATCAAAACGTTTCTGGGAGTTTGTCCTGTTTTTAAAATGTATTTTGTTTCTGAATACTAGAGCCAAGTCCACATACATCTTTTTTCTGCATGTCTGGAAAGGTTCTTACTCAGCCATTTCTATAACACACAGCTTCCCCAGCAGATTATGCAGCATTTGCACTGTCAAAGACGTAGAATGCCGCGGGTAATCTTTGTATGACACACATGTTCCCTAGTGTGTGGTGCTTCGCTGAATGCAGCTGTGAGAGACCTCAGGCACGAGGAGGGTGACAACCACAGCCAATGGGCAGCACTGCCACCCCCACAGCCTCTCCAGCCCTAGCATTCAGCCAGCCTGTGGTTTTGATTCTGTGACTCTTAGGTCACATGATCAGGATGGTAAGTGGCCCAGTGCCCTCAGGTGGTGAGTTATTTTCTTGGGTGCTGATCAGGGATGTGTGACCATGTGCAGCCTGTGCTTGGGGAACAGATAGAGCAGTGGTGGCCAATAGTGGAGGATGGTCTGATGGGTTTGGAGGTGAGAGGGCTGTTAGAACAAAGGGGCACTGACCTCTCTCTATTACAATTTATGATAGATGCTGGAGCAGGCAAAGGGCTGTCTTCAGAGCCTCCTGACATGTCCTGGATTGTGCAGTACAGAATGCTTTGAAGTTACTGTCTTCTGGTGTTTTCACAACTGCTGCTCCTTTGCAGCAAAGACCTTTTCCATTGGCAGCCCACACAGTGTGGTTACTGCCCAAAGAAGTGGGAGTGCTACCGTTCTCCTGTGGGTGTCTTCAGTGATGAACTGTCACAATATCACAGCGCCGATAACTGAATTTAGGATATAAATTATGCTTTTCTCTTCTGTAAGCATATCCATGAATAGTGCATCAGTGTTACTTTTTCCACTTTGGATTTTGTAGGTTTATATGAATAACATATACTTCTTTTCTTTCAGCAGAGTAAGGCTTCCTTTTATTCTGCTGGTTGGCCCAAAGCTTATGATATGAATGGTCCCAGCCAAAATCAGAATCTGTTGAAGTGGGAAGTGGTATTTTAAATTTAATTCTGTCATGTCAAGCGTTGAAAATTCTCAGTACAAGCAGTGAGTTGTTAAAACACAAGCATGATGGGGATATAAATATAAGTGGGTTACCACATCAACACAGTGTTCACTTGTTTTACAACTGGATTTACTTTTTCTCCAGCTACTGCTGCTGTTTTAAATCCAGTATTATTTGTGACTAGGACAAACACGTTTCAACTAAGTACTGCACAACATACTGTGTTGTTCAAATTATTTACTATTGTTCAAATTATTTACAATCTAATGTGCAAAAGTTCATGAAAGAAAAACATGTAGAAAACATTTCTACTGTGTGTATTAAAAACCACAAACAGTGCTTTGGAAAGTCTTTGGAAGGTTGATAATAAATTGGACATGAACCAGCAATGTGCCCTCATGGCCAAGGTGGCCAATGGCATCTGGGACGATGCATCAAGAAGAGTGTGGCCAGCAAGTCAAGGGAGGTTCTGCTCCTCCTCTACTCTGCCCTGGTGAGGCCTCATCTGGAGTCCTGTGTCCAGTTCTGGACTCCCCAGCTCAACAGGGACAGAGAACTTCTGGAGAGAGTCCAGTGCAGGGCCACCAAGATGATCATGGGACTGGAACATCTTCCTTATGAGGAAAGGCTGTGGGAACTGGGGCTGTTTAGTCTAGAGAAGAGAAGACTGAAGGGGGATCTCATCAATATTTACAAGTATATAAAGGGTGGGTGTCAGCAGGTTGGGGCATCCCTTTTTTCCATTGTAGCTAGCAACAGGACAAGAGGCAATGGGATGAAGCTGGAACACAAAAAGTTCTGTTTAAACATAAGAAAAAACTGTTTCACTGTGAGGGTGGCACAGTGGCACAGGCTGCCCAGGGAAGTTGTAGAGTCTCCTTCCTTGGAGGTCTTCAAGACCCACCTGGACACATTTCTATGTGACCTGATCTAGGTGGACCTGCTTCTGCGGAAGGGTTGAACTAGATCTCTAAAGGTCCCTTCCAACCCTTATCATTCCATGATTCTATCATTCTCAAGCATTTATATTCCATCCTAGCCACACAGACCTAAACGTGTGGCCGTTACATCTAAATAATTGGTGGGGAAAATCCCAGAACTAGGTTTTCTCAATCTGTTACATATTCATTGAAAATTATTCTGTATAAAAGGGAGGGTCCTTACACTCACATATCGAGATACTAGGGGCATGTAGGACTCTCATTCAGACCAAGCAACATTTTATATTGCTTCGTGCTATTTTTTTTTCTCTGCAAATCAACACAAGAGAGTGGAGAGTGTAACAGGAAAAAAAGAAAAAAAAAGGGCATGGCAAATAGAGCAAAAACCTGGCAGGTAAGTGAAATATTAAAATATTCTTAGAATATGAAATAAGAGAACTGAAGTGCTCCTGGGACACAGGAAAACAGAAGATGCTCTGTGAAAGGGAAACAATGCCATCATGAGAAAAACTGAAGGGGAGATTGCTGCTCATTGACATCCTTCAACATACACTATGCAACCAAGTCCACAGTCTCTAAAGAAAATCAGTAGGCATCAGAATATAAAATAGTGGGGAGGAAATAACCTAAATCGATATAAAGTATAACTTCACAGAATCTTAAGGGTTGGAAGAGACCTCGAAAGATGATGCAGTCCAACCCCCCTGCCAGAGCAGGACCTCCTAGAGCTCATCACACAGGAACTCGTCCAGGTGGGTTTTTAATGTCTGCAGAGAGGGAGACACAACAATGGATCTGAGCAGCCTGTTCCAGTGCTCCATCACCCTCACAGTGAAGAAATTCTTCCTTGTGTTTCTTTGGAACCTCTTGTGTTCCAGTTTACACTCATTGCCCCTTGTCCTATCATTGGCCATCATTGAAAAGAGCCTGGCTCCATCCTCCTGACACCCACCCTTTACATATAATCACTTTGACTGTCATGATCAAGTCTAAACAGTATGATCAATAATTTTATCCCAGATACTTGCTGAAATAATTCCACTGGTTGCATAGCCTTCTGTTGACTCACACACTCGTGAGCCATCCATAGGGCCTGAGCCTTTTCAACTGAATGCTTTATGTCTTGTAAGTCTCAACTTACTACAAACTTACTACAAACTTATTACAAACAGATAAAGCAGAATCCTGGCTTGAACCCTGATTGTGAGAACCCTGCATGGTGGTACTTTTCCCCACAAAGTAGACCAACACCATGAAAACTCTGTGCCAAGGTTAATAGACTGATAACAGTGAACTTTCTCTCAGCATCCTGGAGATGCCTGTAAATTCACAGCAGAATTATTTTACTCCAGTTCTAAGAAGTATTCAGTGGATGTAGCTCACTACAAGTATAATGGAATAAAAGTTACAGTAGTGTGCATTATAAAGCTGCTAAATGCTCACCTGTGTCCACTTCCTTATAAGAAGAATAGATATTCTGGTGGACAAGAAAGGCAATATATTTTAAAATATTTTTTTAAAAAATCAGATAACCCATAGCAATCTGTGAAACTCACTACCAAAATACAGAGTTTGAATCAGAAGTGTGTTAGTAAGAGGTCCTTGCACATGTAGTCACACAAATAATGAGAGCAACTATTGTTCTCTATTTATCTGCCTTTTGCATCCATCCTCAGAAACATCTTGTATTTGGCACCTTTACAGAGAAAATTGTGGATAGTTTGGGCTTCAAGTTTGGAGGTAGAAGGAAATTCCTACATTAATATTGATAACTATTACCTTTTATTAGTTATTCTGCATAGGCACACAAAAATTAAGCTATTGTTCTGGCCAGATTCTGTGCCCTGTCAATTGCTATCTGGGTGACAAATGCTGTGGATGACAAACACTAACTGTAATACCTATATTTCCTGATGTTAGAAAAGTATTATCCATTAAAATGAATCATTGCTTAACAATACTGTATACCAAATAAACCCTACAAAATACATGTTGGAAACAGGATAAAATACTTGATGCACTCTTTGCATCATTAATATAACAGCAGCTGCATCTCAGGATATCACTGTTCAACCAAATCTCTGCTCTAATCGATGAGAAAAAATTCCAACCATTCTCTCTGGTTCTGTTCTGATTTTTAGATCACAGAGCACAGTTGCTGCAAATATAATTACGGTGTTGCTGATCTGTTATCTTTATACAAAACCGTCCATGGTGAGTAACCATTTCAAGTAATGCTCAGAGTGTAGCACCTTGCAGTTGGACTACTGTAAACATGCCAGGTTTTGTAGTTTATGACACCAGCATGGGAATTTAATATATTTACAGGAAGGAGCCTTGAATTTCCTGGCTAAAATATACTAGCTTTGCATAGATTTGGAGGATAAATTTACCCTATTGTGTGGAGCTGAATATGCTTTCTGCGTTCTTAATTTAAAACCTAGGGATTGTTTTCAGGAAAATGTCAGTGTAATTGTTCAAAACACAGCTATGTGCCAACATGAAAGTACTAGCTGGAGAACAATTTTATGGTGATAGCCTATCAGAAAGAATTTGAAAAGCACTAGGGACCAGGAAACTGAGTTTGAGATGGGAGGCAGGAATTTTTGTGCTCCATTTCTGTCACTGACTCACTAGAGCATTTCAGACATGGCATATAAACCTCCTTCAGCCACGGTCCTAACCACTAGATTGAGACTGGCTGTCTGGCATGTCCCTCTGAAGAGATATAGCAAAGATGAGAACCTTAACCTGAAGTAAAAGTCCTACATGCTATTGTTTTTCCACATCATTTAAGAGTGAGAGAATGCAATTTTAAAAAACTCAAAACACAAATCCATCAACTTTCTGAAAGACCTAAAAATACATTTCTCTAATTTGGCAGACCTCTCAGATACACACTGTCCTGGACTGTAAGGTGCACTAATAAATTCAGTACACCCAGAAACATTTACTGCACTGAGGCCCTCTAGCAGAGATTAGTTTGTGTCCATACTGCCAAGCTCCATTTACCTCCAAAAGAGCTGAGGCTGGATGCAGACTGCCTGCTGGGAATGGTTTGTGCATGTAATGGTCCCCAAACTGTGACAGTGAATTGCTTTGGAGAGTTCTTGTTGGCAATGCCTAAAAACAAGCCAGGGCTGCAAGGCTGGAAACATAGCAATATCAATTACTGAGTTTCAGTGCCTGGGACTTTTTCCTGGCTGTGTTTAACTTCTTTTTCTACATGTAGCTTCCACATGAAAAAGTGCACAGCTAGTGTAGCAGCTGACTTGAAGGGAGCAGTCCTGATCGTGGGCAGCTACTTATGAGCTGTGCCTGGTAGTAACGCTCCTTTCAGCACAGGGGCTCCCTGCAGCCTGGCATTGTGGCTTCCCTCCTTTCAGGCCATCTCAACTAGATGGAAGGCCACACTGTGACAGCTGACACATGCCCTCTGGGTGACAGGGTAAGGGCAAGGGCTGAAAACCTGGGCTACCGAGGTGAGAGAAACTGGTCTAAGTAGTGAGGAACATGAAGTGGGACTCAGCTCTAAGGGTCTCCTGCTCAATGCCTGAGAGGTCTATTTTAGCATTTAGGATTCATGGCTAAAAAGATAATAATGTTTTACCTCCAACTTGCATTTGTGTAACATTTCTGTTAGCAGACGGTCACTCTGAAACTTTTTTTGCAAGCACTGGACCTCTGAGTTGCACTAATGTCTATTCTGTTCAACCCATTACAGTCTTTGCTTATCTGCAGTGTAGGAAGAGGGCAGGAATGTTAATTGTCTCCTTTCTCTGGAGGGGAAGTGAACTCAGGCACCAGCTTAACAAAGACCCTTTAAAAACCATATTTTAACCATTTGATTCCTGGCTGGTTGAGAAGGTGTTTTGGTTGTGGTTAGAGCTCTTTGAAGCAAGACTCTGTGGGAGTTATGATCTAAATAAATAGACACAAATAACTATGTACCATCACCAAAACTTACACCCACATTGTGCTTCCCTGCGTCTCTAGTACCTCTTGCCAATTACTTCAGATTAGCGTGGGTAGACAGTACGTTTCCGCTCCTAGCTCCATCTCTGCTTTAAATTGTCTCACATCCCTTTGGTTTGATTTTTTTTTTCATCTTGCAAAGAACTATAAACTCTTCAAAGCACATGACACTCATTTCTGGGAGTGGATAATTCAGGCAAATTAGCACACCCTTGTTTGGAGAAGTTATTCTTCGTTGTCCTCTCAAATGCTTGGGGAGCCCATGCCTGCCTTTGGTTTGCCTCTTCTGAGGTTTCATCGGGAACTTTATAATTTTATTGTATTCCCAGGTCTCTTATCTGGCGTTTATTCTTGTTACTCCAGTTGCTACTGGTTTTAGCTTGTACACAGGAAACCCCAGTGCCAATCAGTGTTGTTCCCAAGGTGACAGGAAACCCTGTTTGGTCGGATGTTGATTGTGCTTGTCTTTACTGCTCCACCCATCACATTTTCTTCCTTTTTGGCTTAGCTTAAGACAAGTTAATCAGTGGCTGCCATCTGGTAGACAGTTTTGGTGGTTTTGCAGTGATTCGTCCAGCTGATCTTTTGAAAAGTAACGCACAGCACAAGAAACCAAGGGGAAGTATCCGTCTTAGGATTTAAATGATTCTCGGGCCTAGGATCAGACAAGCTGTTGTTCCTCTGGGCACATGAATAATTTGTGTGAGTTGTGTGAGTAATCCCCTTGTCTTGTCCAGCAACAGGTTTAAGCGCAGCTCGGTCAGAGGATTGAAGTCCAACACAGCTTCCCAGTGACTGATTTCCTTAGCCCGTCTCTGCCTCTGCTTCAGTTCTGTGGTCAACAATCCCAGGCAAGGTTTCTGTGACTGCTTAACCAGCAGTCCTAATGTGCAGGTAAAGTGGGACATCTGGGAAAGAGAGGAGATGCACGTTAGCTGAACTTGAATGCTCCAAATATCTCTGTTCAGCCTGTAGCAAGTTGTGCCCATCAGTGGCATTTCCAAACACATATATCACCTTTTTCATGCCAGCAGGATGGAAACGCTGTGCTAAGGGACAAAGAGCAGAAGAGAACCAGTTTGTTGTGAGATTGGGTTGTAAGCAGGATTAGGTACATTGCACCTCATGAGTCCTTGAGGAGAACCCACAGGTACTGATTTCAGTAAACAACTGATCTAGAAGGGAGCATCTCTATCAGATGACAAGAAAGACTGATTTTTAAGTTTTGAGGGTTTTATAGAAGTCTCCTTGAATGCTCCTATTAATGTCTGAAAAGGGCCAATGCCTGAAATTAAAATGGAAATATTCACCTTTCCTCTTGTTTTGGAATGTATTTCTCACTGATCATGCCATTTCTTCTGTCTAACTGTCCTGCAGAGCAGCCTCAAGTGGAGTTTAGCTCAGCTTTCCTTAATTTAAAATGTCAGAAACTGACACAGAACACAGTTAAAAAAAGAAAAGAAAAACATCAAAGCACTTTCAAAACTGCAATAAGAAGTATCCAAGTATATCTTTGAATTGCAGGAAACTGGACAGTACTAACTAAGCATCTAGCTTATATTATAGCTGTCAGTTAACATCCCAGACTGAGAATCTCTTCTTTCAATGCAATCATAATTTGCTTTATTTCTGTGCATTGTCAGGAGAACACTTACAAATTATGACAGTCAATTAATTATAATACTTTTTGGAAAAAGACAATTCTGGAAAATCAGCAGAGATCTCTTACACAGTCAGAGCTAGTACGTACAGAAAGCTTAACATTACTAGCTGGCAGAAATGTCCTTTGTTTGCAAATACACTTTTGCAAGAATCATAGAATAGTTTGGATTAGAAGAGACTTTAAAGATCAAATAGTCTAACCCCCTGCCATAGGCAGGGACACCTTCCCCTAGCCCAGGTTCCTCAAAACCCCATCCAACCTGGCCTTGAACACTTCCAGGGATGAAGCAGCCGCAACCTGTCTAGGCAAACTGTTCCAGTGCCTCACCATTCTCACAATGAACTTGTTCCTAATATCTAAATCTACCCTCTTTCCATTTTAAGCCATTACCCCTTATCCTGTGACTATATGGCCTTGGAAAAAGTCTCTCGCCAGCTTTCTTGTAGGCCTCTTTAAGTACTGGAAGACTGCTTTAAGTTCTCCACCTGGAGCCTTCTCTTCTCCAGCTGAACAACCCCAACTCTCAGTTCAGTGATAGTCTGGTGACCCTCCCTCTGGACTCACTCCAATAGGTCCATGTCCTAAGCTGGAGGCCTCAGAGCTGAGCACAGTATTGCAGGTGGGGTATCACAAAAGTGGAATAGAGGGGAAAAATCACCTCTTTCAACTTCTTGGCCACGCTTCTTTTGATGCAGCCCAGAATATGGCCAGTTTTCTGGGCTGCAAGCACACATTGCCAGTCTATGTTTTTAGTCAGCCAATACACCCAAGTCCTTCCCTAGAAGAGTGCTTTCAATCTGCTCGTCACCCAGCCTCTGTTTGTATTTGGAATTTCCCCGACCCATGTGCAGGACCTTGCACGTGATCTTGTTGAACTTCTTGAGGTTTGCACAGGCCCAGCTCTCAAGCCTTTCAGGCATCTTTTTCCCTCCCATGTGTTGACCGTGCCACATGGCTCAGTGTTGTCAGGAAACGTGCTGAGAGTGAACTCAATCCATGTTGCCAACAAAGATGTTGAACAGTGCCAGTCCCAATACTGACCTCTGAGGAACACCACTTGTCACTACTCTCCATTTAGACATTGCATCATTCCTCAAAGAATGCTGCATGTAAATCTGTGAGTCAGATCATGTCTCAGCTCTTGTGGGAAATTCTCTTTAGCATTATTTTATTAATACAATACCTGAGGTCCTCAACCATAGGTCAGGATTCTTCCAGATGAGTCTCTGCATATGCATGAAAATGAAATTATCCTCTATCCAAAAAGCTTACAATCTAAACATTAGACATGGTAGTCTAATGAGAATGCCTAGTGTATGCTATTCAGCCCAAGAAATACTGTCCAGAGGCCATAGCTGATTTCATACAACACTGACATTTCAGCCAAGTTCTTGCTAGAGTTGTTTGTCCGCTTTGATACATCACATTCAAGATGATGCGTTAGTTTGGTTTGGCTTAGAACCTTAGCTGAGTATGGTCAAGGTGGTTCTGGAACTCTTTTGTGATTTTCATACTAAGGCACGGGAGACATTAATTGGTAAAGTTACTGATTCAAGGTGATACTGTAAATCAGACCCTTGAACTCTCAATTCAGTTGTCTAATCAGGAGAGTCTGTAAGAAGCTACAAGGGTGATATTTCTTTCTGGGATAGGGACTTCCCTTATGTTCCCTATCAAAGAATATACTTTTCATGTTTAACAAACAGAGTGTATTGTTGTTATTAATTTATGGTAGCTATAATTATCTCTGTTATGTTAATACTATTATTTGATAACAGGAGCAAAACAGAACACAGTGACTTCAAATGACTGCTCAAATATGCGATAGGCATCAGAAAGGGAAGTGCTGTATATAATTCCCACACAGAAAAATGTCGTTAAGTACAATGTTTCTCTAGGGAACTTGGTCCCGGTGCTTGAGGATGACCAATAGCAGCTCCCTGTAAAAACCATGCTGCCAGTGAGAGATGGGGCCAGTGCCGGGCAGGAGACAGCTGGGCCTGCTCCTCTGCCAGGGCTGGTGCTTCCACTTCCCACCATCCCTCTGGCAGATGCATCTTCTGTCTGTGAGTTGTCTCAAGTCCTTCCTGAGCTGTAGTAAATTCCACCGGAGAACTGCTGCATAGTCCAGAGGCTTTCAGTTCGTTTCCCTGGATCTGATAGTGGACATAGTGATACAGCCTTGCCACAAATGAAGGAAAACAATCAGAACGAGAGGAAAGTACACAACAGCTAATAAATCCAATGTGCATGATCTTGTTTCACTTCAGACTCTATCTGGTTTGTTTTGCCTCAATAGATTTATAGAGGTATCTGGGAAGAGAATTTGGCCCACAGGGCACAATGATGAATAGATTTGTGAAAGAAAGTGGCGTTGTGTAAAGCAGAAAGATGGTATTGTAATTATTCCCAAAGGTAATCCCCTGACTACAGAGAATGCATTTGCAATTTACTGATAAGAACAGAATAAATGGTTTCTGGTTCATCATGAGGATTTTCCCAAATGTAGATGGCCTCAATATCCGTCTAGTCCCTATGTCTAGTTCTCTGTTGCCTGGCTCTCAGCTACAGAGTTTATTGTCCTCAGACAGTGTGGAGGTCATAAGGTGGGCTAAGCAGGCTGTCCAAAGGAAAAATTGCAGAAGAGAAGACACCAGACACAAAGATGTGGAGACAGCCTTTGGTTCAGGATATTCCTAAACTTCAGATTGCCAAAAGCAGAAAGGCATCCTAGAAACAAGTAACGGTGTTAAGTAATCAGTAATTCCTGCTTGCTTTTTTCTTGCATTCTTTTCCTAAATTTTCTCTTGCTGGCCTTTGTTGAAAACAGGATACTGGTCAACCTTTGATCCTACAAAGTACATTAAATTTATACTCATGTTTCTACATCGCTCCTATCAATGTGTTACCCTAACCCACATTACCTCATTAGCTGTATGGTGCTCTGTCTGTTGTACTAAGATAGATAGGGTGGAGGTTGGATTGAGAAGGAGCCTGGTTTATCTTTCAGATATGACTTCTTCTCCTTTCTCTTTATTTCAAAATGCAAGGTGTATTTCCCTCTACTATTCAAATTCACAGACGAGAATTTAAATCAAGAAATTGAAGTTTCTTAATGCTGTGAATCCTCTGTTAGTACAGAACTATGAATCTGAAGCCACTATAATTATTTCACTCTGGCATTTCCTGTCTGTACTGACTCCTTGATGATGTGTATGAGTGAGAATGGATCCAGAAAGCCTTCGCTCTGGCACATGCCTTTGTCTCTGGGTACAGGTACAGATGCATTTCCCTTCTCTAAAGCCCAGCCTATGCACTTCTGTACAGGAACGTCTCTGATGAAAGTAGGCAGTGACTAGAGCCATAGCCTTCCTAGGCACCTGCCGAGCTCTACATCACTTACCTGTCTGTTCCTCATCAGCTGCTCAGCCCTAAATGTGACTGTACAGCTTGGCAATACCTCTTGTAATAGGCTATCTAATGTCTTGAGTGCAAGATAAAGTACACCTTGGTATGCAGGCCTTTACAGCTGTCTTTTAAAAGCATTCAAGCATTGCTCCATTTGAAATTGCAAGCCTAAATGGATTTCCTAAACTTCATTTCCAAAGGCAATCCAGACACTTTGCACACTAATATACCTGTTTGAACAAGCTTTCCCATAGAAAACAAGTCTGGAAAGACAGATTACTAAAGTGAACGAAAAAAGTAAAGCTGGGAAGAGAGGAAGATTTCTATACCTAGAGTAATTAAGCACATAAGTCACGCTGGAAATGGGACTGCACCTTCCAAAGTGCATGAGAGAAAAGGATCCTTGGTCTGTATAGGTAGCCTTAGACGCTTTGTCCACTGTGTGACATAGTGGAGCAGTTTCACCAGCTCCCTGTGGAAATGTCCATAGATGGCGCAGTTCCATTGAGCAACGGTGTCAGCCTGGAGGCTTTACATTCTTCAGGAACTGCTGCTGTTCAGTAATTTCTTCAAAGCCCACTAACAATTCATTTGTCTGCTTAGAAATCTTCTGTGTGACACTTGCAGTAGTTTAAAGATAATGAAGACCAAGTCAAATAAACAAGGAATGTGCTTTTTTATTATCTTAAGGTTGACAGGGTGCAGTAAACGCCTCTTTTCCCAGATGTTCCTTCCTGTCTTTCCCAAATGGCAAACTCACCAGGAAAGAACTCATTGTACTGATTAGTCTTCAAGTCACAATAAAAAATAATTTTCTCTTACTGTCTGAAGATACTGCCATGTACATTAATAATCCTGCCCATATGTTTTTCCAGGTCAGATGATTTTTGGTTAAAATCTCAATAGAGTACTGAAGGGCATTAATGTGTGAATAGATTGTATATTTGCATGTTTGGATTGAAGAGTTGTATATTATATTCCTTAAATGAGCAGCAGGCACAGGATGGAGGTAGTTTGCTCTTAAGAGAGAGTTTGCTCTTCGTATGGAATATATAAAGCTAAATGGACTTGTTGAAGTAAGACTCCTGTTATGAAAAAAAAAAACCCACACAACAAAACTGCAAACATTTTTTCCACCTAAAAGCTAAAGATCAGCCCATTATTTATTTGTTTACCATAGGGCTGGCCAGCTAAATGGCAAAAATAAAGAAACTCAGTTCAGCAGTCTTAAACACTGCCTAGAAGCTGTTGCTGTAGTGTTGCACCTCTCCGTTCTCATTTATTAGTTTGATTCTCCTAGATGGGCTATGGTTCACTGAATACTGCAGGCAAACACCCTCTGGGCATGCTTGTAGTGCTCAGCAAAGACATGAGCTTTGCATGTACTGGGAAAAGTAATCAGGCTTTGCACTTGGACAGATCTAAAGGGGAAATTATGGTGCCTGGCTACAGACCCTCCATGGTATCATGGAGGTATTTATGAACTGAACCTGTAGAGGGACAACTCATAAAATTATGACAAATAATATTTTTGCAGATTAACCTTTATTTTCTGATTTGCAAACAAAAGATACATCAGGGAGAACATGTGGGGTTTTTAACAGTTATTGTTGGCTTACCTGAAATAACTGCATTTCTGAGCTCATTAACTCATACATTTGTTTAATCTGTGCATCCCTAGCAGGTAATTGTTATTCCTCCCTATTCTCTTTTCTCTTTCCTGATTCGTTTAATCCCATTTGTTTATATTCATTGTAGCTTGGCTAAAATTAGCGTGTGCATTAATCAGAGAGAGAACAGGTCATCCAGTATGTTTGTGCAATGAGGCCTCCAGTATGAAATAGAGCAATGGTGCAACGCAAGCAGATAATAATAGCAGTAAACAAGACTGCATTCAGTTAACGCTCTACCATCTAAAGCAAATTAACCACAAATTAGTAAACATGTATTCATCTCTTTGAAAAAGCACCTCGAATAAACACAATGAATTAGCATCTCCATTTATTTTTACTTCTGAACATTTAACTCGGTTTTCACTCGTGCTGAAAATACGTATATGTGAATGTGAATCAGAGATAGAGCTTTATGTTACCATTCAAATTTTATTGGAGAGAGAAGTTTGCGTGACAAAATGCAATTTGATTATAGAAATAATCTACAGGAAAAGATGGGAGGTTGTATAAGCTTTGCATTTTTGAACAGTCAGTTCCCGTAGCGGAGCGGCATAGCCTTATCGAGGGCAGAACAGGAGTGAATTGGCAGTACATTAGAAAGCATGATTAAAAGAGGGAAAGTTGAAACTACTCTCATGTCAGCTGTTTTCCTCTACAGGATATTGAGCCATTCCTGTCCTAACCAGATACTGATTGCTTAAAACTTAGTCCAGAAGTACTTGTCAAAACCGCTTCCTCAGTTCATTTTGACATGCTGAGCTGTGAGTAGATCCTGAGAACTCTATGCAATGCACTACTAGAGGTCTTGGCCTGCTCTCGCTCGTGGCTGTGGGAACAGGATCAGACCGTCTGCAGAGAACTGAAGTCCCTCTGCTTTCCAGAAAAGCTATTTAAACTTTAGAGCTTGGTCAGTTTCTGTGGACTCGGAGAGGGCTGGAGAGAGTGCTGCCAGGTGCTGCCAGGAGGTTTCTTGTATGAAGCTGTAGAGCATTGGAAGTCTTGCCTCATAGGAGCCATATATCCCTCATCTTCTCACACAGCTTACTGTCATCACTTCCAGACCCCTTCCTCAGAGTGAGAAGCAGGACGCATAAGTTTTTCAAGTGACAAATAACTGGGAAGAAAACAATAATGCAACACTGGAATACTATGAGGAGAGCCAGGTAGTAGAGCAAACATGAGCAGAAATGACAGATGTTCTTTCCAAGACGATGCTTAGGATCAGCATACTTAATCCTATTGCCTCCTATAAGTCCTGAGCTCAAATATCTTCCATCTATAGCTTTATGGTGATAGGATTTAGCTTCAGTTTTATATCCAGGTTACTCCCTTTGCACTGTAAATGATCAGCACTCTGGCTGATGTGATTGGGCTGCCCATAGAAATGAGTATGGGATTCATCTTGGGTGCTGATGACTGCAAGGTAGAGTAGAAATATTATACATGTCAGTAATATGGTCAAATGAATTGCTAAGCTTGTAGAAATATTGGGCCAATACCTGTGTATCTGTCTAGAGTCTTCTCTCTGGAGAGGATCAGGTGCCTATAGAAAAGGTCTGCATCCCTGGGATGTCAGTAGGTAACTTCTGGTGCTTTAAGTAGCACTGATGTGTCAGGGGCTAGAAGGAATGCAGAGAAGATCAAGACTTGACCACTTGCACACCAAAGTTCTGAATGTGAAACTCTGGTTCTGACTTTTTTTACTTTCATGCTTAGTGAAGTTGCTGCAAAATGTTCAAACATGACCTGAGTGCAACAGAGCCTTCAAGATATTGGACTGTATCAATTAAGACTGGCCAAAATGCATGTTTTTTTAAGTAAATAGCTGACATGTATAAAACGGAATGTTAAAATCAGTTGAAGAGGGATTTCCTTTAGAAAAGAGTACCTATGAGAATTGATTGCAAATGACTTGAGAAATTACACAGATTTAGGGAGCCTTGGGTTTTAGTTCCACTTCTAACAATAATTCTTATTTGGCCTTGTTAGTTGGTTGATCGCAACTTCTGATTTTTGAGTACTTCAGTTTGGGTGTAAGGTAGGTTTGGTTTGTTTAAAGGTGTTGATAACCCCAGGTCTGTGTGGGTTCCTAAAAGCTACAGCACTTTTTCAAGTGAAAACCAGTGGCAACTCAGCAGTCAGCAGGCAAAGCAGAGATCATTTGGGAAACTGAGTTGTCATGGATCTATCTGCCAAGCACAGCATCTGTATAGCAATGTTTCATAGGGCAAAAATAAGTAGTACATTATATGCAATAGGTACTATATGCAAATATTTGTTAGGATGACATAGTTACATTATTTGTTAATTCAGTGTTTTCTCAAACTAATACTGATGGTACGGATTGCCTTTTGTTGGAAGTAATAAGTAATAAATAAGAGTAAATAAGAGGATAATTATATTAATAGGGATGTTATCAGAACTTGTGGGGTTTTTTAACAGAATGTTCTCTAATATGTGCTGCAGCAAAACAGAAAACTGAAACTTACGAGTTCTACATTTCCAAGAAAATAACGTAGACCTAGGAAAAAAAAAGGAATATTCTATTTTTCAAGTTTCCATGGTCAAATCAATTTTACATCATGCTTAGAAGACTCTTTTGAGATAGTGTGCTGATGATCAGAAAAAACCTGAGAGGTTACTACAATTATTCTCATTCAGCCTTACTTTCCCAAGACATCCAGTAATATAGGCAGTACAAGGTGATGATATATATTTCAGGCTAGCATGTCAGAGCAAGGATCACACAGAAGCATTCATGAAAAATGCATAAATCATTCTTATGCTTACAATTTAACAATACCATGAATGTTACTTTAAAATTTATCAAATTATATTTTCACTCTGAGCCTTCTGAGGACTGATTGTAGTGGATATTATTAATGTCTACTTTGAACAACCTGATCTAGTGGAAGGTGTCCCTGCCCGTGGCAAGGGGGTGGAACTAGAGAATCTTTAAAGCTCCCTTCCAACCCAAACCATTCTATGACTCTGTGATATGTTACAGTTTGTCCAAGGCTGAAAGACAATGTCAATATGTTCAATTCTTTGCAAAGGTTATTTTAATCCCTCTGTATTTCTGCTTTTATACTTTTTTCTTTTTTTCAACACTGATTTTTCTTGATGAAGTCAATGGGAGTTATGCAGTATCCTGTGTTTGTTTATTTTATATCAAAATACAGGATTAATAACATCAATGTCATTATGACTTTTTCTAATTTACTGCAGTTTTCACACCCCACCACAGTCTCACGTTTCACACATGTTCATCTACGTGACCGTGTTTTCTCTTGGCTGTTATGCTGAAAGTGGCAGGAAAGCTGAGATGTTTCTTATTTTTTCCATTCTCCTTTTTTACAAATGTAAGGGGTTTTTTTTCTTTTGATTACTCTAATGAAACATAAAACTAAATAAGCAGGTGAAACTTGACACCAGTAAGGTAGTAAGTGGTGGTAACCATGTGCCTAACAGTGCTCTCCCAGTGCAACTGCAGCAGTGAAAAACCCACGTGAGTTCAATGAGTTTGCTGATGAGACAAACCACAACAAAGGCCTGTGTCTACATAGAGCCAGTGAGCACTAAAGAAATAAATTGCACAGGGGAACTGTGATGTTTTTCCAGTCCTCTCTGCAGCAAAACCCAGGGAGAGCAGCCCTGTGGAGCATCCCCCAGTATGGTACAAGTAGAATTTGAGAGCCCAAAGCAAACTCCCTCCCTCCCCAGCTGCTCTGATATGGTACAAGGGAGATCTGAGGGCTCAAAGCAAATTCCCTCCCTCCCTCCCCAGCTGGGAGCCAGGGCCAGCGCTGCTCTTCCCGCTAATGAATGGCTTCCTTCCACCTGCATGCCTGCCACCGCTCTCGCCTGGGCCGCACAGCCTCTGCAGAGGGACGGAGGGCCGAGGGCACAGAAGGAAGCGCCTCCCGCCTCTGCAATGCCAAGGTCAGAGGGCAATGGCTCCTGGAGGGCAACAGCTGACACCGCCGCTTCCAAAACCACTGGAGAAAATGAGAAGCCGAGGACAGGGAATCTGGGCGTTGCATTTTTTCAGGAGTGCTGAATAAACATGGGAATGTGTATTTAAAGAAATTACCCAGCTTAAATAAACAACTGGGAGAACGTGTCGGGTAATTGGATTTTCATAATCACCAGCTACGGCTTAATTTTAGGGTCAGGGAAGACCTGGAAATGACCTCAGTAATGATTAATAGGCTTTAGTAACCTGGTGGCCCTCCAAGGTGGACAGGTGGAGCTTCCTTTTGAGAGTTTTCAAACAAACATTGTATTAATCTTCCTTTTTTTTTAATGATGGTCTGCAACAAAATCTGCTCCTATAAATGCATTATTAAAAATACTCCAGTGGATTCTCATCGATGAACTTGTTCCTATTGCACAACTGAAGAGAGGGCTGTGAGCGGGCAGTAAAGAGCCCCCTCTGGGATACTAGACAATACGCAGACACAAGTGGTTTCCTGATTGCACTTATTCACGTACCCAGTGATGATGAAGTGGCTGTCTCGGCTGGTGAAATTTCGGAAGAGTTAGTCTCATGCTGATTTTAATGTAGCGTTGTCACGGATGTTTACAATTCCTCAGATTCCTCACATAGAATCATAGAATCATATACATGATGCCCTTCCCCATCAAGATACAACACTGAGGGGATTGTGGGGAAGGCACGTCCTAACAAAATCTTCTCTGATTTGGCCCAGACTATTAACATGAGGAACGTAAAGAATATAGTCATTTAGAAGGTAGAACAAGTTGTAAGTATTCGGAAATAAGGGAAAACCCATGTGTACTGCTCCTTCACTCTAACTTGAAATGGAAGGATACTTGTATGTAATCACGAGTTCTATACAGATATATAAAAATCTCCAAGAAAAATGTCTGACTTGAAGTGTGACTAGTCTGATTGCGATGTCCTTATTCAAAACCTATTGGAGAGAAGGGATCGTTATAAAAATGGGCGTTGTTTTAGGTGGTACCTTCTTGTTTGTCTGTCACTGGCCTTGTGCGGTCCCTCCAATAAGGTGGAAAAAGGTAGTCTCACTACCTAACTTCTTTCTACTCAGGTAGTAAAAGAGAAGAGAATTCTTACTTTCTTCTCTTTTCTGCAGAAAGGGAAGAATTTGAGTGTTCGAGAAACACAGGGAATCCAAGGAGACCAGAGCAGGACCTGAGACTATTATAAGTGTCTTCTGTTAGGACATACAAGCACCTGATGGGTTCAGACATTCCCTCATCTTTCAAGACAAGTACTCAATATGTCTCTGTTTTCGGCCCTGTTCAACAAGGTCTTGAATGCAATAAGAAAGTCTGGGTGATTAATATTAATATTGGCAATAGTTGATATTACTAATGTATATGTTATTAAACTCTTTCTCTTAACCAAAACATGGTTCTTCAAAAGTGTTCTTTGAGAAGCCCAAAGGACTTTCTAAAAAGACTGCAGTCCTTTAGGTAATTGGTTTTTGCCCTGTATTCGGTTTTTATTCAATGTGTAGCTTTTTATGTGTTAAATATGCAACTAAAAACTATTTCTTCTTTCCAGAGTAAATTATTTCATGCTCAACACCGTAATTCATCATTAATCCCCATAAATGGTAAAAGCAGTAAACTCAAAGTTATAATTAGATCAGGTATATTTTTTTGTTGTTGTTAAAGAGGAAGTAGCCTTTTTGCCAAGACTGTCAGTTAAAACAATGTAAAAGCCAAAGAAAATATTAACATTTTCACTGTACTTTGTTACTGAACAATGCAAATACTTTTCCTCTATATTAGGAAATCTCAGTAGGCTCTCCCAGAAGTATGTCTGGATCTAAATTGCTACCCATTTCTCAACAAAAGGCAGCCTAAACAGTTTTGGACAGGTTCATTGCACACCTTTTCTGTGGATTTCTGGATTGTTTTCAAAAGATAGGATTTGTGGTATACGCCCTCAGAGACACCTGTTTAAGGGACTGCCTTTTTCTGTGGAATGGATTGCTAATTGTGGTCAGAAAAGGTGCTTTCACGGGAGGACTTTCATAAGAAAGCAGCCTAACAGGATCTTTTCCTTGAGAAGCAGCATGGAGCTGGGGGACTGGCTTCCCCCACAGGTGGGATGGTCCCGGGGAGCTGGGACAGATACGTGAGCCAAGACTCTGCTGCAGAGTCCAGCAGAGAGTGGCCACCACAGCTGGCAGATGGCAGGCCCACCTCCCAGCCTGTCACAGCTCTGGATGTGGGTATGAGCACTGGTACCACCGACTGAGGCTTCAGTACCATGCAAGGTGTGTAGGAAGCCACAGAGCACTACTGGTAGCCTATGCATGTATCAGTTACTAGTAATTTCTGCTCAGAATGCTATATCACTTCTGCCTACCTCCTGTCAAAATTAGCAGAATCATACCCCACCTACTTCCCTCTGTCAACAGAAATTGTCCCCATCTACCCTGGAGGCAGCCAGCTGCCTGCAGCCACCTCAGCTCCTTCTTGCCTCTCCCACCTCTTCATCTGTTACTGACTCACTGTTAGCATCCACAGGCCCAGGCAACAAACCTCTTGCTGTCACCCAGCCATCACCTAAGCTGAAATAGGCTTATGGACACTGTGGTACAATGTGGTGTTCACCCATTCCACCAGGTGGTCTTGCCTCTTGGCCATTGTCCCTTTGTGTTTTGCTAAGTGACAAGTGACTAAAGTAATTTCTATTCGTGGAGACTGGTGTGATAGAAATGGTTTAATTTACAATAAAAGTACTCAAGGATCCGCTGACATGTAGAAGAGGAAGGGAAGTGCATCAGTGTTATGTCAGAACAAAAAAGTGTTATTCTGGTGGCAGAAGAAATCAGAAAACAGTAATTTGCTCAAATATGTTTGTGTACAAATACCTATGGGCCACCAATAAATAATGAAAGGGCAGTAAAAAGCAAGTATTAACACAAGCAACTTCTGCTGCAGACTAGAGGAAAGTTTCCTCAGCGTTAATGGCACTTGCTTCACAGATATAATCTGATGAGGTCTGTGTGATGTTTATAATAATACATGGTTTTGCTGTAGAAGGAACAATTCTATCTTAAAACATCCCAGTGTTCAGAGCAGTGCACAGTCACATTCACTCAATGTCAATTCTCCTGCTGATAAGAAATGCACTGAGCCACGCAGGAGAACTGGAGTCAACAGATAATGGATTAACCAGTAAATGGCTAATGACTGGCATATGTGATTTTAAAAATGGGCAAGATGTAGAGTTGTATTCTGATCTGACAGGAAGAATATTAGGAGTGACTTGAGACAGAGATCTTATGTTGTGGTTGTATATGTCCAAGAAAGGTAGAGCAACTAATACCTTAAAGAAACTCCTCTGTAAGCATACATTAAAGGAGATACGCTAATGGGCAGAGGTGGGAATGAAGCTTGCATTGTCATATCTCTATATGTGCATAGCCACTTGGTAAATGTTGGAGACATTTACAGTGAGATGGGTATTGTAGCCCAGTTCAGGCTGCTGAATCTTACATGCTAGTAATGCTGATTTCTGTTTAGTAAACACAAAAACTTTGATTAATACCTAGAAATGTGTATTTAGTCATCACAATTCACAGAGCATAGATTTATTTTATTCAGTATGCCTGAAGTTAAGGGTTGAGTAGATAACATTGGATCAATGGTTTGAAACAGTGAAAAGGACATTCTTAAGTGTTGTTTGGAGAAAGTGATAAAGAGTAGTGCATAGAACATTGATTTGTATTTTTATGACTCAGAGGTGTTGTTAAATCTAACTTTATTTTCCTATAGAAATGTGGAATATCGATGAATTTGATTTTCCTGCAAGAGGTGTTTGGCATTTCTGAATAACTCCTCATTATTAGAAAAGCCTGTGACCATTACTTCTCCTGGGATGCACCTCATTTATTGTGGCTTATTGCCTCTCTCTTCTCCTACCTAACATGAGACATTGTCCAGTGTCTTGGATGCCACAATATTTTCACTGACTTTCCAATTGTTTCTGCTGATTTTATCACTTTTTTTCACCTCCATCCTGTATGCTTAATTTGAGTAGATTCTTAAGCATGTAGCTGATGAAACTGTGAATTTCTTTCCAGGTTGCTATATGTACTGGTTAGAAATATATACACCTTTTTTTTTCTGTGAAACATTTCTTCCTTACTAAGATTTCACTTTCACATTTGATGTCTATAAAGATTAAGTAGATTAAGTAGCACATAGAGAGCAGTTTCTACTTCTAAGAATAATCCAAATAGTTGCTTCTAGCACACTATTCTTGAAGCATAGGTTGCTAGATTCAAGAAGTAGGATGATATGTAAAATCTTGGTTTTCTGGCCATACAGTGAAACCAGTCTTGCAGTCTTTGAGTACCTAAATATCCCAGTGACTATACAGAAAGTCAGGGTGCATAAATAACTCAGGATCAGCTGCATGAGTATTGGACTTAAAATAATACAGATCCAATATAACTGTTTTCTTTATTTTCTAATGCAGACGAGGATCCAATGTCTCACTGACTTTGGATATGAGCAGTTTGGGAAGTGTTGAACCTTTCATCACTGTGCCAACCCCACGAGAAAAAGTAGCAATGGAATACCTACAGTCAGCCAGCCGCGTCCTGACACGGCAGCAGCTTCGAGACGCAGTTGCATGTTCTCATTCACTTCAAACAGAATTCATGGTGAGTTTAACAACAGGATTTAAATGAGGATTTTGGACATAATTGGTACACATGGAGGAAACTGTGGGAAAAAAATAATTGACTATAATGTCAAGGTACAAATCATTTCCGCAGGGCAGATTAGATAGTTTCAAGGTAGTTTTATGTTTGTGCACTGAAGACAGATAAGCAAATCAGTTATATCCATGGATAACACAGACTCCTCTCGGTTTGAAGTCCCATTCATAGGTGGGATAAAAGTCGTATTAGAGCTACAGTACTAACAGACAGGACTATAATACCGTGACAGTTTCAAATAGATCATAAAGGCTATAACGACAGGAAACAGTAATAATTTGAGATTTTGTTTATTCCCATGTAAACATCACATATGTTTGCCATTTGAAGACTAAATTTTTAGTTACTATAAATGACTTTTTGGAGCAGACAGGGACGCTCACAGTCAATCAGTCCAAAATATCTTTAATAAGCACTCCATACACTAAACCTAATATACTCCAGACCAAAAAATAAATAAAAATAAAATGTCCTACAAGTGTATTTAATATTAAAAAGGGTGAGAGTCTAAAAGGAAAACAATGACCAGGTAGAAACAAGCTAGAGCAGAAAAACTCAGTTGGGAAAAATATATTAGTACAGATTCCTAGAAGAAGACTTGAAAAGTCTGGCATTGCAAAACAGACAAGTGAAAGAAGCTATCAGAAATAAGAAGATGCTCCTTACGAGGGAAACAGAGCATCAGCTGAAGCCAGTTGAATGTGAAAGCTGAATAAGGCAGGCCAAAAGAAGGTTTTGATTTAAAAATCTACAATCATAACTTCATTTTTAAATAGTTCAAAAGCATGAAGCTTTACAAAGATTACAAGGATCAACAGATGATCAAAAGGGTAGTAAAGGGAATTGGAGAAGTTGAAGCAATAGGAAGCAATCTTATCTGTGTATGAACAGTTATCTGAGTGTATGAACGATTGTAACAGTTAAAGGCTAATGTGAGCCAAAATAGCTGTTATTAGAAGAGTACTGCATGGAGAGATAAAGTAGTCTACAAAGGCAGATATATATATGCATCTGTAGGTGCATATATGCAGCTGAGCACATGAATGTGTGTAGCATATACATTATTTGTAGTTATTTAACTATATGTAATATGTACAGGCATTTAATGAAACAATTTGATACATTTTGCCTATATGGCTACAGGCTTCATATGCTAATTTGTACATTTGTATGTTATTTGCAGTCTGCTGGGCTTATTTTCCCCCCCCCACTAGCAGGAACGTTATCCCCATAATATCCTGATTTTTTTTTTCTGGAATAATTTCTTGTTTTTCACAGCCAGTTTCAGAGTAAGTGACTTGTCTGTGGCTGTGATCCACAATGTGTTGTCAGATTTCTGTCTGTGCCCTTGGCCCCACAAGTACTTACTCTTGGGAGGAGCCCACTAACTAGAAAGTGTTTACAGGATGTAAGTGATTAATATTATTAATTGACCTTGTTGGCCCAGATAAATGCATTTTTGTTTTCAACTCAGTGGCATTTCTGCATCTGTTGGTAACTCGCCAACTGATGAACTATTTTAACATTTCATCAGGCATTGGGAAAGAGACAGCTAGGCAGCTGCAAGAGCCTCACTGACCTCTCTTCTTGTGCAGGCAGAGGACTCTTCCTCACACGTCTTTTTCCAATCTCTGTAGATGACAGACATAGATCACATTAAACACAGGCTTAATGCATTCTCTCTCTCAGCTGGCATATAGCTCATTGGGGAAGCCTGGTGGTGTTTTTACTAAGCCAGAACTGAATAAAGTGGGAAGCTCTAGGTCAGCCACTAGCCCATACCAGAGACAGGTAGAACAATTCAGAGTCCAAGGACCAAGAGTAAGAGTCTCACAGAGGTCACCACTCGGAAGGGGTGAAAGTTAGTGGTGGGCATGAGAGGGTTATAGGAGCTCATTTTGTAGTTCCATTGTTGAGGAGGAGGCATCAGAAGCAGGACAGAGGTGAGACAGTTTGACCTGAAGGAATTGGGATGAGGTTTATGCAGGTAGGGAGTCTTACAAGTAAGAAGATCCTGTGCTTAGCACAGGCGTCATATAGAATGCAGTACAGGGAGGTGAAAAAGCATTAGGTGAAGTACCTTCAAGGAAGGTTCATCTTAACACCACCACTTTGGCTGGCCTAAAAAAAGAGGCAGCAAGTCACACTTTTGAGGAGTCAGATGATGAGCAAGGAAGAGATGAAGGTGAAAACTAAGTGAGGGGGAGAGACAGAATAAAGTCCACTAAACACATGGGCATAAGGCAGAGAAGGCAGGAAAATAAAAGCCAACACAGAAATTGTAGCTTCACATAGTAAGATGTTCAGAAGCGAAGTTGGCAGGCAGAAAAGAATCAAAACTATTATGACCCATCTAAATTTTACTTAATTTTGCCTTCTCTTCAACCAGAAAACTAAGAGGGCAGCTTTCCTTGCTTAGTGAACCCATGTAAAGATCTGCTGTTGGGTACATCCTTGGCAAGCTGTTAGGGGCTTCATCCCTCTTCCTCTAAAAAAACCCCACAGCAGCTTGGGTCTGAAGGACAGTGGCCGTGAATCACATTTGTGACGAGGTCCTGGGCAGGCCTGCACCTGTGGATTTTTGGAGGAAAAACCTTAAGTAAATTTTCCAGTGGTGCAAATCAAAGGAAGTGTGGACTGAATAGGGTAGGAACATATCTTTTGTGTCTTCTCATGTTCCCATGTGTCTATAAGAGTCACTTATTTAATATGCCTCTGACTCTTTGGATAAACATCTCAGGCCAGCAAGGAAGTTTTCAAGTCTCTAGTATTGACTGTGCTTTGAAATAGAAGTATTCATTTACTGAAGCTCAAATTCCAGCTTACTCTAAGATAATTTAAATCATGGTGGCCAAAAAAATCAGTAAAACATGAACATTTGAGCCAACTGAAGCATTTTTAAATGTGATTTTGCCAGACTGTTTTGGTTGGTGA
This sequence comes from Colius striatus, assembly GCF_028858725.1. Classification (NCBI taxonomy): domain Eukaryota; kingdom Metazoa; phylum Chordata; class Aves; order Coliiformes; family Coliidae; genus Colius; species Colius striatus. The sequence continues at coordinate 169,408,479 of NC_084759.1, forward strand.
AACATATCCCACAATCATGAAAAAAACACACAAACCTTCATGTTTCATCTTGCCATTTTCAAAGGGTTGATTTTATTCAACTGTAAGGAACCTACTAATGCTTCAAGACCTCAAAATCAAAGTTATTCTTCCCCTTCTTAGACCAAGTGAAGCATTTGGTTCAATGAAAAGCTGGAGGATTTTTACTTTTCATGATGACCAACAATTTTAAAAAACAGTGTTTTTAAGTCGGGAGTTTATCATTTGCATATTTTGGGAACTTCAAGAGAACTGTCACATTAGTTACTTGCATATCTGCATAGTTAAAGAAGACAACACAAGTGGGTCATTAAAAGATCAAAATGGGAAAAAAGATAAATAGCTTCAGATTTTTATTACACTCTTAAATCAGAAAATGCAAAAGACTAAGGCACTTCATGACAGTAGTTTCTATAAAAGCCAAATGGGGTCTTTGATGAGACTGTTAAGGGCTCTGCACATTTTTTTTTTTAAGTTGGTCATATAGTCAATGATTTTAAAAGTTCCTCCTGTAATTATGTAAAATGTTGCACTTTTCTGCTTCAGTTCTGCACTTTTCAATTCCACTTTTCTAGAACTATTGTGCATTTTAACCTCTCTCCTAATCCTGCAAAAACTTTGCTTTTAATAATTCATCAGAAGTGTTCCTTGGAAGTCACCTCTTCAATATGCATCTCCCCGTGTTTATTAAAGGAAGGGTGTTGACAGGCTTGAGGTGGGAAACACTTTTTTTCTTAACAACTTTGATGTCAGAAGACGGTTGTGTAACCGCAGATGGCCTTCTGGTGATAATTTCCTGCATGGCTCCTTTGGAAACACCAATCTGATTTAATTTATTTTTTATAGGAAATACCAATGAATTTTGTGGATCCCAAAGAAATTGACATCCCAAGTCATGGAACTAAAAATCGCTATAAAACAATTTTGCCAAGTAAGTGAGTTAGCCCGTGGTTTCTTACTATGACATTTAGTCCTGCTTTGAGAATGTATTGCAGTGAAAATCTATCTGTCTTTGACTTTGATCACTGTGTACCTATTCATGTGTATTTGTAGTCTATGTAGAAAGATAACAAAGCCCAGTGCTGTAGGACTGACAAATGCAGAAGTCTCACTGCATGCCTTAGCAGGTACACACTGTGGCAGGATCCCAAACACATACTGAAAAGCAGTCTGAGTGCATTTTCTCTGGAGTGCACTCAGACAGATGAGTAGAGAGAGCTCTGACATGTCTTGCAGTAGCCCTCCCAGTCTGGAAGATGAAAGGACCCAGACTGTTGCCTCCATCTCAGCCCACGCTGTCTTGCAGTCACTGAATTCTCTCTGGCTGGGTCAGGCTACTTGGGATCCTGTCCAACATTAAGTGGCCCAATCTAGGAAAAGCAAGTGCTTCCTATCCTTTTCTTTTGTAGTGGACTTCCATCTTTACAAGTCTCTTTCTCCATGCACCAATTGGCTTTGTGGAAATCTGTTTACCTTACTAAAAAAACTACTCTCACACATTACTGCCTCATTGTTGATGTAAACTTGTTACTGCTTTACATTGCTGCTTATGTATTTCCATTGGCCCAAACTCTTTATTTCTGACCAAGTAGTGGTTGCTTTGTAATAATTAGAGGTGTATGAAAACATTTCAGTGGAATAGTTTTCCTTCAAAACACACAGGTCTCTGAAATGCAACTATTTCCATACATTTTGTTGTGGGATAATGAGATAGTCCATTTCTCTTGTATTCATCTTTTTGGTTTGTGTTCAGTTTCAAAATAGGTTGCAGAAGTTTTAACATTGCACTAAATATACACATGAATAGTTGAGGTTTTATAAATTTTGACATCACTAAAGTGAAAAAGTTCAGTGATTCAAAATGCTGGAGAGCGCTCCCATGGAAAAATGTAAACACATCCCTTTGCTTCGGTTTGGAATGAAGAACACTTTCCAGATGACAGCATATCCTATCAACTAGAAGTTTGTTTTCTAATCATCTCTATATTGTCCTTCTAGGCCTATGTTATATGTTAGTCATGCCAACAGCCACACACTTTAAATGACAAGAATTCTCTCAGCGGGCCTAAACACATTGTAATTTGTTCACATCATACAAAGGCCTTGCAGTCAAATTAATGAAAACCAATGGCCTTCAGTCACCAAAATGTGACATGTGGCTGGGAAAGAATCTTTTTTGTGGAGTCCTCACTTACTTTCAGCCCCCAGTAAAACTTCTACTGTCTTCAAGGTTAGTTCACCTAGTGCAACCAATAGCTGTGTGCATCTGAGTGCAATCAAGGAATATTGAAGGGAATTAAAGAGAGTAAATAACTGAATGCAAGTTATATACCAAGTAATTAGAAAATTCAGTGTCCCTTAAAGTCTGGCCCAGCATCAACAGGATGTACACAGAGGGCAGAATCCTGACCCCTTTGACGACAGCAGGACTTTTGCCATCAGCCGCTGCAGAGGCAGGATATCACCAGGCCCCCCTCTCCCTGATGGGCAGGTTTTTGGAAGGACTTCTTTCCCACAGCATCTTTCATCGAAGCTGCCCCAGCCACCATCAGGTTCCCCTTCAGCAATGCCTTGCAAATGCGATGAGTCCCGTTTCACTGCAGCATGTGTTTTGAATCGGGACACGACAGCTGGGTTATGGTTGATGCTGATGAGCTTTGAGAACCAGCATGCCTTTGTGTTTTCACCTCCAGTTAGCTGGGATGTGCTGCTAACTCTGTGGCCCGTTTTCAGTCCAAGCCCGCTGCCGGTATGCACCACAGCACTCACTGACAGGCACTTTGTAACTGTCCTTGACAGAAATCAAAAAGTCTGTTGTGTGTTAGCACCAGGCTTTTTCAAAGGAGATATTTTGAGGATTAAGGCACACGCTCATAATAAATACTCACACACCCCACACCCAGTCCGAGAGGGTTTGGAAACGATTTGAGTGATTAAATAGAACAGCCTTCCTGGTTTCCTGCTCAGATGATATCAACCCACTGCTTCACACACCCGCATCAGCTTTTCCATTCCCAGCTCTGGGTGCGTCTCGTGAATCAGGGCACCTGTGGTGACAAGTGACGTTTGAGCTGATGGATTATCTCCTAAAAATGCCCAGTCCTGCCAGCTCCACCCTCTGCACTGTGGAGGATGTTCTTGTTTTCTAAGAGATAATTCTGTGACAGGGTACGTGAGGGCAGATTCATGTTAACACTGTCCAGCCAGATGCACCCATGTGAAATAAAATGAGTGTCTAATGAAAATTATCCTACATGGAAAAAGTGCAGTAAATATTACATTCCTATGAAAAATGTTTTAGTTGCAGTGTAATGTAGCCAACACTCTTGTGCAAACACTAGGATGCCTCTTTAAGTTTTGTAGGTGATTTTTGCTTTATAATAATATGCTAATACAACTAATGAAGGGATAGTGGCTAAAGAGCTCCTTAGAATCACTGTTTCTCCATCCTTCCTGATGACTGTGACCCCACTCACAAGTCCTGTTAAACTCCAGTCTTTATCTTCAGCTGTACTCTCACTGCCATTCACCTACAGCATTTCACACTCCCTTTGAGCAGGTTATGAATCCTGCACACAAGTTTCCTGGTTTCTCATCACAGCCACATCCTTGTGTCAAACACCAACCTTGCTGCTCTCTCCTTCCTTGTCCTCTTACTCCACATCTTCACCTTTGCCTGCCTGTCTCCTGCAGTTCCTGCTACATGTCCTCACAGCAGAACTTTAGCTTCAAAGCCATGTCTTTTCCCCTTCCTAGCTCACTTTTCTACCACAAACCAGAACGAGAATTCCCATGGTGCAGAACATGTATGGTCTCTTGCTTACAAGGCGGAAAGTGGTTTAACACTGTTCTGTGGATATCTTCATGTGTGTAACATATCTGAGGTACCTGCATTACATTCTTTCCTCCTTTCTGAAGAGATTCCTCAAGGCAAAAACCTACGGGAAACTACTCACAGAACAACAGCAGATTCACAGTAACGTGAGGGTAGAAAGCACTTAATGGGTCAGACTCACAAATCCACAAGCTGTTGCTTGAAGTGCCTATGATAAAACTGATTCTGGCACTCCAGCTAAAGACAAGGGGAAACTTAAATCTAAATTGTACCAACAAAGCATTTTATAATGCAAGCTTATAGACAGATGCTGGAAAAACCATTCTGAGAATTCTGCAGTCTTGATTGCAAATGGTCATGTTTGCTCCAGTCCTGCTCCCGACTGAAGGCAATGGGATCACTGGCAGGCTTTCACGGATTGAAGAAAAAAATTGTATTTACAAAACAGAATGAGAAAAACTGTTTAATCTTAGTGCAATTCAACATGGGTTCATCAAAGCATTTTTGTGAGTTGATGAAATGTGTCCTAGTTGTGATCACCAGTAAAATAACATCTGTAATATTTGTAAATAACCAGTGTTAGAATAATTGATCTATGTTAGACTGCATAAAAATGTAACTGGGTATTAGGCAGACCTTATTTTTAGTGGATAAAAAAGATTCCCTTTGCATGAATAAAACTTTGATTTATAATGCTGAAGCATGATTTAAACTGCACAAGCAATCACCATGATAAATCTATTAAATTTTCCATTGAGAAATCCTGGATTATATTGGAAGTGCCAGGAAATGATTCAGATGAGTTTAAAAATTGATGCTTAGTTTACAGGTGTTTTTATACATGAGGTGCTTTGAGGCAGTTATTTTATTTGCAAGTCTAATAGCTGATTCCCTGCCTGACAGTTATTGGGAATGCAGTCTGGCATCATTCTTACACATTTTGTGTTACAATGTTTACCAAATAATACCAGTATCTGTAATTCATTTATAGCCTGAAAGCAAGAGCACGCAAAGTAGAGGTGGATGAATTTCAAAACGTTTCAATATCTGAAAGACCGATGATCTTTTGAGCTGCATGAAAGCAATCTGCCTCACAAAATTTTCATCTTCCTTTCCTGCTCACAAATCAGAAATACCTTAAGGACAGCCCTTCGCATAGGTTTTCAGTCCTACTGTTGATTCTGACAACTAGGACTGGTCTGGGAGTAACAAAGAACTTACCTTGAAAATGCTACAAATGCAAAAATACCCATGTCCTAAAAAATTCACAACACAGTAGCAGGTAGAATGAGAGACTGAAAGATGAGCACAGCATATTATACAATACCATACAACAAATACAGCCTTTGAAATGAGGCAAAAGCCTAGGTCGTCATGACAAAGTGATGTTCATGGAATGGATGAACCTCCAGTATCAATGGCAGTAGGGGAGGCTGTCCGGTAGGGCCACTGTATAGCCCAGCTTGATCCCTTTGCTCGGCAGTCTCATGGGGGCAAGCTACAGCTGCTTTGAAACCCTCCTGTTCCTCTGGCTTTGTAAATTCAGGCCAATATTTTTTTTTGTGTTAAGGATGCAGATAGAGGAAGCTACTTCTACTCTTAATGGGAGAGCTATTCCAGACTTCCTAGATACACAGAAGAAAGCAGAAGTAATTTTGCCTCTGTCAAAATTGTAGGAGACATTTTTTAATAGTAATTATAAGTGCTTAACTGCTCTGCTGAGTTTCAAGATGCTTTACAAACATTGATGAATTCAGCCTTGCAGCCACCATCTGTGTCTTTCTGCTGTAGCTTCAGACTCTCAGACTTTGTCAGTCTTGAGGAAAAGATTATTACCTCCAAGGTGTTTGTCATTCAAGAGGAAGCTAATTACTTCCATTTATGTCTGATGATTGCTTACTGGCTCTGAATCTTTAGCTGTGCTCAGGTTTTCCTCATTTCAGACCTGCATTTACAGCACTTACCTATTTCAGTCCTAAGTGATCAGGACTGTTAATTTATAAAACATTCTCATTTGGAAGCAGCATTTGTGGTGTTGGTTGGAGTTGGAAGGAGGTCTGAGAAACTGTGTAACTGATTTAGCTGCTCCTTAGTAACCGAGGGATTTACCTCAAGACAAGGTAATTAAACTGGATGTTGAGTCTGCTTGGATGAGGTTTTTTAAGGTAGGGGTCAAGCTACACCAGAATCAGAGGCATTGTGTGAGCTAGAGGAAGCGGGTGTTTGTTCAAGGCCACGTAGCCTGAGGCATTTGTGGAAATGGCTAATAATCACTCTGTGCTGAAAAGGAATGAGAGGTTTCCTGTCCTCATATTGTTAAGAGTGAAAAAAAAAATCTCTAAGTGAAAAAGTTGGGAAAGCTAGTACAAAGAGATTTTAACACAAGCTAACTAGGATTCATGTACAGACTTTGAACTAAAAGTCATGCATTCATTTGCACATTTTTAAAAACATACTTTCAAAACACCAGCCTGGGTCCTGCAGAGGTTCCACTCCTGTCCAAGACCTCCTGTGACCTCCAGTGAGAAAAGGACATAAAGTATGTTTGGGATCATCCCTCCTCTTGCTTTGATTTACAAAGGTTTTATCTTGTTCTTAGGAACAGGATGAAAAGTCACAAAAGAAATCCAAAAGAAACTCCGAAAATACCAGGTTTTGGTACAGCATTTGTACATCAATTGTATATTTATTATGTAAACAGCAGGGACACGTAATAAATAGTTGTCTCTTACCATTCTGCAGTTCAGCAGCCACCCTTGTATCTTTGAATACCTTGCCTAGATTGCACTAATCAAAGCAGCTATCCAGAAACTATTTCTAAACCAATGTGTGTCTGTATACTGTCAAAAAGGTGATGATTCTAAGTAAGTATTTCTAAACCAATATGTGTCTGTATACTGTCAAAAAGGTGATGATTCTAATTAATTATTTAAGTAAATTACCAGAAGAAAAGGTGGGTTTTTTTTCAGTACAGAACTATTTCTATGTTATTTTGTTAACAGTAGAATTTTTTTGTTTTCAGAAAAGATGTGAAGAAAGTCAAACTGTGCCCATAGACAGCCACAACCCAAGCACCTCATTCCCCTTTTCCTTATCCTTTTCTGATAGGCCATGTAGTTGAGAATTTACAGGCTTTAATTCCAAAAGGGTAGTATATGGAGTATATCGCATCATCACAATCAGCAAGCAAAATCTTGCTTTGCAGGAAGGATTTGGTAACCCCCAGCTCAACAGAACCGTCCCCCACTCTGTTCTAGATGATCCAAGACAATGAAGGAAAAAAGAGTGTGAAGCTAAACCTTCCTGTATTCTGGAATTGTGTCTCTAGTCTAGTACACATGAATGGTCACCAGTTATGTCAGATGAGAACACAGGACTGAATGGATTACCTAGCCTAGCCCCTTACAGTGAACTTGACTTAGTATAAAAACAAATAGCTGGTTTCATGCTGGTCAGAAGGAGCTTGTCTTGATGTAAATCCAGCCATAGTCATTGAAACAGTACAGCCTTAAGCAAATATATCAAAGTTGAATCTGGAGGATTTAATGTACTTAAGGTTGTACGATAATACAACACAGGTTTCAGAGACAGTCTAGGCAGGTGGGCTTGACACTCAACACAGGCAGACTAGATTTTGCTGAACACTGCCTGGACCTGAAGGTGTTTCTTCTGTGCCCAGAGCTTGCACAGCCCAGCACATACTGTGACAACACGTGATGATCCCTTCCAGAGGGCAGAATTTGACACATAATGCTTTAGTGCTTGACAGCCCCGAGTAACAATAGATTATTTTCTTCAATGAGTCTTTGATTCTCTACAGAAATCTCCTAATTATGGGTTTTCTTTTCAATTTCCATCTTCCTTGTGCTCTTAGATCCCCTAAGCAGAGTGTATTTGAAACCAAAAAATCCATCTGACTCCTTGAGCACCTACATAAATGCTAACTACATTAGGGTAAGTAAATGTATGCTCTTCCTGTGCTTTTGAGACAATATGTGATTTTCCATGTTAATAGCTGATTTTGCCAAGGTGCCATTTTATTCCTACCCATCTTTGTTGATAATTCCTAATCCTTTTGTCTACATTGGTGTGATACAAATAGTTTCGTGAGCTGTCTGTAACAAGGACCACATACATAGCCATGAATGTACTAAAGCAGTTGCAGTAACAAAACAATTTACCAAATAGTTTATGAAAAACCTTAAGAAACACATGCAGTACTATTTGTTTACTTCAGTTTCCCATTTAATATTGTCCTACTCTCTTATAGTGAGGAAAAGCAGGTTACCATTTAACAATGAGAGAAATTACTGGCATTTCGGTAAAAAGAAGATCAGAGTCAATAGCAATGTAAGTTGCTCATTGCACTCATCTACAAACAAGTTTGGTGATGATGGGGTTTTTTCATACATAACTATATAAATTGATAGTCCTGAAATAATCAGTTAAGCAATTAAATGCCATAACAAGTTTGTGAAAAGGAGCATAAACAGATGTGTTAAATATATAGATGTGTACTGACTCACACACTCACATTTTGCTCCTTATATTGAATGATTACACAATAAAAAGACTATCAGCATGAACTCTGTTGGAAAGCATTATTTTGAAGTGTCAGCTATGTTATGGACTAATAAGAGGGTACTTCAGTCATGTTCCAGGTAGTCCTCAACCTGCAAAATTAAATGTTTTGATTAGTTATGTACCAGGTCCTCAGCTGGAATAAATGTAGTAGTGCAGCTGAAATTTGGCTCCATATCTGTATAATGATGTTGGTTATTTAAATAACAGTATATGTATATATACATGCACATCAGCTATGCCTTTTACCCTGCCTCAGGTTACATCCTATACTTTCAGTGTTTTGCATGAAAGACATCATCATGTAACAAAGCAGAGCAGTTCTCTTTGGACAGCAGTTCTTCCATCAGCCAGAGCATGTTTTGAGTCTGAGGTCTTCCTTTTCCCTATACCACCATCCTTAAGTCAACACATGACAATTGCTCCTGCTGCTAACACCAGCTGAACTCTCAGCAACTGCAGAAAAAAAAGACAACCCAGCAATTAAATGAAAATTCACATCCATGGATGTGTTATCATTAGGCTTTATGGGATCCTGATAGACATGTCTTGAACAAAGTATTTTTAGGCAGATTGGTGAGTAGAAGGACTGTTTATACCAGCTCAGGATCTGTTCCATTGATTGAGGCAATGACTAACAGCAATCAAGGAGAAAGGCACCAAAAAGGAAACCCATGGCTGGAAGCTTCCATACTACCTCCAGCTGTGTTCCATTCCCTCATTCCCTTCAGATGCTGCCAGGCTCTCCTGATCTATGTTACTGTAAGGCATCCTCTCATTACAAAAACTCACAAGTTCTCCTGCTCACCCCAAAAATAAGGAGGTGTTCTCTTGGTTTTTTCCATTTCTTCTTGCCTTTCCCTTTCCTCTGCTTCCCTACTGCTTGTCTGACCTTTCTTTAACCTCTTCTTTGTCTTGGGACTCCTTATACTGATATGCAGTTCCTCCTATAAGGCCTCAAAAAGCCACTTCTCCCTTACCAAAGATACATAGCAGAGTCTTTGACTCCACAAGCATTCCATTTAAAAAAAATCAGTTTAATAGTTATATAATTCTCTCCTTTTTTTTTTTTTTTTCCCTCTCTCATGGTTTGTTGACTGTAAACTATCTTGTAAACACTTCAGCAATATAAAGCAATATAAGTACCACTGGATGATGGAAACCTCAAAACCTTGGAGAACAGAATAAAGGAGAAAAAGCCAAGCAAGCAGGGAAATTTGAGAGGGATTTATGTATTCTTAGGACCATTTCAGTCCATCAAATCAATAGTTTCCAGAGGAAAAACTGTTCTACTGAAAAATTTCTGATCTGCTTTACTGTTAGTCATAACTGCTTTCAGTTCAAGTAACTAATTTTTTTTTTTTAATTCCAGATTTATTTTTCTGCTTTTAGAATTTTCACCTGCAATTCTGGTCGACTACATGAATTTAAAGTGAATGTTTTTGTGTCTGTTTTTAAACCAGGGATATGGAGGTAAAGAGAAGGCTTTCATTGCAACCCAGGGACCCATGATTAATACCGTGAATGATTTCTGGCAGATGATTTGGCAAGAAGACAGCCCTGTCATTGTTATGATCACAAAGCTGAAAGAAAAAAACGAGGTATGACAACTAGCCAGACTGAGAAATTATTCCAATGGCTATGTACTGTAGAAAGAACTTTAGCAGACGTGGAAGGAAGGTAGCAGATAACCAGCTCCTAAATCCTCTGTTAATGGGCAATGTGAAAAGTAATGTTGGAGTAGCCAAATGCACCAACTGCAATGGCACAGCACTCAGATGTAATTTAAGAAGACAAAAAGGAGTTCCATTTTCTAGATTTGTGCTGTTGGGTTTGTGGTTTTTTAAGAAACATCCCACAGCATCCTCACAGCAAAACCAAGAAAGTGTGGACTGGATGATCAGGTAGTGAGGTGGATTGTTAACTGGTTGAAGAGAAGAAGGCAGAGAGTTGTGATCAATGGGGAAGGGTCTAATTGGAGGCCTGTATCTAGTGGAGTGCCTCAGGGGTCGGTGCTGGGACTGGTATTGTTCAATGTATTCATTAATGACCTTGATGAGGGAACAGAGGGCACTGTCAGCAAGTTTGCTGACAATACTAAACGGGGGAGTGGCTGACACACCAGAAGGCCGTGCTGCCATCCAACGAGACCTGGACAGGCTGGAGAGTTGGGCAGGGGGAAATCTAATGAAATTCAACAAGAGCAAGTGTGGAGTCTTGCATCTGGGAAAGAATAACCCCATGTACTAGTACAGATTGGGGAATGAACTGTTAGAGTGTAGGGGAAAGGGACTTGGGGGTCGTGGTGGAAAGCAGGGTGAGCATGAGCCAGCAATGTGTCCTTGTGGCCAAGCGGACCAATGGCATCCTGGGGTTTATTGGAAGGGGGATGGTGAGTAGGTCAAGCGGGGTTCTCCTCCCCCTCTACTCTGTCCTCGTGAAGCCACATCTGGAATATTGTGTCCAGTTCTGGGCCCTTCATTTCAAGAACGACAGGGAGCTGCTGGAGAGTTCAGCACAGGGCCATAAAGATGATGGAGTGGAGCATCTCTCTTATGCTGAAAGGCTGAGGGAGCTGGGGGTCTTCAGCTTGGAGGAGACTGAGGGGTGATCTCACTCATGTTTACAAATATGTAAAGGATGGGTGTCAGGTGGATGGAGCCAAGCTCTTCTCAGTGACGTTCAATGATAGGACAAGGGGCAATGGGTATAAGCTGGAACATAAGAGGTTCCAAAGAAATACAAGGAAGAATTTCTTCACTGTGACAGTGAGGGAGCACTGGAATAGGCTGCCCAGATGGGTTGTTGGGTCTACTTCTCTGGGGACATTCAAAACCCACATGGACAAGTTCTTGTGTGACCTATTCTAAGTGGTCCTGCTCTGGCAGGGGGATTGGATTAGATGATCTCTTGAGTTCCCTTCCAACTCTTAAGATTCTGTGATTTATCTGTTGGTCACCTCTGCACTTCTTGTTACTTTCTGATGTATAAAGAATAGACAGTGTTAAGAATAGAGGTTTCCTTACATGGTTAAGTTTGCACTCTGCAATAACAGCAGGTTTTGAATCCATTCCATATCTTACAAATCTTCTGGACCATCCCAGAAGTACAATTTGGGCTCTCAAATGCCAATACCATGGAGGCACTTAGCCAGAATGGAAGTACATGGCTCTTTACCTTAGTACCAAGTGGAGATGACAATTGCATTTTAATTGCTAATGGCCATCTAACCACCTCTTATACATTCTGTGACTTTTGGATTGATTCCCAACTGCATCTTTAATAGCTTTGTTTAGTATTCATGTAAATTATTGCCAGGATTTCCTTGACAGCACCAGGGTCCATATTTATGACTGCCAGACATTAGGAACAAAAATTACTCTCCTATGCAGAGGGCCAAAACAAAGCTCTGTTCTGGAAGACTGAATGTTAAAAAAGTGGTTTACAGGGTTTGTGGGCAAGAGTGAGATGGACATAAAAGACTTTGTCTCTTTAATCCAAGACTTGCTAGACTTGGTAGCAATTCCCAACTCCAGGAAAGCACCAGGGCCATATTGACCCTGTTACACTCACACCTCTGCTCTTCCAACTCAGATGCATATGTTCACAGTGTGGGTGATCAAGGAAGAAAGATCCTGAGTGCTTTCCCAGGGCTCAAACTCCGTGCTCCATTTAAATGTGGACTCAGGAGACATACTCTTATTTCTTCTGCTCTCACCACTGATTGGCTCTTTGTCACTGTGAGTTTGGGCTTCTAGCAGGAACTTAAAATTTGAAGAGAGTTGTATGTAAAAAGCAGATTGGTCCTGAAAATACCCCAAGATGTATTTCCAAACCAGGTTCCCTTTTGCATTAAGCTGTTCAAACAAGTGTCCAGAAGCCTGCATTGAAAAGATTACTCCTGAAAACATGAAAACTTATCCCAGTATTTCACTGAGGAAATGCTGACTGTTTAAACACTCACATCTGACACTGTGTAAGAAGAATGACTTGAAAGAAGTGCCCAGTGGTTTCCATCATGTCAGGAAGCCCTGTGTTTACCTGAGTTATGCAGGCTCTAGGTACTGGTGTTTATCCGCATTGTTGTGGCCTAGCAGTGGTAATTTCCTCCTAATAGAAAGGGTGGAGAATCTTAAATCGTTCCCAGGCTATATAGAGAGGCTGTGTTTGCACAGGCTGTCCTGCCCTGTCCAGAAGCCTGAGGAACTCTCCCACTGTTAGCGGGTTCCTCCTGAAAGCTTGCTTGGTACTGGACAGAAAATAGTTTAGCTAGTGGCTATGCTCAGTGCTTTAACTTCACAAAGTATTTGCTCTCTATAGAGAAGGCAAGAACAGATGTTATTTAGCATGATAACACCTGATATTTTTTTCTTCTCTGTGATTTGCTTTATATCTATCATTTTCATAGAGGTACAGCTGCAGTATACACAAATATAAATACCTTCATATTTGAAAGTGGATTCATCTACTCATCCACCCCTGCACAAATAAACTCTCACACCTGACCCTCAGGTATAGACTCCATTCTCCAGCTGGTATATAACATCAGCCAGCTTCCATTTGAGCTACAGTCTACTCTGATGTATAAAGTAATGTATAATGGGGGAGTTCTGAAATAAGAGATACATTAGAAACCTTTACCTCAACAATAAATTAATTTATTTATTTAGAGTAAGTAAAATTATTTGGGACATTAGTGTCCCAGCTCAATATATTGTTGGGATGAATTTGCAATAACAATGGGAATTGTGTGAAATGATGATAAACAAAGGTTTCTATAGAGTTATTTCCTTCCATGAGATGAAAAAATGGTTAAGACTTGCTGCAGTAATGCTTTTTCTAAGATGAATATGAAGATTAATATGAAAGCAGAGTGCTGCTCAAAATATTCGTCTCAGCTGTATGAATAAACATGGTGCTTTAAATTCTTGGATTTTCTTTCCTTTTCATTTTGAATTCCGTGTAAAAAAGGGAGATTGATTTGTAAGCAAGAATAACGGTGAAGGATCTATGGGTGCTGTATTTTAAGTAGAATCAATAAAACCTTTCCTCAAAACTACATAATATCTGAATAGATTGGAAATCTACCTGTGCAAGGAACATACACAGCAAAGGAGCTGCTGCCTGAATAATAATCATAGAATCATAGAATGGTAGGGGTTGGAAGGGACCTTAAGAGATCATTTAGTCCAACCCTCCTGCAGAAGTAGATCTGCCTAGATCAGGTCTCAAATAATGAGAAAATTGGAATTTTAGGCTCTAATTTTAGGGTTAATATGAGGAAAACCAAATGTCTTCTATTGATCTGGCCACAGTGCCACCATCTCTAATTCCATAGTAATATTTTTAGGACATGATCTTACAAAGCTTTATAAGAGGCATATATAAAGTTCATATATTACTGAGTTTAGTCAAGGCAACTGAGCCATGAAAATAGAAAGGTGGAGTGTAAGAATTTTGCAGACTTCTGTAACAATTTACAGAGAAGTTTATAGACTTCTGTTGTATCAGCTGTTTTTTGTAGTGATGCTCTGTGCTACATAGAAAATACACATTTAGTTTGCCTTCAAAACTTACCAGCAATATCACCTGTTAACCAGAAAACATATTTTGGGAACCATAAATAATGAATACGGTGCCACATTCTGCAAGAAGAAAGGACTGGTAGTTACAGATGCATTAAATAATGCATGTTTATTCAACTCAGATAATGTAAATCTTGTAATTATCAATTATCTAGTAATTATCTAGGACAATCTTGTTAGCTCACTGTTTAAAGCTCCTATTATTTTTGATGTAACATTTTTTCCCTCCATTGGTCTAAAGACACACTTATCTACACATAGTAAAGTAGATTTTGGAACCTGAAAATCCTAACTTTCACAAAGTTCACATAAGCTTCTTTGAAGATTACTTAGTGAGTGTTGGCACCATAGATATGCCTTAAGTTTTGGAAAAACTTAAGAAGATTTGGGCCTAACTTTGAGGATTTTATTATATGAAGACAAATCCTGCAATCCCTCTTAAAGTATACTTCTCATGCTTGAACTATTAATGGCAGTAAATAGAGGGCAGGAGTGAAAAGAGGTTCTGAAACTGAAGCTTTGTTGTAATCATTCTTTACCGTTGTGTGTTGGCCTGGCTATTGGTCCAATTAATGTGTAAATTTGTTGGCATAGCTATGTGGAAAAATGAAAAAGAAGTGGAGCTGAAGTAAAGCACTTTCACAAATATTTGAGAATTGTTAAACTAATTTTGTTCCAGGTACAAATCCAGGGAAACTAAGGCAGGTAAGTAACACATCAGCTGAGAGAGCTTTCCTCCATTCAGCAAATCTGGGGTACCCGGCTGCAATAGGAGCATTTCTGGCAAGTCAGAAATGCCTGTGCTGCTGCTCTTTGCTTCCACGGCAAATAGCAGATGGACTCCTACTGAGTCTCCTACTGAATTATGGAGAAGCACTGCAGGAATGTGGCCCCATAGAGACAGGACAGGGGACAGAAGGAGCTTGAGCCTGCAGCCCTGTCACAGGGGAAGGACAAAGGCTGAAAGCAATTAAAAGTCATGCAAGACCCTGTTTCTTTTATAAACTTCCTGCTCTGGTCAGGGAATGTTTGGGTTTTGGGGTTTTTTTTTAAAAAAAAAGGTCATGCACCTGATCAGAAATGAATAATCACTTATTAGCAAAATGCTAACCAGTGGAAATGAATCCAAGGTAGGAATTTGAAACATGACAGGAAGATGAAATTGTCCATGTTAAAGATTTTTTTTTCAAGTTAAGCATCTTTTGAAAAATCCTCCTCGTAGTTGTTAAGTGTTTGCTGACTACATAGAGAATTGTAGATTCAACCCCAAGCTCACAAAATGTGTGACCTGTTTAGAAAGTGCTGTCATAGATGAATATGCTGAAAGGGAAACGACACGGCCTGAAAGAAGAGCGAGGAACGGAATCAGGACCACAAAGCGTGAAGGTGCAGGACTGTGTGATGATAAGAACAAATGAATTCTTCCTTTTTTCTGGTATATGCTATAGGTGACAAACTTTTACTGATTACAGAATGAGACTAGAGAGCAGTTTTATCAGCCACTGTGTTCGGCTTTTGAACAGGTTTAAAATATACCTACTTGAGACCAGTAGCATTTTCTTTTAGGTTGAAGTAATAGCTTGAGACAATTGGCTTTTTTTTGCTGCTGCTCCCAGGATTTTTCTCTATCAGTCTGTTTTTTCTATAGCAGACTGTCTGTCTAATATCTTTATCTGTCTCATTTTCATAGAATCATAGAATGGTAGGGGTTGGAAGGAACCTTTAGAGGTCATCTAGTCAACCTCCCTGCAGAAGCAGATCCACCTAGATCAGGTCGCATAGGAACATGTCCAAGCGAGTCATCTTAATCCATTTTTTACAATTAACTCTCAAAAACATGTTAATTCCCCCGAAAGTCTGTCTTCTTAGAAGTGCCTGAAGCAGCTGATCCCAACTCTTATTTCCGGGCTATTTGTTAAAGCACTAAGAAATAGCATTTTTAAAAAATGCACAGAGACTGTGTTAAAAATAATCCATTGTATCTCACTAGATGTAGATGGACTGTTAAATGAAAGTTATTTTAACGAACAGCCCCATTTCATTGTCCACCCAGCACAAGTTGCCAATTGCAGTTCTGGGAAAGAGTCAAGAAAAACACACTTCTGGAGTGCCTGAAGGCTTTGTAGTGAAACATTGCATTTACTCCCATTTATCAAAAAGTCTCAGGGGTTGACTCAACTATTGTTGATTGTCAGGGTACAATGTGTATTTAGACTTTTCTTTTTCCCATATTAGCACCGAAAACTACACTCACAGGGAGGGGCATGGATTGCAGATCTGGCAGATGGTAGTAGCTTTATATGTCACATGGGGGGACTGTTGAACTTGCTAACACCTTTTTTTTTGTACAAATTTCTGAGTATTTTATTGCCATTCTTGATGTCTTCGGGGAGACAGCAAATTTAGGATGTTGGAGTAATTCTGCAAAAGACAGGATCTGAATTAAATCAGTCAGATTGGCCAGCATTATTTCAGAAAATGTGCCTCTCACACACCTTACACTCTTAAGGTAATGAGCATCTATTTTTAGAAAACTATTCATGCAACAGAGATGATTCTGTTCAATCAGCTATTGGGTTATCAAGTAGAGTGGCAGCTTAAAGATCACACCTGGTGGTAAAGCCTTGCCATTTTAATGATATTTTTTTCTGGATCATTTTTAGCAGGATTTACTGGGAGTTATGCTTTATGGCAGTTAATTATATTAAAGGGATTGCTTCATTTTGCTGTATAATGTAGGCTACTGTCTAAATATATACCAGTTACTTCAGCAAGAGTTTGTGATGCAATACAAACAAGTTCTTTCTGGGATGTGTATTATTGTAGAACTGTGTTCTCTTAGTGGTTTGGGTTGTTGTTTATTTTGGTTTTTTTACCTCTGTGTTGAAAACTAAAAAGAAGGTTAATTGGTTTTCTTTATTTAATGAACAGGTCAGATTGGCCAGCATTACTTCAGAAAACATGGGTTTCCTAGACCTTACACTCTTGAGGTAGTAAGCATCTATTTTTAGAGAAGTATTTCTACAACAGGGATGTTTGCTTTCAGATAGACTATAGAGATACTTTAATGGAACTGAATACAGAGTTGCAGCTGACTTCAAGATAAGCAAACTACTGTAGGTGAAAAATAAAATGATCCATACTGTAAATCTCCTTTTTAGTAGCTGCTTGCTAGATACATTGCTGAAACAGTATAACACTCCTGGTTCATTAAGAATTCTGTATGTAATTCTGTGTAGCTCTAGGAAGACTGATTTTTTTTTTAACATTCATTTCCAGTAAGTTATAGAGTAGACAACCAGGATCTGCAAAATATTTTTACATGCACATTAAGTCCCACTGAATTCAGTAAGATCTAAGAGCACATTTACATGCTTTGTTGTATCAGGGCTCAGGAGGTTAAAGAGGATAAAATATCTTGTGAGGAGAGGACAAATTCTGAATCTTTTCCTCAGAAGGAAATCCCATTAGGAAGAGTAAACTTTACATATTTGATTCTGTGAATTAGAGCACGTTTTTGAAAAAAAGTCTTGCTTTTTGAACATGGAAAACAGTTCCTTTAACTGAACTTCCTTGAGCTTTTAAGAATAAAACTAGCTGTTCAAAGTGTTCAGTGATAGAGATCTCTTTCGAAAAACTCAGATCCTGAAAATCAGGCCTAAGTCATTCATTAAGACCCCTGCAATGTTTTATTTAGGAGTGCTTCTGACATGAATAATATCTTGGTTGAATTCACCTGAAGTTTCCAGACAAATACATTCTATGTAAAAATTAGATATAAATATGTCTCCAGTTTGTTGATGACATGAATGCTTGCTTTCCAGAAATGTGTGCTTTATTGGCCAGAAAAAAGAGGTATCTATGGGAAGGTTGAAGTTCTTGTTAACAGTGTACAAGAATGTGACAACTATACTGTCCGTCAGCTTACAATAAAGGTAAGTATCTGTATCTGAGAAGCATTGTTCCTAATGATTTGTTAATGTTAAATGAAGTGGTTTTTTAAAAGGCATACATTTTGTTTACAGGAGCTATGAAGCTCACAGCTACAAGGTATGATTGAGACCAAAGCTCTTGGAATATTTATTGTAGTTCTGCTTTGTATCTCTCTGTCAATAAAAAAAGCATCAAAAAGAGAGCAAGTTTCACTCTCTTGAGTTACATTTGCTTTGAGGCTTTTTTAGCATTGTCAGGTGATGTAAAGAGATTTTGCTTAATGAAAGAGCTAGCATAGCATCATTCTGAAAAAGATAACGCTGCTGATGTGTGCTGAGTGCATCTGTAGCCCATTTGTGAAGCTAAAAATTTAAGGATTATACAAAGAAAGATTCATGCTTTCATGGTTTTGACTAAACATTTACTGTGCAAGATAAGGCAGATGCTCCTCTTCCATATTACTCCCTGTATTATGCTTACATGCTATCAGATTGCATCATTTGCTGTTCCTGACAGAACATTAAAATAAATAATTAATTGGGAAAAATTGTTTGGTGTTTCAGCCAAGGCAGTGAGAAGTGGCCAGAAGTCACATTGTCCAACATAAATTACTCTAGCCCATATTTATCTCCTTTGCTTGTTGAAGTAAGTGGTGGCAGCCTCAGTTGTAGAGAATCACTGAACAAACTGGGATGTTTGATTAATCTATAAGGGCAGTTTTTCTGCACCTTTAACTTTAAACACTCTTGTAATTTTAGTATCAGACCCTTATGATAATGTCCTTAAAAGGCAGCAGAAATACATAATAATGTAGAGATTCAGAAGTGTATGTCAAGCTAATCTCTCTAGATCTTACTACTGATCTACATAGACTTCTGACAATTCCCAACTGACAACACAGTCAGTCAGTAGTCAGAATCTAACAACAACAAAAAGTTAAATCTCTCTTAATATTGTAATGTTCATGCTATTTTCAGCAAGGGAGTCAGTCCCGGAGTGTGAAACACTACTGGTATACATCCTGGCCGGACCACAAAACTCCTGACAGTGCTCAGCCTCTGCTGCAGCTCATGTTGGATGTAGAAGAGGACAGGGTGGAATCACCAGGCAGAGGGCCTGTCGTTGTGCACTGCAGGTAATTTGCAATCCTTCTTTTAACTGACTGCCCAAAGCAAGGCCACAGCAAATTACATCAAACAGTCCTCCTCCTAAACAGAGAACCTATTTGGGAAAGCTTAAAATTCTCCAGATTCTCTTCGTGCTAATTGATTTTTCAGTTCGTATTTGAGGATTTGAGTTTTGGAGAGAATTCCCTTCTTGCTAGCAAATCGTTTCTGAGCTGTTCTCCATTTCTGCAAATGAACACTGTTTCTGAAAGACCAGCTGGAAAAATTATTTTGCTTCTGCTTCTTATTCATGATTTGCTTTCTTTTTAGCCTTGTCGCATAATTGCATCCCTAAATCAGATGCAGTGCCCTGCGACTGGTTGGCTAATATGTTGTAAAGCAAGACCATTTTGAACAGCAGGCATCAGGTACAAATTTGGAAACCAAAACACATCAGTACTAAAATTTGTGAATGTTTTCACAAAGACAGTTGGTTTAATACTCAAGAACAAAGTGTTATTCAGTACTTAAAACCATTATTCATGTAAATTTTAATGACCCAGAGAATGTCCTAATTAATACTTCTAATTAAATCCCATTTTATTGCTTTATATTGATTCATTGCCCTGTGTTGCAATTTAAGTAGCAAGAAATAGTACTGGATTTCTTATACTGGTGGAAAGAAGTAGGAAAAGCAAAACAGAAAAAAGAACTAAAATCGCTGGTTTCTTGTGTTGTCTCATAACTGTGATGATGTGCAATTTGCATTGTGCTTTTTTTCTTTCCCTTAAAGTGTATTAAAACAGAACTTTTAATCTTGAATCACTACTTTTCAACTCCATATTTAGGAGATTTAGAGAAATAGAAGCCAGATGTGATCCACCTGTCATTTTCCAAAATCAGAATGGGATCAATAAGGAACTTTCTCAAATTTTGTGCAGCTGTTTTGATCAGGAATTGTAGTTTCCTTAAACAATCCACAAATCTGTGGACGACTATTGAAGGTCCCATTTTCCTAGTAAGGATCTTCAGTAATGAAGGCCTTCAGAGGAATGGGGTGTCTTTCTGAGGTGAGCAATATGACAGTAAGGTCTGTAATCATCAGCAGGAATTTATTCATGACTACAGACCCAGATATCATCACTGCTTTGATTTAAATTAATAGTTTTTCAGTGACAACTCAGCTATCTGTACACTTACTACACACTGGTCTACAAAACAGGTAAACTCACACTCCATTTTCTAGTCAGATATTTTCTTCCCTTTTAATCTGAGTTGCAGTTGAGGTCTTCCAGGTCTTACAAAGCCTGTGCACACTTTTAAACTCAGATCTCAGATACAACTGCACAATTCTGAGATATTTCCAAAAGACCATTACGGTGCACATTCAAACAATATTCCTTAATCTGAAGCAGAAATGCTTTAAAAATCTCTGAATATTCTGAATTATGGCATTAGTGCAAAAGAGAGTCCTTGTAGCCTGTCAGCATAGGGTGCTGTCTTAAACACTACAGTGTCTTAGCCCATTCAGGATTCAGGATATAGGAAGGACTTGATTCTTTTAGCAAAGTAGTTCCTGTTCTACAAAAGAATAGGAAAAAGGGTAAACATTTGTTTTGGTCCTTGAAATCAGCAGATCTGATCACACACACCAAGGACACAGATTTCCAAAGGAAGAAACTTTTAAATTCTTAGTAATCTTTATAGTGGCATTCACTGGAGAGGTATATGTTTCCTCTCTCATGTCACTCATTGAAAGCATGTGGTAGACATGGAAAATATCTCCATAATCTGTCCTTTGTGTATGTAATTAGTACATCAAAACAAGTTTGGACTTAATGGCAACTGGGTGGTTTTGGGATCAAATACAAGTTTTCATGGAGAGATTTCAAATATAGAGGGAAAATACGTTTTTACTTAAATTGAATCACTATGGAATAATTAGAGCACAGAATTATATTCTGCAAATGTAAAACTAATTTAGCCCCATTTAGCCAATGAAGCCAAGTTGACAGAGAATCTGGACCACAATGTCATTTTCTGCTTCCCAGAAGTACCAGTAATTTGGCAAAGTAGAGGACTTTTAAGGGATTCTTAAATGAGAATAAGGGATAACATTTTCATGCTCAGAAACTTGACACAGTTATTGCTGGAAATTTTTGCTTTTCTTTTCTCATCAGCTTGTAGACAAACATGTTCTATAAAAACCATACTGCCTGCATCTTTTCATCCTGAAATCATAACAGTCCAATATTCCACACTCCCAATTAATAGAGCACAGTTGTTACAAATGAGCTACTACACCTTAAACTCCTAAAAAAAGAAGGGGAAAATGAATTATATATCTATATATACCATGTTTAGGTGCTTGAAAATACTTCAAAGTAAGTAGCTCTCCATATTTTCTGGATGTACCAGAACATAAATGTCAGGCAAGCAAAAAACAATGCCATTTTGTTCTTGTGTTGTCTGAAATAAAGCTGTGTAATAAGATAGGACCAGCATGCCTGAGCCGAGGAATAAAATAAATTAGAAAACTCAAGTCTTCATTTAATACATATTAAGAACTTGTCCAAGAACACTTAATCCACCCCCAAAAAAAGAATCCGTCACTTCTAAGCCAACTTCACTTACATCTGAGTACTTTAAATTTGTTAGGCCTGCTTTCAAGGTTTTCAAACCGGGGGTATGCACTAGGTTCTTTCTCCAAATCCCTCTTTATAAACGAAATCATTCTCCTTTTGGATACATTTTCCCCATAGATATTGATGTCCAAGAAGACAGGCTGTCATCTAAGGGTCTTCCTCTCACCCAATCCTTTCTAACGCTGCCAGTTTTACATGTCATTATTCCCTCGTAATTGGCTTACACATCCTCGTATATTTAATATTGCTGAGTCCTCTTGAAAATTTTCACTTCCAGATGGGACATGTCTTGAGTCTCTGAGGCACTCCTATCTTTTGTTCTGTGGCGAGTAGATTGTGATTTGTTTCAGCTGCAGCAAATGGACATACTGTTGCTAATACTTTACACTCAGATATATTAAGCTTCCGTCTGAGACGCTTGATGTATTATTCTTCCTGGCATTAGTTTAAATAACTCTTGCAGTGCTCTTATTCAACAGGTAGTATTCATGCCTATTGGAGAGATGGAGAAAGCAAGACACCAAATGATTAGGGCATAGATTCTCGAGAGTGTTGGAGGCCCAAGGAGTAAAAATAATGCCAAGATTACTGTTTTCAAACAGGCATCAAGAAAAACTAGAGTTAGAGCACCAAATTCTTCTCCCTCCTGCAGTACTACAGGAGATGGGATTAACTTCATCAGCATGGTTCTAGGTCCTTTTTACCTTCATGGTTAGATGTATGGTTAGCTGAACCCCAGTACACTTTGAGGGCTTTAAACATAAAGCCCCACTGACTTCTGCCTTTAGATGAGCTGTCTCCCCATCTCAGTGCATATCTTCATGATTTGCTTGGACTGTGATAGAGAATGTTTGGACTTTGTGTTGCTAATAGAGAATCTATGTTTTTCATACTGTGCAGTTGTGTGCAAATTGGAAACATGTAAGCCTCAGAAATTATCCACAATAGCTGGACTGCTGGAACAGTGCACCCTTTCATTTCTCTTTGGGAAGTTACCTTTGCTTGTTGTGTAGTCAGGAACTGTAGGTTCTAGCAATTCCATGGTTCATATTTTTAGTGTTTTCATATCTATTTAATATTTTCACTTAACTCCTTTGATCTGTGAACCCCTACTAATCTTTTCCTTCTTTTCAGTGCTGGTATAGGAAGAACTGGATGTTTTATTGCCACAGCCATTGGTTGTCAGCAGCTGAAGGAGGAAGGAGTTGTAGATGCATTGAGTATTGTCTGTCAGCTACGAGTGGATCGGTGAGTTCCAGAAGAACTATAAATCAGTCAACGATTCTTATAATCAGTCAACTGTTCTGAAATTATTCAGAAATCACACAGAGAATCATTTCAGAAATGATCGGTAATGATTCTGAAAATCTTTTCACAGCTGAATGTTGCTTTTCAGGAAATGTCTGCCATCACTTTAGCTGACTCTTAGGACAGCATTAGCTGAATATTCAGAGTAATATTTGTATTTAGATCCTGAATAAGAAATACTATTTTCTGGGTGAAACCATGTGAGACTGCTGAATGAAATTCTCCTGAGATGGCAGCCCTGCAGTTGCTGGGCACTTGGCACTCCTCTTTTCCAGCTTTCTGTTGTCTGTAGCATCCCATTAGAACACAAGAGACACAGGGCAATCTGGAGGCAAGGGATTGTCTTTGAGCCTGGATTGACATGGACATCCAGGCACACTCAGTGTGTAGTTTCTTTATGCAAAGAGAGCTAAGCATGGTGCTGTTGCAGCTGTGCTGGGGGTCCTTTTGAATTGGATTGGCAAAGTCACCCAGCTTAAGAAAATAGCAAGGCATTTGTTGCAGAATTTTCTCAAGTCAGATCAATTCTCTGGTTGAGTTTGCAGCCTGGGAGCAGGAACGCTGTAAGCCAGCATTGTTGCAGAGTGCTTTGTTTTATGAAACCATGGCTGAAGAGAGATTTGTGTTGGAAAGGAAGATGTGGTATTGTACACAATGGAAGCCATTGGTTTGGTTGCATTTTTCTTTCTTTTTCTGCTCAGGGATTTTGTATAAAGTAAATAAACAGACTTACACTAAGGACAAAGAAGTCTTGTTCATCTCCTGCTGTAGGTACTAGGTCATATAATCTTGCAAGTATCTTAACTGTTTCTGACATACATTTCTTCTTTAAATGGGTGCAGTTGCTTAAAATGAGCTTATATTAAAGGGATAATACAGGATTTTTGTGTTCTGAAGAGCTCTGAAAGATACTGGAACCACAAATTGCAGAAGGACCAGAATCCATATAGTTATGGATCATCTCCTCTGCCTTCCCCTCCCATGCACCTTCATCATAGCTGAGATTGCAATGTAATCCTTACAGGGCAACATGAGCCACTTGGAGTGGAAAATTCTCCAAGGGGAGTTCCTGACCTAAAACATCTCAACAACGAAAAAGATGAAGAGCTGAAGGAAAAATACTTACTCTGTTTTAAATTATCAGCTCCAATTTCCAACACTCCGTTCTGATTATCTGCTCATCTTTTTGAAAAAGGTTTGCAGTGTTCTCCACCATTTTAGTATTTCTGGTTTAGAATAACCTTTTACCTATCTTTTTTTCGCCATTGCAGAAAAGTGAAAGCAAACTCACTTCAGCTACATCATTTTTTGTGTCATTATTTCAGTCATAGGAAAAAAAACCCCAAATTTTTGACATTATAAGTGACAACACAGTTTGATTGAGTGGATCTGACTACTGATTTTTTTTTTACATATATTAGTATCCTAGGTAAACTTGGAAAGAGAACAGAAATCTGACCCCCATATAAACATTCGTAACAACAATCTCAGTACCACAAAGCTAGAAGAATTCTTAGGTCTCAAGATTTGCTCCTTTCTGTGGTTTTTTGAGTTTCAGATTATGTAAATATACTCCAGAGATATTGGTTAAGACACCTCAGCTCTTCATATGCTCAAGCACTGCCTTAAACAAAAAGTATGTATGTGTTTTAACTTTTAAAAACTTTTTTTCTGAGAAAAAAACAGTAATCAAATCCTTCTTCTCTTTTCTTTTTCCAATTAACTATATTGCAGAATGGATCTCACTCACCTGGCAGTCAGTTTATAGCCAGGATTTCTAAGGCAGAAGTTAGCAGACCCTAAGACTACAGTAGTCACAGCAAGCCCGGCCACAACACGTGTTCATAAAGCGTCCACAGTTACAGAGACAAAGCTCAATGAGATCAGCTTCCCCTGATGACCAGTCCTGACATGGTGGTTATTGGCAGGCTGTGTGTGAGATAAGATGAAGCTGGCAAAATGAAATTAACGTCCCGCTTGACTTGGCTGCAGGAGCTGTCGCTGGCCATAGCTGTGTTGCACTTCAGTTACCAGCATGGCCAACATTAGCAATGAGGTACAACCAGGAGCAGAGCACCAACAGAGATGGAGCTGTCTTCCTCATGATGCTGACTAGCAGCCAAGCTAAGATTCATTCTTTGTATATCAAATTGCCCTCACAAAACAAACCAAAAGACAGTTCAGCAGAAAAGGATGGTTTTGTCTGACCACCTGGGAGACAGAACCTACCTAATAGGTACACTGAATATTTCATCACTGATACCTCATCTCCACTAGATTCCCAGCCAGGCTTGCTCATGCTCAGAGCTGCACGATGCAAACACAGACCTACTGATGGGATGAACACATTCACTTCTGTGTGAACTTCTTGTCTCATGTATTCATGGCCAGGGCAAGTCAAGCTATAGGAGAAAAAAGCTGCACTTGAGGGCCTCACAGTGGTGCTGTAGCGATTTACCACAGCATTCCCATTGCCCAGCACACTTGCTGAGAACCAAACAAGCATCCAGATAAACTGCAGATGGTGGCAAAACGTTGCCCTGAAAAGAGAGTTTAATTAACTGCCTATGTAGCACTTCTGGAAAGAAAGTTTAAGATAGAGCTCCAATAGGGAATGAGATGGGAGAGAGAAGTTCCTAGGTAAGATATGTCCAGGTGCCTTCTTAGCTGTTCAATGTAAGTTAAGGGGTGAACAGATCTGGCAGTTCTGTGCTGAGCTAACATGGGGAAATGGAGCATTCACTCAAAATCGTGACCCAGAATGGGAATACAGCCATTCTCTGTGTGAATTCATAGATGGACTCTTTTTTTTTTTTTTCAGTTCATTTTTTATGTTGTGCAACAGAAACAGGAAATGTTTGAAGTGAGGCATCTTCAAGACTTACTGTGATATCGAGAAACTTTGCACATTCTTAACCTTAAAGGCACATTCTTGGAATGACGTCTGATAACTTAGCTCTTGGCTCCTGAGACAGGATGAAAAGAGTTTCCAGTGTGCGTCAATTCATTGTTTTAAGTGTTTTGACTAATTGCCTCAGGTTAAAAAAAAAAAATCCCTAACCCTGCATCACATTCATTCTGGAGTAGACTGTATCCAGCTGCATTAGCAGCAAGCCAGAGGGCAAGGTAAGAGACCCTTCTCTCTCCCATGGCTGCCCAGGCAAAGCTGCTGATGGTCCCAGAGCCCTCAGGATACAAGGGACTGTTTCTTCTGAACACTAGCCCAGGGAGTCCCAAAGAAGCATGAGCCCAGCAGCTCACAGAGGAGCTGACAGCCTGGGCTGGCAGAGGATGGAGGCTGCACATCCAGAGGTGCCTTAGCTGTGGGTACATTCTTTCTGGGCACTAGGGACACAGGAGAGGAAGCCTCCCTCCTTGAGCAGATTTCCTCCTGACGCGCTCCTCCACACAGCCTTTTGCACAAACTGATGTCTTAGGGTTGCAGATAATTCCATGCTATTAAACATGAGCCTCACAGAAGAACAAAAGGAAGAAGGATTTGGTGATATTGGTAGATAGAAAAAATTTATATGGGCCAGTGTGCTTGCAGTCCAGAAAGCCAAACGTATCCTGGGCTGCACAAGAGGAAGCTTGGACAGCAGGTTGAGGGAGAGGATTCTTCCGCTCAGCACCACTCTTGTGAGACCCCACCTGCAGTGCTGCCTTCAGGTCTGGGTTCCCTGTACAGCAAGAGCACAGACCTGTTAGAGTGGATCCAGAGGAGGGCTACAAAAATGGTTAGAGGGCTGAAGCACCTCTCTGATGAACAACATCTGAGAGAGCTGGATTTGGTCAGCCTGGAGAAGAGAAGTCTCTGAGGAGACCTTTTTGCAGTCTTTGAACATATAACAGGGATTATAAGAAAGAGTAAGACTTTTTACCAGGGCCTGTAGTGACAGGGCAAGTGGTAATGGTTTTAAACTGAAAGAAGGTAGATTAAGATTAGATATAAGGAAGAAATTCTTTACTATGAGGATGGTGAGACACTGGGTGGATGCCCTGTCCCTGGAAGTATTCAGATCAGGTTGGATGTGGCTTTGAACACCCTAGCCTAGTGAAAGATATCCTACCTGTGGCAGGGGGGTTGGATCAGATGATCTTTAAAGGTCACTTGCAACCCAAACCATTCCGTGATTCTGTGTTTTGTGAATCCCATGTAGAATAGGACTGACACAGGTTGTCTGAACCTCTGTATAAGACTCAGGTGCCCCTAAGCTAACAGGGATGTGCATTGGTTTGCCCATACTGAGTTCAGAAGCATCGTAACATCTCAGTTACACTCACTAACACAGGGCAAATGTAGTAGTGCCAGGCTCAGCCATAACCAGTCTTCTGCATGCCTTCTTGGGGATTTTGTGTGTGACTTCAGCATCAAAGAGGAAGGAGTAAGGATTACCTTTCCAAACAGCCTAGTGCAGCCAAACTTGTTTTAACCAGCCCTTTCTGCCAAGTCCTTCTCCCTGGATATGTTCCCTTCCTCCACCCCCTCCACACACAGATCTAACCTGGGAATCATACTCCCTCAGACAACATCTTGGGGGAACATTGATGGGGGAGACAAGAGGGGAAGCTGACTGGGAAGGGAATGCGTGGGCAGGGCAGGACGCAGCAGTGAGGAGGAAGGAAGGAGGCTAAGCAGCACAGAGGATCAGAACAGAGCCCTCCCGTCACCTTTAGGCTCTCACTGGATCTCCAGGCAGGAGACAGGCACTAAGAGCAGCTGAAGGCAGCAGGCAGCCAAGGGTTAGGAATTTGTGGATGTCTTTGTTGGCAAAGCTAAGAGGCTGCTGCATTTTGCACCGGATGGGACCATTTAAGGGCCTGTGATTTAGTTCCTAGGAATACCATATCATAATAGACATGGAGCTTGCTAAAAGGTGTTCTACAGTTGTCTGAGCTACTGGAGGAGCTCAGACAGCTGGTCACTTGCTTAAAGAAGTAGATACTATTTTAATATGTTTTTCCTGCAACAGCCATTTAACCATCAGGTAGCACCAAGGAAAAAGAACAAAAGTGCCTTATGGTTGTAGATAATGTTCTGTAATTCCAGAAGACAATATTGACTGAGGCAGTTTTGACGTTTTTCATACAGCTTTGTATATCAGTAGATCCTTTTTTGTCCAGGATGTCTGAAAGGATCACATAGGGCTTTGTCAGACCTTCTCCTGTAAAGACCTTCTCCTCTTCGACATTGCTCTGGATCCAAATCGCTCACAAATTTGATTGTTTCAATGAAGCTGTAGCTGAAGCCAAATGCAATACACATATCGATGGCATACTTCCATTTAGTCTTTTGTCTCCCCAAAGATAACCAACTGCTCCAGGGTACACTGAGGATGAACTAGGGGCTTGGTTCTAGGAGCAGAGTAGGCAGCTTTGAATACCCTGGCAGATGTGACAATAAAAGTGGAATTAAATAAACTTGAGGCTTTATTCCCTGAGAAGCGAGACCTGGAAGAACTTAGTACTGTCAGAAAGAGCCTCAGTTTAATTTCACTATTCTTACTAAATAAATATCACGCCTACCTCCTGTAGGACGTCATCCCCTTCCTACTACGCTGCAACTGGCACTGGAGATGTGGGTCTTGGTCCTCACCCTTAGACCTGGAAAAGGGATTGTTATCAGGTGAATGTATTAAATGTAGGCATCTAATCCAAGCTGGCTGTAGCTAGTCCTTTTTATGGTCAAGTTAAACTCTTTTGTATTGTTGGTGCTGAAATGAGTCACTGCTGTGAAATTTCTTTGGTGGCTGCTGTTCAGACAGGATACATTGTAGGCGTTAGAATGAGGATAGGAAGAGCTGCTCTCTACACAGGCGATCTCAGGGTCACCAAAGGTTACGGTTTTAGTAAGGGACAAAAATGAAAGGCCAGATCCTGACTACTCCCTTGCTCCACCAGGAGCATTGCTGTGTCTGTGTATCTGGCCTTCCATGCCCCAGCAACAGCAATATTTTTTTTTTAATATGTGGAATTTGTAACGTAAGTCTTAACAATGTAGGTGCCAGATGTTTTCCTCTCTGGTTCTTACCCTGATGGAATTCCTGATGTGCTGGATGATGTAAGTTATGAAGAAAATACTTCTGCTCAAGCAAATCTCCCACTTAGTCAAGCAAACTCTAAGTAAAAGATTGAGGAAAAGGCTTGTATTATCTGGTGGCCATGGGGTTGGCAGGGGCTGGAGGTTGTAGTATTCTTAAGAAGTCAGATATGATTCCGCTGTGTTTCCTTTTCAGGGGTGGAATGGTTCAGACCAGCGAACAGTATGAATTTGTGCACCATGCACTGAGTCTGTATGAAAGCAGACTTTCTGCAGAAGCTGTCCAGTGAAGCCAAGGAGGGTAAAACCAAGTGTCAGTCTCTTGAGGTAATATGTTTCATTACCTACCAGCAGCTTCTTCAAGGAGTTTACTGCAGTGGGAAGAGTGGCTTTGAGGCCCAACTTCTGAAAGGATTGTGGACAGTTTGGCAAAAGTATAGAGATTGCTGGACCCTTACTGTACATGAATGTATTGTGAGCTTCCTAAAAATGATTTATAAAGAAGGTATCGTACTGAACTACACGTGGATTTTGCATATATATCTAAAGGTGGGTTTAATTGTGTAATACTGATAACTGCCATATGGAATGTATGTATGTGCTGCTGCTGCAGTCGGATGGACATTGGAACTTCTACAGAAGAAATGTTTATCAAGTGTATAAATGCTTTAACGTTTGCAAACTGTCTTGTGAATGGACTGTCAAGTGTACTGTAAAGTGCTATTACTGATTATGTGGTGAGCTTGTTTCTTGGCCACATAATATTCTTGCTGCTAAAATTGCAAGTGTTCAATTATGGATTAAAACAAAAAATGAAATCATAAAAAGATTGAACGTCTTGTTTTTGAAAATATTCAAAGGCAGTTACTATTTTATACGGAAATATACTTTCTTCATACTATTAGCTATTAAATGTGTATCAACTCTAGGTCCTACAGAGCAGTTGCAGAGCACAACGTCCGTTATTTGATGTATACGTATTTGCCCTATACTGTTGATTGTCTTAGAACACGCTTCTGCTGCACAGGCCCTAATCCAGTGTATTTGTAAATTGTGTAAGTCATCTTACTTTTAAAAGAAACTTTGTAGCATATATTAAATGGTAAAGATTTTGAATATTTGTCTGTCTTTTATTAATATGGATTTTTTTGCTTATGTTGTTTATCTGCTCTATCTCTTTCAATAAGAGATAGATGCGTTTAGTGGTATGGACTGTTCCACGGCAGGTTATACAAGAAGGAAAATGCTGCTCTGAGTATTTCCTTTACTGTTCAGTAAGATTGTTTTTAAGAGCAATGCTAAGTTGGCATTATGACTTACGGCACTGGGAGGTCTGTTTACAGGGTATAATGAGTTTTTAATACAGTGATGTTGACTTTGCTTCATACTGCTAATAAATTACACTTGATATAAAATATTTACTGAAGTCTGTATTCTTGCCTGCAGCACTTAATGCAACACACACTCTTGTACCTTCATAAGCAGGCACAGCCCGGTACAATTTGGTTTAGTCTTCACTATGGCTTCAGACCCCTGGAGGACTAATCCAGAGACACAGTCTCCTGCTGACATGGAGGAAGGCGAATCACCGGATGAGAAGGCAAAACCAGCATCACTTGATCCCTCAGGGAGAGTTTGTGTAAGACCTGGTGCAGACCTCAGAGCTTTGCCACCTCCTCTTCCTCTTCCTCTGCCCTCTCCCTTGGCTTTTAGAACTTGTGGAGTCAGAGGTACCAATATCAAGATTTTGCTTGATTACACAGAGTCACAAAAAAATACATGGGTTTTCTTTTTCCTAGATAATACAGTGTATACTTGATCAGCACCATCCAGATCACCTGGAGACTTGTAACATTTCACAGGCAACAAATTACACAAAAGTATAATCCCTTTTCTTTTATTCTGAAAAGATTCAATACTGTCTCTTTTAGCTTCCCAGGTGTCTGAAAACCTCCCTCTCTTTTGCTTGTTTTTTTTTTTTCCAAAATAAAGCAACTAGTAAACTCTGAAGAACTATATGAAAGGACAAAGTGGTGTAAAACTCCCCAAAACAATTGAATAGAAGGAAGTGCTCGTCACTGACTTTTTCCCCCTGTGAAGGCACATTTCCTTCCTAGCCTTCGCTTCACTTATCTGAGGTGGGTTTTTTTAAGAGAAGCATGGGGAGTTGCTAGAGGGAAAATGGATTCTTTATTTCACGTCCTGGTTTCTACCTGCCTTGCCTTGACGTTCTCAGGTAAGTGTCTCTCCTTGCTTCCCGTCTGCCGTGTTGCTCTTGCTGTTGCTGAGCAGAACCCTCCAGCGCAGACAGTGACTTACAAAAACCAAGTCACTTTACTGGGGTTCATGCAAGAGGGATGGGGGGCAGGGCCAACATAGTCTGTTCTGTTTAGATTTCTTTCCAAAGGAAAATAAACCGTCTCCTTCTATGCTGGAGATACCTCTTCTGTTTTTTAAGAAGATCTCCTGCTAGACAATCCAGGAGCTGAGATTTGAAGGGCAGATCCCTGTTTTTTATTCCTACTTTGTGAAACTTCCCGAGCCAGGAGCTTTCTGTGATGCTTAGTTAGAAAATAGCCAGGTCTGTAAAAACAGGGGGATGACACTCCTCAAGTGGGGGAAATTAATGCATATTTGCCTCTTTGTAACTAATATGACTGGAAATGTTTGGGTAACTAGTTAAAAAAAAGGGGAAAAATCGAAACAAGATGTGGCAGGGAAGCTGCATTTGAAATAACCAGTTCCGTGTTCTGTAACAAGTACAAGGTTTGCTTTGGTAACTTTGGGGTTTCTGATGAATGCACCGTAGGTCTCTTTACTTGAGTATTTGGTATTGGTCTTTAACTGTCAGTGGCACAAAGAGCTAATCTATTGTGAACTAGGTTAGTCACAAAACTAGCAGAGACGTTGGAGTAGATCCAGTAAAACAGTACTTCCTATCAGTGAAGAGCCTCCATCCCCGTAATGACACAGGCACCAAGAGGCACACTGATTTGGGGTGGGGGGGGGGGGGGGGGGGTCCTCTTTGATTTTTTTTTTCCTTCAAAAATGCTTCAAGTTTTACTAAAACAATTTCCAGGCAGTAGATTATATTGTAAAAACTATATTGTAAAACTGAAAAAAAGACTGAGAGGTCTTGTAGATCTCTGTGTGTTTTCAAGCAGGGGAAGTGGGATTTTAGAGTAGATATTTAAAGTTAACAATTCCTGGATTTCTTTTATATCCAGTTTAATTTTTTCTTCATTTTTATAGATAACGAAGGTCAAGATGACTCTTGCCACAGTAGTTTTGCTCTTTGCATGCTCACTCTTTACGTTACCAGCACTTGCATCATGTGGGTTATGCATTTGGGTTTGTTTTAAATGAACTTTTCAACATATGGAAAGTTCATGAAAAGTTCAACACATAGAAAGTGGGAAGGGAGATTTATTTGCTGATGTATTTTAAATCATTGAGAATTTTCTTTGTGTTAACCATGTGTAATCTATTGTATTTTTCTGGAATTTTCCTCTTCCAGAAGGGTTTCTGATTATCCACGTCCATAAACAGCAGTGTCTTTCTGAAAAGAAAGGAGTCATTATGGAAAAGTGCAATATGACCAACCTGAACCAGCAGTGGCAGTGGATGGCAGATGACAGGCTCCTCCACGTGAAATCTGCCCAGTGCCTGAGCATCTCTACGCGCTCTGCCCTGTCATCCCGCAGCATCGTTGTTGATTGTCCACAGGCAGTCAAGTGGACTTGCCATGAGGAAGGGCTCCTGAAGGTGTCCAACAGCTCTCTCTTTCTCACAAAGCAAGGTCAGAAGGTAATGGCCAAGCAGAGTAAGAAATACCTTCATACCTGGATGCAGCTAGAAGCCAGCGAGACAGGAAAACCTGTTTATGTAAATCTATGTGCAAAACAAGGTGAGCTACTCCGTCAAGAAAGTATCCTGAAAGTTTTGGTAACAAAAGTGTCTCTTTTATGCTAACTTACATGTTGAAAATTATCTTTTATTAATACAGAAAAAAAACTAACCACACTTTTCCTAGTTGAAAAAAGTTTAGAGAACCATAAGAAGAACAGTCGAGGTGAGCGTTGTCTTTCTCACAACTGGTGGAGTTTTTAAGCCATTTTACATTTTCAGGATGTCTCTTCTTTTCTCTACTCCCACTCTTTGGACCATAGTGCTTATGTGTAAGCTCAGCTCACTGTTCTTGTGTCATTTTGGTTTTCACTTTTAAACAGAATTGTGGGTACTAATTCCTACTATTTTTTTAAAAAGTAGGAATGTATAAAAGTCCTCCTGTCAATTTGTTTTATCATACAAATCCAGGCTCAATGTCAAGAGCAAGAAGATGTCTGAAAATCAAACATGTTATTTCTCTAACCCAAACACGTGACTAGAACAGATGTGGTTTACACCTGCACATCTTTACACAGCATTGCTTTGCCCTTAGATGCAGTGTATTTCAGAACACTCAAAATCCTGAAAACAGGAACTGAATCAAAAGTCTCAGAAATTCTTGAAATAGTACTTTGAGATGGATGGATCTGTGCCCATGCAGATCACATACAGATCTGTGGTTATACCTGTGTGGTTGTAAGTTTCAAGATCCACAGCAAAAGGGAAGGTAGAATGGTTCGAATACTGCTCAATAACACTTTCCTTGATGTCCTGTTGTCAATCCTTCCTGACAATCCTGTCAACATTCTTCTTGCACACTATTTAGCAGCTTTCCTTGGTAAATAAGAACAACTGTGCAGTTAGGCATTTTATTGGGGAACACACAATTTATTCTTGTCTTTACAGGAGTAACAAAAAAAAATGGTTTATGACCCAATGCTTTTGCATATGGCCAAGTTTTCAGAATGTTCATTCTAACTTCTCTATCCTCCCATTCGTTGGATGGCAAAGTACTCTTTTTATTAGCAAATGTGCACTTGCAGAACTGTATTTACAGCAACTGAGTGGAGGTCTGGAAGGACAGCTTGCAGTATCAGGGAATGGAAATCTGGCCAAGATGCCATTCTAGCCCTCACATATATTTTAGAGATTAAAAAGGCTAAATCATTTCAAGTCCCATGTATAGGGTAAGTATGGCTTTCTTGTTCAAAGGGACCATGAAAAGTTAAGATGAAGTATGCATGCAGCGTTATTTTCTTTAGATAGCTGGATGAAATGTGGCCTAACAGAGTTAAACTAACCTTACATCCTTTTTTAAATCATCCTCAAAGGAGAAGCAATTGAAGTACTGAGGTATTAAAGAACCTTCTCGTCTATTTACTGTGCTCAGTCCTTTAACAAATTTACCTTCATTTTCCTGAAATTCTCTTCATAGACAGGCCAGTAGATCCACTTTAAGAGTCTCACTGTGTCAGTTATCTCTTCTTTGACAGCTTTGGAAAGCTCTGCTGGGAAATCAACAGTACCTTATGATCCTCAGTACCTAACCAAGAATTCCATATATGTAAGCAACTCACCAAGAGTCGAAGTAGCGCAAAGAGATTAATTTTTATAATAATCATAATAGGTGCTACAAGAACAAACTGTAATGCTCACAGTGCTGTTCTTGACAGCGGTATGCATGTCAACATTTTCAATGTTGAATGCAGAAATTTAGTCTTCCAAGAACATCTGTCTGATTTCAGTGAAAGCTGCACTGGATCAGCCTAAAATAACATATTCAGTCTATATTTAGCTAAGATAGTAAAAACTGAGCAAAGTCTTTGGAGCTGAAATGGCTGTAAGTTTTTCTACTCCTGACTAACACCATGTTTTGATATAATTTCCTTTTTGTTTTCATAGTACTCATAAAAACAGCTATATTTTGGCAAAGGACTAACTTACTGAATTGCATCCCAAACATCTTATCGGCCCAGACACAGGACAAATTCCAAATCCCACAACTGCAACTACCTTTTATTCTGGACCTAACTCAAATGCCAAGTGTGATATTTCTGAGTCTAGGGAAAGCCTGAGTTTGAATTTGAATTTCATATCAGCCATCCGAGATGTGTTTAGTCATATATTTTTTGCTACAAACCTGATCTAAATGACTCTTTGTGGAAGTCATGATCAGTTTAAATACGTATCCCATCTCTCTTCAGTCAGAGATCTCTTTAAATCTCTTAGCAGACAGTCCTTCTCACACAAACCCATGGTTGAATCTGGCCTCTGGCTGAAACAGCTACGATGAAGAAGGGCCACGAGGTATCAGTCTCCCCTGAGATGGTAAGACTTCAGTTCTCAACAAAATCACGAGGAGATTGACCCTAACTGTTTTTTTCCTAAAAAACCTTCACTCAGGATTTTCTAAGTAAAAGACTTTACTAACATCTGTGTGAAACCTTGAAATAACAACAGTTACTTGAGTCTTCTTTCTTTGGGCAAAGCAGTGCAATGCTGACCACTTTTGCTCAGCTCTGGAGCAAAAGAAAGGCATCGATGTCAGATCTTTGGACAGAATTACAAGACCTTGTACACAATCCCATAGTGTACTGACAGAAGCTAAATGAGGTTTTATATTTTGTAAAAAGAAATGGGCAAATCTGCAGCGTAGCCTACGTCTTTGAGTTTCATAGATTTTCAAAGTCTCAGTGAGACACGGCACAGAGAGTACAGAACAAAATCAGCTCAGCTTCTTTCATAGGGAAAAAAAAAAGGGGGACAATATGAATGGCTTCCCAGAGCAAGCAGAATTATGTAAAGTCCTGCTTTACTAGTTCATCTTCTCCTGTGAGTGCTAACAAAGATGCCAGTTCCAGAGAACTATACCGGGAATTTTCAGTATTACTCTCCCTTTATTTTCTATGGATCTCTGTGTATAAGCTGGAGTGGGTTTCAGCTTCTGTGTGTCTAAATGTAGGTGTCTGAAGGAAGAGCTTATTCCAGTTGTCTCATCCTAGGAGCCTTTTGCCATTTCAGATGCTCCACAATATCACACCTGATGTCTGGCTGCCTACTCAAAAAGATGTAGGTCTCCCATGGGTTCTATTAGAGTCCCAAGCAGATGTCTCCGATGCCTTAGGGTAGTTCAGATTGTACTAGGCAACTATGTTTAGGCAACTGAACCAAGTCTCAGCTGTCTACATAGTAGCTACCTTTCTGAGATCTCTTCAGTAGAGATGTAATTCGTGGAGTTAATGGAGTCTAGACACCTTTCACTGACCAAGAAATCACTTCAAGGTGAGCTGGGGCTATCCAGCGTGTTAGAAGTAGGGCTGGTACAGCTATGATGTTATCACTGTAGTTACCTGGAATGTTCTCCTACCTCTGGTGCTGAAAGAGCCTTTATGTGACTACTTCAGCGTTTCAAAAACAAGCAAGTAAAAGATCGACTCAGGATCAGACTGGAGTTTGGAGACATTTGACCTCTCTGACTCTGAAGTGATACAAACATCACTTTTACAATGTTTCAGATAAAGAAAGTAAAAATTGTTCAAGTAGCATAGTTTTTGCAGCTTTCAAAAGGTCTGTTGAATGGGAAAGAAGTGGATTTTGTTCTTCTGTCACACAAGAGCAATGTGAAGTATGATTTTTTTAATTTTTTAGAGTTTTAATTTTTATAATCTATTTATAAACAGCTAGACAGCTAAAAACATAATTCATTTTTTCTTGCACATACAGACATCTTAGAACAAACCCTTCTAGTTTCAGGTCTTGCTGTCAACAAGTTAGATGCAATCTTGGCAGAGTATTTTTTCTTACACAACAGATAACTTAGTCGTTTATGTTTCCCTAGCAGTTCAGCCTTAGTTTTCTGAAACTGTGCTTTAATAGAGTAGGCAGATTGGTATGGTGCAAGCTATCTCAGAAAGCTTTGGGGTTTCTTGATTTTGTGGAGGAAAACCATGCTGACTCATATGAGTCGGAAAGCACCACGGTACGGCTCTCCATACTTGACAACTAATCAGCCCTCCTGCTCATCCTGCATGCAAAACATATGGATTTCCTTTTCTTGTAAGTGGCCTGCTGCTGTGCAGATGGATGCAGTCTGCACTGCTCCCCATGGATGAAATGCACGCTCAGACAGAATGTCATCATTCCTCCTGGGTGTGCTACTGATGATGACAATGGTACGTTCACACGGTGTATATCATTCAGCCAGTAGTGATCAGTGTCAGTCTCAGTGCTGCACTTCTGTTCCCTTGGACAGTTTTATGACTGATTTCCAAAGAGACCGCTAGAACAGTGCTAAACACTTCTGGAAAATCCCACTGTTGAGATTTCTGTGTATTTTACTGATTTCCAGATGGGAGGTGAGTTTTTTGTGGTTTAAAAGTTTGGAACTCAAGTTGTATAGACATAAGTGCCTGCTATTGAAGAAGTGCTCTGAGGGTCCTTATACTGGGACCATAGTGGATTTCCTTAGGAAAAGAATATAAACCTGGGTCATGATTTTCTTGAAGTGAGTGCAGATATGAACCATATTAGTCAGTTCAATGTAGGACACAGGGAAAGTGCTTGGTACAGAGATATGAAGTTCAAGTATGGCCTAGTGCTATGCATGAGCCATTTCTATCTATAGGTTGTAGGTAACAGGCTGTTGTCAGCCTTTGCTGGGAAAGA
Source organism: Colius striatus (assembly GCF_028858725.1). NCBI lineage: Eukaryota > Metazoa > Chordata > Aves > Coliiformes > Coliidae > Colius > Colius striatus. Next base: position 169,446,083 of record NC_084759.1, read on the forward strand.
CCGTTTAGCTGGAAACTCGGGGTAGCTCTGAGCTTATCAAGAGGAGTCTGGTTGTGGAGTGACCAAGTGCATGCTCATGGTGCCTCTTCAGGATGATGGAGCATTCATAGAATCATAGAATAGTAGGGGTTGGAAAGGACCTTTATAGATCATCTAGTCCAACCCCCCCTGCAGAAGCAGGGTCACCTAGATCAGGTCACATAGGAACATGTCCAGGCGGGTCTTGAAGACCTCCAAGGAAGGAGACTCCACAACCCCTCTGGGCAGCCTGTGCCAGGGCTCCATCATCCTCACGTGAAATAGTTTTTTCTTATATTTAAGTGGAACTTTTTGTGTTCCAGCTTCACCCCTTGTCCTGTTACTATCTACTATAGAAAAAAGGGATGTCCCAACCTCCTGACACCCACCCTTTAGATATTTATAAATGTTAATAAGATCTCCCCTCAATCTTCTCTTCTCCAGACTAAACAGCCCCAGTTCCCGCAGCCTTTCCTCATATGAAAGATGTTCCAGTCCCGTGATCATCTTGGTGGCCCTGTGCTGGACTCTCTCCAGCACTTCCCTGTCCCTCTTGAGCTGAGGAGCCCAGAACTGGACACACAACTCCAGATGAGGCCTCACAAGGGCAGAATAGAGGGGGAGAAGAACCTCCCTCAACCTGCTGGCCACACTCTTCTTGATGCATCCCAGAACGCCATTGGCCTTCTTGGCCACGAGGGCACATTGCTGGCTCATATTTAGCTTATTATCAATCAGGACTCCCAGGTCTCTCTCTGCAGAGCTGCTCTTCAGCAGTTCAACCCCCAGCCTGTACTGGTGCATGGGGTTGTTCCTTCCCAGATGCAGGACTCTGCACTTGTCCTTGTTGAACCTCATGAGGTTCCTCTCTGTCCAACTCTCAAGCTGGTTAAGATCCCGCTGAATGGCAGCACAGCCTTCTGGGGAATCAGCCAGTCCTGCCAGTTTGGTGTCATCAGCGAACTTGCTGAGGGTACACTCTGTCCCCTCATCCAGATCACTGATTAGGGGACAGAGTGTACCCTCAGGTCATTCCTGAGGACCAAGTGTTTTGGTTGCAGGATGGTCGAGCTCTGCCCTCAGCTCCCACACCAGGTTAACCCTTGGTTGCCGAGTTGCACAAATGTTTCTGGCAGCAGCACCTTCCCTTTTGTCAAGCAGCCACTTTCCTGAAGCACAATTGTACTGGAACGCAATTGTCTTCCTGTTGGAATCGCTGCTACTTGTCTGTAAAGCCAAGAAGTTTTTTGTCAATGTGTTTTTTTAAGTTGGGTGTATAAACCTATATTTAGGAACCCGAGTGCCTTTTTTTCCAAGCTGCTGCTGATCACTCAGATGTACATTTTTTTAGCCATCTTTCTATCACTAAGTTCTACTCCCTGAAGAACTTGAAGATATCTGAGAGGCACAGAGCCAGTAGGCCTAATTCTTTCCAGGCCCTTGGGGCTAGCATTTCCAGTTGCCTACCACAGACTTTCAGAGAGCCCCAGCTAAAATGACTGACATGGAATTTAGGCTAAGTCTAGACTTTTGTCAGCTAATGAGTTTGTTGCAGCAGCTGACAACAGCTTGAGCACAGGCCTGTCACTGCCAAACTCTTCCCTGTACTTTTGGAGGGGGTCATGAAGGTATGTGACTTGGGACCACAGCAGATTCTTGCACCAAAAGCATTCTGCAGTAGATTCTTCAAATGAAGCAGCATGAGGATGATCATGCTCGTTGGGCCAAACCTGAGGATTCAATTAAACCTTTCGCACAGGTGTAAGAGAGAGCAGAATTAGATCTGTAGTATTGTTTTCAACGTCTTGATTTGGAAAAAAAAATAATAATGTTTGATCAATATTTTTTGTAATTAAATGGAGACTTGGGGATTTTTATTGCCAGAGAAGCACAGTTAGATAAAAGGAGGGAAAATACTTAATCCAGGGATCAACAACTTCCAGTAAACACATCCTTTTCAAGAGGACCTAAAACTGCATACCAGGTGAATGCACTGTGCTTTCAAATGTAGGAAACACCTGCATGAAAGTATCTCTTGCAAGGGCTTACAATCTCACTTTTATTTCTGGATGTAAATGAGAGTACTGCAAGTCTCTATATATTAACAGGTTAACATGTTAATATATATTTACACATATAAAACCCCTCCATCACATTGACCTGATGGAAGTTCACTCACTGATCCTTTGGCTAAGAGGTAATGGCACATTGGCCTGCTAACACATCATAATTACAAACCAAGTAATTACACTTGGAAGCTTCTGCTGCAATTTAACCCAGTCATTACTTTTTTTTTTTTCTTTTTAGAGAGTTTGTGAGATAAAATTGTTATAAATGGCAATCAGCCCAGTGGCTCAGCAGCAAAACAAGGTTTTGTCATGCTGGAGACCCCAGTTCAAGGACAGACAAAGTGTCTTGGGCACTGAGCCAATGCACACTAGCTGTACTCCAGCAATGGCAGCAGGGCTGCTTTTTGTGAGAAGGGGCCAGTGACTAATTCCAATGGCTTAGCTGAAATGTGATGCTACCAGATGTAGAGGCCACCACAGCTTGAACCCTGCCCTCACAGCCACAAAGGATATTAAATACATACCAATGGGGAGGAAGAGCCATGAAAATGTGGAGGAAAAATGTGTAGTAAAATCTTTCCTGCGCTCTAATTGCAACTTTGGCATTCTCTGAAGCATACGTGACTAAAAAAGCAAGTCCATCGTTATATTTGCAGACACTTCAGTTAACTGATACGATTGTTAGCTGAATCTTGGGAAGAGCGTACTCAGGAGTTAGAATGGTCTCTGCATGGGACTGATTTTAAAACGCAAGAGGAATGTCCCATGTGGGCATAAGGAACTTATCTTGAACAAATATCTTGAACAAAAAAATTACCTTGAAGAGCTATCTTGAACAAAGACATATATCGAACTTACCTTAACAAAGGACAGATTCAGGGGGAGGGTGTCCATACAAAGCTGAAACTCTATTCTGTTTGATAGACTCAAGCAAGTAAAAATACCTACAAGTGAAAACATTGAGCTGTTAATGACAGGGTACAACTTCCCTCTTCACTTCAGAATCATTGATAAGCTGCATTTAAAATGTGTGGTATGAATGTTCAAGGATTTTTTACTGGTTTTACTTTACTCAGATGTTGGTGTTGATGCAAAATACATGTTTGCAACGAAAACAAAAGCTGTGGAACTGACAGGTGCACTTGAACTACTTAAGAAGTTCTTTCAGCCCCATTTATTGGCATCTAATGAATTGTTCATAAAATGTAGAGCTGATTTTAATTACTTTCCTCTATTTGTCTCAGATCTTCAAGACGCAGATACTTCTGTATGGAGCACTAGAACTACATCATCCCCTTTAAACACTGTTACCTCTGGGCCTGAAAATCTGCTGAAGAGTAGCACAGAGGTGTTCATCAGAAATGTGACTGAACACTTCAGTAAAAATGCCATTGAAAACCTCTACTTTGACTTGAAATCTGCGGTAACGGAGAAAGCCTGGATTTCAACAACTACTCTTCAATACCCTAGCACTACAGAAGAGGTAAGGCTGAAGAATTATTGATTGATTTTTATTAAGCCTGCTCCACTCTGTGGAGCCTGATAGCTATTACAAGTGGGTGTTTCATGGACTAAAAAAAACAGCTACAGCACTAAGCTTTGATCTTTATTTTGATGGGATGCTTTGTTCATGCTGACAGTGCCCTTTGCTTGAAGCACAGCTGCAGAAGAATTCTGTACAGCGCAATCCTGGTGTGCATTGCAAAACGCACTGGCAAAATCTCAAAGCTTGAGGGAAATGTGCAGGATACGCGAGGAGCAATGGAAAGCTCATGGGTATGGCAGGATCCACAGAAGCCTGAGTATTTGCTCTCAGTGACTTAGGCTCTGCCACAGGTTTATTGGTTTATTGCATGACATGAGGATCTAGCTCTAGTTGCACTCTTAAGAATCACAGTATGTTTTATGACCACATTTAGGACAACTGAGTCCTAAAATTGCAAGTGTGCTTTACAGATCAAAGCAAGTGAAATCTGAAGGCTTTAACTTGCATCACAAGCAACCCTGGCCTTGACCAGGTCAGCTTATCTACTGACCAATAGGCAGAGGGGTGACACACAGTCTCCTCTTCGTCTCTGCTCTGTCTAACCACAAACACCCTGGCAGACAGGAGGGATGGGGATGCCAGCCCTATCTGTAGAAGGAGAAAACGGTGAGCATTCAGTACCTCCACATCAATTTCTGGTCTTCCTTTCCTGCAAGGCACAGTTAAGTAATCTGAAAGCAAGTCCGGAACCACTACTGCCAAAATGTGCACAGGCCGTTACAGCTAAAGCACATGGGACACTTGGTCTCTGGTATCACTATCAACACAGAGTGGTTTAGAACTGAAAATCCCTAAATTCCTTGTGGTGTCTTCTTGAGGAGACCACAATGCACTCAGTGTATTGGGGCAAGAAAAAACATGTTGTTTGAGTTACTGCTTTGGGTGCTAGTGTTGCTGTGGATAAGACTAAGAAATGTGTTTTGTATTTCGGAGTGCTGTGGACAGAACAATCTGTACAAACTAGTGTGAACAACATCACTAGAGACAAGGAGAAAGAAGTAGTGTCACCCAGGACTATGCTGACCCAAATAACTAACTCAAAGGTTTATGGACCCTGAACATCTATTCTAGTGCTGATGAGGGGAAAAGACTGAGCAGCTGAATGAGCACTGCACCTTATTCCATAGCTGATTGAGACAACTACTCTGTCTTGGTGCAGGCAGGCTGAGCTTATTTTCCCATACTCTCTGTCCATATGCATATCTCCTGTACAGAATACTGGTCTCCTCCAAATGGAAATGTCCTATCTAATCTGGTATTATCCAAAACGCCTCCGACACTCCTACTAAATAATCCCATCAGTGCTAGTGAAACGGCAGCATTTGAACTGAAGCTACTGCCTCCTGTGTTCCCACCCCAGTTCACCTCCCAATTTCTCAAGGTTGGCACTGGGCAAGTTGCTTAGGTCAAAACTTTCAAACCAGAAAGCTGGTGACAAGGACTCTAAACTTAAAAAAATAATCATTAATACCTTACCCTTAGAGCCTCCAGACAGGTCTGGACATTTGAATCTAGACACACCAATTTACACACACACACTTAAAATCTTTGGCCTCCATCTCTGTTCCCCTGTCTTTAGAGTGGAGTTGAAAACATTTTGGTCAAACTGGCAGGGACTTTTAAAGGATTAACCAGATTTAACATGATACTTTGAAAACACACAGACTAAGTAAGCACTGTGTATTGTTGTTAGGAAGACAATACCTTCTGTGAAGTGCATTTGCTCAGGCTAGGCCTTCTTGTTTGTAGAAGTAAAGCCTTGATGTTATTTGGCTGTGAGCATACCCATTTGAAGGGGACAATGGTGTCACTTCAATTGAACAAAATGTTTGGTTTAGAGCAGCCTTGGATTGCAAGTAAAACTGCAGCTTGCACTTTCAAACTGTGACAAAAGCTGTGCAAACCCATTTCCTCTTGATTAGAGAGGCAGAGAGAGGTTGGTGTTAAAAAAAAAAAAAAAAGTCAGGAAACCTTGGGAAAGTGTCTGAAAGGGACTTTGGAGCCTGCTATTAGAGACATGTCCGGCCACTCCCAACACTCACTTCCACTTCTTTTCTCTTTTAATTTAAAAATATGTTTTAATTAGTTTCTTGGCTTGCCACACAGATCAGCAAGTGTTAAAGGCTGTGTGACTGCTGATTTGCTAAAAAGACCATTTATTCAGTACCAGTCTGGAAATAATCACTCGTATTATGTTGGCTATTCTATATAAATATAGAATATAGTGAATGATGGGCCGCTCTCATTTTATTCCAGCGCTAACACAGGTATCTGTGTCAGACCTCACCCTTGCAGCAGCTTTGTGCTGGGTAACATACAGAGGGAAGTCTCAGAGCCCTTAATAAACTGGTACTTTCCTACTAATACAAAAACATCATTTTAAAGAATTTACAATAGCCAGAGTAATAAAGTAGGATCTTCTAAATTATGGGCACTGCTGAGAAGCAGCAACATCTCCACACGTTATTTTATGTTACCTGGAAGAGATATACGGACATTTCCAAGAGTCTTTAAATTTTACTTGTGGTGGGTTCAATTTCTTCCCTGAACTTTATAAGTTGTTGGGTTTGATCTGGGGTTTTTTTTCCCCCACATTAGATCTCCTCAACTAAATTACTTACATAGCTGAACTATATCTTCCCTGAAAATTCAAATTATGGCTGTGTTGAAAATTCCTCACAATGTGAGCTCCACTTTCCAAGGCAGGATTGCTCTGAATATTGTAATTCTCAGATAGGAGTTTAAAATAATCCGAAGATCCTGATAAGCCTTCAGATTTGCTCTTCTCCAGTGCTGGAAAATATATTGGTGTGGTTTATGCCATTGGGTCCAAAAAGCAAAATCGTCTAGAGGTGAATTTACACTGTAAGTTTCTCCCACCTTGAACTGATTACAAGACAGCTGTGTCAGTATAATCTCAGTTTTGGCCCAATAAGCACACCTTGTGTTTTCCATCAGTGGTTTGTTTATCACTGTATTACCTCTTTGGGGCACAATCCCTCCTTATGTCTGAAGTACATAAAACCTCTTTTCCAAGAGAGACCTTGTTCTGCAACAGCCTTGAGAATGTCATAATAATCAACACATATTTATATCGTCACTTAAGGTGATGTTCATAAGGTTATTAACCATCCTGAGCTTTGCAGAGTAAAGCCCAACACTGGTAGTGCCATGTCCCTAGGACCAGCCAGGGAGCTCCACTGGGACACGTGAAGCTTTCCATAAGTGTAGATACCACCCAGGAATGCTCAGACCTTTGGCTTCTGTGCACAAGAACGAGTGCTTAAGGTTGAGGCAAAAGTGAAACAGAGGTGGTGTTGAATTTGTTTGAGGTGCCGTTTTTAAAAGTTAAAATCCAACATGCATCATAAAAGATGCAGAAAACTGCCATTCCCATTGAAGAAAGGAAATGTCAAATTCCTCCCATTATGCAATCTCAAATTTCTCGCATGGCTGCTAGATTATTGTCTATTTGAGTATTCAAAGGTCCAAAACACTTCTGACTACATTTCTCCTCTCACTCTCACCTCGCCACACATACACACATACATGACTTTTGAGAGATGAAGCCTAAATAAGAAAACGGGCATGCATGACAGAAATAGAGCTGCACCATGTCTGCAGCCAGTTTGGAGTTATACACAGCTTCTTTGGTGAAGTCTAAAAACAGGGAGACTTTCTTGCTTTCCGTGTTGTGTGTAATTTTAGCTTTGGAGTTATTCAGGGGATGTGGGAAGGAATTGTTTCAAGGACACAAGTAGATGTGGACCAAAACAAAAAGCTGAGATAACTTGCTCGCTGACAGATGGGGCTCCTTCTCTGCTGGTGCGTAAAGCTGCAGGCAGCAGCTGAGTGTTGGGCTCTGCTGGGAGTCTCGTTGCCGCAGTGTCCCTGGTCACAGTGGGGAGAGCACAGAGCCATCCATGGTTCTGCGTGTAACCCCTAAAAAGCTCAATGTTCAGGACACAAAAGTTGGAATGGTGGCTTAGTGATAGCTGAGGCCAAGATAGGGCAGGCCAGGAGATGAGGCGGGTGTGAGGTGTCACAAGCATGAGGAGTGGGCATGTGAGGCAAGGTGGCCACGAAGTGAGGCAGGAGTGAGGTGGGCATGAAGTCAGGCAGCCACGAGGGGTGGCAGGTGAGAAAGGGGCACGTGAGGCGGTAAGATCTTTAGGCGAGGCGGCTATGAGGTGAGGTGGGCATGAGGCAAGGTGGGCACGAGGCAAGGGAGGTGTGAGGAGGGGCAGGTGAGGTAAGGCAAGGCAGGGCAGCATCAAGTGAGATGCTGCAGCCTGAGATGGGAGTGCTGCCGTCCCTCACCACCAACGGCACCGCCTGAGGGGCCGAGGGGCCCTGTCAGCCAGCAGGAGCGCAGGGAAGAGAAGCCTCGGGGGAGAGCTGACTTAGGGAGGAAGCATCAAGGAAGGAAGGGAGGTGGGGTGGGAGAGGGAGCCAGGAGGAAGGTGCTCCCACAAGGAGCGAGGGGCGGCACCCCGGGGCCAGCGGTCGAGGGGCGAGGGGGCGGCGGCGGGTCCCAGGTCGCGGCGCTTCGCCCCCCGCAGCGAGACGCGAGGAAATCGCCTCTTGATTGCGGAAGTCGGCGGGAAGGGCTCCGGCAGAGTCAGCCCGGGTCAGAATGGCAGCGTGGGAAGCGGCGGCCGCCTCCCCCGCCTCCTCCGCTCCTCCTCAGCCGCGGGCGGGCGGCGGGCAGCCCCCCCCAGCCCCCACCCCGGTGGCAGGGAGGCGGCGAGGCGGCCGGGGCAGCCCCCGGCGCAGGCAACAGGCGGGCGGCCCGGCAGAGGGCTGGGCGGCCGCCGTGCGGAGCCCGGCGGGGAGCGGGGGGCCCCCGGGGCCCGCCGCGACCACTTCGTACCTTCGTACCCCCCCACCCCGCACCCACTCCCGCCGCCTCCCTTCCCCTCTTCCCCTCCCTGCGAGGGTTTTCGGGGTTGAGAACTGTCGGCGATGCTCAGCTATGGAGCGGGATTCGCCCTGTGGACGGCGCTGGCCCTGACCAAGGTGAGTGGCTGTTGGGGGATAGGTGGTGCGGGGCCGTCCCTCGCAGGTCCCAGCCGAGCCCCGGGGAGTCGGGGGGGGAAAGGCGGGTTTGCCCAGCACCGGTGCAGCGCGCAGCGGGGACGGGGTTAGCGGGGGTGAGCCCGGCGGGGGGGGGCGCCGGCGGCTATCTCAGCGCTTTCCCCGCTCTCCGCAGGCCGCGCCGGGGCAGGCGGCGGGATGCAGCGCCAACCTGACGGAGTGGAGCGTCGCCGCGCAGAGCGTCCGGCTGCGGTGGGGCGCCGCGGACCGCGCCTGCAACTTCAGCGTGAGCGGGCGCTCGGAGGACGGGGAGGCGGCCGCCTGCCATCCCGCCCCCGCCGGCCCCGGCGCCTACGGCTGCTCCCTGCGGGGCCTGCAGGCCGGCACCTGGTACCACCTCCGCATCGAGCCGCTCGCCGACGGGGAACCTGTCAACGTCTCCGTGCAGACAGGTACGGGCGGAGGGCACGGCAGGTGCTCGGGGAGGGACGCCGGGCGTTTCCTTCCCGATCCTTTGCTTCGGCCGGCTGGCTGTAAGAGGAGGAGGGTGATGCTTTTACAGGTACTGTAAACCTACAGCGTTTGCTGAACATAGCTATCCAGTGGGTGCTTTTTGTACTCTTTACCCCAGTGCCAGGAAAAGTTAACCCAGCAGGCTTCAAGGGAGAAGATGCTGTCAGGAGATTAGGTCAGTGTTGGGAGTACATTTCGGATCCTCTCTTAAGCTGTTACCCAGCAGAATGCTTGAATAAGTAGTAGCTGTAACATTCACTGTGCTCATGCAAGCCTGTTGGGTCCATAGTACACAGGTGACAGCTTTAAATTGGACTCTCTTTAAAATACAATCTCTTTCATAGATCCCTTTCAAGGATAATGTACTGTTTCAGTCCATTTCCATTCTGTCTAACCAGAGTCTAAAAGCCAGAAAGTAAGGCTGAAATTTCTTGCTTGTACATTCTCCTTGAGTACAACCAGAGAGGTGTTAGGATGTACAGTTGTGTGCAGGGCATTTATAGTGTGACATCCATGACTGGCTCTAAAAATGTTCCAGCAACCTACCAGAGTGCTGCCAAGGAGAGCCTGCTTTATGCATGCTTGTTTGTGTGTGCATGTGAATAACTCAACTATGAAGCAAGGAATGACACAGAGCCACCGGCTACAGTGGCAGAACTGGACTCTTGCTACCTGTATTACTGTTTTTTTTAAGATGATGGACTATAGTATCGTCCAACCTCTTCGTGGTGGTAAAAGGAGATTCAAAACAGAGATGTCTTAAATGAGGTTCCTCATTTAAATGCCCCCTGATTTTTTCCTGTGGTGTTAGTTTCAGAGAGGTACTTTGCAGTATTAGTGTTGAAGATCGCAGCATCCACATACTTAACAACTGCCAGTTCATAGAGCCTTTTCCCTGCATTAACCATCCAGATGCACTGAATACCCTCCATTCATTTGCTTTGGTAACTCAAAAGATGTCTAGTGACAAGTCTGCTGGTGCGATAGCTATATATTTGGCACAAGTCCTGTCACTTTGTAAAAATGAGTAATGGTTTCTAGGTAGACAGTGATTTAAATGCGTGTCATGCATCATGCCAGCTGATTTTAATATTGATGACTTCCAATTTGAAAATTGAAAGAATAAATCAACCATTACTAGAGTGACAGGTATAAATCACCGTTGTTACTGGTTAGTAGAGATTCATTGTTGAGCTCTTGCGTAGAAGTAAAGATACTACTTAGACTGCATTTTACTTAGTACATAATCATTCAGACAGTAGCTTGTGCATGTCATTTATGACTTCTTATCAGTATACAAGATTTTGCCAGACTAGAATAAAACTGATTGGAAGTAACTGCTGATTATAGTCATATTATGTAGCTGAGTCAAAGTGAAAAGACGAATGAAAGTTTAAGTCAAAATACTGCAAATCAGTGGGCTGTAGTGGTTGTGAGGTTTATGTTTGGATTCTGTAGAGCAAAGATCAGCCAAAAGCATGAAATAAGAACTGAGGAACCATGGAAATATCCTGCAAAGACAGCTACTTGGGTTGTTCCATGCTTCCTTGCTTCCCTTGATTCCATCACATCAGTTGCATTGCTTAACAGTGTTCAAAATACAAAAATAGCTCCAAAATTTGTCATCTTTTTTTCTAAAGAACGTATAGGGTTTGGTACACCTGACGGCAACCCATGTTGTACTGTCAACAGTATGCATTTCAATGCAAACCGAAGGGGAATTATTCTTCTGTAGGTTTCCACTAGGGGCAGTGTTTTAGACCAGTGTTCTGGAAGCTTATTTCACCTGTTCCTTTGTAATTCGATGGCAGTAGTTTTCTTTTACGGTCTTCTGAGCTGGAATGTCCATAAATGTGTGTTCCTGGAAACTATCCTATGAATATGGATGTGTGAGCAATATTTTCAGTCATATTACAAACAAAACTCCCGCTGATTTGAATGGTAGCGGAACTGAGCTATCATGGACTGTCTAAAAATACGATATCTGACCTTGGTACTCAGTGAAGTTCCCTTCCTGAGCTTTGTTTAAGAAAGGTGGGCTAAGCTGCCCTTTGGAGATGCTCAGCTTTCTCCACTGACTGTAAAAGGAGTCTAGGTCAAACCAGGTGCCTGAAGCTTAAATGTTTAAGTGAAAGATATCTCACCTCATCTCATGTGTTTACTTTTGCAAAATGAGATTTTGAACATCTGTATTGTCTTGACACAATAAACATACACAGAGAAAGTTGCAGATTTGTTTATATACCTAGTTCAGAAACTTTTTTGCTCATATACAATCCTGATAAATTTTTCGTGTGCTCATTCCTGTTACGAGTTCAATTTTCGTCATGTTTCTTGACAAAGTGCAGGAGTAAGTAAGCCTATAAAATTTAAAATATTCCATTAAATGTGGAGTGGGATTTGTTCTAAGGACTTGAGGTGAAAGCAATGAATGATGCATACCGTAGTTGCAATTGTAACATGAAGACTTGGAGAGGACCGAATCTCTGGCTTAATGTGGCCTTTTGAGTGTTTAATTTCACATTCAAATCATAGTTATGATAAGGAGTTAAGTCTATGTTGTTTGGAGATTTGGTAATCCAATAGAGTAAGTGCAGAGCTCACCGAGGCTGCATAAACTCTTATAACGCCCAGACCCTTTCAGTAGAAAAGCAGCTTCTGTTTCACTTGTGGATGCCTAGATCTGAAATCTAACAATGTGTGAAATACTGTTACAGTAATCTGCATTAGTTCACTAAAATGGAGTCTCTTTACTCAAAAAAAGTTGATCTATGCATTATCAATTTTAAAGGGCAAGTATTCAATGCTCTACAGCAGATCTAAATTAGGTCCTCCGAAACAACACAAAATACAGTCACATATGCACTGTGTAAGCCAGGTATGCAAAAAGAGATGCAAATACACATACAGTGTTGGCAGTTGTGCTATTTTGGTAGAATAGGAAATGAAGAAAAAGCTGATAACACCATTTGTTAGCTCTGAGCTACAGATGTATTTTCCACTGCAAACCTGAGATTACAGGTGTTAATAGGCAAAAAGTCTGTATGTTTCACATTAGTATTTACCATTTGTTATGTTTTTTGAATATATATTCATAAAACACATAAAACTGTACAACTAGTTGGCATGCTTGACTTTATAAGTTGCGACAACAGATGCACCTGTCTATCCTTTCATATTATCTTCTTTATTGTCCTCAGTAAAACCATTTCTGTGACTGAGCTACTCTGTGACAAAAAGATCAGAGAATCATAGAATCATAAAATGGTAGGGTTGGACGGGACCTTTAGAGATCATCTAGTCCAACTCCCCTGCAGAAGCAGGTTCACCTAGATCAGGTCTTGATTTCAGACAAAATACTACTTCATTTCTCAAGACTTTGAATGTCTGTGCACTAGCATAACAGTGTGTATCAGCAGGGTATTTTCAGTGAATAACTAGGTCTTTCATTAAAATTCTAGTAAAAAATGATAGTATATGGACAGATTATCAATTACAGTTAAATTTATGAATGTCAATTCTGAATTGAAATTCAGATTTGAGATACTGGTCTTGAGAGTCATAAAAAACAGCTATACAATTCCCCTACTTTCAAATATGTCATGTGAAATAGGCTTATAAATGCCATTTTCAGCATTGTTTTCTACAAAAGTGTTGCAGTGATAGATTAATGCCTAATCCATGCCACCTGTACTGAGAGAACTAAGAGGTAAATAAATTCTTGTCAGAAAAGATGGCTAAATGTTTGAATGGAAAGAGGTTAAAAGTCCTACCTTTTAAGACATAGACTGGTAGAGTATTTTTTCCATTGTAATATGTAACTCTATAAATGTCAGAAGCATGGCTTGTCCATGTGTTTACTCCTGTAAATTTCAAATTATTTGGGATAAATCTGATTTATTAGCCATCTGTAGGAACAGCTACTGTGACATGGCTCTGACTTTAGGCTGTATAATCCTATCAGCCATAGTCATGCAGCGGTTATGATCATCATCTTAAAAGGGAGACTATGAGAAGAAAATAAATAGCCATGTTTTAAAGATTTTTCTACATTGCATGTCATCCCAAAGAAATGGATACTTGCACTTAATAAGGACAATTAAATCAACTCTCTTTACTAACTCTTCAGAAAAGTCCTTGTGAAGTAGCTGGCTGTTTTATGAATAGGGAAAACTAGGAAAGAAACCAGCTAATTTGGTAGGAAGATTGGATGAGACTGGCAGGAATTCCCCATTACTCAGTCCTGGGCTCGTATCTCTCAGTTATGGTTTTTCCTTCTGCCTAAGGCCGGGGTTTTTCTGTGCTTACAGACTGTGTTTGGGAGTCACGTCATTGGGATTGGATGTGACTGTATCTATCGTTTCTGTAAAGCGCATCTTTGGCAACTGCAAACACAAAGCGTGTCCCCTTCCCAATAAAAGTGAAAATGAGGGTGCAATATCATGCAAGCGACATTTAAGTCCTTTGGAAGGTTCCTTTCTAGACAAGGAGGCATGAATTCATATAGTATCGAATGGTATAAAAATATCTTTGTGAAAATATTGTATTTCTGTGATATATCAGTGTTGTACCGTTGCCAGCAGAGACTTGTATAACAATGTAAATGGCTTTTTAAGTGTTTGTTTCCATCCAGGGCTCTTTCAGCCCAGGCACTTCCCAATCTCATTGTTCCTTTGTTCTAGCGGATGTACAAAGCACTGAGTGTTTTGTTTTCTGGACCCGGTAGATTAGATAAAGTCTGAATTTCTGAACTTCACCTTCTAGGCACGCAACTCTTTTCTTTGCTAATGCACCTTAGAGGAGAGATTACCCAGGACAGTACAAGAGCTTCTAAAATTGTAGATGTCATCTTTTGAAGAAATTGCAAACAACGCAGACTACAATGTTGGTTACTTTTGCAGGACTAAGGAGCAGTGAACCTTATCTTAACTTTGTCAGGGAGAGAGTTTAAACTTCTTGACAGTTATCATGACTGTTCTCTTGATATCAGTCAAACTGAAACTTTTTCAGCTGGCTGTGCATCTGACCGTATATAGTACTGGAATTTAATCCTGGCTCCCAAAGTTTGACCTTTCTGATGAGAACAATTGCCTTCAAGGAACAAGATTATACTCCCGCTATTCACTTTAGCCAACATAATAGTCTTTAGTTGCTTAGTATATATTATAGGTGGAGCTGGTAGTCAAGCCTATTGTTAAGATTTCCTGACACTTTTCATTAAAACCTCATGTTTCAATTGCTGTAGCTGGGTGAAGTTTTAACTATTTGGCCTGAAGTTTGATGTGCTTGGTCTTTGGCTTGATTTTTAATTGTTTCTCTTCAGATTCCAGCAGAGTTAGTTTGGCCTTTAAGAAAGAGGTCAAGAAAAGAAAATAGTTATTTTTATTTATTGGCTTTATTAATTAAATTTTCATCTCTTTTTCTGAAGAGGGGTAGATTCTCTATGAGTCTGAATTTAAACAGAGGCCTGGGTCCAAAGGGACACTATTTTTCACAGAATCACAGAATAGCTGAGGTTGAAAGGGACCTCTAGAGATCACTTGGTCCAAGCCACCTGCTCAAGCAGGGCCACCAAAAGGACCAGACCATTGGGTTCAGGTGGCTTCTGAATGTCTCCAAGGAGGGACATATTCCCATGAAACTGCAAATATACTTGATTGGTAGAGCATACCACCAAATCCTGGCAGCAATGTGTTCTCATTTGAGCCTTGTAAGAAGGAATTAAACTCTCTGCACCATCTGCACCGTTTTTGAAGAAAAGCAGTTTAAAGGCATCTATCCCCATGATACTCTTACTGCTGTCTTTGTAGAATGGGGGTGAGTTCAACTCTGCCCTTTCAACCTTTACAGTGCAATTTTTAATTATGTGACCTCACACTCTTTTTTTTCTCCCTGGTTCAGGGAACCAGGCAGCAATAACTGCATTGGAGAAATGGTCTTCTTCTTCTGTGTCTTAAGGCACTGTCATATGGAGACCGAAATTCCCAACCTGAATGCACTGTCCACTCCTTGTCTGGTGCTAGGCAAGAGTAGCACAGAGTGTACTTATGTGTAAGCCAAATGTAGTTGTTAAATTCTTGGGAAACGTTTATTCTTCAACTCCCCATCTTGTGAATACTTGATTTTACTGCTTTGGGTTGGTTTACGATACCTTTTTAATATGCAGTTGGTTAACCTTATTGGGAGATGTGAGTGCCAATACCTTGGTACATCAGCAGGTAATACATGTCTTTTGATTTGCATGAAGTCTGCTGAGTGTCTAAACATCTGAAGGGTGGGTATCAGGAGGTTGGGACATCCTTTTTTTTTGTAGTAGTAGATAGTAACGGGACAAGGGGTAATGGGATGAAGCTGGAACACAAAAAGTTCCACTTAAACATAAGAAAAAACTATTTTACTGTGAGGATGAGGGAGCCCTGGCACAGGCTGCCCAGAGGGGTTGTGGAGTCTCCTTCCTTGGAGGTCTTCAAGACCCGTCTGGACATGTTCCTATGTGACCTTATCTAGGTGACCCTGCTTCTGCAGGGGGGTTGGAGTAGATGATCTCTAAAGGTTCCTTCCAACCCCTAATATTCTGTGGTTCTATGAGTGCTGGAATACGCCTGGAGAATATGAGCAACCAGAGTCTTTTGGGTTTTTTTTTTCCTTTTTTTAATTTATATTTGTTTATCCAATATACTGTTTGGCTTTTTAAAAACTTAAATGAACAGTACTACAGCAGAGAAAAAGCATGTTCTATCAGAATCCGTTGGAAGTTAATTCTAAAACTAAAGGATTGATGCCCTTAAAATTGTATTAATGCTTATGCCCAGGAGTGATAAAGTGTTTAGTGTGAGTGCTAGGAAATGAAAGCCACTGGTACCATTGTATCTATAAAGCTATATTTTACTCAGGCATTAAGTGTAATTTGCTGGGTTTGCATGTTTGCCATTTCTTATTAAAGTTGTTACAGTTTTACTGTCAAGCAGATCTCCAAGATTGTTACATACATCCACAACTGGCGGTGTTTTTCTACGTGTGTGTGTGTGTGTGTGTGTGTGTGTGTGTGTACACATATCCACAAGTAACATTTCTGAACTCTGAAGGACTTTCTTGTAGACAAGTTTCAGTGACATGATGTTTACAAATAGAAAGAAAAAAGACTTATTGAGAAGAAGCATCAGCATGATGATCATAAAGGGAGAGTTTTGAAAGGGTTTTTGTGTGCTATGTAAAACTTCAGACAATCCCAATGCAAGATACACCAGTTTATGCTTTCTCTCTTTTTGTTTTTACCTACAGATCCCTTACCACCTCCTCGTTTTGAAATTAATAAGGGAAAAACCACCCTCACAAACTTGCAGGTTCAGTGGGATCCTTCCTCAGGAAAGGTGGACTTGTATAACCTAGTATTATTTGATCACAGTAATAAAAAGCTACAAGAAGTCTCCATACCAGGAAGAATTTCGAAAACAGAAAATACTTTTTCTGGTCTCATCCCTGGGAATAAATACAACATCATCCTCAGTGCAGTTGCTGGAAATAAGACTACTCCAGAACTTCACTTAAGTGGATCTACTGGTAGGATTTCTTTTACTGTAGTTTGTCTAAATAAAACCACTTACCACATTTTGCAGTTCTGCCTGGCAAAATAGATATATATGTAAGTGTCTAATGATTATGAGTAGGAAAAAAAGAGAACCTCATGAATCTCTGACTAACAGAAGGCATCATTTGTTAACAGTAGAGGCATGTTGTTACAGTGTATTTGGACATAAATTTGGGGTTGGGTTTTCACTAACGCTAAAGAAATTCGGCATATTTCAAAAGTGAATCTGTTCAAAATTGCTGAAATTGTGGAGATTAGGCCTTAAGTGTGTGGGTTTTTATTCCAACAGTGCCATCCCCTGTGAAAAATATTCAGATCAGTGTCAAGACAGACACTATCCATGCTTCATGGTCTCCTGGCTCCGGGCATGTGGATCGTTACAAGCTGGTGTTACTGGATAATCATATCCCAGTTCAGGAGATTCACCAAGAAAGTCCTCTGACCTCCTACACCTTTTCAGGACTTACAGCAGGCCACGTGTATAACCTCTCTATCATAACCCAGGCTGCAGGATTGGAGAGCAGCAGTTTTCAAACAGTCAGGACAGGTATGATTTCAGAATTCATCACAATGGAACAAAAAGCTAAGGTCATGTAATAATTCTATAATATTCTTTCAGAATAAGAAATGATTCACATTCCAAGTGTGTATTCGTGTCTTCAGTGGCTGAATTGCCCGTGTCATGTATTTCTCTCCAAAGGCTATAGAGGGAGTTAGTGACACCATAAGCTTCTTTAGCTGCCTAAGTTATCACTTCAGCTAAGTTCATGGCTAAATTAGCTTGTAGGGTGTCTGCAGCCAATTTAGCTGCATTGTGTAATACAGGCAACTCCATTAAACTTGTGGAGTTAGATATTAACCTGAGCCCAAGTGCTCTAGTATCACCTCATATCTGTAAAAGAGGTGGATTGTAAAACAGCTGCACTTGGAAAAAGGAGATTAAAGAAATAATGTAGAGTGGGTCAAAAACTTTAAAATTGGATGTAATTGTTTTTTTCGCAGAGAGATATTGCTTCATAGAACAAGAGTTTTAGAAATGAAGGCTTTTTTTTCAGGGAGGTTTTTTAGAATAGAGTTCTGTGGTCATAGAGAGAAAGATAAGGTGGCGTCCTACTCAATTACAATGGTTAAAACACTCATGTAAGCAAAAACAAGTCCATGCCTTTGCTTGTCTTAATTTCTGGGAAATGTAAGATACAATTTCTTCTACAAAAATCTCACTATGTATTGTTCACTTAAGTGAACAATATTTTGATGTCAAGGGTACAGAGATGAGTGCTGTTATCACCTAGCAGTGGCTGTTCTGGGGATTGCACACATTTCATATTATTTCTTCTGAATTTTTTATTTCTTCCTATTGAGGTGCAAAAATTTAAAATCTGACAGATTTTCTCAGAACGTAAAAGCACAGTCCCCTGTTTCAGTACCTAGGGTGCCCTAAACCTGAGGAATGAAGATACTGGAGATGGCTATGATTCTGTCAGTGGAGCATTGAAATAGAGGAGTTTGATTCCAATCTCTCCTACACTGATGTAAACCAGTCATAGCTCCAGTGATGCTGTGGTGTTCATCAAAATGTACACAGGCATCTCTGTTCTTAGAAGCACGTGCCTGGTGTGTTTTGTAGTCAAAATGACTAGTGTGAGTGCAGACATGGCTAACAGATTTTATATTATGTGGAAGAAGAGTGGGCATCGTAAGAGGTGGCACTTTCAGCAGTAGAGTATCTTCAACGGGGCTTGGTTCAGTTTCACTGTGACCAGACTTTGCCCTTTCACGGTTCAGGCACAATCATTCATACTCTATCCCATATAACTACTTGAAAGCAGAACTTAACTCTTACAGTTTGGAAGCAGCAGGTATTGTATGTTCTGTGCTATAAGTATTTATTCTCTTTCTTATTTTCTTTTTTCAGCCCCAGCTGAAGTCTTAGATTTGACAGTGACTAATGATGGCAGCTTAGATTCTTTAAAAGTTAAGTGGAGAAGACCTTCAGGAAACCTCAATTTCTATAATATCACTCTGTCTCATCTTGGATTGGTTAAAGAAGTCAAAACTCTACAGCCACCAGTCACAGAGACTCACTTTGACAAGTTGACTCCGGGACGTCTCTATCAGGTTACTGCCCGCACCGTCAGTGGTGAGCTGTTTACTGATCGGATGGCAACCGGCAGGACATGTAAGTCTTCTGCTTCAGTGAGAATATTGTCACCAGTGCTATTTTTGCCTATACTAGCCTTGTAGAAAGTCATTGTAGGAGACAAAATGATTTGGATTCCAGGCAAAATAAGATCAAGAACTCGGTATTGTTCTGGAGGTACTCCTTCCTGACTCTCTGGCAATAGCTAATCTGGCAGCCAAAAGCAGCTCCAGCACAGCCTGTGAGCAGGAAACAATAATGCATTTTGGGCTCGTGGTTTGGTGAGTCTATTGCAAAAGTGTTCCATGCTACCACGCTTCTGACGAATTTTGTTATCTTGAATTCAACTGAGCATAGTATATAAAATGAGTTAAGAGGAAGTCTACACGTAGTCAATTTGTTAACAGAATTGTGTGTGATTTTGCAGGTCTAATGTTGTCCATTGCTCCAGACACAAACCTGTAAATAGAAAAAGATTAAGTCTCAGTTTTCTTTACTGCCAATAGCATGGATTAAGGAAAGCATGTGACAGCCTGGGCAGAGATGGGTTATGTTTTGTTTATCTTCCTTCAGAAGTATGATTTTCTTTCAGATATCTCTTGTATGAGTTTCAAACCTGAAAAGTCCTAGTAATTCCCCCACAGGATTACTGGCCACAAAGTCATGTCATCTTCTCCAGATCAGCCTAGGCTAGGCAGAATTCAGATGGAAAAAAATACATAAGTAAATGGAGAATATGTAGATAAATTGTTAGTAGACTCAGAGCCAAAACATATAAAATGTGTGTGTGAGAGAGAGCAGAGGATTTATTTGAGGGAATATTTATCGTCTACAGCTAAACATGTCATGTGAAAGGCTCACACTTGGCATATCTGGCTGCTAACCCATTCTCAGTGCAGGCTGAAAGAGACCTGAAAAGCCTTTCATGTCTACTGAGTACAAAGCTGGACATGTATTTTTTGTTTGTCTAGCCTACTATTAAATACCTTACAGATTCCCATTTCCATCCGAAGGGAGAGCTTCAGGCCCTCACTCAAACCACTGATGGCCAAATTTATGACCTGGACCCAGTACTTTCAAAGCTGGGGATCTGGAAGGCTCATTTCTAAGGATGCTGATCATGTGCAACTCCTTCCCTTGACTTTTCCATAGATAACAAGAGCTTTGGAAACAGTCATTTCAGCAGCAGCTTTGTGGCCTAAGATGAATTTGTAAAGCCAGGCTGTCAAGTCTACAGATACTGAGGGGTTAGCAACTCTTAGGATCCCTCTGTAACTCAGAGAGCGACCCCAGAAGCACCCCATCTCAGCGTTGCTTTCTCAACCTCTGTATTTCAGTTCCCCAGCAAGTTTCCGAGCTGGAGGCAGGTGGCGGTGGCTGGCTGCGGTCTCTGCGAGTGGCCTGGCTGCCCCCGGCCGGGGACTGGGAGAGGTACCACCTGCTCCTCTGGGACCGCGCGACCCTGCTGCTAAACGTCACCCTCGCCCGGGATGCCACGCAGTACCTCATCCATGGCCTGGATCTCATCCCAGGGAGGCAGTATGGCGTCGACCTCCTAGTGGAGAGCGGCCATCTGCAGAGCAAGGCGAGCTGCATCGGGAGGACAGGTCAGCACGCTCTCCTGGGAAGTGTGGCAGTGCAAAGTGTTCAACTGAGCGCTGCAGACAATGAGATGGAAATAGTACTTGGGAATCCAGAGTTGAGTTGCAGAGATGAGATGCTCAAGGGACTGGAGCATCTTTCTTATTAGGAAAGGCTGCAGTATGTGGGACTGTTCAGCCTGGAGGAGACTGAGAGGGAACCTCATTAATACTTACAAGTATTTGAAAGCTGTGTGTCAAGGGGATGGAGGGACACTTTTTTTCTGTAGCATGCAGTGATAGGACAAGGGGTAATGGGCAAAAGCTGGAACACAGAAAGTTCCACTTAAGGAAAAAACCATTTCACTGTGAGAGTGAGGGAGTAGTGGCACAGGCTGCCCTGGGAACATGTGGAATCTCCTTCTCTCAAGGTTTTCAAAACCCTCCTGGAGGCATTTTTGAGCCACCTGATCCAGGTGGACTTGCTTTAGCAGAGTGGTTAGACTAGATGATCTTTAGAAGTCCCTTCCAACCCCTACCACTCTGTGATTCCATGATTCTGTAATTCATACAGTGAAAAGGAACTCCCTTGGAAATAAGAGAAGTAAGTATTTTAAGCAGTTCTGTGAAAGCTTTCAGGATTGTTTTTGTGGTAAATGTTTTGTTAGTGAAAGTTTTGGGAACCAAATCACCATTCTGTCATACTGAGACATTATGCTACATAGACTCATAGAATCATAGAATTGTTTCAATTGGAAAAGACATTTAAGATGACCAAAATCCAACCACTAACCTCACACTGCCAAGCCCATCACTGAATCATATCCCTCAGCACTTCATCTACACGGCTTTTAAATGTTTCCAAGGATGGTGACTCCACCACCTCCCTGGGTAGCCTGATCCAATGTTTAACCACTCTCTCAGTGAAGATTTTCCTACTATCCAACCTAAACCTCCCCTGGCAAAACTTGAGCCCTTTTCCTCTTGTGCTATCACTTGTTAATTGGGAGAAGAGACCAACCCCTTTCTCACAACCATTTTTCAGATAGTTGTAGAGAGTCATCATGTCTCCCTTCAGCCTCCTCCAGGTGAAAGATTCCCCAGCTCTCTCAGCCACTCCTCATCAGGCTTGTGCTCCAGACCCTTCACCAACTTTGTTGCTTGTCTCTGAACACACTCCAGCACCTCAGTGTCTTTCTTATAGTGAGGGGCCAAGAAATTAACACAGCACTCAAGGTGTGGCCTCACTAGTGCTGAGCACTGGGTCATAATCACTTCCTTGGTCCTTCTGGCCACACTGTTTCTGATAAAGCCAATGTGTAAAATTTTTCACTGTTATGTTTTATAGTTGATTGTAGGCACCTTATATAGTACTTAACAAGTATTGTTCATCAGTATGTTCAGTGGTAAACATTTTTCCATGCCAGCCTATATAAAGAATATCAGCAGCATTAACCAAAGCTGGCTGAGGTTTGTGTTGTTGTGGCTGTTCCATAACATCCCAGTTCTTGTTCCTGTGCTTCGCAAAGAAAATAGTGTTAGTCTGTTCAAGTCAACCTTTCCAAAGGAAATCCATATACACAGCAGGGACATGAGTGGAAATTGTTTGCAGCACATCAGTCAAAGCCACATCTGATTGCTTCAAACTTAAAAAAAAAATGCAATATAATTGCTAATGTTTCTACTTTATAAATGCAAAATCCGTGTAATTCAGATGAAATGCAAAACTTGGAGGAGGAGTATCAGGGAGAGCTCATCAGGCCTATCTCCCTGGAGAATGTAATGTAAGATATGGCCACCCTACTTCATCCTCACCCTTCCTGGTATCCACCTTTCCTGCTGTGCCCTTACCTGTCATTCCTTGAGAGCTTAATTTTGTTACTTTTGCACAATTCAAGACTAGTAGAAGCTACAGAACTGTAGCTTTCTTTGACTTGTAGCCAACTTGATCAGAGCACGGCACATTCTCATCTTGCTGACTTTGATACACATTACAACTAACTTAATGATATTACTTTTAGATTAGGACGTGGTCCAATAAATAATATCCATCAGTGAATGTTACCACAACTATGCTTGACCCTCAGCCAGGTACATGATGTCCTTGTTATGAAGCATATTTATTAGGCCCTATTCTGACTTAATTTTCTCTTACATAAACCCACAGTCTTGGACAGTGAGTTGTATTTGAACACAATAGGATCAAAATCAGCTCAAGGCACAACGTTAGGTAACAGATGCCCACCCTGTGAGTGCATGCACACACACATGGGAATACACACTGAAATTCACTGATCAAATTCTTTCTTTTATACACCTGTGAGTTTGGAGTGTCTCCCAGCTCGACTGAGATACGAACCAGTCCAAAATCAGTGTCACTCGGACTCTATAATTTGCTTTTTTTTTTGTTACAGCTAAATTGGTGTAGATCTAGTTTATGATACAAAAGTTTTATATCCCTGTCTAGCACTCGCAGTTTAAGAGGAAGCTCACTGGCTTCACTGCATTTCCATTCACACTAAAACATAAATCCTGATATAAATTTAAAGCTAAGCATTGCAGACACGATATCTTGCTGCCACAGCCCTTTACTGGAAGAGTAGCAGCAATAGTAGTTTTGTGAGACTGGCTTTCTAGAGAAAGTTAAAGAATCTCCTCTTGATTACAAATACTCTGTTGCTGTCACAGCAGCAGCTTGAGATACAGCTTGTGTGTTCAGTACAAAGTCCTGTTCTTCTTGTAATATTTGTGTACTTTTACAGCTCCAGAGCCTGTTCTCCAGCTCCGTGTGAAGCACGCTAATGAATCTTCACTCAGTGTCATGTGGATGACCCCTGATGCAGAATGGGACAGCTATGTGGTTTCACTGGGAGACAGGGATCTTACTGTCATTAAAAAAGGGCTTGCAAAAGAAGCTAAGGAATTCACCTTCACTGACTTGGTACCTGGAAGAAAATATATTGCTACCATCACTACCATCAGTGGGATTTTAAGCAACTGGACTTCAGTGGAAGGAAGAACAGGTATCATCCTGTCAAATTAATTTAATCTTTACTTCTGTTAACCATTAATGACTTTCTTTGCTTTGTAGTGCACTGAATGAACTCAATGTCTAAACCTCAAAAGTCTTGAATTTACATTTGTTTCCTCAACAGAAAAGCTGTGTTTCTGAGTCTCTGGTTTCTGATTGTCAGTTATCTTGCTGTATTTATTTTGGAAATGGATGTGTAATTCTTGGCAAAACAGTTTTCTGAAATATTATGTCACATCTGATCAATTTACATTAGCACAAGATTCCATATAAGAGGAACAATTTTCACTGGGTATCTTAAGGAAGGTCACTTCCTTGATTCAAAGCATTCATCATCTGGAAAAAGAACCCTACACTGCCACACAGGGGAGTGCTGCTGTAGGGGGAACATTCCAAGGTTGACAGACACAAAGCACATGTGACCTCGAAAATGTATTTAGAATTTCTCTGCTCTTCTTATTCCAGAATCTGGATCTGTTACTTAAGATGATGACTGAGGAAGGTCCCCTTGCCACCCCCTGCAGGGTGCTAATTTTGTGCATGTGTGCGAGTTTTAAACCATATGTGTTGCTTTGCTCTGCTTGACTTATATATTCTCCAGTGCAAGCAAAATCTCAAAATGTAGCTCTGATCTGGCACAGCACAGGGAAAAACAAACTGCTAGTGTATGAATCTAATCATGCCTATGGCTTGATAGTGGTCCTTAGCTAAATGTTGTAACTCCTTCCAAGGCCTGAAAAGTTTTCCTTACTCTTTCATTTCTCTGCCAAGTGATCAGATAGTTGGGATTTCACTTCCTTCTGCCTTATGCCCCTTTAGGAGGCCTATTCAGGCATAAAGGTTACAGTGTCCCACTTCATTAGTATGAATCAATGTTTGAAAACACATCAGGCAGGGATAGTGTGTCAGCATTACATTCAAAGTGATAAAGAACAAACATCAATGAATTTGAACATGGGTCTTAATAAGCATTCCAAACCTCTGAGTCCTCTTCACAGTAGGACAGCTTACTAGGCTTGCAAAATATTACTGTAGATATCAGAGATAGATAGGTCTTACTTGCATCCCAGATTGGTCAGCCTCTGGTGAGGCCTGAGGTATCACTAACAGCGCCTTTAGTACAGACATTTGGCACTTCAGTGTCTTGTTGGAGGTTACTTTGTTATGGGAGCGTTATAAAACAGGTGGGATTTTTTATTCAGTTTTTCATCTACATTACATTTTTTTAAGCCATGTGCCTAATGTTCCAGCTTTTGTTAGTGATTGCTAATCCAGTACTATGTGTGCAAAAAAGGTTGATATAAAACAAGAGATGAGACTTGCAGTAACATTTTGTAAAGTTAGGGTATTCTTCACTTCAGTTGTGCTTGGTCATGTAAACAGAAATACTTAGAAAAAAACTAATTGACTTTGAGAAAATATTGTCAAATTAAAAAAAGAGAAAAAAAAAAGACCTGGGTAAAATTTGTGCCAAATATTCCATTCCTTTTGATCTTTCTTTTCCTTTCTGGCAAAGTTTACATAAATGTTATGTTTGGTAAACAGTTAATTCATCTTTTGATGCTAGAAAAATTAATATCTGATAGATCTTCTGATGGAAAAAGTAAAACCAAAACTATCCATATCACCCCCAAAATTAAAGGGTCTGACAATTCTCTGAGGTATACATGACTGTGCCTGAGGTATTCATTAAACTGCTTTGCCACTTAATGAGAGACAGGGAATAGGAGAAGCAAGGGAGATTGAAAGGCAGACTGTATGTGAGACAGTCATCAAAACCCCAAGTGATTTCCTAAATTCACGGCTTTTGTTTAATGGCATTTATAAAATGCCATCTCTTCCAGTTCCCTGATCTTGAATCATTTTGGTCTGACTG
Organism: Colius striatus; assembly: GCF_028858725.1. Taxonomy (NCBI): domain Eukaryota; kingdom Metazoa; phylum Chordata; class Aves; order Coliiformes; family Coliidae; genus Colius; species Colius striatus. The sequence goes on from NC_084759.1 coordinate 169,471,481, forward strand.
AGAATAGCTGTGCTAAAGCCCGAAAGACCTTTCTGTGCCTTAGATAGTTTCCCATAGACCACATCCCATCAGACAGGAAGCAGTCCACAGTTAGATTATTTTTAGTTCTGTTGAGTCTGGCTGCAAATTGGAATGTTCTTTTGATGCATTTCCTCAGTGTGACTAAACTTGGGTTATTTGGGGGATTTTGTTTTGCTTCATTTATTTCTCCTCAGTAACATTATGGCAAATTCATTTGCAGTGCCAGCCCAAGTATCTGATCTGACCGTGGCAAGTCAGGGATCTACCAATAGCTTGTTCACCAACTGGACGAGAGCACAGGGAGATGTAGACTCATACCAAGTGCTACTGATCCACGAGAATGTTGTCATTAAAAATGAGACTGTTCCCAGCGAAACCAACAGATACCACTTCTATGCCCTGAAACCTGGAGGACTCTATTCAGTTGTTGTCACCACTGTCAGTGGAGGGATATCTTCAAGGCAAATGATCGCAGAGGAGAGGACAGGTAAAAAGGAAAATACTCCAACATGTCTTTTTTTCAGTTCCTAAAAGCTGAATTATTACAGAGAATGGTCTGGTGATTGACCCACTGCACTGAGAATTCAGAAATACAGGAGTTTCAGCCTATATATAATCCCTGCATGTGACTTCCAGCATGCTCTGCATTCTGTTAACAGAGCTTTAGGAAGCTAATTGCTCTGTCTGCAACAGGAGCTCTGTACAGCAGGATCCTGCTGTACTGAAGACAAAAATATGCCCCGAGAATGATGTACACCTGAGAGTGATGTATAGCTGTTGTGGGTGAATCACTCCTTCAAATTGACTTTACTGTTCCATTGACTAGACGGCATCATAGGGTGATAGCTCCTTGCTAAGTGTTCAAATTAGCTGCCTAAAGGTGGTGGGTTTCATTACTGAGTTTCTGATGACTCATTCTTTTTATTTAGTCCAACATTAAAGAATGTCCACCAGGGTTAATTACTTGTTATGAGGCCTTTCTATACTAAATGGCTCAGATTTGCATCAAATTCTCTAAGTGTAATGACTCGTGAAACATAATACCAGTCCGTGGGATATTTCGGCAGAGGTAAAAATTGACAACACAGTGCAATTTCACCCCTTATGTGAATTTGGGAAAGGCCAGTCATTCTGCACTTTGCTCCGTTGTTCTCCTTGAAAACAACTGTTTTCAGGGTTTTTTTAAAAAAAAGAAACAAAAAACAATTGGAGAAAATTAACACTAAAAGGCTTAAAGTACATGAACATCATCTGTAAAATCTTCTGATTTTTTTGACTCTGACAGATGATGGCCAGCCCCTCTACTGAGCTAAGTCAGTTCAGAGTCCCATGAAAATGTGGCAGTTCGTTATGATTAAGGTCTGCCCCTGTAATAACTCTGGTAAGTTTATACCTGAGTGATGTTAGTTCTGGCAACGAGGAGCTTATGAGCTCACCTTGCTGGGTTGAAAACCAAATTCGTGCATTCGTGTTTTGGCCACTAGGCGTCAGGGAACTCATTGTAAATGAAGCTCATTGTGTTCTAGGCGTCAGCCTTCTACAAGTCTCGGTAGTTATTGCTGTTACTGATGAATGGCAATTTGAGAAGGTAACTCCTCCTCTGGGATTTTAGAAGTGCTGGTATCATGCCACCAAAGACAATTTCCTTCACTATGTGCAAAAATACGGATGAGGGCTGCTGAGTGGGAGTCAGTGCAGAGCTTCTCATGAGTCCCAGACTGCTTATTTTGCAGGGTAGCATTCCAGACATTCTCACAACAACAGGAACTGGCTCGTTAAAACTCTTCTATTTTTTCCTCTTTGTCGAACAGTTCCTTCCAGCGTGACTGGAGTAACAGTAAATAACTCAGGTCGAAGTGACTACCTCAGTGTTTCTTGGCTGCCAGCTTCTGGAGATGTAGACAGTTATTTGGTAACCCTCTCTCACGATGAGCAGATTGTTCAGACTCTCACCATTTCCAAATCCTTCAGTGAATGTTCCTTCAGCAGCCTTACTCCTGGGACACTGTACAATGTGATGATAACCACAAAGAGTGGGAAGTACGAAAATTATTCCTTCAGCCAGGAGCGAACAGGTAAAGAGAGCCTCTGAGCAAATCTACTCACCATAATCACTTTGTGTAGCGGTTATCAGATGTGGGTATCTGACCAAACTGGGATGGGTGAGTTAGGTGTGGGAGGGTCAAACAATAAAATTACAGCTTTGCAGACTTAGGTTTTTCCCTATGCCCCTGTTGCTACTTTATGTCAAACAAAAATACTTCATCATGAATAAAACTCACATGTCAGTCCCTGTGAGTGAGCAGAAATCATGTATCAGTTTTGGTTCAAATGCTTTTCCTACCTTTAACCCTAATGCTTGGCTCTTCAAGTATATCCTGTAGAGCATTCCCCAAAAAGTTCCTCAAACAGTGAAAGAATGGCATAGTATAGGCTAACTACTAAAATAAGGTATCACATAAACAAGTAACACCCATGTCTGTTTGGTTTGATTGTGCAACATTCAAGGAGATTATAACAAGAACAGAGACATTTCAGAGAAGAGTGGTGATAATAATGGAAAACTTTTTTAAAACTTCCTCAAAGATGGAAAACAATGAGACTTTACACTTGGGAAACCAGTGGAATAGAAAAAAGATGTTAAGGGTTGTTAAACCAAAAAAGTGTATCAAGTTAGTGTAAATTTTAGTCTTCTCGTGATGTAACTGAAAGTCCAAGTGACAACCATTTAAATGAGAAGCAAATTTAGAATTAGTGTGAACCCTGAGGACTCACTTCTATAAGCAAAACTGAACAAGTTCCAAAAGACCAAAAATTAGAAAGGCAGACCACTGTCATATGACATAAAGCAGCCTGGAAACTTCAGTTACTATTTTAGAGGGTAAGATATTGCTTTAATCCACACTGTGGTCTTTTTGCAACTTCCTCAGAAAAGTCTGGCAATTAGCACAAATGCAACCACTACAACAGCTCCTGTTACATCAGAGATTTTTGCTTTCTGAATCTTTACTTGTGTTTTTTCTTTCAGTTCCTTCAAGTGTTCAAGGACTTACTGTCAGCAATTCAGCCAGAAGTGACTACTTGAAGGTGTCTTGGTTACATGCCTCTGGATATTTTGATAATTATGAAGTGATCATCAAGAACAACAATGATTTCATCCAAACAAAAAGTATCCCAAAGGATGAAAATGAGTGTGTGTTCACTAATTTGGTCCCAGGGAGGCAGTACAGTGTCACGGTCAGCACAAGAAGTGGGAAATATGAAACTAGTGAAAGGGTCTATGGCAGGACAAGTAAGTAAACACCCTGGAAATATCCTGAGACATTCTAGGACTCTTTTCTATTTACTATAGTGTCCTAGTGAGCAAGCAGCTGCATGGTGCTTAGTTGCTGGCTGGGGTTAAATGACACATGGCTGGACTCAAAAGTCTCCTATGATTTTAACATAGAATATTGAGTGTGACTCTTTGAATGTGTGACTTTCCAAATACAGAAAGCAGTATTTAGCTTATGACTGATGTTTGAGTTACAGACATACAGAAAGTAAACTGTCCATGTGCTATGAACTTGGAAAGCAGATCTTGAAACACAGAAAACTGAAAAACAGTTATACAGAGCTCCACATAAGCTTAATATTTATGCTTAAAGCATGCCAGAGTGTACAAGACCCTTTTTTTCTAGCCATAGCATTGTAGAATCATTTAGGTTAGAGACTTTTAAGATCGAGTCCAACTGCCACATCCACCACTAAACCCTATCCCTAAGCACCGTATCTTTTGAATAACTCTGTGGAGATGAAGAAGATAGTTTGGATCTTGCTCCGCACCAATTACCCCCAAGAACTGGAGTTGGAGAGCATGAGGTAGGAGTGTTAAGGTGCCTAGTTGTGAACCAGCAGGGACCTGGATGCAGTCTGCCTGTCTTCACATAGTGCAACATGTAAGCTAATGAGCCTTGCTAAGAAACCAAGTTTATTTACACAGATGTAGCACTGGGCAAAAATGCCTGACCTGTGTCTGGCAGGAGTTGGGAACTGTGCAGTGTCATTCTTCATCACATAGATGGGTCGCCTCAGGTCTCCACTGTCTCAGGCCTCTTTGCACCACATTTGTTGTACATGCAGATCCTACTCAGTTGTTGTTGGCTGTACAAACTCCCCGCAGGCTCCATTGTTATTTGTTTATTCTTTTTAAGATGATAGACTGTGGTCTCCCTGTTCTGAAAGGGGACCTTCCAGTGTTAGATATGGTGCAAACAACAAACAGGAGCCCTTGCAAATAAGTGGAATCTACTGCTTTTCCTAAGGAGCTAAATGAAAAGTTTTAGCTCAACAGCATTTCAGAACTGTTATATCTCTGCTGTGATTTGGTAATAAGTTCTGAGAAGTTTCTGTCTTCTCGCCTCTCACCAGTGCCAGAGTCAGTGAAGGAATTGACCCTTAGTAACAGGAGCACAGAAGATCTGCAGGTAACTTGGTCAAAGGCTGAGGGGGATGTTGATAAATACGAGATTCAGCTCCTCTTCAATGATATGAAGATATTCCCACCCATTTTCCTTGGGAACACCATTGAGGAGTATTGGTTCACTGCGCTGACTCCAGGGCGTCTATATAAAATCCTTGTCTTGACCATCAGCGGAGATGCACAACGTGCTACATTCATAGAAGGCCTGACAGGTAAGTAATAATGTGGTATTTAAAATGTTTTGAGGCTTCTCTACAGGAAAGAATCATAGAATGGTAGGGTTGGAAGGGATCTTTACAGATCATCTAGTCCAACCCCCCTGCAGAAGCAGGTTCACATAGATCAGGTCGCACAGGAACATGTCCAGGTGGGTCTTGAAGACCTCCAAGGAAGGAGACTCCACAAGCCCCTCAGGGCAGCCTGTGCCAGGGCTCCCTCACCTGAACAGTGAAATAGTTTTTTCTTATATTTAAGTGAAACTTTTTGTGTTCCAGTTTCATCCCATTACCCCTTGTCTTGTTGCTAGCTACTATAGAAAAAAGTGATGTCCCAACCTCCTGACACCCACCCTTTAGATATTTATAAATGTTAATAAGATCTCCCCTCAGTCGTCTCTTCTCCAGACTAAACAGCCCCAAATAAGGCACAGAAAATGAGGGGTGAATCGTGATCTTTTTTGAGCTCATGTAACACTGGTACAAGGACAGCAAATCTCATGGAAGATCACACTTAATACTTCAGCCAGCTTGATCTGTGCTTAACATAGAATCACAGAATGGTAGGGTTGGAAGGGACCTTTAGAGAACATCCAGTCTAACCCCCTGCAGAAGCAGGTCCACCTCAATCACGTCACACAGGAACACATCCAGGAGGGTTTTGAAAACCTCCAGAGAAGGAAACTCCACAGCCTCCCTGGGCAGCCTGTGCCAGGGCTCCCTCACCCTCATAGAAAAGGAGATTTCCTTAAGTGGAGCTTTTTGTGTTCCAGCTTTTGTCCATTACTCCTTGTCCTATCACTGGACACTACAGAAAAAAGTGTTGCCCCATCCTCATGACATACACCTTTTAAATACTTCTAAGGTCTAATGAGGTCCCCTCTCAATCTCCTCCAGGCTAAACAGCCCCAGATCCCACATAAACAAATATCCTAGTTACCAATATTTGATTGCAGACAGATAATCTGCTTTGTTGCATAGGAATGGTACAGAGATGTCAATGTTTGGGTTTCTGTTACTCCCATGCGTACCAGTTGTTTGCTTAGCATCTCCAGCTAAATCATTTGAGCCATTGTATGCCTCTGTTTACCCACCTGAAATGAACAGGTGAAATTATGACTGCAAAATGGCAAACTAACTAAGTGTACATAAAGAGCATTGATTTTCTGAGTTGTTTCTAAAGCGTCATTTGGAGAAGAAGAAGGTTATTTAGATTAAAATAACATAGAAACTATTTTTCTGTTTGACTTACATTTTCTTTACTTTATGTCCGTAAACACATAGAATTGCTTTTCTAAAATGGCACAGTCCTACACAAATGTCTTCAGCTTTACTTGTGTTTACTCTTGAGTGAGATTACTGATGCTTGTAAATGCTTTTTGTCCTTTGAATCATTTGTTGTGGCCATAAAATGTAGGCATTAAAAAGTCTGAATCAAACAGGAAAATTTTGAGCAGGTGCCTTTGTGTTCCTTTTTTTTTTTCCAGTTCCAAGTGTGGTCAGGAACATCCATGTGTCATCTAATGGCATGACAAACAGTCTGAAAGTGAGCTGGACTCCTGGAGGTGGAGATGTTGATTCCTACACAGTGACTATATTTCAGCAAAACCATCAGCTTGATTCCCAGAGTGTCTCCAAACACGTCTCTGAGCACACATTTCACAAGTTGGAATCTGGGGAGCAGTATCGGGTGGTGGTGCAATCGAACAGTGGCACCTTGCACAACAGCTTAGCAGCTTTTGGGAGAACAAGTATGTTTCTTTTGAGACAAGGACCAAGTTGAATTCTGTCTTCCCAGAGGCTGACGCTTATTAAATAACAGTCATGAACTTACCATTGGATATGGGGACACCCAGTCACATGAGATGTTTTTATCTCAAAGAGCTTGAGTCCTCACTCTTGCCAGCACTTAGGCATGGGTCTGTTAATGCCCATGAGGTCTCTCACAGGAGTAGCTTTATCTGGGTGAAGTTGTGTGGAATTCAAATCCCCAGCCCAAAGTGTGCCTTGATAGGATGAATGCAGTTCCATCCCTCCCCAGTCATGTGCCTGTACCCATCCAACATACATCTGCAGGGCTCTATGTAGCCAGATACCAGGTTCTGGCAGAGCCCATTGCATGGTCAAGGCTTGTTAGACCATATGTTGCCCCAGTATACAGCATGTCAGAACACACAAAGCAGTGGAATGCTTTGTTGTTAATCCATCTTTGTGTAGCACCTGCATGTGTTTGCTGTGGCTTTGACTTTTGTACAACAGCTGCTGGCTAACGTTTTCTTTTCTATGACACTATTTTGCACCAATTTACCACTTAACTTGGTTTACAGTTCTTTTTTTTGCATGCCTTTCTTAACTGTTTCAATCAATTAATCTCATTCTCCTCCCCCTTTTCATGATAATTCATACATATCTGTTGCTTCTCCATGCCCAGTTCAGATGTCCATGATGCCCATCTGATTGTATTTATGTCTAGAAATTATTAGCTTGGGTAAACACATGCACAGACATTCCCTTTCCCACAGCAGAATGCATCAATGTATAAAAATGTTTTCTATGAATTGCTCTATTCACAGTTCTGTATTGAATAGTCTTTGTTTCACCTGGTAATGTCCTGCCTTTTGCTTCCAGTTCCAGCCTCTGTCCAGGAATTACTAGCCCATCATGCTTATAGCAGTCATTCCTTGTTAGTAACCTGGCAGAAAGCTCCTGGTGTAGCTGAAAGATACGACATTCTGCTCTTGAACGAGCAAGGAGTCCTCCTGAGCAACAAATCAGAGCCAGCTACTGCCAAACAGCACAAATTTGAAGATTTATTAGCAGGCAAGAAGTATAAAATACAGGTTTTGACAGTCAGTGGCGGGCTCTTCAGTAAACGAGCAGAAACCGTTGGCCGAACAGGTAATTAGAGCATCTCGGTTTATTTATAGCTCCCTCAGTCAGATTTCATTAAATACATGAATCACTGATTCTGGAAAGGTTCTAGTAGGAACAGACTCCAGATATTTGTGCATCATTTTTCCTGATAGGTGCTTGGTGTGTGAATCTGCAATTTGTTAGCATAATGATGTGTCTGTGTTTCATAATAAGGGTATTAAACTAAAGTATTGAAAGCTTCCCCCAGTTTGTCTGTTATGGAACTGGATACTTTATTGTCACCAAGTTTTTAATTCACAATCTCAAGACTTTCAGCAGGATTTGATGTGAGTACACACCTCTAAAATCAGAGCTGAGTCTTGCAGTTTTTACTCAATTAAAGCTTCTTGTAGAAACTAATGGACAGTTCTGTGTGAGCACAGGCTGGAGAACCAGATCTGCTGGGAAATACAAACATTGTATTGGAGAGCCTCAGCGGCACCTCATAAATGCTTTCCCCTTCCTTCTGAAAGTTGCTGTTGACATTACTTAGCTACTTGTGGCTTGATTGAAATGTATCCCAGCTATGAGTTGTTACTTTATTAAATATTCAGCTTAGTGGCTAGACACTTTGGTATTTACACTTGCATTTATCCTTCTTTTCAGTTCCAGCAGCTGTCACAAATCTGAAGGTCACAGAGAACACCACTGACCGACTGTCTTTCAGCTGGACCACCTCGCAAGGGGAGCTTGATTCATATGACATCTTCCTGTACAACCCAGACAAGTCCCTTCAGGACAGGATTTCAGGAGAGCAGCACCTCCAGCAGTGCTCGTTCCAGAACCTGCAGCAAGGCAGGATGTATCGAATGGTGATTGTTACCCACAGCGGAGACCTCACTAACGAGTCCTCTGTCTTTGGAAGAACAGGCAAGAACATCTAAGCAAGCCATCTGTTTCCAGCATGGTGCTCACGGGGGACACCAGGGAGCTGATCTGAGTCTGATGCTCATGCTAGATTAGAGCAACTATTAGAAACAGCAAAAATGGCTCTTATATGTGAAAAGCATTAGATAAATAAGAAGGTAAATTCTGAGCGATGTGGTTACAAGAGGAAAAATGAAGCAAAGACCTTTAGAATAGTCCCCAAGTACTCAGGTCAGGAGAAGGACATCCCAGGGTATGCTGCTTAAGACTTAAAGGAGAACAGATGTCTCCTAGCCTAAAAGCATTCTTGGTCTATGAGTGGAAAAGATGAAAAGGCAAAGCCAGTACAGTTAATGGGGTAGACAATCTACCAACAAAATAAAACTTGTTTCCCATGGGGAGCAATGGCTACAGTTCTATGTTTTTTCAACCACACGTGGGAAGCAGAGTTTCCTAAGCAGCAATAGGAGCCCTGACTCTGAAACCTTTCTTTATCTTCTGAGGCAGCATATATTAGCTCCTCTGTAGAACTGCCTCTGGACAGTAGAGATCTCTCCTCAGCTACCTCAGAATTGGATGTTCCCAGACACAATTGGATGTTTCACAGTAGCTGTTTAACATTTGCAAAACTGTCTAAGCATTTCAGCCTCTTCAGCCTCAGCTCAAAATAAGAAAGGAAACTATTGAGATACACTTTGTGATGTTTCCTGGCTTTTTGGCTAGCTGTGGTGGCTGTGTAGTTTACTACATGGCTGTCATTACAGGCTAGGTATAAGGTCTGCTTCTCCTCACCCTAAGGATGTTTTACATCAAGTAATATTCATCCCCTTTTTTTTCAGTACCAGCCCCTGTTGTTGGTCTCAAGGCATCTAACCGAAACATGACAGACAGTCTGTGGTTCACCTGGGGTCCAGCAGCAGGAGATGTTGACTTCTATGAGCTGAATCTTTACAACCCAAATGGGACACAGAAAGAAACGTGGCACAGGAAAGACCTGAAAGAATGGCATTTCCAGGGTCTCGTTCCTGGCAGAAAGTACACTCTGGTTGTGGTGACTCACAGCGGTGACCTGACCAACACAGCGAACACTGAAGGAAGAACAGGTAAAAGACACAAAACCTTTGGGGTACAGCTTTTACTGTAGTCTCATCTGTCAGAATCCATTTAGTTCACGACTATGCAACAGACTTTTCTGAGGGAGGATTCATTACAGAATTGCTGAAGGTGTAAGGATAAAGGATATCCTTAAGGGTGCAAAACCAATGGAGTGCAATTTCATCAAGCACTGTTATTCTTTTAAAGGCTCAGGAATACGTAATGTCTGTGGAAGTCCCCACCATCAGCAAAGATGCAGTCACTGGCTGTATACACAGGATAATATAAACCACTTTGTGATGCTTGGAGAAAATAATGCACGTTACATCTTATGTGTCCTGTGTAAAAATGTTAAAGAGTCTCTCTTTTTGTTTCCTTTTTTTTTCCCCCTTTCTGTGTAGCTCCCAGCCCTCCTAACACTGTATCATTTACTGACGTTGCAAACACCTCTTTATCAATCACTTGGCTGGGTCCTCCAGACTGGACAGACTACGATGATTTTGAGTTGCAGTGGCTTCCAAAGGATCCCCTCACAGTGTTCAATCCCTACAGCAGCAGCAAATCCAAAGTACGCATCATCTATGGCCTGCGACCAGGAAGGCTCTACGAGTTCAGTGTGAGAACTGTCAGTGGTGACAACTGGAAGACATACAGTCAGTCACAGTCTGCAAGTGTGAGAACAAGTAAGTAACAATTTCCATTGCGCTCTTAACACTCAGCGGGAGAAGATGCAAAACTGTTAGATGTTACCAATTCCTTTCACAGTCAGTAACTTCCAGTGATTAATTTGTGAAGGACAGTGATGAATTCAGCTAGATTCTCAGCTTTTGCTGTGTACAAGGTCGACTGTTTAAAGGTTGAGAATGGACACACAGTGCTAATCGTCACATCCAGAATGGGGCTGTTTGGTTGCAGAGCCTGAATTGATCAGTTTCGGGGATAAAATAAGCCTGAACATCCAAGCTTCTCTGACAGTAGGAAATTGAAGTAATCAAAACATTTCTGAAAGCCCAGAGAGGAAGGATGAATGAAATGTTGCTGTACTCAATTTGAAACTGGAATCAGAGCGCTTCACTGCTCTGAGTTTCTGTCCATGTCTAAGGGTTCACATCAAGTCTAGCTGTCTCTAGCAACCTCTGTAGTGGGCTGGTTTGGAAAAGTGACATGGAATTGTAAAAATAACTGAGCTTTGGCAAACCTTTACGTCACTTGGGGTGGGATTGAGCTCCAAATTGACATCTATGTTTAGTAAGCTGAATAGCTCTTTAAACTTCATTCAGTGTATTAATTAAAATGAGAGAATAGCTACTTCTTTCACCTGCATTTAATCCCTTAAATGTAGATGTCTGCTGCCTGAAAGTGAAATCCTGTCTTTGTTACATGTCACATGTGCTTCAGTATTACATAGATAAAGCATGCCTCTGTGGTATGTTTTAGTAATACAGACACAGCACATGCTATCCAGGAAACCAGACCAGTCATTAGGTGAGGGTATCTGTACTGACCGATACTGTTGATCACAAGTAACCTCAAAAGAAGTTGCAACAGAGTTCTAGATATCGGTTGCTTTGCAATGTTGCTGTTCATCTTGAGACTTCAAGTGTTTTTGTTTGCTAATTTTCACAATTAGTTACTGAAGCTTCACAAATTTGATGAGGCTGATGTCACCAAATCTGATTTCAGGTGGCTAAAATGAGTTAGATGGCGTTGCCTAATAATCAGGCAGTGCACGTTTATAGGAGATGAGGAAATTTTGGCTCCCAGCCTCCCACTCTGACCAAACCACTGATGCAGAGTCTGACGCAGGCTGTAGGATGAGCAGAGTGTATGATGCCTGTCCCTTTCCCACTGAGCTTCAACTTTTCAACATTCTTCTAGAGCCAGACAAGATACAAAGTCTTCATTGTCGTCCCCAAACCTCTACTGCCATTGCGTGTTCCTGGACTCCTCCTGATTCCGACTTTGATGGCTACAGCGTCGAGTGCAAAAAAATGGACACTCATGAAGTGGAATTTTCTAAAAGGATAGAAAAAGACAAATCTTTGCTTAATATCATGACCCTCGTTCCTCACAAGCGATACCTGGTGTCCATCAAGGTGCATTCTGCAGACATGACGAGTGAAGTGGTTGAAGACAGCACCATCACAATGATCGACCGTAAGTGGAATTCAGAGTTGCCATGAAGGGAGGCAGTGAGCAGCAGTAAACAATTGCTTCTGTTGGTTAGACAGCAAAAAGAGTTCTGAGCCCCACCGTTGCCAATGTGTGGCACTCATAATCTGTTGGCCAAATTAGAGTGAGCCTGTCCTTTGGTCCCTATTGTGGCAGACAGTGCAGGATTTTCACTATATTGGTTCCAGTTGTGTTGCCAGACCTGCTTATTTGGTTCATTCATGAAATGTGGCCTGAGAAACATGAAAAATTACCCTGTCACTCTGATGTTCAGCACCAAAAATGTCCTCATTGTGATGCAACTTTATTGTCTTCATGGCTGCTGCTTGGCTTGCTGTGCTCTTGGATAGCAGCCGTAACTGCAGAACAAATATCCATCAGCAAGGACATTGCCTTGTGGCTCTGCGTCCTCTTTTGGGCTCTCCATACAGTCTTCTGAGGTGCTACCTGACCAAATCACTTGTAGGAGTTATACCTGAGGATCACAGATTTTCATAGCATGTGCTTTGTAACAGCTGCTTCAGTTTCTCCACTCGTAGGCTGCTGAGTGGAGGGTAGCAGTAGCACCTGCTGGTGCCTCTGCGCTGGCAGGCATCACTGCCATCAGCAGCCTGCCCTTGCTGGCCCTGCAGCTGCTCCAGTTTGTGCAGTATCTCTGGATTCAGAGGCACAGCACAACGTGGTGGCCTGAACCAAACCATGACTAAAGTTCTCAAAAATGACAGGATGCCCAGGAGGCCTATATTCAGCAATGCCTCTATAGCTGCTTATTAAAAGTCACATTTGTGTGAAATGCTAGATTATAAAGATTACATTTGGTTTGAGAGCTAAGCTACAGAGTTCACTCACCAGCCTACCTTCTTCCTTCTCCTATCAATTGCCTTTTAATTACCGTGTGACCTCATTCCTTTACCACAAATTCAGATGTATTAAGAACTAGCTGCTGTGTCATGAGAAGTGAGACTGGGCCCTGTTTGAAGGTTATCTGTCTCACATTTTTCTTACTCATTTGAAACACTGCTGCTCTCCCAGACTTACACCAGAGGCCCTGCCTCAAGGGAACAAGAAAAGTTGCTGCTAGGCTTTGTAGATCAAAAAGCTAAACAACATGTAAATGTGTGAATTGTTGATTCTTTCTCCAATCTAAAATCTTTTGAAGTTCAGCCACCTGCTTAGATATTTGCTGTGTTTCCTCTACATTCAGTATAGTTTCAGTATATTTTAAAAGATTAAGCAATGTAGATGTTTAAAATACCCATTTTTACTGCACTGGTCCTCTCAAGATTTTTCCCTACATATTTCACTTTCTAGTTTACTTCTGCTGTGTCAGTGTTTGAGGCTTTCTATCATACAAAGAACATTTCCTATCGAAATTTTGCAGTCAGTCTGGAAAGTGGTACTCTTTAGTTGAATGCTGTGTCTGGTTGATTCTTGGTTGTTCCTCTGGAAAAGAAATAGAAATTTAGATGCTTAAAATAGGTAGCTTCCTGTAGTGAGTGGGCTAAGTGGTCTCCAAAACCTGGCTTAAATCTGTGTCGTTTTTAGCAGCTACAGTTTCTGATTTCATAGATTTAGAATGACTTTAATGCATTTCCATGTGGGCTCCTGCAGGACTTCCTACTGAGGAGCTGCCACTATTATTATGGTTAACTGACTTCTGTCTTGTTTCATCCTTTGGCAGTTTCCCTGTGGGAGATGAAGACACTTTCTTGATTGCAAAAAAAAAAAAAAACAGAATGAGAGATTTAGGTCTGGTCAGTTGAGCTTTGTTACGAATTGCATTTCCTTTACTAGGTCTAGCTCACAGTGAGTTCACAGATAAAGCTTTCTCTCTCTTTTTCTTTTTTTTCTTTTTGTTTTAATTTTTAATTACTCAGGTCCCCCTCAGCCACCTCCAGACATACGAGTGAACAAAAAAGAAGTGCTGATTACCAAATCCTCCATCAACTTTACTTTTAACTGCAGCTGGTTTAGTGATACTAATGGAGCTGTGAAGTACTTTACTGTGGTTGTGAGAGAGGCAGATGGTAAGTGTGACATTTAATACTATTCTCTCTATAGCCTATAGGACTTACATGAGGAGGTACACTCCTGTCACTGCACGGCAAAGGACCTTCTCCTCATCTAGTGTTCAAGTTCCATAGAGGTTTTGGATCTATAGCTGCTCCCTAGCCGGGGGACTTAGGAACTCAGTCTTCTTGGAGAGTCTGTAGCAAGTGCAGAGCTCAGCCAGAAGCAGGAGTTAGATACTAGTCCTAATAGTTACTGAAACAAGTCTGAAAACATAAGCGAATGTACTCTAAATCTCAAAAATCTGAAATAAAATAAAACCAGAAAATAAGTTCGTGACATGCAAGTAGAATCTCTGTAAACACTTAGAGGTCAGTTATGTGAAAATTCTGGGGTTAAAGGAGAGGTGTGTGATCTATGCACTTTCAATTTGTGCATTCCTCTTTTACTCTTCTCCTTCCCAGTAAAACCCTAGCAGTTTTAGAGTTGCCCTGGAGTTATGTTGCACTTAGATAATTGCTATGTGGCTTTAAGAAATGCTGAGAATATTTGGAAAAAAAACAGGATGCAAGAAATCTGCAAATGAACAGGCGTCTACTTTTGATGCTACAATGTTCCTTGGTTTTGCTATGAGAAGAATGGACTCTTCATGTTTGGTCATTTGTGTAACAGCTCAATAACTGAGATTGTGCTATCCTTTATTGGTAGATTTACTTGATCCTGAAGAAAAAATATCTCTCAATATTGTACAGATTTTAAAATTAATTGTTTCATCTAGGTTACACTCTCACAGTGTTCAGGAAATTTCCACAGCAGGAGACTTATGTTGGATGCCATGGGCAGTGAGCACATAAGAACCTGCCCTTCTTGTGCACAGATCTCCAAAGGTAGTTTAAGTGTTAGGCAGGAACGCTAAAGCAACTCTTGGAGAACCTCAGTAGGCCATGCTGAGAAAGCAAAGGTAGCATCTCCCAAGGTGGTGTTTCTGTACTGAATAAAATTACTTTGCATGAAGCAATGTAAAACAGAGTGGAAAACATGTAAAACATGCTCCCCTTTTGCAGCATGTATGCAAACCTCCCTTTCTGCAGTTGAGCAGTCTATGACAAAACGGATGTCTGAACAATTAATGCCTTGTTTTAAAAGTACCTTCATTTACTAGCATACCAGGACATAGTTTGTAACCCTTAAAAGTCACAAAGTTTCTTAATATCTCTGTCCATCAGCCCTTAGGAAAAAAGTAGAGATAGTCTGGATAAACACTTTAATGTTTGTGCAGACTGCAAAGGTCTTTGAGAAGGGCTTATTGCCATGGCTTTGCCTTTTACAGGCATAGTCTTCTACACATCATTGTGAGTTTCCACTCAGGAGGTTCCTGTCATTTCCTATTGCAGCTTTTCTCTCTATACAGTAAACTTCTCAGTCTGTGGATTTTTTTTTTTTACTTGCTTTTTGAAATAGTGGGTGGTAGGATCCAGGAATCTGGATCAAAAAGATTCCCACCAACAGCACAGAAAAAAATGTCATAACTTTGAACTTGACTTCTGTATGCCTATTGGTGCATTGTATCTGGAAAAGTTACAGTGAGGTCTTGTGAGGAAATCTGTCTGAAGTTCCCCAGAAAAATAATAGCAAGGTTGATACTAGAATCAAGGTAACCTAACCACTGAAGCTTTTATTCACAGGGTAGCCTGTGCAGCCTCTAAGAAATGCTGTGAAGTTGGATAAGAGTATGACTTTCAACAGCTTGAGCCTGTAAACTGCATCATATTTATGGCTGTGGTGTGTAAAAGCTCTTGTCTTTCTCTGCACACATTATATAGGTAGTGAAGGACCAAAGCCTGATGAGCAGCACCCATTACCTTCCTACCTGGAGTACAAACACAACAACTCTATACGCATCTACCAGACAAACTATTTTGCCAGTAAATGTGCTGAAAACCCTGACAGTGACTATAAGAGCTTTGACATTAAGCTTGGAGGAGAAATGGAAAATCTGGGAGGAAAGTGTGATCCAGATCAGCAAAAGTTCTGCGATGGACCTCTAAAGCCTCGGACAGCTTATAGGTTAGATATATGTTGGCAGTTGTGCTCTGTCACATTATTAGGCATGGTGTTCTCTGAGTGCCTGACCTTCTGGAGATTAATAACTGGGTTGTATGATCTCTGTGTTTCAATGTGCATTTGTAAAAGCTTTATCCACAGCCCCATTCCATAGGCATGAACCAGTCCTTCACTAATGGGAGCACCTGTAGATGCCAGAGAGTGTGTGGCTGCCCCCTGCCTGGACATGTGTTTGATGCCAGGCTGGATGGAGCTTTGAGCAACCTGGTCTTGTGAAACCTGGTCTTGTGTCACTGCCCATGACGGGTGTTGTAACTAGAGGATCTTTAAGGTCCCTTCCTATCAAACCATTCTGTGATTCTATGATTCTAAGAATGGTACAGTTAATTATGCACAAAACTGTGTACAGTGAATACATTTATTTATTTTCCTCAACATGATGGAGAGCTCTCCTGCAGCTGCTAAATCTTTGTTTGAAAAGACTAAGACCATCAGCTAAGTCAGAAGAGTACTTAACAGAAGGCAAGCATACTTCCCTTTGTCATCTTCAAGACACTGCTACCCTATCGTAGCCTGCTCTCATTAGGACACGTTTCCCAAGAGTTCAGTCTGGGAAGTATCCACGTTACAGGAAAACCAGGAGGACTGTAACATTTCTCTGTGAGCACAGTCCTACACAGCCACATGAAAAGAAAATGTGTTCCCACCGGGAAGCATTTCTGAGTCCTCTCCCTGCAGCAGCTTCTGCTAGTGCTGCCCTCAGGCACGGTCAGGCCTGTGCCAGCAGATCTGAGGCTCATCTTCTATCCCTCCCAGGGCACCTCTGAGCACTCGGCCTGTACTAGCTGGGCTTGCCTACCTGTAGTATTTAACAACTCTCTGTAGCCAGTGGGAAGATTTTTGTTATCTCTGAGGGGCAAATGAGTTCTTACTTTTCTGCTGTTAGCTCTGAACATCTGATGAGCTCTGACTGAACAGTATTTGTCTTTTAGGATCAGCATACGAGCTTTTACCCAGCTCTTCAGCGAAGACCCAAAGGAACTCCCTAAACCACTCTTTGCCGACACCTTCTTCTCTTTACCAATCACTACAGAGGCAGGTTAGTTTCAGGCTTGTTTTTCAATAACTGTAGCATGTGATTATATGTTGTGCCTCAGAACACTCTCATATCTAGAACTGTTTGCAAGGAGCAGAACGAGGTTTTTGTGTATGTCCTGAAGGCTGCTATGAAATGAGACTGAAGCCACAGCTTACCCAGCCTTAGTGTGAAAATTTGGAGGACAGCTTGATGAAGCTGCTGACAGTAGAGGAAAAACTCAGTGAAACTTATCACCAAGAAAGCATCAAAGTGCAAGAGAACCAAACTCTCATATACTGGGACTATGCTTTCTTTTATTGTGGTTGGGACAGAAAGATTTTGTGTAATGTTTGGACAACTTAAAGACAGAAAATCGAGGCCAGGTTTTAGCCATAAGTGTCCAAATGCTTTACATTTCCTTGCATTTAACCATCTTTTTAGCTGATAATAATGTATCCTTCTAAAAGTTATTCATTCTTTGATTCTTCATATCTTTTCCTCAAAGTGTATAAATGCACTGTTTTGTTTCTAGAGCCTCTGTTTGGAGTCATTGAAGGTGTGAGTGCTGGCTTGTTTCTCATTGTGATGTTAGTGGCTGTTACTGCTTTATTTGTCTGCAGACAAAAAGTTGGGTAAGTTGAGTCCCTTTATTGGCATCTGTTATTAAAGTCAAGTGAAATTATATTCATTTAAGCAATAAAATATTTAAAGTGTAACTGTAAAATTGAAGGAGTGCAACTATTCATCAGATAAAAGGTATGTCCTCCAACATCTGTGAACACTAGGTATAGAACTAACAACTTAGATATTAAGAGATCTATGTCATTTTAATTCAAATACCTACTGGTGTTAGTCAGACTTATCACACAGAGGATCCTTGTTACTTCTAGTTTTACCAGAAATCTGAATATTTCTGAAGAACTGGTTTATCATTCAAACTGAATGCTTTGTCAAAAATTAAATGTTTCAGATTAATTTCTTGTGCACTTTGTGGGAAGCTCTTGAAACTGTTCATTTAGACTTTATCTTTTCAGTTCAAGTATCTTAAGATGTGTCATTATCTCAGTGTCCAAAAAGTTAGTTCAAACTTATCTTTTGTTTTCCTTTGTCAACTGTAGTTCTATATTTCATTTTATAGATGAATCTTAAATAATGAATTTTAAATCTGTTTTTAAAAGTGAAATACTTTGTCTCAAGTTTGAAGCAAGCTGTATCTGTTTAAACCATTTTGCATGACTGAAAGAGATGTGACATTATTGATGTGAAATTCCTTGTGGTTTCTGAAATGAAAAAAAATCAGCACTTCTATTACATAGAAAACTCTGAAAATCTGAAATTCAGTTCATTTACTGGTAAAAGGTTAAGTCTATTTTGGCTTGAATTTTCTTTTCAGATGCCAGAATTTCACATTGAGCAAAGCCTGTTTTATAACTAGACATAGCTTGTAGACAGAATGGATTTACCCCGTAGCAATACTATTCTTAGGCTCTGTGAACTCATTCAGTGCATTCCTCTATATGCCATCCAAAACAAAGAGACATAAATCATTAGCAATAGTAAATAAAGTCTAGTTTTGGTATATAGACTTGTGCACCTCTAACCATCTCAGTACGTAGTGACATAAGAGCAGGAATAGAGTGCAAATTGATGTGGTTTCCACCTCACACATCCCATTGCATCTTGTTTTAGTGTAGATAAACTTCAAATGGAGTGTGGTTTATTTCTGTGAGTTACATAGCCAGCAGGACTGCAAGTACACTGGTGTGGTTTTCGCCCAGCAGACATAAAGAGAAGGAGTTCCCTATGGGAAATGTGTTGAAGCAGGAGATGGCAGTGAAAGGATGAAAGGAGGCAGCACTAACCCAATGGAGTCAGTACTACTTCAGCTCCGTTTCCAGAGCCTACTGTGGTGCTGCCACGTGCCTCTGCCCTGAACCTGGGCATCTCCTAAAGGCCTGGTCTGCAGAGTGGATCTGCTGGAAGCTGTAGATCTTTCACGGCTCCATCCAAAAATCAACCTACATATTCATCTCTACATGTGGGAGTTTAGAGCCGCTCTTGGCATAGGACACCCTCTTTAGTGGTGGACTGGGCTGTGAGTGTTTCAGAGCCAGAAAAATGACTTACTGCCCGTGTGCATGCATACACTCCATATCACTGTTACTAAACTAAAATACAAGAAAACTCTGTGCTGCTAAGAACAGCTAAGATAGATATTGCACGTTCAGAGCTACAAATCAAACCAGACTTCCTTATATTTCTTCTTTCCAGGTTACCAGCTTTTTTCCAATGTAAGTTATGTTATTGACAACTCTTACTGGTGTAAAAACATAATGGTAAAACAGAATACCTTCTTTCTTGTTCCAGCAGTGGCCACGAGAGACCTACAGCAAGGCTGAGCATTCGCAGGGACAGGCCACTGTCAGTCCATCTGAACTTGGGCCAAAAAGGGTAATGTCAAAAGTTTTGTTTCTAAGAGCACTGTTTGAACAGGACTGTTCATGGATGAACAGTTCCGTCTCATCACTCACTGATGATGTGTTTCTTTTTCTTTTGAAATCATTTCTAGGAACCGGAAAACTTCCAGGTAAAAAGAAAAACTTAATGTCTAAAAAAGCTTCCTAATGATTAACTGGATAAATTATGACTGTGATTCATCCTGTGATTTTCTTCCTTCTGTTGAATATTTTAGTCCGATCAAAGTCGGTCATTTTGAAGCACACTTCACCAAACTTCAAGCAGACTCCAACTACCTCCTGTCCAAGGAGTATGAGGTGAGGTCCTAACCGAGGCAAATGACTTACTTTATGAAGAGGTGGGCTGGATGAATCAGTGGGTTAATATGTTAGAAAGGCCTGCATTTGTTTGTCTTATCCACAGCAATCCAAATAAGTTTGAGAGTCTCATTTGACCTTCACTTGTCCCAGTGCAGAAATCAGCTCTCCATTTGGCATATCATTTTCTGGTTGGCAACCTCTTCCTGATACCTGTCTGGCTGAGGTCGGAAGCATCAGTTTGTGTGTCACCATCTGTGTGATAAAGCATGGAAAGCACCTGCTAGCTATGTGCTTGCTTTGAACCAGTATGATTAGCTATTTGATTTCAATTTGGGGTTTTTAAAAGAAAAAAACCCAAACATTCTCTGTTCATGGCCTTTGAGAGCTGATAAACACTGTATTCCTCTCTTGTTGTCACATCCTTTAATTATTTTCACCTCACATTTTATTCCTACTTTTTTTTTTTGCAGGACTTGAAAGATGTGGGTCGAAATCAGACATGTGACATAGCACTTCTGCCAGAGAACAGAGGGAAGAATCGATACAATAATATATTACCCTGTGAGTTTTAGGTTTGGTTGTGTAATATTACATCATGCCAGCTATTTTTCACTTTTTTCAGCAAGCCTGGTGGAAAAGAGAGTGCAGCCAATCCTGTCCCTCCTTCCCGTCAGAGATGAACTACCTCTGCCAGCTCAGGTTCTGGTGCTTGGAGGCAGATGATGTATGGCCCTGAATGGCTTCACACAGACCAGCAATTTCATTTTGCACTAGAGCTGTAATGACTAGAGAGAAAAAGCTCCAGCTATTAGGAGTATTCAGTCACTGCTGATAACAAGGATGGTAGAAATAACAGTAGGGTTGTTTACATATGAGATATCATCCACTCAGTGCTTTTGACAGCCTTGCCAAGTCTTTCCTCTTCAGAGGACAAAGCACGAGACAATGTCAAGCTAGAGGCGCTCTGCGTGGTACGACACATGTGTGAGGTTAGCCCTGTTCTCCTGAGGCAAGACCTCTTGTTGGGTTCCCCCTTTAATCTCCTATCTGTCAGTTCTGGAGGTAGCACATGCCTTGCATTGAGGAGGAACGCCACGTGACTTGCTGCTCCACATGCTGCCCTGCTGGTGGATGTGGTATCTGCTTGGAGCACAGCCCTCACTGCATCATCTGTGTTGTTCCTGCCAGTGAGGCTGGGCTGAGGAGTGCAAGAAACAGCTCCTGACTGAGATCCAATGTGGCATTATCTCACAAATCAGTGACAGAGTGGCTTAGGCACTCTGTACCTGTCTGCAGAGGGCTCTCTGCCTGGGAAGACAGTGGCCTGCTCAGGCATGTCAGCTTGGGAGCTGTGCAGAGTGCTGAAGCACTGCTGCTCTTTCAAGGGCAGCACTGGGCACTGCTCTCTAGTATACCACACTGCTGTCTGACTGAAAGGAGGATGCTGTTATGGCTCTTTTCTTGCCCTAACAAATCCTGTGCAACTCAGCAGAAGAATTTAGGGATGTTCACTACTTCCTTCTCACCCATCCCTCTCCTAGTCTTTGGAAAACTCCACAGCACTTGTGGATGAAAGAGACAGCACAAGTATAAACAATTAACCCTCTAAATTAGCCCTCCATAGAAAATCTTTGTAATAATGCTGCCAGTCCTTTCACAAATGCATTTCTGTAAATGGGAGAGTGAGTGAAAACAAGACCTAGCCATAAACATCTTGTAATCAATTTCTTCCTAGATGATACATCAAGAGTGAAGCTTTCCAATGTGGATGATGACCCTTGCTCAGACTACATTAATGCAAGCTACATACCAGTAAGTGACTCAAGGATGGTATTTTACAGCCTCCCTCCAGTGGTAATTTGTCTTTCATTTAAAACTGAATATAAAGCTGGATGCTGAAGGCTCCCCTCCCCCTTCATTTATTCACTTGTGCTAAAAGTCTGAGAATTCATTTTGTGGGTGCGCTGAAGGGCTGTGTCTGACTGCCATTAAGTTAACTGTGAGTGATTTACCCAGCACTTACGGACACTTTATTGGATTGCTATAGTTATGTAAGATAGCAAGTCTAATTGGCCAAGGACATGTTTTTAAAGGTCACTGGTTTTACACAGTGTCCACAACAACTGTAGCAATCACTGCAGGTGGCATCCTCATTGTAGAGTCGTAGCTCACCCTGACAGTGCTGGCACCTTACAGGGTGGTGAAGCTGGCTGAGATAAAAATAATGCCCTTTGCCAAAGAGTTCTGATTTATAATAGCAGTGGCTTTTGCAAGAGAGACTTCATGCCAGAACTCTGCTAATTTATTAAAAACAGTAAATAAAACAAAAGCCCCTAGTAGTTCCAAAATTGCTTGAGACTATGCTGAGCACACTAGAACAATGAAGAGCTTTGACTGCCACAAAAGGATCAGTATTTGGATACACTGCCACAGTCTCTTCCTTCTCTCTGCTCCAACCAGCCTTCTGCTTCCAGGTCCAAGGCAACAATTTAGCTCTCAAAACTATTGTCTCAGCAAGGGCATTGTTGCTGCAGAGCCCTGGCTGCAACCCCATGGCTTGTACAGTTGCTGGAAGATCTTTTATGGAAACTGATGGAGTTCTCTTCACTTGCAGGGCAATAATTTCCGCAGGGAATACATAGCAACTCAGGGCCCTTTGCCTGGCACCAAAGATGAGTTCTGGAAGATGGCATGGGAGCAAAATGTTCACAATATCGTCATGGTAACCCAGTGTCTTGAGAAGGGCCGGGTGAGCAATGACTCTTTGTTGTTACTGATGACTGTTCTGACATCTATTAAAAGTTTGTGCTTATTACTTGCATCACACTAATGCCAAAGCCCCCAGTTAAGGAGAAATACAGTAAGAGATAAGAGGTATAATCTAACAACTGGATACAGATTCAGGCTGTGAAGTGAGGATGCAGTGACCGTCCCAGGATCACGCAGCGCATCAAGGCTGGAGTCAGGAACAGAGCTCAGTGCTTCTGTCGGGTCTCTGATCCAGGACATTGCTCTCTAGTACTGATAAAATCCCTTAAGCATGCAGAACCACCAACAAAAAAATACCTGTTACATCAATTAGTTCTTTAAATATAAGCTCTAGAGAGTAAATGTTTGGTGCCTAAGCCCTGATGTACCAAGCAAAGAGACAGCTCACACACTTTACAGTCTTGCTATGTGCAAGTGTAGGTAGGTTATTTAACCATCTCATCCATCCATCTCCCCACAAATGACCACATTCTCTACCTTTTGTAAGACAAGAACTAGTTCTGCAAAAAAGATTAAACAAACTTGAGGTAGTGATCATCTGGTGGCACATATGGGAATATTTGCTTTCAATTTACCATTTTTTTTCTTGAGAAGATGGCAAAAGCAGGTATGGGACAGGCAGCCACTTGTCTCCATCTGCACCTGTGTCTCTGAGTGGGACCCAACTGTCATGTCTCAGCAAGAGGTGGGGAAGCAGGCACTAGAGGCTTAGATGTCATCCATGCAGAGCTCTGAGGAAAGTTAGTGTAGAAAATGTCGTGGGATCCAGAAGAGGGCATCAGTGAAATGCTTCCTCTTCCCCTCATCACAAACATCTATGATGAGAGCTTGCACTTCACAACCCTATCCTAGCCCATTCCCATCCTAGGCCCCTTTGTTGAACTGTCATGGCAAGGGCTGGCATCTCTTTCTGAATCAAGCTGCTGCCTGTCTTCTTTCATCCTCAGGCACAGGAGGTTTGAAGTCTGCTTCTGCCAGTGCTGGATGGAGGCATTGTTCCCAGCTGTTACTGACTCTAAATCTTATCTTTTTCTCTGTCCCTGCAGGTGAAGTGTGATCACTACTGGCCCCTTGACCAGGATTCCTTGTACTATGGAGACCTGATTGTTGAGATGCTGTCTGAATCAGTGCTCCCAGAATGGACAATAAGAGAATTTAAAATCTGCAGTGTATGTTTGTGTTCATATCTGTTTTCTTTTTTTTTAATTGACTTTAAAACACTTGCAAGGCTAAATTAAGATCTGTTCTGCTGTAGCACAGTTTCACGGTGCCCAGCTCATCTCTGATGGCAGCTGTAGGCATTTGCTCCAAAGTCGCATATTGTGTGTGTCCCTTCCTCTCCTGTCTTCTCTGATGACCCACATTTTTGGATCCCAACAGGAAGAGCAGCTTGACCCAGCGAGGCTCATTCGTCACTTCCACTACACTGTCTGGCCAGACCATGGTGTGCCAGAGACCACCCAGTCCCTGATTCAGTTTGTCAGAACTGTAAGAGATTATATCAACAGGACCCCAGATACAGGACCAACTATTGTGCACTGCAGGTATGTGCAGCAGCAAAAGATCAGTGGCACAGAGCCTTTGTGCCTCCCCTTGGGAATGTCCCAAATGCTTATCCCTGTTAGGGCATGGGCAGCTACAGAACTCAAGAGAGAGCTGATGGGCTTAAGTTTCCAGATACATCAGAGCGGCATTCCCAAGGCACATAAGCACTCACTCACAACTTCACTCTGGAGATGCCCCAAAAACGATTCTCAGGGAACCACTGTGTCTCTGTGGGACCACTGAAGAGCACTAAAGGTGTCAGCAGCTGCCACTGCACATAAGCTTTTGCTTTCTTAAAATGATTGTGTGCTGCTGTTGCATCCAAACATCTGACTTACAGAGGGGTGTTCTGAAAAGGCAAGGTATACCCAGGGGTGAGTCTGACTACATATGGATATTGAGACTAGCTGGCAGATCCATCTTTTCACTTGTTCTGGCTGAGACTGCCTCTCATTACTGCCTCTCATGCTCTTCTGCTGTTGTGCCATCTCTGGCAACCATAGGGCTGCAGTTTTTCTTCTGTTCAGTGATTAACTCCTACATATATGTACAGAAAAGGGCAAAACTGGACTGCCTGATCTGTGATCCACTGGCCGGCTGCAAGCAGAATGTAGGCTTACAGACTGAGAGTCTCTCTGAAAAAGCAACATGCCCACTGGGACTACCTGATCATGGTATCTGATCCCTCTACCCATTCTAAGGGGTAAAGCATGTATCTTAGGTGACCCCACCTGTGTCTGCCTGTACATCATGTGCTGCAACATGTCAGATGTCTACTGTGTCACTGGCAGGCCAGCTTTCCTCTTCGTCACTTCCTGTCTCTGGACACTACCTCCCAGCATTTCAGCTGCTGGTATCTCTGGAATATTTTGTCTTACTCTGCCCTTCCACAAGACATAAGCCCACCAGTCTTTTTGAATCAAGCCTACTTCATTCATCCCTGGAGGAAAGAGGTTTAAAAGGTACAGTCAGGTGCAGCCTCTCAGTGTATGTCAATGACTGAGTTAATCCAAAGCAGAAAGTGGTGCAGGCAGTAGCAGAGATGTCTCTACCATGGCTATCCTTTCCTACTTCCTAAGCAAATGCCACTATAAAGTATTTGAAGTCCCAGAGATGCCGTTTGAACAATGAGCTTCTCACCCTGCAGCTATGAGCTTTACAAAAGTATCACATGAAGATAGTGAATGCTTTGATCCATCTCCTGTTAAATCTTTTGGGTTCTTTTCCAGTGCTGGTGTTGGCAGAACTGGCACATTCATTGCACTGGACCGAATTCTGCAGCAGCTGGATTCAAAGGACACTGTTGACATTTTTGCAGCAGTACATGATCTAAGGCTTCACCGGGTTCACATGGTTCAGACAGAGGTAAGTTTTGGATAGCCTACCATACAGAAACATCAGCTGCAGGATATAATAATGTCTGTCACCATAGAGGCTCTCAGAGCACATTGCAGTTACTCCACTGTGAAATACCAGTTGGATAGATTTTAGCTCTGTGAGGATTTCTAGCTGGGCATTGTTTGCATTACCTCTCCAAAGCACTACAAGTGGTAGCTGAGCGTCCTGTAGATTTCTCCTGTTGGCACTGGTCCACAGTCACACAATCACAGAATCTTAAGGGTTGGAAGGGCTCTTGAAAGGTCATCTAGTCCAACCCCCAGTCACCCCAGCAGGGTTATGCAGCAGATGCTTAAGAGCACATTGTTGTGTTAGTGCAATGTCCAGTAAATGAGCTTTGAGCAGAGGTAGGTACTTCAGGGATGGGTTTGGGAGACAAGCCTAAACCAGACAGATAGGTCAACATAATAGGGAAAAGGAATGGAGGGCAGAGAAAATTAGATGTACATAATTTAAAAACTAAGTACTGTGACCTTGTGGCTTTGGAGGTCATTTTTTATTGAGCTGCTCTGTCATTTTCATTAATGGTATTGGAAAGTTGATCAGCATTCACTTACCGTACAATGCAACAGCAACTACATTTATTCTCAAAGTGCAGAAAGAGTACATGTTTGGGATTTCTTTCTGTGCTTTTAAAACTGCAAAAAAATGACATTACACTAACAGCAGCAAAACACTTAGGAGCTGGTTTAATATAGGTGAGTTGTGGAGACAGTCTTTACGTTTTCCCTGTGAACTCTTAATAGAGGAATCAGCAAGTTTGATGAGCCTGCCTGTAGCTTGATAGTAATGGAGCTCTTTGTTGCAATTTGGAGATGAAAATATCAGTGACAGCACTTCCTGATAGATGTAAAAGTCACACATAGGTATAGAGAGAGGCTCAGCTGGGAATGCAGGAGAGAGATTTCCTGGAACTATCTTAATCACAGAAAGCCTCCTGTTGGAGGAGAGACAGATTCTTGGCCTTGTTTGGGCATCCTCAGAGACAGATTCGTCTCACCTTCTGCGTTCCCATCAGCCATAGTCAATAAAGGCAGGTGGACATCTCAGGAGGGTGGCTCTTTTCCCCTAGCTGGAAAAAAAAAAGGAGGAACTACCTCAAGAGCATATATTTGATGCCAAGCTTACAGACAACTAAAGTTGTTTGATACAAAGCCTGCTTTTGGCATGAGGCTGACACATCTAAGTCAAAAGGCAGCCAAATCCAAGCACAGTATCTACACCAGTAGTGAGGAGCAGCTCACCTTCCCACATTCAGCACTACTCACACTTCTGCCCCAAACCAGCAGTGGCTCAAGTCTTATCCAGATCCTTGTTGTAATCCCTGGAGGAATTCATGAGCAGCATCCCAGAGACAGGTTGACAGAAAGCTTTTGTAGCTCATACCTGCTCACCTCACTTGAGCTGTAACGTGCTTGTGGACTGACCATGTAGCTCTGTCAGTGCACAGCCTCTGAGCTGCTGTGTTCTCAGCAAGTCTTAATCTGAACTGTCAGTTGCATCTGTATATGGTTTCTGATCTGGAACTGTGCTTCCTCAAGGTAGCTTGTAGCACAACCAATACAGTCTCTCATCCTCTTGCAAGAAAATTAAGTACATTTATCCTGGAATTTTATGATGACTCAGTTTGCATTGAGCAGTGAATTATGAAGTAATTCTTACACGTCTTTTAAGGGAAAGTAAAGGAGGTGGGGACAGGGGGAAGAAATGTGCTCCAAAAACTCCATTTGATGCATCTGAAGACCCTAGTTTTATTGTTCATGCCTTGGCTTCCCCAGTGTGTTTGGGGTTGAGATAAAAGCTATGCCCCCATCTGTTGATGTGGTGGAAGCCAAATCCCACTGGGGAGCGCAGGCCAGCAGGTAGGACTGTTTGCAATGACGAAGGTTACAGCACCATCCTGCTTGAGATTATGCAGTCACAGTAAAATAGCAGCCACTAAACACTTCCCCTGCTTCAGACTTGGCTAAAGGCCATTTAAGACAAGAGACATGCAGGGGCGTAACAGAAAGCTGTGTCCATCGACTCAAAAGGCAGGGAGCTCAGCACAACAGCTGTAACATAGGCAGAGAAGCTCTTCACCATTTCAGTCTCAGATGGTCTCTGCCAAAGGAAGTCTCCATGCCTTGACCAGCTTTCCACCAAGATGGTGGGCTGGGTGCAGGAGTGTGCTCCACAGAGACAGCAGCTGTATGTGCAGAGCAGCAGATATCCTCCCTTTCCCACAGCCAGAGCGATAGCTGAATTTCTTCTGCAAAAATAAGATGTAGGAGGAGAAAATGCATATCCTTATAGGATAAATAATGTCTTTGAGACAAAGTTATATTAAAGCGAAACTCTTTGATACATGAAGATGCTAGGACTAATTTTAGGGTATCACACTGCACTAATCAAAACACAATGGTGACCCATGTCATAAACCACAAAGAGCAGCAAAGTGTGGGGATTTAACTCCTCTGGCAAGGTAGTTTGATAAGTAGTCAATAACATGCTGACCCTTCCTACTTTGACTGTGAATGTCATGGTATCTCCCTTCTGTGAAAGGCCCTCTTCAGAAAAGACAGCCTGTCGTTCACCACGTAGTCAGGACAGTCTTCTGTTGGGGCATAAAAATGCTGCATTTGACAGAAAATTCTAGTTCATCACAGTTCTGTGAAATATTTGTAAAGCATGATCAAACTAAAATATTTATTTTCAGAACATGAGGAAATTGTCTGTTCTGTGTGCTTTCCTGTATATCTTCTGTTACACATACTTTACACCAAAGCATTCAGAACTAGTGGCTATCCAGCACAGCAGCCTGTCAAATTACACCTTACAGTTGATAGAACTTTCACTCCTGGCCTCATCCATCAAAACATATTCTGTTCATCTATGTTTTACTGCTAGCATTTCTAAAAAGTGCTGATCACAAAAGTTTACTATATTACTAGTGTGAAAAGAAGATTCATTCTCAAAGTGTATTTTCATTTGTAACACTGCTCTTGATTTTGTGTGAGGTGGTGTCATGGTTTAGGCCCATCAGGGAACAAAAGACCACGATTGGCCTCAAGTACCAAAGAGGCTGAGGATTGCCAAAGGGCAAGGGAGAGCTTAATTGCCGCTTAAGGTTCAGGACAAGACAGAGCAGGCTACTCAGCTTGGGGAAGAAACCAGAAAATAATTTAATGCAACATCAACTAAAACATAACCTTAAAACCCAAAACATAACCAAAATGAAACAACACAGAGTAGTACAACAATGAAGAGTCCGACCAGCCCTTTAAGAACACCTTCTCCCCACACCTCCCCTCTTCCTGGGCTCAGAGCCTTGATCCCGGTGTTTTTACCTCCTCCCCCCCGAACGGCTCAGGGGGGCAGGCAGTGGGGGTTTCAGTCATTCTGTTCCCGATAGCTTCTGCCGTTTGTCCTTCCTCAGGACAGGTGGGCTCCGCACCCGTCCTCCCTGCAAGTCCGTGGGGTAACTCACAAACACAGCAGCCCTGCACGGGCTGTTCCAACACGCATTTATCCCAAAGGCTGCAGCTCCTCTCTGCCTCTCGTGTGGGGCTGCTCTGCGGCACACAGGCTCTCCAGCACGGCCTGGGCCATGGCCGTTTCCCCACACAGTCCCTCGCCCGTCCGGGCTCACTCACACGGAGCTGCTGGTAACTCTCAGTCCTGCCATGGGTCTCCATAGGTTGCAGGGGTACAGCCTATGCTCTCACCACGGCTTGCAGCAGAGGAGTCTGGTCTGTTGCTTCTCCTTCCTTCCTCCTTCTCTGGCTGTATGGTCCACGTGGTCACCTCCATCTTGTATCACTCTTTACACCTCCCACCAGCACTTCAAATTCCCGTCCCCTAAATAGTGATGGCAGAGGCGCCAGATTGGCCCAGGCGGGCCGGAGGTGGGTGTGAACCCAGGAGCCGGGGGAGAATCCGCAAACTCTTTACCGGGTCTTCACTGCAACCCGCTCCCCCTGTTACCAAGCAAAAGCTGCTCCTTGCTAAACCAGGACAGGTGGTTAGTCTGTAATGATTTTTCACAATACAGAAATTAAATTACAGCATTTCCCAGAGTGACTTCAAAAAATATATGTTTTGCAGTGTCAATATGTGTATCTACATCAATGTGTGAGAGACGTGTTGAGAGCCAGAAAACTTCGCAGTGAGCAAGAAAATCCCTTGTTTCCAATATATGAAAATGTGAATCCAGAGTATCACAGAGGTAAGTGCAGGTTTCTGAAATTGTACAATGTTTCAAATGTAATAGCTCATTGAGAATTTAATTGAGGGGCAAAACTGTGGTATCCCTTGCCATAGATATTTGTCCTCTTCCTGGGCCTTCATTTTTTCACTCTTCTGCTCGCCTCACTCTTGCAATTGCAGTGTTATTTCCTCCATCAGGAGTCATTATAATGTCTCTTCCTGTTCCTGCTTTACATTCATGCTTTCCTTGTCTTATACTTAATGATTCCTGCGCTGCTGGAGGAACTGAACTCTTTCCCTATTGGTTTTCGCCTACATTTCCCCTTTTCACCAGTGTTTACACCATTCACCTTTAAACACTCAGGCCACTGGTTGGGCTCATGAGACTCCTCTGTCATTGATAGAGTTGGATTTTCAACCTGAATCCCTCTCGTTTGCTGTTGACCACATAGATTGTCTTAGGAGACTTCCCATCTGCCTTGACTGGATAATTCAGGTGTCCAAGGCTGTGCTCTTTCTTTCTCCCCCAACTCTCCATCCTTGTAGACTCTTTTTTCCTAGTCTGTATCCAGTCCCTGGGCAGTAAGAATTGCAAGAATAGCAATCCTGGCACTAGCACTGTTCTCACCTCCTGTTCTCATAGCCAGAGGGGCTGTCTGGAGAAGCTGTAAGCACGGGTGGCTTGTGTGTCCTGATAGAGCTGACTCCTAAGTGCTGGAGTTTTTAGAGGCAGGCAGTAGGATCTCAGTAACTTCTCAAACTTGGACATTAGGAATTGCAATTATATGATGAAAGATCAAAAGACTTTTCTTGATCTAGGCCATAGAAATAAGAATCGTGATCAAGAGGTAGAGCAGCCTTGGAGGAGGCCAAGGACTGAGCAGAAGTAGAGATGGGATCTGCTCTATAGCTGTCACATCAGTCACCAGCCAGCACTGCTGCCACACAGGCACCTTCCAGAGCACCGTAGTCATCTGTCAGAGTAGGATGTGAAGCCACCTGGGTTGTTTTCTTTTCTCTAATCTCAGTTTTCCTTGCTTTCAGATGCTGTTTATTCGAGGCACTAAGAATGTTACAGACATCTGCTTTTGTGACTACATTTGTTAACTAGGGTTTTTGTTTGGGGTTTTTTATGTATGTATTTCATGCACTAGAAAGGTGCCAGACCTTTCTTTTGAGACTGTGTATAATTTATTGGTCTGGTGATTTTTTTTTTGAGGCTATGTAATTTAAGTGTAATAGATATTAATGTATATAATTGTATTTGGGTCTCATGTAAATATGTATTTTTTTCTATATTTTTATATTAATATTAAGTTTCAGATAATACTATTTTTTTCTTATCACATTTTTTATGAACTCTTCTACATAAACTATTTTAAATTATATGGCTAACAGGACTGCTGTGTTTAGGGCAGTATTGGCATGTAACACACGGGAAAAATCCTGTAAGGAGAACCTCATTTTTTGTTTGTGAGATGAAATAAGCTACTATTAAGCAAGGGAACAGTAGTCCTATATTGGAATTACAGTGCTACTCTACACTTAACTGCTTTTGATCTGACAAAAATGGCTCTAACCTATAACACAATGGCATACCTTTTACAGAACTCATTAACAGCTGAGCACAACAGGGTCCACCTCACCAGAAGCAACTGTTTTAGTCTAATGTGACATAGTAGAAAAATATCAAACAACATATGCTGCAGTGAAGTCTAGCAGACCTTTCACCCCACGGGCTTTGAGGGGGAATGAGTCACCTTCTGATTTCTTTACGCTGGTTTAGGAGAGCAGAAGCAGACCACAGCCTGTGCCTGCTGTGGATTTTCATGTGTGTATAATCATCATAAGAAACGTGTCCAAGGAAACGCCTCAGACGTTCACATTAAAAGACCTGCAAGGACGTGAGGTCTGGCGACTTCCTTAGTTCATTAAAAACAATACTGTACCACGGCAGCTAAAAGACAGATTATAAATGTAGTGAGATAAAGACATATACAGATATTTATCCTACAGTTACAGAGCTGGCTGTGGCCTTAAGCTGCATGCAGCACATCAGCCTTGGCCCACAGCTTGGTCTCCTTCATAGGCCCCGTGAGCCTCAGCATGTCCACATAGAAAGAGTCCTGCGCTTCCCTGTTGCCTGATGTCACCAGCACAAGGGCAGCAGGAAGGAAAAAAGGCTCATCAGTAACCCAGGGAATGAGGCTGGCAGGGCTGTGCTGAGCATCCCATCACTTAAAGCATTTAGTGATGAGCAACAAGTGCAGTCACAAAGCACCTACCAGGTATCCTGGCCAGTGAAGCTGATTAGAAGAGGCTTCTCATTCCAGGGACTGAACGCTCCGTTCAGCTATTCTTTTTTTTTTTATAAAACACTCTTCAAAAAACAGAGAGGGGGCAGTACAGAGTTCTTCTCCATCTCAAAAAGAAGGAAAGGCTTGATAGTTCTCCTGTCTTCTATTCGTATCTTACCTGATTAGCCTGCTGCTGAAGACAAGTGCCTGAGTTTCCTTTTTATTTTGGAGAGAAACAAATCTTTCTGAAGGTTTCCTGACAACCAGCCAACACACCTAAGTGCCTAAGAGAGGAACTGCTGCATCCCTGGGCCCAGACTACTGTGATTTCACCATTACTTGTTGGAGCCACGCTCTCCTTGGCAGTGGGAATATCTGCCTGACAATGGCTGAAGAAATCTGCTGAACAGCTCTGACATAGCTTTCTTAAATGCTTCCAAAGCAGGACTAGGCACATCTATGTCACTCTGGTTTTACTAGAGAGAAGGAAACAGCCCGAGAGTCGCTCTCCCTTCCTATTCTTATCTGAAGTCTCATCATTTCTTGACCAGATATCCTTGCATGCCTCAGAAGCTAGCTTTCACATCCATTTTCACAGCTGCTCAGAACATGTAAGCTCGGTTAGTCTTATAGGGGTCTGTGTATGGAAATACTGCTCGTTTGTTTTGTACATCCTCTTTGGCCCCACACAGACCTCAAGATCTATCACCCTTAGGTGGGATCTGATGAAGAAGGGAACTTGCATTATAGTGGTGCCATTTTTACAGAGGGAAATCTAAGCAAAACCACAAATAAATGTGCACATTTTTCTGCAGGCTCTTCTCTTTCCTTTGCTAGATAGACTCTCATTTAGCAAGCAAGGACAAACAAACACGGCAGCTTTAGATGGATCATTGACCCTGCTAATAACAGCTGAACTTAGGGCATCATGCAAATCGTTGTTTTGTGTTACATGTGCTGCATTCAGTCCTTTCTTTTTGCAGCTGTAACTGAGGAATAAAAATCTCCCATGTTAGTTAACAGCAGTACAATCCCACTGTGAAGATGTACCAGGTATCCACTGTAAATTATCTCACGCTGTATATCACTGTGTCAGTTTTTATGCCAAGGGAAATGGTATTCGCTCAATAATTTATGATCTGAGGGCAAAAGTCCAATTGTATACTGTGTATGCATGTTCTTCATCATTTTCAGAACGGCAGGCATTGGCCTGCTCCTCATTTTTACATTGTTTCTCAGCTCCCTCCTCCGCACCTACAGAGTTCACAAATGTGCACCCAAAATGATGATGTCGCAGCAGATAGCTATTTACATCTTTTCTCTCAGCTAATAATGGACACAGTTCATAAGCCTCTTCCTCCTCATCACTTAATAACATGACAGATGACCTTAAACACTCCGGCACAATGCTCTTGAGCAGCTTTACATCTCTGCCCGACCAGGGCCCGCATGAGACTGTACACAGGCAGTATTGCTCTGCTTCTGCTTTCTAGCCAATTCTGCTCCTAAGAAACCAGTGTAAATCCACTGAGAAGAAGTAAAAAAAGTATCTATGTAGCATTTTGTTAATATGAGACACCTGCATATCAGTGTAATTAATTATATTTACTGTGCCTCTAAGCTGAATAACAGGACTGATGGGAAATCGTTAATGTAACAAGAATGGACTTGA
Source organism: Colius striatus (assembly GCF_028858725.1). NCBI lineage: Eukaryota > Metazoa > Chordata > Aves > Coliiformes > Coliidae > Colius > Colius striatus. The sequence continues at coordinate 169,505,024 of NC_084759.1, forward strand.
AGGAGCCTGTGTACTGCACAAAGACAGCTCTTAAGGAAAGAGACACCCTCCGCTGAAAAGGGTGTTTCTCTTTTGAATGTCCACACATGATGTTCAGGATTCCCTTGTTGATGTTTCCCAATAATAATGTTGCAAAGCAAGGCTAGCGTTGTCACTGATTCATAAGCTAAGATTTGCACACTTGGAGCCCAGTCCTGTGAATCTCTGCATTGTCCACAAAGCTGCCTGAGTCATGAAAATCAACTGGAATGCTTGCCTGAAGAATACCATTCCACTGCTGAAGCACTTGCAGGGTTGGGCTTTTAGGTTAGTTCAAATTTTTGTATTGAAAGTTATTTAATAATGAAAAAAATGTAATAAGTGTCTTTTTTTAATCTGTGCAATACAATTACAAGATCCACCATCGATTGTAGAGAAAAAAAGGAGAAAAAAAAAAAGATTTTGCGTAGCTGGAGTTGATAAATGATATTTTTTGTTACTAATGGAACACAAAAGTGGGTGAGAGAAATAGGCATACTGTGAAGATGTCATAAAAGTGCAACTTTATACATTTTTCTCTGCTGCTATAGTTATTTATACAGCTTATATATGTGCCTAAAATTGCCAGAAATATTATTTTATGCCATGATATACTATGAATTCCCTTTCAGTTGTAGAACAGAGAAGAGAAAATGTTTGAGCTTTAAGTTTATGTTATGTATTGTATACGGTTATTTACGCTTTGACTTTGAAAGCAAAAAGTTAAATACTAGACAGATAGGAGTCCAGGAGCACTTAGCTGTGCTCCTCAGCCTGGGAGTTAATAGATGGGCCAGAGGGATGAGAACAATAACCATCTAATCACTGCATTAGCATCTCTTCCCAGGGCCACAGAGCCGAGGAGCGAATCCAACACGCAGAGACATGGCCCACGGCAGCCGCAGCTCCGCTCTCACAGGGCAGCGTGGCCAGTGCTTAGGTGTCGTCACATTTCTGTCAGTGTTTGAGACACACAGGTTGTGTAAGACACAAGAGAGTGGCCACCACTGCCCCTGTGGCCCTATCACAGGCATCTGGGTTCTGGAGCTGTGTCAGCTCCGGCACCTGTAGTCCTGGGAGGCTGTAGCTTTGAATAGGAGATGAGTGTGTGCCCCGGGAGTGAGGCTGGAGACTCCCTGCCCTCAACTGTCCTACTCAGGCTGACCGAGGCAAAGTCCTGACCTGTTGGTAGCACCACTATGGCTGAAGCAAACTAGTCTGTTACTGGTGACCTCGCAGATAACAGTTAGTTCAGACTGGGATTTGGTTTTTAAGACTGGCAAAAAGTACGGGAGAGTAAGGACTATCTGAATTTAGAAGATACTGTGGAATTTGGGCACATACGGTGTCAGTGATGCTGACAGATTGATATGCGTGATGATTTGGTTGTTTCTTGGTTTGTTTGAAAGCTAAAGAAATAACTGTACAAATGTCAAGTAGCTAAAGATATATATTGCTCTACAGCAGGGCAGTATGTTGTAGTGAAACCCCCTCCAATCTTGAAATGTGGCTAGCCATGAAATCTTTGCCAGTGCCTGGAGTAAAGTGTCTGAAAAACATCTTCAGCACATATTCCATTCTCATATGCTATATAATTACTTGTATTTGTGTTCCTAACAGACACTGGGAGAACACAGAATTGTGCTACTATTGTCAGTTTAATTTATGCATTTGTTAAGTATATTTTTATATTTTTAACTGCAGTCAACAAATCAAATATATTTGAGTGTATTTTACACATTTTTATAAATAGCTCATGAATAAAACATTCATTTTAAAAACAAAATCACGTCCTCGCCTTCTTTCTGACTGCCTTTGTATTATGGATTTTGTTGTCCTGCTGCTCAGAGAAAAGGTCATAAATGAGTTTGATTTCAAGTGAGATGGCCTTCAGAGAACGTTAAATTCATCCGAAGCTGAAGCCTGTTGGGGGAAAGGGGGCTCTGCTGTTGCCCACTGGCTGGATTAGTGCCCATGCAGAAAGATACTGCTGTTCCCTTCACTTCCCTGGTTCTCTGCCCTCCACCTTTAATAATCCAAATTCTGTTTGGGTTATGTGATGGGTATTCGAAACAACTCCATCTTGAACTGCATCTTGTGCCTGTTATTTTAGAGACATGTCGCCAGGCAGCTGTACCAATTAACACCACACTGCCTAATACCTGAGGATCTGAACCATGCTTTTTAACACATTTCTTCCCCTCCCTCTCTCCACAATCCTTAAAACCCATTAGCATTCTTGTGGGTTCTGAGTGCTTGGCAGTAGCGTGTTTATTGCCAGCACTCTGTGTCTCAGTTATTCCTTATTTGTCATCAGAAGTGTTTGGGACAAGTTAATTTTGTTTATTTAAATTAAAGAATGATTTATTAGCTTATATTTTGTACTGTGAGCTATTTGCCATGGGGATGTGTATTGCTGAAGGCCAAGGGAGTTGTTAGATTTTCTCCTTGTGGTGTAAAAACTTATCTCTGAGCCATACTCTGTCCTGATGCCAATGTAGACACAAAAGAGCAGTAATAAAGATGAAGTAACGTACAGTTAAGAGCTACACACAGCACAAACATGGACAGCATTGCAGACAAGAATAAATACAAGTATTTTTACATGGTACAGCAAGGAAACTGAAATACAAAGTGTCTCCTCTAGTTTAGCAAGAACATGGTGTTTGGTTCTTGTTAAAATTTACCAAATTCTACTTTTAATCTCATTATTTTTATAAAGTGAACCTAATTTGTACCTAATTTGGGCTTCTTACCTGTGAGCTGGCTGTTTTGTCTGGTTGGTCATTTTCTGTGCCATAGTAATTTTCTGCCAGACCAGAAACCACGATCAGATGGTTTTCTCAGCCCTAGAAGTAGCTGCTGGTGTCAGGCATCTTACAGCAGGCATAACATGCTGTAAGATACCTCAAGTCAGAATTTCAAGTGTTACTAACCAAGCGTTTGTACATCGCTCGGGTACACCACCAGTCCCAACCGCTGCACATCTCCCCAGCAGCAAAGGAACAAAAAGAGGGGAAAAGCAGCTTTCCAGTTAATTTGCGGGGAAAGGTTGCATTTGGCAGGCGTTGCACGAGCCAAACCCACTCCTCCTGTTGTGAGGGTGGGCGTTCTATGGGGATGGGAGGCTGCGACCCGCAGCGACCGCCGCCTCGGCGCTGGGAGAGAGGCAGCAGCCGTGCCGAAGGGGCAGTCACAGGGGCTGGGCCGGGGCGGGAGCTGAGCTGCCAATGGCCCCACCCTTTGAATTCATCCGCTGGTTTTCATCACCGCGCAGCTGCAGGCACTGTCTCTGGGCGACAACATCCACGGGCACTTAAGTAGAACAAAGCACAGCAGCGCTGGTGCTGGCGGGGAGTGGGGTGGGATGTGGAGGTACAAACAGCCTCAGGGCCTTCATGGCTGCCTATACCCACAGGAACCTATGTGTGTGCCTCAGGTGTTTCGGGGATCTGGCTTCTCCAGGTGTCTCATGTCTTCTTTATACCCAAGTTAGGTGCTGTCATTTGCATCATGTGAAGCCTCACTGCAACAAGCAGTTTTTCCTGGGATGACAGATCGTCCCTGCTCCCAGAGATTTGGAGTAGTGAGCAACACTGAGCAGACACTGAGGCACCAAGGTCCAAGGGGGCAAAGCTTTTTTGCAGACCTCAAAGTCCTGAAGCCTCCAGGCAAAACATTGTCCTAGCACTTACAGCTTTGCTGTTGTGAAAATCCTAGAGCCCTCAAAAGAGGGTAAAGTCCCGGAGGGCTATCACTGACCAGGCAGAGTCCCCACCACCAACATAGGAAGGGTCTGCGCCTAGCCTGGCTGCAGGCTGCCCTCCCCACCGCTCTTGACCCAAATTCCCATCTGGAGAGGGTGGCCGGCGCATGGCCTAGCCCCTACAGATGCTCCAGGTGGGCACACACAGCTTCAGGGCTCAGAAACTAAAAGGAAGCCCAGCTGGGGCTCAGCACCACCACGGTTCCTCCCTCCATGAGGAACCTCCCTCCAGCTGTGGGACCATGGCAGACACAGGAGTGGCTACGGTGGCAGGTACTGGTGGGGCTGCCAGCCAGCAGCACTGTGTGGCCACAGCCTTCCCGGCCCGCCCAGCTCACTGCTCTACTGGCTGCCTCCATTGCCAGACTGGAGGGCCTAGCGTGTGAGAGCACTGCCAAGAGCCAGGCCGAGAGGGCAACAGCCATGGCCTCACACAGCAGCTGAATGCTGGGCACTGAGCATCACTGGCAAATGCTGCGGCAGCTGGCCCAGACAGTTTTGTACACAGCTTTCCCCACGCTCGTGCCAAAATCCCTGCCAAGTTACACGCCGTGTCCTTGCTTGCCTTTGGTGTTCAAGCACCCCGGCCTGCTTGTGTGCCAAATCAATAGCAAAGAGCAGCTGTGGCAGCTACCTCTCACCAAGGGTAAAGGCAGGGATCTGCTGCTCTCCCAGCAGTGGTGAGGCCACACAACCTGATCATCAGATGCCACCTGAGACCTGCAATTTGTCTTCTCTGAGGAAAAGAAGGGGCCCTAAACCAGATATTTCTGACCCCACAAATCTTCACCCACGGCTCAGGGATAGGCACAGGGATAAAGCAGTTAGCTGTGTGGGTGCTCCTGGGGGAATGTGTCTCATGGCAGCCCTCTTTCGTGTGCCAGCCTTAATGTGTGCTTTTTTCTGCCTACCTGTCTCAACTGGGCTGGTTTGCACCAGGCCTTATAACTAGACATTTTGCTGAGCGATGCCCAAGTGCACCCTTCTGCATACATAGGTCCAGCAGAAATGTCTGTCTGGGGTAATCTTTGCAGACCATCCTTATGACTGCTTATCCCCAGGGAGACAAAGGAGGCTGGAAGAACCACACCCCAGAAGTGTCTGTTGCTCATCAAATAAAACAATTTGATTGACAAAGCAGTCATCAAAGTAGATATCTGTAGTGCCCCATGGACTTAAATGAACTGGTTACTATCCTTATATCTTGGTCACATTTGGGGATGGACTAGGAGTTGAATATCTTCACTCTGCTCAGTGCAGGTGGTCCTGGGGCCTTCTTGGGAGCTTTGGATCCTCACAGCTTTGCAGGAGCTGCTCCTAGTTTTCAGCATAAAGCTCCAAATGTAAGCAATGTGCTTTGGAGTCACACTCAGAAGTCTGTCACCGAACTGAAACTCAAGCCCAGTTCTCACACTAGTTCAACCTCTTCCCTAAGATTGCAACTCTTAAGCACAAGAGATTTACAGCTGAAGTATCTCCACTAATCATCAGAGTAGCAAAGTTCTGGGAAACACAGTGACAGAAGCCTCTTCAGAGAAAAAAACAACCGCATTAGGTGGCTCGACAGGACACTAGCTCTAGATCATGAAGGAGTTGGCAGGGAGTAGGTACTCCTTTAGAAATTCTCCCCATCCTTGGCATAGACACACACATATATGCCAATAAGGATGGGGATATCTTTCAAATACATTTGTTTCCATTGCCACATGATGCAAAGCTATGAAAATAATTTTCACTTAATTTATGATGTTTTAAAAATGATCAGTTCCCGCTATAATCACAAGATCTCTCTCACTCCTATTGCATACAGCGGATAAATGTATCTGGTTTTTGCCCAGATCAAGTTTGAGGCTGTAGCACAGCCAGCACAGACAGAAGCCCCTTGAATTCTGTTTTCCATCCCACAGAGAGTAAAAGAATCTTGAAATTGAAAAAGAGACAAATGGCATTATGGATAAGAAAGCCTAAAGTTCCTGGGAAATCAAATACAGACCAGATGGCATGTAGTAAAGCTACCCAGACAGATTTGGTATGAGCTGAGCTGAACCGTAAACACACAGAGTAAAAAAAACAAGAGTATGCAGAAAGCAAAGTGGTCAGAATACTCCACACAGCTTGGCTAGGGAAGAAAATGTTATGCAAATAAAGGACATTGACAGAAAGGTCCATGTGTTAATTGGGGGCATTTCTCCTGCCTGTCAATGGCTAAAGTAGCAGTAATGAAACCACTAGGAGAAAAACACAGATACCTGCAAAGGCAATAAAGAGGTATATAATGTCCAAAGTATCAAACAGATCAGAAAAGACGTGCTCGAGACACCACACATGATAAATGCCAGCACCCTTTTATCATTGGATCTAAAAGACACCTGAAGCCAAATTATTTGTGAGAAACCACCTTTGAGAGACCGAACTGGCAGATAACTGGAATTAATTAATGCCCTACAGATCTGTGCTGGGAAGATTGGCAAGCACTAAAAATAACCGGGGAGCTTGTTTCTTTACACATTATGCCAATTAGATCCGGTCAGGCTGTGACAAATTTTCTGTAAACATTCTGGTGAACAAGCAACTCCCTCAGTCCCCTCTGGCAGCTCATAGGGCATCTGAAGTCGTGTCTTTAAGATACCTGAAATTGCAATGGGAAAATGGAGAAGGAAAAAAAGCACAATGATAAGGTAGTGTCAAATATGTTATGACTCATGAACCAGGGCAGGTAGGAAAACTTAAGATCCATGACCTGGCAATATTCTTCAGTATGGATTTCTGTTTATTTTGGTGGGGTCAGAAAGATCTTGTTGTACTGTTAGTGGAAAAGGAGAAAAGACAGAAAATATGATGAGTGAACTTCTACTGCTCTTGTCTAGGGAAGTTACACCCATTTCAGTGGGGAAAAATGCACATACATCCATGTTGGGATGGGAAGGCAGCTAGGAAGAAGGATAAAGCCACCAAAGACCTCCACCAACGTTGTCATCATATATTTTATTTAGTTTCCCTTCTCTATCTGATGTGCTGCCAGAGACCAGATGAAAGAAAGTCCTATGAAGATGTGATCACGGGGCTGGGCCCTGTCATGCCCTGAGGGGAGGCTGAGCTGCTGAGCTGGTGTGCTGCAAGTGGGAGCACACACACCTTGCCCAGGAGGCCCTGGTGCCCAGGTGGGACACATTCCTCCTTCCTCCTTCAGCCTTGCCAGGGAAAGCCACGGTGCCATTGTCTGTGCAAGCTGCTGCTGTCCCCCAGGAAGAGGCTCTCGCCCACCTCCTCCTTTCTGGCCCCTGCGCTGTCCACTCGTTCCCAAATCCTTCTGCCGATTGCCACTCGGTGCAATGGAGCGGGGAAGTGATTACCTTGCCATCAACAAAAACAAACAACTATTTTTAATCTCTCTAGTCTGTTGCAGGAGACACAGTCTGAGTTTTTCATGTATATGTGGGCTGGCAGGGCACAGGTTGTCAGACATCACTCTTTTTGCTTCTCAGACCTTTCCCCTCTCTCCTGGCCAGCCTACTCTGGAAGAGCATGACCTGCCCCTCACATGTCCCACCTGGATGCCTCCAGAAAACAAACCCAGCTCAAACACAGCTTCGTCTCCAGCCTGCCACCTACATCTGTAAAGAATAGGAATGGTGGATTTGAAAAAAGTGCATCTGACCCTATCTTTCCGTTAGATGTAAGTATGAGTGATGATGGCTGGGGACCAGCCTCAAAGAAGAGGGGACCAGAGAAAGGGAAAGAAAAGCTCTGGACAGAAGGAGGAGGAGGATACTGATTCATGTTCTGTGCTATGTCAAGCACATGAAATCCCAGTATGGTGAGACTCCAGGGAGACAGGGAAGCTGAGGGTCTTGTTAGTGTGATCCGGTCCCTGATCATTGCTCCTGAAATGCCACTTTATGTCTTCTAGTACCCACACACTGAGAGGGAGAATTGGATGCAGAGACTTCACAAATTTCTCTTACCTATGTCTCCATATCCTCCCCTCTCTAGTTCTTATCTTGGTAATTAAATTATGCAGCTGAGGAGAGTGATTTGGAAAACAGATGGAATACAAGATGCTATAGAAAACAGTGGTGCATTTTAAACCTTACAGCAGAGACACAGACAGATTTGGGTGGTATATTGGCCTTGAAGTAATTGAGCTTGGAAGGCTGCTTGTGCAGTGGCCTTTAACCAGAAGAAATTAATGTCCCTCTAACCTCCAACTTGATACTTGCAATTAAGTATTAAAATTGAGCTTTCCCCAAACATTGTGGCTGGTCTAATTGGCCACACAAATTGGTGTCCCTGGTAAATGTCAATGGTAGAAAACACAGGATTAGTGCAACATAGTTTCTTGAAGCAAGCTGTTTAGCCTGGCACTAGTCTGAAAAGTAAGGGAGGATGACACAAAAAAGAGCAGATCATCAATCAATCAATCAATCAATCAATCAACCAACCAATGTGAGGCTCTAGGCCCATTCTCCCATTGTTCTCCCTACATTTAAGACCATGGGATGAACTTGACAGTACTGTGCTAGGCAAGGACCAGGTGCTACAGCTACTGGCAGCATAAGTGGTGTGTCCCCAGCCATGCTGGAGAAGCTCCATGTGTTGGGAGCCCACTGCTGCGTTCCTGGGGGGAAAGAAGAAGTGGAGCTCTTTTGCTGAGGTGTTTGCCATGGCATCTGCCTCTAGATCAGCATTAAAAATGTCTTCAGTCAAAACTCAGATGGTAAAAGAGATTGTGCCTAGCTTGTGTTGGTGGGGCTGCCACCACTTTCCAGAAGAATGACATGGTCATCAAACCTGACCCTCTGAGACAGTGCTGGAGACAGCCCTGTTGTAATGAAAACCAACATGAGAAATGAAAACCAGTGGCTGGCAGTTGTTTACACCCTTGAGTATATTTGCACACAAAGCTGGAGGTAACTCTTAGAGAGACTAATAAGTTGAACATAAAGAGTTCAAACTGTCCAGATAAATAAAGACAGATGTTTAGGAGAGGAACAACAGGCAAAAGTGTGAGTTACACAGTTTAAAGAAAATTAGTTCAAACTGCAAGGGCATCGCTCAAAGAAACAGTAGGGGATAAAGTGACTTGGAGAGGGAGGAAGGGGAGGAAGAGCTGTCACACTCTCCTCAGACACATCAGCACCATTCCCGGCTAGCATGGCAAACCTCTGCCCCATTGCCAAGCAGCATCCAGCCCATGCTGTGGAAGCAGGAGCAAGCACTGTCACCTGCAATGCCACGCCCCTGCCTGCAGAGCCAGCTCCCTCACACCACTGTCAGCATGTGACGCGGCCACCGACATGCAGAAATGCTGAATCCCACCACAAAACCTGCATCTTCTTGCAGATGGTTTCAGCAAAGGACAAGAACCTGAGTTAGCAGCTGGGATAGGGACTGGATAACCAGAGTCCCTGCGTTTTGGATCTCTCTTCGTTTTACTGTCCAACCTTGAGCACAACACCCAACGTCTGCAGACGGCCGCTCACTGCCAGTAAAAGAAATTCTCGCTTCCCATGGATGTGAGGAGACCCACAGTCCAATCAAAATCACTGTTTGAAAGACACTATGAAAAATAACTGTGCTGCCAGCCCTCTTCTACCTCATCCAAGGATGAAACAGATTTTAATATGGTACATTTGCCAGAAATTTACTCTCCTGAAAGGGGAAGCAAACTCTTCATTGTCAGAAAGACTGCAGCACTTCTTACATGGTTCCTTTCCTCAGATTTCATAGGGGATAATAGGTAGCCTTTAAATGGAAAGGGCCAAATTATCAGAACACTTTTGAGCTGCATAATGAATATTGTTAATAGCAATGCTTGACTTAGCAACACAGTCTTCAAGGTTATTGAGCAAAGCACGGAACATGCATCAAGTAAAACCAAACGTTAATTCTATGATGTCTTTGCAAACTAAATATAAAACCAATCAATTTGGCTTTCCACTTTTATTTTGCTTTTTTGTTTTGGCTATCAATAAAAGCAACCTTGAAAATGCAACAGAAGAGTTACACAGGAGTGATAGAGGAAAAATAAAACAAGGAGGGATGTAAGTTGGTACAGAATGTCTTCGATCATTATAAAGCTAATTATTGAGAGAGACAGCTCCTTGTGCATGAGTACAGAATAATGATGAGTTTGGTAAACCTTTACCCCACAATACATATGTATTTGTGTGCCTGGAGAAAGGGTGCTTAAGAAGGGAGCAACACAGTGAAATCAAAGAGCATATGCGTCACTCCAATAGCAGGATGGAAGGAGGGAACAAGTCTGCATCCATCTCACTTGGAGACACAATTAACACTGCAAGGAGCTTCCACTATGCAGCCATACATTAATTGCCTTATTGCTACAAAATTATCTATAAATCTAGATGCACAGGCACTCTAAACCAAAAGAAATAAGTCCCCACAAAGTTTCAGGATAGATCAAGACAAAATTTAAGCAGTAGGTCATGAAAAACTGAATTGCAATATGGAGTTTTGCCAAAACTTTGTTTAATTTTGCTCACTTTGCAGAATGAGAACACCTTGGGCATGCATGCACGTCCTGTAAGTGATGAAAACAGGTTACTGTCAAGCAACTTGTGTGCATGACCATGTGTTTTAAGCCCAAAATATCTCCAGGGAGAAAACCAACATAACCCCAAACCTGTTGACATTGGCATGCTTTTGAGATGTCCAGCTCCGGTGGTGTCCTACTTGCTGCACCTGGTTGTGCAGACTCCTTCCCCCTTTAGGTTTTGTGGCTATGCACAGATTTGCAGCAGAAGCGTGCTGCTTTTTGGAAAGAAAAATCAGAAAAACCTGATGTAGCAGTGACAGTGAAGTCAGTAGAGCTTTGCAGTGAAAGTTTCAGCTTCATATTCCCCATGTTGACCCCAACATGCAGCTTCAAGCACCAGAAAGCACCTGTTTTGCTGCAACACTGCTCTAAACTTCCCAGCAATTTCAACGTGAAACAAAATGGGAAACAAACAGTGCTCTGAGAAAAGCAAGTTTAAAAAATAGGTTGAAACAGGTTTAAAAAAGCACAACATGACACCTCTATATTCCCCCAAGAAGTCACTGAGTGCCAGCTGCTGGCTGCGGTTTCTGCCTGGGACACCAGCTACATGCCATCAAAGCCACAGTTAGCCAGCAGTAATCATACCAGTGTGCTGTCTACCATCTATCTGTAGGCATTACAGTCACATCTTTATTTGCCAAAGCATTTCCTCCCACCAAAAATTATATTTCCTTGTCCTTGCCATCCTCATGTATTACCTTGTCTCTTTCAGGAACAGAAAAGACATTTTATTCTTCTGCTAATATTCTTAGCTCCTCATATTTGCTGTTGAATCACTTGCCTGTCAAAAGGGAGCTCACAAACCTCCTGATCTGGCATGTTTTTAAAAATTCAATTAATTTGCCCTTTACCTTGCCATTTCATATCATGAATAAAGCTGCGGAGACACCTCACCCCACACCTGCGCTCAGTATCTCGCTGTTCATTATTGCTTGGTGTTGACAGTTCTTCAGCCCATTTTCAATCTCCCTTTGCTGCTTGTCAACCTGGTCTAAATGAATTTTTTTTAAATAAGATCTCGAGGCATTATTTAAAACACTCCCTATGGTGTATTGCTTCCCGTATATGTCTCCATTAGTCTCCAGTATGGCTGCAACAAAAAGCAACAAAGTTCACAGGACACTCATTTGCTTTTAATACACTGGAATCATTTACTGCCTGTGATTCACTTGTCTGGATATTTGTAGATTCATAGCATATGCTCTGTATTTTCAATAGGGATTGAAAATTGATCCATCAAAAGCAAGAGACATTAGTTAACTCCAGAATTTTCACAGGTTGTTGGGTTTTTTTTCCCATTGTTATGAGACTCATTTTTAATGGGATGAAGCTGGAACAAAAAAAGTTCCACTTAAACATAAGAAGAAACTATTTCACTGTTCAGGTGATGGAGCCTTGGCACAGGCTGCCCAGAGGAGTTGTGGAGGCTCCTTCCTTGGAGGTCTTCAAGACCCGCCTGGACATGTTCCTATGCAACCTGATCTAGGTGAACCTGCTTCTGCAGGGGAGTTGGACTACATGATCTCTAAAGGTCCCTTCCAACCCCTGCCATTCTATGATTCTAAGATACAGGCTACCTGCCATTTAGATGTACTGACTGCTGCATATTCCAAACTAGTCTCCTCCTGCCTAAAAACAGACTTCCTCACAATTTAAGAGTCAAGTTTTGTTTGTCTCAAACGTTACTCTTCAGATGAATAATGAAGGAAAAGATGGTTCAGCCCTTTTAATTCCATTAAATATTTCACTTGTTGCCAAACCCATGCTCCTTCCAGTGTTTCACATTCGCCCTTGGGTGGGAGTGTTCTCCCTGATGGCCCCAGGTCACGCTTTCCCCCTACAGCCCCACACTCCAGCAGAATTCCTAATATCCAGGCCCCTGGCAAATGCCCAGTCTTATAACCCAGAGAGGATGCTACCCATGACCTCAATGGGCAAAAGGGGAGGTGGCTGCTCTGACACCTCTCCTGTGGGTATCATCTCCTGTGAGTACCATGAGCCAAACTGGATTGCTGCGAGGAAGGATAGGGCCTGGGGAAGAGCTGCTCTGCTGCCAAGCGGAGAAAGGCTGCACCTCTGCTTAGAGCAGCTGGCCTATAAAATTCAGGCTGCAGCCCAACAAAACTTCTGTGTAGGGGCCTGTGTTTCTTGCACTGAAATTGCATTCTTAGATTTAGGTGCATTGAAATCAAATGTAGCCATGTGCGTATGTTGAAAAGACAGAGACTTCAGCATTGGCATGTGCTCTGCCAATAGAATGACACCACCAAACAGGCAGACCAGATAGGAATGACCAGAAATTGCTCTTTATCTGAAGTATGCATTTGGCCGAACACCACAGTGAAGGAATGGAAATGGTCTAAAAGTTGTTTCTTTGGGGCTTTTGAAACAAATCATTAGATGCTCTGGTCTCTTTTTTAATCGATCCTGCTGTATGGGGTCCAAATAGTTGAAATATTTTGTCCAGAAACCATCAGTTGCTGTCAGCTGCTGAACAAGCAATTATATGAAAGAGCTTAATACTTGATTTATTCCAACTGCTTTTAGTGAATGGCAACTGGCATGTAAATAAAGAGATAAACCTTATGTTAGCTGAAAAGAGATGAAAAAGGTTACATTAAGTGAGGTAATGTTTGACACTGTATTTGCTCATTAAATTGAATTACAGGCAGATTGCCTTTTTAATTTTTTTAAATGCAATATCACAGGTGATTTAAGAAACTTTCACTGTGTTTCCAGGGGATTTAGTCCAGGTTGATTGCTGTATGTGCTGTTTGGAATCTGTGCATTATAGGTATGTGGGTATCTTTCTTAACAACTATGCCAACATAGTTTACACTAAAATTTTACATCCAAATTATGGCTATAGAGTTTAATGGGCTATTCTTTTTCTCTTATTATTGCATCTCCAGCCATGCATCCAATGCACACAAGGCAATTTCTTGGCTTACGAGACTTAAAACCATTAGATTACCAAAGAGCTGTGAATTAAACACTGTGCAGGAAATTATGCCGTTGGAGCTAGCATATCAAACCAGAAAGAAAATTGCACAGCCTCTCAAATCCCAAACTTTGGGGTTGATTCATTCAGTGGGTCTGTGACCTGACAAGGCAGTATGATTAATTGCACACGTATTCCCTCAGAGGTTTTCCTGCTCGTGCTATTTGCAGCAAAGATTGTTATAGCTTGACAGATCCACATAGCAATCTCTTAATATGCCAGAAAGGGAAGGAGTTGGTTTCTGATTGAAAGTTAATGGAGGAATAACAGCTGCTCCATGCTGAGGAGGAAAAAAAAAAAAGAAAAGAAAAAGAAAAGAAAAGGCAGCTTTTGATTCTTGGAGAAATCACCCACAGAAATAAGCTGATTTTTCTGAAACTCTAGCTATAGGATTTCTGTCAGGGACTGCAAGAAAACGCTCTCATGGTACAATAGGCTTCATTATTAGGAATTCTGCTGTGCTTCCTTTCATCTGATTACCTAAATATAAGCCAAAGCCTGAGGTTTTGTTTTCTTTTCTTATTAAACACTGTTCTAGGTGTTTATTCTTTGCTTTAAGATACTTCTGGCCACTTGGGCTGAAGTTTGAAGAAGCACAGACTCGACAGGCAGCTCCTGTATTTGCAGTGCTGAGCAAAGATGCTTGCACAGCACGTTCCTAACAGGCAATCCATGCCATCCTGGCATCCTGCTGGGCTCACACAGGTGCCAACTGCCCAATTTAAAATAGTTTTAATTTTTCAAGTATGGCCTAGCAAACTGCATTAGACAGTTCCTCAAGATTACTTAATCCCTACTCCATGTCTGTGAAAGGGTTTTAAGCATGAACCAGTGTTTCTCCTTCAGCATTTCCCATCTGGACTCTGAGAGGATCACACATGCTTGATGGATCCTTTTCTGCGGTGTGTGAAATGAGCTGAGTTGCCTGATGGCCCTCTGTAGAGACCCCTGCTCCTGTGGGGAGGACTGGGCAGCCCTGGCTTGTGAGCAGAGGGCTCCTGAAGGCAAACGGCAGCAGGCTGAGCCAAGGTGGGAGATGCATGGAGAACTCTGGACTCACACACCTCATAGGCCTCTTCATAGAATCACAGAATCCTTTTGGTTGAAAGAGACCTCTAAGATCCCCAGCTCACTCAGCTGCTCCTCATCACACTTTGTTCCTAGACCCTTCACTAGCTTCATTGTCTGTCTCTGGGCATGCTCCAGCACTTCAGTGTCCTTCTTGTAGTGAGAGGCCCAGAACTGGACACAGTATTCGAGGTGTGGCCTTACCAGAGCCAGGTACAGGAGGACAATCTCTTCCCTGGCCCTGCTGGTCACACTATTTCTGATACAAGCCATTGGCCTTCTGGGCCACCTGGGCACACTGCTGGCTCATATTCAGCCAGCTGTCAACCAAAACCCCCAGATACCCCTCTGGACAGCTTTCCAGCTACTCTGCCCCAAGCCTGTAGCACTGCCTGGGGTTGTTGTGGCCCATATAAAGGACCCTGCACTTGGCCTTGTTGAACCTCATCCAGTTGCTTCAGCCCATTGCTCCAGCCTGTCCAGGTCCCTCTGAAGAGCCTTCCCACCCTCAAGCAGGTCTACATTCCTGCTCGGCTTCGTGTCATTTGAGAACTTACTGAGGGTGCAGTCGATCCCCTCATTCAGATCATTGGTAAAGATACTAAACAGGATAGACCCCAACACAAGATGGGGAACATTTTTGCTCTGATCTAGGACAAATCTTCCAAAACACACCTGGAAGCCCGAGCCTGGAAACTGAGACCTGTGCTACCTTGCATCCTATGGCGTTTGCTGAAGAGCCCAGCTGGTAAGAGCCCTTTAAATCCTGCAGACTGTGCTGGACCCCTATATTTACACCAGAAATGACAGGTTAAATCTTTAAAAATGCCCCTGGATACTCTCACAATATCCCTCATCTGCTCCCAGCATTGAATTAAGCTCCTCAGCAGCTAAATTTTCTAATGCATTGTGAGATCTCATCTTTTACTGGCAACACGGGAACACGCAAAGCAGGAAAAACACAACCAAAAATGCTCCTATTACTTCAGCTTTTAAAACAAGCCTAAGAAGCTGACAGAGAAAGATACTATACAAACAAAATTATTTAATTGCACTACATGAAAGAGAAGGCAGGTCTTACTGAAGTGGAGCAGCAGCCAGCATGACGGAACAATATTCCTCAAAGCAATAGCATATAAATATTGAATAAAATGCAGAAGTCACCCCTGCAGATGGCTTGGGAAAGAATCAGCTGCTCTGGTTGCAAATATGCTTCAGAGAATACGCTGCAAAAACTGGAAATCCACAAAGCCAAGGGGGAAATCAGTGAATAAGCTGCTAGAAGGAAATCCCCAGCTTCCACGATTGAGTGGGGGGATTAGAAAGACATTTCTAAATCGACAAGGTGTAGCCTGGGACAGATGAGTGGATTTCTCACTATTTTTTTTCCTCTTAGCATCACATGCTGCCATGCCAGGAAAATCTTACTGTCTGTCTTTGCACATCAGTTCAGGTGTTTAATTTGGGATGTTAATGTCACCACAAAAAGATTTCATATCATCCTCACAGCCATTATTTAGCTTGAGAGGCCTTTGCAAATGGCATTTCTAACAGATTTGATCAGCGTGATTGCTGATCAAGAGAGCTGCATCAACCCAATTCACTTCTTGTCTTTTGCTCGGTGAATCAGCTGCACAATTCATTCACAAAAGCTTCTGGACCAAAGCTAGAGAGGATTTTGTTAATCTGGATTTGTGAGCCCCAAGCTACTGGCTTAAAAATCCATGATGAATCTGTGTCACTGCATTTTTCCTTCTCCTATGGGAAAACAAAGGAAGTGCACACGCAGAAAATCAGGGTTATTCCCTTTACCTGTAAGAAATTACCAAGAGCAGAGGAGAGTATCTTTTTACCAACTTACCCACATAACCAAGCCACCCCACAGTGGCAACTTTTTATGATTTGCAGAGTATGAAAAAGTAATATATCTTTTAAAATACAGTGACTGACTTCCCCTGCAAACCAGATGCATGTAGGCAACGCATCTGCAGGCTGTCGAGGCGAGAGCATCTCAGAGAATGCAAGCGAGGCCACATCAGTGAGACGAGTGAAAGGAAACGCCATGTCTTTCACAGGACAGCACTTCCAGAAGTCAGCAGGCTTTCATCCGTCAGGCTGAGCACTCACAACCTCTCTTCACCCAGCATATCCAATGCTATCCTTTTCAGTAGGCTGAGACCCAGGGTACCTGTGTGAGCCTGACAAGAGGCACCTCCAAGGGGGTGATGTTTAGCTCAGAGAAATGGGAAATTTTCATTCAAGCAGCACTTTTCATGCACAGAACTGGAAGTACTTGAACATGTGTAACCAACACTAATCAGATTTTTAAGGCAAAATAACTAGCTAAGAAGCGTCAAGTTCCTGCCTCCACAAACAGGTTTCCTTAACAGATGTTCTTTGAAGGAACAGTTATCCCAGTGTGGACCAGAGGACTCTCAAAAAGTCATACAGCAAGAAGGAAGGCGAGTGGGGAATGACCTCCAGTCGCTCTGCTGCCTTTATCACTGAGCAACACAATGCCCATAACATGTGCAAGTTTACAGAATAAGAAGCCTTATGGAAATCAGATTTCAAATGCACAATACTATTAATGTGAGACAGACACTGGGCAATACAAGCAGATCTGTCATGGTACCTTGTGCCAACAAAGCTTTCAGGCTTGCAAATCCAGCACTCTCCTCGTCCTCAGGAAATACCACTCCAACGTGTCAAAAGCACAACAAAACACAAGGTATTTAAACATAATAACTGAATATCAGAGATTACTACAATGAACAGTATGGTCAGAACTGCAGAATTGTTAATGTAGATTAACATGTTTTGCCAGTAATCACATGCTGAGAGACTGACTTTCCTGGCTGGGCCATGTGGCTTTTCCTCTTTGCTGCATGTCAGCCCTGCAAAGCTGCAGAGCTGGCCCCAGGGGTGCCACACAGCTACGCTGCTCTCAATCCCTGATGTCGTGTGCCATGGAGGTGCTCGGGAAAACAGCCAGAAATATGGAAATCCCAGTGCTGAGAAAGCAGATGGGGGCTGATACCACCTTCACACACAGCGAGGAGCTGGGATGAGCACAGAAAGGTGACCCAGCAAGATGCCGTGCTCAGTCTGACACACACGTGCTCTAGAGCATCCCCTTGGAGGGACCCTGTGTGGAGCTGGTGTGACTTGGATGGGCAGTCCAGCAGCAAACATAAAGAGCCCTACAAAGAGTTGATGTCCTTCTCCAGCCATCCCTGGGGACTGGTGACATGTGACACCACGGCTCACAGGCTGCCCTCAGCAAGTACTCAGGCACTCTGCTACTTGAGGAAATTGCTGGTAAAACCTAGTTATGTAGAACCACTCCAGATCCCCGTTCCTTACAACCTGAGAGGATTTTAGTGAAGAGGGTAACTCAACAGTAACAGCAACAACCATAGGGACTGAACACCATTGAGGCAAAATAATTAGATCCAATATTTAATCATCTTTTCTAATAATTGGCAAGGTTTTTGAGAAGATTTCTAGATTCCTTCAAAATAAACAGGAGATGATGAAAGATTTTGACTAGATATAAGTTAAAATTTGAATTTTAAAATAAAATCCTACATGGTGAAAAGAAAACCCAAATCAAATCAGCACAGTGTTATTTTTCTCTTAAAGCTTTAAAAAAAATTAAAAACCCACCAAAATAAAGCCCCACCAAAATAAAAACCCAAACAAAAATCCCAAAGCTTAAAAAAAACCCCAAACAACCAAGCTTTATTATTTTGGAAATACAGTCTATCATAAAGTAACTATTTCTGCTATTTAGTAGTAAACAATAGTGAGGATTGCTTTGTGGAGATGAAATGAGCATCACCAGGGGTTTTTTATAAACTGTCCCTCCATAGCCCTAGGACCCAGGTAGCTGCAAGTTTGGGACTAACAGCATACAGCATATTTGGTGCAGTGTACATTTGGTTCTGGTGGAATATACTTATTTACTGTCATAGCAGAAAAAGCATTAGCTGACATTTCGTAGGGCAGTCTCCCAAGGATAATCCTGAGGCAAGAGCAACTCCAAGGTCGGATGAGACACTGGAAGGAGGTGCAGCTGCTGCCCTGCAGGTGTGTCAAGTTGCCCCACTTGAGACCTTCTTGCAGCTTTTTCTTTTCCATCAGCAGCCTTGCCATTTACAAATGCTTCTTCTTTTTTATTGCCTCAGCCCTGACTGCCAAGCTCTTGGCACAGATGGTTAGGACAACTATGAGGACCCCGACCAGGAATGTAACCAGAGGCCAGAGGAAGCAATGCAAGAGGACAGTCTCATCATGGGTGCGCTTCAGCATCACATCATCTGGCCTGTGAAGAGGAGGAGCAGAAGGAGGAGAAAATATAAATCAACTCAGCATCATCAATTCATGTGCCACAGAAACAATACAGATGTTTTATTTGCAGCAGTGTTAGAAAATGATGAAGTGGAACATTTCATTCACTGCTTTTGTTTGCCCGTCTATGACCAGCACACGTGGTGGGCAGCGAGGGCTCACCACTTGCAGTGTTTACAGGCTTACAAGTGCATTTAGATTTTAAACAAATTAGAAAGCGTTGGTACTTTAGGTCTTCCAGGGGTCACGGCCACCATGAACAGCCGTGAGACAGACAATAGCTTTAATACAGTGGATCGAAACAACACTCCAGCCAAAACAGAATACAAGGCAGCAGTTGCACATATCTACCTCCAGCAGCATGGGGCATCACAATGAGTTTAAAGAGCAATTAGCTTCCCTTTGAGATATGAGCCCTGACATGTCCATTGGCCTACATGGAGGCTCTTGGATAAGCCCTGGCAGTGGTTTGGGCCCAGATGGAAAGCCAGTCCCTGTGCTCAGCACTGCACTGCTGGCGGCTCTGCCCAGTCCAGCCACACCGGCAGGCAAAGGCCTGCACGAAACCTACCCCCAGGAGGACTCCTGCCCGGCCCCGAGGTGCTGGAGGTTCCCAACTCAGCTCCTTCCCAGAAGAGGCTACTTCAGCAATAAGCTGCAATTTGGTACTGCAAACACCAGCTGCTCAGTCAACCTGAGTACATTCCTACAGGGACACTTTGAGGAGAAGCCCCTGAAGATCTGACCCCCCGTGCCTCTGCCAGCAGCATCTAACACACACTCACAGTTAGCTCTGTGACAGATTTATGCATTTCCAAAGGGAAATGGAGGGAGGAGGACAATAGCAAGGAGGAGACATCTCAAGAGGTTTGGAAATTCAGCCATGCCACATATCTGAAAGATCAAGTGTCCATCTGCCTCTTCCAAGTCTGGGAAGTTGGTTGGGAAATCTGATGGCAGGTTTTCCTTAGCTGTGGCTCTTTCTGCTCTCCCTGCAGTTTAGCAGTTATTAAATCAGTCTCGTGGCATTTGCACTTCACTGCTGCTTTCCCAGCTACAGCCAGAGACATGCGGTCTGCTGGAAAACTATCTGCAAAGGAAGAAAACAGAACTTTCTCTAACTAGGAAAACACACATAGTGTTGACTCATATTGGTTCTCACTCACATTGAACACTCTCATCCCGCATTGCTTTGTCAATGCTTCCTGACACTCCTTGGAGCATCAAACCTCACAACCTAAAATCCTGGCAACACAAGCTCAT
This sequence comes from Colius striatus, assembly GCF_028858725.1. NCBI lineage: Eukaryota > Metazoa > Chordata > Aves > Coliiformes > Coliidae > Colius > Colius striatus. The sequence continues at coordinate 169,525,055 of NC_084759.1, forward strand.
CCATCTGGGTCCTGGGAATTCAGCTCTCTCAGCTGAGTGGCACATGGGAACATACACCTGAAAAATGACTGTGCCGTCTCTCCCTCAACAGCTTCATCCTGATTAGAAAGCAGCACTAAGAAAACATTCCCTATAGGGGAAACAAGAAAAAACTCTGTTTTCTTCACCAAGAAGTTAATTAACAAAGATACCTGCAAATCCACTGGGTTTTATCCATCCTTAAGGAGCTGGGGGAGCCAAACTTCCAGGCTGCACCCAATCTCTGATTTAATTACACCCCCATTTGCATTTCTAGGTCTTTCCCCCAAAATTGCCTTGTGGAGGTTCCTCTCCACTGTGCCAGACTGCAAGTCCCCAGGACTGGCATTGTGCATCTCTGTGTAGTACGGAGCAGAATAAGACTCTACTTACAAGCAGCTCAACTATATAAAAGTTGAAACTCAATAACATAAAAAAATTAACAAAAGAAACCCAGGTGTATTCAATAGTGGACCACGTGAAGTCTGCTCAACCCAAATCCTCCAGACACATAATCAGGCACACGCGGAGACCACAAATTGAATAAAATAATATTAACTGTATGGGCACAAACTCAGCAGTGTGTGTCGCATAAATGACAGCACCTGAACAGAAAAATCCTTTCACAGGAGGTGTAATACTGCTTCCCTCATAGTTAGTGTGTCATCATCTGTGAATAACAGAGAGCTAATTGGCAAGGAAGCCATAAGTAAGCAGCCTTCAACCCTCACGGCTCTCAGAGTGACAAAGTGACAAATCATTTCTTTTAAAGGAGATAGTAATCAAAGAGTTCAAAAACAAGGGGCAAGCAAACAAACTGTAAAACTGGATTCAGTTAAAGAATAGCAAGTGTAATGCAGGAGAGCAAGGTACCGTTTTGATTGAATCTTACATATTTTGGACAAGGTCTTGTACCAAAGGTGATGGATGCCAAACACTCATTATAGGTGCGACTGTAACTCCTGCAACCTAGTAATTTAAAAGGGTTTCTCTTTCTGGAAAACAGTCAAAGACTTACAGAGGCATTTAGTGAAGCCTCAGGATGAGGTTTGGGATCAGATGGATGTTATTGCTGTCTTTAGTGAGAGTCCCTGTGTGATCCCTACATGGCAGAAGGTGTGCAGCAATTCACCATTGACTGCTCACATCTCTTCAACCAATGCATCAAGTCATGACAATCTCCCCCAAACATTAAATGACAGTCAACACCATGTTTAAGACATTAAATGCCCTTCTTCAGACAAGATGAGGGAGAAACACTCCTGGACAGTGAGCCAGTGCGTGGGAGAGCTCAGAGTCGCTCTGGAATGCAGCCCCTTGATGTTAAAAAAATGGTGGGACAAAGCTCAGCCTTGTTCCTACTGGGTTTAATTGACATGGTTATTCAGGAAGAACTACTGTGCTTTCAGCTGCTCTTTATCTTATCCCTAATTAACTTTCCAGTGCAGATAAGCACTGCTGGACCCAAGGAGTGAATGAGAAAAGCAAATAAAGGCAGACAACACTGCCAGCAGATAGACTGCATGCTCCTGGATGTCCCGGTTATCTGCCTTAACAGCCTATGGAATATCAACTTTGGCAGCTTTTAACGGTGTTTCTTTACATTTGTATGATTCCTTCCCTTTCCTGTTAGGACCAGCTCCTCTTTCTTCCATCTGCTGACTTGTGCAGAGATGTTGCAGGGCATAGGGGAGGGCATGGGTGAGCACTGGGGTGACAGGAGGACAGAGGCCTGAGCTCAACGGAGGCTGGATGAGGAGCCTTTACCTGCAAGTGTGTTACCACAGCTGACAGTAGTTATGGAAAGCACTCTGTAAAACAGTTTAGAGGGTGTAACAGCAGCAGAGAGTCCCACTGAGATGCAGCTTTTACAGCAGATGAGTTATTGAAAAAAAAAAGTATATATTTTCCTTTACAAGATAACTCCTTTTACCTCTGCTTTTTGGTGTTGAGGTTGCAAACAATGGCAAATAACAGCTTCCAAAGCAAGCAGGGAAAATCAGCCCTGACATGCTGCAGGAGACCTCAAGCCCACTGCCCTGCTGCCATAGCCCAGGGCCTGTGATGAGAAGGAGCCCATGTGGCTCAAGAAGGACCATCCAGGCAAATGCTGCTGACCAGGAAAAACACCCCAGTGGCATATGGCTTACATTGGGCTTTTTACTCAGCTTTGGTGAGGCAGCACCTCAAATACTGTGTCCAGTTTTGGGCCTCTCTCTACAAGAAGGACATTGAGGTGCTGGAGAGGATCCAGAGACGGGCTACCAAGCTAGTAAAGGATTTGGAGCATATATGAGGAACACATGAGGAATCTGGGGCTGTTTAGCCCAGAGAAAAGAAGGCTCAGGGGAGACCTTATTGCTCTCTACAACTACCTGAAAGGAACTTGTAGTGAGGCGGGGCTCGGTCTGTTCCCCCTAGTAACAAGTAGAACAAGAGGGAATGGCCTCAAGTTGCGCCAGGGGAGGTTCAGGCTGGATATGAGGAGGAGTTTCTTTACTGAAAGGGTTGTCAGGCATTGGAATGGGCTGCCCAGGGAGGCCGTGGAGTCATGGTCCCTGGAGGTGTTTAAGAGATGGTTGGATGTTGCACTTAGGGAAACAGTCTAGTGGTTGATAGGGCTGGGGCAAAGGCTGGACTTGATGATCTTAAAGGTCTCTTCCAGCTGAAATGATTCTATGATTCTATGATTATGCAACACATCCCCTTCAGCTGCTGCCAAGCAGTTCAAATAGACACTGGATAAAACAAGCCTTCATCAGAGCCTTTGGAGCAACTACTGAACATTGTGGGAAGAACTGCAGTGCAGGGATTACCAAAAAGTCATGTAGGACCAAAATTTTACAGGCACATAAACAATTCAGTCATCACTTATGCGCCACAGGGTCCAATTTATGTAGCACAGCGAAAGCTGACAGAGGCAGGGGCATGGGACAGGGAAACCTTACAAATATGTTTTGTATTCACACAATCTGAATTTACAGATGTTTGCAATCTGCATGCACTTATTTTGACAACAAATATTTACATCTCTTCACAATGACAAGAACTCATCTGTACTTTTTTCCCCCTGATGTTGCAAGAGGCAGAGATCCTCAGCTGGAGTCCTTTCCCTCTTGGGCCTGAGCCCTACTCCACAGGTGATACAGAAAAACAAAGGATAGGAAACAACACCATCTTCTGACTGGAGGGAATTAATTTAGAAAACTGTGTAGTTGCAGAGCAAACAAAGATTTCTGTTCTGCCATTTATGAACGAGCAGCACTATTACCTGAGCAGTCTTGGCTTCTGCAGATAAAGAGCCTGCAAAGTATCCAACACTGTACAGGTGGTCACTAATCACCACACAGCATTTACTCTTCAAATCTGGATCTCCCCCATCCCACCCATTCTCACAGGTCTCTTTCCCAGTTTAGGGCATGCAGCTGTGACACTTGTTTGCAAGCAATCATGGCTACTACGCTCCCCTGAGACACTTGCTGTAAGAGAAACAGCCACTGAAGCACTAGAGCTCAAACTCGGCAACAGCCAGAGAACTCTATCTGAATTTGGCATTTATTTTGTGCTCTGAAACACTGGAGGTTGGTTTCTGATGAGCAAGGCTCCCCTCAGACCAAAGTATCATCATGCCAACAGGCAGGCACTTTCCTCTGGGATCTAGAAAAGCAACTGTCCCATGCAGCTTGAACCACTTGGCCCAAATACACAGAGTGGAACACCAAAGGTAAGTAACTACAGTGGCAAAGCAAAACCTCTCTCCTCAATGAAGCTCTGAGCTCCAAGCTAAGCTGCACTTTGGTTCCCCAAGATAAACATCATAGAATCATAGAATGGTAGAGGTTGGAAGGGGCCTTTACAGATCATCTAGTCCAGCCCCCCTGCAGAAGCAGGGTCAGATAGGTAGTTGTGCTGGACTTCTCTGTATTAACAGAGAATGAAATTGCCAAGTCTCCTTCTCACTCCTTTTGTACTAATTGTATCCCTTTCTTCTTTTCAAAGTAGGCTGCTGAAATGTGCTCCACCAAACTGATGGGAGGTGTTTCCTAACAGTGCACAACAATCCTAAGAATGATGCTAAATTTAGTTTGATGAAGAGGAAACAACACTTATTTATTGCCTAGACATTTACCTAGAGTTTTAATCTGCTGTTTCAAAACAGACAGGACTAATATTGTGAATACTACTCTCTCTTTGGAACCTATCACTCTATTCTATGTGTTTTATCCAGAGTGGTACAGAAGAGTTATTTCATCTACACAGTTAAAAAATACTGACAGAAAACATGCACACTTTAAAGTAAATAGAGGAGGTTTTTTTTCCCCTCGGTTTTTATGTTTACTGCTTCACAAGCTGTTTAGTCACCATAGCTTTAAAATTATACCTAAGCAAGCACATTCCTAGTCAGCAAAACTTATCTTTCTAAGCTCGTTCCTGTCTCCAGAACAAAATAGATGGTGTACACATTTCAGCTCAAGCTATCTTCAAGTATCTCTGGCAGCCAGCCTCTCTTTTGCTGTACTTGAATTGCTGTATGATCAGCAAAAGGCAGCACTTCAAGAAAACGGTTGCATTTAGCAAGGACATCTAGCAGTATAGGATGCAGCAACTATAAGGAAATTTGCCTGGGTGCTGTCCAATTCCTCAGTGTGCACCTATACAAATGGAAGACCCCAGATAGCATGCAGCCTCAGAAAAAAATTGCCTTTGCTTCATCTACAGATGTGATGTGAGACCTAGCTCACCTAGCTTTGGATACCTACCGCCTGGGTGTCTGCACCCAAGCACGTCACCTTAAGATCCTTTACAGAAGATAAATAAACACCTTTGAGCATCTGACATATAGGCATTTATCTTTGGGTAAGATGAAAGGCTCTTAATTCTCTTCACAGACTAACTTTCACAGCATCCTGTCCACACTAGCTCAGATGAATCCTAGCCATGGTGTCTCCTGCAGAATATTCCATATTCCTGCCTGCCCTGCTCACTCAGGCAGCAGCTGCTGTGGGCCTCACATCTCAGTAGTGCAGGGAACTGGCAGCAAGCCAACAGCATCACTCAGCTCCTGGTTAGCACATCCAAGCGTTGGCACCTTGCTGACCAAAGCAGCTCCCAAGAAGGTCCCTGCCAGCTCTGATGTCACCACACAGGGTGCCCAAAGTTTCAACCTCTGCATGGTGGAGACAGTGCTCCTTTCCCCACTGTGAACCATCTAGTTTTGTTGCAAAGTATTGGTAGTTTCCCTCTACAAAGAGTTAATCAGGGACAACACACTGTCATCCTGGGCACAGTCAACTGGGTCTACAGTCTCTCCAAGGAGGGCACAGCAATCATAGCCAGCCTAGGAAGCTGAAGCTGCCACGGCACTCAGGGGGCCATCCACAGCAGAGACAGGCACCTCTCTGCCTGCCAGCCTGCTCCAGATCCCAGGTTCCACCAAGGTCCTAGCCCACACATTGGCATCTGTCTTCCTCCTGTCTTAAATATCTGATGCCAGCATTCGCACACTGACTCCTGAATTGCACCAGTAAGCACCAAGCTATACCTAGGTCTTCCTCATCTGTTTAACTTCTGAGGGATAGTGGGGCAGGACCAACCTCTTCCTTTAGTCCGTGATGTGTCAGATATTTATTTAAATGCTTAACTTAACAACCAGGAATGGTCTCCCCAGCTCTGCAAAAATTACTCACTCTGATCAAATCAAGCAAATGTCATATCCTCCAAAACTGGAGTCTAAACCACATAAAACCTTGGCTGATCAGGAGATCTTAAACATTCACTTTCCATCTCCTTGTCTACATGGAGCTATCATCCCAATCATTGCTGTGTTGTCCAAAATCCTGCCAGTGAGCCTGCAACAGCAAGTTTTATTTCCCGGCACACCATCACCATCAGAAAGAGAGAGGCAAAAGAACTCCCTCCTCTTCCCATTTAATGAAGGAAGGAAACCATGCATCAGGCTTATGCATGTGCAAGTCACATCAAGATTGGCAGAAGTCTTGATGATGAAGAATGGAAACAGAAGAGGATGTGCTTTCAGTTACAACTTTCTACTCTGCAAGCGTGTATGAAAATGGTCAGTTCTGTGAGCGCTTCTTAAATGATCCAATTCATTAGTCCTCTATGAAGAAAATCCCTGAGTTGGTTTGTGTTATTTACTGATCTCCTGGTTTTTTTCTAGCCCCTCACAAACACGGTAGGATTTCTCTTCTGTAGAGGGAGGTAATGTTAATATCAAAGTCAGAAATTTGCCATCTGAGTGTTAAAGGCCAAGGTGCTTTTTTTTTTCCCATTAAATTATGTGTTTCAAGAGAAACAGAGTTCTGTAATTTTACTTCAAGCTGTAAAAACACTGCTCTGCTTTCTACATAGCTTTTCATCAATAGAGCTGTCTTGCAAAGTTCTACACTAAACTCTGTGTGACAAACCACATCACTCTATGGGGTGTGTGTACACACATCTGCCTGCGTTTATACATGTTTTCAGACAGAACGAAGGGGCAGCTGTTAAACAGATGCACAAGCACTTCTGCCTTTGCAACTGGAGGTTACTTACCTCAAGTGCTGGTTGAAATAGCATGTAAATGGTTGCGAACCCACTTTCTCTTTCCAGTATTTCTGCTTGTAGGTGACGTTCTCGGAGTTCTCCTGATCGTCCCTTGCGCAGGGAGGGATGTACGAGCACTGCCAACACACGGAGCAAAACACAGTCACTGCTGCGCTCAGCAACGCAGCACATCCCCTTCTCTGCATTCTCCTCATAATACCAGCGTGACTGAAATGGGCAGAGAATAAAAAGGACAATCTCCAAAGAAACAAAAACAAAGTTAGCTGAACTTCAGTTGCTAATTACTCCCTGCAGGTACTGGAAAAGAAGAACATGCCAGCATTCAGGAACAAAATAAAGGCTTCGTCATGTTTTGTTCTGTTACCAAAACAACCTGTCATGTAACACCTTGGGTTTTTTACACACAAATGGAAAAATTATTGTGTCATTGTGATGTATTCCTAGCCAGCTACATGGATTGGATTTGATCTACTTATTTTCAAGCAAGCACATAATCACAGATTTTGTTTAGCACAGTGCTAATAGATAACCAAAATATTCCAGCAAGCTTTCCCAGATGGTAGGAGGTCTGATACTCACTGGGAAAAGACAGGTATTCTTCCACTGTTCCAGCATGGGGCAATGAGCACAGCAAGTATAAAGCCCCACCTCAGCAGAAAGGTTCAGCATCTGCTTCTACTCTATAGAAGCCAGCGAGAGTTGAGTGTGCAGCTGAGCTATCTGCAAATCTCACCCTCAGACATCTGCTTCGAAGCCCAAAGAGATCAAGGGAAGTTTCTCCCCCAGCGTGGTGCACTTGGGAGTGTACTTTCAGAGGTTCCACTCTGGGTCACACACCATGCACACACCATGTTTCCAAGCCTCATCTTTGGCCCAGCACCCTCCCCTGTTAGCCATAAGGAGTTAAATAAGAAAAAACTAATTTTCCTCTGAATCCAGTGCTGGCAGCCTCAGGATCTGTGTCCAAGCACAACCCCTCCAGTTGTTACCAGGCATCCACACGGGAGATCATCACAGGAGATGTCGAACCAAACTTAGTAACACAGCTTTACTGATCCCTGGATAACATAAAGGCTTTTTAGCCTGGAGGACACACGGACAGCAAGGCCCCAGCTGCACAGATGATCTGTAATTCCTTTAAAACTGGGAGCTTCAAGCAGAAAAGAGTGACTGTGAAAGTAGCTAAAAAGCCTCTTACTTAGGTAGGATGAGGAAGAAGGGGGTGCAGGGTGTGGGAAGCCCCCAGAGGGATCACCAAGGAGGATCACACTAACCTTCACAGTATCCTGAAGTCAATAATAACAGAGAGATACCCTCTCTAACTTAAAAATAAAGATCATTGAGACTTCCCTTGCCTAGTGAGTGCTTCCTCTCCCTCTCCATCTGGTCAGGTTTCACAGGGGCTTACCATGCCCCACTTATACTCTATATCCAAGCTGTACAGACCTACAAGTCCATCCCCACCCTACAACAGCTGGACTCTTTGCCATTCCAAGGAGATGGAAGAAATCTCAGGATGTTATTGGCCCGATCATGTAACAAAACCTGACCACTTCTGTGAGCATATACAATTGCTGCTAGTATCTTCCATGCTTCAGACTGGCAGAATCTGCAGGAGCTGAAAGGCTTAACGAAGAAAAATACTGGAGTAGAGAAAGCTGGGAGTGCTGGGCCCTGGGCTGAGCAGGGAAGGGACCTGGTGGGATGGTGCAGATCATTGGTGGCTGTCAGGGGACAGAGCAGAACCAGCGTTGCCCTTGGGACTCTTTGTGTCAAGTCTGTCGACAGCTGCTGCACAGATGTGTTTGTGCACAAGGAGCACTGATGCCTCCAAAGTACACAACCAAACCAGAGAAGTTGCTAGGCAGGCAATATTATCTAAGACGGAAATCACAGCGTGTATGTTTGCTGCCTGTGTCTGACTGTAATCTACACCTGCTCTTCCCCAAGCCCTCAACTTTGAGGTACAGTCCTGCAATATAGGGATATAAGACAGTAGAAATCAACAGGCTTTACTCAGAATCCTCCACGGCAACCACCTTTTAGCCAGCACAGAAGATGCAGAAAGAGACAAAACAACTAGGTATCAATACACATTGTTCTGCCTAAATTTCCACAGTGCTCTCCGAAACTCCTTTTTCTGTGGTACCATCTCTAGCGTGCAGCTTCCCTGTATGTTCTGAAATGTTTCTTCCTCATGGCTGGGTCTCCTTTTGTCTCTTGGTATGAAAGTATGACCACCACCCTACCACTCCTCTGCTGACCAAGCTTTCTCTGGATCCTTTAAAGACTTCCCACTTTCACCAAATATGATGTGACTCCTTCACAAATTTCACAACCCGGTGAACTGTCGTCTACCCTTGTGTCCTAAGTTTCAGGCTTAGGAACAACTGCAGAGATTCCTTTTCCCAAGAGGAAAAGGAATCTTGTTTGATCAGTCCATCTGATCAAACAAGTAGGAAGCTGTAACAGTTTCCAAGGACAGCTCTGTCACAGAGGACTTCACAATTCATGTTAGTCCCCAGACTTTTAACTCAATATGAAGCTATTGAAAATGGAGTTTTTTCAGGGCAGGGATTTTGCTTGGTTTCAAAGATGTAAAGGAACCCACAAACAGCTTCCCTAAGCAACATGTCCATCTTTTCCTGTCAGAACATGGGAGTACTGCCAGTTCCTATGGAAGGGACACCTGGAAGCTGAGAACAAGCTTCAAACTTCACATCATTCTTTCAAAAAAGTAATCCCAACAACAGTTGACAAAATATACACTGGATTCATTTGCATCTCTTCCTGTTTATCTTCATGTGGAGAACATAAAGGAGACATCCAGGGGCTTGCTGTAAATCAGTGAGACCTCATTGCTTGAGATTGTCAAGAATTAACAGTCTTGAAGAGAGGAGTGATCCCTGCCAGAGGCAAAATCATCATCATATGAATCGCAAGGGTCACCCTGAAACATTTCCTCAGCATGATGAAGACCTTGAGCTGCAGTGAACACCCAAGGTCCAACTCCAATGTGGACTTACCACAGGCCTCACAAATATGAGCTGGTTTGCCTCCCCAGGATGCCAGCACAGTTCCCATCAATATGACATACATACATTTTGGGCCCTTTTGATCCATGTAGGCAGCTGATCTCAGCCTCCCAAGGACACTTCTTGGGGACTTTTCTTGATCATCTGTATCAGCCTCCAAGGTGCAGCCAGCAGGCAGATGAAAGGGAATCATAACCTAGCAACTTTCACTGCCATGAGGTGGTGGATGAACCTGAAACGACCTCCTGCTTTGGCAACAGGCAGCTTCTGAAAGGTTAATTCCACAGTCCTTCCCCACAAGGCACAGCATGAAATGCTACCATCAAAACATAAACAAATGCCAAGCGTCTGAAAGCAAGCTAGGACACCTTGTGCTCAACAGCAGCAACACCCATTTTCAGGGGAACTGTCCCACTCTCTGATTCCTTGATGGTTTTGTTTTTCTTAAACAAGTTCCAATGAAGCTGGAGACCAACACTGAGGATCAAGCATTCAGAACACACCTAACAGAGCAGAGGCCCTCTCAGCGGATCCATTCATGATCGCCATAATGGCACCTCCTACACTGTGTCACAGCAACGATAGAATTGTTACGTAATTCAAACACAGTCTCAGCTACACGTCTCAAAATCAGCACCAGGCTAATATATTCCCCCTTCAATCAAAACCACTGTTTGGATAGATGGCTCGGGATTCAATTCAGTGCAAATGTCAGCGAGTAGCTGAGATACCTTTACGCCAAGGTTTTGTAAGGATTGTACATCTGTGTTGCCGCTGGATGCTTCCACACCAGTGTCTCTGCAGATGCCTGGGAACATTCCTGGTCCTTCCAAACCGTTCATTGGAGCAGATATTCTTCCATATCATGGAAAACAGACACAGGTGTGAAGTCTTGATGGTGATTTAGCTTCCAGCTTGCATTTCATGCTTTTTAAGGACTAATTCTTGCCTGATTCAGTAACATTTTTATGAAAAAGAAGCCAGACTTGGTAGGCTCCAAGGGAAGCTGTCTCAAGCATAGAAGACATTGACTACAGAACAAGACCAAGAAAGTCTCAGATGGAAACACACGTAAGGGCCCAAACTAGGGGCGTCAGCCCATCAGAAGACAACTCAATGCCACTAAGAAGCAAGTCTTCAGTCTCAGCCTCCAGGAGACTTGTCAAGGGCCATTCACCTGGCTGTTGTACAGGACATGTACCATTTTCTTGGTGAGGCAGAAAGCCCTCACGTGGTGTGGTGTGCTGTGCAGTTTGAGAAACTTGTGATGAAATGGAGTGGAAAGGGAACTCTAGATAAATATAACTGCATCCATTAAAGCCAACAATTTCACACTTCTTACCTCCAACAGTATTGGATTTGCATGGCAAGATTTGGTAGCAGAGAGGCTACAGGAGTGGCTCCTGTGAGAAGCTGGGAGAAGCTTCCCCCATGTCTGACGGAGCCAATGCCAGCCAGCTCCAAGACAGATCCACTGCTGGCCAAGGCTGAGCCCATCAGCAACGGCAGCAGTGCCTCTGGGATAATGTATTTGACAAGAGGGAAAAATTGCTGTGTGACAATTGCACACAGTGGCAGAGGGGAGCAAAAATATGCGAGAGCAACAAGTCTGCAGACAACAAGGTCAGTGAGGAAGGATGGGAGGAGGTGCTGCAGGCACCAGAGCAGATATTCCCCTGCAGCCCGTGGTGCAGCCCATGGTGAAGCCCTGTCCCTGCAGCCATGGAGGCCATGGGGGAGCAGAGATGCACCTGCAGCCCAGGGAGGACGCCATGCTGGAGCAGGGGTATGCCCAAAGGAGGCTGGGATGCCATAGGAAGCCTGTGCTGGAGCAGGTTTGCTGTCAGGACTGTGACCATATGGGGGACCCATGATGGAGCAATCTGTTCCTGAAGGGCTGCACCCTGTGGGAGAGACCCACGCTGGGCGGTTTGTGAAGAACTACAATCTGTGGGAAGGAACACAGTGGAGAAGTTCACGGAGGACTATCCTCTGTGGGAGGGACCCCATACTGCAGCAGGGGAAGAGTGTGAGGAGACCTTCCCCTGAGGAGGAATGATCAGCGACGTGTGGTGAATTGACTGCAATTCCCACTCCCTGTCCTATACCACTGGGAGGGAGAAAGTAGAGAACTCTGAAGTTCTGTGCAGGAGAAAGAGAGGGGCAGGGGAAAGGTGTTTTTTTAAGATTCAGTTTTCTCATTACTCTGATTTGATTGGTAATAAACTATTCTCCCCAAGTCAACTATGTTTTCTCATGATGGCACTTGCTGAGCAATCTCTCCTTGTCCTTGTCCTCATCCATGGGCCTTTCATTATCTTTTCTCTCCCCTGTTCTCTCCCTTGATTTTCTCCTAAATTTGTGTGTGAGCATCTCAACACATTGATGGGTTATGATCACGATCTTAAAGTGAAGGAATGCTGCCTGCTTGGATCTCCCACTGCGGCAGGAGATGGAGGAGGAGAGGGGACTTGCTCCGTTGGTATAAAAAACAAACAAAAACATGCCCCTTTCCCAGCTGACTGTACTGAAGGGGCTGGAGCTGAGCAACTGCCAGCTCAGACAAACCCATCAGGAGTGACCAAACCCACAACCCCTCACAGAGGCTTGAGGCAGCGAGGGGTGCCCCCAGGCAAGATGGGAAGGTGGTGGGATTTATCCACAGCACTGGAGCTGCTTCCAGAGGAATCACTAGACAGTGTCTGCAGAGTTTGCCTGTCACCTGCACCAGCCCAAACACAGAACCGATGCTTCACCAGATGCACCAGACACTCCTAAAATTATTGTAGAGTTAGGCATGTTTTGGTATTCAGCTACCTCCATCATGGTTCAGATTTAAAGAGAGTCTGAAAATCAAAGCCCATTCTAATTACTAGTGCACAGAAGAGATTGCTGTGTATCTTCTAGGCAGGCTGAGTGGTTACGGAAAGGAGAGCGACAGGAGCTGGCACAGCTGCGGGGCAGCTGAGCTGATCTGCACCCCTGGAGAACCAGCTCCTGCCCCACAGCTCCTAACATCAGCCTCACCAGCCACTTCCCGAAAAGTTTCCTCAGCAGAACAGTAGTCAAGACTTTCAGCATTGCAAGGGAAAAGACTAAAAAAGCCAGAAAGCAGGCAATGTATCCCCCAGTCACCTTACCCGGGCAAACCCGTCGCCTGGCCCCTGTGCTGTCTGTATGTGCCGCCAACGCACGAGATGGCCAGAACCATTGAGACAAATTGACTTTGGAATTAATCCCCCTTAAGCTTTATCTCTGAGATTATTATTGCTATCAAGGCAGCTGAAGAAAGGCTACCGTCCCTCCGCTGAAATGTCTTCCTCTGAGACAGCAATTAAATAAAAAACCAGAAATCCAACAATCACTCAGCCTGAACACGAATGTAATCGTGCCTGCTGCTTTATATATACATTTCTGGATTAACTCTGACCCAGCTATATAATCTTTTAAGAGCTAAAATGAATCCTGGGCTGTACATCAATGTGATTATCTTAGGAAGCAAGAGAGAAAAAAAACCCAATAATTTCTTTCTCCTACACCTAGACCTTGCTAGCTCAGACAGAAGTGTAGCTGACAATACACTTATATGCCGGCCCACTCTACTACAGAAAGCAGAATATTTTTAGTCCAACACACCGGGGATTTTTGGGGTGGAGTGAAGCTGCCAACTGACTCAGTCTTGTTGTGTGTTGTAAGGAGCCTCAACGATGTCTTTTCTCCACTGTTGCTCTACCAGAAAGAACTGCTACACCACACAGAGAAGCAGAGAAACAGGGTGTAAAATTTAATGACTGTTCAAAACAGAAGTGGTCGATTCGTGTTGTTGGTGTTCCGGTTACTTGGAACTGATCAGCATGTTGTATGTCTAATTGCATGAGCACAAGTGAGTGTGCTGCAAGAAGGTGATGGAAAGGGGAAGGGTTAAATGGCTCATTCGTAAACACATACTGAATCCCAAGCATTCAATCCAGCAGATTCTTACTCTGTTGGTAAGGCTAATCTATTTCAGCATAAAATCCTGAAAGCTTTTACAGATGATGAGGCTTCAGGATAAAAATTAAAAGGAGACTATAACTGCCCAGCTACAGAGACATTAAACTTGAGGACCAAAGTGACAGTCACATGTATTTTATTCCATTAAAAGAGTGTCTTTCACTAATAAGACCTAACCAACTTTTCTTCTTATTTTGTATTTGGTTCCCATAAGCTCCTCAAGGTAAGGAAACAACCAGAGGGCATTTTTTTTTCTATGCTGCTTTCCATTTAGTTAAATTCAATTACTACCAGAGAACGAGGTTACATCAAAAACTACATCCTTTTTGCTAGTAAATCAGATCCACTCCTCAGCAACCTATATCCCAGGGTAAACAGCCCACACCTAGAGACACGAGGGGCAAGCTAGAGAAGAGGAGTATTCATAAGTGTGCAAGCACCATGCGCTGCCAACACACGCCCCTGTGCTTCCTTATTAATTGTTAAACAAAAATGGGCTCCCAAGTGATATTTATGAGGCATTGCTTCCCAAGCTCTGGGTGCCTCCCTGCAGAAATTGCCTTCCAGCCGCCAGGCAGGTGCAAACCTCCCTCTTCCCACTGGACTTTCAGAAAGGCAGAAGAAAACGGGATCAAAAAGAAGAAAAGCAAAACAAACCAAACCACTCCAGCTACTCAGAGTGACTTGTGGTCACAGCCCAGTTTGAAAGCCACTGCTGAAACTGAGGAAGCTGCAAGTTGCTGAGCCCAGGCATGCTGGGGGTATGGCTCAGTCCCCCACCTCCCACTCCCCATCCCTGCTGGAGATGGCCACAACAGGACTGTCAGGCCGTGCTCAGGACCAGTCATGCTGCACCCTCTGCAGCAATACGGCGATGCCCCATGTTGAAAGGGCATCTCACCAACCACCCCCAGCCCGCCTGAAGACAGAGGTTTAGGGAAGCCCTAGTGCTCAGGCAGCTGGGTGTTCACAGTGCACCTTTTTGTAACCACTGCCCTCTTTGTTGGCAACCTGGAAGTAGCACTCCCAGGCAAAGGTGAAGTTTGCAAAGCTCCCTCACAGGCCAATGTTTCATCCACTTCGCTTTCAGGCACCATCCAGCACTGCAGCTTCATCTCTCATCGCTTCTGAGCGGTGCCAACAATTTAATCCAAATCCCTTCAGACTTACTGTTCCTTTTCTTGCTCTCCTGATTTTTGCCTTGACTATCCTTCCAAGCCCACAAGCTGCCAAAGGGAAAAAATCACGCCGCAAACCCCAAGTTTGCATCTTAATCCACATTCCAAGGGACAGATCCACGTCGATATAACTATGTTTGCAGAGATGTGAGGCTGCACACCCCAAACCGGGCACACAAGTCTGCTCCCCAGCGCCTGCACGCAGACCCCTGCAACACGCTTGGTACCACCCTTGGCTCTGCGCTACATCTACATCTCAACCAAAGAGCTGAAATTTCCTTCTCCAATACACTCCTGATTTGGGGTTCTTTCTGGTGGAATGGGGTGATTCTACCACCATTTTTATTGTCTGGAAAGTACTTTACAAAACCTCCTCCCCTCAGGCAGCATACTAGCAAGGTAGGCTTTACTCAGAGGGAAAGGAAAAAGGACAAAGCAGAATATCTGCCTTCCAAGATAGGGAAAAAAAAAAGCACAAGTCCCACAGTGCCCCCGGACTATCCTGTTTGCTAGAAGATGCAACTTTAAAGACTCTTCCGTTGGGTCCGTTTTGGTGTGCGTGACGGTGAAGATGAAGAATGAAAACAGCACCGAGGACAGTCCTGCTTCAGCACAGCCCTCTCCCCAGCGCCAGCGGCTCCCATAAGATTTCTCCTGGTGCTTCAGAGAGCAGCTCCGAGACTGCCTTCACTCTCCGGGACAGGCAGCGCAACAGCACCGGGCACCGCTCGGGCAGGCGAGCTCGGTGCAGCGCTACTCCCACATCTCGGTCAGAGAGATGAAATTCACGTCTCCGACTCGTTCCCTGTCTCAGGGGCTTTCAGGGGGAATGGGGGTGACTCTACCAGTTGGCCCCCGGCTTCCTGCCGGCGTCCCGGGGCTACCGGCGGCAGGTCGGAGCGGGGACCGGCACCGGGCGCGTCCCGCAGCTGCCCCGCTCCCCGGAAAGGGTCAGCTGAGGCTGTCCGGAGGAAAATACAGGTATATATATAGTGTACGCGTGCATATATGTAGCATTATACTATATAAAAGGTATAGCGTTATACTATATATATATACACAATGTACTGATACACGATGCCATATAGCATTGTCATACTATATACAGTGTGTATCTACACACTATATATACATATACACCACATATATATATATATACACACACACACATATTATATATGTAAAATAAATGCTACACACTCACTTTTTTGCTGAGTAACAGCACAGGGGCATTTGGGAGGAACGTCCCTCCGCAACTTCATCCATCCTCCCCCCACACCCCCAACAGAGAAAAACCCGCAGCCCAACGGGCAGGGGCGCGGATCCCAAAGCCGGGCACAAGGGGCGGGTGCAGGACACCCCGCGACTCCGGAGTGAGGATCTGACCGCCACCCCTCAGACATAAACACACACACCCCCACAAACACATCCCAGACACAGCTTTTGGGAGCCGCGTCGCCCCTCGGGGTCTCACCTTGGGGTTAGTGCGGAGCTGCCGCTCGTCCTCGTGGAGCAGGGCAGGGACGGAGGAGTGGGAGGTTCGGACCAGGACCTGGAGACAGGGGTAGCGGGCGGTTCCGCGGCAGGCAGCCCCGCAGGAGAAGGTGCAGGCGAAGCGCTCCCCGAGCTGCCGCACCGCCAGCACCGTGCAGTTGGCGGAACCGCCGCCGCCCCGCTCCTGCAAAGCCGGGCGAAGCCAGCAGCACCCCAACCCCATGAGGGAAAGCAAACCCGCGGCCATAAGGAGGAATCCCAATCGCATGCTCTTGTCTTCCGCCTCCGTGTACTCGTAAACCGCCCTGCTCCTCGCCATCGCCCCTTTGCCGCTGGCATTCGCCGCCGGGTAACCGCTGCCATCGGCTCTAAAGCTCCCGCCGCTCCCCGCCTCCCTCCCCGCCTCCTCCGGGACCCACGGGGGTGGGTGGGAGGGGGGGTGAGTGTAACTATTACTCGTGTCCCTCACCCCCTCCCCCGTTCCCCAAAAAATCAACCTCGTTGACCTAATTCAAGCCCCTCCGGGGGTGGAAGGGACAGCTTGCAACGGGATTATCTGGCCTGGGAGATTTGTTTGGGGGAGGACTCATCCGGATTAATAGTGGGATGCTGTGGAAGGTGCAATATCTAGAGGGAAGTGGGCGGATATGGGGCTGTAACGCGCCCTTCTGCCCACCCCCTTCTAAACCAACATCCCCAAGCAGGTAAGTGCAGAAGAGACTACGAGGCAGACCTGAAATGGAAGAAATGGAGTAGCTGGTAGTGAGGAAACAGGGAAACATCAGGAGCTGGCCAAACGTTACCGTGCCTCAGAGTGACTTTTTGGGGGGTTCAAGGCAAGAAGTGTGCTTGGATTAGCCACAAATCCAGCATCTCCACAGCAGGGAAAGGCCCAGCCTCTATTAGTTGAAGACAATAGGTAAGATGATAGCTGTCAACACGTTTTACACAGGAATTATTTTCAACAGAAAGGTGCTGACCTTTGAAAGCTCACTGTGGGAAGTCCTCCTCCTGGAAGCAGGTCTGCAGGAAAGCAGCCAGTCCAAGAAAACAGATGTATTTTGCAACCAAAGTTTGGTTATTACCCAGCATTTGCCACCGTGGCAACACAACAGAACCTGCTTTTGGGTGCCAAAGTACTGCAGGCAACAGCTACATTTTTATTCCATAGTCTTTACTGTAGGCAATTCGGTAGAACAAAATGTGACAGTTGCACACACAACAGCTGAACTTGATGATACAGCAGACAGGAAGGTACAGAAACAAAGAATAAATATGGGAACCAGCACTTTCCTCTAGCCACCCTTCTCGATCCCCTTCCCACTGCAGATTGCAACGTCAAACTTTGAAAAATAAAGTTGATCCATAGGTTCTCCAAATGGACTATTGAGCAAGGTTTGGCAGGAAGGCTATTAAGAATGTACGCTGTGACATGAATATCAATGCATCAAATCCTGTCCTTACTTGCACCAGTGTGCTACCACGCTGCCCTCGGGCCAGCTGCTCTGTATTCGTCTTCTCTAATAGCAAAGGGTTTCAGAAAAAGTTTGCCAGCTCTAAGCCTGGGATTATTTTTAGTTTTACTTAAACCTGCCGTAGGTTTTTATACCAGGTACTGAACTCTTGGTTAGTCCTTGGCTCTGCTCATCCCTCCCCATCTGTCAGGCCTAGCTGCTGGCACTTGTGGTGACAGCAGCCTCTAGCAGTAGGGCTTTCGTAGCATAAAAAGCACATCTTTCATCAGGTGCATTTGTTGCCAGCCACCTGAAGCAAAACTCCAGCCCTGCTTTCACAGTTTAGATGGGCTGTGACTTCTCCTTACCGTCTGAACAGCTGGTGTTGAGTCTCCCTGTGCTCGGTACTCAGCTCATTTCCTTGCTGGTCCCTGTACATTAAGTGCCGTCAGTCCAAAATTAAGGCAATAGCTCACTGGGTGACACAGTAACCTTGAGAACTGGTCCTCCTGGGTGCACCCAACCCCAACATCATCTGTAGTCGGAGGAGATGCTGAGGCTGTGTTTTAACTGGGAACAGCATTTAACATTCACCAGGCAATCTCACTGAAGTTGTATACAAATAACTTGGAACTCAGAGTCTATTTGGATCAGCTGGAAGTGAAAAATGATCATCATTGCCCAATTTGTAAGAGTGCAGGTGGGTTCTAGTGGTCTGACGTGAAGATTCTAGCTCTGCTGTCACGTGCTGAGGGCAGGAGTCAAGACACGCTGGCTCCATGACCATGGGCTGTGCCAGAAGCAGCCAGGGTTGGGAAAGGCAGGGTACCAAGTTAAATCTCTGCATGAACACAGCAGGGAAACAAGCTGCTACCTGTTTTTTTTGGCTTTTCTTTGCACCACGACCATGGGCCAGGCTTACCTGTGGCCAGCTGCTGATCACTCACCTGAGGGCAGCTCGTAGAGCCTGTGGTGAGGATGCCTCTGCCCGAGTGGTATTCCTGAAAGCTGGACAGCCTGTGGTGGGGCTGGACAGCTCATGGTGTGGCTCTGTCACCACACACCCACAGGGGTTGGCCAGTGGGAACAGGCTCCCACACCTTTGTTTCCTAGCAGAAGCCTACCGGTGGTCCTCACAATACTGACCATGAAGTTGTCTCATACTCTCTTCCATGAAAGTACCAGCAATGAATTTCCTTTTCAAATAGCAAATGTACAAACACACAATAAAAAAAAAAGCCTTTTCAAAATCAATACTGTGCTGCCCACCAGAAAGTAAACCTGCCTTCAAAGGGAAGGAGCTCCCAGGCAGCTGCTGGAAACACACCAGGGGCAGGGAACAACCAAACCAGCCTTTTGGTCCAAAAGAGCTGTAGAGAAAGGCAAAGAGTTTCCACAGAATCTCATTGCTGCCTGCATCAGAGAGCAGCTCTGGGCCACCTGCCTTCCCTTTGTCCCCCCAGCAGAGTGTTAGAGAGCTGATGCAGGATGGTGCGACCACGAAAACTGGCTACTTCACTGGATTGTTTGTTAGAACAGGAGGCCAAACAAGTCATTTTGCTGAAAAATATTTTAGCAGCTTCATCAGGAAAATTCTGACATATACTCATGACCAATATTGGCCTTGTAATGCTGACAAGGGATATGCAATGCAAACAATAAACTGAAGTCTAGGAAAACAATACGCAGGCTCAGTTAGCACTGCTAGTTCTGAAGTGGGTTAAGTCAGTAATATTCAACACTATTCTTCAATGTGCTTTAACATTACTTCCAAAATCAAAGTTTAACTCCAACAGTAAAGTTGTTTTAAGAAGTTAACTTACTATAAGTAATTTAAACCACAATTTCAAAGCAGTCATCCAGTTCCACGTCCTCAGGTCTTTTAAACGTACTAGAAGCTTTCAGACTCGTGGAGATGTGAGCACATACACTTACCAAAGGAGAGAAATGAAAACAGATAAGTCATTTTAATTCTCATGCTACATGAAAATGAAAAAAATCAGTTGGCAATCCAGCCTAAGTGCTTGGCCCAATCTGCATTCTTCACTGGAATTCAGCTTCTAGGAGCACAACTTTTAAGCAGTGGCAGGTTTTGAGGGACGTGATGGAAGGGTATGTTATTTGAAAACTAAGCACACTCCAAAATTTTTAATAGAAGCAATTGTTAAATACATTCAAGATCTGAAATCAAAAGCACTGTCTATCTACCCGAAGCTTAGGATGACAGCTGTGCATTTAGAAGCTCCTCTTGTGTGTGACAGATAGCAATCAAGTTCTCTTTTTTGTTTCAGTCAACATCCAGCCATGGAAATACTTTCAATCAGAAGTTTCGGGGAATTAATTGAAAAAGAAATAAATTTAAATGTGTTCACTTTAGGTGATAAATATTTAAAACCCAATGTTTTTTAGAAAATGAACATCCTTCTTCAATAGCTGTGGCCACTTATGAGCCACGTGTGAGCGAGCAAATGGCCCCACAGACCTTTGGGCCTACCAGCACTGCTCAGGTTGTGTCACAAGTAGTTTCTGATCTCTTTATGGTCAACAGAAAGAATCCCTTGGCACTCTGAAAGCAATTTTGCATCTAACTGCAACAGACAAGCTCTCATTGTGGGGACATTCTCAACAGTTTACAGGAAAGTACAAAAACCAGTGGCTTTGGGCTATAAAATATTTCAAACGTGACACACAGCAAGGTGGTACAATTGCACACCTTTGTATCATACAGATGTCATCTCTGTGAAAGAGCAGCGTGGCCAGTCATGAATCCTGACACACACACAGCCCACACATTAACAGAGCTCACGGTCACGTGCAGAACGGTTTCACCATGTGAGTACCTGCAGGCTTCCCTGGATTACTTGGGTCTGCAAATAGATTAAGCAAGCCCGTGAAGGTTCTCATGTGTTTAAGTATTTGCAGCACCAGGTACTAAGGCAGAGGTTGAGTCCTGAATGGTTTGTTTTGTTTGTTTTTAAACACCCAGGTGAAGTGTCCTTACCTTCCTCCTTTGCAACTCCTTGCTATCCTCAATTCTTCTCCAAGCAGGGTGGTTTGACTCATGGCTGTTAAAATAACTGCAGGTGTTTTCTGCAGTACTCCGGATAATCAAGTGGCTGAAACTCATTTTAACCCTGGGAACCCAGGGCAGTGGATTTCCAGAGAACCTGGAGCCAATGACTCAATAGATTTATAAACACTATGCAATAAGCAGTGACCAAGACTGTGTTCAACAGGCCTGGAACAGGAATAGAATCATAGAACAGCAGGGGTTGGAAGGGACCTTTAGAGATCATCTAGTCCAACCCCTTTGCAGAGCAGGTCAATCTAGATCAGGTCGCATAGGAACGTGTCCAGGCGGGTCTTGAAGACCTCCAAGGAAGAAGACTCCACAACCTCCAAGAACACCAGGTTTATTACTCAGAACTTACCTTGTACATTGTTGTACAACCCTGTAATTATGGGGGGGGGAAACTCACCAAAAATAAGTGTAAAAGTGGCATTCTATTTTCTCCCCTTATTCATAGTGTCTGTTAGTGGAATGTAAAAGCATATTTAATAAGTCTCAGACTGTAACTGTCAGTGTTAAAAATCCCCAGCTCGATTCAGTTGCCAATTTGCCATGTGTGTAACTGTGTAAATGAGGGCTGAGGTTTTCTCCTTTCAGAAAAGCAGCCAACATGGGGTGTTTTTTTTCCAATTTTTTAAATCAACATGCTATCATCAGCTAAGAAGTGTTTCTGATTTTACACTTCATTTTCTGTTTAAACCTGTTTCTCCTGCTTCAGTCCAGAGTGCAACATGAAACTGACTCACAGATTTTAAAGTCTCCCTATATGCTTATTTCATTGACAAAAGAGAGCCAGACTGCTCCTCTCCATGGAAGGAGCAAAGTGCCAGTTCCTTGCTCACAGATGAGGAGCCTGCTAAAACCAAGCACCTTGTATTTTTGAGGTATCATGCATCTGAATACAACAGTATCGTCCAGGTAACATTTTGGAGAACTTAGGTTCTCAATTTCAGCTTAATTGTTTTTAAAGTACCACAGGTATTTGGTAGGATATGATACCATTATAAATGTAAATTATCTTGCTCCCTTTACTATATCTGTTGTTCATTTCCATAAGACTGGTAATGCAGATGAAAAATGACATTAAAAAACCCCAGGCCCATACAAGAAAAAGTAATCACCTTTGATCTGAAGATGTAATACACATCACTTCAGAAATCCTTGAAGAAAGAAAAAAAAAATAAAGGTGCAAAGATCACGGCAGACTTCTGCCAGGAAAAAAAGGCAACAGTAATTTCACAGTGAGCAAGATGCTTTTGGAAAATTACCATTTTAAAAATGTACACATTTCTGTTGGAATTGTCAGATATACGTTTGTGTCTGCTCTCAGAAAAAGCCATCCTCTTTTTCAGCTCTGTTAGCCATCAGCTGGATTATAACCATCCTCTTCTCTCAAGTTGAAAAAATGGTTTGCTTTAATAACTGAAAAAATATATAATCCATAGGCTTACATTTTTATGTCTATCATTTTAAAACAGAGATTTAAAAAGGGTAGAACTTAAAACTGCTACACACCTGATACAGAACCACAGCAATGCCATTAACGGTCCGGCTCCCGAGCGTAATTCAACACGTGCCACCAAGCCGGTTTTGTACTACATACAACAACAGGTCAAACCCTTAAAAATAAAGCCCCAGCAGTCACTGACACGTGCTTTGCTGTCTTCTCTTGCTTTGGTGAGTTCAGGTATTTTGAAATGGTTTGCGTCACCACAGGTGACTCCATGAGAAGTGTCAGTCAGCTCAATAAAAAGGAAGCTATCCGAACGGTTCGAGGTCTTAATTCCTCTGCTCTAGAGAACAGTTACAATGTTCACATGCAGTGTATACACATGTGTGCTTGGATCCGCGAGTCCAAGCAGGAGTGATCATCAAATGAAAGGCATTTCTGTTTTAAGGGGGAAAATACCAACCTGGAGCTACGCTACAATCCGTTCTAAACCAAGCTTCTTCCAAATGTTTCTTTCTGTGATGAACTCTTGAAGCATCTTTCTACCACCCGTAACATTACCCCCCCATCTTTCTAAAGATGACTCGCTATTTGCTGTTACAGAGAGGGGATCCGAAACCAAGGGCAATCAAACTTTTTGACTGTGGAAAAGAACGTGAAACTCTCTCATAAATTTACTTGTCAGCAGCAAAAAGACTCTTCGAGTGTCTTAACCACTGTACAGCTCCAGAGTTTTAATACTTCAACTTGGCTTTTTTTTTTTTCCATTTTTCATTGTTGAAGAAGTAATTTCACAATCTCAAATCAAAGTCAACACTGCAGTGAGGAGAGCTTTTCTACTTTATTACAAAGAGAAGAAGCCTTTATGTGGTCAGAAAATACAAGATTGATCTTTTTTTTTTTTTTTCTCTTCCTATGAAACGCTGCTGTTCAAACAGCCAGAGTGAATTGTCTCAGTTCACTTCTTTAAGTCCCATCACATTCACTTGGGTATGGATGTCCTTGGCTGCTGAAAATCTGGCCCTTTAGTGCACAGGGCGACAAAGTAGTCCCCTGACCAGCAGTTCCAGAATGTCCCGTTTTCATATATTGCATCCATGCACACCTCCTAAAAATGAGGTACAGCAGGGCAAACATTTTCCAAAATAGATGTCATATATATAATATATACACATTCGTACATACATACCTTTATTCATGTGATGTCCAAAAATTTAAAAAAAATGTACACATTTATTACAAAATCGTAACAAAGACTGGACAGTGTTTTGCTCATTCTGGAAAGATGAAGCTCAGTAATACACAACTCTGGAAACTAACCAGAGACTGTGGCAATATCTTTCTTCTAAACAGTCAGATATTCTTGCATTAAGCTTGGCGAAAACTGCCTTTCAAAAACAGAAGGGGAAGTAAAATGAAGGAAGCAAACCTTGCTCATCTTTCCAAATGAAATACGAGAAGGATCTTCACATAAAAATGCACAAACATTTTTTATTACCAATAGTGCTACAATGAACAATGCAAATTTTGTTGTCTAATTTTTTGTCTTTTTTTCCTTTTTTTTTGTTTTGTTTTTACATTTTGGAAAACTAAGTGGTAAACTTTTGTCAGTGTACTCGCTTGTCTTTACAGACCCAAGCTTGTCTGCTGGCAAAAAAATAAAACAGAAACAAAAATTCAGACCCTGCTCAAACTAAAGAAAAACAATTACAAATTTAGTTGTTGGGCAGCACATAATTAGTAAGGCAGGACCTCAAATGGTGACCCTTCGCATGAGCCAATTGCCAGATCCTCAAGGAATTAAAACCAGGATGCCTGAGCCACATCAGTTCTGCAGTTATGTTGAGTATTGTGCTGAGACAGCCATACCCCAAGAAAAGGGAAGTCTTTAGAAGGCTTGCTGAGCAGGGTTGTAGTTGAAGGTTGATGGCAGATGAGGCCTTTCTTCTAATTTGTCATATTCCAGATGGAACTCCTACAATTAAAATAAAATAAAAAAAGAAAAAAAAAAGACAACACCAAATAAAACAAAGTGTCATTTACATGTTAAGACCTGGTCTATCTACCAGTCATACTTGCAAAGTACAAAGACAGAAGAGATCAAGTCCTAACTCATCTTAAGGCAGGAACACGTGATTTTACTGTCTTGGATTCTACAGTTTAAGCAGAAAAAAGTAAAGATCCCGAGCCATTATACCTGCAGCATCTAGGCTCTCGTTTTCTTTCTAATGCCCTGTTACTCTCAGAACCCTAGTGACAATCTCAGATGGTTTTACGTACACAAACAGAAACCACAACTACACAAGCACAGCGTGAGCTGAAAGACAAATCAAAGCTTCTGTCTTCCACAGTATTTTGGATCACCTGATGTCTGGAAGTGTTTTGTGGCATACTACCAGGCCCAACTGTAAGTTAAACTAGCTAGGTTTCTGTTTGGGGAACACTAAAGTAATGAAACCTGCTTAAGCCAGAATTTAACAAAACGTTCCACCAAATTTAATTTTCAGATGCAAGTTTCAGATTTGCCCACCTCTCCTGTAAATTCTGAGCTCCTTGCTCCTGCATCGCAGTTTGACAACACCTTTCAGGACAAATTCTCTCACTGTCTTATAAACCACCAAACCGCAACACAGAATAAAAATCATTGCTCATGTACTCGGGTGCCACACAAGCTCCTGGTTCATCAACAAGCAGCTTTATTGTTTCATCAGCACAATCACCTGATTTTTGTTTGAGGATGTCTAATTTGCATAATTGTAAAACATTTCAGTGATCCAGTAGGAATTCTTACTCTGACCACAGCAGCTACTACAAACCAGATTGCAACTACCCTTGATTTCTAAATTCATCCTGGTTATCACATGACCTTGATTTGTGCAGACAACCCTAATTGGTGCACTTTGACATTTGGTGCTTGTTACTTTGTTCACACAAAAAGGTACAAGGACTTACTTAAAATCTTATTGCTTCTCAGATCCCTTCAGCAGTTTAACTGTGTCTCATCTCCCTTTTATCTTCATCCAAGAATTAGAGTAAGCAGAAGTTTCAGAATTGCTCTTTAAAGGTACTTCCTGGTAATTCAACAACAGCTACTTGGACATGCACCAAAATTTACTTTGCCTAACCCAGTGGAGAACCACAGCAGAACAACATCTGTATCTGCAGAGTAAACATCCCCTGCTATTATTACACACAAATGAATACTTCAGAGTTGTGAACAGGTTATTTTAGAAGACTCCCTTAAGTAATTAAATAGTACAACATTGCAGCTTTTACAGGTAGACAAATGAATTTAAAGATTAAGCCAATGCAAGACCAGGAATAAAGTATAGGAAACCCAATTGTTAGACCTCTCCTCTTTAAGGGCAAACAAGGTCCATCCAGCACAGAAAGAACACTCTGGAAAAAAACTAGGAAAAAAACCTGGAAAATCCTAGCAACACCTTAGTGAGCATACAGCCATTTCCACTTATGTGCTGCACATCTTCACCTCTGGTTCCTCACTCCCTACTTCAACCAAAGGAGTCTTTAGCTGATTGGGGGTTTTTAATTTATTGTGGTGACAGGTTTGTTTGTTTGGACTTTTTTAGGTTATATATACACGAGACAATTGCTTTTGTCACTCCTAATTAACACTGCACACCAGCTGGTGTATGTTCTCTCTTTGTGCAGATACACGCATGTGTGCTGATACTGAAAAGATGCCTGCTCCCTCTTTTTGTCAGAAGCAAGACCACAGTGTACAGATCTATGCAGGTATTTTGGTGTTGAAGGCCGGTTTAGGTTGCATAATTTAGGTTTAGGAATTCTGAAGTCATAACAGAAAAATACCACTGAAACTTCTCTCCCATTCATGGCTTTCAAAGCTTCCATTTTGCAGATAATCATGGAAGGGTCTGCATGTTACCATCAATCTACGGTCAGCATCAGTCAGCACACTCTGAAATGCCTTCAAAATCACCCACAAAAAATGGCTATGAGCAGCTAAAATGGACTTTCCAAGCTAAAAGTGGCTGTGTGCCTCTATTGGCAGTAGTAGCTGCAAGCAAAGTGTGTTTGAAATAAATGCTCAGCAGCTTGAGCGGTCCTTTGTGTGCCACAGACTGGGAACCCCTCATTTAGAAGGAGGAATACAATTCCCTACTAAATTTTGTTTACTAGCATGGGAGTTCCATCTGTCATCGATTCATAAGATAAACAGGCTTAAAACAGCCTTTTTGATTGGCATCCCAGCATCAGTAATGCTCAAGTCCAATATCTAGTAGTGCGTAAGAACACCTAAAGTTGTATCTGACAATACCAAAAAAAGAAGTCATTGACCAAATAATTTTGAAAACTAAAAGGCAATTATTTATTACAGATAGAAAAATACTTATATTACAGGCATACTTTATGGCTTTGCTTTTGATTGCAGGGGCCACTGTGGTTTAGGATGCAAACAGTAGCACTTATATTTTTTAATATAAACAGATACAAATAAAATGTAAAAAGATGCCATTTATCCATAGACAAACATCTGTTCAATTGTTTTCTTTTCCACAGGGAAGTAATTATTAAGAATTAAAAACCTTTTATTAATCAAGAATAACGAATACTAAATGTGTGTGGAAACTTATATGCACGTGTGACACTAAAGAAATTGTTCTATGCAGAGAAATCAATCACTTAGGTCATCTGAATACTTGTTTTGATGGCAACCTTACATAAGCCTGCACATGTACAAACAATAAGAGGTACTAACACTAAAGATAGAAGAGAATTGCTTAAGGTGATCCACAGCATTAACAGAATAAAATCAAACAAAAGTTAGCAAAATAGGAAATGTCTTGAGGACAAGATATTCTGGACTGTTTCTAGCAATTATGAAAGCATTTCAATTAATACTGGTCTAAAAAAGGATACAGAGTAATTTAATATAGGCAGCAACTCTTACAAGCAAATAAACACTTGGAGATTTCGCCTTCTCTCCCTTAACGAATTCCACATTTTATAACTACAAAATCAAAGTAAAAAGGGTTTTATAAATCTTGTTCCTTAAATGGGATTACTTTTCAAAGGAGAAATTCCAGACAGTTTACATCAGATACTTTAAATCAGGATTCCAGTAAATGTATAATTCTAGAAATCATTTTTGGTGTCACATCCACTGCCCTCCCTCTCTCCTGTTTCCTCAATAGCAGCAAACTATGTAGCCAAATCCTCAGTGAAACAAAGCGTCTTTAACCATACCGTACTTTCCACATGCCCTAGGATGAAAACCCATATCTATATATATATCTATATACAACTGTATCCAGCATTTTCCTGCATTTTGTTATGCATTTAAGGTGAAGTTTATTGTCACTCATATCTGGTCCCTATTTACTATCATATATCAACATAGAATTAATATGATTTTAGTTCCTAACAGTTTAGGAATTGTCTCATTACTCAGCTGTTTTGCTGCATTGCCTTCTTTGGCAGTCTGTTATCTATTAGGAATATAAAACTAAAGCTTACAGCTTAATCAAGAAGATAAATATATTATTTGATGTTTCCTTGAAAGAAGTTACCCAGTTTACTGGGCTTTGTTACAAACAATCTAGGACACTATTTATATTAAAAAAATCTGTTAAAACACATCTGGTTTATGTTTTTACAAACTTAGTCTTAGATTTTAGTCATCTTAGCCAAATAAAAGTTATATTTCACTCTATCTATCTTAACGCAGTATAATTTCAAATAGGTACAATAAATACATAAACTCCTAATGTATCACGTTTGCAAAGTGCAACACACCAAAATGTGTGCTGCCCTGTATTTGAGCCTCACGCTAGAGCAACAGACAAATTTATAAAGCACCTTGAAAAACAACTGAACTTGCACATAAGAGACAGTAATTTACCAGAAATAATTCCTGCCTGACTAATGAAACCGTTAAGCAGCAATTACTACCGTGGCCTTCTAAGTAGCTGATATTCCCAGCACTCACTAATAATGGAGCATTTATAGGAGCAGACTGCAATTTATCGGAATTTTTTCTTTTTTGTCCCACCCCAGCTTCTTATATTTTTTATTTCCTGAAACACTAATTAATACTTTTGTGTTTGTTATTAAAAAACTACTTGGCCATACTTTTCTTCTCATTCAAAGCAACACGGAGCTATCATGTTACTACCACTCTTGTTATGGCGAGTCTACATTAGTCTTCCTGCAAGGAGATGTCAGCTCCAGGAATTACTACCAGACGTAACAACATTACCATACAATGCCAAGGTTACATAGAATCACACAGAATCTTAAGGGTTGGAAGGGACCTCAAAAGATCATCCAGTCCAAACCCCCTGCCAGAGCAGGACCATCTAGAGTGGTCTCACAGGAACTCGTCCAGGTGAGTTTTGAATGTCTTCAGAGAAGGATCTGACATACGTTTAAGTTCCTCTTTATTTATCACAGATGGAAATGTTATAGAATTATGACTAGCAAGTGATTCCCTTTTCCATGTAAGAAACCAGCAATTTTTCCCCAAAGCTTTCTCTAGCTTCTTGTGATCAATACTCCACTTACCTGCTGTATTTTGCAATAAACTAGAATGAAATTAAAAGTTTAAACTAATATTGCAGTTCTGATTTTTACATTAAACAACACATATGTGTAAAAGAAAAGATAGTGATCTCTTCCCATGGACACTGGGGAGAAAAAAGAAAACCAAAAATCATGTTCCTTGTTAACTTACTGCAGCAGGTGCAAAAAACTTCAGAAAATACCATCCCTACCCTTACAAGCTATCGATTGTACCTTAATGTTGGGGGAATTATTTTCAGTACTTAAAGAGAAGAGAATCTGTATAGATCATGGGCCAAAATGATTTGGAGAACAGTATTGATTCATATCTCTCTTTCACTGCAGTATCTCCAGGAAAACCAGCAGATGAAGCCAGCTCTAGTCTTTAAAAGAGGCATGTATGGTGCTAACTAAAACTCAGGCACTGGATGCAGCACTCGGGACTCCAAACAAAGATAATACTGTCTTCAAAAGTAATGCTTATGCATCAAGTAGCAGCTTCATATATTTACTATAGGTAGACTAAGAAGAGCACTAAAGAGGTTACTATCCTTATACAATGGGCACCGCTTTCTCCTAGTAATACAAATGTGGTGTTTCCACATAGGGTGAAAACTCAATTCCATTGATACATGAACCTACATGATCCTCTTATTGCTCATAAATAAATGGAACAAATTCATTTGACTCCAAAGAAGAAATCTATCCCTTCAGAAGGTAATTACGTCCCCTCTGATGATTTTACCTAACAATAAAATAGCTTTAAACAGCATCTTGGGAAACCTAAGAAAGTATATCAAGCAGCAAACAATTCCAGTAGAAATTAAAACTATCCTTTTGTTTGAGGTTTACTATGAGGGGAGTGATGCTTTTGCAGCTACAAAAAAACCATACAAATAGGGCTTGCCATTAAAACTCTTGCTTCCAAAACCTTGTGTCCAGAAGAAAGGCAGCTGAAGCATCGAGTCACACACGCAAACGTACTGAAGAGCTTCCAATATAATTTGGGGCCACTAAAACATTAATATATGAGAAGAGCTTACAAGAACTAAGCAAATTTACTGGGCGAGGAGGCAAGAAAGAAAAAGTGCACTATACAGAGTTATTAATCTCTTGATGACAGTGACCTTGAATATACTGTCTAGGAAGAGATGCGCTTAACAGGGGACAACACTGGACTGTATTCTCTTTAATTTAAAATTGATGTTTAAAAGTACATCAATAGATATATAAGTGTTTAACACAATATTTTGTAACCTCCAAGTGTACATATGCAACTTGCTCACAGAAACGAGATGTCTTTTCAGCAAACAATTCACCAGTTAGGCTTCAGGTGAAAAGAGTCCCGATTAAACGAAACATCTAAGTATGTAGAACCACAAAACATAGTTCCAACATGCTGGAATTGCATCTGTTGAGTTAAAGGCTTCAAGACTAATCTGGACTGTTAAGTCTTTAACAATACAGAGTGTCATACCGTATCTACAGAAGGTCTAACATGAAAGTTTTTATTCGCTCTTTCATTGATGAATCTAACATGTCAGTTCAACTTGAAGCAAAATCATGCCCCATCTATAAAATCTCATGTAATCAAACGAGTGGAGAACAGAATTCTTAAAACTATTTAACTCAAACAGACTCTAGGTAGTATCCCGTGTAATGCATCTTTTCTTTCAGTTCCAGCTGAAGCTGAATGCATCAACTTACAGAATTGGTTAGGTTGGAAAAGACTTTCAAGTCCAATCACTAGCCTAACACTGCCAAGCGCATCATTAAACTAAACCACACCCCTCAACATCTCATCTGGGCGTCTTTTACTTATCTCCAGGGATGGTGACTCAAATACCTCCCTCGGCAGCCCATTACAATGCTTAATAATCCTCTCAGTGAAAAAATTCTTCCTAATCTCCAATTTAAACCTCTCCTGGCCCAACTCGAGCCCATTTCCCCATGTCCTACCACCTATAACTTGGGAGAAGAGACTGACCCTTACCTCACTACAACCCCCTTTCAGGTAGTTGTAGAGAGTGATCATGTCTCCCCTCAGCCTCCTCTTCTCCACACTAAACAATACGAGTTCCCTCAGCTGCTCCTCATCAGACTTGTTCTCCAGATCCTTCACCAGCTTTGTTGCCCATCTCTGGACATGCTCCAGCACCTCAGTGTCTTTCTTGTAGCGAGGAGCCCAAAACCAAACAGTACTTGAGGTGCAGCCTCTGTAGGGCAGGCTACTTTTCGAAAGAGCACGTCTCTCGCCAGGTTAGTGAACATGAGGCCACCTGATTACTTCCAATAGTATTTTCACACATATTTACTTCAGAAAAATATTTGCTTTAGTGGGGAAGAGAAACCACAGAAATCACAATTCAGCTACTAGAAGACAGCGTACAATATGCTGGAATGGAAGTTGGATGGCCTTAGAAGTTGAAAGATAAGGAAAATCAATTGTCTTTGGGAGAGGGTGGAGAAAATTAAGCACAATTCTATACATTTCTTCATCTAATCAGTCAATGGTGAACATTACTGACAGTATTCACGGACAGAAACAAACAAATAGATCATATGTAGTGTGAAATGAGAAAACTGTAGCTTGCTGATTTCTTTAATGCCTCTTGGCCCTGAATATGGAAAACAAGCATCATGAAAATATGTCTCCTAAAAGAAGCTATTTATTTCAAAGTACTCTGATGTTCAAACACCAGAGCACCAAAGTCCTACAGTATGCTCAAAGAGAGATAGTACCAGAAAACCAAAAAACGCACTCCCTCACCCATCCCATCCCCATTTTCATTCCAAAGTGAGATGTGGTAGCTCCCTATTTAATTTTCTAATGGAAAATAACAGAGTATTTGCAAGTAGAATTTCTAAAATGCCAGATAGTGCTTTCTATTCTCCAATCCTGCACTTGAAGAAAAGTTTCAATTTTAATGTAACTCATAACAGACATTCCACATTCTTGTACTTCCCAAAGAAAAATGAAAATAGAAACACAGCTCCTCGTTTTCCACAAGCAAGCCACTGATTTGGGCAATCTTTATTCCCTCAGACCACAGAAATTAAGATAGTGAACTTAAACAACACGAGGTTTAAAAGTCTGAGATTTTGGGGAAGAAGGTTGGTTTTTACTTTTGTCCTAAAAATATGTAGTTGACAGACTTAAAAAATCTGCACAAGGGAAAAGAGATACCTTAGCTACTTTCCTCCAGTTAAGACAGTCAAAGAAGTAATATGTTCCCCTCTCGTACGTATTGGTTTTCATTGTTGGCTCCATGCCGGGTGCCCTGGTGATCCATACTCGTTCTTCTTTGTGGTATCTCCAATCCCGGTTAAATCTTTCATTTGTAATAGGAAGGGAAAAAAAAATTAGTGTTAGTTATCTGAATTTGATCTAATCAATTAAAATTTTAAGGATTCCGCTCAAAACTGTACAATGCATTCAAAACCAAAACAAAATCTCTAAAACATCTGCATCTCATACCTCTTCCATACAATTACACCTCAAACTGCTCACATGCGAAACTTTAAGAAGTCTGGTAGGTTCAAACAACAAACTCTTCTTATAATTATTTACCGTTTGTCTTAAGTTAGATGTTTAATGATGACTAGCACCTGCCACTTTTTCACAATGCTTCATAATAATGTGAAATTCCACTATATGAATGAAAAACCCCATACAAAATGGAACCGAGGTTGGAGGAGGTAGTTTTTCCTGGCTTTAGACTAAGTTTCTGTTTTCCACGTCTAACTTCTTGGGATAATTTTTTTACACCTACTACTTCATTACTGCAATAGATTAAATCATATAAGACTGACGAAATAGTTTGAACGTACAGCTCTACTGCTGCTAATAGCTGTAATACATCTCCTCCATTCATGTAATAGAGATAAAACAGGAGATCTTCTCCATATCGGCCAAGTTTTATTGCAGCCAGCTGCAAAAGATTGAAGAAAATGAGGATGAAAAATCACAATAGAGAAATGTTTTAAGACATACTATCCCACTTAAATAACACAAGGATACATCCAGAATGTGCTTCCATCCTAAGTGTGTTGCAAATGATACTCTAATATAACAAGAGTAATAATTAAGAGAAATGATTTTTTTTCTTCACTTTTAGTTAACCTTTCCAACTTAAAGGATACAAATAGAAAAATAAACAGAAGTGAGGAATCAGCAAGACAAGAATATTCTCCCTATACTTGTGTGTGTCCTTATCTACTTTCTTTTTGAAATTAAAAAACCCAAACATTCACATGTATTTACTCACTCCACACTCTATTAAGTAACACAGTACTAAAATTTCTTACAGTATTGGTTAATCATCCCTCTCACAGAACTACAATAGTTGAAAGAAAATACATTGAACAAAAAAATCCCCCCAACCCCGTAGCTATGGAATGCAACAGACAAACGTGAGACTATCTTGAACCACAATCCTGAGCTTGTCAGAAGAAATATCTCTGATTTAACATGGCATTTGACTATTATAGTATATGGCCTATCAGAAAGTTCTGCTTTGCATGAAGGACCAACTCTTAAAAAAAATGTGCTTTTTTGCTAACCATGCTCGTTCTCAGTTTTGTCTTCCCTTTTATTTTTCCAAGGTGGAATGGGTGCATGATATGTCCAAATAACTGGTTAATGCACAAGACTGAGGATATCCATAAAACACACTGATTTTAAGCATTATCTATCTGAAAGGAAATTTAGAATATTACTGGTAATAAATTAACAAAAGATACACACACACACACATACTCACCTTATCCCTAATGTGAATGTTAGTTAAGTATTCAGATGGAACATGGAAGTCTAAAAAAGAATCGGAATTGATGCAACTATTAAGACATGTAAATGAATAATATTTGCAAATATTAATACTGAATTAAACAGTTACTTCTCTCTTACCTATGTCTTGAGGTCGACAAGGTGACGATGCCCAGGGTGACGCAAATTTGGGATAAAGATTCCTGAAGGAAAATAAAAGCACAAACTTATCAAAAATAAAACCAAAACCCAACCCATCAAAGAAAAAAACCCCTCCATAATCAACCTCACAAAGCTAAAACCTATACCACACAACCAAAATCACTAGCTGGGGTGACAAGGAAAAAGAAAAGGGAATTCCCAGCCTGCTTTTGTAAAACAGTTACATTTATTCACTTTCTTTTTAACCTCCAGAGTAAGATTGCATTTAAACTGCCGTGGGAATCTAGAGGGTCAAGATTTCCTGTTTTAATTTATCAGCCTTTTAACTTAAGTTCCAGGGATCCCAAGCATCTTCAGGGATCCAATTTTATACAGGATTTCCATTTGCATAGGAACAGCTGTCAAAAGCCTGGTGGGTTCCGATTTATCACCCTATAATTTTAAAAAGAGGAGGTAAAGCTTATACTGTTAGGTAATATTTTCCTCTAAACTAGCCAGTAAAGATTTCACTCTTCTATTTTAGTGAAATTTAGAATCGAATCCCAGCACAACATGAATCGAAGTTTATGATGATGTCATATTTGACATTTGATCATATTTGTCTTTTCTGAAGATTTTGTTAACATATATTTTAAAAAATTTGGAGCCATTAGTTTAATAAGGAGACAATGATCAACCTTCCAACTCCACTACAATGACTAATGTAATGAGGAACGAGTCTTCTAATTAACAGGTAAAGAAGTGAAAAAAAGAACTGAGCAAAGTGTACTTTTGGCAAGCAGCTACAGCTTGCTTTTAATTATTCATGATAACATGCTATTACTGCAAGTTTTGTAAATGAAATTTGTGTATAGTACACCCTATCAAATTTTTGCTTCCTTTTTTTGTCAAAAGCTCACTAAAAAAAAAAAGAAAAAAAAGATCGTAAAGCTACCAAATTACCTGAACACAACCAACTCCCAGCTGAACTATACAGGCCAAAATCTACATTGGTAGAGTGGTGTCAATCTTTCTCTAGCTTAACTAATCTTACTGTTAGCAAAAACTTATGCTTTAGAGCCTGAAGGATGACTTCAGCAGCCAAATTCTGCAGATGTTGAAAATAACAAAACCATTTGGATAGGCATTGCCCCAAGAAGATGAGCATTATGTGTGCCCTAGAGGTTTGGTTTCCTAGGGCAAAGAATCCAGGATTTTACAGATGCAGACAGCACCTCCGTATGCCATAAAAACAGAAGAGTTTGTGCACAGTGTTCCCCCTATGATACAAACAGAACTCTTGTAATTTAACATTTTTCAAGGAGGTATCGGACAGCCTGTGGTTTGTTTGATGAATATTTCTGAAAGCTTCAGAACATGAACAGCTACATAATCTCTAAAGAATTAAGTAATGTAATTTTTTTTAATGTAGAATTTAAAGTTATCCTAAGGAATTAAAAGTGTATTTCTTAACAAAGAAACACAGGACTGGACAGGTAACACATAATCATTCCTTCAACAACTGAAATAAATCTTTACCTATCTGCACAGAAAACTTATATAAAACTAGGAGTTAGACAAATTCAAACAATTAGAGATATACTTTTTTTCTAAAAGCACATTTATTGTGTTAAGTGCTTAGGGCAGAGTAGTATTTTTTCCATCAAAAATACCTCACAAGGCAGAAACTTTCAGCTTTCCACATGTGAAATGTTTTTAGTTATCTTCTATATGGTAAGTAAACTAAAAATATTAAAAATCCAGCTATTATACTTACAGCATAGGTGCTAAGGAAGAGCGAGAGCATGCCAGCTATATATAGTGTTCACACACAAACACACACAAACAATTGGGATGCTGTATTCAGGAGCTGTGTAACACAGCTACAAGTCATCACAGGATCAAAGATTGTTTAGTATACCCTTGTGATGAGGTATTACGTAAACCTATGAGGTTTTATGTAGACTTTCCAATAGGTATACTAAGCTTAAGCTTAATGCTAGTCATTCATAAACAACATGATACAAAATATAGTATCACTAAAAGTAGTATCAGTACTACTATTCTGTATGTCAATCCCTAGAGAAAGTAGCTGTATAACCAAATGATACAATCAAATTCTACCTGCATTTAGGAACAACTCAAGATTTCAGATACAGATGTACCTTTTAGTTGATCAAATTAAGTTTGAGCAATCCATACTAAGAACAGTAAACTACTGAAGTATTGTGTGGATCCACAAGACAGTGGGACACCTTTGGATGATTGTTCAGAAATATTTTTAGAAGTGTCAGTGGCATAAAAATTTGACTAAGTTTTGAGAAAAGCTGCACAGAAAGAAGTTCTGGAAGTGGTAATTTCTAAAAAAGTTACATCTCTAGAAAGAAATACATGAATTACGGCCAATTATTTCAAGACAGAAAAATCAGGAGCCATTTTTCGTACGCTTTGCCTCTCACCTTGATACCCAAATTTATCAATCTTCCCTGATTATATGTAGCTCCATATAAATTTGTGAAACACACAAGCTCTGTGTGTCTGTGTACTGTTTCGTCTTTGTTTTGCTAATATATCAGGTGTAAACCTTAATATATATACTCTGTCAATAAGGCTAAAACTATATAAACCTCTGCTGAAACGTGATGATGAGAAATTCTCAGCTGAAACTCAGAGTACCAAAAACTAAGTATCTCTTAAAATTAGTCACCTAGACGATACCAGTTTTGTCCAAACTGATCTAGATTCCTTCTTTAACTAGTAGAAAAAGGGAGGCAACCTGGGCTGGTGATTCATGTCACCTATCTTAAGGACTTATCTTACTAGTCACTAACTGCTTTTCTCCCAAACCCCTCTACAGGAAGCCTAGATGACTAAACCCAGGTGAATGACTAGAAGTTAACTATCAAATTGCACTTTAATTTAAATTAATCTTTGGTGAAGGATAACACTGTAGATGCTCTACTAATTATTATACCAAAATAAATCAAATTTACCCCCTGATTCCTTGAGGATATCAACACCTACCTCAGCAATATTACTATTTGAAAAATAACTCATACACAAAATTTATTAACAATACACTGTCAACTCCTCGAAGGAAGTCCTAAAGAAGTCAGAAGAATAAGCAAAGCCACCAGGGTTATAAAAAACTTGCACATCAAGGTCTCAGTATGCCTTGAAGCACAATTCTCTTGTTTATGAAAATTTCATTTTAGCATCATTACATTTTCAAATTGTATTTGGCAAAATATCTTGTGGGTGTGTTCGTCATGTGAGCTAAGTGAACCTGTTACAAATGATAGCATAATGAAACAAAAAATGAAGATAGTACTAAAAACCAGAAACTTACTCAGGAGAGTTGAGATTGAGACCTAGTGTTGTTAAATCACTTCCTAATGCAAGATGTACCATTCCTGGATCTGTCTCTGCTGCCCTGATGAATGTTAACAAGCCAATCATGCCAAACTGGTCCGTCACCATCCCTTGAGGAATGTTGGTAACCCGACCTGGGAGAGAACAACAAATTAATTTTCTCCTTTCAAGAAGTGGAGGAATCAACAAGGTGATCTAAATGACTGTCAAAACTTTTAAAGAAGAAAAAGTGAAACGCCACATACCATCAGGTAACACCTGGATCCCTTTTTTCTGCTGGTTGTTGTTTTGCGTAGTTGAACTTTTATCTCCCGGAAACTTGGGTCCATCTGTGCTGGATGATGTTTTGCCTGATGTACTCAAATTCTATTAAAACCAATTTACAGGGTTGTTATGATGGAAACAGACCAAAATGAAAAAACTTGTTGACTGTGTGTTTCGGTCAAGCACTCTAAACCAGTACACATCTAGTCACTCTAATAAATTGGGCACTAAAATGGAACCAAGCTGAAGCTCTTGAGTCCTGTTGACAAGCCCTATGTAATATTTACCACTTCCTGAAGCATACCTGTCATACAGTCAGAGCTATTCATGAGTCAACAGCTTGCAGTCTAAAAGGATAAGAACATATTTTACACCTGAGTTTACACAATGGATGTCCCAAGTGCCTGTGACTAGAGGGTATTTCTGACTCATCACATCATATATTTTTCCCACACAGTCTTGTTCCTGCATAGCACCCTATGACACAGCAACAGATAATAACTCAAGCCAATTTCAGGTGCAAGCAACATACAGTTGGCTCATTTTCAACTATCAGGAAGGAGATGTAAACACTATGTCTGGCAAGAGAACTGTGATTGTGCTCCAGGAGCCCATATACTGACAAAAGATATCTTACATAACTATGATTTCTTATTCTTTATTGTTCTTTAAAATATGTCTGCAGCAACACAATGTAATCATATTTACTCTCTCTTTCCTTACTGTATTCAACATTAATGGTGCCAGAACATTTTCCACACGATAAACCCAGCTGCAGTATCTGGGGGCTAAGCTTCTCCCCCGCCTCTTTTTTGAATAGACTTTGTAGTCACACCTACTAGCTACTCATCAGTATTTACGAAACTTATTTTTTGCACTTATAAGTAGTAAAACAATGAGAAACTGTAACATTTTGTCAAATCTGTGGGAAACTGTTTTCTGATAACCAAATTGTATACACCTCTCATTTGTAATAAAAAAGCAATAAAAAAAAGTCCCAAATCCATCATCTTATGATCTAAGCTATGTATCTAATACATGATAGAATCATAGAATGGTAGGGGTTGTAATTACAATAACAATTGAGATAAAAATGTATCCCACTAATCTACCATATACCTATAAATGCAATGGTCTGTATTAAAAGAGCTTATTCCCTGTGATCACTCCTCCATCAAGAATTTGACCTTGAAGTGATATTGTACTATCTAATGAATAAAGGATTTGACAGCTTTGAAGAAATTGTCCAAATTACTACTACTGATGAGTTGGTATTGGTAGAAAAAGAAATTCTGAATTGCAAAACTTTAAAAATATATACCAATTCTCAAAAATACATTTTGAGGTGTTTTTTGCAACTTCCTCCCTGACCCCTCCCTCAGATATGAAATAATACACTGAAGTTACATGAAATTAAGAAAGCAAGGTCATGGTGGTTGTTGGGACCAAACAACTTCCTGAGAAATTCCATTTATACAGTTACGTATGAGATGTTGCTTACACAAAAATTCTTGTTAATTTTGAGGGGTAAGTTTGAAGTCTTATACTACAAATGTAGTCACTACCCATTTTAAAATATAATCACCAAAAGAAGTGTGAACACTCATAATACAAAAGAAGATTCAAGGTTTACTTACAGATTTATTGTCATCATTACTCGATGTTGGGTCTTTGTAGCTGGAGCCTGGTAATGCTGGAAAATCTTCATTGTGTATTGAAAAGTCCTGGGACTGCTCACTTGCTGGTTTTGTTACCATTCCAACTATCATCAAAATGAAAGCAGGAATAACATTAAATGACTGCTAAGTAAAGGATTGTCTGCTATTGATCTTGCTTACTGTCCATTTTCACTATGTGCAAGCTGTACAGCAGAAATGACTTTCAAAAAAACAGGTAAACCAAAATAAAGCATATTCATTTAAAACATCCACACATATTAGACTAAAGCCTCTTACTTAAGGGTGAGCTGAGAAACACTCTGGGTTAAATTCATAGACACATCCACTACTTTAAGAATGAAGCCCAGTACTTTTACCAGAAACAGCACCTGTTTTGCACATCGAAGCAACCAAATAATCTTTATAGGCATTATTATAGCAGTATTTAAGGAAATCCACTGATGAAGGAAGGATGTACTGCTTTTAAGATTATAATACATATTTCCTCCATCCCCTAATTGCATGAAGAATTTCTAGGCATAATCTCTTTAGCAGTATTGGTTCTTAAAGGATGCCCAGCTAACTTGCAACAGAACATACCATCAATGAAATACTTGCCTCTGACATAAGTATGACTCCTACCTTCAGTATGAAAATTGAAAGCATTTAGCCTGTAACTCTCAGTGCTTTGACCCTAATTGGGCCAGTCACATTGGAACATGGTTTCTGACTACTGAAAAGCAATTTTTTTTTTTTTCCATTCCTAGTTGGAAAAAAACCCAAAAAACCACAAACAACACAACAACCAAAGAAAAGCTCCCAAGGGCAAATATTCTTTGCTGAGAGACAAAGTAGTAATACAGTTTTGGCTGCAAACAAGACTGCACTAGAGAAAGAGATGACAGGAGGAAGTCTGAGGTCTATATTTCAAAGATTCTGAATAGATGTATAGGATCTAAAATAGTTCAGTAGATGACTATATATGAATTTCCCTAGTATTCTGAAGTAAGAGATCAAAGTTCCTTTATTTAAGAAAAGAAAATGCAGTCAGTTAATCTTGTTTCTGCTGTTCACCCTTTTCATCTGATTTACTGCAATTTCTTGTCCTGGATGACTTAATTCAGTAACGAATTAACTGTGTTGCATATTCTCGTTTTATCACAGAATCACAAGGGCTGGAAGGGACCTCAAAAGATCATCTAGTCCAACTGCCCTGCCAGAGCAGGACCACCTAGAGTAGGTCACACAGGAACTCATCCAGGTAGGTTTTGAATGTCTCTAGAGAGGGAGACTCAACAACTCATCTTTGAAGCCTAATTTTCCTAAATAAGCTAAGCATGAAGAAAGTATGTCTCTACTTAGTTTCAAACCTTCTTTTTCTTGACAATAACCAAAAGCACTCTCCACTTTTGTATGCTGTTGCACACCCCCATTTCTTCATTGTTTTTGACCACCATATCTATCTCCTGCATTAAGCAGATGCTCAAGAGAACTCTTCAGACAAAGAAAGTCCTTTCCTGGTTGACCACAGAGTCATGCAAACAGCTGTGCTAGCACCAAAATGAGGAAATGATTTAAGCACAGGAGCAATCATAGATTTTTCACGCGGCACTGCTGTGGAACGTTGGACTCCAGCTCCATGCTGGAAGTACATTTGTGTTGATCTCCTTCCCACCTCTTATCAATATAATGGCTTCTCTTCCAGAGATAGACAAAATATCATGTAAACACCAGCTATACTAGCTCTCCACTGTCTGTGTGTCTTTATTTGGGGAAGTGACTTTCCCTGTGTTGAGGAGCACTTCAGTTTAAACTTATTTAGTTCTTTCTCAGAGCTATCTTAAGCAGAGGGCCCTGGTTACACCCAATCCATGAGGCTACTTTCTTCTGATAATGTGGTATCTATTATTTCTCTCCAGTTGAAGCTGGAGATATCTCTGAAAAACACTAGCTTTTTATAGTTACAAAACACTGGGTTATTTTTGGTTGGAAACTTGACAAGTGTCACAAAAACAACTTTAGGTTATAAAAGCAACTTTTCAGAGTAGCTGGATGCAACATGCACGACAAAATCTACTAAAGCAGTAACAAAAAATGCAGTGTGCCTTACACTAAGTTTACCTGAGTTTTTTCCAGACCCAAATAATAAGACCTGTATCCACCTTAAAGATTCTCCTTTTATTATTTTTTAAGCTGTTCGGCAAGAATTAAATAAGACAGACTTGGAACCTGACCGATAACAGTTTACTGTTTACAGCTTATCTTTTGAAATCTGATGTTCATCCTAAGAGTAACAGTGAACAATACTACAGCAAGTACTACCAATAAACAGAAAAAAAAATAGTATGTTTACAGTTGCTGACCTTTTACACAATTATACCTCTAGTGATCAAATATTATTTCTGAGATTTACTACACAGACCCCGAGAGTTCCTGTATACATGAGATCAGAAAATAATCTATTGCCCAAAAAGTGTCTAGAGTGGGCAGCTTCAGCGTACTCATACTCTAAAGACTGAAAACCTGAACACCTATATTGAGAGTGAAACTAAAGAGGGCAAGTTCTAACACTTATAAAAGCCTGAGGGGACAAGGGGGTTTTTTGTTTGGTTGGTTGGTTTTTCATTTGTTTTGTTTTTGAAGTTTTTTGTTTTGATTTGGGTTTTTTGTTTGGTGTATTTTTAAAGAGACTTAGGGCCTCAAGTGTCTCCCATTTTTGAAAAGACTATCTATTGTCTTATGAACAGTAAAAGGTGAATCAAACAAATACTGACTGCATTCAAACAGCTTTCAGAAGTACAGTCTTACCATAGGGTGCCCTTCCAGCTAAAGGGTTTATTAATGGAGTTGGATTGCCACTTCCTTCCCTTCTGTTTCTGTCCGCTAGTGCTGGAAAATCTGAGAGGTCCAGTCCCGTTACATTTTCACTTCCATCTACAATAAAACCAGATACATTAAGTTTGCTTAGGTTTTTCACTCGAGACTTCATTATGTGCAAGACAAATGTAGGGATTTATTTTCTTTCTTCAAGTTGTTCTTTTACTCTTACTACAATTACTACAAAAAATTATAGCATCTGTGTTATGAGACTAGTCTGAAGAGCATCCAGGCATTTGAGGTTTGTTTTTAAACACAGATGGTCAACAGTAGTAACAAGATCGACTCATTCTGAATTAAAGGCTGCACTCATAAAATACAGTCAGACTGTCAAAAACACAATACTAGGATAGGTAGCCTGCTATAAAATTGAAGGGTGCTATCAGGAAGAAATTTGAGAGAAGTTAATACCCCATATTAGATGCAGCATCAAGGAGCTCTTTTAACTTTAGATAAGGTAAGATAAAGCTGAAGCAGTTGCAATGCCAATACAGTGCAAGTGACATAGGATTACTGTTTTTTTATTTGGAGCAGAAAATATTACAGATGGTGATGCCAGAGCTGCAGCTCTGTGAAGATGTCACAAGGTTCTAGGCGATCCCCAAACACTTTCATATTGTGACATCAACAGAACCTAAAGTGGCTTCATATACACAGCCACCTAGAGAAACATCAGCACAGACAAACCTAAGGCATTTACGCACAAGTATATTTTCCCCTCTCTAGCTCATTAAATTCAAGTGAAGAAGTAATTCCCACACAAAAATCATAACTGAAACAACTGATCAAGAGGATCACATTATAAACCGGCCATTCAATAGCAATTTGTGATTTCAAAAATTGCTTTCCCCCCCTCGATATAATGTTTTTGTAAAAAATATATGAATCTTTTCTTCTCTGATCCCTTTTTCAATTTCCTAAGCTATTTTGCCCTTCTAACTGACTAGGTATAATCTATAGTCACGTGATGTAGTTAAGTATTCTACAGAATACTTTGATTTTGTCTTCAGAAGTGTTAAAAAGCACTGTTACAAACAAGTAATAGTTTACTAGCACCGCTCTTGAAGTAGCATTTCTATGCAACAACTAAAAATGAGAACAAAGTATTTTCAATCATTTTTATTTAGTAAAAAACCCCCTCTCTACTGTACTTTATGATCAACATTAATCAGAGTAAACTCACCTGTTCCATTAAAAATGTTACTTGATAAGGAGTTATTCATTCCAAATGCCTGATTTCTGTTCATCCCGAATCCAGACATACTGTGAAAAAACATCCAGGAAGTCAGACAAAAGGGTATTCATACTTTGTGATTTCCAGTGGAATGTATTAAGGGGGGGGAAAAAAAAATCTCTATGACTTTTAAATTACTACAAGCTTAAGCAACACAGATTTGCCTAAACTCAGTTTTTCATTATTTTCCTTTCCTGAAAACTCTGAGAAGCAGCAGCAGTCACTGCTCAAACTAACTTGAATGACTTGCAAATAACTTTGTTTTTTAATAGTCACTGTGTCTTCAAACATCTGTCAACCATTAAGTTATGTCATTACTCAATTTCATACAGAAAAATGAAGCAGCAGTAACTGCAACAATGAAAAGTCAGACTGCAAACCCAGTCATTTGCAGGTGGGAAGCTGGATCACAGAAGTGATCAAGTTTGTCATGATTCATTTAAAAGCTGAACAGTTATGGTGTGCAGACATCACCATGTACATATGGCAGTACTATGAGCATGGCGATAGTCTCTGGCACTAAAGGATATCAGCTAATTTAAAGTTTCATATAGTCAGTCAAAAATGTTTGAAGACATCTAAATATCACACAGGACTACTGTGGTCAGAGAGACACCCTCATAAATGATCCGCTTCGTTCTGTGTGAGCTGGAGATGTTGAGAAGCCCAAAGGTAGGCCCCAGCTGAGTGAAACTCCAAATTTCTGTCCTGTGGGAAATCAAAACATTCATTTTCCCCCTGTAACAGGATGGAAGTTGATGTTTTAGAGGTTTCCATAAATAAAATGGTTGACATCTTCCTAGTGGAAATTTTACCTACACAGACTTTTTCCATAGTTACAAGTCTGAAGCATTTAATTCCAATTTGAAATAGCCCTAAATATTTCATTTTGGCTTGTGACATCAAGAAAATGAACAGGGAGCCAAGACTGGTCCTGTCCTGCTTTGCTTCCCCAAGGTGGTGTACTTGAGAGACATCCAGATCTTTGACAGGCATCTGAAGAAACATATTTCTGGTATCACTCTGTGAATTCTAGTCCTGGTGAGAGCACCAGCAGCAGACACCTTCATTTTAAGGACATGTAACAGTCTGATGACAGACAGTATTTCTCATGCAAGAATTTTTGGTTTGTTTGCTTTTAAAGTAATTAGAAATAACAATGTTAAGAATTTCAGTGACAAGAAAAGGATCAGGCCACAAGTTCATACTTCTCTACAATTACTTGTAATCTGGTT
This sequence comes from Colius striatus, assembly GCF_028858725.1. Taxonomy (NCBI): domain Eukaryota; kingdom Metazoa; phylum Chordata; class Aves; order Coliiformes; family Coliidae; genus Colius; species Colius striatus. Next base: position 169,569,403 of record NC_084759.1, read on the forward strand.
TAGCAACGTGACTGAGAAAGAAAAAGTGAAGTATTTTTTCAATGTTCAAAAACCTAAAAACTTTCATTGCTCCAACTGAGGTAACCATTCAGAAAATATTTCTTTGAAGCCACATAATTCATGCAACTAACAAGGAAAGACCTTTTTTTCCCAAATATAATTTCAAAATTGTGTTAAATATACCAATTATCAACTGGATACGTACTACTACTATACTTCTGTGGTCTTCAACTGTGGAATAAGAACTTGTTCAGTGATATTTCCTTCTCAACTTGTAAAAACTGTAGCTTCTTGAAAATGAAATACAGCAGGCAAACAGTAAAATATGAGGATTTTAATTCAAACACTCCTACACAAAGGGATTTCATTACCTACCCTACAGTTGAACAATATTTAAACATGCACTTTCTGTACACCTATCAATCTCAAAAATCATTGCCCTTTGCATGCAGACTTTTAAAGTGTATTACTATTTAAATATTTTGTGATGTATATTTCAAAAATACTTTTAAATTTAGTATTATTTTTTTAATTTATCATTGCCTTTATTTGCCGCCATACATCACGGGAAAGAAAATGCAAATTCTATGTAATCAGGCAAAACAGAAAGGCTTCTCATACTCCAAGAACACAAACTATTATTACCAAAATCTCCATTGCTGTGATGGAGAAAAGTGGTTTTATGCCTGTATCACTGTGAAACTACAGAACTAAATAGCCTGACCAAGTTTCAGATAAAACATTAGTTTTCCCCTTCGTTTATCCATTTTGTAGAAGACAAGATTGGGTTAGAGGTGACACCTGACTGCCACGTGTTGGTTTCTGTTCTCTCTAAGAGTAGGTCCTGTAAGGAAAGGCCTGAAGGGAGGAAAAAGGATGAATCTGGGAGCACAGAGATTGTGAGGTTGTGGAAAGAAGCTTGGAAAGCAGTCAGCTGTGTGAAGCTGACTACACAGATAAAATAACTAGAAACAGCACTTTTTACTACAAGTTTATCAGTATGAATTAGGCACAAAGACAACACCAAAACGCAGTCCAAGTCTAACGATTTATAATGTTAGAACTTTGCCCAGAGTTAGGAAAAAAAGGCAGAAATGAATGAGAAGCTTTGAGCATCCAAATGAGCTCAAAATCCTTAAGTGAACTGAAACCCACTGCTCTCCATATTATTTTTGAACTTAAAATCAGTAAAATACTAGGTCCTTACTGTGTCTGAAGCAGTTAACTATTCTTCCGGAATAGCTACTGTTTCTAAATTTTGCCTTACTTCTTCCCAAGTTTATAGATGAACACTCTTAAAATGAATTCATATTCCCAAAAATATATTTCAAAACCAAACTTGGTAACACGTGAGAAACGTCACAAATTTTAAAGAAGCAGCAGTAGAAATTCAATAGTCAGAAACAGAATTTAGCTTAAAGGCTTCAAAAAGCTTGTGTGAGGTTTAAAAGCAGCTTTGAAGTTTAGTGCCAGGAGATGAGAACACACGAAGCAGCTTTCAAGCTTTATTCTAATGGACAAAAATTAGATTTCCAGAGCAGCATTTAAGCATGTCCATGGCCGTACAGGGATGGCCCAATCAAACAGCCTTACCTGTTCACAGTAAAAGGTTGTCGAGAGGGTTGCTGCTTTGGCATACATATTATGCTTGGAGAGCTTCTGTTGGGGCTGCCTAACCCTGAACTGCTCATGCTGTTTGTCCTGCTGGGAATTCCAATGCCCTGACCAACCTGGGAGTGGTTCATCATATTCCTAGGATTCATAGGCAATATCCCCCTGAAAGAGAAAAACCATCCAAAGAGATGAATCTGTACAATAGTATTTGGTTACTCATTTAAATTACTAACATAGGATGGACTCTGAGCTGTTGCAACTTTGTTTGTGCTTAGCGTCAATCCAGCATGTTTGGATTACTCTCTATAATTAGTGTAGGTTTGGATTTCTTCAGAAATACCAGATGACCCATTACATACTAATCAGGTCCTTGGTCAGGTTTAGATAAATACTTAAGTATTATCCACATGAAAAGGTGTTACAGCTCTTCTTTTAATGAGCGTTCAGACCTGCTATCTTAATTTTCTTATATGGTATATGACATCCATACAAAAATTTTAACTGTACATTTACCAGAACAGTCAAAAACCATCCTCTTACATTCTGAAGCAGAATTTGCCAGCAATTTGTCCTTTACATACAAAAAAAAAAAAAAAAATCAAATACTGTCTTACAGTAAGTCTTACTGTTTTACAGTATTATTTCCCTAACACAGCCAGCGGTCTATAGAAACTACTTTTCCTCTTTTTTAATTAACCAGTCTGTAAAGTAGTTGAGGCAAAATATGCAGAACATTTTACAAGAGCTCTGCAGAAATACACAATCGCAGAAATATTGGCTATCAATAAATACCTGCTCGGAGATGGAGGCGTGTGAAGTGACATTGTTGGTACCCCTGTTGTTGGCGTTACGTGGCTCGGTAACTGAGTGCCTTGTGATAAGCTGCGATTTAACTGAGGGGTATTGTTGCTCATTCCCCTCATTGGAAGGCCTAGTGCACCTATTGAAAAAAAATTCAGAGGGGTGGAGATATAGAGCAATCAGGAACAGTCTTCTCCATCAGGTGTAGATGGAAACAATTTATGCTGACAACCTACAAAAACGTGTAAAGACTGAAGGAAAGTGCAGTGTAAACACTACGTCCTTTGCATAATTTAAGTCCAATTATCTCAAATTTAGTCCTATTTCTGTTAACCTTTAGAAAGGCTCTTTAAGGCATTGCTGTATTTGAGTCACTAACAAAATTTTCCTTTGAGAAACAAAAGGTTCCACTTTGACTTTTTTGATGAAGACAAAAAACTACAAATTATCTCCAAAAAGAGAGCATTTTGAGAAAATTAGTAACTGCTCCCAAGAAATACAATAATTTCTACTGAATGAACTGGTATATATTTGGCCAGTATCTAGAACTGATCAGTCTTGTTAAAAAATAAGGAAACCTTTAATAATAACAATAATAATAAAAGAGTTATGACTATTTATTTAACAATAACATTGCTTTTAAGACAACAAAAGCAAAGTTTTAGGCCAGTTCTCTCTAAAGTTTAAGTTGCTTCTTTCGATAACAGAACCTCAGTGTCCACGATTAAGTCAAGTTCAATCTTTTGAGAAAAGAGAGCAACCAGAATTTTAACTCTACTGCATTTAAAAATACATAGAAGATTTTTAACACTGTCATCAAAAGTATGTTCTACACAAACAACTGTGTGTGGCAGAATAAAGCAAGTGAGGTAAAAACCAAAGATTTTAACACAGAACAGCAAAAAATAACCAGTTGCTGCCCTGCCTCAAAACATCAAAAAACTTTTGAAGTTTCTCATCATTCTTACATCACTTTTCTGCGTTTATGAAATTTTGGAATGAAGTTCAAAGGCAAGAAAAATTTATTTACTGCAACACATCAATCTAAACAAAATTCGTGTATACAATTGAGAGCTATAAGTAATGGTCCCTTATTGCTTTGGCATAAGGTTACTGAGGTAGACTCACAGAACTCAAAACCTTATCTTGCAGACCAAACAAAAGAAAATGATGAATCAGCACCTTCTGATAGTACATCCCCCTTGCAGAAGAGCTGAATATGCCAGTACGTAACACGATGAAATACCAAGAATGCAAAGAATGGACATAGCATATGCTCAGGTTATTGTGAACAAGGTCTGAAGAAATCTCTCAGTCATTTAGCCCTCACAATTTAAGAGCTACTGTCTGTCCATGCCTACCCTACAATTTGCAACCCCGAATATTTGCAATAACACCCAAAGTTTTGCTAACACTTAAATTTATCTCTGTAGTTCAGATTAAAGAGGTAGTGTGACTGGCTATAAATAAGCCTCCTAAGGTTCGTTAAACTCTGATTATATCAAGATGTTAACTGTAAATATTTTGGCAATTTGCTGCATCAGAATAATTTCAATGAGCATAAATAAATGTTACATATAATATTTAATGCTGATTAACAATTAAGTGGAATTTTAAAAGTTAAATGCTAAAAAAAAATATAGATACACTTCCAAATTAGACACAGTACACTGAAAAACACAATTGCAATACTTGGGTTAATTTTGTGCAAGCATTTCTCTCAGCAAAGCCAGTTTTACACTGATGGTTATTTCTGGTTGTTGGCTTTCTTTAAACTAGAATTTTTAATGAGTAGGGCTCTTATAGTCAAGTAGAATCATATTTTTGTGGCTAGCAAGTAGGAGAAGTTGAAATATCCATGTAAGAAAAAAAGCTTTTTTTTCCTATGCTTCCTTTTTCCACTTTTTAAACTGAGACAATAGATCTATGCATAGGCTATACTGGAGGCTGATCAATGAAGTGACCAATTTCCCACCTAACAAACTATAAGTTACATTAACTCTATAACATGACATTTTGCTTAATGACAGACAGCTACTGATCTAAAAGCACATAGGCTTTATCAGTCTTGCTTTTTGTAAAAATATTTTCATCAAAATCACTGACTTCAACACCGAAGTTTCCTTACTCCTTTTCTGAATGTGTGGTAGAAACTAAACACTGGTAATATTTACTTAATAGTTTTTAGCCATGTATGCCTTCACATTAGAGAGATTATATCCTAGGCACCACAAAAAACTGAATGAACAACAAAGCTGATGAAAAAAAATAACCTTAAAAACAAACAGATAAGCAACTGTGATAAACAGAATGAATAACTACTTCAGGGTCTTTATACAATTACATCTGAAAGGTTCAATAGTGCCACACTCAGGACTCAAAAAGTCAAGAGCCAACCACGATTCTCAGATTGGCCAGAACTGCTCATACAAATTGCAGCAGCACAATCAAATGTCAGTTTATATTCCATGGTCACTTATCAACAGCCACTGAAATAGTAAAAAATAAACAAAATAACTCTGTTTTAAGCTATTTGAAGAAAGCCGAAAGAATTTGTGAAGGCCATGCATCTAGCAAAGCTTTTAGTTCAACCAGATAAAAAAGTCCAGACTCTATAAAGTACTCTGAAGACACTTAAGAATCCAAGTCAGATGCACTTGGAAGGAAAATGGCAAACATTGAAAAGCATAAGGCGATAAAAACAAACGATGTTCACAAAACCATTTTACTTGTGTAACTGTAACTCAGATACTATGAGTTACTTTCTGAATGTCCCTCTCAGCTACAAGGAGGATCAGTTCTCAATGCTGACCCTCAAGTGAGGTGGCTAGCATTAGACAACATGACTGCTGCTCTACAGGTCTTCTATTCCAACAGTATACACTGGACTGGTAAATACAGCAAAAATTCTTCAATGTTATGGGAAAGAAGAAAAACAGTGATGCAGAAGGCAATAATTTTACTGGTATAGGTCTTTCCCAAATGCGAGTTGCCAAGTATGTATACAGGATTTAATTTGCTCCTGTAGAGCATGAAATATCAGTTATAATTTAAGGTATAATTTCTTTCTATTCCTTACATGTTTTTCTGAACTAGGTTCATTTTGGCCCAGCTCACTTTCCTTAGTTTTTTTCTTCAGAGTCACAGTTCAATCACAGATATTCTTTAGAGGATGATTGTATTTGGATATTTAAGAGCTATACAGTGCCAATATATGACGCTTCACATACTAAACACTGCAAAAATGCATATTATGCAAAGCAAAAAAAAATCTTAAAAAATAATCACACAAATAAGGAGACATATATTTTTTTTACAATCACCAGAAAAGAAAGCCATATGCAAGTTTTCTACCCAAAGAACATGAAACTAGAACATATTTAGCATAAAATAAATATGTGATCAATAAAAAGGATTCTTACTTTGTTGCCCGTATAAACTTGCCCCAAACTGAGACAGCTGACCTGATGCTGATGGTGATGCCAGCATCTAAAATGTAAGAAGAATAAAAGGTTATTAAACACAAAGATATTTTGCTATCTTGCTCTGAAAGTTTACAGCAGTATATTGTAATACAACCAAATTGGCAACTGAAAACTCCTTTTAAGCCACCAAAAGCTTTAGAAATTCCCCAAAATATCTGTATGGTAATTTCCATATGTTATATATCAATAAAAATCTATGACTTTACATGTACAAAAATGGATTTTCTTTTACTTATGACAAATAGTAGAGGAAAAAGATCAAAAAGCTTTTAATTTTTCTACCCTTGTAGCTAAGACAACCATCTTTACTGAAGCAGGAATAATCAGTTACTTAAATCAGACTTAGGGTTAAATTCTTCCCCTGCAAAGCGTGCATCCTACAAGCAGATCAACCCCTGTTCAATATAAAAAGAGAAAGTACAAAGTTTCCTATTCTCAGTTAAAATAGCAGAAGGTGGGAAATGAGTGACAAGTGAGCAGCAGGTATGTACAAATACACATGAACTTCAGGTAAGATTCCAATACAATGTACTGCCCTAAGAGCTAGCTTCATGCTTGTATACACCATGCAAATAGGCAAGATGTACAAATGTTGAACTTAGCTTTTCCTGCTCTATTACGCCCACTGTAGCGACATTCCATAGTACCAAATATTACCATTAAAATCTTCTTGGCTGGCTTTCAGACATCATACAAGAAATCTGATACAGTAGAGAGATTCTCAGGAAGAGTAAGATCTCAAAAAAAAAAAAATCATGAGCTATGAAGAAAGAATGAGATTTGAGTTTGCATACTCCAAAAAGAAGGCAATGAAGGCAGGGGAATGACACCAGACTTCCAGGCATTGCAAGCATTTATGCTACCGCATAAATAAAGGACTAACAAATCTGAGGAACAGATTTAGGTTAAACGCAGGGAGGAAAAAAAAGCCCTTTGCAATCTTAAGGACAGTTAAGCACTGGAACATCCATTCCTGGATGTTTTTAAAGAACAGATTATACATTCCACATTTGGTGTAGCTGACTGTCCCTTGGAGCAAGAAGAGGTCTTAGCTGACCTAATCCATCCAGCTCACAACAGAATATGCCACTCATACTTACCAATCGGTGGGCAAATGTCTGCTTGCTTAGTGAATTAGTCTGGACTTGGATTGCATTTTAGAATGGTTTCAAGGGAAGGAATGTCTGGAGTCTTACACATAAGGGGAACTCATCTTTTTCAACTTGAGAGTAAAGAATTCAAAGCAAAATAACTTTTACTGTGACAAATTGCAAAATGTTTCATTGACTGAATCTAGACACGTAAAACTCAAACAAACCTTATACTGAATCTGCTAGTTGTCTATACTAGGGCCAAATCTAGATAGTAGAAATGAGAAAGAACATATACAGGGTAGACATCAAATATCAAAAGTAGCATTCATGTCTGTAAATCACCAAGTATTTATGATTTTTTGAATACATACAACAGCTGTAAGCAAAACAAAAAACATGGTTCTGAGAGCCTAACATAATATTCTGTATGCATATCTAACTTAAGTTAGCTATGACTAGAACACGTGGACTGGTTGCTTGTGAGTGCAACATGTTTGGTGCACTTCTGAAGTACCTCTTCCAGCCTATTTTGATCCAGAAAGAACCAAATTCACCCACACTAAAACTGCTCTGCAACATCAACCAAAGCATGCTGAACTGGGAACACTTGGGAGACAAACTTCAAAAGCACACTCTCCACCCAAACTAGCAAACTGATGTTTGTTAAACATTGATAAAACAAACTGATATAGCAGTTTTAAGAAGGAAAGAACAAAGTAAAATGTTGAGATTAAAAAAAGTGATTCAAGTTTAACAAGTTGGAACATGCTGCAAGATGTGGCAAGTTTTAGTTCCATGGGGAAAAAAAACCAAAAGAGAGAGAAGTTCTGAGACACCTTAGAAACAATGACTGGGGGATACAAGCAACAGAAAAATCCCAAACCAACCACTGAATTGGAACTAGAAGTCCAAAAGTACTACTAGCTTTGCGACAGCTAAGCAAAACAGTTAAGTCAAAAAGAAGATCCCATAAGGACAGCTACTCAGGGCATTCAAAAATTGCTGTGATGGCACGTAGTTTAATAAGCAGATAATACAAATCTCAGTATAAAAATTTATAATGTTAACTTGAATTTGAAAAAACAAAATCATTAGAGAAAAAAAAGTCATAGACCTAAGAGGTACTAGATTACCTGAAAAAGAATCCCACCTCTTCTACAATGAGTACTACTTGATTTTTAAAATGAAGTTAAAAGAAATGGCAAATAATATTTAATGAACACCGTTTACTAGAAATTGGATTTTATTTTGAAATGCTGCAAAGTAGGTCACATGTACTGTGTCACTTACTTTTAGATGAAAAGTTAATTGTGAAATGACTTGTAGAGAAACCTTTATAGAAAACTTTAACAACTAAAGTAATAACATACTCAGAACATCAAAAGATAAGTCTCAAGAAGAAATAAATAAGAATTTATGTGGATCTGTTCCAGGCTGATTAGATGCAACATTTCTCAGATCTCATGGGGAAGAAATATGCTGTAGAGGTATTTAATTCTTTCTCTAGTTTGTTTTGTAATATGCCAAAAAAACCTCCCCAGTATTAAACAAGTTTTCCATCATAGATAAGTAAGGAGTAGTTTAAAATTTTGTCTTCTTTTCTATTAGTTCCATATCATTTAAGACAACAACAAAACAATTAAATTAGCCAGAATCTTAAGCTATGCTACCAGGACCTTTATTTCAATTCGCAACCTCTGAGTCACTATTATAGTCTACTCAAACTTGGTCTACCACAGATAACGAAGACCCAAGATGAATGTTATTTGTAATACTGAGAACATTGCTACTATACAAAATACCGCAACTCTTTCCAAGAGTGTACTTGCAACAGTGGCTGAAAGTCACTTTTGAATTTCTTTTAGTCTACAACCTCTAAATGTCATTATCACTTTAATAAAAACTAAAGCAGTATAACCCTTAAGGTGACTAAAGCCTCTTCCAGTTGATATGATCTTTTAAGCTTTACCTAATTATGCTAATACTTTAGGAAAAAATGCTCAGAATTATACCCGTAAAAATCTTTGAAAAGCAAAACATACCAGGTGATTGAGATAATGTCAACGAACAGCATATTCTAGCAATATGTATAAAATACCAACTTTTTAAAACAAATGACTAATCTTTGATTCAGTCAAGGAAATTGTTACCTGAGCTTCTGATACCAATAGCTTTTGCTGCACACATACAAAATACCCTCCAGTCTTCAAACTTTGGCCTTTAGTTGCCAGTAGTTAACAGCTACAAACCCCAGTTGCATAATGGCACAGGATTCTGCTTCTATTCCAATGTTGTATAACTGAACTAGACAGATATTTTCAGTTGTCATTCCGTGTACATTTTGTCAGGAGATGGAAACCTAGGACTTTCATCTCCCATAGGGTAAGAACACAACTGAGCAAACAAGACCTTGTGTAACATGAAGCACACTGAGGACCACCATTCAGTATTGGCAGACCAAAGGACTGAGTTGATGCTAGTCAACTAAGATGTGAACATCAGTTTATTCACTACTCTGATGACCCAAGCAGATAGACTGATTTTTCTGGACTAGTTCACACCAGTATTAGTGAGCTGTAATGTGCTATCAGGCAACTTCCTACCCCTAGCAATGAATGATATTTTACTGTAACTGCTTTTGTTAAGTCTTGGTGGGTTTACTGCAGTAAGTTTATTTAGAAGTGTCAACCAACTGAAAAATGCAAACAAACCAGCACCAGCAGTTGCTAAAATTTTCCAGAAGCGGAAAAAAACTGTTGCATTTTACAGCCATCTCAGGAGACTGATGAACACAGGCTGCAGCTGAGGGAGGTGGCGAGAGGAAGGTTTTTGCCTCCCTCTGTACTGCAGCATCCTGCCTCTTCCAAACTAACCCCCAACACATCTCTGTCACCAGAACTGCCATGGTTGCACACCTCAGCACAGTGGCATCAAGAAAAATCCCAGTAATGCAACACTTCTGTGAAGGTTGCTACATTAGGCAGTTATAGCCTAAAGTTGCTTTCTTAAGCACAAGGCAAGTTGAAGTTAAAATACAACAATCCAGCACCATAATGTCAACTCCTAAAACCAAAACATGTTAGAATAAACAAATAAAGTCTGTAAATAGTATCTAGCCTGCTAAATGATGGGTTTCTCACAGGTGCAAACATTAGCATCACTTTTTATTTGCAGTGCTTTATTTCTAGTATCTGCCATCTGTGCTGCACTATTTAACAATAAAACAGCTGACCCACAGCCTCGAAAGAAGAAAGTGTCATACTAACAGAAAAATTAATTAAAAAGAAAACCAACAAGTAAGATTTTTGTATTCTTTCTTCTTTTAGCATTATTATGAGTACTTGTATAGATTACAAATCACTTCTTAATATAGTGCTCACAAAATTCCCACATAACAAGAAAATGTTTCCAAATCTCCAAATCAGAGATCAATGAAGAAATTCTGAAAGCCTTGTAACTGTAGAGTATTATTTGCAAGTGAAAATTGTTACTGATACAAGTTATTTGTGAATTATAAGCTCAAATACAATATTGAAAAAGAAATGCAATTTTATTCAATATTTTGGCTTTATCATTTACAGATGTTGTCTTCTGGCTCCAGTGGCACTTGGGAAGTGTAAGGAGGTAGGACTATATTGTTGGCAGCAGTATCTCAAGATCTTAAAGGAAGATGTTGCCTTTGAATGACAATGACATTATTAACATGAGGTTAATATCGCTATTAAAGTAAAACCCTAAAATCAAATTCTTTCAAGTGTAGAGACATCCAGTTTCATGGTATTAATGAGTCAAAAGATTACTGAAAACTTATTGAAAGCTACTACAAACAGTGACATAAGAAATTAAGAACTAGGACAACAAAGTAAATGTTTTATTTCCATTAAATTACCAGCTGCATATGAAAACCTAAAAAACCACACCAAAACTATCCACATATTGAGCACACAAATCATCAATACTACAGTAAAGTATGTTCAGTGAATTGAATCATTGTGTAAGAATTCATAACCTTCTTCTAGAAAAGTCAGATGATTTTATGCATGGAATTAATCTGGTCCAAGGAACCACTTTAAATCGTAAAGCTGACATAAATGAACAGTATATAACAGTTTTTGTAAGTGGAGATGAAGTAAAACACAGCTTCTACATTAAGTACAGAAATAACACCAGTCATTTACTACAAAAAAATCTAAATACAAACTCATAGTGAAGTATGTGTTACACTCATCAACAGTGAAATTAATTTCTTTGTGACAATTTCAAATTGTAAATGATATGAAATAACTTTGTATCAAAGTTACAAAGTTCTTGCAAATTATGTGAGAGTATAAAAACCTATTTTCCTTGCTAATTAAAATTAATTTCTCATATATTATTTTACTTAATAAGCCCCTCCAGATACTAACTTACAGGTAACATGGTAAAAGGCCACATTTTGCATTTAAACATTTGCTCTTTCTTCATATTGTCTAACTTAATCATGAAAACGCAAGCTACAAGTAGAATGACAATAGACTCTGAAAGGGTGTACAGCATTAAAACCCAAAATCTTACTCAATTTGTTTCTAATATCATCCCCTGCAAGTCCTTCCAACTGTTTTCATTAATGGCACTGCAATTTAAATTCATTTAAAGTTTAGGGGTTTTGATTTTTTTGCTTTTTAAAAAAAATCCCAACCCATATTATGTACTCTCTAAATTATGCAAAGAATATTTAATCACACTCTGGGAAGGTAAAAAGCAACACTGTTTGTTGCTCTGCAACTCACATTTAAAAAAAAAATAGCTTAAGCCATGTGTTTCACAAAGCATGTGAGGTAACCCAATCCGCTATTCAGTCAAACATACAAGTATGTTTACATGCAGCATAATACATATAAAAACATTCATTTGCCATTTATAGTTACAGACATGAATCTATTTTCTTCCCAAAATAACTTTTTTCCCCTCCACAAATGGATCAAAACTATCCAGACAATGACAAGTTATGTTAAGGTAAAGTAGTTCTATTCTACTAGCCAGCACAGCACAAATGCTCCAACTACCCCTGATGCCAGAGGGTTCCATGGGAATTCTCATATACTTAAAACTTCATGTGCGGCATCTGAAGTTAAGTTATGACTAAGCTAACAAACTCTCATGCAATGACTAAGTCAGATATCAAGCAAGATGCCTTGGGAAACAAGTTACCATAGGTTTCCTTAGAATGCTAAATAATAGCATTACAAAGTCAACAATCCAGCTGGAATAATATGGTGTTCAGCAACGCTAAAGCTCAAGCTGTCTCCAGATGACTGATTAAACCTTTCCACACTTAGTTTCTGAAACTTAGTAAGATTTTAGATCTCTGTCTCCATGGTAAGATAAGTCTTGGTTCATGGTTTTCTCTCTTGTAAAAGTACTACCTCTTTAAACATAGTAAAGGTTCTATAAATTACTTGAATGGAAGTTCAGAGTAAAAGGCTGTGAAAACAGCTTCTGACCACCTCTTTGGTGTATCACCACCACTGTAAATACCACAACACAAACTCACTGATGTCTGCCTTCATGTAACTGTCTCATGACATGAACAACTGAATTTTATCAATCACAGATATGCTACCACATCAGGATCAAGGATACCTCTGGAAAGCAGGTTCCCAGAATCAAGAACCTATTTTGCTAAATATCCAAATCTGAGGACCTCCTACTTCAGGAAAATTAGTGCCAGAGAACCCAATTAATACTTGCAATGAGCCAAATCTAACCAATCTGCAGGCTACGTCTTACTTGTCCCGATTGTTAAAATATACTTGATTACACAGGAAGCCACATTTTAGAAGAACTGAGCTGCAGAAGAACATCTGGTCTCAATTGTAAAAGTCTAAAATTAGTTAAAACATTAAGAATTTTCAGAGAGGAAAATAAGCTTAGCAATCTAATCCATTAGAAATGTAAATCAGATAATACTATGTTACTGTGAACATTTTATCATTTGTTGAGCAATTGGGAGAGAAAATGGACAATTAAGTACCAGGTCAAGAAATAGAGAAAGCAATTTAAAAAAAAAAAAATCTCCTTAACTTTCCGTATAATTTGGGCATGTCTTTGTTAGAGGCATGTCTGTCTACTGTCAGATTTACAACAGAAAATGCCCCAATCTTATATTCTCACACAGGCATCTTCACTGGATTAAGCTAGACTAGTCAAACTTTGTAGAGCACTTCTTACATTCTCATACATGAGAAATCAAAGTTCAGACTGAACAGGTTGCATCTTTTCTCAAAGCTCATTGTCATTCTTTTTTCTCATTTGAAAACAGAAGATTCAAAACCTATGTGAAGGCTTTTGAGTTACTATTTTCTACGACTGTCATAAACAAAAGTACATGTACCTGTGTCCTCAAAATTATGTTCCTGAGTGCACGGACAGTTCCATTAAATTAGTGAAATTAGTCACAAATAAGCTGTTATTATTTTGTGGTCAAATTGTGCATCTTGATATCAATTTAAGTTGCAGAACCATATTTGTTTCCAGTAAAATCTTACACCGCTTTCTTGTTCTATTTTCTGAAAAAAAATAACTAATTTCTTTGCCAAAGGATTATTGAGCTGACCCTAGGTGCAGCAGAATTCATAGACGGAATATTCATGGAGATACCCTGTTCCACTTCCCTACTTAGCACAGTGAAGTTTGTGATGCCTCAAGGCAAAGCCACTCATTTACTAAAAAGAAAGCATTGGCTGACTTCAGTAAGACCTAATCTCATCTAAGAAACCATAATTTTGTGCCTAAAACAATAGACCCAAACAGCATTCGTATGATTTTGAAAGCACTTGCGCACGAGTAATATGCAGCATTACCATTTCAATTACAATATCAGTCCTGACTGTCTAGACCCGTAATCCCTAACAAAAAATCAGCTAAGAAAGCTTTCAGTTTTTAAGCTACATTTGAGGCTATGAAATAAAAATAACACATCCTTAACTGTTTGTTGCTACTTCTTTCAACTTATAAAAAGTTTTCAAAATTTAAGACAAGACTTGAGAAGCCTTAGTTCACCACACCTTCATGTAAAGGAAATTCTTTTAAAATTGAAATTAGCCAAAGCAACAAGTCACAGGAATACTGCATCAGTAAGCCCTATGAAAATTGTTTAGTAAAAGGTAGATTTTTTTTCTCACATCTTTTTCAGAGATGTTCCAAATTCTTTTTTCCCCGTTAGTGAGTGAAGAACTATTTCCTAACATAATCTGAAAAAAGTTAAAATCTCCACTTTATTTGTTAAGGCAGAAAAGCAAAAGAACTCATAACCAGGTCAAAACCTATGTATAGGTCCTCACTTGAAGACAATGCCTTTTCACAAGAACAGAAGCCCTACTGTAAAAGTCAAGTGAGAAATAGGTTCCAAATTTTTATAGAAAACATGCCTAGACTAAGAGTCCTTACTCTATTCTGAATTTCAGGAAGGTTTCACCATTCTGTATGCTGCTCTGCTTGCAGTACACATACATCCATGCAGCAATATTCCTTGCAAAGTCAGAATCTGTAAGACTTCAACAAAGTGAAAACTAGAAAAACACGTAGCCATGTCCAGTATGAGGATAAACACTAAAGAAGCTTTAGCCCTTCCCAAAGAGTGTTTTATTACCAGTTGGATTTTCTGAATGTAGAAGTAGTTTACTGCTTTCCCCAAAGTTTCTTCTACCTTTATTTTATCCCATGTTTACCTACTCCATTTCAATATAAATGCAAAGATAGAAAGATTCAAAGTGTTTTAAGATCTAGAATGACAGAAGTTTTTCTCCTAGATGTTAATAAAACTGGATCTAGATTTTGAACTTAGTCTTTATTAGCTTACTCAGAGAAAATTGAGTAAATTTATTTTTATCTGTCAATACTAAGCATTATCCAAGTAACAACACAGTTGATATATTTATTGTGTTCTTATATATAGAAAAATAATTTTAGTAGAATTCCAGTTGAAAGACTGTTACATGGTTACTTTCAGTTGGAAAAGACTTTCAAAGTTGGAAAATTGGTTGGATACTGGAAGAATACAATAACTTTTGCAACTTTTCTATTGTGAGCCAAATGAGATATCAAAAGGAACACGTAATACAGAACATACACTTCACTATACACGAGTGATCAAAGGTGTACAGACAATGTAAACATCACCACCATATATTTATTTTGCGCAACTTAAGAAAAATACATTACAATAGCACATAATGATTTGAGATTTCATAAGCATAAAGTCAGAAAGTTGTAATGGTTAATAGTGAAGCTACAGGGTGGGGGAAAAAAAAACCCTTAAAAAGGATTTGAAAACAAAACTTTCAGCTTTTGCCAAAAAAAAACCCCAAAAACAAACAAACAAACAAACAACCACTCTTCCATTTCCTGTGGGAATGACATCACTCTTCTGCCAACTACAGCAGCTTCTATGCCCCATTTTGGCCACTTCTCCCACAAGCTTTCACGATTTCTCATTTGTCATTCCTGGTGTCTGGAACACCCACCTTCCTTCTCTTGAAGTCCCATTCTAAGATCCACTTCTGCAACATTGCCTACAGAAAGAGTAGGCAACTAAAACACTCGTTCACTGTGCCAGTGTGCCAAGCACTAGCTTTCACTATGTACACTATACAACACAGCATTCATCTCACTTTACCTTTCACCTTTCTTACTACACCATAATGATTTCTCCCTCGGTGCATCAAATCTGTAAGTGGGGACTTCATAGCCTACAATCACTTTGGAGAAATAGTGCCTACTGTTTCTGAGAAAGCTGCCCACACCTCTTGGTGCTCACAGAAAGGAAAGTCCGTTCAACACTATAAATATTCCATTGTTTCTGTGTGCATCCGTGGTACCTGTGCACATATTTAACGGTCATAAACAGAAAACAGCAGGCTATTTAATTTTCTTAACACCAGTATATTCTTATCTTTCACTTGCTCACCTAAAATTTCTCATCAAAATAATTTATGAAACTGAATTGGAAAGCTGCCTTTAAGCTTTCTTGTTTGGTTGGTTGGTTGGTTTTGTTTTAAAAGGCCTTCAACTATAAACCTATTTTGTTCTGTGTGAAAATTTTAATTAAAATTCAGCTAACTAAGAGTCTATAAGAAATGTTTATGCTCACAAAGATCAAGGTCTATCAAGACTATGTTGACATCTGCTACTAAACAACTGTATTTCTGGACAGTCGTGGAGAGAGACTTGAAGCAATGACACTTTTTTGGAAAGTCTAAAGAGATATTTACGTTATTTCTCTCTTTAAAAGAAAATCTAGCCTATATGTTGCTTACAGATATTAAATGTAAGCTTGTCATATGACAGTATTATGACCTTTGGGTGACACGAACTCCAAGTCATGTTTTCAGTCTTCCATATATTTCTAGATTTATTTTACTAAGAAGAGCTTCAGTAATGCCAATTCAGTTCTAGCATACAATAATGCATTACCAAGGGGAAAAATGTTTAAGAATAATTGAGTTTGTAACTTTGTGTTATTACAAACGTGACAAATACCTACATTAGAATGTTTGAGCAGACAAACAAGTTGCACAAAGCTGTTCTCAGGAACTCAGAAACAAAGTTGAAGGTGTAAAATGCAAAATCACAATAAACACACTGTAGATACAACATGTAAATACAAGATATAATCAAAAACTCAATTTAAGCTACAAATACACCTCATATGGCTGAAGTTTACATGTATAAACTCACTAAAATTAAAGCACTTAACACTGAAAAGTCACACACAGATTAAAGCTAAATTAAGTGGTTTCTCACATATACATCACACACTTGAAACAAACCTTGCTATTGAAAGGGAAACAAAAAAAAAGTTTATTCAACTTACATCTTTTTCTGACCGATGTGGGAACATAGATGATTGGCTGTAGTACATGTTTTCATCATGGTAGTCACCATCAACCCCCTCTACAAACTTCTTCCTTGAAGCACCAAACATGCTGTTTGTCACCTAAATAAGAAGAAAAAGTATTATATACCATATATTATTTGGTTTGCCAGACACTTGGTATATCATAGAATCGTAGAATGGTAGAGTTGGAAGGGACCTTTAAAGGTCACCTAGTCCAACCTCTTTGCAGCAGCAGGTCAACCTACATTAGGTTGCACAGGGACATTTCCAGGCAGGTCCTGAAGACCTCCAAGGAAGGAAACTCCACAACCCCTCTCGGCAGCCTGTGCCACTGCTCTGTCATCCTCACAGTAAAACAGTTTTTTCTTAAATTTAAATGTTTTTAATATATGTAAGATTTAAAAATCCTGTTCCTAAAAACAAAGAGGAATTTCCAAATGTTTAAGTAGTTTGTCTATTTAATGATTCTTTCAAGTGAGATTTTCATGTGACAATTTCAAAATATGGGGTGGGGAGAGAGGACATGCTTCATTTTTTGGATGAGTGTTGGTTTGTTGATTGAGTGCCATGATCTTTCAATTAGGTTTATTTAAAACTGCAGAATGTCAGAAAAAAAAAAAAAAGAGCAATTTTCTCAAATTTTCTTCTCGGATAAACAGTTTCAATCTAAAATAAGAAAATGAAGAAACGTTCTTTAGAGTCCAGCCATCTTAAAAAGTCTCAAGAACTTAAAGGGGAAGGAAAAAAAAAAATTATGAAATCACTCCCATGTCTCATCACCACAACTTTGGAGAGGCAGCCTTCTACTCAACCCTGTGCACTCAAGAGCCATGATTAAGTAACAGAAGGTTGAGCTTAACCACACTCATAAACCTCACCTCAGACTAGCAAAGTTACTGCAGACAGACCAGAAAAAAAACCCTGCTGCTAAATCAGAGACTGTAAATTAAAGAAACAGCAACCAAGCACCTGGTCACAGAACTTTAATTCGTTAAAAAATTTAATCCCGCATCAAGGTCATGCAACATCACCAATGCAGCTACAGCACACCATGCATATTTATACACCCAACTACCATTTACATAAACATACACACACCTCTCAGTTTTCTAATTTATCTGGCTATGAAACATGGGCTAACCAAGCCCAGGTTAATATTCAAACCAGCAAAATTGCATCTACCGGTCAGTACTGAACAACCCACACAGTTTCTTGTACTGTACAGGGAGACTGGAGAGAGCAACCTATAAGACGGTCATCAGCCCCGAGGTACTGCTCTGTAACATACCTTAAGTACCTTGAAACAGATCTTTTAACATCTTGAAAGGCAAGGAAGCTAGTTTACAGTTAGCTTATGAAATGCTCTGAGCCCTAAGATTTAGTGTCTTCATTACTGACAGCATTAGCTAAACTTAAACAAAACACAGGACAAGTTCTATTTTTTTAAAGCATCATTTTGTACTACTTCAGGCTCAATGCTTGAAACTGAAATTTCAAAACATTTATTCTAGTAGCTGCGAGAGTAGTTACTTTCAGCTTCAAATCCTGTCTTGTAACACAAAATTACTCTGATATTCATCACTGTGTAGCTTAGTCAAATTTCTAAGCAGTCTTTAATAACATAGGTAGGTACTCTCATGTTAGTAACAACTGTGGTCCATGATTTCACGTCACAGGTGTTTAGAGTAAAAGTCAACACTTGGGACGCATTTTATACAGCTATAATCATAGAATTGCCCTAAAATGTTCATCTAAACAAAAGCCTATTCCACTGCTCCTACAAGAGTGTTTTTCAGCCATTTAGACTACTGATGTTCCAAACCAAATTTATAATCACACAAGTGAAGGCATGAAGAAATACTGCATTCCTTCTCCGAATTAAACTTTTATTTTATCATACTTACAAAAACGTGCAAATATAAGGTCCCAAATTATTTGAAGGCATTCAGCTGACTTTCACACTTGTAGTGGAGCTTTCATTACACTATAAGCATACCCCACTGTGCTAATCCTCTTACAATGCAATTATCACCTACCAGATGGGATGGAGCATTTAACAGGCTGAGGGGATTATCTTGTCCTTTGCTCTGCCTGAGTAAAGTGTGGAGAGATGAGCAGTTGCCTTTAACCCTTATAAAAAGGACAGTGAAATGCTTTGGTGAGGCTATCCCAAGCAATGAGGGGAAACTGAGCATCTTAACCAAGAAGGCAAAGTTCTTGAGAAGGCAAAGAGAGTTGCTTACTAGTCCCAAAGAATTTTTTGGTGCCTTTAATAATACCTAGGATAAGAGAAGAATTTTTCTTGCCACATAACCTCCTCTTGTGTTACATCATCAAAACAACAAAAAGTAATTGTGATACAAAGCAAATGATTGAAGCATACACCATAATGTACTAATGTAAGACCTAACTCTGAGCTACAGTACAGGAACAGTACAAGGGGAAATTTTTGACCCTGTAGTTTTTGATCTTATTTCTGCAGAGGTTTCCACATGGCTGGCTATACATGCACTGTAAAGATTTCTGATTCAGTGGGGTAAGGTCAGAGTTTTCAGTTTCAAAATATGTTTAAAGCTGTTGCAAGAAAGCTAGCATGTCCAAATATGAAGTCTAGATACTGAAAAGCTGAATGATATTTTAAACATTCTCTACTAAATTTAAATTATCCGAAAGATAAATTTCTATATTGGTAATAAGACAGTTAAAACTAATCGAGATTATGGCCTGAAGTCTGATTAAGTACACTGATATTAATATAGTCTTACAAGAGCATGGTTATTAAAAAAGAAATGATAAAAACTTTTAACAATTAGACAGATAAAATATTGCTATTTTTATTGGGAACCCATGTTTCTACACAACACCTAACAGGACTGTGCTGATGAACTCCAAAAAGCAGCGCAATGCATTGCAGGCTGTGGCTGCAGGGAAAGAGAAGAACAGAGTAGCCCTGCCTGCAACTCAGCTGCATCTTGTATCTAATTGCTCTGAAGACCTTCAAAAACTTTTTGCAGAGACTGACACTTCATAGCATCATTTTCATAACCGATTCTGTGTTGTCCAGTGCTGCCAAGTGAAACAGCGGTGTGCACTGCTCAAGCTGTCCCCACTCCCAACAAGGGAAGGTACAGGTGCTAGAGGGCATTCTGGCAGCTGCCTGCATCCCTAACAGGATTTCTCTTGTCAGAAAAAACTGCCACTTGTTCTCAGGGTGAACCACATAACACAGATCACAACAGAGGAATGTGACACTGCAATTCACACTGCTATCCAGCCCTGTAACAAAACTAACTGCACGATAAGGCAGCTGCTGAAGACCAGTAACTGAAAGAGCAGAAACTGGGATTAAGAGATTGAAGCTGCAACTGCCCTATCCAGGCTATTTACTTCTTGCACACTCTTAGGCTAACACCAGCAGCCAATTTATCCACTTCCCAGTAGTCACCAGTGACAGCAAATGGCTGGAAAACTTCTGAATCAGAGCACGTATTCTCATGTAGACTTTTATAATATTACAGCAGGTTTACACAGCAACAGTGTCAGATGGCTGTCAAGTTAACAGTAGGCATGTTCCTATCCACATTAACTTATTCCAGTATTCACTACATATTCATTAGTCAGTCATGCCACAGGCATATGCACAGATATTGAAAAAAATATTGTTGCAGAACCACTTGTAAAAAGATGTGAGAATAACTGGGGCTATGCCAAATGTGGGCAAATCTGCAGATGGAGGTTTCTTGCTTATTTCTTAGGACAAGAAGCCACCCCAAAATCTTATACACAAAGACTGCAGCTCCCTTTTCATTGACTTTTCCATAGCTCAGTGTCTAATCAACTACAGAAGTAAATACAGTAAAGCTCATGCCACACTTATAAATACATTTGAAACCATCTGGAAAGTAACAGTGACTTGAGGTTTTGTACCTTCACAGCATCTAGACTGATGACGTGAAAGGCAGGAATCAGCTCTTGTATTTAAGTCTCTCATTCATTAATATATACTTATATTCACACACATTTATGCCAACACAATCTCACAGAAGTGGTACTCTAGTTGTATGGTAATTTTGTTAACTAAAGAACTCCCATCTATTCAGTTTAATTTAATACAGAACCTCTCCTAATCCTCTAACTACTTTTGATGTTCTACTGTGGGAACTCAGTCCTCTGTTGCACAAGACACACTGGCAGGGTAACCATTCATTAGAAATGTAAAAATGGTGCACTTCTGTCAATTCATCCTTTAGTACAATATTGCAAAGGTCCACTGGTAGATCCATGTACAAACATTATTAGAAAATGTTTGTGGTAACAGAAAAAAGAAAGGGAAGCAGTGACATGTTAGGATGGACTTCATAGAACTAACCAGACGTGCCATCACAAACCATGCCCAATTTTTATCAGATGAACACAAGTGCTTCTTTCAAAGCACAAGCCTGTCGTGTTTAAAAATCAGATTTGACTACAACTTGAAGTTAATGTCAACAAAGGAAAACAGTGACAAACCTGACAAAACCTTTAAATTCTTCCATGGAGGATTCCTGATAACTGCCATTACAGAGGAACTGAAAGCACCATACAAATTGTTAAGAACTTAAAGCATCTAATAAGCAGTTAGCTGTGGTCATTGACCTTTAGCTGAGTACATGACACACATCAACCAGCAATACTTATTTTCTAAAAAAGAAAGTTTAAAAAACCCCAAACCAAAACAAACATTTCAAGAGAAATCCTCTTCAGTGCAAGAAACACTGCAGTATCAAATATATGCAGTATAGCACACTTCAGTACAAAAAACCTTGTTTGTTACAAATAACTGAAAATATGTCATTCACACGGAATTTGTAAGAAAAAAGCCTATTAAAAATTTTGTAATCTTAAGTGCAAAAAATCTTCTCTATAATCACTTACAGAGTGATACTATGATTGTATATTAAATTAGTTTAACAGCCTGAAGCAAATTAAAGTATTAAAATATGAAAACTAATTATGTTTCTGTTTTGCAATATTCCTACAGGTAGTGCCCAAGGAGAGCTCACTCACAACATTAACATAGCCAACTCTAAACTAAGAGGATACTATAAAGTCTCCCTGGAGAATGAATATTTTTAATTTTGCACAGGGCAGGAAAATCGATCATCGCATTACAACTGATTAAACTCATCATTTTTTTGAAAGCTGAATACTATACACAGTATGTGAGTTAAAAAATAAATTACTTTAGGAATTTTAGCAATATCTTCCCTTTCCTGCTCCTTCAATAACAGTGGTATTTGTCAACATGCATACTTTCATTACATGAGTACCAAGTCTGATGTTATAGAGCTTCCACTCAGATGTGTAACTAAAGCTTCTAATGTTGCTGTTCAGGTCTTAATGAAGAAAGTAAATAATATACTCTATTTTTGTCTTTGTGTGGCAAATCAATGTTTTCACGTAAGGTAACATACTTGTGTATCCAAAGAATCCAAAAAAGTGTCCTTTAATGTGCTTTTCAGTTTGAAATAAGTGTCTGTTGTGGTTTAATCCCAGACAGCAATTTAGCCCCTCACAGCTGTTTGCCCATTCCCTCAGAGGGATGAGGGAAGAATAGAGCAAAAGTGAGAAAACTCATGAGGTGAGAAAAAGACAGTTTAATGGGGAAAGCAAAAAACACAGACACAAGTAAAATAAACCAAGGAATTCTTTCCCACTTCCCATGGGCAGATAGGTGTTTTGACATCTCCAGGGCAGCAGGGCTCCTGTTATGTGACACATAACAGTCACTTGGAAGAAAAACGTTACCACTTCCTTCTTCTTCGCTCAATTTTATATGTTGAGTGGGATATTATATGGTCTGGGATATCCCTTTGGTCCATTGGGGTCAGCTGTCCTGGCTGTCCCCCCTCTCAGCTTCTTGTGCACCCCTAGCCTGCTCACTAGTGGAAGTGGGGTGAAAAGCAGAAAACATCTTTACTCTGTGTAAGCACTACTCAGCAGTAAGAAAACATCTCTGAATTACCAACACTGTTTTCAGCACAGATCCAAAACATAGCCCTATAGTAACTACTCTGAAGAAAGTTAACTCTATCACTGTCAGAAACAGCACCGTGTCTGTCAAAAGTCATACGCTAGTAACAAATACAGAATTTGAAATTCCATCAGTTGATAAAGGACAGTATAAATTCAATGTACAGTAAAAACTGCCACTACTGTTTATGATCCTATTTCTCAGTGTCAAAGGTACTTCCTATTTGGCCCAAACTAGAAATGATATACAACAGAATATAACACTACAAACTTACAAGAGATTTTTTTTTTCAAATCCCAGCCCTTTAGTGATAAGTTATAGCTATTAAAAATCAACATGCAAAGTACACCAATTCAAATGCATACATTTCCTTTTCAGGATGAAAGGTGAAGCAAAACTTGAAGCTGAGATCCTTTGTTCTCTGATTTCATTTCACAGTCACACTCAACTCCATTTCTCCAAGGTGTCTGATAACCTCTAAGAGTATACTATATGCTTATGATACAGTATCAGTCCCAACAACTTTGTAGTATCAACAGTTACATAATCATGGAAAATGGAACATTTCACTTTCTTTTGCTGTTTGTCTATAACAACTGGCTTCATATTCTTTAATCTTATGTTAAGTATACAGGAATATATGGTTCATAAATTTGTTATTTTCCAAATTCACAAAGCACTGTACAAAATAATAGCCATAAAACAATTATCTGATTTACAGGCTTACTTAGGTCAAGCCTCAAAGTAGTTCATGATATAACCAGTTTCCTTAAAAGAGCGCATGGTCTTTCCTTTCAAGAGGAAACAGTATGACAGGTAAGATGTATAGCAACTTCTATACAGGAAGTTCAAAAAAAACATGTAAGTTATGATTTTAACCATCCTCCACTCATATTCTCAAGAACAAGTAAAATTTTTCAAGTGTTCTGTAATGCTTTCAAAATCTAAACCAAAACTGTGAATCTCTGATGAATACAAACACTGTTAGCGAAGTGTAGATCATAATATGAAACAACTTGTGGAAAACTCACAGAAATTCCCCTGAACAAGATCTACATATGAACTCTTTTAAACCTTTAAGCATCCCTAACTATAACAAAAC
Organism: Colius striatus; assembly: GCF_028858725.1. Taxonomy (NCBI): domain Eukaryota; kingdom Metazoa; phylum Chordata; class Aves; order Coliiformes; family Coliidae; genus Colius; species Colius striatus. The sequence goes on from NC_084759.1 coordinate 169,593,389, forward strand.
AAAAATTTTAAAGCACTCCTGAAATGAAGCAGCACAGACAGAACACGAAAAACTATTTAAAAAAAAAAAAAACTAACAATGAAATTACTAAAGCTAAACTTGAAAATTGAGATTACAAGAAACTCTACTTGGGTTCATAACTGAGCTGACACCACGTCCACCCTGGAGCAGATTCTGGTAGGTTCCACTCCTACTCATCATCCTTCAGCACCTCATCTATGCGTCTTTTAAATATCTCCAGGGGTTGGGATTCCACCCTGGGCAGCCCGTTCCAATGCTTAATAACCCTCTCAGTGAAAAAGCTTTTCCTAATATCCAATCTAAATTTCCCCTAGCACAACTTGAGACCAACCCCCACCTCGCTACAAGTCCCAGGTAACTGGAAAAATCCACTCATAAAATAAAATCATCCCAAGCAAGTTGTTGTGCTCAGAGCCTTAGGGCTGTGACAGATTCTCTGCATTTCTCATGGAGGCAAATGAGGGAAGTGTAACAAAAAAGCCAACAGCTAAAGAAATTCCTACTTCCTATTAAAAAAACCTCAATCCTGTATGAAATCTAGTTATAATTTAAATAACTTCAGAGTGCAAGACAAGGAGGTGAAGCAGATATTTGGAACAAGAAGTTTCAGCCTGAAAAAGCTATTGCTATTTATGCAATTCAGAAGAGGGGATTTCAACAGGGAAATGCCAGGCTGCTGTTGGAGAGCTGGTACTGGACACATCTCCACTAGAATGTAGTGAACCAATACAGTTCCATTAGACATCTATAAGCATGCATCAGAAAGAAAAAAAAAAAAATATTCAAGTGACATAATGCACTCCTATAAGGAGAATTAAGCAGGTTAACTGATAATCAGGCAGGTAGTAATCCAGGTTTGGAATTCTAACATCTTAATTCATAGAATCCCCAGAGAGGAAAAATATGTAATAACTGCAAAGAAATCAAGTATTATCTTTGATGGAAAGCTCAGACCAGCTTCTGAAAAAAAAAAAGCCAAACAAATCCCAACTTGAGCAGGTTTTCATTGGTCATCATATATTTACAAAGTATTTTTAATAGCAGGAAGTGCAGGAACTTTACCAAGGAAGACTAGGTAGGTCAGCCTTCAGCTTCACAATAAAGAGATCTGCTATATTAAAATATTTCTTTTCTTCTAAGTGCTACACCTTCAATAAATATCAGCATGATGTACTTTGCTGTCTCTGATATTTGGTATCACTGCTGGCCACTCAACACCTTTTTCCACAAACAACAGAAAACTCAGATGATTCACATGTGGAGCAATAGAGCTTAACCTGAAAAACTAATCAGGTGGTAATCCAGTCCAAGTCAGACAACTTCTCTCACCAAGGTCCCACTTGTGGAGATAATTGCTACAGGTAGTAAAGAATGTATATAAAGGTTTCAATAAGGAGCATGTCAGAAACTTTTATGTTGACATGTCCCCTAAGAAGTTATGAAAACAAAAGAAGTCTTGTGAGAAAAATATACAAACCTTATTTTACGCTGAAATAAAGCAGTAGTCATTGTTCTGAATTATGGCCCATCGTAACTAATACATTAATAGCCAATACTTCTCCCAAGAAGAGTCCTTAACTGTTCTGCAAGCCAACTCCCTGCTACCACTTACTGAAATCAAGAAAAGCCATTTGCCCACGTGGAGGACATATAGGTATTTCACCATCAACATCATTGCAAACAAAGGGCCTACTTTTTGGTGCTTCACAACAGACAATCATGTGTTACTCCACAAATTAATTTGCAAGCTTCATTATGCTCCGTATTTTTAAGAGACCTACACATTTAATTACACATCAGACTACTGTAACATTATACTCCACAGGGAAATAAAAACCACAACAAAACTTAAGCCTCCTAAATGGCAAGATACAGTTAAAATAAAATATCCTTAAGTAAAAGTGGAACAGTAAACAAACAGCTTGGGTACTGATAGCAAACATCTTACTCATTTTGTACAATTTAATGCTTTTTAATTTGCCATGTATATTGAACTCTACTGCTTCAAAACCTTCACTGAATTTCTTGCATTTGCCAAATCAAACTTTTACAAGGAAAGATGGTGGCAAAGAAGGAGAAAACAACTTTCCTGAAGGTGTTAGACAAGCTTTATACCTCCAAGGGATGCAAAATTGAAGTCCATCAGCAGGGCAGGGGGTGGTATCATGGGGACAGGAACAGATGAGCCAGAAACACAAGGTCATCTGGGCCTCATAGGCAAGGGAAGATGGATGCTGACAGGGTAGTTGAGAAGTGTCTCTCCAGCAGTATTAGGACAGTGTTGATATGCTTGTAACACACGAGCAATGAAGAAGCCCATCTGCACACTCTATTGCTGGAAGAGCATATTTTCCTTTTCTCTTTATCTTGATGTGGTCTCTAATACCACATCTAAGCCAAGCTGGTATCATTTAATCTGCTAAGTATCCTCCAGCTTTCTCTTACATACTCTTCAAGTAATATTAAGATATACTTGTAATAGTTTCTATGCAATTGATTTTACTGAAACAAAAAATTCCCACTGATAAGCTTTCTAGATCTTTATTTCTGTAAAATATTCATCTGTTAAATGACGTACGTTACAATAACTATTAGGTTGTCCGTATCTGTTTCACTACCTTTTCCTAGCTCACTTATCATTGAAAAACATTTGCACCATATATCAGAAAAGGAAATAAAGTTTATAAATCAAAACAACAAAACAAACTTTGAAGTAATTAAAATTTGGTTCATGATCTAATTTCTTCATCACATCAAATCTCTTCTACTGTGGGAAAAGAACATAAGATTAAAAATTCAAGCATAGGACTTCTTTGACTTTATTTGCTTTGAGCTGAGACTCTCAGCCAGGAGGGAGGCCAGATTTCTTCATCTATGCTTCAGCTAAAAGGATAACCATTGCTCCAGACAGGACGTTTCCTTGTTGATTTTGAACAGGCTCCTCTTTCCAGGAATTTTGTAGCTCCCTCCTTCTCTTTTTTTTTTTGGCATAATAGCCAGAAAGACAGCAGCACTGCCTACTTATTCCTTCCTGAATACAGCAAAAACTTTCACGTTTGGTTAATCTGAAACACTGTATGTTAAATAAGCCCTGGCTTCCCAAGCATTTCCTGCAGTTAAGCACTATACAGTCAGATATAGATTGGATTAATAGTGTGGCAACAAGAGGTTTTTTTTTTTCTTTCATTAGTCAGATGGAGTTTTTTGACATTAAATAAACCAGTGCTAGAACCATTTCTACTCTAGCTTTTGTCAGGGGATAAAAAAAACCCACAACAAACAATCAACCACCAAATATACGCACAAGAAAGGTATATTGTTATATCTGGATCACAAGACAGAGGATAACTGAAAAAGAGCACAACTAATTTTTAATGATTTATCTAACAGTACATTACATGTATGTTATTCAATATAAGCTGCTGACCATTTCTCTGAAGCATCCTCAAGAGAGATGTAGTAACACTATTTTTACTTTATGTTGAATTTCAAAGAAATATCAAGTTCCTTTTGGTTTGGGTTTCTTTTTTTTCTGCCCAGACATATTCTAATAATAGAAATAGCTGAGAATATTCAGGCCAAAAAAAACCTTCTGTACACACAGCACATCAAACATCTCTTACCTTAACATACAACTGGAAAATTCAAAACATTAAGTACATCTAATATATTGAATCCTTGAAGAGAAAGAAATATTTACGAGCTGCCACAACTTCCTGGCAGCCTACTTGCTTTTCAGTGACTCTCCTCCAGACTAATGGCACGTTCTGCAAAAGCAGAAACATTTCCCAAGAGCATAGACTGGTTAAAGTTAAATTCATGTATGGCTTTTTAGTGCATTCTCCTAAAGAGAGTCTGTGGCTCCTCAGGGACGAAAGTAAAAATGCAAAGTTAAAACTAAAGATTTCTATCCTTTGGGTTTGGTTTTTTTTGGTTTTTTGGTTTTTTTTGGTTTTTTAAATGAAAGTCTTAAGACACTTTAGGAATCATGTTTCTCAAAATATGTCTAGGCCTGTTTCTTGTAACCTTCTGACTACACAGCCAGGCAGGCTATGTTGTGACTACCGCTGTACTGGGTGCAGCCACAAAATAAGGTATGACAAAACAGCTTTGATGTTTCTACATCATATCTAATGAACAAGGGCACAATCAGTCTTTAAAAAATAAATTTGGGAAAAAAAATATTACAGAATTTACAGAAGATAATGAAGAATTATTTAACACTTTAAATTGCTGAACAGCAATTCATCACTGGTTTTTTTAATTATTCTTACTATTTAACTGTTAATTGATGTTGGTCAAGAATTTTCAGAGTTAAACACTGTTCCACAATGGAAAAGATAAATTAGACACTCTGAAATCCCTACCATGCTATCATCAAGTAAAATTAACAAAGCACTAAATACACCTACCAAGTCTTTCCACTGCACTAATCTTCCACATATTTAATTTAAACCTCTTCAATCATTCCGTTCTCCATTAAGGTGTTCGAAAAACAAATTAATCTAGCTATGTACTCTCTCATTTAAGCAGGTGGACTTCAGTCAGACTCCCATATTGTAAAGCTTTGGCTAAATAAGCACTGTAAACTTTGTTTCAATACAGAAACTGAAATAACACATCCGTTTTCATTTTAAAGCAATTCCCCTTTGAAGCAATAGACTTTATGCCACATTTTAAAACAAAGTGACTTCCAACTGGCAGTTTAAGTTCAGACTACAAATGTTGCTTAGATCTGGTATGAGTCCCAGGTATGGGATAGTCCCCTCCATCTCATACCTTCTTTACAGTTTCTGAGGAAATAGGCACATGTGTTTAGAGCTCCAAGACAGGATGGCAATGCTTAGCACCTAAAAATTCCGATAAAATATGCAACAGGGCAATTACTTCCTGTTATTCTGTTCTCATTAGTAAATAAGAGAGTATTTTTAATGAAAATGGAACTACTCAATCTTAAGCTAACATATAGAGTCCTGGTAACAATGACAGTGTGGTAGTTGGTGAAGTGCTTGTAAAAGCAAGATCTCAACTATCATTTGTTTCTTTTCCTATTTGTTTTCCTAAATCTGTGAAGTTAAGTTCAGCAACAGCATTACTATGTTTTATTCTAGAGTTGCAATAGTACAAGGCTCAAATTTTAGTTTCAACCCATTTTACCAATATTGCATACAGGAAAAATACAGGCACTTAAATCATCACACCACTCTGATGCCAAATTCTTTCTAGTCTTCAAGGTCAGCCAAATCCTGGAAGAAGTTCTTGCTTCTTCAGTGATACAATCCCTTCCTCACCCTCCCCTACCCTGCACAATCTTGAAGCAAGACTCTAAAACAATTTGCTAGGAAAGACCAATTTCTTTACCACATTTTCAAAATCCAAACGAATACTCTAAAGGCATGGATATGTCTTTCTCAGTATTAGGCTGGTAAGAATATGAAGGGTGATACATTTCACCACAAACTTGTATACTGGACAGCTGAAGGCAGTTACATAATATGTAAATTTGTAACTATTCTTAAATTAAACAAAACATTACCCACCTAGAGCAGGTCAGGGTACAATGATTAGCTCTCAAAAACCTAAATGGCAAAAGCATTTACAAACATTGAGGTGTTCTTTGTGTTGGATCTCCTTCATTATTTTCATTTAAAGAAAAAAAAGATTTCTGAATCTCTGAAGTGCCATAAGATTTTTACTGCAGTATTAAATAAATGTATTCTGTACCATATTTGTTAAGTCTTCCTCCCTCTTGAAAAGGGAAGTTAACAGAATACTTATTGCTGCAAAGAAATATGTATTCCTGGAGACAGCGCACGTAAACAGACCACAGAGCAGCATTGTGCACAATAACTGCTAAAACCTTGCCATGGTTGTTTTTCTAGTTCTGCCCAGAGTTTATCTTCAAATAGCTACTTTAGAAACAGCAACACTTTTAATGTATGAAGAATAAAAAAAGAGACAAAAAAACATGTTCTGACCACTGACTGAATATATATCATACATCAAAAGCTTTCTGCTTATTATCAGAAAATAAAAAAAAAACTTGACAAGATTGCTGGATCACCTGCATTTAAATGGAATCCTGAAAATATTCTGAGTCATAAACAAATGATTTTTTTTTTTTTAGGCATTTGAACTTAAAACTGTTATCCAAGGTAATTCTATTGCAGACAAACTATTTGCCCCCAAAATTGGAGATTCCTGGAAGGGAGGATCCATTAGCACTTACTGCTTCTGAAATACTGACCAGAATTTTGCTAAGCAACTGCAAAGTCTAGATGCCTCAATAAACTGAATACCTGACAAAAGTTTTGAAAGTAGAAGAATAAACTGATAGTTTGTAGAAAGTAGTTTACCTAAGACTCAGAGTGTTCTTTGATAACAGGAAGGTTGTTTAGGATACACTAAAATTAGTTTAGAAGTGACAGAAAATCAGCTATGGGGAGAGGGGAATACAAACACATAAACTTGATCCTCTACAACCTACAGTGACAAAAATTTGATGGTAAGCAAGTTTGGGTTTTATTTACTTTGAAGTGACAGAGGGAAGCCTTCTACACGTTCACTGGATGATTCTTAATTTAAGGGGCAGTACAGGAAGATTTTGTGAACAGGATTTTCACAAAACGTAAGGTTTCACAGCAGCGAAGACTACTGTCCCAGTCTTGCTCTTGGCTGGCTCATTCATCCAGCTGGCTCCTTGGTCCTCGCTATATGGTTACAGTCATGGTTACACACCATAGGGGCAGGACAATGTAATAACCAGGGCTGCAACTCACAGTTATCTTAACAGCCAAGAAGCTGTATCTGATGCTCAAGGTACTAGGGAATGAAAAAGGCAAGCTCCCTGTTGTCCAAATTCACTTTCTCAGGAGAATGAATCCTTGCATAAGAAGCAACACTATTAAGCAAGAGTAATATGTAACTGACCACACGAAGAGGTGGGTTGAACTAGGGTGGTCAATACAGCTGCCATTCTGAGTTTTTCAATCACGCCCTTTCCCAGAGGCTGTTGACAAGCTGCACGACATATCTATCAACCAAGGTTCCACTGATTTACTTTTGGTAGGTTACACTGAAAGTCACATAGGATTTTCTACATACCTTGTCCAACCATCCTGACAGTGGGTACAACCAATTCTGGGACAGGAGTAAGAACACAGCTGAGGGTGGGAACCATGTAAACAATTCCACTTTCACTCCATAGGGTGTTTGTGCAACTTAGCAACTGTGTGTGCTGTTTTCCTTTATCTGCTCAATTGCCTTTTCATTTGGAACAATAAACCATAATAAACCACAGATCTTAACTACTGTTACCTCCATGCTTCTCATGTAATTTCAAATGTTAATCCTCTGTCTAAAACTTCAATTGAAAAAACACACTATTGACCAATGCCTGTTAATTTTTTGATTCAGGTACTAAAACAAGGGTGCTGCAAGAAAACAAATGCTAAAAGGAAAACAATGTCAGCAAGTCAAGAAGAACACACAACAGCAGGATTTGAAGTGCCCTTTTTTTTCTAAGCAAGGATAAACTCTAGATTAAATGATAAGATGGTTTGGGCATGTTAAACAGATAAAACTAAGGAGTTCCAAATCTTAAAAGAAGACATAAAAGTTTCTGTGTTAAAGAAAAGTTTCAGGTTATTTAGGAACAAACTAATTCTACAAAGATTTTTAAGTATAGTATGGCTGTATGAATTTTGCAAGTATTCTCTGCATCCTTTTTGTATTCATTTTTCTGGGCTTGCTGTGAAGTCTGTAGTCCAATTGTCAAAAGATTGAAATGAAACTGTTCAGACCTTTTCTAGGTAGAAAGTGCATCCTTGGTCAGTGTTATTTTCCTCCTTTGTTACTGTCTTCCCATTTAACCGTTTGCTTTCTTTCTACAATTCCAGTTAAATTCAGAGGAAAAATTATTTTAAATCTCAATTACTTACAGTGATCCAACATATTTCTATGGAAGAAAAGTTGTTGCTTAGCCTAATAAAGAGAAATACACAAGTTCCTTTGGAAACTTAGCAACTTCTGACATTTCATATCTGATCTTTTTCTCTTTCTTGATGCTTCTTAACTTCTTCTCACCAAAAGGAGAATGGGAGCTATACTCTACAAGGATTCTCAAGTTTCATTCTGTAAAAACTAATATTTTACATAATTGTTCTTGCACTTTAATATAAAGAATAATTTTACAGTTTGTTCCTTCCCTCCCCATATGTGTTCATGAAGACTCACATATTCTCAAAATCAGGGTCTCTGAAATAGCTACCTCATTCTTGTTCAAAGCAACAAATCTTTTCTCCAGGATTTAAAGCAAACAAAAATTCACATCTGAAAACACTCACAAAAGTATCCCTCCATTCTAAGTTCTGTTCTAAAACTCCTACTATTAAGGGAAACAAAACATAATTTAGGTGTAGTCTTCTATGAGAAGTTTGTAAAATTTCTTGGTATTTAAAGCGCTAGAGACTGGAAAAGAGAGAACAGACGTAGAAAAGTGCACAAGCAAAGCTCATTTATTTTACTACACAAACTCATTTTAGCACTTCAAAAGGACAGAGCTGAAGATTACTCTCAATAAATGAATGACTTTTCATCTATGAATCCAGTATTTCAAAACAGGTCTGTCTGGTACTGCTTCAGCAGATCTACTCCAAGTTTAAATAAGCAGGGCTGTGCTACCACTCCTGATTCACATGCCTAGAAGCACTCAAGCTATACCAGTCTTTACTCCCCCATTCCCCGGTACTTGCATCTCAAATATTTCTGACTTTAAGAAGTGATCCTATTGCCTGCTTCAGAATAAATAAATAACTAAACAAGAAGGGTCACCTGCATTCCTTATCACAGCAATTAAGTTAGGATAGCTTTTGTCTTCCTGATATCAAGGACATCTGAAATTGCAATTTCTCAAACTCCTGATTAACAGTCTGCATACTCCATTGATGCACTTTAAATATTGGCACTCAAAGCTGAGCCTTCACCTGTGTAGGGAACCTTAATTCCACATCACAAGCAGCTCAGACCTCAGCTTCTTTATAGCAGTATGTAGGAGACAGAGAAACACACTTGGTCGCAAAAACCATTCTCAGATACTATTAGTGCAAAGGCATGCTTCTCTAATGGTAAACTACTTATCCAGATTTGCTCTAGGAATGCTGAAACAGTCTAGAGACTGCCTTGGAAACAAAGAAATACACTGATAATTACTCTGAGGAAGAAGAAACCAATTTGTCCAAAGAATAACTCCTTCCCAATCAATTTGGGATTCTGAGACACGAGCTAGGATCGCACAGGAGAAAAATCCACATTCACATTTAAATCCTCAAACTGAAGCCTAACTGAGCATAATAAACAACATATGATAAATGGAAAACTCTTAAATTCTGAGACTCTTCACCGTATTTCATTAAATGCAAACACATATTGCCAAAACATACAACAGAGCAATCACAAAAGCAAGCTACTCTTGAGGTTCACTGACTCTTCTTTTCATCTTATTTTAATGAATCTTTAGCATGTCACAACATGTTCTTGGGAACATATCCATGCCACTTGAACATGCTATTTGGCAAAATCCCCAAGCTAACTCATACGTTTTCAACTTTACGTCTTCTTATCACATTTACTTTTTTTCTGCCCCAAGAATTTGTAGGCTCTAGTTAACCTACAGTCTGAAGTTTGCTGAAATTCCTTCCCAATTCACAAAAATTTAACAAATTTAACTTTTAAAATGGCATAATACTCCATTTAGATGTCACTTCCTTCATACTCTATTTATAGGCCATAAATACAAAAACTGTCTACACTGCACAGCACTACAGTTTTAGACTTGCAATAAAACGTAAAAATTTCAGTGGCTTTGTTTTAGTGATGTAAAAAGTCCTGAAACTGAACCTTTTATCTTCAAAGGTGATTTAATTGAAAGCAATGCTATCCTGAAATACTCTATATAATTATTAACAGTATATATTTCTGTATTAAAAAAATGAAGTTGTTTTCAGGGACTTTTCTAGCCTTTGCCATTTGAGCTGAAGGAAGACTAGGGATTCTATCTAAAGAACATATATTTGCAGAGCAGACTCTGTTAATACCAAAATTTTAATAAAAATAAAAATATTATTTCTTTAAAGGGATAAATAAAATATGACTGTTATTCACATGCCAAAATGCATAACTCACCTCCTGTATGGTGCTACTGTTGTATCACAGAATCTTAAGGGTTGGAAGGGATCTCAAAAGATCATCTAGTCCAACCCCCATGCCAGAGCAGGACCACCTAGAGTAGGTCACACAGGAACTCATCCAGGTGGGTTTTGAATGCGTCCAGAGAAGGAGACTCCACAACCCATCTGGGCAGCCTTTTTCAGTGCTCCCTCACTCTCACAGTGAAAAAAGTCCACCTTGTATTTCTTTGGAAACTCTTATGTTCCAGCTTATACACATTGCCCCTTGTCCTATCATTGGACATCACTGAGAACAGCCTGGCTCCAGCCTCCTGATACCCAGTCTTTACATATTTGTAAACATTAAGAATCTTGGAACCTTGACTAACTTCTGTTACAATTACAGAATACTGTGAAAGAAAAGAGTATACTGGATTGTAAAAACAATTGCACCACTTTTCAACACACTGAATGTACAAAAAACATCAACAGTCAACATAAATGTCTGTGCCTACTCCCTTTGTAACTTACATTAGGCAGGTTACGTTCAAATTTTGGAAAACTATCAGAGAGAACACTTTGTTTACAAATCTGAAATAAAAATATTTGTAAAAAATTGAAAAGCACATATAAAAGTAAGTCTATTCCCTTCCATTTCTCTCTCCCACACAAAAGCACATACGCATCATTCCCAGGTAATTTTAACAAAATCTCATGGAAGCATGAAGCACATCAATATATTTCAATGCCACTTCCTTCAAAACACAATTTTTCAATCTACTGCCTGAATAATTTAAAGAGCAAAATCTTATGTTTTGATAGCCATCCCATTCCCTTAGAATAAGGTTCTCCTGGAAAAGCCTGAAGTGCACTGAAAACAGCTACCTACCTACACACTGTACTTTTGCCCATTAATTTTTTGTCTCTGCTGAGGTAAGCAAGTTTTGACTGATGACCACTTCCTGTAAATGAAGTAGATTAATAAAACATTATTAGTAAAATACATTGTTCTCATTCAAGCTTCTTAAAATTCTTACTGCTCCATAAATGGCATTTTTAAAATTTTGAAACATTTTATGCACTGAATAGAATACTAAAATAAACCTGAAATAAAAAAAGCTTTTGAGTATTTTAAAACAAAAAGCAAATGCAGTAATAAGCAATAACAACATGCACACTAAAGCAGGAGTCATTAGCTGTCAAAATATCATTTCAAAAACCAAAATTTGTACTCTTTGGAGACTTACGGGAAAAAAAAAAAAGATCAGTATTAAGCTTTTTTCCCCTCCAGAAAAAGAAAGTTCACAACATGAACTAAAACACTACAGAGATCTAATGAATCTGCAGATCTTTTGTCCAAAGAGAAAGGCATTGAGGCCTTGATCGTGTAAAGACAAGTTATTCTAAAAATAATACAGAATCAGTATCATAAGAAAACCACATAAATAATCACAAATGCTTCTAAAATGATTTTTAGCTGTGTCTCTGCTAAACTCAATAAAAATGGAATACAGGCCAATTCTTCCTATTGTACAACTTAAAGGGGATTTTGCCTTCTTACAAGAAATATAGAAATGCTTCCAAACCACTCTTGGGACCGCAGGGGAACAAGCACAAATTTATGCCTCAACAGTTTTCAGAGATGACTGGAAAGACACAACCAGGAGCTGAAAGCACAGAATCAGCGTTTCCAAATCCAAAGGAGAAGGAAGGAAACAGAAACAATTCCCAAGAGAAATTCTGGTTTGATGAAGAAATAATGTGAAGGAAAATAACATCATTAAAAGATGAAGAGGGAAAACAGACACTCTGACCTTTTGGGGTGTCAAGAATCAGTATGTTCTGGCTATAACTGGTATAAGAAACGAACAACTACATTGGTGAAAACCAACTATCACCCAGGCCTTGAACACACAGCAGTATTTTAGGACAGTAAGCTAGTGAAGGAATCAGCTGTTACATGCAATGGTATTTTTTTTTTTTACCAAAAAAACCAAAAGGCACATTCACACTGTTAAGAGTGATGTCCAAGAGAGGAAAGGCATAGAGAACATAACCAGTTGTGAATACTGCAGCTACAGGTTAAAATCCCATCAAGACTTTTGCATGGTCCTTCCCCACAATTCCTTCCAGAGGTTACTCAACATCAAATTTCAAAGTAGATTTGCTAAAGAATTCACATGTGCTTATTCTGCAAAACTTTTTCTTCAGCTTTACGCAATTCAACAAAAACGCTTCACAGAAAGAATCACTGAAGTACTGATACACCAGTGGACCTCTTCAAAGTTGCTACCACCAAACATGGCCTTGTGCACCTGAAGAAAGCAACCAAGTTGTCCTTTCCCACAATGGTTAGCCCTATGGTCCCTGAGCCAGGGCAGCACCATGCAACAACACAAAAATGCCCTTAGTTTGCTGGTGGTGGGGCAATGAAAGGAAACAAAGCAGGAGAGTCCTCTCTGATGCTGCTGTACCACCAAGTCTCATCACATCCTGCAAAGAAACTTAGGAGACCAGGTAATCTGCTTTCTTTCTCCTTTTACTTAAAAAGGCTGCAAAGTCAACATCCACCACCACCAAAGTCAGCAGAAAGTTCCCAATTCCTCTGGTTGTTGAAAGGGACCTGGCCTCTCAAGTCAAGTGCCTACCACCAGACGATCGAGAGACAATCTGTCAGCACCAGCAAAGAGAAGTAGCACTGCCCGATGTGAGTAGGACTTGGTGCTGTTAGTATAAGGTCATGCCTAACAGTTCATAGAAAGGTAGGGGTTGGAAGGGACCTTGAGAGATCATCTAGTCCAATCCCCCTGCAGAAGCAGGTTCACCTAGATCAAATCGCATAGGAACATGTCCAGGTGGGTCTTGAAGACCTCCAAGGAAGGAGACTCCACAACTCCTCTGGGCAGCCTGTGCCACTGCTCCTGAACAGTGAAATAGCTTTTTCTTATGTTTAAGTGGAACTTTTTGTGTTCCAGCTTCATCCCATTATCCCTTGTCCTTATCTGATAAAATGGAAATGGTACCAAATACTGCGGAAACACCACGGATTTATTTTTTGAGGAAGGATTTTTTCTAAGAACTGCATTTGCTACAAAAAAACAAATTATATCACTGAAGTCTTACAGGCAGACTGATGCTTTCTATCTAACAGGGGACTAGATCCTTAGAGGGTTCCAATATCATAAGACACAAAACTTCAGTTTCCAAGACTTCCTTCTACATAGGTTCTAAATTTAGAACGCATCATCCCACACTCAGTAATGCTGCTTCCTTAATTGTTTTCTAATGTTACGATTCCAGCTCTGGCCTCTATGCACTTGACAATAGTCAGTATTTCTCTTAACATTGTAATCATTCAGACTGTATCAAATTTGGTTTATTCCATTAAATTCAGACTTGCTATACATGGAATTGCTCTTTCATCCAGTTTTATAAACCTATTGGTGGGAGCGTGCACAGTACCTAACATGCATTTATAATAAAATGGTAAGAGAAATTGGAGAGAAAGGGTTATATTCTTTTCCTGATGAGGTATTACAAAGTTAGTCACAGCACAAGTAACTGGTTTTAGGGTATAACGACTATCTGTCGTAATTTCAGTACAATACTAGACTTTCCCTCTGCCTTTCAAGAAGATAAAGGCCTTTAGTCACAGAGCCTCTCTAGACAATGCCACAGAAGTAGCTGGGTTTCAGCTCTTTACAGCATCAACTACACCAAAGCAGCTTTGTATTCTGTTTCAGCAGAGTAAAAAAGTCATGACATTGTAATGCAATCTTTATCAGGCCAATTCAAGCAGCACAACACTCCAGCATTGTCATCCCTGGGACAGGGATTAATAAAGCAAGAGTGGGACTGTACTTGATTATCAAAATATGATTTGAGAGAGTTATAGTCAAAACAAATTGGAAATAAATATACTTTGAATGAGAAAATGTCATTCTTCATCATTTTGTTACATATATATATAATGTTATATTGAGACAACAACATTCTAAGACAAATATTAGTCTACTTCATATATACACACAAACTCTATGCTAATTAAAATCACTGTAATTCCACCTCATTATAGGGCTTTTGTTCTCTGTGTTTTATGGGAAAAGAGAATTCTTTGGCCCAAAGGCTGTGAATCAAGCTGTATTCTTCTCTTCCAAATTTACAAATTAGATGTTAATTTGTTCATTAAGAATTTTGCAGGGAATGGGAAATTCTCCCTAACAAAGTGATACCTCATACTAAAGAGAGGCTAGCAGCTGCTACCATGTCTTGCATGTTCCTGGCTTTCACTTCTGCAGAAGGTGGGAGGCAGTAGCTACTGGTTAACACTATTACTGGCTCTTGGACCCATGAACAGACCTTACACAACCTCCCTGAGGAACCTATCTCAGCATCCTACTATACTTGACAAAATTCCCTTCGATCTCCTAAAAAGCCTTTTATACAAACATCATGACAACCCAGGGATCCTCTGGGAAAGGATATCCCATCTTTGTAAGGCACAATATTGTACTCTTTCCCAGCAGAGGGCAGTTCCAGTTCTTACTTTCTGCTCTTCTGGTCCATTTTCCTAGACTCACATTCCTTATACAGGCAAATCCTCTGTATGCAACATGTTATGGCATCTGCTTCCCTCTCTCCCTCAAAAACACACTGTCAGTCCAAATGGCTTATTACTTGTTACAAGCACCACATCCTACCACACTAATTAATCAGCACTCATTATGTAGTTGTTTGGCATTACTATATTTGCCTTTTTATGCAAACTAAGTATACTGACTTTTATCATTATAATCCAGGAAAACATCAACAAGTAGTAGGCTCAAGAAAATGCATTTGAAATCTACAGTTTCTCAGTGAAGTACTTGTTCTACAGTTTTCCAGACAACTTGCAGTAGCTTCAATCTAGGACACATTTACTTAGCTTAGTTATGTACCAGCATGTGTCAAAAGCTCTTCTTAAAATACACACTATCTGCTGCTTCTCCCCCACTCAGATCTCCTGCTCCACTACAGGAAGATAATGGATTGCTTTAGCACAGTTTGGTTTTGTACTAAACCTCTTTCAGATTAAACTTCAAGAGTAATACCCAAGACAAATTCAATCTATAGCATAGGCTTAAGTTTTCCAAAACATCAACCAATGGACTCTCCACTCAAACTAACTGAGAAAAAAGTGTTGCTTGGTACTTCAAAATTTAACAAAAGAAACTTCACAAATACAAAACACTCTAAGAACTATGATAGTTTAAAATAAAAGCTAGATACACAGTAAAGGCTACAATTTTTTTTATTTAAAAAGATAACAATAATCAATTTGACAGAACCACCTAAAATTCAAATATTTTCTCAAACAGCAGCTTCAATCGCTTGCTCCCATTTGATTTTCAGAAGTACTATGGAGCATTCATACTGACCCAGTCCCACTTTGAATTTCAGACAACATAGACAACTGTATCCATACAAATCCATTCCAGTAAAAAAATACCCGTTAAGGCGCAGGAAAACTATAAACTACTACTTCAAGCATTCCAAACTTTAACACAGGTTAATGCAAAGCAAAATCAAAGACATTTCTGCTATTAAGACCTCATACAGATCTCAGGTCACACAGGAAGGACAATGGAAAGTATTTCACTGTTGGAAAGGTTTCATTATTTAATTTAGAAAATCCAGTAAAAATGTTTAGTTTATACTAAAAAACACATTAAAATACTCATGTCATTTTGCATCACATTTCCTTTATGCTAACCTCAGATAACATAGTCTGTTTCTATTCGTGATACATTAGTTTAATATCTTCATTTTGAATGTTGGAGAAGGTTGTCTGCATTTTTCCCTGTAGAAGAATTACTTTGAAAGATATTTTCTCTGTAGTCTCATACATTAGTCTTATACTCATTAGTCTTGACTAATAGACAATTTCATTATTTTCAACTTTGATTTGCTGTTGTTATATTAAATTCACTTCAAGCATCTTCCTTCAAATTCAAATATCCTTATACTGCTTTGACTTCACATACTTGCAAAACCTTCAGCTGACCAGTGATCCTAATCTCAACCACTTAAAATCATTTTCAGGAAGAAACTGTTGAGAAAATTTTTGTTATTTAACAGAGAAATAACACCCTCCTCCTGTTTTTACTAATGCATAAATAAAAAGAAAAGGTTTCTCCAGGTAATGAGGTCTTTTTGCATGCTCCACCAAACCAAGCAAATCTGCAGCACAAGGTCTTTGTCAGTAATGGAAGAGATCAGAAACAGATAGCTGCATGAAGAATCCTGCTTTCAAAAGCAACACTTGGCCTTGCTTTATAGTCAGTCATGAGAAAGCATCAGGGGAGGAATTGCTCCCTAGTGACCTTTATCCACTGACTATAAAGAGAGCCTGAAGAGGTAGGTGAACCAGATTTCAAACTTGTTAGTAATTAAATTTAAGCAAGGCAGACTTACTGCATCTACTGAGCATACTTTACATTTCCTCTGATCTTACTGAGTGGAACAAAGCCAATAAGCTTAAATTTGTCGAGCCAGAATTCTAAAGGCTCACACTAAAGAGAATATCATAGTTTTATTTATCACACAAAAAAAGCAGTTGCCATTAAAATGAATGACTAATTAATCATAGTATATACCAGGCACAATAAACTAAACTAAAGTTTACCATTTACTGTATTTATCTGCCATTCATTTACTTACACTCCCACATACACTACTTCCACAGCATCTTACATTCAAGATGGCTCTAGAAACTCAGCCATCAGTAACTCAGGACACAACATTTGAAGCCTGAAGTAGAACAGACAGCAAATGATCTGCACTTGAAACAATCAAAAATTATTTTCAAAAAGCTCAGCCATGCACAATTTTGGCAAGAGCATATGTCATCTACACAAAACGTAGCTAACAGAAAACAAACATTAAACACTAAGGACCCGTAATCTTGAATTACCTTTTACCATAGACACTATCACTATTAACTTGAGTGGGAGACAGCTGTCAAAGCAGAATTACCAGTCTTGGCAGACAAGTTCACTTACATGACCTCAGTGTTAGACTGGACAAGTATAGATGAACAGAAATATCAGATCAGGCTTCTAAAACTTCCTACTATGCAGGTAAAATGAAACAGGGAAAAAGAAATACTGGATGCTTGTTCTAGTAGCAGTTTCCTCTTTAACTACCTCAGAAAATAAAAACAAAAATAAGACCTTTGTTTCCATATAAAAGTTCAAAATACTACAAAGTTTCCATTCAGAAAAAGTCAGCATCTGACAACTATAAAGAAGTTAATTAGTAGCTTTAACATATTAAGGGAGAAAGTATCCTAAAGTATTAAAAATCCTGCATACTTCTCTGTCCAGTTTACTTGACAAAAAGTAAATTTCACTACTTGGCATCTTATAACCACATTCTTGTTCACTTGCATCACGTAAATGACTGAGCAATCCTAGAAAAACAAAGATTTTCATTTCAAAGTTAAGAGGCAGGAATATAACAATCCATATATCAATGTGCACATATCTACATCCATGAAAAAAAAAGGTGTATGCATATCTCAATAAAAAGGTCTCCCTGGAGACTACAGATTTCAAAAGCTTTACAAACTGATAGTACTTAATTTTTTGTTATTTTTTTTTATTTGATGATGTATGGTTCCTATAATAATATAATCTTCCCACTTTTATCTCCCTCTCATCCCTGAAAAAGACACAGAAGAGTGATGCAAGGGTATTCCAAGCCATAAAATCCAAGCAGATAATCAGCTCCTGGCAAAAAAAAAATTCACATTCAGTAACATTTTTCAACTTGGTCCTTTCAAAATTCTTCATTAGCTTATATGATTTGACAACTTCTTTTCATCTTTCACTTTTAATTTCTCCTCATATTGCACCTCTGGCAACACAACTTTAAAATCTACATCTCTTATCTGTGAACAAACTGCTGTCTTCCTCAGTAACTGAGAGAAGAATATACATTTAAGACTTCATTTGTTGCATGCTTTTCCAATGAGATTATTTACTTTTAATAAAGGTGACAAAAAAGATGAAGCATTTAGTTAAGATTTCAGATTGTCAAAGATCTTCTAAACACATAAAAAAGGGCAAGTAAATGCCACCACAAAAATGCATAAAACTGTTGCATTCCAAACACACTGACTCAGTCCACATTGCACAGATATAACACATGCTCCCTACAATGACCACTGGTAAGAGTGACCACCAGGCACCCTCTCTGGACAACATGCCAGCATGAAAACTATCTTAATATGGTACACAGGGGAAAGTGTGAAATGTGGCTCATTTGCCATCACTATATCAATACTGAGCCACTTCCAGTGCTGAATTAACCCAATATGAGAATAAACATGCAGATAAAGGAAATTTCAAATGGGTATATGGTCCAAAAGGAATTTAAGAAAGTAACTATCTGGTTTGGGCCAGTATAGGTGTTTACAACGTCAATGAAATGATGCAATTTCCTGTTGATACTATATGCTTTTATGGTCTCATATTTTTTCTTTTACCTGGAAATTACAGCTACTCAAAACATTCAAGCTGCTTTTCAGTGGTTTTCCTATTGATAAAGAACACTTCAAAAGATCTACTGTAGGTGATCAATAGTTTAATCCCAAATTTTAATTCAAGAAATATTAATATTATCCTAAAATTGGAAGACATTACTGCTCAAAAAAAAAAAAGAAAAAGAAACTGAAATGTTATCTTTAGTTCCTAACAAGATGCAGAAAGGTCTAAGCAGCAGCATGGATTGTATGTAAGAACACAACCAACTTTCTCACTGGTCAGAGACAAATTTTGACCCTGCTGTGATTTCTAAGGTGCACAAACACCAACACCTATCACTACAGCACAAAAATCAACAGAACTGATATTTTGAGAATTTTTCTCTGAATACATAACAGAGTTGACAAGAGACCCATCTGCAGATGTCTACCTGTAACACACTGGCCCAAGTCTCCCATTCAGACTGAGAGCCACGAAGCAGCTCAAAGTTTTGCTATGGCAGAAAAGTCTTCACAGATACCATGTCCAGAATCCACTCAGTCAGCTGCATTTAACTGACAGGATGTAAGTAAAATTTCTGGGCACTGGGCTTGAAGTTTAGTCTTAAATTGAAAAGTTTCAAATCAACAGTACCTTTCTTGACTCTTAAGAAAACTCTATTTCACTGTTATAAAGAAAAAGGAAACAACACCATTGTATCTTAAGTGTCATAAAGAAGCCAACCAACCAGATATTTTACTGTTAGCAGATTTGCATCAGTAAAAAATACAGATACTTCCTCTGTGATAGTCATTTCTGTATTTCCATTCCAGTAGCTCGAAATCAAGAGATACACTGATTTCTTTCCTGATTGTCCATGACAACACTCAGTCCTGTAATCCAAAGGAAAAGGAAGGGGAAAAGACGAATATTAGAAGTCTAAAATAACTCATCTTTCTCCTTCTTTTTGATATGAGAAAAAATGGCTGTAAAATCTTTTTCCCTCTGCAGCACAATGAAACTTTCTCTAGTATACAGTGAAAGTCTTGACTCCAGAAAGAGAAAAGTCATGATGGAACTGCAGGTCAGTAGTCACACAGCTGGTAAGACTTGCTGCTAGTGTATCAAGAACAACAGAGAGATTTTGTTGTTTACCTGTGTTTTTTTCAATTTAGAGAAAGGAAACTGTAGGCAAGGGGACAAAGTGGGTGATGCAAATCTACTGTGACACCTAGAGTGATAGCAACAGAGGGAAGGTAAGGCCTTCAGCTCTGGTAGTATGTTTCTGCAAGTCTAAAGAGAGAGTAAGGAAAAGCTGAAGCTGAGGTCTACAAGTAGTGTAAAAGTCACTTTACTTTGGGGAAAAAAAAAGAAGACAAAAGAAAAGATGATCAGTAGACATCACTTTCAGCTAGGAAACCTGATAAAATGAAAGATCATCTGTTTTCAGGGCAAATGGCACAGGTTTGTTATAATGTTGATCTTTTACAATAGATACAAGCATTTTGGCAAAACACAGATATAATGCATATACTGGACTTTCTTAGAACACCTATCCCTAAACTCTGACCATTAAAATTTCTCTCTGTCAAAACAGCCAAACATGAAGATGACACCAAAAATATGTTCCTAAGAGTATGGAATTTTTGACCTTTCTTTCCAACAGCTGAGGAAGTAGAAGTCTGCAGCAAAGCACAGTTGTGCTTTGGCCACATCAGCAGGTAAGAACAGTTTAACTACTGCCAGCAACTACAGAACATCCATGAGGCTGTGGGAAGCTTCCCTTCCTTATTCTGTTTCTAATACACAGGACATTATAGTGCCTTTAAAATCTTGTAAGTACAGTCACTGTCCCACTGCAGCTGGGGGTGGTTGCTTTCTGTGAAGGACAAAGCTGGCAGAAGACCTGTTTTGTAAAGAGAAATTATTTTACTCCCAGATGATGTGGGGACTAATGTACCACACAGATGCACAGCCTGAAGCACATGCCCAGACAGGTTAAGTTCATAGGCATCCATCTCATGTCCTGTTTCAGAAAGAGGTAAATAGAAGCTCTTGCACCTATCTACCAGCTTCTGGACTACACTATACACAGCTTGAATAAACCATCAAGCCACTACCACAGATAACAACGACAAGTAGGGCAAGTAGATTTAAAGGCCAGAAACTCTGAGTGAAAATCTGTGTAGCTCAGGGAAAAACAAAAATAGCAAAGTGTTGTCAGCAAATAGAGGAGGGCACCAAGAATACTCCAGTTAAACACCAACTGCAAAGGAGAGAGATCTCTGGTTCAAGTAGCTGTGAGTATACAAAGATCTTTGTGCAAACAGACATGGCTTGAAGGTAAAACAATCCTCATACCTGTCAGAAAGCTGCAAAAGTAACTTTTTTTTTTTTAGTATAGTTAAAGGAGTGTAACATTCATTAAGAATGTCTTGGCAAAGACTTTAACAAGTTAACTAAATATTTGTCAGTGTTGGATGCAGTTCCTGAGCCCTGGTTTTACAGCACAAGCAGCATCTGGCACGGTGTCTGCAGAAAGGGAGCCGAGACAGTGACAACTCAGCTTCTGTACACTGAGAGCCCAGCACAAATCAAAACTGCTCATCTGAGCACACCTGCATAATCCCCACTTTCTCGTTCCAAGCTGGTCAGTATATACCATGACAGCTCACTCTAATTTTAGAATGAAATCCAGTTTCAGTATATTTCATCTGATAGGTAATATTTCTACAAGTTTCACCGTCCTTGAGTCTTCAAGCATTACATGTTTATGGGGAGCTACAAACAGGCATCTCCGCTAGTCTAGCACAGTCAAGCACAGATGCAACTTTTTGTCTGATTTACTTAAAACAACATGGCTCCTTCATAGACCAACCTTTCTTTCTTTCTTCCCTTCTTCCTTCTCCAATCCTTCCATTTAACATGACACCTCAATACAATCCCTCATGAACATTTCAAGCACTATTTCAAACACTATGATTTAAGTGGATATTAAATAGCAATAAAATGCCCCCATTTTTAGGTTGTGCCAGTACAGCAATTTTGCAGTAACATGGCAGTAACAGAGTTAAATAAAAGCACAGTGCATGACAGACAGCTGCATATCTCCTAGGTAGGACTTACTATTACAAGGATAAGAAAACCCGTTTCACCCTTAATATACACATACTCCTTATAGAAACAAGAGTACATAACTTCAGTAAATACCTCCTGTGGACTTCATTAACACCATGGAAAAGTGGTCTGTGCACTTGTCAGCTCTGCTTGCAAACAAATACCTAACCATCACCAAAGTTACTCAAAATATTGTTAGTATTTTTACTTATTTGGTTTGAGAGCACGTTGCAGATTGCTGGTTTCACTCTTACTGGCACTTCCTGGTTGGTCTATCAGTGCTGTGCGCAACCGCAGTGTCCAACAGCAACAAACAGCAGAAACCACCCTGCCCTGGAGAGCCAGCAGACAGCCAAAGATACCTTTGCTGACAAGCAGAAGAGTCTCTGCAGCAAACTGTAGATCAGGAACAACAGACATGGGGAGCAAAATGTATTTGAATAAATAAAAAGGCCTCACAGTAAAGCATTGAAAATGTGTTAGTGGAAAATGTTCATTTAAACCAATGAGCAATGCCCTTTCAATCACATTATATTTTCTTTTTACACAACTTACTCCTCAAGTGGAAACACTAAACACACAGTTAGCCTCACTAAAGTTAAATCAGAAACTTGTGTCTTAAATCAAAGTACATTTAGTGTGGGATCAGGGCCAATCTCTCCCTGAATGAAGGTGCTTTTACACACAGGGAAATCAACTAATAACGGCTGGGCCCAGTCTTTTCTAAATTAAGATCTGAAAACTAAGGTGGCCCTGCAGCTTTTTTGGTGGAGGGCAGGATGGGGTTAGAGAATTGCAGAAAAGCCTTTTCCCTTTCATTCCATTTTCCCCTCCTCTTTTAAATTGGGAGCAAAGAAGAAAAATTAAAGGAGAAAAAAAACACCAAGAAAAGTACTGTATAACAAAGATATCCTTCATACAGGAATTTCAGGAAAAGATAGGTTTTCACATTAAATATCATAACATATTCTTTCCTAACGGAGCATAATTATGTTTGGTCAAGTACATTACAAATCTGGACTTTACTGCTTATGTTTCAACACTAGGCAAAAGATACCAACTGGAAATATTTCAGTCTTTGCAGAGTACCTGTAATTATCAAACAAAACTCTAATTGCATTTAGCATGTACAAGCATGGCTACAACTACTCCTTCTAATGCTCATCCAGATTTTATATCCCCCTTTTACAGGAAGGAGCAATGTAGCTGCCCCTCTCTTCCAGCTGATCAGTGTCCACATTATTTTATCTTTGGTTAAAACACTCTTCTTTATTCTTGAATGGTAAATCCAAAGTACTACAAACAACACAAAGCTTACTCATCTCCTCTTATAAACATGCTCAGTTCTCAAGTCAGAAAATTATTCAGCCTTTTGCTCTTTAAAGTGGAAGAGCTAAACGGCAAACTCTACTTTTGTTGTATTTGCAAATGACAATGCAAGAACTCATTAGGTCAAATCATTGCTTCAGTATTAGCTATGCCACTCCAGCTCTTAAATTGTTGACAGACCAGATCAATAACTCTGCTTATCAGTTCTTGAGGCACTGGTAACACTTTGATGACAGCTAAAGAAAAAAAATGCTCATTTTCTAAAGTAAGCACAGCTATATTTGAAAGCACAAGGATCCTGTAATTAAAAATGTGTCCATACACAGCCACTCTTACAGAGCTATACAGAGCGCTGCTTTGACTATTTTGCAATATACTAAGAACCATATTTTTAAGGGGAGGTACCTTGGTACACTTAAAGCTTCATATGAAATTTCAGTATTACAAATGTCACTATGTATGCTAAACCCTTCTCCTGAAGTATTTAAAATTAATTAAGCTTCTAGGAATGAGTATCTAGAGATGATCTTGAATGACAACATGTAATTAAGATTAAAAGATATGTATGCATAATAAAACATTTAAAAAATGCTCTAAAGTCAATGCTAGCAATAATAATATTTACATAGATTTAAATATAAAAATATATAATATTAAATAAGTTTTCCCAATAGTATCATCCCCAGGTTGCCTTGTATTCATTTTTTTATTGCTCGTATTTGCTGGCCTTTCAGCCCTTAAAAATAGCTCCTGTATAATGCAATAACAAAAAAAAAGTATTTGAAAATCATCCATGACAAATCAATTAGAAATAAGTCTGGTACAATTTCTCCTTTTGTACACATTTGGACTTCCAAATCACAGACTCATAAAGAATCACAGAATCTTAACTGTTGGATAAGTCTTACATTACAATATCAATATGTAAAACTTTTTTTTTTTGAAAATGCAATACATTCTCATAATGAATTGTTTGAAAAAGCCGTACTAGAATAATTTATGTTTAGATAAAAAGATGACTAAATATTAGGTCTACGAGTTGAATTGGACATGCTCTGTATTCATTTTCACTCAATTCTGACAGCAGCACAAAGAGCAACTAGACCAAAGGTCTCAGACAGCACCAAAAGCAACAGAAAGAGAAAATGGGGCTGACAGTATTATCAAAGAATGACAATTAATATGATACATGTTTTACAATTAATATGATACATGCTTTTCCTTCCTTTGCATACTATCAGTGAGTCTCTAAAGCTAAAATTCTGCACTGAATATTTGCTAGTACTGGATAGACCTTACCAGCTGAGAACAATACCGCAAACACAAGTTATGGAGAATGGTTCGCATATTTTGCTACTACACAAATGAGCAAATCCCAGGTTTATACTCTTTATGAAAGGCACGAGTTCCCTCCTTCATTCCCTCCATATGGATAGAATGCAAGGAATGCAGCTTCTGCTTCTCCATCTACACTTTGAGAAGTGAGGCAAATAGAACTTACTGTAAAGAATCGTTATTCCTAGAGAAATAAATTCTATAAGCCTATTAGAATGGATACTCAGCCTGCAGCAGCCAAAAGCCAGACTTCGGACTTACTACTAGAAAGGCAGAAGGTCTGGCTCCTGCTCACAGATACACTTAAAGGAGCTGAGAAGTAATTTGACTATTGGGAAAATATCAGCAAGCTCTCTTTGGAGAAGATAGACGTATAAACAGAAAAAAAAAAAACCCAAAAACATATATCCTGAAAGGAATGCAAGGCAACAGGTTTCCCCCTCTAAAGTCTATTTTAGCATAACTCATTTTTCAGATTTGTCCCAACAGACCTATTTTATTTACTGTTTGTAGCTTACTAAGTAACTTTTGTAAAAAAAATACTGACATGGAAAACAACAGGATATTTCTACCATTTGCTTACTGGCATGATCTTCAGAAAGGCTTTTGACACTATCTCCCATAACATCCTCATTAGAAAGCTCAGGCAGTGTGGCTTGGATGAGTGGACAGTGAGGTGGATTGAGAGCTGGCTGAATGACAGAGCCCAGAGGGTGGTGATCAACGGCATTGAATTGAGGCAGAGGCCTGTGGCCAGTGGAGTTCCACAGGGATCAGTTCTGGGGTCAGTCTGGTTTAACATCTTCAGCAACAATCTGGAGGAGGGGACAGTGTACCCTCAGCAAGTTCGCTGATGACACCAAACTGGGAGGACTGGCTGATTCCCCAGAAGGCTGTGCTGCCATTCAGCAGGATCTTGACCAGCTTGAGAGCTGGGCAGAGAGAAACCTCATGAGGTTCAACAAGGACAAGTGCAGAGTCCTGCATCTGGGAAGGAACAACCCCATGCACCAGGACAGGCTGGGGGCAGAACTGCTGAAGAGCAGTTCTGCAGAGAGAGACCTGGGAGTCTTGATTGATAATAAACTAAATATGAGCCAGCAACGTGCCCTCATGGCCAAGAAGGCTAATGGTATCTGGAATGCATCAAGAAGAGTGTGGCCAGCAGGTCAAGGGAGGTTCTGCTCCCCCTCTACTCTGCCCTGGTGAAGCCTCATCTGGAGTCCTGTGTCCAGTTCTGAGCTCCTCAGCTCAAGAGGGACAGGAAACTTCTGAAGAGAGTCCAGCGCAGGGCCACCAAGATGATCAGGGGACTGGAACATCTTTCATATGAGGAAAGGCTGCAGGAACTGGGGCTGTTTAGTCTAGAAAAGAGGAAACTGGGGGGTGATCTTATTAATATTTACAAATATCTAAAGAGTGGGTGCCAGGAGGCTGGGACATCCCTTTTTTCTATTGTAGCTAGCAACAGGACAAGGGGTAATGGGATGAAGCTGGAACACAAAAAGTTTCATTTAAACATAAGAAAAAAACTATTTTACTGTGAGGGTGAGGGATCAGTGGAACAGGCTGCCCAGGGAGGATGTGGAGTCTCCTTCCTTGGAGGTCTTCAAAAGACCCGTCTGGACACGTTCCTTTGTGACCTGATTTAGGTGAACCTGCTTCTGCAGGGGGGCTGGACTAGGTGATCTCTAAAGGTCCCTTCCAACCCTGCCATTCTATGATATGCATCTTTAGGTAGGCATCAAAGCAGAACAAAAAGCTAAAATGTTTCTAGAAATGTTACACAAAAGACAGATACCCGCTATCGACAGTCATAGAAAAAGGCATCCTATAAAGAAAATTATTTTGGACTTCAACTTGATTCACGCAATTTCAAAAGAATACTCCATGAAGTATCGTATTAGTCACATATTAGGAACAGACACACAATGTTTTATTTCAATGACATGTTTAAATTAGTTGGCGAGTCAGTATCTTGCTTCATCTATGAAATATTCCATCTATGACCTCCAAAATCTACTTTTGTGAGAAGGACCAAGAACAGCAATAGCTTCCTAGATGACATTTAAGCTGGAGAAGAGCTCAGCAAGCTACCTGAAATATCTCCTTAGAAACTTGCCCCTGTCTTTTCCTGATGTAGCAGTTCTCTTTAATTCAGCTGCCTTGCTGGAAATCAGAGATAGTTGTTAGAGCCTTAAGTAGTGCTTGCAAGTCTCTCTAGCAATGAACAGTGAAAAAAAACCACTTTCCAGATGTATCAGAGTAGGCTCTGCCAACCAACTTTTCCACAGGTTCTCATAGTAACTTTGTAGCCAGTTTACGGACTGTCAGGATCTCCAGGGTTTATTTGCTCATTTCCCTGTCATACAGGTACCTACCTACGCTGGCAGACAGTTATTTGCCAGAAAACCTTTTATGAATGAAGGGGAAAAAAAAAAAAAAAAAGAGTAAAGCACTTTGTGGTAGTGATGATCATAAACAGTCTGCTCAAATACAGCTGTATCAAAGCTATTGCTTTGCAGCTGACATTTCACTTTGAAGGCTGACACCACAGAAGTAAAGCAAAGTAGGTTTATTATTCCTCCCTAATCTCTTTCTAGGGGAAACCAGCACCTTTCATAAACAGTTCCTGTCTCTCGCTTCTTAGGAGAGGAAAACATGACAATGTCATAAACAGGCCACATCGTCCAAGACTTTCACTGCTTTTTACATTCCTATACTTTTTCTAAAATCTCTCCACCTAATGTTTTTCACTTTCTATACACAACACTTCTTACAGGCTGTGAACGGTAACACTGGCATTTTCGAGAAAGACAGAAGAGTAATAATAATTCTAAGGGAGTTTATCCTCTATGCCCTTGCAGTGGCAAGTTGCAAGACCAGCTGCAAGGAAGCAGAGAAATCACGTAAACGAAGAACAGAGTTATGACTTTCATTTTACAAAACCTTAAGCAGCTTCTCAGGGGACACCCTCTCAGTCTCGTGTGGTATCTGTTTATCAAATACTAGTACTTTCCAGGACACTGAACTCCAAGACATGCAATTCAGAATCAGTTGTCTATCCTAACTCAGCCACAGAAGGGGAACCCCTGGATCTGACCATTTATTTTCCATAATAACCCTATGGGAAGGTTCTTTGAGCTAACTGAAGAAAGCTAGAGTTAATGCCCAAGTGACTTCTCTGTTAACCCTTTAACAGAGGCATTATTTCGTTAGAGTGTTAACAGAGATATTACATAGCAAGTCCATCACCTTGTTTTAAGCATCTCAATAGTATAAAGTGTTTGCTTAAAAAATGTGTGGTTTGAAACAAGTAGAAGACACTACTATCAGTTTCCAGTCTGGACACAAGCTAAAGATATTTTAAGTGGACACTATGCTTTTAATTTCAGTATCTCTTTTACTCACCATTTTTATCTTGAGGTCAGGCTTAAAGTCCTCTGCAATAGCTAGTGAGATCACAGGCATTTCTCTGTACCGTGTTAAGACTGCAGTAGTGTGAATTGTTATTTCTCAGAACAATAAAAATTTGAACTATTAACTTAATGCAAGTGACATTGAGTTTGAGATGTTTTGAGGCACGTTTCAATACTCAATCTTGAATTTTACTTTCACCATAACAAGGTTCTATACAGAAGAAGTTCACTTGAGGATTGTTTACTAATTCTGCAAAAATGCAGAACATAGCAAAGGCACAATCTGTATTATCCCTCAAAACATATCTATATGTAAAAAAAAGATTGTTCAGTTTTGTAATATACACCTAACGGCATGTCAGTTTGGAGACTGCAAATCATTTCTGCAAATTTGGAGTAAACATCCTTTTTGCTACAGAATTCAAAAAAAACCCAGAAAGATTCCAGAAATTGCTAGACTTCTCTGTAACAGGATGAAGAACAAAAAGAACCACCTTCACTGTTAAATCTATTACTTTCAATATTGAGAAACTATGAAGTTTAATACTGAAATGAAATCCAGCAAGGCTGATGCTTAACACAAAAGAAACTTAACTTTTAAAAATAATTGGCCTTTCAAGAATATTCAAAACCACATGAAACATAATTTAGAAGTTTTAACTAAAGCATAAAAGATCATCAGCTTTTCTAATTGGCACAGTTACTGTTTAATGTAATTTAGTAAGGCTCCAGTGTAAAAAAAAAAAAAACTTTAAGAAACAGTTTTCAATTAAATACAATTAATCCACTCATACTTTTCTTTCAGAGTAAAGCATTGCTAAATTATGACCAAACATCCCAAGATAAAAGTCTAAATGAAATACAGTTTCAGCAGTTTACTCCTTTGAAGTACATCATGATTAACATGGTCAGTTCCATGATGTATATGGCAGTAATGCACTTCTGCTGCCCTAATGAAGGCTCACTTAACCACTTATCCACTCCTTTCCAGAAAATTATATTTTTATCATTACATTTCTTATTGATCCAGAACTCTTCTTTTTTAAAAATAAAAGTTTTCACAGTCAACATTTATAGTAAGCTCATCTCAGTAGCAAGCCCTTTTCTCTAAAGTCTAACAACCCATTTAATGAACAAACACATGATACACTGTAACACTACTAAAATCCTGATTCTTTAGTATGTTGCATACTTGACACAGACAAAGGTCAACTTAAAAAAACTCTAAAACAAAAAAAGGCAAAGTAGCCTGATTGAGAACTCTGTTAGGACACAGAAATGGGTGACAAGAATTTTATCGCATATTTTAAGGAGGTTTTTATAAGCAGAGTCAGTACTTTGGGCTAACTTCATACCATTAGCTTGGTGGCCAAGTATGAGCTCTCACAACAGACCTAAAGAGAAGTGCAAAATTAGAGAGCACCAAGTCATTTACAGAGGAGAGGAAAAAAAGAATATCACACAGCTTCCAAACTTTTTATTCTGCATATTCTAACAACTAATCCAACTTATACTCTTCTGATTCCCTAAAAATAAGCATAAAACTGTAACTTGAACATATTTGCAGTCAAAACTCGCAATGATTTATATATGCATCTGAAGGGGGATGCACACATTAAGTCTGCAAAATTAACAAAACTGCACTAACACTACATGTCATTATAAAATTATACATTAAAAAATTATCACACTTTTCAGCCAAAAGAATCTAAATAAATTTCCTCACTGTTTTATTCAGACAAAGAAGGTTTCAGGGGAAAGATCCCAGAGGCGCTGTGCCTGTGGAGAAGCAGTAAGAAGACATTGAAGAGCCAGTAAATAAATCACAATTTGATACAGGCCCTTCACCAAGAAGGATGAGCACTACAACACAGGCCTGACAGAAGAAGAAAGTATAAGTCCCAAACTGATCCCTGACCAGAAAATATGCTAAGCACATTCTCATTTGTGATCTCAATGAACACTACTCACACAGGCACATGGAGGTGGACTTTACAAGATGCATAATCCTGTTGCATGCTTGCTTTTTTTTAAAAAAAGAAAATATTCAAATGTTTCACAACTATTAACAGATCATACTGCTATTGCTATAGTGATCCACAACTTATTTGGGATCTTGCACTTTAGCACAAGCCCAGCATTGCTACCGCTCATTTATATAGGAAGATTTTTACCAAAACCCAGGGTTACAGGCAGAAAAAGAGACCTGTGTAATCAGAAACAAAAATATCTCTACCTGGAAATCAAAGCATAAAAAGGGAAAGCTTTACTTCAGCAACTCATCACAGTTATACATTATAAGTCCATCCCAATGAAAATTGCTGATTGTTCATTATCGGCAGTATATTTGCCTAACACATAGGTTTGCTATATCGATATTGCCACAAGTCCAATCTGAAAAGGAGGAAAAGAGTATAGCAGCACTCACATGGACTGTATGACTTGTTAAACACATTAGAGTAATACACATATGCTTATCCAGTTATGTTTATTCATTCAGAGAGCAAATGCTCATTTCTGGTATATGCATGTGTTTTCAAGGATACATAAGAAGTTCTCCCATTTCTTTCCCTGGACTTCTAGAAGCATAGATGCCTACCTTTCAGCCAGCTGAAGCCAGAACACAGAAATTTCACCTCAAGCATTAAAATTAAGTGGAGGAATATATGTGGGATAAATCTGGATCTTAAATTGACACCCAGAGATTTATGGTGGAGTCTGGGTATTAACTGCCTCACTTGTAAAATACAAAGAGTAGGAGAAAATGAGTCATATATTATCTGAATAGACTTCTTTACTATTTTCTTGATAGTTTTAACATAGGTGAACACACCAAGTAAAACTAAAACATTTACCTCACCTGAGAACATTCACTCCTCTTGTAACAAACACTTTCTCTAATTGCTTCAACTTTTTCCTCATTAGGTAATCTTCCTGTATCCTTACAACTATCTTCTGATACTAAAGTATCTTCGTTTACAACACTTTTTTTTTTAAATGTAGCAATGCTAGTCATTCCTTAACTATGAAGTTACAGCTAACCCCTGTTTTTCTAAGTATTTATTTCCAGCATCATTTTCAAAAGAAATCTTGGGCAGATGGCTGCTCACTTTGAAAACCATACCATATTTTAAAAGTTAAGAATTATGAAAACAATCCTATAATCTGAGGTTTATCCACCATTTCTAGACTAATCATTTTCCAGAAATTTCCTACAGCTCTTCATATACTCCATATTCAGAGACCTGTAAAGTAAATTGCATGGACTTGAAATGCGCTTTAATCTGGGCCTTGTTTAAAATTGCTTTCAAAAGCACTGCTTTGGAAGAAGACAAAGCTATGAAAGCATACAGCTTCAATTTTACTTTTACAAGCAACTTATATTGTTATAGACAGTACAGGCAGTAATACTGTGCTGGAAAATCTCAGTCATTGCTTATAAGACCCCATACTCATTCCCTTGGCCAAATTACAGAACGCACAAGCTTTTATGCCCAAATACCTCCTTCAACCATTTTTCAGGCTGAACTGATCAGAGTATTTTTTTCAAAATGACTAAGACAGCTCAATTATTCCTGAATGTTTTTGAACAGGAAAACATGCCCCCTCTAGCTGAACACATTTTAAAATCTAGTGTGTTGGGATGCTCTAGTGCTTGAATGCTGCACAATACTGACAAGCAGGGCATGTTCTTGTCTTAGAAAGTCACTTTGTACCATTAGAAGAAAGACCTGCTTAAGTCCTGCTTCAGCTGCAAGACTCCCCAACACCACTTCTCATATGCTATGCTAAGATCAGTTTCACAACTTCTCTCTGCTGAGCTGCAACACATTTCACCTTCTTGTACAAGACCTCTGTGCAATGATGTGGATGTAAGCCTAGGCACAGGATAGCTAAAGGACACCTCATCCTAGAACTGAGCAATAATTTAACTTCTTTAAAAATCAGTTGAGTGCTATCACAATAATAGCTAGGACACAGGGGAGAAGGGACCCAGAAGAGGAACTGGAGTTCAGAAAAGGAACAGAAAAAGAAACTGCAGAGAAAAAAAATGTAAGAAGCTGACAGGAAAGCAGGGACTTCCAAAGGCCCAGTCACTACAGCATGTGGACCTTCATTCAGACCCCAGACCCATCAATATTGGTTTTCCTCATTCTTTTGGTGTACAGCCAATGAACCAGAGACCACTGTCAAGATGTAACTCCATCTTCTTCTAATTAATGACACAGAGACTACAGAAAGAAAACAACATGTCTAGATAAGATGTTTAAATCTCATATATGAAAACTGATTTCATGTCTATCTATTAAGGTTTGGGGTTTTTTTAATAACGCTGGGAAGCCACACAAAGATTTTTTCATAATTGCCTTCTATTTGAAATATTGTAAGAGTACATGCAGAAGCATTAACCATTCACAGACAAAATAACAGAAATATCTTACATTAACAAAATATTTAACAAATGCCTCAGTTTCTCCATTTGTAACACATGGCTGTCACCTCAGTGATCCAATATAAAAATATGCTGACTTGACAACATTAATCCAGAATTTACTTATAGTTTTGGATAGCGTGATTTGAATATTGACATTAAAAAAGAAAAACCTCAGTGAGCAAATACTACGCATCCTGTCTTACAAATGAGACCAGAGTCCTCTGGGAAAAACAACGTTTGATCAAAAAACTATAAAACAGTGATATGCAAATAGAACTTGAATTAAGATAGGGAAGACAACCTTAATTCCAGCATTTCTTAAATTAAAAATTGCAAACTCAAGGCAATCTAACAGTCACCAAAGCAGTGTTTTATGTACTGAAGGAGGAGTTTGTCTGTAACAAAACTCCAAATGCTCATATAAACAGTGACCTACATCTCAGTTTATGAGCTGAAAATGAGACAAGTTTATGAGATGGCAATACAAAGGGTAAGCATCAGGAAGAACAATGATGTAATCCAAAACTTCACTTTTCAATCTTAAATTGCTAGGGAAGCAAAGAAACCAAGTTAAGAATAGATGAAAAGAGTAAGAAAAATACAGGGCCAAAAAAAACAAGCCTAAGAATACATAAGGTAGAAAAAGGAGGTACTGTGGGAGTATAGGAGACAAAAAAGGCTACCTCAAGTGTTCTACATTTATCTAATACCCTGTCTTCAGATAAAGATTAAGATCACAGCAGCATATGCCGATACTAACACTGGCAATGCTTTTATCACTTGATGGAACATAGCTGTTCCTCTCCAGAGTTCTAGAGTAACTCAATTCAAAGCCTTTCACACTAAGTGAAAAGCATTTAAACTCTTTAACAGGGAAAATTTCAAAACGTATTTGACATTCCAAAAACTGTAAGGGAAACAGGGATATGATCACCTCAGCAGTACTGAATGGATTTTTATCACTATCACTTCAGCCATAAACCCAAATTTAAATTAGCTCCTCATAACAGATGTGTAATTACAAGATACCACCAAGAGTCTCATTCTTACTCAAGGGATCTATTTCCATTAGTAATCTAGCAATTTGTAATTCTGATTTTTTGCTGATTTTATTTTTCCAGTTTGATAATGTCCACAGAGGTCAGACTGCTGACAGGAGTGGGAGGACCTGATAATGTTTGCAGTGAATGACAAGGCCTTGCTGTGGAACTCGACCCAAACCCGCTCTATGAGCAGCTGTCCATCTTATTCCACTACTAGATTGTCACCTCCGAGAGACAATTAATGAGTTGTTCTTTAGAGGAGAGAAAAAAAAAAAAAAGGAAAAAAAAGGATAATGTGGGCAACACTGGTGATTGAACTCAGAGAGAAGAAACATACCACCAAAGGGAACTGTCTTTTGTTAACCAATGCAAAACTTGGTATGTCTTCTGAGTTTGACACTACAAAGCACGAGGAAAACTGATTAGGTAAGATTGTTTTCACTTTGTTTTTTTTCATGTTTCAGTATTAAACTGGATTATTTTAATTGCTCTTCATGCATAACAATTTCAGAAGCTTACCTTCTAAGCAAAATCTGTCATTCTCTTGCAGTTTTATAAGCTTTCTTCCTTTCCAGTAAAAACAGTAACATATTTTAAAGTGTCACTACAATTATTAGTGACTAAGAGTTTTCACAGAAAACATGCTCACAACCAAAATATCCATATTTCAGAAGGATCAAAACATACCCACACAGTTTTATGGAATGCCATAGCAAGGGCAACATTACAGGGATGTAAGCTCATTCTAACCCTGCGTTAGTCAATGAAAAGACTATCCATTCACTCTGAAATTTTATTTCGGGTTTCTTCCATATCTTGCTTTTTGACTTGCAATTTACAAAGTTTTACTTCATTTAAGAGGAGAGTTACACCGTCTTTCACAAAATTCTTCATAAATAGCCAGTTATATGAGAGTGGAGGATAGCATTATTTAATTTTGTAAAGTTGCTGTATTTAACAGGACAATTAAGCATTTAAAGTAAAAAGCATGTATTGACTTTTCACATAAAAATAAATCAGAAATTCTTTTCACAAAACTCCCTTCTCCTAATAACTCCTCATGAACACCTCGATACCAACAGTTTCCCGACCTAGCTCTGCCCAAAACAGGACAAGATGACTCAGTGAAAAAATACCTACAACCATCAGGGCCTTCTCAACATAAGCAGTGGACAGTTAGATGACACATAGTTGTGAAGAAAATCTAGGATATACTCTTAAAAAGAGACTGGGCACATAAATGCAGAAATAACCAATGTGTTATTCTTGCATTTGAGTCCCCAGATTGCTGGTCTACAACAGAGAACTATAAAATACTGCATTTCCCCTCTATGAACACAGTGTTAACTGAAAGGGTAGGTCTGGGCTGACACACCAGGCAGAATAGCAGAGCCTGGTCTGCACCTCTCAGATGCTTCCCCCATCCTTGACCTACTGATCCTTGCTTGCCTTGTCTATCAAAGGCATGTGTCAGCTCCACCATGGCTAGGGCCTGGCCTTTCTATGCAGAGAACGTGCTATTCGGGAGTCCCTCAATGTTGGTAGACAAAATGTCCTTCCTTCTCCCATCCCAGAGCCATAGTGTTCCAGCTGCATCCCAGGGCTCTTTGGAGAGCCCAGAACTCAGAAAAACAAAAAGTATTGCTATTGATAAGGCAAAGTTGAGTAACAATGATTTTGCTTTGAACATGCTACTCCTTCACCTCACAGGCATACTTTACTGTTCCCCAACAATAGGAAGGATTGTCTCCCCATCATCAGGATAAGGGGATGGTACCCACAGGCCTCCAGGAAAGGTGATGCAGTGTTTGTGGTTCCACCTCTCCTCCAGTACACAAACTGAGTCAAGGTTTCTCAAGATTCACAACCCAAGGGAAAAAAAGCACACAATGACAAGCCTTAAACCAGACTGTCACCTACTGTCATTGACCACTTCTCCTACTGAACAACCCAAGCCCAACCTAGACACAAAGCCTATCCATGTAGAAATGGCTATGTAGCTATCTGTCTGAATATGTATATAGGCTGCTTAGTTTCAGCTAGGACAAAGGTAACCCATGCTGTGTCAAGGCTAACTCTCACAGTGAAGCTGGGCTTCTGGTGTCATAAATAATAAGCTTTAGAAATTTTTGAGTCTTTCAAGATAACTTCCATGGTTGACAAGGAGGTCTGTGGGCTAATGGCACTTCCTCTGCCCCAAAGTTATGGATCCCTGACCTAGACACTGCTAGGAAACTTAAATAATTTGAATTGTTCAGATAAAACAATCATTTGAAACATCTACAAAGTCTCATTTACTCTTC
Source organism: Colius striatus (assembly GCF_028858725.1). Taxonomy (NCBI): domain Eukaryota; kingdom Metazoa; phylum Chordata; class Aves; order Coliiformes; family Coliidae; genus Colius; species Colius striatus. The sequence goes on from NC_084759.1 coordinate 169,629,061, forward strand.
AGGCTGTGACTTAATGAAGACACTACCTAATTATTTAGTTTTACAAGTATCTACTTCTTTAGACCTCATAACCATTTGAATTCACTCTACACTGAACTACAGAATCCCTCAGGGAAAGAGAAGGACCTCGTAAAATTAAGTACTGGAATGTTAGTAAACAACACTATAGAAAATTAACTTTTATAAGGACAGTAACAAAACAAACAACGGTTGTCTGTTTTGGCCTTGGATTTTGAGGCTCTCGATTTTCAATCCTCCACTCTTAAATTTCAGCTATGCTCCCAAGATTAAAATACAGCATCTACTTCAAGAAGTAAGGAAAAAAATGAGATCCAAGTTACTCTGTAGTAAAGCTATAATTCTTGATAAATCAAACTTGTCTCTTAAATTATTTACATATGACAAGTTTGTTCTGTACAGGTGTCATCCTATCAGCAAGACATGATGCATTCAATCATTTATTTTAACATGTTATTTGCAGCCTGAACTAAAAAAGCATGAGATGTCATACGAAAGAGATCAAAACATTGCTAAGACTAGAGCAAAAGGTGTACAACTGCTAGGAGAATAGCATAATTTGATCATAAATGTCACCTAAAATACTGGAAAAAGTGAGGTTTATTTTCAAGTATAATTCAAGTTTGCCCTCAAAGTTACATTAATATGATTAACATTTCCTTTTCATGACTGCAGCATCCACAGACTTTCAGAAATCTTACAGTTACAGTGCAGAGCCAGTTTATGTGAGAGATCTCTGAGAAACTGCATATACTTGTCAGCAGGAACCCATCAGGCTTCTTTAAACTACAGAAACAAACATCTACTGCACTACATAGTACTTTCAATCTGTTGCTTCACTCAGATATATCAAAATAATACTGTGCAATTCTGCAAATTCAGAGGAGTAACATACCTAATGATGCAAACAATGTATTTGATATTCTTAAAACACAAGCAAAGTCACTGCTCAGTCACATTGTCAGGTAAAGTATTTCAGATGAAAATACCTACAATCAAAAATTATGTAGGATGTATTCCACTTCATACCAGTGGGGATGAAGCCTCTAGGTGCTAACAATACAAGAAGTGTTACATAAGACTATACACTTATTTTTAGAAGCACATTACAAAATTAAGTACTGCACTGGAATCTGTTGCAGAGACATGGACAGTTACATCAATGTTCACAAAGAACAATTGCTCAGCTGGAGCAGAATATTATATTCGATTCAGATTAGAGTTCTCTCCTGCCAATCTCCCAAAACTACTGAACCATCTGAGACTAAGAAAGTCAATTTGCATTCCTTTAAAAAAATCACCCAAACTACAAACATACTATTTATAAATACATCTTCTTTTCTATGAGAAAAATTAATAAAAACTAGTTTTACAGATTTCTTCTTTTTTTTTTTCTTAATACTTCTTCCATCCCATGCTAAACCTCCACATCCTCTGTTTCTGTATCTCTCCACGACTCTGTCTCCCTCCCTGCTTCATGGTACTGACAGTCTGAAAGTCTTCATGTGCTCATAGCTGCCTGACCAGCTGCCACCTGAGTACATAGTAGGTCAGGTCTGACTACCTTTTTTCCTCAAGAGAAATTGGACTACCATCCTCCACCTAGATACAATTTTATCAGGTTTGTAGGACTATAATTTGAGTCTTAATTTATCTTTCCAATTTAAATTTCCATGGATACATATATGTATACATTAAATGTTTAACATCTGAGTTAACTCAAAGTTGGGTTACCTACACTTGACATATTTTAAATTTTTATATATACGTACACACACTCACTGAGGGTAGGGACAGACCTACCAAATATCACGTCCCGAGAAAAGCTGAATCAAAGCTACCTAAATGCTTGCTTTCTTTAAGTGGTATTAGATACTGCAGAAAGAATCCAGCATGCATTTGTGTAAATTAAAATTTGCTCTTCCCTCACCATCTCTGATTTCACTGTTCCTCTCTTTATCACTTTAAAAAGAAACAATACAGCTAACTTCATTGTCATGCATCACACTGCTCCTCAAAACAACCTAATCTGGACTTATCAATTATTTCTTCCCATATTTCTTGCAGATACAGACATAAAACAATTGTGGATGTCAGGAGTTTGGGGCATCGCTTTTTTCTGTCGTATTCAGTGATAGGACAAGAAGGGGTAGTGGAAAGAAGCTGAAACACAAAAATTTTCATTTAAATATAAGGAAAAACTGTTTTACTGTTCAGGTGGCACAGGCTGCCCAGGGAGGCTGTGGAGGCTCCTTCTCTGGAGGTCTTCAAAACCCACCTGGATGCATTCCCGTGTGACGTGATCTAGGTGGACCTGCTCTGGCAAGGAGGTTGGACTAGATGATCTCAAAAGGTCCCTTCCAACCCCCACCATTTTATGACTTTATGAATCCATTAACCACATCCTACTATAAAGAGATTTTAATACTACAGTTTATTCATTTGCAGCCTACGTTATTCCTCTTCAGGCTCCTCACTAAGTACATTAACAGCATGGCCTATAGACTACCAAGTACGAAAATCCACCTCTCAAAATGTTTTTGTTTTAAAAAATGGACTTTGTAGATGTAGGTATTCACCAGTACAGAAAAAGTCCTGGAGTTGTACAGTGGAATACACACATGCTGCAGTTAAGGGGCAGTTAAAGACTGCTGCTCTTAACAAGTCACCCGTGGTTGCCAGCCAGACCTACTTATATTTGGACATCCCACTTTTCAAGACTTGTTGAGCTGCTGCTGTAGAAAGAAAATCAGTCTAGTAGGGTATTTAAGAACAGGAATCCTGAAATTGAATCTACAGTTAAGACACTAAAAGAACTGACAGATGCTTCAAAAATAATTTTAAAAAAGAGATAAGGAAACCTTAGATGAGCCCGAATCTCTTGAAAACTACATTTCATCCTTCCAAGAAATCTGGACTATTTATTGTTTCATCATACATTTTCCAGAACATATATATTCTTATACAAGTGTACTTCCACGAATTAGGGGGAAAAATCATGTACTTATTTCCTAAAACATATCATCCTCAGAATGCCAAAAAGATTCCTAAGAGATAAATTAACTCTATATCACAATACCAGAGGAACCTGAACTTACTTCAGCTTCAGTCATAAATTAAAAAGAGATACTGATTTATTCTCACGTATAATGCTGAACTTAATTTGATCTTGAAGAATGAGCTTACTAGAAACATGAATCCACATCCAGTAAATGTGCCAACAAATGAAGATTTCATCATAAGGTACTTTTCTACCTACGATGGTGCTCTTGACGTGTTAAAAAGGTACAACACAAAGTAAAGCATCAAGAATAGTACCAACACTGCAACAAACCAATTACATATCTCATGAGTCTTGCAAAAGTTGACACTGTGTACAGCTCTGATTTCTTTTTCAAAACCTTTCAGATTTCCACTTCTCCACACCACAAAGCACGGTAGAAACTCTCAAGAAGAGAGACCTTCTTTACTTCTTTTTTTAGTCTGCTTAGTCATTACTTAAAATATCTTTTTCACAGCTATTTTCCTGATTCATACTTTTAAAAAATGTATTTGTATGCAACAAGTACTTTCTCTCAAACTGCATCACCACTAAACAGTGAAAGACTCCAAGTATGCACCTGAACAAGTCCTCTACACAGCACAGCAACAGAAAGAAGGTTGGCAGACCTTTTTTCCATCGTTATAAATTCTCTGGCAACATTTCCTTTGCACAAACAGTTTTCACAATTAGAAAAAAAAAAAGGCATTAAAAATAGTTACAAAATATAGTCTACTTTCAAACAATGCAAGGTTTCAGTAGGCTGGAACAGGAAAAATACCACTCCAGTGAAACTTGAAAGGAAAAACCTCATGCAGTCATATAGACTATATGGCAAATAAACAGTCAACTGACACAAGCATTAGTTACTTACTTTGGACTAGAAGGGGCATCTTACTACAACCCTTAGGCAGAGAAGATAATACAGGATATTACATTATCATAGTCTATGTTACAAAGGCAGCCTTAGAAAAACCTGTTTGCCAAGGAGCTGCCTACAAATCTAAACATTAAAACAACCAATAACTATTTTAAATTATGAACTGTTAATGTAATTAGTGATACTGATTCTTTTTGGTGCCTGGAAATTCCTTGTTTTTGTTTTTAAATACACACATATTTAGATTATAATGAAAATTACAACGACGTGGACATATAATTCTGAAACGTATAAGGCCAAACAATACAATGGCCACCCATTGAATTTGGTATAGTACCATTTTGGGGGTTTTAACACCGCTTTCTCTAACTATGTATAAGTTTACCAGTATTCACATTCAGAAGAACCTTGAACCATGCAAGTAAAACCTGGGAAAGCATTATCCTCTTACTACAGACTTGACTAGAAATTGGTTAAATGACTTACCTAGAGTCACTCAACACTTCAGTAGGCACCTCAAAGACAGAAAGCATGCTTTAACTCTTATGCTCACACTCAATTCATTGGATTACTGTCTGCTCAGAGAGTGCAATACAAAGTATGCATTTCCGTGTTATTTCCCACAAATACATCAGTATTTTATACTAGTTTTCATTTTAGATAAACTTTACCTTTTTATGAATAACTTGACCTCAGCCATCCATGAATGCAGAACTGTGAAATGCTTCAGAAGTTCATTAAAACTACTCACTACAATCAAATGAATCCTGAACAACATGGGGTACAAGATGATATTCCCAAAAAAGTTATCCCAAATCAAGAGGAAAACTGGGGGAAACAGCAGTTTACTTACTGATGAACTTCTGATCAACAACTCCTGCACTTCAATTTAACAAGAGAAAGACATGTCTGACAAAAGTCTCAATTATGATCAAGCTTTAACCTCCCAGCATAATCTGAAAGGAATTCTCCTAGGAAACAGAGAGTTGTGGAATTAAACATATTAGCAGTGTAAAGAGTGGTCAGGTGGCAGAGTAAGTCAAGAGGAAAAATGCACGTTTTTCTGTAAAACTACTAATAACGAACAGCATCTCAAGACAAATTGGGAGGGCCTCATTCACACCTAGACTTGGGGCCTTTGACACAACCAGACCAGAAGCTGAGCTAGCGCAGACATTCAGCAGAGTATTGTAAACAAAAGATAAAATATGCAACCTGAATATTTTATGTTTTTATCTGGGGTTTTTTGTTCATTTTTAAAATATTTATGCTGATACAAGTAGAAAAATATTTTAAATTCTATGTAGAAATCTCTTACAGATTAGCACAGACAATGTTTGGTACACATACACCTTCTCTAAGAACAAAATCATTCCATAAGACCAATTTTAGGTATCCTACTGTGCAATAATGTCATTTGAGACAATTCTTCCTACACTGTTACAATGCTCAATAAAAGCATAGTTAGCTGTCAACATATAGCATCCATCCTGAAAACTCTCACACACAAAGTTAACTGTCAGTATGTGAGTAGGTGCTTTTAAGTCAATCAGACTACCCAAACTTTCAGTCTTTCACAGTTTTTACAGGAACTGGGGTCAGATGCAAACACAGACCATACCTGCTAAAGCACATTTGGAAACTTCATTAAAAAAAAGCGCAACCCTATTCAGGAAATACACCATACTGAGCAATTCAAAACAAACTGCTTCAGTTGTATGTGACATATCAAGATAAACTTCAAGCAAAAACATTAGCAGATCTCTGTTGTGTAGAGGAATGTTTCCATTCACCTTTTTTTTTATTTATACCTCAAAAGTCCAGATGAAGCAAAGTTAACCTAACCTGGACTTCTTGGCTTTTGACAACAAGCACTGTAATCTATGTATACACCGTATTAATAATAATTTGCAAAATGAGAAAGACTCTATCATTTAGAGAACAATCATTTAAATTTGTGACCAAAAAAACACATTGTTCTGTCTTACTATGGTACTGTACTTCTATATAAACTGTCACAGAGCTTTCTATGCTAACATTTAGATTAGAAATGGTAAGCATTCTGCCAAGAAATTGATAATATTTTATATATTTTTAAAGTGCTTTAAAAAAAATGCATTCAAGCATCTTATAGCCTGAAGGGAAGACATAATTTGCAAAATGTTGATTACAAGGATCTACTTACTTTAGAACAAAATTCTGTACTTCAAAGCTTAGGCACACTTCCTATAACTGCCTTGTAACAAACCGAGCAATTCAATGCTTCTCTTAAGTTTCCAGATCAAGACAGAAAACCAGGTGCAAAACCCTTTACTTTAATTCAACATGGTTTAAGTTCTGTGCACTTCTTGAGTCAGTAACAACATGGAGGTGCGAGATATTTTTGAGAAAACAGGAGTTATGATACAAGACTGCTTTGAAGTTATAACATGGTTACAACTCTGTACACACTGCACAACTGATAGATCCTTGCACCAACAGAAAAATAAGCGATTCTTTTTTTTTTTTTGAAAAGCTACAGAAGAGGCTAAAAATGCAATAACCTTTCTCATTTCAGAGCTTGTCCCTATCTGGACAGAAATACTTTTAGAGGTATAGCAAATACAGCAGAAATAATTTGAGAGCTACCATTCCACTGCCAGCACACACAACTTTTATATGAAGGATAGAGGTACAAATCAAGATTTGTCAGGTGTAAACAGACACTTACAGGTCCAGTTTTTAAGCATCAAACTTCAGGATATGTTAACTGCTCTATTTTTTCCACTGAATTCTCTAAAATTAGATTCTCTTAAAGGGAATTTGAACAATTTTTTTTATAAATTCCAGAGATTATTTTATTTTTAGTGCACAGCCAAGGTCTTTGCTTTCATTTGCTGCTTGAACTGATACACAAACAGGTTAAAATAGCAATGATTACTTTGACAGCAATATTAAGTTTCCACAAGAGACGTGTAGACAAGGTTTATCTGCTACTACACTCTTAGCTTTATCAACAGCTTCCTGAAAGTGAAAGAGAAATACACTTGCAAGTCAAGTCAGTCAGCTCACCACAGCAAGTATTCAAATCCCTTCCCAAAATCAGAAGCAGTCAACACCTTGAAGTTTAGCATGCCATCTGACTTCTCAATATAAACAATAGTGGAAGCTGGGGGAAAAAAAAGACACTGGACACATACATAGTCTTCAAGATCATAAAACTGCATATTGCAAGTTGTATTCTATTAACGTGTCAATATAAGAGAACTCAAAAGTACATCAACACACATACACACAGCACAATTCTTTCAGGTCCAAAGATGCCTTTGCAATATACAGCAAAACAATTATTCTGCTCTTGCAAGTCTTTACAAGTCCTAACAGTCTGAAACATATCCAAGTTTCCAGAAACATAAAGGTTTCCACTAACTGATGTGACAACAGGTTTGATCATCTTAAGCTCCCTTCCCTCAACTGAAGAGTTAAGACCAGGAGCCAGTCACCAGCACAGATGTTACTTCTATGGAGGCACACAGGAATGTCTCCTTCATACACTCAAGTCACATGCATGCACATACATATACGAGAAGAAGATGCAAAAAGTTCTTAGCTTCCCCTGGGGATAAAACAGTGCAAAGTTGGAAACAAGTTTTTCCCTAACAAAACAAGACTTTCAGCAGAAACAAAAACATGCTTGTGTTAGATGTGGATCAGCAGCTTCAGATGCACATCTAACATAGGCATGTTTTCATTTTCTCACATTACAAAACCTCCAAAATAAAGTTACTCGTAACTTCATAAAAAACCCACCCCAAAACAGAAATGCAAAACGTAGGATGCCAGTAAGCAAATCCTTGTTACTGTCAAGAGCACACACGTACACCAACTACGGTGCAAACACCGCCTCTTGCACCCTTCCCCACCATTCCAGTGTTCCCCTCTCACAGCTAACCTGTCACACTGTGCCACCTCCTTGCCCAGCCCGCTCCCCCTGGGGCCAGGTTCACACCGAAGCTTCATCTTCATCGCCGCCCCAGCGGGCAGGGGAAGGCCCCATCCCTCCGGGGGCAGCGCTCGGAAAAGCGGCTCGGTCCGTTTCAAGTTTGTTTTACAAACACGTACGAGAGAACACCAGAACCTCTTCAAGCACCACCTTAACGGTCACCCGCGAGAGAGGGGAAAAGGCGCAGCAGAAAAAAATATATTTTTCGGAAGAAATTCAGCCGGCGGTCCCCCACTCTCACTCGCTTCCTTCAGCCCGTGCCTTCCCGGGGGCCGGCGGACCAGGCCGCAAGGCCACCCCGGAGAGGCGCGCAGCCCGGCGCCGCCCGGAGTGGGGCCGGCAGCAGCCCCGGCCGCTGGTGGCGGGTTCCGCTGCCTCGGCGCCGGGCCCGAGGGGAGGCGCCGGGCGGCCGCGCAACCCCCGCCGCAGCGCGGGGATGGCTTCGGCGGGAGGCGGGGGCCGCGGCCGGCGCTAGGCCTGCGGCCGGGCTGGGGCGGGCGGCGCGGCGGCGGCGGCGGGAAGGAAACGTCCCGGGAGGCCCGAGCGGGCCGCGGGGCGAGCTGCCAGCGGCGGCCGCGGAGGATGCGGGGCCCCGGCGCCGCTGGGCCGCGGCCTCGACCGGCCCCAGAGAGGCACCCGGCGGCCGCCGCCGCCCGCGGCCGCGGAGCAGGTCCGGGGGCGGCGGACCGGGTCGGGCCTGCGGCTGCGCTCCCGGCTCGGGCGCCGCGCGTCCCCCCCGCTCCCCCTCGGAGACAAAAGCAAACGGAAACCCGGCGGGACGACCCCGGGCCTGCGGGGCCGCGCCGCGGGCCGCGCCGCCGCCCGGCCCTCCCTCATCAGTCCGTGGCCGGGACGGCGGCGGGGGTCGAGGCGGTGGCGGGGGCCGGGGAGGGGGCGACCGGGGCCGGACTCACCGCATGAATTTTCTTGTCCCGCGGATCCAAGATGGCTGAGTATCCAGCACGGAGGATGCTGGGGGAGCAACCTTTACCCTCTGACCCGGCCGCCGCCGCCGTGACCCCGCCGCCGCTCGGCCCGGCAGCCAGCGCTGAGGGGCGGGGGCAGGCGCTGCCGTACGGCCCAGCCCGGCGCGATGCGGTGCGACGCGGAGCGGCCCCGCGGGGAGCGGCGCGGAGGGGCTGAGGGCGATGGGGAGGAGGAGGAGGAGGAGGAAGGAGCCACTGCCGCGAGGCTCGCTCGGCTGCGCTCCCTCCGCCTCCCGCGGGAGACGCGGCCCAACGCTTGCGGCCGCGCACGTCGCCGGGCCCGTGGCGAGGCGCGCAGGCCGCGGGGCTGCAGGGCCCCGCCGCGTTTCGCGGGCTCAGGGCAGCCCGAGGTGCCCGTGCTGGCAGAGATGCTGCAGGCTGGGGACGCGGGGCACCGACGCGGCGGGTAACGGCGCTCGGCCCGGCCCCCATTTTGTGGGGGAGAGGGCGGCTCAGGCGGCGCGGCGCTCAGGCTGGGTGCGCCGAGCCAGACCGGGCTATACAGGGAGTAGGGGAGCCAGCAGGATCCCGGGGCAGCGGGGCTCCTTGGCGCTCCGTGCTCTCCGGTGGTGCCAGCAGGTTGTGGAGACCTACCCTGGGCGGCCACGCTCCTCCGGGAAGCGCCCCAGCTGCCAGAGGGCCTGTCCCATCTCTTGTGGCCTCAACCTGTCCACTCGTCCCCGGTTACCGAGTGGGGGAAGGAACCACCCGGCCTCGATGTGGGCTGCATATCAGCCCGCGGGGGATCTGGGTCAGGAACTGCTGTCCTGCTGGGGTGAATTGTGTGAAAGTTTGTGTTCTCTCTGTCGATTAAGTAGCATTGGGCGGGCAGGCCTTGCCATCCTCTTTTGTCTTATTAAAATTGAAAAGCAATTGCCAAAATGATACAACAGAACTTTTTATCAACCCCGAAAACATGTATGTTACAACGGTGGCTCAAGTATGGCAACGTAGACGAACAAAACACTCATAATGCAAATAATCCCCTTGAATTCAGTGAGGCTTATCAACAGTACAAAAGCTAAGCCTTGTACACAAGCGTTTACAGGATCGATGCCAGCGTTATTTGTGAATTGGTTTCCCAGCTCCATCTCAAAAAACAATGGACCTTCTACCGTAATTTGGTTACAAAATTATCACAAAGCTTAAAAATTACGCCAAAAAGATAATCACATAATACTTTGCCAGAAATAACAAGTTTCAATAATTTCACATGCATTTTCATCTCAAATTTGATTTTAGAACCCCAAATTGAACTTACTAAGCATTCAGAGGCTACACAACACTAATATTTTAAAGAAAAGTTAATACCTACAGTAACGTGTCCATCAACATGTTTTGAAGGTGAAGGAACACAGTCTTTATCTAACATAGGAGACCAGTTTCTTAATGCCACCTCCTTTTTGTGCAGCACAGTTACATGCTGCTTATGGGTGCCATGTCCTTGTCTGTACCCTTTGTCCAGGAAAATGCTGTACTTTATTATTCTAATATTTTACCTTTTTCCTTGTATCTCAAATATTAATGTATTTTCTATAAACAAAGCATTATAATAACTGACATCCTCTTTTAAGCAGACTGAATTTCTGGAGTACCTTTGTTGTACGATTTGAAAAATCTAAAGATTTCTTCACACAACATACCAAACATAAAGGCTCTACTTTTAGAGTGAAAAGAGTAACGAAACTTACTAATCCTTACTGTTGGTAAATAAGCTTTTTTATAGTCCTATTGGCCCTTTTACATCCATTTATAAATATTTTACTCCATTATGTTTCATTTTACACTTCAATGGTCTCAATTTCTTTTTCAAAAATATTTTTTGTTAGTTTCCCCAAAGACAAGTCATTTCAGACTTCTGATACCCCATGATATGATGCAACTAAACTAAGCACCTGACACTGTTACTGCATCTCTGTGGGCTGATCTCTGTCCATTACAAAATTACAATTTACATGCAAATCAATTAAGATTTATACATCAGGAAGCCTGTATAGGTCAACAGAACTAGGGAATGGAAAAAAATAAATAGGTTTTATTGTCTTTAACTGGTTATAATAACCTAACTACCAGTCACAGCATGTGTAAAATGTGATTTCAATCCAGTGAATTAAAAAAAATCCAACCTGTCGTTCTGCCTAAAATTGTTGAGTTGAGGAACCTCCTCAATGTGGCTGCAGGGGGTGTGTATTCAACTTCCTCTTTTGTTTTCTTAAAGAAAGTGAAAGCTGTTAGTGTTTTAGTGCTTAAAAATAACCCTTGAGGCTGCTAAAGAGGATGTATTGTAATAAGTGTGCCACATCCATGCATTTACTCCCTTTTGTCTTCACTCAATGCATTTTTCTGCAGTGATGAGGCCTGTTTCCTATAGTTGCTTCTGCTGATGCCCACAGAAGGCTAAAAGCCTACAGCATCTGGTTGGAAAATTTGAGAAGTCATCAGGGGATGAATGTTCTCAGAATCCCCAAATGCTTTATTGTCATGGCTCTGGGTGCTCACTGGAAGTACTCTGCACTTTTTCTGAACCTTTGTTCTGGAGAGTTTGTGGATGCTCCTTGGTTCCATTCAAAGCATCTCCTATAGATGCAGGCAATGCAGTGAGAGAAAGGCAGAGTGCTCAGAGTATGTGCAGGGCACGGCTTACATATTCCACTTTGCCAAACGTAAAATTAAATTCACCATAATAGGACCACCATCCTCGATCATGAGTGGAGCCAGAACATGGTAAATAGCCAACCTTGAGCATCATTTTTAAGTAGGACAAAATAGTGCATTGAAGTGCAGCAAGGGTCTTTTCTTCTCCCACCTCTAGATTGTCCCAGTATTCCCCAGGAAAAAAATAAATACAGTGCCATTACTTACAGCAAGGATTAGCAGCCTTTCAGTGAAACAGGCTGTATTTTTCTGTCTCAGGTTAGGTTTTACATCCCTTGGAAGAAACAGCTGGAACTGGAAGATAGAGTCCCTCGATTGCAAAATGCACTTGATTAGCCAAATCAGTGAAATACCACTTCTGAAGATGACAAAGATTACTGATTTCTGCTAAACTCAACAACTGTGTGATACTCATGAACTGGGAGCAACAGCTTGTCAAGGATATCTTTCTTGCATGATACTCAAAAGTCTGTCAGTTGCTTTTTTTGGAAGAAGGTTGTAGGGTTACAGCACTGCTCTGCATTAATCTTTTCCCTAGAAGAACACATTAGGTTATTTTCATCAAGGTACCCTATTTAATTTTTTAAATATTTTTAAAACACAAGGTAAAGGTGTGTCAAAGTGTACACCAAATCTGATATTAAAGATTTCACTGCAAAGGCATGTTAAAACTTGTTGGCAAGAGTAAAAACACTAAAACCTCTTACTTTCCTACTTTTTTTTCCTCATAATTCTTATTTATTACACTAAAATTGAGCACAAAATCCTTAGATCTGGGAGGATTTGGTTAGTTAGTTAGACTTTTGCAAGTTAGTCTCCAATTTCTAGTTTGTTTAGGAAAGGTAAGGATCAGCTGTTTCCATGGCACTGTCCTTATCTATCCTTTCACTCCTACAGGGGATTTCCAGGGATGGCTGCTGGCAAGGAAAACCCTAGAAGTGCAGCTCCATTACTGTTTTAGTGTTAAAACGCATCACAAGGTATCCACACAGATGGCCTCTCATCTGCTGGATTTGTAGTTTCCAGGAGGGAATACTGGGAGCGGAAGTATCTTTATCTCAGTCTCTCATATATTTTTACTATCAGGAAACTCTGTCTGAGCCTTCTGCTGTAGTGTCTTCAGTGTCTGATTTAGTGCTAATTATAACAGAGCATCAGGGGAAAAAAAATACCAACTTTAAAAAGAAATCTGCCAATTCTGGAAAATAATATGACCCCGAACAGCATTTAAAGCATGAATTTTTCCAAAAATACGCTGTGTCTATGCTGCTGTGTAGCAGCTAAGAGGTCTGCCAGAGTGCTGGTAAAAGAGAGGATAGAGAAGAATATCAAGAATTAGAGATAGCATCAGTTTCAAGTCTTAAGACAAAAGAGTAATGCTGCAGATGGAAATATGTTTTCTAAAGAAGAGAAAGTATTAGAAAAACACAAGCCAGTGCCAAAGTAGGTGCTGACTGACATTCCCAAGCAAGACTATCCCTGGAGAGACAAGAGTTACAGCAGTGGTGACAGGGCGACCCTTCCTATCTCAGTTCTCAAGATTGCAGTCAGCAGTGCTCTTGGTGGTCACCAGAGAGCTGCCTGGTCAGAAGTGCTGTTTCTCATTTGAAACCATTAAATCATGTCAAAAGACAGACAATGCTTTCTTTGGGGTGTTGTGAGTTTTTTGGCATGACTTTTCCATGTGACTAACTGACATACAATCAGTATGTGCTGCATAGGACAGTCCCTCCATTATGCTCCGTTGCCTGTTGATAAAAACATAGACTTAAGTCTTTAAGATGATCATAATTAAAAATTCATCTGAAAAGTAATGGGTTTGTGAAAAATGATTGTCAAATGTAAAACCAGCAATCACAGAATTTAAGGTAAAAGGAGGACTAAGTTTCCCTTACAACGGGTCTCAGCTAGGGAAGGGAACAGCTTCGGGGGTTTGAAAAGTGCTGGATTCTTGTTCTTGCTTTTTGACAGTTTTTCTTGGTTTTCAGTCAGGCCTATTTAAAAAAATATACTCTTTCATAAGTGGTGATGAGCCCAACAAATGAACTTTGGCTACAGCAGATGAAAATAGTCTGACATCCCACTGGAAGCCAGAGGACTCCATTATTACGGTCCCACTGGGCAGAATGCTGGGAGCACGGCCTCAGCCCTGTTTTCAAGCACGTTGCCAATGTGCAGCTACAGAAGACCTACAAGAGCACAGCTACCTGGGCAGAACAAGTTAGCAAAGTCATGCTATTGTCAGGAGTTTGGTGGTGCCTGCAGAAGGGTCACTGAGCTCCCCAGCAGTGCCATTGGCTACCTGTGTCTCACGCCAGCCCTGTAGTCTGTGGGTGGTTTCACATGTGGACAGTCCTTGGGAGTGCTTGCTGACTGCAGAAGCTGACTGGGCTTTGTGCTTGTTTGAAGAGGAGAGTCAGCTCTTAAGCTCTTTTGGAAGCTTTGCTGGAGTACTGATCATTACACTGGGTGAATGAACATCAGCAGAGTCTGTTACATTTTTCCTGTGATAAGGCCAAAGGCCAGCTGCGAGGCATGGTGTCCATTTCTGTTACTAGATTGCAGCTCCAGGACAGAATGAGACTCACAAAGGCTGGGAAGGGCTTGAGCTATCTTATTTTCCAAAGCCATCAACAGCTTGTGCTTTAAATTGAGACTTTTTATTACAGACTTAGCAAGAAAAAATCAAAAAGCCCATCCTTTTTCTCTTGCCAGCCTTGATGTTCATCCCATTGAAAGCTGAAACCCAGATCGTAGGTCCAAAGCTGCTACTTACCTTCTTAGCCAATTCAAGCAGCAACGTGTTGCTAGGCCAATAAGAGAGGGAACTTACTGCATCAAAGCTAATCTGTGTCTGCAGTCAGTATACTAAATTGAATTACTTTTCCTTCTGTCTTGCACCAACTCCCAGTGTGCCTGGGAAACTCCAATAGACATTACCATCACAGAGCTTTCACAGCTAAGCAATAGCCCCGCTGTATCATGAACTACAGTGCTCTGTAATGGAACAACTGCAGCTGCTTTAAGGCTCTTCTGCATCTTCACTACACTGCCCATCACTATGTGCACAGGCCAGCTCAAAAACTTCCTGGGTCTCAGTTTTGCTGCAGCCAATAGGATGATGGTTTATTAAAAAACTGCCCCAAAGGCTTGTATACCATGGATGGTTCCCTATTCCTGTCCCATTCAGGACCATATATTCAAACTTTTGTTTACCATGAAGCCAAGCTATTTATGAAATCTCGTGATGTAGGAATTCAACTGTAAATATTGCATGCTCAAATATTTGAACCTCTCCCACCTCTCCCCTCTCCAATCCAGCTTATCATTTTCAGTACTCTTAGTGGAAGAGCTACCCATGTCTGAGAGGAATGGAGCCACTCTGCACGGGGACATCAACAGACAGAGGCCATATGTTGCTTTCCCAGTAAGATGTGTCTCTCAGCAGAAAATAGCTCAGTTTTAAATTCAGCAGCCTGCCATGCCCCCATCACTTCCAGCTGGGCCCATGGTTCCTATTGCAGCTCTGCTCCTCACCTGGCTCTGCTTCGTGCTTGGGTTGACACTAAGAAAAGGTGAGGCATCTTCAGAGAAGAAAAGTAAGAATTTTTTTCCTTCCTTCCTTCCTTCCTTCCTTCCTTCCTTCCTTCCTTCCTTCCTTCCTTCCTTCCTTCCTTCCTTCCTTCCTTCCTTCCTTCCTTCCTTCCTTCCTTCCTTCCCTCTTTTCATTTATCTCTTTTTCTCGTCATCTTTTGAAATTACACACACACAATGATACAAATATTCTTGCAATAAGCAGCCAAATTTCCTTAGTACCAGAGACTGACTCCACTCCTGCTGCAGCTCCTGTGCAAGCAAACTGCCGCGCCTGTTGGGGAGCCCCAAGATTTGGGTATGGGGTTGAAACACACAGGTCATATTGTGCAAAAGCTACAACTGTGATTTCTACATCCAGGATGTTTCCTATTTCATTATGCATTGTAATAACTAGAAATGAAAGCATTGAAGCTGCAGTTCTGCAGCACTTTCTCGGGCAGAAGCTGTGGCAGGTAGTTTCCGGGCTGAACACAGGAGCAGACCCACCAAGACAACACTGCACATTGTAAATTATTTTTTCTCTAGGTATGGTCCCAAGCAAGCTTATGACAGCAAGTCCATGAGGGATACATGCTTTCCCTTATAACTAAGCCATGATGTAACACAGATTCCCACTGGTACCTGGAAGGATACAGTATTATGTACTGGCAGGAGCCCTGTATCTCATATACACATGTATATTTTACATTTTGTAGTTATCTTTTGATGTCAAGTCAGATCAATTCAAAAGCTAGGGACATGTTTCCTCTCACTACCTTTAATTGTCTAAAAAAGAGGTGCCTGGTCTAAGCTATTCGTCCAGTCTTCCTGCAAGTCAATGGAGAAAGAAGAGGATTTCTGCTCCTTATGCTGCCTACCAAGGGTGGGTGTCTTGCTGGCTGCAAGTGACTGGCATAGGTGGGATGTGTGGCACTTGGATGACTAGTGGGAAATGGGAAGCCTCAATATTACTTATTGTGTATCTTTAAGGAGGTGATCACTAAAAAGCAAATTTGTGCACAAATATAAAGATTTTCTGCTCAGAGCCTCTGTTTGGAAAGTATGCAAGAAGGTCACTCATGTACTGTATGGTAAATATGGCCATGAAATATTATGTTGGCATAAGAGAATGGGAAGTATTCTCTTGATTTCAAGATTTAATTTAATAGGAAGATCCAAGATACAAATCTAAGTAATCCTAATGTATATTCCTAAAAACAATTTCAGAAGGACTCTGCCTTTTTCAGGGCTGGAAAATAATCTGCAGGAAAACAATTGTTCTTGGCTTCTCAAAATGTAAGTAGCAGCTCTAATATCCTCTGTTTTCATACGGATTAAGTTATGTCTTTTTTTCAGGATGAAGGAACATTTATTTCAAAATCACCAGCATAAAGAGCTGTTGTTGAGATCCAGAGATCAAGATTCTAGTGTTATAAATGCATAGCTAGAGACAGTCCTTTCCCGAGCACTTACTGTCAAAACAGACAAGATAGAAATGGAAGAGATGATGAAAACGAGCTGAAATGAGTTGCTAAAGGTCATGTAATAGTCTGCTCTCCCAAGCTCCAGTACAGGAGTAAGACTGCTGACTGGGACTGCTTACCCTCCAGTTACTTTCACCTTTTCAGTTCAGGAAGTATTCCCTAGGGACAAAAGCAAATTGACAAAGGGTTTATGTTCAAACATGGCATATCCCAAGCAAGAATTTTATGATTTTTAGCACTGTTAGCATGGCAAAAGTATTCGTCATGAATAGTTGTGATTGCCACGTACTTGTTAGCAATCCCTACTAGCACCAAATAAAATACTAGCTGAAGGCTGCTGGGCATGATCATTTTTTCTTAAAAAAGCATACAAATATGAGATAATCTGAGACATCTTCTTCAGCAGCCCAGGTATACACTAACCCTGTCTCAACTTCCCCACTCAGGCCTGAGTGTTTCTTTATTGAGAATATTTATGAATATTTCTCATGCTAATCCAGTTGGTGCTCTGAGCTCTGAAACCGCTTGAGGTTTGGTCAAAACAGAAATCTGACTTCAGAGTTCCCAATAATGACTCTAAAAAATTGTATCCCTTCTTCTGTTGCTTCATATTTGTCTAAAAGAATTTGAATGTATTAATTTTGTAGCAGCAGGCTTTGTGCCAAATCAAGAGCCTAGCTTCATGCCAGACAATGTATTGTCCATTCTTCAGCAGCCAAAATAAACTCAGGAAAATCTATGAACTACTTCTAGCTGGGTCAGCAAGCCCGTACCGGGATGGACCAGAGTGTGCTGTGACCCAGGAGTGCACAGATGCCAATCATGGCATCACAGCCTGAGGGTAGATAGCCATATTTGGGGTTAGTTTTTTTACAGCTAGTCACATTATAAACTGACAAAAAGCTGCTTAGCCCAGGAAGCCCTAATAATTAGGACTCTGTGCTCAGCTAACAAAGTTAAGTTGTTTTCAGGAAGGATGAGCTGTGGGAGAGGCCTCACACCTGCCTGTAAAACATCGAATAAATCTGCCCTTGGCAGCACATCCTGCATGCTCTGCTGCATGACAAAGCACTAGGAAGACTGGTCTTTATGCTCCTTCTCCATCTTCTTGGGTGAAGTGCACGGATCTGTTGTCAATCACTGCCTTTGGGATAACTGAGATGGTATCGCGCTCTCCTAAGGTACAGATGGGGGTTTTACTGTCCTATCAACCATTAAAGCAGTATCTGTAGCCATCACTTCTAGTTGATGAACCACTCAAGCAAGAAAAGGGAGTACAGTGGTGGACATTGTTCAGCAAAATCATCCAGGTCTGAGCTGAAACTGAAACACCAGTTGCTCAGCATTAAGTACTGCTGGCTTAACTCTTCATGAGGAAGTTCAGTTTACAGAAATAGTTTCATATACTCCTTTGTGATTACCATAAGCATCCTTAAGCAGAATTTATGGAGACAAGTTTCAATATTATTATTGGTATTATCGTTATTGCAGCCTGATCTAGGTGGACCTGATCTCTAAAGATCCCTTCCAACCCCTACCATTCTGTGATTCTATGATTATTGTAGTTGCTGATTGCCCTTAGAAGAGCTATGTTTAACCAAGCCTAGGTCGCAGTGTGTTAGGGTCAGGACCTGTCCTGGATCAGGAGACATCAGTTTCCAGCATGGCCTAGGGCAGATCGCTTGAGCCCTTTCCCGAGCAGATCTGACACCCAGGAGCAGCTTGTTCTCTCTGTGTTTCTCCAGATGGTTTTTCTGTCACAAGTGTCCATCTTTGACTTCTCCCTCTGCTAGCTGTTGCTGCTGTAAATAAAGAAATGCAGGATGCTGACCAAATTTTCACTAGTTGTCAGGAAATAGGTATCTTAATTCAAGTCTGCTGTAAAGTGACTTTTGTGTGTTGGCCTTGTGGTAGTTTTAGTAGAAAACCTTCCCAATGCTATAGATAAAAGTTTTGTTGGAGAGAAAGGGGTAATGCTAGTGCTAAAATACATGTTTCTAAGCTCACCATCGTGCATTTTATTAAGTTTAATCCCTGTGGTATAGTATAGCAGTAACTTGTACAAATTCATCTGGCAAAATGCAAGCAAGATTTTTTTTTTGTTTACGGTAGTAACAAATATTTTACATTTTATGTCAGTTTTGGGGAAAAGAAAAGCTATTGAATTAGTTTAGAATAATCCCTCATTTGTATTCTCTAAACTGGGCAAACAGTCTTTCACTTCTTTATAAGAGACGTTTTATGAGCACTGGGGCTTCACCCACCCACAGCAAGGAAAATAACTAACAATTGTGTTTTAAGGGCTGTGTCACATGCATGTGTGTCGTGTGTGTGTGAATACCGTACTGTTACAGTTCTCTGGAGAGAAATAGAGCACTTGTGGATCCTACTTTGTAAACGCATCTCCTAGGATGAAAATAAAAGCTTGTTAGTCAACCCTGCAGCTACATATTGCATGACTTTCTTTTTCTTTAGGATTTCTTGAGAACAAGAGATGCTCCATTTTCACACAAACATTCGTTCCCTGCAATTCTCGTATGAAAAATAAGTAGCAATATTAGTTAAAACCAAAATTTTTAAAAACACATTCTGATTTCTATTGTCTGTCAGATATAGCTGACACTGGTACTCATCTACCAACAGAATTACTTCTCAAATGCTAATACTTGTTTATTTTAGGCTGGGAAATTTTCCAGAGGGATTATACCCTGATTAGTGTATGTCAGCAGTGGAAGTATTGAAATACTCCTTCTACAAGAGTACCAAACCAAAATTGCCAGAGAAATGAAATTCACTTCATACACAAAAGGAACACAAATATCACAGATATGTACCTCATTACTTCATTTCTATTGTAGAGATGTTTCTACTTTGCTTATAGTTTGCATTTTTAAAACATTTTTTCTTTTTTTTTTCTATAGGAATAGAGCTCTATACAATGATTCTCTCCACCTCTTATAGAATTAATATCTTTAATCCATCAATACTTTCTGAACCAAATATTCAGCATTCAACTATTTTAGGTCTTTCATCTGAAATGAAATTCTGCTCTTGCACGAAGTGCCTGGGGACTGTCATAACCTAAGCCAAAAGTCCCTGCCAGTCATTCACTTCAAGGCTGCAGGTGGGATGCCAGCACTGACCTGTGGGGTTGTACGCCTCTCCTGGGCTGGGTAACCTGCAGCACTGCCTCTGTTGTTGGTCCCTCCAGCTCACTCCCTGGATCCATATCAGTTGAAATAGTATAGATCTATAGGTCTGTATATCATGATCCACTACCTTTATGTGGGATGCTCCAGTACAGCTGTGGACCAGTAATAACCACTAAATACACCCTATTCGTACATTGTTTTGTCTCAGAGTCCAGATCCTGTGGAAACCCTCATTCTGAGTCAAACTCCTTCAACTGAATTTTATTTTAAGCAGTGTACGAAATTTAGCATGTGTATGTGCTTGATTTCCCTGTCACATTTTAGCATTCTTTGGGATTTAGGTCAGCAAATTTTTATTTTTCATTATATCCCTCCTCCTACCTCCTCACCCTTTTTCTGGGATTCCCTTTTAGGTTACTTTCTTTGTCTTATCAAGGACTCTTTCTTTCTATCTCTTACCTTTGAAGTTCAATTTCTTCAGCTCCATTTGATCCATCAGTGGAAAAGGGCATTCTAGCCCATAAAACCTCTGGTTTTTAGATAGTTCTTAATGTCTCAGTTTTTGGCAAGCACTTTGATAGCCTGTACACTTATTTGGGCCTCTTTATTTGTTTTATATTCCCTGCTTGCTATAGTTTTGCCCTCTACACTTGCCTCCATCCAGCTCCCTGAGACAAATGGGATTCTTCCACACTCTTTGCACACACTTTAACATCCCCTCTCTCTTGTCAGTGAGAAGTTTCAATGACTTCTTTTTCTCCTGTTGACTCTTTTGCATGACAGGATTCTTACAAGCCTCTAGCTATTTTGCTGCTCTTGGAGGGAAGGAATTGTACGCATATTTCTTCAGCACTATCAGAGCACACTGATAAACCAGGGATTGTACCAATTCCCCACCATGCCAAAACAAGCCATCTGGGATAGACACTTCCCTCTGGACTGTAACTGCTTCCCTCCAACCTCATCACATCATGGAGGATCACCTCCAAGGCCAAAGATGTGACAACCATGACTATTTGTCATGAAATCTCTCACCATGGGAGATGGCTGGACTGCAGATGCAGGCTAACCAGCATGCAGGCTGTCATGCAAGTCTGGCTCTGGCTGTCCTCAGCCTTACATGCATACTTTGCTGTTGGACATCAAGTTGAGTCCTGGCAGTGAACAGAAAAGTAGCAGAAAAACTGCTTAGATTGCCTGCAAGTCTGGTGTTACTGTTAGTAGCTATGCACACACAGACACATACAACTCTGGCAACTCAGGACATGCAATACTTACAGGAACACATTTCTCTGCAAATGATGCCCCTCTTTAGCTGCTCTTATATGTTTCCTCTTGCAAAGGAGACTGGAAAAAGAGAATATAATAAAGACACTGAATCCATTGTAGTAGGCTGTTGTACACAGACATTTTGCTGCTTACACCTTCCTCTGACTGAAAGAACCGAGACAGGAGGATTTGGTCTAAATAACTGCAGCCTTTCTCAATAATACAACATTTTCTTTCCTGGAAATGCATTTTGTGCACCTCAATTTCAAATTCTAATAACTCTCCTAGTCAGCTAGAAACACAGTGTTAATGTTTAAAAGGCAGATAAAAAGTTGTGCTTTCCTGAAACATCCTTCTAATCATGAACAAACCAGATGACATTTTTACTTAAAAGATGTGTTTCTGCTTATGTTTTGGTTTGAAAGCAGAAAAATGTTCAAGAACCTGACCAAAATTCAGGCACCAGTCATGCAAGTCATCCTCTGGTATGAAGAATTAAAACAGGATTTCTAGTCAGATGACTCTGAAATGCAAAAAAACCAAACAGCCTGAAACACCCTCTCAAAAGGCAAAACCCCCACTCGAACTTTGCAAATAGTTGTCTCCTGTTTGTTATTTGAAAATTCAATCCAAAAGTTTCTCACATGCAGCCAATAAACTCTTATTTAAAATTTTCTGGATAATCTGCTTCTGGCCTGCAGTGACATGAACATGCTCCTCTACCCATTTGTCCCAGCAGATATTAACCTCAGTCTAAAATCGTTAGCCGAGAACGTTGGCACTAAGAGCTCGCAGGTGTGATGCTGCCGACCCCAGTGCTATTGCTCCTGGGATGAAGTCGGCCAGATCCCTGGCACGGCTGTGCTGCATTTCATCTGTTCACATGGCACCCTGCCCACTGGCAAGGGCGTATGCCAGACTTAACGACTCATCAGTGCCAGACTAGGGAGGGTTTTGGTCAGCAGCCCAAGATGTGGGCGTAGATAGATCCGTCCCCATCACAAACACCAATGTATTTGGGCAGTTGGAGCCAGGGGCTCCATGTTGGAGCATACAGGCCTTGACAGGCTATCTGTAATCCCACAACAAGCAGGAGTTTTGGGGGTTATGAAAGCCATTGCTTCTCTCCTGGGTTTCTTTCCTACAGTGTTACCTGGCGAGTGGCTCCTGAGCTGGGGCAACAGAGCAGTGGTTGGGAGGGCACTGGTCCCAGCTCTGCGGGTGACAGCCAGTGGAGCCAGGGCCACATCCCACCGATATGCTGAGGCCTGTTGTCACCACAGTGCACCATGGCAAGCTGGTGTGTCATGCTGCTTTCTTAGGAACCTGCCAGCAGGAAATGCAGAGAGCTTTTGCTAGACTGATCCTTTGAAAGCAGCAGGAAGCTTTGAGACAGTATAGGCAGAGAAAGCATTATTACTGGGTGTAAAGCTGATTTTATAAAAGGAAATGGGGTTGCTGTGGCCTTGCATTGCATGAAGAACCTGGAAAAGGCCATAAGGTCTTGATGGATAGTCAACATACATGTCCATATTTGTCTTCTGAAATATTTTTATCTGGTGTAGTCAACATTTGGAAATAACTTGCAAAACAGTTATGGGATTGAAAATGTTTGATTTTTTTTTTTTGATGGGCTCAGCAGCAGGATAATGGCCAACTTGTCAGATAATTTATTTGCAATGAATAATTTAGTCTTAATTATAACAAGCTAAAGTTTTAATCCCTTATATCTTTCTCTAATCAACCTCACTTAGCATGTGGGGAATCAAGATAAATTCACCCTTTTAATTAGAAAATCGAAAGCCTTTATATGCTTGTTGGTTGATGACAAGTCTCATAAAAGCACATCACTGAACTGCTGATGTTTCAGAAATGTTATCTTATGCAATGTAACTTGTTGATTGCATGAAGTGTTTTTAATCATGAGATGAAACTCTACAAGGGTGCCTAATGCCAACATGGCAGCACTTCTGATCATGCCCTTTGACCCCAGCTGTCTTTTAGACATCAGTGATTGTTGCTCTGCCGCACTCAGGATGTGAAGTGACAAGGCAAAGGTCACGTGATACCTTATGGCAAGCTCTCATTTTTCAGGCACCTTGAATGAATCAGGCTTAAGATGCTCAGGAGAGTCTGATCTACTTCTGGTATAAAAAGATGCAGAAAAAAAAGGTTTTTATGATATTTTACTACCAGAAATACCAACATTTAGAGAAGTTTCTTCCCTTGACAGTACACTATAGTATTTTCTTGTGTTTTCCGAGCAGCCAGACTAGGGAAGGTGGGGTGGTCATTAAAAATACTAGCACAGGATGGAAAAAAAAGAGCCCTGTTTCTCAGGTAGGAAAAAACAAGAAAGGGTGTTATGTGGTTATTCCAGGAAATCAAATTAAATCAATACAAAAACATAAGACATTTCACATTTAAGTGGATAATATTAAAGTGTTTCTTTGCACTGAAGAAATCACATTGGAAAGATTTGTCAGAGTATAGTGGTCGCAAAGGATGTGTTGGAGAATCTTAAAGACTAGAAGGTTGAGAAGGGTTACACAGCATCCAGACCTGTGATTGTAGGACATTTACCTCTTTACTCCTGCTGCTTGTCATCTTGTCTGTTTGCACTATTTCCAGCTGCAACTGTGGTGCTAAATAAGACAGACCAGGAAGCCTTTCCCTACCTCTGAGGCCAACTGTCCCTCACACAGCTCACCTTTATCAGCCTGATTTTTCAAAGTTGCAGGGCAGGCACACTTAGCATGTATGCTGGGGTCATGCTACCCACAGACCATGTCCAAACATTTCTCAGTTGCTATCAGGAGTCATGGACTAGGGACCACACCAATACCTGAATGGTGAGGACGGCTGATCCAGGGCTTAAACACCTACCTGATCTGTTTGATTTACCAGTAAACATACACTCTTAATATCTGCTATGGCATTGTATTGCTAATGGGGTTATGGGAAAAGTGGGGAGAGGGCCATTGACAGTCCTTCCTAACCCTATAGAAATTAGCTCAAACACTGGGGATATGAGGAAGGAAAAAGCTTTTGCAAAGAAATTTTCTTTCCCATTGGAAAGGCATTTGTACAAGTAAAAGTTCCTCTTCATTTCCCCTCCATTTCTCTACCTCTTTTTCTATTCTAAATTAGGCAAACTATGATAAAAGTTGCACCGTGTCACATATCTCTCCCTCCCCAAACTGTCCAGCAACCTTTGTTCCTTTTTCAGGCTTATAATAAAGACAACATTAATATAGAATATACCCATCTGTTGTCCCAAACCCACAGAGACAGACATCTGGCTTCATTAAAAGTCAAAATCTTTATCCAAATGAGAAATATTTATTTATAAAATGGAAACAAAGTGAGGGATTTTTACTGCATTAGATCCTCCCATGAAAGAGGCAATATTATTTAGGAGTAGCGCCCTACATTCTGCTTGCTTTAATGGCTCAATCTTCTTCATTTCCAGCTTTCCTTGTAAATGAAATAGTTCTTCCTTGTGGTAATATTTTAATAGATTGAAAAAGAACACAAGACAAACAAGAAAAAAGAAAATTACACCATTTCCCAGTTTTTATCTATTTGTGGATCATGGTTAGGTACCCATAGTCTAAAGGGTATCAAAAAGGGCAAGAAGGACGACCTAGGAAACTACAGGCTGGTCAGCCTCACCTCCATCCCTGGAAAGCTGATTGAACAATTAATCCTGAATGTTATCACTGAACATATGAAGGATAAGATGGTTATCAGGGGGAGTCAACATGGATTCGCCAAGGAGAAATCCTGTTTGACCAACCTGATAGCCTTCTATGAGTGCATAACCAGCTGGCTAGATGAGGGGAGAGCAGCGGATATCATCTACCTTGACTTCAGCAAGGCTTCTGACACTGTCTCCCATAACATCCTCATCAGAAAACTCAGGCTGTGTGGCTTGGATGAGTGGACAGTGAGGTGGACTGAGAGCTGGCTGAATGACAGAGCCCAGAGGGTGGAGATCAATGGCACAGAATCGAGTTGGAGGCCTGTGGCCAGTGGAGTTCCACAGGGATCGGTTCTGGGGTCAGTCTTGTTTAACATCTTCATCAGCGACCTGGATGAGGGGTCAGAGAAAACCCTCAGCAAGTTGGCTGATGACACCAAACTGGGAGGACTGGCTCATTCCCCAGAAGGCTGTGCTGCCATTCAGCAGGATCTCGACCGGCTTGAGAGTTGGGCAGAGAGGAACCTCATGAGGTTCAACAAGGACAAGTACAGAGTCCTGCATCTGGGAAGGAACAACCTCAAGCACCAGTACAGGCTGGGGGTAGAACTGCTGAAGAGCAGCTCTGCAGAGAGAGACCTGGGAGTCCTGATAGATAACTGAACATGAGCCAGCAATGTGCCCTCATGGCCAAGAAGGCCAATGGCATCTGGGATGCATCAAGAAAAGTGTGGCCAGCAGGTCAAGGGAAGTTCTTCTAGAGCTAGATGATCTCTAAAGGTCCCTTCCAACCTTACCATTCTATGATAAAGTGTACATAGTTATGATTACTCATTATCCTGATAATGGCAGCAATGTACCAGAAACACTATCCTGTCATTTCATATCCTGAAGACCTAAGCAGCTATCCATCTTCATCAAAAACAATAAAAAAAAAAAGAAGAGTATAAAGGTCTTTAGATGTTAAAATGCAGAACAGTAGCTGATCAGTTTCCACTGTATTTTTGCCTTGTAGTGATGACATCTGTTGCTTTCTCCCTCCCAAGGAACCACAAGTAAGATGAGGTCACTGTCAGCTCTCAGAAGGGAGACCTAAATTACTAGAACAGAGGTACTGGGGGTAGCAATGTTGATGACTCATTACATGACACATTTCCTCCTGAGTCACAGTTGAATCAGTGTCCCGTTAGGATCCTGAGAGGCAGCCACAGGGGCTGTCTACACCTCCTGAGTCCAACAAGGAAGTCACTTGTTGTCAGTGAGGTTCTTCAGCACTTGCTGATCTGGAAAGAAACCAGAGGGAAACTGCAAAATTTTTCTCTAACAGGAGCATTTCTGTCAGCATGAGCTGTGTTTTCTCAACACCATGCTTAGATTTTTGTGGGTATCTGGTCTTGGCCGCTCAGTGCAGGGTGCTGTAGTTATCACCTGTTGTGCAGTAACCGGTGGCTACGCAGTATGCAACTTCCACTGGGATTAAGCCCTAGCATGTGCTGAATTTTACTCTGAGCTTTTTCAGTATTGAGCTCTGATAGTTAGTTATACTGTGTCATAGATTGAGCTGCTTCAGCAAAATATTAAATAATGAGAAGGACAGTATCATTCACTGATGCAAAAAGTAAGGGGCTGTAACCCTGACTTCCATACACAAGAAGAATCTTCCCAGCTCAAAGGAAATGAAATTCCATGGCACTGCTTTGAGGAACTTTGAGTGCAAACACTAAAATGATTATTTTACTATTAATGAACCAAAATTAATCAATTATATGCTTTTTTAAAAAAAGTAATACTTACAGATAATGATGTCAAGCAACAAAGAATCTACGTTTTAGCAAATACCTGTTGTAGAAATGTTGTAGGCATGATGTTCCAAAATCTGGTGCAAGCAAATGCTTGTACAAAGAGGTAATATTTTTGTTAGGTCATCTGCAAAAACTAAAGAAACTTTTGAGAACACAGTATCTCCATCAGCTCTGGCAAAAAAGTGTCCAAAATCAAATATTAGAAATATTTACTTTAGGTGCTTTGCTGTTAGACTGAGATAGGAATTGTTTGTCTCACAGCATGTTAATTTAATTTGACTGTGTCAGCCGATTTACCTACATACTTTATAGTAAGAAGTGAAATAGAAGTCACCTTATTGTTTACTTTAAGAGCATCCATATAAGATCATATTACTTATGCTGGTAAATTTAGTTTCCTTGACATTCTTTAACTATGTACCATCTTCATGATAAAATTACTTTCAGAAAACAAAATAAACTGCATTATCTTTAAAATCAAAATGAACACAAGCACCTTGTCTGCAAAACTGAGTAGGGATTGGAGGATGCCTAGCCGGTGTTTTGTAGGTGGATGGCTGACAATGAGAAAAATCAGCTGTAAGCTTTGTACTTTGAACTTACAACTTAAGAAATAGTGAAAAAAAGGAGTACATCAAACCATGCATTTTGCTTATGTGAAACCTTTTTTTTTTCATTTTAGTGGTGTATTACTCCACATTATTGTGTGTCAGAACTCAGCAGATTAGAACCCAAGAAGTATCCCAGAAAAAGCAGACATGTAGTAGCAATTAGTTTTAGTTATTCAGTGGAGATGTTGGAGTCCCTGGGCTAGTAATCAACATAAAAAATACATATTTGACATGATTGAAATCTTATGTGAGACTTCTATTTCAATTCTTGTATTTTGAAATTGAATCACTCCTACAAAATATTTGTATTTTAGTGATTCAATTTTCTGACAGAACACAGTTCAGCCAAAACGCCTTCAAACAGCTTTTCACACACTACTCAAACAAGAATTTTGCAGGTATCAGCAATTTCAACACATGCAACAGCTTGACTTTTAATTCGGTAATCGAGAAACACAGATAGGCTGTGCACACTATAACCTGGATCTGTGACGTGATTCCCTATTGTATTTCCTTTGAAGTATTTGGTCTATCGTTATCTCTTTTTTCAGTAAAATGAAACTAAAAACATTTAAAAAATTGGAAGTCCCTTGTAGGTGGCAATTTGAGATTCATTAATCCCTTTAGTAATTGCTTTCTTCTGCTGGAGACTTCATTTCAGTGACAATTAATGCCCTGCACTTGAAAACAGGACTCAATGATGCTGAGATGCATCACTGAGTAAATAAACTGATGTGTCAAGCCCACAAGAAGATACACTGCAGATGCTGTTTGCTCCTGGTAGTGGTCAATGCTGTAAACACCACCATAGATCACATTAATGCATGCTGTAACCATGACTGAGTTGCAGCACGTAGCAATGCATGGGATTTGGGTGTCTCCCCAGTGTCGGTTTCTGAGCCCTCTAGTGGCCCTCTCTGTCTTGCACTAGCCACCAGAGATGCCACACGTGCTCTGGGATGGACTTCTCATGGTATACGGGACTAGGGCAAACAAATCTCTGTTTCCTTCGTGTTACATGACACAAGTACAGAAAGTGAGGCATCCCTGTCACTTTGCTTCACATCTGTCCTAACAGCCTGAGACCACACATGCTCACACAGAAGAGGGGTAAGAGAGATGTTGCCTCTGCCCATTGTAGCCACTCCTGTCTCCTACAGGTTTCCAGGTGTTTCAGTAGCTATGGGCATGCTCTCCATATTATGACAGATGCTGAGCAGGCTGCCTCCATTCACACTCTTTTCCTTCAAGGTGAGAGAGGCATACATTGGTAATAGCAGATAAGATTGGAGGTACAAGCAGAGAAGACTAGGGTTTCCAGTTTGGTTCTGAGAGTACATGAACATTGCCTCTAGATGCTAAATCACATCAACTGCCTCAAAACAATTCATTTGACAGTCAATCATTTATAGCCAAATGATTAGTTGCTTTTCATGTTCCTTGGGAGGATCAAAACCAGCAACAGCCTGAGTACTTTTCTCTGTGCATGTAAAACAATTTCTGTGACTCCCCACCCAGTCAGCTATAAATAACCCCAGTCCCCCACGATTACTACATTATAGTGAGAGCATTAGTGAGATAATTTCAGGCACCCAGCCAGCTCTTAACAGCACTTTACGTCCCATCACATGGATCTCTTCTAGTATCTCCTCATGAAAGTTACTGCCACAAAATAAATGCACACTCTGCTAATGCTGTGACAGCACATGTTATAGCCTGGAAATGATGAATATACAGACCCCATCATGCAGCATGCTAGACAAACATAGCTGAACTTGGCTGTGCCCAACACAGTCTATAGGCACCAGAGCTTGATGCCAACACCTTGATGCCAGCATGAAAGACCTTTGATGAGCCCACGATCAGGGCATCAGTGAAGGTTCAGCAAAGACGAAACAGAGCTTAGAAGTATGAAAATGGAAAATGTCATCTGTCATGTCAGATTTAAGGGTCCGTTTGCCAAGTGAGAACATAGAGCACGGCTGACTGAGCGGTGGTGTGACACCCTGGGAGGATACAAGATGAAATCTGTGAGCACTGCCTTCCTCACTTGCCACTGCCTGACCCCACTGGGTCCAGGCACATACTGTGAGTTGGGGAGATCATTCCAGGCTGAGTCCTGGTAGAAAAGGCACATCCATATCTGGCCCAGGGCATCTTTCTTGGTCTCAAACAAAGGGAGAGCCTCCCCAGTTCAGCACCTGTGCGGCACAGATGACGGCAAGCTCTCTGTCTCCTCTCTAGCTCTGCACATCAACCAGAGGACTTTCTTTTTTTAAATAGAGCTTTTTTTGACCTTCCTCGCCACTTTAATTCCTTAAAAAAAAAAAAAAAATCTTGTCAATGAAAATTTAAGCAGCCTCTTCTTAATGTCTTTTAAGTTCTTCAGCAGAAGAGTAGCAATACTGCTATTGTCACATAGTTTAGATAAAGTAGTTCATCCCACAAACAAAGCAGAATAGTCACAAATGTTAATGCACTGTAACAGGTATAATATACAGTGCTGTATTTTCCTGACAAACTAAAATACTTTTGAAATACCAGGTTACATTTTTCAGCTGTGTTATTGTTAGCATTTTGTAAACTGTAGGAAATTACTTGACTAAGTCACATAAAACTTCAGGAAGTTTAAAAATCCAGAGTATCAGTTAAGGGATTTTATTTGATTATGCCTTGCTTAGCCTCAAAATAATTTTCTACTTCAGTGAACTTTGTGGAAGCAAGAGCTTTATGGTGCATATCCGTGTTTTGAATTTCACATTAAACACTGCAATTATATACTGTGATATTAATATTCATAATCTGCTCTCTCCATGGTGAACATGCTCATCTTAAGGTAAACTCTAATAAGTGACCTGATAAAATATCTGTAGAGGAGAAATGGCTTTTTATTGTGTCTGGTGCTGTACATGATT
This sequence comes from Colius striatus, assembly GCF_028858725.1. Lineage (NCBI taxonomy): Eukaryota > Metazoa > Chordata > Aves > Coliiformes > Coliidae > Colius > Colius striatus. The sequence continues at coordinate 169,659,134 of NC_084759.1, forward strand.
TGAGTGTAGTTGACGGGATTATATCAAGACTAATCCAGGCCTAGGAAATTTTCTGCTGGATTTCATTGGAGAAGAAAGTGGTATAGCAGTGCTGGAGTTCAGATGAGTGGGGAGACTAAGAGTGTGGGATCCAATTAAATAACCTTTGAAATCATAAAGGCAGCTCTGATTGAAATTTTGTCTGCAAAAATCTGTACAGGTAGTCCACATTTATTAAAATTACTCTGACCTGCTCAATACATGATATAAGGAATTACTTGTCAACATTTTATCTCTTGTAGCCTTTTTTGTTAAAAACACAGATTTTAGCTGGCTCATAAAGACTAACAAAAGGGGTTTTTTTAAGTTTTATAAGCACGATTAGTGTTGTTTTAGGGAAAAAATAACCTGCAAATGCATAGTTTTACCCATACCTTAGATGTGGCTGGTTTTACAAGCAAATTTGATTTGCTCTACTCTAGGCAGGAATGGCAGCACAACCACCTTCATAAAATATGAAAAAATAATTTTCTGTCTAAATTATACATTCAAGTCACACCACAGTACATACTCTTCTTGCATGGCTAATGAAAATAAACATTTCAACAAGTTCCAGATACCAGTGAATAAAATGCATCTACTCAGATTCATGAACACTGTAGGTTACACGTATAGAGAACCTGCAGATACACTGTCATCGAATGTCTAAGGTGTTTACAGCACAGACTTTTCCAACCCATTACATACAGAATTCATTGGAGACATTCCTTCAAATCCGAATACATTAGCTTAAGTGGTCTGACTGAAACACAACATTACCAAAGTGGCTTTCTGCATATGCGGTCAGTTGTATTCTGCAGCAGCATGGGTGTGGAGCTCTGCCATGATGAGGAAATCCCAATGCTTCCACAAGACTATAAGGAGCTGACGAGACAGAGCATCTGCTGCTCACCCTAGACTTATTTTTTCTCTTCCAGAGAGGAATAGGCCATTGCCAGAGGGTAATTTGTCTTTCCTAGTCACATCAGATAGATTGACCTCTGTAGGCATTTACTTCAGTACATTGGCTAGAAGATGAAGTCAGCTGTCAGCTGTCTTAGACTGGACATCTAATTTTTAGGTCAGTAAGACCAGATGAGATGGATCTCACTTTCAGTTACTCATGGAAGGATTAATTCAGAGAATCCATTTCTGGCCCTTCAAAAGCTAGGCTCTGAGGTTAAACTTGTTGACCGAGTTTCCTCCATGGGGAAATGGAGGAGCCCACAAAGATAGAGATATTCTACAGTATCAGGGCTGAACCACCCTTAGGGGCCTTGGTTGCTCCCCATCATCCCAAGCAGCAAGTGTAGACTATTGCATATTTCTCATCCTGAAAATCTTAAGAGAGAGTTACATATTCCAGAAAGTGTAAGACAAGCATTAGGAAATACCCAACAGATCACTTGTGGTTGCCAAGTGGTCACAGTATTTGCCTGCCTGTGACAGAGCCTGATCAGCACGATATCTACATCACCCTGGTTCATTTTGTCATGAAAATGGTTGCCTCCAAGTTTCATTTAACTCAAAACACCTTCGTGTTTTGTTACAGATCATTTTGTGCCCTATGATCCTTCAGGCCTTATCCAAACTCCATGAAGTGAAAAAACTCTATACTTCCAAATCTGAGTTTTGCCTTCTTTATTGATAAGGTTCGCAGATATAATAGGGCAGAGCAGATGCTATGGAGAGGTTTACCTGTGGGAGCAATCACAGAGTATGTTTAATCTACATCTATTTTTTTGTCCTACACATATAAAATCTCAGATATTTCCCCTTCTATTTGCACATTTGTCTAATCTTCTCTGGCTACATTCTGAACTTCAGTATCAAAAACTCATTTCTGCAACACCAACAAAATGCTCATTTTGCAGCCAGGAAGTTCTTTATCTTTCCACAGATGGAGCTATATTGTTGTATACTAATCCTTTTTTATTCCAATAACTCCTCAGTATCTTGGATGTTTCACATATTTATCTTATAACTCTCTCAAAAAGAGCAAAAGAAAAGAAATGGCAAAACCCAGCTTCTTAGAGATCTCTCACAAATTGTCTTTCCAAGATTACTGTATTAGCATAGCACATTAGCTTGATATATTGAATATAATGTGCTCTCATTTAGCTAATGCTGTTTTACCAAGGGGGCTAACAAACTTAATTTTATCCAGGCCAGGATTATCTGACAGAGTGACTGATTCATTCTGTATGCTTATGGATAGGATGAAATCAGTTGACTCATTTCTTTGTCCTATTTGCATTACTGTTTTGGAAATTACTTATACCCGGACTTACCTTAAGGACCCCCACTGTTGTTGGCATAAGGCCACAGTGGTCTCCCAGCAGCTGGAGGTGTTTCACTGCTGGGTCCAGCATCTGAAGGCTCATCCTCAGTCAAAACCTGTGTTCTAACTACACATTCAGCCACAGTCTCTCATTGCGAGCACTTGGCTACCCCAGTGCAGAGTGGGGGAGCCACTGGCAGCACACCAATCCAAGAAACCAAAGCACTTGCCCAGGAGCTTGCTTAGATGATACAGCCCTTGTCCTTCCCACTCTGGGCTCATCCCATGGCTTCTGAGTGCCCAGGGTGGGTATTTTTAGCTTTTACCTGCTTTGCCGAATGATGGCAATCCCCTGGAACCAGGACTAAACCACCTCTTGGTGTCCCCTGTCTCTGTCAGACTCTGAGGTCAGTGGGTACCCTCCCAGCCTGAACGTCCTGTGGTCACTCCATGGCGTAACACACTTTCTGGATAACCTCACATTTACTTTGCAGAAGACAGTCACAGGTTAGCAGGCACTTACTGAGGCTGTGACAAGGAGCAAGAGCCAAATCCATTTGGCCAGCATAATAAGGCAGACACGTGTTAAGTTGCAGGACTATAGTTGACCCAACCTGTAGTAAAGTAGAAGCCAGTGCATGGGTAACCTTTCTCTAAAAGACAAACAAACTCCAGACCTTCTCGTCTCTTTAATTATATGGTCACTGCTAACAGTTTAAACAAACAATCCTTTCTTTTTTTCAATATGCTCATCTTTACCGTGATCATACTGTGGAGCTTCATGCATTCCAAAGTCTTTCTCTGACAGTAGAGACTGGAGTGGCCATAGCAAGGCTTCTTTGAAGAGGAAATGCTAGCAGTGAAAAACTTGTAGCTTGCTGATGGCTTCAGACAATCTTCATAGTGTTAAAAAGCAAGAAAGAGGGAAGATTCAGACTGCAAGAAGAGACTAATGGGAGATCAAATTACATATCCTAAGAAAGTCCTCTATGTGGTTCTGAGGATAAGGAGCTTTCATTCTCAGAGAGTTTAAATTATTAATGGTCCGGCAATGAAGCCACTGTATGGTCTTTTCTACTCTCAAATACAGTGAAAAACATGTCAAATACAAGAAAGTACTGGAGAATAAAACAATGATGTCCACCTATGTGGCACACCACAGCAATCACACTGGGAAGGAAGGAAGAAAATTCTTCATTGAGAACTAAGTCTTATCACACCTAAACCCTATTCTCTGGCACTTTTGTCCATGGTCTTTAAATGGCTTTACCAAGAAGCCTAAGTTCCCCTGTTTTACTGAGGAGGGAGCTGGAAGAAGTGGTTTTGCCCAGCAGGCAACAAAGCACCACAACAGTCTCTTGCTCACTGTCCCTCATCAAACCCCACTCTCCTTAGGATGGCGGAGGCCCCAGAAAGATGAGAGGAAAGAAAGAAAAAGAAAAGATAACCAAGGATGTTGTGGATTGAGACAAGTGCAGGGAAGGCTTACTGCTAATTATGGTTCCAGGTAAAACTGACTCCAGTACTTGACTTAGAGAGGAAAGTAGCAGAGTTTATTCTACTACCTACAAGAAATAGAACAGAAAAAAAAGCAAAACCAGAGCAGGATTATGAGAAAAATACAACCAGCACTTTAAGATCTTCCTCCCTCATCCCTCCTTTCTTCCCAGGCGCAGCTCACTGCTCCCGATATCTCCACCTCTTCCCCCCTCAGTGGCTCAGGAGGGCAGGGAATGGGGGATGTGGTCAGTCTCTCACACTTCTTTCTTCTCAGAGGAGTATGACTCCTCACATTCTTCCCCTGCTCCAACATGGAGTTCCTCCCACGGAACAGAGTCCTTAATGAACTTCTCTGGTGTGGGTTCTTCCCAACAGTTATAGCTGCTGCAAATACAGGGTCCTCACACAGGACACGGCCTTCTCTGGGCAGAGTCCCCGCCCTTGGCATGGGGTCTTTAATGAAGTGTAAACAACTCTCAGCTTCACCAGTCCTCTCTGCAGGATGCAGGGGAGCCTCTGCTCCAGCACACCTCTTCCTCTCTTCCCTCACTGACCTTGGGGTCCACATGGTCGCTTCTCTCTCTCTTCCAACTCGTTGCACCACCACCAGTCAGAGAAGAAGGAAGAAAGAACAGAACAAGAAGAAACAGGAAGAACCCTCCTCTTCAGCTTCTTCTTCTTCTTAAAAAGTGAACGTGGAGGCGCCCAATTGACTCAGCCCCAAGAGTGGGTCTGGCTCCGAGCTGGGGGGAGTTTTGAGCAACTTCTTACATGAGCCATCTTTACAGTCTTTTCCCCATTACCAGGAACTGCTCCACACAAAATCATGACATAGATACAAGACTTTAAGCAGGTGATCCCTTGTTTTCTTTGTCCAGTTTGATGTCTCTGCAGCCTGTCTCTTAAATATCATGGAGGATCACAAACTCCATCTGATTAATTTGCTTTTGAAGATCTCGAGCAGGTCTGACATGATCAAATTCACCCCATTTAACAGTAATAGAGCATGAAGGAACAAGTGCATTTTACAGTTCAGCTTGGCATGCCTCCCTAGCGAATGTGTTAGTTATAGTAGAGCCATTACAACAAAAAAACAAGAGCTAACCTATGCAATGGCAAAACTAAGAATCTAAATACATGTTGAAATCCAACTTTATTAGTCTGTTTTAAAATAGCCTGCCCTACAATAATAACATTGCTACATTTGTATAACTAACAGCAGGAACACCAAGCAGATTGGAGACTGTTTGATGCTTCTAAACTGTGACTACTCTTGCTTTCCAAGTTGCCCATCAGCTCTTTGGGAAGTGGCATGTGCAACCTGTCCAAGCAATCCTCAGGTTGTGGCTGGACTATGCACTAATGGTGTTTGTCAGGTTCCTGGAACCAGATCAAAACCACAGCTGGCACCAGTGTCTGTCCTGTCTAATGCACTCACTAGTTTGACCTTGCTCAAAAAGTATAAGTGAGTTAACTTTGTACCAAGAGTGTTTATATCCAATCACAGATTGTCTCTCCATGATACTTCTAGTTTCTACTGGGTCAGATAATGACTATATTCCTGCAGCCAGCCCAGAAACATGAACTTCCAATTGTGATGGATGAACCCATCTCCTTCAAGCTTCAACATTAATCCGTTATTAATGAATGAGGGAGTTCAGGCTCATTGACTTCTGCAGGCCAATATAAAGGACTAGTGAAATAGTTATGTCCAACTCTGAGAGATTGTATCTGTAAGCCTTTGGTTAAACACACAGACTTCCTTTATCAAATGACATTTTGGTCTCATGAAGGTTGTGGTAGTGACAACCAGATTTGCTCAGCAATAAACCCTGCATGAAGAGCGTAGAGTATGCTGCCCTGGTAGTCTGCCCAAAGTCTGTTTTGCTGCAATTTGCCTTAGACAAGAGGCATGGAAGTCTCCATATACTTCGTGGTGAGCCTGTGATAAAGATGTCCTGACACAAGGACTGTGAGACCTGTCGAGAAGCAGAGTGGATGTGGCTGTGGGGAGACAGGTGCCTGGGAGCAATGGGGAGGACTCATATAGCAGAGTTACAGGAGTAGCTACAGGCTAAGGAGAGAGATATGTTTTCCAGCATCTTGTTGCAAACTTCAAAATGGATACTTCCTAGAGTAGCCCAGAAAACATATAGATCACACATGTCACACAGTTCTTCTTTGCATCAACACTGTAAAGCAAATGTATACTTTATAGAGTTTTAATCTCTGGATTCTCTTGGTTAGCCTATGTTGATTTTTCCTATTGGAAGAAATTGCCTTAGCTCCCGTGAGTTTGTCCTCACAAGTCTCCTTTTAAAAATGGAGAGAAAACTTATGTACACAAGTATTTTTCAAGTTTATGTATGGAGACTTATTACCATCACTGAAAATTACTTCTCACCATTAATAAATTGAATAGTTTCTATACTCTTATTCAGTACACTCATTTCTCTTCTTGGAGTACTATGTTGTTGTGGGGAGTTCCCAGGGTCGAAGTCCAGCCAGTTCAAAGACATTATCTGAGCAGCTCCACGCTGCTAGTGATTGAAATAGAAATTTAATACAACGGGAAAAGAATGCAGTAATTCCTGCTGTAAGACTTATTTCGTAATACTGGCTGACATACATGCTGATCAGCACACCATCATATACTAGTCAATTCCAGCTGCTGCAAGTAATTGGATACATCACAGTCAGGAGTAGCTCCAAGAACAACACAAACATTGCTAGATGCTGGAAGTATGTATTAGAAGTATTGCTCTGTCCTTCCACGTCAGTTGAGTTTATGCCTCTCCCTTCTAAGAGAACTTTTTTTTTCTTATACATTCATAAGTCACATGGTTGTGGGTTTCTGATTCACTTGTCCAGGGGAATGCTCTGGTCTCCCACTTTTGGGGAAGAAAATGAGCCTTACTTTCAAATTTCTTGAGGTGAAAGTGTTTCATCTTCACCTATAAATATGGCTCTTACTGTCTACAAGGAACATATTTCCACATAACAATTGTTCCATTATTATTCCTGTATGCATCTATGCAAAAATATAGATGGGGAGAGCTTTTTTCATAAAAGTACCATCAATAGCATCTGAAGGAAACAAATACTTCAAGTTAAAAGATAAAAACGTGAGAGTAGTCCAGGGCAAAATTAATATTTAAACCAGTCAATTTTTATTTCTCTCAACTATCTTCAATATCTTATATTTTTTATTATCTTCATTTTCTATTACCGGTAGAGATATGTGGCAACATTTCCAATGTAACTGGATACCTATTCGTATATATATGTAGATATTTTCTGCTACTTTTTAAAGATTTTCTAAATAGTTTGGTTTATTATCTGTTTGTAAAACACCTTTCAGTATTATTTGAGGTGCGGATAAGAAAACATAGAGCTGCCCAGGGAGGTTGTGGAGTCTCCTTCCTTGGAGGTCTTTAAGACCTGCCTGGACACGTTCCTGTGTGACCTGATCTAGGTGGATCTGCTTCTGCAAGGGGGTTGGACTGGATGGTCTCTAAAGGTCCCTTCCAACCCCTACCATTCTATGATTCTATGAAAAACACAGATGAAGATTTTTCTCACAAGTAACTAGACACTGTTAACCCTTAAAAACAAGAAAAGTTTGATGAATGCCTTTTCTGCATACCCACAGAAATAGCCTTCTTGCTTTAGTGCATTTCTGGAAATCAAATAATGGGTTTTGAAATTTATCTAAGAGGAAACTCTGCCTTTCTTCATTGAATTTACCATCAGTATTTGCAATACCTGTGCTCTTGAAGGTGTGTTTATTGATTTTGTGGAAAGTAAAAAGTTCCATTTAAACATAAGAAAAAACTATTTTACTGTGAGAGTGATGGAGCCCTGGCACAGGCTGCCCAGGGAAGTTGTGGAGTCTCCTTCCTTGAAGGTCTTCAAGACCCGCTTGGACATGTTCCTGTGCGACCTGATCTAGGTGAACCTGCTTCTGCAGGGGGTTGGACTAGATGATCTTTAAACATCCCTTCCAAACCCCACCATTCTGTGATTCTGTGTTTCTATGATTTTCACATTTTGGGAGGGAAAGGCAGTTGAACTCTGTAAATGACACATTTTATGAACTTCTTCATCATTTCTGTAAGCATTAGGTGAAAGAAATATTGCATGCACTACTCTGGAACTTTTGTGGACTATATCATGAAAATCTGTCAGAGAGGAAATTCATAAAACAATTGGCTCAGCCATAAAAGTCAACTTCACTCCAAATCTGAGACTAGCATTTAGAGATATTAGACTACCATAGGTCTGTTCACTTTGCGACTGGCAAATACAACCCAATCCAGAGAGGAACTGGTGGAAGAAACCTGAAAAATGATGACTGGAAATTTCTACTGACAACTGCATTCTAGCTCTTTGTCAAGAGAAGCCCACATCACAAAACTCAAACATCACCATATATTCACTGACATCCCATCAATCACAAGAGAGGAAGTGAACCAGAGAGCACCAGAGTAGTACATTCATGCAGTGCGTAAGTCCTATTTACCAATCAATTAAGCATTAATTTTATTTGCCTGCAATATCATTCTTTGTGTGGTATCTACTTTTCATGGAAGATTCCAAAGGAAGCTGAATTTCTTTTAGAATCATAGAATCATTTTAGTTGGAAAACTTCTTTAAGATCATCCAGTCCAACCACTAACCTGACAAACACATCACTCAACTGTGTCCCTTGGCACCTCATCTACATGTTCTTTAAATGTCTCCAGGGATGATGACTGTCACATCCCTGAGAAGCCCATTCTAGTGTCTAACAACCCTCTCAGTGAAAAAGTCCTTCCTAATATCCAATCTAAACTTTCCCTGGTGCAACTTGAGGCCATTTCCTCATGTCCTGTCATTCATTACTTTGGAAAAGATACCAAGCCCCACCTCACTACAACCTCCTTTCAGGTAGTTGCAAAGAGTGATCTCTCCTCAGCCTCCTCTTCTTCAGCTCCCTCAGCTGCTCCTCATCAGATGTTTTCCAGACCCTTCACCAGCTTCATTACCCATCTCTGGACACATTCAAGCACCTCAGTGTCTTTCTTGCAGTGAGTGGCCCAAAATTGAACACAGCATTTGAGCTGCAGCCTCACCAGCGCCAAGTACAGGGGGACAACCACTCCCCTGGTCCTGCTGGCCTCACTATTTCTGATACAAGCCAGGATGCCATTGGCCTTCTTGGCCACTTGGGAACACGTTCAGGTGGCTGTCACCCAACACTCCCAGGTCCTTTTCTGCGGGGCAGCTTTCCAGCCACTCTGCCTTAAGCCTATAGCATCGCATGGGGTTGTTGTGGCCCACGTACAGGACTCAGCACTCAGCCTTGTTGAACCTCATACAACTGGCCTTGGCCCAGTGATCAAGCCTGTCCAGGTCCCTCTGAAGAGCCTTCCTGTCCTCAAGAAGATAAACACTCCTGCCCAGCTTCATATCATTTTCAGACTTACTTGAGGGTGCACTCAATCCCTTCGTCTAGATCACTGACAAAGTTGTTGAACAGAACAGGCCTCAACACCGAGCCCTAGGGAACACCACTGGTGACTGGCTGCCAACTGGTTTTAACTCCATTTACCACGACTTTCTGTGCCTGATCATCCATCCCTTTTTCTACCCAATGAAGAGTACTTCTGCTTCTTCTAGTGCTACTGGTTTTTATTTTCCCTGACCATCAGATTTTAGTCCAAAATATTACTTTTAAATGCGCTATTAAGTGAGCTTTGGCATGATGCCAATATCTTGCCTTGAAGGAGCACATTGAAGTTTTTCATACTAACACCTGGGTTTTGATGTTGCTTTCTGAGATAGAATATCATCTATTCCCCTTTCATGAGCTTAAAAACTCCACAAATTTTTTTAACTTTTAATTATATTTTTATTAAATAAGTAAAAAGGACATATCTGTATACCAAACTGTGACCAACACTACCAGCATGGGGAGCAAGATGAGAAAAATCAAACTCTAATTTTGATCTATTGGTTTGGATTTTTTAAGGGTCAATGGCTTAGATTTGTCTCACCACTTTCAGGATCTGTCCATGCTGAGCATGCTATGTCATCAATAAGAGATGTAGCCATCTTCCAGTGGAATAATTAGTCCACAGAAATCTATCCGTTGACTGGAAAGGAAATCAGGGTGAACACGTGCTCCAATTAATTAGATGCCTCATTTCAGCAAGATGCAGTAAGTGCCACAAAGCTTGAAGTTATAAACCCGAGAGCAGTTTTGGCATTGCATATATATGGCATTAAACCATAAGACAGACATCCAAATTAATTCAGCAGAAAACATCACATTACTTAAAGTGCTAATTAAATTACATGTCCAATGGTTTACACCATTGTTCTATGAGGACCAGTAAGTATAGACAAGCTCATGTATGGGATTCATTAATAATTACTCTAAAAAGCAGTAATGTTTTTTGCAACATTAAATTTAAGCCATTCACTGCACCAAAAGGCCACGTCTTAATGCAGCAGCAGTACATTGGTATACAGATCAAATAGCTCCACAAGGAGCACAGTTTGAAGCTTCAATTTACATGTCTTAATTTGCAAGAAGTTGTAATTACACCCAGTCTTTATCAGCTGTCTGTCCGGTCCTTGCTTAAAATTGAAATGATCTTTTGTGCACCAGATTAAAATGTAAGAACTACTGGTCTCTTCAATGCTATATGCCTCTTTTCTTGTTATAATCTCCTTATCCTTACATTTTTTTCTCATAGGTCTTGTGAAGAGACCCATAAAAATTTGTGCTGAGTAGATATTTGCATCAGTACTACATCAATGTGCTTTAACTCTCTTCCACCTTATCTAGGCAACCTAGACCACCAGTAGTACTTGGGGTTGGGTGCCTACATAGCCTTAACTAAGTGCTCCGTATCAGCTTAACTCTCAGAGCACGTAAAAAGTCAGTAAGATCACCTCTACAGGAAGACTGTATTTCTCGTTAGAAAGTATGCAAGAACCTCGCCTCCGTGATTGTAAAAGATGCACATGTAAAGCCAATTTGGATGTAATGGTGATTTGACAAATATAGACTCCTGCTGACAGAGCTACTAATTACATTCTGCAACTGTGCAATTAGATCAGAGGGATTAATATACGACATTCATAAAAATTCCTATTTTGATGAATATCATGTACATTAATTTAGTAATTCTTCATACATCTCTGTAGTCGAATGAAACAAGGAATTACTGTCTCACCAAGGACATATAAAATAGCACTAGAGTTTAGGAGAATCTATCCCTCTTAGTACTTGCCGTCTTTGCTGCTGCTTCTTATTTTTCTTTGGTTTTTACATTTTTGGTGCAAGAGTAGGATTTCAAATCTTGTGTTGTGAAAACTAATGCAGTGCTTATTACAAGAAAATAGGTGGCAAGAACAAATGTAGATACAAGACCTGAATAGAGAATTCAAGCAATCTTTCACTAAGCCATTTCTTAACTGCAAGAGCCAGCTCTATAAAGGAACAGGATAATCCAGGCTACATGTCCATTTACTTCTAAGTCTTTTGAATGGGATTACAGGCAAGTATGTCATTTTTTATCATTTTTGTGATGTGTCATTTTTGTAATTCCTGAAGGAATTACACCGCAATACCAAATAATTACTTGCAATCATCAGTTGATAAAAACCTCGGCAAATTTTGGTCATGTGCTTTCAGAGAGCTGAACAATTCTGTAAATATCAGAGATCCTCAAGACATCCAGACTGTGAAGAACTTTGTTTAAAAACAATGAAAAGTTTCCAAGTGCTTAAGCTTACAGAACAAATACTTCAACTTCCTTGCTGCTGTACTTCTAACACTTTTTTCATTAGCCATCTGTCTGGTCGAGACTCCAGGCTCTGACATTCCTTTGAGAAGACTGCTTATTTTTCTGAAAACCACCTCCTAGTCCTGTAAGGACAATTTAAGACATAGCAGATGCTGCTGGCTCCAGGATGAGAGTGTTGTTATAGGATAGAGACATGGTCTGATTCTCTTTTTCTCTGAGATCACCATATAGACCATGAGTAGGTTCACTGGAGTTAGAAGAAACCTGCAAACACAGGATTAATGCAAATCAGGAGGGAAACCAAGGCTCTGCAGATGAGTAATTTTTCGTGTTAATTGTGGTGAATGTGAGTCTGAAAGTTTCCTCCCCAGTGCCACACATTACCCATCAGGCTCAGGCGGGGACCTTGCCGAGGTGGAGGCAGATGTTTCAGAATGACAACTTTGCTCAATCACAGTCTCTTTAAAGAAAAGTGATCTTTACAGAATGGATACTGAACTTCTCTAGATGTTATCTTTCTTATTTATTTGCTAGCTTTTCTGTTCTCCCAGACCTCTCCCATCCAAAAACTTTCTGCCTAGGGAAATGGAGAGTTTCATAGTATGGCATGACCTCGGGGTAAGTCTTAGCTAGATGCAGTGATGTGGATGTAGTTTAAGCTAAAATATTTGGAAGTTACCATAAGGGACACATAAAAGGATAATCCCTCAGTTTTTCACATGGTCCTAAGAAGCTGTTTGGCCAGGGTCCCATAGGACTGAGGCAGAAGGGCAGGCAGCCTGTGGCCAGCAAGCATGTCAGGGAAACAATTAATCTTCGTTCCACATTATCTGCCATTAATCACTGTGTATGTGTATGCAGTAATTAATCCCCTTTCTTTCTGAAGGGCTGGTTCACTGCGATGTAACACAAGTTTCTCCATATGCCTTTGCTTTTATCAGATGCTTTGCTTGTGCCTTCTCCTGACCACGCTCTTCCTCCTCTCCTCCTGACTCAAAGTGCAAAGAGGCAGTAGAACTATCCCAGATGTAAACCTGTTGGATAAAGTAAATTTGTATTAATCCATTTGCAAAAAAAAACTTGTTAGAGATTGTGTAATTTGTTTCTGTATCTATGGAACAAAAAGCTGAACTATGCAGGCATCTTTCATTACAAGAGAAGACTTCAAAATACCTAAGGGGTGAGAGATCACAGTACATGACTTTCTCCCCTGTTTTAATTCAGATAAGTACATCTCTTTTTTTTTTTTTTTTTATGTTCAGGCACATATGATGATGGAAGGTGGGTTTGGATCAAACACTCCACCTGAACACTTGGAAATAATTCAGACTTAAATTGATGTTGCTTGCATTTTGTATTCCTGGTAAGCCACCAGCCCCACAGATGTGGGAATCAAAGGCAATTTTCCAATGCTTGGGGTTCTCAATACTTATTTATTACTTCTCTAGCCAGAATATTATTAATAATAATATAAGATTGGAGATTTGTTGCCTTGGTGTTATTTATATGGTTGCCTTTTTTTTTGTAAATTGAGCTGGAAACTCTTTTTTTGTATGAAAAAATGGATTTATTTAATTTGAACTATTTTTAAGTAGAAATTTGAAGCTTTATTTCCACACATTTTAGCAAAAACCATTCTAGAATTAACATCTGATTAGAGTAAAACACATATCTGTGGACAAGTTGTATAGGTACACAGCTCAAACTGTGATTGCCAAAAATGGAGCGGTATCTTTCAAAATCAGGAAGACTCGGTAATTCCTGTTTGCACAATACAATTAGCACAAAGTTACTGCTACAGCAAATAGTCTTAAAGCCATTACAACTGAATGGCTGAATATATGCAGAATATAGACAAGAAGGTCCACATAATTAGAGATTCCAGCTTTTCCTTTAATAGTCTCAGAAGCATTTGCATAATTAAGCAAAGTGGCTGTAATATTAAGGAATGCCACCTGGGGAGGGATCTCTCTGAAATTACACCTTCTCTTATTCATTCCACACAATACCATTTCACACACACTAGCTTACACGTAGTCAGCCCAAAGAACAGCATTATGATGATGCCCACCGCTATTACTTGGTGAATTATAAAGGCAATTATACAATATATGCAGTTGCTACCTTATTGCAATGTTCAGTGAGATATATTTTTGCAGTTCAGCTGCTAAGGGAAGTGCACACTGCAGTTTTGTATTTTCCCAGAACATACCTTTTCTAAAAACTTCCATCTTCTTTTATCTCTAAATACTATACATCAGCTAAATAATCATCCCAGATTAACTGGCATTAAGCTTTTCAGCCTAACCATTATCCTTCTGTTATTATACAAGCATAAAATTATGAGACAATTTCATCTGTCCTCAAACTATTTTTTTTCAAGTACTTTCAGCTTCATAAGGAAAGGAAAACAGTTTAAAACATCTTACGAATGAAGAGAGGATGGAGGTGGATCCTTGCATTTTTTGGAATCATTTTGCCAGTAAACTGAAAAGCCTGTCATGCAGCAGTTGCCATAAGTCATAATAGAAGGAATAATTTTAGCATTTGTTAATACAACTTAAGGGAGGGAAAGCAAAATATTTAAAACATTGAAAGAAAATCAGCAAGCCTAACCTTTCTTCTATTTATCTGTAGCTCAGTCAAGTGGATTGTAATTATGCTGAAGATACTCAATAGCTGGGGTTTAGCTGGTATGGGATTTATCAGGAACCTCCCTCATGCTTCCTTCCCTATCTAGGAGATGCTCACTGCAAGCATTCAGAGAATATGGGTAAAATATTGTTTAAACTAAGCTGTATTTGTAGAGCAACACAAAGCAACCGCACAAATCAAGGCACAGCAACAACAGCCAAATATAAGTCAGCTTCTGCATTTAAAGTTTGCAGATCATATGGTGTGTGACCCAGTAAACCACCCTTGTTCTCAGGTTTGCTCCATTGCCACTAAAAAGTCTTAGTCTGTATTACTACTGCTTCCTTCTGGCTGTAGCATGGGAGGAATACATTTTAGTGCATCATTAGATTTGCTCTAGATGGCTAAGGTGGGCTCTTAGACAAAACTCCTGTTTGGGTTCTCATAATCTCAAATCTCAGGCTCTGTAGGATGCTCCTCTTTGGCCTCAGCAAATCCAGTCTGATACCCAGGCAGAGCAGGGCTTCAGAGAGCACTCTCCTTGCCAGTCTCCTCAATGACATCCACCTTTGCACAAAGTGCTTGTACTTGCTAGTGCAGCTCTTCAGTGGTTATTCCCCTGTTGTTCCCCGTACCCTGACCAATTTTTCTCTCTCAATAGGTATGAAGAGGGGACCTTCTGCTTCACTTTGGCCTGTGATGTTAACCTCTGACAGGAATTTTCAAACTAGTTCCTTCATACCTACTTCCCTCCTTGGAGAACTCTTTCTGTAACTAACTTCCCTCCCTTAATCCCCTCCTTGCATTGATAGCAGTGAAAAAACTTGATGGCAGATAGGTTGCAGATGTGCAGTAGCTTGCTATGTCCCTGCAGAACAAAACCAGAAGAAACCTTCCTCACAGAAGAGGGTTTCAGGGAATGTGTGTTTTTCACTTGCACCAAGATTTATAGCATATCCAGCAGCCATGACTATTTGGAGTTAGGAATATCCTGCCTAAACAGACCAGGGATCAGCTTATTCCCACTGCTTCTTGGAAATGGCCAGGGATGCTTTCTTCCGCTTCTTGAGGTCAGTAGGACCTTCATGAGGCTTGCAGTGCACAGGGACACTGCCTGGGCATCACGGGAGCTCTGCAAGGCCATCACAGATCTTTCTTGGACGACAATCACTTGTGAAAAATGGATGGCCATAGCAAGGCATGCTGATGGTCTATTATTCAAATGACAGCAATATCCATAAAAGAAAAAGCCACACTTGGATTCTGTGTAATCACAGGATAGCAATCAACCTCCAAACACATGGGTGGCTGCTTCCCTGGCATCACGTGTCTGGTAGAAGAATGCCAGGCTTGCAACCCTTAATTAGTCCTTAATAAACTGAAAAGGTACAATTTACACTGCTCATTTACCTCTAAGACTTTTTCTTCTTGCTGCCTCTGTGCCTTTGTGGTCTTCAGGCCTTCCTGTTATCTTTGGTCTCAACAGCGATTGAGAGAAAATACAATGGCATCTTTAAGCTGAGCAAGACAGTTCATTTATTATGATTGGTGGCACTGTTCTTTCAGCTAGCTAGCAAAGTCAAAATCACATGTCTTTTTACACATAACACTCAGCTAAATCGATTCAGGAGCTGTATTTCAGCAAAATGTGCAATGCAGTGAAGACAGTATCCTCTGATGACACAGATGCAGAAAACCTCCACTGACGTGTCTCCATTTGGCTGCATTTAACCTGATGAGAATATGCTCTTTACACACTTTGTGTTATGATTTAAAATTGCTACGTCTATCCAAACAACTACAGCCTCATCACTATGGGGCAGATTATATTCTAGTTGTTAGATCGAGACTGAGAACTTGGGACTTTCAGTCTGACGCTGGCTGCGCCAGTTGCCCCTTCTATGGTTTCAGCATATCTGGCAATATGTATGTCTCCTCTCTTTAAAACAGAGGTTGTGCGTACAAAAGGAGGCGATGTACAGACACATCTCTGCAGTCCCTCCTGAAGCTCAGTAATTTCCATTTGCTCTGCAAAGGCAGTGCTTGGGATGATAACTTGTAGCTAACATCACCACTGTATAATGGCACACCAGTCACCAAGCAAGTGGCACTAAAAAAACAGTCTTCAGCCACAGAGAGCAAAAAGGCTTTAGATTGTTTTTATGTCCAGCAAAAATATTAAGAATATTGAGAGCGTTTATTATTCATGATACAAAAAAAGAGAAGTCACTAAACATAATTGAAAGAAAATTAATGTAGAGAGCAGATTTATAACATAAAACATATAAAAGCTTAAGAACAACATGTAACTGTTCTTTTTGTCCCAGAGCAGTTTCTGAAAAAATATTTCAAAATATGCTTATTCTGATACTTTAATAATTCTACCTCTTTCAACAAATTAATCCATTCACTTCTCTCTAAATACTGTCTTTTACTCAGCCTTAGAATTGCTCTTGAATTAACTATCATTAAGCTTTTCAGCCATGTCATTCTCTTATTGTTACCACGTAAGCATAAACCTGCCAGACCCTTCCAGTTGACCTCAAACAAATGAAGCAGAATTGCTGATAAAGACCTAGAAAATCACAGTTAAAGCTCTCGTTGACTTCAGCAATGCCAAGGTTTCATCCAGAAGTTCTTCTCTAATGCACTGCCTTTTTGAAGCCACAAAGGCATTTGATTATGCATAGCCAAATGCATGCTGATGATCTCCAGCTGAGGTTCCAATCCTTACATAGTGGGTTTCAGACTATTGGCAATAGATTTGCATCTCTTGGTTGCCTGTAACCTTGTATGTACCTCTGGACAGAAGACCAAAATCCTGGTCCCCACTGGAATGGCACAGACCCGTATTTGAACGGCAGGACTAGCAAAAGGTAAGTAATGATGGTGTGCAGCTGTAAAGCTCTGTAGGGCAGTCTTTGCACACCACAGAAATGGATCTGGAGCTATTTTTTCTACCAGTTTTGTATTACTGTTTCCTACTTATGAGTGACATCTTCAGAAGCCTCGATGTGATTTAAAAGTGAAAGTCTCCTTAGATTTCACTTCTGCAAGTCTTGAAACATCTCCAACCACTGTGCAGAGGTTCTTTCCTGTTAGTTGCCAGAATCTAGTTCATAAAAGGAGTGTTGAAGATGGGATTATTCACATATTTAAAGATGACTGAGCTGATCCTACCTTTCATAGGTTGATGATGATCAATACCTCCTGGATCCGAGTGTTGGTTGATGCAGCTGGGCTTGCTTTTCTGAGTACACAGATGTACTATCTGAGCCTATGAAACAATGACGACACAGGCAGTTTTGTATAAAAACAAAACAAAATAAACCAAAATAATTGCTAGGTTACTTTTCAAAGAGATTTACACAGTTCTGTGGTATCCACATACCATACTTGCAGGATCCCTTGTGGATCCTGCTGTGCCCACAGAAGTGAGTCATCACAGCTCCCAAGGCTCAATGCTGGCTGAAGAAGAATTTAGTGGTTTTATACTGGGTCCAGCAGTGGGAAAACTCCTCTGATCTCCCATGGCCACAGAATTATAGTGGCTAATGTTGCAGAGGAGATGGGTTTGCAAAATACAACTGCCTGGTGATCAAAAAAGGTAATCTTTAATATGGACCTTTTACTTTTAAGGGAGAGGAAGAAAAATCTCATCCTGAGCTTCCAAATACTGAACTGAGATAAAAGAAAGAGGGCTTCATGGAAGTAGGCATTAATCAATTTTCAATACATTTCATTATTTAAAGAATTAACTGTCTTTCTGCTAAATGAAGCTGATCAGTAGCTCAGTTTAATTGTGTCTGCTGTAGTGAAGTCCATCCTCATTTTCTGATCACTCTCCTGCCCTGCAATGGGAACCATTCTGGGAGGCGAATCTTTGACCTAAAAATATAAGTAAACATAAAATACATTGGCTGTGACTATTTCATTCAGAACCTGATGCCTTCAGGAAAATAACACCAACTTTTAATCCATTACATATTTGAATAACAGGCTGATAGCATTCATGCTAGTGGTGTGCATCTGTGGAGTGATTTACAGAAATGTGTTGGGTTTTTAGGTAGTTTGACTTTGGAGGTGTTTTCCTCTGTTTTAGAGCTTAATTGATTTTTATCAATTTATTGATTGATAATTTATTTCTTTAACCAGAGAGTCGGTCCACATATTTTAGGATTTTTTAACATATAACTTTTTTTGTCCCAGAATTGTCTTTTAGTAAAAAAAGTTTGATAATACTTTGTAACCTCAACTCGGACTGTTAAGTTTTGAAAGTAATAAATTGTAAGGCTGTGAATAAATATCTGAGAGGCCATTTCCAGTGAATGCCAAGATACTTATTCTAAATAAGTAATGAGCCAAATTGATGTATGTTTTTAATGATTTCTGCTTCAAAAAAATGTTACTGCACTAGATCAGGCAAGTAGTTGCTAGTTTAGAATGTAAAAATAATTGATAAGAAACTAAAAAAATATTTTCATTTAGGGAGAACAAACCAAAAAAGTTGTTTCTCCTAAGGCTGTCTTTGGAAATTTTATATATCATTAAATATTCCTAGTTTTGAACATTCAGCCTCTTATGACTGGCAGCATTATGTACTCCACCTGAGTACACATAGTAGTCACATAGTAGTCATCTCAAGAAGCTGTGAGGAGCACAAACAGATCTTGGCACAAATAGAAAAATACTGAGAAGGATTTCAGTAGGGAAATGATTGCAGTGGCAACTCTGCTCCTGGCAAATCAGGTGTGCTTGCGCAGATGATCCTCTAAACACCAAGGAGGTGGAGAGTGGTGTAAGGAAGGGACTTACCTGCATCTTCTCTTCCCTTCCTAACTAGGGAATCCATATTCTTTTTTAAAAAACAAAACAAAACAAACTCTCCTTTTTTAGTGGTTCTGCAAGCTGTAGTTATGAGAAAGCATTGAGGCAGTTGCTTCTGTGGCTGCTTTTCACTACATAAATTAGATCCAGTGTCCATACCAGGACAGTACCTGAGCATTTTGGCATCTTCAAAGCACAAATTGTCACAAAGCCACTGTGAGGGAGAAGATGCTGACAGGTGAGTGATAGCCAAGTGCCATAGAGTTTTATTTCCACAGTAACACTGGCTCAAACAGTTCCATCAGACTTCAGCCACCCACTCCTGCTGCCTATCACCTTCTGCTGTGCCTCCCCCGGTGCTTTTAGGGCCACATGGTAAAATTATATTGGTTAATTGATCCAGAATAAAAGTAAGCCTGCATGAATAGAGGGAAGGCTTTGTTTTTCACCCAGAGCAGTTCCCTGATAGGACTCATTGCTTAGCCCCACATAGAGTGGTGGTAGCATGTCACCAGGACATTTTGGGGTAGGTAAGCATGAAGCTGACACCGTGGCTGAGGAATACAAAAGAGGAATGAAGCACCACACTTGATATCCACATTTGTCGATCTGCATTGAGATTCTCCTGGCTGGAAGTGAGATAGCCTGAATCTGGTTCATTAAAAGTCTAGTGAACATCTGTGTACTGCAGTCTGCTGTGGCTTAATGAGGTATTTTACACACTTACCTCTAGTTAATGCATATTAATTTCCTGAGAATGCGCCTACACACAGTTATTTTGGAAAGGCAGCCCCCGAGCACTCCTGTGCATGTAGTGCTGCTCTTGAAGATACTTCAAAGCCCTGCAGCAGGGCAGGAGATGCCCCTAGCCTCTCTCCCAGCCTCTGAGTACCCTTGCTTCTCCTTCCATGGGGCCCAAGGGCACAGGACCCAGGAAGGCAATCCCAGAGGATTGCTGGAGGATAGGACTTACACCCCTTCATCTCAATTTGTTCTCCCTCAGGACAGACATCTTGGCTCAGCCAAAAGACAAGTTTCTGGCCCAGGGACAGCCTGGCCCACTGCAATTTATAATGGAGTTTCCATGAAATTACTTTGTTTTAACTTTGTCAGTGCTAAATGAATTCACCATAATTAGTGCATTCAGTACGAATCCCAGTGGAAGCTATAATGATTTCCAGTTTATTCAAAAAGGTTGCTATTTTCCCTGACAAAAAAAAAGGATGACCTAAAAATATCTGATGTATTTCTCATTACTTTAGTGACTGTAATGATATGTTTGGAAGAAACACCAATTTTCCTGTCTACTGCTTTTGACAGAACAACAATTAGTCATAAGCAACAAAAAAAAATACTTGCATTGGTTAAGAACTGGTGAGAAATACACAACAGTTTCTGTATTCATAGCTGCTGCGTTATTATTTGGTTACATCGGTCTGACTTAATTTGTAGCAGCAGGGATTTGGAAAACGTATCCTGTAACATTTCAAACTTATTAACAGTAAAGAGTCAAAAGAATTGTATTTAATCAGGATAGTCCTCCCAGAGGAAAAAGATACCTTGGTAGTATCCGGGTACCACATCATGTAATGAAAATAGAAGAGCAGTTGTCAGGAATCCACAGCTAGCCCCAGGATAGTAGCATTTGCCTCCTTACAGCAAGAGAACATAATCACATCATATCTCCTCTGTGCCTTGTCACTCAGTTTTGTTGCTATATCTGTAGTTATTCAAGTAAGTATATGGAAAAAAAAAGCATTTAGAAATGTTCTCAATCATTTACTTTATCAGTCTTTATTGGCAGGCTTGTTGGTCACTGCTTTTCATCAACTATTTGATAAACATAAAAATGATCACTATTAGTATTTCAGAAAGTTTTAAAACCTTTGCCACCACAACTTTATCAATTTTTACCTTTACTTTCCCTTTCTTTACTTTTCCCAAGTCCTTTTCCCTCCAGACATTGCTCTTTCAGCTTTTCTCTCCTCACATGGTGTCTTAAATTTGCTTTCCAGTGTTGCAGCATTTTCTGTGCATCTGTGCATCTGTCTTCATAAATAATGCATGGGTGAAGAATCTACGATTTCTCTGTCAATCCTTAACTGGAGGGTAGGTTCCTTCTCTCAGCACCAACAGGTGAGTAATTGACACACATCACCCTTGTCATACCGACTGGTTCTCTGAGACTCAGCTGCATCTTTCTCAGCTTTCCCTAACACCATATGCTCATCATATAATTATGAGTTTGCTGCTTGTTAAACATAAATCTAATGTGGTTTTGAAGCCTAGTCTCCCAAGGCCACCATCTACACTCTTATGAAGGAGTGGTGGAGGTCTGGAGCTCTGTGAAGATCCAAGCCTATTTTCTCATTCATGGGGAATTCCCACATAATGATGGGACACAGATTAAGCTAGACATACTATGTCTCTCTCTGGTTAAAGAAATCCCAAGCTTGTCTGCCCCCAACAAGAATATTAATCTGAGAATGAGCTACAGCTACATGATTAGAAAACACATGGTCCTAGAGCATGCAACTCTGATAAGTAAAGTTTGGCACCCGTAAAAGTCAAAAGGAAATTTACCTCTTACTCAGTGCAAAACCAGGTTCTACCACAGCATGAAGCTATTTCTCCATTTGCTTCTTTTTCTTTAAAAGTTAGATAGTTTCCCTCCCCCACTTCTTCGTTTCTTACTATTTCTGATAGACTGAGAAATCTCATTCTGGTAATTTTTGTTTCTTGAACACGAAGGAAAAAGTTTTGTTTCGTTACTGCTCACCCTGCAGAATTTGGATTTCTGCTGTGCATTTTGCCTTCCAGTTTCCAATTGCACACAAAGATACCCTATTAAAATGTAGAATAACTTGCACTGCTTGCATTTTTCTAAGCCCTGATGCTTATAGGAGTAATTTAAACAACACCCACTGCTTCAGCTAGGCAGCTCAGTCTTAGTATTTTCTGCAGACAATGAGGATCGTCTGTTTTTAATGAAGCTTAATTCATTCACCTTATTTTCCTTGTTGAATTCTCTCAGCCACAAACCCCAAACAACAAGAGAATAAGGTTGGAAACATGTTTTTAAGGACTCAGCATTAACACAACTTGAGCTCTCTAAGACAGAAGCTGTGTAAACGCTGCCATGGCAAGTTCTCTTTGAGGCTTCTTTACAAAAGTCCCTCAGAAAGTGTCTTACCTCTGATGCATAGGGGGCCAATAATTCCCACTAGAGCTGATATCCAGCAGTGCTGCAGCTTCACCCACTGACTCCCCCTACACATGGGGGACCCTTTCTCAAAGGGTCCCAGGGCAGGGAATAGGCTTTAAATACCACTGGAGTTAGGAAAAATTGCTGAAGTGGAGAAATTCCTGCACATTTCCTCCCTGGAGTAGGGTTTGAAAAGCTTCACGAGCTAAGCATTGCACCTGGCTACTGGTGAAGAGCTGAGCTGTTCAAAACTCTGCTTCCCCCACAGAATTGCTTCTCATAGGGAGCAGATATGTCTGATCATGACATGAACATTTATATTTCCAAGCCCTCTGAGCCCCTCCCCTCAGCTTATAAAGCCCTTTGAAATTAAAACACTCTAATTATCTTAAGAAAACTCTTATGAACAAGGGGCCTTACCATCAGAGAGAAAATTTCACCAGTCATCTATTTTATGCTGGTATTTCCACTCTCTAAAGCATCTTCCCTCTGTGAGACTTCTGAAAGCCTTTAAGTGAAGGTTCATTTGTACCAGGAGCCCAGGAGAATATGCTTTTTCTCTTTGAGATCATTATTCTTACTGTGGTCCCCAATGAAAAGTTGCACTGCTTTGATATTCTGTAATAACATCACCAATCGTGAAATGTTTTAAGAAATGTAATGAGAAAATCTTACATTTATTAGGTTTGTCAGCAGTTCAGACTGTAATGGAAGAAGGCCAGGGTTCAACAAAGTGACACATCAGGTCCCTAATTCGATTGTCCAATGAGAGATACAGAAGTGTTTGGGTGAGAGGGCTCTGTTGACATTAACCTCAGGCCTGATACAAACAGTGCAGATCATTCATCTGGTGCTAAGGAAGTTCCAGGTGCTCAGAGGTACATTCAGTCAAAGAGAGAAGAATGATTTATGTATCTCAGTGATGGTGAGTGATCTCAAGTCCTCAAGCGGCCACTGCTGGAGATACTTAGATTAATTTTCAGTAGTTTGAAAAATCAGGTCAGCTATGTAAATCTTTGAAGATCAGTGCATCCAAATTTGAAAATCACAGACAAGTAACAAGACACACAGACTCTGTGGGGTTCAGTGGCCATGCTCAGGAGGCGCACTGGGCTTCCAAAGGCAGTAGTGCATTGAGCTGTCCTCCTGAAGGAGGACAGAGGTGCCCTAGTGGATGAAGCAGAGCTGTCAGCTGTCCTTGTCCCTCGTTTGTCAGAGCATATTAGGCTAATTCTGAAATTTTACTGGCTGCACCCTCTCCTGATCCTGGAAGGATCCTTTTGCTTCAGGGTCAAGCTGACCACATCTTACCTGTAACTGAGGAACACTGGTGTTTGCCATAAATTACACTGCCATTCCTGGAGGCTGTTCAAGCCACTGCCCCCTCGGAGTGAGCTGCAGAATGCCAACCTATGGGGCTGCAATCAGGCAGATACTGTAGCTCTGTGTCCCCTAGGGGACTCCTAATGCTGGAGAAAACCTTGGAGAGGCAGATGAACCATGTTAAAGGCTGATTTGCATGTCGGTCCCTCATATCAGGGCTTCAGAGATAATGATCATGTTCTCAGCATCTCTGAAAGTATCGGTTGCTGCTGAAAACAATAAACAGAAGTTGTGTTCATCCCAGGCAGTTAATGCCCATACAAAGGTCACACAGTGTAAAAGGGACTGTTGAGGAAAAGGATACACCCACTTGAAGCTCTTGGCAACAGATAAACTCCAGAATGATTGGCTTAAAATTAGCTCCAAAGGCAGTTGAAAGCAGTTCCATACATCCCATGTCAAAATTTCATTATCTGAAAGGGAAATGCTTCATAAATCGCCAAGTGCAAGTGCATGCCAAGCACAGGACCATTAATTGCCTACTAGAAGAAATAGCCTTTTTAACAAGCAAGTTTACAGGCACTACATTAACTAGAAGGGAAAAAAAAGTTACTCTTCATATTGGCTGTCCTTGGAACTACTTGCCTTCATCTGGCCTGCCCTCAGAAATCTCTCAGTTTACTTCAGAGGGTAATCTTCAATTCTCTTTAGCAGCTGGAATGCCAGTGTCTGGTTTGATAACACAGAAGGTACAGAATCCTTCTCTTTGCTGAATGAAGCACTGACAGCTCTGTCTGCATCTGACCAAGGGCCCTGGCATAAACAGGCATATGCTATATAAAGTGTGCTTCACTTGCTAGGGCAACAGCATTTTTGTTGTTCTTTTTAAGCCTTTCATTATTGGGCCTTGAGATATCTGTTGGGTTCACTGTACCAAGAATCAGTTGAGGGTGGGTCACGTGTGAGTTAGATGTCTCTCTAGGAAAACAGGGATTAGTTCTGAATGACGAAAAGCAATAGATTGTCCACTATGTGTGTGTATGTGTACATGTGTCTACCTATTATATACAATGCTGTAACACCTGGTTTTTGCAGATGGAAGTGTTGACTGTGAATGTGTCTGCATCCACATGGGAGGAGGAGAACTGATGTAACTGTGACATGTCAAAAGCAAGGCATGTGTTGGCTTGTAAGCTTGAAACACAGAAGAATAACCTACGCACACACACTCTCAGGCAGGAGTGAAAGCCTGTGGACATGTCAGGATTGACAGCACGCCAGACTCTCCAGAGAGCTGGTTGGTGGAGGGTTTGTTTTTTTTAAAACTTGTAAAACAAGAATTGCCAGAAGACAGTTGGTCTGCAGGCAATTAGGAGGAGCCTGCAGTACCTTTACACAGAGGCAGCACATAGCTGAGTGGGCATGGATGTTGTCACACATGTCAGTGCAAGCAGGACACACCAAATTACTGCCTGAATTTCTGCTACATTGCTCCACTGGATGGTTTTCAGTATCATTTTTGTGTGTAGACCAGCCAAAGGGCTCTACAACCTCCATGCTGGGCCTGGAAGAAGCGTGGTGTTATACTCAGAAAAAAGAAATGCTTGTCTTCCAGCAGCCTTTAAAATTTGCTTAACCCCCATCCCTGCCCAGTCATTAAGTCCCAATAAAACTGTTAGCACCTCCTCAGATATCCCATTTTCTCATACCATCTTTCAGATGCACTGTATGGGCTTCCCTGTTTAGTACATGCAGAATACATTTCAAGAGCCTCACAAATTATTTTGGATGAGGCAAGAGGAAGCAAACTCCTGGCTTCTGAGGGAGTTTAATGTGACAGCAGTTCCACAAATAGGTACCCTAGACCCCAGCCCAATCCTCTGTCCTTCCCAATCTCTTTTGCACTGGGGTATGATTTGCAGGCCAGCAGCTGGAGTGCAGGAGCAGGGTCTGGCTGGAGTGGCTGCTGAGACAGGGGGATGGCTGGGGTGGCTGCAGAGGATCTGCACTCAGTGCTTCTCATGCAGCTGGAGGGGATCCCTGCTGCCTCTCACCCTGCTTGGAGCAGACTTCAGATATGATGGGAGAAGGAAAACAGAGAGACCAGAGAGTGTTTAGAAACATCAACAAAGGATGCTAGAAAAAATGCGACATGTATGAAGAAGACATCCATGGGCAGCTTTTTGTACAGACAGAGGAAGGTCTTGCAGATGCAAGCTCATTGGGCTTTATTGGATTACACACCTATATTCCTCAGGGTTTTGGTTTGAACCCTATTGCTCCAAAAGGATAAAAATTAGAGCACCACCTTTTAACAAAACTTATTACAGCATCATTCCAATATGAGAACTTGCTCCTTTCTTTCCTTGGCACTGTAACAACCTGCATAAATTTAATTACATCTATTTACTTTGCATTAGCATATCCCTTCTCCTTTGTCAAGTCGTCATCCATTGGTTCTTCAGTTTAGGATCTCTTGTATTTCAGAAATTAGCACAGAATGGATCATACTTGCAGGGGGTGAAGGGCATCAGAGCTACCTTACAAAAATTAGTTCCTCACACAAACATTTTTTCTTCTCTTTTGGAAAACTTTCTGTTTTTTCTGACTTGAAAATGAATGTTTTCATAACCAAGTATGGATTTAGGTGGTTTTCTTAAAAAAGAAACAAAAGATGGTATAGTTTTTTTGTTCCTTTTTCCCAAACCTGTTGAAAACAGTTAGCATAATAAGCTACCTAAGCACTCAGCTTGCATCGTTCCCAATGGGAACAAGATATCAAAGAGTTAGACATCTAAATAGCCTAACTAATTGCCTCCTGACAAAGAGAATGTATGGAATAAGTCATTCAGCCCACACAATTGTCTTCCTTACCTTCAGAGCATACCATTGCAATTGTCAGAGGGCTCCTAGACCTCATGGAAGCTAAGGGTTAATTGAGGAGAGAGGAACTGCTAAATATCTTGATTTTCTTGGACAGACCTAATGTGAATCTCTGCTTTCCCTGAGCTGTTATGTACAAAATTAATCAACTTGAAGACAGAACAGCAGATGCAATATTAGTACTTTCCACAGGGTCAGCACACCTGTAAGGATGGGTACTTTCTCCTGTTTCCTCACTGACAGAACAATATTGATATACGAAAATGGCTACAAATGGCACCACAGCTTCTGAACAGATATAAATGCCCCTTCTTTAAAGAGAGTGCCTTAGCTCAGCAGCTACCCAGGATCCCATGAGTTAATCCAGTGTTCATCTTTGGAGGCCATCTGGGAAAGTGGGAGCAGCCACCACCTCCTGGTACAGTGCAGAAGTCCTCATTGAAGGCAGGTGCCAGGCAATAGTGAGAGCAAGGTCTGAAAAGCTTCACTGCAATGTAAAATGTCTGCATCATTATTTCCACGATGGAGATCAGGGCTAGAGGGATCATGCTCTAGGGCTGCTGGGGGCTGAGATTCCCTGCCTTCTGGGGATGTTTTGTCCTCTGCCAGGTTATCCCACACCTTAGAGCAAGTCTGAGCTTGTGTCTGATACTTGGGACAGTGTGCTACAGCATCAACCAAAGCCACTGCAAAAAAACCCCAAAAAGGCAGCACTGAGTAGAGTTATGGGCAAAGCAGAATGGTTGGAAGTTGGACTAGAGGAACAGAGAGCACATTGGACCAGAGGAGAAGTCAAGAATGTGGTCAGACATTAGAGGCCGAGATGAGGAGAGCTCATGCTGGACCAGGTGCTGGAGCAAAGTAAGGTCAGAAGCAAGAAGTAGGGTGAAATAGGAAGAAACACAGATTCAAGCTCAGGCTGAAAGAGCTGCAGTGATTGTCTCCTCTGGTATCTAGGTAGGGACAAACCTGAGGTGTGTTGGACCCCCAGATTCACCAGGATACGGGGTGCCAGGCTAGCAGTCACTGCAGGCAGGGGGGAATGAGTGAAGAGAGCACTGCCAGTGAAAAAGAAAAGAACAGCACTGTCCCAC
This sequence comes from Colius striatus, assembly GCF_028858725.1. Taxonomy (NCBI): domain Eukaryota; kingdom Metazoa; phylum Chordata; class Aves; order Coliiformes; family Coliidae; genus Colius; species Colius striatus. Next base: position 169,686,698 of record NC_084759.1, read on the forward strand.
TGAAGGCATATTTTCAAATGCAATAGGGCTCTGAAAACCACAGCTAAACAATGTGTTGTTTTAGCTAATTATATATTAAGAACCTTCTTCCCAGAGACACGTAGAGCCTAGTTGAAATTAGCATATTGCCTGATAATTGAGAAATTTGCTACAATAACAACACAACTACCCAAAACAAATATTGTAAAAATAGCTCTGTGAAAAAATGTTTGAGTGTTTGGTAAGATCATTAATTAGAGGAATTATGTCACAAATATTCTGTTAAGCCAGTGGTGGTGTAAACTGAGATGGAGCAACTGTCGGTGAGCAGATACTATGCATTGTGTGAAAGGAGGTAATGTCACATGCAGACTATACAAACACATCAACATGTTAGTTATCATGCACCTCGTGTATTTTCAGTAATCTTAAACTGATGTGTATATGATATAGCTAGAATTGCTATTGCCTCTAACTGTTTCAAATGATAGGCTTCAGTAGCTAAATTCTGTGTGGATGTGGAGGGGAGGAATTCACTTTCAGAAAATCTACTCCTATTACCAAAACGTTTTAATTAATTCCCTTTGGCCTCACATCCTGGAATGCATTAACACCTTTTTTTTTCAATCTATGAAGCCATGGGCACGACAGTCCCCAAAGGCCATTCCAGAGCTGCTTTTCATTCCTTTTTGGCTTGTTTCTGGACCACTTCTCAGGGGGATGAAGGTTCCAATGGTGCTGTCTGAGAACATATTACCTGTTCTTTTTGTGTGATGCACATTTGTTTAAATCCTGCCATGCTGCCTGCTTGGGTGACCTCTTTTGTCACTGTCCACCACAAACTTACTGCAGGAGTATTTTCATTACTTACAATTTTACTGCCCTTTCATGTAAGCATCATTCTGTTCCTTTATAGTCTTGAGAACAGATCGCTCTGTTATACCCATCACAATCAATCAAATTCTTACTACATTGTCTTTCTCCCAAAGATAATCACTCCCCAGTTTTGTATTCTCCTCGTTAAGTCTCACCAAACCTCTAACTTTGTTATTATTTCATAGCTCTTTTTTGTGTTCTTTCTTGAAATGAGAATTAGTATTGAAGAAAACGTTCTTCTAGTTACATTATTTGTATATACACACACATACATTCTGTTTGTAATACTCAGTGTAGTAGTTTCTATCTCTATTTAGTGAGGTTTTGTGCATATTTAATCAGCATTAATGCATGACATTCACTGCTGCTGTATACTTCACCAATACCTAGAGATTCTTCAGGTTTTCCATTTATTTCAATTATTTAAACAAATAATTGTCCTTAACTTTTACTAATCAAAATTACTTGGAATTGAAGTTCCTCAGCTGATATAACAGGCACAGCAAAAGAGTGCAAATCCAAGATCTGCCCTGCAGACCCTAAATTGTTACCTCTGTGGTCATGAAGGCCTACATGCAGTATGCCCCATATTTCTGACCCTCTAATGCTGAGGTACATCAGTGTTCTAAATGGAAGGATATGTGTGAAGAGGAAAACACAGCACTTCTAGGGAAAAGCAGCTGTCAGACGTTCCTGTATGGATGAGCAAGAGAGAGGAGCTGAGAGGCAGGAAAAAAGAGTAGGAAGAAAAGTGGGCAGTGGATTTTTTTCAGATGAAGGAGTCACTTACCCTCATGCCATACTGTCCTCAGGAGACATGTTTGCACAGGCAGCGGTCAGGACAGCTGGTCCGCTAGGCCATTGCACTGCCACATGCTGCAGCATGACCTGAAGGCAGGCAGGATTCGTGTTGGGACTGGTTCATGCTGAGCCCTGCACATGAGTAATTACCACAACTGCACACGAGCTGGTGGGAAGCCAGTTACGGTGACAACGCAAAACAAAAAGAAGCCACGAGAGACACTTAATGTTTGGATGTGAACTGCCATGCATTCCTCAGGGTGACTTTGTACATACGCACTCAGTAACATACCCTTTCCACCTGTATCCTATGCCTTTGGGAGACACGCACATAAACTGACTGTAGCCACCTAAATTGTGGCCATCTGGGTCCTAATATTCAGGGCTTCTGACTGACCCCTGCTGCAGGCACAGCCAGACCACACTCTGCTGGATGCTTCACTTCTGCAGCACCCTCAGAAGCGGTCAGCAGAGGTGATAGCAGAACTCAGAGATTTCTCATTCTTTTCTAATCCTAAATCTCTACTCTCGCTTGCTATTTAATATATAAGCATGATTTAAGCTGAAATTGCAAGCAAAGAGTTAAAAGTCAAAAATGCTTAGAAGGGCTAGTACTCTCTTATCTGTTGTGCAGACACCTGGAGCCAGAGGCTTTGGGAATCAGCCTGAGAAGAGACAGAGGGAGTGAACATATCAGTTTGAGAAGAGGCCAAAGGAGAGAGACTGACAGCAGCGGTTAACCATGTTTTGGCTATAGGCTGTGGGACTGAGCAGAAAAACAACTTCAAAACAGTTTGAGTAAGGCCACTGTGTTCAAAAATAAGATAATTGCTTCTCTGTAATGTATATAAGGGGCATTGTTCCACTTCATGGTGTGCATGAAGTGCAATCTCCCATGCACCCAGCACTGCAATAGAGACAATGCCTGCTTCTTACTGCTGCATTGGTGTTAAGGAGCTTATCTCCTGATTTCAGTGACAGAGGCAGTAAATACTCTTGGTAAGCAGCAAGGCAAGAATTACAGATGACAGACAGCACCTAGGTCCTCCCAAGAGCTTCTCAGGCTACCAGTTTAGGTCTCAGAGTGCTGGGCCATTTCTTGAGTGCCCTCAAGAGTCAACAGGGAGGGAGACAGATCCATCCTCCCCATGGCTCCCTCAGCTGCTTTTTATCTGTGACATTTACTTCATGCCCTTCAGATTTATCTTCTTTGAAGAACGTGATCTTGGTAGCTTTTACGACACACTTCTGGCATGAGTTATAGGTTTTGAAGAGACACAGTCAAAAGTTACCCAGGAAGATAATTGTATTGAAAAATTAACTCCATTGTACTGGAAGGAGTTCTGCACCTCAGGGATCCTCATCAGGATGGATGGAGCAGAGGATTCATTTCAGAGAGATGTAACCTGAGGCTCTCAATTCACTTCCTACACATGCGTGGCTCAAACACGGGTTTGCCAAACCAACTTCCTTGTGTAAACACCAACTTCATCATATTAATTACACTTGAAAATTCATATGCACTCACTCAATATTTGCAAATTATCTCCTTGCAGCAGAACCATTCCTTTTTTTCTTTCTGAAATGCACACACACACTTTGTGGCCCATAAGAGAGCGTATGATAAAAGGAAATTTAAATACCAGCTGGCCCAAGTCTATGCACATTTGGAGAGAGATGAAATTTACTCAGCTGAATTCATTTCTCAACAGTATATTTAAGGGTAGAATATCATTTCAAGGTCTAACAGCTGATAAAGTTAACGTGGATGAGGGAGAAACAAAAGGTGCTGTCACTGCTGCAGGTGACTCCAGTGCAGACCTGTTCACATACGTTCCTTAGATGAGGTGACTCTCCTCAAAAATATGACATACTTACCCAGTTTCCTGGGGAGTGCAGGGGCTGCAAGGGGAGCTGCTGAGTGCTCTGGGGCGTGGGGAGGACTGTGGGGAGGAGATGAGGAGGCAAAGACAGTAGAAGCCGGTGGCAGAGGGACAAGAGTGGTGGAGAGTGTTTGAGCAGGAGTATCAGGGTACAGAAAACACCCTTTTATCCACAACTAGGAAGAGAAAAGAGACAAGGATCAGGATCAGGGGCTTGTGAGAAGATAAATTAACTGCTGGATCCACCCTGTGATCCTGCTCCTGTAACAACAATGACCCCCCAGACGAAACTTGGTTGACTCTGCTCAGTCTGCTCAGTAAGGCACAGTCACTTGATGGCCTCACTGCACTAAAGACATTTTCCCTTCTGCAATACCAACTGACCCCTCACTGCCAAAACCTGACTGAAGATCAGTTTAAAAACCAAGTTCTGCTTTTTTTGTGTGTTTTTCCCTCATGAGAACACTTGTTCTCACTTGTGATTAAAGCTAGGAGCTCGGCAAATGCTGAAACAAAAGGAAGGAGTTGTTTAAAGTATTCTCCACAAGAGAGGTGGAAAAGTGCATTTTGGGCTGTTCTAGTCCAAACAATCCTCATTTTGCTAACCTAAACTATGAGAGCTTTCAGTACTGAGGGCCAAAGCAAATCTCTTATCTTTGTGTACTTGTCAAAAAAAGGAATTTAGTTTATGAAGAGTGGTTCAATTTGGATTTAGTAAAGAAAATAAATTCAGCATTGAAATACCTGGGAAGGCTGCACTTCAATTCTGAACAAGATGCAAATGCAAAGGGTCAAATCTGTGCCTGGATGTTGAGACAGGTCAGAAAGGAGATCCTGGTGCCTGAATGGCACCTTAACCCCAAACCGTGAATTTGGGGTGCCTTATGCTTAATGCATAACATATGGAGGAGAAAGGAGCTGTTTGCTCACTTACCCTGGCTCACCTTCTCTGGCATCATTGGCAGGCATCCCAGCCCTTCTTCTCTGTCTCTCCCACAGCTGCTGCCTATGATGCCTGGGGAGGGGCTGGTAATAAAAGGCAGATTCAGAACCTTTTGGGAGCATGGTTAGAAGATGCTATCTCACAAGGTCATCCCTGTGTTTGAAAATGGACCACCTTGGCTTGAGGGAGCAGCTGCTGCAAAGGTACCACCACAGAACAACCCTTGGCTGGAAATATTCAGTGCCAAATCTCCAACAGCCTCATCTGGAGCACAGGGATGCATGAAGACAGTGCTGTATGCTGCATCTTCCACACTGCTCTCTAGAGAGGAGAAGGTCTCTGAGACCTATAAAGGTTGTGTTGTATGTGCCCCAGGCCAGAGCTGCTGTGGCTGTGCAAAGAGCCTGTCAGAGCTATGAACCATCACATCAAAGCAACGAACGTTAATCTGTGCCCAGAGAGGGCTCCAAATGCTGTCGTGTGGGGCCATAGGTGGCAGAGCTCCTGTTTAACCCAGGCAGAGAGCAACCAAGGGTGGGCTGCTGAGCAAAGCAGCAGATGCAGATTTAACAGCAGATAAAATAACTGGACCAGCATATGCACAGCAAAACACTGAATGTTTTCTGTGCTGAGCCAGACACAAAGCCTTGTATCAAAGGAACAAATCACATGTAGCAAAGAGGAAATGTGAAACCCAGAGAGGCAAAGCTACAGATATACAAGAAAAAAAAAACCCACAAAAAATAACCCAAAACCACAAGTAGCTCAGAAACTAGGCTGAAAGTGAAAGAGTTGCAGCATGTTCACCCCAGGACATCCCACCGGGGCTGAGAGGAGGCACTGGGGGGCTGCCGCCAGGTCCCCTGCACTCTGCAGGTGCTGCCCCAGTCCCAATAGCCAGGTTGAGGGCTGGGAGACCCCTTTACCTTGCCTTCCTGGGGAGATGTTGTTTCTAAGCAATTGTGTATTCCACCAATAGCCAGAGCTTAAGCCTCAACTTCCCAGAAAGGTCTCCTGCAAATCTGGCTGGTACACAAAGAACTGATAACTTGCAATGTCTGGAAACAGCCACCAATATTGTGACTTGAGGTCTCTCTCCCAGCACAAGCGTTTGGATAGAATTGATGGGACTTTCAGATGAGCTGAATAAAAACTGTCAAGGATTAGTTTTGCAGAGAAGGTTGTACAAAACAAGGATTTTGAATAACTTTTCCCTTCCCACATCCATATAAAAAGGGTTGTGATAAATATCACATTGATAAATGGCAAAGTAGGCAACTACTAATCCTAACTCTAAATGGAAGTGAATGCAATTGTGAAGGAAAGAAAAGAAAATACATAACTTACAAAAGAAGAGACTGGAAGCTGGTGATGAGTTAAGACAATCTAGTGGCTAACTCATCCAAAATCCTTCTGAGGAATGCAGATATCTGTCCCTAGCACTTTAGTCTCTGTGTTCAGAGCCGGGCTGGGTGACAGCTTAGGGACCTTTGTTGCCTGCCTCCCTTCATCTGCCAGAGATCTGTCTGCTATGGAGGTAAAGTCCTTTGAAATGGGCAGGGTATCGCCTCATTTTCGAACTGTCTCTTGCACAACCCTGCCTTTGTCTTCCATGGTGTTTCTAAGTGCTACAGCCAGGTACCTAGAGAAAGAGAGGAAGCACTTAATCTCTGCTACTGAGATTCACAATTAGACATTGTAACACTACAAACAGTCTAACAGTCCGGGGAGATTGTCTGATTGTGCCATAAAAAAACATCATTAAAATGTTGAATTTAAAAGAAAATCCCTTAGCCCTGGAAAAACTCATTAAAAAGTCATTATTAGGTGGGACTGCCATAGCAGAAGGAGGTGGGTGTTTGGGTAATGGACCTTACATATGCACAGAAGGACCTCCTGGTGATGCCATTACGATGCAAGATTACAGCGGCTAAACAATTTCAGTTCCAATCTACAGAGACCCCATTGAGTTACAGAAATGAAGCAAGATTGTGCTGCACAGAAGTCCCACTGATGCTTACAAAAATAAGACATGTATATATATTTATATATATATAGCCTATATTTTTATTGTGCACCAGAGGTAACCTCATAAAGCAAATTTCCCACCTTTCCCAGCGTTCCTACATGCCAGCAGTCAGAAGGTGATGCAAATCAGCATGTATGACCAGCACAGAGCCCACAACAGCAACACACCCCAGGCAGGACAGCTGGTATCAGCTTCATCTCCCAGTAAGAAATATTGCACCTAAATGCACCTAGGCACCTTTAGTCTTCCACTGGCAAAAGGGTAGATGTGTAGAAAAGAAACATATAGCATGATATCTCACTAACCAAAAAATATTTACCCTGTCCTCATTAAATACTGAGCTGACTTCACTGGGAAACATTTTTTTCAGAGCATTTAGCGTGGCCATTGCCATGTCCTCCCAGGAAGATATGTACACCTGGTGCATTGTATTGAGCCTGATTGCAGTTTGCTCAAAGAGCAGGACAACCACCGCGTTTCCTTCAATTGCCCGTGGATGGGCCATCCATCATGACCCAGTTGCAAAGAATAAGCTAAAATCTGGTAACTTTTGGTTTTAATCAAATTGTTTGTTGTAGAGGAAGTTGCAGTTGTATTTAGTGCACTTAAAGCCTTTTGATTTCTTAGCTGAACCCTGTTCAGCTGTGGAGGTTGTTAGAGGGAACTGAGGAGAGCTGCAGCTATAGAGACGGAGTCTGAACCAGTGTGTGATGCTCCCAGCTGATGTGACCCTGCTGCCTGATCTGGAAATGCTCTCATTTAAATAAATTTAAAAAAAACCCTAAATCCACCTTTGACAAAGGTGTGCAAGTCCCTTGTCTCAAAAATTCCCACATCACTCAAAGGTGCTGCATGAGCCTTTTCTTTCCGGCAGGGTGATGGAGGGTGCCATGCTCCCTGCAGATGTGGCAGCCCTGGCACAGCCTCGGGAAGCCCGATGTTGCATGCTGGGTGCACCGGCGGGGGGAGGTTCTGGACAACATCTGCTTCCCATTAGCCTGTAACTGACAATTTACATCTATTTTGCAGAAAACCATCAACCATAACGCTGTGGTAGCTGGAATAGAAACTGGTAAATAATACACATCTTCAGGGCAGACAAACCGGAGCTGCTTTTGTTTTCTATTTCCATCCAGCAGCAGTCATCAGGAACAACAACTGTGCAAAAGCTAAGGCAGGTTTACTGTTACATCCAGAGGAACTCCTGAACCCATCCATCAGGTCATGGGGATATTCTCCTACCCATTTCCAAACTCTCTGACATATTCACAGGAAAGATTACCATAAACTGGTTGCTTACCCACCTGTGTTGGAGTGACCCGAATCTCTACACCTACAAACAGTCCAGCTGCCTGCATTTTTATGTACACTGGCAACAATTTAGGGTAGGGGACCTCAGCTCTTGGCTGTGCCTGTATGGGAGAGGCTCCCTCCAGGTTTCAGAAGCATTTAATGTGCTCACAGGGGCAAACTTTGGCTGAGGTAGGAGCTACCAAACTGCGCATAAAGTGCAGACTGTTGTTTCAGTTTTAAACTTATTTATAATATTTCAATAAAAGTGTAGCTAAATATGTAATTAGAGTGGAGCCAAGTTTCTTGGAGCATAACTTCCCAATTTAGCTTTGACTATAGCCTGAAATAGCTACACGCAAGCAAACCACTGTTTGAGGAGAAAACCTTTGCTAAGAGGGCTTGCCTGGTAACCTTTCCGACCCAGGTGGCTCAAAGGGAGGGCTGGCCACTTGCCAGGACTTGTCCTATTCTTTGCATTAATTCCCAGAGTAACTTCAGGAAAACCCCCCGGCCCTTCTGTATAAAAACCCCACACCTTTCACTATAAAAGAGTAAGCCTTAAAATAGTCACTGGGGAGCAGACTTTGGAAGCAAAAGGCATTACAGACCAGCAATTGGTGGCCTGAGGAACAAGAGGACTGAATGGTAGTAGGAAATAAAACCTCTCCTTGCCTTCCTTGGGCCCCTTTCTTTCCACTTGGAATAAATGAACTCATAGTGCTAAGCTAAGACAGATACTTGGGCTTCCTCTGCAATATCCAGGTTGTTTTAGTGCATTGGTGAGCAAAGATATGAATTCAGCCAAAGTTCACAATGTGGTCTCCAGGCAAGCTGTGCTCAGGTCTGCATGAAAGCTGTCCTTCTAACACACCTGCAGTGTGAAGCACAGCTGGTTGTGTGGACCTGACTGCTACTGTCATGACAAAAGACTGTCCTGATTTGAGGTTTTTCACCCTCATTTCTTCAGGGAGCAGCAAAGCATTACTGTGGGAAGGCTCTCACTTGGTTTTCTGAGACCAGTATCAGTCTGCCAAACGATTCCTTGCCAAAGGGTGTAACAACCCAATTAAATTCTGTGTAAACCCACAGCACCTAGAAACCTCAATTAAGGCTCCAGATTCCACTGTAATATTTAGCTGCATTAGTTTTTGTTGCTGGTAAATGTTTGAAAAAAGGAATAAATGGGAACTGGCTTCATGCCCTTGGGGGTGCAAGCGTGGAATGGACATGATTAGTATGTGAAGGGGAGTCTAGAGGTAAATGTGGGCCTGTATGTATTTACTGTTGTTGTGGAACCCTATACACTATATGATTTACTTAAAATTGTTAATTTCAAGGGTTCAGAAAATCCTAGGCAGAAAACTATGTCTTAGAAATTATTACATTATTAATTATTTAGTTGTGTTCTAATTTGAAGGTTTTTTTAATTCTCAACTCATGTTTTTAGGGCTTTTTTTTTTTTCTATCAGGAAGAAATCTAGATAGAACAATGTAAGCATGGATCACAGAGCTAGGGCTAGAAGGAGATGTCAAGGGTCATATAGTCCATCCTTCTCCCTGATGGCTGGATTCAGCACTTCCTAAACAACTTCTGTCAGGTATTGGTTTGTCTGTCTCTCAAAGATCACCAGAGACACCATAAATGCAGTTTATTCCCATCTGTGACAGAAATGCAAAGTATGAGTGGAGAATGTATGGGAAAGCCCAGGAGAAAGAACAGAAGAATAGCAGGGAGTGTGAGTGACCTTTCTTAACAGGTGATCAGGTTCCCATCACATCTACAAGTAGCTTCTCCAGATACCCAGACTAGGAAAACAAGGAACTGCCTAAACCAGGAGACAGCCTACAAACAGACTGAGAAAAGTCTTTAAGAAGTGATCCTCTTAATGCAATGCAAGTTTGAGGTCAGGGTGGTGACTGCAGAGGATGGCTCCCGCAGAAGCATCCTAGTTATTAGGGGAGAGAAAAACAGCAGATGAGGTAGTGGGCTGGGCTTCTGTGCTCAGCACCTCCCATCCAGCACCACTTTCACATGCTCAGGGCTTGTAGTTTCCATCAAAGCAGGGAAAGGAAAGCACTTTTGTGTGTATACTGACAAATGCAGATTTAGCTCTTGAAGCCATTCTGCTGTGTCCACACAATCAGGTCCCTGTGACAGCAAGGTAGATATACATGCTGTGAAATAAAACTCCAGTGGCACAAAACAATTATGCTAGGGGTAACTGAACCTCTGCCATATGTGCATCCTTCATCAGACACTACCCAGGAAATGCGCAGTTTAAGCAGCTTTAATGAGTTTATCAAGACAACCGTAACCTGAAGACAAATATTTCCTTTATTCTGTTGTTCCTGCACTAAGATTATATGTGCAATGGGAATGAATTTCCAGTTCACACATATTTTATCAGGATGCAAGCAGGCGCTCTTGCAGTGCACTCAACCTCCCTCCTTGCAAGGGCACCTTTTCCAGCTCAGGGTAATTTCACTAATCTGATGTGGAAGGTGGAACTGTGCTGCTGTAAACTATCTTCTTTCCTAAGCACCAGGCAACAATCCAGCTCTGAGTACCAAAATCACAGTGATGAGCACTTAATTTTCTACTGCTGTGAGTAAATCTAGATGTCCAGAAAAACGTTCCTGATTGCAGATTGGTTTTGCTGCAACTGTGGGGCTTGTATCTCCACTGAAAATTAAAGTCCAGCCTCTCAAATACAGTCTACTCCATTGTTGTTAGTATTGGGCTTAATGCTTGCAAGTGTACAAACAAACTAGGGTAATGACAGACTGGAGAATAATACCTTGCTACCTCATTTGCCATCACTTGATTCTTTGAGGCTACAAGTGCCTATGTTATTTGTCCAACAGTTTTATGGGGCTACAGAGTCCTTTATGAGCTGCTAATTGCTTGATCGTGATGAATTATTGCAGGCTGTGGTATTTTGTAATATTCAATACATGCTGCCATTCAGCGGGATCTCGACCGGCTTGAGAGCTGGGCAGAGAGGAACCTCATGAGATTCAACAAGGACAAGTGCAGAGTCCTGCATCTGGGAAGGAACAACCCCATGCACCAGGACAGGCTGGGGGTCGAACTGCTGAAGAGCAGCTCTGCAGAGAGAGACCTGGGAGTCCTGATTGATAATAAGCTAAATATGAGCCAGCAATGTGCCCTCGTGGCCAAGAAAGCCAATGGCATCCCGAGATGCATCAAGAAGAGTGTGGCCAGCAGGTGAAGGGAGGTTCTGCTCTCCCCTCTACTCTGCCCTGGTGAGGCCTCATCTGGAGTCCTGTGTCCAGTTCTGGGCTCCTCAGCTCAAGAGGGACAGGGAAGTGCTGGAGAGAGTCCAGCGCAGGGCCACCAAGATGATCACGGGACTGGAACATCTTTCATATGAGGAAAGGCTGCGGGAACTGGGGCTGTTTAGTCTGGAGAAGAGGAGATTGAGGGGTGATCTTATTAACATTTATAAATATCTAAAGGGTGGGTGTCAGGAGGTTGGGACATCTCTTTTTTCTATAGTAGCTAGCAACAGGACAAGGGGTAATGAGATGAAGCTGGAACACAAAAAGTTCCACTTAAACATAAGAAAAAACTATTTCACTGTGAGGGTGAAGGAGCCGTGGAACAGGCTGCCCAGAGGGATTGTGGAGGTCTTCAAGACCTGCCTGGACATGTTACTATGCCACCTGATCTAGGTGACCTTGCTTCTGCAAGGGGGTTGGACTAGATGATTCCTAAAGGTCCCTTCCAACCCCTACCATTCTATGATTCTATGATTCTATGACACGGCTGTGAGCCTTGCAGCACTCTTGCCAGAGTGCCTGGCCTCTGCCAGGGCTTTGACCAGGAGGCTGCAGCACCAGGGATCCGGGGATGCAAACCCTCTGGAGGGCTCTTGTGGCAAGCACAGGCAGACAGCATCTCCCTGCTCTGGCATTCAGCCCTCCCCTAAGCCCACTGCAGTCAGAGCAGAGGCCTGGCAACAATCTGCCCGGTGAGGGGGAATCAAAGTGTGACACTGCTTGGGAGAGGGTATCCAACCACACACTATCACTGTATTCTTGCCCAGCGTCGTGTTGCTTTGTGAGATGTTAATACTATTTCTTTCTCTCAGGTTGCACCAATACAAGTAACATCCAAAGGCTATTTCTTACGTATATAGCGCTGTACACATCTGGTGCCCAGTGTCCCGAATTCAGCATGACTGCAAATACTTTACCTCCACATGGAGAGGACACTGGAGAGTCCAGACCTCCAAATGAGATAAAAGCTGCATGGAAAGTTGTGATTTTTGATCACTGGTTTCTTTAACCACACAGACTGCTAAGAAAAAAAGGGGTTGTGTTTGTTTCTGGAATGCAGAAGGCAGATGTATATTATTTATCAGGATCATTCCTGAGACTTAGTGGCAGGGATAACACCAAGGAGCTTTGTGCCACCACAACCAATGACACTGTTCTATATTTTTTAGCTCTGGGGGAAAAGGGAGAATCACATAGGGAAATTATCAGGAGGAAGATAATCTGTTCTCTCATCTGACAATGGGTGTTCTCCCTCTGTCCCTGTTTATCAGTGCTGATGTGGGCCACAGGACAGAACACTTCAGCAAGAGGTGCTGAGATGAGGTTCCTACTTACAGCTCCCATGAGCAAGTAAAATTAAGAGCAACCAAAGTTTTCCAGTGTAGAGCTTCTACAAAGACCAAAGGCTTTGGGGTAAGATGACCACATCACCTATCCTAACAGTTCAGTTTTTAATATCCATACATTTATTACATATGTACCATATGGATTTGCCCCACATTGAGTGCTTAAAAAGTCTTTTAAGTTTGGAAAGACAGCTTAGGAAACCCAGGACTTTGGCAACGAGGTGATTTGTAATCTGCGCAGGATATATCTATTGCTCTCAGCCTGGTTTTCATTTCAGAAGTGTGTATTAGCATGCGGAAAGGGCTCAGTATCACCTCCTTTTCTTTAAAAAGGAAGCATTTCCGTTCCTGCTTTAAATTTTCCTGCACATTCTTAGCTATCACATCAGCTCTGCCGTCATCAAACTGGACTCAGGTGCGCAGCTGGAGTGGCACTGCAGGAGCTGGTGGCTTTGCTTCAGCCTTCCAGGAAGGTTAATGAAATACAAGAAAGGGTAGGTGCAACTGAATTAGGTGGAGAAGATGCAATTTCTGAAGCACAAGTTAATTCTAAAAAGTAATTGTTATTTCCACCTCTCAACAATGCTTTGATCTTTCTGATGCTGCTTGGCACAGAACAAGGCTTGGCACAGCTCCAGGCACCTGGAGATTTTGCCTTCCATAGCTCCTCACAGGGATGAAGCTCAAACCTTGGGGAGAGAAGTGGGAGAGCCTCTTGGCATCAGGAGCTCTCAGGGCATCAGGATTTCCACAGGAACTGGGGAGGAAGAGGAATAGCTTTCCTTCATGAGCTCTCCCAGCTCCAGGGGGATCCTAGACTCTCCTGTTCCTGTCAGAGGCAAAGTGTCCAGGATATCTTGCCCAAGGAGAGTATCAGCATTAACTCCCAAACCAGTCTGCTCCAGAGTGCCTAAGGAGACCTAGCAGGGACACAATCTCACTGAATGCCTCATCCCAAACACAACACGAGACTCCAGACATGATAGTGTATTCATTTTCTAGATTTAAAAAAAAAGCAACATCACACTCTAACACATCCAGCCTTCCCTGCAGCACTGAACCCCAGTCCAGTGACTGCTGATCCTGTTGTTACAGATGCCAATCTCTTACAGAAGTCAGTTTGCAGGAGATGCATTTTGCAAGGGGTGTTGCAGTGAGGCAAAACATACCTAAAAGGAACTGTTCTCCCCTGGCCTGCAAACTGGCCAAATATGGTTGCTTAACCCCTAGGACAAGCAGAAAAATTCCATCATTTTGATGACGTTTTCTGGAGGCAATTTGCCTTTTTAGGACACTCTTGTGAGGTTTGCTTAGTTTTGGATGTGCTGAGAATTTTTAATAGGATGCCAAAATACCATGGTCATATGCTGGCTGTTCATGCCACACAATACAGGACCACAAATGAAAAGCAGCAAAGCAGCAATCATAAAAAGGGAGTGTTTGGCCCACTGTATCCGAGCCTTTGTGCAACCCGCTGCTCTTCATGACCATCCTCAAAATAAGAGGGGATCAATCCATATATCAGATGTCACTGTGAATGGCATTCCACAAGTTACACAACAATAACCTAGACCTACAGACTAGGTTAAAGTGAGCTGCACTTTCATTTATAATTAGTACTTTCATGTTTGCCAACAAGACCCCAGCAGCACTGGTTCCCATTGGAAAACTCCATATAAAATCCTAACAAACAGCCCAGTAAAATTGTCATGTTTGCTGTTTTTCTTCTCCAGCTTGGACACATCAGAGGTTGTATCAGGCTGTACTGAGGCAGCACGTTGTCGCAACATGAAAAGCACAAAAACAGCACCAAATGTTTCACTCAAAGGCAGCCATTTATACTATTCTCTTGGAGACAGACAGCTATTTTCTCATTATTTAAATAGGGCCCAAGCCCTGTAAGAGAAGCTGCAAGTAACGGTCTCCTTATGTCTCTACAAAGGAGGCTTCCCTAGTTGCTGGCACTGAACCAGCTCTTATTTGGCAGTCATGCTATAATTACATCTGGGTCAGGAGGCATAAACTGACAAATTTTATTTGGAAACAATAACTCAGAAAAGAAGCAGTAACTAAGCAGAGCTAATAATTTGGAAACCATATTGCCCCCCTGAAAAGGCTTTTGGCTGATTCTTATTAGCGTAGGAATTAACACAAAGTGCACATTCTGAAGAGTATGAGAGAGAGATTGCGCTAAAGAAACAGGCACAACCAGAAAATTATGCACGGAGCTCTGAACTCTCAGCTGAGTGCTCTGAGGTGGGGAAGTAAAGCTATAGCCTGAGAGTTGCTGAAACAGCTGGAGGATTTGGCCAATCTGGTAAAACCAAGTTCCCTTTTCCAGATCTCTGGGAGACAAGATACCATCTTGGCCATCCCTTTTTTGCTGCATTCAGTGTTGATTTCTAAACTCTTGCTAATTACACTGACTAAATGACTACAAGTATAAAGTATCCTACTGTGAGCTGCAGCAAAGTGTCTAAGCACTGGTTGCCATGCCCTAGACCACAAGATACTTGCAGAAGGCATGTTTTCTTCGATTGTTTGAGCTTCTAGTAGTTCAGGCAGATGCTTGACTCAAAGAGATCATCACTGACTGAGCTGCAGCCATGACATACGCTTATGAAAGCAGTGCCAAGAGGCTAGCAAGGATCAGGAAAGGTGGTTATAACGTTTGGCCTGACATTCTGTGTGAGGGATGCCAGCCAGTCACTTCAGTGTACAAGTTACTTCTGATACTTGCACTACAACACATACATTTGTTTTAATGAGTACCAAACAAACATGGAAACGAGACCCAGCAGGGGGGAAGAGCTTCAGCCTGCCAAGCTTTTCACTCAGCACCTATGTTGGCCATCTGAGCTCTGCAGATCCCTGCTGCAGACCAGGGGTTTTCAGCACACCTACCAGTCCTTTGGCTTCAGAGGCACAACATGGGGAGAGTGGGTGGGCACATCAAGTGTGTAAAGCTGAGCAGTGTGCCATCTCCTGTGTGACCCTGTGGAAGAAACTATGTCCCAAATAAATGAGTGTGCGGGTGGTGCCATCCTGAGTGCGCTGTCAACACCAAGTGCTTCAGCTGATAGGTCAGGGAGAAGCCATTCACCACCTGATAATGCTGCTAAAAGGTCATGTCAAGTACAGCCCTGGCCCTGCCCAAGGAGCCAAGTGGAGAATTCCTTCAAATCCCAGAAAAAGGAGAGAACATTTACAAGAGAAACAATGAGCTCTACCATTTCTGAGACAGGTTAGCTTCTTTACCTGGAGGGGACTTATAATACCAGGCATAAGATCCTCTCTCTGCTTTGTCTGGGAGGTAGATAAGACAGCAGCCAATCAAGAGAGAAGTGGTTGATGTGAATGTAAAGCAATGCAGTATAGGATTATGTCTGTGAGATGCAGAGAGGACTAACTGCCACTCCCCTGTGCTGGCTCTTGGTCTGGAATAAGATCAAACACCATCACCACAGTCTGGATCAGGCAATGAGAAGCAGAGGAGACTTCACTGCTGATCTCACAAGGCCAAGGATCAGGATCACCTGGGAAGATGCTGCTTAGAGAAGGAATAAAAGGTGAGAGGAGATGGGGCAGAGAGGAGGTGAACTTGACCAGGGATAAGGGAAAAGCCGTAAATGTATCAAATGCAGGAGATAGCGGAAAGGAAAAAGCAGGAAAAGTCTGGGCATGGATGGGAAGTCTGTTAGCAAGAAGGAGCTTTTGAGAGCACAAAGCAAGTTTTATTCCTAGTACAGTCAATTATAGACAGATACATTTTCTTCAGTGGATTTTAGGTTGGGCAAGGTAAATCTAGAACACATTGAGCACATTGCCTCAGCTGAGCAAACTGCTCTGATACTCCACCAAGATTTTAACATCTTTCTAGCATTCAGTTTTGTCACCTGTGTCTCTCCATGAGCAGTTGCTCAGTCTATTCAGTTCTCCTCTGG
Source organism: Colius striatus (assembly GCF_028858725.1). NCBI lineage: Eukaryota > Metazoa > Chordata > Aves > Coliiformes > Coliidae > Colius > Colius striatus. The sequence continues at coordinate 169,703,095 of NC_084759.1, forward strand.
GTAGGGCAGGTAGAGCTGGGGGCACCGGCAGCACAGGCTTTGACATGAAAGCGTGGCCACAAAGAGTCATTGAGGTCTTTCAGAGGGGCCATGCCTGCTGCAGAGACATGCTGCATTTTCAGCTGCTGATGCTCTTTGGATGCAATTGCCTATGAAATAAGATAAAGGTGAATACATACGTACCCAATGGCCCACATCGAGCATACGCAGCGTCCTACAAAACCCTTCCCCGGGGAGGAGAGCAGCACTTCAAAACATTCATGATCATATTAAAAAAAAAGAAGGTTCATTAACCACCTGTATAGTAGGGATTATGAGGCAATTAACCAGATACAGTTATTTAACTCCAGTAAACTGGATTTAGAATCCTTCTCTCATTTTTAACAGAGGTTCACAGAGATCTATGCTTACAGCAAATCTCTGATGGAGGCAAAACACTCAGATGTTCCTGAAGAGACAAGGAAACTTCTCATGGTCACTAAAGTGAGATTCTGGTACATTGCAGCCTCTGTCACACTTCCCAATGGTCCTTTCAAAGTACTGATACCACCATGTTCCTAGAAAATATCAAAAGATCAACATAGAGATGCTGCAACAAACAATACTTCTTGTTCCCACAAATTTCCCCCAGGGCTGCCGTTAATTTAATGGGAGGATTGGTTATTTTGAAATGAACTGTTCATTACGGTATTTTCATTGACAGTTCAGTGAAACTGTCAGCTCTTCTCTCTCTAATTGCTTTTGATCAACAAAAGAAGAACATGCACCTTTTAAACAAAATTATTCTGACGCAGCTGGAATGGTTCCCTATTTAAAGAGACTGACATGTAAAAGAGCAAGCAACAGACAATGATGAGAAGAGAAAGAAAGGGAGGAAAAAATCTAACATGTTTTCCCAAACAATCACCTGTTACAGCAGTATTTCTGCAGACGAATGCAGTTACTCCAGAGAAAAACTTTGCACATCCTTCAGCAGCCTCTGCCAGATCAAGAATTTTTTTGTATTTACTGCTGCAGGCACTCAAGAAAAGGCCAATTCTGAAGTCTTTATAGGGGAGCAAGTTGTCAACTTGTGCTGCATGAGTCAGATTTCTCACTGGTGCCGTTCAGTCAAGCTACAGAGATTAACTTGGATATACAGTCCAGTAAAACCTGCCATGGAATACCCATAATTGAATTTAGGCTACAACTCTAGTCATAACATAAGTAGCAGCCGTGTAATCCTAAACTCTAGTGGAAAGTGTGACCTGTCAGCACTCAGGTTTTAATAGATTTCTGTAAAACAACTTGCATAAAATAACCTTGGTCCCTCATTTCTTGCCCTTGGTAATTCATTAAGCATTAGTACGTCACGCAGAAAACTGACTTAATATCATGATCCTTTAAAAATTAAGTAGAACTTTCTTTTATTTTTTGGCTCACTTCTTTTTTCCAAATCCTGAAATATGAAAGAGAGAAAATAAAAATATTGAGTCTCAGTTAGGGTTTTGGGATCAGAGTAAAAGGAAGGTCTGACACATTCAGAAACAGGATAGGAAAGCCCCCAAATACTGGAGAACCACCAGTTTGCACCTTCTTTGGAGCTTTGAGGTGGTCAGGACTTTGTTCCCCCACAGATTCTCCCCTCTACAAGATGGGGATTCAAGGCTAGGTCTCACCCTTGCTGCTTGTGTGGCATTCATTGTCCAAACTTGAACCTTCTCTTCTCCCCTCCTGGCACTGCAGACCCCACCACTCATAGTAACACTCTGCAGGACTCCTATCTCAGCCACCAACCCTGTCTTTCTGCCTGGCTCAAGACACCAGCTCCCTTCCGAGGGCCAGGAGCACCAGGAATTGCCTCCAGGAAAAGCCCATGCCAGAGAGATGGATGGAGACTTCCAAAAGGGTAATGTTGGAGGGTCACCATTCAGTTCCTAGGCAGAAAAATTAGATCTGATACATGAACTCAGGGAAATTAAAGCAGCAGTCGCTGAGCACGCCTGGTTCAGGCTGCAGCATGCTCTCTGGGAAGAACACGGCTGTGCACTGGGCAGGTTACTCATCATTACAGTCCTTTCTTCTAATAAGGGCTTTTATTTCTGTACATTTATGACTGAAATCAGTCTAGTTAGTTTCAAAAAAACCCCTTTGTGTATAGCTTACATTCTCTGGTAGCCGAGACAGTTGCCCTTGGGGTTTCAGCAGAGTGTGTGAACTCTCGGCTCTCCCAGGAACGGAATCACTCACCTTTATGCACCTAATTACAGATTTAAAAGCTTCACTTCTAACACGTTGGTTTGAAAAATGCAGCCACTTCCCTCCTGCTTATACATAACATAGCAGCTGTGACAAGAGAGTGGTGTCCTTTAGTCTGGAAGAGCTTGTTTTGGCAACCCAAACAGCTCTCCCAGGAGTACACGGAGGATGTCTCTGTTTAGCTGCAAGAGAGGAATTGACTGGTTGTGAGACAGGGAGGATAGAATGATTCCTTGATTTGTCCCACGCTATCACATTTTTCTTGTGGCCTTGAAGAAGATGTGATGAAGGTCCAGGGGTTACACCATACCTTTGCAGTGCTGCTTTTGCCCAATCTGTAACTGATCAAGTCAAGGGAGGTTTAGATTGGATATTAGGAAAGATTTCCTCACCAAAAGGGTAGCCAAGCATTGGAACAGGCTGTCCAGGGAAGTGCTTGAATCACCGTCCCTGGAGATACTCAAAAGCCTTGTAGAAGACGTGCTTGGGGACATGGTTTAGTGGTGGATGTGGCCGTGCTGGGTTAGTGGTCGGACCTGATCTTAAAGGTCTTTTCCAACCTAAAGGATTCTGTATAAGACCTGCAGGAACTCACAGAGCCCACATGCTGTATCTAATCCTGCAGCAACAGCAAACTTTTTTTGCTTTCTGATGGCTTATTTTTTTTTCCCTCCTTGCTTGGTAACTCCAGTACAAACCTCTCAGTCAGATTTCTTCTGATTTTGCCGTTTTTTTCCTATCTATCAGACATTGGTTATTTTATTCCTGTGTTCCGAATGTAGCTTGAAATTAATGCAGCCTTTTTATTTATGTATCAGCCTCCTCAATGATGTATGCACAGTTTGAGGACAGAAATAATTACAGGCTGTTGCGGAAGAGCACAACAGGCTGGTGTCATTACGTCCCAGGCAAACTCCAGCTTTGTTTGCAATTTGAGGCATATGGGGTTTATTTTTTTTTAAGATGTTTGATCTGAATGTCATTTCTTTAGATGATATAATAATTTAAATCAGATCAGGATGCAGGCAGTTTCCCACTGCTCTGAAACAATGCATGAAGTGCCTTGTGTAGCATTAGAAATTGCAGGGGAAAAAAGGGCTGAGAGGACATGTTCCTGCTGCCCACTGGACAAGGCAGTTACTCATCCAGGGATTTTTTGAGCCCAGATAAGGAATACGACTGTCTTGGCTAATACTTTAATTAAAAGTACTTCAGGCGGACACATCTAAACCCAAACAATGAATATATAAAGTTCGGGAGAAAAACTAAAGCCCTCTTTGCAATGACACCACTCTTGGATCTGCAACATGCAATCAAACTAGATAATTTACATATTGCTGGGAAAAAATGGTAAACTGCTGTTTGAGAGAAGAGGTTCAGCTGTGACCCACTAGGGCCAGTGTGGCTGTGGATTTCACATAGTGAGGATTGCAAATGTGCAAGGAGGTCTCCAAGACCCGCCTGGACACGTTCCTATGTGACCTGATCTAGGTTGACCTGCTTCTGCAGGGGGGTTGGACTAGATGGTCTCTAAAGGTCCCTTCCAACACCTACCATTCTGTGATTCCATGATTCTATGAAAACCAAGGGTACCTGGGGGCTCTGACCTGAGGCAGCTGTAAATAATGAAAAGAGAAAAATAATTAAAACTTTCCAGGGTTTTTTCTAATAATTTTTGGTGAGGTTTCTTGCTGTGGTTCCTGAATATCTAGAGAGGAAAAGCAGGGCTAATACAATTAATGTGCTTTTAAATTTTTTAAATAAAAACAATGTTCATCTCATCTCATCAGTTCCTCCAAGGGCACTGTGGTTGAGATTAGCTCTGGCTGGGAAATGGCTCTGCCTTGCTATGAAATCCTCAAACATTTAAAGCTTATAAAGCCTACATTTATACATAATAGAGCCCCAGTCAGAGATCTTTGCTTTACATAATATGCTTCTTGATGCAACTGAGGTTTAACCTTTTGATTTGTCATTTCTATTCATAGCTAAATTCAGTTTTCATTAAATAATATTTGTTGAATCTTCTTAATTTGTTCATTGTACAAATGACATATAGGAATAAAGGCAGGAAATAAAAGAATTGTTTATGAAAATGAAATATTTTAATTCAATTTAAATACTACAGCACTTAGAATTATATAAATAAGGCAGCACTTTTTGTGTAACATTGTTGTGAGTGGGTTTTTTCCTAATATTTTGCATTATGGACCATGTACCAAAGCAGGACTACTCTGAGCATCCTCAGTGTATGCACTGGGTAGTGTGATGTTGCACAACCTTGTGGTGAGTTACACTTACTTGTGGTGAGTGTTTAAGTTGGTAAATTGAGATGTCAGTTGTCTTACCTACTCTAGGAGTACGCCAGATTAGGCTAATCCAATTGTGTGGGCTTCCCCTTCTGGCAAAGGGGAAAGAGAGTGTTTCCAAGTGTCAGAGCATCTCTTTAGACTGTTTTAGGATATGCAGGTTGAATAGCCTTCTGTGTGTGCCACTCTCACTGCTCTGAGCATGGAGCAGGAATGAGAAGAGTGCTTTTGACAATTACACTTATTATTAGGTGAACAAAATTAGACAGATAACCTCGTACTTTAGTAGCTTGAGGGAATTAAAGACAAACCTTAAATTTGTTAGCTTTGGCATGAAGTGTTGCACTAATTACTAGGAAAAACAGATGCCATATTTCAGGAAAATAACCCAAACATGGAAATAATAGAACATGCAGCACTTGCCCGTTCCAGGTAAGCAGTTTTATGCGCAATGTTAGATGATAAACTGATTTTAAAAGAAAGAGAGAAAAAAAAATCATCTCTGTGGTCTGTACAATTTCAAAGAATCACAGAATAATTTTGGTTGGAAAAGACTTTTAGGATCATCAAGTCCAACCACTAGCCTCACACTGCCAAGACTCAATCTAACAAGAATCCACATTAAAACTGTAGTTGTTTCAGTTCTACTCTGAAAAGTACCTAAAAGCATCTCAGAGGGAAATCTCCTTACACTATGGCAGCAACAATGAAAATGCTTTTTAATTGACCAGTGATTATTTGAGAGAAACATCTATGAAGGCAGTGAGCAGAAAAAAGTAGATGGCTATTGCTTACTTTTACACAAAAGACTCCCTGAATAAGTTGCTAGTCAGAAACGTAGGGAGCCTCAGCTCTGCAGACCTCTCCACTTAGCAGGAGGTAGGATCCATATGCTCTCCCATGTATTCTTCAGTCATCTAGAAGAAAACAAAGAAGATTGGAGAGTTGCTTTGCTGAATGGCACTGAGAGGCTGTGGAAACCCCACAATAACCTAGAGGATACGTAACAAAATGCCTGAAACATAAAACGAGCAACGGACCTCTGATTTGATCCATTCTGATGATGATGCTGAAGTAAGATCTTCTCAGGTCTGGAACAAGACTTAGTCTCTCCCTGTGACTGCAAAGATCAAAATTACTTCTCCTGTGAACATTAAGGAGAAATAGCCACTGCTTATCAACCACAGAAACATGAGCACTGTATCCCTACCCGAGGCATTGCCTGGGCAGATGATTGGTAGTGTGCCCCAAGGCCCCTTGCACAAAGCCCCTTTGTTTCTTGAGAAGTGAGTGTTGGATTTCATCTCCCTGACACGTTTGGTTTTATTTTCACTTACAAAGCAGGACAAAAAAAATCTGCAGTGCATTCACTCCAAGCTAGCTATCAAACAAATGCACAATTACACGTTTGAAGAGGAGATGGTGAGCACTAAGTTTATTTATTTTGACTGTAAAACCACTCTACTCTTAAGCGAAATCTGTATTCACTATATTTTAATGTGATATTTTGTGAAAGACCGTGTATTGTTCTAATACTGTGATGGCCATATGATTACTGCAAAGGTGGTATAACTGGATGATTTAGGATTTACAAAGCTTTTGAAATACATTGTGTTTGTTCCTTTCAGTAAGATTGTTAACATTTTCTGTTATGATGTTCATTTCACATTATGCATTCATTTTACAAAATCCCCTCTAATGCCAACACTAGAAGAAAATTCAGTAGGGCCAATTTGCTTTTTCTGTACTGTTTGTTATTTTCCATCTTTCCACCATGTCTCTGCATTTATGTCCTCTCTAGCTGAAAAAAAATAAAAATCCACATTTTTTCTGTTGTATTTCATGGAGATCTTTTCCTGCCCTCATTAATTTTTATTGCTTGGTTCAGAGCGCTCTCTGCTCTGCTAAACAACAGACAAACAGAACAGGAGCCACATTTCTGGTAAAGTGGACGGCAAATTCCTCGAAAGGAAAAATAACAAACCCATGCAATGTTTTTCCCCTCTCTCCCTTACACAATCTGGCACTTGGACTGTTATTTTTAAACTACTAAGTACATCAGCTAGAGGTTTTCTGTGATCTGTTGACAGTCACATCTAGCTTTTTCCCTCCATCCCATCTGCAGATTAATCCAGCATCCCCTGGGGTAAATCCATCGTCCAAATCACTCCTGTCAGCAGCTCATGAAGGTCTTGGCTGACTCACCAGCACAAGCACTGATCCCAGACCTCCTCACCTTGGCAAGAGCACACCTGTTCAGTGCCATGCCAGTCTGGGTTCTGTCCCCTGGCAAGGGCTGGGACACCCCATGGCACAAAGCCACCGTGGATTTTGTTTCTCAGCGAGAGGCATGCTCAGGGCTTGCTCTCATTCATCATCCAGGAGGGACAGAAGTACTTTTTACCTCCTGCATGCTCTAACCTGAATGAATTGTGCTCCCCCTAGCACACACCAAAGTGCAAGTTAATTTCTCTTCCCAATCTTCCCGCTCTAAGGGGAAACAGCTACTGCCAATGAATAATAAATTGTACATTTGCATATTTTCTTTCTTATTATTTCCTAACTTAAATATTTGATGTCATTTAAAAACTATGAATCTATTTTTTTCCCTACTGCTTTTCAAGACTATTAACACATGGAGCAAATAACTATGACTCACCTACAGAAGGTGGAAGTTTGCTGAACAGTGCCAATTTCAAAACCAATAATATTCTTTTCCTCTTGATTAGGAGAAAAATGTCTCAAAAGCCTGTTTGCTTTTCCTACTGTCAGCCTCCCTTGTTTGAGTCAAGGTTTTTCCACAAGATATTCAAGGCATCAGAGCTACTCTGTTTGATAGAGATCTTTCCCATTGAGCTCATGGAGAGGACACAGCCACAACTCCAGAGGAACTCTTCCCCGTGGGATAGCTGAGACGTGACAACCAACGAGAGGCAGAGATTGACTCACTCCAAGCCTCGAAGCATTGACTTTGAGCAACACAGTCTCAGTGAGGCAAAGAAGCATCCTCATAGGGAGAGCAAACCCTGCCTGATGGCTGAGTGGAAAACCTGGTGGAAGCAACATACTTATTATTTTTTACCTGTATATCACTGAGGTGAAGTTCAAGTAAGCAACATCTAGTTTTGCTCTCAAGTAACAATAGCAGAATAAGAGAGATTGTCTTCACTGAAATCTTTAGGTTACAGGAAGCATTTCATTGTTTTAAAAGATCGTAGGATACTCCCATCCCACAAGAGACAACTACCCTTCCATGCAAGGCTTACAGCTTGTCTTCTCTCTTAAAAAGCTTCTTAAAGGAGAATATCTGAGAGTAATTAATTTTCTAGTTTATCTGCAGAGAGCTTGAGTAAAGATAATTGTGTTTTACAGTGCTTGAGAGAATCCAGAGAGCAGTTCAATGTCGACTTTTCTGCCGAGGGGATCCAACTTTGCAGATTAAATACCAATAAACATACTGAAGATGCATAACTCTTGGTAAACACTAAAGCTCATCACATTGTAAGTGTAATCTTGATGATGATTACTTTGCCACTAATTCAAAACAACACCTGTCATTGTGTTTGAAGCAGGCAAAGTGCTGAACTGACAGTGCTGGAAGCTGTAGTTCTTTATTCAGATACGCCTTACAGCGACACAAGTGCAGCATCAGCTCCTGCAAACTGGCTCATCTCCGCATTTCTGTGTCTATCTGGAAAGGCTGTGGCTTTCAGAGCATGAAAAGATCCCACCTTTGCTTGTCCCTAGTCTCTCTGCCAAAATAGGGAGCAGTAAAGTGCTTCTGCAACACAAGCTTTTGCAAAGGGTTCCTTTGCCTGCATCATCCAATATCTTCCTTGGTGATGTAATTAATTTCTCTATTCTCTGTTCTCTTTGTTTAAAACATATAAGGCACCTCATGCTTTTCATACTCTTCTTGTAATAAACCAATGAGAAAAAAACCATGAAAGTTAACCATGAACTTGCCTGACTTAGAAAGACACGTCAGAAGACGTGCTGAGGACCAGAGAGATAGAGTGCCAGCTACCAAGCCCTTTCATTTGACACTATGTCAGCCCTGGGTTTGCCATACTCCTCGCTGATGTAGCGTGTGGTGGTCAGGGCTCTTGAAGGAGAGCGGGGAGTCCACAGAGTGGATGCAGGATGGGTCCCTATCTAGCTCTTGCGCCCCAAGCATGAGGCCCGGGCAGGGCTGGTGGATCTGTGTATGTCCTTGGTTGCTGGACAGGAGCAGCTTCCATCCACACACTGGCAAAGTGTTCCCAAGTTTTCGTTGTTTGCTTGACCAACTCTAGTTTACTGTTTAGTTATATCTCAGTGAGAAGCAGTCTTTCTCTCAACAGAGAATGTTACTGATATCATATGGAGCCAGCACTGACAGGGGCACAGGGAGGACAGCAGAAATCTAACGCTTCAAATAAGACATGGAAGCAGATTGGTTTCCCCTCTTCTATTTTAAGCAACCAGTCATGATTAATTAGAATTTAGTAACGGCAATACATGTTTAAATACAATGTAACAATTGTAGATTAATTAAAAGCCACTTGGTTAAAAACATTTGAAGGCTCACAACTCTGCAATTGATTTTAAGTTTCACAATTCATGTTCTCCAATATTGTTTGCAAAAATCACTTGGCACTTAATTAACTTTATACCATTGTCCCATTCAACCAAACCTGAAAGAACTTTGGACACTCAATTCCATCTCCTAAAAGCCCTGTTAACAAATAGCCAAAGCCTCAACTGTACTTTCATAACAAAATTTCTTGAGGACAGTTTCTCTTTCCAACTTCTTACAAAATGAGAATGAATCAGAAATCAGGTTCATCCTAAGGGACAAAGGAGGGTATCACTGTCTCATGAAACTGTTCCGGGATCATATGAGGAGGCACACTAGGTGTGTGTCCAGGTCTTCACCTGTCTGCAATCTCCCCATAGGTGCTCAATGCTCCTCCAGATGCTGCTGCAGAAGATTACTTCCCAATGGCCATCTTAATCTGTGCACTGAGGGGCAAAACCACACAACTTCAGCCAACAGTTTTCATCTTTACAACTGAGAAAGAAAACAAAAAGAACCCTGAAGTCCCACATGAGAGCAGGAATAAGAAGTCATGACCGTGATAAGGGTATGGTAACTAAGACTGTCTCACTTCTAGGACTTTAGCAGATAGCAAATTAAAGACATCTGTCATGGTTTAGTGAGGAGACATTTTTGCTTGGTAACAGGGGGAGGGAGCTGCAGTGCAGACACTGTAAAGAGTTCTTGGACTTTCCCCTGGCTCTTGGGTTCAGGCCAATCTTCCACCTCTGCCATCACTATTTAAGGATGGGAATTTGAAGTGCTTGGGAGGAGGTGTAAGAGTGGTACAAGATGGAGGTGACCATGCAGACCCCACAGTCAGAGAAGGAGGAATGAAGGAGGAGCACCAGACCAGAGACCCCTCTGCAACCTGTGGAGAGAATGCAGGCTGTACCCCTGCAACCCATGGAGGGCAATGGCAGGACTGAGAGCCACCAGCAGCTCCGGGTGAGTGCACCTGGACAGGCAGGAGACTGTGTGAAGAGGCAGCCATGGCACAGGCTGCAGAGACCCACACAAGAGGTGAAAAGGAGCTGCAGCCCCTAGGGCAAACACACATTAGAGAAGCCTGTGCAGGGCTGCCTGGTGGGTGAGGGACCCCGTGGAGGAGCAGGGAGGACCATCAAGTAGTCCACCAACCCTGAGGAGAGACAAGAGGCAGGGACCATCGGGAAAAGACTGACTGAAACCCTCTTTCCCTGTCCCCCTGAGCCATTCATGGGGGAGGAGATAAAGACATTGGGATCAGGGCTCTGAGCCCTGGAAGAGGGGAGGGATGGGGAGAAGGTGGTCTTAAAGGGCTGGTTGTGCTCTCCATCATTGTATCACTCTGTTGTTTTCTGTCTGTTATGTTTTGGGGTTTTATGGTTATGTTTTGGCAGATGGTGGATTAAAATTGTTTTCTGTTTCCTTCCCCAAGCTGAGTAGCCTGGTCTGTTTTGTCCAGGACCATAAGTGGCAACGAGGCCCTCCCTGTCCTTCAGGAGCACCAAAGTCTCTGGTACTTAAGGCTAATAATAGTCTTTTGTCCCTGGATGGGCTTAAACCACAACATCTCTGCAACACAAGCAGGCAAAGATGATGTCAACTAAGGATGGTGAAAGATGAAGCATCTCAGGTATAATTCCAGCACACAAGATCTTGCAGTCATCTGACCTCATCCTTACATTTGTCTGCAAAAACAGCTGATGGACAGTTTGAGGCAGTTTGGGGGGTCATGACCCAGCTGATGGGCTGGAGACTGCCTGCATGGCACACCTCACGCCTTTCCCTTTCACAGCTGCTGGTGCTGAAGTCTCGTCAGGCACATCTGAAGATGAGGATGTGTGGACTCTCTACCCACTGAGTCAGAAATTGCCCCTCACTCGCACACAAAAGACTTGAAATGCTGAAGACCACATTCCAAGCAGTAAGTCTAGCAACATATGTATGAGGGACAACATTTTTAAAGTCTTTCCCTATGGAACAGTCAGCCCCAGTCGATTAGCATTACAACTGAAACATATTTATAGACACATCATATTTTTGTAGCTCACAGAAAAGTTGGAAGCATTAGACAGTCCTCAGGGTACTTCCCCTAAAATGCAACCTGCAAAAATGTTCTTACTTTTCTTAAGACATTGGAGAAAAAGATAAAAGTTTTATTGGTACTCAGGCATCAGACATAAGGTCAAGGGGAATGCATGAGTAATGTGCTATTATAGAGCTTATGGGCATTTTTCCCAGTGACATTGGCCAGGATTGTAAATAGGACACTGACTTGCGTGACAGGTGTGGACTGGGGTTATCCTGGAAGGCAGTTGCTATATCCATAAAACAGTGACGACAACCCATTACTGAGAATCTCTCACAGATGTTTGTTAATTATTTTCTGACACGTGAAGCCAAGAGAGAGCAAAGACCAGGCGAAGCACTTCCCCAGCAGCGATTTATGGACCCATATAACCCCACCTCAGTACCTGAAGGCAGAGAGACAACCACTTTGCACTGGTAACAACCAGAACCTCCAGGCAACAAGTCTTCAAGTTTGCCATGAGCTAAAATGTAGCCCAGCTTCCCCTGGTTTCAAAAATGCTGGAATTTGGGATGTTCTCTCTTGATGTCGCTTTCTGGCTAGGGAAAAAAAATGACACTTCCTTTCAGACCTGACCTGGCACCTCACTCATGCCCAGAAATCCACTAAAACAAGGAAGATTTAGAACCACTCCTGTGTGTGATACTGCAGGATGGCAGCTGGAAAGGTGTGCTTACAGTATATTTTCCATCTTTCTCTGGCTTTGGTTAATTGACAGGAAAAAAACTTGTGCTAGTGATGCTGAGCATCACATGGGTGTTTTATGTTCTTCCAGCCAGCGATGTCTGGAGCAATATACGATGTATACTTGCAAGGGCTGGGGAGAAGAGTTTCAAACTTGGCATTCCACAGTTCATGAAAGTTGTGTGACACTCTCAGACATTAATACCTTTTGATAGAGGCACAAATCTTTGAATTTGGGGGTGATCTCATCCTTCTGTCTGCAAGATAAAGTCAAACAGTGAACTGTTTCCTCTCTTGCCAGAACAACATCCAAAGCACAGACGAAAGCTCGTAAGTAGGAGGGGAGTCTATGCCTTGGAGGTAAAGCCTGATACAACCTTGGCTCTGTCTGATGGCCAATCATAACACATGCAGAGACAAGAGCACCACTAGGACCTCTGCTGAAGTGTACTGAATTAAGATAATTAGCATGACTAAAAGAGCAGCTGTAAATATGAAAACGAAAATTACTACTCTGTGATCACTGATCTGCCACTTGACTGAAAGATGACTCCAAGAGGACGCTTCATCCATAAAGCTACTGAGCCTAGGTCCTTGGACAGTACAGGTCAGCCTGTCAAAAACTCCTGTAACCATCCTTTAGAGAAAGGAAATTTAAAAATGAAGGGTTTACTCCTTTTACGTGCTTCCTGAGTTTAGACAGTGGTGTTTACCTTTGAATTACAAACTCCTACTAAATTTCTCCTATTGTCTATAAATTGTGTCATGTAGACTAAGAAAAAGAAACTTAAATTAGTGCAAGACCACATTGTGGCTGTAAAGCACAAGCTGGTCTCTGGCTATGTGTTCCCATGGCTGCCCATCTGACACACAAAATGTGTCAGATCAGCTCATGGGTCTGATGAGGCATTAACCTCAGTTTATTCATTTGTTGTATCAGGTTTTGGTGTGTTCCTCAAACTGAACCCAACATATCTCACAGTGGCACAGCAGTGTAGCTAATGACACGGAGACAGGGAAGAGATGGGAGCATCAGGGTAGAAAGGGCAAACCCAGCCCTCTCAGAGCAGCATGCTCTTACATCTGCTTAAGCACATCAAGGTAGACTCAAGCAACATTGGAGAAGAACATTGCAGAGACTTCAGATGTGAAAGAAACGCAGTACCATTTTCCATACTGAACCAAGCAGCTAACCAAATGCAACCCCATTGCCTTTGCCATGAAATCTCAGCTTGAGACACCAAAAAAAAAAGAGGAAGGTTCACTAAGGACAGGCACTACACAAGTGTGGTTGGCTGAGAGTTAATTGCATTGGCTGTCAGCGACTTTACTGTGTGTCTGTATATACAGATTTTTCATGCTTTTTTGTATATAAAGTGTGTGGGTGTACCTGGAGGCAGTATTTTAAGTGGAGGGCACAAGGCATGTTTGAAAGCTAGACCTGAAATCAGGATTCAATTGTATTTTTCAACTCATTTGTCCACCTCAGCATCAGAGGATGAGATTGAGATAGGTCTGGATTACCTGACCTAAACCTTTTCTTCAGTGTGGTTCCATATTTCAAGGACATATTAAGGAAGAATCATCATTAGCCAAGATCGAGGTAATAGATGTGATTTAATCCTCTACTGAAACAAAATACACCTTAAACAGCAATGATGAAGGCATCCTTTCCATGTCTTGTTTTCTCTCACCCACAAAACACGAATAAACACCTATCTATCTGTCCCTCGGAGAAGATACACCTTTACTATCTCACGTGATTTTACCTTTTGGATGACATCTAAAAGGTCACTATTTATATTGTTATTTCTCATCTCATCCTTCCTTATCATTTCAGAGTTACCACACTCTGCCCACACGCATGTTCAGTAGTCTCCCTTCTCAAGGGTATATAGATGACTACAAGTTTATTTTCACAAAATATATGGAGTGGTTATCTCTGCTAAATACCAAAACAGTATTCAATGGGGAGAATTAAGCTTATGAAAGAGCCATTAAGCCAATGTCAAAGATCTTTCAGGAAGGCAGAACTTCTATGCAATAACAACATGGTTGGATTAACTTTACAACAAAAGGAAATTAGACTGGATTTCTACAGAGTCAGTTTTGTTATTCTAGCTAACAATATGATTAACATTGAATGAATGGTAAAGGCCTCATTCATGCTTCACTTAGCCCAAATTAATGTGACTGATTACCCAGCCTCTCTGTTCTGGCAGAACTTCCCGTGCCTCCTAGGCTCATTTATCCAGAGAGTCTCACTTTTAAGGGGCTTGACCCAGGTAGAAGGAAACGGTAGCAGAAGCTTTTGTAGCTTTTGCACTTCATTGCCCTTTCCTCTGGACAGCCAGCTCCAAATTCATGTTTAAGGGGGTAAAGCCTCAGCTACTGTAGAAAATCCAGTTGGGCTGCCTTGGAGGCATGCAGGTGTTTGACATATGATTACAGTAACTTCAGGAATAGTTCCTTCCTCAGGGTGGTTCATTTTTTTTGCCTAAAGTATTTCCATGCTCCATGTTGCCGATTATCAGACCATGCTAGAAGAAGGTTAGTGCTCAACTTGGGATTAGCTGCTCACCCTCCTCGAGGAGCATCCTTGACTCCCCAGGGAGCCATGAATTAAGCTGCTGATGAATAACCCCTTTCCGCTGAGCACCTGAGGAACCTGAGAAGACCATATGGGCTGTGAAAATGACAATATGCACATCAAGTGCTGTTTGTGTTCACTGTGAGAAAACAAGTCGGCACAGACTGACATCAATGTCAGCATGATGAATGCTGCAGAAAAAAATGGTAAGCTGTAGATTTATCTTAACAGGCATGAAATCAGCCAGGAGCAGGTGACTCCCATCCCTCCTCCTGCCCCATTGCATCAGTAATGCTGTCTCACTGAAGCAACCCACTGCCAAAATGTAATCAACACAAAGAGCCCTGATTTTTCCCTCTCCTCATCCTTACCTAGGTATAATACAGATGAGAACTTTAGGCATTGGAAACAATCCGTATGCACATGCAGAAGCAGGCAGACAGCTTTTCCTGGTGCCCACATCTGGAGTACCTACGTGTCTTTCCACAGTACAAGACAAGCGCATTTCCTCTTCTTACGGCAACAGGTTGGGGTGCTACAAAAAAAGCCAACCCTTTACTGCCAATCCTCCTCACTGGGAGCTCACTCCTTACATTAACCCTCAAAAAAAAATCCACATTCAGCCAAAGATCCCATGAGGTTGAGTGTCTTTTGTGATTTCAAGATCTGGTAATTATTGAATCCAACACCACCCTCCACCAAAGAAAAACGTTCAGCTAGGAACTGGACTTGCTGGTAAACTGAGTCCTGGTTTTATCCTTACACATTGACTGAAAGGGAGGCCACTAAGGACATAGTTATGCTGCACTGCCTTGGTACTTGCCAAGGTATTGGCAGTGACTGATGAGGATCTTATCAACCACACTTCAACTTCTGCCTCTTCTGTAGACACAAATGTAGCTTGGACCAGCCAGCTTGAATAAAGATGGTAGGGATAAGTTAATGCAGCTGGCAAGCTACTTCAGAAACAGGTGCTGCAAGTTAATCAATTGGGCCCTGGGTGATCTCATGGGCAGAAGCAGCATATAAAGAGGTAGCTAGCAAAGGAAGGGTGGCTTTGAGTAAACTCTGGTGGTTGTACTATGTTGCCTGTGTACGGCTCTGCATGTGCATTACCTAGACTCTCTACATCTTTGAGTGAATATTGCTTGCACCACTACAACACTCTTCTATCACCAGCAAAATGAGCATACTCTCTTCAAATTGCACTAATTCTCCAGCTGGATCAAGTGCAAGTCAATCCCATGATCCAATCCCACGAGCACTTTGTGCTTAAGCATTTAAATTAAAGCCAGTGTGTAAATACTGGGAAGACCAGTAATGTTGTGTCGAGGTGAAGCAAGGGCAGTGAATGACCCAGGCACAACCTGGAGGGGTCAAAATAGAAACAAATGCACTGAATCGAACTATTTGCAGCTTACTTGACTTCTGCTGCTGCCCAGCAAGGTACAGGGACTGCAGCATAGGAGGTAGCTCTCAGGAGACAGAGGAAACCAGGGAGGTGTGGGAGGAGAAGGACTGAAGAAGGCCTTGATGGTCTGTGGGTGGGAGATGAAGAGAGCAGGCCACTCAGGTATCAGAAGGGAGCATTAAACAAAGCTAGTGAATCATAGAATGGTGGGGCTTGGAAGGGACCTCTAGAAATCATCTAGTTCAACCCCCATGCCAAAGCAGGTCCACCTAGCTCAGGTAACAATATTAAATATTAATATTGGGAAAGCCCCAATATCGTTATGTTACTTTTGTTTTTAAAGGCACACAAAGAAGTCAAATGTCCCAGACAGTATGAGGAGTTCTATCCAAGCTACAGAATAGAGTATGGATCCTACCATTGGGAAAGTGAAGGCAGCATCTCTGTTTTCAGTGGACTTGCCCAAGAAGAGTGGTTGAAGGAAACGGTTAAGATATTAGTCACTAGGATAATTACTTCTAATATAATTCTTAATACTGTAAGTTAGGTAAATCTTAACTGCTACATTACTTCAGACGGATGAAATCCAAAACCTATCCTGTAGCGAAGCCTGACATAAAACCAATTACTGACTGTGAAACACATGCACAGGCCTTTGATCTTTCAGAATGGTTGACAGAAGCTTCTCCTCGCTTGCAATACGTTTCATACTGAAATGATCTGGTTGTGGTGTCATGACTTTGAACATTGGCACACACTACAGTCAGTTTGACTCAGAAAAAAAAGGTTTCATAGTGGTCACTTGTTTAAGCAGTGGAAGCCACCATTTTTGTCTGTTTTCAAAATCTCGTATCAGAAGCACAAAAGGAATTAGTGTGAATGCCTTCTCTAAATGCATGCAGTCATCACTACCAGTGGCTCCTGCACAACAGTGTTTGAGTCTCCCAAAGGTCTTTCTGGCATCTACAATGTACATGCTGGTGGCAACCAGAATTAAACCAAATTCCCCCTGAGTCCTCTAAGATGAATAAGAGAAGAATGGGAAAGCATCCTAATATTCTTCCTGGCAAAACTCTACTGAGGCTTAATTGTTGTTATCCTTGTGTAGATTATGGCTGTATAAGAAAACAGAAAAGACGGGAAAAATAAAATGTTGGATCAAGAATATGTTTCTAATTCTCACAGTAGAATAAGTCCTTGAGTCACACAAAGGACAAAGCCGGGATAAAGCTAAAGTAGTATCAACACATTTGTATCTCTACAAGCTCTAAACACGTCATATCTAGAAACATTTGTGTGCATTTTTAAACACACAAATAATTCCTACAGAAATAAGCATTCGCACCTATATCTAATAAATGTTTGACTTTTACCTGGAAAAGAAAGGTTTTCACATTAAACTGGAAAGCCCTACAGCATAGAGTATGGTTCCAGAATGAAAAATAAAAAGAAAACTCCATTCCAATAGGTTGCATTGTCATAGTTTGTTCTTAGCTGAAAGAGAAACATGATCAACTTTAAAGGTTTGTCTTTGGGACAGATATATGTAGCAGTCTGAGATGGGAAAGGTGATTGTATTTTGTTACTTGTTCTGTCATTTGGGTTTTTTTCATGGTAGTTAATTTGTCTATACACATAACTACTTGTACAAAAGGTTTTGTAGAGTTTAATGACTTTATGCTTTTGAAAACTATCCCTTTGAACAAAGAAAGGCATCCTGAAACTGCCAGTACTGCAATTCATTGTCTTGATGACAGTAATAGTATTGAAAAGCAGAGATAGCTATCCACCTTCCTGAAAAAGTATATCGCTTTTACGAGGATTCCTTTAAACAAAATAACAACAGTAATATAGCACTACAGCACCAAAAGGGTGGATATAAAAGAACAATGCATTGTCTCACAGAGTAACACTAAAGTATTTGGGTTTGGGAAGAACAAAGAAAGGACTCAAGTCCTGATAAGATAAACATGATGTCAGAATCCAGGACAGGATACATATGGGATTAATTACACAACATGACAAACATCTACAATCATTGATGTTGATGAAATATATATATATGTATACACATATGTATAAAATATCTGCATTATATGCTATCTTTTGTAAATCTATCAAATTTTGTTGCTTTGTCATGCACATGCAGTTTTCCAGGCTGGCTGTTACAAGGACAGAAACCGTTTACCCAAGGTGACTCTGCCAGCAAACCCCTCGGGATGGATGAGAATCAGGAGCTCTCTGGGCCTCCTGCCTGGAGCCCTTTGATCTCAGACACATGTCCCAGGTTGGCAGCAGGCAGGTAGGGCTTGTGGTGGCCCTGTGCCAGCTACACTCTGCATCCGTGGCTCCTGGTAGTTCCTGGAGAAGAAAATCTCCTTTGGCTGCCAGGGTAACAAAATGGAATGACTCCTGCCAGGACATGGAGCAGGGATTTTTCATGCACAGTGGATCCAGGTATTGGTTTGCAGAGTCAGAGGTTGAATGGTTGATGAGGCAAATGCAACTGGGAGGAGGAAGGACAGGCAGACACTGAGACATCTCCTCCCTCCTTGTGAGCAAAACATACTGCTTTTAGAAAAAGCATGATTAAGATTTAATTACTGGGTAAGAACAATCTTAGAATCCCCAAAAGAAAATCTTGTGTTCTTCACAGCAGGAGTAAAACACCAAATTAATCTTCTGCAGTACGTGTATAATCTGGGCTGAGGCAGAACTAACATTTGACTTAAAATTCCTTGTAGAGCAAATCTTTGTCTTATCCTGACAAGGATCAAACATCCATGAACATGCTCTGGTGCAGTACTACAAGCCAATAGGATTTCTGGCAAAACAAACACATGGAATAGGTTTTACAGAACTTGTTTCAAAAACCAGACCAGGCAGCAAACTCAGAAGGGCTGCCAGTGAACCCAGCTTTGCAGCTTCACTCTGAAATGACACGGACACATTGAATTCCAAGTGGGAACATTTGGCTGCCATGATCAGCAAGCTCTTCTCCCCATAGACCCAATTTCTCCTCCAGGAAGACTTAGCATAGCATGTTTTCCATGCTTTAACAGAGGATAGAACAATAGAGCAAAGCAAGTTTGCCAGCTGAACATCTGCTTGGATAGCATCACCCAACAATCACTGCATGCTCAATAAGCCCTGGAGTGTGATCACTGAACTTGGGTCAAGTGCTACTACCAGCTGACTTCAAGCTCAGCACTACTTGAATCTTCAATACTGAGCTGAATGACTAGTCAGACATCTGTTGTAACATCCTTGGTTAATTTCCAAACAGCACATAGCTGAGCACATCAAACACGGTAGGCTAAGTGTCAGGAAGATGATCCCATCTTCCTTTAAACCCACGTTTTTTTCCTCAACTTCTGCCTTTCTGTTGCAAAACCAGAAGTTCTTGCCATCTCACAGATTGATTTTGAGAAATATAGAAATATAGATGCTTGCATACAATACTCACAAACAGCCAAAAGACTAGTGGAAACTTCCACTGCAGTCCAGTTAAAATATTATTATTATAATATACCATAATATAATATTGTCTGTTGTCAATGGTAGCACACTTTCTCACAATATGGGGTGGAGGGATGTTTTCTAGTGCCTTTCTTTCCTTTATTGAGAGAAAATGAAGTCAGTATAAGAGCAGCAACCTCATCACTTCGGTGAAAACCAACGTGTAAAGGGTCTAAAGAAACTAATATCTGGTTATAGGTTGGGAAATTGACTGCAGCAGATTTCCATTATTCAATTAAAGAAGACAGTGCTTGAGAATTCTGGAAGTCTTGGAAATTAGAGCACATCTGAAAACTCATCTTAAAAAATGTTTCGTTTATTAATAGCACAATAAGCTTTGGTGGTCTTCATGTTGGCAGCAAATGTCTCATGAAGTCTCAAGCCATTTTTATTTTTATATTACTCACAAGCAAGTCTCTAGTCCTTCCCTGCAAGCAAATTTTAAGGGCAAGCCAGCTGCGAGAGAGGATCAAGAGAAATAAAGTATTCACTGGAAGTTTCAGGATGTGTTTATTGTTGGTCTCAGGAAAGGATCATAAAGAAGGCTGTAGGCAACAGCTTGAGATATTCAGAGATCTCAGTCATTCATTAATGAGAACCCTCAGTAGAAGCTCACAGAACATCCTTGATGGAATAACAAATAAAATAGTAAGTGTGGTGAGTTGACCCTGGCTGGACACCAGATGCCCATCAAGTCACCCTGTCACTCCTCTCCTCAGCAGGACATGAGGTAAGAAAATAAGACAGAAAAAAAACCCCCTTGTTTTAAAGGCAGTTTAACAAAGCAACAGCAAAGGTCATGTGCAAAAGTAAAGGTAACGAAGACATTTTATTCTCTACTTCCCATTAGCAGCGATGTCTGGCCACTTCCCAGGAAGCAGGGCCTTGGTATGCGAAACAGTTCCTCTGGAAGACAAACACTATAAACAACTAATGCCTCAACTTCCTCCTCCTTTCTCTTAGCTTTTATTGCTGAGCAGATGTCATATGGTACGGAATATCCCTGTGGTCAGTTGAGCTGTCCTAGACAAAATGTCACTTCCCAAAATCTTGCCCATCTTGGGGGAGAATGTAGGAGACACAGCCTTGATGCTGTTTGAGCACTGCTCAGCAGTAGCCAGAACACTGTGTGTTGTCAATACCTTTCTAGCTACCAAAACAAAGCATGACACTATGAGAGCTGCTGTAGGAAAACTAACTCCATCCTAGACAGATGCAATACAGAACGTATTAGAAAGAAGGATATGAAAGGCTTCCTCTACTAAGCCATTGCCCTCAGCTGATTGTAATGGCAGCTGGCTCAGTAACCTCTAATGGTCTTAAAAGGCACACAGACTCCCAGTCGAGTTGTTTGTGCCTTCCAGACCCTGGCAAATGGGGATAAAATGTCCAATAGTTTGATATTTCAGTAGGACCTTTCCACAGGCTCTGTCCACTGTTGGTTGAAAAGAAATTTCCTAGCAAATCAGTGATGAAAATCAGAAAATTATAAAAATACCAAAGACTGAGCCTTTTCATTCTCCTAAGACCTTAAAAACAGACTGGAATCAGTCATAGAACCATAGGATAGTTTGAGTTGGAAGGGATTTTGAAAGGTCATGTACTTCACCTCCTCTGCAATGAGCAGAAACATCTTCAACTAGATCAGGCTGCTCACAGCCCCACCCAATCTGACCTTCCATGTCAGGCAACTACTACATCTCTGAGCAACCTGTTCCAGTGTTTCACCATCTTCACAGTAAAAGATTTCTTCTAACAGCCAATCTAAATCTATCCCTTTTAGTTTAAAAACATTTCCCCTTGTTCTATCACTACAGGCCCTACTAAAAAGCTTGTCTCCATCTTTCTTATAAGCCCCCTGTAAGTATTGAAAGGCTGCAATAAGGTCTCCCTACAGCCTTCTCTCCTGCAGGCTGAACAACCCCAACTCTCTCAACCTGTCCTCATAGGAGAGGGGCTCCAGCCCTCCAGTTATTTTTATTTCCCTCCTTTTGATCTGCTCCAACAAGTCCATGTCTTCCCTGTGCTGAGAACTTAGATCTGGACACAGTACCTCAAGTGTGACTCATGAAAGCAGAGCAGAGAGGCAGAATCGCCTTCCTTGACCTGCTGCCCATGTGTTTTTTGAGGCAGCCAAAGATACTGTTGGCCTTCTAGGCTGTGATTGCACATTGCTGGCTCATGTCCAGCTTTTTCACCCATCACAACCCCCAAGTCCCTCTCCTCAGGGCTGCTCTTAATCCATTCTGCAGCCTGCATAGGGTAATTGTGGCAGTTAAATAAATGCAAGCAGCAAAGAATAGAGAAATTTGACAAGACACTGCATATGAAAATAAGCAGAAAGGAATAAAGAAACTGGGGATACCTCATACTACAAGCCTTAGATATTCCACCAGCTGATGCAAATGAAGCTGAACAATTTGAGTTGCTTAAGAGCAAAACTGTATTCTACTGCTTCAGGCCTGAAAAAAAAAGGCTTGTGGGTCCAAAACCATGTCTGTTACATCATTTGATACAGCTGGAAAACACAGATGAAACCTGCTCTAGCCTCCAAGCCTCACCTTGCTCATTTTTGCAGTGACCATGCCAAATGCACTTCCTAGAACCAGGCACATACCCCTGCCAGGACTCCGAGGCAGCCATGGGCCCTGGGCAATCCATGCACCCCACAGTACTGTTCCACAGACACCTCACTCCAGAGCCAAACTAGCCATGCTGCTCTGAGGGTAGCTCTGGGCCACAGTGACATGGCTACTTCTGGGGAGCAGGCTGAAACATTTTGTGTTGGCACACCGTTCCCCAGGGACACACCAGGCTGCTCAGCGGCAGCTTGGCTTAGCTCAAGCCTGCCATCTGCACCTTGAGCACATAAATATGCTGTTTGCAGCTGTGCAGGCCCTCTGGATGTTTCACTGACCTATATTCCCACATGCACATCTCACAGAGAAGCACTGGTGTAGTGCAAGCACCATTTCTGCACTCATCCCAGCAGTTTTCCACTGTGCTTGCTGATCACACTGCACACTGCAAAAAGGAGCACTTCCAGCACATCCTCGAGCCTCAGACAAAAGCCCAGATCTTTGGCTGAGTGCTTCAGCATCACCCTGGCTCCAGCACACTCACCAAAGGAGACTGAGACATGCAGCCGCGCAGCTCGAGTCACCAGATGTACAACTGTGTCTGAGCAGCAGCGGGCCAGCGTGTCAGACCCGGCAGGAGCTCACCAAACAGGCCCATTAGCCAGAAAACTAGGGTGCTCTGCCAATTAAATTTTTAACCTCCAGGCATATTTAAAGACATTGAACGTATTCAGCTTTTCCAGTTTTACTCCTTTAGCTACGCTCAGCAACACAGACATGTCACAGTGCTGTTCGTTTCTGAAGAGGAAGGTGCCTTCAGCAGCCAGGAAAATGTCGTTATACCATTTTGTTATTGAAGGAAGGTTGAGACTAAGTCCTGCAGATGGTCATACAGCAAGTCAAAGAAAAAACCAGAAGATATGGCTCCTGACTGACCGTCCAGTGCTCTATCCATCACATTAGTGATGGATACACATTAGTCACTTCAGTGCAGGGACAATACTATACCTGCCACATGCTGATAAAGTTGTAAGAGTTCAAAGGTGCCAAGTGTGCAGGCTACAGCACTGAAATTTTTACCTTAGTGAACAGTCTCTTTGCTTGTAGTTCAACTTTTTACATGCATGAAGTTATTTACACCTTAAAGTCTTTATAGGCCATGCTTTGAAAAGTGTAATGATCAGAGAACCTCAGAATGGTAGGGTTTGGTAGCGACTTCTAGAGACCATCTAGTCCAGCCCCTCTGCTAAAGCAGATTCACTCAGATCAGGTCATGTGGGAACATGTCCAGGTAGGTTTTGAAAACCTCCAGAGAAGGAGGTTTTCCTCCTTTCACAACCTCCCTGGGCAGGCTCCCTCACCCTCACAGGACGTGTTCAAGTGGAGCTTCCTGTGTTCCAGCTTGTGTCCATTACCCCTTGTCCTGTCATTGAGCACTACAGAAAAAGACTGGGCCGATCCTCTCAACATCCACTCTTTAGGTATTTATAAGTGTTGATGAAGTCCCCTCTCAGTCTTTTCCAGTCTAAACAGCCCCAGTTCCTGCAGCTTTTCCTTGTAAGAGAGACGCTCCAGTCCCCTGATCATCTTTGTAGCCGCCACTGGACTCTCTCTAAAAGTTCCCAGTCCCTCCTTAGCTGGGAAGCACAGAACTAGACACAGGACTCCAGATGAGGCTTCATCAGGGCAGAGTAGAGGGGGATGAGAACTCCCCTCAACCTGCTGGCCACTTCTTCATGTACCCCAGGGTGCCACTGGCCTTCTTGGCCATGAGGGCCAAGATCTTGCATTTGAAAATCTGTAAGTATAAAAACAAAAATAATTGTTCAACTTACACAGTACCATTTTTCCTTCCTCTTCACTCTGAAGTTAAAAAAACTTTTCCATCCACTTTGTCCTCTGTTGAGTGGGGTACATTGCCCTGAGGACCCATCAAAATACGCAGTGTTGGCACAGGATCAGCAGCTGGCCAAGCCCCAGAGGCACTGGATTCTCTGACTACATTTGCAGTCACAATTTTTTTACTGGAGTTAAAGCTGAAAGAGGGACATTCTTTTATGCCTTAGGTCAAACTAATTCAATTTCAAGCAAGTCAAAACTTCCAAAAATCTCTTAATCATTTAAGTCACAACCAAGGGTGGTTTTTTTTCCCTGAGTCTGAACAGGGGAAATAATGATGTAAGCATGCCAGGGGAAGCTCTGCAGTGCAGGCAACTCTGAAGTACTGTTTTTCAA
The DNA here is from genome assembly GCF_028858725.1 of Colius striatus. Lineage (NCBI taxonomy): Eukaryota > Metazoa > Chordata > Aves > Coliiformes > Coliidae > Colius > Colius striatus. Next base: position 169,727,313 of record NC_084759.1, read on the forward strand.
TGAAAATTATGCCCTTTTACCACACAAATACTTTTGAACACTTACTCCATCAATGCACATCTTTCTTTGCAAGCTCCATGCCAAGTGATACTGCCCTTGGGTGTTGGGGAATATCTGACTGCTCTCCCGATGTCATGCAAACAGAGGAGTAAAGGAGAGAGACAAAACTAACCTGGCTTCAAACTATGGAGAAGGGTTGTCTGTATTAATCAATTCAATATAAGAACATCACAGAGGTTTCCATAAGTTAACCCATTTGACAGGGCATTTTGAGAGGCTCAGGGAAGTAGAAACTACCTTTTCACAGTCAGAACAAAACAGAACAAAAGTAGCAGGTAAAACCGCGTGTTAGAAAGCCTGTAACACTGAAGAATTTCCTTTAGTGCAGTCTCTTGAGCATCACATTTTGATTTCGTACAGCTGCGTGGTGAACACCATTTTACCCATATGCTCTAGCACCATCTAGCTTGTGCCTACGGTAACTAAGCTCCTTATTTTCTCCCTAATTGTGTAATTTCCTTTAAGCACAACTGTCTGTACTTTGGTTATTTTAGTTACTTTGACATTATAATTCAAATGAAAGTAAAACCGGCAAGTACAAAGCAGTCTCTGAGGTTAAAGAGGCTGCTTCACAAAGCAATTCCTTTGGCCACATCCTTCTCTGTTGTTTTTTCTGTTCCCTCTTTTCTGGGCTTTAATCCTGCCAAAGATACCTATGCACGTTAAATATTTCTAAGGCTTACATTTTGAATTTTGTTTGCTTACATAAGGTTCTTAAGGGGAACTTTTTAAGAAAAAACAACAATTAATGGGACAAAAACCACACAATACAAATTCTTGTTCCAAAGGAAAAACCACTAAACAACATGAAAATCAGAGAAGAGTTGCTGCTCGTCTCTGTAAGGCTAATGGTCAGTATGGGAACAGGTTTGTTCCTGGAGGACAGAAGCCACCTTGCTGCACCCTCTGGCTCTCTGTCTCATGGCGGCAGCCAGTAGTCAGGGCTCAGATACAGACAAGGCAGGTGATAAGAAAAATCTCCAATGAACCACTCAGTGATGTAGGAGCTGAGGTTCAATTTGGATCACCCAGAAAATCGCATGACATGAATCCATTCAGTGCTTCAGCTGATATCAGTCTCTCCTACTCAGACTCTGAAAAGTAAAATTCATAGTCAGGATAAATACCTGCAGGTATGCAAACTGTGATAAAAACCACTCTGAGCAGACTTCAGAAGATATCTCGAGGAGCCAAGAGGGCTGTTCCTCTTTCCCTGGTACTTGACAAAAATGCCAGGAGAGCTTTTGCAAGTTGTGAAGGCTCTCTAGTCATGCCTCTGCAGGGCTCATCAGCAATACTTGTGGAGATTTTGCTTACATTTTGGGACAGGCTTCTAGATATCTTGCTCACTTTTCCCTGAAAAGAATCACATAGATGAATCCTCACTCATGTGGCACTGGCTTATACTGCAGTACCAAGAAGAGGAGGAAGCCACATTAGTAGGTCAAATTCTTATTCTCCTGGTCACTGGAGAAGGTCATCTGCATCCATTGATGCAGATGAATGACAGAACCTTGGTCTCAGGTTACCCACTGCACAGCTCCAGAAACTGCATCATCTGCTCACACTGGCTACTGCATATTTCTTGCATATGGAACAGCCACAGGCTTTTTGTTTAAGTGGCTTAGTTAAGTCCACTGAAACAACGAAAGAAGAAAGAAAAAAGCAAGGCCTCCAGGATGAAGCACGGCACATGTTTTGTTTGTAACACATTGCACAAGGTCTGTTACACAAATGGACATCTTCTTGCTCAGACATGTGACACACTCCCTGAAAATGCAAGCATGGAGAGGGGAACATTTGCTCCAGAGACATTAAAAGGTGGATGTCTGACCCCCATCTGGAGCCCCATCTGGACCAGAGCAGCCTAGCATGTTGTACTGTTCAGCAAAAGCAAATTCACACAGTTCTTGCTCCATACTGGCTATTTTCCTGCATTTGTTGCCAAAAACACAGGCTTATCTACTGAAGGGGAAAGATTAATATTCCAGGATATGTTGAATGAGACATTTTAAAAACACAACCTGACATGGCCACAGTGAAGTAGAGCAATGCACTGATCCTGTGGCCTGGAAGTCTCCAGAGCCTGGGGAGGGAGCTCTGTTAGCATTGTTCAAGTAAATGTGGGCAATGTGCTTTTCATCACATTTTGAAATGTAAAATCTTCCCAGAGGGGAGGCAGTAATTGAAGAGAGAACTGCACAGATGCCTCTGAAGGTATTATCAAAATCCATCTGGGCATATACCTGAAGAAGAAAGTTGACATAAGTCTGAATAAAACCTGTAGGAAGAGGAAGCAAAGACAAGACACACAGGTGCCAGGGTTTTAACAACTCTAGAACCCACAGAAAAGCTCTAAGTCCAAGATGAACTGTAAGAGAAGAGACCTTGGCGCTCTCTTCCCATTCTGTGTAGAGTTTGTGCTCTCAGATAGCCTGTGCCAACAGTGGCCACTTTTCCTCCCTCCCCAGAAGATGAGTCAACGACTCCATGCAGCCAAAGGAGAACTTAAATTATGAGATAAATACATTTTTCTACTAGCTTTTTTGGAGAAACATAAATTTAATCCCACAGTCAGTGAGATTTCACTCACCAGGAAAGTGTCACACCATGAGCGTGACACCTGCTGTTCTGAGAAACGTTATTGGCTACGATCTTGTGAGCCCACCTACGTGAGCTATCTCTTTGACACCTGCTGAAAAGAAGGCACACAGTAGAGCTTATGAAGAGAGGTTAGGAGATGCTCATGGGAGAGCAAAAGTGAGCCATTGGCTTGGAGGCTATTTGGTAGTTTGGAACATGCAGTTTCTGCTCCTTGGTCTTCTAGGACCCTCTTGGGTAACCTCAATTACAGTAGTCTCAGCCTCTGCTGTCCCTAGCTCAACTTGACAATTTGTCACCTTGTCCCCACTTCATGGACATCTGATATGCCTGTCAGTCAGTATTTTAAGGCACATCACCAGTAGTGGCTTGCCCTAGTCATTATTCTGTTTAGAGCTGAGCCACCTTCATGTTCTGGGTATTTATCTCTTTGCAACCACTGAGTGAAAGCTTGAGATTGCCTCAAAAGCGTAACTACAGCCTTTGTTGGCAAGTATAATGTCTTTCTGTTAAGCAAAGATTATGTTGCCTTCCTCTGTGCTGTGATGCATAGGTGAAGGTGCACAACCCATTTGTTTCAGGTTTGATGCTGTTTGGTTCATCTGAGGCAAGATATGGAATACAAAAACAGTTCTTGATCTAACACTTAAGTTTAAAAGCTTCATTTTGAAGTTTCATAAACATCTTTGGCCTTCAGAAGGCCATCAAGCCCAGTAAATGACTTCTGGAAATTGCCCATGCTGCAAAAATATGCAACCAAGGTTAGACATTGTTGAAATGAGTGGACTCACAACCAGCAGTGACCAAGAAAAGCTCCACCATTTTCTAAGGATGTTGCTAACCCTAAACATTATATAATTTATGGACAGCGACAGTGCCTCTCATACATTGCTTGAACTGTGTTTGCAATGACCCAGGTCATCACCAAAAATACATCAAGTAGCACAGAGATGACGACATCATCAGTTCACTGGAGCTTTAGGACACCAGAGACAGGACATCAGACATCGAAGTTGTCTTTGCCTTCTCTGCAAGTGCAGTGGCAACAGCTCTCTTCTATATGTGAGGCAGAGTCCAAGGCTTGCAGCCCAGTTGTGTGTAATGTCACTGGGGAAAGTGGCACTGAACCAGTGCTTGTGTCATGTCCCTCCTGAATGAGAGGAGATAGGCCCTAAGGCCACAGTGTCCTACAGCATCCTTCTGGATAAATTGGCTGCCCATGGGAACAGCCTCATAAAGGATTTGGCAAAAAGGAGCTGGGGCAGGCATTGATTTGGGAGTCATTCCCATTTTTTCTGTGCCAAAGCTTTAGGGAGGAACTTGACTGGTTTATTTTCCCGATAGCAACTTCAAGACTAAATTTGCTGGTGAGTTATGAAGTGGTGGTGCCAAAAGCAAAGCAACGTGGGGAGGCTGGTCACAAGCAGGTGTGTCTAGACACCAAGTAAAGCCTATCCTCCTGTCTATGCTGCAGTATAGCTTTACATGTTTATGGGAAGCCCTTAAGGCTATCAGTCAGGAGCTTTCAACTAAATTTTGCAAACATGCGAGCCTCCAAGATGTGACTTGTTTTTATACAAGGTGATGAAAACCACAGCAACGAGGCTCAGCAGGGACAGTGCCCTTCAGAGCACTTTAGAGATCTCAGGCTCAGCGCTCTGCCAAGACAAACCATCTTCAGAAATCGCATTCTCCTTCCTGTAGGTTCTGATACACTCATAGAGGCAGACGGCTCATCACTGGCCCTAGTCTAAAGCTCATCCTCCCTGACTCAGCATCCGCAGAATGTGCCCACATCAGTGTCTTCCTGCACAGTGGGCTGGGCCCCTTAGAGCACTCCCACCCCAGGAATGGGGCTCACAGGGCCCGGGGCCAGAGCACGTGCACAGTGACAGACAGCTCAACTACCCACAGTGTTTGGCAATGCAGAGTGCTTTCACAGAGGATGCTCCATCTGTCACTGTGTTCTGCGGCAGAGCCTGACCTCACTAGTACTAAGGAAGCCCCAACAGATTAACATTTAATGATGCTTTCAGTTTCAGCCCTTGTAATTTTTCATCTTTTGGAGGACAGACATAGAAAAGCAAGAAAGTCATATATTATGTACAGCATATGGGTCTTCTTGCAACCATCTTATTTAATATGCCTGACTTTGACAGGTTAGGATGTTTTTCTTATTTCTGCATTGAAAAAAAAAAAAATCTTTCCATATGTTTTATCCCAGAAACAGAACATCAGCTGATTCTTGTATACATATATTGGTTTTGTTTTGATTTGTGTAACTGTGATACCTAATTCAGTTTCAATAAGTAAACACGGGGGGTATGGTTCTTGGTAGCTGCCTGAAGAGAAGCAAGGAAACTAAACCTCACCAAAACAGATGGACTAAGTGGCATCTTTCAGGTCACTCTGCTGTCTTGAAAAATACATTCAACCACATAACTTAAGGCAAAAAGAAATCCTCAAGGGACAATAAAGTGACCCAGAAACGCATTATTTTTGTTAAGCAGGTGTATTCACTTTTGTATTTGCTGCTTGAGAAGAGTTCAGCTTGTTCCCTGAGCTGAGGAGTGTGTATGTGGAGAAAACATTCTCCCCAAGGCCTCCTTTCTCCGTCCATGAAGAAGTACCACCAGTGCTACTTGGAGCACCAGCTCACATCAGTAAGGCCACACCTTGAATCCTAAGTTTTGGACCCCTCACTACAAGAGAGACACTGAGGTGCTGGAGTGTGTCCAGAGACAGGCAATGAAGCTGGTGAAGGGTCTAGAACACAAGTCTTATAAGGAGCACCTGAGGGAACTGAGGGGAAGAGGCTGAGGGGAGACTTTATCACTCTCTACAACTACTTGCAAGGAGGTTGTGATGATGTGGGGATTCAATCTCTTCTCCCAAACACCATCCCTGGAGATATTTTAAAACTGTGTAGATGAGGCGCTGAGCGACATAGTTTAGTGATAGGCTTGGCAGTGTGAGATTAGTGGTTGGACTTGATCATCTTAAAGGTCTTTTCCAGTCAAACAATTCTATTATTGTATGATTCTAAGTCAGTAAGGGCATCCACAAGCACAGAAGTCAACTGAAGAATACTACAGAATGAAAGCTCATGAAATATATATTTGGTGCTGTGGATAAGCTTCTGATTATTTAGGCTAGCATTTAGAGGAAATAGGAAACTGGAAGAGTGATTTGCATGAGAAAGTACAGGGAGAAAAGTGATGGTCCAAAAGGAAGGAGAAACATGAAAGCCTTCCCAAGCTGCTGAACATTTCTGGAATATAAGGACATGAATTTTGAATTTCACATGATATTTACTGAGAGACAAAGCAAAAGACTGAACCCTAAAGCAAGTAGATCACAAAAGGAAAGTGATAAGACAACTGCCAAGAGGATAATGGAGATGCTGTAGTAGGGAGCAAGATGGGAAGACAGGAGGCTGCAGGGGAAGAGCATTGACTCAATGCTGCTACCAGTCAGTTCTGCAGCCAGAGCCCGGCTGCTATGTGTACAATAGTAAATGCCTGAGATAGCCAAAGTCCAGAGAAAGTAAGAACTGTGCAGCCATAAGGAGCAAAACAAAGAAATTAACCTGTCCCACACAGTAGCCTATTGGGATTTGGGTTTTTGAGTAGTGCCCGTGAACCTTCAGCAGGCAGACAAGCAATGCTCACCAGCACCCTATCAGCAATGAGGTTACCACCGCAGGCTGCTAGTGCAAGTTTCTATGCCTGAAGAAATCAGAGCTTCTAAAAACTGTTATCAATGCTTGGAAAACTGGCAGAAGTAAACTGGGAAGAGAGGAAGTCGACTGACTTTTTTGCAACCAAGACCTTACAAAGTAAGAAAAAGGAACTGCTTTTTGAAGATGAAAAATGGAAATCATAAGATTGCAGCAGACTCCAAACCAGCCTAGAAATCAGGTAACATGACTTTAAGGAAAGGGCACCCTACAAAGGCTTAAGACACCTGCAAGAAGATGGAGAAAGAACAGGTCCTTTCACAAAACTGTAATTCCCAAATAAAGCTTTTTTTCAACAGAACAAGTCACAACAGATCTGGCTCATAGGAAACTTCCTTGGTTTTGGTGTCATGAGAAGTCATCATTTTAATACCGCTAGTACTTCCCATCTTCATGGCCTATCTCTATCCTACTCTGCTGTAGGCTGGATACCCCTGCAACAGTAAGAGACACATTAAGGTAAGGCATGTTATTCCTTAGAGTGGGACAAAAGCTTCTAGAAAACTTCAGGGCTCTGACACTTCAACTTGCAATTCTTACACCTAAAGCTCAAAATGGATAACAATGGCACAGAGTTTGAAGGCTAATGTATTTTGAATAGTAAAAATGGGTGCTTGTAGTCAAGTGCAACTATGGAAACAAAAGAGTAAACCCTAAGGCAAAACTTTGCTCCCTGTAGTAAAACTCTGCAGCATTATTATGCATTATTTATAAGCATCCGTTATCATTTTGTGATCACTCCGCCCCAAATGTATGCACTCACAGTCTCCAACAGCAGTTCACAGTGAGGAAGGAAAGACTGCAGTAAAGACCTGTGGGCAGATCTTTCTACCTGTGTAACACTTTCACTGGGTACCATCCTTAAGAGTAGGATCTTGGTCAAAGTATAGGTGGCATACTGCAGGATATAACCACCTTAACCATCCCTAGATCCAAAGATACTCAGACCTCTCAGCAAGAATATCAGCAGTCTTAATTGACCTTGTGAGAAATTGGGAAAAAGCAGATTATGCTTAGTATCTCATTTTGCTAATAACAGATAATTGAAAAAAGACATGCTAAAGTGATTGCCTAATCATCACATCAAATTAGTTAAAACCAATCCATTCATTGTGATCAAATAGTTATTTACAAAAATAGCAACAAAACACAGAGAACACATTACTTGTTTGGGGTGAATCTCATCACCTCTGGACAAAAGGCCTTTGTGCAAGGAGCTTTGCAGAGCAAAGAAGATGGAGGCTGTGCTCAAGCAGCTGGTGGATGAATTTTGTGAATTAGAGCATCCTTCCTGCTGCTCCATCACCTTTTGAGAACATTTCCCATCTCTTTGCTGTGCATCCTGAGAAAGCTCTGACTCCTGGATCAGTGCTCTTCCTTGCAGCAATACCCTGACCCATCCACTCTTCCTCTACCATCAAGGTACAGGCAATGAAGGTCCACCTGAGGAGCTCGTATGACTCTACATCTCCAAAAGCCAGGATTAGGTGTATCGACAACAAAAGTCTTCTGTCATTCATATCCCCTAATGACATTCTATGTTCTAGAGAGAAAAATGATAATATGTGGCAGCAAAATGCATAATTTAATCTGAAAAGCTTTGTTCCAAACTCATGTAAGGCTCTGTGGGTATAATGAAGCACTCAGGACACAATTTATTTTAGGAATCAGCAATATGCTTTAGACAAAAATCTCATTTTTAAATACTGCATTCTGGCCCAGCAGATTTCAGTCCTGATAGACCATGACCACTTCATAATTCTAGGGCAAAACCATGCAGATTAATAAAAAGCAGAAAGAGGATTTTAATCAACACAGCCAGCTGGTCTGTGTTTTAGATTATATTGTGGAAGGGAAAGTGTAACATTAAGACTGAATGAAAAATGCAAAGCACTGATTACCTCACAGAGTATCTCCACCAGCTGAATTAACATTAAACTAAATTTTGCAAATCCTGTGCTTGTATTACTGCATGCAGGCAATTGTGATATATTTAACATCAATGAGAAATGAAAGCATCTGCCTTTAAAATAATGAGTTGTGGTTTAAATCCCATTCATAAGTCAATTTCTTTTCTACCCTTTACTAAGAAGGTGACCTACTTTAAATCTCATCCTTTAAAAGTATTGCAACGAGTTCCTTTTTGGGAAGGAGTAAAGCAAGGTACAGGGAAAGCAACTAGAAAGGGAAGAGAAGAGGGAGCCTACTCAAAGCCTGGGAGAAGGAAAGCAAAGGCTTTTCCAATACAGGGGTATGCAGTCAAAGGACGGGAGCTGTGGTCTGCCTCAGAACAGCTCTAGGTTGCTGGGAGAAGGTGTATCCTCCAAGAAAGCAAGTAGGAGAGGCAGCAGAGGCTGCAGTCTGGCTGCTGCTCCTGGCTGGCAGATGTGGGCTGCTGCCAGCTGCTGTGGGGTGGAGGGAGAAGGGGGGAAACAAGTTGGCTGGAGCTAGGCCAAGGAGCAACAAAAGGCCTGTGTGCTATTGCCACGTCACCCTGCCCTGCCGGCCGTCCAGCCTGTGGAGCACCATAGCAACCAGGGTTAAAAATGGGTCAGGATTGCCAGTGTGAAACCTGTTATTTTGAATATAGGGTTTGAGCTTTTACTGAAAATGTTCCTTCGTGTGTTATGTTGACAGAAAACGTGCTATTTGGGGATGCTGGAGCAAGGAGAGGAGACTTATATGAGGATGTCAAGCTGCCCAAAGTGCTGTGAGTGCATTAATTTTTCTTTCTTTAACCTACACTGGACCTGGATGAGACACGCTAGGACTAATTAAAACGGCTTAACTCTCCACTCTGCTTGTGCTCAGCAAGTGCCAGGCCCTACATGTCTCTCTGGGGCACACTGAGGCCAGGACAGGCAGGTACCTGAGGCCACTGCCCTGGGAGCCTGGTTTCCTACTGCCGTGCGATACCCACAGAACTCCTCGAAGCTTAGCAGGACGGAGAGCGAGTCAGTGGACAAAAGAGATGTAACCTAGGATGGAGACATGCTTATGCCCTAGCCTTTCCTTAGAAAGCTCTGTTCTTTCATCCAAAATATTTTGAGAGGGCAGCACATAGCCAGCAGTTGCCACTCCAGGTATTTGGTGGTTTGCGGATGTTAATTAAAATTAACCCATCCCACAGTGAGAAAACATACCCATATCAGGAAAAAAAACCAACAAAGCACTCAAACAAATACTATGTCTGCATAAGAGCAAGGGAGGGAGATGTGGAAATGTTAACAGTGGAAACTATTTCTTACAACTACCTAATCACCGTTGCACAGAAACAAAAATGTTCACACTTTTTCTGGAGATACAGTTCCACAGCCTAATGAGAATTTTGAGTTAACATGTCAAGACGAGAGCGTTCAAACTGAAAAGCTACAGTTAGATCTATATACCCCTCACTGGGCCTAATTTTTCAAAAGTGTTGAGTGCGTTGTTTTATTAAACCAGGATCATGGAATCACAGAATCATAAGGGTTGGAAGGTACCTCTAAAGATCATCTAGTCCAACCTGTTTGACTAGTTCCAAATCTATATATAATCCTGACACATATAAGCATCTCAATGTGTTTAATACATTTACCCTTACAATACTGCCCCACTTCCAGAACCTCTTCCCCTTTAAGAAGGGAAAATACAATTAGAAAAGTTTTATTAGTGACCAATGGAAGCATGAAGGCTTCCTCAGTGGTCTCAGATCTATAGAGGAGCAAGACTGAATCCTAGTCTCCTTAGTGTCAAAGATATTATCCAAAGCTTGGGATCTACAAACTAAAACTTCCCAAACATTGTGTTTCTAAAAGCATCATCTTCCCTAAGAAACCTGAGAGCCATCACACAAGATTCTTTTGTCTGGAATGAACTGGCTTTAAATGGAACAACAAATTTCCAAGCTGATATGACCAATCTCCCTGTTCTGCTTACTAATAAATTTTAATGTGCTGATCAATTACAATTACATGATAGAGGCTCAGCTAGCTTATGTTTCTACAAGTTTCAGTAAAACCTGAGACCAAGAAGAGAAAAATACCTAAATTGATGCACACACAAAGAAACAGTAAGGAACAATTTAATACTCCAAAGGCAGGTAAGAATTCCCTGTGTGAGAGAGCAACCAGCTTTCCCCACCAGCATGAAAACAGCCCAAATTAGAGTTGGTCCAGCCTTTTGCCTCATCCATCAGGTAGGGAACATGGGAGGAAGCAAACATCATGTGGAAAAATGATCTACAGAAGCCAGCCAAGGTGGCTGGAATTTTTGCAGTGGCAGATCGTCAGCAATACAAGACATTAATTTGCAGGAAATTGTTCCTCTGTAGCACAGTTTAGCTTAAGTAGACCTTAAGTAGAATTATTCCAAGATGAAGGTAAGACCAGTAAATAATTCCTATAATGAGCTTCCATCAGTTGTGTTGAATATACTATAATGTCATCTATAAAAGCCACGTCTTCATAGAAAGCAACAACAGAATTTTATGAGTCTAGAAAACAAGCTATGATCCTAGAAAAATGTAGACCAGCAGCTCACCTCCAGGTCTCCCTTCAGACCTGGACTGTGTAGGACTCAGCTTTGGGATTGCTAGCTTCTCGCAGTAGATTGACATCCTCTCATCAAGTCAACACAAATAGTCTCCTCCCTACCTACCAGGCCTCTTGTAAACCAAAGAGTCATTTGAACTGAGCTGCAGCCAGAAAGGAAAATGCCTCTTTGCTCACAGCCATCCAGAGCTTCAGCTGGGGTTGTGCTTGAAGGCTTTGGGCTATTCCAGCTTTGGACTCACACACCACAACCACTCGTTCTGCTCTTCTACATTGTACTTATTTCTGTGGGGTGATCATGCAGGATTTTCCCTTGATAACCTCTCTGCTTAGTAAGTTGGGCTTTCAAGTGACTCAGGTCCTCACAACACCACTGCCATTGGATCAAACTCACCAAACGCAAGGTGAGGTAGATTGTCTTACAGTCAAGTAAAAATGTGACTTGCCATATGATGTTCTTGGTATGAACAGCACAGTTTGAGACCTAGCTAAAATGGTACAAAAGATTGCACTATTCTAGCTCTACCTTTGCCTTGTGCCACTCATGACTGTGTCTGTTGCCCAGACTGAAAGTTTGCTTTGCCTTGGCCTCCTCTCAAGTCAGCACAAAAAAACCCAACTGAGACATTTTTTATTTTTTAGAACCATGTTTTTCATTTGGGAAAGTCAATCCACACTTCCCTGAGGTGTTCAGGGCAGAAAGTGCTGCCAGTCATGTTGCCTCCATGCTATTTTTCTGTGGTAGTCCTGGTTCGACGTTGCACAAAGGAGAAGGACTGCACGAGGTGGAGAACTCTACCAGTCCAGTGGTGTCAAGATGAGTTCCACCTCCCTGAATACAGGGGAGTGAAGACTGAACAGATACAAGAGTGAGAATAATTCCTAGAGCTTCTGCATTTCCACATCAAAATGGACCAAAACTTGGGTGTGTTCATCCCCCACTGTGTATCTGATGGGTATGTGTCATGGTTTAACCACAGTAGGCAGCTAAACTCCACCCAGCCACTTGCTCACTGTCCCCCAGTGGGGCAAGGGAGAGGAGAATCAAATGTGAGAAAAGTCATGGGCCAGGATAAGGACAGTTTAACAGGTAAAGCAAAAGCCACACACACAACACAGCAAACTAAAGAATCCATTCCTCACTTCCTATGGACAGGCAGGTGTTCAGCTATCTCCAGGACAGCAGGGCTCCATCATATGTAATGTTTACTGGGGAAGACAAACACCATCACTTCAAATGTCCTTCACCTACCTTTTATTGCTGAGCACAATATCTAGGATATCACTTGGGTCAGTTGGAGTCAGCTGTCCCAGCTGTGTTCCCTCAAACTTCTTGTGCATCCCCAACCAGCAAGCTGGTGGAGCAGTCTGAGAAGAAGAAAAGGCCCCACCACTGTGTAAGCACTTTTCAGAGTAACTAAAACCTCAGTGTGTTATCAGCACTGTTTTCAGCACAAATCCAAAACACAGCCCCATATCAGCTACTGTGAAGAAAATTAACTCTATCCCAGCCAAAACCAGCACACCCTGACACCCTTCAGGCTTGCTGAACTCACTGTACAAGCACTGTTGACAGCACATGCCTGGCAATTTAATGTATTCTGAAAACATCATCTAAGGGGAAGGAAAATGAAACATTTTCTGGGATTTCCACATGATTCTCAGAAAAAAAGAGCTATAATGCAAGTACAGGTTGAATCATAGAATCCCTATCTTCTCTTGCTCTTTTAAAATTGGTGTATGTGAAATCCCAGGCAAACAATGAAGTTTTGCTTTTTTAACTAGACTAAACTTCTAGATGGAAAACCAGGGCACACTCAGGGATGCCTAGGGTTCTGTTACACTACTAGTATTTTCTCCTGGCCTCCTCTTCCACTAACTCATTCAGTCGCAACCCCCATATATATTAACTGTCATAAAGGGACAGAAATCATCTGATCCTCATTCAAAAATTATCAAAACACTACTGTTAATACATGATACTATTTAAAAGTCTTTCAGCTCATTGTCATTCAGAGGTTTTCTCTGGAACCTGAAGACTATTTATCACTTTTTTTTTTTCAACACCAAGTATTTAATTTCTGTTGATTTCTCCCTAGCTTTTGCCAAGGTGGATTTTTCTTGCCTCGGACATGTTAGAACACAGCCTTCATACAGCAACTCAAATCTGAAGAAAATCCTCAAGAGTATCTTACTAATAACATATGACAGGAATAAAGAACTAGTCGAAAATTCTTGAACAAGCAAAATAATGTGCAATAAAAGCACTATGAGGTTTTTCACAAAGAAAATAGTTGCTGTCCCACATGCATCTCACCCCACACTCTAATCACAGGAAGTTTTTTGATGGCAGGAAATACCAGGAGCTTATATTCTCCTACTGCAGTGCTCTGTGCCACTGGGAAGAGTATTTCAACCCAGAACAGTGTGATGAAAACCAGGTGCGTCTAGAAAGGTACAGATTTTGTTCAAAATGCACATGCATTATCATCTGTGACCAGGAGGCACTTCTTACGAATTACCCTCGGCTACAGAACATTAAAAAAAACAAAGGCACAAACTTCTGATGCTTTTGGGTCCAGTTAGTGTCTGGGATATTACAGAATATGTGATCTACACCATAAATACTTCCAAGGAAAAAAACAAACCAAATCAAAACAAAACCCTTACATGTTCAAGGTCAAAGTAGTGAGTTATTCAAGGCAAAACAAAGCACAGACATTGTAGTTAACCCCATCTGATGCACATGCACCTACAAAAATCAGTGAGAAGGTCATCCTTAAAGGAAATCCCAAAATAGCAACAAAAGAAATACCAAATGAAGGCATAGAAGCAAAGTAAACTCACTCATCACATCGTCAGGCAATAAATATGTAATGAAGACACACTGGTATTTATAAAGGCTGTGGTCAGCTCTTTTTCAGAGATTAACTTTTCTGTCTAATATTTCCCTTTCACTGTTAAATAGAGAATTTAATTCAGAGTGAGGTTGTTCAAATGTAACTTTTACATGATAAATCTTTAAAAGCCCACAGTCTTTCTATTATATTTACTTTCTCTTCTCTACAAAAAAAGAATGATTGTTCTACACACACTCCACAACACTATTTATACTCTACTAATGTGAAATTTCACTCAAACAGTTGTACCTTAAAAATATACTTCCTAACTATAAAGAGAGATATTTTTCTGTGCACATAGTATCCAGATGCACCTCAGCAAGCCATGCAGGAAAGTCATTATTTGTCAAAAAATATTTCTATTCCTTCATCACACTAGCTTGAATCACAAACACCAAGAGAAAAATAATCTGAATTTAGGAGCAAATAGTTCAGTCCTGTTGTGCAGTTTAAAAGAAAAATAAAAAGGTAGCTGAATTATGTCTCGTTCAAACAGCAGCAATGTTGTTAAATCACACAGTTGTAACAGTAACGGTGGTACTGCTTTCTGAAATGGAAATACTTACACAGACCATGGAATTGACTTGCTGTTCCCTACCTTACACCTCTTATTCTAGAGGGCATTTGCACAGGGCTATGTTTCTCTCTCAAAGTTTTGCTATTGGTTTTGTTAGCAGAAAACACCTCAAATTATGTATAAATATAGGGCAGCAGATACTAAATAAGGCAAATGTCTGTAGGACAGTAGCAGGTCTCCTGATCACAAGTAACACTTTATTATTTTACCATCTTCTGAGAAGTGGAGCGTGTCTCAGCTCAGCTGAACTCCTACCCATTTCTTCTTGTCTGTTATATGTACGATATCATGTAACTTCACCATGATCAATGGGATTATTTTATTTGCACATCATATACTCCATCGCCTCACATCCCTTGAGAAATAGTTCCTGGAAATGCAGAACTACGATGGCTGTCAAACACAATAGTTTTCTCTTTTGGTTTTTTTATTAATTTAAAAGTAAAACAAACAAGAAAGTGCCTCACAACTCAGTAAGAGGTTTTTAAAAAAACCGTCCAGGGCCATTCACAAGTCTCTTTTTCATATCAAGTGCTTCCTTGTCTTTTCCCAAAGGAACAGGATGAGCGGCAACATTTTATTTACACTGCCGATAAAAATAGAAGTAGTAATCAGTAAAAAACTTTCCAGCAAAATAAGGATCTGTCGAGCAGAATGCAACACCCTGCAGAAGAAAAATAAAGGAGATTCGTAGAAGATCTTCTCTCAGTTCAAATGCTATCTGTCTTTTGCTTTATTGTCATTTGAAAAGGCTTACCGGTGCAGCTACACGGAAATAGTATGCACTGTCATACAACTGAGCTACAGGGAGAGTCCAAATATGCTGACGTCCCTAGATGATAAATGAGAGAGGGAGGTTAGATAACCTTATTTCACATTAAATTGGAGAGAAGGATAGGCTCTGGAAACATTTCATTGACAAATGCAGTGCAAAGTAATTAGGATAACAAGACTTGATAGCTATAGTCAGAGAGACAAAAGTGCTGACTTTAAACCCAGCAAATGTGGGTTTGCTCTGATCAGCTCTGCACGGGAATTGACAGACATCTGGCTTCCAATAACACTCAAGCTGGCTCTGAACAACCGAATTCCCTCTCTTGTTTTCCAAGGAAATCCCACAATAAATAGGGATCATTCCTGATGTGCCAGGTGGCCTGAGAGCTTTAAGGCGTAATGGTAATGGCAATCCTGCTGATTTTCAAACTGCAACTTTAATTGTCCTTAGAAGGCAGTCAAAGTTCCTCTATATATCCTAAAGATACGGGTAGCATCTTCACTTAGTATTTCAAAAGCCAATGCAGGCAAGATTTCATGCTATATTTGATTGCAGTGTCCTTCCGTGTACAAATGAAATGACTTTTTTTCTTAAATCTGAAATGTTTATGTTACATTGAATAAAGTTAAATTAAATTTTCACCTCTTTTTAACCTAATGATCCATGGTAACTTTTATTCCATCATTTTCTAGGGTCTCAACTGCTTCATCTTTCCTTCCTCCCTTCACTTTCAGACATATTTTCTCTGTTGGGGATGAGACATGATACAGCTTTTGTGAGACTGCTGAGTCCAAATGATTGCTGTCCTGCCCTTTGGTAGTGAATAAACCTTCCAGTCACTAGGAAAACGCTCTTGAAAAAAAAACTCTTCGACCAGGCAGCATTTCTATTCTGAGCAACATCAAACCTGAATGTTCACTACTGCTGGAGGCTAGTTAGCTTTAGTCTTTTGATGTGGATTTCAGGTTGACACAGGAAATGTCTTTGACCAGGTCTGGCATTAAACTTGGGATATTTCTGCATTGTGAAACTCTCTGGGTCTGATTTAATTTCAGTTCTGTTGGAATTACAGCAGACAGGTCAAAACTTAGACAATTTGGCTTTCTGACAGCTTTGCAGTGGTTGTAGAGAAGCTTATAACTTTTTGCAAAGACATTTGAAAAGATATCAGAGAGTCAGCTTAAGGATGAAGGTATCCCAACTGCTCTAATTTGACAAAGCACCAAAAAAGTAATTTAAAATCAATTAAGTATCTATAATGTATGGCACCACGGATCAAAAATCTAAAGAGGATTCTGAAATGACATCTATCTTCTGGGAGGTTTCTCCTACAATGTGTTCAGAAATGCTACTATCCTTGCTTCTGTCTTTCCTACTGTCTTGGCCAGAATAAATATTTCCATGCAATGCAGACAAATTAAGTTATTAAAGGAGTCCTGTATTTCCAAAGAATTTGAAGGGACTTTAAGGCCTTCATCAGTTTACTGGAAATGATCAAATCAGTCTCTAAATACTTTTTTACTGGGAAAACCTAACATGTTTTATCAGCTTTTATTCCCATTGAGGCAGTCCAGAGAACGGCATGTAAACAATCCTTTCTTTTACAATGAAGGATTTTCCCTAGAGAGATTTAATGGTAAACTCCTCTTCACACAGAAGTAATGGCACATACTGTCATTGTTTCCAGTGAATTCAAGACTTAAATACTGGAATTCATTATCTATAAGGAAATAACAGAAACAGTAAAGCAAGTGAGAGTTTGGAGGACTGTGTAGAGGTTGGACTTGATGATCTTAACGGTCCAACCAAAATCATTCTATGATTCTAAGGCCCTGGGTGATAAGTACTCCCACTTCTTAAGTATCTCTGAAGATATAACGAGTTATAGTAGTGGCTTAGGCTGAAGTAGACTCAAAATTGTCATTGTAGAGAGTCACTAGATTTTTATAGAAGTCAGCAGAAAAATTACTCCTACAAAAAGGTTACATCTCATTACAGTCCTGTTAAAGCCAGCTATGACTGGTAGACTCAAACTACCATTTGGATTTCTTCCACATTAATCAAGATCAGTTTTTTGCAGACATTAAGTTTATAAAAATGAACCCCACAAATCAGAACATTGCTGCAAAAATCTTACCTGTGTGGACTCTAGGAAATCCTTCCTACTGATTTGGCTTGAAGAATAATGCGGGCAATAATTTCCAAATATGACTTTGCAGAGAAATACAATTAGAGGTTCTGTGGTGCTTAGAGAAACAGAGAAAAACAAGGATCTATCCCATTGCTCTTAAATAGAAGAATCCTATCTATAAATACTATATACATACAGGAGGGGAAAAAAAATCAAATATTTGAATTGTGGAGAAATAAAGCAGAGGGACTTACTTCACTGGTTGATATGACAGAAATAAACTTAAGCTACTAAGCTCTTCTCTGGTCTCATTCCCTCCCACAAATGGAGGATGTTTTGCATTTGGAAATCCGGGGGATCTTTACAATTGTTAAGCTAAATCTGGAAATGTACACTAAACTTCCGCAAGCCTTTGGAAAATTCATACCTGAAGCTATTCTACATGACTTTCATAAGAATTAACAGTCATGACTTGCTTGAGCGGCATGGCTTAAATCATGCACAGGCATAATACACCTGTGCCAGAGGGTACTTGGGCGTCTAAACACAACATTGATTTTATGGAAAACAAACCCATAATAAACTTTAAACCAGGGACTCCCATTTGACACTGTATACATGCAAACATTATGTTAAAAAGAAGTAAAAATATCCCAGACTTTTTCTGAGAAAGCAGTGGTAAACAGAATTTCATTCAGAACTCTTCAAGGGCAAGGACCTCACGGTCATATCTCCTCCAAACTATTCCTAGAGACAGATTCCAGCACTTCCTAGCTTACCAGATGGCTTTTCTGAGAAAAGTATAAACTAACAATAATGCCTTGGAGATATGAAGGAACTCTGATATGGCAATGGCTACCAAAAAAAAAAAAACAAAAGCAGAAAGTGGGGAAAAGGCAGCATGAATGTTTACATTTTATGCCATGGGGAATAATGAAGTACCCCTCAACAAAACGTGCTAACAAGGTATTACAAGAAACATCAGTTTTAAAGCACATAATTTATACGTGGCAGATTATCTGTCCCAGATGGGCTGTTAGGAGTATTTGGTTTTTCTCATTTGATATTCAGTAGACATAGATGTGGGTTTTTAAAGTGAAACTATATAGAAAAAGTATATATTGAAAATCCTCTTTCCAAAAAAACAATATCCAAAATAAATTCAGCAACTGCTTCACTGAAACTGAGTATGATATATTATTCCCTACATGGGAAGGCTGTATTATTAGATTACAACGACATACACTTAAATGACAGATTTTCAATGGCTGTAGAAAACAAGCAGGCACTTCAGAAGTACTATTATCTTTCCTCTTATCAGGAAAAGGCAAATGTTTACAAGGATAACATTCCAGATCAAAAGACTGGACCTAAGAATCAGCCATAATTTCATGGAGTTCCTTCTAAGAGAGACTGGAGTCATGAAATGTCATCAAGCAGAATATCTGGCAGCTGCTCTGGCCATCTCTGGCCTTTCTTAGAGAAGAAACCCAAATGAAAGGACTTGTTATTTCTGGGAGAGCACAACGGAACTAGGCTTTTATTTAAGGAGAAAATACTTGCTGAGAGCAATAAGTCTGGTGCTTATTCCTGCTGTAAGTCACAATTTCCTACACAAGAATACTTTTTACAGGGTTTGGCACAACAAGCCAAATGAAGGTGTCCTCTGGAGTTATTTATGTGTGCTCTAAATAATATTTCTCTACATTAAAAAAAAAAAGAAAAAAAATCCCTAGGCCAAAGGCCACAGTCCTGATAATACATGTGTACATGCCTGTCCAAATCATAGAATCATAGAACGGTAGGGGTTGGAAAGGATCTTTAGAGATCATCTAGTCCAGCCCTCCTGCAGAAGCAGGTTCAGGTCACATAGGAATATGTCCAGACAGGTCTTGAACACCTCCAAGGAAGGAGCCTCCACAACCCCTCTGGGCAGCCTGTGCCACTGTTCCCTCATCCTCACGGTGAAATAGTTTTTTCTTATATTTAAGTGGAACTAGCCTTTCCTCATATGAAAGATGTTCTAGTCCCCTGATCATCTTGGTGGCCCTGCACTGGACTCTCTCCAGCACTTCCCTGTCCCTCTTGAGCTGAGGAGCCCAGAACTGGACACAGGACACCAGATGAGGCCTCACCAGGGCAGAGTAGAGGGGGAGCAGAACCTCCCTTGACCTGCTGGCCACACTCGTCTTGATGCATCCCAGGATGGCTTCTTGGCCACGAGGGCACATTGCTGGCTCATATTTAGCGTATTGTCAATCAGGACTCCCAGGTCTCTCTCTGCAGAGCTGCTCTTCATCAATTCGACCCCTAGCCTGCACTGGTGCACGGGGTTGTTCCTTCCACTATTTGCCTCTACATTAAAACTACTAATATTGCATCAATGGGTGAAATTGTTATTGGGTTGAGAGAATTGAGCCTATGCTACAGCAAAAGATCTACCCAAAGGTTTACGTTAAGACCTTAGTTATGCATAGATTTGTTCCACTCTTCTGAATAGGGACAAATTCATGTCACAATAGAAATCAGGAGAGAATTACTATCCAATGAATGAACCACTGTCTTGCTACATATGTATTGTCTCTAATTGTACTTACTTTATTTCCAGTGAGATTTCTGCATTCATTGGTGTGTATTTGTTAACAGGAATAACATAGCTGTAATTGCCAGACCTGAAAAAGGTGGCATTAATACATGTAGGATTTTGAGACAGACAGTATCTTTGCAAAAATATGGAAATTGCATTTATATTTAAAAAGGAAAAAAAAATGAAAAGGTAGGGAAAAAATCCTGTATGCTAGAGGAAACAACTGTGAGAAGGAGCCATGCAAGCAGCTATTCCACATTAATGGTATTTTATTCCACCATAACAGAGTATAATAAAACCATTTACCTACCTGCACTGTAGATTTTTACTACAATAGCGATTATCAATGTTTTGTTGTGTTTCCAAAATCTTTATGGAACTGATTCTTGTATCAATCCCTAAAAAATATTAAGAATAATGTTTTGTTATTTATTATTTCAGAAATGTTAGATAATAGCATAATAAAATTGCAGTTAATACAGTGGCATCTTCTCCCTTGCTTGTCACTACAGGAGTTGCTGCAGGTTTAAATTAGTACTCTGTGAAAAGCCTCTGCTCGATTACCTCCATTATGTCATTATAAGGGAGAGAAGATCCCAGTTTGCTTTATTAGGACAAATATCCTGGGCACTTAATATTGTAATATTTTCTTTCAGGCAGACATTGAAGACTATTTTGATGGCAGTCAAAGTAGAATACCAATGTGCCAATGTTCATTTTAACGCACTAGAAGCCATGCTCATGCAAATAACCATTAATTTGAAAAACATTACCTTTGCTGAGAGAATTAATTTGAAATGCAACAAAACTCGTTTCTAATCCTATGTGCAGGAAAACTACCTACTAACTGTAATGAATATTATAATTTCTTCATAAAATGTTGCCTTGAATTTGCAAGAACTTAAGAGTCTTGTAATATTCTACATACACAAAGAGCATAGGCATGATGGCGTGGCTCTTCTCCGGGGCAGATTAGCCTTGCAGAGGATTAAGCCGCAAGAAACAGTGGGCCAATGCAGCTGGCCCAGTAATCACTGCACTTAGCAGCACTCCGAGAAGCTTATTTCTTCTGAATATATCTGAGGCATCCATAGTTAGGACCTACAGAACCTCAGCTCCTTAAACCAGTCCATTTCAGTATGAACTGTGGAGGGCCCTCAGAAGGGCTGAATAGGGTTAATTCCCCTGAGTAAGGAACAAATGAAGGCCAACAAAGCCAAACACCAATACCCTCCTTTACATCGTACCATACATTTTCTGCTCACAAATACACACTAAGTATTTGGCAGTGTGGAGCACTTACAAGATTTTAGCTCCTGTCAAGGAAAATTTCACCTGTTCTTATTGCATCTGAACTCAAGTCTAATAACTCTCCAGAGAGTGCAGCCAGAATGTCTATAGAATTCTAATGAAGATGTAAGAATAAATCAAAATGACAATAAATTCTAGTGAATCACAGGTATTGAATAGATTTCTGAGTGCTAATTGTCTATAATGACCAGTTATAAATGAAACTTCTCTAAATTCCAGAAGCAGAATTCCAAGCCTAAATCACAGAATCATAGAATGATAGGAGTTGGAAGGGATCTCTAAAGATCATTTAGTCCAACCTCCCTGCTCACTCAGGTCCACCTAGATCAAGTCACATGGGTACAAGTCCAGGCAGGTCTTGAAGACCTCCCAAGGAAGAAAACTTCGCAACCCCCCCAGGGCAGCCTGTGCCAAGGATCCCTCACCCTCATAGTAAAGAAGTTTTTCCTCAAGTTTAAGTGGAACGTTTTGTGTTCCAGCTATTGCCGCCCATTACCCCTAATCCTATCACTGGATGCGAGAGAGAAAAAGTGTTGCCCCATTCTCTTGACATGTGTCTTTTAAATATGTGTAAGCATTAACGAGATTCACCCCCCCCCCCCCCCCCACCCAGTCTCCTCCAGGCTGAACATCCCCAGTTCCCATAGACTTTCTTCATCAGAAAAATGCTCCAGTCCCCTGATCATCTTGATGACCCTGCACTGCACTCTCTCTGGTGTCCCTCTAAATGCAGCTCTTCAAATTCATACAAGTACACATTTCAACATTCAAAAATATGGTACTTACAGTCATTTGCAAGATCAGGTCTTTTGTTAAATTTTTTTACTGGATCTTGTTCAGGTAACACGTCACTTTTGCTTCCTGCAAAAGGATGTATGTGCAAACACCTTCAAGTTAGCCTTGCACAGTCACAACAGCAAAATATGAATACAACACCAGAAGGCATTTTGTTAATTATCTCTTGGATAAAGGCATGCAGAGCCACAAGAGAAACCTTTAAAATACAAAGCACCTCTATTCAGAAGAAGATAGGTACAGTCAAAACAAGTTTGCAGATAACAAGAAACAAGCTTTTGAAATTCTACAGAATATCTAAAATGTTTCAAAAAATCGCCTAATAGAAAAGATTTCATCCCACACACAGAATATCACCAATTGTTATAACAGAGAGCCAAGGGGAAAGTCAACACCCAGTCAGGCACTTCAGAACAACTCTGATCATAAAACCACATATTTCTTATTAGAGACAAAATGGCTTTAGGAAGGATAAGTATCCACCACGCAAACACAGGCCAGGGGAATCATTTGGCTTTTTGACTGTGAGATACAAGACAGTGAGGATTGACCCAAGAGAGACACAGCACTTCAGAGAGAAAAGGATGAGTCACCAAATTTAAAAACCTAGTATACAGCTCTAACACGATCACCATGTTCACTGATGTCACCTCTGTAATTCCAAACATCGAACTAGGCTGGGAAATATAAGCTGATGATCTTTTGTTTTTTTCATTCTATTAACTTTCTCAGCATTTCTCTTTAAATGTGAACTTTAAAAGATCTTTTGAATAATCATCACATAGCACAACCTGAGGAAGCCAAAAGGCCTTCCAAGCCCATGGGAAATGGTTTAAAGCTATCCCTGTGTTTTTTCACTAATTGCCAGACAGGAAATCTGTCCAGAGATGTGTCACCAATAAACCGGCACTGTGAAATGTTGATTTGCCTAAATATGCTTTATCAAATACTATTTCATCTGCGAAAAAATAGAATTGTGTGTTTCTAGAATACCAAAATACTTCATTCTCACATTTTCCAAAGGAAACAATCTGATTTCAAAATGACTGTTTAGAACAGAAGTCACTGTTTCATTATGTAATAATTTATTTTACAAAAGGGAGGATCAAAATGCATTATTTTACTGAGGCTGAAACAAGACTGCATTGACCTTACTGTTTTCTTATTCATTCCAGATTTGGGTTTTCATCTCAGTACGGGGAAACATTAAATACAGATTTTTCTCATTCTAGTAGGTGACAAAGAGCGTGGAATAACATTAACAACTGGAACCTGAGAGCCAAGAAGCAATGTCACACAAAATTATCTCTGGGGTCTCCATCACTTTTGTGTTTTGCTGTCAATCTATAATACTGTTGCCAGTTATTCCTTGAATCCATTTTCTATTTACTTGTTCATCCTACAGATTTAACAGTTGTGACAACTTAGGTGGCAACCATTGCATTTAGTAGTCATCCACTGTCCCATTTTTTTCATCCCGTTCCACGCACCTAGAAAAACTGCTACTAAACATGCGCAAACAGTTACACAAGTACAGTAGGTCTTGAGGCAGATAAAAAAAAAGCCTATTTCTTCTCTCACTCTTCCTTTTAATTTACAAACTAGTTGTCACGTTTTCCTTTCACTTCTGTTCTCACTTAATAATCTAGACATGTTAGAAATGCATTAGTTATTCCCTGTCATTTTGCATTTTCATTAAAAGAGAACTACTCTGTAGGAAAACCTATATCCCCTGGTAGAGGTAAAAGATCGCTCATGGAATGACAGACATTCTCTCTGTATATAAAATACTGGAGCTGTGCAAGTGTCGGCAAGAGTATTTATGAAATACTCTGAATTACTAAGCACATTATTCTGAATTACTAAACATGTTGTGGGTGTCTATTACAGGCCACCTGATCAGGATGGGGAAGTTGATGGGGCCTTCTACTGGCAGCTGGGAGCAGCCTCAAAATCACAGGCCCTGGTTCCCATTAGGGGATTTCAACTACCCAGACATGTGCTGGAAGGCCTGCTCAGTTAGTCACTTACAGTCCAGGAGGCTCCTTCAGTACACCAATGATAACTACTTGATGCAAATGGTAGATGCGCCAACTAGGAGAGGAGCACTACTGGATCTTGTACTCACGATAAGCAGGATCTAGTTGAAGCGGGGGAGGTTGAGGGCAGCCTTGGCTGCAGTGACCACGAGATTGTGGAGTTCAGGATCTTGTGCAGTAGGAACAGAATACCAATCAGGATCACAACCCTGGACTTTAGCAAGGCCAACTTTTGCCTCTTCAAGGAATTGCTAGGGAACATCTCATGAGATATGGCATTACAGGATAAAGGGGCCCAAGGCAGTTGGTCTCTATTCAAAGATCCAGGCTCAGGATCAGAGCATCCTAGTGAGTAGGAAATCAAAAAAGGGAGCCAGGAGACCTGCATGGTTAAACAGGGAACTGTTGGCCAACCTCAAGTGGAAGAAGAGAGTTTATAGATGGCCACTTGGGATGAATATAAGACTGTACTCAGAGGATGTAGGAAAGCAACTAGAAAAGCTAGAGTCTTGCATCTGGGAAAGAATAACCCCATGTACCAGTACAGACTGGGGAACAAACTCTGAAAGAGTAGTGTAGGCAAAAGGGACTTGGAGGTCATGGTGAACAGTAGGATGACCATAAGCCAGCAATGTGCCCTTGCGGCCAAGAAGACCAATGGCATCCTGGGGTGTATTAGAAGGAGGGGTGGTGAGTAGGTCTAGAGAGGTTCTCCTCCCCTTCTACTCTGCCCTTGTGGGACCACATCTGGAATATTGTGTCCAGTTCTGGGCCCCTCAGTTCAAAAAGGACAGGGAGCTGCTGGAGAGAGTTCAGCACAGAGCCACCAAAATGATCAGGGGACTGGAGCATCTTTCATATGAGGAAAGGCTGTGGGAACTGGGGCTGTTTAGTCTAGAAAAGAGGAGATTGAGGGAGGAGCTTATTAATATCGACAAATATCTAAGTGGTGGGTGTCAGGAGGTTGGGACATCCCTTTTTTCTATAGTAGCTAGCAACAGGACAAGGGGTAATGGGATGAAGCTGGAACACAAAAAGTTCCACTTAAATATAAGGAAAAAAAAAAATCACTGTGAGGGTGACAAAGCAGTGGAACAGGCTGTGTTCCACTTAACAGAGGGGTTGTGGAGGCTCCTTCCTTGGAGGTCTTCAAGACTCGCCTGGACATGTTCCTATGCGACCTGATCTAGGTGAACTTGCTTCTGCAGGGGGGGTGGACTAGATGATCTCTCAAGGTCCCTTCCAACCCCTACCATTCTATGATTCTATGATTCAGATAAAGTCATCCAGTAAATGTGGTATCCTTTTCCTCTTTCCCTCAAGTACTTTCTGGTTTTAATTCACACAAGTTGTAATATTCTATCAGCAGGAAAAAAACGACTGATCATTTCTTGTGGTGGTGGTGGTACTTAACTATGAACTTGTTAACTGCCACTTGAAGGCAAAAAAATGCAAATTCATGAAGCTGAGCAAAATACAGCAGGAGTCCTCACCAAGCTTTTATAGTGAGGAGAGACACATCAGGGAGAAAGAACACTTTGAGACAAAAGTAAAAACAGTCCCTGGTTACCAGTGACACTTAACAAGGACTGAGCAACGAGCACTAACGTTGTAGAAGCAGAGAGCAGAAAAGGCCCAGATGCCAACAATATTCACTCATCTCCTCAGTTCCACTGAAATCAATAAGACTTTGAAAGTCCAAATCCTTCAGAGAAACCAATTCTTAAGACAAAAAATAGTATGAGGAAAAAGGGTCACATTAAGCCAGGCTACATAAAGATATGTTGAATTTTTGTTTAATAAATTTTGTCTTGCTTATGAAATCTTTTGTTTCTACTTGAACACTCGTAACCGCCTTCTCCTCAACAAATCTGAGATGCAAGCAATTAGGAGCTACCATGTTAGGAGCTACACTCACTGGTAGTCTGCATCCTCAAAATTCAGGTATCTCATGGTAGAAGAGTAAAAGGTCTGTTAAATATGAACTCCTAAATTAGCTTTTAATTCGACTGGGATTTCCAGTAGTTTTGTCTTCCAATGAATCAGGTTAATCAACCAATTCTAAAATATCCACTGTTTGTCTTGTTTATTCCCCATATTTAACTGTCAGCTTTTTGCTCTGAAAACATTTTTCCTTTTCATTTATCTTGGCTACAGCCACATTAAGTAGCTTGGTAGTTTTCCTTATGTTTGGATTTCGTATTGACATTGTTACCTTCCATCTGGGGATTCATTCAGCTTCATTAAACTCGTGCAGATCTGAAATCTTTCAGTAGCTTGTGTAGCTGATTTTTCACTCTCGGATCCACACTTATTGCTATTTAGAGCATAAGACCTTGAGAAGGTAATGCTTTGTGTTTATTCTTATCTTCTCTTTCCACCTAATATCAAAAGCAGCCAGCTGGGGATAGAAGGTTTTCATATTTCATTTTCATCCATCTACAGTGCCCTCATTTGTAAATGAGATTAATGTCTTTTTAATTAACCAAGACTCTTTCAGGCTTCAGAGCAATACAAATCGCTTAGGTATGACCTCCTGAAAGCACTGTATTCAGCTGTATCTGCCACAGGGCTTACTGCAGCACTAATCACAAGAACAAGGACCACATACACACAGCTCGTCTGCAGTCAACAGAGCTTTGCAGGATGAAGAATGGCCATCGGGCGAGTCTCACTGAAACAGCTCATGTGATACAAGTGCCACCGCAATTGGCAATGCCTGCCCTAGCAGACATTTGTACTCCAGAGGCTGAACTGCATCCATCCCCAATTTCACCTCAACTTGTCAGCTGTGGCTAGTGGAAGAATTATTGCTCCCAAGGCCAAGAAAGGAAGAATATGAATGCTGGGTTTAGTAATATTAACACTTGCTTCCAGACGTTGGCATTGGGTCTGGGAAAGAGGAATACAGATTTCAACAGCTTGTGCATACCTTTATGTATAAACTCTTTCTTATAAATATTATAAAAGTTGCAAATGACACACCTACTCATTTATTACACTTATAACATCTGGCAGACAACACCTGAACGAGAATTCATTCTGTAAAAGCAATTTCTTTCACAGAGTTCTGCCTTCAAGTAACACTTCTCAAAAGGCCTGCCTGCATGAGTTTTAATTCTAAGCTTTATGTTTTCTGGCAGCTGAATTTCTGTCTTTGTGCACAGAAAAGATGTAGTACCACCACACTGTGACACTATTTAGTGGTTTGGGGTTTTTTTACATCTGTTAATTCACCCTCCACTGCCCCCAATCAACTCCTATCCAACTGTAGCCAAAGGTTAATTAAGGGAATTAGCAAGTTTCTGGTTCACATGAAATCATTCACCAGGAATGGCCAGGAAGAACAGCCACACCTGACAAAACATCTTAGAATTCAAAATTCTTAAAGGTATCCAGGACAGATTTTTTTAAAACATATTGACTCCAGTGATGGTTACTTACATCAGGATTTCTTTAATCCTCTGGACTAGGCTCTTTTGCAGTAAGCAAAAGATTAAGTAAGCAAGATTCTTACCCTTCCCATACACTCTTCATATATTCTTGACTCAAATGGTAAATAATGGAAATTAATGTTTCAACTTACGTTTTTCCTTTGCATTGGTTTCCTCATAACTTAGAGATTTGACTTTTGGTTCATGAATTGGACAACAGTAGACCTTGTCACAAGGCAAAATATCACAGAAATTCACTTCAGGGATCCTGCTGATAGGTTGCATGGTCTGAGAAATTGTGCTTTCCCCCTGAGAAGCTAGAAGGGAAAAAAAAGACACAGTTCTCACTAGTGCTGTGCCTATTGGCACAGAAATTGAAAGTCTGTGAAGTGCATGCAGACCAACAGAGATACAGTACCTGCTGTAGTGGTAGAGGAAGAGGGTACAATGGAATTTGAGGTACTGCTGACAAAGAAAAACAGTTCATTAAGATATGGTCATCAGAGTTGTGGACCAAAACAGATTGGTCCACAATCTATTACTACTTCTAATTCACTATTTTAGCTACTTGCCTGTAAATATGTTGTTTTTCAAAACGTCTGTCATGACTGCTCAGTAAATACAGGGTCCATATTGTCAAGGCACTGTAGAAAGATAATCAGTCTATAGATTTACATCCTTCTCTTATCTAATATAATATGAATAATACCTTGTCCAAAAGTAGTAATGCAAGAGTTAACTGTCTACTTCCCCTTCAGTGGTTAAAATTTTGACTGAATTTAAGGGTGTTTAGATCAGATACTTGTATACAGTGCTGTATTCATATATTTCTATATATGTATAGATACACCTATACTTGTATTCAACAAAAAATGTGGTTGTTTTTCCATCGTAAATAGATTCACAACTCCAGTTCAAAGGACACAGTTCCCAGGGAGATTGCAAGCCACGGGTTTTTTGACTGCAAACTGAAAACGGCAATCTCAAAAGTTCAGACACACTTTCCACAACGTCATAAGTTAAACTTTCAGTCACAAGACTGCCCACCACATTGGGAACAAGTCCAGCTTCATTTCACACAACAGAATCACTCTGTACGTCAGAAATTATACTTCAGCACAGTATGGTTGCATAGAACATGCAGTCTCATGAATTCAGCTTTGCACCCGTAGTAGGATGCACTGGGATGCATTCAAGGTGCACCACACACTGTGACACGGGCAGAGAGATTTAGTTGAGTGTGCATCACCTGAGCATCTCACTTTTCTAAAATCATTTCAGCTTTACAGTGTCACCAGGCATATTGACTGCTAATTTTAATACATTGTATTCTTTGAATAGGAAGGGTGAGAAGAAGGAAAAGATTGCAGTCTTCTTTCTGAAGAGATAAGTAGAAAGGGGAAGGGAGAAACAAGCCAACTTGTTGATAATTAATTGTTACCATAGGGCCATAATAGCAACCAAAGCTATTATAGTCACCCAGAAAATCTTCATGGAGCAAGACTCCTCCATTTTTGGCAAATAAACCTGGAAAAAGAAAATGTTTTATTAATTTAAGCTATTACTAGTAGATTAAGAAATACTACACTAGTCTGACTTTAAGTTAACCTTGTTTCTTTCAGAGGAATCATACAAGTCATCCTGACACAGCAGAAAGAGAAAAACTTAAGTAATGAAAGGCTCCCTAAAGTGTGGGTGCGTTGCACACCATTGATAGTCTGGGGACACAAATATTTTACAGGAAGAAAGCATGGGTAAAAGTAACACCTTCTCTTTTCTTCCTGCCATTTTTCATACTCTTCAAGTGTTTCAAAATCAAGTGAAGAACTTGGTAAGCAGTGGCCAGAACTAAAAGATGAGCAGCTTTCAGTATATGCTCAGACCACGCCAAACCAGGGTTGGTGTAAATACTGAAGGCAAGGCACTTTCCAAACAAGTAGGATGATCTTAGGCGATGGAGCATTCAACTGCTCTTATGGAATAAAGAACATTTTACCTATTATTTCCTCTTGCTCTTTGGCACTGGCAAAATCCAGGCAGGCAAATGAGCATAGGTTCATGTTCAAGAAGAGGACTTAGCAGCCTAGAGATTGTCTTGAAAAAGGTCCACAGGTGTTCCCTAACTCATTCAGTCCCTGCCAAAAGGGTTCTATTCTTTCTAAAACAAGATATGGGCAAGTGGAAGTCATTCAGCAATAGCAATGACACCCGATGCAGGCCTCAACCACCTGAAAGTCAGCATTATCTAGTACAACATACGCTAACTTCAAACCACAGTGAAAGACTCATTAAAGTAAGAAAGTTGAGGAAGAATTATCACTTCCAAACTGAAATCAGCGTTTCTGTGTAAGGCTGCATTACACCACGTGAGCATGCTACAGGCTCTGCAATTCTACCCTGTTGGTCTCCTTCACACCACTACACAGCATGGATCTACTCTCACACATGTAGCGTATTTGCAAGTAGAGGTATCTCAGTGCAGGTAGTTTTTAATCTTCTAGCGTGACACTAAACAATTCTGGCTAAGGAATTGGATTCTATATTTAGCAACATGAAAGCTCTCACGAATATTTCAGCACTTACAAAAACTCTTTCATAGGCATATTTCGTATATTTAATTTCACTCACCTTGTTGGATTTTAACAGGATTGATCTTTTTGATGGAAAAAGACTAGTAGCTCCACTATACCTGCTGTAAGAGACAAGATCTCTTTAACATTCAAATGCTTCAGCAACTAATATATGAATAAGAGACATTTTCAATAGGGTGTAAATGTCACTTGCTTTTGCAATTTTAACATTTAAAAAGAGAAGGCAGAAGTGTCATCAGATTCATTTTCAAGAACAAAGGCCTTCAGTTAACTCATGCAGGTGAATGCTATTAAATGCTACATTTGGTTTCAAAGAAAACTTGGGCAAATGGTTTAGAAATAGGAAACGCTCATCACTTCCACTGAAACACTAATGAAGAGTCTTTCTTTGCAGAAGCAGCTCTGCCGATTTCTCTTAGAAGTAATTTCCAAGCTCCAGGGCTGTAACTGGACGTAATCTACCCTCGCTTTTTTGCAACTGAAGCAATTAGAAAAATGACTGCAATTTAACAGCCGTTTCAAATACTTAATTTTCTCAGCGAGTTAAAAAAATATGAGAAATTTGCAGGCTTTGCATAACTTAAATGCTGGAAATAACTCCACTGTCAAACAAAATCAGTTCTCACTTTTACCACAGAAACCACTTCACCAATTTCTGTGACAACTATCAGAGAACATTCCAGACAAAGGTACCTGACTTTGCTCTCTTCACTGACTGTTGACTTCAAACTGCTCATCCTTTTCAACCTGGCCAGCTTCCTATTCCATTGTTCCAATTCTTCTATTCTGACTTCAAGGTTGTTTGTTAGTTTACAAAGCTGCTTTACAGCACCAACATTCTCCATAAAGATCTGATCCTGAGAAACGAAACAACAACAAAAGTCGACACAGTATCTTCATCAATCAGATGTACCAAGCAGTAGTAAGTACAGAATTCACCTGTGTAAGGACACATTGAATATTTAAAATGCAAACATAAGCAACCTCACTGTAAATAGGACACACTTATGACTACAAAACCCTTTTCCTAGATTGTAAAAACTGTTTATGTTCAATTTGTAGTAAACTGAAAATAAGGGCTTGCAGAAAGAAGCTTAAAGTGCTTGGCAAGACCAAGAATTTTAACTTCTTACTGTTGTAACTGTTAAAACTTAACACTGTCAGAACAAGCATCTACTATTTGATTTGTAATGCTGTAAGTGAATATAGATTTCAGAACCCCTTAGCAAAAAGTACATTCAACCATCTACCAGCAGGATTGACTAACCTGGCTCAGACATAATGTGAATAATGTACACATAATGTGAATCATACAGGATGAGTGATCCCGTCAGCGAGACAGGAATAGATGTAAACCAGAGGTCAAGCTGTGGTGGCATGGTATTTTGTTCTCCCCTTCAATCTCTCCAGCCTTTTACAGGAGTGTTGTAAGTTCTAATACCATGATCAGTTCCACAACCAACACAGTTCAAACACCCTCAATCTTCTCCTGTGAATATTTTAAGCAGGAATGATCTTGTGTTCTTCTACTTTCTGGTTATCAGCTAGGTATCAATGTGCTGCTGGAGAAACCATCAG
This sequence comes from Colius striatus, assembly GCF_028858725.1. Lineage (NCBI taxonomy): Eukaryota > Metazoa > Chordata > Aves > Coliiformes > Coliidae > Colius > Colius striatus. Next base: position 169,758,963 of record NC_084759.1, read on the forward strand.
TACAATAACAATTTCTGAGCCAAAAAATGGTTAGTGAGCTACTGTAGGAGCATGGTAACAGCATACTTTCTTTGCTGTGTTTGAAAGAACAGCTTTCTCATTCTAATGTACAACCAGGCAGATGCTATTAACCGTTGCATAAAGCTATTACTGCAGTTAACGTTGCTAAGTGTTCCAGTCAAGTCATGCAGACTAAAGGCAAAAACAGTGTTTTGCCATGCACAATGTAAATGTCATGCACACTTTTCTATTAAAGGTGACTGCATCCCACGAAACCAGACAGTATTTTATCAGCAGAATCAGAGTACAGGTATCAGTGGTAAGTTGCAAACTTCTCTGATACCAGAAGACTAACAGCCTATTTAACTAATATGTGACCTCAAAATCATTCCTGTGCCTAAAATAGTGAAATCATTTATATGGTCGCTTTTCCTCTTATCAATGATAAGTAGCAACTGCCCTTTCCATTCTCTTCAAATCATGCATGAATCTCTCATAGGTGACTTCAACTAGCTGAGAAAATGGCTCATGTGGGAAAATGAAGGAATACTTTCTTTGAGAAAAAAGTTTTACTGCCTTACCGATGACAAACTACTGAGCACAGTGCAACTAAAAAGAGAAGAGAAGAAAGACTCTTGTCTAAAACAGCAAATGTCCACAAGTTCAGACATTTCTCTAGAAAGTAGTAGAGCTTGGCTCAAATGTGTAATGCCACCAATTAACTTTACAGAGCTTGACAGCTCCAAACAGGTAACTGACAGAGACACAACCAAACCAGCCAATATCGTCCTTACGCGGAACTAAACTTGGAATGTGAGATAACAAAGTTCAAGGCCTCATCACCTGCCTAACTGAAAGCAAAGATACAAAGCATTGTCCATTTACTACTCAAGGTGCTGAGTTGGGAGCTTCAGACATTGAAAGCAGATGTTCCATGTGGATGTCACACGTTCCATATCTCTGAATTCAATATGCATCTTAAACTGATAGACACAGATCTCTCCTGCCCCTGTCACTTCAAAGGTCACAGAATTGACATTCTCATGCTCTACCACAGGTGTTAGGACAAAGAAGAAAGCATAGAGTTACCTAACTGCATTAAAACAATGTCAAAGTCTTTGTGAAGTGATCCCAGACCTAGTCAAATAGTCAAAAAAATGCTAAGCAGAAAATAAGCCTTTGCTATAACAACTCACTCCTGCTTGGGCCACATCCAGGGCACAATTATACCCTGAAGAGTGCAGTAGGTTTTTCCCATTTTCTAGGTCACATCCCTGAAAGACATCCTGACAAGTCTTTTCCAGAGACCCAAGCTACAAGGAGAAAGGGAACATGATGGGCCCAAATAGCAGTTATGTGAGGCACCATTACAGATGGCATTTTGTGTGATATTTCAGCAAATAAAGATGTAAATCAAAAGCTCAATTGTCCAGCCTAAAAGACTTTTCAGAAAAAAACTGAATACCACAAAGCGATTTTATGGGGGCTCAAAGATGCAGATGATGCTGCAGCTGTCACACAATGTAACAGGGAGGGCTAAAGGGCAAAATGAACCTAGTGTCACTGTCTAATACCACTGCTCTTCTGTAAGCATCCAGAAACAAATTGCAAGCTGGATCTCTAACCAAATACAGCAAATTTTATATAAGTTTCATTTTCAGCAGTATCTCTACAAAGTGCTCTTTCTACAGCTTTATTCAAGGTATCCGTTTCATGCCTCCTTTGTATGGAATACAGCCTAACAGATGTAACCTATGAATTTAGCTTATCTGTAGTCTATCAAAAGAAGACAAGTGAAATGCACTATTTTAAACAGACATTTCCCCTAGGTTTGGTAGTGTAAACCTGAGTTTTCTATAGAATAATGAACGAATGCATGATTGTAATGAATACAGGATCATGTTCATGATGGAGCACTGGAACAGACTGCCCAGATGGGTTGTGGAGTCTCCTTCTCTAGAGACATTCAAAATCCACCTGGATGAGTTCCTGTGTGATCCACTCTAGGTGGTCCTGCTCTGGCAGGGAGGTTGGACTAGATGATCTTTCAAGGTCCTTTCCAACCCTTAAGATTCTGTGACAAGACAAGGTTACCAATCCATAAAACTTCCCTCTTCCCATTGTCAGCTATAAGCAGGAAAAAGCTGGGAAGTGGTCCTTGACCTGCAGTGAACCAGAACATAACAGAGAGACTGCTCTGAGCAATGTTCTGGACAAGCACTGTCTGCAGTCATGTCTGACTGGACTCTGTGACTGACAGTTCCTTGTAGACCTATTTCTACAGGAAAAGTAGGAGAAGAGAGCGCAGGACAATAGACTAAGGCATTGTTTCCAAAATACAAGCATGGTAATTATTTTGTGTGTTATAAACAATTTATGGTGCATCATTTTGAATCTACAATAAGGATTTCAGATGGCAAAAAATATCTTCCCACAGAGCCAGTATTTGGATTTAGTGTGAAGTGATCACACCACAATTAAAAGTAAGGAAGTTTTTATTTAACAAGTAGAATGCCATCATTATTTAATGCACTTCTGGAGCTCTTAAACACAAAAGAATGTTTTAGAGTCCCAGTTGTTGGGCCAACACTATGCACCTTTATTCAGCAAAGCTATTTCTTTTCTCTTTTATTGTAGTTTATTTATTTATTATAATGAGATTTTAATGTAAATATTTTCTGTCATTAAAAGCCATTTTCTAACACCTGGTGGTTCCATTTTTCTCAATGATTTGCCAAACACTATTTTTGTAAATACATGCAGAGGCCTACAGCGTTGTAAAAAGTATAGTGTGTGTTTGTTTATAGCTGCATATCCAAAAGGAACATCACCTCCATTTTCTCTCTCAAGACCATACCTTGTCAACCATGAGGAAATTTTCTATTTTTTCTCCATCATTACAAGCAACATCTCCAGCTTCTCTAACAGCTTGTGGTAAAAGCTCCTTCACTTCCTGGGCTATTATTCCTGTTCATAAAAGTAACAGAAACAAAAGTCAAGAAACACAGTGGCATACCGTTGACCACAGTTGTGTGCTTTGTGCTGCCCATCCTAAAAGTTAAAGGTAGGGCCAAACATGATCTAGAATTTCTCTGTGGTAGGAAAATCTAGGATTTCATTTTTTTGTGTCTTTTCCCTTTCATGGAAAAGAAACAGAAACATTTAGAATTCTCATTTCTCTGCAATGAGAACAAAACCGACCACATTCTTCATTCTTGTTGAATCTCTGGGAAAATAATCTATCTTTAAAAATTGAAAGAGAAGTTGGAAAATTACCAGAAATAGTTCATTTTGTCATTTTTACATCAAAAGAGACACACAGCAAAGTGTGAAATTGTAGCATCCTAAAAAATGAGGATGAAATAGCAGAGTGTTAAAAAGCACTATGGCACAATGAAACAACAGTGGAGGTTGCTAATGAAAAAGGGGAACAGAGCTGACTGAATACCTGTTTCATGGGTACTTTTTATTCCCATAACAGATGCAAATTCAGGCTTGTAGTCATACTCCACCAGCCTCATTTGTGTTATTCTTCTCAGCTGTTCATTCGTATCGACCTAGTTGGACAAACACCAAGATTCCCATGTTGAAACACTATGACATTCTTTCCTGGCATCTAGGACATCACTGAGCCAGTAACAAGCCTGACACGGCCACTTGGCCAATCTTCACATCAAAATACACGGACAACCTCCCTGTTCCCCATTAGCAAGTGCTATTTGTGTTTGCCTTGCCAGTTACCCTTCAGTCTGACAACTCCCAGGCACACAGGCATCCCTGGCTTCTCTGGACAGCCTCTTCCAAAGTCCGGGGGTGATGGCTCTACAGAGCACAGCACTACGCTCATTTTCTTTAGGCCAGTATTTCAGCACGCCCAGGATAAAGAAGCTGCTTCACGTGTCAGAACAATGATCCACATATGTGCTGTGGTGCAAACATAAATGCCCTAAATGCTCCACAGACCTCACCTCCCGGATATTCTGTTTTGCTCGACTGTCAGACGGATGCATGACTCTGCCCATAACTTTTGCGTTTCCGCAGACAACCAGTGCTTCGTCTGGTGCATCTGTGTTAATTCCTACTCGACCATGATAGACTGTCGTCTCTGGAACATGCCCTCGCTGCCACAGTACATCACTGTCATTCTCAAACTGCCCTGGGTTAGACGCCTGGAAGAAAAACTTATGTTTAAAGATACAGTACAGCATAGATGTACTATTGCTTATTCCATTAGAAATTCAGGGAAAATGAAATGCCACATCTTTAATATTTAAATTGAATTCAAGGGCTTTTCTAACACACCAACAGGGAAAAAAAAACCCAACCAGATGGAGTCACTTCTAAGTGTTTCTGCTCACACAGCATTGGCCTCGTTGCTTTTCCCCTTGAATTCTACTTTATTATCACCTTAAGTGAAACCGTCAATGTCCAAAGCTTTCCAAATTTTAACTTTGATATTATGCCATATAATTATTCTGTATTTACCAGCAAATTTTAGCTAGGCTGCAAATCAGAAAAGAGCAAACAAGGCAGAGATTAAACACAAGTGGTTCATAAAATCCTCTGTAATGTTTTAAATTAACTCAGATTAGAAATCTCATGTCAAGGAAATAGGGTCTTTCAAAAAACACCAATAAAACAATGGAGTGTGCATAATTACAACAAGCATTTGATTTCAATACTTAATTTTGTTATTTAAAAAAACCCCAATGTCTTTGAATTAAAACTTTAAAATTTGAGTCTAAGGGAGGTGAGTTTTCACAAGGCTTTGCCATCTGCAATGCATGGTGCTGTGCACTTACCACTGCTTGTCACAATTAGAGCATGACCTGATGTGCCTGATAACCACTACTCAGCTGGTGTTTTTGTTAGGTTATGTTTGAGTGTATAAAGAACCAGAACATGAGTCGCTTTCCCTCACAGTGCACTTGCACAGCTTTGCCACTTTAAGGTAATCGTTGGCTGCCTCACTGCACCCTTACACTAAAACCCCAATAGACATCTAGAAAATTACTTTTGGGATTTTTTTCCCTTTCCAGCGTTCCTTTAAATAGCATCCTCTCAATCCTTCTGCTTCTCTGCTTTCTTTTTGCTTTGTCTGGAATGGTGGCCAGGTTTGCAAAGTCTCATTCCCTGGATCCCTATTAAAAAACTGTCTCCCACACACCAAAGAAGCTCTCTTCATTGACATTTCCAAAGCAGCTAGCATTAAAAACAGTGGGAAAACGTAAAGTTCTAAGTCTTACATAAAAATACGTATCTTATAAGGTAACAATGATCCCAAGAATGAGTCAAATGTGAAAATACAATGGCTTTCCCAAGTTAGTAGAAGATATTTGTAATGTTGCTAGATGCAGAAAAATAAATTCAGATGAAAGCAGTATTGTGGAAAAGTACAGATAAAAAAATAGAAGAACTAAATATACAGGAATGATACAAACATAACACTTCAGGGTCCTGAAATATTAAGTACTCATAGCAACATCCAGGACGATAAAACTTCTCAGCAGGACAGAAAACTACCAACTCCTTTGAAAGCCCTTTCACAGCTCTACCCCAAAAGGAGCTCTTGGCCATATTGCGCTCCAAAAACCATACTGTAACTGCAGGATGAGAGCTTATGGCACAAGAGGACACAAACGTATGGCCCAGACCAAAAAGGAGCCAGGAGTGAAACCACCTGAAAACTATCCTCTTTTGGCAGCTGCTGTGCAATACCATACACACCAGAGGTTTGCACTTTTGCGCTCTCCAAACCCAAATAGTAAACCAGTGTGCCATCAAAAAGGACCCAAGCAACGGCCTACAAAAAGTGATGCCAAGACTAAAAGCTGTTGGCAGTCCTCACTTTTCTTCAGAAGCCCTTTCCTAGCCTACTTATTACACCAGAGCTCTTGGTCTTACTCAATCCTAAAACAAAATGCTAAGCCTATTCTTCACCACAAGCCAAGGACTAGAAAGACTCCATGCAAGCAAGAAGCAGTTCCCTGATTAGCCCATTTGAAAACATTTATGGGACTGCAATCTTCCAGAAGTCCTCATGTTCCTTTGCAGCCCCATCACATGGCACCTATGCATTTCCTATCTTTTTAAGTCCTAAACATAATCTTTACTCTAGAAATAACCAGTTACCCTAGACTGTGTCCAGCTCAAATGTTAACCACCAGGCATCGGGGTCACATGAAAAAGGGGCCATTACTGAAAGCATTCGGCAGCCTCCACCTTCCTTTAGCAGCCCCCTTCCAACTTCACTCATGCTGGGGACTTGTGGTTTCTCCTAAATCTAACCCTCCAGAGCTCCTGTTACAATAGAACTCTGGCTTTTTTCTCTCTTCCAAGCCTAACTGTAGGCTAAAGCTAAGTAGCAGAAGGAAAATTTTATGTGGAGTAGGGGACTGAATTTAATGTTTTAAAACCCCAATAATTAAAAGATAACAACATACTCATACAACAATGCAACTGTATCTTTTTGAGTCATTTTTATGCCAACGAAGCACCTCCCATAGTCTCCTGTGAACAGCAAAACAGTGAACACTTTTCACATAAAACAATATAAATTTCTACCTACCCTCACAATGATCTTTTCAGAGATGTTTGCAGACAGTAAGTAGAATTGGTCCTGAGACACAGCATACAGGCCGACTACCAGCATGAAGTATCTGAGTTGAAATTGATTTAATCAAGACAATAACTGAAGTTATGGCTTCTCACAAAAAAAACCCCAATGTATTTAAATAAAATTGTTATTATTGATCAAAAAAAGATAGCCAGAATGGTTTTTTAAATGTATTTATGTTACAATATCAAAGAAAAAATATTTCTTGTGTTCACAAGTAACATGCTATTTCAATCTCCACAGTCACTGAAAATGAACAAAGATTACAGTAATTCTGACAAGTAATAAAGACTCAAAGATGAAGACCCATCCTTCCCCAGAAGATAATGACCATTTGCTTTTTTAGCTTCTTGATTTCATCAGCCATCATTCTGGCTATGACTTCCAGAAACAATCTCTAACCATGAGAGTGAGACTTTTTCTTTATTCTTATGTCATTTTGTGACTGTAGATGAGAGGCCTTTAAGCAGATACCAAGCACCACAGAATGTGATATAAAATCACAGCTTTTTCACAATTAGCTCCATTCTAAGGTAAACCTTCTCTTTTCCACTTCACATATACAGGCCAACTAACTACAGCAATACCTCTGGTCAGGATTAGGTTTTCCCTTCTTCCTCATATTATTTGCTGTTGTTTCACTGAAATGCAACCTTCCCAGTGTTACTTTAGTTATCTGGTCCCCTGGCAGGTCAACTCTAAAACAGAAAATGAAACAAGATCAGGGAAAAAAGAATTTGGACATCTACCTGGCTCAAGCCAGAATTCCTCAAATCCATTAAAACAGTTCTGAAAAAAACCTGACAAATGAAAAAGCAGGAACCCTGGTAAAAATGTAGTAACCCTGGTTTATAAAAATGTGTAAAATCCACCACGACTATGTCAAGGAGATCAACAAGATAAAGAACCAGTAGTGGGAAAGTATTATTAGTAAAAGGAGTCTAGGTTTGTTTGTACACAGTCTTGAAAACCATAAAACATGTGTTCCGTATGATGGGTATTTGCTGCTTGCCAAGGTTATCATTGCTAATTATTGGATCTGAATTTTCACATTAAAATAAATAAATATTACTGCTTTTTCTCTTTTTCACCTGCACCTAATATGTATATGTGGAAGTATAAAATATACATCTGTGTCTCAAACACATAGTGTTTGTAAATGATAAATGAGTAAAGAGTTTTCATGGAGAAAAACACAGTCCACCAAAGTCACCCCTGAAACAATTTACACATGCAGAATCTATTCATCAGTATGCAAAAGGAAGAAAAATGCCATGATAGAGGTAACTTAGTGAACATTCAACTCTTCTCCCAAGCTCATTGTTGCAGATTATATATTGCAGCCTTTATGCCAAGTACTGTCCTGTCAAACTTAACAAGCATTGTTAACAAGTGAGTTAAGAAGCAAAAGAATGGCAGAGAGTTCCAGGGAATCATAGAATGGTAGGGGTTGGAAGGGACCTTTAGAGATCATCTAGTCCAACCCCCCTGCAGAAGCAGGTTCACCTAGATCAGGTTGCATAGGAACATGTCCAGGTGGGTCTTGAAGATCTCCAAGGAAGGAGACTCCACACCCTCCCTGGGCAGCCTGTGCCACTGCTCCATCACTCTCACCTCACCTCACATAGTGAAATAGAAATTTTTGTGTTCCAGCTTCATCCTATTACCCCTTTGTCCTGTTGCTAGATATCATAGGAAAAAAGGGCTGCCCCAACCTCATGACACCCATCATTTAGATATTTGTAAATATTAAAAAGATCCCCCCTCAGCATCCTGCAGACTAAACAGCCCCAGTTCCCACAGCCTTTCCTCACAAGGAAAATGTTCCAGTCCCCTGATCATCTTGGTGGCTCTACGCTGCACATATGTTTCTAGCAGAGGTAGTCCCCCTTAAAAGCACTGCAAATATATCTCGTGCCCATGGAGAAGTAGGATAAACATACTTAAGACGTTTGGAAAGCTGCTGAAAATTTTCCTTAATGAAGGGAGACCAAGTATATAGTTCTACTGTGATTCTGTGTGTGCATCCAGAATGGAATTTGGATGAAGATCAGAAAATTGGCTTAGAGCTACTCTAAGTCTCCAAGAAACAACTACCTCACAACTCAGGTCAATCACATATTGAAGTGAAATAAAATGAAATAATTTTAAAAACATTCTTACGTAACAGGATGGAAGGTTTTTTTGCTTCGATCTGACTGAGACTGTTCAATAACAATTGTTTGATTTGGAGCTTCCATCTATAAAGGAAAAAATACTTTCAAAAATGACAAGAAGAATAAACTTTCACACACATAAAATTTGAAATAGAAATTTATAGGCAAATTGTGTCTGAAATAGCGTCTCATAGAACTACACAAAAGTTAACACGGGAATTGAATCCTGATTGACAACAGTCAGCTAGTCTGAAGACTCAAATCTTTCTGTAGACATAATTTGAAAGAAAAAAAATCAAACCCAAAACCAAAGGGCAGGGGAAAGTCATGCATTAATTTGCAAAAGAAAAATTGCTTTCTGAATCTAGATTGTTATTAGCTCATTCTACCCTAAAGCAAAAATGTAGATATATAACAAGAGAAGTGAACGTAGGCAAAGTAGCTCCATAAGTTATTTTAATGTAAATTTCTGTACCTTTCTGGAATGATACTGAGCAGTGCTTTGCTTCACATGGGAACAGATAACAGTAATATTCACTCATTTCTTCTGCATTTGAATGTATTAAACAAAACTGGTACTTACTGCCTTGTAAAAGAACTACATGGATTTGTTTAAATCACTGAACTTTGGTAGTTAGTACAAAACCTGGTAAAATCTTTCAGAAAGTTTGACATATACTTCTGTATATGCAAGTTTGTGGACCTATATTGGCTGGGAAGGATTTGGTTCTTAGAATGAAAATGGCAAGAAGAAAGGTGGACTACAAATTGTGAACTATCCAGGAAAACCGTATTTGATTCTACCTTGCTTTAGACAAAAAGAGAGAAGTCAGTGAAACCACAGCAAACAGGCAAACATGATGTCTGTCAGTATATGTCAGCATAAGCATCCGTAAAACATCCCCTTTTTGCAAGAGAGTTCCACATAGCAGTCACTAGCAACTTAAAAGAGTTCTCTTTGGTCGGTTCTTGGCCAAAAATGCCTAAGAAAAGAGTTCATTTCAATTATTTACCCTATTCTATGGATAATCACACACTAACTTATTAAAAGTAACAATCACACAGAAGATAAACACTTGCCTTTATTCCAAAAGCTTTCAAAGAAAACTTTTCTATTGGTTTCCCCCCCAGCTGAGTTTTGACATATTTTGGATGTCCAGTGACTCTAATATGGACTGTGATTTGGAAATGATTCTTCTTCTGGCACACGAAGGCATCATCTGTTGTTGAAAAATTAAATCCTTTATCTGTGACAATGTGATATCCTACAGTGGGTCTATGAAAACAAGAAGAAAGAATATCAATGTTAAGTACAGGCATATGTGAGTGACATCTTATTTTTCATGTGGTCTTAAAATCCATCTGATTTTTAGTGATAAAATGGGGCCAAAATACATCTTTAGAACCATGACTTCTACTGATACTTTCCTCTAACACTCTCACAGGTGTAAAAATGAAAATGCATATAAAACATACTCTAACTCTAGTCTGACACATTAAATGTTTGGAAACCAGAGATGGAGGAGCTTACATAATACTCACGTACAAACCTGGTATAAAGGAACTCTGTGTACCTAAAAGCCTAATGAAACCTTGATGTGTATTTAAGCATTCATTATAATATTGACAGGAAAAAAACATGAAGCTAAATGAGTGCTGTAGAGAACAAGGTTCTAATGAGCCAGCAAGACTCCCTAGTTTGTTCCTGAATTCTCACACCAAATGCTTCTGCAGAAGACATTGGGATTCGGATAAGGCTTTACTCAAGCTCAAAGAAAAGCTATTGATACCAACCCTCTAGATAGATGACTGTAAAACTCTCCTTTAAAATGTTGTCCATGCTACCCCAACTAAGAAAACTCCGATCTATTTATTCAAAGGGCTAATTTGTCACCCAAAAAGTATTCTGTCTTCATGATTCTCAGCATAGAAGGAAAAGTATCAAAAGACCTTTCTAAAAGAGCTGGTGAACTCATCATCCCAACAATGTTTCTAGTTCTCTGATTTAAGTGATGGATAATTCCGAAATAATAGGTCTACATGGCAAGGTTCTCTTACATGGGAATTGGTTTCTCTTGCTAATGAAAGTTTGACATTGATGATCTCATCTGATGCTACCAAGAACCTCTCATTAACACAATTACTGAAGATGGCTTTTCAGAACTCATTCATTCATTTGCACATTATTAGTTGGAAAAATCAAAATGTACAGACTTTACAAGAAACGTACAGATGTTATCTTCAATAAATTATGAACAAAAGACCCCTTTCAAACAACCACTGATTATCTGGTACAGGGAACAAAGTGAAAACTCATTTGGAACTATTTCAAAACTATTAAGTCACATGCTAATTTCTATTTAATATTATAATGAAGTGTCTACCATTCCCCCAAACTGTCATTATTAAAGAAGCAAAACTTCAGTTTCTTCCTACAACAGGTAATTCTTTTTATTTAAGAAGAACATTTGTGTGTTTCCTAGCAGGGAAAGGAGTCATTTCTCAATTTAGGTACAAAGCAAGTTTAGTAAGCTGACATTCTTAAAGCAGTTCCAGAGCATTTGCCTACACACAGGCAAGCAGATTGAGAAACGAAACCACAAATTTCCATTTGTCCAAGTTGACTTGTTTGGAATGACTCCCAAAGAGGAATTTCATGCTAATCATTTTCTGTGTATGCCATTTACAGTAATTAGGAGCAAATATATATTTTCATCTGATCACATGAAAAATGCTCAGTCTTACCAAGTACTTGGAAAAACTTTCAGGTATCAAGGGGTATTCCTGTCACACAAGCATCCCCACTAGAAATATACTTTGAATTATTCTTTCTATTCATAACTTGAGTCTTCAGACAATATCTTTGTAACAGAGTTCCATCAATCACAACAGTAATGGGGTAAGGGGCTAAGAAAGTGCCAAGAAGACAATGTAAAGCATAATAAACGGTAGGGCAACCTTTTTAAATGAATCTCCCTCAGCTAACAGCATTTTTGTTGTGAACTGAAATAATCAAAAGGTTAAAATACTGAATGGAAAAAAAAAAAGATGGAAAATAATCATTAACCTGAGAAATGCCCTTAAAGTGGGCACAGCATTTTTGAGGTACGGTAGTAAGCTGTCTATGTTGAGAGAGCATAAGCACATGACTCCTTTGAAGCTAACAGGATCACTATTCAGAAAATCCATGCACTGTGCTGTAATTACAGTGCATATTGGAACAAAGGCACTGCCATTGACCTCATAACTCTGACTTCCTCCACAAATAACATCTCAATCCCCTTCCATAGTAATTGCAACAGTACATGTATTTGGATCCTTTAATGCTCTGCATTGTAGTGCCATTGTTGACACAAGGCACCAAGAAATGTGAGTCTGGAACTTCGGTTTCATGTGTATGGAAACCAATAAGTAATTGGGTAGGGACAAGAGAGCAAATTCCCATCATCACCTCACAGCTCTACAGCTCTCATGTAGCTGTTGAGCCTAACAGGAGTTGGAAGACACTTCTATCCAGAGAGACAAATCATATGACAAACGCTGCTGGAGGTTTCTTGTGCCATTCAGCTCTCAAAGAGTAGCAATGTTTGGACACTGAGCTGTCTGCTCAGGGCATATCAATACCTTAGGAAAAGGGTTGTGTAGGACACAGCAAGATGTACACTGCTGTTATCAGCACTCCTTTTAGCAGGCTGGGCTAATTAAAATTAAAAATTTAAACTAAAAATTTACTATGAGGCTGGGGTAAAGGAAAATTAAAATTTACTATGCTATTGAAGTCCTGTGGAGACAGTGACAAATTGTTTGCACTGATCCTGGGGGATAAACCAGACACTCTAAAATAGCTTTTGTTGAAAGGGATCATTCATTAAACACTAGAACAGAGGAAAGCGGGGATGTAAAGTGAACTTGGAATGACCTTTGCCAGATCACATGGCACAAAAAAATATTTACAGTTCTGATTTAGACAGGAAAAATCTAAATCTTTGACTAAACAGTTGCATGTCAGATATATATATGTGCGAGAACAGTGATTAAAATGTGTGTTAGATGAGCCCAGGTGTAATACAAGTATCTTTTTTCTTTAATGTATTAATTTAATGTAATTAAATTTATTTAAAGTATTTTTTCTTTAATGTTTTAGGCCATTAGAGGGAAAGGTGTCATATGTTCAGTAATTACTTGGCCAAATGTGTCTGATTAAGGAAACAGAAATTAACGGGTATTTTAAGTTAAACTCTTTCTCCCTAAAGAGAAATCAGAAAAACTGGCATGAATTCCAACCACCATTTAAGATTCTGCTTATATGACACATCTGCAGATTCACATTCTATCATGCCTGCTGTATCTCCTTCTCCAGACTAATGTTCAGTAAGAACAAGAGATGCCAAATGTATCATTTATTCATACAAAACAATACCAGCAAAAAAAAAAAACCACCCACAAAAACAAGACAACACTTTTTCCAAGTGCTAACATCAGTGCTTACAGTTTTTCATAATTTGAGTTAAATAAGCTGTTCCACTGAGAAGTTTGATATGGTTGCCATGTCAGAGCTTGACAGTATTTTTCCAAAGCTGCATTCTGTCCATCACTGTCATATTCTTGTACTTCAGCTGCACAGTCCTTAACAGTTGCTGTAGAGAGATAGTGACAACTGAGTTATTACTTCTATGACCAGCCAAAAATTCTGCATAAATATTTTAATAAATATATTTACATACATATACATACATACAAAGCATAAATATATTGCATGTATATTTAAATCTGATTGTCCTTTACAGTTATTCCAAAAGATTTTATTATACTCCCTTGCCCTAGGAAATAACTTTTTCAGCTTTCCTGATTTGCAGAATATTACACAAGTAGCACTTCCTATTTTTATTCTCTCCAAAAGAATGGATAGTTTCCTTTAGGAAGGTAAAAAAAACATAGCAAAGCATAACATTTTACTGTAAATCTGCAACAACGGAAGAAGCAATGAAGCAAAATATTTACATACATTTCCCATTCTCTGTACTACAGGTTTAAACTGAATATACTCCATCTCACTGCAAGAGGTATTTCTTTCCAGAGGAGGCACAGCTTTCCAATAACAAGCACATTTATCCCTACATCTGATTGACTAGTTAATACTTTCTGAGATACTATACATTTTACAAAGATAAAGGAGAATATAACAAGAGAGGCAGATAACAGAGTAAAACAGAGAAAAACATGTCACTAAGCATATAAGCTAAGATCCGCTCTCAGCTCAGACAGAGCCTACAGAATCATTTCAGGTTCATTTGCAATTTGCCACTTCTGACATATAGTGGAGTGAAAAAAAATGAGAAAAAACCCACACAGTAAAGAAAATCATAGCTCATTTCTAAATGATCCCCATGCCATTTCAACCAATGGCTGTGTTCTTCCAACAGCATGTGTGTTACTGCACTTTTATTAACAGTAAATCCCAAGAAAAGCATATTTCAAAGCTATATATTTATGCATTAAAAATAGGAACAACAGTTTTAGATACAGATACAGTTTTAGTGCTTGCTCATTCTCTCTTTCCAGTAGCAGTAGACTTAGAGGACTAGTCACAAATACTGATCAAATAAAAGATACCAAAGGAAAGGAAACAGTCATAGAACCACAGAATGGTAGGGATTGGAAAGGATCTCTAAAGATCACCTAGTCCAGTCTCCTAAAACCTACTAAATCCAGTTGCTATTCATTTAAAATGTTCTGAAAGATTGATTTAATGCTGAAAAAGAACTGACTCTGAAGAAATAACAGGCAGCTCTCAGATTTTCCTCTAACAGACAAAGCTGAAACTCCTCAGATAAACTGTTCATTACAAACTGCTCATTCACAGTCTCACACTTCACAGAAGCTGATTAATTTCTGTATGTTCCTGATAAGCTTTATGCTATCAATTAGTCTAGCGGTTTTTATCTTGATAAAACAATTAACTGAATTTGGGAAAGGTATGGGGAAGAACACACAGCTTTTACCAAGCTCGCACCTGGATACACTTTGTAGAAAAAATATGGAGTTGAGATAATGAAGGGAAAGTGCAATTCATTTGCTCATCCACCACACAAATTCCCAAGCTGACCCAAGATGGTTTCTTTGCCCAGTCAATGTAGTGCCAAGCAAAGTCAGCAGAGTATGGCATCATCTGTGTACTGCAGGCTTACACATGGAGAATGGCAGAATACTTTTGTCCAGAGAGTCCTCAGGAATCATGAATGTCTAACACTTCTTTCTTTGCCAAATATAAAAACATTCCAGTTCTCAAGTACACTGGAAAGTTAAATTCCTCCAGACCTGGTACTGGACTACAAACTGTTAATACCATTGTCTTTTCAGAGCCAGAACAAGCTGTGCTCTTAACATATTTACTTGTCTATGACATGAAACATTGAAGTTCATTTTCACATAGTTGCTTACCTTGTCCAGAGTCCTGAGCCTGGAACGGAGAATCTGTGGCATCTCCCAGTAATTGTGAGAGCTTCCTTTTTTTGCCTGACACTGCAGAAATACTTCTTAAAAAACATGTGTTGCATTACTCACTTATAAGTTTAGATACAGATATGGAACAATCGTAACACGTGAGCACCTAGGTATTTCATTCTCATTGGATTATCATCTACATTCTGATTTGCCAAGGGCTTTTTAAAGGGGCTTTTTCTATTTGTTCTTGGCTTTTTAAAACCTAATTATGCATTTTTTCCTTCCAAACCATAAATTACTTGTTCTTTTTTTTTATATATGAATAGAAAAGTTGATATCTTTTTAGGAATTTATACAGTGGGTAAGTAGCAGGGTTTTATTGTTTCCTGACATTTGTATTAAAATCACACTTTTATCTTGAATACTTGTGTTGCACTGAGTGTGAACTCACTTTCCTTCTTATCCAGAAAACACCAGTAGCAGTTAAAGCATTAATGAAGAGATCACAAGGGGCTGCTGCTGTGTAACAGTTTTACCTTTCATAGAAAGCAAGATTTTGCTCCTTTGTGCAAAGGGAGAAAAAAGCCTATTCCAAAGTTTTGAGATTATAAAATGTAAACTAGAATATCCTGACAGATGGTCAGTTCTTCTGGATAGAGGGAAAAAAACAAGCCAAACTCCAGGTCTCACTCAGGCCCAGTAGGTACACAAACTAAGGTGCAAACATGAGTATAAGAAAAGCCTGCCCACCACATTAATTCTTATTCTTATTCTGAGTTTGTTCAAAAGTCCCACATTTTGTCAAGAATTACTTGACATCTTAAATTCCAACCACCAAAGTATTCTCTCAAAAAATTACATGGTTTTGACTAACTGGCACCTTCTACTGGAAAACAAAGAAAGAACACAAATAGCTCCACTGAGAAATCCAAGCCCAGCTTCCCCTACATCTGTTTAACACGTAATTGAGTTCTATAGAGGACACAGGGGCAGACCATTTGCAAGTCCAGAGCTAACACTGTTGAATTCACATTTCTCTCCCAACAACTAGAGAGGTCCCCCTCCGGCATGCATCAGTGAGTTCATTTCTACTAGGCACTGTGATGTTTGCACCACTCAATGTATTTTGAATAATTAAGCATCCACAGCACACTGCTGGGTGAATATAGCAGATGGTATATGAATACTACATCACCTGCTTATATAGATAAGACAGTTCTTTTTCTCTCTCGTGCCACTTGGCATTATGGCCAAACCCCTGCAACAGGAATTGCAAAACGCCTGAATAGTCTTATAATTCAGTTATGAAGCATCTGTTGATCTCTCTTTAGCCTTGAAATGTCTTCAAAATTGAAATCTGTTCCTACTTCCTATCTGAAGATCAATTGAGATGTATAAAGAACCCTCAAATATCTCAAAAATGTCTAAACACTGCCATCCTGTGGAAAACCCTACACCCACGGGCATTTTGCACCAGTCTTAAACCACATCTTCTACCAGCTCTACTTTTGTTTGTTTGTACCTGTCTCATCGTTTGCATAAAAGCTTTATCATTTACCCAGAAATCTGAGACGTATTTGGCTGAAAGTATGAATAATTAAAACCCAAACAGCTGGAGAACATAGAATTATTCCAAGGAGTTGCAGCATTTTCTGTCTTCAGGCCGCAGCCTTGGGGATGCCCACTGGCACTGAGGTCAGAGCATGTCTCCATGAGCTTGCAGGGAAGCTTGCTGGGTGCCACTGAAGATGGGCAGGGGAGTGAAGGTTGCAGACCAGTGGACCACGTAGTGTCATGCCATGCGGCTGCAAGGAGTAAACAGACAAGATAGTAAGGAAAGGGAGGAGCAGCTAGAGATCTCCCTTACAAGCTTAGGCCAAATTCGTGTGACCTACTCTGGAGCTGTGGTGGAGAACACGGTTCTGATCCGGAGTCCGGTGGAGAGTCTGGCAACTGGCTTTGCCTAGAGATGAAAAAGAGATTTTGAATTCTACTAGGTGGAGACATGGTGGATTATCAGAAGATAATGCTAAAAGCAACTGGAGGAAGACCACCAGATTCATGACAAGCGTCTGCAGGAAGCATGGCTTGCCATGGGTTCTGCCTCTTCTCACGGGAGCAATGTCACTTACACTTTGTTAGACCATCTCCTATGGTTCTCCACATCTCCCCCATGCAGGGAAGCTCCATCCCTACCAGGTCTTGCCCAAACCCCACTCCATGACCTGCTGACTTCAAACCACCTCCCTTCCAATAAGCCATTCTTAAGTTACTTCTAGTTACACCAGTGACTCTGAATACACCAAACTCAGAAGGTCTCTAAAGCCATTCTCTAGATGACAGGTTAAAGACCTGTAGCATCTTCAACTGCTAGCTGATTTCTTTAGGCCTTAGTTTGGCCCGAGCGCTCTCAGTCTCCATCAGATGCTAGCAGGCCCCATTTTAGCACCTTGCTTAGGAGAAGAGGCATCCCAGTGTGGAGGGAATTAGGGTCTGCCACACAGGTAGGAAATGCATTTCCCCAGTTTGATGCAAGAACTTTAATAAGCTCACCAAAAAGATCCTGCCACTTAATGTGGGGTTTCCAAGGGCAATGACCTACCTCCCCTCTTTTGCACCCGCCACAGTCTTCCAATCCCATTTGGAAGAACCTTATCAGGGACCAATAACTGATACCTTCTGTGCCTAAATCATGGAAGACTAGAAAATACTAGTACTAACTAAGAATACTAACAGGTCTATGCAAGCAGTGGCCTCAAAGGAAAGCTTCAAAAACAAACTACAAAACCAAACCACCTCATTCTTCACAGAAGACAAAACCATTCAGTCCTGTTTTAACCCCAGCACCACTGCCGATCGATTATTTAAAGCGCCTGAGTTGATCGCTGGGGAGAATCTTGATGCACTGCTGAAACCTGACTACAAGAATAACCTGTATGGGTGCGCTGGAGCAGGGACCCCCGAGGGAACCACCTGCCAGAGCTGAGGAAAGGAGTAAGGAAGGAAAAGTGGGAAGCAACGCCTCGCCTCCCCTTCACCCACCTCACCAGCGGCAGTGCAAGGGACTGAGTGTGAGGAGTGGCAGCTACAAGGAGAGTGGGAACGAGGGAGGGAGGAGTGCTCCGTTTAAATTGAGTCTTGAAAAGGTGAGGGAAAGATAGATTTTTCCTTTTCTTAAGACATGAGTAACAATTTAAAGTAAAAAAGTTTCTTCAGTGTAGACTCACTTGCCCACACAACAAATGGTGCTGAGGAAGCTGCAGGGGTCTGCACATCTGCTGCCTGGCAGCTCCCGTGCCCCCACAACCCCTGCTTCCCCTGCTGAGGAACCCTGTGCCATAGAGCTGCACTGCTCTCCTCCGTGTGCAGAGCTACAGAAGCAAGAGGCTTACCTCCCTGCTCACAGCCTATGAGTTGGAAAGCAGGGTCACCTCCCGAGCAGCTCAGGGTTGCTGGCACTCTGCACTGCACAGGAAGAACACCTTTGGCACCCTGGTGTGAGGCAGAGTCCCTTCAAACACCCAGTGGGAGCATGTGCAGAGACACAGGGACTACAAGATGGAAAGGCCGTTACGCTCTGACAGCCATTCCAAGAGCCAGGGATTAGAGGCATGACAGAGGAATCCTGGCTGGGAACCAAGAAATTCCATGTGATCCACAGCCACCTCCTTGCCAAATCCTATAGCCAAGCAGGAAAGATTTATGGTTTAACACCCCTGCTTGGAGAGGTCATCGTGGAAAGCCAAACAAGTGTGCTCTGTGATTTTTAGTGTTCCCTAGTTTTTATTACTGAAACAGATAAATCTCTGAAAACATGACCTCTTATCATTACTTTATAAAGAACTTCAGGCACACTGCTCTGTACAAGAACATGCTGGCCTGTATTTCACTGTGCAGCTTTCTCCTGACCCTTGGGGTTTTGCTGTCAGCTTGTCTCCAACAGCTCAACTCATGCATATGTCTGAGGTTTGAAAACAGGTTCTGGATTTACTCTTTGGTACCTATGCTTGGTTACATATACCTATGCTTGATTTACTCTTCGGTACCTATGCTTGTACTACAGCTCCCTGTGATACTCTGTTTTGCTTTTACATTAAGAGTATGTCTCCTATCAGACAGTGTAAAGAATTACACCTGGAACTATGCCATAGTTTAAGCTAGGCTAAGTCCTTCCTGAGTAGGTCACAGCAACACACAGATATTCCCACACTATGTAGCAAAACCACTTCATTGATTCTGTGTTGAGAAGAGCAGCATCCTAAGTCAACAGTAGACTGCTACAGAGAGGCTTTGCTTCCGTCTCCTGTCAGTTGAGGGCACAGGTCTGTCTTAGCTCCTGCTCTATTTAAAAGCTTTTCAGTCCTTCGTGAAGGTGTTTTCAAAGTAGCTTAAGGGAGAAAAAATCCTATGCCATCTAACTGTCATTCAAAGGAACTACAGAGAGTTCCACTACTACATTAGCAATAAATGGAAGTTCAAGAAATGAACGCTTAACACTTTCAGGTATTCCTATAAATTGTAGGCTGAAGCACTACCTGAAAGACAAATGCTTAAGACACATTAGGCTGAAAATGTTAGAGCAGAGGAAGGATAACAGACATTTAGTGGAACGCACCTCCTTTACCAAGGTCCAGTGTTCTGGCTAAAGTTGAGTAAAACAAAATAGCTGGAAGCGACACCCTCGGATGAAGAAAACCACACCTGTTCTCACATACACAGCAAGTATTTTAAAGCATCAATGGAAAATTCCCATCACTCAATTTTCATACTATTGTTTCTGCTTCAGGATTTTTATTTCTGAGTTTTGATGGCATGAGAGAGGATAGTCATCATCTTTGGTCACAGATTATTAGTTTTAACGTGTTCCTGTGTATTTCGTAATGGTATCACTACTACTTTTCTAACATTCCAAATCCAAACCCCTGCATTTTAGGTTAGCTCCAACTACATGATTGCTTCTTTATGTTTTGTTATTTAATTCTACAGCAGAATAATCTTTCATTTCCCTGAAAAGTAATTTTCTGATACATTTAAGTATTGTGTCTGCTGCTCTAAAGATTGTTTCAACTTTGAATATAGAGTTGGTAAATGTTTGGATTATTTTTTCTCTGTGGGATACTTGATCCATGGGCTTGAATTCCAAATATATATTTTAACTTTTTAAAAGATCCATCCATAAAAGTGCAAAACTTCCCTTCTACACAATCAGTTCACGTCCCTGGTTTCAAATACTACCTTGGGTACTTGCCATGGTTTAACTGAGAGTATTTCGGTAAAACACAAACACTTTATAGGACAGAGATAACATTCATGAAGTAGAGAGGTAGGAAAGATATGTCTCCACGTTAAAAACTTTACTGAAACTGGTACTATGCTCTTTAATATATGTATACATATATATATTCTGTAGTTTAAATTAATCTGTATTAAATGCCTGCTTAGGAAAGCACAGGGCAATCCTTTTTCTCCTTCTACTACTCAAGAGTAAAGATGAAGTCATCACATGGTGCTTCATGTGTGGCTTAAGAGGAGAATAAATGTGATGCCAATGACCTGTCTGATGCAAACTGATCTTTAAAAGCCACTTTCAGATGCACTCAAGACCTTGGTAGCAACAGCACCCTTCTTGTTGCATTCAATATTGCATGTGCCATTATCTTGGTCTGGATTTTATATAAATTTTTATGGAGGCTTTTAATATTCTTCTCCTTTGACACATTTTGGCAAGTTCCTCTCTGAGGTTCTCTTCACACACAAATAGTCTGCAATATAAAGACTTCAGAATTTTACTTTTAGAGATCTAATGATTCAGTAAATGTTCTTGTTAATCCTGTAATTAATGAAGTATTACTGTAGTATCAGTCTAAAATCCTGTTGAGCCTCCAAACCTATAGTCGCTTTATAGATTGTTTCCTTGCACATAAATATTTGGTAGCACTGCAAGTATCATAGCTAACATATCTAAGCTACATAACAGCTTATATATACACACACACATATTTATATTTCTGCTTTGTTTTGTGTATAAAAGGAAAACATTTAAAAGTTGTCATATGGGAGTTCAGTAATCTTTTTAACCTGAGACAGGTTTAGTCACTCTAAAAACAAAGGTTAGGTATATTTATATACAACAATCTCTTAATCCTTCTTTACTTTTATAGCATGGCAGAGAGAGAATCAATTCATTTTTCATTATTTAGAGCAGGTAGAAGCCTGTTTAACCCACTGTAAGTGTGCTGCTGAGTGTGCCTGGAATAAAGAAAACCCATGTTTCATTATTTTTAAAACACCCCCCTCGCTCTGCTTCTTGGCATGTGCAAGTGTCAGCTCATTAATAATACTTTCCACTGTACAACAGTCATCTGACAGTTGTCCCGATGAAAGATTTGAGTTTGAAGTCGTTGAAAAATCTATGCCCCTAACTTTCCACCTTTGCCCATGACCCTTTGCATTATGTATCCTTTGTATCTCATAAAGCTAGTCTCAGAAGAAATTAATGGACAAGGTCTCTGGTCTGAACGAGGCATTAGGATGAAAACAGTAGCTCATCTTCCCTCAAACGGGGATATTTACATGATTCAATTTATTATACTAGACAATAAATTAATATTGAACTATTCTGTACACTTATTCTGTACTTAAACACTAAACTAGCACTTACAGGAATGTTAAAATAACAGCTTTGTGCTTAATGTCACAATTAGCATAACAGTTGTGAATTATCCCAGATTTCATTATCATTCTTTCTATTGAGCAAGCTGATCATATTTCCATTACTATCCAGAAATTCATTTTTCCAAGTCTTCTTACACCTTCAAGTTTATAATATCAAGAGAGCCACAAGCCTTTTGAAACTCAGATTTCAGGTCTGACTGTTGTGTTCAGATTTTATCATGGCACTAACAAAGACAATTTAAGAGATGTTGCTATGAAGAGGAAGTACATGTTGCTATAGTACTTACAAAGTTCCAAACTCCACATCACTACTGATGAATTCCTCCAACATACTTGTGTCCACCATGGGATTTTCCAAGGCTTCATGGACATCTTGCCCTGAAATTACAAACATCAAAAAGACAGAAATTTTGAGAGATGGAATTTCGAGACAATGCTTGGTACTTCAGCCTAAGTAACACTGCCCACACTACTACAACAAAGGAAAAGCAAACCCATCCTGTCTCTTGTGTAACAGTGGGGTTACGCTTCTGGTTTAGTCATTCTTGGATGAAGGATGATGGGAGATGCAGAGCAAATGCGGACGTGCAGGGAAAGAAGATGGCAGAGCAGCACCAGGCAAACACTAGTTCATGCACAGCATTAAGGCCTCACTGAATTACTACAACAAGAGAAGGAAAGGCCCCAGTCCAGGGCAACTCGAAGATTGGGTTTAGAAGATAACTTCACGCTCTCTTACGCTGGGATCAAAACAGGTGATTGGGTAAAAGATCAGGCTGTCTCACATGGATCCCTCTGTCTGCATTAGTCAGTACTGCAACTGAGTTTCTGTAACACTCAGTTTAAAAATCCATCATCCTGAGGTTAAAGAAAGCACAAATAAAGCTTTAGAAATGTTTGACTGGTGGCTTCCTTTTATTCTCTCTGAGAAAAGAGCCTACTAACATGTTAAGCGTATTAATGAATAGAAAGGTTCAGTACTTTGTCCTTTGTTGCTTGGTAACTGAAGGCTATAAACAGTTTTTATGATTATAAAGTCTCTGGAATTCCTGATCTCAATGGAAAGTCAGACGGAACTCCCTAAAACAAAGCCAAACAAACTACATTGTAGGTTCTCCACCTCTCCAGCAAGCTGTCCATAAATGCAGGTGTGGCTAATCCAAATGCAAACAAGATAAGGCTGTTGAAGTTACTGCTCTCAGGGGCTGTGTGTGGCTCTGTCCAGCTCAGTCCCATGGCTACACAAGACCAGAGACCAGCCTGTACACCTAGCATAGCGTAGCTCAGCCCCCAACAGCTGACATCCACCTTTTCCCCTCAGTGCTGCAGCTGAGTGGGAGAACACAAAAGGTTCCTGTCAGTGAGTAGAGAAGCAATAATTGCCTTTGGTGCTTCTACTGTCATCTCACCTTATCAGCATCAGACGTGTGTATGGTAAGGAGTCATACTATAAAATGTCTTCTGTTCTGTTCTCCCTGTCTCTGATATAATTCCTTCTTGATCCAGTATTGAGACATTACTTAACTGCAAGGAGCATCTAAAATTTCACTTCCAACACCACCTTCCATACGAATTCCACATTGCTAATAAATGTCTCCTGAGTTGCTTTGTGATCACAGATTAATCTAGGCTTTGCTGTTTATCACTAATGATGACTTAGTTTTGTCTGCCTTTCCCTGTCAGAGTGCATCCTGCAGGGGTGCTGCTGATAGATCCTTGCATCCCGGCCTATTGGGATTGTATACAAACATGTCCTCCTTATGTCAGAGGAGAACAGATTCAAGAGGTGCAGCACACTTACTTGCATCAGAAAAATTGTAACGTGGAAAGCCTTGAAGTAGGAGCAAAGCACTTTGCAAAAACAGCTTAAGAATACAAAAGCCTGGCTTTCCTCAGCAGCCTTCCTCAAACCAGTTGGATTCTCATCTTTTTGTTCTTCATGTCTGAATTTAAGATATTCTTCCCTTGAATCTCAAACACTTCCCCATTTGATAATGTAGTCCACATGAAAATTACTCAATCACGTTCTCCTTCTTTTACCCAGCTCTTCCTCCTGTTCAAATAGCTTGGCCCTTTATGCAGAATGATAGAATTTTGTTATTAACATGAAGCAAGAGGTCCAAGTGTTTTTCCCATACCACAAAACCAAGAATTCCTTATTTTGACCAAGATCAGGATCTTTAACATGGGCATCCCACAGTTCAGAGATGAGCTCCGTTGCTAAGTGATGACAACAGCAAAATGTATCATCCCCTCTGAATCTCTTCACTTTGCATAAGCAGTTAAATGGGTAGGAGGAGAAAGAAGGAACATGTAATTCTGTGCTACAAGAGGAAGGAAGCGCAGCAAAAATAAGATAGGCCACCACTAATGAAAGTTCCAAGTACAGGTGCACAGAAGAGCCAGCACACTTGTCTGCAGTGTAGAACTTTCAATTTTCTTTCCAAATGTGCTTTCCAGGTCAGAGACATCAAGTGCTTGCATTGGCATCAATTCCAGCAGAGGAAGAGTTGTTGGACTTATTTATTTAAAATGGTGACAGCCATTTCACAGGCACTTGATGACAGTAAGTACTTGCTAGATAGGGGTAATACGCAAGCCAGTTGCTCACCTGGATGTTTGATGGCTGCAAGAGCAGAGAACTCCGTGTGTGTGGTGAAACAAGCCCTGCAGCAAGGCCCCTGTGCCCACACTGCAGCTCCCTGTGCAGAGCCGTGTGCCAGAGGACACACCAAGTCAGCCACCTCCGTTACCAGCTTGTGCTTGGAGAGCTCTACTCCCACACCATACTCCACACCATAACATGCCCACACAGCTCTATGAACAGTCTGCACTGAGTGACACATTCAGCTTCACTGTCACTGCATAGAGGATTGACGGCTACCCAAGAAACTGATGGAGGGCTTCATACAGTTGTTTGCATACAGTGACAGGGCTTCATACAGTTGTTTGCAAAACTGACTGCAGTCATAGATGTGACTACTACTTTTCCTGTTTCTTTGTAGGCTTAGTATTCTGTTCTCCTGTTCCCTTCAATCTGAAGTCTTAAACCTGTCAGCTCTACCACTGACTTCAGTTTCCTTGTGTATTCTCACCTAGCCTGTCCCTACCTTCCGCCCCAGATCTCAGAGTATGTCGAACTCTAGCCTCCTAACTTGGCAGTTGCTTGCTTCATACATCTCTCTTTGGCAGATGTCTCCTCCTTTCCTCCAACCACGACACTCCTGTCACCGTCACTCCTGTCATCCTTTCACTCAGGATCTCAGGGAGATCCTGAGCATCCCTTTATAGTCCTGTAGCCAACAGTTTCCCTGAATAACCTGCCTTGAGTAATTCTCACAACACTTCCATGTAGCACCTTACATTTGTCTGCATTTGAACTAGTATCTGAATGCAAGATGAGGAGATAGAGAAGCAGAAATTCTTTGCAGTAAATTTTACATCTTTAGTCACACACTGTTGTGACTAAACTTAAACTACAACCCTGTCTTCCCCAAGGAGTACCAAATAACCAGGCTATTAGGATGCTCTTTCTGAAAACACAAATTCAGCCCACAACCAATATTCTGTCAAACTCCTAGTATTGACTAAAAATCAATACTAAACTCATTATTTCCTGACATAAAAAAAGGATCACGGGAAGTTCCCAGCCAAGTCCAGCTATTTGTAGCAAGATTTGTGTAAAAACATCAGCCACCCTATGTGGGGAACAATCCATGACTACAGCATGAGATTTAAAACTGGCACACAGACCACTGTCAGTTCTCATCCACTTGTTGAAAGGACAAATTCATGCTTGCTGCAAACCCTTGCAACTTGAAGGAAATGTCTATGCTTGAGAATTATTAACAGGTTTTCATCTGAAGATACTTTACCATTACAACAGGCCTCAGCACGATCTAAGCCTGTCTTGGTATAACTTCAGCCCATTTCCTCTTAAACACCCTCAGAGCTTCCTCAGCTGCTTCTCATCAGACTTGTCCTCCAGACCCTTCACCAGCTTCATTGACCTTCTCTGGACACACTCCAGCACCTCAGTGTCCTTCTTGTAGTGAGGGCCCACAACTGAACATAGTATTTGAGGTGTAGCCTCACCAGCACCAAGTACAATGGGAAAATCACCACCTTGGCCCTGCTGGTCACACTATTTCTGATACAAGCCAGGATGCCATTGGCCTTCTGGGCCACCTGGGCACACCACTGGCTCATGTTCAGGTGGCCGTTGACCAACACCTCCAGGTCTGTTTCTGCCAGACAGCTCTCAAGCCACTCTACCCCAAGCCTGTAGCACTGCTGGGGTTGTTGTGGTCCAAATGCAGGACCTGGCACATGGCCTTGCTGAACCTCTTACAACTGGCCTAAGCCCATTGCTCCAGCCTGTCCAGGTCCCTCCAAAGAGCCTCCCTGCCCTCAAGCAGAGTTATGCACCTGCCCAGCTTGGTGTCATCAGCAAACTGACTGACTGTGCACTCAATCCCCTCATCCAGATCACTGATAAAACGTTAAACAGAACAGTACCGAGCCCTGGGGAACGCCACCGGTAATTGGCCACCAACTGGATTTATCTCCATTCACTATAACTCTCTGGGCCCAGCCATCCAGCCAGTTTTCCACCCATTTCAGAGTAGGTCCATTCAGGCCATAGGAAGCCAGTTTCTCCAGGAAGATGGTGTGGAAGACTATGTCAAGGGCACTATTTAAGTCCAAGTAGTTCTACTATAGGGGCTCAGTGAAAAGTCCAGCTGAAATTCATTGACTTATACTAAGATGCCTATGTTACAGGGCTGATAATTTCTTAACTTCTTTCACGCTAAAGGACTCAGAGTGCTAGTTGCTATTTAAATTGTTCAAGATAGTCCAGTTCATTTTGACTGAAAGAGACCTGGAATCATCAATAATAGCTGCTGGGCCAGCAGAGCTATGGTCATGAGCGCCAGGCATGCATCAGCAACAAACAGGAATAGGTTAAGGACAAAACAGCTGTAGCTGCCAGAACTGCAGCCAACCAGGAAGTATCAAAGACAGTTATTCAATGTCAGAAAGACTAACTCCAATGTTAGGGAGTGAGCTTTCATCAAGCTAGATGGCTTTTCCCAAAGTCACATTTTCCAGAGAAACAAATCTTAGCATTAATAGTTTAAATGTCTCATTTCCTCTTCTTTTTTCCTCCGTTTCAATCTCTCATCCTTCAAATGGTATGAGAGTCTTTTGGGGTTTGTTTTATGTTTAATGGTAAGTGTGATCTGTGGCTTATTATATTTACCAAGGACCCTGTATGTTACCCATGCAAGAACATTAGTATACAGAGAGGTGGTGATTCCACTCAAGTTTAAAAAGATAGTTGAGATCAAACACACACATCTTCAGATACCTCAACGTACCTTCCAACAACAGAAAAAGAAAGGCTGTGTTTAACAGTGTAACTAGGTTGGTTTTCATTCAGCTTCTCAACCCGCTGATAATATCAGCAAGAACAGATTGTGCTGCTTCACATGTGCTAATCTGGAGCTCTGACCATCCCCTTGACAAATAGAAAGTCACTGATTAAATAAAAATACCAAGTATTTTCATTAATAGGTGTTAATTTCAACAGGAATCACATGGAAAAACATTAAAAGATGAAATCTCCGGTGTGTGAGGCAGAAAAAAAGACAAGAGCTTCCCAGAACAGCCACACAAGAGAAAATCCATTCTCCTTGAAGGAGAAAAAGTCAAGGTTAAACTCTGATAAGAGTCCTATCTAACCTAAGTGGTCTAGCGTAGTGATCAACAGGAAAACAAACATTACTTTATCTCATTTTTCCTTTAGAATCATAGAATGGTAGGGGTTGGAAGGGACCTTTAGAGATCATTCAGTCCAAACTCCCTGGCTAAAGCAGGTCCACCTAAATCAGGTTGCACAGGAACACATCCAGTCAGGTCTTGAAGACCTCCAAGTAAGGAGACTCCACACCCTCCCTGGGCAGCCTGTGCCAGGGCTCCCTCACCTGAACAGTGAAATAGTTTCTCCTTACGTTTAAATGGACTTTTGTGTTCCAGCTTCATCCCGTTACCCCTTGTCCTGTTGCTAGATACAATAGAAAAAAGGGATGTCCCAACCTCCTGACATCCACCATTTAGATATTTGTAAATATAATTAGATCCTCCTCAGTTCCCCCAGCCTTTCCTCATAAAGAAGATGCTCCAGTCCTTTTTTTAGACTGTCCCCTCTCAGTATTGCAAATGTGAGTTTATCTTACTAATGAGTGTCAAAACAAATACGCACTGTAAGGAACTAAAGCAATGCATAAAGTGGGATCCTTTTTGTGCGTGAATTTCGAATAAACTAACAATACAGATCTATAAATGTGCTTAGCTGCCAGCTGATGCATTTGGAAGCCAAAACTGAACCACTGACAAAGCACAGAGAGCTCTTCAGTGGCCATATTCTCCACTTCATCTTGCAGGCCTCAGCTTTTTTGAAGCCTTGATGATGTTCTAACCTTGCTATGACTAATCTGAGAGGCCACCAAGTTAGAACTAGCAGTTTATTGCTCTTGCCTCACAATATGGCATTATAAAGCCAACCCCAAGCCACAGTGCTAAGCTGGAGAAAGGCCATCAGTTAAAGCTGGTCTTACATTCAGTGAAGCTAACTCCTGTTTGAAAAGGGTGCAAACCCTGCTTTAAATCAGCAAATTCTCTTCTCAGACTCAACCATTGTTTAAGAGTATGAGGAGTCCAGCTACTGTGTGCTGAATGAAAGAAGGCTTTGCTCTTGGGGTCTAACCTTGATGTCCAATGGAATTCAGTGACGTGAGAGCATCCCTGCATGCTGCATGGCTGGAGCAGGCCTTTGTCATATTCTAGCTTTGCACAGCAGAGCCATGTGTTACCAACAGAACAGAAACTCACAAGATGTTTTTTCTGCAATTAAATTGAATTGACAGAGCTTCTCCTCATGCTGGCCCAGACACATGTTCTACCAAATTACCTTCTACAGAGTTAAATTAGTAATTCTAGAATCACAATTAGCAATTCTACTTAAAGAGCTCATACAGGTAAAAATCTGAGGTACCTTCTACCATACCAAAGTATTGTTGACACAAAAGCCAACAGCAGTTAACCCATACTCCCTAGACAGTCCTGTTTTCCAAGTCAGTTCCTAGAAAGTATTCTGATGAGTTAAATAATTCATGTCCAACATTAAGAATTTAACAGCTATGCATTGAAGAAATTACTTGATAAAAACAAACACTATGTTGCTGAAAGCAAAGACTTTTCATCTCCATGTCTTAATGTGAACTTCAGAAACACAATATGAACTTCTTAACATCTATAAACAATAAATTTGCTGGCTGGCAGCCTTAAATTGTGGTTCACCAATTTTAATTTCTTGGCTTAAATAAGTTTTCTTGATCAGTGCTGGAGAACCTTTGACTTCCTAGTTTGAAACTAAAACTCAAAAATTACAGTTGCCACCTCTCATCTAGGCCAGTGTGCCAGGAAAAGGGAAAAAGGACAAAAATTCACTCATTTAGCACAACAGAAACTAAATGCAGGAAGAAGATAATTGTCCCTGTTACCCAAAACAGAAAAAGGAATTTTCCAAGTTACTTTGAGATCAGTGTCACATGAATACCTGCACAGGTAAGAGAAGGAAAGCAAACAGAGAAAGCAGAACTTTGAATAGAAAAGTTAATATTTAAAAAAAGCAAAGTGTAAACTGGAAGAAGGTAAAAAAATATTTACCAAATCTAATAAGCCTTTGAACAGTCACGTTTAATCATGTTATGACAGGGCTTGAGAAATGCAGTTTGATTATGGGATCTATTAGAACTTAATTTCAAGGTTAAGAGAAAGGTGGGAGACTAATGGGATCTGCTTAAATGTAAAATGTCTTCAGGAAAAAGTGGAAGATCCCAGCCAGAAGACAAACAAATCTGAGTTTTAACTCCTGAAAAGGATCCTGAGGATACTGCCACAATCACCATTTTACTGATTTTCCTCAGGCCATTTATTAGTAGAAAGAAAACTCTCTTTAACCTGACACAAGATTGGGCAGGCAGGGGGGAGCTCTCTAACTTCATGAAAATCAACAAGATTGTAGAAGTGATAAATTTCAAGGAGACCTCAGCCACTTCCCAGTTTTTCCTCTCAGCAACTCCCATGCCAGTACCGCTGACCCTGCTGGGCCCACCCTCCCTTTGGTCTTCTGGCAGAAGCACAAAGAAAAAAGCACTGCAGCACATCTGTACAATTTATACTATTCCATTCTAGTACAGCCTTACATGACAGCTTTGTGTAAAGAGAGCTTTGTATTTCAGGGCTCTTTTTCTTCCTTTCTTCTTCAATTAACCCTAAACACTTACTGTACTTTTGCTGACACCAAAAATTGTCAAGACTCTCTATTAATACTTGACTCTTACCTTCAAAGAACTGCTGCAAGGCCTCATTTTCTCCTACCACATCCATGAACAGCCAGTAGAAGTGTGTTATTTCCCTACTGCTCGAAGAGTCTGAGAAAAATGCACTGTCTCGCTTCCAGAGGATTATGAAAGTGCCAAGGAACACATCATGTTTTTGTCAAGAGGTTTCAGTGACTTTGTCCCAGCTGATTTCAGTCCTCCATAACCAGAGCCAGGGCTATGCTTAAACTGCTACACATAAAGGAGACTGACAAGGCTTCTGAGGCAAGATGAAGGCTATGGGTGTTGTTCCGTTCACTATGGTGAACGTTGTTGTTTCAAGGACCTTTGGCCCCAGCGCTACCCATAACACATGCGCAAAAAATGCATCAATAAAAATGACTTATCTTGTCTCTGTACTTTCACAGAGGTGATGCAATTAATGCTACTCATGAAAGCAACAGTAATCAAAATGCAAGAGCAAAGCCATCACCGGTTTCACCATATGTACTATCTCACTGAAGCAGCTAGGGATCAGACTGACTGCTCTAAAAACAATTTTATCTCTCAGCAGTTTAATTACAGAATAGAAAAACTTCTGCATTATTAACTAAATTACAGACTAACCTGTTTGTATATTGAACACCAATAAACATATGGGAAAGCTAGACCAAAAGTCTAAAGGCTGGTAGAAAAACCGTTTCACTTTAAATTCATCTTTGTACACACTGAAAGTTGCCTCTGTTCTGTCACCCCAAAGCAAACAGAAGAAAAACACTCAGACATTTTGAGTAGGCATCTACAAGAGGCATTTGATTATGGACAAAAGCTTCAACAAAGTCAAGAATTCTGGAAAAGGGTCATTTTCTGAAGCAATGATATTCCCCACACACAAGTGACTGCAATTTTTACCACACCCCAAGTACTCACAGTGACACAGGTTTCCCATGAGGCAGCCTATATTAAAAACATAGAAAAGAATTTTGGGGAAAGGACTTCAAGACAGAAGCAAGTCAATATATATTTAACAAGATACTGATGTAATTGAGTCAAACTGTGATTAATGCTGAGATACATCAGCTAAATCATCTTTGTAGTCCCCAGTATCAGAAAACCACTTCAGCGTAACAAACTTTAGATACCATTTGTGTCTCAACACTACCATGTATAAGAAGGACCCTTCTCCCTGCTTGAATGAGCAACACTTGTAGAAGTTTTTTTAAGTCAGAATAGCAGCAACTACCAGCTATCATTTACCTACCATTAGCTAATCTTGGAAATAGGTCAATCTCTTATGTAAAGTAAGGACTGACAATCATTTAGGAAGCAATTATGAGCCTAACATAAAACATAATACAAACAGTTTACCATCTAAGAGTGAGCAAAATCCAACTTCCTTAGCATTACTGAAATAAACAATCCTTTGTAAAAATTTAAGGTAGAATTCTTCCAGGTTTCTACAAGAGGAAGTAATACCCAGTGGTAGAAGATTGATAAAAATATGTCACCAGTACTGAATAGTCCAAGCTGGACACATTCCACTACTAATAAGATATTTAGGTTGCTTGTTTTAATCTTAACTTTCAAATGCTTGGCCAAAGCCAATGCTTGCAAAGTGCTTTCAGGCACAGACACATGCAGACAACCCAAGTATGGTATTACACTTCACTGCTCATTCCATTTACTTTTGTAAAAAACAGAATCCTCCAAGTAAGACAGCAATAAATAGAGTTGGTTTTGTTCACAATGGAAGAAAACAAATCTGCATCCACTGAGATGCTTTGTTAACAAACAAACTATATCAACTTGCCTTTACTTTTAATGTTTGTCAGTTTACCTGCTAATGTTTTAATCTTATCTGTGGATAAATGGCTGTTGTGTCAGAGAACTAATGTTTTTTCCCAAAAGAACTTTCACATAATACGTACTCAAAACACTGTTCCTTGTAACCTTACTGGCTGCTTTCAGCTTAGACTCTGCCCAGGAAAAAGGAGCAAGCAAAGTGCAAATGTAGCACTTAAAAATAAAAAGCATCTTTCTTGAGAAACCATCATCCTTTTAGGAGTTCTCTTCGTGGCAAATTGTGTGTGTGAAGACATTGATAACATTATATGGAAATCATCAGCGGCATGTTAAAAGAAATCACATGATGGATGTTTTCCAGTTTCAAGGACAGCTGTAGGAAACTGGTGAATGCAACTTTGGAGATTGGAAATACAAAAAAAAAAACCACTCACAGGAGAAAACAAATAACTTAAAGGAAATAAAGACTTTCTCTTCCTCTCTAACTTTCTTTCATTAGAAATCCTTTAACAGTCAGATAGGACAGATTTCTAACCAAAGACTGACCCAGGTAATTTTACTATTCCTTAATCTTTGAAAAGCACTCTACTTTAGGAAGAAGATACCCAGACTTATTATGCTGGTGACTTTTCACGATATATATTTATCTTATATCGTTTTAAAAATGAAAACTATAGAAAAGCAGCAGATCAAAGAATTCAAGTTCTCCTCGCTGTGAGTTAACTGAACTGGCAAACACACAAAGAGAGTGACATAAACATATCCAAACGCTACAATGAAGAAAATGTCAGGCATTTATTTCCTCTTCATAAAATCAGCTGTTTTACATTTTAGGACTTGTCAGGGAGGTTCACATCATTCTGCATCACAATGAAAAGAAGACAGACACTGCTTCAGACTAACACTTTAATCGGAAGTTTTGTTTTTAACTGCAAATTACAATCACTAATACACCTGCAAGTGCTTATCACGTTTGGTCAACTAAGTATTATATGTACGCATATACAGCATAGGTCAGTTTGAAAACAATCACAGTACTTCTTAGTGCAATCTGCAAAAGGAGAAAGATCTTGGACCCACTTTGTGGAAATAAATATCAAGTGACAAAAAAAGATTCAGCAATTTCAGTTATGTATATTCAATGAAGTTCATGCATGCGCCAAGAGTAAAAAGATTTAGAGCTCTTCCTTGTAATAGCCAAGTTTTGCTAGTGACATCTCTCTTCTCAGCTGCATAACTTCCCAGAACATCTGATCCACTAAAAAAAAAAAAGAAGACAGAAACAGAAATACCATTAAACACACTGAATTCGTATTTTATTTCAATTGATTTATGTAGGTTGCCTCACTCTACAGCAGTTTAGGGGAACTTCAGAAGTAACAAACATCCAGTAAAACTAGAATTAACAAGTGAGGGCTATTTGCACTTGGTTGTGACAACATATGATAAATTATTTATTTTAAAAACTCTAAATAAGGGTCTTAGAAGCAATTCTTCAAGCTTTAAGATTTTTTTTAAATGAGAAACAAAACCAGTACTTCTTGTCAGGTTCAATTAATCGTGGTTTCTTATTTTAATGGTCCTGCCCCTTTGACTCATTTCCCGTGAAATCAAATGATTTCAGGAGAAGAGAACATGCTGGATACGAACTGTCTCATCACAGACTCTGTAACTTTAATTTTCCATTGGTAACCCTTCTCCTTTTTTCCCCTCACAGTAATCTGCCAGCAACAATAAACTGGGAAGGAAAAACCCTTTTTTAATTTTCACCTTTATTTGGCTAAACTTCTAGATGCCACAGCAATACAAATCAAAATTATTGAGTACATAATTATTCAAGACAAAAGTCCTTTCCACGAAGTCAACGATGTCAAATGACTACAAAACTTACTAACCCGAGCAACAAGTGCAAGGTCTTCCCTACCATATTTCAAACACCACTTCTGTAGAAGTGACCTCTGTCTCCAAAATTATACAGTTCGTGACTAGAAATACACATAACATGTTAAGCAATTATCCTGAGCGCCTGCACTCTTCTGAAGGTGTCCTTGAAACAGATATTTCATTTTGAATTGTCAGAATTAAAGCTACAAGTGCAAATTCTACAGTTTTAAACCAAAGATGACACACTAACACACTGAACTCAAGTTTTTTTCAAAGCTTCTTAGGAAGAATAAATACATCTGATTATGCTGAAAATATTTCAGCATTTGTTGGAAATAAACATTTATCTTGGTGGCAAAGCAAACAACTTGCAGTTGAAAGTATCTAGGTCCTTTTGAACAAAGTAGAAGCCTCTTATATAAATCAAATTAAAACTCATAACACAATTTCAAGATCATCTGCAATGCTAATGGAACAGTTAAACCACCATCATCTGAATTCAGTGTATGAAACAGGTGAATTTCTAGTGAATTCCATGAAAATAATCCCCTCTGATAAGAAAAGTTAACAGCAGTCTTTTCAGTAAGGAACAGCCTATCACCTCAGGAGTGCTTTGGGTTGGAAGTGGAAACAAGAGATTTAGGTGTAGCTAAAACATTTCCCAATCTCAGAAGCTCAGTATCAGAAGAGATGACTAGAGGCGAGGTAGATCAGAGGGGGGTTAATTCTAGCCAAGTTATGGATGAACCAAATCCATACAGACTAGAAGACTGGAAGAATGAAAAGCACAGGCATCCATAAACATTATAATGCTGCTTTACTCAGCTTTCAAAAATGCCAATGACCTAAAAATTTAAAAGCTAAAGCAATTTCAGTTACCCACTGACACTTTTAACTATGGCACTTTTTCTGTTATCTGTGCTTAACAAAACCCAAGAGCCTGCATCTCCTGGGTCTTTTTTCATTAAAACACAACCTTGGACTGAAGGGTGTTGGACAACGTTCTTTGACCTGGACAGGAAATACAATTAAATCAATTGCGTACAGTTTAAATATAATCAAATCATCATAATTTTCTTTTATAGTGACAAACAGGTTAAATAGTCTTGCAAATGAAGACCAAATAACTACAACTCCAACAGCAATATATTTTTTCAATCCCAGAATTAAGTAACATTGTACAGACATTTTCATAACCACTTTTTATATGGACAGATTGAAACTGAACAGCGCAGCTAAGCCAAATGCCAGATTACTGCACATGTAGAGTTTAAATAGGCAGTTGTTGGATAGCTACTCTGACAGGAACAAAGCCACTGGGTAACAATGGTGGGGGTGGAAAAAAAACCCCACAGCCTGAAGCAATGGCAATAAAAGCCACATCTCTCTTTTTGGGTGGGGTGTAATCAAGCCTTACATTTATAACCAGAGCTCTAATCAAGAGACTTTGCCATGCCACAGCAATGGCTCAGACCTCATTTCTCAGCTGCACTCAAATGAATTATTTCCGTATGGTTTCCTGTTTATTTTTTACAATTTAACCCAAAATTGCCACTTCTTCCTGAAATACAGTCCAACTCTAAACACACAGAATGAGAAGATGCACCAAAACACCAGGTGAAAGGAGAAAAAATGGTC
Source organism: Colius striatus (assembly GCF_028858725.1). Lineage (NCBI taxonomy): Eukaryota > Metazoa > Chordata > Aves > Coliiformes > Coliidae > Colius > Colius striatus. The sequence goes on from NC_084759.1 coordinate 169,794,566, forward strand.
CAGATGAGAGTTTTTTTGGTCTAAACTCATACAGAATCACAGAAAATATCTCCCTATTCTGTAAAAGAGATTTCATTTTTTTAATACTGTGTGGCAAAACTGTGACTAACTCCTTTTGTTACTGAATTTTTCCATGTTTCTTACTAAACAACACAAGGGGGATTTTAGATGGATTGAAACACAACGATTTTTAAGTTTTTAAAAACTAAGGAGGTTGGAACGTCATCAAATTCTCTTAATTGTAACAATGACTACCAACAGATCACTCTCCTGTAGTATCAGGTCACTGCTGTTGTGCACAGATAGCAAGTTTTAGGCACATGCACTATGTACATTTCTATTTATATATGCCAAATGCGATTTCCTACTCACCATCTTGCTGCTTCAACAGTCCTTGCTGGATGTATCGAATATACGTAAAGAAGTTACACACAGAAGTGATCTGAAACCATATAAAAACAATGGTGGTTAATATCATTTTGTATATGGGATGAAAAAAATGACTGCCACTGAAAATGAAATCACAGTAAATCCACTTACCCTGTAACGACAGAAAGGAGAAATGTAGTAATAACTGCTTGAATCTCCTAATTTGATTCTATGCTTGCACGACTTACTTTGTCCACTGAGAGCACATTTCCTACAAAATATAAAGTTTGCATCATTTAATAAACAAATCTAACCTTAATGTCTAAACACCTACATGTGTTTAAGGCGTTAACGTAATTGCTTCATATTGGCGCAGACACTTGAGTCTCTGCCTGCATTTTACAAGTCGCAATTTTTACATTATGTTGTAATTATTTCAGTTCCAAAAGGACTAATTTTGTTTCAATACCAGTGCACTGTGATGCATTTCTGATTTTTAAAGCTTTCTTCAGCTCTGGTCATGTACTTCCATATTAACTAATCCAAGTTGGCTTGACAACTCTGGAATGGTAGGATGTATTTAATTAACTATTCACATGTGACATAAACCTTGTTTAAATCATCAGTTGTTACCACAATGTAAACAGATTTTTTAACAATTCTGCTCAATGTCGCATTACATCATTAAAAAAATATCAGCCTTACAGAACAGCAGTGAATTCTCTGAAGCTCCTCTCAGATACATTCCAAGACCAGCTTAACATTTATGCCCAAATAGCATGAAATATAGTATAAAATAATTTAGGACAAAGGAAAACATGCTGTCATGCAGTAATTCTTTTGATTACCGTTACAAAAGAGCAACAGTAAAATTGACATCTTCTGGTGTACTGCAAGTATCTCATTTAGGAACAAGGAAACAAAGGTCAGTAGTTGCCACAAATTCTTCCCAAAAAGCAATTATGGAAAAGGCAAAGAATTTTTAAAAGCTTCTTCCAACATTCTTTAAAGAAAAGAAGGTTTGAATCTCTTGAAGAAACTGCTATCAATACAACATTAATAGATGTAAATAAAATGGGAATTTGATTTATTTGGATTTTCTATATTGCAGCATTTCAGATGAAGTGGGTTGTCATGGCATCCACTGTTTCATTGATTTTAAAAGCTGCTGGCTCTTCTCTCTTCTATTTCTACCTCAAGAAATTAGGGAGTCTAAGAACAAGCACCCTTTGAAAAGTGAAACAAAAATTACTAAGCTCCTGTGGCTCAGAAGCCCTTTTAAACAGCCTGCAGCTGGTCCACACAACCACATTAAGACAGGAGAAAATTTAAGAGCGTATACAATTTTCCATAGCAATTTATGAGGACTGACAGCAGCCCATTGATCCAAGAAATCCTATAGTAGCTGAAGCAAGCTGATCGCTATTTCAGTCAAGCTTTTGTGAGAGGACAGACTTTGAATGCTAGGAAAATAAAGCCCTTTCTTCCTTCCAGCTATAGAATTACCTTCTATAAGTTATCTTCCATCACATCAGGTTAAATGCTGGCATGACAGTTACTACTGATGACTCAGTTCTGCACTGTACAGCACACATGCAGCTCAGCACTTTGTTCCCCACAGGGACAATTATTCTAACCCTGTGGGGAAACCCAGCTGTCTTCTGTTAAGGAAGCACTTAGTACACGCCATCAGAGGCACCATTCAATAACTTATGGATATCAAGAACCTTTCTTCACTATTATCACAGCTCTCTGCCCTCTGCTCCTTATTCTGCTATTGGGCTCTTGCCCACTGTTTTATGTGCCTGTTCCCCCATCCCCCAGGCAACTGCACAATAAAATACATCCTTTACAAACATTACTCTAGCTTTTGTTGCTATTTATTTACAGCTCGTCTATAGTATGTTACCTAAGAACATGGTTTCAATAAAAATAGCACTTCGTGCTGAATAAAAACAAGAAATGTGAAATTGCTACTCTGATTCAGTGAAAACTGCAACACCTGTTTCCCATTCAGTGCCAGCAATCACATATAAAGCAAAGCACATTTGCTGTCAAATTGCATTTAAATGCTGCATACTCCTTACCTATTATTTATGCACAAGCAATACCTCAAAAGTGTTTGTCGCTACATGACAGCACAAAAATGAGAAAGGAGTATGCCTGACTTTTTATACACTTTATGTAACCAAATTACAGTTTGTGCATTGTCAATGTTAATCTATACCTAGCCAGCTATGTAAGGATTAAGTTCTAATTAAAAAAAAAATCTTACACTGGAGAAAATAGGTTAAAAATCTCATTAAACTTCTGAATGATGCAACTGTGTCTCCTGTTCTTGAGCAAACATTTTATCATGGTAAGACAATGGGAAGGTGCCTGAACTACAATGCCTTTACATCCATTTGCCAATTGCTCTTTAATGACTGGCAACTCATTTCAGTAGCTCTGGCTACCCAGAGTCTCTATTGCATTCATGGAACACAGCTCATGGTTCTATACCCTGGACCCAAAATCACCACCCCTTGGGTAGCTGCGTTATTGGTGGTGGGCCCTTCTGACAAGGGACTCTGACAGTTCAAAGAGCGTGTTTCCCAGTGACAGGAGTAATATATGAAGAATAAATGAATGCCTCAATTTTGTAAGCTAGAAAAGATCAAAGACTAAGTCATAAAACACAATTTTAATTCTATGCAGCTTTTTCAAAGAGAAAGTAAAAAAATCAGAAGTATGTTAAATGTATTTTCTCTTCTACTCAAAAACAAAGGAAAAACAAGAAATAAAAATCAACAGCAGGGAGAAAGAAAAGAAAAATCTTAAGAGCCAGGTGAAAACATTTTGATGCAATTTCTCTACCGGGAAATTAAGCTTAAAACAAATACTACAGACAGAACTGTCAATTTGCCCATAAGATCTCCAAAAGAAAAGTCAAGGCCTCCTCAAGATTAGGAAGACTCAAGATTAACACTGACCTCCCTTGCTTAGCCCTGACACACTAATGCACACTACAAATCCCTTATTTCTCCTCCACATCCATCAAAGCTGCAGTGCCTCAGGCAAGTCACTCCCATCTAACTTTAATGTCTATATTAGTACCTGACAATAAGTCTTGCTTCAGATTCCTCTAGGACTAATAAAAGATTTCTAACAACTTTCCTGGCATTTAAGCACACTTCCTGATTGAGTTTCCAATTTCATTCCCACTTCATCACATTTATCTTGCTAAAAACTCAGGCAGATTTACTCTACATATCTCCTCTCAAATCCTTCAGCTACCTTTGTCAGTGTGCTACATCCTAAAATCTATTGCCACAAATATTCTAGCTATCCAATACTCATCCTGCACTACTTCAACACCTATTTTGTTCATGATGCTTTCCAGGCAATAGCCCCTAGTTCAAAAGCATCTGTTTGAAGTATAAGGATGGTCTTCTCCAAGGAAGTGGATATTACTTTGCTGTCAGTGCATCACAAGTGAACAGTTCTCCCAAAAAGGGAATTTGTCTTAAAAGTTTGTTCTATATTAGTCTTTTCTTCAAGATTAACTTATTAGTTGCTTAACAGTAATCTGAAAGTTTTAGACTTTAGGAAATAAAGTTTAAGATACACAAATTTGACTGAGGTGATCAGCTGATAGCAGTTCTCAACCAAAGAGTTCTCAAATGAGTCAAGATTCCACCTGTCTCTTAGTTTAACATACTTTGGTCCTCCACATTCAACTGCAGAAGCTTTCACAAATCGAACAGGTTGCAAGCCAACAGGTTCAATGCTCAGAGTGTTGTTTTCGACAGCTTCCAGAACAGCTGAGGCCAACTGCAAGAGAAATTTAGAAAGTGGTTAAAACCAGCTCTGCATTATCCATTGCCTCAAAGCAGTGACATATTTCTTCTGTAAAGTTACGAATATTCAAGTCACCAAACAGAAATTCAGTTACAGATGAGATTTTGCTTTCATCATGACAAGAGGTCCCTTTTCCAGGCTGCTGTTTAAATATTGCCCTCTGAATAACCCTGCCCTCCCTGAGGCAGTATAACTGCCTTTACAGCCAGGAATGTAGTCAAGCATGTTTAAAATACTAACATATTTTCAGTCATTCTCCAGAAGCCCAAATAGCACATACATTTGCACGTGCAACTTTCTTGTCAAGACACCAGATACTGCACAAATTTTCTTTTTTTTAAGTTGTTCTAATTTTGGTGTGTTCTATGGAAACACAAAGTGAGAAAAAGCATGCTTCCTTATCTTGGAAAATCCAAGCAAATATTATGTCATTGTTTTTCAGCCAAAGATAGTTTCAGAAAGGTGTTCAAACAAGTAAGATCGAAAAACATACAGAAAAGTTAACATAATATACAGAAAAGTCCAATTGCAACTTTCAAACACTAGTTAACACATCACCTTCATGAAACAAAGTGCAACTTTCCTTGGACTTTTTGATTCTTTATAAACACACACATAGGAAGACAACAGAAATATGTCCATTGTGCTTGACTTTACTTGTCCAAGACTACTGTTTAAGTAAGGACAAGTAACAGCCATCACTTCATTTAATAACTTATGTTATTAGTGAAATAATTTTGTGCCAAGGTTCCTTCCTTCCATGTATTTTTTATATTGTACTTTGAACATTTTCAAAACAGAATGATGGTGTTAAAAGTTTATATTAAATACTCTCTGCCACCTCTAGAAAGCAAAGCAAAACAAAACGCTACACATATAGACAAGAGGTTACTGAGAGTTAATGTAATACTTCAACCTTTCAGATAACTGCATTTCCAATTATTCAAAAACACAATACATGTGTAGCTTATTGTTTGGTTTCACTGCACACTAGTTTATTGATATTCAAGTGAAAACAGAAGTTGGCCACTATGCACAGCAGCTAGAAACAACAACTGATATAACCAACATAGTGCTGGAAGACTCATTCTTTCCTCAAGAGGAAATATAAATTTACAGTAATTGTATCACCATTGAAGCAGAAAAAAAACCCCTAAAATGAAGTTTCTGGCGAAGACAACAGGATGGCCCACTGCAGATGAAAACCATGGGGGGGAAAAAAAATGTAACACAACATGACAACAGATAAACATTATGAAGAAAATACAGCTTTTTCCATGTGAAGTGCTTAATTTGGCCAGAAGGGAGGGTAGATATCAAGTCTGAGGGCTTTAAAATTTGTAATTCTTATTTTAGCAAAGATCTAAGAATATGGTTCCTTTCCCCCAATAGACTGATATCACAACTACAGCCTGTAGATGCTGCTTAAGAACAAAAACAAAGTAAAGCAGTTGGAGCTAGAATCAGTTCCACATTATTCCCAGAATGAGTAGAACTCCAGTCTTTTCTCAGGAGTGTGTGGGAATAATACAAGAGGAAAGGCCTCATAATTCGTTTCATCTAAAACCATATTTCCAAACTGTCCCTGCTGAATCACATCAAATCCCAAAGTCTAATTCTTGTAACTCAAACCCCTCTAAAAATGTCAAGACTGTGCTTGCAGCCTGCTCGGATATGATCGCTAGCTGGTTCACAAAATTAAATATATGGGTCTCTACTGCCCCCTACACAAACAGTGACACAACACTATTTCCACAAAACAGTATCTTTGAAATACCAGAAAATAACCTCACCATGCATTCCTACAAACTTCAGATTCTGCCACACAGCAGGAATATCTGAAGGAACAGAGCTAAAAATGTTGTATCTGGAATAGTGTAATGGTGAAGAAAAAATATGATCACTTCATCACTCTAGACTAAACTTCTGTCACCCTCTAATAAAGCAAAAATGTTTAAACTTCATATGAAAACATTTGTAATACAGTCTATTGTCTTCATGTAAAATATTTAAAGGAAAAGCATCAGTGACCAACATTTGGACTATTTCCATTACCTCACTTTTTGAGAAGGTTAAACATGGAAAAATATCTTCCCGATAAATTTTGTCCAAGAAAGGACACGTTCTGTCCAAAGTAGGTTCATCCTTCCAAGATCTGAATTCATTGTACAAAGACAGGTCAGCCTAGAACACACACAAAGATTTGCATATTTTAGCACTGCAAATATCACACTAGTGTCTCTCATTTGCAAATATCCACAGGCAAATAATGATCATTAAAACTAAACACTTTCCACTGCACTGTGCCCCAGCTATGAACACCTCCTTAAATCCACTTTTCTAAGACTGTAAATATAAGCAAATGAAAATATTAAATTTCCAGGACACAGAGGTAATGCATTCACTGGACGTCGCAACAGCAGGAACGAGCTAAATACCTCTCCCACATTTCCTAAGGCTTCCAGGATAGCTTTGAAAAATTCAACTGATTGCTTAGCAGGAAAAAAACCCACAAAAAATTACTTTTCATCTTGATGCATCTTCATTACCACAGTTTAGTCCATCTCCATTTCTGTGAGTTGCAAAAAGGCAGAGAAATCTAAAGAGAACTGCAATCCTATGCTGCATCTTTTATGTTCACCCTGCATCTAACACCTTGCTACTGAAAGCAAAAATAGACATTTAACAGACAAAACACGGTAACACAAGTAAATCAGGAATTCAACGTACAAATCAATTACAATCATAGAATCAAAGAATGGAAGGGGTTGGAAGGGACCTTCAGAGGCCATCCCCCTGCAGAAGCAGGTTCACCTAGATCAAGTCGCATAGGAACATGTCCAGGCAGGTCTTGAAGACCTCCAAGGAAGGAGACTCCACAACCCCTCTGGGCAACCTGTTCCAATAATTATAGTTTTATTCTTTATTTTTATGCCCAAACTCTCTCCTATACCATATCACAACAGCAAGGCAAGGATATTCACTGCACATGAGCAGTGGAAAAATACTAAATCTGCCCATGAAATCACGCTGGAGTAAACACGCCCTGTGTTAGGAATAGATTGTTACAACTGCTTTGAAAACACTGTTTTGTCATCTCCCTGTTGGGATGAGTTTAGCAGTGATCCACTTTGACGAGTTTGGCACTGATCCAGTCTGACATTCACAAGACTGGTACTAGAGGAGACTGGCACTAGGTTGCTACTAGTGTTATGGGACAGCCTGTCCCATAGGCTGGCTCCCCACTGATGGCTGAAGCACACAGAGGTACTCCCAGATCACATCATTTGGTTTAGGGTTACTTGAGAATCACAGGCACCAACATTGCTGAGACATGAGCTGAACAGAGCAGGGATGAGTGCTTCCGACACGTACTCCTAACTCAACATAAAAGACTAATGCCAGCCCCCAACAGGATATGCAACACCATCCTGCTCCTCAGGCAAAACATCCCCACCTTCAGACTGGTTTTGATGTTCTGTTGACAAACACTTCAGCATCTTTTCCTTCAAACTGGTTAAGTCCCTTTCTTGTATTATAGCAGACCTATACTCCTCAAACCCAAACCTAAAGCTATAGGAAGGGATGTATGCTGCAGGCCAAAGATAAGTCATGATGTGTTTTTAAAACTCTGTAATATTAAATCCAAATAATATGGCTGGGATAATGAAAGAGAAAATAACATATGCTAAAAATTAAACATTTTTAATTCAATTCAACTACTTTAGATCAATCTCGTCCAGTCTTTTCTTCTTTCCCCACGCATTATTCTTTGTCTGAGCTCCCAACACTGCCCTTCTTTCACATATATATTTGTGAGAGTTCTTTTGTCATTTTTTGTTTTGGGTTATTTTCTTGTTGAAAAAGAATCTGCAAAAAATTAGATTGGCAAATTTGTTTTCCATTAGAGCTACTTGCCTTACACTCAGGTGCAATCAGGAACAATCATCTTAATTAAGCTAGTCCATAAATGTTCTGGTTGCTAAGCCACCAACCTCATTGTACAAACGAAATTCAATAGGTGTAACTTGTTCCCTAAAGGAACATTTCCCATACCTCAAAGTCTATCTCAGCTCTGGCTTAAATAAATATAATCAAGAGATATTAGCAGAAAGAAAAAAGGGCATTTTTGATTGCTACTATATGATTACAAAAATTAATATGCACTTATTAATTTGGTTCTTTTCTAGATCCCAACCTGAAATTTATGAAGGATCTGTCTTGAAAAAACACTCAGTGAATATAGTTGGATGCTCTTCCTTTCCAATCTACAGTTATGTGTGTACCTGCTCCCTGCCTTTACTTGTACTTTCAAAGTTTTGATTATCTGCAGTAAAATATACAGACAATTGCAATAAGAATTGTAGTTAAATTTTTTATGTTCTCATTCTGCTGTAAAATGCAACATCAGAGAAACATTTCAGCTTTCTGAACAACACTGATGCACTTATCAGCATTTATGAGTGGATGCTACCTGCCTACCAAATATCCAGGAAGCTATTCAGTTTGCCTAAATCCTGTTAATATCAAAATTAATCAGACCTGTCTACTTATCCTAGAGATTACTCCTACATGCTAATAAGTATTTCCCTGAGGTAGTGGTACCTTCCTGGCTCCACTGCCACTTCACAGACCGATGGCCACTCCAACTCTGCCTACATTCCACAAAGAAACCTGGGACTTGATATTATTTATATCTGCCTCCACTCAACATCTCCAAATGCAAAGGTCTGGGTGGCAGACCCTCCATAAGGGCCCAAAGTTATATTCCCCATGTCACAAGGCCACTACATCCCCCTAAGCAAGGATGCATCACTCTCTACCTCTCTTTGGTCACTTAAAATCAGAAAAATGACATGCAAAGCGTAACCTAACTCAGTGGCAAGAACATTTAGCAAGAAGCAAGTAGAACTAAAGTTTCAGAACCAACTCTCAGAAATGCAAAAACATTTACCTTAGATCAAAAAAGTCACAAAGCAATGGGTAACAAAAGCAATAGGGAAGGCATGTCTCCCCTGCTTAACAATGTCCTAACTGCCATGCCAGAGGCAGTCTTGCTTTCTTCACCCAAGCTGCACTCGCTTATATACTCTTGCTCTGAAAAGAGACAGAAATACTTGAGTCCCAGTGGGTGGAAAAAATCTGTGTTTCTTACTGATTCCCTGGGCTGTCACTGGAAGAAACTGTCACCTGTCCTAAGCAGCCTCCACCAGCCTCAAAGAGTCTCCTCAGGCAGATTAGAAAAAGGAGACTGAAGAGAAATGTCAGGCTGATTGGACCTTCTGCAGCACATCCTTCACATTCACCACTTTCTCTCCACAAGATATTGAGGCAAGATTGATTCCTCCCCTCTCTCTTGCCCAACGCTTAAAAATTTCACTGTGTGATGACATGTGTGATGCTTTCAAAGTAACTGGATTCCACCCCAGCTCTCCTGTTTTCTGAAGGGCAGTAAGGATTCCATTTTAATAAGGAAAACATTCTGGAAATCACTGGAAGTGGGCAGGTAGGATGCAAAGCTTTTTTTTTTCCCCCCACACCTGAGTATGAAACAGAAACCTGAAATGCCTTTATTTTCTAGATTTATAGTAAAAAAGGTATATAGTATAAACACATTTAATGAGGACTGGCAAAATAAAGTATAAAATGGCCACTGTGAATCACATTAAAGATTCAGTTAGTCTGTTACCCCTCTGACAATGCCAGCAGTCACAGAGGCTGCAGAGCAATAAAAAAAAAGAGTGACATGTCTTCATTTTACATCCTCCCAACTTATAGAAATATGTAGTTAAAGAAGATTCCTAAGTCAAATGTCACATTTATCTTCTACATACCTTCATAGGCTTTTCTTCTGTCACTCTGCATGGCTACATTTCAAACACATTGAAATTTTTCATCTTGCTACCTCCTGACAGTGGGTTGTGAAGTTTCATTATGCACTGACTCAAAATTGTTCTCCTTTGAGCTTCCAGAGTGTTCTTAGTACAAGAAATCATTAATATTTATTCATCATTCATCTTCCTCCAGTCACCTGTGATTGTACAGATTTTTGTTCTACCTCAGAAGCCTCTCTCTACACAGAAATACTTCCACAGGTTTGACTATCTACATCACACTCATTTTCTTTACGTCCTTTCTGAGATGAAGAAATCACAGCTACATGCACAAACACATACATTTACTTTTTCTCATGATCCTCTGACCTCATTGCTAACTCTCCTCCTGCTCTCTAATGAAGCATTGATTCCATCTTCTCCCTGGCTTCTTTCACCCAATATTCATCTACAAAATGACTCTTCCTCTTTTCTCTGACAGTTTATGAAATATTTACAAAAGTTTATGAGCTCTTGATGACAGACTTTGTAAAAAGCCACCAGGGTTTCTCATTCCATCATACTGTATTTTTAATTTCTTTTTTTTTTTATATTCCCATCTTTTAATTATTCAGTCAAATCTTACCATCCCTTAATGATTTAAAAGAAAACAAGACTTGGGAAAATCATCACCTATTAGCATGTAAAAAAATTTTTCTTTCATTAACAAAAAATATCTCTAAAATAGTTGGTATTACATGAAGATTTAATACATAATAGATTTACTCTGAGTAGAGCAAAACAATAAAGCCAACTTATCAGCAAAAAAAAGGGCAATACTTGTACTGTTACCTCTTTACAGTCTTTTACAATTGGCTGCATCATGGTAAGGTCTTGATGACTGCCACCCATAGCACTGCTTGTACTCTTGTTTCTTGCATGTCCTTTCTTAAAAGGAGTTTTCCCACTTGACTGAAACTCCTTTGTTGGAGATGTTGGTGAAGTTGACAGTACTAGTGTTTTCAATGCTGCTACTTCAGCCTGGAGGACATCAATCTTGGGGGAGGAAAAATAATTACACAAAAATATTGTATTAGGCTATGAACATGTTAAATCATTTAATACAATTTCCATCCTGGTTCAAATCAAGCTTTCATCTTCCAACAGTGCTAACAGACAGATTCCCATGCAATTGCATCCTGTAGTGACACTGGCTTCCAATGCAGCTTGGTAACTGGCTGATAGATGCTGGAACACCAGCTGCATCCACAGGCATTAGCTAAGAATATGTCAAGGCAAAGCAAAACGATACTATATATGTAATTTTAATAATGTATACAGCTAATGCTCTGTTTACATCTCTATGATACACACTTTAGATTTATAACCATGTGAAAAGACAATGCAAGTAAGTTAGAAAAAAACTCACCTTTCCCTGTGCTTCTTTTAATTGTTTTTCTGCTGCAGCTTGTTTGACATTAGCTTCTTTAACCATTTTGTGTGCTTCCTATAAAAAATGTTTAGCTAGTGTAAATGTTTCACAGAACTTTACAAAATACAGTAGAAAAATCCTAAGGACACACTTTTGCTTCATGTAGACTACTTGTGAATAGTGAGTTGTGCAATAGTCTGGAATTGAATAGTTACATACCAAAAGAAACCCCTACAAATCTATCATTTGGATTCATCACTCACATTTCTTCTCCTTGGTCCTGAGCCCAGATTCAGAAATTCAGGAACTCCACCAACCCTCTCCTGTCACAAACACCAGGCTCCAGTAAAGCTTGGGTGGCTGACAAGTCAAGTTCCTTGACCCCCAAGAGAGAGACTCAACCAATAGCAACGAAGGCAACACGGGCAGAGTAACATATTCAAAAGAACAACTCTTTTCTTATAGCCAGAATAACCAGTTTTAGTCATCTGCAAACTTCTACATGAAGGAACTGGTCAAAAAACTATGAAGTCTAAATTCTTACCATCAATAAAACAAACAGAGAAACACCTTAAAAACAGTTTGTGGATTTAATAAACATTTCTGAAGTAGAACAGAAAAGCACTAAAAATTAATCCAAGTAAAGAAACAAAGCTAAGCCAATTAAAAAAAAAAAGCATAAAAGGACAGGGGATTTTTTTTAAACATCCTTTTACCTCATACCTCTAAACCTTTTGTCTGCATAATGTATTTGTTTAGGCTCTGATCCAGCAATTTGTGCCTATGACCAAATTACTGAAGGCAATAAAGACTGAAAGATCAGGGCCACCGACTAAATTACTTGGGATAGGATCCCTCTCATATCTGTAAAGCGCCTAGCACATATCTGGACGCTATATAAATAAAATAAAAAAGTTCATACATCATCATACCAAAAGATCTGTCTCCCACTGGCATACAACACAGCTCTATAATATGGGTTTGTAAAATTCTCTCAACTAACAACAGACACATGCAGGAATGGGAACATACACATTTATACAATGTGTACAAATACATTTAACATTGACCATGCAGTTTCTGCTTAGTGATGCACCTTTAGAAGCAAAGCATGTTACAGTGTTATTACAATGTAAAAATGTAATATACACACCCAGCTGTGCAAAATAAGTCTCAATTGTCTATTGGGATGGATGAATATAAGCTCTAGCTTATCCACATACATGGCCACTGAAACTAGCGGCATTCAGAATCAAATGTGAATTCAAGGGCTATAGATCCTTTTGCAAAGAAAAGAAACACCTCAATGCTGTGTTTTGTTAGGGCCTCTTACTGAAATCAAACCACAAAAGAAAATTCAAGTTACGTGCCCACGTTACTTCTGAATAATTAATACTCAAGTCAACCACTACTAACACACCATATTTCAAAAAGCTTTAACAAATTGGTATATTGTCCTAAGCTATGAAGTGTCATTAATATATCATTTCACTGTCACTTTTCTTTTTATTCCTCTATAGTCAAAGTATCTACCCAACATTTCCCTTCCCCACAACATACAGAAGTATTTCTGCTAAGTACCTTTCCAGTCTCTCATTTATTCTCTACACACAGTAACTGCTTAGTATTTACAGTAACGCTGCTTTACCAGGATGAAGAAGTAAAATGTGTTGCCAATACACAGAGCAGTTTGTAATTTGATTTTTGAATGTCAGTATTTTCAAGGTTTTAATTGCACTTTTATATCAATCCAATATCACATCATCATATACTGCTTCTGAAACATATCTTATGTTGTATCTTTATGCATAATGCTAAAACCCAGTATTTAGATTTGGTAAACATATAAATCATCTCCAGATCATGAAATTTATTCTGACAGTTATAGGTATCACAATTTAGCCTCTAGGCATTCCTATATATAACCCTTTGATAAAATGAGAACTGATCCTGCTTCACGTATGGGTTTAAGATTATTTTCTGTGTATTACATGCTCACCATCTTTGCTGACATTACTACCCTTCTCTCAAACGAAAATGACCTTCTTAAAGTTCAGGCTTCTCACTTGGTAACCAGGTTCCATCCTGGTACATCACTCAGTGTTTCTTTTCAGGTCTGTGGGAATAGCATACTGCCAAACCCAAAATTCAAAAGCTGAAGGCAAGGTTAAGTTATGTACTTGCTACCTCCATTGATCTAGAACTACATTATTCTTTTTAATTTAGTCACCATGGCAACCCCAAATTTAGCTCTTATCTAGATAGCGTTGTTGTCAGACAGAGAAGCTGTCTCAAAATAGTTATGCCAAAAAATAAGCCGAAATAGTTTGAAGCTTTCTGATTTATCTTTCTAATTTTCTTCATTTTGTGTCTAGGCAGATTGACAAGCTCAACAAAGTCTGCTTCATATAAGTGAAAAAAGTCTACTGCTTGCTCTTAAGCCTCTACTTCAACACATCCAGGTCTTCAGGACACAAATTCTTTTATAAGCTTATCGCAGAAAAATTCGGCACACAATATACTGATTCTACATAAAACATCTGGCTCAGCTTCCTTTAAGTATATCACATCGAAGACTCCAACAAACCTCAAATAGACTAGCTGTAAGTTCTTCCAATTCCTGTCCAAGTTGATCTCGCACTTTAGAAAGCCTTTCACATTCTTCATCTTTTAACTTCAGCTCCTATGGAAAATTGAAAGTTATTTATTCTGACTTAGAGTAGTAATTTGGCCTTTAAAGCTAATACCACAGAGAAGGGGGGAAAAAAAGAAATCAGGGGAACACGAAACCTTTGCTAAACAAAGTATTTCAAAATATTAATCTTAACACTAGAAACGATTAAATTAATGCTATACATATATAGCTACTTCTTCCTGCTATACAAAAATGTACCAAGCCAATTTAAAGTATCTCTAAGCTAGACATCAGCATTTTCAAAACACTCTGAAGTAAAAATGCTTTTTCCTGAAAGCATAGACGACTAAACTAACTTAAAATACAGATCAAATTCATTACTGGGACAGACAGAATACCAGTTCTGTTTACCCATCCCTTAACAGACACTTACTTTTTTTTTTAAAGTCAAAAAGGTTTGTCTAAAGACAATTCCCAATTCTAAAAGAATCTTAAAACATATTTTACTATATTGTCTCCTGTAAATTCCCTTAAAACTAACACAATTCCAAAATCATTCTATAATTATATCCTTGATCTTGTTTGTGCAGACAGACAAATCAAATTAAAGCAACTTAATGAAATTCAAAATGTTATTTCTCTACACCACTAAAATTTAAGTGAAGAAGGCCTGACCATACCACCTTTACAGCAAGACTTTAACATAGATTTGGCAGTATAAGGGTTATACGTGCCCAATCTCATCTGTACTGTCCTGAATCTAAGGGAAAAGCACGGTAATTTGTAGAGAAGTAGAAAAAAGTTCAACATGGAGTTTGAAAGCGTTCCTCTCCCCTTACCCAATCATTTAACATTGAAATCTCTTACAAAAGAAGGATGGAGAGAAAAAGTAAGGAAAAGCAGTATATAGCCTACTCTACCTTTCAAGCACTTTTTCAGCCAGAACTTCCATACTCATCTAGTTCTTCCTCCTCCTCTTTTCCCTTCACCAAGCTACCTATTACACTACTGATGCTCCTGAAATCAGGACCCAAGACTGTCACTGACACGTTAAGACTCTACATACAGTCTAGCAATGACTTGTTTTGAATGTCTCCAGAAGCCATTATAGAAAACAGTTGCCTTCAGTCACCACAAAGTCACAAAAAGGCTCAAACGACAGTTTCCCTTGCATTTCTGGGAACTAGGTAATATTTCTCCCAAAATCTTCATGACTGAGTGATGTTGTACACACTGAAACTGCATCTTGCCTTGAAGAATGCAGATATTAGATCTTGCTCTCAATTTCTGCAGCAAAATTGGGAACAGATCTTGCTCTAAGTGCATGAAGAGTCCTGTTTGACTCAGCTCCTAAATTCAACAAGTATTTCAGGACTATTCTAGATTCATTTAGTACCAAAGGCAATCTTTCTCCCTTCTTTTATATGGTTTCAACTTTGGACATTTTCCTTGATTTTAGTCTAGCTTGTTTACTATTTTGATTTTTTTGCTTTCCATATGCCACCTCTTAATTATTTTGAAAGGTATAACTTAAATGACAAGGTTTTTTTCCAAACACAGTATGTCAAAATAGTACTCGGCTCTTTCTTACTAGCTACAATTTCCACACAGTGACCTATCTCTCTCTCAAGAAAAACAAACAAAATCAGACCACAAAATCACCATCCAGAAAAGTAGCTGCAGATGGAGAAAAGAAGGAAAAACGAATACAAAAGCCAAAGAGTATAAACTACTGGTAAAAGAAGAGGTTAAAAAAGGTAAACAAAATGTAATTAATTTTGTGTAGGATTGAAGTATTTCCCATATAATGTTTCTTGACAAGGGAGTGAACAATTCTGATGCAAAATACTTAAAGCTCTAGTTTCATGTGTTCCTATAAAAGGAAAAAATACATCAATATATTTATTTTGGTTTCCTTCAGTAAGGAAGATGCTACACACACAACACAAAACATCTTAAAAAGAGGTTATACTAATATTCAGGACAGGAGTTACCAAACTCACATTCAAGGAACAACTACCTCAGGTTCACCTTTGGGCATCCACTATTAGTATACTAATTTAAGTAAGATAGTTACAGTTTTCCCTGAAACTATAAAGATTGTGGGGAAATAGATTAAAATTTATGCAGATGAGTAAAGCTACTTACAGAAAACAGAAAGAAGACAATACCAGGCAGTCTACTATGCACGGCTGCTTAGCTACATTTGTCAAACACTGAGCATGTTCCCATTACATGATTCAGGAGGAGCATAACGTTAACACTTCATTTTGCCAAGCAAGTTTAATAGCTTGAATTTGTTTAAGCAGGTCAGAGTATCCAAAGCAAAAAAGCTTAGCAGTTATTAGACACATTACTACTGTCTGTATCTTAAAGATATTCCTGGAGACTTCCCAACCATATACAGTATAAGAGCAAAAAGCCCCATAGCATGTGCTAGACTAACCATCCATGCTGCAGTCCTTCCCTACATTACTGTCCTGAAAAAGTAACTACACAAAGATGAGCTATTATAAAGAACATCACACACAGTTATCAAAGTAGGTAATAAAAAAAATTGCTCGGAAAAAAAAAAATCCTTAAAGTTAAACCTATATCAGAGAGTCATATTGCTGCTCATTTCACTTTGATCCTCACAGATAGACTACAAAGTGGGTCTTCAGAAAGAATCAGTGAGATAAGAAATGCAAATCACCGTTTCAAAACTATTCATATTTTAAGTTCTAGGGAAAAAAAAAAAAATCATCCTGCATTTAATTCAGCAATTTAAACAAGTCAGAATTAGAGGTCAAAGACCAAGGAAGGAACAAAGATTTTCTACAAATACACCCTAAAATCAGAACTGTGGGATATTGAATCTGGAATTCTTAAGTTTTAAAAAATGGTTGCCTCTATATTAGAATACATTTCTCTTCGACTGTGGTTCACTCAGCACTCAAGTTAAACAAGCTACATAAAAAAATATTTCATTGCAACCACATTTACAAAGGTATTTGATGTGAGAAGAAGTCCAGAATTATTTTTCAGAGATAATTCAACAGTTTGTGAAATGCTTTTATCACTTTACGGTATGGTGGAAGATGCTTCTGTCTTGTTGCATTTCATCTCCTACTTGCCTGAGAAAATTTCTATGCCTACAATACACTACAACAGCATCAGTCAGAGGTGTGGAAACTGAAAACTTTCACTACTCAAAGACAGCAATGAACTGCTAAAATACTTTCAGAAAAATCAACCCATCTTCTCCAATCACAAGCCAGGGGCCTTACAATTTTGTTTCTGAAAAGCCTGCAAGTATACTCTTCAGCAGAGCTCTAGGATAGTACATTATTCTGGAGCATCCTCATTTTTATTGTTTGCTAAACTTGGAAGTAAATAACAATAGAAATTTAAAGACATGTATAGTACTATTGGAATTCCTGGGTACTTACTGTGAATCTATCTACTCAATAATCCACGCAGCACTTTAAATTGTTGTGTTTTACTGTGGAAAAATAAATAGTTTGAATCATCAGTGTTAGCTGCACAGAAACACCATAATAATGGGAATAGCCTCTTGCACTGGATTATTTGATGATACAGGCAGAACAATGGGGAAAATCTACATCAAATCCTGTATCAACACATAAGATAAAGACAAGAGATCGAATTGGAACACTCAGTTTGTTTGAGATGAAGAATGCATACAGAAATTGAAGTCTTTGAAAGAAAAATCTAGATGTCAGGATCAGGTTCAGTAACTACACTGAAATGTACAGCACTACATTCTATACTGTCACTTCTTTCACAATAACCACTGTATCAGTGTGGAAAAAGCTCTCAATTTCCCTCTACTAGGGAAATATCAGTAGTTCTACAACAAAGTCAAATATAACTTTACTCGTTCCCAACAGTCCTACAGATCATCCTCTAAAGACCTTGGGAAGCATGGGATTCACTCTCAAACCAATAGAGTTTGAGATCCCAAAGAGGGATCTTTGCAACCAACATCTCTGGCAGATCGCTCTTTCCTCATCACAGGAGGGGACTAACTATCAGTGACAGTTAATAAATTCAACACTCCAAGAGAAAAACCTATCAACACAGAAACCTAAGTTTCTCTCTGCAGTCATGGATGACATCACTATATTGACAGTCTGATTGCTGAGAAATTAACTTCAAGGCCAAATCACACAAAAACTCGAGGAAAGCATGACTTTGAACTACCAAAGCTCAGAAATGACAATTATGCTATCCAAAATACATGCACCATGCTGGTTAATTAAGACTGAAAAGCAAATAAAAGGTATTCCTTTGCACAGACTCCACTAAACTTGCACATCAAGAATACCATATATGAAAATACCACTGTTTCTCTCCAATGTTGTCTAAATGTGGTTCATCTGCCTTCATTAACAAGTGACACAGCTCAATCCAAACATGGCAGAAAAAAATGCAAATGCAGAGAGACATGAGGAGATAAGGTCCCAGGCATTGAATCACTAAACCTTTTAACACCTGCTCAATTTTCCAGATGCTGCTTTAAAAGGTTAGCAAAACAAGGAGAAATTTTCAGATCATCTAAAGCAAGGAATCTTCAGCTCCACTCCACAAAATATACCCAAAAATTAAACCTTCCATAAAAAAATAAGAAAAAATGAGCTGAATGTTCTCAACAAAGAGTGAAAAATCTAAATACTTTTAATTAAGGGGGCATTTTAAGACAAAACTATGTCCAATTTTATATGCTTTGTTAGCAGAGAAAGGTACTCTGCTGTTACCTCTCACCCAATCTTTCTCCCTATCTCATGACATGATTTGGTGCTGCAACCAATCTAGATCCAAGTACAAAGTATATTTCTTGTCAAGATACAAGAAAGACTTCTTTATAAAAAGCTAAAAAATGTAAGCCGACCTTCAGATTATGAAACTCACTGTGGGCAAATGAGGTAATATTACAGAATGCCCTGTTGTGTGCAGGAGCATGAGAGTGGAAAACAGGCAAAATCTGAAGGTCAGCTGGATGTAAAAGGAGAAACTGAGATGAGGTAATTCTTTACAACAAATTTGAGGCTTGCATACAGCATGGTAGCACTTTCTCATGGCAATGCTCCCCCTTTCACCAAACCTGAATAGGTTGGGTCTATTTCAGTGCATCACCCCGATCCCGGCTGGCCCAAGATCAGCAAATCATTTTGCCAGTAATGCTGTTCACTTTGAGAAGTCTGAAGTCTTAAGAAATACAAGGCATACACAAAGGAGGGGGAAAAAAAGAATAAATCTTTCTTCTAATCCTGAGTAATTTCTTCAAAAACCTTATTTAAATGCCTAACAATTACATGCCATATATTTATTCTCCAATACAAAAAACTGAGCGCACATTAAAAGAAAAGTTGCACTCCAAGTGGAGACATGGAAAAAAATTAGTGCATCCCTAAGCTTCAAAATCCCTATTTCCTTCCTAATCACAACTGCAACAAATTCAAATCAATCTTTAATGCATATTACAACAGAATACAGTTTCTGTAATACATGAAAAATGCAAGACAGCAAATTTGTATTTACTTTGTCCACTCCTGGAAGTTTGTAAGGTTTCCAAGCTCAATGAGCTCACAAGATCCAAGTGCAAATTGAAATTCTCATTTTTCTCCCAGTACAAAGATTTACAGAGAATTTAAAACCATTATGCAAAAAGCAACCAGTGATACATAGCCACTAACTACTAATTATATTCCTACAGATGTTTAAACTGAGTACTCATTGATAAAAGTGAATATATATGGAAATAAAAGTTGAAGGACTATATGATATACTGAATACTGAAGAGTGTGCACAGACTCATGTGAACAGCCACAGCTTTTGGAGAAAGCAATCAGAAGTGAAATAGGGATAGAAAAAAACTAGTCCTCATACAGGAAGTGGAATAAAAATAGATACTACAAAACTGTACTTTGATAACACTGTCAGAAGCTGGAAGAGCTTTCCTAGAGTTCAAACTCTAATTTGTTCTTCCTTTCTAAGGTTCCAAGTTTAACTGCTAGGATTATATATTCACATGCAAGGTCCTCAAACTTATTTCAGGTTAATGTTTCCTTTCAGTGGTCAAATGCTAAGCAAACAACACATTAGCAAAGGAAGCAACTACTCAACAATAAAACAATCAACAGAAAAAGTGGTATCAGAATCCATACTTAAGATTCACAAGGGATCAAATGCAACTATGATAGAAATGATGACTGCATTCAACAGGATGAGGTAACAAACAGGAAAACAAGTTCAAACACAAAATGAGCTTAAATCTAAACAAGAATGGAACTGTGTAGAGGAAAGGGCACAGATACAAACAGCACAACATCTACTCGAAAGTTTAAGCACAGAGGGATGTGAAAAATTATAAACAATGGCTTTGCATTTATATAGCACCATCCATCCAAACAAGACAAAGCGCTTTACAAATATTAATGAGTTGAGCCACAGTGTCTTCAAAGGTATCCATATTCAATTTGCACCGTGGTGTAACAGTACTGTAAAGAACACCAGCGACATCTTTATTGCTTCTTCCCTGTGCAGGCATTCCCCTATGAAGCATCACAAGGGTCCTGTTCTAAACCATTTCTATATTCCATTCCATGCTACACTTTTATACTGTAGGAGTATAAAAAGAAGACTTGAGAGGTCTGTAACCGGTGTCTATAAATACTTAGAAGGTAACAATGGAAAGACAGAATATTACTCCTATTCTCAAATGTCAGAATAAAGGAATGGTCTACATTTCAAAGCAAAAGTGTTTTTAACCAGATATTGCAGCAAAAGCTTTCCACAGCTAAGTAGCAGCAGCACTAGAAAAAAAAGAATTATCAAGGAGTAATTCAAAGACGTTAGCACCACACACGCTTAAAAAACTTTACATAATTACATCCTAGTAACTATAAGAAATGAGTAGTCTCAGACTGCATGTTCTGGCCCATCTATCATTCTGCAACATTGGAATCACTTCAAAGAGAGAAAAAGAGGGAGGAGACAAGACAAGGAGCCTTACCCTCTGAGCTTTTGCAAGTTCTTCTTTCAATCGTTCATAGCCCTTTTCTCTTACTTCCAGTACAGATGGGCTCCGTAAGTGAGATAAACTGTCTGTACTCAACCCAAAAATATCTTCATTTCCTTCAGCAACATCTGCTACCGTAGCACCCTGCAAAAACTCTCTCTCTACGTTATTGCTCTCCTTTCTGGAATTATTGTGATTGAATGACCCACTCTGGGGTCCAGAGGTAGAACAAAGTACTGCGTCGGTAACATTGATGCTGTAAAGAGAGTGATATATTTTTTATTTATATAATACATTAAGAAGAAATATTTTAGAAATGGCAGTAGTGGTGTTGAACGTACCATCATGGACAAAATTTAACATTACAATATTGTAAGTAATATTAAAATTACATATTTAATAAAACAAACAGTTTATATGCAACAGACATCAGCAATTTAAATACGAAGACATGCAGAACTTACCTGACACCTGATACTTCTCCACAATTCAGCTGTCTGGGAGATGAATAAACAGGTTGTGTGGGAAGGTCAGAAACATTCAAAGCATTGGGCTGGATTGGTGTGGAAGACACAACAGAAGGATGTGGTCGGTAGATAACACTGGGTGAGGTAGTTTGTTCCTGAGTCCCTGGTTCATTTACTCCAAGAAGATCTGGTGTAGTAGGTGAAGCAAGGTTCACTTCATGGAAGCCTTCCAAAGGATCACTGGCCATAATAAAAGCCTCATCATACGAAACCCTGAATTAAATAATCAATTATCAGAATTCTATCTAGCAACTATTTGAATTAAAAATCACTCATACAAATATGTTCCGAATACTTCATGATACAGTGGAAACCATGGACAAATATTGCAAAAGTAGGAATTTCAACCACTAAAAGTGTTTTTTCCACACACTGGACTGCTGCAACCAGAATTTCTAATAGCAGACTCTGCACCTAAATGTGATGATGAAATCAAGAACACACTCCTTACCACAAAACAAAGTCAGTCTTAATATAGCCTAGAGTTGGTTTGTATCAAAACACAAATATATTGCATTCATGAATGTAGGGGATCTGGGAACCAGTAAGAAAAGAAAACAAACAAAAAACATCACCAAAAAACCCAAACCAACTAAGCAAATAATCTAGAGATGGAAATCAGTGAACCTTCAAATAAACTACAGTCCATAGTAGTTTTGGTTAAATTGCACACCTGATCTTTTAAGATCTCACTGTACTGATAGTAAGTGTGAATGAGTATCATACTAAAATATAGTACAGGTAAGAGTATTGTGAATCTGCAATTTAACTACCAGTCTCTTTTATTATTTTTTTAAACTCCATTATTTTTTTGTAATATCAAAAGAAAACAAGGACAACACAAATTTTACAAGCCCCTAATAGAAGTGTATTTTCCAGCAGTTTGCCAGAGATCATAAAAATCTTTGCATGATTCAAAAATATTAATTGGAAGTAGCATGGAGAAATTTGTGAAGGAATTACCTTGTTCACTGGAAAAAAAAAAAACACTGTCCATGTTATAGAAATTAAGAAGAGATAAAGTTAAGGGTTCATAAAGTTATTTCACACACAAAAAATAGAGATGTAGCATCTACACTGTATTTTACAGACAAATCTGCTTATATCTTAAAACTGCAAAGACAAGGCAGAGAGAAGATCAAGGATGATGGTCATAACCATGAAGAGATGATGCCACCTACTTGCATGTAAGCACTCACATCATTAGCTACTTCATAAAACACACAGGCAATATCAACTGGCATATGCAGGAACATTTTTTTACTTTTGGCTCATCTTAAACATCGTTCAAAACTATTTTGTGTCTCAAGTACTGTACTGGATAGTTACCTCTGTTAAAGGTGTTGCTTTAACACATTATCAGGTACACGTGGAAGAAATTCATTTGTTCAGACAGCAAGAATATGTTACTAATTTCTCTGTTTCTGTTAATTGCTCCCACAAAAAATAAATCAATCACCTCTAAGAAACTGCCTGCATTTAAGGGACCTTAAAAATCAATAAAACGGGGTAGGTTTTGGGGTTTCATTTTTTTTCTGCAGAAAATTTTAACACAGAAATTAGGTTTTATTTTGAACTATCACCAGTAGTTGCAGAAACAAGACTTACATACATAAACACTGCAAGTTTTGTGCTTTGGAGCTTTTTCTATCATAGCACAGACATTCACAGCTTATTTTTCAGTTTGAGTGTGAAAAATAATTCTTGTTTGATTTTCCTATAGTTGTTCTTAACTATTATGAGCATTATAATTACATGTACATGACGATAAAGATTGTTAAGTCAACAAATTAAAATGGAGGGAAATGCCAGAGCTACAGGACATTTCTTCAAGGTTAAGTTTCAAATATGTTTTCAGCTCTAAAGTGTAACCACCACACATCATTGTTGTACGGTTAATACGCTAAAATACTGCTAGCTTGAAAAAATAAAATTGCAGAAACTATTTTTTACAGTTCATAAGCCCAGCTGAAAAATACCCACCTCATTAGTCTCAAAGTCAAGCTCACATCTACACAAACACATTTGCTTTCATTGTTTCCACCACTCTCTTTTTCCACCACGAAGCCATATCCCTTTCCTCTTCTGTGTCGAAAAACTTATTCACCAGTTTTTAATGTATTTTATTACTTCTGTACACATCTTAGGGTTATCTGTTTGAAGTAAACACTGTAAGTACATCAAGTAAACCACAGGCTCAAAGATAACCATTCTGTATCTTTATGATAATTTACACAAATTCAGCTACGTTATGAAGTGCAGAGAGTCATGCTGGCTCACACAGAGAGAAGTTATTAGAAGCCTGCTTATTATCTTCTAAATGTTCAAATGCATTTCTAGCTCCCCCTCTGGACCATCTCACCAATCTACAACAAGTAGTTGTATGGGTTTTTTTGTTTGTTTTTTTTTTTTTTTAATCTATTCTACCTACATGCTCCTACTTCCAAGAGAAATGTTTCACTTTACTCCCTTCCCACAGCTTTTCCACCTAACCTGCCTAAATCCTGCAGTGGTTTTAACAATTAAAAAAATGCTACGGAATTTTATTTACAAGACTATCACTCTGCCTATACATTAAATACCAGTCTCACCCTAAACAGACAAGAGAGATTTATGAGTAAATAAATGCATGCATAACTTCTCAGTTATCACAAAACAACCTCTTTCTGATATACCACGTTAAAAAGTTACACAAGCTATTTCTGGAAGAGCTGAAAATAAAGTCCCTCAGCTAAACTTTTCCCATAGTCTGTCAAATGGGCACTCACAAGCACACCATCTGTGTAAAACACTTTCCATTCACAACTTTTTTCATTCCTAGCATTACTTTTCACTTAGCAGTGGGCAGGCAGAAGCTGGATACACCACTCATACAAGACAAAGAAGCCTATATTAAATATCTCCATTTCAAGACCCGACAACACTATTATGTTGTTACCCAGACACCAGCCGAACACACCTCCCATGTTAATGAAACCACATATGCAGAAAGCTAGGCAGTCCTACAGAAGACATGCCCTTTTGGGAAAGAATTCTTCCCAAGTAATGGTAAACAAAGGAGGGGGAAAACACACCTTAAATTTCAGTGTCATTAAAGACTGCACCTTGATGGAGGCCCTGCAGTGGGGGTGAGAGTCACATTACTGACTAAGGTAGCAACAGAGGAGCCTTGCTGTGAAGGAACACAAAGCGCATGGCCAGTGGGGAGCTTTACTAGGAGTCAGGCTGACAGCATGTAACAAACCAGTGTTGACACAGCACTCTTCAGTGGTAATTCTGCTACTGTGAACAGATGATATTCCGACACCTCAAGGCGGCACACTTATTAAACAAAATCATTAATTTTCTTAATACTTTTTGTACTACATTATTATACAGTGAAAGTTTGGAATAGCACCAGTGTCTACCAGACACATGATTATTTTTGTCTTAGTTGATTAGATACAGTTTGGATGATGTACAAAATCCACGTGCTGTAATAAATCAAGACACAACAACAAAATAAGTTAATTTCCTCATACTTTCACCTGGAAATAACACGTATTTGTTGGAAGCTGTCAAAGCATTGTAGCCACACTTGCACCAGGTACCCACAAAACTTCATGAGGAAACTAGACTCAGAACTGTTATTTTACCTAACCTTAAACGGAAAGTTTAACAGTGAATGAAATCAGTTTAACAACAGTCAGTTTAACACATTTCTATAGCTTCTAATAGGAATCAAGAACTGGGAACATTTTCAACAGCAGTCACATCAAAATGCTTAATCTCATTTTCCTGTTACCACTCTAAGATAGGTTCAGGTACTTCTTTGAATCAAAACAGTCAATAACAAAATACTAAAAAGTTATCTGAAAAGCAGTTTATTGTGGGTTGTTTTCTTATTAAAATATATATATATTGAAGACTGCCTACTAAAAGCTCTGGAGTTTGTCTTTTGATGAGTGCTTTTAAATACAAGACCAGGTGAAGATGACAGCTTCTCCTAATCGTTACAGACCATTTAAATACAATGTCAGCACCAAACATTTCAAGCATAAGAAACCTTATTTTTAGCTTTACTATTAAAAAGCACCATCTCAGCACAACAGTTATATATTCCAGTGGAAAACAAACAAACAAACTACACATAAGCTAAAAGAAGTTACTGTTTCTAAACACTTTTATTAAAAGTAAATTCTAGTTAGCATTTATCAAAAAGGTGCCTATTAGGTATAATGTTTTAATCTTTACATAGCAGGCCTTTCAAGAAACAATAAAGTCTCAAGGACTTCATTTATTAGACTCCAACATCTGCTTCAGTTAACTGAGGCAGGGATAGCAAATTGAGGGTTTTCTGGTAGTTCCTTAAAATAACTGGCATTATCCCACCACTGGGCCTGCATTCTCCTCACTGAATTTAAAAACCACAAGTTTGGACATACTTGGCATTATACAGTCTGGAATGTAATATGTTTTAAGCTCTAAAGAACTAAGTAGGGAATTAGAATAGTGGACTAAAAATACCTTTAAAAGAAGCAGCTCAATTAAGTGCTGCTATTTCATACCTATATCAGGTGGAAGCAGGCAGTTTAAAAGGCAAAATTGTTGCAAGGCATATACAAACACCATTGGAAGTTCAAACTCAATTAAATTACATCTATCCAGTATGAGATAATCATCAGATGTGATGAATATCTCATTCATCAAAAGTTTGGTGGATTTTTTTTCTCTAAACTGTTTAAGCATTGTTATCAATGCCAGCTCATTGCACAAACACAATTCAAGTCTTGGCATAGAAATTTCCTTAAGGTTTGCAAAAACAATTCCCACTTTTACAAGTCTGCAATTATAACAGAAATTTCTACTTCAGAAGTCCAAATTGGAAATCAATTTTTTTTGAGACAATAAGATGTGAGAGAAAAAACAATGAACTATTCCAGTCTTTAGATATTGTACATTTATTTGTGAGTGACCTTACACTGCACATTTACCAACAGATGGTAAATTAAGCAAGGTGGTGAATTGTACATTAGGCAAGCCCACAGAATTTAAGAGCTAGCAAAACCATGATTGGTTCAACAAGATGTTTTTCTATTGCATTCCCACTGGTGTTGTCATACAATGCTATGACAAGGGTCATTTTCTACTCTTCACTCTCATATTAGGCATTCAAAACACTATTTCACACTGTTTTAAAAGAAACACATAGTCTATTTCATAGCAAGAGTTTATAAACTTAGAAAGACTATTTGTTTTGCTGATCTGATGATTTAAAATTTTCTTTTGAAAACTTTATTACAGGGATATCTTCAACTAGAAAAACACAGGTGCAGGAAGCAAGTGTCTCGTAGAGAAACACAACGGCACACAAGATTGAACAACCTATACTTCCAAAGTGCTTGTGAAACCTGTAAAAAAAACACAGTTTAGAGTCTGGTAGATAGTACACCTCTTACCAGAGAGAAAAATCTGTGCTTTGCAAGGTAGGATACCGCAAACTTTTATTGTAAACAAACATTCAAAGAATGCTGTTTGTTCACAAAGGCTGTCTAGATCTAGTTAAATTAATTGCAAATATTATTTTCCTTGCAGATGTTGTTCTTTTGAAGGCAGAACATTGTTCTGCCGTATCTTGGAAACAACTTACAACCCCATTTCTGGTTTAAGCTTGGTCAGTGCAGAGTCACTCTTGACAAGAATTAAGACCTAAAGACCCTCAGCCACCACTGAAAATATTCCAATTACTGAAGTAAAAGTGATAGCAACTTTTATTGTATGTAAAGCTTTCTAGATGTATCTGTAAACGCATTTAAAGAAACATTTCCTTAACCTTTAAAAAAATCTTGTTAGTATATTATTAAGCACAATTACAGTGTCTAATGCAAGTTTTAGTCAAGTTATAGTAAGACAAGACTTCAAATGCCATATTAAAAAGGGTCTTAAAAATAAAAATCCAAAGTACACATTTCTTTTCTGGGAAAATCCATAAACGTAAGTGGAACAGTGAGAGCTCATCTCATTTGGCATTTTACATGAATTTTAAATCAAGTCAATAAGAGCTATGAAGATAGCTGCAGTCTATAATCAAAAGGCTTACTGCAACTCTTTTTCTATAGAAAAAAAGAAGTCCTCTTTCAAATATAGTGTAAGAAGATGGATATTTCAGTCACAGCTGTGAGGTGCACTCCCATTTGTTATTTATTAAAAGCATAATGAGAACGGTAAATTATTTATCCTTCTTTGCTCACTAGGTAACATTAACCAAGCACAGACGATGAATGACTGCCAAGACACAAATACAGAAGGCCTGACTTTAACCCTTCCCAGACATCACTAAACAGATCTACAAGAAAAACAACAATACAAACATTAAACCAATAAGACCTCAGGTTTTGCCTTATATTTTACCGAGGAACACAAATATTTGAACAGATGGTAGCTGCCAATACATGCTTCTAGAGTAAATAACCTTAAATCTGCTTCAAAAGAGAAGCTGATAATTTCACAGTTACGGCAAATCTGTAGAAGATTAGTGATTTAAGTCATCTAGATCACTGTTTTTGAGACTTCCTAAGAATATGCTTACAAATGAACACTGTGAACAAATCGAGCAATATAAGCTTTTTTAGCTACCTGAAAACGAAACAGACAACGCTCTCAAAACAATGAAAACACTGTTACTTTTTGTCAACAAAACGAGCGTTGAGGGTATCTAAGGATTCGGCCACTCCGTGTTCTGCTTCCAGAGCCCTCTGACTCTCAGGGAACCAGTGGAGCATCAGAACTTAAGCAGTACAAATTCCTGCATAGCTCATCACTTGCAGTGAACTTGTAACCAGAATTTCCTTTCCAAGCCTTGCCCTCTAACGTAACTGCATTACGAAAACAAGGGTCACTTAAGTCCCTGCTACATAACTACTAGAGCTTACAAGACTACTTATCGAGAACCAAGTATTAACCTCGATATTGGTCGAAGACCTTAAAGCAACCAGACACGCTACGGGTATGTGACGCTCCGCAGCCCCACAAAGCCAAACTCTCCGCCAGCCTCCCATCGCACTGCTCGAGCCCCGAGTCCAGGTGGAGCGACCCAAGCCCGGGAACACACCAACGGGTCAGGTCAAGCCCAGGGACTCACGGAGGGGCCGACGCCGGGCCCCAGCCGGCCCTCTCCTTCCCCCGTCTCACCGGCCGAGAGGTTTGTGAGAGGAACAGAAGACTTCAACACCAGCTTCTCGCCAGCCCCTTCTCCTCCTTTTAGTAATTCCTGTTCAGACGCCCTTCCCCAGCAGCCCCACGACGCTTCGGAAGGAGCCCCCGCTGCCGCCCCCGCGCAGACAGCCCTGAGGGAAGGACGGCTGCTCTGAGTCGCTGGCTCCGGGCGTGCGACGCCTCTTTGTCCAGCGCCGGATCTCTCGGGGCAGGTGCGCCCGACACGTCCCGAGGTGACCCTCGAGAACTACTTTTTTCCCAGTTTTGCCTCCTACTGCAGCGTATCCCTGCCGCCAGCTGCCCCCTCCGCACCCACGCAAACCCCGACGGAGCCGGGGTCACCCGGGCCAGCGGCGCCTTCCCGCCGCAGACGGCTACGGCGGCACGGGCCGGGCCGGCACCTGCCCCCGCACTCTTCCACGGAGGCACCCCCCCAAGCCAGTCCCCGCAGCTGAAGCGCCCACGACGGGCGGGCAGCGGGGGAGCCCCCTCGCGCCCGGCCACTGCGCCCCGGCAAGGGGCAGCCCTCCCGGCCGACGCCGGCTCCACCCGCCCGGGCAGAGACTCCCGGGAGCGCGGCACCGGGCAGGTGCGGTGGCGCCAACAGGGAACTGCGGCCGCCCCGCTGCCGCCAGCGGGGCCGGGATAGCCCCACCGCCACGTACCTGCCGAACCCGGGGAGAGCGGCCGCCGCCGCACCGCGTCCCCTCACTCAACCTGGGGGGGCGGGGCGCGGGGCCGCCGCCGCGCATGCGCCACACGCGCGCACCGCCCGCGGGGCGGGGGGCAGGTGCGAGCAGCCCTCGCCGCCGCCCCCTAGCGGGGAGGGGAGTAACCGCGTCGGGGTGCGGAGCGGCGGCGGCGGGCGGGCGCCCGGGAGCCGGATGTCAGCTGGGCGCCCCCGTGTCCCACTGCAGGAGCAGGGGTGCAACGCCAGCCAGAGCAGCCCCCCAGCAGTCGTGGTGGCTGGGCTTCACTGCTCTCACTCACCTGAGACCCGTAGCGCTTCTGAGCGACAGAGTAAGGGAGGCTTTTCCTCCACACTCATAACCACACAGTCCATGGACGTCAGGGGCAAGTCTGACAAGACAAGGCCTGAGGCTGAGGGAAAGCAAATGAATTGCACAGCAGGGACAGATGGGTCAGGGGCAGCCTCCTTCCCTCTGCTGCAAGCAGGGCTATGGCAGCCCACAGCCAACACTTCAGCCACAGAATATTGTTAGATCATTTCCATAGGGCCTGACTGGAGAGGCAGTGGGACTCAGGGCTTACACAAGGCAGGACATGAGCCTGATGCCCCATGTCACAAGAAGGGATGCTACAAATGCTCAGGGCTTCATGAGAGATCAACCAGTCTCCATGCTTCCACTCACCACCTGGAAGAGAGTTAAAACATCACTTCTGCTCAAGGACAGGGCTTTTAAAGTCTGAATGTTGTGTTAATGTGAAAAACAAGGAAGTTAATAATTCTGTATTTAATGGAGCACAGTAACAAAGGCACAGGATTACACAATTAAAAATGAGAAAATTTAAAATATGCAAGATCATTATCCGGTGATTTTCATTCACAGGGCATGCACTGCTCCAAATCAGGTTCTAAGGCTCTCTAATGTAGGTAATAATTAAAGACCAAACTGCAATTTATATGCACAAGACTTGTGAAATAAGGCCACATATACAGCTAAAATAGGCCTGCTAAAAGGATGTGCTTTTCCAGTTCTACTAGTTTGTTAGATGAAGAGATATTACTACTACCTCTCATCTTAGCTTGCCTATGTCCTTAAGACATCATTACTGCCACCCTGACACAAGCATGGTAGTTAGGACAATTTTCCAGCTTTTCAGAGGTTAACACACAGCCTTCACTTCATTTTCCTTTTGAAGTCCTGATCTGTACTGGTTTGTGTTTCCTATGTCTTTAAAAGCAGTAGGCAACAGTGTTGGATAGCTGCTATAAATGAGACCCCATTTTACCACTGGTCAGATTACAATCCCAAAAACATGCTTCAAATGACAGCAGTACTGGCTGGACATCGTACTTTCTTTGTTGTTAGTGCAGCTGAACTGAACCATGTGCTGCAATGGTGAGGGACTTAAACAAAAAAAGTAGTGTAAACAACATATTGTCCCATTCATCAGTTAAGGAATCTAAACTGCATTCCAGCCAATTATTGAGATGTTAATTATTTTGACAGCTTCCCACTGAACGTGAAAGAATCCTGTTTGGCCAGTCCTACAGGACACAGCCCCAGAAAAATAATGTTCTCTGTACGTTCACTGTAGCATTCACCAAGCAAGAAGTTCATTGAAGGAAAAATAATATGACAAAGAGGAGGTCAAAAGACAAATGTATCAGTGCCCTTCATCATAAATATATTACCTATAAATAGCAATATTTTCTAAATTTTTGTTCAGTATGTAAATCTACACTACCTACAAAGGAGCTCAGGCAGCAAAAAATGGCTACAGAGAATCATTGTCTACACTTCTTCTGGAAGTAAATCTGAAAACCAAGACACCAAGCAATGCAAAAAGTGAAATATTCAACCATCAGTATAATTTGAAGTTTCTTGCAAAAAGCCTCAGAGCAAAGATATTAAGTTTGAAGAGCTCCACCTTTAAGATGTTTTAATTTGCCAATATTGACATTCAATAGTATCCAGGCGGTGCTGTAACAATACAGGTTTACCAAATTAGAAGATGCAGCAGGAAGTTTTTTAAAAGCATGATTGGAAAAGAGACATGACAAGTAGAATCAGAAGCTGCAAACAATGTATTAAGACATAGTAAACTGACAAGAGTCTATAATTAGGATCTGTAATCCTGTAGTTCTTAATCCTGTACAACGACTGTAATTGGTGTGACAGTCTGCTGTCTTAACCAGATTAGACATCTTGCATTTCAAGAAATAAAAGCAATACAGTTCCAAAGACATTTGCCTGTGCTAAAATTAATCACCAACAGATTTATTTTGTTAAAGTACTCCCATATTTTGCTATATGTAATACTTTAAAAAGTCAGGCAGCAACAAACGCAGAAAATATAACTTTCATGGTTAAAATTAAAAGCCAAAGCAAATTGGATTAAATCCAGAGACATAAGAGAAATAAGCACTTTTTGGAGGATAAAAATTACTCATAATTCTAAAAGAGTACTTTTATCCAGACCTTGGTTGCCACACATCTGTGCCAGAGCAAGGCTAGTCCTCCAGGCATCGTGAGCTGGGATCCAAGGGTAACCCCACCACTATAGGCACAGTCAAGAGCAGGACTAGGAGGGTGGTAACAACAGGTTTGATCATACACCTAGTGACATCACACAAGGTGAGATAAGGAAATGTAAAATCCAAGTCCAGGATCCATCCAGGAAGTCCCATTAGGAGGAGCAAGAGACAGAACTGGAGACCTATATGTAAACCTACTTCTGTAACGTAGGCCTAAGGCTCCTCCATGGAGGGAGCAACCAAGACAGGCTCACTCAAGACAAAGCATAGGCAAACAGTGAGGGCCTGGGACTGAGCTTAAATGGAGCCCTAGAGTCCCTGCCCATCATGGGAAGAAGGTGGCTGAGAAGAAGCCCCAGATGAAGGTGGTCAGGATAATTAAGGCCGTTTAGTGCTCTTAGGTGCCTGGCAATCAGAGAAACTTACTTTTAGAAATAAATCCATGCATTGCTATTGTTCTAAATGAGCAAAGTCACTTACCAGTGGAAAGTGATGTACAGTTTGCACCTTTGGTGGGATAACGCATGCCATGGGTTCCCCCTCCAATTAAATAGATGTAATGTGACAGGACCATTCAGCAAAACGGCTCAATGTGCAAAATCTGGAGGACAGGCTTTGCTGAAAGTGTGTTGTTTCTAATGAACATTAGTATTTGCTGCTCTCATCAAATCTATTCCCTTTGCTTGTTAAATCTGTTCATCTGTTCCTTTTGAACTCCACAGTGTGGTTAAATGCCCCAAATCAGCAATTCCCATTCTCCAGCTAGGTAGAAAGCTGGATAGGTATCTCGGCAATAGACAATGGCCACAGCAATCTGTGTACTAACAGATGATAGACCCACTTGCATAGCTTCTCTCCAGTCATACTGGTGCAAAACATGGTAAACATAATTGCCAACAGTTCTCACACTGCACAGAGTCCCTCTGAACCACATCTCTCC
This sequence comes from Colius striatus, assembly GCF_028858725.1. Classification (NCBI taxonomy): domain Eukaryota; kingdom Metazoa; phylum Chordata; class Aves; order Coliiformes; family Coliidae; genus Colius; species Colius striatus. The sequence continues at coordinate 169,827,563 of NC_084759.1, forward strand.
CAGTCCAGGTCTTCTGTTGCATTTGAACCATCTATCTGAGGGACTGTGTCTTCAAATGTGGCTGTTTCCACCACTGATGGTTACAGTCCTCTGGGCCTAAGGATTCTGTTTCAGAAAGGAAAAAGCAAAAAGGACAAAAGTGTTTCACAGAAGGTATCTCCAGACCATGGCAGACATCTCTGCTGAAGACAAGAATGGCTGCAGGACTTAAAAGAAACCGAGTGCATTATTTTTCTTTGATCTGAATTAAACTGAAGTTTCTCATCTACACACACAAACAGAAATGCCAGCTAATCCAACTTTTCCTCCTACAGGCTTGGAGGAATGAAAGAATGAGATGGTTGTTTTCTTTACAGAAGTTGTTTAAGTGTGTGGCGGGGGAGGATCCTCAACAGTTTTGCAGATAAATAAAGCAGATAGACTTCAAAATCTTATTTTCTACTTGTCTTTGGTACTTCCTACTTGTTTCTTTTATTGTTTTGGGCTTTTTTTTAAATATTGAATAAACTGTAATTATTGCCTCCTTTTCAATGAAGATGTTACAATACAACAAACTCAAGCAAACCAAAGGATGAATCTATTAATAGAAGTCACACATGCATTGTGACCCCATAGCACAGTGAAAAGAAACAAAGAACAATACAGTGTGTACAAAAAAGGTACAGAGACTATAAATCTGGCTGAAACAATGCTATCAGTTTGAGGAACCGTAGCACAGACAAGAATTCCCCAGTCAGGCATATTTCTTCAATGTTTAGCTAAGCATTTGTAAAGCAAATTGCATTGGTACATTGGCATAAATAAGTGTCCTGTTTATGGGAGTCCTAAAACTACAGCTCTTTTCTTTTTGCTGCTTTCCCTGATTCAACTGATATAACATTAAAACCAGTGAGGTCTGTGTTTTTCCTCAAATCTGCTCACTAAAAACCCCCCAAAAAACAGCAAATAGTTAGGACTGATGTTCATGTCTCCTGAAAGTTTCTCAAAAATTCCAGTGGTGGAAGAGAGCATATTGTCCCTAACTAGTCTGTTCTAGGGCCAAACTGGCCTTGGAGTTATTTTGCAAAATATTTTCCAAAATCTAACGTAATCTTCTTTGCTGCAGTGTAGGATAAGAGGTAATAAGCAGATGCAGGAAACAGCAGTCTTCATGGTATTTGATGGCATCATCTATCCTTTCTGTCTTCTCAAAGAATAACCACAGTTATTTTAATCTTTCCTCATAGGTGATGGGGTTTAATGTCCAATTGTTTTTATTATGCTCTCTCGGCTTCTTCCTGTGGGTCTTCATCTGTGTCGAAAAACAGTGCTCATGTCTGAGAGCAGCACTCCGAGATCTGATCAGCGCGGGCTTTAACGTATCACACACCTGCTTATGCATCCCAGTGAAGATCCTTTGCTTGTTTTTTCTTACGGCAACAGAATGCTGCTTAACCAGTCTTTCTTTCACCAGTGTGACTTCAGTTATGACCTTTCTTGAATGTCCATTGCTTCTTACAGAATTCTAAACTTGTTCTGAAAAAAATGTTTATAGCCCTTCATGTCTTGCAGGCGTGGTAAGTGCACCCCCTATTCCATCACCCAAGTCATTAGTTAGAGTATTGCATGTTATCATAACCAGAGTGTTCCTCTCAGATTAGATGCTTTACTTTAACAATTAGCCATGGAAACCCATGTTTTGCACATGGTTTTCATATCAGTCTTCTATTATCTTTGCAGTAGACAATGTGTCTAGCATATATATTTTTTCTGACATGTCATAGGAGGGAATTTCAACAGTGCTACCAAATTCTTCGTATATCACAGGTATTGATTCTTTCCTATTTGTCTTGGAATGACTCAAATTATGTGCTCAAATCACACAACTAAGCTGTTGCAGCATCAAAACTTCACTTCATAGTCATTTCCGCTGTTAGACTTGTCAATGCAGTAAATAAGCAGAAAGAAGCTTAAAATGATGTCTAAAAAGTGAATACTCATTAAAACTCCGTATTGCTTCATTACAAGTCAAGGCTTGCATACCAAAAAGAAAAGAGAGGAATAAATTCCCTTTATACACAGTATATATCTCTACACAACCTGCAGAACTTATTGACCCAATATAACAAGCATAGTAAAGCTTTTACTGTGTTAAAAAAACCCCTCACCTTTCTATCACTACACAGGACACAGCCTAACAGGGATGATACAAACGAATAAAGAATATACTTGTCCAATAACTATTAAATGACAATTATTAAATGACAAGTATTAAAAAGAAATTTCCTCTTTGTGCCTCTTAATTTACAGTTGTCCACTTTGATTCTGCATACAAGCTGCTCAACTAGGCAGATTCTGCTGTGGCATTCAAAATACATAATGCTTCGAAGCTTTTTGAAGGTGTTTCTAAATGGAACTTAATACTAAGTGGAAGAAACAAACAGGAAAAATGAAGTGGTGTTACCAACTTATTTAAGGACTGACATGTGGTTTCGTTTATCTTTAGAAGCAAGCCAGGGACAGATCCAGAGTACGATTAAAAATAGTACAACAGGTTCATTTGTAGTTGGGAGATGGCAGAGGTGCCAAACCTGAACTTAGAAATTGGAAAATAAAAATGCAAAACACATTTTCACCTGACCATTAACCCCTTGAAAGCCAAACAAACTTTGTAGCCCTGACAAACCTAGAGTTAAAAGTCAAGAATTCTTTTACCAGATGAAACTCCAAAAGTAGCTGCAGCAAATACTCTGAAAAATAACAGTGAAAAGCATAGGGTGAGGATTTAGGAATCCTGTGTTTTGTTCACAGTTCTGCTGTAGACTTGGGTACCCTCCATTAGCTTTAATTTATCCATCTCTAAACTGAAATTCATGACACTTCTTCCTCCTTCCCCATAACGAGTGGTCACATGATAAAGTTTAAACAGTGAATATTTCAAAGATACTCATTCTTCCAGACCAAAGTTGCTATAAGAATGGGTGATGTGGCTTTAATGGGCTGATTTTTCTTTGGTTTTCCTCAATGGCACAGGGCTTCAAAACCAGACTTCAATCAAGGCTGCCAGTTATTGCTATGTTCTACTCTGCAAGGTGAAGCTGGACTTATGGTAGAGTTATTGCAGGTACCAACCATTTCCCTATGTGATAGAAATACTACTTTGTTCATTTTCTGTCCAGCATTACCTAGTAGTGGCATGAACATTACTCCACTGGGTACAGGAACGCTTCTAAGTTAACAGTGGCCGTTTCTTCTCCTCATCTCTTTCTGTGTTCTCCACATTCATGGTGGCAATGCTCTGCAAGTTCAGAGCAGCAGAGAGCATTTCTGAGAAGTCACCTGAATCCTTTACTCAGTTGCGTAGGTGGTAAAAAATGATGTAGTATCAAAATCAGAGTGGTTCTAGTTCCACAAAAGAGAGGGATTACTCTGTCACACCTCCTAAAGGCACCTTTAAAAGTGCCAGGCCCCCCAGGAATCTTGTCTCCACTAGCATTTACGTCTGTGTCACCCTGGTTGGAAATGTGCCCATCCTTACTGTGACAGGAAAACTGTTTCGTCACCTCACTAAAATAGTCAAAAGGTGGATTTACTCAGAGGAGTGTGAAGGACAATTTCCACAGCTAGCACCATCCGATGCCCGTGTGTGTTCTGGGCCATGTACTGGCTCAGCAGCCAGACAACAAGCATAGGATTTGTTTCATCCACTCCCGGCTCACAGACTAAACCTTGTGTCTGAGGGAGCTATGAGACATTTGCTTTTGAACTAAAGTAAAAAAACACTAATGAACACCAGCATTTTTTCTAAGTGAAAAATTGCATAAAGCAGAAAATGAGAGGGTTTGTTGCAATTTAGGTGGGTATGATTGGACTTCTTGTCCACAGAAAAAGGAAAGGCGAATTGTTTATCTCTGTAGGTTCACTAAACTCACTATTCTTTTTCCCGGGTGCTACTTTCTCTTTTTGTACTGGTTTTTTTTTCCCCCCTCTTAATCAATATTTGCAAAGTGAAAAAATGAAGTTCTGGGGAAATGTTTAGCACTGAAGTATGCAAGGGAGGAAAGCCAGTGCTAGCTTTAATACAGGACTGGCCCACCTGGGTCACAAAGTCTTCAGTTTTATCCTTTTCACATGTGCATCAAGTACCATTTTAATAGCAGTAGTATTAATAGGGGTTTTTTGAACTAAAACTAGCTAAAAAAGAAACAGAGCTTATGCAAGTTGTTACCTTTCCAAAAAGAAATTGGTAGTGGTTAGCCACCCCAAAGTAATCCTTTTTTATGCACAAATACCCATAATCCTGTTCTCAAATACAGCAACAAAATCGTTCCAAGTCCTTTCCAGACAATACCTAACGCAAAAGAACCCGCCTTTTCTGAACACTTTTCCCTGCAAATGCTTTCCTGTCTGTTCTTAATCTCCAGCTCATCCTCTGACTCTCTTCTGTCTCACCTTTCTCTCTCAGTCACATACTTATACAAATCTCTCTGCCCAAGACACAGTTAAAGAAAATCCTCCATCTTTACAGTCCCCATGGTGGTAACATGGCTCTACTTTTTTATTCTTTTTGAGGCCTTCTTTAATTTGAATTCAGATAATGAAGGGTGTAGTTTCTCCCATCAGTTGCAGCATGGTTGAGTCACATGTGTAAGAGTGTTTATATAGTGAATTACACCACAGCTTTGCATGAGTCATTACTGCATGGTGTTATTCTCTTGAAGTAGTGCACTAACCTGAATCACCATTCTTACAGGTGTTTTTTCATGTACACAAATCAAAATACATTCATACAGAGAATTTCTTCAAAGAATGATCAAAGTTGGCCTCATTAATTATTAAATGAGAGAGGCAGAATGGTTTGGTTGTGCTGTTATGTGTATTGTCCAGTGTTATGTATTGTTGCTGTTATTGTTATTATCAGTATTATCATTCTTATTATCAGTATCATTATTATCATCATCATTATATTTCCATACAGGGAATGAGAGTTATCATTTGCTACTCTCAGACATATAACACGAGTCACAGAAAACCTAGACCCATAAGTGATAAATAACATAAGTTTATGATGATATCTCAAATATCTTAACTGAGAGTACAAACATGCCTGTTGTACAAAGATGCTTTATTAACTCTAATACAAATAAACACTTTTAGTATTATTACAAAACAAACATTTCAACATGAAAAAAGATTTCTCTTTCTCAAGTCTAACTCCCTAAGAAGTCCAAGAGACATTAATATACACTATAAAGTCCAGACTATTTATCAACTATCAATATTCTTCAATGTCCACAACAATACAAAATTCTGTTACTATAACTTCTTCATTAAAACAGAAAAGAAATTACAGTTTTGCAGCATCCTGCATGTCCAAAAGGATGTATAAAAGGATGATTATACAAATGGCTGTACAATCAGCTGCATTTTTAAGAAAGCAAGAAAAATGTCTAACATGAGATGCTTGGCATTGTATGCAAGTTTTGAAACCCCTAGACACCTTGTGAAGCAGAATGACACTGACTTCAGGAGAGCTAGTCCAAAGAGAAAAATCAAGCACCTGTCCTTCTGTTATTGCCCTTTTGACCATTTAGCTTTTGCTTAAGCTGAAGTTACGCCAGCGTTTATTAACTAATCCACCCAGCCTGTTTCAGATGAACAAGGTAAGTTGCACTTTGGAGAGGCAGGCCTTAAGTCAAGAGAAAGCTCTCACAGTCAATACAGGTGTTGGTTTTTGAGCTCAGTTCCTGGACACCTTATCCCTGGTTGCTTTGTTGATCCTGTCTTCTGTCTGACAAGTCCCACACTGTGACATCAGCTTGCTTTTGTGTGTCTATGCCTTCCGGTAATAAAAGGATTGTTGAGGCTGATAACAGTCACAGTAATAATAATCATTCTAATGCCAAACTCAGCACTACTGCATAACAAATGATGTTTATTTCATTATAAGGAAGTTGCAAAGCAAAAGCAAAGTGTTTCTGAATACGGTTCTACAGTGTTCGCAGAATTAATCTTTTGGGGCAGCAGGCTTTATCCTGCAGACAAATTCATTTATAATCCTCTGAAGTATTCTACCATGTGACTTCCAGAGATAAAAGAGCCTCCTTTAAAGCATATTTCCACAACCCACACTGAGTGACGCTAAGTACTGTGGTATCTCTCCCATTAGATTAACTTTTAATTATTGCAATTTCTCTCATGAAAGAGACTGTAAGATATCACAGCAACTCTCTACACATTCATTCCACAGACAGAGGACATTTTATGTTAATTTGCTCATTTGTTTAAGACAGGAATTCCAGCAGTAAGTGACAGTAAGTAGAAAAACAAAGCATAACTCAATATATTCATGTCTGAGAAAATCTTACAGCAGCTTCTTTAACGCTGCCCTCTTCCTAACACTTTAATTATTCACTTCTTTTTAATAAGAAAATGCTTTCAAGTTTTTCAGACCACATTTTAGCTGAGTTATTATGGCATTTCTTTGGACATTGGCATGACACTTTGTTGTTACAGATACTAAAGTGTTTGCTTGAAGCTTCAGCACACAACACGAATTTGTATCTCTTCCAGAAATCTTACAGTATAAATGGGCACAAAAATCAAGAGGAAAAAGAAACAGGAAGCAAATAAATGAAATTACTTGTATTTGATGGATTTCTACCATCTGTTGTACTATGCTATCTTGTTACACACCCTTGGATGATATTAGCAGGAACCTGTCTAGCTGTACAGCATTAAAATGTTTTGTCTCTGTGTGATTTGTATGTGTCCAAAGAACATCAAAAGGACATGAATGCAAAATACACCATTAGCAGTGATCATTAACAGAGCTGCATATACAGAGGAACTTCTGAAGAGTATTTTTGTAGATGAGACCTCTCAAATTCTTGTCTATCATATACACTTGCAAAACTTAAGAATCTCTTTTGCTCCTCTTTCATGATGATGCAACATTTGCTAAGGATGTCCATCAGGAAAAGTCAGAAAAAGGACAAGAAGTGATCAAGTTAAACTGTTCATTGCACACATGAAATATTGTTTTATACACTTCACAAATCCTTTTTTTTTTTTTTTGGTAACCTTTTAGGAACACAGTGTATACAAACTGAGTTTCTGCATGCTATCTGCAACATGACACCTGTTCAAGCTAATTGCACGTGTGAGCAAAGGTGTGAATATCTTAACAAAGTATTAGTTATTTACCATGGCTTGTTTAGATTAACAGTCTGTAATAAAATTCTATATGGATTTTAAATGGTCCCCAAGATCTGCAAAATAATTTCATAAATAGTGGTTTATGGCATAAAAAGCACTGGAATTCTAGTAATAGTTTGCAGGTCTTTGCTCATTACTATGAGATTTTGAGAATTTGCTATAAAACTTCATTTGCTGAGTGGACTCACGTTTAAAAATCTGATAAGTGCTCATAGTCATCCACATAGAGCAGAAACCATCACATGGCAGAGGAGAAGCAATACAAATACAAATTCTTACCGAAACTTTTCTCTTTTTTTCCTTAAAAAAATATGTATTTATTTCCTCTATTATGTTGTACAGCTATTTTCAGCTGTGTCTTAGCGAGTTAATCAGCTGGCACCCTTTTTTAACACACTTCTTCACTAATCAGTGTATTAAAGTGCTAGGGGATCACTCAGATTGCTCAAGTAGCACTTCGTAGCACAGATTTACTCATTCAACAAATTCCACAGAAATGGAGGGCTATGAGTGTTATGAAGAAAGGGTATGAGAGAGAAGTTCCAGTTTTTAATAATAAGTCACAGACTTCAGGTCTCTGTTCTTCAGAGTCTGTTCCCAAACTCAGAGTTTGATAGAATAGTCTTTACCATACCAGCTTGGAAGAATCATCAGGATTATTGCAGGGATTCTTTCTCTTGAATCCCTGGGAACAGGTCCAGGCACCAGAAAACTGGTGTCCCCTTTCCTGTCAAAATGCCCAAGGCTGTCTTGCCCAGCTAATGCCTACTGGCCCAACACAGTGTATTTATCCTGATCCTGTTGAAAGCTCATCACTAACGAACATCATGCAGCAATGGGGAGTTAATGCTAAGCAAGTTGGAGGGATACTGCATGACAGAGCCCTTCTCTGGAAGGTAACATGTCACAAGGGAGCAGCTCCACCACACCTCAACTGGTCACTGCTGCTACCTGGGAGGAGGGCAGGAGATCAGCAGTGTCTATAAAACCACTCCTGTTGTCCCTCTGCTTGCCAGCTCCATCTCTTCTCCCCAAAGAGGCTGTTGGGTGCCATGCTTCTGCTGCCACTACAGCCATGTTGTCTCTGGGCGCAGGTACGTGGGGGCCAATAAGGGCAGGAAGGTGGAGGAGAATGTGGGTTGTTGTGCCCAATTTTTCTCGATCCCTGGTGCTGTAAGACTCCTGTGAGACAGCAGCCCAATGGTGGAGGGGCAGAGTAAGGGATGCCAGAGGCCTCCCTTTGCCCCAGTGTCTCCTTACAGCTCTATGCTCATTACAGCAAAGTCCTACACACAAATTCCTTGCCAGCAGCCCTCCCAAAGCTCCAGCAGACATTTCTGACACTGCAAGACTGTCATGGCTGTGTCAGCATCACCCAGAGGCAAAGAAGTGTGGCTGTCCTTAACCAATATATTCTCACTCCTTAGCCTTAGCTGACACTTTTGTCAGAGACTAGAAAAAAAGTATTCACTGCTGTCTTCTTTTTCCCGAGTCCTCATCTTTATCCTCTGCCCCTAAAGCAGAAGGAAACTTCTCCTATCTTGAAAAACAAGGATTTTTGTAGAGCTCTTTATATAGTCCTTGCTGAACCAAAGAAGTTATTGTAATGGCTTCTAGAGCTCTTCTGTAATAAATGAGCTTTTGGAGACCACCACCAATATGTTGTTAATGTTGTGGATTCAAAGTATCAACAAAAAGCTAAACTGAAGAGCTGAATCAAAATGTAATGTCTTAAAATTTACAGTAAAGATCTCTACTCGCTAACACAGATATTAGCATCACCTAGGAAAGGTTGTAAGTTCATTAACTAGGAACTTTGGCGTGGCAAAGTAGCAAAGAGGCTGTCACTCCCTCCCCTCTTCCTCCCACTTTAGGTGGACCCAGGCAATTCATGGGGACTGGACATCCAAATGTCCTTTTAAAATAGGGGCACCATTAGGTGAGAAAGGATATGCCCAGCCAAGTCAGAGCATGCAGTAAACCCACACAGCTGTGTTAGCAAGGGCTCTACTCCAAACAAGTGTGCTTCTCTTGGGGAGGCAGAAAATGGAGGAGAGATAAAAACATTGCTTGTATTTGGGAAATATTCAGCAAGAATTTAGGGGCACCTTAGTGATAAAAAAAGGAGTGTTTCCTACAGAAACAGTCACAGTAGAGCTACACAGCTGGAAACATGTATTTATTTCTGCCTCTGAACACACAGGAGCTCTAAATCTTGTGTCTTCTCTAAAACAGCTCAGAGCCAGTGGAGCAATCTCAGTTTCTCCCATCTGCAGGAAGACTGAAGAGCTGCCAGGAAAACCACCTGACACCCACTGTCTGACACACAGAGGTGCTATTATTTACTGCTTAGCAAGACCAGTGAACAATTATACTCAGCAAAGAAAAATGTTGTAGGTCTAAGTAATTATTTTACCAGTGACCTTAAAATATCCCTGTTGTTAGAGGAGTTTTCCTTGCAGAGCGCAGTGACTGTAATAGGATCAGGCAGTATGTTTCTTCATGCCAAGTCACTGAATGCTAAAATGATTTGTCATCTTTCGCCACAGGCCACTGCCTGACACACACATGCCACAGTCTAATGTCTCGCCTGCTTTGATATCGAAGTGTCTTCCTTCTGCCATTACCAATGAGAAGAAAGGCAAACAATGGCAACAGCTTCTTTTCTTTCCAAGAGAGTTTTAATTAAGTGATCTCAAATAGCTTAATGGGACTAAGGCAGGAGGAAAAAAGTTTTCTTCATAAAATGTATTAAATCTATAAATCTTGCTTACTCTCCCTGAAATCTTTTTTTATTTACTTCACAGTCATGTTATTTCATTCTCGTAGAGATTTATGGCAACATTATATGACACCTCCTGGGCTTTCACAGTCTATCACATTTTACAGCTCCCTCTTAATGCCATGGGTCATAAAAGACAAAGTTCATCTTATTTTACAAAGAGGGCGGGAGGGAAGAAGTTCTGTGCAGATCCTCCAGTCCCAGAAAGGCTTCCACATGCTGAAATGCACCATCATGAATAGATTGAGTCTTTTGGTAACAGCAACTCATTTTGAGGGGTGGGTGATCTGTACACAATACCCCAGAGTCCTGATTTCCCAATTTGAATCGGCAATGCAGCAACACAGCAAAGGTGTGCTCCAGGATGGAATCAAGGTGCAACTGGAGCACATTCCCAAGTTTGGTGTGGTTATCTCTAGTCTTCCTGTGTCTGTGTAGTCAGTGCTATTCACTGATGTGTCTTTGCAAGGCTGGCTCAAGGAGATCACTCTTTTCAAAGAAGTCTTAGAGAAAAATGCCCCTTTCTTGTCCATCTCCTTTTGGGGAAAAGAAATAAAATGGAGAAAAATCAGGTGACAGCTAAACCATCACAAGATTCTTCATTCAAATGAAAGGGGTCCTTCCGATGGCAAGTGGCGTTATAATTATAGACTAGAAAAGAGCAAGATCAGCAGCTGCTGCTGCTGCTGCTGCTTGCGTTTGTTCCCTCTGTAACTGACAGGACAGAGTACTTGGCAAAAACAGACTTCCAGAAGTGGAAAGACATTTTAACCCCTGTTCTTGTCAGTCCAGTCCTCCTGAGGCTCGGCAGCAGCAACCCCTTGCTTCAGGTTAAGGGAAGAGCAAGGTGACTACTGCAGACCTGAAAGGGACTTTGGGACGCCTGAGGAAAAGGAAGGATCCAGGATTTGCCTTCGGGCTTGGACTGCTGAATCAAAATAGCAGGTCAGTGGATATAGCGTGAGCTTAATATGCTTTTACAGTGGGCTTAATGCAAATCTCTGTCTCTCACTTTCTCTACTATGCCATAAACCAAAAAACAGGGTGATACAATGACAAGGGGCAGGTCTGCGCAAAGGCACTATTTATTTATACATTCTGTAATGTACCTTTCATGGTCAGTTAGAAAACACTGATGGCTGTTACTTCTTACTGTGGTTTCTCTCTGAATCCTAATGCATCCTGAAATTCTCAGCCGGGAAAAAATGCCACTTACAGTTGGGCTCAATATGGGAGGTGAGGGGGGAAAAATATTTTATTTTTGGGCATTTATGCCTAAAGGCTTCTGATGATCTTAGTAAAAGCAAAGTAATATATAACTGTGCTTTCAGCCTGTGCTTGGGAAAGTTTCAGACAAGGAACAAACACTGAGCAAGAGGAAAAGTAGTGACATGGATATGAGCCAAAGCCTCCACAGGCATAAAATGGGCATAACTTACGTCCTCAAAACTCACAAACCCATACCAACAGAAAGCTTAGCCTATATCTGCTAATAAAGTTAAGGGTAACATGATTAACAGAAAAATCTTTCATAGCACCGGTGCCTGTGGTATCTAATCTCTCTGCCCTTCTTCGGCCTGGCCAAGTCAAGCCAACACTCATGCAGGAATGTGCTGGGAGGCATCGTTATTCTTTGCTCTTCCTGTCTGTCTCAGTTGTAGCTTTTTAATTTCCTGTGACCATGAGTAATGTTGGAAAGACTTTCAATCAACATGGTGCCTGTGGACCAACGGTTTGGGATCACCAGGCAAGAACTAGACCCAGCGCAAAAACTTCCCAGTTGGGGGGTGGAGGGTGGGGGGCAGAGCTGTACCCAAGTGACTGTAGCTGTTCCCACAGAAAAAAACCCACAAGTGCAGGTTTAAATTTGTGCTTGCTATGTTGTGAAATCTAGTCAGAAGACATATAGCTGTCTTTCATAGCTTCATAAATGGTTCTTAGGTCACCTAATCTGACCTAATGTATATTTTAGGACATTACATTACCCCGAAGTCCCTAGTGAACCCAATGACAAATGTTCAATAAAGCATTTGCTTAGCAGGAAGCTAAAATGCAGTGCATCACAGGCAAGGCAGGGCAAGGGAACCAATCTGGCAAAGCCTGAAACTGCTTTACAGTCCCACTTTGCCCCCTTTCAGATGCAGAAATAAAAAGCTATGGGCATGCAGTGCCTCCCAAGCTAATGTGAAGACTTTATATTCACTAATATCTATTGGATATTAGTGGGGAGATAGAAACACACTTCCTGATGACAAGGCTTGAGCACACATGTTTCCTAGCATCAATGGGCAAGGGCTAAGCCTCCTACAGCAATCCCAGGCAACTCAGTGTATTAAGAGTATTTTTTTACCCCATTCCTCCCCTATATCCCAGCCATAGACTTCTCCCAATGTTTATTAAGCTCTGTTTCTACTGGAGAATGGAAATTACTGCTTCCATTTTCTTCAGCGTTGCATCCTAACTACAGGCTTTTTAACAGACAGGACTGCATTTTTGCATGCCAGTCAGCCAGTTTGGCTTCTGAATTGAACTTTTTGGAGTTCAACAATGGCAAAAAAAATGTAAAGGCCTGTGCCAAGTCTCAGAAACAGGAAAACTATCATTTGGGTGCTGAAGAATAAAACCCATGCATCATAAAAAAAGAATAACACCAAAAAAATCTCCAAGCCCATGCTGGCAAACCTCTAGCAGTCATTCTGCAGATGAGAAGAGACAATCTGTCAGCAATAGAAGGCTTATGGTGCCTTTTCCCTTCTGATTCCCTTGGTGACTAAAAAATAAAAGTATCACTTTAACAGATTAATTTTAATGGCTTATTTTATGCTCTGCATCCGAGACATATCCAAGTTGCATAAAATGCTATCAAGCCATCAATTAACTAGGGGTTCAGACTTTTTTCCTGAAAGTAAGTGACCTACAGTGGCATCAAGAAAATACAGATGATAATTATATTTATGATACACTATAACTACCTTGAGCCTTTGTGCTTGTCTTAGTTACTGTCTTTCTTGCATGCTGTACAAAACTGCTTTCATCCATGTTTGGAATTAGGGTTTTTTTTAAAGCACACACAAGTTCCTGTATCATCTCCCTATACTGGGTAAGCAAGTAACAAACTCAGCATGAAATGTTTACATGTATGCTTTCAGTACTGCTTTAATTACAGTGGCACAAGCTGTCTACCTGAGCAACCCTATGGCTTTTTTTTTTTTGCATGGCCATGCAATGCTGAAGTATTGATGAGTATGTCTAGCTGCCAAGCCAAGAAATAACAGGGTTCCTCAGCTGTTCTCAGCTGCTGTCATAACTGTTAATGAGAGAGGCAGTCTCCAAATCTCATTTGGTTTTAGATGAGTATCGTTACCAAAGCCAGCTAAAAATACTGTCTGGAGAGGAAGGTGAGTTTGTGGAATTCAGCTTTACTTCTCGTGATGGGGTGCTGACAAAGTTTTGGAAAAAAAGAAAAAAATCAAGAAATTTACTTCCTTTTCTTTGCTCACACCAGGCTGGAGCAAACTGAGAGTAAGCAGAGACTTGAGAGGTGTAACATGTCCCTGCTGCTGCTACCCAGGCAGGTGGCTACATTCGGTGCTAGCTGTTGCTTTTGGGCAGTCTTTGAGATAAAGCCGTAATACAGCTGCGCATCAGTTGACCTGCAGGTCTCAATAGGGCTTGTAACTTCAAGGTTTTTATTTCTCTCTCTCTTTCTATATGTATAAATATGGGCAGCATGTATTTATGTATACTACCATATACTACTATAGGCACAGGCTGTGTCTCTCTGTGTGTATATCTATGATCTGTCTATACAAGGGTACATTCAGTTAGGATACACTGTCTAAAACGTTGTTGGTTTCCTGCTTCTCTTCTGCTGTTTCTAGGCACAGCCTGCCAAGACGATGACAGTCACTTATTCCAGCAAAGTAGCAAATGCCACTTTCTTTGGATTTCACAGATTACTCCTAAAGTGGAAAGGCAGCATCTACAAATTGCTGTACAGAGAATTTATTGTTTTTGCTACTCTTTACACAGCGATAAGTGTATTATACAGGTACACTCTTTCCAATTCACATCTCATTGAATGTTATACTGAAGTTTCACACTTCATAGTGTTAGGCTGATGAATGATGAGGGGGTGGGGGTGGCTACTACATAATTACTGTTTTTTTCTTGGACCTTTTCTAATGTCCTTTCCTTTCCAAGTTTACTTTAATGTTCCAGGGGAAGCATGTAGGATATAAATCAAATGCTGTCTATTATATTCAGCCGATTTTACTTTCAGCTCAGTATTGAGCAACAATCCTACTGAAGTTAGGCTAAATAAACACCTACAGCTAGCCCATGTTATATAGCTTTTGTCAGTCTGATGTTGAGTTGACGGTGGCAAGCGTGCCTCTGCTTTGAATGATATAGACTTTTCATTCTACTTGCAGAACTGTGCCTTCAGTTGTTCAGTGGTAATTTCTTTAACAACTCTGAAAGGTAATAATTTATGAGTCAGGTTATATAATCAGGAAAAGCAAAGTTTTGCTTGCAGCTAAGATGGCGTGAACAATTTTGTTTTTAAACTTGCAAACTGCATGGAGACCAGACAGGTTAATACCTCTATGTCACCCATCACCTGGGAGGGTCACATAGGAGAGTTACTTCTTGCACCAAGATGTGAATTAAACACCCGTATGACAGCTGCAGTGCATCAGTTAGTACAGTGAAACTTTTAATTGGTGAAGTACACTACATATAAGTATCAAAATCATGATTCAGCTCTTACTGTGATCTGTAATCAGACCTCAGTGTTTGCTTTTTATGTGAAGCAAGGAGAAAATGAGCTTCAGTTTGTCTGTGATTAATCACTAATTTTCAGAAATGTTCAGTAATCTATGCCTGTAAACTCGGAAAGAAGATTACAGCATTCATGTGTAAAGAAACACCAGTCTCACACTTATTTAAATTAATCTAGTTATACTGAAATGTAAGGCAATTAAAGACAGTAGTAAATACACCATGGAAAGCCTTCTATATACACTCTAGGTTTTATTGCACAAGTGTAAGCAAAACTTACCAGATACTTTTCATATATTCTTTTTATATGAAATCAAAGAACAACTGTAATACTCATCTATACAAATAAAAACCCCTGTTTTTATTTAAACTTTCTGTATTGCATTAGATATCTTTCTCCATGGGCAGGAGCTGTCATGTTCGAGTCATCTTCTATCACCTAGTGAATATTTTCCTCACGGCACAATAAATAAAGTTATTGCGATTTTAATCTTGTGGAAAAAGAAATTTCACAAGAGTGAAAAATGATGTAACAATGCAGCACTTTCAAATAAGAACAATTACAGATTGCTAGTTCAAGCTAAACTGAGCATTTATTAAATAGCCTTCTGAAAAATGAGAATAAGCTCTACATGCAGACTTATGGCTTATTGTCACTGTTGTCCTGTGTGAGATAGCAAACTAATTCTCCAAGTGCATTGATCCAGTCAAATTAGTCATGAGAAAACTGCAGAGACCAGGGAATAATATTGTCTTCTCCTCCAGCTTCTTTATTACATGCCAGAAGTGTTTAGCACTTTAAGACATTAACCAAGGTTGTTCTTAATTGTACATATCTATTATTTCTATGTACTTTATATTTATAGCTACTTTGTAGCTAATGCCAGTATATTATGAAAGGACAGATACATTTTATTTTTGCTGCAGATTTTTTCTTACAGGTAGCCAAAAACGGTTCTTTGAAAAATTAGCAATTTACTGTGACAAATATGCTGAACAAATCCCAGTAACTTTTGTGCTTGGTAAGTACCAGTTACATATGAAATTATTCCCCAACTCTGTCTCTGTTTAGGCATTTTGTGAATGTCCATGCATGGAAGCATTTCAGAGCTGAGGGGCATATGGGAGGTTAGAGGCTCACAATGAAATCATCGTCTCCCAACAGGTCTCCTTAAATTCAGGTCACTTGTGTCACATCAACACTTGTTCTCATGCACTTAGTATACCAACAAAGAAGTCTCCATATGTGTGTATACATATATAGTGCCCGTTAACACTCATACATTGTGCCTGATCTTTCAAAGCACTAAATCCACTCAAGATTTACTACAGAAGAGGAAATTTGGAAGTTCACGTGTGCGAGATATTCAGGTGGAACAGAGCATTAAGTTGCAGTGTCTATTAAATAATTAGCATTGATTGCATCCTGGGTTTTGACGTGCCTTACTGCATTTATTCTGGGAAATGTAGCAGCTTAATGACATGAATAACACTCTGCAAACTAAATCAAAGTACCCTAAGCAGAAATCCTGACAAGCACTGGACTTTCATTTTTTCTTCCTTCTAATCCTCAGGTTTCTACGTTACTTTGGTGGTGAACCGCTGGTGGAATCAGTTTGTGAACCTGCCATGGCCAGATCGACTGATGTTCCTCATCTCTAGCTGTGTCCAGGGCAGAGATGAATATGGGCGCTTGTTAAGGAGGACTCTCATGCGTTACGTGAACTTAACATCCCTGCTGATCTTTCGCTCTGTGAGCACAGCTGTCTACAAAAGGTTTCCCACCATGGACCACGTGGTAGGGGCAGGTACTACCAAGTCCTTCTTCCCAGAATGTCTTTCCTTTCCCTCGCAGGGTCTCAGGGAGGGAAGGAGCCAGACTCATTTTTTCTTTCCTCTTCTGCCTCATGTCTGCTTCATACTAACCCACGTTAGTATGAGCATCTTTAATGCTCTTCATCTAGTGATGCTATAGAAACAAAATGAGTTGAGGCTTCTACATGAACCTACTTTCAGACACCATGGGGCCTGCCCTGAACAGACAGGTGTATGGAGCAAATACAACATTCTCCGAAGCATGAAAAATAATGTAGTTGTGCTGTAGTATGATACAGTTGTAATTGTGACTTGTTATACAGCATTGCCTTGATGTCTAGAGTATAACCTTGTCTTGAGTATCAGAGACTGTTCTCTGCAGGCACTTCACAAGTACAGCTTTATCTCAATTATTTGTAAGTACATTGTGTAGGTCATAGATTTTGTGGTACACTTAAAACCCTCCAATGGCAAGGGTATTTTCTTTACATTTATGGTCTCATCTTAAGCTTAGTTTATCAAGAATAAATAAAGTATTAAGTATGTATTTATTTCTGTTTTGGTAACAGAGTGACTATGACGATGGGGAAGAGAGTTAAATCATGTTAGAGTTTGCTTGTCTATGAAGGACTGCTGAGTATTTAAAGGCAAGGTGTGATGCCGTGTCTTCTGACTGGCTTGGTCAGAGTCAGGGGTCAACACCAGCACAGGGATGCGAGGATCAGTTCATACAAGTTATACATTTTCTTATTGAATGCCTTGCACTTCTTAAAATTCTTACTTTGGCAGAGATTAGTAAGCAGAGTTGTAGCAAGTTAAAATATGCAGTGTATATATACATATATACATTTCAAATACTTGTGAGAAGCTTTGGATGTTAAAAATGAAACCCAGGCAAAGTACAGAATGCACTGACCTTACTGAAAAAGAAAAAAGAAAACCATTTATGTTAGATTCAGTTGGGTTTTTAACTTCCCTGTGCTGTTCAACAAAACTGTTTACCTGAGCCTGCAAGAGGTCAAGGCAGCTTCTGTTACTCTCCCCAGCAATCTGCTTCTAGTACACACTGGAAAATTACAACATTTCCAGCAGGCTAATCCAGCTCTGCCTCCCTATTGCTAAAGACAATCTGTTCCAAAAGAGACAAAATGTTGCAGCATTGTAAAAAAAATGTAGACTGGAAGACAAGTGTGGGGTTTTTTCCAACAGTGGAAAATATTCTGTAAACTCTATGACTAGGTATTGATAGTGTAGTCATCTCTGTGGATTTCAGTACTTATTCTGTAGGCTTTAATATATATTGTGCCACAGAATTTTTTGTTGATGCAGTACTGAGCACTTGAGAGTATATTTTGCTCCTATTAACATCCAGCAATTAAGACAGTACTCTGCAATTATCCTCTCCCTAGCTCCCCATGGCAGTACATATCAGACTGCATGGGAGTGCAACATTTAATATGAACGTGCATGGCAGAATCTAATACGTACAGCACAGTCATCATTGAAACAACTTGTGCCGATTTTGCATTTCACTATCCAACTGAGAACTGCCGCAGCATAACTAGTGCTATGCATTTCTCTTTTCAGCAAGTGAACTGCTTAAATTTGTAGGTCTTAAAACTGAGAACAGTATCATGGTAATCTAGTCTGACTCATCCATAACACAAGGCATAAAAGCTTACTCACGACATCCTTTATCGTGGTGCAGTTTCTGACTGAGCTATAGTATCTTCTAGGAATATAACCATCCCTGATTTAAAATTCAGCTGAGTATAATGGAGACTACATCACATTCTAGTGATCACAAGGGTGAACTTGCTATCAAAAAGTGAAATTTTGTTCTCAGTCTGAACTTGCACAGAGTCTTCTTCTAGTCACCGGATTTTTGTAACAGATTTGGGTTATTCTTTCTTTCATTAGACGAAAACGCTGTTTTCTCTCAATAGCTACCCGTTAGCAGAGTGCATGTAGGCATGAATAAACTTAGGAGCTTCACTTTCTGTAGTATCTCCCTACAAGGGATGGTCTTAGGTGGCAAATCTTTTTCCAAACTCTTCTAAACTGTTTTTCATTTCTTTACCTCACTTTATGAAGCTGTAGGCAGTAGGTGCATGTAGATTTATGACATTATGATACTGCGTACTGCGGCACATATGCCGTAGGCATCAAATGCCTAGCAGTAGCCTTGAGTGTACCAATCCTGTTGACTGCAAGACCCAAGAGAGAAGTTAAGTGCTGAAGAACATAAGTCTTAAAAATCATGCATTATGAGTTAGCAGCTGTGCAGAGAGCAGCCCAAAACAGCTGATGGGAAACAATGAAGAGAAACACGAGGCATGAGTTCGGCGACATGAATACTTACAGATGGTTGAAGTCTGCAGTCCCAAACTCTCTGCTGGAGGGAAACACCTAAATTCTTTCACACACAACACAGAAATAGAGAGCAAAACTTTGATCTACTTGATCATTTTTAGCACACTCTGGAGAGTGTGGGAGATGACCACTGTTCATTCCTTCTTCTCTAACAATCCGTCTTCCAATTATTTGATGTGGGTACTCTGAACCAGCCTTGTCTCAAGCCATTGTTTTGACAAGAGAACTGAATACTTTTCAAATCACTTGAGGGACAGCACAAATTATTTTTTTTCCAGCCAGGCTTGTGTTCTCATCAATAATAGTCCCATAAGATCACTTTGTCCGACACTGTTTGCATTAGTATCCTTTGATTCCTTATTGATTGCATCCATGTCAAGCTTCTTATACTTTGCAAGGATACTGTGTCCTGTCATTCCTTACGCCATTGTTTTCAAGATCTTGGCACAGTATTTCCTAAATATTTCCCGATTTCTAGAGCTGCTCTAGTCTTACAGTGCTTCACAAAAACAGCATTCTTCTTCAAAGAATTCCTCAGTTAATTCTTTGAATACTCTTGAAAAAAAAATATATAGTGTGACTATACTTAGAAATCCTTTGACTTTAATAGCTGAGGTTTGACATTCTCCCCTGTATTTGAAAAAGTGTTTCTTTACCACCACATTAACAGCAAGCAATTCCAAACTACGTGGTTTTCATATTGCCATAACCTTCACCAGGAGGAAGAGCAATCCAGACTATTTTCTGTGATAAGAATGTTAGCCATTATTAATATTAATCAAAGAGAATATTTAATTAATATAAACACAAACACCTTGCAGATGATGACTTCCCAGAGCCACTCAAGTGATTTTCATACAGTGTTTATTCTGGACTGTGAATTTTCTGGTAATCTGTCTGTCTTTTTCAGCCCCATAGAAACATCTTTTCCCACCCCATAATGAGCAGGCTGGCCAACCAAAAATCAAAAGCAGCCTGAAAGACTGACTTGTAGGAGTCATGACTAGCAGGTTGATTTGTCTGATTGCCTGTTTCTGTACAGTTGATTATGAGAGCCAACTGCAAACTACCCAGAGACTTTTTAAAAGCTGCATCTTATTCTTTTCTCAAATTCCAGTAGTTCTATATCTTGCTGATGAACTTTAACTCTTCCATAGAATTTTCTGTCCAGCCCTTGGGTTCCTTCTCAGTACTCACAGTATTTCATACCTCCAGTAATTAATTGTTGCAACTGTATGACGCTGACATTTTTCTCACCAGCAGAATATTTAAGAAGGTCACCATATTTACAAATCTCCTTTCACCTTATTCAAATTTTTGTACAAAACACAACTGAGTTTGTGTATTTGTTTGAGGTTTATTTGCTGCTTCATGCATCTTCAGCAATGTTAGCAACAATGGGCCAATTCTTAGTTGGAGACTAGAAAAAAAATTCTGTCTATTCTCAGTTCCCTTATTGAATTTTCAGCACTCAAACTTGTAATTAATTGGCTGAGCCAACCATTTTGAGTCTGTCATGTTGCTAACTTTGTCTTGTTTTAGAGCTAAGGTCAATACAACAAAAGAAGCCTTATAGTTATCCTGGTATGAATTACACACTCCTGAACAAAAACCAAGATCCCTCAAACCTGAAGATTGCTCCAATTGCTGAGAACCCAGGATTTAGACACAGGAAAATGTGGAGCTCCCCGCATGAATTTTCTAAGGCTGTCCCTCTCAAAGGCTGGGTGGAAGGAGGACAGAAGCAGAGCAGAGCTCTCTTATCCAAAGGAGTGGAGGTGTTGCTCCTAAAACCAACTGCTCCCATGCCAGTCCCAGGCAGTAAGCTGTTCTGATGCAGGTTTTATCACACACAGCCCTGGCTCCCCTGCTCTCTGACCTTGGACTTGCTTGCAGCAAGGGGAAGCTGAGCTTCACAAGGCCAGAGCAGCTCTGCAGGAAATGCAATACCTTCCCAGCACACCAGCAAGGCATATTGCCAGGCAGAGGGCAGCTTCAGCCTGCGACCTCACAGCACATTGTCTGTTCTGGTGTCCCACTAGCTGCGGGATTTCTGAGTGCAATTCCTTTTCCATCTCTTTGCACGCCTTCGTAACCCCAAGGAAAACATGAAACACAATCTGGCAGGGAAACATTTTTCTGGCAGAAGGCACACTCACTGTTGAGTTCTGTTTCATGCATATCCTCTGTTGCTTGCTCATTGCTTTGCAGATTTACCAAAAAAATATCGGAACCCAAAGGTCATGTAACTGCTCTTACGACATACACTGAGATGCTGCTAAAAGCCATCACTGATGCAAAGTGACAGTTTCTTGACTGATATATCCAGCTTCTTGTTTTTCTGAAAGTAGATTATGAAACTAGAGAGTAATCTGTACAAATCTTAGTATCATATCTATCTACAATATGTCACCAGTCAGATATGAGAACACAGTAAGAGTAAATTATTGTCTGTATTAATCAAGAGGGATTTTGTGTAGGTAGTTGTTGCCAAAAGAAGTTGTTTCAAGCAAGAGCCTGTCAAAAAGCTAAACAAAAAGAATAGGAAAAGGCTACTAGTTAGAATTATAAATAGTATTTAACAAAGTTCATGTTCAAAATTTCTAATATAAGTAGCACTTAAAATACAGAATAAATGAAGAATTTTGGGGTTTTTTGGGGGGTGAAACAGGTTTTATGACAAGATATGAGAGAAAACTTTTTGATGACCTGAGGTCTCCCCACTTGAAATACTGGGTTCCGTTTGTCTGGTTTGGAAATTTGGCATCAAAGGCACGAAAAGAGGGAAGAATTCGAGACAGTGTAGATCTGCAGACACTGATGAATGTAAGTAGAAAAAGTAAATCTACAGAAAACCAATCTGAAATCTCTATGTGTTAGCTTTTTGCTTACATAATTTTGTTTAGTATGCACAGCTCTCCAGTATCACCTAAACGATCTTACTCAGGATTTATACCACTTTTCTCTGTGTACTGATGCACTCAAGCACACACAGCAGCAGTTTGCTGAGATTGTATTTTTATGACTAAGAAGATATTAATTGAAGCAACAAATTGACAAGTAAAAAATTATAGTAACTTCATACTTGTTCCATTGCTGCAGAAAAAAAAGAGTAATTTGACATTTTGATGATTTTAATGTCAGTTTGAGGGAAGATAATCTCCCTGAATATTTCATGAAGTGGTCAAACATCCTTTTTATGACATAATATATTCCCCTTCATGTATCACTAGGCTGTGGATAAGATAGAAACAAAAGATCATTTGTGAAGAAATACATAATATACTGAGCATTCCAACTCCATAAAGAGAGTATTCAAGTGTGACAATGGGGTGCTGGATATAGTTATGGTATCAATTTATTTATACTAAACTTTCATACCTCCCTGTCCTTTTATGTCTGAGAAAAAATAACTGTAACAAAATATTTCTATTTTAGAACTGAATGCCATGCAGTTGCAGTTTGTTGGGGTTTGGTTTTTCTCTTCTTTTCCTTTTAGGAGATGAATAAGTACCGGTCTTGGTGTAGTCTTTTGTTTGGTTATGACTGGGTTGGAATTCCACTGGTCTACACCCAGGTACTGAGCTGTTATCCTTTATAAAATTCAAAACACAATTTCCACAGAAGGTAAGCTTGGTGCAAAACATCCACAGATTCAACCAGAGTCTCTGAGCTGTTATGCCCTCATTGACTCCCACAGGATCATGGACACCTGGCTAACTATTGAGGTGATATTTAATGCAGAGATGTTTTGAAGGCCTTGCATAATTTGGGAAAGGGGAGGGAAGCATGGAAATATTTTTCTCTTTCCTGGGTCTTCTTCCTGGCTATAGTCATTGTTGTGGACTCTGTTCATAATACCTCCCTACCATTTAGTAAACTGTATGCCAAAAGGCAGTCAGAGGCCTTGCATAAGAATGTATTACTGCATGATTTCAACCAAGTTTCATTCTTTGCAGGTTGTTACTCTCGCAGTCTATACTTTTTTCTTTGCCTGCCTGATAGGGCGCCAATTTTTGGATACTGACCAAGGGTATCAGGGACATGACTTAGATCTTTACATTCCAATCTTCACCCTGTTACAGTTCTTCTTCTACGCAGGATGGCTCAAGGTAAACTAGCTTTCTGGAAAGGTCATTGGGGAACCCTCCCCAAGGGGGCTGGTGAAGATATCAGAGTTGAATTCAGGGCAGCAGATTTGTAGCAATTGTAGCAAAGCTGAAGTCACTCCAAAGTGTTCTGTGGTCTTAAAGAAACTTCATGCAATGCATTTTTAATTCCACTTGACAGATCTTACAGTAAAAATACAGTCAGAAACCTGAAAGAGCCCATCTTAGTAGGACTAGTGCATCCACATGCCAAGACTCCTCAAGGGACTATTACTCCAGCAAAATTGGGTCTCAGGACTTGGACAATAAAATGACAGTTGAAAGATTTGTAAAAACCAATCTTTCTCCCACTCTGCTCTGTGATGGGCAAATAGTGCTGCAGAACTGGCATGGGCTGAAAGGGACCAGTTCATACTTTCTTCTCATGATCAAAGGCAGCCTTTAGTGTCTGCTGTTAGCTTAATCAGGTACAGGCAATTAAAGGTCTCCAGTTCCAGAGGGCTATCAAATAGTGACAGGCAATATTGGATACAACCACACAAAAATGCTCATTAAAAAGAAGAGTTATAGGAGAAATTAGATACTACCCATCACACCATCGATGCCTGCACAGTTAAACACATCGCTATCGATCTTATAGTCGACTAATTAAGCCACATACTGCATGGCAATTCTCTCCTCTGCAGTGAGTATCAAGGAAGAATGACTGGGAAAAAAGTTTCAGCTAAAAAGCAAATTAGTACATTAGGGTCTATGTGCAGTAAGATTTCATTTTGGGATTATTACTCGGATGAAATCTTAGAGCTAACTTTTCTGTTAGAATATAAAATGCACAAAATTGTGCCATTTTCGAGCCCCCTTCCCTCAGCCAGCTCCAAAGGGCAGAGTAGAGAGGCAGGCACAATGAGCTGGAAGAGCATGGAGGAAAGCAAAGTGCCTGCAGGGCAAGCTCTTCCAGTCCTGTGTCCTAGAAAACTGGCAGGGGAAAAGGGGTTTGCCACACAGGGACCAGCCTAGAGGGGAGTGGGAGAGAGGGGAAGGGAGGCTAGTGCAGCAGAGGGAGCACACTGCTCCTGCAGAAATGTGAGGCAATGTCTCCTAGGGTTTAACTAGCTGGTTAAAAACCGCAAGCTTGACCTCCCTGCTGGCGTTCCTGATGGAGGAACAGTTTCTCTTTCATTGGCAGTCAAGGCTGTCAGTAGCATTGCTTCCAGTTAGGCTCAGGGCTTCCAGCCAACTCCTGGCTACAGCAGGTACGAGATGCCATTGTAGCTGAAAAATCTTGTGCATAAGGAAATGAAAGGGAGGAGAAGCAGTTTTGAAAAGCAAATTTAATATTGGCAGTGCTCCGTCAGACTTTTCAGGTTTGTCCAAACCTGAAGTGGCCCAGAATCAGGATATTTCTGTCTTGAAGGTTAGAGCATGTTTCCTGCTGAGTGCATTGGGGTTTGGCTGTCAGGCTGCAGAAAGGCCCCAGAGCTATTGACTTCCAGTAACTTGGCAATTCCTCAGAAATGATGGCTATATTGAGCTCATTCCTTGGCCTCAGGCCTGGTTTGTTACACCTACAATATGGGAGCAAAGTTTCCCATCAGGTGAGACACTTCTAAATCACCATTTTCATTACAGGGATAGACGGTCCGTCCAAATACAGGGCTTAGTTGTCCAGAAATACATTCCTTTCTAGAGAATAAAGTGTCTCACATGCCAGGACTAGGTCAGTCAAGTGAAAAGCTGCCACTGCTGTTCCCTGTATCTCAACCCTGCTCACTGTTTTTTAGCTCATGTGGCAGGTTTTGCCGTTGATTTTTGAGCGGTGATCCAGTGTCTTCCCTGGAGAGCCACAATTCAGTGCCTATTCTGTCTCATTCCTATTGCAGCACTTCCATAGCTGTACCCAAAATTTAACACCATTGACCGGACCAATGAGTATGATCAGAGGTGTCCCATCTCCTTTTTATTCCTCCTGCCTTACAGGTGTTTTTGTCATGCTAGTCCGCTCAGCAGTTCATTTGTTGTCTTCCACTGCTGGCCTGGGAAGTGGTGGCTTAGGAGAATCAGCAAGTGCTTACCCAATGGTACAACCCAGAAGCACAAAGGAATAAATAGCCAGGGAATGACCACTTTACTGTTGAAGTTACTGAAATCATAGCCATCCATAGCAAGGTTCACAAGCTGGGCTGTTTGATCATATAAATGCCTCATCCATATCCACGTTAAACTGAAGGCCTGGCCACTGGTCCTGTGCAGGGCCCTGGTCACTACCAGGAAGATCTGGGAGGGTCGGCAAGAATGTGATCATCTTCAAAATCAAGGCTTCAAAACACAAACAGAAGGAGAAAAGCGTGAAGGGGTCTCAGTGTACCAAGGAACTTAGAAAGAGAGAAGCAGTCCAAATTTCCCCAAATTTTTTCTTTAAAAAAACAAAAGTCATATTTCGTATTGTATTTCCCTCCTAGCAGCCATGAGTTTTCTCCCCACGATCTACTTTGGTAATCATGGGGATGAGGAAGTTGTCTCTGGGTTTTTTCCTCTCTCTCTTTTTTTTTTTTTTCCATTTATTTATTCTGAGGGGGCAGGATGGGGCAGTCAGAGCAGTTTCCTTTCCCAGCCTAGTTACCTGCCTAAGGCTCTTCACCACAAAGGTGTCTGAGCTCACTATTCAGATGTCTCTTCCACAGCATGGGTTTCTCTCCTTCAATTTTAATGATTTGATGTACAGAAATCCAAAATAGCAGGTTAGATTAAAGAACACACTCAGATCCCCTCTCTTGGCTTTGTCTAGCATGATGCACAGGGCCCACTTGGGTCAAATCTTTTGGTGGGACGCTTTTCCTGAAAAGATTCAGAGGGATGCCATCAGCAGCATCCCTGATACAGAAGCAGGGGCTGAGGGCTGAGCTGAAGTTCTTCTTCCTCTGACAGACTCCAGCTGCAGGGTTTGGGAGTACTGGCCCAATGGGCTGGTGGGGTGTTGCAGACCATAATGAAATAACAGGGCCTCTAGCTGCTAAATCATTCATTTAAATCAGCCAAAGACAACAGTAAGGAAAGGTAATGACTATCTTATGTGCCAATTACTGTGGCCCAGACTTGTCTCAATTCCCAGGAGCCCAGCACTGACAATCATGATTGACAGCAGCAGTGAGGCATGGAGGTATGAATCTATAGGGAAAGCAAGCTGTTCCTTCACTAGGCTGGCAAAATCCTCACACAGGAGCTCAAGCTATGATTGCAAGTGACAGGCAGGGAGAGAGGGAAAAACCCAATCTTATTTTCTCTGCAGCAGCAGCCCTGACATGGCATGCCAACCACTATTCACTGTCTCATTTTCCTTTCAGGTTGCTGAACAACTTATTAATCCATTTGGAGAAGATGATGATGATTTTGAAACTAACTGGTGCATCGATAGAAATTTACAGGTTGCTGGTTTTATTTCTACTTCCAGCTTTACTGTACTGTAGGTTATCATTGCATTTAATCCTATTTCTAATATTGAAATACAAAATAAGAGCAACAAGTATTAGCAAAACAAATTAATTCCCTGAAACACCTATGGCTGTGATCCCCAGATTTTGTTTGTACAAGCTAACGTATCTTGATTTTGGTATTTGTCATTTATGATGCCTGACCTAATGTGCAAACAGCTGACCTCAAACTCTAAGCTCACTTTGTGCCTGGAAAAACAGACAATGTAGGTCAATCCTGTAAAATCCAAAAGCCTTCTATCCCCACACAGATAAGAACATGTTTTGCTAATCTGAATGTCTAGAGATTACAATATTGTATAGGAATCTTCCTTAAAAAAAAAAAAGCAGTGAAGATACCAAAAAGACCAAGCAGGGTCCTGAACACCACTTCAGGCTACTCATGCTATGGAGCCTCAGAGCCCTTTGTATAAAATATATTGGAAGGCCCTAGAACAGGGTGTTCACAAGCCTATCAGAAAGTTTCTCAACCTAATTAGCTCAGACCCCAGCTAATACTATACACAGGCTTCGCATAGCACATGGAGGATCACATGTCCATTTAACTGCATCATGTATAAGGAAAGGACTTCAATATGATGCGAATATCTTTGCAGCATAGAAGACTCAAGTTGCTATAAAGTATATGCATTCATGAGTATAGGAGGGTGTAGGAGGTGTATTTTATAACAGCGAGGGTCTTCCCAATGTCTAGGCTGGCATAGGCAGCTTACCTTAAAGGGTTTCTGAAAGACATTTTGAACCAGGGAGTACAGAGCAGAGCACAAAGCAGATCATTTCATATACAGTACTATGTTGAAAGTGACATGATTTATACCAAAAAAATCCAAGGTTTCACTTCTGGCGGTGGATGAGATGCACATGAACTTACCAAGGATGGAGAAAGATATTTACTGGAATGATTCCTCTGCACGGCCACCCTACACAAAAGCGGCTGCTGATTACTGTATTCCTTCTTTTCTTGGATCGACTATTGAAATGGGGTGAGTGGCACTAAGAGTTCTTAATGCCATCAGAGAGATCACCACCCCTACAGCCCATGTTGACCAACAGAGAGTCAGAGCAAGTCTGTGGACTGTGAAGATACTGTGAGTGGGGACATGACAATGGGAAATGATTTTAGAAATGAGTGGACAGGCTGATGTTGGTGGGACAATATCTCCAAGTGTTGCTCATGTGAATTGTGCACCCATAGCTTGAATTGTATAGTTAATGAATATGGTACATTTGCAGAGAGGGTTCGTTGATGGTCTCTGAGCACAAGATGGCACCTGAAGACAGTGATTGACCTCTCTTAGTTACCCTTTATTTACTACAGCATCTTCATAAATCCTCCAATTAGAAAAAAACAGCTTTTCCTTTGCTTGTTTAGTTACTAGATAATGGCTAAAACTAGTCCATATTTTTGTGAAGATAAACAAGAAATTACCTTAAACATTGCATGACTTTTCATTGGCTAATATTCTAGGTGAGGGAGTTGGAAAGATCAGATTTTGTGACGGGATGAAGAAGAGGAATTGCTTGCAGAGATTAACATAACCACTGCCATTATAAAGAAACATGTAGAGGATGTAGAATTGCCCTGTGTTGTCAGGATCAATATAAGAAATCAGTGATAGGCCCGTTAGCTTAGAGTTAAAACACTTGTGACATGCTTTAATGCAGAGCAGGTCAGTAAGGGTAAATACCACCATGCCTGAATAAATACCAGAGTAAGTAGGCATTTTTTATCTCAAAATCTTTTTTAAAACTTTAAAGTAGATATTTTTTTAGAATTTAAAACTTATCTCAAGAAGATTTATATGTTTTCAATATTTTCCAGCCTTTATCAAAATAAAATACACTTAAGTTTTTGCTTAATTTAGCATGGATATTGGTGTTTTCTCAGTTTTATACCTCCTTTTTTCCCATTTTTGCAAGCATTTTATTACAAAGAGGTTCCTTTTGTCACACACAGCCTTTTCAGAATTTATTTCCTTCTGGAAAAGCTACAAAATGAAAATAAAAGTAAGGAAGAAAGTAAAAAAACAAAGCAGAAAAACTCAGAATATAAAATTTCTTTTAGTGCAATTGCTAACAGAAAAAAAAGTGGCAAAGAAGAAATATTATTAAGCATTTTTTTTAATAAGAAGCACTTTATATAAAAAAGTGAAGAGGGAACTGAATGAGAGCTCCATGTTAGCCCTTGTGAAATGCACACAGCTCTGATGTGTTGACCTTTTTATTAATTATTTTCTCCTCTGAACTGTTCTATTGTCCATCTCTTAAAAAAGCAAAAAAAGGGTAGTTCTTAAGCAAACTTCAAAAACATCTAAGTCCATAGAAAATATATAAAACTTGAGCCCAAACCCAAAGTTTTCTCCAGGCCTTCAAGCCAACAGATGGAACAGGTTGCCCAGAGAGGCGTTAGCTGCCCCATCCCTGGAGACATCTAGCGTCAGGTTGGACAGGGCTTCTAGCAACCTGATCTAGTTGAAGATGTCCCTGCTTATTGCAGGACAGGGTTGGACTAGATGACCTTTAAAGGTTCCTTCCAACCCAAACAGCTATATGATTCTTTGATCTTCACAAACTCTGGATGAAGTTTCTCCATCCCTCTGGGTTACCGTTGCTCCTTGCCTCTGGTTTGGCCTGAGCCAGTTTGCCATCCTTGCCAGGACAAGGACAGACAGGTAACTGAGCAGGTTTGGCTTGTCTTCTGCATCAGTAATGTATATTGAATTGCCTGACAGACACAGCAATAGCAGTTCTCATGAACCACTGAGGCTGATCAGGAAAAGTGTACCGGGTACAAGTGGGACTTTGAGACACATTATCATGCCCAGAAGTCAGTAAGATTTGGCTATCTGAGTAATTCCAATGTTTTCTGAAACCCTTGTGCTCTGCTTCCAGTAGTTTTTTCACTCTTCTTATCTTTACTCAAAGGATTCTCCCAAAAAAGTGTCTGCAGCACAGACTAGGGTTTCTTTCTCCCTTTTCCCCCACCCTAAGTGCAAGCCTAACCATGTGCATCTGAAACATAAGGTGCAGCCCAAATACGTAATGGTGCCAGATGCCTGGCTGGATGCCCTCCCAGCCTGGTCCTCAGGAGAAGAGACACTTGGATGTGGACAGCTTTCTGTGTGATTTGGCTGCTCCAAAGGCAGCCTCATCCCTTTCATGCCTTTCCCTGGGAACTAAGGGCCTTTGTTCCTATGTCTTTCTGCTGAGACAGTGGGCTATACGTGCATGCAGGCCACACGCTTTCTATATGTAAGTGACACCTACTACCTGGCTTTATTTCACAGGTTGGCTGATACAGAATTCCTCTACGGAGAGGAGTGGCCCTGGGAAGAGGAGAAACACCGAAGACAACATTCAGTGCTGAGAAGAGTCAAGAGATTTCTCAGTGTCCATGAGGGCCCTACATCTCCAACTCACCGGCGCTACAGTCGTCAGACAAGTGAGAACTCGGTGTTTTTCCCAGCAGATGAAAAGGGGCACATCAGGCGGCTGCAGGAAATGCACACGAGAGGGAGACACTCGACCTCGAGCTTCAGGAAGAAACACGAAGGAGTTGACAGAAGTTACAGACTTCATAGTAGCCGAGATCTGGGACCCATAACTGAAACCTCAAGGAATGAGGCACAGTTTGGTGACAGTGACACCTCATCTGAGACTAACAAGCCAATTCCTGAGGTCATCATCTCTGAAGCTGAGGAGAAAGCACCTGATGTGCTGGGCAAACCAGATCTGCAAACAGAGCTCACCACAAGCATGGCAGAAGAGAAACTCCGAAGGAGCCTAACTGAGGAAAATGTGACTCTTATGGATGATCCTTTTTTCCCCCCAGAAATGATCACGTACCTCCCAGGCTCTGAGGTGCATCAGTCACTTCCTACAGTGATAGGTGAACCCAAATTTGAGCCTCATGGCAGTAACATAGCAGGTTTCGTAACAGATCCTGAGAGAAACCTTCAGCGATGGAGTTTACCAAGTTTCCATAGCCCCAGTACGGTGTCAAATACTGACACTGCACCATCTGTAACAGATTCTGAGACAATCTCACAACAAAGGACTTTCAGTGATGTTACTTCTGCTGCTGCTCCAGAGACATTTGAGATGCAGCACTTATGGGAAAACCTGGATAGTAAAGAAACAGCCATAGTAGAATTTTCTAATGAGAAAAGTGAAAGAAAACTTTGATCACGCCTCCCCTGGTTTTGACTGAACTTCTTGTCTTTTCTTGAAAGTGGTTTTCACACATATTTGCTGAAAGTGCAGAGGGGCAGACATGATGCTCAGACAAGTCTTGAGCAACATCCACCAGAGGTTTTGGGCACCTAAATAGGAGGCATCAAAGTGATGTGCTTTAAGCCACTTGGTCACTGGCTGAAAATCTGTGACCCTGTGGAGAAAACATTTACGGGGAGAACTGAGAGCCTCAAGGAATGGTTGCAAACCATCAAGGGCACACAGCAGTAAGCTGTGTAGGCTCATGTAGAGAAAACACTAAGGTTATCAGAAGGGTATAGGTGGCTCTGTCCACTTTAAATCCACCCTGAACACTGTTACCTTTGGATGCTCCTTCAGATTAGGGTCCGTGGCATCCTTGTAAGACCCGCCAATAGTTTTGGTTTTTACTCAAGTGGCTAAAAGGAGAGGTGTGGGCTCAATTTTCTCCTCAGCCTGGAGAGATTCAGCCCACCATCTCTCACTGCCTGGGGGAGTGCTTGAAAAATCAGTCTCCTCTCTTGCATGAGGCAAGAGCCTGACCTACTCCTGTTGAAGCTATGTCACTAGAGAGTGGAAAAATAAAGGAATTAATTGTTCAGCTTCATTAAGAAAAAGTGAAGAGGCAAAATTGATGATGAGCTGAGCATGGGAGGTGTGAACCTTAGTCTCTTCTCCTTGGAGCGCGTATGTGGTGTGCCTAGCATCTGTCTGTATGTATGTGGTGTACCCAGGTGGCCTCCCTAGTGATGGCAGGGCTGTGGCACTCTTGAATAGTGATGGAGCTGCACGGGAAACTGAGCTTAGGGCTCCATTCTTGCAGAGATCTTCATCTGAAAGTGCACAGGCTGCAAGTCATCCCCTCTGAAAGTGCACAGGCTGCAGTCATCCCAGGAAGACAATGAAATGGCCAAAGGCTGTTAGCAAAAATTACCCTCTGCTTCCTTCCCTCCTACCTTGTACCCTTGCCACCTAGATATACCACACATGTTCTCCATTAACCAAACTCCAACCAGCATCAGGTGGCTCCTGCTGCTGCAGGGGTGGCCAATCCACCTCCCTAAACCTCCTGGTAGCAACCTGGCCTTTCCACTGCCACTCTTGCAAGAGGTCTCAAAGCAGGCCCTGAAAACAGTGGCAGCTCTTAATTTTTAGCTCTCACTGACATCTACATGAACGCAGCCCAGAGCATGACACCAGAATTCCACCACGAGTGAGTATCCAAGCAGGCAGTCTCCCTAGACACTGGAGAGACTGGGTGGCTCAGGGGCTGGGGATGAACAGGGAGGGGGGAGACACAGAAGATTATGGGGGGAGACACAGAAGATTATGGGGGGTGCAACAGCCAGCAGGCAGTGTGAACTGTGTTCGCGTTAAGTCCACTCAGTTCTCTTGCTCAGAAGGTTGCACTTCAGACAACAGACCAGCATCTCTAACAGGGCAACTAGTAGCACCAGTGACTGGCTCCTAGGAGTCTTCAGTATTTCCTGAAGCTGTGAAAGAAATGAATGAACTTGCCTGCTCTTCCTCCTCTGGCCCTCCTATTAGGCTCTCACATACAGCAGGGCTCTGATGTCTCATCTCAGTAGGCTTTGAAAAGGAATCAACTGCTCTCTCCAACCTCAGCTTCTTCCAGCTTTATTTGGGTCTGGGAACTGGCTCCTGTTGGTGTGCATTAGACCTGGTCTGAGCAGTACTCTGCTTTCAGATCCTTTGAAGACGCTAGACAAAAGCATATGAATCCCTATCAGTTTAGGAAGCAGGGGACACTTAGCCCAAGGATGAGATGTTTAAACTCATATTATGGGAATTTGGGGTATGCAGAAAAGCCAGGTACAGATTTCCCAGGCATCTACAGAGGCTCTTCTTCACACCATGAAATGAGGTGATGCCAGTGTCTGACAGCAGCTGAGTAGTGAGGTTTGGTCAGTTTTGGAATAAGGCATTCTGGTGCAGCCTCATCCTTGCCACTCTGCAACAAGTCATCAGGCAAATCAAGTTGCTACCAACCAAATAAGAACTTCAACAAAGTGAAATTATATTGAAATAAATGGCAGTATAGATTAGCAGTCCTGATTGCTGGATGGCCCTTGCTAGGCAATACCCAGCTTCTGGCAACATTTTCTAGCTCTTCAGTCGTCAGAGCCTCAGACTGCTGATTTCTTGGGGAAGAGGATGCTATCAGGCTGTGACAAGAGTGGAAATCCATAATTTTCCTTTCCCTGCATCAAGCAGAGAAGAAAATATTTTCCTTCATTGTTTCCTCTTTCTTCCCCATTTCCTATTCCTTCTTTTAGCTGAAGCCACACTTTTCAATTTAATATTTTTCTCAATTCAGTTTTATCTACAACTCCATTTACCAATGAACTTAACTTTAACAAATAAATTTTAATTAAAATGATACATTTTAAGGATCTCTAGACAGCTCCAGTCACGCAGCTGGACATAAAGTTAAAGTAACTGCTGCTCTCCTTGGGAGCCTGAGACACTCCTCTATAACACTTTGTTAGGAGAGCACAATAGTTTTGGGGTAGTTTGACCACAGTCCTCCTAGCCATGCATGTATAGGAAGGGTTTCTGGTGGCTGTGGAGAAAGTCTGGCTCAAGCTCTTTCCTCACAGTACATAAGCTTGAGGATCTGTGCTTCTCTTTGTAAGGGAATTTAAGCCAGAAATTAGACAAGACCATAAAGTGATGACTACAAATGTGCACTGAGGGTCCAGTCCCACTACATCTCCTCACTCTGCTTTACATTAGCTTTCACCAGTGTTTCAGGTGTTGGAGCAAAGTGCTCATCCTCCCCAATACCCACATCAGCATTCTGCATCCTGACACTGCTAAGCCTGAAGAAGTCTTCCCAGCTTCTCATCATCCAGCTCTGCTCCCCTTCCATCACCTTCCCTGCCCAGCCACTACCTAGGATTCACTGCTGCTTTCCACCAGGACATTGTGCATCTCACGAGTGATGATTTTGCTACCTCACCCACTCATTCTGCCAGTAACTCTATTCATTCTTCAATGGTGGCTGAGAGGGGCCACACAGTAGTAAGTTAATAAAATCTTCAGTTAAGCCCCACAAAAATTACTATTAGACACATAGATGCATATTAAATTAGGAATGACAGCTCTAAAGTCCCACAATGTAATCTGCAATACACAAATAGCATTTCACATACAGCAGGCCAGCTCCAGGTTAGCTGTAATATTCTATTTGTTGCTTGTAAAGAGGCCAGTGCTGGGATGAGTTACCAGAAAAATTCCTTTCCTCCTTTAGTCTGTTATCTCACTTTTGCAAACATCTACAGGCCCTGATTTGTAATAAACTATCTTTTGGGATTTGTTCTCTCTTAGGCCCTTCTCTCAGTAAACCATTTGCCTTAGCATGCTAAATGGACTATTTTAGCAAACCCAGTAATTTACAATTCATGTTCATTGGTATAAACAGTATTGAATTATTGCATGAATAAAAGCACTTTGAGAAACACAGTCATCTTGACTGTATTGACCTGTCAAGAAGCACTTTCAGCAAATGTACCATGCAAGCCAACTTCATGTCTGCCAGGAAGAGTAAAGCAGACCTACAGAAGTTGGCAAAGCTAGAAAAGACTGAGGAGAGAGTAGGGCCAGGATGGGCAAGTAGGTCAGAGCAGCTGCTTGCACCCATCAAATGATGTTAATCATGAGCAGGATGAGATATTTCAGAGCTGGTCCTGGCAGGTACTCCCCAACTTTCCACCTATTTTTAGGATGTGTTCTGCACTGGAATTCATGGAGCTGAAACAGCGGTGTAGGGACCAGCTGGCTTCAGGAACACATCCCACCACCTTTAAGTCATAAATAACAGATCTCTAACTCTGCAATCTCATGTTTGAGGAATATTTATGTATTCTGGCAGTACCAGAGTGTTTTCAGCTGTATGGTAAAGAGAAATACTCCGCTGCTGTTAAATGACTGATAGGACTCTACAGATGCTAGTTTGTCTTGGTTTACAACCAAGCAAATTACGTTTTCTAGACAAATAAGTTTGCTCATGGTCACTCTATTCTTCAAGAGCAATATGTACAAAGCGGAAACAAGCCAAGACTGGCCTAAAATACACGATAACTTCATACAGCTCAATCCCGTATGCAAAAGGAGACAACTGGCAGCAGAGACCCTGATGCAGAGGTTGAAGTCTGGGTGCCAGACATGTAACAGAAGGTGGTTTGCAAACAGTCATGAAAACGAGCACTGGGGAGAAAAAGTATTTCATATTGGAGGGCAAGATGAGTGTTTCAGAGATACCTACAGGCTTGCTTTAATAATACCCATTGACTCTTACCATTGAAGCCTTAAAATCTAAAGCATCACGATTATAACACTGCCAAGGCCACTAATAAATATTGTGTTTGATCTGTATTAAGCACATCTAGACACAGGCAGAAGTAGCAAGACCCCCAGGACCACTGGCCCCTGCCCTGGTGATGCCACAGCAGGGCCTGTCTCCAGTTTCTCACAGTCTTGCCCTGCCTGGTAGGTGCCCAGTACCCAAGGCTGGGGCTGCAGATATTTTTTGGCTTTAGGGAGAAACGTGCAGTCCCAACACATCCCATCTCTCTCCTCCAGCCTCCAGAGCAACCTGGATTTTCACTTGCACTCTTTTCTCCCTCTCCTCTCTGGAACTGGAACCACTATAAGAAAACACAAAATGAGAGCAAAACAGTACTAAGCCCAAAGCAGATATTGCTTGGTTAAGTTTTATTCCCTTGCATAAAGGGCAGCATCAGCTTTAGCTATCCAAACAAAATCTCCAACAGGTATAATTTAGGTGAGTCTTCTTTTGCAGAATCAGCACAGCTCCCTGTGGCTGCCTCTCTCTTCTGGCCACGTCGAAGCTGCTCCACTGCTGACAAGAAGCAGCTGAGCAAGGGCAGTCGATGGTCAGTGTGTTGGTCTTGTAACTCATCCCGGCAATGCCGCGGTATCTGTTTGCAGCTCCCTCTGCGGGCACTGCCAGCTGGGTTTTGTAATGCAGATAGATGCTGTTCCCATCTGCCCTCACCACCAAGGGCAGAGGCAGCCACCGCTAAAAGCAGCCTCTGACCTAAGGGTGGACATTAAACACCGAGATCCAAAGGAGGAGAAACGCATCAGGCGACAATCGACCCAAGGGAAAAAGATGATATAAGCAGCAGGAAATTATGTGCAAGGAACAGTTGTGGGAAGTATAGTGGTCACATGGCATCGATCGAATTCCTCTTTATAGAAACTGGTTGAAACAAGTCCATATGAAGGGAATTTACGTGGCACTAAGGAAACAAGATTGGACAAAACCTTAACCATGGAAAAGAATGAAGAAAAAGAAATGAGGTGGAAACTAGCACGCAAGAAGAAAAAGAGATATCCAGACCAGACAGGGATTAGTTTCTTCCACTCATAGCTGCTGTCTTGTCAGCCTGACACTGATCAGATTTTTCATCCTTTTGCAGATCTGAGTGCTGAGCTGTTTTCAGTTCATCCTGAGTGTTCTGGTGTCCATAGTTTTTCAGGAAAAAAAATTTCTTGGTTGTAAACATACGGAGACTGAACCAAACTGTACCATTTGGGACAAGGATCACCTCAAATCCCTTAAAATCTGGAAGGGGGCAACAGGACTGTATTTAAATCCAGAGTTTCAGATAAAGCCCTTCTTCACCCAAGTGTGAAAGATCGTTACATTAATATTTGGGTTAAGGCAGAATAAATGCTATTACAACTCAGTATTAATCCTTCCTATGAACAGCTTTTGCAAATCCCACTCTGTCATTCCCACGGTCAAAAATGCAGTAAAAAGTAGACATGAAGACATCTCCCAAAATCCAGAGCGGGCCGCTGCGTGTGGTGATGTCGAGAGACTGAAAGCCGCTCATGCAGAAGGTTTGGTCTTCAATAGACTCCTGGAAGGGAGGGAAAGCACATGCCCTTGCAGGTGCCTGCTCTAGCCCCGGCTCAGGGAGCCAGGGGCCAGGACCGGAGAGCGGGGAGGCCGTAGCCACGCACCTTTACAATGTATTGCTCTGCTGTCAGCTTGTACTCGTGGTGTCCGATCGTGAAGCTTATGTGAGGCAAGCTGGACAGTCTTCTGCAGTCTACAAGAAACTGTATGCCAGGCACTGATTGAGATGTTTGTCTTTTTTTAAGTACTGCCCTTTGAATTCAAGACTTTTGCAGCAGGTAATAGTGAATTTACCACAGAGCAACAGCATCAGGCTGACTTATGGCCCAACACTGCCCTCCAGCTTTCCAGCTCCTGCACTGGGTCAAACCAGCCCAGCAGCCCAGCTCATTGCCCCAAAGCTTCTGGGGATACAAGGCTGATTAAAATATCCTCATGAGCCCCAAAGGAAATGAGGTGAAGAGGGACTCTGATATCCCTCTTGTACAACTCGAAAACAAAATAAAGTATGTGACCCCTGCAAATCCGTATTAGCAAGGACCACTGAGCAAAAGTCCTTCAACACTCTGGCCTGGGCTGAGTGGAGGGAATTGCACCCATCCCACACAGCGAGTACTCTACGGCTGCAGCTCACCCCACTCCCTCCAGTAAATTAATGGTTTCAGGAAAAAAAACCCCAAATCAGTGAGGAATATAGCACTTTATACTTATACTCTGCCCTGGAGCAGGATTTAAAGAGCAGAAGAAGGACTAAACCCTGGCACAGTCATTAATTTCCATAAATAATACATTCACTTACAGTAACACAGAAAATCATTTCCTGGCCTTTCTAGTTATTTCATGAAACAACTGGCGTGTTAAATGGCACTGCAGAATGCTCCAAGCCCCAGAGGGATCTTTGCCGTAAACTGTAGTGTTTCAGAGGCTTCCTAGAAGGAAGAATCTACTTCTTGTTGTTAAACCTGCTTTATGAAAACACAGCCCTAAATCTTGAGTATACTTACCAGGTGTCATACCATTAGAAAAAAAACCCAAACCACGGGATACAGAGGACAAGGGTAACAGAGCCAGTGTAATGGTTTGCAGGATACAAGGGGTAAGACATAATTCATTTACATAGCTAGTACATCCAGAACAAGTTCATCCTTGCTGGAAAGAGATAAAAGTTCTGATATGGGTGCACCCACTCATATCAAGATAAATTTGACCCAATATACTCAGCCTGTCTGTGGTTTCTACACAAACAGTCATAGAAAGTTTTTCTCTCAGGATGCTGTTCTTTGCAGAATCTGAGAGGCTGGCTGGGTGCTGTTACATCAGCACTGGAGTATATAAAAGCATACTGCAACAACATGTTCACTGTTTGTATTACACTAACAAAATTGCATGGGAAATACATATTTCATCTATATCCATTAGCATGTACCATTACAGAAGCAAGTTGCTATTAAAGCGCACTCTTTGACATGCAGCTGAAAAATGGAATGAAAAGAAAATTTAAGGTTAACTGGAAAAGAATCAGAAGCCTCGGGAGCTACACAGATGGTGCTCTAACTTCTCCTCTTAAAAAGGAAGGCAAATTAAAGGTCCACTTTGCCTTTTTGCACTGGGTAACTGTAACAATTTCCTTCCAATTGTAGTTTTGGGTCAGGTTCAAGGCAACCGTGAAGTTAACAGAAGCTGTACGCAGTAGCTTTACTCGGGGCACTGGAGCTGTAGCTATGCAGTAATTACCCGTGGGAGTCAGCCAAGGGCCAGCAGTGAGGCACAGTAAAAATAAGCCGCTCTTTCCCCAGAGGCGGGTGAGTTTAACTGTCTGGGGTTTGTTATCTCAGCGCTTTAAATGTTACAAGGGTTTGGTCATGCCGGCTAAAAATTGCCAGCAGGGAGGTGCGAGGAGTGACAGAGAGACGTTCCCCACTGTGTCCCAGGGCAGGGCAGCGGGAAACCCTAACCTCAGCTCCTCACATGAGCCCTCAGATCACGAGAGGCACGGGCAGCCCAGGACTGCTGGTGTGGGGCCAGAGAGGCCATGAAATGATACATGGAGGCTCTTTTGGCAGGATGAAGTAGAGGTGCTCCTGGGAGAGCAGGCAGGGATGAGGGGACTGTCAGCAAAGGGGGATGCAGAAGACAGCAGGAGGGAAGAGAGAAAAAATAGTGGAGATCCAGAGAAATAAGGTTCAGAAGAGAGAAGAAGAGACAGCAAGGTCTGTTCCACTCGCTGTGTCTCATCTGGCAGGAGCCAGGCTGTGAGCATCACACCTGTGCATCCCTCCAGGGAAGCCCCAGCATGACACCGCCTGCTCTGCTGCAAGCTGTCACTGAAGCTATTGTGGGACTGGAACTGTGATACCTTTCCCTTTCCATCTGATGCTGACAGAGCTGGCCATCAGCACCAAACCCCTCCTGGCTTGAACAAGCCGATAGCTACAGCCAGGAACTTAGAGAGGAAGCGCTTCTCTTATTTTCCAAAAGAAAATTGTCTCTGATATAAAGTATGGATTAATTTCTCAAACTTATGCCACCATGATTTCCTTACACACCAGTACAGATGAGCACAGAAGAGGAGGGAGACAACTAGGAGGAGCCTCTGAGGCAACAAAGCAGATGGGTGAAAACCATCACGGCTCTGAGTTCAGTGCTGTCCTGGAAACAAGGCTTTCCCTAGGATGTTTCTGAACATTTATTTCAGTTATTTTCCCACTCTTTAAGCTCTTTGCACCAAATATCAGTTTATCTTCCTCTCTGTTTTCTGGATGTATGATTTTTACCTCTCCACTCCGTGCCGGACTTGCCCCAATATACTGCTGTAAGCGCCTGATTTGTGAAGAGGGGCCAGTGATAAGAGAAGTGCCTGAGTCAACGATGGCTTCACAGCCATGGGAGCAAAATGTCACCCGGCCCTGGATCTTTATGCTGTGAATGAAAAGCAAACATCTTTAAGCAAGTGGTATATATACTGTAACTGAACCAATGCATTACTCCAAGCTCAAGTACCAGAGCACAGCCTGAACTAGCTGCCAAGCTTTCCCAGTCTTAAAAGGAAAGAATAGTTTTAAAAGACAAGGAAGCAATGAAAAGAAACTGCATGAAGGAGACTTGTCATTTGTGGATCCACTTCTCTGTCTCAGGACTCCTACAGCCCTAATTGTTTTCCTCCTCACCCACAGGTATGTGTCTTCCTCCATTTACAGAGCAGGGGGAGGAACAGAGGAACACTGCCTACTTTCCTGGTTAACAGAAAAGATAAGGATAGGACCTAGGTGCTTTGATGACTCAACAGTCCACCAAAAGTCAACTTAACCACTAGTGTACCATGTTAAATCATATTAAATTTCATATAAAATATGAACATGTTCTCCCAGAAACCAGCTACCCATGGCACAGTACATTTAGAGAGCTGAAAAATACCTGTCTCATCCTGGCAAACCTCCCCTTTGGAAGGCACAAGGGTTAAACACTGCAGCCAAGTCCTCCTGTATCAGTATTGCTCAGTGTTTCTGCCTCTGTGAGTTTTACCTGGAGAGCTGAATTCCACTATGTATTTCATACATACGTACATTCATACATATATACATACGTACTTGTTCAGACGTATCTGCCAGTAGCTTTTCTCAGTGACTGGGACCCAGCGGATTGAACCTTTGTAGAGGGAATGGTCTATTCCCCCCAGGATCAGCTCACCACCATTCTCAGTGTCATCTCCTCTGAAGGCAGAACACAGGTTATCACAGATAGGGAAGTGTGCCAGCTTGTGCTGATGAGATTATACTTAAAAAGCAAAAGGAAAAACCGCAATCCTTTTTTAATTCAGATATGGATGACTGAAAGGGATTATTTCTAAATTATAACTGCCTACATCCCAGTGCAGAGCCTCCAAACAGCCTCTGAGAAGACCTACTGTAGGCTGTTGAGGGCTAAGATAGGCATCAGGAAGGACCAAGCTGAGCAAGTTGCTACTCTCACCTCCAAATAAACACTAGGCAAACTGGCAGGGTCACTGCTAGGTCCAGATGATGTAACAACATTTCTTTGCTGAAATGTGGCTGCTTGGGTGTAGCATGGCATCTCAGTTCACCTCCTCTGGCCAGAAGGAAGCCTCTGGCAGCTCAGAACACAGTGAGTAACCTTGGAACTTTTGACTTGTCTGTGACCAGTACCAACAGAATAACTGTCTGCCCAGAGAGTCATGGTCCTCCTAGCATGTTTTTTCTTTTCACTCCATATTTTTCAGAGTCAAATTGTGAAA
The DNA here is from genome assembly GCF_028858725.1 of Colius striatus. Classification (NCBI taxonomy): domain Eukaryota; kingdom Metazoa; phylum Chordata; class Aves; order Coliiformes; family Coliidae; genus Colius; species Colius striatus. Next base: position 169,868,487 of record NC_084759.1, read on the forward strand.
AAAAAAAAACAACCAAAAAACCACAAAGAGGGAAATTCCTTTCTAGAACTGAATATTTATACAGATGACTGGTTAAATTAAAATATACTGAACAAGTAAACAAATTAAAACAATGCAAATATATTTGCTCCTTTTTTGGCAGTGTCACTTGAAAGACTGACCGTTTCAGGTAGAAAGAGAAGACTGGCTCCTCTACCAGCTTCTGGTTCATGATGCTGTCAAACACAGGCAGAGTGTTCCCCACTGCTAAGGAAGGGTAGCCCAAGCCCAGCACACCATCGAAGTGGGCAAGGGCAAAGGTTAGTCCTGGCTCAAACACCGACTCGCCAAAGTCTTGTCCCTTGATGGAGATGTTACTTATCTGTTTGACACAAGTGAAAGCAAGGAGACCATCAACTAGATGAAATTAGCCATGGTTCAGAACCATATCAATGGATTTTTTTAATTTATAAAGCCTGGGTAACCTCATGTGACTTGCATCGACATAGCAGGTAACCGCTTGGCAGGTGGGCTGCAACGATTCCTTTTAATACCTTAATTCTGTGGATGTTTTTTCATAAACACAGGAGAGGACCCAAGGAGGTAAGCAAAAAAAAAAATGCAGAATAAAATGTTAGGGATTTGTCCCTAACAGCAGAGGTGCCAGAGCAGCACCCACACCTCACAGCACCGGCCTTGGTGACACCTCACCCTGCCCTTGCCTAAACCAGGGAAGGTTTTCCAGGGCAAAGCCAGTATCTGAACCGCCCAGAAAACCTGGAGGCTGACACCCATTTTAGGTGGATGCTCACCTGCAGCGTGTCTTTGCCAGAAACGCCCAGAAGCTGTCCCGTGCCGTACTGCAAGGAGAAGGCTTCCCCTTTGTGCTCATACGAATCCGACTTAAAGGACTTAAATTTCTCGTGCACCCCTACACAAAACAAATGTGCACCAAGGGGAGGTCTCAGCAATGCACCTGCTCCTTGATCCACCACTGACTGAGATGGAGGTGAGATTTTTGCTTGTCTTACAAGGAAGATGTTGATGGAAGTGCCTGTTCCCCTGCAAGCAACCCATTTTTTCTGAACCTCGGAGGTTATTTAGTGCTTTAAAGAAAAATGGGCATTTCCTCTGCTACTTTTATCTCCCTTTTTTTATTTTCACATCCTTCACACCAGGCACCTCATGGTGCAGTGGGACACTTTGGAGTTTCCCTGGCTGCAGGGTAGCACGGAGGAGCAGAGATGGAGCAGCAAGACAGGGAGAGGAGAGGAGAGGAGAGGAGAGGAGAGGAGAGGAGAGGAGAGGAGAGGAGAGGAGAGGAGAGGAGAGGAGAGGAGAGGAGAGGAGAGGAGAGGAGAGGAGAGGAGAGGAGAGAGGAGCCCTTGGGGGGAGTTTCAGACCTTCCCCTCCCAGTTCCCTGCTGCAGGCAAGCTCCTGGGGGAAGGAGAAGCGGCCAAGGTACGCGAGACACAAGGAGTGTGAAGAAGGGTAATGTTTCTTACTGCACGCTTCGCTGATGCAATAAGCAGAAGGGACCCAAAAATTGGAGGAGCCGGTGTCAAAGACGACAGTGAATCTCTGGGGCGGCGTGCCGACGCTCACAACTCCATAGTACTGCGCCTGCGGGGAGGAAGGGCCTGGTCAGCCCCGCGCTGCCTGCCTCTCAGCGTGCTGTTCCCGAGGAACAGGCAGGCTTGGCAGCACCACACGCTTTCCCACAGCGATGGGTGCAGTTTCACTTAGACATAAATGCGTGCCACGTGGAAGCGTGTCTGGGGCTCCACTCCAGCTGCATTTGTAGCAGTGCAGCATATTTAAAGCCTTTTAAGCAAACATTCAGTCAGATTCCCCGTGAAGTCAACAAGCCCTCTCACATCGACTTCAGTGGTGGCAAGGTCAGCTCTCACACAATCACATGGGCATTCAGTCAGCTCCCAGCTGATGCCAGCAAGAGATCAGTGATGCAAAGGCAGCACCACCTGCCTCTGCCAGTGTCAAAAGGTTCCAAGACCCATGGCACAGAGGCTGTCGTATGGCTGGGTTGCTTCCTTTGTAATTAGCAGCCACCAGCAAGGCAAAAAATGATTCTGTTGCCGCAGGCTGTATCCCGTGTACTGAACAGAGTTCATCCAGCGGGTAAAGGAACCACTGACCATCCTTGGATACCAGTTGAGGCTAGAGATAATCTGTGAACACGGGAATGCTGGAGTGAAGAGCTTATCCACGTCCCAAACCTAAGTGTCTAAGTGCCCATATCTGGCCCTGGAAGAGCACTTCAGCATTAAGAGACCTATTTTTAGGAAGAGGCATTTCTGGAATTCAAATGCAGATAGAAAACCAATAGCCAGTGCCAAGCCTTCTGTAGCAATACAAATATTTGAACACGTATCTTCAAGTGCACACTTGTTAATTAATACACTGAATATAGTTTCTGACCTCGGAGTTTATGGTCTGAATGAGATAATCATGAAAAGGCAAGAAAGGTCACCATTTAAGAGAATATCCTGCTATGCAGCAGGGTTTTATTCCTTCCTGTATTAAACAAATCTACCATCAATTAAGTGAGGCAGCTCTAAAACATGTTTGTCAAAAAAAAATCCTAAGAAACCAAACAGAAAACCCTCAAGCACCCTGTAGTGAAATCTCTACAAAACTGTTCCCAGTGCTGGCTGGATATGTTGGGAAACTGGGTTTTGGTTTTTCATTTTGAGATTTGTCTCTCTTTTATAAGCCTTAGAGCAGGGTGAAATATTTCAGACTCCTTTGTTCTTCACACACACCTCTAGCTCATCCTGACGTATTTCTTTGTGGTCCTCAAGTATCAGGAAGTTCTTGTTCAATTAATTTGGTTTTCCTTTTCCTTCACTGTTCAAATGCAGCCACAACATATCTGCAACTCAGCTTTCCTTTAGATAAGCACAGCAGAAGAACCAAACAAAACAGAGACCATCCATACGGACAAAGTGCTAGGCCCAGGAAAGACGGCTGACACAATGGCTGACCTGCTGACTTGAATGTCTGGGATCCAGTGAAATTTGCATTTTTCCTTTTTCAGTTTAGATGGTAAATTCAGACAGGTTACTGTAAGACCCAGATCAGTCTCCATTATTTAATACACATTAATCTCAGAATGTAAAAGCAGAAGAATAAAAAGTCCACTTGGGTCTTTGTTATCACTGACTTATAAGTTCATGTGATCAGACAAATGAGATTTGAGGGATGCAAACATCCGAGTTTCTGATAAATAGAATACAGCTGAATGCAGTCATTGGGTTCTGCTACTAAAAACCCAGTCCTGAACCAAGACTGATACAGGCAAATCTTCCACTTTTGTTTGGACAGCCAACCAAGTCCAATACAGATGTACAGAAAAATAAAACTTGACGCAGGACTTCCACCGCTAGATTACATCGATCAACTTTCTATCTGGGTCCCATGCTAATTAGATCCATACATGCTTTGTTTTGCAGACCAGCAAACTAACTTTTTTGTGGTCTAATATCTATCTTGCAGAACCATCTGAAGCCCCATCATTCCACTGAGAAACTAGATTTCAAATGTTCTGGGAGAAATGCCGTAAAGAGAAGAGCGAGTCCTTATGATTGCATTACCGAAACTGTACTTACATTCATGTAATCATACAGCCTTTCTGAAGCAGTTCCTAGGGACAAAGCAACATCTGCAGGGAAGCAATGCAGGTACCTCCGGGCAAAAATGTCAGGGTGGTGATTCCTCCAAAATTCCTCTAATTCTCCCTTTTCCTTCAGTTGTGTCCTGATAGATTTGAATTGAGTGAGAGGGACTCTACACAGATAAAACAAACACACACACAAATTATCTGGTTCTCCTTTCTAGAGCTCTCATATGCTCATATTTCTTAAATTGCTTTCCTTTTTTGTGACCTCAGGTAGCAACAAGCACAGGTCACTGCAGGAAGCCAGCTGAGACTCCTGCCAGCAGTGCTAGACGTGTTTTCTTACCTTTCCATGGCCACGGTGAAGGGGATGTAAATCACAGCTAACAGTATCACCCTCATGGCTCCAAGCAGCTGGGAGTCTAATGACACTCATTTACTCAGAATTCCCTTTTTTATACCCTGTTGTCAGCTGTTTGCCAGGTCAATCAATCACAGAAGGTCAGTGCTTTGGCAGAAAACTGATTCAGTTGCTCTCGCAGTAACCTCTGGATTGTGCAAATAGTGATGTCCAGTGGAGCTACTAAGGCACAGATAACCAGGGCACAGCCTAGACCAAACAGACTTTTTACTAACAACCCTTAATGTCTTTTACATAAATATAATACACGGGGTGAGCTTTGCTCCTGTTAGTATGAGAAAGAGGAGCTGAGCCAAGGACCTGTCTGGTTCCCTGTGAGTAACCTGCTTTTCAGGCTTGTTTTAGTGACAAGTGGCCCAGAAGTGTCCAATGCAGAGAAAGAGGAGACAGTATATAACCGTTTCCCTTCTACATGGGGGCATTTCAGCAGGGCTGTGCAGACAGACGTTTGATTGGGTTGTGACAAATCAACTCCTAACAACCAAAATTTAATTCCCAATTTATATGAGAGCTTCCACCTAAACATAAACGTGATTGCCACCCCAAAAAATGGGTCTTAGAAGTGGCTTTATACACATTTCATCAAGACACTTGGGAGACCTCTCTTTGATTTCTTTTCCTGTGAATTTCATGAGGTTAGCAGTTCCAATTCCTACCTGACACTTAGATTCGAGTCAAGCTGGCAGAAAAAGAACAGTGTCAAAAAGATACTCTGACAGAGAGCGACCCCAAACCCATTAGCTGCCTGGGAGGAAGCTCAGCACCGAGCCTGCAATTTACTTGGGAGACTTTTTGGATCTTTCCTCTGCACAAGAAAGAGCAGCGAGTAATTACATCCTTCAGTCCGGCATACATTAAAGCTGAATTTGAATAATCAGTCATTTTTGTTCAAAAGACTATGCTAGGATGCTGCACAATGGTGAGCAATACGTGCCCCTCTGCAACACACCACTCATTTAAAAGAAACTGCTCACCATGGGAAGGTGAACTGGAGCTAAGTAACCTTCCCAGAAGAGAGCAGATGTGTGACAGTGCATAGCAAAGAATGAATGTCAAGAACATGGAGGAGGCAGAAGTCATCCTCCCCTCCAGCGACAATGCTCCAGTCAAGACAAAAACAGCAGAAAAACCTGAACACACGGTGTGTGTGAGAGAAGAAGGCATCTAAATGCCTGTCTCAGACTTTAAATAAATGTAAAGCAAATCATTAGCAGCATATACTACAGAAATCCTTGACAATTGTTCCTTCGTGTCTCTTCCCTTGCTGTGTCGGGCTGATCAAGGAGATGCACAAGAGCCTTAAAATCAATGACTTTAGAGCTCTATTCATTAGTCCAATGGATTTTGAAGTATATGTTACCTACTTTGAGAGGGCTACTCAAAGCCAGCAAAGGCTGAGCCTGGTGTCATCACACAGCTGTGTGCAGAGCTTTGGAGCCGAAAAAGCATCAGCATCTCTGTTCTAATATTTTTGTTTTAAAAAAATCATACAAGTCTCAAAAATGCAGGTTTTATATTGATTTCCATTTTATTGTGATTTTTAATCTAGCTATGAGCACTGTTCCCCATTTCTTGTGGACTCAGAGGTTTCACACAAGTTCTCAGCAAGCAATCACATTGTCTGGCCCTCAGTCATTCCAGCCAGTGAGCTGTGGGAGCTGGGTGCTGGAAATACAATGTGTGGCCATCTGTGAACTTTCTGAAAGCAAAGGCATTTCTCAAGGAGCCTACACGTGCCACCTGATGCACAGCAGACCAGATGTCACTGCCTCTGGCAGTGCAGAGTCACTTTGACAAGAGCAAGACAATGTCTGTGCTGAGCACCTTTATCACTTGAACTTTTCCTCAAATGCCACAAATGCTTCTGGGAAGTCATTCATGTTGGAGGGCATCAGGGTAACTTTGAAGACATGAAGTGGCTTCCACAACGCTGCCCTGGGTCTACCAAGGGGACTGCCTTTGCCTTAGACCCTCCACTAGGTCGCTAACTCTCAGAAAGATCAAGATTGCTGATTTTATTGCAAATGCAGCCTTTTAGTATCCCACCACACGAAGGTTATTTTTACCCAAACCCTCTGATCTCACTGCGTGTTCCAAGCAGGCATTCATTTAGCCAACAGAGGTACAAAATGCAGCAACAAAAGGTCATTGTGACTTTTTTTGATAAGCTGGAATAATGATTAAACAACAATGCAGATGATTTGGAAGAAATTGTTGCCTGTAGCTTAAAAGTGTAATTAAGTAGAAATAATTCAAATGGGAAAAAGAAAATATGCATATCTGTGTCTATAGACATAAGGTATGTTTCAAAGTTCTTTCTCTCCATATGGATTATTAAGAAAAATATGCTTAAACTGTGTTATGAATATACTCTTACCCAGGCTTTTATCTTGTTATGATCATCGGGATATCTGAAGAAATTTGTCTTTACTAATGGATGTAAATTCATTATTATTTATGCCAAATGCACTTGTTTTCCCACAGCTTTAGCGAGGTGGGGATCCTTGCCTTTAGAAGGTATCACAATTGTTCAGAAATGAAATGAATACAAAAAAAGACCTGATGAGGGCCATGGGAATATTTTCCTAAAAGTGAGACCACGTTCCAGGGTAACTACCTGTGATATCCAGAGATGACATGTTCCCCACAGTGGTCCTCTGGCAAGGCATGTAGTGTTAAGGCAGCAGAGAAGTGGCTACTCTGACCTGCTCCTTCAGTGCAAACTGGCCCTTGCTGCTGGGATGCTTCACCTAACATGTCCCACCTTCTGTCATCAGAGAGGCTATTTTCAGCACCTCTATTCCACAGCACAGCCAGAGATGACTGAGACATGTCTTTGTTCTTCAGGTTTGATACTCTGCCCAGCTTTTTCATCCAAAACTCATGTTATGGCACTCAGGTCACAGTACTTGCTGGTCCCAGATGCCCTCTCTGTTGTTCTCCTCTCCCAGGAAACCCTCCATGTGATTCATAGCACCACTGCTGCATGGCACAGTCACTCATCTGGATGGGAAAAGACTAGTAAATACCCTATAGCCTATACTGATTTGATAGCTAAGAGCTGCTTTACATTTGAAAGCAAGTGATAGTAGAGAGCTCTCTATTACCAGATTTGAGCAGAGATCCAGAAGCCACCTTTCCTGTTTGATACTGCCTTTTCCTCAATCTTCTGTTTGCTCTGCCTTGTTTTTCCAAGACTACATGGCTCTCAGCAATCACCTGTTTTGGTTGTGTAGCACTCCAGAAACTGACTGCAGATTGTTTGAAGAAAATATTCTCCCTAAATTATGGTAAGTATGGAAAATGACAACAATGAGCTGTAGATACCAAAGCAGAGAGCCAGCTGCCAGAAAGGCTATTTCACCTCAAAACACTTTGCCAGCTTTCACACTCAAAGATCATGGTAGAGACACAGCCAACACACAGATAAGCCAATCCCCAAGAGAGCTTAAAACACCAGTAGTTCAAGAAGTCAAAAGTATACACAGGTGTCTACATGTGGGGAGGCTCCTCCCAGAAATCAAGGGTGCTCCTGACCTGAATAGCAATAGATCTTTCTGAGAGGAGGAAGGGAGCAGTTTAAGCTGTCATGTCTAAACAGTAATAATTTTAAACATCATATTTCTCTCACTCATAACAAGTGCAAATCCTGATAAAATTGAATCCATGGCAATTTCTTGACATGTTTTGGTATGGACACAGGAACTGCAGAAGCACAGTCACAAAGCAGCTGGAGAACACCCCTGGCAAGTTGGGATAATGCACATATTAAAGGAGGATTCAGGCAAGAAACAAAACAGAATGTAATGAAAAAGTCCCTGCATAGTCAAGGGTGCCAGAGGCTATAGTAAACACCGTTAAATTAGGAACATAAATAGTAGGACAGCTCAGGATAGCAGTTTGCCAAGTATTTGTGTCAAGACTTTAAGATAAGTACTGGGTGGCAAGCTACACTCTGGAATTATGTATTTGACACCTTCAAAGTAAATCCCTAAAAGTGCAACTCGTCTAGAAAGTCAGTCAAGTCTTGACAGGTATTTTAAACAACAATTTGATTACATCCGACGTTTCCGCTGAAAGTTTCACGAAAGCTAAACATCTGAGCTTACAAATTTGGTCTTCTGTGGTGTTTACTTTCCTGAGCCAATCCCTGCAGCCACCACCGGCTACACACACAGCAGAGTGAGAGGTGAGGGGCTGGGGCATCGGGGTGACAGTCTACGGCAAAATCAGAGAATATTCACAGTGTGCAGGAAGAGGCAGGAAGGAATGTATCTGGAGAGGGGCGAGTGGGAGCATGGGTGAGAGAGGGAGACCTGCACTCCAAGTCATCCTCTCTGTAATCCTCATCACCAAACACTAGTTCAGTTATCAGAAACATTTCAGAGCCCTTGAGATTAATGGCTGGTGCCATGTAAACAGAGCTTTATATTGGAAGGACAGAGTTACTGGCAGGCCAGCTTACAGCAGGACAAGACCAAGGCAGCCCTTATCCTTTGCAGTCCCAGCAATCCCCAAACAAAGAAAGTGTCAGGATGGGCAACAGTCTGAAAACCATTGTTGCTTTTGTGCCCTCTAAAGAGTGTCAGAAGTATCTCCTGGAAGACCTAGAAGAGATGCCAGTGGATAAAATGGTGGATTTGAGCGGCAGGCAGCTGAGGCGGCTGCCTCTGCACATATGCTCTTTTAGGGAACTGGTCAAGCTGTACCTGAGCGACAACAACCTGAACCATCTGCCTCCTGAGCTGGAGCAGCTGCAGAACCTGCAGATCCTGGCATTGGACTTCAACAACTTCAAAGCACTGCCCCTAGTCGTCTGCACACTGAAGCAGCTGTGTATTCTCTACCTGGGCAACAACAAGCTCTGCAGCCTGCCCCTCGAGCTCCGGCTTCTGCAGAACCTCAAGACCCTGTGGATCGAGTCCAACTGCCTGCAGTGCCTACCCGAGGTGGTGTGCGAGCTCAGCCTGCTCAAGACTTTGCACGCGGGGTCCAACGCACTGCGCGCGCTGCCCACTCAGCTGCGGCGCCTGCAGGAGCTGCGCACCATCTGGCTCTCAGGCAACCTGCTGGCCGAGTTCCCCCCTGTGCTCCTGGACATGCCTTTTCTGGAGGTGATCGATGTGGATCGTAATTCCATCCGCTTCTTCCCCAGTCTGGCTCACCTCCCTGGCCTGAAGCTGGTCATCTACGACCACAACCCCTGCAGGAACGCACCCAAAGTGGCCAAAGGGGTGCGCAGGGTGGGGAGATGGTCAGAGGAGACCCCTGAACCCCGCAAGCGGTCCGGGGCAGTGATAGAAATCACGCTGGATGAGAGGCCGTCGCTGCCTCCTGTTGCCAAGTCTGAGCCAGAAGCGTAGCCCTGCTGAAGTGTCAGCGGACTCACACCACCCCCCAGCCTCTACTGCTGGTGTCCAGGGAGCACCAGCCGCCCGGATAGACTTCAGGAGGAGGTGCACTAGCTTAGAGCTAGGTGACAGCAAAACTCTCTGGTACAGACATCCATGTCTGTGCAGCACCCAGCACTCCCTCTAGAAAAAAGACTTCCTTTCTTTGCCCTTCTTCTCATGCGGGGACCACTCAGCGTTCACAGCAGAGATGAAGACACAGTTTAGATGTTTTTTACGAGTGGGTCATACAGAGCACATATAGACTCACTGCTCTTCACCCATGGGAAGCTCACGGACTTGCTCCTCTCCCACCTTGCTGAAGCATCCAAGCTCTGCTGGAAGCCTCTGTTACAGGTGATTGCTGCTGAGAATCACAGCTCTGAAGTAACCTCCAGTATTCGTCTTAAATGACTTACCTGAAACGCAGCACCAGCTTTGAGGTTTCCCTGCCCGCCACGCGAGCCGCTCCATCAAGGACTCAGCACGTACGTCCCAGTAAGCTCTCCTCTTACTGCTTCCCCTCCCTCCTGCAAAATCTGCAGCCACTCTTGTGTTATTGCTAAGCAGCATTTTAAATAACGGTCAGGAAAGCTAGAGGCTTTGCTGCTAGTTTTTACACTACCAACAGCGGTGCCTGTAATTAGTAAAGGGAACATCAAAGCCCAATGAAAGCAGTAAAGCCAAGAGAGCTGCAAAGGACTTGCATGAATGAAACCCAGGGCTGGGAGCTTGCCACTACAGGCTTACACAGAATTTGAAGCTGAGGCAAATTGCTCTCAATAGACTTCAGCTGGGTATTTCTCCAGCTTGCAACCCAGACCAGTTCAGAGCCCATTCAAAATGCGCTGTTTAAACTAAGTTTCTGTTTAATTGTGTAACACAGATATCTGCCTCAAGATGACATTTTGAGCTTTTGGTTCCATAGCAGGGATCTCAGAATTTGGGAACTCTTTTTAAGAAGAGTGGGGAGCCCGTGGCGGTGCCGAACAGCCACTGCCCCCTCTGCCCAACTCCCCAAGCAGGACCGTCCCAGCAACATAGAAGCAGCAGTTGACTTCCTAGAAAAGGTTTGATTCAGTACCAGTTTGTGACTGCTTCGTGTCATTTATAAGCCTGAAAAATTATCTGGAATGCTACAGACTCTGCTAGCACTTACTGTCTTGTTAAATGAAGTCTGAGTCTGGAGCTGGCCGGCACCCATGTAGCATCACCACATTCAATAAAGTGTATGACCATCTCGCTGAGTTAAATCTTCCTTTGGAATTAATTCTCTCTCTCCAAATTCTTTCTCTAACCTTGTTCCAGCAATTTCTTCCTACAAATTTCTCAACAGGGTAAGAGTTTGGGGGCTTTTTTAACATTCAAGCCAAATGTTTTATTTCCTATGGAAGTGAGCTGGTACTTATCTGAGGGGGTGGGGAAGAAGGTGGTTTCACCTGCTCATTGAGAGTTTGTATATAACCCCTCACTCTGCACAGCACTGACACTTCAGGAGATGCAGAGTCTGTTTTGAGAGCTTGGAGAGCATTCTCTAAGCAGATTCTCATAATTTCAGGAAACAAAAGAGTGTGTTTGCACAGATATTTTCTTGATTTCAAAGGAACCTTTCTGTTCTGGCAGGCCTCTGCTGGCATCTGCCAAAGCACTGCATTACACTTGCACGGGCCAGGACAGTCACAGTGCCCCACTGGCACCTCTCTTGGGGCTCCCACACACACAGAGCCTCCACACTCATCCCTGCTTATGTACATGAAGGCTGATGCAGGCACCACGGGCTTCCTTTCCACCTGAGTATCAAGTACCCCAAATCATAAACATATTGCTTTTGCAGCAATCAGTGACATAGGACAGAGAAAATGAAGAGAGGCTACAATAGACAGGAAAGGGAACGTGATGCAGCCTGGCCTAAGCACAGCAGTGCAGTGTGGCCCAGGATGTTGGTGTCTGTCCTATATCGCATGTTCCCCTCAACTCCCCTCAGCAGAAGTCCTGTGTACTTTAAATCTAGACAGATTTGTTCTATGAGGAGCAGATGAGGGAGCTGTGGCTGTGTAGCTTGGAGAAAGCTGAGGGGAGGCACGGGCACTTGCTACAACTGGAGAAGGTTGAGGGGAGACATGGGCACTTGCCACACACACTCCACACACCAGGTCTTTGAATTCTTTACACACACAGAGAGACACATATTCCACGACTTTGAATTGTTTATTTTCTGTGTATTTAAAGTGGAACCTGGAGAGGAACAGAAGGAATAGGGTTGTATAAAACCCCTGTTTGACTTGAAAGTGAATCGTTCCCCATAACACATAACTGAAACAAGTTAAAAGCAACTGCAGACAGTTATTCAGTGCCATTGATGGAGATCTGCTCGTCTCAAGCTTGTGTTCCATAACCTCACAAAAACTAGATCATTTAAAAAAAAAACTACTAGGTGAGATCTGGTCCACACATCCTCAGGTATCGAAGAAAATTTAACATGGGCGATGATCTGGCACACGTTTTCTAGGGAGAGAAAGAGAAATCAGAACACTCCCTTCCATGCTGCCATCCCCCAGGCTCCCCCATTCCACCTGATCTTTGAGGTGGTGTTTCAGTGGGAGCTTTCTCTCCCAGCACCTTGGACCATGTCAAGGAGCCACGACGCTCAGACAGCGCCAACAACACGCCACGGGCAGGCAGAGCATAACCTGCTTGCCGCTGGCATTTCTTCCCAATTCGACACACATTTGGTTTAGCTGCAGGTTCTGCCTCAGAAGCAGCTGGGCATTTCACTACAGTTCTTGCCAAAAGAGAAAACCAACAAGTGGCAGGATCCCTCACGTTTTGGTGAGCAGCTTTTGCAGATGTTTAACACTACGCAGAGCAGGAGAGCAGTCGTGCCCTGGGCACTGCCCAGGCACATTGATTTCAGTGCACTGATGGCTCCAACCACCTGTTCATACTGCTCAGAGAAAAAAAATCATGCAGCATGATGTCAGCATGTCAGACATCAGTCTTCAGTTCAAATAAAGTATTTTTGGAATAGGACTTTTCTGCCCAGTTACTTTTCCACAGAGGTAGGCAGCTCCACGCCACTGTAACCAACCCTGTACATATTCAGATCGTACCTTGGTGCTGCTTTGATAATGTCATCTACACGAAGAATCATTTCTGCAGCTTCAGCTGCGCTCAGCAAAACTTGTCTCTTGACTTGAAAACTTTCTGTTACTCCCAAGACTGCCATGTCTCCAATGACACCCTCTCTCATATCTGGAAAAAGAAAGGCATTAAGAGGTTGTCTGAGGCTTTTTTTACTTGTGGGCTTTGGGTTTTTTTTTAAGGAAATTACACAAATCTGACATAATGGTGGAAACTTGATACACCAGGAAGAGGCAAGATCCCAACAGCACTCCCAGCACTATCTCCTTAGGTGTAGCAAATTCAGAGTTCTTCTCCACAACTTTTTTAAAGTTGTTCTTTTTCAGGGCAGCAAGAGGAGGAAGGTGTTTGGTTGTGTTGCAGTTTTGTTTCTAAATCAATGCCTTTATTTTTAAGCTTCATATAACCAGATTCAAAGTAAGTAAGGAAAGTGGTTTTCACACATGGAAATCATTCCCCCTTTGAAAACCAAAGCTTTACGCTCTTGTGGAGAGCCTAATGGAGGGATAAAGGAAGGTAACACTGTGGAAAGCAAACAAATTAATATACTCAGTTCTTCCAGATGAATATCTCAGTGACAGACAGGACCAAGTCCAATCAGGCTAAATGCCCTCCCAAACAGGAAGCCAGTCAGAGAAGGAACACCCAGCCCCTTACCGAGTCCATAAGTGGTCTTCCCTTCACTGTGAGCAGCTCTGAGCTGAGCAACCAAGTCTGCACTGTCATAGCCAGCATTATCAGCTATTATTGTGGGGATCTAAGGGGACAAACACAGGATGCTTTTAATTAATGCAGGAATTGATCCCTAGTACTTGTGAAACATACTTTGCTATTATTTGTTTCCTATTGAATTTCAAGAAGGGGAAGTTTCAAAAACATGGCAGATGATCAGTCACAGTGACCAGAAAATGAGGAAAAAGAAAAAAAAGCAAACTACCTTTCTAAGGACTTTAAGACTCTGTTATATGAGAATACAGGACAGAAGCATGTTAGTAGGTCTGTCAGTTCATTTAATAGGGACAGAAAAAAAATCGTCTTTCTTATCATTTCAGACTACACTTGGAGAAATGGTTTAAGAACACAAGTTTGCTGGACAGCATTAACTAGTAGTCCATGCTGGTCACTGTTGAAGTGTCAGCACGTGCCATCTACACTGCTGTCTGAAGAGGTAATGCCAAATCTTACCACACTCTTTAATCTTCTTGGAAGAAATGTTTTCCTACAATCCTTAAGAAAGGTCTTCCCTAACTTAAATTACAGGAAGGCATTTTTTCCTCAAACTGACATTCTGTTAGCACAGTAATATTCTATATTTTTTTTTTTATGATACTCTTACTTCCTACTAAGATGCCATCTCCAATGCACATCTAGGAACTTCTCAATAGTACGGAACAACGACTACAATCAAGTAGCACTAGAGTATTAATCAAACAGAAGGGATGCTCTTTTCTAAATCAGTTGCCAACTGAATAAGCCCAGATTTTTATGTGCTATTTCTGCTGCACTTTGAACCTTGCAGGTAAAAAGGAGTAAGAACCAAATCAGAAGACGGCTAGCACACTGCAACAGGTAGAATTATTAAAACAACGATACTTTTTTCTAAGAGAGAAAAGAGTAACTTTTTCCCCTTTGTTCACCCAAGGCATGTTGCCAAATTTCACCTTTTTTACTTTTAGAAAATCAAAAACTTTGAAAAAGCAGCAACTATATCATGTCACAAGTCAGTCAACTTTGTGAAACTTTGTCTACTCATCCAGCAATCTGATTAAACAAACTTACCATTCGTAAGGCCTTAGCAAAGGACTCCATTGCAACAGACTCTTTGCCAGGTGTTCTCATGGCAAGCTCTGCAACAGCATTGGCCATCAGCATCTCGGAGCAACCTATCCATCGAGGACACACAGATCTTTTATATCTGACCTGAACAGTAACACAGAACGTGTATCATGGACAAAGAATGAAATACTCACCTCCACCATAGACAGTTCTGGTGTCCTTTACAGTCTGGGCAAGAACACAAAGAGCATCATGCAAAGACCTCTCTGCTTCATCCAGAATCTGTTGTGTTGCTCCACGCAAAACTATGGTGCAGGCTTCGCCTACAAAGCACAAACGCAGAAAGATTTAAAAACCAGCAAGCCAAAGACATAAACAGGAGTCTATTGAAAGCACTTGCAATGGTTTTCCTGTCTCTGCAGACAAGTTTTACAAGGATCAGTTTTGGGGGGAAAATGATGACTATTCACAGGTAGAACGAAATGACGTACACTCTGCCATTGCTTTTATCAATGAGCTGTTCCACATCACCTTATTTAATTCAACAGAAAATGAATACTATCTCAAAACCTTACAGTATTAGCATTTACTAGAACAAGCTCTCAAGTTCTTCAAGTACGACACGCTGCTACTTGTCAAGTTAACAGCTCAAAGCTGAAATTTTGGTTCCCATCCTTACAACTGTTTACGTTCATTTACATAACATGAAACATACACAATTTCAACCACAAACACATATCTTTGCAGTATTTCACTGAAAATGAAAGGCTTTCCTAAAACTGGCTACTTGAACCATTACAGAACACCTATGTCATCCTGGTAATTGAACAGCTTTAGCAGAGGGTTGACACAAATGTTACAGCCTGCCATTAGGGAAAAAACACTTACCCATAGCCACTCCGGAGAAATGAATGAGTTTATCTTCTCCAATCATGACTTCCTCAATAAGCTTGCAGCTACCTAGTTTTACTAGCTCAGGGTGATCAAAGGTTGATGCAATTTCACCACCTACAAATGTAAGATCACACACAAGTCAAAGAGCTCATGATGAAAGCATCCATTCTGGCAACATCTAACCAAGGTGTGTGTGGGGGGGTGAATTTAAAGAAATAATCTTCATAATTGCCCAAAGCAAGTTTAAATTAACAATTCCGATAAGCCAGATTTTTCCAATGTCAGCATATGGCACCAGACACCTTGTTGACAAGTCCCCAAAACATCAATATTTTGTTTCATGTCACAAGAACTGCAATAGCTACTGTGTTTTAGAGTTCTGCCTAGATAACAGGCTAAACATTCATCTTTGCCAGTATTAGAATGTCAATCTGTTTAAGTCTTAATAGCATTTACTGATTGAAGTATTTAACAAACTTGATTTAACATTTTTGATGTTTTTAAACTTGAGCTTGTGACAGCATTCGTTTTGCCAGCCTGATAATGGCTGAGAACCACTGTCCACCACTAAACTGAATGAAGACTCTTGTGCCATAGCATAGCAGCAATACCATGCACTATTTTTGTGCCACGGCATAGCAGCAATACCATGCACTATTTGTAAACTCCCACACGGTAAAAACAGATATTACAAAGACCAAAATGTCTCTGAACACAATACTGTTCTAGTACTTTGTTCTTCCCATTAGAAAACCATTCACGTGCATCCTGGCGTACTCTCAGTTATCCCACATCAGCTGCAGCACTGCTGTAGTTAAAGCAGTACAAGGAAAGGCAAAATCTGTAGTGTAAAGTTTGCGCTTACTAAAAAGCTTGTCTACTTTTTCCAGCTACGCTGTTTGACCCACTGTGATCTGAAAGAGTTGGGTTGTTAAGTCTGGAGAAAAGAAGGCTTTGAGGAGAACTTATAGCATTTTCCAATATCTGAAGAGGCCTATGAGAAAGCCAGAGAGGGACTCCTTCTACAGGGGCATGTACTGACAGGACATAGGGTAATGGCTGCAAATTGAAAGAGAGCAGATTCAGAATAGATATTAGGAAGAAGTCCTCTATTGTGAGGGTGGTGAGGCACTGGAACAGGTTGTCCAGAGAAGTTGTGGTTGCCCCATCCTTGGAAGTGTTCAAGGCCAGACTGGATGGTGCTTTGGGCAACCTGACCTAGTGGAAGGTGTCCCTGTTCATGGCAGAGAGAGTGGAATTACAGGATCTTTAAGGTCCCTTCTAACCCAAATGATTCTGTGATAAGCAATGTTTCTCTCAATCAAACATTTTCCTGTGTCAATGTGCCTGTAGACAGCTACATGCAATTGCTACCTCAGTTCTGCTAAGATAAACAAATCAGCATCTTTTCCATTCTCCCTGTGAAGCAAGTTCTCCATTCTCCTCATCACTTTCACAATCAACATTTTACAATGTTCCAGTTAACTATCTCTAACCTCAGCAGTGAGAACCACCTGTAGCATTCCAGATGTCTCATCTTCACTAGTTGCTAGTCAGTTTCACTGACCACTACTAAAAATACCCAGATTGTTCATGTCATTTAAGATTCACCTGCATTTTTAACAAAGGATGACTCTTTAGGCTTCTCTATTATTATAATCAAACAGGACTCATTCATAACAAATGGTATTAATGAGCTTCTGGATTAATCATCTTCTTTCTATTGCTATGTTTCATCTTTTTCCTAGAATATAAACATTTCACAAGTCTATCAAGAAGAAAATATTTTAAAAATACTAAAGAAAATTACTAACTAGCACTAACTGGCTACATGATATTCCACAGTTAGTGTTAAGATCCTTTATTCACAGTTGCTGGAGAATAAAACGTACATCTAAATCACTATGCAGTGACAATTCAGAATCAACACAGACATTTTACATTCAGCATAACATACTGAAGATCAAAACTGAGTGACATGCTTCTGAAAAAATACAGGTAATTATATAGTAGCAATAAATAAAAGACAATTCAATATTTTTATGGCCAATTTTATAGGGTCCTCTATCTACATTTGCATTCAAATACTGCAAGATACAGCTTATTTGGAGTACTTTTCACATCCACAGTAATAGTAAAAACAGCTTCACATCCACAGCTTAATAGTAAAAAGTACAAACTAGGTGATCAAGCATTAACATTTAGCGAAGGTCAAATAACAAGATCCTCCTAGTTTCAAAGGACAAGATACTCTACACACCTGTAACAAGAGCCAGACGTTCCACACCAGCAAAGTCTGCGTGTTCAATAGCCATGACGCCAGCAGCTCCGAAGAGCTGTTCGGGGTAGTTGTAGATCAACTGCCTGCAATGAAAACACACGCGCATCTTCCATTACACACAGCACACATCTTTTAAAATGCCAGAGTAACAAAGGACAGCTGATTCTCAGGGGCATGGACATAAGGCATTTCTGAAAGCTACAAAAGCAATCAGTATGTGAGGCATCTGCCACAGATGGGATGGCACAGCACAAAGAAGCAAATGCACTGGTAGGAGAACATACAAAGTTTAAAAAAGATAAATGAAAAATTCAAATTATTGTAGCTCTTTGCAATATTCTTCCCCTGAAGATCCACTATCAGTGCACAGGGACCCATATGCTCTAAATTCTAAGTCTTTTTGATCCTATCTGCCTGCTGAGCACGTAACTGCCCATTCTAGCAGAGGGCACTAGAGTGACACATGAAGTAACACCTTTTAATTCCTTCACCAACACTAAATCCCAAAAGTCAACAACTCCATGGGAACAACAAACGGCCAGTCTTGTAACCTATACTGACAGTGGAGCACAGAGGAGAGTATGAGCTCCCTTGCTAATGTGCATCCCATTCTCTACTGAATGATCATCATCTAAAGCCAAATAGGGTCAATCCAGGAGGGCTGTGCCTAATTGCTCTTCCTTTCCAAATCAGAGCAAGTATTGTAAAGATTCAGCAGGAGCTGGGAGATGCCATCGCTGTCAGAAATAGATGTTTCTGTCTTCAAAAGAGATAGCTGGTGCTGCTGGGGTATGTGCAGAGAAGATTCTTCCCACTCTGGATCTGCATAGCCTTGAGCCCTGTGGAGCATTTCCTCAGGTGTACTCATCTGGCTGACACAGTACCAGATATTACGTGGATCTACAGTATGTCCACAAGCAGAAGTCAATGTTATCAGGGAATAAACCTGAAAGCCAAGACTCAGTCCAACTGGAATAGCAGTAGCCTGCCTACGGTGACTGACTCTGAGCTTCCATAGGGCAGCTCCCAGCCTGAGTAGCAGCAATGGAGTTACAGATGTTTTTGCATACATCCAAGAACTCTTCCATCAATCTGCCAACAGGACTTCCAGTTCTCAGACTCTGTATTTACACCATGCCCATTGGACAGAGTACTCATTTTGCCGACAGTAGAACATAACATACACAAAACATGACATAGATGCAGAGATGACAAAACTCATCAGTCTGTCAGTGGCTCTTTGAGGTGTTCTACATAAACTCTGAAGGTGAGTTATAAGATGCCCTATATCCTGAAGCAGTACTAAGCGCTATCCTTCCAACTCCTGTCTTTGGGGCAGTGCTAGCTATCAACTTCCTAGTAGACTAGTGATGCACTGAACTCCCAGGTGTCCAGCTGCTCATACAGACAGCAGTTTCACTCAAAGTTATTGAAAGGCAGAAGCATTCTTCATCATATAAAAAAATGGGGTTTTTTGCACCGTGATAGTTTAAGAGAGAAGTGCCCTGCTAAGAAAAGTAACTACCTTAGACTGTGACACCTCTTAAATGAAAATGGTTCTCTTTCATACTTCCAAAGACGTGTATAAAAGGCTCTCATCTAGATTTAGAGATACGAGCACGTGTTCTTTATGCAACATGAAAATCTTTCTACTTTCTGCCTTATAAACTCTACCTCACCTCCCAGAAAACACATACCTGTTAATAAAGCAGTTTATTCCATGTTTAAGAATACGCTCCACCTTCTCCTTCATTTTTTCTTTTTCTGCCTGTTCTATTTCTGCCACCTTTGCTGTTGAATCCACTCTAACACGAGAGCCAAAAATCTAAATGAGAGAAAACAAAGAGATCAGTTGAACAAGGAATTCCATTTACAAAAGTAATATTTCACAACAGTAGTTCTGTCACACACCTTAATCTTGTCTGTATCCATACCAGTATTTGCAATAAGAATCTTTGCATTTTCAATTCTTTTTGGCTGATTTACACCAATCTTCTTGTCAAGCAAAAAGCCTGTAGTAAGAGGAAAGGTCTTTTAAAAATTCATATTATATAGAAATGTGTAACTTTTAACAGTTTCCTTTTCCAAGCACACTTCCAGTCAACATACAAAGGCCTACCTTCATCTAAGTAGGAATCAGCCAAACTTCCACCGAGTTTCTTTATGACATGGATAGCCTCCAAATTACCAGAACCTTTCAGCCTAAGAACAGCTTCTACAGCTAGTTTGACAAAGTGATCTTTATGATGAGTAAGTAATTTTGATGAAAGAGTTGTTCCTGCAATGTTCATCAAGTCTTCACGGAACTTCACTTCATCATCACTAAAATAAAGTCAGTACAGTTAAAGTGGACAGTCTGAAAGCCTTAACTAGCATTACCCTACTGCTGTGAGCTTCTTCTGCATTTCTTCTAGCCTGTATCTGCAGATATCATCTTCCATTTTGATGAATGCTACACAGAATCCCTCCAGCATCCTAGAACTCAACTTTCTATTTGAAATACCAGTTTAATGAGGAGAACCTTTGCATTTAGCTTTAGAAAGCCTATGCTCTTAAAGTATCAGGTATAAAAAACAATCACATGTAAAATCAGAGTGTGAAACCTTAAACAGAAGCTCAGGTTTTTGTTGCAGGGAGCAAATTACTGTTATATATGTTGTTTCTGCACATCCCAAGTAATTTTAAAGTAAGTTTCTGTAGTTTATCTAAAGAAAATACAGACTTTTTTTGCTTAACTGTTAGAAGTCATAAACTCAGCCCTTACACTACTTAAAAGAGGGCAAATAATCTCCCAAGGTATATAATTCTCACTGATGTTTGTAATCTTGATTGGTTTATAAAGAGTTACAGCAATTGTATATTACTAACCCATGATCCACAGCTGCTTTCAAAAGTGCCTCCCTTGAAGCTTTTGTGGCTGCTCTCCAGCCTGCAATGATGGTCTGAGGATGAATCTTCCTTGCAATCAGTAATTCTGCCTCCTATTTAAATGAAATTAATAATCAGTCTTTTCCCCCCAAGGTACATTTACACTAACTAGGAAAGACACTTTCAAGTAATCAGAAAATTCTGAGTGGCAGTAAAAGTCAGAAAGCTACAACAATCAAAGTCATCCTGCAGCCATGGTTGGGATTTTTTTTCCCCCCTATGTAGGCAAATTTGATCCGCCCTTGGAATATCATCAAGAAATTGTGATTAACTGGAAAAAAATCCTAACTCCAGTAAGAATAGCAACCAGACATATACTTCAAAACAGCAATCTTCAACTTCAGTTTGAGATCAGTTTCCTGTTCATGCATAGCTGCAATTTAAAGCATGGCTGGGAAAAAAAGAAAAAAAAAATCAAAACATCATCTTCAAATTGCATTTGTTAGGAACTTGGCAAGCTGATGCTTTTCTCGGATGCTCTTGATCACAGTTCCTAGATTTGAGATGATCAGATTTACCGGCACAACTCTGCTAAAAAAAGTTCCTCACTCCTGAAGTCTCTTTCACAGTAATTTCAGGTTTAGTTTGTCATTATAAACTCTGTATGCAGAGTGTAAAGCAACAGAATTTAACATGCTGGGGTTTTTTTTCTCCTCATTAACGAGGACTGAATGTCACAACTAAGCACCGTTACATGCTGCCCAGTGAAACATCCAGGAAGTGACCCTTGAGCGTGATATTTGTTTCACTTGCATAAAATAAGAGAAAGTAATTTTCTACAATGTACCAAATTAGAGTAATTGTGACTTCATAAACAATAAAGAATAGTCTAATTTTTTTTATTAAATTATGTAATATCTAAGGACTTCTTCCCTACCAAATGCAATGGAGCAAGATATTACTATAGTTTAGAAGCCCTCTTCATTAATACCAAATAAGACATCTCCTATTAGTATCACAGGAGTACAATGCCAAACAGAAATACATCTGAAAAACTGTAATACGTTACCCTCAGTAATTCAGCTGCCAACACTGTGACAGATGTAGTCCCGTCACCAACTTCATCATCCTGAACCTTTGACATATCTGAAGAAAGAAGCCACTGAATTAACATTTTGATTAAAAATACCATGCCTGTACATACAGTTTTACATAAAAGTATTTGTATCTCAAATTAGTTTAGAGGAATACTCCTCTTTTTTCTTCTCCAGAGTTACAAGAGGTCACTGTCTAAATCAAAAACCACCCCAGAAACAAAAATCAAACTCAGCATCCTTCAAATTCCTGCTCTTCACTTGCAACCTAGACACTAGTTTTGATCTGGCAAAGGTTAAGTGCTACCTCTCACTCTCCCTACTACAAAAGACCACAGAATCATAGAATGTTAAAACTTGGAAGGGACCTTTAGAGATCATCTAGGCCAACAAAAGGAAGTAAGGCCAGACAGAAGCTCTAAGGTACACAGGCAAGAGCAGAGAATATAATAATCACGTATACCACATGAACTGCTAGTAAGCAAGGACTCATCTAACATCAAACCATCAAGAAATCTGAACCGAATTGTTCAAGGTCCCGCTTGTCACTAGAACCACTTACATGCTAAGACTGTTGATCACAAAGGTAAACTCATTCCAGAGTAAAATGTTGATTAAGTGATAAAAAGATATTTAAATCAGGAAGAACCAGATAAAACCTCAGAACACCAGGAGATTTGTTTTAAATTTTCCTAGTGGAAAAACAGAGGAGCACATAGCTGTCTTTTGTCCCTTTTGACTCCTGGGATAAACCAAGGTCGAGAAAAAACAAGGAGACATCACAGCAGTTTTGCAAGAGCAGTGTATACCTCAACTCTACTTTTGCAGAGTACCAAAACTCTTGCAACACTTTGGCCTCCTTACTTCAGAGATTCTGCTCCCCCTCCCTTCAGTTTTTCCATGTTATCTAAAGAATACATTTCTAAGAACAAATAAGAACTGTAAAAAACAGTTACAGATTAAGAAATGCAAAGTACTGCAATGACAAGCTGTTAAAAACTCACCAACCAAGACCTTGGCAGCCGGGTTGTCAACTCCAATAGCTTTCAGGATGGTTGCACCATCATTGGTAACAGTTACTGAGCTATCTCTACCAGTACTTAAAAGAATCTTGTCCTAAAAGATACAGGATTTAGAATACTGTTTGAAAACATACTGGAACCATTAGAAGTAAATTAACAGGTATGGCCATAAAGAACTTGCAGCCACCTTACCATGCCTTTAGGCCCCAGAGTGCTCTTGACAAGGTCACCAATAGCAATGGCACCAACAAAGGATGACTGAAATGAAAGCATATGTACCTTAGAAAAGGATTTCCTTCTACTTTAATGCAAGTAGTAGATGCTAGCCCATAACTTTCCAAGGGATATCTTAGCACTACCTTTCCACAGCCCCACTCTTTTCACCAGTCTGTGTCCAAGTTTCTTAGCTGCTACATTTTGATCATCAGAATGTCACAGAGACCACAAAAGCTTATCTCACAGGCAAAAGAAATGCCTTTCGATTACCATCAATATTCTGAGCTAAGGTACTTAGGTTTTTAACACTTAGGAGGAGTTTAATCGTTAGTATGAACAACACTCCTCCGACCTTCTGTTCACTGACACACAGCACAAAAACCCAATGAGACAGATTAAGTTCCACATCACCACAAACTGAAAGTACATTCAACTGTAGAAAAGACAAATTTTCATTACCCCAAGTATTACCAGTTTCTTAAGAGAAGGAAACTTACCAAGCGAGCTGTTTCGGCCTTTTCTTCATCTGCACCTGCCTTGAAAATGTTCACAGGTGCAAGGGAAATGGATGCCTAAAAAAGAGTTAACATAAGTATATTCCCTTAGCTTTAATAAAAAAAATGCATTTTAAAAACAATTCCCTGATGCTGACAACCTAAACAAAACTTCCATTATTAAAATTATTTCTTTCTATATCTCATTTGGTTTTGACAAAACGTACACTTGAGATAGATTTTGAAGAGTCACAGTGAATTTATCTTGCAATCTCCTCATCCTGTGACATCCAAGAGACTGTATGCCACATTCTCTGGCAAGATCTATGAGCCTGAAAGGCCATTACCAGCAGCTCACTGTCACCCTCTGTGTGGCTCATCTGTGCTGCTGTTCTGCATGGCTGCTCATCACAGCCAGAGATCCCAAAGATAGTTACAGCCAGAACAACCTAAGAATCTAGTGAGTGAGCATGCTCCAGCTTTAGTATTTCAATATTAGTGCTAAACCTTCATCTTTATTTCTTTTTCTTTACATTTCCATACAAATTAAGTATACTAGTAACACATACGTGATGTTAATGACTAATACTTGAAAAAAAAAAAAATCACCCTAAGAACTTGAATTAGGATAAAAACCCAACAGAATGCATCGACCCTCTTAGGAGACTTCACGACTTTCCATTTTGCTGCGTAAAGTACACCATCTTTCTACCAGTTTCATGTCAGTTCCATCGTTGCTTTGACACGAGAAACCACAAGGGCGCGGTGGGAGACGCCACAGCCGGCGAGGGCAGGTCTCGGGAGGTCATCACGAGCATCACCTCACGCTCGAGGACTCGGCGCTACCTCCTCAGCTCCCCTTAGAGCCGAGAGAAGCAGCGGCCTCCCGCCCGCCTCGCCCGGTGCGGGGGCAGCGGGGGGCTCCAGGGGCGCGCTCCGGGGCAACGGGACCGCCCATGGCCCCACCGCCGCAGGCCCGGCCCGGCCGCGCCCCAACGGACCCTCCTGGCGCGCGCTCTAGAACCTTCCAGGCCCTGCACGGCGCCGCCGCCGCGCGCGGAGCGGGGCAGGGCGCGGAGCAGGGCCCGGGGCAGGGCGCGAGGCCGCCCCCACGCGCGCGCCGCAACCGCCGCCGGACAAAGCGCGCGCGGAGGGGCGCGGCCGCCAGGCCCCGCGCGTGCGGCCGCCGCCGCCCCGCCGCACCCTACCCCCGTGCCAACGCGCCGCCCCGCCGCCGGAAACCACCGCCGCTCACCATGATGCCGCCGCTGCCGCCGCCGGGACGCCGCCAACCGCCTCCTGCACCAGGGAACCAGCGCGCGGCTCCGCAGCCCACCACGAGCTCCCGGCGGAACTGCCGTCAGAGGAGCCGCCGCTTCCGGCGCGCGCGGCATTGCGGGAGCCGCATCCCGCCCCTCAGCCAGGGCCCCGCCTCGCGCGGCCGCGTCGCGTGCGGCGCCGGTCTCCCGTGCGGCAGGAGCCGGTTGGCCAGAGCGCGCAGCGCATGGCAGCACACCCAGCCTTTCTCCAGACCGCTGCCATCCCGGCACTCACTTTCTACTGTATGTCTGTGCAAAGTTATTTCTGCCTGAGCAAAGGAGCTCGCGGTCGCCCCAGTTTAATTTCATCCTATTCCTGGAGATCAGTTCTCCAGCCGGTCAAAACCATTTAAATTACCGCTCCCGTGGCCTCCAGGGCATTTGCCGGACCGTCCCAGGCATCTGCCATTGAATCATCCATGTCGCCAATTGGAAGCAGTGAACCGGAGGTACCCCGGCACTCTGCCCTTCAGTATGAAAAAATGGGTAACTCTTCTCTTGGCGACGTTGCAGATGTGAGGCCACATCCAAGCCTTGTTCTGCCGCTGTGTTTCCCGTCGGTTACCTGGTCATATAAAAATGAAGGAATGGGTTTGTATGGCTTGTTCCTTCAGAATTAATTCCAGCTGGTACTCCTCTTGCTGCCAGACACAAATCTCTTGGGATATTGGCAAAGCTCTTTGTTCTAGGCTGAAGGTGGCCCAAGACACTCATCTATCCTGATAGAGACAGCAAAAAAGAACACAACTAAAACTCTGCTGACTTTCACATCTGTGTCTGGTATGTCAATACCTGACTAGTATTTTTCTTGTGTTCTTTGGGCTTTTTCCTTTGTTTTCTTCAGAGTTACGTATGTTTTCTCCCCTAACTTTCTTCTAAAAACTATAGTACGACCTGAATTTTAACATCTTCAGTTTTCCTCATAGTTACGCAGAAAAGTATCTTAAGTATTGGCTAGGGCTAATAATGCAACTAAAACTGCATCAATTATTTTTATCTCAGAGTGTTCATAAAAATTTGCCCTGATGATTGATTTTAAAGTCACATTTTCTGCTACTGTTGTGTGAGCTGGAGAACAAAAATACGTTGAAGTGCCTTGGACAGTTAACTGTGTATGGCCTTTAGAAGGTCATGGAAAAACTTAGTACAGCAAATTCATACGTTTGGTTTAATGGGCTTTTGACCGTGGCTAAGCTATGATTTGTGTAAAAGCAGCAACATCAGAATAGGCAGAGCCCAGATGCAGCAATAGTTGTGGATCCTCTCACAGAGCCCTCACCTCTGTTGTGCCAAAGGCAATTTTTAAGGTCACGCTGTGAGTTACCGTAGAGAAAAAGTGCCTCATCTCACTCTTTTCATAAATATGCTTTGTCAGTCATCTCTCCTTCAAGGTTAAGAAATGGAGTGTGTTTCAGTTCCAAAGACAGGCTGGCCAGCTCAGAGTGAAGCACAAGCTTGGCTGCTCAGGGATGAATTCTCAATCAGATCTCCACATGCTCAGTATCCACTGATAGTGCTTTAATTCAGTTCAAGACCTTCTGCTTATAGCTGAGCTGTTAATGATGTAGGAATAATAGAACAGGATTTGTTCCCTGGCTTCTCCAGGACCAATCAAACACCAATCACAGTATCTAGTTTGAGGCTTAACTTCAGCCAAAACAGTCACTTAAGCTTCTAAGCAGATATGAGTTTGAAGAAGGAAAACAGAGACTCTTCACAAAATCCAACCCTTCAGGTGGCCCCAGCTGAAAATTAATGGATGTGTTATTGTCATTTATGTATACGGATTTTGCCAAGGCCACTTTATGTCATCATTGAAATCCTAGTACTAGGCACATATGGATGGCTGGAAGCTCAGCTCTTTCATGCTTGGTTGTTCAAATGCCATAAATTAAGCCTCAAAACAGTGACTTGGGAGAGATAAAAGATGAAATATGAATTCCGATAAATCACCACTACATTTTGTAGTGTCCAGAAGAAAGCAAAAAGGTCATCTGGACAAGACTTCAGCCTCATATTTTCTTATTTGTTTCGAATTTATCAATACTATGCTAACAAAGTCTAAATGGGTTTTGTGAATTCTTAAGCCATTTGCTAACTGAGAAAGGAGCACATGCAAATTGCTGGCATGGGATTCACCAGCCAGTAGCTGATAGCAACATACTACCCCAGCAAAACAAAACAAACCTATGTACATGAACAAGATGTGACAGAACACTAGTAGAAATGAAACAAAAGCTTGGAGAGAAGTTTACAGACTCCAGGTCATCATGTTCTGAGTTGTCACTGAGTAATAAGCGGAATACAGGGTGGGAGAGAGGTATCTGAAGCAACGATTTAAAGACAAGTAAAAAAGGTTATCTTAACAAAATATAAATACATTGACAGTGACAGTAAGAAATACTGAAGCCACCCAGAGACAATTTTCAATGTAAAATCAATAGTTTATTGCCATGCTACAATTTTTTTTTTTCCAAATGAAGTTGGCACTGGTAAAGGGGGAAAATGTTGTCATAATACATACTACATTTGTTAAAAATGCACATTTGGTAAGCTTTCTCAATAATGACACTTAAAACAAGTGAAATTAAGATTTTTAAGATTAACGTGGAATGGCATAAAAATACACTCTTTCTGCATAGTATACTATCACTTTTTTCATAAAAGAAATACGGAATGTTTGTAAAAACAAATTGATTGAACAGGGCAAATTATTTCAAATCTTATAAACAATTTGGCAATGGTACTCCCACTGTTTAGACTTTTTTATATAAAAGAAATAAAAATCTAGAAAGCTACCTTTATACAAAGTTGCTATATTTATGCCTTTAAGTAGGAAAAAACATTTTATAATGCAAATCAGGACATACAATAATCTTACAATATCATACAACGTAATGACAAGAAAGGAACATACGACGTAAGATTTTGGCCTTTGTAGAAATGTCTATTTCTGCATTTAATAAATGCATTTGTGGCACACTGGTGACTATTGTTATTCTTACTACTACCGGTCAGCTTTCATGCGAGCGCGGTATTCGACTGTATGGTTAACAGCAGGTCTGCAGTTCAGCTAAAACACAGACTGTTTCTGGGGAGACGAAAGGTGATGCTGCAAGGAAGCGAGATGTGGCAAAGGCAACGAGCCTGCTGGTTGAGACATCTGTATGTGGGACACCATACAACACTCTTTCCTTTCATACCAGAGCACTCCTTATACATTCAGTTATTTAAGTACCAAAGTCTTACAAGTGAGAACATCTGTGTTCGAGATTTGGCAACGTTTCAGGGAAAATACAAAGTTGGTACCAAATATATAATATATTATATATAAAATGTGGGTGTATGATATACACACGTATTCTAATGCAAAAAAACTGCATTAATAGGGAATTTAAGTTGCTGAGATCCATTCCTAAACAACATAACCGTTAAAAAACAGGTGTAATCCCAATCTTTCACACACTTTAGAATCACTTCCTCTTTCACACGACAGTTAAAGCAACATATATGCCAGTATGACTAAGAAATCAAACTTCACTTAATTATCTGAACTCTGACCACAACAAATAGGATTTTTTTTCAGTACGTGTGATTAAATATATTTGTATTTTTACACTATTTTTAGACCATTCCTGAAGAACTTGACCAGCCAGGTCCTCAGGTGTAACAGAGCTGTTAAGTCAGCAGAACTTGATCTTGTAGGAACACATCCAGTGGGCCTTGAAGTCAACAAGAAACATACATTTTGCCTTAAAAGGACAACGGATGAGGCCTAAACAAGCTCAAGAAGGATCACCCTGCTAACAAGGAAGATTCCCTGATGACATCCAAGCTCCTGCCTCAGGCTTCCTTTCCTACTGCCAAAGGGAAGGGCTGGAGCAAAGGAGACACGGACTCTGGGCTCTCTGGGTCGTTGGCAGGTGGCACTGGGAATGACCACATAGAGCACAGCCCCAGCACCAGGAGTGGCAAGGTGAACTTCACCACACCTTTTGTACTAAGGCTTCTCATAGAAGGCAGAGGATCTGCTCCTCCACGCTCATCACTTGGCAGTTCGGTCACAGCGACTCTCCCTCAGGCAGGAGCTGTAGCTGAGACCCCAAGGCATTAAGTACTTTGCAGATAGAGAGGAAGACGGCCCCTGTTCTGAAGGGTTTGAGCCTATTTCTTAATTGTATTTTTTACATAATCTCCTTTGTATATATACATATTTGCTACATAAAATAAAATTACACCAATGTAACGGAGATAGTGGAAAACATTGTCACAATATAGGTATGTTACCACACTAAATTACTAAAACTGCAAGAAAAAGTCAAAAATGCCCTTTGTAATATATAAAAATATAGACGTCCGACACTTGTTCCATCAACTTTAAAGGTTACTTTACCTCTCGTATTCTATCTGTACACCTACATACTTCCAAACAAAATACTGCGTTAATCTGGAGTAAACACCGTGTTTAGGGTAACATCCTCATAAAACTTCTGACAGACTTGGTCTCGTACCATACAGCACAGTATCACAAGGAATCATGTATGCGTGGTCAGAGTTGCAGCTGCTAAGTTGTTGGGTTTTTTCCTTAATTCACTTGTCTTGTCCAAAAGAGGAAGCAATTCCTAAAGATTGCAAAAGAACCTTAACTAGCCACTTCCTGTCTTTTTCATGTATTCGCTCTGTGAGAAGGACATCAGCAACCTTGACCCCGTCTTAACGCAGTTTTTTGTGATGGAATTTCTTCTGGGGTTTGTTTTTTGGAGTGTTTATGAATTTAAAATAAAGATATCATAAATGAACTTATGTTTATATTAAGTAAATACTGACAAATATAAATGCCTGAATTGCTACCTCAAGGAAAAGATTGGAAAGATCTCATGATTAAATTCCAAAAATACCTAATTGTATCTAACAAACTGAAGGACCAAACTTCTTTAGGGAAAATAGGAGAATTTCAGATTTAAGTCCACTATTAGTTCCTACTAAATCAACTTATTTGCAGCCATTTAAATAAATTAGTACAGTGCAGAAATGGAATTTCACCATTGATCCCACATTACACAAAGAGGAGAATACTGCTTAGAAATAGAGGTCCAAATCAGATACATCATTATATGCTCAAAGTAGTAGCTGTCATTAGTCAGAACTTGCATTTTTACTTCACCAACAGTGAGGAAAGACAACCTGTTCTTTCCTGACTGTCTCATTGAGAAGTGGTTAAATATAAAACAAAAACAGCCAGATTTTGAGCCCGTACATGCTGTTGTAAATCCAGCAAAATCAACTTCTGGTCCATCACCTCCAGAGGAGCAGCCTTGGACTTTGTAGAGCTTACACCTCTCTGTGTCCCTTTTTATACCCAAGCCCTAGTCAGAGGTGTAAACACACACACAAATATCCAGACTTCTGCAGGGAAGATAGGGAATGTGAATTAAACAGTTTACGAAACTAAATGTCTGTCTGAATACTTCAGATTTCTATAAAAGTTCTGTAGACTTTAACAGAAATAGTGCTTCAAGGCACACCATTACATTCAAATCCCAGCATACACAAAATGTACTTACCAGGAACAAGAAAAAAAAGAGAGTTAAGGTTTTCAGAACGGTCTTTTTCTATTGTTTTCTAGAGTCACCAAGAAACATCACAAAATTTCATAATAATTGGTCCTCCCCTTGACATCAACTTGAGGGGAAAAAAAAATCCTGACACAACAAATGGATTAAATTCTCACTAACTGTATTTCTAGTACAATCTTTACTATGTACTTTTGGTCACTTTTTCATCTGTTTTTTCAACTCAAGTTTCCTTAATCCTTATTTAATAAAGATATCTTTCCCAAATCATTGCATTAAAGAAATACGTACAGGTAAAGGCTTGTCAAATGTGCTTGACGGGTAGCAGCCAACTGTGTGTTATGGCTGAAAAGTAGAACTGATGGAGATGCTGCCACTTTTTTGCAGGGCCTAGTTTATGTAAACCTTACATGTCTCAGTTACTAGAGAAAATGGTTACATATCTGTCTTTTTCTCAATCTATACACCTGTGGGGCCAAAATAAATATAATCTAAATCCTGTGGAGAGATTTCATCTGAAAACTGAATCCTAGATTACAGACACTAAACCTAACAACATCACAGCCTTTAAAGAGACTGAATTGAAAAAAATATTTACCAAGTCTCAAAGGGTAAAGTGCATCGCAACTATATCTACTTTGAGGGACAGAAAATAAGGAATGCTAAAAGATGAGTAGCGAGAGAAACAGGGATTACTCAGCATATGTGCAGTGTACACAAAACAAGAAAGCATTATCCCACCTGTAAAATGTAAGAGGGTAAAAAAAATAGTCCTGGAAAATAATGTTGTCAAACTTGCTAATGTAATTAAGGCTACAGGAAGTTGGAATTTCAGTATCATCTCAAGTCTCGGGACCAGAGCTAAGAAAACACTTCCTGTGAAGTATTGTGAAACTTGCAACAACATTAAAAAATTACTCAGACCACTCTTTGTATCTGAGACCATTCAGGATAAATGCATAGGACAGTGCACTGGAACTAAGAAGAGATATAGGTGGTGGTTGCAATTTCAGCAGGTCACTTTTTATCTACCTAAAGCCTCTTTTTCTCTATTTGTCAATTAAGAATGTTACTTCCCTTCCTCACAGGTGTGTTTTAAAGGTCCAACCAATTTGTATTTCCATAACATCCATACCTTACAGATGAGGACAAATGTTTCTAGGCCAGCTATCTAGATTAAACACATTTGCCTGGAAACACATGATGAAGTGTTAGTTTGGCTTACAGATTTAAGTGAGCTATAAGCTAAGAACAAGATTCACACCAGTATCACTAACCCAGTGAGTACCCTGCAATACCTGGTAATTTCAGTACAGAACAAGACTGGTCCACAGCATAAGGTGAGGCAATGGCAAAGGATGTGAAGTAGCACTAACACTGTAGAGATCTATAAAATGCCTAATTTTAGGTAGTCATCACCTTCTTGAGTACCAAGGACTCCCCACAAATCAATGAGTCTATCACAAGAGTATGCTTAGGCTGACCATGAAATCATTAATGAGGTTTTTTTTAAATCCCATCTAAGGTCCTCCTAATGGCTTCAATGACTCCCATCTTTCACTTCTGCAAATTACCTTCTTTATGCATCTGATATTTCAGTACCTTACAGTCTGTAAATAATAATGAAAGTCAGAGTGAAAAGGTTGCCTGATTCCCCTTCATGGTGTGGCAACACACGTATAATTTCAGGTGCTACTACTGCTGTCACTACTAAACTGAGAGAAGACCAAAGTTAAAAAGGAACACTCCAATTTAAAAGACTGAAAAAAATTGTGGTTTGTTTTTTATAAAACTTCAAATATTGCATGAAGATCCTTAATTCTTTTTCAGATCTCCAAATGGCTTTTCTTGCATGTTTTTCCTCACTCACAGTTCAAGGGTTATTTTACATCGCATCAGTTCACACAAGTGTCAGTTCCTTTACAATCACAGGCTCAAGAGTAATCTCTTCTGCTGCTAGTACCAAGGTGCACCTGCAATACTGCCAGACTTCTAAAGTTATTCAGAGTATTAAAAAACAAAACAAAAAACTTCTGCTAAGGGTGCATCTGGCATATTCAACATACAACATTGTACCTGGATGTACCTGTAACACTAAGCAGCCATCACTGTAACCAAGTTCACCAACTGCAAAAGGAGAAGTACGCTTGTAAATAATACTTGTTTCAGATAATTCACTACATAACTTTCTAAATTAAAGTATACTATCAACTATGGATGTACACTGCTAGAATGTACAATTTTCTATAAAGAACTATCAAGTCCAGTACCCTGCCTCCCATGTAACCTGTGTCTGATGCTTTAGAGGAAGACTGTAACTGCATAATAAACCTTTCCAGTTGTGCAATAATGTATGCTGCTGGAGAGCTGGGATATTTCTCTCAGGCATAAAAAAAGCAGAACACTGGACAAAGACAACCCTTTGACCTTCAAGAGCTTTTCTTTGTCAAATGAAAAGAGTAAGACAAACACATAAATGACCGTAACAAATAATTAAAGCTATGTACAAAATTTTGACTTTTAAAACAGGACATTATAGAACAGGTAAAAAAAACACACACAAATGCAAAGAAAGGAAGGCACACTGAACTCAGAAATGACAAGAGAGCCTTAATTCATACAGCCAACCTGTGAGTTCCTTCACACACAAAAAAAAACCCCAAAACTCTAAAATTCTGTCAGATTTCACAGGGAACTTGGTACACCACTTGGAATTCTCTTCTAGCAGAAGGAACTTAAGACTGGGTTTAGATGTGTTCATAGCTGATCAACAAACTATGATGTGACCTCTCAAATAACACACAAGTTAATAAAACTGTCAAGGAATTAAAAGCTTTCCTGTCCATGTAGTCTTAAAAAAAAATCCAAACAAACAAAAAATAGACAAAAAAGGTGTGGTGTTTATATCCCTTGAGATGAACTGATATATCTTGTGTATGCCAAACTGAGTGAATTAATGCATTACATACATTTAATTCTGGAGGAGCCATTTCAATGAGGAATGAAAGTAAGATAAGTATCTTGAAAGATTAGGTTTACCTGCTAATAATGCACATATTAAGAGGCTTTAAAAAGTGTTATAAATGCCATTAATGAGTATAGGCACCAGACCAGAATACTTATAAATTCAAAACTGGCATGTCACTCAGACTCTAATCAATTTCAAGAGGCACTGTGAAAGGTGATGATGCTGCTATGCAGTAATTACTACTACAGTAGAATGAAATAGTGTTATCTAAATGAATACTTGCTCTACATTAATTCCCTTTAGTTAGACAAGTACATGAAGTATGCAGAAAAAGTTCTATTAGTCTATAAAAGGCGTTAGTGTTAAGAATGCAAAGTACTTGCATCTTCAATTTTATAAACTTCACAAAAGGTGCAAATGATTTAATGCTTCCCAGGCTCACATAGGCAGGTCAGTACTGTTATGTCTAGTTTTCCTAGAAGTACCATCATCTCGGGGCAGTGCTTTTTGCAAGCTTGACATAGCAGCAGTTCTTTCAATGTCTATCACAGCATACAGCTCTGTGCGCCTGGTTGGAGTTTGCGGAAGTGGAGTGGTGGGGGTTTTTGGAGTCTGAGGGTTGTCGGAGTCACTACCACCTTCCAAGTCAACCTGTATGTAGTTGAGCTGCCTGTGTTCTAAACTTGGACGCCTAATGTCAAAGTTAAAGACTGTTGGGGTACAGTCCCGACGTCGTGTAAATTCTACTTTATGAGCACTTGCTGGTACTGTTACATTCTCTGTATTGACATAATTATGCATTGGATCTAGGTTATTGTGGTAGCCGTTCAGAGATGGGGTCTTTGGTCCTAAACTGTCATCTTCATCTCTACTCAGCTTGCGGGCTTCCCAAACAGGAGGCAAGGATGGCAAGTTCTCATAGTTCAACAGCGCAGTTCTCCTCTGAGCAGAGTTGTTAATGTTCTGGGTGTCTGAGGTACTGGTTGATGTCAAACGACCTCTCCTGACCCCTGAGGCACTAGGGATTGATAACCTATTTATATTTTCATACACCAATTTATTACCAGATGGTGTTTCTCTACGTTCATCACTGTCGTACCCAGTGTCCCATTCAGTGTTGTTTGTGGTGCTGCCGCTAACTTGGTCTCTCCCAAGTTGCTCCAGTTTCTCTCTTTCCATTAACTGCCTTTGAACAGGTGTTGGTCCTAAAACAAACTTGACTCCTTCAGGCTCCAGGAGAACTTGAGCATCTCTGTCATCAGTACACATCTGATCTTCTTTCACTTTAGTTGGTTCAGTGTTTGAAAGCTTTGATTCCAGTGGCGCATGCGCACTTGATCGATTTTTTCTTTCCTCTTGCACCCCAGTAGTGTTGACGTAAGTGTGCACCTAAAGGGGAAAGAAAAAAAAAAGAAATTCAGATGCTACTTGTGCTTTATTTTCCCCTCCAAATTTCCTTTCTTAACTCCTCACTATGCTAATCCAAATACCTGCAAACCAAATCTCATGACAGCACCTGTTTAAGAGCAAAGGTTATCTTTCTGCCATTTTGCCAAACTGTGCCCAGTTTGGGGTTTTTTCCCCTGAATTTTTGTTGTTGGTTTTGTTAATGCTACTCTAACAAAACAACAGAATGTATATCCTACGTTAGTTATTAAATTGATTTTATGTTTTGTTTCAGTTGTGCTCTAGTTACAACTTTTCTGCTTCTATTCTAGCTCTGTTCACATCAGGGCAATTTTAGGCTGCTCCAACTGGGCTTATTTTTTCACTTGCACAAACCAGTGGAGTTCTACATTGCTGTCCCTTACCATGACAGTGATCAACATTTCAACAGCCATGTTGGCTAAATTTATCTTTTTAATTTCCACATTACAAAGATATGGACATTCCTGTCCATTAAAAAAAAGGCCAAAACCAAACAAACAAATAAAAGACTTTTAAAACACTCAGGATCTTGCCTTGTGATTCAAGTAATGAGAAGACAGGTTGGCTTTACTAAAAGAACAGCTCATTCTTTCTTCAAGAGCACACAGCCTCCTAATAGCAGAAGATGAAGTAGAAAAACACACAATTCCATATGGACTGTGGCACTCCACATTAGAAAGGAGTGGGAGATGGCACCAGATGCCACTAAGGCAGGAATACATCACTAGGTTATCCCTCCGAGTTCCCACAGCAGATCAACACAAGGCTAAACAGAAAAGACTGGAGGAATGGATTCCTTGTCTAAATTTTAATTCTGTGTCTGGATACACAAACAGCAGAAGTAGTATTTTACAGCAGCAGCCATCTAGCCTTCCCAACTCCTCTGTCAAGGTCTACAAGGTCTGTTTTTTTACAGCTCACTTGACTCCTACACTGATTCTTTAAACTCATTTACTCTTCAATAATTCCACCAATAACACTTCTATGGGGGCTCCTAACAAAATCCTTTCCCACAAGACAGTTCACTGCACTTCGCTCTGGTTACCTTCTCTGGTTCCCAACACTGTTTCTTGTCACAGATGAAAATCTTAAACCACATTACATGCTATTAAATTTGACTAACATTTTCATCAGCAACCTGAATGATGAGATAGACACACTCTCTAACTTTTCAGTCTATCTCAGAGTGGTAGGTTTGCCACTGAGAAGAATCTCAGCAGCCTCCAGAACTGTCCGCCATAGAAACCTCATTAAGTTCAGCAACAGGAAACGCAAAGTCCAGTGCCTGGTAGGGAACAACACCAACAGTACAGGCTAGGCACCAAACTGACTTGAAAACAGTCTTCCAGAAAAGTACAAGGGGTCCAGGTAGATTGTAAATTCGATGCAAGTCAGCAGTGTGCCCTTGCAGCAATGAAAATCAAGTGTGTACTGGTTTGTGCTTAGTAGAAGAACAGCCAGGAGTTAAAGGAAAGTTAATACCATAATGTCAGTGCTTGTGAGACTGAATCTGGGCTCCCTGGTACAAGTCAGACATCACCGTACTGGAACAAGTCCAGTGGAGGACCATGATTAGAGGGCTAGGGCATGTGACATATAAGGAAAGGCTGAGAGCACCGTCCTTTTTCAGTCCTAAGAGAAGACTAGGAAACTACCTAATAGCTGTTTTCAATAGATAAGTAAAACAGAGCCAGATTCTTTTGGGCAAAGAAACGTTTTCACAACAAAAGCGGTAAAAAGGTTGGAACACATGGCTCAGACACAGTGAAATCTTCGTGCCTGGAGTATTCAAAGCATGACAAGACAAGGCTCTGCACAACCACCTCAAAATCACCTTCCAAATGACTCCATGACTTCTATTTGCCAAATAGAAGACTTAGGTGTAAAGGAGCTTTTTGACCAGTATCTCTCATTATAAATTACAATTTATGTGTTTAAAAATAATTACTTAAATTCTTGGAAAAAATATTATACACATATATATACTTTCACTATCTATTTGTATATAAATAGGAACAAATAGTTACTTTCCTCAGCAAGCTATCCTACAAAGTACTATTTTAAAATAGCAAACACTTTTCTGAGGTAGTTAACGTATAGTAAAAACACATTACACCTGATACTGAAAAATACAAAAGAAGCCTACAGAACAAGCAATAGAGAGAATATGAATCAATGAAGAACCTAAATTATACGAGGGGGGAAAAATACCCACTTGCTCCTCTGCTACCAGTAAAGGATGTGTGGATTCTTCACCGACAGAGGGGAGGCGTGCACTTCCGACAGAAGGATGTCTGCTGGAAGGATGTGATGAAGCATCTCCAAAAGATGGGTATCTAGGATAGCCGTTAGGTAAACTTTGTGCATTGAACCCAGGAGCTGATTCAAATAGAAAACAAGCAAAGCCATATTAAAATAGAAGAACATTTTACTGTATATGAGTAAGATGCTTTGTATCTTCATTTTCAATTTTCAAAAGGGAAATTAAAGTATGTAGAAGAGTATTACATATTCACAAGACTCAATTTTGCTGGAGGGAAAGAAAAGGAACGCAAATTACAGCATATAGCATCCCAGTATTTAATGGGAAACTTGTGTGAAGCAACCATTGAAATCTAGGTATGTTACACATCATAGTATCCCCAGAAAACTCCTTATCCAGATTTCTCTCTCTACCATTAATGACGTGTCTCCTTAAAGAACAGGGACTCATTTACCAAAGCTTCCGTTAATCTGAAATCATCAATAACCCAGAACTCCTAGTTACAAATATTAAGCCATCTGACTTGAGATTACCTCAAATCCTGTTATATTTATATAACATCCTGTTAATTTATATTAAAAGGACTTCACTCTACTCATCCATCTACTCACAGCAAAAGAAAGATTCCAAAGCCACTGTAGATATGATATTAGCATTTCTTTTTTTCCCCTACTAAAAAAAAGGTTGGAACATTGCCCAATGGGATCACGTCTCAGAAATGCTACAAGTAAAATATAGTGATATAAATCAGTGATTAGTGATAAAACAATTCAACGGTGTATTCATAAGTGTTCTTCTGCAACAACTAAGTTCCCAAAACTTCTTGCTTAAAGCTGAAGAACTTGACTACGCAGTTTTGCTCCCAAGACTTAAGATTCTCAAAAGGGAATTCTTAGCAAGTACCTCAAGAGAATGCATTACTGGTAATTAGCCTCTTAGCTTTAAATGAGCTTTCTTTTTAATTACTTAATGATTTAATGCAAATTAAATGCTATTTTCAGCTAGTTACCATATTACACTCAGGTATGTCATCTGCCAGTATAATCGTACTTACTGGTAGGTGTTCGAGGGGTTCTTGGAGCTTCCAACTCAGTTTGATGATTATTCCTTTCTACTACTGGTTCTTCTACCACATTTATGCTATTATTCTGCATTATCTCTTGCAACATATTAAATAGCTCTTCTGCACGGGCACATTTAAAGGCAAAGATTCCTATAAACACACAAGGAAAAAATCAAAATCCTTTAACATAAGAAACATGCCTTACAATGTATGTAACTTTGAAAAAATAGAACTGGAATCCATGTAATGAATACCTGTTAAAGAAGCAAAAATGTTAAGAGATTTTTATTGCACCAAACCACACAAAACTACTGAAGGTATTTATCTAATAGAAGATTGGATTCCCATGCACCAAAAGTTAAATTACAACTGAAAACTGATTCAGTTAAGAGCAAAACTAAGTTTGCAGTACTAAATGAGGGATAAAACAAAAAATACCAGCCACAAAACAGAGCAAGATTTTTTTGTTTTCTAAGTTGATAAAAAGGACACCTGTTAAGTAAAGACTTTTTAAAAAACACTACATCAAACTACTGAGGTGCTACAAGGTCTTATTTTTTTAAACCACAGTTGTATTAAATTACCATATAATAAGATACCTGCACAACAGGAAAGAAGGACTTAAACACTGGGGAAAAGTTTAGTTTCTTTTAAAAGATTAATATGAAAAGCTATTAAAACAAACTGTGTGAAACGGACAGTAACAAACCAATTGCTTTAGGCTAAAGGATAGACACAGAACACAAAGTTAGCAGCAATACCCTGTTATTTTGCTTGTGTATTGTGCCACTTTGCCTTTAAACAGCAGGGAGAACCCCAACTTACCCTCACCAGCAAAGTCCCAGCTTTGGATTATTCTTCCATTGAAAGCATGAAGTTAAAGTTGACATGCTTGTTAAACGTGGGTGCAGCTGCTCATTTTTTTAAGTAAAATACTCTTTACTAAAAGCTACCTAACTAAATAGCTACTTCTGTAAGTGTAATTATGTTAATATGCTGGCAATTACTAGCATCTTATATTTATTTGAAGACACAGAACTGTGATAGATCTACCAGAAATGCTCCACGTGGCAGAAGTTCACAAAAAACCCCAGCTGGGAATACACCAAATGGGCTCATTCCAGCAAGAGGAATGACACTCAACAATTAATATTCAGCTGGTATAGCGAAGAAGCTTCATGCTTGCAGCACAGCAGATGTAGAGCTGCTTCTACCACATTTCCCCAACCTATTATCAATCTCAAGTACAATAATTCATGTTTAATTTTTAATATATTTCTGCAAATTCACATTGGATACTTAAAGCTTAATGGCTACAAAATAAAGAAAATAATCTAGATTCACAAGTTTTAAAAAGCTCTCATTGGGTTTGAGAAATTCAGCTGCCTTGACCTCTTTGTTTAAAAGAAGTGCTTCAAATTGCTGATTCTTTAAAAGATGAGGTGAACTAAATTGGCACAGAAACTGCATGCAAAAACAACTTGATAAAACCTTAATTTGTATTAAATACATTCACATTAGTGTAGGCTGTCATTGCACAATACGGTGACATATCAGCTCCTTCAAGTTTTCTATCCTGTATTATCAATTAGCTTTGCTCCCAAAACATGTCTTTAGGGTTTTTAATGACTAGCAGAAACTCAACGTTTTGCCACCCATGCATTCTGACAGTTTATGAACAGACCTAATTTGAGATTAAATAGAAAACATAAACAAGAATATTGACTAATGTGACCAGTAAAAATTGCTGTGCAGCCTTCAAGGTGCTCTTAAATGAAAAGCTGCTTGGTCATCTCACCAAATGAAGATGAAATTTTGCAACCATGCCCACAAAACCCAGCATAGGTTTCGGGAACAATGCTCCATTGCAAAACGGCAGCAGAGAGACATCTTCTGCCAGATCCCTATTTTTCTCAATATTTGCAGTATTGTAATATTATGTAAGGAAGGCAGAAAACAAAAGAGGGAGGAAAGGGTTGCTGCTCACACAGCCTGATTAATCTTCTCTGTTTAAAAAAAAATAAATTAGGAGGGAATCTGAGAAGTCAATTAGGCTCAGTGGAAAACTTTGTAGACTTGCTAATAGGTCATAGAAAAGAACCTTCAAAATAGTATTTTCAATTGTGTTTTATTAGTGTCTATTTTACATGTTTAGAAGAAGCAGTAAATTCAACCTGCTAAATCAATTACAGTGATTTTCTTCAGAACAAAGTCTCTTTCTTTCTTCTTAGAAGTCTGAGAATTTGGTTTCGTATGGAGAATACTGTAGTATTTGAAAACATTGGGAAATGAACTGAGAATACCTTCTAAATATTTTTATTTTTAAAAAACCTGTCAACCCTTACCTCTGCATGGACGAGGAAGATTGACCAGCTTTGTTTATTTATGATCAAGTTCTTTCACCTTCCTGATTTATTACAGTTAAATTAAAAAAAAAAAAAACTTTGCAATTGCTAAATACCATTATTGATAAAAACAGCTGTAAATGCTAAAAAACTGTAAGAAAATTAAAATGCACCTTAATTTCACAATATGTGATACATAAGAATTCTATCTACACACAGCTATATCACTGTAGGAAGATGCAAAATGAGGCTGAGAC
Source organism: Colius striatus (assembly GCF_028858725.1). Taxonomy (NCBI): domain Eukaryota; kingdom Metazoa; phylum Chordata; class Aves; order Coliiformes; family Coliidae; genus Colius; species Colius striatus. The sequence continues at coordinate 169,908,916 of NC_084759.1, forward strand.
CTCCACCAAAACAACTATGTCCTTGGGAGCTGCTGCAGGGGAGAGAAAAAAGCCTACATGATCTCACTGGGAGCCACCTTTGGCCAAGGCAGGCATGATTAGGAACTGGAAAGGTAACCATCTTTTCCCAATTCAAGTCATACAGAAAATAACTAGGCATACCTGGAATTTACACACTTCATACAAAAATGTGTTAAAAATTGACAACAATGACATTGACACAAATGAAAGTGGTATTTGATTTAGGAAAAGGATGAAACACAAGTGTTACTGGAGACAATAATAGGGTAGGGATTATCCAGTTCATACCAGTGCTCCAGTCTTTTAAAATCTAAAAATACCAAATTCTTTGAATTCTGAGGAGATTCCTCCACAGTCCCAGGATTCACTACAGCTCCCTGAAAGTCAAGTCCATCTCTTAGGTAGGAGAATTTCCCTGTCAAAACCATCTCCTGAGTTACCAGAAGTATCCATACAAACAGTCACAAGGTGCTTCAGACGTAAAATGACAAGAACTATCATCTGCAACACAAATTCTCATTTTACCATAAGGTCATTCCTGATGAAGTATCTTACTTTTTTTTCCAGAAACCACATTCCCATATTAAACCGCAGTCTTTATAACCCCTGCCGAAAGACAGGCTAACATACCTTTTTTAAAACAAAATGGTTCTTCCAACATGAAATAAATTTCTGAAAAGCTTTACATAGAAAAAGTTCACATACCTTGTCCAGTTTGACACCTTCGGCCACTTTCAAAAGAGAAGAGATTTGAGTCGTAGCCATAGCGACGGAGACAGAGGTAGTGCCATTTTACAGAGTCCCTTTTACGGGTGTACAAAATTAGTTCTGTATCTGTAAGTTCCATTATGCCAGAACCCAGTTCATTACCATCATCATCCACATTAATAACCTATAAAAAAGAAGTTAAATAGCATTTGGAATAGGTAAGAACTCTTTCGAAAACCAATACCACTAGTACTGATGCTTGACTGACGTGCTCCATTTGCTCTGTCACACTAGTTACAATCCTTGAGGTAGAAGTTTGAAAAAAACTCAAACTTCACCAAACCAGTTCCTTTGCTCCCACAACCCAGAGATAAAATAATACCTATTTTAAATCAAGATTAATGAGACTGCATAACGTTATCATCCAATCTGAGGAGAAACTTAAAACAGAAGAGATTTGTATGTTTATTGGGTTTTTTTCCTATTGGCTTTATGTACATATTCCAGTATTTCATAGAATCATAGAATGGTAGGGTTGGAAGGGACTTTTAGAGATCATCTAGTCCAATCTCCCTGCAGAAGCAGGTCAACCTAGATCAGGTCACATAGGAACATGTCCAGGTAGGTCTTGACGACCTCCAAGGAAGGAGACTCCACAACCCCTCTGGGCAGCCTGTGCCAGGGCTCCCTCACCTGAACAGTAAAATAGTTTTTTCTTATGTTTAGGTGGAACTTTCTGTGTTCCAGCTTCATCCCATTACCCTTTGTCCTGTTGCTAGATACGACAGAAAAAAGGCTGCCCCAACCTCCTGACACCCACCCTTTAGATATTTGCATACCTCAGATAATGGAATCTTTCAGAGCCTTGTTTATAAAAAGAAATATTTGCTTTGTCATACAACCCCACTTACAGTTGTGAAAAGGAATGAAAAAGGATAAGCGGCTCCAAGATAAAGCTTCCTTAACATAGCTGTATATCCTTGCACTGTGCTGAATCACCAGACTGTTTTAAGGGGTTTTTAAAAAAGTCATAAAATAATTCAAATACCCTATGGTTGTCTTGCGTGAAAACAAGTGTACAAAGTTTAAACTCTTATTCTTTCTGCTCTCAAACCAGCTGGAGGTCATCTGCATCCTTTACAGAAATCAGACAACATATATTTTCCTCTGCATGTATTTTACCTCTCAACACTGTTTTTAGTGGGATTCTTTCTGAGTCAATAAAAAGACTACCAAAAAGTCTTCCTGATGGTATCAATTAATGCTACTCCTTAAAGAGACATTTTCAACTTGAAATCCAGTCAAGTGAAAAGAATAAGGAATAGTTTCATCTGACACTGAGGCTTATGCCAACTTTCTTCATTTTGCAAATTACATTCTTTCATCTCCCCCCTACTGCTAAATCAGCAACCCACACAAACAATAGAGAAATTCTACAAGGAGAGAAATAGGAACTAGTTACACAAAGTGATGTCAAATGCATGAAAAGCAAGAAAACAGAAAAATATTTTATCCTTCAGCTTTTCCTACTGATAATATTAAACACTTCCAGAAATTCCCATGACTTTAAAGCTCATTTCAGTGTTGCCCTAAGGCAATGCATGAATCATTTTTCACTATGGAAGCACTACATTCCTTTGCCAACTCACAGAGACAGTTTGGAGCACAGAAACAAATCTGACTTGTGTGACCATACGAAGGTTGTGTTTAAAGTTACTGACTTCAGTAGCTTCATGTTAAGCATGTTAAGCACATGAACAAGTGTTCACAAGATATGAAGCATGTTTATGAATAAAATTTCAAGTAAAGGACAAACGTTTGCAAAATGGTATCATCAGTAGTGAAGTCTTTACAAGTAAAGTCAGCAGTTCTAAAATTTTCCACTGTTGACCCCACATCCAAGTTCATAATCACACTTCTCCATTAGCTCTTCCCTCATGCTCACTACTCTTTAACTTCCCCAACCTCCAAGAGGCAACAATGCTTACTTGGGCCCTACCAACTGAAATGAAGATGGATCAGAAGGGCTTCTTCTCATTCCTGAAGATCAAAACTCTCATTTAAAAAGTCTATCGTGTCTAGAGAATTCCTATCACTGCTGGACAGGCTTGAGAGGATTTTTCAAATGGGCAACAGAACCCTGTAGCCACAGACACCAGCAACTCTGCAATGATTTATCCGTTCACTAATTGTCACTCTAGTTTCATTCATTTTTTTTTCCAATCACAAACCTACTCTGCAAAAAGCAATAAAATAATTCACAGCTTACTATGTCAGTCGCTTACCTTAAACTTGTTTCGATGGTTATCTGGGACAGTTTCTTTATCTGGACAGCTACAACAGCTACCCATGACTTCTTTAGAAGACCATGAGATCTCTAAAAGGGGGAAAAAAAACCAAAACAAAGCACCAAAATGATCATTTAGTTGAAGTGAAAATAGTGTGTCATTAACAAAACTTGAAACAAGTTGCTCTCTGAAATTACAATTCTTCACAATGAAGTCTGCAGTCATAATAAATAATCAACATAAATATTACAAATATTTTTAAACAATTAAACTAGATCAGGCAATGAGTGACACCACCGAGCTGTTGGAAGTCCTACCAATAATTCGACTTAAGGTTACTACCAAACAGACCCATTTGATTTGTCACCTTGATTCCCATGGTAGCAGCTTGGAAGAAAACAAAAACCAACTACTTACCAGGTGTGATTCTCATCTCCTAAACCAAGGCCTGTACACACTACAACTACCTGGACTCCAGTTCTGTCTAAATGAGCACACCCTCGCTCCAGCCCTGAGCACAGTCCTGGTACCGCCCCTACAAGCCCTGGGCTGCAGGAGGTTACCAAGCACAGGCAACACAAAGAGCCCACATGGCAATCCTGAAAGGCCGCTCTGGCTTTGGCAGCTCCAGGGCTGGCTTGCAACAGAGGGTGGAGGTGTTCCAGGCCTGGAGGCAGCCCTGTGTTGGCAGCCGTGCAGTCAGGCTCTTTGCTTCCACTTTTAAAAACTTCCCAAATAGCAATGTACATAAAACTATGCAATCAAAGACAAGGGAAGGAAAAAAAAAACTACATTCAACACAAATATTTTTATACTTCTTTTTTTTTTTTTAATTTCTATTAAGTTCCATTTGGATTAAACTGTGTTACATCGTCTACTTCATTTGCTATAAACCAGTAAAACATCCAACAGAACAGCACTGCAAAATTAAAGAAACAAAAAAGAAATGCTTGCTATTTTGTGTATTTTTATTTAAAGATTTTTTTTTTCATGTATGGTAAGTTTCACAAATTGATACATCATATATCACAAATATGACAAAATAGTCATAGAACCAAGCCTCAACTTGCTTCTCCTCCATCACCTTGCAGAGGGTGGTAAATCTCATATTTCTTAAATGCAAGAAAGTCAGACAAAAGAAAACCCATTTACATCATCTTGCTATTGGATAAGAACTAAAATTTCTACTACACAAATGAAAGGTGGAGAAAAATCCTGGGAGAGACCTAGTCAATCAACAGTAAATACGATATTAGGAATCAAGAAGATAGACAACTGCTTACTAACTTTGTCTAACTAAATGGAAAAAAATACAAATCACAGCACCTTAAGAAAACCAGGACTTGCTTTCTCAACAGGCATTTGTATTAGCATGCAGCAGTAGTAGCCAAGCAGCACTTCAGTATGCTGAGAAATAAGGTGCAAGGAATACAAAGAAAGGCATCTCACTCTTCCCCTCTTCTTGACTAGAAAAGTCATTCAAAAGAGATACTGCTACTCTAGAGACTGTATCAATTCAAAGAAATCTGCCACCAAACTCTTATAGAGGTGAAACGGAGAACTTAACAGAAAGGCTAACAATACAGCTTGGATTAAACAAGTAAGAAAGAGGCAGAGCACCAGACACGTGGTCAAAAGCATAAATTCTCTAATGTCATTTCTGGTCATAACATGAAAACACACATTAATCTGATATACCTGTTCTACCAACTCAACATGAAACCAGGGGGCTGGCTGTTTGCTTCTACTGTTGCAGATGGAAGCTAGGCTACACACAAGTGGGGTTTTTTAGCTAGTGAACAGAAATCACAAATTTTAATAATCAGGCCTGTCACTCTCAATTACAGACTGCTTTTAAAAGTCTTCACACACATATATACATGCATTGTTATTTTAACTGTTCCATTTTTTTGCTTATGAATTCTGTCTGTTTTGTTTATAAAAAGAGATATAGGTAATAACACCTATTACTAACTTCTTACCCTGGCACCTCATGATGCCTCACTACAGTAATGTTCACGTATTGGGTCTTGTTAGCCTACTGATACGATCTTATTTATTCTGTGAATTCACTACCAAAAAGAAAAATAGATGACAATAGCTTCAATGCAGACTAATAATGAACACATAAATCTCCAGCAAAGGTTTTCAGGCTCTGGTCCTTACAGCAGTCATAGCAGCCTTCAGGCACAAAGCCCACTTTAGACCTCTCCAAACATTTTGATAAGGTGAAAGCAAAACCAGATAGCAACATGCTGTTACAGTATCATTACTTTCTTTGCATTCAGCATAAAATCAAATCTGTTGGAGGCAGATCACAGAATCAGAAAATGGTAGGGGTTGGAAGGGACCTTTAGAGATCATCTAGTCCAGTCTCCCTGCAGAAGCAGGTCCACTTAGATCGTGTCGCATAGGAACATGTCTAGTTGGGTCTTACAAGGAAGGAGACTCCACACCCTCTCTGGGAAGCCTGTTCCACTGCTCTGTCATCCTCACAGTAAAATAGGGTTTTTTCTTATGTTTAAATGGAACTTTTTGTGTTCCAGCTTCATTTCATTACCCCTTGTCCTGTTGCTAGATACAATAGAAAAAAATGGATGCCTCAACCTCATGACACCCATCATTTAGATATTTGTAAATATTAATATGATCCCCCTTCAGTCTTCCCCTTTCTATAGACTAAATAGACCCAGTTCCCACAGCCATGCAAACTTAAAAAACCAAAATTAACTCACTCCCTAATTGCAAGGTAGTTTGGCAAAACTCATTACAGATGCAAGTAGAAAGCTGCAATATATGAATACATATGAAGTTTGGCCACTGTACCTTAGAACAACAAAGGAAGGGGATATAATCAATTATCATACAAGCTCATTAGTTGGTCTCCAATATTCTAATACTAATACTTGAGAAAACCAAGAACTACAAAGCTGCTTCAAACAAGAGATGTGAACCAGGTTGAGGAAGAAATGAAACAGCTGGGGAGCTGGGAGAATTAAAAATCACTCACCTAGATTTGGCCATTAATATTCCCAGCCTCTGCTGCAGCATCAGGGCTTCTGTCATACTCAAAGTGTCATGCTGTCTTGTCACAGAACTAATCATTTGACCTAAAACTAGAAGAGTACACAAAAATGTAATATTTTTCTGTTTTAAGATGCCAGTTAGTAAACTAACAAAAATACATACAATTTTTTAAATTGTTATTTTAGCAGTATTATGTGATGTGTGGTCTTCATGACCATGAAGGATGCATCTGAAGTAGAGTTTTAGACAAGAGATTGATCTCTTAGAGCTTCCCCTGCATTTCAGTTTCTAGCTGGGTCTTAGAAGAAAATAATCTAGTGTTCTTTTCTGCAGTGTAGCCTGCCATACTGGGGACTCCACTCACTCCTTACTCAATTTGGTGTGTGAAAATGACAGATGCAAAGCTCCTGTTACCCTTGGTACATACCAAACCAAACCACAGCAGACAAACAGAAGAATACACCTAACTTACTCTGTTTAACTCTCTCTTGCTTATCCCACTGAACATACACAAATGCTGATTTCTGTGGCTAACACATCACCCCCTTCTCTTGATTCTTGCTCCATGATGTTAACCATAAATTGCCTGCTTTCACTTCACCCCTGCCCCCTGGATTACTATCTACTATCTACTCACATTTAACACCAAAAACTCAACTGCTGCTTCCATCAGTTGGCTGCCTCCATTCTCTGCTTGTAGAATTGTCAAATAAGCACTTGATGTTTCATTTGACTCTGCTTCTTACTCAAGAGAAAGGCAAAATTCTCAGAAAAAATACTTTATTACTAGCCTTTCTTATCAGCCTACACAAACTTGTTTGAGGTCATCGCAGCTCTGCTTATCAATACTGTTAACAATAGTTTGTATTCATCTGCTGTCCTGCACCTACATTAAAGCATTTTGGGAACCCAAAGCACTCTTCTTTTTTGCACAGGATCAAGTGTAATGTAGTCCCAACCTAATCTGAGATCCTAAACATCATGTTAAGAGTTGCAGAATACTCTTGACTGTGGAGGAATTGTGCAAACAAATTCAGAAATTCAATTCTAGTGAACACAAAATAATGCACCTATCAAAGGAACTCTTCAATCATGTAGTCACACATAGTTGAAAACATTAGCTTTATAACCATCATAAAGCAAATGAAACAGATTTGTTCATTGAAAAATGAAAGAAACAAACCAAAACCGCAATTCTATTGTATGAACCACAGTGCACTCACAGATGTTGTAATGAATGTAACTGTGACTCCCTCCCCTTGTCAAAAAAGATGAGTAAAACCAGAAATGTGCTACTTGCACTGTTCAGTCTGGAAAAGGGGACCACACAGTACAGAAAAGACTTACAGGTAACATGGAGAGGATAAATAAAGCACAACTATGCAGTTATGTAGTTAAAATTTTGTGATCCACAACATTTTGTGGGAATGAGTTCTAAAATTTTAAAGATTCTAAAAGTATTTGGACAAATGCAAACTCCATTAAGAGCTTTTAAACTCAAGGATGTCATATCTGGCTCAAAAAGTCCGTAACTGTAAACATTTAGAAAGGTCTTAGGGAATGGTCACATGATGTTCCTTCTTACTATTCCTTTCTCTATATATTTACTATTGGCTGCTAGAATTTACTATTTACTGTCAGAAACAGGATATACCAAACAAAGTGATTCTTCAAATCTGACCCAACAGATCCATTCTAGTTAACATGAAAGGATGACATGGACTCACCATCAATTTTTGAGTGGACTGTCATAATTATTACTTTTTTTCATGTCTTAACAACTTGTATTTATCTTCAAACTAAAATCTACATTTCACAAAGGAACAGAAAGATAAACTTATTGAACTGCTTGATAGATACGTATTTTTGCATACACATACTAAACATAAAGATTCTCTGTGGTGCATAAGTGGTACTTAGGAACTTGCAGCAAGTCACATATCCTTCCTGTAATTTATTTGCCCTTTAGCTATAGGTTTTCTTGATCTTGGACAAAATTTTACACAGCTGTACTCAAGACCTACCCTTCTCCAACATGCACAAGCTCTGGTTTGTGATGACCAATCTACTTGGTATTATTTGATTTTTTTTTTGGTCATGTTAGATTTTTGTTGATTTAGCACACAAAAACACCTCAGCAGAGCATCTAGCAAGTACCAGAACCAGTTGCAGACAGAACCTCAGCCTTAGTCACCTCTGATCAGTTTTCAGAAAACTTAATCCCTTCGCTGTTACAAGGATTTACTTAGTTTACCAAATTCCCTACTAAAAATCTTCAGGATAGGAGAAAGAAAAGAGGGAGCAGAAAGCCCGATCCATACAACTCTGGTGGAAACTTACATAGTCATTAGAAAAATAATAACATTATAAATTTTCACAGGCAAGCTGTATTACAGGCTACACTGAAGGATGCCTGGGGCTGAACGCAGAACAGCAATGCTTGTGCCATATCCCATCAAACATGGAAATGTCAGGGCATCAAAAGCAGTGACAAATGCTCCTCAGCTGCGTGCCAGGATGAGAGTCAGAAGGCTGACCACCCCAAGGGACTATCTGTCACTGGATGGGTACAAGAGGATCCTCCAGAGTAACCTGTATGATTCATTAAGTCCCTGCATTGCCTGTACACCAATGCACACAGCACAGGGAATAAGCAGGAGGAACTGGAAATATGGGTGAGGATGCAGTGTCATGATCTCATTGCTGTTACTGAGACATGGTGGGACAGCTCCCATGACTGGAGCACAGCCATGCACGGCTGTATGTTATTTAGGAAAGACAGGCAAAGGTGAGAGGGGCATAGCACACCTCAGAAGAGGTAGAGAGAAGCAAAGGTGCCTTATCTGTAAATTGATCTTTTGCACATGTTCTTTTCAAATGAAAAAGTAGCATTTCAAACCACTAGCTGCCACAGTATTATATCCTCTACGTTTTGCTCTCAGACCTGTAAGTAGATAGCAGAAAACTTAACTGAAATGCATCAACATAATTTTAAGGTGTTTTATACCACAAAACTCTACTTTAATAAAGATGACTAGGGCTTTTCCCTCCTTCAGAAATTTTAACATCTAGAAAGCCCAATGAACATGATGAAGTAACTGGAGAAAGGTGCCTGGGTACAGGTTGTTAGCACTCACGCTGTCAAGCACTATCCTATCCATTCACCTATTATCAAGCATTTGATAATATTTTGACCATACATAAATGATGGTTGGATGCTGCACTTAAGAGAAATGGTCTTGTGGTTGATAGGGCTGGGGCAAAAGCTGGACTTGATGATCTTAAAGGTCTCTTCCAGCTGAAATGATTCTAAGTGATATAAACACACACACACTATAATTTTTTGCCTATAACATTCTTGTTATAGTCCAGTTCAGAAGATTGCCTCTACTTTTAAAGTGTCATCATCAACCACTTTAATTCAAAGACTGTTTAAAAAAATAATTAAAGGACGTCATCCCAATCGCTACAACATTGCACTTCTCTGCACTTTTATGTCCTATACCAACGTAGAATACTCTACTTAAAAAGGTAAAAAGAAGTATTATCAAGCCCTCTACATTTAACATCAGTTTCTGTGGAAACAAAGCAGTTATAATGAAAAACCAAACCAAGAGAAATGCTGTGAGTTTTGGTAGTGTATTACAATTGCAAACTCGTTGATAGGTGGATAAATCAGAATCTGGAGTATTTCACCTTTTTAATTCATTTCTTTAAATAATTCGATTTAGCATAGTGAGTAGAATAATTTTTTTCAAATTGTTAATTATTTCTAAAACTGGAAACTGTCTGGCCTTTCTTTCTTCTCTTAATTCAATAACAATGGAAAGATGTAACCCCTCATAGTTTAAACCCTGCTACTAACTAAAATACATTTCTCAAAATGTGGTCCATAACCACTGTAAAGCCTTAACCATGGTTTACCTAAGCTTGAAACAAATTAGTCAACCATGCTTTAGATCAACACTGAAATCAACCATTACAACTCAGAAAGCTCAAAAATTAAGTCTATTTATGATTTTTCACCTGCACAAGCACTGTAATACTTGGTGCTAACAGTTATTTTACAGCATAAAATAATTTCACCTGCATACCGTCCCCAAAAAGATTAAGTACAGAGACTATAAATCTGAGTGTTTCAGGTTGCACTTAGACAATTTCTAAGTAACTCAGTACATGTTCTGCTTATAAACCCCAGTTGTCATTACAGCAAAGCAGCTTTAAATTTTCTTCACAAATCAAATTTTAGATGAAAGTGGAAGTCCTACAGGCATTTGAGACAGCAAAAAAACTAATAAACAGTGGAACCAACTTACCACATAGGAAAAACGTTCAGTAAAGTAATGATTATTTTATTGCTATTTTATTCCTTCCAGAAGATAGGTGAAGAAGGCTGAAATGGTCCTTTGAGTTTTTCTGGTAGCCAAATACTGCCCATCTTGTAACTAGCTAATACAGCACATTAAATGGATAACTGGTTTATCTGATGTGGTAAATCCTGTGTCTTCACAGTCATGATGTAATCCATGGTGGCAAATTCTATATGATTTAAGAATTCTGGTATCCTACTTATGACTTAAAATAGCCTATACTTTGACCTTCTATTTATTTTGGCTAGCATATCTTCACTACCACGAAGACAAGTTCTTTCAATTGGAAAACAAAACTTAGGTTTCTGGAACACGGGACTCCCACATCCCAGACCTCACATGCACATAGAGATGTAGCACCAAAATAAAGCATTTGCTCTGAAGTAGTAATTACCGAGTGTGGTCAGCTCCAAGAGTCCAATGGTCACAAAAAAAGACCTCTTCACTTTATAATTATTTGAAAAAAAAAAAAAAAAAATTCTGTACATCAGCAAAGACTGACTAATTCATTTCAATGTTTGGAGACAGAACAGACATACGAGGTGCCAGAGCTGGAATGTTCTTCCATGGAAACACAGCAGTTTAAAGGGATATGAGTGTTCAGCAGAACAGGAAGAAACCCCCAAGAACTACAGCAAAAGGGGCATGAAATGCTCCCCTTTTGCCTGCTCATGCATGCTGTCATCCTTCAAATCAACTCCTTTTCTTTCAGGTGTCCTGAATGGCCCTTGCTTTGCATAGACTGACAAATAATGTAACAACAATTCATTCCCAAACATTGAATGCATTTTGGGAAGAAAGCATTTTAATAGTAAAGCAAGCTGAACTAAGGTCAGCTTATCAACGAATCCTTGTCCTTCCTCCACTTGGCAACAATTATTAAGAAAATAAATACTGAAGATGTCTAAGCATCAGAAGTACTAGAAGGATGAAAAAGCAGAAGTGCTAACAAATTATAAGAGAGTTAAAAATGACAATGAAGGAGATCTGAGAAGAAACTAAACTTGCAGAGAAAAGAGTTCAGTGCTGCTGGCTGCAATTGCGGAAAACTATGAATGATAGAGGTGAAGTTGCAGAAACTAGTTTGTAACTTTGCTTAGGCTAACAGGTGGAGTTTTACCTCAATATTTTTAGTAAATGAGCATGTTGTCAGACTTATGATTAAAATACAGTAATAAATGTATGCTCATTTTCTCTCTTTAGCCCTTTCCAAAGGAAAACAAACAAAACAGAAACAAAAAGAAAAAAAAGCAAAACTGGCAAACCCCAAGCTAAACTGTAAAGACCTTCTGGTTCCTACTATGAAAACAAAATTACTGCAACCACACACAAGCTTGAGCACATAAGCTTGCCATTTCGGCATGCCGCCCTCAGAACGCTCTTTGAACATTTGAACATGTGTCGAGGAGGCTGATGCAGTATCACACCAGGAACTCGCCCTCTCAGCAGCATTCCTCTGCCAGCACCTCCTGCCACTGCCAACCTCCTGCTCCTCACACTCACAGGAGGCTTGCTTTTCTCTTCTTACTCCTTTTTAACCCATAGATGCTCATGACTTGATCTGTTTCGCTGCACATATTTCAGCATATTTCGATTCAAAGTGATCGGCAACTTGTTACTTCTCCCTCACCCCATCTTGCTTTGGTACTATGTGAAAGCACCCAATACCATTTAAGAAACAGGAAAATAAAAAGAAAACATGAAGAAAAGCAAATTAGGAACCTTGTTGGTTTAAATTCAGGACTGCCAATTGATCTTGAAGAGTCATTGTGTAAAATTTCAAAATGTCATGTTAGTATTAAATAATGCTCTACAGCTAGTCTTAAAAGCAATCATTTCAGCAAAGTGCTCAAATTTAGGTTAGTTAAACATTTATTGGTTCACTATTCATCAGTCACTCCTTAAAAAAAGTGCTCATTCTAACAGAAAAGCTCTTATATTCACCATAATTACAGTAGTACTGAAGACTAAAGACCAGCACAGACAGCTGAGTTAGGCAAGAGAGAACTGCAGCAGGCAACAATGTTGTGCTAACAATTATATCAGTCTTAAACCTCATAAAGTATTTATGTGCAACTGATGGTACACCTTTCCACTTTCCTCTAGTGTGATGTTTTAAGATCCGCATTCCCTTTCCCTGAGGTGAGACCGGATATTTTGGCCTATCCTAGTGTGACAGAAAAGGTAATCACACATTTAATCCAGGTACCAGGTTGACAGAAACGTTCAATTCAATAGGTGCATACATATATATAGACAGTATTAAATGGAGTTTCAAAACTTTGCCTCAGCACATTTCATAAATTCTAGGTCTTGGGGCATAAAAGCTGTTTGCTCCACCATCCCCATTAATTCTTCTGAGGATGTGGGAAAACATTCCTGGTTCTATTCTTTAATCACTCTTCAAAAAAACAATCCTCTTGTTCCAGAGAAACAAGATGTATATTTTACTTGGTATCATTTTTAAAACAACTTACACACATGCAAATATTTTTCAATTTCTTACTAAAACAATTTCTCCTGATCCACACCACCATATTGTTTTCTGTGAACGTCTGCCAGACTGACTACATCCTCTTAAAAGAAACAGCCAGAATATCAAACTCCAAAGCACAACACTAGGTTACACAAGCAGGCACTACTAAATTATTTTATTCTTGGAAATTCTGAATCTCTTTAGAAGTGTCCTCTGAGGAACAGTATATTAAAAAAAAAAGCATTGTTTTTGCACAACAATGAAACACCAGAAACAGTACTGAAGTTTTAAGCACCACTGCTATGGAAATGGTTTTTGGATATAGGATCAAGGAGAAAGGCAAGTAGATGGGAAAATTAAGTAGAAGGCTACAACATTTCAGTCAAGTAAAGGGGCCTAAGCGAAAGAGTGAATCTAGCTAAAAACTTGAAAAGGATATCTGGCGTGAAACTGTTTAAATAGTGAGTCACCTCTTCAATATTGAGCCACAAATGCCCCTAAAACTTGAGGCTCACAGTTTTTGACAAGTCCTCAAGACCAGTGAAGTGCCAAATTTTGTAATTAAATAAATGGCACTAAGTTTATATTTTGTAATATTTTTAATTTGTGAAATTCAAGCATTTCAAGAAAGTTTTTGCTTTTATGTTTTTATGTTTTGCTTTTATGTATAACAAAGTCTTCTAATACATTGATAGAAACAACACTGAAAAGGTGTACTGAGTTTGCATGGACAAGAGCTTCGGGGGGGCCCTTCTGTAAGAAGCTAGGAGAAGCCTCCCCTACGTCCGATGGAGTCAACGCCAGCCAGCTCCAAGAGAAATCTACCGCTGGCCAAGGCTGAGCCCATCAGCAACGGCAGCAGTGCCTCTGGGATAACGTATTTGACAAGAGGGAAAAGTTGCTGTGTGACAACTGCACACAGTGGGAGAGGGGAGCAAAAATATGCGAGAGCAACAAGTCTGCAGACAACAAGGTCAGTGAGGAAGGATGGGAGGAGGTGCTGGAGGCAGCAGAGCAGATATTCCCCCAGCAGCCCATGGTGCAGCCCATAGTGAGGCCCTGCTCCTGCAGCAATGGAGGCCAGAGCAGAGACACACCTGCAGCCCAGGGAGGACTCCATGTTGGAGCAGAGGGATGCCTAAAGGAGGCTGTGATCCCATAGCAAGCCTGTGCTGGAGCAGGACTGTGACCCCATGGGGGACCTACTCTGGAGCAGTTTGTTCCTGAAGGGCTGCTACCCTGCCACGCTGGGGCAGTTTGTGAAGTACAGTCCGTGGGAAGGAACACAGTGGAGAAGTTCATGGAGGACTCTTATGTGGGAGGGACCCCATACTGCAGCAGAGGAAGAGTGTGAGACCTTCCAAAGACAAGGAAGGAGTGGCAGAAACAATGTGTGAAGAACTGACTGCAACCCTCATTCCCTGTCCTCTTGCTCCACTCTCATGGGGAAGGAGGTAGAGAAAACTGGGAGTGGTTTTGCCCGAGAAGACGGGATGGTTGGTGGGAAGGTATTTTTAAGATTCAGTTTTATTACTCTGATTTGATTGGTAATAATTAATCTACTTTCCTCAACTTGAGTCTGTTTTTCCGAAGACTGTAATTGCTGAGTGATCTCTTTGTCCTTATCTCAACCTGTGAGCCTTTCATTGTCTTTTCTCTCCCCTGTCCAGCTGAGGAGCCAAGTGACAGAGCAGCTTTGGTGGACACCTGGCATCCAGTCAGGGTCAACCCACCATAAAAGCGTGTAAGGTCTTTCTTACCAAAATGTTAAGCAGGTTCAGTAAGATTTATCAAAACTAAGACCACGTCACTCTGTTTCATAGGAAAAACCTGTTTCAGTATGTATTCTCAGTACGTGCCCTTCTCATCCATTCATTGGTTCTTCTTGTGCTCTCAGCAATTTCTTTGTTCTTGGATAGAAGAAACATGGCCCTACCTGAACGTCTTGCTTATATATTTGATTTTTGTTTCTTAGAAAACTGATAATCCCACACTCCCAAGTCATCATTAAATCTAGGTTCTTTTAAAAATAGTTTGTTGTCTGTGTTTAGCACTTTTTTCTGCACAGAACTCTCTTCATCAGATTTGAAAAGTCTCTTTATTTTCTTAGTTCTCTTCACATGCGTCCTCACGTGCTTCTTGTACCTTTATTCTTCTCACTTTCAGGAGAAAATCTGATAACCGTTTAACTTTACCTCCCTTGTGACACCAATTCATTGTATAAATGAGAAAGATTAACAATAGCTAGTTACTCCTATACATCAAAACTATGTAGACTCTTCACTGGTAGCTGATGAGAAGTAAGATTCACATCTGCAAAAAAGCAGGTTTAAGTTACAATTTTTTTCTTTGCGCTTGCAAGTAAAAAGAGCACAAGCACATTTAGTGTCTGATTTTTTTAAACCATGGTAACCTGATTGTGTAGATGCCTGTCCATGCTTTGGGCTTTAACAACCAACTAAAATTCTGATTATTAGGATCTGCCTAGCTGATTTAAGTAAAATCCAAGTATAATCACATTTGTGCATCCAAACAACTGTTTTTTTTCACTCCCAAATCTCTTATAATCAACTGCCATGCAATTAAATAACTACAACACCTTTTTTAGTTTTGAGTTCTCCTTTGTTAGTGATTTAACACATTGCCATTAGTATATCTGAGCCATGCCTTAAAAAAGTATTTTCCTATTTGAGATGGAAGTTACCAAAAACTGTAGTTTGATCTGCCTGTACAGTGGAGAGCAAAGTTCCATTAAACAAACAAACAAACAAAAATCTTTCTTCTTAGTGCTTTACAACTAATAGAGCTAAAAGGTCCATTTCCTTGCACTATATCTTTTTTGAGTCTTACTTCCCTCTTCAACACTGCTGATACACTACAGAAATTTCTGTAGCAACCTAGATGTTTCAATACAGAGCTCTACAAAGCCATATTTTGTTGGATGACTATTTTACCATGTTAGACAACCGCTGTCCAATCCTAACATCACACAACATTTTCTTTTACAAAACAATAAACATACCTCCCAACAGAATCCATTATGAATTGACCACTTTGTATAAATCTCTTCCTAATACTGTAAAGATCTGTGAAAGTAATATTGGAAGGATATTCAATGTGAATGGAAAAGGGTGTTCATGTGTACACGCATGTGCCAGTGTCTACAGACCAGAACAAGCAAGAGAATCAAGATTAAAATTTAGCTTTTCCTAATAAGGAAGAGCACTGTTCCCATAACAGCGCTTCCAGAAATAAGGCCTGTTCTCTGATCAGACCACAGCACAAACCATTTGCCAGTGGAACAGCCTGCAACCTCACACAGAGGAGAGCACTGAGGTTGCATCACACTGCATGTACAGTTAACATATTCCTGTTAACCCGTCAACTATCAATATATATTTAAAACAAACATTTGAGAAAAAAATAAAAAGGAAAACCAGATGATGAACAGTTTCCCTTCCTAAGATTTTTATTTACCTGTTGATGGTTAAAGGATATAAAAGATCATTCAAAAATCAGTTTGGCATCACTAGTCAGTAAGAACCTCAGAGATATCATGAGGGTTTGACAGTTTTTTTCTTGTCCTGTGTCACCCATGAGGGATCCTGGCTAAATCACAAGTCTTACTGCTTGTTTGGGAAGTGTACACATGACACGAAGCAAAAGAAATCTGTCAGAAAACAGGTGTCAGGTAACTTCAAGATCAGAGAAACAAATACCACTTTACCGTACCACAGGATTGTGCATCTTCCTAAAAAGATAAACTAATTTTATCTTTCATTAGTGTTGTAAAATAATTGTCACAGAATCACTGGTTTCATTACAAAGTTAGCCTGAGTGACCGTTTGCTCTCTTTTACTTGTAAAAACACTGGATTGTAATGTAAGAACGTACACATGTCTTGCAAAGCCAGACAGATTATTAAATTTCTCTGTATCATCAGTTGTGGACCTCGTGATTTAATACTAATGACATAATAACTTTTTTCCCCTGAGACACCATCCTGAATCTCTGTTATCAACCTGGAAGAGCATGACCTGATGTGAGATGATTTGAGATAGTGAGTCATTTTAAAAAAAACCAAACAACCAACCCCCAAAAAAATACAAAACCCAACACATTTTTCA
This sequence comes from Colius striatus, assembly GCF_028858725.1. NCBI lineage: Eukaryota > Metazoa > Chordata > Aves > Coliiformes > Coliidae > Colius > Colius striatus. The sequence continues at coordinate 169,925,933 of NC_084759.1, forward strand.
TCTTCTTTTTGTAAGCACTAACTCTTCCCAAGACATTACTGATTAGTCTTCTTCAGGCATTTTATTGTCCCAAATTTGTATTTTAAAATTTTGTGCAGCCGAGGTGTTCATTTTAAACAGACGTTTACAATAAAGTGAAGCTTCTCTCACCAAAAAAAAGAGAAAAATCATATTTACTTTTATTTAACCAAGTCCTTCCATAAGATTCCTTCCATTTACAAAATCATTCCTGTGAAATGTTTTCAAGATTAAACTCTCAACATGGTGTGTCACATGACATTTATAAGCATTAGTACCTTCAACAACACAGTAAAGTCATATTCACCTTATTGTACTCAAATTACCACCTGTTATCTTAAGTGATGGATAATATTAAAGAATAACCTTTTTGGATACTTGTCTTGATAACACATTCATGTTTTCTAACCAACAACACAGTAAAAGTGACACAACTCAGTTGGGGAGGAAAAAAAAAAATCCTAAAGGAAAGGCCTAAGAAGAGCACTGAAGTTTCTTTGTGTTGGGACAATAGCCTTGAGCTTCAGCCTCAAATAAACCTCACACACCTTCACACCTCCTTGGCTATGGGGAATTACAAGTACTGTATGGCATCAACTGTTACCCAAAATACTGTAGCCCTCAAAGCCTTCATACACATTTTTTCTTTCTTATTTCTCTACCAACTGCATTTAGTGGTAATCTCTACATACGAGTTCAAACTGGCTTTATGTTTCTGTATTATTTTGTGAGTGAATCTTCTGTGTTGCTAACTTCTGCAACTTCTAGATATTAAGAATGAGGTTGATGTAGTTGAAAATACCACACTAAAACTTCAAACACTCTTGCATATGGAAAACAAGCTGATTTGGTTTACAGCTCGCATGGACAAGCTTGTCCTTGCCCATTCCTTTTGCTAGCATCTGATGGCTGTATTGAATGCCCGTTCTCTCTCGTAAAGCATTAATTCTAGAGTCTGCTGAAGACAACAAGATTTAATTAACAATACTAGCCATAACTACGTCAAAGCAGCAACTCATAGCACCCTTTGAAAATGGGTATCAACTCCACAACAGGGTCTGGTCTTTACTTGAGACTTAAGCATCCAAAATTTACCCTCTACAGCTATATAATTTCTTTTTTTTTCTGATGAAAACACATACATGGGGGGAGGGCATAAGACACCAACCAACATGTGGGCTCCTAGGGCACACTACATTAATTCTTCACATTTATATTACGTTGTCTTGTTATTTTGTGCCAGCTGTGCTATTTAATGGATACTAAAGTAGTACCATTTGGTAGAGTACATTAGTTTCAAAGGTACAAACAGTAGCTCTTCTGTCACTTTTTTATTATTAAATTTCAAAAAAGCCTTGCAAACAAGAAACCAAAATAAATGCACTACTGATGCTCTGAAACCCTTACAGACCTCCACAGGAGTGGCCGATTCTTGAAGTATTCTTGATGTTAACTGTTTTATTGGTTAAAGCAGACAAGTTGTCTCCCTTATGAAGAGCTCCTATTCATACACCAGCCACCGCCTCTTTTAAACTTGCATTCCTCAAACTGAAGTCCACAAGCTCAAGGCTCATTTCACCTTCCCATCCCTCTTCCTCTCCCTTCCAGGTCAAGCAGCATTTTGCAAGAGATGATGAACTGCAAGGGTACCAGGGGAGCAGAGAGGAGAGGCAATTGCCAAAAGCAGGCAGGGGTAATGTAGCAGGGGTAATGAGACAGGCAGGCAGTGCAGAGAGCAGAAGGGTGGCAGGGCTGCTTAGAAATATACACAGCCACCTTTCAGGAGGTCACCCTCCTGCTGTCTGGAGGCTACACAATAAACAAGTCAGACACAAGTGATGAGCTCTCCTGCTGCTCCTGACCACAGGTGAGCTCCGGCTCTCATTGGTCTCCATGGTGAACTGCTTCACACAGCAAGGCCCAAAGAAAATATATTTTTGGAAGGTTACATTTCAGTCAGTTTCCTGAGCTGCCTCTTTGCTAGCCTAGTGACAGAGCTGGCACAATCAAGAGAAGGTGGATGGGGGGGCAGGACTACAATTAGCTGCCTGCTTAGCTCAGCTGGAACTTCAAGCTGTACCCAGACCATGGTTTCATTAGCACGACCAGAGATAATTGACTTATACTACTCCAGCTTGTATGTACACCTCCACCTAAATATATGCAAGGTATTATTTATTGCTACTGAGAAATAAAATGTCAACAAAAGCTAATGAGAAAATGCCATACCCACCTGAACTTCAGCTATTGCAGGTTTTATTTTCTAAAATTATTTCTTCAGCTAGCCATCACTTCCAAACATCAGTATGTCACTCATAACTGATCTGGGTTAAAAATAATCCTTGCTCAGCTATTTTTTAATCTGGATCAGCTTCCTGATCAAGGTCACCACACGAACACCCAAACATAAATAAGGGGGTGGCACTGTTCATGTCAACAGCACCACAAAGAGAAATGCTCTTTGAAACTGTGCCCACAGGTACATCTTTGTAGTTACTCTGTTCGGTGCAGCAGTTAAATAATAAATCACATCTTACTCTCAGGCAAAAAAAAGAAAAAAAGGCACAGAAAACCTTAAAAGAAAGAACAAAACACAAAAGAACTCAAGATTTAGGCAGTTGTGGGTTTTTTAACAGAAGCATTTTTAAAGTTAAGATTCTGATCCATCCATGCAATTTACAGCATAATTTTAAAGCAGGTGTAAAAAACAACATGGATACCACTCCAACAGTTTTCTAAGAAAAGGAAAGATAACTTTCCATAGCTTAAACAGCCAATTTCCTGCTTCAGGGTATCAGCTGACCAAAGATGATACAAAAACCAACTGGTGTCACAGATTCTACAACTACAGCATTTGGTGGTCTCCAGCAAAACAGCACATTTTGTTTAAAAACGTGGGATGCAAAATGTTTTGGCATAAAACCCATTTAAATAACAAGTCCATAAAGCTTGCTGGCCTTTACTTAGAAAAGAATTGAAAGAAAACCAAAATGTACTCTAATTCACTTAATTCTAAGAACTAGATTTCTATTTTAAATTTAGTTTTAATTTATATGACTCAACATCTTAAACTAGACTTCAAGTAGAAATGAATGCAATTTAAAAAACAATTCCAACTTTAAGCTGACTTACTGAGTCCCGATTGCGTTTACTTTCTAGGTGAAAACTCAAAGCAGTAAAATATCTATTTGAAGTACTGACTTCCCGTGTTATGTTTCTCTGCTCCAGCTTATTAGCATTTCTGCAGCAAAATATATATTTTAACTTTTTTTTTTTTTAAAGTAAGATAAATTGCTTGTTACCACTGTTTATATTTAAACTCCTGTAAAGTAGTTAAATCATCCTCTCACTCCCTGTAACACATTTCAGCTGCTCAGGAAAAGCCAGGGAATAATACACAAAAAGTCTAAACCAGATAAATTGAGCCACCATTGTCCACAGAGGTCACTTGTTTTTATTAGTCATCATAATGCAATACAGCAATTCAAGTAATTTCAGAGGAGCTATTTCATATATATGTTATTGGCCGAACACTGTCACCTGAGATCTCTGCATAGTATTTATTCTGTGAAGAAATGCAGTAATGATTTTGAAGGTGCTGTCTTGAATTTGAGAGATGTGAAATATTGCCAGATATCTCAGCTGTTCTATTTTAAGCTAGTAGGTTTATAATAAGTGGATAAAGATGAGACTTCTAGAAAGTCTCATCTTCTAAAGTCTCATCTTCTAGAAGTTAATTTCATAAATATTTACATCAAAAAATCATTGGTCAAACTGAAAAAAAAAGTTGACACTTTAAGATGAGATAACTCAAGAGAATCTTAGTGAATTAAAAAAAGTTTTAAAAAACAATTAAGTACAAATCCACCAAATAATTAAACATATCATAGAATCAAAGAATGGTATGGGTTGGAAGGGACCTTTAGAGATCATCTAGTCCAACCCCCCTGCAGACGCAGGTTCAGCCCCAATTCCCGCAGCCTTTCCTCATATGAAAGACGTTCCAGTCCCCTGATCATCTTGGTGGCCCTGCGCTGGACTCACTCCAGCACTTCCCTGTCCCTCTTGAGCTGAGAAGCCCACAACTGGACACCAGGACTCCAGATGAGGCCTCACCAGGGCAGAGTAGAGTGGGAGAAGAACCTCCCTTGACCTGCTGGATAATCTTCTTGATGCATCCCAGGATGACATTGGCCTTCTTGGCCATGAGGGTACATTGCTGGCTCATAATAATAAATACATGGTAATTAATGTCTGTAATAGGCTAATAAGAAAATAGGTAGAATTTTAGTGTCTTGAGTATCTCTGAAATCAAGGTCAGAAAAATTTTTTGAATACATTATTTACCTTAAAAAATCAATTTCTTTCAATTCAAGACTAAATGGGTGAGAGGTAGGATCTCATCAGAACACAAAGGCATCAGACTAGGTTCCTCTATTCTAGCCTTAAGCAACTTACAACTAAGAACAAATGTTGGCATTAAAAAAAAAAAAGTCCTAACAAAAACAACCTCTTTCTCTTATATTTGAAGATTTTCAGAAGCAGTTTTAGAATAAAACCCATTTGACTTAGTGTTGAAATATATTCCTGTCAAGGACTAAATTTTAGCATAACACTGCGTTACATGCAAGACTGACATAAATTACTGAAGTGACTAGTGAAGATCTTAAAACATGGAATAGTGGAAACAACATCAATGAACACACAGTTTGAATCTGTGTGCATCTTTGGATAAGAAAATCAATGTTTGCTGTGTAACATAGCTACCCTGTCTGAAGTGTAAACTTCAGTGTTTCATTAACATAACCACTACTTTTGATCTAATATCTTTGATAACGAGTTTAACCTATTCAATCAAGAAAAAAACCTCAGTGTACTACATAAGAGGTTTTCCAGAAGCACACAGTTCAGGTAACAATTCTGTATGATAACTGATTCATAAACCATGATTACTGAACTTAATGTTCCTTCCTTTTCCATCTACCTCAGTTGTTTTGGTTTTTTTCCTGTCTTTCCTACAGTATTCCGTCTCTTTCCACAGAGACTGCCACTAGGAAATACCCTAAAAATAACATTGGTCCATTTGTACTAATTTTGGGGTTTAGTGAATCAGTAGGATGATGAGTATCATCAACCACACTGATAATTATTCTGTCCAGTGGAGACGGCCAGTCAGATGAAGCCAGACAACTACCCCAGGTGACAGGACCAGAGGTGACTATAGCGAGGACCTTAGGTTTCCAGGACATTTGGAAGATTGTATATCTCACTGACTGTCTTTCCTACATTGACTTGGCCTTTTCTTTCTATTACAGTCTTCACCTCACTTCCTTGCTCCTTTTCCTCTCACCACAACTCATTTCAGCTGTCTGCGTCTCATTCTGTTTTCTTCATTCAGTTGGTTCCTAGTCCATCGCTGTCAACCTACAATCACTTAATAAATAAATGTATTTTTCCTATTTTGCATGTCAGCCTTATCCCTTTAGACTATAAACTCTAAAAAACAGTTGGTAATTCCTGCCTTAATATTTATACTGCAGCTACCACAAGAACAATGTAATTTCAGTTGACCATTACATACACTGTAACACATATGAAAACTGTACATCCATCCTCAATTTCTTGAAACATCTCTAAATAGGCATCCTTGTTTTATGGCACAACTATCTTGTTTCTTTTTTCTCGTCTTGTGCAATAAAAACATTTTCAGTCCAAGAACTAGCGATGACCAGACTCACTTCAACCATGTTGAAACAGTATTATGTTTCTCATATAATTTAAGTGCCTTGCACATCACTCTTGAGTACAAGTTATGAGATTTTACAAGTAATTCTATACTTAGAGGTATTATTTGATATAGTAGAGCTTATAACATTTCAAATCCACAACTGTAAGGATATCAAACATGTAACTGATGGGTACTGGCTTGGAAAGGGAAAAGTGTACAACTTCTCAGTAAACTTGACTTGGACAAGGCTTCATAAGGAACTCCAGCTACACCATACTTACAGTTAACACACAGTGCTGACAAATGCACTTTTATTTTATGTTTAAAACTTTTGCAGTAGTGCAAGGGACAAGGGAAGTAACAGTGGAAGACCTTGGAATAAAGATGTTCGAGACATGCTGTGTCAAAAGTAGTTTAATTTTCCTACAGGAAAGTTTATTACAGAATCACAGAATGGTAGGGATTGGAAGGGACCTTTAGAGATCACCTAGTCCAACCCCCTCTGCTAAAGCAGGTCCACCTAGATCAGGTCACACAGGAATGCATCCAGACGGGTTTTAAAGACCTCCAGAGAAGGAGACTCCACACTCTCCCTGGGCAGCCTGTGCCAGGGCTCTCTCACCCTCACAGTAGAATAGCTTTTTCCTTATGTTTAAAGTGAAACCTTTTGTGTTCCAGCTTCTTTCCATTATCCCTTGCCCTGTCACTAAATAACAGAAAAAATGATGCCCCAACTTCCTGACATCCACCATTTAGAAATTGGTAAATATTAATGAGATCCCCTCATTATTATTTTTTCTTTACTGTATTCTTAAAGATAATTCAACTAGTGAGTCCAAAGGTCCATATATACAATCCTCTATCCTCTGAGATTAAAATCTTTTCCATAACCTCTTTTAGAGCTTTGTACATATACATTAAGGCAAAAAGGGCACCTTGTAAAAAGGTCTCCCACCGTTCCCTTACAGTCTGAAGGCTGTACAAGCGGAAGTCTGTCTGGCAAGGAAAGAAGATGGATCAGGAGCATATGTACCTACCAAGCACTTAAAACAACGGTTACTGCATGGTAAATGACCTTGAGTATGTATTAGTATGGATTACACTGTAAACAACCAGTGAGAACTTCCATGAATAAAGAGTCACTGGGATAGTGCAACTTATTTCTACAACATACACGGAAATTATCTCATCAGTCTACCCAAGTGGCTCATCAAGTTTGTAATTTTGGATATCGACATGTTTTGGAAACATATCAGCAAGTATGCTTGACCGGTTCAAAGAACTTTGATCAGTAGTTGGATTGAAACATCCATTAATTACCTAGCCCCAAAATATAGAATTATTCAAGTTAACAGTCTTTAATGCAAGAAGTTCAATCTTTGCCAAAGTCACACAATGAACAGAAGGAAACAATCATCTGTACCTGCTGGCATGGTAATATAGACACAGCTAGTTCCTGAACATTCTTTTCCAAAGCTTTACTACACACATGAATCGTCCCATTACCCAAGGTGACTGGTTTTAACAGGATGGATTTTACATGTGGTCTCACAACATAAAAATACAGTATTTGCTTCACTAACTCTGAAATAGGTTTCCAGTCTTCATTTTGTGAAAAGGAAAAGTCTCTGAGCTTTCTAGAAACTTTAGCCACCAACTGCCTGTCCCTCCATCTCTTCACTGCTATTGCTGCCTGTGCTAGCTAATCATGCTACTTGGAAAAATAAACATAGATTCTCAAAAAGTTGCAACAGATCTCTGAGGATGAATGCAAATATTATCATTTCATATTGAGTTAAGAGAAACATTCCAGGCAAACCATCACTAAAACCAGTCAAACAAATCAAAAATAGCACAGGTGTGTACATCATACTCCTCCATGTTTTTTGCATAGAAATTTACTTATTGTTGAAAATATTATTATATTGTATGTCTATCATAACATCAGCCATGAAGGGATGCCATTAAGATTTATATGTATTTTCCTAATTACTCCTTAAAAGCCATATCTTCAATTATCATAAACTTGAATTTCCAAATTAAAAATATTTACGTGTTCTTGCTTATTTAGTCTATCCAGGAAAAGACAGTAGCATCAACAGCAAAATCAGATGTTACTAATAATATCTAATTAACGTCACAAGCTTCCTACTGGTTCAGTGCAACCCCAGAAACCTGAGGCATCTGTTGTTTTCAAGCAATGGGGACAGATAACACATTTCTGGGGAGAACAAAGGAAAAAAACCTCCTGTAAATAGCTGCAGCTAAAACCACCCCTCACAGACCATAAAGTTTCAGGTTAGTATTAAGAATTTAAGTTCCATGCAATAATCTTTCCATTATTCTGAACTTAACAGTGAGGAGAAATCCAAAATAATTTTGCATCTTACTTTACTCTGCACATCAAATAAATAGCATTAACCTAGGCAGAATGTAACCAAAGGCACAATTATTTTATAGGTAGCAGCAAGTATTTATACTGAAAAGAAATATTAAGGTTACATTAAGGTGATATGAGCAGATGCTTGTATCAATAAGGGTAACATTTTATGTCACAGAATCATAGAATGGTAGGGGTTGGAAGGGACCTTTAGAGATCATCTAGTCCAACCCCCCTGCAGAAGCAGGGTCACCTAGATCAAGTCACATAGGAACATGTCCAGGCAGGTCTTGAAGACCTCCAAGGAAGGAGACTCCACAACCCCTCTGGGCAGCCTGTTCCACAGTGAAATAGTTTTTTCTTATGTTTAAGTGGAACTTTTTGTGTTCCAGCTTCATCCCATTACCCCTTGCCTTGTTGCTAGATACAATAGAAAAAAGGGATGCCCCAACTTCCTGACACTCACCCTTTAGATATTTATAAATGTTAATAAGATCTCCCCTCAATCTCCTCTTCTCCAAACTAAACAGCCCCAGTTCCCGCAGCCTTTCCTCATATGAAAGATGCTCCAGTCCCCTGATCATCTTGGTGGCCCTGTGCTGGACTCTCTCCAGTACTTCCCTGTCCCTCTTGAGCTGAGGAGCCCAGAACCGGACACAGGACTCCAGATGAGGCCTCACCAGGGCAGAGTAGAGGGGGAGAAGAACCTCCCTTGACCTGCTGGCCACACTCTTCTTGACAAAGATTTAAACATCATAGGCAGACAGCTCTCAAAACAGGTGGAAATGTGAAAGCTCTTTTTTAACCACGTATTCAAGATTAAAGCTAAACTTTTTAAAGTTTTGAGTTCCTCTTAAGTATTTTCTTTCCCAACTTTTAAAAAACCACACTATGTTAATTGTGTCCTAGTAGCCGTATTTAAGTGTGTGCTACAGGAATAACTGGGAGGTGGGGAAAAGGTGGTAATAAATCCCATTTACAGATGAAATTCAGTTGTATTCTGTATCATTTCCATTATGAGTAGTATCTATGTACTTTATCCAGAGCAGCTGAAACTGTTTCTGTAAAGGGACTAAGATGACTGTGCACCTTTTCTTAAAAAAAAGAAAAAACACAAACCAAACACAAAACAGTGAATATTGATAATCAAAACAGTTGCATAACACTCACTAAAGGTCACTAAAAACATTGCAAATTGAATACTGGACTGCTCCATAAACTTTTATACCACAAGTCCCTGCTTGCTAACCTGGAAAAACAAAAGGAAAATAATTACTTACTACTGTTGTAAAATCACAGAAAAGTCTAAATGACACAATACTAATATTTACACATCTATCATAGAATCTATGTCCCACTTAATTTGTTCTTCTTTATATCTTGTTGCTGAAGACCAGAAAAATATCAAAAATAAATCATTATTTTAAAAATTTGTAATTCTTTACCAGAATTCCATCTCCTAGAACTCACAGGAGGTAAGAGATAACTAGAACACCTCTTTCGAAACCAAGCCTATGATTCTGAGATAATATAAATGCGATTTAAGGACATAGCATTTCTTCCCACCTACAGAAACTAGGTGTATGGCAACTAAGCAGTGTGATGTTTTCCTTTGGTGAATTCAACAGTCATAGTGAGATGAGATATCTTAAATTTACTGCTCTGCTCTTCTTTCTCAGAGGTTCAGGCTGGATATGAGGAGGAATTTCTTTACTGAAAGGGTTGTTAGGCCTTGGAAGAATCATACTCTTGCTTTTTGGCAACAGGTCAAATTTTACCATTTTAAAGTGGTCATGAAAATACAGCTTCATTGTAATGAAAAGAGACATTACAGGGATCTGCTAAAAAATATTAACTTGTATATAACTTACAGAAACTTATAGATCATCTAAGAGAAAAAACAGGCTCTAGCCTCTGAAGCTGCATTCCTTCAACACATTTTATGCAAAAGTTCATATAAAGCTAAGTTATGTGTATAATTCCAAGCAATTAGTGAAATCTGTTTAAAAGCCAAGAAAGCAAGATTTTTATAAAAAACACAGTATTTCAGTTGCAACATTGAGGATAGTATTGATATAAGAATTATTAAATCCAGCAAGCTGGCATTCTACAGCTTCCGTCAGTGCAATTTCTAACTTCCATTTACAGCACACTGAAGGTGTCAAAAATTCTGCAGAAATACCACTTCAAAAGTCCCCAAATGTTTAGGAACAGGATTAGTAACCATTTAGGTAGTACAGGTTTTGTTTAAAAAAAAAAGAAAAGTCCATTTACTTGTACATTTTTTTAAAATAAGAACATAAAACTTGACTTAAGTGTGCAAGCTAAGATTAAGCTCCTGACATTTAAGCAATTTCACTTAATTGATGGAAGTAATTCCCATCATTTTTCAACAAGTCAACTATGGATGTCAAGCATCATTACAAGCTCCAGCTCAAGCACTGTCCAACTCAGTATTAAATTATACTTTACATAAAATACACAGCACAAAACCTTTTGTAAGTTTGTGATTTGCTGAACTTTAATCAAAGTGTTCAGCAACTAAAGCTGCAAACAGCAAGACTTGTGTCCGCTACCTCCATAAAAGATTGACAGCATGAAGATTAATTTTAGAGCAAGAACATGAACGTGCCTTCATATGAAGTAGCACATTTCACATCTGATTTCTAATGGTGGCGCAGAATAAATGGCTTGCTTTCACCTTAAAATTAATATTCAGTAAACCAGAAGGACAATAGTGTTTCAAAAACTTATCAGCCTATTTGAAATACTAAGTTAAAAGGCTATCTTTGAAATTATTGCCACATATCATTTGAAAATATTTTGGCCCTGGCACAGAATCTGGAAAGAATAGCCCAAGCCTTAACTTAATTACCCTTTTACAAGGACCATGGTTTGAGAAAATACAACAGCTTCATAAACAAAATAATCACTAAGCGTAACAGCCTTTGGCAATAATGTTCCAAACCAAGTTTGGATAATCCAAGATAAACCATGACTCCTATATTTTCTCTGTACTTTTACAGTTAATATAAAAAATCAAAAGCAAATGAAAATGGTGTGTCTTAGACTGTACAAGCAAACAAAACACAAGCTTCTATGAAAACAACACGTTACATCCAGTAATAACTGAACTAGTCAACGAGAGTATGTTACAGGAACTGCAAGCCAATGACAAAAATCAGCAAAAGCTACATTATTTTCTACAACAGAAACAGAAAGGAAATGAAGAAAATTTAGACAGAGAAGTAGTGTGAAATAATCATTATGCTACTTGATACTCTGTCCATTTATTGGAACCAAATACTCTGTCCATTTATTGCAACCCCTTTGTCTACAATGGAAGACAATCTTGGCCAGCTCCTGTTTAACCCCATCAACTTTAGGCTGCTCACCTATGTTACACACCCCAGATTTCCACAGGTCCAGTTCTACATGTGGATTGGATGTATTCTCTTTAACAGCTGATCACACTAATAATTTGCTTACTCAAAACACATGTGCTTTGATACTGTTGTACAACTGCAAGTAAATTATTTAACCTTGAATATTTCAAATATTATTAACAGCCCTATGCTCCTTCATAAACTGCAACCCATTTATGTTGACCATCTGAATATGCAGTTCAATTTCACCACCCTACCCCCCAAATTACAATAGACAAAAAATCATTGGTTTTCATTTAGAAGTCGGTACTGCTTAACAAGTGTTCTGGAAAGTAACTAGAGAAGCAAGAACATTATGCAAAGCATGTGGACTTACGTTACCTTCCTTGGGAAGGAGAGAGGACTTCTAATTTATATATAGCGTGACTGAAGCAATGTGTCTGTAACATCACAAGCGAGAGGGCAGCAAACTGCAGTGCAGAAGGGAAAATAAACAGTTGGAAAACTTTTAAATAATACATGATGGAACCACAGCCAGATTATATTCATCCCTCGTTTCTGCTGTGCCAGCAACTGAAAGCCTATGGTATGCTGCACGGGGGACTGCTGTCAAAATTCCTCTGTTGTAGCACAGACAGCGACTTGCACAGGCAGTCCTATCACACCAGTCTATTTCAAAACAGGCAGTCCTATCACACCAGCCTATTTCAAAAAGCATCAGGAGCATGTTCACTTTCTCCATTCCACAGTCCTACGCAGCAATAACATGGATCAGTTACCCCAAATTTTTATAGCTCTGTTAATATTAGTCATTTTTGTAACTTATTATACACTGAATTGATAGGTGAGTGCTTTAATCTCAAACACATCTAGGCTTTCTTGCTGGTCATCTGATAGCCTCGGGAACAATCATAACAATCCTCAGTCTGCTACTTGTGTGGTATAGTATGTGACTCGTTTGAGAATTTCCCTAGAGAATCATCTACAGTTGACACTTTTGAGAAGTTTAATTACATCTGCAAGCATTTAAAACCTCTGCCAAGTCACTAATGTAGACTTATGCCATCAATAGTGAAACAGAACCTAGATGAAGCTGGTAAAAAAGTACCGAAACAGATGCATAAATCATGCATAAAATATATATGAAAAAAATCACAGGGCACCACATAACCCACTGGTACAACTCATTACATTACACACAAGCCTAATGTGTGCCTATGAATGTACACATTTCATAGGGAAATATTTACAGTTTTCTTGGGAATAAAATGAAGTTCTGGGAAGCAGCAACTACCATCACCAAGATGACAGCAGATAAATTCCCTATCCTCGCACGGTGCCAGCCCCACACCAAAATCCCTAACTCATATAGGAGGCAAAAACTGAATCACTCACAAATCATCTGCTCAACTGCTGAGGAATCACATCATGGCCTCTTAAACAAACAAACAATAATGTAAGTCATACTGTAAACTGATTTACAAATAGTTTCATCATGCATGTACAGGATAGTTGTGCAGACCAAGCTGCAGAAAAAAAGTGTACTGCCTACCCCAAGCTATGCTGTCACTACCTTTGAGTTATAATAAAAAAACCCGAAATCTACTGACATCCAATTTAGTTGTTAACACTTCACTCAATGTAAAGCAGTTGGGTAAAACTGTGCCATCCAAACAACTGTAAAATATATTGAGAGGAAGTGGGAATTATTGGCGTATCTGCACCTGCACAAAAATTTCAATTCTTAGTAATAATGTTTCTAGACATTTTTTTTTCTTGAAAGCAAAAATTCCATACTTTCAAATCACAGTACTTAACTGGGGAGGGGGGGGAGGAATTTTCTTAGTCTGGACAGTCTGGAAAGAAAGTGTGATGGAATTTTAGCACAGAGCAAAAGAAACTCAGCTTCTAGGTTTCTGAGATGTTTATCAAATTTCCATTGGTTTTACTCTCGTCAGTAGCACAAAAGAAATATAGTCACAAATACAGATTTTAACCCCCCTCAAAAATAGTTTATTATTAGGATTAGCCTAAAAGTAATTCGGCAAGTAGCTTTTAACATCAAAATTTAACATCAAGTATTTTGGTGAGAGTTTTAGTTACATTTTATTTATAACTCTAAACTTGCATTTCAAAGACAACATCTCCTTATTCTTTCTAATTTTATGTTCTTTTTATATGTCCTGATATAGTTAAAAAACTTCCTGTAACTTCCCACCTCGAAACAGTCTGTTCATAATCAAAGGTAGTCAGTGATGTGACTTCACTGAAGTTGTGTTCGGTATTTGAATTAATTCATAGAAAGCTTTTACAATGAATGTAAAACAAGATCCCTCTCAAATCACTAACAGGCTATAATATTTACTATTCCAAGTAGCACATAAAATACTTCTACTGTTTAACACACACTGCTAGGCTTTATTATCCTATAGTCTCAAGCATTCTTCTGTGATAGTTCTTAGTTTGTTCTGAAGTCAAGAAAATGGAAGGCTTTCTGAAGCTACATTTCCTTGGTACAGTACATTTGAGAACATTTCACACAGACCAACCTAAGATCTAACTACTTAAAAATCTCATTAATACAGTATTTCACTTATTCCTCCTTAGTTGACAAGGAAGTTTTATGTATTTCATTATACAAGAGTTTACATTCTTTTCAGCTTCTGGGTTATGTCCAATTTTTGACAATCTGAATGCTAGCTTTTCTACAGACTAATGATGGAGCCTAACATAAAGCTGAAAGCGCTCAAGTGATGGAAGAGAGCTGATTTTCTTTCTATAAAAGAATGAACACTAGCAGTCCCTTCTCCATCCTACCCCTGCCACCCAATAATTATAACTATTAATCAACAATAAAAGCTATATTAACTTGTGTAACTCCATTAAAAGAAAAAAACAAAGCCCACACACATGTAGGTCACACATTTTTATGTGGGGCATTGGAAAGCAACATCAAGAAATATGATTTGACTATTCTAGATGTTTTGACATCTGACAGCAGGATTAGAAAACAGCTCTTACTTCAAATGTGTTTATTTTCTTGCAAAAAAAAATCTAGAACTGTATGTAATCAAGTACTGCAGAAGTTCATTAAAAATTGTCATATATTTTCAAAATAATTAGCTACTAAATGTGTAGTATAGTGAAAGAAATACTCATCTTTTCTGGTGCAAAAGCACAAAACTACATACTTCATGTACAATATGAAAACTCATATTTATGATAGAACTTTTCATAAGAATCCAATACACCATCTTTAACACACCACTCACTTTGTAAGTCAACACTAGAGCAGATCCATCAGACAGTACCACTGCAACCAGTCATAACCAGTGCAAGAGCACTTTGATATATCATACACCTCGTTAATATCACTGTACTTATTAGCATAAATTATCTCATGGTAGTCAACAGTGATATTTTTAAGATCTTTCCCTAAAGCACATTCCTTATCACATTCTTCAGTGTGTCCTCAAAGCCTCAGCTAAACAAGTTTCCTCCATTTCAGACACCTTCCTACTCTCAACTACAAAGTAATCACCCTTCCTAAGGAAAGCAGTAAATTGAAACTGATTGGCATTTACCTAAATTGAGCCTTATTCTTCCTATTATCTCACCAAGTTTTGTCATATGTAGCTTGATGAGAAGTCAAAACACCAAGCAAAATCTTTCGTGAAGCATGGTCAAAACAGAGCTGCTCAAAATTGTGCACCAATTTACCTACCATTAGGTAAGATCATAGGAAGCTATCAGAGGTGAGATGTGAACATAACAATTTAACTGCTTGCCAATTGATGTTTGACATGAATCTGAACACTCTACAAGTATTTAAAACTGGACACAACCATTCACAGCTTTCTTTAGGCTAAGCCACACCATAAATTGTAAGTGTGCTTGGAGGGGGGGAGACAGGATAGGGAACGGGCTTTAGTATAAGTAAGTGTTAAATAAGATTTATTTTAATATCAGCAGTGAAGACTTCACGCGAAAGTGCCTGGCACAATCAAATCTTCAGAAAAGTAGTTTTCTTTTTAATTTCAAACTACTGACAATGTTCAACTACCTTTTACTTTGATGTGAAACTATGTAAAAAACGTATCAAAGGTAGTAAGTTAGTCACTGTTAACAAACCAAATTCTACACTACAGTTGACCTAAGAAATACAAACTCTTCAAGATAAATCAATTCAACCTTAACAGACATACATGAAGTTGTGTTCTATGGGAGCAGTTTATAGAGACTTAAAGAAACAAGGAATCCTGAAGCAGGAAGAAATAAATATTTTTTAAGCAAATGTACTGACACTTAGAGACTAAAGTCATAGTAAAGGAAAACACATTTGTGAAGGTCAGATGATCCACATTCACTGCAGGCACAGAAAATCCAAGACAAATAACTTGAACTTCAGATTTTGAAGGGCACTTTGTTGCTCTTTACTAGTAGAAATATTTCAAGACTCTGAGTGGCTCTAAGTATCTTAAAAAAACCGTCATAATATACACTTAAACCTGAGGAGTCTTACAGAAACTAGAAGCTTATCTAGGTTTCTGGTATATGTTGCACCTCTGAGACAAAAATTGCTCTAGAACTAAAGACTCAGAGAAAAAGTTGGAAATGCTCTTCCCACCTCTGTTGTCAGCAAAAGTTCTGGAACCTGGGGAGAGAGCATGTAAGTATTGGATGACAAAAGTTCACTCATCTACCTGTCTACCAAAAAAAAAGAGAGGAGGTGGGAAGAAAAAAAATTTAAAAGAAAATAGTTTTTCTGAAGCCTGTGTAGCACATCCCTTTTTTTGCCTCTGTGTACATTCTTTTCTAGCCCAGCAATTTTTAGGAATGGAGCACTATCTGGAGTTGCAGGACTGGCACATACTACTCCAAATGTCCCTAAATATAGGAACAACAATGTTATTATAATAATACTAAATAAATACCACAAAATTCAAGTTTAGAGAAAATTTATTGGATAGTGTTGCAGTTAATATTAATTTGTTCATTACTTTTTAAGATCTAAAGTGTTCTAACCAAACATCTTCTCATAACAAAGATGAACATAATATTCTCCCTAGTAAAATTGCAAGTGGAGAGGAAGCCCTTACAGGAATTGAATACCACTTCCTAACATCTTACACAGTAAATGAAGGAGGACACAGCTTTCAGAAAGATAAGAAAGTAGACATTCACATTCACACAGAGCATCCAAACATTTGTCAACTAAATGCATTTAGGATCCTTAAAGTAGGGGCCAATTATTTAAGAATTTAAGACTACCTCCAGTCTAGCTGCACAAATACTGTACAGGCTCATACAAAACATGCAGTTTACTTTAGCATTAACATGTGAACACCTGAGAGAATTAACACCAAAACTACCACTGTCCTTTTACTTTTGTGGTAATACAAGTTGATGAGTAAGTGTACACTGCAATCTCATTTTCAAGGCATGAAAATCTACTCAGTATATTTTAAGAGAATGAAACAAGGCAATTGCCATGACCAAGAAGAGATTCACAGTTTAACTCTACTATCCTAAAACATTTATAAGACAAGTACAGTAAGTATTATGTTAAAATTACTTTAACTACTATATTTTTTTTACTTTTGCATTTTATTACCAGCTATAAACATCCAAATAATGAGATGCCCCAAAAGTTTACCTTTCTAAAAAAACACCAAAAACCACCACTACAAAAACCAAAACACAAGCCACAAAAACTTTGTGATCTCAAGTTTCATGAGACAAAAAAAAAAAAAAAATTAAAAGAGACATTTGGGTTTCCATATTAAAACAATGTATTACCTCTGTTAAAATTAGCTTTAGCTCTGCAAAAATCATGTATAAGAAATGGCACTTAATATTACTTTTATTGCCAGTTTAATTCAACTTGTGTATCATCTAAATAAAAGTTGCAAATTGTAACTGATTTACCTCAAAGAAACCTGACAAGCACAGAAAAAAAGATATTTACGAACTGAAAACACATACAATAAGTCCACAAAATCCAACATTGTACTCACACAATAGAGTTTAAAGTATGTCATGTGCAATCATTTTCTCTTGTAGTAGTATTAACATATACAACATACAATTACACTCAAAAGTTGCCTAAATCAAAGTGAAGAATGATACAAAACATAAAGAGAGGGGGAGAAAAAAAGAGATATTTGAATGGCAAGAGAAGAGTAGCAAGAAAAAGACCAGTTTGATGCAGAATTGAGAGATGCAGGTCTTCAAAGACAATGAGCTTTAGCTTGATGAGGAAAACTAGCAGCCAGACTACTGAAAAATTGGACCAGCTGTATTTTAAACAGATTGCAGAGATAGGAATATTAGGAGAAGAGGGAGGAGGTACTTAAGTACTCCAGATGACAGATGCAGGCCTAAACTTCATTTGTAAAGACAGAAAAAGAAAACCGTGGTCTTGAAAATGTTGTTTGGACAAGAAGGATATGAATAAAACATGACTGTGGATTCAAGGGGAAGAGGGGGGAAAAAAAAAAAAAAAAGAGGGCTGCTCTCAAACAACTGCCCTGGGCTAGAGAGGATTATACTGATGTCAGCAGCATCACAAATGGTGAGCAAAGGAGTTCAGTTTGAGAGATGATAATGAGCTCTCAGACATCCCAAATGTTTATGATAATGAGAAATGCTGCAAGGAAATGCAGGACTCAATGAAGGCACACAGAGACATGAAACTCTATAAAGAAATGCAGTAACCTAAATAAAAGAGACAGCATGCAAGATTTCTGTCAGCATTGCACACCTCGGGATTGGTGGGCAGAAAGTACAAAAGAGGAAGATGCTTGAAGCAAGCAGTACCTCAAGATGCCAAAGACAAGGCTGTGACAGCCCAAGTTTCCCTACATGGGATCTCCTCTTATTCCCATAAAGCTGATACAGCTTAGCTGTATGTTTCATAAAAAGCATAACTACCTTTTGAAAACATATTTTTTATTGTATTACTGCAGCATCTGACAGATGCAAAACAACCACTTTCAATTACAATTATTGTGGTGGTTTAAACTAAAATTTGTAATCTAATTACATGCTTCAATCAGTGTTTGAGTTACTGAAATATAGACAGCTACAAAGATTAAGGGGTATTAAACCCTCAACTTCTAATGGTTGGCTGAAAAGGCTGAACTTGTTGAGTGACATCAAGGGGATGAAAAAAAAGTCTCCCTGTGTTTCAGGAGATCTTTTTAAAAGAAAAATAACAACAACTATGCTTTAAAGGAGTAATTTGAATAGTTTCAAAAACAAAACTCAAAAAAATGTAAATAGAACAAACTTTAAGATTTTGGAAGAATCTTAACATACTTCCCTGAAGAAGTAGCCCTCCCTATGTTTGCTTGGTATCTTAATTTGCCTTTGGTTTCAAAACCTCTAGGCTTGCCAAGAGCTATTCCTTTCAAAACCTCAGGAATTCCATTACTAGTTTTAAGCTAAATTAAAGGAAAATAGAAGCATTCAACACATGACATAAGTATGCACAAAGTGTTTGTTGATACTCATAAATAGACTGAAAAATTTAGACATGTCTGAAGGATAACTGCTGCACAGTCAGCTCTGTTTTGCTCTGCTGTGCAGCTAAGCAAAGAGCTACTGCAGTAATTTCAGAAAAGCTCAGCATCAGATACATCACTACCAGGATTGAACACAGCATTAAATCAGTCATTTTTCAACTGTAAGTTTATATATAAAACAAAGTATGCATTTGGGGGGGGGGGGGAAGAAAACCATAGTGGGAGTTTCCCCTTTAAAGTCACTGCTTCAACATCATGATTTGGGAAAAAGATGTCAGCTTGTCCTAAGGCAAAACCAACCAACTCTCCACTCTGTTGAACATCTTGCAAATCATGAAATAAAGACATTCTGTCTCAGAAATACATTTAACTTCATGCTGCTTAATATCTTTCCAACATTTACATAATGGGTCCCTTCCAACTCAGGATATTCAATGACTAAACCAGCAGTATGACTACAGTCGCTTTTACTGACTAAATTATGGTAAGAATTAAATGTCCCCACTTGCATATCGTGCCAAGTGTCATGCTAACACACAAGAAGATAATACCCCTGTGCAAAGCATTTCAGAAAATCTGCTCGAAAGACAAATGCTTCACTTGCGTCAAGGTGAGTACTCCCAGCAGATAAGAACTACTACGTAGTTTAACTTCTTTGGCAGCAGTCACAGGAAAACATTGGAAATATCAACACACTAGTTTAAATTGCAGCTCCAGTGAGACACAGATCAAAGTTCTGTATCTTCCACTAGAAACATAGGAATCCAGGTACCAGCACACAGGATAGAGAGCCTATTTTACTCTCGAAAAGGCAAGAAATAAAAGCAACTTTTCACCACTGAGTCAGCACATCGTAACAGATCAGTGGTTTACAGTAACCACCAGCACTGTATGAATGACAGCAGTAGCATCTCAGTCTTGCCAGGACCAAAATGACTGTGAAGCCAAGGGAAAGAAGTCAGTTCTTCAGACTCAAAACACGGTGCCCCAGTTTTTCCTGAGTTTGGAGGACAGGCCAGAAAACTTATTACTATCTCAGACATGCCAACTGCCCTACAGTTCTCAGCTTCTATTACATAGACAATTCCTACAGTATTTCTGAATCACATTTTCCTCAACAGATAGTAACAGATACATGTGGGACAAAGTGCTGAATAGCAATAAATATTTGAGTACCTTTTCCGTAAGATACGTAATTATCATAAATAAAGGAAAACAAAAAGGATAAGCTAAAAGCTACATTTGGGATCTTTTTGTAAAATCCCAGCTCAAAAATGTACCAATACAGAGCTGTCTCCACCAACAGCCCATACTGTACCTGAAGCTTTGCAGCAAAAAGAAAAAAAAATCTTCCGTGAGAAGAAGTGGAAAGTCTAATAACTGTGGCTGATTCTGGAAGCTGAAGTAAATAAAGGCAGCCAGTCATCCAGCAGTGGTGGCTATGATAACAATGACACGAAACAATGATTATACACTTGCAGTAATTCAGAGGAACACGTTGCCTAACACAGACACCAGTACTACTTTGTCAACTGAGATTCAAGTAAAAGAGTTTTGGGATTATGCTGGACCACCTGAGAAGTCAGTAACAGATTAAGTATAGCCCATGTGACAAGAAGTTTCTCATCTCACTACCCCACATTTGGATGTGAATGCATTTTAGCTGAACAAACAAGACATGAAATTAGCGTACTTTAAAACAATGAAACAGTCACTAATCACAATGTCATTTCTACTAATTATAAAAGAATGCATATAGTCCATCCCAAACATGTAATAATCATGAAATTTTATTGTTCAAACACCAGAAATGAGTTACTAGTTCTTTTTATTAAAGCCAAGAGATAATTATTTTTGTTTTCATTTCAAGCTTGAGGGGAGACTGAAATTGTGGAGAATCACAAGGCTCCAGGAAGATAGGCCTTCAAAAAGACTGAACTAAATTGGCTGTCATGAGTGTTGCCACTCTGCCAGAAGCAGCAAAGAGGAAACTTCGAAGAGCACACTATACTTGAAGAATGTATGACAAAAACACACATTTAAACACATACCTACTTATACGAGAAACCACCACACACCAGTTTATCACCAGTTCATCACCAGTTCAAATTCAAAAAGAATCTTCACGTCTAACACTGATTACACAGAAGGGCCAACAAGAAAAGATAATGCTTGAAGAGTGGAAAGCCTGTTATTATTAGGACTGTTCTACAACTTACATACAACTAAAATATCGTCTGCATGTGTTGCATGAAATTACACATTTCTGGACATCAGTTTTCCGCCAACAGCTCCTCAAATAGCTTTGACAAAAAACAATGTTATTCAGTAGGAGACAAAAATAAAACTCATTACTTCTGCTGCAGAAATCGTCACTGAAAAGCTACAGATAGGTCATCTCTTCTAGCAGTAGCTACTGCCCAGTTACTCACTGCCACCCAGCAATGAGAGCTTACCACCCCTACAGACCTGCAACAGAGCAAATCGTGTAAGAGCACACCAGTCCACTTTAGAAAAAAATAATCAAGGTAACTGACCAGTGAAGGTAGATTAAGCCAATACCATCCATTTAACTGTTGATTATGCCTAAAGTACCTAATACTACATACAATTTCTTCAGTGGAAAGGATCATTAAACATGGTAATCTGTGGCAGAGCAATAGACAAATGTCAGGGGGACACGGTATCTACAATTTTCACTGATGTTTGCAAAAAGGAAAAGAACAAACTACCAATGCCTATCCATACCCTGTACTTAGTAAGTACAACTTCTGTGATACCCTGAAAGCCTTAACACAGATTTTGAAAGCCGTTAACCATTAGTTACTCAAGAAGAAACGTCACACACTGCCTTCTAGAACACTGTCTGAAGTTACGATATATGTCTTAGTTCAGCCTCATAATTTTCATAAGTTTGTTCATTTGGGTTTTTTTTCATTTACTTATTACTGCAAAATACTTTGCAGTTTTCTTAGTGGACACTGATCACTATCTTTTCTGAGTTCAGTATTTTAAAAATAAAACTTCAATATACATGCTGAACAAATTCATTGTTTCAAGGATGTGATGGATGAACAGCAGTTATAAACAGGAACATATTTTTCTCATTAAGTACCGCTAAATGAAACAATAGGTATCAAATAAAAATACTAAAAAAATACAAGAGGCCAGATTCTTCCCTCAAGATCCCTTCAAAGTACATCATTAAATCAGAAACACACTATCATGGATTAAGTGGTCCTAGATGAAAAATGTGCTCGTGAACCATAACCGAATGTCATCTTCAAACCCTCAGTGCCATATGAGCTTAACCTCACTGATTTAGGCCAGCATCAAATATACTTTAAACCAGCATAATGTGTCACTGTCACCAAAAGAAACAGACACACCCCGCTCCCCTTATTGCTTGCTTCCACCTCCATCTTTGCGCCAGCACAAATGTTTGTGCAGCAAACTGATCCAGCTTAAACCTAACCCTCCCCTCCCTGCCCCTCCCCCAAGTTCGTTCAAACCTCAACCCAGTTCACCACATAACCATGCAAGTATTTGCCTGCACAAAGGAGGAAGCAGCAGAGTGGTGTGGAAACAAACAGGACCATGTTTTTCAACGTGGAGCTGGTCCGTGCCAGCTGTACACCCATGCAAAGCAGTAGGTTGCAGGCTGAAGTCCCCAACATCAGTCTCACGTGTCCAGGCTCAGGCAGTGCCACTCAATCTCCCCTCTTCACTCACGCAACCACTGCCAGGTACGCAACTGCAGAGTGAGTCCATTTGGGACACTGAGCCAATTAAAAACTAACTCTATCAAATAAATTAATTAATAATATTTTTTTAAGTTGCTAGATTTCAGCCAGTTCAGCTTCCTGAACCAGCTCCCAGTGCAATCCTTCCCAGCACAAGGAAGAAAAGGAAGGAGGCTGGGAAGGTAGAAGGTTCAATTTTTATCAGCTTGTGGTGATGTGAAAACACACTTGTACATCATAACATTTTAAATTTAAACTTGTCAAGAGCAGCTGAACATGATTATTTTAATTAATTTGTTCCTAAGATTAAACCTTGTCTCTTTTTTTTCCACAGAAGCCTAAGTCTGCTTGGGTACAAGCAGCAGGAAGTGAGGCCAGTTCACTACATGAACCAATTTCAATCTATGCTTAATAAAATTAAGACAGAGCACTAGATACCTTAATTTAATGACACTTTCACTATATATTATTTTAAACATCACTGATCAAATCAACTTAGCTATTAGAAAAGGAAGAACATACACATAATAAAATCAATGCAGTCATGTTAGGTACTATCTTAGCTGTAGTTTAATACTTATAAAGGAATCTAAACAATGGTTCAGGTTACTCTGGTGGTCTTATAAACCTCTCTGCTCAGGAGTAAATTTTGTCTGATATTCAAAAAGTCATTTTGCTTAAACTACAAGACCCAATAGTCACAGAAGTGAACATAATTCATTTCAATGAATTCAGAATCAGATGCCCAAGAGACATGGATAGAACTACTTTCAAGGTAGTTTTTGAACAGTAAAGTATCAGAAGTAGGAGAACAGACAAACTGTTAGCAACCACCTTGCTAACTTCCAAACAACAGAATTTATTAATGGATCATAATCAGGAAATTATTACCATGACAAGTAAATGTATTTGTTTTCTTTATGTCTTTATGTTCAACTGGATGAACATATTGTGTCAATTGAAAAGATATATCAACATCACAGTTCAAGAACTACACAACTGAAGTGCAGAATCAGATTCTTGTATCCACCACTCTTCTCAAATCTCACATACTATAATTTTACCATTTATGAAACTCTTTTTCTTACAAAGATAGATTCTCCCACAAACTACCACCTGCCCACTTTCCCTTTAACAGAAATTTCTTGTATGAGTATTCCAAACTACTCTGCCTGTAACAGTTACACAGAAATGTGAACAGTTTATTTTGACTACAACTCACTGCCAACTTTTAAGACAAGACACTGAACTGGAAAACGCACAAAGCCCTAGAAAGCCATTTAACCAGATACTGCTGGCATATTGTTTCAACAAACATTTCCAAAGGGAATCTCAGTCAAGGAACAACATTCTTTCTCACTTTCCATTGGGAATGGAGTTAAGAGTTTTTGGACTTGAATTGGTGATTTATGCTGATACAGGTTTCTTTTTAAGCAGGCATAGGCAGGTGTGCTTTCCAAACGCACTTGCTAAACCAGGAAAACAGAAAATTAACTTCCCTGGCAGTTCTGCTGACTTCAACAAGAAAACAAGATCTGAATCCATGTGTCTCCATATCAAATCACTTTTAACACAGCAATAAATGTTAAAAAAATAGGTGTTCATTCTCCGAAATATAACTATGACGTAGAACTAGAAGAGCAGATTTAATGACAGATTCACAACAATTACTGTTAACACTAACACCATTCAAGAACGATAAAAAATACTTTCAAACAACTTTTTTACTTACAGTAAATGTCATTTTCTCACTTCAAATTGGAAAAAAGGTTAAAAAAATAAATCCCAAAGGCTACTCAAAAAAGTCACATTTAAAAAAATTTGTTAAAAAATGTTAATATCAAAGCACAGTTGGCAACTTTGTCAGTACTTACTAATACTCAACCCTGATTTCTGCAGTATGTATTCATTACAGTAACACTATTATTTTCAACTCCCCATCCAACAACATTCCTAAGTGATTTCTAATCAACGATTATCACTTCTTATCCATTAACACTGAACAAGATGCAGTGACCTGGAAGATGAGAAAGCGTGCTTTCACTTTCCAGAAAATCGAGTTTAGATGGAGAACCGAGTCAAATGAGTACTGAGATACCTTCTGACCTTTGCAACTCTTCAGATCTATCCTTGCTACATTCACATCTAGGGATATGTCAGAAGAAAGGAGGTTCAAAATTACAAGCAAGTAAGCTACCTATCACTTTCCTTCAGACATACAGCACTGCCCTGCGAAGCCGAGGACCCATTTCCCCTCAGGAGGCTCTGGTCTGCTGACCCTAACCCACTGACCCGACAGAGCTCTCAATTAGTCTCAGGGCTCGAACTTCGAAAGTCCCCGCACTTGCTCAGCGACGTGGAACAGAAAATGCACTTGCTTGAGAGGCATGTGACAGAAGCAGCTGACCCAGAGGAAGGTGCAAGCGCTTGACAGGTCACACAAGATACGACTGAACTATCAGACACACCGAGCACTGAAGAGGCGGGCGGGCAGCCGGGATCCGCACTCCGCGCCAGACCTGCTTCCAGCAAACTAACTGCCAGCACAACTTTAACGGCTCGTCTTTTGTTTTTAAACCCACAATCCGCTCCCCTACCCCTGCTCCTTCCCTCCCTCCCGCCCCAGACCCAGACTGAGACTTCAGTCCCCCCCAGGGCCTTCGCTGCCCACGGATGACCCTCAGCCCTCCCGCTCGCATGCCCTCCGGTCGCCTACCCGCCGCGGGACCTCTGACGCCACCCGGCTCCCGCCATCCCCACAGCGAGCCCCCACGTCCCAGACCCACGTCTCGGACGGAGAGGGAGGGCAGCTCTCACCACAGGGCACGTCCCAGCCCGGCTCCCGCGGGAGGCGGCGAGATGCGGGAGGAGGCGAGACGCGGGGCTGCTCCCGCCCACGGGCCAACCAGCCCCGGGAGCCTCCGCTGTCGCCCCTTCCCTCCCAGTGGAGCCGGCTGGGAACCCCCGCGAGAAGGAGCCGGGGGAGGGAGTAAGGGAGGAGAGACGGAGAAAAGACCAGCAGTCACCTCCGCCATGAGCCCCGCGCTGGCCGCCGCGCCGAGCCGGGCCGCGCCGAGCCGGGCCGGGCCGCCTGTGACGGGCGAGACGGCGGCCCCGCGTCGCGCCGCGGGTAACGGCTGCGCCTCCCGATAGCGGCAGCAACAGGGCCTCGCTCTGGGCCGGACTCTGTCCGCGACAACTTCCGGGGCACGGCGCGAACGCTTTCCGGGGCCGACGGCCGGCGAGGAGGGGCCGCGGGGGCGCTGGCGGGGGAGGCGGTGTGCGGGGGAGGCGGTGTGCGGGGAAGCTCGCGCGCCCCGGCGAGCCGTTGGAGGCGCGCGCGGCCGCCATGGATCCGTGAGGGCGCCCCAGCCCCGGTGCCGGTGCCGGCGGGGCAGCCGGCAAGGCTGCTGCCGGGAGGCAGGCAGACAGTGCGGAGCGTGCCCCAGAGCGCCGCAGGGGTCGCGCTGGCCTCTGATTGCTCAGGTAAAAAAGACAGAATAAAGAAGATGTAATTGCCCGCACAGCTTTGTGTCAGCTCGGGTGGGTTTCAGTTCCTTGCGAGGCAGCCTCCGTCAGTCGCGGTGCTCACGAGGTCGTGGCGTTACTTTAGACAGTGCCACCGTAACTCATCTGCAGCCGTTTGAAGTTGCACCATTCTCATGAAGGACACTCCGTACAGCTGAAAGAAAAGTAGGCTGTGTCTGCGTTAGAAACGTGGGAAACGAGAAGAATGAGTGTAGGCAGCAGACCTGCGCATTGTGCAGATTTGAAGAGACGACACTCTGGTTCACCAGTGCAGAAAACCACCGCACCTGTGTTCTGCTGTCGCTACCTGTACATCGTCCTTCCTAGTGCCTGTTTACAGCTCAAAACATCTGACAGGTCTTGGCACCAGAAAGCCTTCAATCTCAAGTGTGTAATTACTGTCCCAACACACGCACAAATCAAAACACATTGCTAGCAGTTAGAGCAGCCAGCAGCCTGCACACAGCTCTTCTCTTTGTCTCAGATCATACTACATACATGCTCCTCTTGTTGTCTAGCTTCTTTGGCCTTGCTCTGACTTCTGACCTCTCCAGCAAACAATGCCTTGCACCGAGTTACTTCACAGAACTGGTCTATGTATTTTACTTTCTCAGAGGTTGTGCAACATATGTTTTGACTGAGTTTCAGTTACCTAAAGCCTTTGACAGGGAGAATAAAGAATGCCGCTCTGACTTTTACTCACCTTTTTTCCCTTCGCCAGTTCCTACTTCACAGCAGCAGTGGCAAAAGCAAATGTATACTCCACTATCCTAGTATTCATTGTACATGTAGGTTGTATGAGAGATGAAGAAGCTGAAGTCCATGCAGAGATTTCCTTCAGATGTATCTGCGAAAAAGGTGATAACATGTAGAAAGAAATGGGGGAGAGGGAGCACAACCATGTTTTAATGCTTGTACCATTGCAGCTGTTGGCTTCTATGATTCCATTCTATAATTCTATGATTCTCTGTGTGTGAGTCAGTGCTTAAAGATCTGGATGGATAAAGCAGAGCAAATGGGATTTTCCTCTAGCTGAGTCACGTAGTATATGAAGTCACAAAGCAAACTCTTGTCATCTAACATACTGTATATGCTCATATCCCATAAATGTAACATGTCAACGGGCTACAATACAATGAGCTGCTCTTAAGACAAATATCTGCAGGGTTCCTTGTGACCTTCAGGTCCCCTATTACACAGACTTGCCTTAAAGTCTGCTTGGCTTCAGTTGTTGATTTCAATCTGAGTCCATATCCGACTAAGTATTTGTATGTTGCAATTTTCCATGGCCTTCTCAGCAGCATCTGGGTGAACAAGAAACAAAGTCTCCACACGTCTCCTGTGCTGGGTCTTTTATTTTTTCTACTCCCTCTAGGTCTCACCATACCTTCCCCAGCTCATGTGGATGGCTGCATTTAAACTGTGTGTCAGGATTTGCATTAAATTTGGACAGCGTAGTGTCACTTTGACAGTAACATTCAATGTCTTCATCAAAGGTGAAGTTATGTTCATTGGTGAAGATCTTTACTACTTACCTGAGTGTTACCTTAGCCAGCTCACCCAGGTTTACTGATAGACCAGTTCTGTATTTAAGTACTGGACCTTTGCAGTGCTCTGTGCTGTTACATATCTTTCACTGTGTGGTTTTATGGCTTCTTAAGACATTGCTGTGTCTTGTTAGTGATGGGAATTTCTAACTGCGCACATTGCTGTTCCTCCTCTTTCATGACGCATTGGTTGCTGGCCATATCTACATTAATTTTTGTCATCCCAAACTGAGATGATTGCAGCTCAGTCCAGATGCTGTACTGATTACTCGTCTTTCCAAGACCGCATAGCTGTCTATAGGCTTCTGCAAATTGTGAGCTTCCATCGCTTTAGGTGTTCGAATAGCATCTTGAATTCTGTTACACGTTCATAAACTTTCTTTAGATTAACTTTGAAGTCAGAGGTCTCTTTTGTTCTACTCTAACTCATATTCTCATTTTAAAAATTAGATTCTGCTACCACCTTTAACGCTTTTTTTGTAAGTGGTTAGCCTGTAGCTTAATTTGTAAAAATATTCTTTTAGTAGCTAAACACTTTGTTTGCTTGGGCATCTTTTACATAGTCTTACACAGTGTCTACTGGGTGTGCTAAATGCATGGCTTTTCAGAGGCAGCCATAGCAATCATACATTGTATTGCTTTCTGATTCATAACTGCTTTACTCACTTAAATGTTCACTTGGAAGGTGTTCAATTTTAGAACCGTTCAGAATTAACTCCTTTCACCTCAAATGAAAATTCTCAAGTTAACACCTCCTTTTCATTTAAAAATCAGACAGTCATAAATATTTTAGAAGTAGTCTTTGAAGAGGAAATAAAATTGAACGGCATCATTTCACTGTCCTAATGGATTTCAGTCTCAGTTCTTAGACCCCTCTCATTCCAGGTCCTGTGATACCAATGTTTTGTGATGGAGTTTATCCTCAAATTTGGGATTCTGCAGGTCAAGTACTTTTGCCTGGGATCTGCGTTGATTTAGGCAGTATGCAGTTCCTTAAGAAAAGGCTTCCTTATGTATCTTGTATTCTTTCTTAATGCCAGAGCCTGACAAAGAGGGGACTCTTGGTGAATAGAATGTCAAATTTTGCATTGTGTTTCTGTAGTTTCCTTTCTTACGTTGTTCAGAGATTCATGGTAACAAACTTCTCAAGGGGAGGAAGTGAAGGCGTTACATTTCTTCCCAAGAAGCTGGGTACTTATCTCATGTATCATTTATCTTCTTGTCTGGGAAGACTTTTATGATCAGTATGATATACCCCAGCATGATGCCTGAATGTATTTTTGGAGATGGATACTCATTGAGATCGTTAATGTTTCAACTATAAATTCTACTCTTGAAAAAAACATAGGAAAGTAAGCAGTTTCTCTTAAAACCATAGCAACAGCCTCATGACAAATAGTAGAACTTTGCTGTCACTTTATTTTGTAGTAGAGAAGGCCTTTGGTGTTGCTATAGGTCTCACTTGACACAGCTATAGATGAGGTATCTATTACAAACACTGTCTTTTGGGGTTTATGACTCAGCAGTGAAAGCATGTTTCTGGTGAAATGTGGTACAGAAGGTCCTTTCTCTGCTGTAAGACGCTACCTAGAATGTAATTTTATTCTGACCCCTACCTTTCCAAAATCCATTTGACTCTGTAACCAAAATGTCTTTAAAACAAACCCCTACACATTCAGTCTATAACAACATTTCAGGAGCTGGAAAACAGATTTACAAAGAGAGAGAGATGGGTTTAGTGTGCAGGCTGAGCAGAGTAATACCAGTCCTGTCATATTCTGCCTCCGCTCATGTGGCATGCTAAGTAGAATGACACCTTGTATCCTAAATCAAGAAGTTTCTGTTTTCACATTCAAACAAAGCCCTCACATATGGTAAGGACGATATAGCAGCCACTTATGGCCTGATCCTGCACTTCTTAAGAAAAGATACCTCCCTGGTAAAGTTTTGGTTTGGCTTTTTTCATAAGGAATCCAAACACTGAGCCAGTAATTTAAACCACTTCATTGAGTATTGTCATTGTTAATTAAGCTGTCATCATTTCAGCTAAAAGTAAGTTCAAATACAATAGTAAATAAAGATGCCTTTCAGCTGGACATTTTAATTTGCACAGTGAAACTTTTCCTGAAATGACCATTGGAATATGACAGGCCTTCTGCTTTTATTCCTATGGTATCCATGGAAAAGTGAAGCAAACCTGGTAATTCAGGAATTCCTCAGGCAGCTGTTTGTATTGTCATTTGATTTTGCTCAGTTGTGTAAATTGTCTTGTTCTTGCACAAATATGCCACTGACGTGGTTAAAGGATCCATAAGGTCCGAGTGATGTATTGTAAGGGAAGGATACTTATCGCTGTGACAGTTAATTTTAAAGGTAATGCAATGAGCTGCAGAAACATAATTTTAAACTTAGGTATTTTCTCTGGCCTCATTTCAGGCTGAACTTGCTATCTAAGAGGCTGTGTCTTGTACTCCTTGAGATACTAAATATTTGGATCCTTACCATTTGAATATTGGAAGCTTGAAAAACATCACTGCAAACAAAGCTGCCTTTTGGGCCTCGTAAGTATGCACACTAATACAGTTCTCCTTACAAATGAATGTTTTGCTTAACCAAATTGGACTGTTTTTATTCCTCTAACAAAGGCTGCTGCACGCAATTCCTGTAACTTTGTGTTGGCTGTTTTCCAGAAGAAGCATCAATGCATTGACTGCAGAATATACACACGTCTGTTTCCAACTAGCCTGTGATAACCAAGTGAGATGTAAATCTAATTAAATGCAAAAAAGCTGCAGTGTGTTGCAATAACTTTCAAGATCTGACTTCAGCAGACAAAAGCAAGGGAATTCCAAGTGAAGATTGCTGCTATGTCCTTACTTCACCTCTTTGTATTTCAGAGTTTCAAGGCCTCAGAACCATACACACTTGACTACGTACTATCTACAAAACAGTGTTCAAAGAGCATTGTCACCATGTCAGACTTTTAAAAATTAGGCAACTTATACAACTGCAATTTTAACTCCCTCGTGGGCACAAAGTATAGAATTAAGTAGCTTATCATACCCCATTTTTCAGTTTTGCCCCTTCCTCTTTTGGGACACAGAATAGATGCCTCTCACAGGAGAAAATAGCTGATTATTTTAAATGTCTGTATGTAGCAAGTGGCCTTTGACTTATTTATTTGTTCACTCATTGAACAACTACTTAGGTATTCTTAGGGCATTTGTCATTGTGTTAGTTGATACTTCATTAGCATTAATGGAATTATTTCTGTGTTTCCTTTACCTGAGAAGAAATATAGTTTTATTTTACTTACAAGGGAATGTGGATTAGGTCTGCAGAGGGCCTTGGTACTGCTCTGCTTGGATTTGTGGCAGTTGACGTTGAAGAACCTTGCTGGAGGGTGAAATCAATGGCACCTAGTTCTGTCTCTGGATTATCTATATGGTACATGGCAGAAGCAAGTGGGGGACCAGGATCACATGGAATCCACCCTAAATAAGAAGATGGCTAAACTTTTCACTGTGAAAGGACAAGGAGGTCACAGTGACCTGAAGATTCCTATAAGGTGTTGGGCTTGTGTCTGTTGTGGCCCACGACCAGACATTACGCCAGCTATTGGAAAACTGGCAGGTGGACTACGTGCCGTTACCTCAGCCACTATGGTGCTCATTGGGGAATGGGTCAGTTACGTCTGCACTACAAGGGCATGACCAAGGCACTGGCAAATAGTCCATTTTGCCAGCACAGCTGCATGGGAGGTGTTTGAATGCAGATGCAAGTACAGCAGCAAAGATTAAAAAGTGTGTGTCTCAACATCCTCGAAACTACCTGAGTTCGAAGGAGCTTCTTTCTCTACTTGGGAGTTCCGTGAACTCTTTCATGTTAGATGCCTGAAGGGGCCTCTTTACACAGGACTCGAATATTTAAGGAATAGAAGAAACCATTCTGTCCTTTTCCTATAGTTCAGTGATTAGAAACCCTGAAACTCGGCTTGTGGGACACCTGGGTTTGGTTTTGTAAGTTTCCTTCACTCAGAATATGCTATAACCATCATATGGTTATTACAGCATCCTTAATCCTGGCCACTGAAATTGTTCAGTGACTGTCAGGACTGGACCTTTAAGAGTAAAATAAGCTTTCTGGAAAGTATATGCTAAAGCAGTCAGAGATGTTTTGGGAACTTCACTGAAATTGGAAACCGTAAGAAATTATGGACTGTAAGTACCTCCATAGCTATAAAGCAACTGGATGAGAATTTTGAAGAGTCATTTTGTATTTAAGAATCGTGAGTGTATTTCTGCATCTGAGTCCTCACTAGTGTAGTCATTGAGACTTGTCTCTGGTCACACAAGCAAATCAGTGACAGACAGCTGGGGTGAGGCTTCAGCATACAGACAAATACGTCAGAGTATGGAAAAATCAACATAATTTTTGTAGATAGAGAAGCTTTGTCATAATTATGAAGCTCTTTGACAAAATCAACACACTGATAAACCAGGTGACACGTTCGTTGTAGTGATTTCAAAAAAGCTTTCGTCACAGTCCCTCACCAGTGCTGTTAATGAACATTAGCTGTCAGATATTTGTTAGGAAGAAAGCCTGTCTTGTGAATTAGTAACTAGCTGAAAGAGAAGGGTTAATGGGGGAGCAATAAATAGTCATTTTTACATTGTGAGAGAGTTACAATTGGACTCCCACGGGGATTCATGCTGGGACCTGCATTAGTTAGCATACTCAGAAATGGTCTTGGAAAAAGAGTGAGTAAAGAAGCAGCACAGTTTGCTGTTCATGCCAAATCCTTTACAGGAATGGGATATGAAGCTACCAGCAAGGAGTTTCAAAGGATCTCATTCTGCTGAGCAGTACAGGGGTTAAACTAGAAGTTGAAATTCAGTCACAATAACAGTGAAGTTAAGGCATACAGGCAAAACCAATCTTTATTACATATGCTAGTGGTACGTTCTGCATATGCTGTTATTGCTGAAGGAGTTCTTATGGTCTCTATAGGTAATTCTTTAGAAACTTCATTTCCAGTTCCAAGTCAAAAATACCAGGAGTTACTAGAAAAGAAAGATAGAATGGAGCAGGAAATGTTGTGATGTCTTTGTGTGTGTCAGTGGTATGGCCACACAATTTGAAGCTCTGGTTTCCCACTTCAGGAAGAAGGTAAAGGTAGAAAAGAATAATGAAATTTCAAGAACAGGGGTTTTGTTTAAAACACAACTACCAGCACTTGGGCTTCTCAGTTTGAAAAAAGGCAAAAGCGACATTGCTTGGATGACTGAGGGAAGATGATGGAATTCTATAAAGTGGTGGCTTGTGGGGAGAAGGTAGGAAGCTCTCCTTCACTTTTTCTAGTTAGTGGGCACACAGGGGAAATGGACAGCATTTTTAAACCAACCCAAAGGTAATCTTGTTCTCAAATCCTGCAGAATCGAAGTATGGAAATGTGGAAGTTGAAACTATCATTACTTTTGAAAAGAGGCTAAACTCGAAAGGGAAGCCTTGCATTGACAGATAGTAAACAGAATGGAATATGGTGTCCTTCAGGTTTTCTCTCACCAATGATTTACTGAAAACTCTGAATATATATCCAGAAGCATTGTGCTATATCTGACTTGTTCTTTATACTCTCTTCCTGACTGTTAAATCCTGGTCATTAAGCTCAGAAGCAAATTAGACATCCCTGTATAGTCCAATACAGTATGGCCATTTTGCAGCTAGTACAGAGACATACGATGCTCAGGGGATTGGAAGAATGGTGTATTGTAGAAGACTGAGAGAAGTGGTTTGTTCAGCCTTAAGCAGGTGGCTATGGGGAGATCTTACTGCTATTGTCTGAATGGAAGACCAAGACAGATTTGTCTCAGAGGTGCACAGTGATAGGGCAAGAGGGAACAGACACCTGTTGAAACATGGGAAACTCTGCTTAGATCCAGAGGTTTATTCATTTATTCATTTATATCATGAAGGTAGTAAAATATTGGAACAAGATGTCCAGAGAAGTTGTGCAACCTCCTTCCTGGGAGCTACTCAAAGTTTGACTAGACATGGTCCTCAGTAGTCTGCTCAACTGACCTCGCTTTGAACAGTAAAGGGTCCTAGGTGGCCTCCTGAGGCCCATTGCAACCTACCTGGACCCGTCTTCTTAAGAAAGGTTCTTATCATGTACTTCTGCCCTAACTTTACATTACTTCATGTGATATATTCATTGACAAGAGGGGAATATGTTTAGTCCGGGTTAACGAATATATGTTAAAACTCAGTGCAGGAACATAGTGGGGACAAGACACTTTGGATTTGTCATGAAGAGTCAGCTCTATGGTACTTTCTGTAGTGGACTGACAGTATTTTTTAAAACACTTTGTAAAAATATAACAAAAAGAAGTTGTCAGAGTGCAGCTATAGCAGGAGTCAGTGAATGGTACTGTTTCCCATGCTTACAGTTTGTGGGTTTTATTTCCAATGTTTTCTTTAAACAAATGATATATAATCAGTTTGTCAGACACTGAATAATGGGGAAGAGTATACTTGGCACAGTGTATGCTTCCAAGTCACACGATGGGATTGTGTCAGTACATCTTCTCTGCAAGTGGATCAAACCTGTCTCCAACAAGAAAGATGGTAAAAAGACGTTCTTCACCCTGATTTCTCTAACTATGGTCAGTGCTTTGTGGTATTTGGGTTAAGATTTTTGAAAGATAAGATAGTGCTGTTTGTGAGTACGTCTGCTCAACAGCTGGCATGCATGACGTGAACAAACTATTCAGACTACAAAAATGCCCCAAACTATCCATGACTGTTTTCTCCTGTAATAAGAACTTTTATTTCTGAGCTGCAGACTCTACTACAGCTCAGCAACTTAACAACAGTATATTCATCACCAATACTTACAGAAGAAGCTGAGTCCTGTAGTTTTAAAGAACAAATGCACTTCAACTTAATTACACTCAGGCCTGAATAAAAATTAAAGGGTTTGCATGTCTGCTAGTCTCTATGTGGGTAGAAAGGCAGTGAGGTTAAGATAATAGGCTCAAAATGTATTCTCAGAAAACATTTCAAACCACAGCAGGGTGTGATTGTATGCAAATAAGTATTTTTGCAATAGCAGATTAAACACCTTATGGAATTTGTATGGAAAACTGCATGCTTGTACATGATACAACGTATGATTAAGCACCAGTGTGTGGAGTTTTTGCCTTTGGTAAGAAATTAATGCAGATTTAAACCAATCAATGATTTTCTCAGTCTTTTCATGATATATGTTGTAAGCTATGAACAGTGAGTACCTGAGAAAAAATGTTCAAGATAACACTACTTTTTCCTTGGACCTGCATCCTTACAATAATATATCTTGCTGTGGTTTCCAGTTAGGAAAAGCATTGCAGTAGCAGAAAGTCTGGCCATATCATGGCAACAATGTAGGATCTGAGACAGTGAGAAAAGAAAACTGGCAAATTGGTGTAAACTTTTGCTAGAACAGGTGTTACTGGTGTGTGTTTTGCCATCAGCTTACAGAACGACTTACAGAGTGGTTTTTAATAAAACCTTCAAAGTATCTTTTTGATGGTTTTAATGAATGCATGGATTAATCATTCCAGGTTCCAGGACTACATTTAAAGAAACTTTTTTTTTCCCACTCAGAGATTGTTAAAATGACTCTGAGGGTCCCCAGCACCCATACTGGCAGCAGGTATCTTCACAATAATGTATAGTTCACTGTGATGGGAAGGCCAGCACTGACATAGGCAGATAATGGCTGCTCTACTTGGTCATTTGCATCACTAAGGGACATTGTGGCTGGTAGAATGACTGAATATCCTTGGGAAATGGTCTTTAATGTCCACATTACATACCAGAATTATGTATCTGCCTTTCTGAAGCTCTTTTCTCTGACTCCCAAGTTACTGTGTCCTGTGCAATGAGAGGGATACCGTGGCTTTTTCAGGAAAAATGCCTCTTGGTGTGCTCTGGAAGGGGTTTTAAAGGAATATTTAAAATGGCAACCTGGATTTTTTCCTTTAGCAGTGATAGATCTGACATGACAAAATCAGATATAATGGTGTTTGTTTTTATCCAGTGGAGTAGAAAATAAAAAATACATTACTTCAATTTAACTTTGATGTATGTGAAGTGAATTGGCCCCACAGTGACCTTGTGCAGTTTCTCTAAGGTGGATATATTACTTTATGAAGAAATGAAAGTTTCTTTGAAGAAGTCAAATTGTCATGTTTAAAACCAGTGAAACACGCTTCTCTTTCTGTCTTCCAAAACAACTCTGTCTGCTCAGCAGTAAATCTGCAGAGGGAACCCCAGCTCGCACTGGTAAGATCTTTGCGATCTTACCAGACTTCTTTCCTGCCTCTTCATTGTAATTTGTTAATGAAAGCAGTAGTCAAAGAAAGTGCAGGATCAGCAGTTCTGAGCAGTGGTACAGCAGGCTTCGCTCTCCTCCATTCGTCTGCCTTTCTCCCATGTGCTCCAGAATCACATCTAGGGCTGAATGGGTAACTGAGTGTCGTGATTTATGGCAGCTGATGGAAAACAGAGTCTGTGAGAGGTGTCACTCACCCTTCATGTGGAGGGTCTCATCCTTGCTTGGGGAAAGGCTCTGATCATAGCCTGATGTTTTAAGAGAAGAAAAACATAAATACCAGAGAGTTTTTATTTCTCCCTAGGAGAAATCTCCCCCAGGAGTGGCCTTCTTCAGGAAAGTGAGAACCTTCTTACCATGTGGGCAGAAAGCACTAAGTGAGAGTAACAGGTCATCCAAGGTGAGGAACCACTCCAGCCCTTGAAAAAATAATGTAAAACTAGAGCTGAGACAGGTGACATAGGAGTCTATGAGATGACTTTGGGCATGTTCCCTCAGAAGAGGCATAGAAGAAGAAAGGATGAAGTATGGTGAAACAGATTTATTGGAAATAGAACACACAGCTACACAGCTGCTTGTACCGTGCCTCATTTTGCAGCCAGCATATTATTTCTCTCTTTTAGTACTGCCTAAATTCACATATATAGTTAGTAGAAGCAAACTACATAATTGCTTGAAACTGGGGAAATAAAAGCAGACTTGTTAATTTAATGGTATTTTAAACAACAATTATTTTCAGCAGAAATAATTAGATTTCCCTTCAATTATGTATAATAGCATATATTTTAAGCCAAATCGGGGACAGAACCAAAATAAATACCAACACTATTCTCTCGCACAGAAAAAAGTATGGAGAAGAGTCAGAAGGAAGAAATAATAGAATCATAGAATGGTAGGGTTTGGAAGGGACCTTTAGAGATCATCTAGTCCAACCCCTCTGCAGAAGCAGGTTCACCTAAATTAGGTCGCATAGAAACATGTCCAGGCGTGTCTTGAAGACCTCCAAGGAAGGAGACTCCACAACCCCTCTGGGCAGCCTGTGCCAGGGCTCCCTCACCCTCACGGTGAAATAGGTTTTTCTTATATTTAAGTGGAACTTCTTATGTTCCAGCTTCATCCCATTACCCCTTGTCCTGTTGCTGGCTACCATAGAAAAAAGGGATGTCCCAACCTCCTGACATCCACCCTTTAGATATTTGTAAATGTTAAAAAGATTACCCCTCAGTCTCCTCCAGACCAAACAGCCCCAGTTCCAGCAGCCTTTCCTCGTATGAAAGATGTTCCAGTCCTGCTTATGGATTTTTTCCCAAAGCAGTTTGGGAAAAAACACCTTTCAGGTGGGACTAACTCTGCCATAGAGATATTTGTCACAATTGTGTTTGTTATTCCATGCTGCCTCTTACCCTGGAATCATAGAATTGTTTCAGCTGGAAGAGACCTTTAAGATCATCAAGTCCAGCCTTTGTCCCAGCCCTATCAACCACTAGACCATTCCCCTAAGTGCAACATCGCAAGGGTTTCTAAACACCTCCAGGGACAGTGATTCCACCACCTCATGGGCAGCCTGTTCCAGTGCCTTACAACCCTTTCAGTAAAGCAATTCCTCCTCATATCCAGCCTGAACCTCCTCTGGGGCAACTTGAGGCCATTTCCTCTTGTTCTATTGCTTGTTACTAGGGAGAACAGACTGAGCCTCATCTTGCTACAACTTCCTTTAAGGTAGTTGTAGACTACTACTAGTGATACTACTAGCCTTCTTTTCTCCAAGCTAAATGGCCCCAGATGCCTCAGCTTTTCCTCATAAGACAACAGAACAGTTTTTGCTTTGTTGAAGCTTTTTTTTTTAAAGTGGCTTATGTTTATGTTAAAGAGCTCCAAAGAAAGAGATCGTTGAGATAAAGTGAGAAAAGTTGAAGTTTGTGAGTCTTTGACTATTGGGGAAGTTCATTCCACTGCTAAGAAAGCTTCAGTCACTAGTGGAAGAGAGCTTCATTATGCCAGAAGAACCATACTGGCACCTGTAGATGGACCATCTTGATGTTTTTTGCCTTCTCTCTTTCTCATGCCTTTGGCCTTTCCTGAGATGTTCAAGTAACTGTGTGAGACCTCCAGGCAGGCTGCGTATCCTGGTCTTGTTTAAGACCTACTTGTCAGTGTGAATCTCTGTGAAGCAGCCTGAAGTATCTGGGGCTCTTGCTCTGCATTCACAATTGGCAGCTATGGGCTGATTTTGTCAAAGTAATGAAGCAAGATGTCTGGAGGTTTTCTTCCCAAGGCTACTTAGTTCTGTAGCAAACAACTTCGTGCTCACTTCAACCGTCAAATCAAAGCCTTTTTCAAACAACTGGGAGATTTTCAGAGGATTTTTATTCAGGTCTTATTCCCATCTCTTCTTTTTTAAAACCATGAGAACAGTTTTTGTGCAAGTGACTTCCAGGAATACCAGTTTTTTGAAAGAAGCCTGTTTTGTTAAAAAGGGTGAAACCCATAGATGGCGGTCACTTCACTTCACTCTACAGTCAGACTGGGTCGTGTTTCCACAGGTCGAGAACTGTACTGAATGCTGCTTCAGTTCAAAGTGGGTGAAGGGTATAATTTCAGAGCTGAAAGACATTGCTTACAGTTCAAATAAAGAACTGCAATTTATTCTTCCACCCATCCTCTCTTGGCCATTTAGACTGAAGGCCTTCAGGCCTGGAACTCTGCCCGTGCGTTTTACATGTACGGTATTCTCAGGGTACGATATAAATAATCATCCATCAGCAGCAGAGGGAATAGCCTGGTGGAGCAATCCACAACTGAGCCAACCTCTTGGATATTATGGAACAAAGCCAGCATTACTTCAAAAACATTTTCTTTTTAGACAAAGTCAGTCAAATGACTAAATTAAAATCCCACTCAATTGCTTTGATCTTATCAGATGCAGTATCTGTATGTTCAGTTAATAAGCTTCTCATGCATTTTATCTTTACACTTAATTTAAATATGAGAAGCAAACACATTTTGTATACTTGTTATTCTCTAATTACTACAAAAGCTTCTTAAAATCTTTGATCATGAGAATGTTATTTCGAATCCAGTTCTACTTCACAATTACAGTGTCTTTACTGAAGTTAGTTTGGATGCAATTTGAGTCCAAGGGGTATAAACCACAGTCAGTCCTTGAAACCCAGTTACGACTGTGGAGCAGTAAAGAGATCAGAATGCACCCAGGTAACAGTTGATCTATTTGTTGATGGGTTTTTTAGGCAGAAATTCCAACCAAAGCTGTAATGATAACAAGGGTCTGATGCAGTCCAGCAATGATTTAGCATTGGATGCAGTTTACAAAATATTACTGTTATCAAAATAAGCAAACTTTTATTTTTTTTTGTATCAAGGGCACTACAACAGAGGTTCAGACACAGAGTTTTGGGGTTTTGAGGTACTTTTACACAAGGTCATTGAGGGTGACACAGGCCACTAGCCAAGCTCAACATGCTTGTGTGTGGACAGCTGTCAGATAGCTACAAAATATATACAGTCATCACACAAACTATGTCTAGATTCAGGTAAGATCCTGAAGCTGGCACTCCACAGCCTCAGTGTCAAATAAACAAAGCTCTAGAAGTAACAGCAGCAGCAAAAATGAGTTACACTTTGCTTTTTGTCTTACAGATCATTTCTCTTCAGGGTGCTTTGATGAGAGCAAAGGAGCTGTAGCATAGAAATGAGGAGGGAGATGGAATTTACAAAGGGTAAATCTTTGAGCAAATGTACAAATACACTACAGGAAAATAATCTGACTGCAAAGTCAACAAGACTTGCTACATACAAAGGCAATGACTGGGTGACAAGCTGAAAAAAAGGTCTATTAAAATTTATGCATAGGTATGCATCAGACTTCCAAAAGCCTTAGCTTAATACTTGTAAAGCAATGCTGTAAAGTCTATCATGAAATAGAAAATATTAATGAAGGGTCTCTTTTCTCAAGTGGCCTTTCTACTATGAAAATATGGCTTCTCCATTTGCTGGTTTATTACCTTTATCCACCAGAGGTCCACTTGCAAGCCACTGGCTTCAGAAGGATTGAAGGCCAGGTTTATTTAGCGAAGTACTAAGCATTTCCAGCTCCAAATGCAGAGACAGGGCATGTGCAAGTGTTTAGTACCAGATGGGGGTCGGTTTAGGCTATGAACAAATTTTAATGAAACTTCACCTTTCAGACAATTAAACCATGACAAATTTACAGTTTTACCATCTTAAAATACGCGCACTGTATCAGCCTGTCACAAGAAAGTAATGTCGGAACTCCTACAAATTCATTTATTCATCTTTACAGTAGTGACACTGCTTCTGCCCTGTATCCTTTAGGGGGAAAAAATTGCTGGAAAGAATTTGTAACCTTAGAAATGTATCTTCTCTTATTCCCAGAAAATGCACAAGGACTAGGACTCCTTGCTTTTTTATTAATAAAAACTAAGATACCTGGGAGTCCTGATTGATAATAAACTAAACATGAGCCAGCAATGTGCCCTCGTGGCCAAGGCGGCCAATGGCATCCTGGAATGCATCAAGAA
Organism: Colius striatus; assembly: GCF_028858725.1. Classification (NCBI taxonomy): domain Eukaryota; kingdom Metazoa; phylum Chordata; class Aves; order Coliiformes; family Coliidae; genus Colius; species Colius striatus. The sequence continues at coordinate 169,966,725 of NC_084759.1, forward strand.
GAGTGTGGGCAGCAGGTCAAGGGAGGTTCTACTCCCCCTCTGCCCTGATGAGGCCTCATCTGGAGTCCTGTGTCCAGTTCTAGGCTCCTCAGCTCAAGAGGGACAGGGAACTTCTGGAGAGAGTCCAGCACAGGGCCACCAAGATGATCAGGGGACTGAAACATCTTTCATATGAGGAAAAACTGCGGGAACTGGGGCTGTTTAGTCTGGAGAAGAGGAGACTGAGGGGGAATCTCATCAATATTTACCAGTATATAAATGGTGGATGTCAGGAGTTTGGGGCATCCCTTTTTTCTGTTGAGTGACAGGACAAAGAGTAATGGGATGAAGCTGCAACACAAAAAAGTTCCATTTAAACATAAGAAAAGCTATTTGACTGTGAGGGTGAGGGAGCCCTGGCACAGGCTGCCCTTGGAGACTGTGAAGTCTCCTTCCTTGGAGGTCTTCAGAACCTGCCTGGACACATTCTTGTGTGACCTGATCTAGGTTGACCTGCTTCTGCAGGGGGATTGGACTAGATGATCTCTAAAGGTCCCTTCCAACCCCTACCATTCTATGATTCTGTGAAGCTCAAAGCCCAGTTTATTAGACTACATTAGCTATTTGAAAATGCAAACTCGTGACTGTTAAATACTCTAGAATGAATCTAGCAGGAAGCAGGACTAGCAGCCTGATGGGTGGTGAGATGCTCAAAGAGTACAAACTACTCCCCAGGAAGAGCAGCCACATGCAGACTTTCAGGCCTGGCAGTTGAGCACAAACGAAATCAGTTTTGCCCTGACATTACCCATAATTTTCTGCCATGATCCAGGATAATGCCTGTGTTTGTCTAGCACTGCAGTTCCTGGCTGTTGCTGATAAGGATTCAAAAAGGTAGATTCAGAGCAACCACAAAGCTTTGCAAAGCAGTTGACACTTTGATCATTTCCAAACACTATGTAGGAGGGTGGTGGAGTCCAGTCTGTCGAGTTTAAGTGCCTATCCTATGTCTTGCCTCACCTTGCAAATGTAAGAAGGAAAAAAACCAGTTCCCATTTGTCTAATACATAAATTTCTTCTATAGCCACTAAAAAGGTATGTAACCTTTGAAGGTAATGGGAAATTAATTCCATCTCATGAATGTTCATTTTCTAAGGATCTAACCAATTCCTGAGATGGTGGCTTTATTCAGCTCAGAAAAAAGCACTCAGATCATTTCCTCCAATGCTGAAATTCCTCAATGAGGTTTTGCTTTTCCTTCACCTATTGCCTGTCCAGTCCTAGAGAAGTCTTGCAGAACTGACCATCTGCAGCTGGCTGAGAACAGCAGCAATGGACAGTACTCTCATGACCTCATGCTTAAAGGCTTCTAAACCTGTGAGATGCAGATTCAGTCTTCCTCAGGAATATTTAGCTTACGGAGTAAATGCTTGAACTACTACAGGAGCTTCTATAGAGAAACCAGGAAATTACACCAAAAGTTAACTGCAAGTCTCTCACATCTCACTTTTCAATGTTCTCCTGTGTTACCTGCTCACAGTTAGGTGGCTAAGGACCTAAATGCACTTTAGGTGGAACGTAGTTATCACTAATTGTGACAGTGATTAAACAAAAATTACCTGTATTAATCCTTGCTTAATAAACATACACAGAAAAAAAGGAGCCACATGCTGGCCCTGCTACAGGCAGGGCTCATGGAGCAGCAGAGCACTGCAGCACTACTGATTCTCCAAATTTTGAGTCCAAAAGCTCTTGTTACATGCATAGAGGCATAACTTTGTTTTTTGCTAACTCTTCATATTTACCCAGCATGCTAGTGCTTAAGAATGCAAACTTAGAAATGAGGATTTAACTGTGAAATGACTTAAAATCTTTTGTTCAGAGACATTAAACAGAGGTGCAGTTTTGACTGATCAATTCCAGAGGTGAAGACCTTTCTTAGCCATATGTCTTGATCCTATGAATAAAGATACCAGAATGTTTCACTGAGAAACTCTGAGGAGTGTTTTAATAACGTTGTGGATCAGAGGTTAAATCAAGCAATGCTAATTAGAATAAAGCTGAACTATAGAGAGTGAAAAAAAGGTGAGATTCACCAGCCATTGCAGCGTTAGACATTGAAGAAAAAAGAGCTGTTGATCACTTCAGGTGAAAGTATTCCAGAAGCCAGCAGATCAGGTGAAGTTTGTTTCTGTCCTAAACTACAGAATTCTCCACACAGGGCGGGAATCAGAAGTGCCAGCCACTCGTTTAACACATGAATACCTTAAAAAAAGATAGTAATTATCAGGGAGGGAGTAGGACAAGTGCTGCATTTCCAATGCTAATGTGTTCTTTTTATGGCCTAATCACTAGACATTCAAGTTTTTTCTATGAAAGCTGCAATGTGAATATGAATTTTGGATGTGTATTAGCCATTTGGTAGGCAGGACTGCTTTTTTAGAAACTTACATGATTTCAAAACAGTTTAAAGTGGAGATAGTAAAAATATCACAAATGAATGTTAAATCTCAACTAATTATATCATGATGCATATGTAACAAGAATTTCTCGTTGTTTTTTTAGCACCCTAATTCTCCTTCCCCTTACTTAAGCTATTCTTCTCTGCTGGATTCAGGAAAATTAAAAGTTTCAACATACCTGGAAGCCAAAGGTCACTCATGGTATTCACTAAGCAATAAGTAGTCAAAGAAGCTTATTAACTCTATCAACATTAAGTTTAAAAAAGTGATTACTTTTACTTGTGGAAAATCCTTAAACATAAGAAAAAACTATTTCACCATGAGAGTGAGGGAGCAGTGGAACAGGCTGCCCAGGGGGGTTGTGGAGTCTCCTTCCTTGGAGGTCTTCAAGACCCGCCTGGACATGTTCCTATGCGACCTGATCTAGGTGAACCTGCTTCTGCAGGGGGGTTGGACTAGATGATCTCTAAAGGTCCCTTCCAACCCCTACCATTCTATGATTCTATTATTTTGCACCTGTAATCAAGTGCATGCAAAGTATACAGTCTAGTAGAGCACCCAGGCTATGTTTTGTTCATTCATATTGTCACACAAACTTGGCCTGAAAAAGAAAAAAAAACCCACTCTAAAAGAGATGTGTCATTTGAAAGCTGCTTCCTTTGCCAAATGAGCAAAAATTGCAAACAAACTTTCACACTTGTCTGGTTTTTCTTTTTGGCTCCTGGCACAGCATGTTTTATTTGCTCACAAGGCTGCTGGGCAGCTTCATAACAGGCAGGAGAGAATGTGGTCATCTCTACAGAAACAAAGGCAAGGTGTCTAATGAGATGATCAAGTCTCAACGCAAATGAGATCAACCAAAGATATTACAGGTCTGCCAAAATCCCGGTAGTTAAAATGTTGCGACTGGAGGATATTTTGGACATACCTGCCACCTGGTGTTCAGAAAGTAACCGTGTTACTGAAAACAACCTGAAACGCTCTTCCATCTGTGTTCTCACTAAGAAGCAAACAAATGTATTTAATGTGGATTAAATGCATAAACTGCAACAAGGTCTTAAGGTTGGTGTCATTATCAACATCTGTCTAGAAAGAAAAGGAACAGCGTGACCTAATATTCCTTCTGGTCCCATCTCTACTAACCACAAAAACTCACAGGTAAATCTTTTGATTTATGGGTATTTACACATCTCCTGACAGATCACAGAATCACAGAATGGTAGGGGTTGGAAGGCACCTTTAGAGATCATCTAGTCCAACCCCCCTGCAGAAGCAGATCCACTTAGATCAGGTCACACAGGAACACATCCAGGTGGGTTTTGAAAACCTCCAAGGAAGGAGACTCCACAACCCCTCTGGGCAGCCTGTGCCAGGGCTCCCTCACCTGAACAGTGAAATGTTTTTTTCTTATGTTTAAATGGAAGTTTTTGTGTTCCAGCTTCATCCCATTACCCCTTGTCCTGTCACTAAATACAGGACTAAATGCCCCAACCTTCTGACATCCATCATTTATATACTTGTAAATATTAATGAGATTCGCCCTCAGTCTCCTCTTCTCTGGACTAAACAGCCCCAGTTCCCGCAGCCTTTCCTCATAAGGAAGATGCTCCAGTCCCTTGATCATCTTGGTGGTCCTTTCAAATGAGAAACACTCTGGCCACAGCTTTATACAACTTCACAATCTAACTGTAAATTATAGTGTGACAAACCCAAAGTTCAAACAAAGAAGTAAGTCTTATGAGATGGAGCTAAGTGAAAAATGGACTAGGAATAGATAATACTGGGTACTAGTGAGTAAGCAATAAGGGGTAACAACAGTAACTACCAGGTTTGCATGTTTGATGCCTGAAGTAAACATTCCTCCCTGGTAAAATTGGTAACAGTAAGCATATAAACTGAGATAAACCATCTTTTATCTTTACTTACCAAAGGGTTACTTCAGGTGGAGCCTCAGTGAGGTCAAACTGCATCAATAGCACAATGAGGGATTTCCTCCCATGCACTTTGCAAAGCAAATTTAAATACACTTGTATTTCACAATGGTAACTCAGGAAGAAACCCCAGTCTCAGCAGTATATAAATGCCTGGCATTTCAGTTGGCACCCCTGGCAAGCACAACCTGTAACTCTTTGTCTGGGATCACATCTTCACAGGGTTGCCAAAAATAAAGCAGAGTGTAGCCTCTGGGTTTTTCTTCAAGGCCCTGGGGATCAAATGCAGCTGTGTCCTTAGGTGCCCCAGTCTGTATCGATTCTAGTAACTTTGAAAATGAGACACACTAGGAAGTCAGCTCTGCAGTGTACATTTACTGTGTACACGTTGTCTCAGGTGTTCTCATCAACAGCTCTTGTCTCGGCAGAACAGACACATCCTGCCTATTAAGAACCGTGCAGTTGGATGTAGAGAAGGCAGCTGTAGGTTTACTTGTCAAATGTAGGAAGGTGGGGGTTTTTTTACACTGATTTACAAGCCAAAATCCTAAACCACTTAACTCTTTCAACTTTTCCCAGAATTTCATTACTGCCTAATACAGGGCTCAACTGCTTTCTCAGCATCTGAAGAAAGCACAGAACATATGGAACTTGGCCAAGCAGAAGATATTCTTCGTGTTCTCTGTCAATAGTAACTGCTCAGCACAGACAGATGTTAGCACTATTTTCTTGCCTTAGTACTGATGGGAACCTAATGACTCTTGTATGATCTTTGTAGAGAGGGCAAAGGAGAAGGAAGAAAAAAAACTGAAAGAAAACTGGGGGCAAAAAAATACACTAACCACAAACAAAAATTACATCACCTGTCTAGCATGCTGATGGCTGCTAACAGTGGAGCCCTCAAGTGAAATACCAGGCTGACTACTGGACTTTATTAAAAATGTCAACAAAAAGAATACTTTAGGGTCCTGCAAAAACCTTGGATTCGAAAGGTCTCTCTCTAGTCTCTTTCAGTCTATTCAAGCGCGTTGCAGCAGATCTGTTCTTGTCAGTCACAGCTCTTGCACAATCTGTTTAATATTCTGAGCTACTCTCCATTAGTATTAACTGACAAATATGAAGACAACGATGTTGCCTGCAGCCTAGTCTCACCAAAACTCTGCTTTCCATTCCCATTTCTGTTTCAGCATGGACAAAAGGGCCCTAAAAATCTCCTCAGAAAATGGAATAATTCTGCAAGAAGCTGAGTGAATATGCTTGGAAGGACTCACTTGGCACTGACTTTCTTATATTTTTCCTTAAAAATCTGCTACTGATGATCATCAAAGAAGCAGCCAAATAAACACCTTGATATCACGAAAGAAAATTGAGTATTTTTTTAACTTTTCAGTGAAAAATGTTCAGATTTGAAGTGGATAATAAACTGTGGCCCACACAGGTCGTATTTTCAATGCACAGCTCTGAAAATGGCACATTCTACTGCACTGAAATTGCCTAGCACTTTTTTCTTCAGTTACTGCTTAACAGAAAGATGGCTGGTGAATCAATAAACCAAATCAGTTAGGTACCCCTTAAAAATTGGATAGCCCACAGTACTAGGAAGGATCTCTTCAAACTCTTCCTCAACCTATGTGTATAAATAATACCATAAACTAAACATCCCAAGTTTTAATAGTTATTGGGAGGGAAGTGGGATATTTGATTCCCTACAGCAGTTTACTCCAACACAGTATCTTGAAGCAGTATAGAGATGCCCAAGGCTTTTTAAAAACCTGAGGCAGCACCATCTCTTATCAGGTGCTTCCACCTCTACAAAAGGAAGAGAAAAAACCCAGATTTAACAGACAAAATCACATACTGATTTATCAGAGGAACATCTGCTAGTTACTTAAGAATTTGTATCAGGTTTTTATGGCGAGATTTTGGTGGTGGAGGGGCCTTCTGTGTGAAGCTTCCCCTACATCCGATGGAGCCAACGCCAGCCGGCTCCAAGAGAGAGATCCACTGCTGGCCAAGGCTGAGCCCATCAGCAACAGGAGCAGTGCCTCTGGGATAACGTATTTGGCAAGAGGGGAAAGTTGCTGCATGACAACTGCACACAGTGGCAGAGGGGAGCAAAAATATGCGAGAGCAACAAGTCTGCAGACAACAAGGTCAGTGAGGAAGGATGGGAGGTGCTGCAGGCACCAGAGTAGATACTCCCCTGCAGCCCGTGGTGCAGCCCATGGTGAAGCCCTGTCCCTGCAGCCATGGAGGCCATGGGGGAGCAGAGATGCACCTGCAGCCCAGGGAGAACCCCATGCTGGAGCAGGGGGATGCCCAAAGGAGGCTGGGATGCCACAGGAAGCCTGTGCTGGAGCAGGGGAAGAGCATGAGGAGGAAGAAGCTGTAGAGACAGCATGTGATGAAATTACATCAGTAGAGTTCAAATACTAAACTGCTACAAAACAAGACTGGAATCATTTCCAGCTTCTGAGCATAACTTGTATAACTGATGCATTTATATGTGTTGAAGCACATGTGAGGCTACAGACAGACAAGGAGAAATCACTGCACCCAGTTAAGCAATTTGCATAGCACTGTATTTCGACTTCTGCCTTAAATCAGGGTATTCTATTTACAATTGTTCTTGAAGCCCACAACGGGACAGAGACAAAAAAATATTAAAATAAAAAATGCCTATTTTATTTTCAGCTTTAAAGATGCATCTCTAAACAATCAGTAGAAAAAACAAGTAAAAAAAGTAAACACCAGCATTTTGTAAAATCACATTGAACTAATCCAAGACAATACAAAGTTTCCATACACCACTCAAATGCAGCTTGAAAAAAAAGAATTAAAAAGTAGTCCAAGATCCCTCTACTTGAAATAAATCATTAAGTACCCATAGACTTTAACTACAAAACAGGATACATTCTTTCATTTTTCTTCCATTGATGAAGTTGATTGCCACGTACTTCAATCATTTGCAAGTGGAATCCACAGTGTCTCAGTTACAGAACCAGAGAGAACACACGCAACCCCTCATTGAAGTCCTTCCATTTTCAGTATAGGCTCTGTCTCAAGTCAACACTCATCACATATCTTTAGACTGATCATCTTCTTCAAGTTTCCTGATTTCATTCTTTAAACAATTGATGGTTTCACGACTTGCTTTTAGTCTTTCCTTAAGCTCAGCAATTTCAAAACTAGTTTTCTTTTTGGCAGCTTCCAGCTTTTCCCTGGTTTTCACTTCAAGATCTGCAACTGCAGTGGTGGTAATAAAGAAAAATAAACATTTTAAGTATCACGGAGAATGTAATTCTTTTTAAATTGCAACAATAATTTGGATGGTGTGTATCCCGAAAAGAAACTATTATTGTTAGCCTTAGAGATTCAGTGTCTCAATGAATGTAAGCAAAATGGTATCCAAATAAAAACCTGCAACAAAAAAAACCACATCACTTTTGTGGATAGAGTTGTATGATTCACTGAATGCTTTTCCAGAGTTTTTTAAAGATTAAGTGGGGAAAAAGCCCTGAAGTGGTGACACCATATAAACTGATTATGGAGAATTACAGTAATTTGTGTGCCGTGCCCAGTGACAGCACGTGAAGGCCATGGGCACCAACTGAAATGCAGGAGGGTCCCTCTGAACATCAAGAAACTACTTGTACTGTGAGGGCGGCCAAGCACTAGCACAGGTTGCCCAGGGAGGGACTACATGTTTTGATTTTAAACTTACACTCTGTTTCATGCTTATAAGCACCTAGCGTGAGCTGGCGAGACGTTGTTAACAGCTGCTGCATCATTGCAGTGGGGTCTTGAAATATCTAATGAAGGAGAAAAATACACGGTATCACTAATACTCTTAAAAATAAAGTGAGGAGTACATAAAAAATTTTCATACCATTTCATCATAGAATTCAGAAACTACAGTTTTCTTTCCCAGGATGGCATTGGTATCAGACTGGAAAAGCTTTAGCAAGTGATACAAGGTTACCTGTGCAAAGACAGAAGATTATTAGCTTGACAACTGTAAGAAAATGCAAGTCTTATTCCAGATATCAACATCCTTCTTTATAAACAGCTGTACAGGACTTAAAAAAATCTTTTAAATAAACATTATGTAATTTCAGCAGAATTACTTAAATTTGATAGTTGGTGCTAAACACATTCCAAAGGCTCCTCGACACTTGAGAAATGTCTGGGCAAATGGTTTAGGATTAGTGTATGAAAACTACTAAGACAAACTTCTCATAGGTGTTTCTAAATAGATACTTTAGTTCAAGACCACTTTGCCAATTAATCAGTTAGAAAATGTTTTTTGTGACCCCATCATCCCTTCCTGTGAAGGAAAAATAGCAGGGGAGCCTGCGGATAGCTTTGCACTGAAATTTCTCCCTGTTGAGTTACTCTTCCACTACTGCACTGAAAATGGCAGGAGCTGGAGAGGAACCACTGACCACTTGGGCTGTGACCTAGGAAGAGGACACAGAGCTCACAAGTGATCCCTTCCAGAAACAGGCCTGCTAACGTGTGTGGGAGAGAGTGATACCTTCTCCAAAGAGAAGAACACAACACACAAAAACAGCCTTCCAAGAAGAAGCACAAAGGAAAAGCACCCAACCAACTTCAGGACAGCTTGGTCAAGCTGTGAACAGAATTAATACAGCAAGTCGGGATACTGCTGAGCACAACAGTGCAGGAAGCCCTTGCTAAGTCCAGTACCAATTTTAATAGATTCAAGGAAAATGTAAAACTCAATCATAGAATGGTCGGAGTTTGAAGGGACCTTGAGAGATCATTTAGTCCAACCCCCCTGCTAAGTAGGTCCATCTAGATCAGCTCACAGAAACATGTCCAAGTGCATTTTGAAGACCTACAAGAAAGGAGACTCCACACCCTCCCTGGGCAGCCTGTGCCACTGCTCTGTCACCCTCACAGTGAAATAGTTTCTTATGATATTTTAATGGAACTTTTTGTGTTCCAGCTTCATCCCATTACCCCTTTCCCTGTTGCTAGCTACTATAGAAAAAAGGGATGTCCCAACCTCCTGACACCCACCATTTAAATATTTGTAAATATTAATGAGATCCCCCCTCAGTCTCCTCTTCTCCAGACTAAACAGCCCCAGTTCCCGCAGCCTTTCCTCATATGAAAGATGTTCCAGTCCCCTGATCATCTTGGTGGCCCTGGGCTGGACTCTCTCCAGAAGTTCTCTGTCACTCTTGAGCTGGAGAGCTCAGAACGGGACACTGAACTCCAGATAAGGCCTCACCAGGGCAGAATAGAGGGGAAGCAGAACCTCTCTTGACCTGCTGGCTACACTCGATGCATCCCAGGATGCCATTGGCCTTCCTATAAGAACTGGCTTTACTAGGACAACGTACTTATTTTGACCAGCGATATCCTACAGCACAGCTTTAGCTCACTATAATTAATTGTCATTAAAAGTTTCATGTACTTACAGGTCTTTCATTTGGATCAATGAAAAATATCTTGATGATTATTTCAAATTCTCCCCAGCCCGTTTCAGTGATTTCATAGGGTGGTTTGGTAACGACTGCAGTGGGAAACACAGTGGTGTTAACAGGGGTGATAAAGCTCAATGGAACTAATCAAAATCTCAGCTCTAGGAACAGCTCCCCAAATGGCAAACCCACCTCTTAAAGGATTACCGTAGCTTTCGTGCAACTTGAACTGAATTTTTTTCACATAGGCAGACATATCCTGAAACAGAAATGCCGTTACTTATGCAACACACCACAATACTTGGGTAATCATTTGTCCTATGTGCTCATCGTTTATTCTGATGTAAACTTGGTATTTCTTCTGGCTTCAAGCACAGGAAAAAAGCAACAAGGTAGACGCGTGAATGTGGTCTGGCACACAGGTCTGTGGGTGCTTTCGTCCCGTGAATGTCCGCCAGTTTCCTCCCAGACTAGAAGATCGCTTAAGAAGCCTAAAAGCATCTTCCCTCTCGTTTTCCTTCCTGGGACCCCCCCAGAGGATGCGGTCCCCCCTTTACGTCCAAATGTGCTTCTGCCCGTCTCTCGAAGGCGGCTTTTGGAGACGCCGGCGCCCCGCCGCCGGGCGCAGCCCCCGCCAGCCCCGCGCATCGCACCGGCGGCAGCTTCCCGCACGGCCCCGGACCAGCCCGAAGGCCCGGCCGCCGCCCGCCGCCGCCCACCTCGTTCCTGTACGGCTTCACGTAAACCGTCCACTGGTGCGTGTGCCCGTCCTCTTCGCGCTTCTTCCCGAAATACCGCGCCACGTTCCCGTACACCACCGGCTTCACGATGGTAACGCCCTTCAAAAACAAGCGACACCGCGCCTGAGGCGCTGCGGGCGGCGGCCACGGGGAAGCCGCTGCCGCCGCTGCCCGCCGCCCCTCCCGCCCCGCGGCCGCACCTTCACCCTGCCGCCGGAGTCAGGCCCGAACTCGGCCATTCTCTTGAACATATTGCCCCGCGGGGGGGCGCCGCCGCCGCGCCGCCCGCGCCCCGCTCCCGCGCCGCCGCCGCCACCGCCGCGCCCGGCCCCGCCCCGGCCCCGCCATGCCCCGCGCCTTCCGGGCACGGCGCTTCCGGCGCCCTGACGCGCCGCGCCCGCCCACCGCGAGCCTGCGCCGGGCAGCGCCGCCGCCGCGCCTGCCACAGCGGGGCTCACGCAGCCCGGGCGCCGCTCCTGCCCGCGGCCCGCGCAGCCCTGCCCCTCCCGGCCCTGCCCCGCGGAGGCACACGCTGCTTTATGGGGAAACGGCCTTGAAGACCCTGTCGTTGCAAGCTCCTGCCATGGGCAGGGGCCACCTTCCGCTAGACCAGGTCGCCCCAAAGGTTCTGGCCTTGAGCACTTCCAGGGATACGGCAGCCACAACCTATGTCAGCATCCACACTGCAAAGAACTCCTTCCTTATGACTCACTACAACAGCCCTCTTCAGTTCGAAGCCGTTATCCCGTGTCTTACCAAGAAGTTGCACGTGCTGTTCTCCCAAGCTCAGTCGTGCTTGTTATGGGCTTCATAACATACCAGCCCAGCCCTATCCTGCCTCGGGGCAGCAGGAAGGGTGAGGGACGTGCACAGTCAATGGCTAACACCTACCTTGCTCCCCAGACAGGCTCAGAGCCCCTGTGTGCTTCCCTCCAGAGGAAACAGGTTTAAGGAGGAGCCACTGCCCCCAGCTGCTGCCTGCAGGTCCCACGGCCGTGCCTCTGCCTGGCCCCCCAGCGTTGCTGTGCACTCCCACTCTGTTCCACAGCTGCAGCTGTCTTCCCGCTCCCACAGCGAGGCCACCACAGACAGGCAAACGGCCCTCAGAGGAAAGAAGCACTGGAGGCAAAAGCACTGCAATTAGGAGCTGAGGAAGGATGATGAGAGGCTTTGAGTGAAGGCTCAATTAGACTGTGAAAGAGGAGGAGGGGAAGAGATCGTAAAGAGAAAAGCTGTAGAACATCAGTGTAGTCTGCCAGCAGAGATGGACTAAACCAATGGGATCCTAACCTCTAAACTCCAGCCATCATGGGGACTTGCTCACTTTAACAAAGTTTGTTGAATGGCAGTTCCCACCCCCTGCACCCACTGAACTTAACAGAGTCCCAGGCTGTGTCCTCAAAAGTTACTCACCCTAAGCTCACATTTCCAATAGACCTTCCTTGAGCAGCCAGGGGTAGGGGGCAAAATGCAATGAGTAGCCAAGACTTGATGTTGCCAGAGCAGTGCACACAACCTCTTAACACTGAGTCCATGGTGCTTCTCTTATATCTTAACCTCCACCTCCTTTTGGTTCCTCTGCTCTGTAGTAACCAGAAACACGGCCTCTTCAGTCCATAGGCAACTCTTAAACGTCCCTCCAGAATTACCAGATTTCATATGCGATGTGGAAAGCCACAGGAGGTCAGAGTGACATCATCTCAGAAGCATTTTCTCAAATGTCCCATGCTTAATAAAGAGGGAGCTGGCTATCTAAACTCTGCTATTCAGATTTGTTAGGAAATTATTACCCAAGTCCCGGTCTTACCGCACAGTTACTGCTCATCACAATTCTATCACCATTAACAACCTAACACAGCTTTAGGAGACAGAGGAGTTGTAATTGGCATAATTACTGTGTTACCCTCTGGCTCTGTAAAGGTGGCTCCTCTAGTCAGGTGCTGATGTATGGCAACGCCTCATTTGCCTGTCGGTATGAGCAACCTCCTGGTGCTGCTTGTTGAGAGTTCCTACGTGGTCTTGGGAGCACTGCTGGGTTTGTGGGGGCTTGGGGTGCAAGGGGGACCTGCAGCCAGTTGTCAGTGAGATGAAGCAACATGAAAGAGTAATGGGCGAAGAACAGGCACATGCAGCCTCCTTAACACTCATGATGAATCAACGCTTGTCCAAGATCTCCACAAATGGTAAAGCATGGAAGGCCCTCTGCACTAGCCCCCAGCACCTGTGTAGGACTCAGGTTTTGATAGTGGAATTAGTATGGAGAAGTGGGATTTACAGCTAATGGCAAGCCCTGAGGTTCAGTTGGTGGGTTTGTTGGGTTTTTTTCTACTATGGGCACAGGAAAACTGAACGACCACAAGCAGATTTACATTTAAATAACATTCAAAGATGTTACTTTTGACTAGACTTTGAAATTCAGATCTCTTAAATTCATTTGGGAAGGAAAGGGCAGGCAAAAAACAGTATAGCTGCTCACAATCTTATTTGACTGTAAGCAGGCTGTTAGGACAGCTTTGCTTGGGGAATTGCAGACACTTTGATAGGTGGGCTGGAAAATAATCTCTGTCAAGTTCAGCAACCTCTTTAAGAAATCAGCTCTTCAGCAGCCCACTTCAAATCACAACTCTCTGAGAGAACAGCAGCTTCTAACCTTACCCTTACCCATCTTCCATACTAAGCCCCTTGATGATACTGATTGCATCATGATATGTGAGTTCACTTTAACAACTGTGAATTGCATTTTTTTCCCCTCCTTTTTGAGGACTAATGTTGCCTCACAGTCAAGTAGCCTGGGAGACCTGGATTCTTATCTGATCCATGCTAAGGGAAATAAGTAACTAGGCAGGCAAAAGGACACCTAAATACAATACCTATGAAGTAAAGGTCTCAATCTTGTCATGGTAAACACAGCTAAAACCTTCTTAGACTTCAAACTTAGATTAGTTATAACCATTATTTTTATCCTTTTTTAAAAATTCACTCTAATAACCAAAATGGTGCTGTCTTCATAAGGAAGAAACAAAAACCTTAAGACATTCCTGCCTTGCAATCTACAATTAGCATTTCTAAACATCAAGTCAGGAATTCATGGCTTTCTGTTGGCCAAGCAGAAATATTCATCATTACTGCCTCATTCCCCTCCCTCCTTCTCTCAACAATTATCTCCAACTACTATCTGGGAACTAATTAATTTTCTAGGTCTTCTGTATAGCTGTCCCACTTTACCTTTTCAGCTGGAAAATAACCCCAACACAGCCCAAAGAGAGTAAAACTTGAAAGCCTTAGTTTTACTTGAGTTCAGGCTGATTCTACAGGCCTGACACATTATTCAGCATGTGTTTGTCACAGCTGAGTGAGTGCATTCACCACCCACAGAGGCTTCAAGGCACACCTGTGGCTGGAACCAGAGAGTATTTTCCCACCTGTTTTCCAATGGATGGAAGATGCCACTTTCTCCTTCATTTCCTGTCACTCACCCAGTCCAGCACTCTCCTACCATGAGGATACTAATGGTATCCTAGCCAGGAGCATCTTTATCCTTGTCTCCCACAGACATTGCATTTAAAGGTGCCTAATAAACAATTTTTGATCATCTTGCAGATTCTCAGGCTATTAAGCTTTGGGTCTTCACCCGCGACTTTGTAGATGTGACAACTCCCCCTGTGCTGAGAAGAGCACTCCTTTTTTACTCTCATATTTACAGAGCCATAGGATCATTTCGGTTGAAAGAGATCTTCAAGATGATTGAGTCTAACATCACACTGCCAAGCCCATCACTAAACCATGTCCCTCAGCACCTCATCTACGTGGCTTTTAAATATCTCCAAGGATGGTGACTCCATCACCTCCCTGGGCAGCCTGTGCCAGTGTCTAACCATCCTCTCAGTAAAGAAGTTTCTCCTCATATCCAACCTAAACCTCCCCTGGCACAACTTGAGGCCATTTCCTCTTGTCCTATTACTTGTTACTTGAGAGAAGAGACCAACCCCCACCTTGCTACAGCCTCCTTTCAGGTAGCTATAGACAGAGATCAGCTTCCTCCAGACTAAACCTCAGCTCCCTTAGCCACTCCTCATAAGACTAGCGCTCCAGCACCACACTGTCCTTGTAGCGAAAGGCCCCAAAATTGAACACAGTATTTGAGGTACAGCCTCACCAGTGCCCAGTACAGGGGCACAACCACTTCCCTGGCCCTGCTGGCCACACTGTTTCTGATACAGATCAGGATGCCATTGGCCTTCTTGGCCACCTGGGCACACCACTGGCTCATGTTCAGCTGTTGTCAATCAAAAACATATTGAAACTGTTCCTGAGTGCATGAAAGAGAGAAACCAGCAAAGGCAATTCTACATTCACACACAGAGAAAAGCTTGCAAAAAGCATCCTCCTTGAAGGAGGATCTGTCCTTGGAGCTTATGGATAAACTCCTGACTACACGTTCCCTTCTAAGGCGGCAGCTTTAACCCAAATCCTACAGACATCCAGATGTAAGGAACAATGTGTGAGCACTTGGGTGGCCTCAGTCAGGCTGGTAGCAAAGGCTGGATGAGGTACAGAAAATGCAGGGTTTGGCTTCATCTTGGGCTCACTCTTTGGATGGGCCGCCACGCTCCTGGACAATGTGCATGAAGAGCAGGACAGTGATCAAACACCCCCAATCAGCAGACAGCATCCCTCATTGTGGGTGTGCAGGCAGAAGTGCAATCACTGCTCGGATGGCAGAGCACTTGGAGAAACAAGTGTTGCTCTGCTGTCCCTTACTCGTATCACTTCAGTGTGGCAGAGCAGGAGGAAATGCTGTGGCAGTCCTGCACGTGGCTCACGGGGAAGGTTAACTGTCACTTATGTTACAAGTCAAGTGCTGTGGAGTGGCTTTGGCAAACTGCTGAGGGGGTGCCTATCAAAATCCTGCAATAATGCTCGCTGCAGCTGTATTACTTCTTAGTTCTGCTGAGCCAGATAACCACTTCATCTGCCTCTCACTTAACGTCAGCCTGCCCCAAACATCCCTAAGTGGTTTGCCCTTAACAGTTTGCCAAGACACGCTTTGTGAAGGACAAAGAGGTGCTGGAAACCCCAGCAAAATTTATTAGTGTCTCTGGGTTATTTCAAAGCAACTACACGACAGGTGCAATAAAATGCACAAACGCGGTGACAAGGATGTTCCTCTACAGTATTTTAGGAATGACCCCAAACAATAACACGAACTGGCAGGAACACTGGGTGACGAGCCTTTTAACTAGACACCTTTTGCTGCAAAACTGAGGCAACTCCAGTCCCACCAGTGAAGTGGAAGAAAAGAGGCTGAAGAATTAAATGGCTGCTAAAGATGACATAAAAATAGGCTAATATTTGTCAAAGATACAAACTTGGAGTTAATGAAGGACAAGGATTTAATACAGGAACAAGTGAGTGATCTAGAAAATGGCACAGTAGGAACAGAACAGGATTTAAGAGCATCAGACACTTTATTGGAAATATCTGACTACGTACCCTAGCTGATGCAGCAGGGAAGACAATTTCAGTAAATGGACTAAATATGCTAATGACACCACACAATCCCCTCTATGGCCTCATCTGGAAAAGCATGTGTGTTTCTGTTAAAGGGAGGTATATTCTCTCTTGTTACAGGTAAAATTAACTGAAAGGCAAATGTGCAAGAATAGGACAAGTTCCACCTAACAAAGTCTGTCCTAAAGAAGGCAAGAGCCTCCTTAAATTTACCAAAATAAAGGCAGAAGGAGGATTAACTAGTCATGGTGAATACTTTAAGGAGTTAAGTACAGTGGAAAGGGAAATAACTAGATAGGGAACAATACTGGCACAAGATCAAATGAATATAATCTAGCCAAAAAGAAATCCAGGCAGCCACTCAGGTTTGTAACCCATGGAGCAAGGAAGGAGTGCGACACCCTTTCCAAAGGAAGAGCAAAAGTAAACACCCCTGACTGACCCTGTCAGGTTGCAGGATACATCCTGGAAGGGGTTATAAGACACAATTAGCTGTCCCAGCTAGTTGATAGGACTGAATTTCTTCTCCCCAGGGATATTTTTCATTCTGTATTGCTACTTACTTCACTTTTTTTCTGTGGTCTTGCAACACTGTATGCAAGGCTAAGAGACACTCACACCAACTTCCAACCCCTTTTACCTTTGATTTGCCATGCTGGGCATGACTTGCCATAGAGGAGACTGATATGGGAGAATGAAAAAGAAATAACATATTTTTTTAAACCTCAAAGATTTGGCAAACAAGAGAATACTGAATGGATTGATTGTCTCAATGTTCACAGGCTTGAATGTTGTTACCAGCATGGAAGGACATTTAAGAGAAAAGAGAAAAAAAAAAGAGGAAAAATAAAGCAAAAGAGAAAAAGGGTAAAGGTGGTGGTGTGGTTTAACCCCAGCCAGCAACTAAGAACTGTGCAGCCTCTCCCCTCCCATAGGATAGGGAGAACTGGAAAAAACAAAACTCATAGGTTGGTAGCAGCTAAAATAAAATGATAAGAATAAATATGATTGTAATGAAAGGGAATATATCAAAAAGAAACAAAACCCAAGGAAACACAAGTGTTGTCTGATGTCACTGGCTCAGCACCTGGTGACTGATGCCCGAGCAGTGATCTGCCCTTCCCTACCAACTCCTCCAGTCCATGTACTGGGCATGAAGCTCTATGGTATGGAATAGCCCTGGGACTAGTTGGGGTCAGCTGTCCTGGCCATGCTCCCTCCCAGCTCCTGGTGCACCTCCAGCCTGCTCGCTGGCAGGGCAGAGTGAGAAGCAGAAAAGGCCTTGGCTCTGCGCAAGCACTGCTTAGCAATAATCAAAACACCCAAAACATTTTTCTCAGCACAACTCCAAAACAGAGCCCTGTACCAGCTGCCAGGAAGAAAATTAACCCTATCCCAGTTGAAAATGAAACAAGAAGGTGGGGGGGGGGAGGAAAGAATGGAAGGGGGGAGAAAAAAATGTGGCAGAACTGGAGAAACTGGCACTGGATGTGTGCTCTTTGCCTACTGAAATAGAGGAAGTCACCTCAAACTGAGCAGTCTTCAAAGCAGTCACTTTCAGAGTCACGAGAAGGTTGCAGCATAGGGCCAGACAGGGAAGAAAAACTTTGTAGGAACAAGTGGAATGGAAAAAAGTCTGCATAACAAGATGACGTGGAAAGGACTGGAAATGGATGGGACTGTGTGAACTAGATGGTGTTACCCAGGTTCTTGTGTATAGTAAGGAGCTGGAAGTGCCCTGAAGAACACAGGTCCTGAACCTGCTTCTAATAACCTATTTTTGGGGGCTGTTGCACATGTTCTGCCACCATGATGTAACCATTGAGCTCAGGCTCTGCCCAAGTGTGCAGCTTAGGTGAAGCTTTACCATATGCCTCTGTTGTGAAAAGAAGTGAGCTGTGTAAAGGCAGCTGGTTGCTCCTCACAGAGCCACAGACAGTGCACAGATACTGACACATCCCATAAGGAAAGATCAACTTCAAGACTAAAATCTCAATGTAAATTCCTGGGTTCCTAACATCCTCACTCAGGTTAGGTTAATATGGTTAATAATTAAATAGATTTAAGTTTGGAATTACAGGTTAAATTTGTCCATTCTTACAAGTTAAAAAGAGGTGGGAACATTTTTATTCTTGGTAAAGGGATTACAATCAATCTCACAGGAGCTGACCTTGCAGAAGTGTCACATAAGACTTCCCCCAGACTTCTTTCAGTCCTGAAAAGGACAAACTTGAGTGAGGAAAGAGGATCAGGCGCAGCTGGAGGTAGCACAGACCTGGCTCCAGCAAGGAACGAACTCTCTACCACCATCTTTGCTAGCCCCAATGGTTTTAACAGACTATTACTTTAATTTGGAAGTAATGTGTTTATGGCAGCTTGCCAGTTTTTTCAAGTCAAGACTTGAATCTTTAGAAACCTCCTTTCTTCAGTAATGCACCCAAGCTTCTCACAAGTTACAAATTCAAGCTAGTTATTGCCATAATTATAACAACAACAACAAAAAAAAGCTGAAGGGGGTGATAATGTAGAGGTTAATAGATTTACTCCTAAAATTGAGTAAAAGGCTAATATATGGTTTTTTTAACATTATAAATAACTGAATGGAATAGTCAGGGATAGCTTAAAATTAGGAGGGCGCAGTAGGGATCTCACATGAAAGAACAAAAAAGTTATTTTTCTAAAGTATCATGCTGTTACCACTCTGAAAGAAACATCAAGATAACTTTCCTGGACTCCAGCTGAGATGGAAGCCAGACAGCAGATAGCTTTAATAGTTATGGAGAATTTATACTTACACAGAGAGTCTCAAAACACAGCTTTTCTTGGAGAAAACAGCTAATAACTTTCATCTGGTTTTATAGCTGCTAATAAAAACATTGGCCTTCTCTGACCCTTTTCCTTCAAAGTATTTTATGTATTAAAAAAAGAACCCACCACACAATTTAGCCATTCTTTCCAACAGTTTTTTCTGCAGGGCTCTGTTGGCCTTTCTACACCGTTCATCATTTTCATTACCCTTACACTACGGGTCTTTGAGAAAACGGGGGCTGTGGACCTACATCTTGCAAAGATTCCAGGCTCAACGGTTTAAGAAAGCAAGGAACTGCAGTTTTAATTATGTATAGCCTCCAATTAACTTTCTGAGGTGGGAGCCCAAGTCCCTTACAGCTTGACCCATGAATAAAGACTCTGTTTGGAATGAATAGTCCCTGTTTTCATCCCCTCCCACCCGCGTGGAGCTGTAACACATCCAGGCAGAGCCACGTATTTTTTTCTTAATCGAAGCACAGTCTGTAGATTGTAAAGAGTGGTGAGTGTAGCTGCCTGTCTGACAAAAAGTAGATGGCTAAACAGGGAAAGAGACCAGCGAGCTTTAGAAATGAGTGTTAAGCACCAGTTTGACTATCCTGGGATACAGTACCTCTGTGGAGCTGCCTGCTGCTTCAGACGCAAGCGCTGCCTGTTCCACACGGGAACCCATCCATCTTCTGACGGGTTCTGGAGATGCATTCAACTACAGCCAATACTCTCCCTGCCTGTGTGGACGGTACCTTCCAGTGTTTTCAGTGTCAAAGAAAGGCTTCTGAGCATTAACACATTTCTTTCACTCCAAGTGTATTATATAGGAAAACATGCACAGGAATCTAAGAACAGCATGCTCAGAAGGCATTCAAAGATAATATGCATCAAATAAGGCAGGAAACAGGCCTTTTTCATTAAGTGTCAAGGCACAGACTAAAAACCACAGCTTGTTTATTTTGTGGTAAAAGATGAAGCAGCAATTGCCCTCTTCTTAAATTTAGGGCAATTGAGCATTATCACATCTGTTTCTGCTGACAAAAGTGTGGGATAAATGCCCAACGTGAGAATACTCATCAGACAAGGGTGTCAGCCCTAACAATTCACAAGCTGATGAATGAATCAACGAAGAGTTGGAAAGGTTTTTCATGCCACTAGATGGCAGGGAGAGACCCTTTACTCCACTCTTGCACAGCTGCACCATTCAGAACACATCCTTCCTTGCCTGCCCACAGGGTAACTTCACCATTAATACACAGGATAAAGAGAGGAAATCTGAATGAGTGCCAGTGATAACTGGAATCAAGTTTTGGAAAAAATATTCAGCAATACAGTTTGTTTTGTTGGGTTTTTTTTTTAAACAGCTGTTTACACTGGGTCATTTATGTAAAACTAGGATACTCTCTTTCAGAAGAAATTAATTCTATCTCCCACTTGCACAAAGGCCACAAGGTTTTCAAGACTTACAGCTACTGCAGTCTCATGGGAGGCTGAGCACCAACAAATTTCTGTAAATTGTTCAGAAGAGATGGATAAACAGACTAATTTAAAAGGCACAGTAATAATCTACTTACAGCAAAGACCTCCATTTCTACAAATAAAAATGTTTGGCAATTGTTTCTCACACCACCTCTCTAGGAGCAGAAAAAGAGTAGAGTAAGAAAGGCAGAGAATCAGTTCCTTGAACACCATATACCCAATGTCTCAGCACTAAAAGCATGAACTGACAAGCATCTCACCATTTTCTGTAAAATGATACATTACGGTACACAATTAAAAGAGAAAGTTTCATCTTCAACTCACTAAGCTTAAACTTAACCAGCAAAAAGCTGTCCAGCACAAAACCCTTAACCTGTTTCATTTAGCACGAACCTTTCTCTGTCCTGCCCAGGGATGGCACCACATCTCTCAGCTTGCAACATCTTTGAAAATACATCAGCTGCCACTCCATTAAAGTGCTTCTGCACCTTTCACAAACCCCTCCTTTCATCTTCAGTCTGAGAAAGGAAATACATTCCAACCTCACTCTCACTTTGGTCTCTTTCTGTTGCCTCTCTGAAAGCTCTTGTACATCTCCCAGTACATTACTTTTTTTTGGACACTGAGCCTGCTTCTTGTCTCCCCATTTCCAGCCATTTAACCATGTTTTCCAGAGGCAATCTCTTGCTTTTGTATCTTCCAAAAAGCAAAACAGATTTTAAAATATATAAAAATTCAATGTGAGCAACACATTATCTTCTTCTTGCAGTCCAGCTAATCTGTCCATGTCTCAGACATGTGCTCCTGTACACCATGGCCTTACCTGCTCTCATAGAGCATGAATGAGCATCAACTCTAAAATGCTTCACCATGTTTGGAGTAATGTCTGTTGTTTGCCAAGACGCATTCAGGAAGTCAAGCAGTGGCATCCTTTAACTGTCTTAGGTTGTGTCAATCCATGGTCAGGGGTGTTGAGTGTGCAGACTACATTCCTTGAATGAATTATGCTGTGCTACCAGGTGGTTTGTCTTTGGAAAAATGCAGAGGTTAAGTTGGCAAACACCCTTTCTCACCTGTTCCTGAGAGTGAGGTGCTCTGGGCCTTCAACAGGACTCAGGCAATTCCCAATGCAAAACAGAGATTCTAGCCTTAAAATTATAAAATCGATGTTTCCTTGCTTGGTCTGTCATAATTTGTTACAGTCTCCCACTTCAGGGTAAGCTGGATATAAAGACACTCAGGTGCCTGAATCTGATTTTCCTGTAATAATGTTTCTTAAAAAAATTAAAAGAAAGATATCTTTGTGATCATAAACTACAGATACAAGCCTGTCTTCCTCTACTCAGTCTGTACTCAACAAACTTACCTTTCACTGCTTCATACAGACTTTGATTTCTTTCCTGCTGTGCCTCACTTTTGCATCTCACCATCTCCCCTGGACCAGCTGCAATATTGTGAAACATTGTGAGGGATGAACCAGGGGAAAACAAAAAGGTAGAGAACGGCTCTAGTACTCTGAACCTCAGCATCTCTTCCCACCCCAAACAAAACAGGGGACAAAAAGAACACTTCTAACAGCTTATTCCATGTCTGCTTCCCAGCAGGTGCTTAGATGCCTCATTTCCAGAGCAACAAATTCCAACAACTAAAGCCTCTCCCTGATCATTGACACTCCTCTATGGACAGGAGATGTAGCAAGATGCTAGCATTGCAAGAGGAAGAAGTTCAGCAGTGCCTTCAGTGAGGCTGAGTCAGAGTGGATGCAGCAGATAATCATCTGGGCTGCAAAACCCCCAGCAGAACATCTGCACAAGTGCTCTGGAGCTGCCTTGCAGAAACAGTTCCTGCAGTCAGAAATCTGAGCAGGTGAGGGAGCCCTGGCACAGGCTGCCCAGAGGGGTTGTGGAGTCTCCTTCCTTGGAGGTCTTCAAGACCCGCCTGGACATGTTCCTATGCGACCTGATCTAGGTGAACCTGCTTCTGCAGGGGGATTGGACTAGATGATCTCTAAAGGTCCCTTCCAACCCTACCATTCTATTGATTCTATAGATGTGTGTTTTATATAATACAATGTTCTGCTTTAGCAGCAGAGCAAAACCTTTGCCCACAAGACCCTATTGCCAAAAGCAGCCTTACATTGTTACAGGACAGGTACTGTCATTGGTACCACACCAACCATCTGCATGAGATGAGCTGACAACAGCCTGACCTGGCACACGGCTGTTTTGCCACCGCTGTGTTTTAACACACACTGTGCTTCGAGACAGCTGACAAATTTAAGCAACTCAAGAATCCAGATTAAAATAAAGCTTCATCATCATTAGTTTAATGTCTCCTATATGGCAAGCCCACAGCTCCAAATGTTAGTACATTAATGTTTCATTCTGAAAATGTAATTCTAAGAGACAAACTGCTTTACACAGCACGCTGTTGTGTTGTTTTCCTTCAGCCGATGCATCACATGTGGGTCATGGAATTTTAAAGAAAAATGACTGAAAAAAAAAGGTTGGCTGCACTTCTCACAAATCTTAAATGCTGAAGAGTCTTTAAAGACCAGACACAAAGGACAGGAGCTATTCTAAACAAAACTATTTCTACATTCAGAAATAACCACAGCCCAGAATCTAGCTATAACGACATCAGGATGACCAAGCTGACAATATAGGGCAATGCAAAGATATTAGGCAAGCTGAAATGAAGACAGACAAAAGCATTTTTTCAATATAAAAATGGTCTTTATTTCTTCAATACAAGGTAAACTACTATTGCAGTTTAAGACCAACACAAAAGTTGGACAGCAAATTGCTTAACAGTCTTCTAAAGGCTGAAAGAAAGAAACCCATGAAAGCTAAAAGTTACGCAATATTTCAAGTATAACATCTAAAAAAGATGAAATGATTCTCAAACTTATAGATTAACTAAGTACCTCTGCTGAAAATGTATTAAAATCCACATTTGCTAGGATACCATCTTACCTTGTTGAGAAATATAGGTCTCCAGAAACTCAAGTATTCAACAGACTCTTTGGCCTGCCGGTATCAGGAAACTGTTTACTATACATAAAAAAGAATCCTTTGGAGTCAGGCATTCTGACAGGCATCCATGTCCTTACATTTTGCACTGTAGTTCTGCATTCCAACTCAAACAAGCTCCCCCCCGCTGTATTTCAGAACCATTTCTTGAATAGCTTACTCGTACATCCTTGTGCAAAGCAGGAACCAGGAAAGGGAATGGTACAGGAAGACAATACAGCCTTTTGTTTAGAAAGTCAGCAGTGCTGGTAATCATCATAAAAATGTTAAGGTTTACCAAATAGGAATGTCTTTCACCTTTAAAACACTTGGCTTTTTTTTTTTCCCCTTTCTTTTTTTTTATTTTTAAAAAAGACACCTGCAGTAGTAAAGGAAATTGAATTTGCAATCATTTGCATTTATAAAAGCACACACATTCCTCATTTTCTTACATTTGAGGATCAAGGGAATGTCTGTTTCATAATGTTATAATAATATGCACAGTTTAAAATATTTTCTATTACAAAATACAGTATACAAGAGGGTGAGGACAAAGTCTATTTCTTGAATATGCTTCAAAGTGTTAGCACTGAATCATGTAAAAAAAATAAGCACATGGGAATTTTTACAGCTTCAACGCTCCATTTCATTGGGATCAAAGGTCTATCGTTTACTATTTCCAAGAGACTTCAGTAAAACTAGTGTATTTTCAAATAAGCTTGAAAAGATTTAAGCACAGGTATAGGTCATATCAGAACCTAGAACCCACTGCAACAACTGGGGTTATTAGAATGGATTCAAGAAATAACAAGTGTGTAATACACAAATAGAATGAGATGCTGTCTCATATTTTGTCCAACATATGGGGGGGGGGGGGGGGGGAAGAATCCCTGGAGAACTCAAATCGAGGAACTTCTGTGCTCCCAACTACTCCTTAAACCTGCATCCTCTAAAGCAAAAATGAATCCAAGAAGTACATAGCATGTCAAATCTTAATTTTGGGGTGTGGAAAACAACAACAAAACCAAAAAACCACCTCAACACCCCCACCCGCTCCGAGTCTGCCTGCAACGCCAACTGCAAGGCATCACAGTTAAACAGCTGCAAGAGACAGTACTTCTCCATAAACATCATGGCTAATTAGTACGCTGCAACCATTATGTTTAAGATGTGGGCAGCCAACTACCAAAATAATTTAAATCCTGTACAAATCCATGTTGCTTCTTTCCTAAATCAAAATACTTATTTTGGAAAGAACTCGATTCTCTTTAAATGTATACACACTGACTTGCACTTTCCTTTGCTAAGATCTTCAAGGGTTTATATTTCAATGCAGAAGCAATTTAGTGTCTTGGATCTCTGACGAGTAGCAGTCTTAAACATGCGTGTTTCACATTTGAAAGCCAAAGTGACTAACAGCATCTTAATGAGTATTATGCTAGGAAAGTTAAGGCTGTATCTCAGTTTACACAAGAACCAATGATAACTTTAAGAGGCCATGTATAAAATTCTATAAATAAAACCAGGAGCAAAGTCTATTTAACCTGTACACAGAGAGCAAGTGGGTAAGAACAGGAAATCAGGAATTAAGTATTTCTATAAAGAATGCCATGTATTTTACTAGAAACACAGATAACAAGTATATACAACATTTAAATCTCCAATTATCCACATACAACTAGGAAAACATTTACAGGGGTTTGGGTATGCAACTAAACAATCATGTGAAAAAAACATTAGAAAAAACTAAGTCTCACCATTTTCAAAGGAACAAAACCAGAAAGCACTCACTCCTTTAAAAAAAAAAAAAACCACAAAATCAATCTAATCCTTAAATGTAACAAAATATCTTGTATAACACAAAAACAGCAGCTATCCAAGCTTATAAGCCATACTGTAAATAAAAATCTTAAGTTCTGACAACCGTTTTTCAAAATGCAGTCAGAACTAAAATTGGCACAGAAAGCAAAAAGGGAATGAGGAAAAAAAGACTGTACAGTTTCCAAAATGCTATGTTCTTCTTAAGTAATATTTTTGACCTGTCAAAACATAGTCCAGTAGAAATATTACTTTTAAAAAAAACCCCTCTACTTCTAAAAAACAAACCTCAGTAAAACAACTTCTGTTGCTAAAGCATCACCACCCCTAAGTCGCTACTTGTTGGTTTTGCCTTTCAAGATAATATCTTAAGGCTGTGTCCTTTACCAACATTACTTACAAAATCAATATTGGAGAGAAAGCATTTCATCACAATTTTGTCCTTTTATCAGCAAAAGGAGATGAAATGCAACTGGATGAATATCAAAGAGCACAGCAGTAGCCATCACCAGCCAGTAAACTGCCAAACTGCTGTTTCCTAAGTGTGCACAGGAACTGCCAGTAACATTCAATAAACCAAAACCCAGTAAAAATTCTACTACAAATCCAGTTGTACATGACGTGACTTAGGCATATTCCTTTTTGGTGTCTCTAAGGGTCTTTGGATTTTTTTTTTTCCTGTACATTTTTTTGTTTGTTTCATTAAAAAAATCCTAACAAATGAAACTCACAATAACAAGAAAAGAGTATTATCTAAATTGTACCACAGTACACTTAGTTAAAATTAAGCATTCAAAGAACAGGCAGAAATAAGGGGCTTCATATGGGGACCTCATCTCTCAAGTCACAATGATCGTTCAGTCTTAGTTATTTTTCTCCTGCTCTCCCCTCGCTGCTATTTCCATCGCCAGCAATGGAAATCTATATGTGAGTAAGAAACTGCACTCTG
The DNA here is from genome assembly GCF_028858725.1 of Colius striatus. NCBI lineage: Eukaryota > Metazoa > Chordata > Aves > Coliiformes > Coliidae > Colius > Colius striatus. The sequence continues at coordinate 169,992,857 of NC_084759.1, forward strand.
TGTAAAAAGAGCAACAGTTTCCTTAAATCTATTTCAACGTGGAGTAAAATATCAGTTCCTGCATAAAATCCTTGTAAATTGGCTTTTTTATTTTAAGATTTAGTTTATCTACGCAATGTAACATTACTTACCTGCTGCCTCTCCAGTATTAGCTATTCCCCATGTAACAGCTACAGGCAGGTTATTTCTTCCTCAAACTTATTACACACAGCAGTAAACAATGGTTTTAAGAAAAAAATTACAACAGTACTGTTTGTAACCAACACCTATTCACAAAAAGCAGGAAAGAGTAGTGACTTGTTTGATACAACTTTCAGTTTTACAAAATTTTAAAAGGCAGTTTTCATTTCCAAACAGGATTAAACAGACATGTCAAATATCTTCTCAGTAGCAAATAGTTCCATAAACACCAGTGATCCCATGCATGAGGAATTGAGGTACACAATTTAAGAGAAAAAAAAAAAAAAAGGAGAGGGAGAGTCTGAAGCTGTAGCCAACTCCAACAGCATCAACCTGGCTGCAGGAAACTTGGCTGAGTGGTAGGTGACAAAAATATTACGAGCATTTCAGACTTATGCAAAACTTGTGCAGTTGCACAGGCTACTCATCCCAACTCAGTAAAGCATAAAAATCACTCACATATGGAAATAAGGTACTTAAAGAGTATGTTTACATTCCTTGAAATCTATGGAATGTAAGCACATGGTTTTAAATGTTCTGGAAAACCATACGGACTGAAGTGCTTTCCTGAACAGGGTAACATTTTAGGTAGGCTGTAAAATCTTCAAAATACGTAAAGAAAGAAATTGAGAGTTGCCTAAGAGTTGCCTCTTAAAGCCATCTGAGGTCTTGAAACTTAACTTAAAACATTAAGTGCAGCTATTTGATTAAGTGAAAACTCCAAGAGAATAAATCCATTACGTAACAATTTACAATAGACTGAAAGTGAGCCTTGGTGCAAGGCCGCCAGAAACAAAGTTTTTGCAACTGACATGAACTTCCTACTCACTTGCATTTCACACTTCATGAAGTTTAAAACAAATTCTAAAATTTGAAGTCAGCTTTCACTGTGAGCTCCATTAATTTGTTTTTAGGTAAATTTACAAAACCTCATCTGACAGATTTAATCAGTGCCGCTTTTTGCTAAGGCATTTAAATACTGCCCATCACTGAACAAGGACATACACGTGTACCTTCTCTTTTATATGCATGTGTGAATAAACCCTGAAGTATTAAGAAAATACTAAATCCATAAAGTCTGAAAAATGGGAACATCTGGTTTCTTCTGGCACATTTCTAATATACAACTATGTACAGGCTGCTACAGCCCAGGGGGTGGAGGGGGAGCACACACAAGCACTATTACTATAAAACTGTAAACAACTGCAGGGTTTTGGTTTGGTTTTTAAACCTAACCTTTCCACCCTTTAGCATGGACAGTTGAAGTCCACTTGAACAGCTGAAGTTTGTATTAACTGTAGTGTCAAATTGAGATCCAGGCTGCATGAGAGAGAATTCTCAGCGTGCTAAAATCACAGGCATGAGACCACTTCTCCTCAAGACAAAGAGCTGCAGTTTTTACAGTTTTATATGTCAATCAGCAAATTCACAAGCCACCTAGGTAAAACACTGCTAGAAAGCAAAATAGCATTAAAGGTTTTATGTAATCACCTATTTTCATATCAAAATTGAATGTGAGAGAGCAACATTAGTATGTTTAACTCACTGAATGCAAGATTAGGTTGAGGCATATGCAAGAACTATTGCAATGTTTTTAAAGACAGCATCAATGTTTTCATTGTAACATTATCTTTAAATATTGCTGAACACAAGACTTTCCCTGAGGTGTAAACATCAAATAACTTGAACAGCTTTACACATCAGCCCCATTAAACAGTTTATTACAACACTACATCTACTGTAATCAGTGGTGCTGTGTACAGACATTATCATATGAACAGTTTAACATGAACAAACTACTATAAAAACAAGCATTTACTCGACTTTTTCCAATTGCTTGCACATTATAATTGCCAAATGTATATAACCAGTAATAAAGTTGCAAAAGCTATAAGGTTTAAATCACACAGGTTTCCCTCAAATAAAACAGTTAAGCAACATAAAAAAGTAAAAGAGCTACTGGTTACCATGTATGCAGATTTGCTTTATTCAGATCTATTCCTGTTCATTTTATCCATGAATCCTTACAGGCTCAGTTCAATCACATGAAGCAAACTGCTGGACAAGCATCTTTCCTTGAAGAATGTATCTTGTCTTGCACGCTGTTCCTCTTCCTTCAGCTGTAATGTGTCAAAATTTGTGATGTAGATTTTGCTAGTCCCCATAATACACAGAAAATTGTTGGCTTATCTATACATACACAAGTCGTGCATCTACTTCATCATAATGTAAACTAACACAAGATACCCAGAAGCAGCAGCTACTTCTTTGTGCACGAAAGGCTTTTCTAATACAGTAGTTAAAAAAGATAATTAACGTTGTTGTACAACAAATTTGAAAAAGATATAAATTTCACAACTGAAGTGTCAAATGATAAAGGAATAAATAGCTACTGTTCCTGTGACTGATGGAAATATTTGTAGAGAACACTTCCTAAAGTACGCATTCTGCAAGAGTAAATGAACAAGCACATAAGGTAATTTTGCCACAACTGGGTTTTTACATGTTTACCTGCCCACTTACAGAAGTTTTAAGAGGTTTGACATTTAAGTAATGCACTGATTGATTAGTGAAGTGGATGTCTCACAGCTTAGTGACATTTAAAAGTGCACAGAAACTGATACCAGTTTGTAAAAAAATTCAGACTAGTGGCAAGCAGGATGGTCTTCACAGCTAGAAACACATGCTTGCAGTTTAATCACACAAACCCACTTTTGAAGTAATACAATAGAGATTTGTATGTTTCCTCCCCTACTTGACCTAGCAAAAAAACAAAAAAAAACCAAGCCAGGCCCTACTTCCTGCTCTCCTGTGTTTTGGCAAATTAAGGAACCATACCATTCAGAGTTAATTACCGTTAAGAGTTCACAAAATACTTGGCATGGTATAATGCCATACACAGGATTTCAGTTGAATCCCATTACAAAACAATTAGCTATCTTCATTTTATTATTAATTCACAATTTCAACATTCATTAATTTCAAAATAGTTCAAATCAAATTGTTCAAAAACCCAACACATTAAATTGTTCATTTGAAAACCAAGACATTTAGAGGAGCAATTTCATGAATGTGCACCAGTACACAGCTGTCAAGTAGTCCTTCACTAGTAAAACGATTTCAAAGAAGAAGGGAAAATCAAGTACCGAAATTTTGCATGAACAATTGACACTTTTCCATTTGCTTTCTTCTAAATCATTGATAGAAACTTTTACAAAGTACATAACCAAATAGTCTCCATGCACTATAGGATGTATACACATTAATCCAAAGCCAAAGCAGTAACTGGAATTTCTGTTCTTATTTGCAGGCTTTGTTCTCAAGTCATGAATGTATCAACCAATAACTACATTTAAGGAAGTTCCTTCCCCAAGCCAAAATTTTCATAGATGTTGTCTACTTCAAAAATTTATTAGTAGCAAAGTGACAAGGTGCAGCTTCCACAAGAAGATGTGTTCAGAGTTGCAAGCCAAGTAGTACTAACATAGATGGGAGCAACTCCGTTTTTTAGTGGGGAACATTAGTATATGACAGCTGTGAGACTGCACGTCAGAATTTGCTGCTCTCATCATACAATTGCTGCGGCAAGAATTATGGATCTTTATCACTTCTATGGCAACAGTTAACAGATCCAAAGCACTATATATGATAATGCTAGCATAAGAAAGCTTCAGCTCTTGGCAATAATTTTATAGATTTGTATGGGTACTTATGGAACTAGAGGAACTTTAAAGGACGCATGATAAATTTAGGATTAGGATTAATACTTTTCATTAGAGTGCTCTTAAGATGGCCAACGCCACACTGAACCTTCATTTTAAAAACACAACCAACTAAAATCCCCAAGTGGTGTACATTCTGGTTCCAAGTATTCTGACACTATTTGCCACTCTTGGCAAAACTGGAAACCTTTGTGGTTCCAGGACAGATAAACAAATGAGTATGGATTATACTTTCAAGCTCAGCCCTTTCCAGTATTCCACAAGCAAGTGGAATATTGAAGTAAGAAACAACATTAAAAAAAATAAAAACTGAATCTCTACTCAGTACTTCTTGGCAATGCTGTTTGCCATCTGTCTCAAGCTCATATAAGCTATCTGTCCCAAGCGTGTGCTTTGTTTGTACAATTTAACACCACACAGCAGTCAAGTTTCTTGCCATTTCTACTAGTAAAACCCAAATTTCAGACTTATCTATTCAATAGTTATTTTGTGGATTAAAAGTTAGGAGTTTATGTCAGAACATTTCACAAATGAAATCTCAGAACTTAAGTGACCAAACATTTTTGTATTTATGCAAGATGCAACTTGAGCATTTTTCCTTCACAAAGACAGACTCTTACAATAAAACCCAATCGATTTCTTGTATGCATATAAAGCATCTTGCAATAGGCAACTCTATTATTTTTATCTTTTTAATTCCACTTATCCAAAGAAGCGTAATAGCTTTAAACAGCTTTCAGAACTGTGAGAACTCTACAGTAGTTTAAAGCTGTATGTGCATACACCATCAAGTTGTTATAGTACTGTAATTTCTGATATTTTCAGAGATTGAAATTCAATCTCCCAACATGTTCACATTTCAGTAAAAGGCACGATACACATTTGTCATTATATCCTAATACCTCTTACTTCATGTAATTCTCCTTTATTTTATTCTATACATAAAAGAAAAAAATACACAGAGCAAAAATCCCACAGAAAGTATCAGCTTGAAAGCCTATTTTTTTTTTAACTTTAACTACAATTCCAGAACACCACACAACTCCAAATACTGTGATGCTTTAGCACTAACACAATGGGAAACAAGAAATTTCAAGCTTGATTTGTCCTTCTGTATGTAAGCTGAGACAGATATGTGATTCTGTTCATCATACATATACAAACAAGACTATTTTACCACTGCTAGCACGTTCTTACATTTGTTTCCTTTCCCCACCCCCATTATTAGTGTACTTACCTGATATCTTTGTTCAATCTCAGGTTAAAATTTAAGATCAACACTAGAACAATTTCCTGACTTTATAAATAGTTTTACATGGGAAGAAAATAATGTTCCCAAACTAGTTTCATTCATTATGTATGTTTTACTCCTACTATCCAAGCTTGTCTATTCACCAAAAATAACTGATGAACTGAGACAGGTGTTTCAGAAAACTCAATCTTTAGTTTACAACTTAAGAATACGTAAATTATTGGCAAGTATCTTTCACATTAATATATGAGGAAGACACAAAAAGGTAGATCAGGCTGCCACAGGAAAACATAAAAATGAAGTTATCTTTGTCTTTTTTTTTTGTTGTTAAAAAGAAAACTTAGTTCTCAAACCACAATGAGCAAAAAGGAAAAAAAAAAATTTTTTTCATTCTTTGGAGAACACCACAGCAACCAACATTTTCACTTGCAGGTAACTTCTTTATGTTTCAAATGCTATAAAGCTTTACAGTTTCCTGGGCAACTTGCACACAGCACTTATTTGTCAGGATTCCCAGTTTCCCAAATGAAAGAAAAAAAGCACGGGACATGGGGAAAAGAAAAATATAAACGTCTCTAAAGACACTTCATATGACAAGAAAATTACAGCAATATGTTAACAGAAAAAAAACCCGAATAAAAGTTATGAGGTTACACATTTGAAAGCAAAGAAGTTTGTTTTTTGAATTGTAACCCTCATGAAAATGAGAGAAATCACTGACCATTATGCAACAAACTATACATTTCTGTGAATCACCAGAGCAGCCATAGAACAGACTTCAAGCAGCACATAAAAGAGTGGCACTGCTTGCCTCTGTCAGTCTATGGTGGATTTCAAATACTAAATGAGATGCCCAAAGCACTATTTTTCTTTGATGAAACCTAGATGCAGTAGAATGGTGTCATCCCCATATATGAGCTTCCTCAAAAATACACATTTTACAAAAGGAGAGATGAGGTAAATAACGTTCGTAACAGCCTCTTACTGAGAAGAACTGAAGTAATATTAGACAGGTACATCTATACCCAGGTCTTGTATGATTCACTTAAAATTCTGATATCAACTAGAAGCTTATTATTAAAATAATTTACAAAAATAAGTGTTTTGTTATTAATTTACAAGGTTTTTTAAGAGGCTAATTTCATACTTCCCTTGATGTTTAAGTGGTTGCTAACACACAGTTACAGTAAAGTGCCTACTCACACAAGCAAAAATATTGAATATTACTTATTACTTATAATATCAGTACCATCTCCCCTCCTACTGACAACAAAAAAATTCCAGTCATGTTAGTTCTTAGATCACTCCAAAGTTGAAACTATTTCAGAGAGACCTGAGAGTAATTTAAGAAGCAAATGAGCCTCAGACTTTAAATTATTTTGCTTACAGTGGTTTGAGAGCAGAAAAATCAGAGGAAAACCACAAAATATGGAATACAAAGTCTACATACATAATCAGCTGTTACAATGTGATTTTGTCTTTGCAATTTAGTCCAAATCCAGTTTAAAAATGAAATAATCAATCAACCCAATAACAAAAACATAAAATGAAAAATTTCACATTCAGCAGTTATAAAAATTCAGACAGATTAAGATTGGGACAACGTATTAGCTAGAAATACATCATTGAGTATCAGTTAAACTAATAAAAAAAAAAGGAACTGTCTAAAAAGAGTCAGGACTCATGTTGATGAAGTTACATTACTATTCTGTTTGTACACATTAATTTTACTGTTAATCCTTCTAAACATTATTCTTTTGGACTCTTTTTTCTTGACTAATAAAAGTTAGGCATCTGTCTTAACTCCATCGTTATCTTTTACATCTATAGGCCTTCTATCAGCCAAGACAAGATGTTTCAAGGAAACATTCAGTTTATAGTAATTCTGTAGAATTCATTATCAAAGTACATGAAGCCTCACTCAAGTAAAGGCATCACAGTCTTGAAATAATTTAATTTTAAGTCATGAAGTGTACAAACAGAAGTGTAAACACCTGCTATGGTACATCTAATCTTTTTAATAAGAGTTTTATTATTATAAACACATTTAGTAAGTTACTCCCATTTAACCCATCTGTATAAATGTAATACAGTACAAACTGAATTTCACTGTATACAAAAAAGTTCACAATGGATCTTTAAAATCCTTCTAAACTAGATGTGTAACACTATAAAAAAAAAGCCAGTACAGTATCACAGTTATAACTATAGGTACACAATAAGGAGAAGTATAGGTGCCATTCATAGGGTGCAGGCACAGAGGCAACTTCATGTTATCTGGTAAACACAGTAATATGGGGAGTACCTCTTTTCAGAATTGATGAGATTTATTAGGTGACTGAGACTGTTAAATCCATTCATGAATATTAATCAATGTAAAGAACAAAACAAAAAAAAATGTATGGCAACAAACATCTTAGTGAAAATGAAACATACAATCCAGGAGAGATCTGTGTTTCTTATGTGCATGTATAAATATATAAACAAGAACTACAATAAACTACTTCTTCATTAAATATAGCAAACAGACAAAATGTTTACAACTTAGCTTTAAAAAAATACCAAATGCTTTCATGTACATGCAGAATACTAAATTTGCCCTTTCAATCAGGTTCTTAGAACCTATTTTCTTCTTTGCACAAGTGAATCTTTACCTAAACACAATCCCTCTGAAAGAAAAGTCTGAGCACACAGTAAAGTTGAAGGATGTTGCATACATAAATCCCATCTGAACTGAGACTGAAACCACAGCCTCATTTTTAAATTGTGCTTTGGAAATTATAAAATGCAGCCTAATGCTACTTGATAATGTTTTCTTGGGGTGACAGGGTGGGTAATCTGTACTTGGCACAGAAACTTCTTAGCTACATGCACAACACTAAAGACATAAAAATTAAAGCCCCATTAATTATGTCAAGGGCAAAAAGAAAAAATCTCACAAATTCCAGATTATTAACAATTTTTAGTATGGCTTATCCCTACTCAGAGGAAGCCACTCTAGAAATGCAGTCATCACTCACCTCAATGGTTATCTCCTATAACAACAACTACTTGGAAACATCACAAATATTTATCATTAAAGGTAAAAACTCAGCTCAACAAAGAAATCTGCTTCTGTCAAACCTGTATTTTTGTTTTCTGATATTTTACAATTACGAACCACAGCTGCTACTTTTATGCAACTCCAGAAATCCTTTTATCAATCTATTTTTTACAGCATAGAGTGGCATTAACAGATATATACTGACAATTTTATTTCTGCTGCCATGCTTCACCTTCCTATGTAAGCCTTTGACTCCCCTTATCTAGGTCCATTACTGCTTTGTGTGTCCCGTTAGTACATGAACCCAAGACAACATCCCACGTAATACTCAATAGACTAGAGCACTTAGGACCAGAATTTGTTCTCTTTAAAAGGAGTCAGTGACATAGAAGTTTGACTGAAAAAACTGACATTTAACTAACATAAAAGCATAGTACATGTTATAGGATTCCTAACATTTTTCTCTATTTAACTTCTGTAAACAAACTTCTATGACAAACACCACATACAAATCTAGAAACTAAAGCTGAGGGTAAATGTGAGAAATGGAAGTCAGGCGGATAGGTGAGCTTCAATTTTTTGCAAGCTTCAATTTTAATGTATATGTAGTAGGAAATTCTTCTAAAAAAGGACAAGATCCACTGCAGAGAAACTAACAGGTAGGGTTTTTCAACTGTCAACTATAAGGAATCATGGGCCGTCCGAATTCTCAGTCCTCAAAATGGTATGTTACATAATGTGATGAATACTTTTATGTATTCTAAAGCTCTCAGCAGTACAGTGAAAATGCATTGTTTAGCATGCTACTCTGTAGCTACCTAGACATTTCATGCATGCAAGACTGCAGATATATGAAATACAAGAACACATTAGTTTTTGAACAATCATAAAAGAAACAATCCTTTTGTCATACATTTATTTACTAGTCTTCAGAAAATCACTATCAAAGAAAGTCAGGGAAAAGAAAAAAAAAACCAAACAAAACAGGGACAGGGAAAAAAATGTGACAGGGAACAACTGATCATAAACCTTGTTGAAGACACCACCTGAATTTAGCTAGAAGGCAGAGATACTGACAGGTTTCTGAATTTGAATAAAACTCACTGGGGAAAAAAAACCAGTCCAAATACAGAAGCCACCCAGAAAACCCAGTATCGTACTTGTGCGACAGGACAGCAACTGTTAAGTACCCTAAATTGAAATAATCCACAGGTAACACACAAAGGACTAAATGCTGCGGTCCTTACACAAACAGATTTAAAAATACAAAATACAAACATAATTTTATTATAATCTTCTAAGATTACAAAGAGAGCAGACTTATCAATCTGTCTTACTGCTTTTTCAAGCATGGGTTTCATCACATTTCATAAAAACTGCAAACATTAAGTCCACGTCAAATTAATAGCGCAGCACGCAAACAGCAGAAGATAATCACACAAACCCACCCTCCCTCCCTTCAAGACCAGTTACCTGTCGTTACTTACCTCATGTTCACGTCAGATGCTGCAAGGAGAAAGTGATTCAGTACACAGCGTACGGCCATTTAAATGCAGATATTAATGGTGAAAATAACCCCAAACCTAGAGTGGTTACTTTCAGTAAGTCAGTAACAGTAAAATTCAAGGACATGAAACAAAAGCTCACCTTCTTTAACGATGACGATACTCCCTCTCTCTGTCTCGTTCTCTGTCGCGATCTCTGTCACGATCACGGTGTCTCTCTCTTTCACGGCTTCTTTCCCGATAGTAGTCATCGTGACGATCTCTACTACGCGATTTGTGGCGTCTGCTTTTTTCTCGTGACCTACTGTGGTCCCTCTCTCTGGATCGCTCACGTCTTCTAAAAGAAATTACTTCATTACATTTTTCCTCTGAATACAAGCCACCTGCATGTCAATTCCGTATTCTGGTTACGAGCACGACTTTGATCAAAAAGACAATATGAGACATTTATATACAAGAGGTATAATAAGACATTTCATGCGCTTTTCACTGCGATGCAGATTTTTTGGTACGTAACGTGAAAGACGGTTAGTAGCTAAGAGTTCAGCTACAAATAAGGCTCATCCACTTTCTAACGTATCAAGGCAAAGTCAGAAAGCACATGCTCAGAAAGGGGGATGAGATGGTTGAAATCAGCTGGGGGAATCAAATGATTGCTACAATATGGCTGCTAATCTGCGTACCGAAATTATGTGCTAACACCAGCTGTCTTTATAGTTTTAATATTCCATGCAAATACACTACTGCTACAGTATCTAAAGGAACTAGAGGCTCAGTTTATCCTAATGCTGTAAGAGATTAGTATTTCTGTCAAAACTTATTTGTACTAGATACAAATTCTGCCCATCTTTTTTTTTCCCCCAACTCAGGTGTACTTCTATTGTGACAAACGTGGAGAAAATTATTTATAAGCAACATGAAAACTGGTTTCAAATAGCCTCAGTAGCAGATTCTAATAAAAATCACGCACCGGACATATTAATTGATAAAAGGATAATTCTACATATTACAAGAGTCCCATATAGGAAAGGATACTAAATAGAACTAAAGAGTTATATTTAAGATAGTCAGATCAATTCTGAAAAGGAGGTTAACTAAAAGACAGCTAAGTTTGGGAAATTCCTATTTGGTTCTGTCACACATTTCTTGTGCGACTCAACAACTCACTAAGCTTCTTACACGACTTCATTTCTATCCTATGAACTAGTCCTGCGCTACACCTTCCCATTTGTGAGTAAGGACAGATGGAAGAGGAAAGTTTTACCTGGATCCAGAACCATAAGACTTAGACTCAATTCCATGAAGGCAGTCCTGAAGAGAGCTAATAAGGACTTTACAGCGATCATCTGCAGATACCTTGGACTGTTTAATTAAGGAAATTGCAGTTACCAAGGTCTCTATAGCACTTCCATAGTCCCCTGGAAATAAGATAAGGCTGTGATCAGAAAATTCAGCAAATAAAAACAAAGATTTTCAGCTGTAATAGTATTACCATTTTGAATATTTTCTCTTCATGAGTCATCCAGATCAATTGCCGCAGAATAAAACATTAAAACACTATTCAGATCAGTACTCAGAAGGCATTTAGAAACAAATTGAAGCACAGTACAAAATCAGCCATAGGCTGTGCCTAAATGATGTCACTTAAAAATATGTGGCTTCGGGGCTGCCATTTCACAATAGAAAAACTATAAACTCTTTTCAGTTGGGTAGAATAACAAACACATTTGAGTTTTACTAACCAGCACTGGCATCTGATACAGCTCTTGAAATGGCACTGCTTGAGATAGCCCTATTTCTATTCATTATTTCTTCAAATTCTGCTTCACTTAGAGGTGTCCTTGCAGCATCCATTTCTCTGTAAGCAATAAAACTAGTATTTAAAAGGTTAAGAAAAACTTCAGAAGATATCATTGCAGTTTTAACAATCCAAGTTTGCAACTTTAAGCACAGTGACAAACAGAAAAGAAAGCAGGATCTGGGTTTGGTTTTGGTTTTTGTTAAGGACCATGTTACAATATAAAATCCTGAAAGCTAAAAAACAAACAAAAACATTAAAAAAAGAAAAATGTAAGAAACAATTAAGACATTGCTGTATAAACAGACTTATTTTTTGTTGATCCCATCTATTTTGAAGATTCATCAGCACTTAATATTGTGCTTTCCAAATATTTATCATTCTCATTAAATCCTTTAAGGTATGTAAGCAGATATTATCTCAATTGAATAGATATGGAAATACATGTACATAGGCAATGCGACTTTGAGCAAAATTAGAGATCATTTTTATAACAATACTGGAATTACAACTATATGATCCTGTTTCCCAGATCTTAACTAAGACCAGAATGCTATAACTTATGAAAATCGAATAGTCTGTCATCTTTAAACACTCAGTTTTCTGAATGATACTTCAACATTTCACAGCTAATTTTGTGTTGGGTTTTGATTTTGGATTTTTTTTTTTAAAATTTCTGGTCAAGTTCAAGGTGCTCCAATTTGACCTCCAAACCAGTCACAGTAAGGAGGAAGCAATAAAGCAGAAACCTCATACTCATTAAACTTTTAAGCTTTAATTATTAGCTACCTATACAGGGTTTCCAAAGTAACAGAAGTTAACCTACACAAAAATTTTCCCAAAAGTTTTGCAGTGTCCTATTATCCAGTCTCTGTATCATATAGAAAATTTGGAGAAATGTGTTAGAGACAAACGTTGAGACTGTTCAACTGGCCCACTGCTTGATATGTCTAGAACAGTGTTAGTTCTTCTGGTAGAAAGAAAATGCAGAATAATAAGCAATGCTATCCTCTTAATTGAAAGAAGTGGAACAAGATCCTATAGCCAGTTTAGCATAAGAGGAAATGTCTAAAAATTCATACCTCCCTGAGTTTTGAGTATTATTTTTCGTGTGCCTCCCATAGAATGGAATATGTAATTTTTCTCTTATGGACATGTTATTTCCAGTGAAACGCCTATGATATATAATTAATGACAATTTAAATAGTTACGGATGATAGTTTTAACATTATTAATGAAAATACTGGACAATAAGTTATACTGTCCTATTCCCACTCCTTCCCTCCCCAGACATTCTATAAACTGTAGACAACCTCAATTTTGTCCATCAAAAAACAACCAACGCCTTATTTTATATTTCAGGCAATTAAGCCAAATGCTTGGATTTCTGTAGTTTCTGTATGAACACAGTATGTACAGATGCATGGAGTTATTTAAAGAAGAATCAAAGCAAAGTGTCTTTACAGAAAACATCTTAAGCAAGAGAAGTGTTTCTCATGATAGCAGTAAAATCACAACCGAAAAATCCAAATACAACTACATAAAAAGTGTCTTTCTTACAATTTATCAAAAATTTTTCTGTGACGAATACAAATATGGTGAAAATCAAGGAACAGTAACAAGGCAGAGATGCTTGAAAGCACAGATGAGAAAGATGTTTCAAACAAGATGTGAAAAACTTGACAAGTCAGAGAGACTCAGAAACTCTGTCCCAGATAGGATTAACCACAGGAAAAGCCATGGCTACAAACACAGCGAGATTGCACCAAACGAGCAGAAGCACGCCTGGCTTTTGAGACAATGACTAACTTTGAATTGAGTCCTGAAGAAAAAATGACAAGCGGAGCTGCTGAAAGATGGAAATGGTATGAGCTTGTATGGCACTGTACTCAACATACACACACATTCAAAAAAGAAGAACTCCAGAGCATTCTGAAGACAGCTTGCAAAGTGTGATGACAAAGGTACAAGTCAGAATTTCAAGTTGAGAGAAAAGCACAACCAGAAGCTGCTGCATAAGAAGTGATACATAAGTCTGCATGTAGAACACATGGAATGATGACACTGTCAAATACAAACAGTGAAGACAAACAGTTCAGAGCTGAAAAGGGAAAGTGAGATTACTGGCACTGCAATTCAGGATTTTTCTTACTGCTACAAACATGTTTCTGAGAGATAATTCCCTGAGAGAAGTGAAAAGGGGCAAATTAGAAGACTGTTGCAGCCCTACTTTTTTCATCCACTGTATTAAAAAGGAAAATAAATTGCTTCCTACCAGAGGAGTAAAATCTGCTACCAAGCACATTACACCAAGAGCACTCACCTTCCAGGTGGCCCATAGTCACCTCTGTCATATGGTGGAGGTCGACCATATGGATCTGTCGGAGGTGGGCCACGGCTGTCTGAAGTAGGTATGCCACTATTGGCAGGTGGGGGGAAGAAAGCTGGATTCACATGTGGTGCAGGTGGTGGAGCACCTGGAGGTGGCCCAGGGAGATGTGGAGGAGGAGCAAGAGTCAGGGGAGGCCCAAGAGGGCCGGGTGGACGAGGGGGAAATGGACCCGGAGGTGGAGGTGGACCCTGCTGAGGTGGTGGTGGACCTGGTGGTGGCCCATAGCCTGGAACTGGTGGTGGAGGGCCTGGAGGAAGTGGCCCAAGTGGAGGCTGACCAAAAGGCTGTCCTGGAAACAGAACTGGTGGTGGTGGACGGTCACCACGATTAGGAGGTCCAGCTAATGGAGGTGGGAGGACCTGACCAGGAGGTGGAGGACCTGGTGGGCCTGGTGGGCCAGGAGGACCTAAAGGTGGACGTGGGGGAGTTTGTCCAGCTAAAATAAAAAGAAAATAAAAAAAATAGGGTTAATAAATACAAAGAAATAAAACACTTAGCAAAATAATTTAAATTCTTGCCCTTTTAAAAAATTCTTAAAAACCACAAACAACCAAAACAACCCTCACTGAACAATTTGCAACTTACACAAGACATGCATGGTCCCACTTTGGGTCCGATAGCTTAGAAAATTTGTAACAGTTGCTTGACTATCAATACCTAAAGAGAACAACATTAACTTGAAAACTGACAACCTGCCCCTGCCCACCCTCCCCCCATCACTTCATCACCTGCTATTGTTACCAAAACCCCCAAAAGCTTACAAAACCCAGAAAACATTGCATCCTACTTACACCTGCAGCTAGTCTTTCACATGGGGCACAAGATATATATTAAAAATAAATATGGGAAAGGCTGTATTGGAGACAATAAGTTAAACGCGGTATCCAAACCTACTTTCAGGTCCTCATTAGTGGTTTTTCAGTTTGACCATGTCCCTTTGCTAGTAGGCAATCTATCACTGAATAACATTTATTAAAAATACTTAAGCTGAAATGAGAACTTTACTGCAACACAAGCTTGATGGTTTAATAGACATTTCTCCCATACCAGATATCTGACTAAACATGAACTCTTCTTCTTTGAATTTATCAGTATTTTAAGTGCCAACTAACTGAAGCATCAGTGGGCATGAATCAAACCTAAATTTCTGATGATGTGCAAACTTGTAATGCAATAAGGGATGGAGTTACTTTACACTCTGCAACATAGGCCTTCTCACTCCATACAGCAAACTAGAAAATCCGAACTACACTGCGCTAAATACAAGTCTACTTGCTAACAGGCTCTACCTTAAGTTTTTCATACTTCAAGAATATGTACATTGACACATTATAAAGAATGTCTCCAAAAATGTTATTACATTACTATGAAATTTAGGAAACAGAATTCCCTGTTACAATATCAACAAAGGAATACTGTTAAATCCCACAGTCCATCTGTGAACACAGATTATAGCACATTACTGAACTGCCTTGATCTTTAGAATTCTCCAAACGAGTATTCTGCATTAAAACATGAAACACAAATGAAATGGAACTCCACATATGAATTATTTTACCTGGGAAAGGTGGTGGTGGCCCTCCTGGCCCTGCTGGGCCAGGGAATCTGTCTCCACCTGGAATGGCACCTGGAAAACGACCTCGTCCTCTATTACTAGGTGGAAATGCTGCTCGTGAGCTTCCTCCTGGAGGACCAGCTTTACCTTCCCCAGACATCTGGCCAGATTGTGTGGCTGTAATGGGAAAACAGAAGTGTAACTATAATAAATCAAAATAGGTTAAAGCTTTTAAATCTAAAGTTTTATACAGTGCTAAAGCATGACCTTATGAGCACCAACTTGCTCTTCGGAACTCAAACTCAAAGCTATTTGGGGAGGAAAAAGTGCTTTGCTAAAATATGGAAGTATTCCAGTAACCCTTTACTAATGGAACAGCATCTAGGGAGACTATTGGTCATTCCTCTATAATTCAGCCCAAGGCCACAAAAGAATGCATTTTCACACTAGGACTGGGAAGCACGACAGAAGGTGCTGAAGGAAAGCACAGCACAGAATCTCTCTTCCTCGCTTTACTATAAGCATGTCTCCAGACATCAGAATTTAATCCAATTTGTCTACAAATGTTAAATTTCTAAACGCTGCTGTGTTTTTAAAAAAATATATAACCACACAAGAAAATGAGTTTCTCCAACTGTAAGGAGAGAGCATCACAAAGCTGCAACCTCACTTTGAGAGAGCACTCACTTTGCTGTAACAATGGATCTCCAGTATACTATTTTTTTTTAAGAGGTCCACCTTTAAAACAAAGCTGATACTTCATTCACCTTCTTTGAAGTACTTTATACCTATTCAAACCATGTAGAAATGATCGCATGCTGTCAGAAAAGCTTTTGGAATTAACTTCTATTTTTCACAGACAGTATATGAGAGAGGCTTACTTTTCCTTGACTGCATTTCAAACTGACTCAGAAATTGTTTGTTACATGGAGTCACAACAGGATTCTGTCCATGTAACTCTCTTTTAGGCAATAAATCCATCAACTTTTTGGAAGATGCTTCTGATCCCACACCCACAAGAGCAAACCTGAAAGAAAGAAGAAAAAAGTTACAGTTTTCCCATTTCCTGAATATCCTGCTTCCTCATAAAAAGGTTACACACAGTATGCAAAAGAATACTTGAAAACTAAATAGAGAAACTGCCTCACAGGTCTCAGTCCAGTCTCAGAAGACAGAGTAACTCATTCTACGACATATGAGAACCACCTGAAGTGCTAATATAAGATGCATGAAAATGTACCATAACAAAGTCAGCTCTTTGGTAACCAATATGCTACACATGAATTTATACGATCAAGTTGGTTTTAAGCATACAGAGCGTTCTCATTACTCTTAAGGTGAAAGGCACACTGATGCAAGGAAGATTAGGTTGCCAGTGAAAACTGGGCTCAAATGCTCATTTTCAACAGTTAATGGAAAATAAAAACATGTAAAGAAAGTATTAATAACGGAGGTTGAGGGAACGGTATTTACACTAGAAGAAACAACAAATGTCACCATCACAGTAACTGAAGTCCAGGAATGTTAACAGAGATAGTAAAAGAGATTTAGCGCACAAAATAACGACATGCACAATACTATCATAAAAATTTATGCCTGAAATTTGACATCAGTATGAAGTCATTGATGGATATCAATAAACAAAGATTATCAGTTTACATACTAATAGTTATGAAAATACAGAATTCTTTCCCCATTTCCACCCTCTCAAACATCAGTCCATGTACATAAAAAACAAATGACAAGTTCTTACCCTTTAGACTGGCCATTAGCACGATTTTCAAAAAATTTTATCTCCAAAATATCATTTACTCCCAGTGAATGAACTGCTTCAGTTAAGTCTTCATCTGTTGTCCACTGAAAAATATTTTTAATATTAAAAAGATGAAAGCCTATCTAAAGTATAAGGAAAAGGGCAAGAACATTTTCCACGCTTTGTTTTTGTCTTTTTTGATGAGAATTTGTCAAGGGGAATACTTTATTCAAGCTGTTAATATTTTCTGACTTTTGGAGAGCAATTATTTATATTTTATAATACTCAGAAAGTTACTTTTAATAATATACACACTTTCCCATATTGCATCAACTCTTCCACAGGGGATATTGGCTACAGTATGTCAAAAAAATGAGTACTTGAGTAACTTTTGTTTTCTGTGTGTGCAAGGTTTCAACTGAACTATTTCAGTAACTATTACTTTTTCCACACAGGATGCATTTTTTTTCTCCCACAGATTCTATTACATCCACACAAAAGTCTTTTTTAAACAGTGTATTAACTAGAGAACTTTGACTAATGAGAGTTCAGTGAACTACATAATAATTGCACAAACCCAGCAGGATTTATAGATTTAAGGATGGGAAACTAGTACAGAAACTATGGTTAGAAACAACTGCTTCCACTTAACCAAACCTATTTGCTCTAACTTCCTGTTAATTACTATTAAAGTTTAACAATTTTACACATATCTGAAGATACACAAAATACACCAATACTTATGGTTTTCTTCCTACTTCTGTAACATCATCACCTCTTTACATTTCATATGGGAAGTGAAAAGGTTTTCAAGATTCTGAATTGCTTATCTGATCTCTCTTGAATCAAGGTTTCTTTTAAAAATTCAGCAAATTACTTTCCTGGGAGCTAAACACAAAGAAAACACACAAAAGCAATGCTAAAGTAAATAAATGCCCTTTTTAGTGGTTAACGTCATTCGTGAAGCAAAATAATGAGCAATAGGTAGAAACTGTTGCACATTGGGCTACCTGCTTTAGAAATTGTGACATTTGACTTGAATGAGTTCAGCTAATACATGTGCACTGATTGCATTTAAATAACTTAGAATGGTAAAACTGTTGTTAACTGCTCCTTTACTTACATGTTAGCTCCTGATATTACGATACTGTAATAAGTCATGAAAAAACACCTAAGCATCCACAACACATTCTTTTGCAAGTTTAGCACAAATAATCAGATGGGAAAAACCCCAAACTTGAATGAGAACTTTTAATGAGTGAACTTGGAAGAATTCAGCTACTGACCAACTCTAGGACTTTTGTTAACTGCAATTGATTTTAAAACACTTCAATGCTAATTGTCTAAATGTAATTATCTTAAGGGCAATTGCAGTTCAGTGAGTTATCCCAAACCTGTTACTCCTAGGAAGCAGAAATCAGCCTCAAGGCAAATACGAGTTTTGTTGCAAGAGTCACTGCCCTGGAAAAAGGGAAGTGGAAAAGGCCTTGGAAAAAGGTGAAAAGTAATTTCAAGAAAATCCCAGAGAACCTTCCTGTTTAAGCTATAAACTTCAGCAACAGTTTACTAAAAAGTAGGTTTGTTCAGTAGCTTTGAAGTATCTGTGGGCATAAAGTATTTGATAGTTTAAGCTTGTTCTCTTTCCTTCAGTTCTCTAAAAACCTTAAGAACGTGGTATCACAAACATCCCATCCATAACACTTAAAACTCAACAGGAAACTTTAAGATTTGTATTTACTAAATACATCTTTGACTTTTTAGACATTAGATAGCTCCAGATAAGCTTACTAAATTTCAAGTAACAGAAGAAAAACAGTAAAAACCTACTTGCTTTGCTATACTCTTAATATTTCACATAAAACAAATTTTAAGTAAAAAATATTTCCAGATAACTATGTTTATAATTTTAAAAATTCCTGGCTACATCTTAACAGTAGTAAAATACTTACCCAGGTAAGATTTCCAATGTACAAGGCAATTCTTTTTCCAGTATATGTATAGACAACATTTGGTGCAGCTCCTTTACCTACATCATCCCCAACAGATGGCGGGAGAGAATCCATGTAATCACGATCTTCTGGGGCATCTCCATTATTCGCAGATGGTGAAATTACATCATCATATAAATCAATCTGATCGTGTCCACCATACTCAGCTTCCTAAAACACAAAAGACACCTTAATACTATTCAACATTAAACACTCTTAAAATTCACTTGAAACACAATGCTGCTGGATAGCTGCCACCTTCCACAGACATACTAAGTCCAATCCAACAGCTACACAACATCCCTGCTGAAAAATTAACCCCTTGTTTCATCTCCAAAATTCTATCTATATAAAATTCACATATAAAATCGTATCTAAAATTGTATATAAAATTCTAATCACTTTTGTCATATTCTAAACTGATAGGGAAAAAAAATCTACAAAAAAAGAAGCCTCTGGCCTCAGTTTTGCAATACTTTTACCCCTCTAATATAAACAGGAATCCCGAAATCCCACAAGTCCTACTCCCAGATTTAGAGACACAAGCGAATGAGCAATATGCAGAATGAGAAGATAAATGTCCATTCTCAAGCACATCTTTTTTCCATCAAAACATTTGGTTGAGTGCACAGACTGATCTTCAAGAGTCCTATTGACATAGCAGCAGTCAACCTTTTAAATTTCTACTGCATTCCTAACTTGATTTTCAGCTCCTTGTTCACAGAGGAATCAGGGGGACAAAAATCTGGTTTGTTTCATTAAATTTAATAAACCTAAGGGTTTGTATTTATTATATTTATTTATTCATGGACTATAGAAAGACTATTCTACAGCATCAAGGCTTCCTCTGGAACATTTTGGTTCAGAAAAGCACCACAGACTTGTGGAGTGAATCACTTTCCCCTGGTATTGGTACATGTTACAGCACAGTTTTCGCCAAGTGAAATAGACTTGTTTTAGAGGGAAGGGAAATGAGAGTTTGTTTCCATAAGCTTTGCTTCATGTGCTCAACAACTGCATTCAACCTGCTAAACAGGGTCAGTATCAATCAGTGGTGCTTCAGACAGCTCTGAATTATATGTGTGGTAGGAATATTTGGTCCAAAAGGCCAGACTAAATTTAGTCTGAAGCACAATATGCAAACAGTGTGTTAGGCAGATGGAGTGGCTTGAGCACCGAGCCCTCAATCTGTTGATATGCTACTACCAAGCCATATAACTTTTTATTATAGAGAGCTGTATTGCCAGCACTGAAGACAATTAAAATAAGAACATACTGGCTGTAAATGATGGTAACTCCTGCACAGAAACATACAAAACACTTTTTTACAATGTAAGAAGCTGGGTGTTGTATATTTGCATTAAGGAACTATGAAAAAAAAAACAGGAAGATTTTGATACTTGCCATTTTTCATCTTATATACTGTCACTTATCATATTCCAGAAGTGATGTGGACCAATGGGATGCTGCTATCCTTTTTTACTATCCTAGCAATCACCTATAATCGAACAGGCAGATCTGTGTGACAGAGAGGCGCCATCTAAATGTCCACTGACAGGAAGGCAATAACTTCTCGGTGAACAACAGTGGTCTGACAAAGCTTAGGAGAGCCTAACAGTGTTTAATATTAACCTTCAGCTTTCACAGCTTGTTTTACCACACACAAAAGTTGAGACTTAAAAAGCCTGCAGAGGGTTCCTGGACTCTTCCACCCCAATCCACAACAGAAACTGCTTTGCTATGTTTTGGTATCAGACATAATTCAGCATCTACTATCTTGAAAATGTCTATCTAAACACTCACAGAAAAATCCCAGGTAGAACAGTTCATGGTACTAGACAGGGTAACTTACAAAGAAACAGGTTGGATTCCACAGAAAAAAGGCTGCAAAGATAGAAATTTTGATTGAAAACCCAATATATCCAAAACCATCACCAGATACTCAGCTGTTGTGAAAACATGCAAACATTCATTATCAACTGCTACTCACACAGTGAAGGTATCACTAAAATAGAAAGAAAACAAACCAACACCAAAACAGAAAAGCTAAGTTTGGCATTGTCAATCAAATAGATTTGATCCTCAGTAAACTGCACTGTTGCAATACACTCTAAACTTCAACAGAAAATTTGTCTCTCAAGTTTATCATAATTAAGGGTTTCATATTTTCACCTTATCTGACCAGTTCTATGCCTCAGTTTGATTCCTTCTGTCATCATAGCTAATGAAAGTACATTCAAAGAACTTCCTGGGATAGGCCTAAACATGACACCTTGTAGCAAGAATAAGGATGATGTCAGAAGGCAATTGAAAAGGAAATCCTCTGTTAAACACACTAATTCTAGTCATCAGTGTGTATAGATGATGACTTCAGGGAAGCAGAATTTAGTCTTAGTAAACAGATCCAAACAGGCAACCACCAGTCTTCAGAAGTACACTAACCTATGTCTCTGAGAAGGCCGAGATCAGCATTGCTAAAATACCAGAGTAAGCAGCAGCTCACAGCACTGCTGCACCTCCCCACCTGGAAGAAACTCCCCTGAAACAGATCAAGTTTCTATTACATAGGCCTTCAGGTCATCATCAAAGGAGGAAGAGAACTATCAGGGCAGCACAGTCTGCATGTAATTTTTGAGGAGCTCAAAGTACCCTTAATTTGGATCAATAAAGACGTAACAGAAAACCTGATGATGTTTACCATCATCTCTTCTTCTATCGTGCTAGTTTTGCAGCCAGCACAGAATTCACCCAGCTACCAGTCTGTCAACAAGGTATGTGGTTAGACGATTAAGAACAATCTGAGTCAGCAACTGTGAGCGTAGATAGAAAAGAGGTGTCTTCGTGGCTGTTGCACAAGATTCATCAACCCTTCCTCCTTCCTATCACATGGAAACTTACCGATACACATCCTTCTTCCCTGGATGCAGAAGAGTAAGAAAAAAGAATACAGGAAAGGTTACTTTTCTAGTCAGTCATTGAAAAGAATGCTCTGCCCATACCAGGACTTGGTTTTGACCTCTTCCAACTTCCTTGGTTAAGAGAAGACCATCAAGCATGAAGAGACGTTATTTCTGCTCAATTATTGTCTGTAAGACTGTGAATGACTAACACACTAAGAAATAAAATTAGCATATTTATTCTGCCCCCCTCTAAACTTCAAATCAGACCAGTACTACACTTCCAAAGCCCATGTTTTAACTAGACCAGTCTGAAACACTAGCTCATTCGCTCTGGAAAAATCAGGACTGAAGTTCCATATTCTGTGATACTAAGTGGAATTGGGTGAATAAAAAGGGCACTGAAAAGATACATTCTCAAAGATTCACATGACTGTTACAATTCTAGTTGTTCAGTTTTTCCTCAGTATCTTGTATTTTAATTACTGTTTGCAGTGTTTTGCAACATTCATTTTGCAACATATGAAACCCATAAATTCACAGAACACCACAGTCTTGTCCAGAAGGGACAAATTTAAAATGTTCTTTCTTTTGGGGACTTAACAGCCAAACTAATGTTGATGAGAAGAAGTGGTCACTCCCTTGACAAATGCTGGCTTGGAAGTGTTGTTTTGTGGGGTTTTTTTGTTTCATTTGGGTTTTGGGT
Source organism: Colius striatus (assembly GCF_028858725.1). NCBI lineage: Eukaryota > Metazoa > Chordata > Aves > Coliiformes > Coliidae > Colius > Colius striatus. The sequence goes on from NC_084759.1 coordinate 170,015,648, forward strand.
TTTTTTAAATGAAATTTCTTTAAATGCACATATATCTCCAAGACCTGCTTTTTTCCCCATACAGCTCTTCCATTTCCTATTTAAACACTTTAAAAAGACAGCAACAATGGTTAAGTAAATAAAATGTCATGGAAAAAAATGTTATTGTTTCTGGAAAAAAAACCCCAAAACATTAAATTAAGAAAAAGCAAATTATCTAGCTTCTCCGTTATTTTTTTCATTTGATTCACAATGCTTCTGGTGAGAAACTCTAAATACACCTTAGTCTCCTCACTTGAAAAAAAAAAAAAGCCAGTAGGTCCTGAATAATAAGTTAAAAGAGATAAGCAAAAATCTTTCTGGTTTTAATTAGTTGTCTGAACACAGACAGGAACCTTAAAAAAACAGTTGGCCTTTGATGTTCCTAAAATGGCATACAGCCTGTGGCAGAAACATGTAACACGGCGGACAAATTCGTTAAACCACAGATTCCCATTTAGTTTACAGGCCCAAATACTCTCATACCTACAAATAACATTTAACCAATCTGATCCCTTGTCAAATTGAGTAACTAAAGCTTCACAAGTAGTCAAAAGTATAAATTAAACGCAGGTAGCATTGCTGCTTGCATTAGAACAAAGCTAAGAGGCAACAGATGATATGGGTCTCAAGTTTGCTCTGTAGTTTGATATTTGTAAATATACAAAGGTTATCTCTTCTCCAGGCCCCTTTCAGTAGATCAACAAAACTGCAAAATACATATTCAATAAGGTACTGCCCACGTATTTTATAACAAATGCAGACCAGTTTACTTTTTTTATCACCAAGACAGCTCTGCCCTTCTGAGTAAAGATATTATACCCCAATGTGTGCATCCCCTCCCATAAGAGGACAACTGTCCTGACATAAAGACTGTTTTTAATAACCTGTTTTATAGGACTTTTCTCACTACATACTCAAAAAAGTTTCCTCCCTGTGTTACAGACAAGTCAAGAGCGCAACTAACATGTACCTAAGAATCTGTAGCCACAGAGGTTTCCGGATAATTGGCCTCTTAGCTGCTCACTCCATGTAAATAACTTTTATTATCCAGTTACAAAATACAAAGTCAAAACTCTTTCACTTCTAATTTGTTAGCATTTAAATATCAAAAACCATAACACTACAGGCATGTTTAGACACATCCAAAATGCAACTATGCAAGTAGACTCAGAGTATAAACAAAGCAAGCAAATTTTCCACGGCATTAAAATACAAGATCTTTACATTGTTTTGTATCCTCTTGGTCAGAAGGATTTTTATACTTGTATATGTATAATAAAATCAGATATTTACTGTTTGATTATGTGCATGTATGTAGGAAAAAACCTTGGGAAATGCAAAGCTGATCAGAGCATCAGAGAACTTGACAATGCACAGTCATACCTTCATGACTGCAGGAAAGTAACCCAGTTTAGTGGCCAAAGTTGCAGGCAGCCTTGAGTCAGAACTAAGATGGCCACATGCACGGGCTCTTTGTTATTTCAGTATCATACACTGATACTCCAGGGTTTTACATACAAAAATGCACCCTAACATTTGCTAAAGTGCCTCTAAAATCTTACTATTGCCTCCTGCCATCAAGAGAATGTCAGCCTTGGCCATTTGTATTTGTATGGAAAATGACTCAACCAAGTTCTCAAAAAAAAAAAAAAAAAGGGAGGGGAAGGAAAGCACAATTTAGGAGAAAAACCCAAACAATTAGTGGGAGCCAAATTGAGTAAAGCTGTAAGCCCATGGAAAAATAATATGATCATAATGAACAATAAATTAATGAAAGAATGAGAGGCAACACTGACATAGTTTTGATGAGCTTCAGATGGAATGGGGAAGATGCATTTTCCCTAAAAAGTCAAGTTAGTCAGCCGATTGCAACCAATACTAAATACAATTCAAGAGAGTTCTAATTTGACGCTAATCTTACCCAGCTTGTAAACCTTTGGTTCTGTGGTCTTTACTTCACCCTCATAACCTGTGGTTCATTTAGTACTAATCAAACAAAACATCACTCTCCTCCTTCTCCAAGAAAAATCTCAGAACCACCTCAGGGCTGAGTACCTAGGGGCCTTGAAAGGAAACTCATCCAGTCACAAGTCCTGAATGATCCATTTACTACACATGCAAACAAAAGGTTTGTCTCAGCTTCGGTATAAACACAGTTATACTGTATCCAGAAGAATGACAAAGCTACACTGTCTATTTTCCAGGACCTGTCACTGGCAAAACTAGTGGAAAGGGTTCCTGTGGCCAAAATTGAACAAATATCAGTAAGCCAAGTTAACGTAGTGCAACACAACCAAAACCCATTTGCTTACTGTTTTACACGTAAAACAATTTTTCCTTACAACTATAGTGTTCCATAACATTTCCACTACAAATAAAAAATGCAAATCACTTTCTCCTTACAGCATTTTCTCATCATCTTCAACCACCCACAGGTATGCCCAATTTTACCAAGTGAAGCTGTCCCAACTTCAAATCAGAAACAGTAACTCATGAATAGAAGCTTATAGAGGACATCACAACAATGTCAGAATTAGAGGTAGTGGGTGGTACTGTAGAAAGTAACAACTAGTCATCTTTCTTACTTAAGAGAAGGAAATGGGACAGTGTAGAGGTGTCAATCTCTCCCAGTAAAACTTTCAACTTTAAAGTAATAGAGTTCAGCTGTGCAGGTCCAAGACAACAGGAAAGTCACAAAAATTAAACTGAAAGGAACAACCAGCAAAAAATTTGGGGGAAAAAAACCCCACCAAAACGAATTCCAAGTGGAGGGAAAAAAGGCACTAGACTCTTCATGCCTTTCTGCACTGTATTTTGCAAGGTTAACAGACTGAGGAAGCAGACTGCAGAAAAACAGCCCCAGCAGGACAACACCTGGAGTGAATACAGTGAAAAGGGCAAAAGGGTCTCCTGACTGCTGGAATAAGCTAAACCAAATTATCACAAGACTCTCTTCATCCTCCTTTGCACCACGGCTATAGGCAATAACAATATTAACCACAGCCTGAGCAAGTGAGCACAACAGAGCATCCCTGTCATTTCTGTTCTAGCAGTATCTGTCTGCACAATACTCACAGCACTATACTCCTCTACTCTGAGGGCTTCTGCACACACGAATCTACACAAACATTACTGGATTTACTTCTGAAAAACTTGACATGTTTCCAGTGGACAGGAAACTGATCAAAACAAAATCTAGTTATTAAAGTAACTGATGAGATGAACTCATGCTAAATGGATTTCTCCTAGGGTTCACTGTCATTTAAATTCATAGAATGGGGCTTCAACTGTAAAGGGAGAAACCTTCACATGTAGGTAAACTAATAACAAATCACTCCTTTCCATCTGCTCTCTGGAACAGCATTCTTTTATAGCATGCTTCTTGGAGATATTTTTAAGTTGCTATTCAAATTAACTCTGACTTCCATAACTTATTTCTCAGTTCTCTGCAGTGCAGGGAGGCATACAATTAAGCATCACTCAGAAAGCCCAGTAAAGGTGTGAAAGTGCAGTTCTCAGTTATTTATGTTCTAGGGCAGGAACAATGCGATCTGGGGCAAAGCAACCTGGAGAAGTGCAAGAGGCACAAACAGGACAGATGGTATACAAAACTGATGTGAACACCAGATTTCAGTAGGAAAGTTGGCACACGGCTTTTGGGGAAAGATAAGGGGTACAAAAATGAACTAGAAAAGTGGAGCATTTATAATACAGGGAAGTTCTGTTTATTTCACCCCCACTTGCTCCCCAAAATACAGCCTTTCTAAAGGAAAGTAGTGTGACTTTTTTAACGACTAGGAGCGAATAATGCATGAAAAAAGAAAACAAAATAAAAAATAACAACCCACCATAAAAAAAAGAAGGTAGTTTCTGTAGTGCTGCAAAATAAAGCTGCACTACCTCTACCTCGCCCGCAAAGAGCGGCCGAGTAACTGCTACCGCTCGGCGGCTTTTTTATTCATCTGCGAACAATGGCAGTATTTCCCCCCTGCCGCCGGGAAGGAGCTGCTCTTCCCACCGCATCCGGGAGGGTCCCGTCCTCTCCGGTCCGCTCCGACCCGGGATGGGAGGCGAACCTGCCACCGCTCCTGCGCGGGCATTTGAGAAGCAAAGGAGGAGAAGCCGCTCACTCCCGGCGCGCCGCGGCCTCCCTCGCCCTTCCCGCCCGCAGCCTTCCCTCAGCGGCCGCGGCCGGGCGGCGCGGAGCTCCCGCCAAGTCGGGCCCCGACAGCCCCCGCGGGACGGGGCAAGGCCGGGCCCGAGGCGCTGCCCGCCCCCGCGCAGCCTCGCGCACTCAGCACTGGCGGGGAAGCCCAGCGGCGGGGCCAGCCGAACAATGGCGGCGCGGCCGGGTCGGCCGCCGCGCTGAAGGCCTTGCAGGCGGCGCGGCGGCGAAGGCGGGCGAAGGAAGGGAAAGGAGGGGGGGAGGGAGGGGCCGCGCGGTGCCCGCCGGCCGCGCGTACCTGGTTGAATTCCTCGCCCACATCGGCGTAGATGTCGATGTGGTCCACGCCGTCCGCCATGATCCCGCCCGGCCGCGCCTCGGGCCGCCGCCAGCCGCGCCCGGCTCCGGAGCCGCCGCCGCCGGGAGGGGGGAGGGAGGAGGGAGGGAACGAGAGAACGAGTGAGGGGGCAGGGCAGGAGCCGTCACTTCCGCGCGAGGAGGGGGGAGCTTCCGGCAGCTACGGGGGGGCGGAGGGGGCCCGGGGGAGCCGCCCCGCCCCGCCCCGCCAGGGCTGGCGGATAAGGGCCTGGGGATGTCAGTGTGCTCGGGTGGTCAGGAAGGCCAACGGCATCCTGGCCTGTATCAGAAATAGGGTGGCCAGCAGGACCAGAGAAGTGATTCTGCCCCTGTACTCGGTGCTGGTGAGGCCGCACCTCGAATACGGTGCCTAAGTTCTGGGGCCCTCACTACAAGAAGGACATTGAGGTGCTGGAGCATGTCCAGAGAGGGGCAACCAAGCTGGTGAAGGGTTTAGAGAACATGTCTGATGAGGAGCAGCTGAGGGAGCTGGGGATGTTTAGCCTGGAGAAGAGGAAGCTGAGGCATGATCACTCTCTGCAACTACCTGAAAAGGAGTGAGGTGGGAGTAGGTCTCCTCCCCAGTAATGTGATAGGACACAAGGAAATAGCCTCCAGTTGTACCAGGGAGATTTAAATTGGATGTGAGGAAGAATCTTTCCACCAAGAGGGTTGTTAGACACTGGCTAAGGCTGCCCAGGGAGGTTGTGGAATCACCATCCCTGGAGTTGTTTAAAAGATGCATAGATGAGGTGCCAAGGGACATGGTTTAGTGGTGGGCTTGGCAGCGTGAGGTTAGTGGTTGAATTCAATGATTTCCAACTAAAAGGATTCTACAATTTTATGATCTTGAAACCAGTGATGCACACATTGGGCTCAGGGGCACAGTATAATGTTTAGAAAACACGTGGGCAGGCACACACTCCTGCATTTAGCCACATTCTAAAATACTCTCCTATTACAGAGCTCAATTTAAACATCACAAAGTGATGGAAATTAGTGTCAAATCAAGAGATGGGGATTTTGTTACGCATTCAGAACTGTTAGGGTTGCAAAGACAGCTTCAGATTGTTCTCACATGTATATGCCTTATTACCCAGATCCACGTTTAAGGTCCAGGTGATTTCAAAACCAATGAGCATCTTCTGGAGCATAATGCACAATGTGCATGATGTTCTGCATCATGAACTATGTTCTGTGTTGTACATTATGTTGCACATCCAAAAATAAAGCTGCTGCTTTTTACCTTATGAGCTGACAATAAGAAGTCTGTTTCTCAGACTGAATTAAAATCGTGTAAAATATCACTGCAAGGAATAAAAATACTCAGTGTTATGTTTAGCTTGACTCAAGATTTCTTCATCTGTGACTGGGAGTACTTCCCAGCTCCTGGATCAGCATACATGTCCTAAACTGTTCTGGCTTCACATTGGGTCCAGAACTGGGATACAGGTATTATTCTTGGGATTTTTATCCAGCTTGTGATACGTTAAAATTTATCAATCAGCTGCAGACCTCATGTCATTCCTGGTGATAACAATTCTTGAAACCAGAAGCCCTGTAAATGAATTTGTTTTGAACTCTATTGGAGACACCTGATTAGAGGAACTCTTATATCTCTTACCCTCTGGAAAAGTTCAGAGTATTATCTGAAAAAAATCATTTTAGAGGTGACAGGATCAAACAAACAAACCAACCTTGACTCAGTTTTTAGTGTTGGTTACAATTACGATGGATGATACTACGTTTGATCACAGGTTAAAAGTACAAATTCACATCTATGAGTGCACAAGTCACATGTGAATTAAATGTTTCATTGGTTTTGCAAGGAAGATTCTCTTCTGGATTTGCCACAGCCCTTACAGTTACTGTTAAAAATATTGAGATCTAATTGGGTTCATGTGTTTGCTTAATGATGAACTGATTTAGTGACCAGTCTTCTACGGAACAAAATGAAGCACTGTGGCACCTAATATTTCTGGTTGCACTGAACAAAGTTACTGAAGTCAAGAAAGCTTAACCCTTGCTATCCAAGTGATCTGACAAAAATTCACAGGAGATCTCACAAGTTGTGCATGGCTGAATGTTTAATACACATCTGAATATCTTAAGGTAATTCCACATAGATTGTAATGATGTTTAAAAGGGCAAGGAAATGAAACATGAATAAGAAAGGCATTAAAGTCATCTCAGAAACTACCTCAGGGATGGCCACTAACATTTGAAGGACACCACTGGGGTCTTTGAAGAGGAAAAGACATGTCTCTTCTTTGCTCTTCAGGATAATGCAAGATGATCAATGAAGCCCTTGGGCCTCACCTTGTGCCATGTTTCATGGTCAGAAAGCTTTTCCAATTTGGAGCCTTTCTAAACAGTTTGACTTGCTAGATTTGCAGACCACAGTCATTTCCAGAATAGGCTATGATAATTTTTATTCCTGTATACATATCATTAAACAAATCCTGTAAACAGTGTGGGAGACTAAATATTACTCAAGCTGTTCTATTTATTTCCTGCTGTGTTTTCATTCTTTTCATGAGTAGACTTACTAAATCCGTCTTCATTTTTCTCATGGTCAGGAATAGCTGCTTTGTGAATTTTTATCTCTCCACAGAGGAGCTTCAGAGTTTATCTACTCAAGCAAAAACGTTAATGCTTCATGTTTTGTACACATGAAAATTACATAGACTATATGTTGCTTTCACTGGGCAAAATTCAGAAGGCTGAGGTAGAGCATGGGCTGAAATAGAAATGTGGTCATGAGACAAAGAGTTACCAGTGGCACAGCTTGGTCTGGGAAAAAGAATCCTGATAAGGTTTGTTGGGGATAGAAAAGCCACAGGTTATGAAGTAAGTGCATACCTTCCAAGCCCACAACCCGACATAAGAACAAGTGGCAGCAGATGGGCTGGTATCTTCCATCAGTTCCTCTTTTACACCGTGGGATATTCTTTGATCTGACAGCAACAGCTGGAGCTCCCTTGATGTAAAAAGCAGGAGGAAAAGTGACATGGGCAGCTTTACATAAAGTGGCCTACACATTAAGTATATGAGTTTCTCATGTGTCCACTAGAGCCCATTTATTTGTATATTCTTTGATCTTGTGCTGTAGCAATGCAGATTCAAGTATAATCCTCATTTTGTACATAAATGCAGTAGCTGGTGCTCTGAAAACCTTAAGATGTGTGTTGTGTTACCCCGCAAGACCTCTCCATGCTTTCCTCTCCAAGGCCTTTCAGAGCCTTTTCTACTAGGACATTATTGCTGTAAGACAAAGGAGAGAACACTTTTCCCATTCCTTTGTATTGTATGTAATGACTTCAAAATACATTTAAGTGTATTACTTTAAGTAAGAGTGGCAGAACCAGTTTCAATAGAATAACATTTTTTAAAAGGTAATCTATTTTTGCTAACAGCAACACAGCAAAGATATGTCTTTCTTTAAAGGAAAAAGAATAATTGTGTGAGAAATAGCCCTGGGGGATTGAGGAAATGGTACAGGAATTTTTAAATCAAATTTTTTTTTAATATCAGAGTAAACTGTTCATACAGTAATGTCATAGACCACAAAGTGAAAACATAAGATTTGAGATAAGAAAAATGACTGTTAATCAGTATAGTACTCAAAATTAGAAGAGGCTTCAGACTAGTTGAGATCTGCAATGTGTGTTTTGTTGTGTAAACTTACGTCCTAGCCATGTTAGTTCAACTGCATTGAATATATTTAGGTTTTTTATTTGTAGTACTGAAGCTTTTCACCTTTCCAGGGCTGCCTGGAACCACTGTGCACATTCTTTTATTGTTCTAAGTTTCACTGTGAGGGTGAGGGAGCCCTGGCACAGGCTGCCCAGGGAGGGTGTGAAGTCTCCTTCTCTGGAGTTTTTCAAACCCCACCTGGACACGTTCCTGTGTGACCTGATCTAGGTAGACCTGCTTTGGCAGGGGGGTTGGACTAGATGATCTCTAGAAGTCCCTTCCAACCCTGTGATTCTGTGTGATTCTGTATAAATAATTTTTTTAAAAAGTAAAATAATGCAAATGGTAAAAGTCTGTACACTCTAAACTATAAGAAATTGTGTTTTCCACTGAAGTGTCTCAGTTTATAAGACTGAACAGACAACAACTTAGAAAAAATGTTATGTTCCAAGTGAGGCAGTAAATAGGCAGAAATCCTTGGGTGTGGGTTATGTATGAATAGGAGTCAGTAGAGCTTATAGGGTGTTAGTAATTATATAGATATATATAAGTAATAAAGTTGGTTTTGGCCGTTAGGCTTGTTGTGTCAGTATGAAAAAGTACGGAGGGTAGTGGAAGATTGCAGCATGCAGAAGTAAGCACAAAAGAACAGGATCTTGTGACCCTGCTAAGTAAACTTTGAAACTTATCTAGTCTTGTGACACAACAATCTCTTGGCAGAATCGTATGTTTTTATTAGCCTATCAGGAGCTCAGCTTTTGCAATATGTATGAGATAATTAGTCAATTGTACCAATCAGCATGTGACACGTTGGCCTTAAGAATATATAAATATGTTGCTTGTATTCAATAAAGGAGAGACACTTTGCTTGTATCAAGTTGCGTCTCCGTCTCTCAATCGCGGCAAATGGTGACCCCGACGTGATCTTTTGTGAAGAGTCCGTCGGAGACAGATAATCACCTATCTGGTGGCGTGCTGCGAGTCCCGCAGAACTGAAGGAGCTGCTGAAACGAAGCAGGAAAAGCCGGCTAATCACCCCCGTCTGGAACGAGAGGTGAGCTGCGGGAAACTGAAAAATGGGGAATCAGACTAGTTCTCCTGAGAGAGACGTTTACGAACTAATGGAAGCTTTGCTTGAAAAGCATGGAAGAAAGACCCTTTCGGGTCAGGATCTTAAGTTGATCCTTAAATGGGTCCAGGTTAAGATCCCCACGGTCACGGCCTCTTCAATTTTTACCCAGGAACTTTGGGATGATGTGGGGGTAAAATTGTGGGATGCAGCTACTTCTGGAAATGAGGAGGCTCAACGAATGCTTCCACGGTGGAGATCGATTTATGAGACGGTAAAAGCGCAGGAGCAAAGCCAGGGAGACTCAGAGGGGGAAGCGCAGCCCTCAACACCACCACTTCCCGCTGTTTCGTCACCCCCCCCGTTAGCTTGTGCTGCAGGTTACCCACCGGAGGATGATCCTTTTGATCCGGGACCCATTGACTCTGAAAAGGAGCCTGATCTTTTCCCTCCTAGCCCCCATGATGTTTGGGGAGAGATTAAGCGCCAAGCGCTGAAGGAAGGGGAACTAGAAATAGCAAAAAACATAGTGGCTCCTGTAATCTATCAAGGAAGGGGGGGGGCGGCTCAATGGGAATCGTTATCTTTTTCAGTGATTAAGGAATTGCGTCGTACGGTTACTGAGCACGGGCTATCCTTTCCTTATTTTGCGAGTCTTTTGTCTTCTCTATTTGATACGTATGTCATGACCCCGCATGATTTAAAATCTCTTGTGCGATTGTTGTTAACCCCGACTCAATATACAATGTGGGAATCTCAATGGAGGTCGGGATTACAATCAGTTTTATTGGGGTATGCGGGGCACGCTAATGCCGCTTTAGCAGCCTTAACCATGGAACATCTTACTGGAACGGGGCAGCATGCAGATCCAGCTGCTCAGGCTAGAGATATCCCCCGAGACGCTTTAGAAGCGGTCCGGGAGGAAGCGAGAAAAGCCTTAATGAAAGTTCCTGATTCCCAAAAGCCTCAAAAGGCGTTTACTAATATCACCCAAGAGCCTCGAGAATCATATATGCAATTTATAGATAGGCTGAAACAGGCTCTAGATCGGCAAATAGATAATGCCGAAGCTCGGGAGATCTTATTGTTGAAATTAGCAGTAGAAAACGCTAACGCCGATTGTAAAAAACTTTTAAAATCGCTTCCAAATCAAAACCCCACGATAATTGAGATGGTTGAGGCTTGTAACAGGATTGGTACGATGGATCATAAATATGAAGCAATGGCCGCCGCTTTTGCGGCCATGAGTGGACCCGTGGGAAGTAATGAAAGGCAGAACTGCTTTGGTTGTGGGAAACCAGGGCATATCAAAAGAGATTGTCGCAACACTGGGCTTGGGAAGAGGTCCCCGGCACCTAACGTTTGCCCTAAATGTCAAAAGGGACGGCATTTTGCGAACCAATGCAAATCCAAATTTGATGTGAATGGGCGTCCCATACAGGGAAAGCGGCAGCTGAACGCGAATCCGCGGCGCGTGCAGACACAAATTCCGCGACCGGCCCCGGCGCCTCTCCGTACGCAGGGAGGGGGGCAGGAAACCGGAGGGTTTCTAACCTCTGCCCAGCAACCACAGGGAGCGCCGGCTTGGACCTGGCAACCTCCCACACAGTAACTTTACTTGATTCCTCTGTCCACCTGTTGTCTACTGAAGTTACTGGCCCTTTACCACCACAGACTCAACCATTATTGATAGGGAGGTCGTCTGCTACCTTGTCGGGTCTTTTTGTATTGCCAGGAGTAATTGATTCTGATAGCGAATCGGAAATTAAAATCATGGTCTGGACCCCGTTTCCACCTTGTACCGTACCAAAAGATAGTAAAATAGCACAATTGATTTTAATCCCTAAAGTAAATGGCTTCCAGTCTGATGACCAGGCGAAACAAAGACAGGGAGCTTTTGGCTCTACAGGAGTGCCTGAGATCTTATGGGTCCAATCTATCACCCAAAAGCGCCCCGTGTGCCGCTGTGCTTTAGTTCGCGGGGATCAACGAGTGGATTTGAGTGGGATCATTGATACAGGGGCTGATGTTACAGTCATTTCCAAAGCTAAGTGGCCCCCACAGTGGCCACTGGCAAATGTTTCTCAGGCGCTGGCTGGAATAGGGGGCTATGGAACTAGCCGGCAAAGCTCTGATTTGATTCAGATTCAGGATTCGAGCGGTCAAACAGCTTCTGTTAAACCGTTTGTTTTACCTGTCCCTATGGTTCTATGGGGACGCGACGTGCTATCTCAGTGGGGTATGTCTATTCAAACTATTCAAAAGCCTTTTTAGGTGGGGCCATTGCAGGGCGTGAAACCCTGAAATTAACTTGGAAGACTAATTCTTCTATTTGGGTCGATCAATGGCCCCTACCTATAGAAAAACTTCACGCCCTCCAGGAGTTAGTTGCAGAACAGCTCTCTGAGGGACATATTGTTCCCTCTACAAGTCCCTGGAATTCACCAATCTTTGTTATCCGAAAACAGACTGGCAAGTGGCGCTTGCTCCATGACTTGAGAAAAATTAATGATGCTATGGAGGACATGGGAGCCCTACAACCCGGGCTACCATCACCAACCATGATTCCTCGTGATTGGCATTTAACTGTCATTGATCTTAAAGATTGTTTTTTTAATATCCCATTGCATCCAGACGATGCCCCTAAATTTGCTTTTTCAGTCCCTAGCATCAATATGCAAGCTCCTTTGCAGAGATACCACTGGGTTGTGTTGCCACAGGGAATGAAAAACAGCCCCACAATATGTCAATGGTTCGTAGCTAAAATACTTAACCCCGTTAGGGTTGCAATACCTAGAGTACTGATATATCATTACATGGATGACATTCTTGTGGCAGCTCAGCGCCAAGAAGTCATGGAGGAGGCCGTAGCCCTTGTCATGGCTGCTGTAAAATCAGCAGACCTCTGTATCGCACCAGAGAAAGTACAAAAATTACCACCTTGGAAATATCTAGGATGGCGTATCAGAACTCAGACTATTGTTCCACAACCTTTACAAATACGTGCTAATGTAAGAAATTTACATGACATACAGAAGCTGTTGGGAACAATTAACTGGGTGCGGCCTTTACTTGGTATCACAAATACAGATTTAAGTCCCTTATTTCAAATGCTTAAAGGGGATACAGACTTATGCGCCCCACGGAGCCTTGACAATGCGGCTATGAGTGCGTTACAAAAGGTTGCCACAGCGATTGCCAGCAGACAAGCGCAACGATGTGCACCTGAATTGCCTTTTCAACTCCTCATTTTAAACCCTGTACGGCAACCTCATGCGTTGATCTTTCAGTGGGACAACCAGAAACCGGACCCTTTGTTAATTATTGAGTGGATTTTTTTACCCAACCAAGCTACGAAAACTATCTCGACACAGCATGAAATGTTTGCATCCCTTGTTGTCAAGGCCCGACAGAGACTGTTGACTTTAGCAGGGACAGATTTTGCCCTTATTTGTTTACCAGTAACAGCAGTTTATTTGCAATGGTTATTGCAACAATCGGATGCTTTGGGGACAGCTTTAGCCAACTATGCGGGTCAACTTACCTCGCATCCACCTTCTCATAAACTGTTGCATGCTGATTTTCACCTATTGCCGATGCCAAAAAGAAGTGATCAGCCTCTGCAGGCCTTTACTGTTTTTACAGATGGATCGGGTAAAACCCACAAGTCTGTCATTCTTTGGTGGGACGATAAATCCGGACATTGGGACTCTGATATAGAAACTGTACAAGGCTCTCCTCAAATAACAGAGTTGTCGGCCGTGGTTCGCGCCTTTCGGAAATGGTCTATTCCTCTCAATGTAATTACTGACTCTGCTTATGTTGCAGGAATTGTTCAACGAGCAGAGGCCTCGGTACTCCGTGATGTTTCTCATGTCGCCTTATTTACTTTGCTACAAGAACTTATCTTTCTTTTAAACTTTCGCCATCATCCCTATTTTATTATGCATGTTAGATCCCATACTTCCTTACCTGGGTTTATTGCAGAAGGAAACCGACAGGCTGATATGCTTACCTGTTACCTGTACAGGTGTTACCTGACCGTTTAGCGCAAGCTCGACTTAGCCATTCTTTTTTTCACCAAAATGCCGGAGGCCTGAAACGGCAGTTTAACCTTACGCCTCAACAGGCTAATAGCATTATTGCCACTTGTCCCGACTGTCAAAGACACTCTTTTCCTTCTATAGCAGGAGGGGTTAATCCCAGGGGTTTGCAAAGCCTTCAATTATGGCAAACAGATGTTACCCATTTTGCCGAATTTGGGCGTTTGAAGTACATTCACTGTTCTATCGATACATTTTCTGGAATGCTGTCTGCTTCTTGTCATGTTGGAGAAAAGACACGAGATGTACGCAAACATCTAATGCGTGCTTTTGCCACTCTGGGAGTGCCCTCTCAGATAAAAACAGACAATGGTCCTGCATATATCTCTAAATCTTTAACTGACTTTTTTTGTATCCTGGGGAATTTCACATACCACTGGCATTCCTCACTCCCCCACGGGTCAAGCTCTGATAGAGCGTTCCCATCAAACCCTCAAGCGGCTATTACAAAAACAAAAAGGGGGAGTAGGAACTGACACACCAGAAGAGAGATTACAGAAAGCCTTATATGTTTTTAATTTTTTGAATTGTTCTTTGTTGGATGGCAATCCCCCGGTGGTTCGACATTTTAGCACAAACAATTTATTTGAGCCCAGGGTGAAACCTCCAGTTTTGGTTCGAGATCCAGAATCAGGTAAGATAATGGGACCCTATCCCCTTATTACGTGGGGCAGAGGTTATGCTTGTGTCTCCACAGAAAGAGGTCCTCGTTGGATTCCAGCAAAGAGTGTGAGACCCTTTAGAGAAACATTACAGCAGCGGTCAGCCGACGACACCTCGGAATCGGTGAACGAAGATGAGAACACTGCTCCTGAATGACATCAATTTCGGAAATTAATAAGCGGGAACTCTAGTGTCCCCATTGTGGACTGTGTAACTTTTGGCACAATGTACAAGAGGGAGTGGATGGATTTGATGGATGGTTAGCATCTTGGGGAATTACGGGATGGTTAAAAGACTTGTTTAAACAAGGAGTTTTGATTCTTTTAATAGTTTGTATATTGTTAGTAATGATTCCATGTATTTTGCGGTGTTTGCAAAAATCTATAGCTACCTCTGTTAATAGGATTCTTTTTGTACAACAGCAAGATTTGGCAAAAACTCCCAGTGTAGAAGAGCTAGTGAAACGAGACGTCCTCGAGCTAGTCGGACGCAAACCTTGGGAAGCGGATGTTGCTTAAAAACAAAAAGGGGGAGATGTGGGTTGCTTGTATTCAATAAAGGAGAGACACTTTGCTTGTATCAAGTTGCGTCTCCCGCGGCACTTGGGTGCATACTTGCTTTCAACAGCTGAACTTTCAAGTTTTTAACTTTAATGTAACTACAGGCTGACAAGGAAAGGGACAATCATATCCCCATTCCCAAACAAAGGTCACAACAGCCTATTCTGGGAAAGGAGGAATATTACCTCCTCTTTTGGTTCCAGCTCACAGTTAGTTTGGATTAAGTGTAACATGAAACTGCATCTGAAAGGCATTTACAAAAATTCCTGCTGAAATAGCTGTTGTAGGAAAATAGCTAGTATTATTCATCTCTTGCCTAAGTTGTGGTTTTTAGGTATTCAATTGTTCTGGGCTCACACATGTAAGCATAGTGTTCTATGGTATTTTTTACCCCTACAATTGTCCATCAGGCTGTTCATTCTCTTTGTTCACCTGTTCACTCTGTGGTTGAGAGACAGGTTGAAAACTGTGGGCAATCAGAAGGTGATTTGCAAATGGCACAGATATGCCAACCCTCAAGGCAGGAAGATATATTAGAGAAGGAAAGTATAGTGCAAGAGGTGGTAATAAATTCAAATGCTCCATTTGAATCCACTTCCATATGAGCTGTTAATCAGAAGGCTCAGTTACCTCCTGAAAAAGTACAGAGTTGAATTTTCAGCTTTAAATCCCATGTTATTTTTTTGATAGCCTCACTTTCTCTTTGTTTGAAAACCTTTCTCCTAAAAATTATTTTTACCCTTAAAATTAATGCTAACCTGTTTTTTGCAATATGTTTCTGCAGTTAATTTCCTCTTCTATATGGACTGAAACCCCCTAAACTTATGAATTGCATTAATCAAATCTTTCTTTCTCTGCATGGGATATGCATATATATATACACAGATATGAGAATAGACCTATCAAGATCACTTTCAGACAATTTTGATTATTTTCAGAGTTTAAGCTCCAAGATAACTTAATTTCATAGGTTCATTTTCCTTCTCAATTTCTGTTTAATTTTTATATCAGGAATTACTCTGAATTTGAAAAAACACCTTTGCTCTTCACTCTTGTATTGCACCTGCCTTAGCACATTGAGCCCAGGCTGGTACAACACCATTCTCCAGGATTCCTCTCATTCAAGCTCAGCTACTTAAAGGCAGAGTTTCAGACCAGGGGAGCCTTCTCTGTCATGTTGAGGTTTGGTTTTTGAAACCTGTACACTTCCAAATTTCAGGAGTAACAGTATGAATTATTACTCTGTTATAATTAAGCAGAATTATTTTAGAACTGACAAGCAATGTATCTTAAGCATGCTACCCTTCCTCACACTGGTCATTTTCCACATCTATGCAACTCTGCTGAGTGGTGTCTGCATGAGTGTTTCAATGGTCAGAGGGGATGTGGTCAGAGGGCCCTTGGCCTCCCAGAGCTCATCAGTCCTTCTGCCAGGATGGCATATTCTGTGGCAAAGCAAGTCCCAAACTCTGTCCCACCTCTGGGATTGCAGCAGAAGGGCTGGATGCTTCATTTGCTCTACTAAGATTCTAAGTTTTGGCTGTGCTGGGATACACAGGCAGGTGCAGATAGATAGGCTGCAGCAGGCACCTTTGCAGAAGTACAACAGGGAATAGGGGTTGCTCTCATCCTTACCTGAGAGCCCTCTTGCCCGCAGAGCCAGCAGAGACAAACAGTGGTTCAGAGGTTTTACTTATAACATCCCCTGAGAGTGCCTAGGGGTTGAGGCTGCACAGATAGACACGGGTTTGGTCTTCACGACACTGCAGAATTAATGACTGCTGTTAAGTCCCATGGCAGCTTCTTGCTGCCCTACAATTCAGAAGGAAGGAGACTTGCCCCAGAGGAGAAGCCATCAACCACTGCCCACACCATAAATCACAATTACATGTGCACTGGTTATAGTTGTTACAGGACAAAGGTTTAGATGTAAAACATCAAAGGGAAGCAAATCAGCAGAGTATGAATTGATGAGAGCTGTGTGTACTGTCAAGCTGAAACCACCAGACTTACTATCAGACTGCTTGTAATATGGCAAAGTTGTGGTTTTCAAGGCTGTTCTGAAGCAGTGCTTCAGTGTTCTTTTCATATTTCTAAATAGAACATGTTTTTGCTGTTAATAGCTTAGTGGCAGAAAAATATTCCTCATTCTCAACAAGGTTATTTCTTTAGGATTTTTAAGAGTATTTATTTTTATATGGAATAGTTAACTTCTAGTGTGTAAGGTCTCATTCTTAATGAATTTTAGTCCTATTTCATCTTCTTTTACAGAAAATACACAAAGTTCTTTTAACTGTTTTGCATTTTCCCATCACTTTGAATCTTAGTTTATTACAGTTTATAAATATTATATCAATATCTCTATAAGTATATATACTTATAGGTAAGTATACCATGATATTTATTTTCATCAAAAAGATATTTGGGCTCAAATTTACAAAAGTACCTACTAAATTTGTGAGGATCTACCATCTAGAGTGCCAGTCACTGAGTATTAGCAGAAGTTGGTGAACACTGATGGTATTTAGCACCTTTAGGTATTTGAGCTACTCAGAAGGAGGGGACATTTTAAGAAAAAACTTTGTTTTTCTCTTCCTGCAGGTGTGAAGTCATCACTAAAGCAGAAAAAAAAATAGAAAAATTAAGAAACATTGGAAGATTACCTCAGTGAAAACAATTGCAAAAACATATAATTTTACTCATTTTAAAAGCAAGTAAGCAAATACAAACTCCTGTTTCGTGTTTTTAGCACATCTGAGATGACTAAAGATGAGAACAGATAGGAATCTGTATTAGATTCATTAGAAGGGAGATATAATCCTAATATTCATGATACTCACTTTATTGCAACAGCAAAGTATCTATTATAATTTTTTTTTATGTGTATGTCTTTATTCCTTTTGCTCGTTGGGGTTTCTTTAACTAGAAATATTTTTTTTAAATCATGAACTGAGCACATATATATGAGAAGCAATGAAGAATTTAATGGGCAAAAATAAAAACTTCATGTTTCAAGTAGAAGAAGTTATGTTACTGTCAGATATTTTGCATTGAAATAGAAATCAGACATAAAATAATAAAAACAAGAGATCAGAAAATGTGGTGTTTTTCAGACAGATATAAAATGGCTCTAATGGCTGCCTCTATGGCAACTAAAATGAATGTTTCTGATGATAAACTGTTTTTTTTTTTTAAGCAGCGACACTAACAGTGCTGTCTACTTGCACACACTCCAAATGATATCCTCTGCCCCAAGCTCAACTATGCAAAGATGCAGTGCCACCATCATATAATTTCACACAGATTACAACTTTTAATGACAGGGACTGGTCTCTGATAGAGTTTCAGCTGCTGTGCACTGGGCAGTAAATAAGGGCCCTGATAATTTTTTTTTCTGAACTAAATCCCACCCATGCTCACCCACATCTTTTAGGTATGCCAAAGCCAGTAGTTATTAACTCCTTGGAATGATATTAAGATCAATTTATCACATATTATTGCTATGAGATTCATGATGTCCTCCAAGAGCAGCTGAAGTGTGTGTGAAGTGTGTGATCTGCCATCAGAGGAAGGGGAACTGCCCTTCTGCAATTTCTCCTTCTTCTGCCTGCACCTGCCCTCTCTGTCTGGGCCGATTCACAATGCAGTTTGCTCCAGGATACACCTGTTTGGGCAGGGTAGATGAGACTTTCGTAATTCTGGGTCCCTCTGTCCTACACAGTCCCCCAGATTTACTCCCTGCTCATCAACTCCCACCTTGCTCACGTTATCACAGAGCATGCTACACATACCCACTGCTTCATGCAATAAAACCACCTCTCCCGATAAGCTACAGCATGATCATCTCATTATTTCAGACTCTTTGAACTGAAAAAAAAGTCAGACAAAAGAATAATTATGCCTTAGGGTCACAGTGGCACTATGTGTAATGTGTAGAAGACCAAGGGCTAGGTGTTTTGTGGAGAGGAGGAAGCCCATCTCCAGAGGTGACCAACCATAAAGAGAGTAGCTGCGTGTCCCTGTGCACTGCTTGGCACTCTCTTAATAGGCAATAAAGTCATAACTCGTGTAGACTGTGGTGAACTGGGTCAGAGCAGTGGCCTGGCTTGAAATTACCATGGTAAAAGGAATAAAGCTGACATGAGGCCATATGAGCCTTTGTGTGAGCAGATGGGAGTGGTGAGGGCTGCAAACATAGGGGTCGGGGAAGGGCAGGGTGACCTCTTTCAGTGGCAATTCTGGTTTATGGCAGTTCCAAACAACTGTAAAACTATGGCCTTGCTTAGCACATTAGCCTGCTTTTTAGTTCATAAAATGTTGCGGTTTTTTCTCCCTAGAGGTTCTGGTGCAATACCCAGTGAAAAATAACCATTTTTTTTCAGGTATATGTGCTATAAATATGTTGAACAAAGGACTTTCAGAGAAGACTGCTTTCAAGCATTAAAGTGTTTTCACACTGACTTACTGAAGTGCTTAGTGTCAAACTCAACCAGCTGGTATGGAATTAAATCCTTAGGAAGCCTCATCAGGGACAAAACTGACTTGCATCAGCCTTTATATGAGAAGACCTCTCTGAACTAAAGTATCACATCTTTCTTTAAGGTTTGTTTTCCATTGCTCAATAAAACTTCCAACAGGGGAATCATTCACAATATGAGCAAAAAGGAGAAGGGTATACAATGCAGTTCACTGGAAAGAGAGAATTAACCAGCTGTAAATCTTTGCTGCCTTTGCGGTGCAGCCATCAGCTGCAAAACCATCTGAGGAATCAGCAGAAGGGACAGTCTGGTTTGAAGAAGCTGGGTGCAAAAAGAAGAGCCTCATCAATCTAAGACACAAAGCAATATAGTCTTACATTGAATTTGATGTTCAGTTGTGAAACCAGGTACATTTTAGATGTGAATCCTCCTGATTTGACTTGGAAGCTGATGCAGAGGTTTTGAGGAAACTATGAAATGCTGTTTGGTTTCAGGTTCATTAAAGTAGTGGATATAGTCTGGAGTATGAACAGAAATCAGAGACTACAAATGGCTCTTCACTCTTCAGGATGAAGTTTTATTTCTTTACATTTAGACATCTAAAGCCTGATACACAAACCTTTTTCTTCATAGTGGCATGTGCTGTAGATACACATTTGCATCAATGTAGAGGGCCTCTGGAACATAACTACTTCTGGTACAATGAGTATGTAGAGATATGAGATTGTTATTTGTCATTAACTACTCTACAATGCTGTCCAGACTACAGCAGCAAAAGAAATACATGATCTGCAAAACTGTGGGTTGTATGTTGACTGTCCCTGTCCTTAGAGCTAGTTCTATCCCAATCGTGATACCAGTGTGACAGAAGGCTCTTTGAAGGCTACTCTATATCTGCCTCCATGTTGCTTGAATTACAGGAACTATCTCTAACTAGCATTTGTCCTTTCAGTGTGTTGCAGTTGTCAACAAAAAATGGTTTTCATCCCTAGTTCTGTCTCTGAGATGTCACTGTCAATGTACTGAGCCATTGAGGGGGGATACGTATGGAAAAGTACAACTTTGCATCCTTGCTCTAG
Organism: Colius striatus; assembly: GCF_028858725.1. Classification (NCBI taxonomy): domain Eukaryota; kingdom Metazoa; phylum Chordata; class Aves; order Coliiformes; family Coliidae; genus Colius; species Colius striatus. The sequence continues at coordinate 170,035,839 of NC_084759.1, forward strand.
CAGATAGGCACAAAATTCAAGTTTAGCTTATGTTTGGGGGAAGGAGGTGGTTAAGGTTAGTAGTTGGCATGCATTTAATAGAGCAGCGTAGAGAAAAAGTCCCTCCTTCAGCAGAATGGTTCAACTCTCAGGGTATAATCTTCAGCAGCTGCACTCTCAGAAGTTTCAAAAACAGCTGTGAAAACTCCAGACCTGGCAGGTATGGGAAAACACATCATGAGGAAAATTTCCTTCTAACTTCAGTATTTAAAGACTGTCTTTTTAGGCTATCATGAACTCTGAAGCAAGAGTTATACATCCACAAAAAGTCTTCACTGTAGTTTGTGGGTCTGTCTGGTTCCCTAAAAGTGTAATTCTAACTATATTGTTTTAACTGTCGATGTCACTTCTATTTAGATTCATATCTGATATGTTTTAGATGGATTGTAAACTCATAGCTTGATTTGATGACAGCTTCAGAGGAAAATCATAGAAAAACAAGCTCAGGAATCTGTCTGCCCTCTCTGCGACTATTACCACAGCAGATGGCACTGTAGCTTCAGTCAAATGGGATCTTGCAAACTTCGCAATAATAGGAGTCTTTGTGTAATTTTATAGAACATTCCAACAAAGTAAGTAAGGATCGGGCCTTTGGCATGCATCTGTGTTGTGGCCAAATTCCAGTTTCAGATTTTTCAGGTCAACTTATTTCCTTAGAAAAACTATGAATCATGCATTTACATAATAGTTTTTCCATCTGCTTGCATTTCTTCACTCAGAGACTTATTTTTTGTTCCTTTTAATATTTCTCATGAGAACATATACATCTTGTTTTCTTTATTAAATTCTGTGAAAATCTTTCCATCACTGTCAGCAACATAACATATAATGATCTAATTTTGTTATTATTACTAACAAAATTAATCATGTCTTGCTAGAAGTTCTGAGGATCACATCCTGAAATGCTACTGCATGTACCCTGGATTGGCACATTTGGTCTATCTGAGTTAGAATGCATATCTGATCCTTTTGCCCATAATATTGGAGCATCCCAAAATGTTTTCCTGCTTGTCCTGCCATAATATCCCAGGAGGTGAGATGGCAACGTTATCCCTATTTCCAAATAGAAAATCAAAGAACAGATAGGCGAATTGACTTTGCCCTGTTCATATAGGGACTGTGTTAGAATGGGGATTTGCATTCTACATGGAATATATCTATCTCTTAAGTATACCTAGAGCACATTTTTGTTCTGTGTGTCCCATTTGAACATAGTTTACATTCCTCTATGAATGGTATTTAGGTTGTACTGGTATTTTGCAGAATGAAGGCTTGGTCTGAAGTGAGTCTTGCTGTTAAGCTCTGTCTACATTGGGAAGGGCCCTAAATGCTGGAGATCTGAAATAAAGATCTTTGGTTTAGACAAGCCTAAGGCATTTGTAGCTCTTACTAAACCTCTTTCCAGTGTATTGAAAAAAAATCACAGATATGTAAATAAATTAATTCTGATTTGATAATGTATTTAAAAGACAAATTGAGTCTCTCCAAGAAGCAGAGAAATTCCACAGGAAAACAAGATAGATGCAAACCTTCCTGTGTGTATTGTTTTATTGTTTGGTGTATATCAAAATACAGCTGTGGCAGCTACTGCATTCCATTAGGGTCATAGCTTTCTTCAAGATAATTTTGGATATGTATGGACCTTTGTTTCTTCAGTAATACACAGCCAAAATAAAACCAGATCTTGAGGTGTAAAGGTTTTCTGAGTGTGTTCAAGAAGTGCAGAAAGGACTCTAGTATTTTTTATTATATTTCGTTGACATGTATGTGACTGTGTTCTGCTGGTAGTACTTCCTATACTGCAAAAACATGTTTTTCGAGTTTAAGTAAAAATAATTTAAAGATAGGAAGAGCTGAATCTGAACATTTAGTCTGGTAAAAAGCTCACATAGCCTTTCCAAAAGCTAAAGCTTCCATGATTCAAGTTTAAACTAGGATACACTAGATTGCAAGAATAAAAGCAGAGAGCACCCTTTTACACGGAAGAGGAAAATCTCCAGAACAGTTATTCATAATGTAAATTTTTCATGAGATTTCTTTTCTGACATTGACATATAAGCAATCATATAGAAAACCTCAAATGAGCAGTTATTCAAGACATAACTTGAAACATTAAACAGCTGAGCCTGGGTAGGACAAATAATTGAAACAGTAAAAGAGTGAATCTAAAGAAGTAAGTGGAATCTGCAAGATTTTTTTTTTTAGTTCCATAAAGAACAGTTATAAATTATTATTTTAAAATAAACACTTACAGTGCACATTTTGAAGGGAATTATATCCACTGTGAAATACAGTAGAGCGTGCTCATATTTAGTTTCACATATGTCTTCTTTATATGGAACTTATCTTAAGAATGAACCTAATGAGTGTTTTCATATACCTCATGTTTAAGGTCTTTGTATAATTATTGGAAATAAGCTTCTAAGAGACGTTTCCTGAGCTAATCTGCATTGAAGGCTCACTCAATCCACTCACTCCACAAGGAGCTCCTGAACTATATACCTTAATTCAAACAGTGCAAGTGTACTTCTCAGGCTGCTGTAACTTTATAATATATTTCACTGAAACGTTGCATATTATTTTATAACTTGTTTATTGGATGTTACAGTCACATCACTAAATTACAAATGTGAAATAAAAGGGTCAGAATCATTAGATCCAGAATACTGCTTTAAGGAGTGTGTTTCTGAAAAGCTTATGGTTTAATATAAATCACTTAGATATATGTGAAAGAACAATGTTGAAAATATGTTCTTATAATAGTGATTATATTAATTTTACAGGCAAAATTATTCTTTTTGTCTTCTGCTCATAAGAGATTTACAAATTAAAACAAGCTCATCATGAATGTAGTCAACCTACCATTTGGTTCTGCTTTGCCAGCACCGTCCAAAGACCCTAAGTACTGTGAGCTTGTGAAAACAGTCAAAAGAAATAGTTCATTATCATTCCATATCAGTAGACAATGTAACTGCCCTGCTTTTGACTCCCTGAAGAATCTGGTGTGACTCAGACTCACAACTTTACTTCAGAGAAGGTTTATTTATGATGTTGATATAGTTACCTGACCATATTGGCCATGAGTGACATGGGAGTTACTCACATTTTTTTGATTTTCTTTAATTTTTAAGGGAAATTCAACATTTGAGTCCTCAGTAGATGACTACTTTTCTGAAGACATGTTGATATTGCACCTGTTATGGTGAATTTCACAACCATGAGGCAAATGAAACACATTCACTTAACAGAAAAGCTTGAGAGCCATACAGGAACAGAGGGAAGGCTTCAATGTGACACTTGTATTTGGAGACAGCAGTAACAGACAATCACATGGTTTCTTGCATTTGTAGTTCCTGGTGCCATGCCAAAGTGATCAGAGTTGTTGACTGATTTTTTCCCAACTTCAAAAGCATATCACAAATCCTCAACAAACTCTTTAGCCTTAATTGAAAATATCTCATTGCCTGTGTTTTCTGAAAGAGGAAAAATGTCCAAATATTTATCCTAGAAAAAAATTATTGGACAAATGGTGCCCTGTAGATAATTTGTTGGGACAAGACGATACTTTATTGGAAAAAAGGAATGGTTGTATAAAAAGGAATAATGACTTACACAGTTCTCTGCACTGGAGTCAAATCTCCTAGTAAATTAACCTGTCTTGTGTTTCTGTCTTATGTGGCGTCGTTGTAATGCCTACAGTGGTGGAGGTGGGAAGAACATCAGGGAGAAATATTCTGAAGAAACAATAAACATTTCTATTTGCTTTCAGACATTTTAGTTAATGCTCTTCCACCTTAGAAGAATAAGTGCAAGCTTTTAATTATTTATTGGATTTCAGAACAGGCTAACAATGGGGTAGGCAGATAGGAAATCTAAAGAGAAACTAGAAACTAATGTAATTGTTCTTGTGATTTAGCAGCTGTGTTTGTAGCTCCTACAAACCTCGAGAAGCAAAAGGGCTTCTTGCTGAGATGTCAGACACAAATGGTTGATTAAATTTAACAGAAGAATAAAAAGACTGCTTTTGCAGGAGGTAGGCGATACCTCTCCCAGTTACAGTGGAGTCCTTGAGTTTCTTAAATGAGCTTTTGTTATGTTCATGCTCAGAAGGGGAATGTTTAATGTGGATAATCTCTCTAGTCACTGTTGCAATCTGAAAGTTTATTTTTTCTGGAAAGGTCATTGAGAGAGCTCTTAAGAGAAAGGATGAAAAGGGTGTGAACTCTGAGAAGCTGTAAACTGAGAGGGAACAAAAATCCTGTCCTTGTAGGGCTGTGGAATGGAACAAAAGAGGGAAGGAAGATGAACCTGAAAACAGTGGGGAATACAGCAAAAAATGTTACAAGAGACATGACATGTCTTACGTAAGGGAATAGGTTGGAGTTGTATCCTATCAGTGTCTAAAGCTGGCAACAGAGACTCTCAGGATAACAATGAACACTGAGGAAAGATATCACCAGATGTCGTTTCCTCTGTCTTGCATTCATCATTCTTTTGTCTATACTGATTTAGCTGTGGTTTATATGCTCTGCTTTTATCCTTCTGTGTGTTAACAGGCACATCTCCACTCTAAAAGCATCCTTAGTCACATATAGTATGAACTTGCAGTTATGGTAACTGGGAAGGCTGAAATATTTTCCCAATGCATTTGGGGGGGGGGTAGGGGGGTGGAGTATAACCCTAACATGTATTTTAAACATATTTTGTAAAAATATTTGCACTCTGCATTGTTAGTTCGAATAGTTAAAATTATCACAAACACGGTGACTTCAAGGAAAAACAGGATACCGTATTGATCTCATCAGCTTACACAACCAGGGCTTATAATGCAGCAGTGTGAAGATTATATAATATTTCATGTTTGAGGGCCACCAAGATCATTGGGGGACTGGAGCATCTTTCTTATGAGGACCTGGGACTGCTCGGCCTAGAGAAAACTGAGGGGGATCTCATTAACACTTAGAAGTATTTCAAAGGTATATGTCAAGAGGATGGGGCAGTACTTTTTTCTGTTAACTCAAGTGACAGGACAAGGGGGAAAGGACAAAAGCTGTAACACAAAAAGTTACATTTAAATGTAAGGAAAAACTATTTTACTGTGAGGGTGAAGGAGCCCTGGCACAGGCTGCCCAGGGAGGGTGTGGAGTCTTCTTCTCTGGCGGCTTTGAAGACCCACCTGGACACATTCCTTTGTGACCTGCTAGGTGGATCTGCTTTAGCAGGGAGGTTGGACTAGATCTTTAGAAGTCCTTTCTAACCCCTACCAGTCTGTGATTCTGTGATTGATAGTAAAATTTTCCCAAACCCACTGGAAAACAAAAAAGTTCTGTCTGTCTGTCTAGCTATCTACCTGTCCATCCATGCATTAACTACATAATCCTAGAACCCTAGGATTACATGATAACTGAAACTGGAATGTTAGGAAGTCTGCAACCCAGCTTCCTGCTCCAAGCAGACTCAGCCATGAAATCAGAACTGATTACTCAGGGTTTTTTCCAGTTGGGTCTTGAAAACCTCCAAAGGTGGAGACTGCATAGCATCTCTAGAAAACCAGAGTTTGACTCCTCTAAATGTGAAAAAAATGTGTGTACATCCTGATGTATGTAAGTGAGCCAATATTGTTCTTGGAGGCAGGTCAGAAGCATACAATGACTTCATGTCAATACTTCAAAATATTAATCTGAGGATTCCTGAATTATGTTTTTTAGCTGTGCTGTATGTCTGTAAGCATATATATTTGTGGAATCATAGAATGGTAGAATGGTAGGGTTGGAAGGGACCTTTAGATATCATCTAGTAAGTGCAAAGGACTGCTGATTAAACAGAAAGCCTCAAAAATGCCCAGCTGGCTAGCACTCAACCTAGATTAATGTCTAAAAAAAGCTAGAATTTGTACATTCAGGTGAGTGTTTTGTGATATGTAATACAAGAAACATCTATGGTCCCAGCCAGCTTCTCATGAAAGGAAGTTGTGATTACAAAGCTGTTATAGCACTGTACACTAATTTATATGTTTAATGGAAATTTCAAGGAGAGGAGACAGTTTTCACCTTCTGGAGCTGGGAGGTGATACAAATCACAACCCTTCAAAACCCCAGAGACAGAATCTAATGATTTGTGAGATTATTTTAAAAATAGGGGAGGTAAAATTAGTAAAAGTTCATTTTGTTGTTGTGCTGGTTTTAAATCTGTAGAGTTCACATTTTCTCACTACACAGGCCTGAAATCTACTCACAAATGCAAACAGATAACAGCTAAGACCATCATATAATCCAATGAAACAATTAGCTTGGCTTTATACTGATGAATGGGGCCTTTACACTGCAAAAAGGCCTTTGTGTAAGTTAGGCTAAGGAGTTTGAGTCCAGCCATATAATCTACATCTTTAGTCCATCCTACATCTTCTATAGTAGGATTATAATTAAACTCACAAAACCAAAGACATGAGTTTCTGCTTTTTATTAATAGAAATCTCAACTCAAGAAAGTTGATGGTTCCTTCTGACATGCTGAACTTCTCATCCTGCATTATAGATCATCCCCCTTTCCTAGAGGGGCCAGTATGAGAAAACAGATGGATCTGATATCAACTATCTTCTGCGTGCTACCCTGCACGCTCTGAGAGCTTGCCTAACATCAGTGCTATGTGCTACAATTGAATTTCTCACATACCATCCTCTATTCTGTCCTTGCAATGCCCTTTTCACTGTGACGTGGTGGGGTTACTGGAAGACAGTCCTACAACTGTTTCCTTAGTTTCTGCACATGCTCCAGAAACCATCTCAGTTGCAGAGTGTTTAGGACTCTTCCAAAATACCTTCCATGTTTTTCAGGGTGTAAAGGTTTTAGGATGTTGGTGAAAATCTTGTGACTAACCAAGTCCTAACATCCTTTCCCAGATATCGTTTAAATTTTACTCAGTCAATACTCCCATTGTCTTCTCTAAGACTTTTGAGATTTGTCCCTATCACGTTAGCACATTGCAATCAGCTATAAAAGCAGCAACAGAACTGAATCCCAGAGAGTAACAGCAGAGTAACATACATTATTTCCATCCAAGCAAAAAGATCTTCCAGGATTTTCTTTTCTGGCCAAATCTAAAACTAAACACATTACTCATCTGTGCACAAGTCTGTTTGCTTTCCAAGCCAAAACTCACTAGAAAAACAGGAAATAATAAGATTGTGATATATAAAACTCTGCTTTGTTAACTTGTCAAAGTCACAAAGTGTGTTTTCCATTAGCTTTAAAGTAAGAGGTGAAGCATTTAGTGCATACGTCTACTCATCCAGCCAGCCATCCGTCTTATTTTTCCTGAGCAGAACAGAAGTTCACCACAGTTTTCAGCTCTATTTCTTAAGATGTTTTGTTTAGCAAAAACAAATGATGTAAAAATTCAGGATATTTTTTATTTGACTGATAAGTCTATGCCAATGTAAGGGGAGTAAAAAAGAGCAAAGAACCTCATGCTTGAAAGTGTGGTTCTGCTGATGCCAGTCTCAGTGATTCAGAAGATTTCTAAAGGTAGACAAGAGGGAAAAAAAGTCAATGGAAAATCCCATCAATATCCAAGTGCCCTGCATTGCTCCCTAAAGAGCAGTATTCACCCTTAATTCTATGATTTCCACACTCCTCAACTTGCATCCTCTAACCAAACCTCCATGCAATAACAAATCCCTATAGCTCATTATTTTCCAATTTTTTCAGAACTGAATGAATTGATTTGGTGACTGGTGATTTTTTAAAGACTTTTAGAGATGTCTTAAGAGTAAGTATTCTGCATTTAAGTCTTGGAAACTGTCAGCTTTAGCAGCCTGTGCTGAAAATGCAACTCCAAAACTTTAAAATAGCTTTCTATTTTTGTAAACCCCCAAAATTTATAAATGTGAGAAATGATCACCACCATCTCAAGACATCAAAACACTCCAATTTTTAACAATTAATTTTACTAGAAATACTTCAGGTGTTTTGGGTTTTTTTAACTTACACATCTACATTTAATATTCTTGTAATGACTAGATGTGAGAAATCATAAAGTCAAGTTTACTTGTAAATATACTAATCCTAATTATAGCGCCCAAGCAACTCTTGTTCAAAATTTCCTCTTAATTTATTAAAATTTTGGACTATATTAAACCTTGTTAAAGTACAATAATGTTACTAATTGTGCTGCTGTACTTGCATCTGGATAGCAATATAACTTAAGTATTACTCCAACACATATACAGTAATTTTAAAATAAAAGTAACTATACTCATGTGCTACATTTGTACAAGTACATACCTTGAACCATGCTGAACTTGCTCAGGTAAGTAAGCTTCACCGGTGATATAGGTCTCTATGTCTGTTATGTGATCCAACAATCTTCGGACATCACAGTTTTCAGGGATTAAATTGTAAGATTCTTGTGTGAAATTAAGACTTTTTAAGGCACCTAAATGGCCAATGCCAAACTAGTGGTCAAATGGTTTTTCAGTTTGTTGAAATATTCCAGTCAGTCCTTGTCTTCTTCCTGCTTTTCATTCCTCAAAGTTCAAATTTTATGGCAGAAAGATGGAATTGCAACACCAATATATATGGATGATAGAATCATAGAACCATAGAACGGTAGGGTTTGGAAGGGACCTTTAGAGATCATCTAGTTCAACCCCCCTGCAGAAGCAGGTTCACCTAGATCAGGTTGCATAGGAACATGTCCAGGCGGGTCTTGAAGACCTCCAAGGAAGGAGCCTCCACACCCTCTCTGGGCAGCCTGTGCCAGGGCTCCCTCACCTGAACAGTGAAATAGTTTTTTCATATATTTAAGTGGAACTTTTTGTGTTCCAGCTTCATCCCATTACCCCTTGTCCTGTTACTAGCTACTATAGAAAAAAAGGGATGTCTCAACCTCCTGACACCCACCCTTTAGATATTTATAAATGTTAATAAGATCTCCCCTCAGTCTCCTCTTCTCCAGACTAAACAGCCCCAGTTCCCGCAGCCTTTCCTCATATGAAAGATGTTCCAGTCCCCTGATCATCTTGGTGGCCCATCTTGGTGGATGATGGGGAAAGATGCAAATCTTTGCATCCTTCTTCAGCTTCACAAATTGTTAGTACAATTCTGGCCAAGAAGGCCAATGGCATTCTGGTATACATCAAGAAGAGTGTGGGCAGCAGGTCAAGGGAGGTTCTGCTCCCCCTCTACTCTGCCCTGGTGAGGCTTCATCTGGAGTCCTGTGTCCAGTTCTAGGCTCCTCAGCTCAAGAGGGACAGGGAAGTGCTGGAGAGAGTCCAGCGCAGGGCCACCAAGATGATCAGGGGACTGAAACATCTTTCATATGAGGAAAGGCTGCGGGAACTGGGGCTATTTAGTCTAGAGAAGAGGAGACTGAGAGGGAATCTCATTAATATTTACAGATATCTACGTGGTGGGTTTCAAGAGGTTGAGACATTCCTTTTCTCTGTTGTATCTAACAACAGGACAAGGGGTAATGGGATGAAGCTGGAACACAAAAAGTTCCATTTAAACATAAGAAAAACAATTTCACTGTGAGGGTGAGGGAGCAGTGGCACAGGCTGCCCTGAGGGGTTGTGGAGGCTCCTTCCTTGGAGGTCTTCAAGACCCGCCTGGACATGTTCCTATGCGACCTGATCTAGGCGAACCTGCTTCTGCAGGGGGATTGGACTAGATGGTCTCTAAAGGTCCTTTCCAACCCTTACCATTCTATGATTCTATGAATTAAGGAACCCACGAAAAATGCAAATTCTGTTTTCTGGATTAGCAATTACAATAGACAAAGAAGAGAGGAATTACAGCTGACATGCCTATCGTGTGATTGCTGCTGGCAGTCCTTATAAAACCAACTGAATTCTGGGAATGGGGAATCTTTGTAAACAGATTTCTCAAACATTCAGTAGAGAATACAGATGTGAAGTAATTGAAATAATGTATTGATAATTTTTCCCTGCAGAGGACCATTTTTAAAAAGGCAGAAGTTTAATGAATTTTGAGACTTTGATGAGGAACACATAGTGACAGTATGGCTATGACTTTGCAGTTGATAAAGCCAGAAAATATCATGACAATGGGAAGTACATGGACTTTTTGCTAGGACTAATGTCATCTTTGTCCAGATGAGCTACAAATTTGAAACTGAAGATAGATATAGTCTTGGCCTCCAGTGAAGAACAAAACTACATTTCAATATATTAAGTAAATAGGTACTTAAATTATTGTGCCAAATCTCTTACTAGTATGTACAACCCTAGACGCTTCTAAGCATATGCTACATGTACTCTAGCCATGTAATCACTAGCAAACTCAAAGTTCGTGACTGATGTGTGTTGCTAAATGCCATACGCTCCAAAGAGTGTCCAAAAGTCTTAAAAAATTGCACAATTCTTCATAAAAGTACAGTTGCAAGATAGAAGTCAGTAGCAAAGCCAAAACATGTCCAAAAATTGCCCTTAATTCCTGTGGCAGGGACTTCTTATTTCAGTGGTAACTGAGATGGGTTCAAGTGTGTTATTGCACTCTGGCCTAGACTTTTAAAATCTGAAACATCATATATTGATGATTACAGTTGTTCCTAAGGCTGAAAGACCAGATCATGTGAAGGACTTAGGTACTCGTAGTAGACCATGAACATCAGAACCCAAAATTCCTACCCTTCAGACTGGTGCTTAGATATGACCTCAGCTGAGAGGTATCTAAAATCCCTGGCTTTTCCAAAGCCCAGAAGCACTCAGTTTCAACAAGGCTCAGCAAACTGTTTTCTGTCTCATGCATATACTGTGTGTACCTCACCAGAATTCAGAAACAAGAGTTGCTCTGCTGAAGTGTCTTTGTTGGTCTGCTCTAGGAATTTTCAAAGCACCTCTCTCATGCAATGCAGGGACAATCTTGGAGGCTACTGACTCCACATAAGTCATGGTATGGTGAGTGTAGCACAGTTGCTTCTTTTTCACAGAACTGCCCCAGAGTTGCAGTACTCTCCTTTGCTTGGGAGCATAACAATGCCTATTTAAATCTCTTTCAAAGGCTGGCCTAACCTCAAATCTGTGACTTACTCCACCTTCCAGTTGAATTTGTGCCTCTCTGAAGAAGAGTTACCAATTTCTGAGGCTTGAGGGAGTATTCAGACAGAGCCTGGCTTTGTGGGCAGGATGCTACTGGTCTTTTGGCTGTACATAAGCAATACAAGAGCCATATTAAGGCCAGTGTGAGAAGAGAACCTGCCCTAAAGGCGTCTCCTGTGATACTGGAGAGACACCAGTTCCCACTAGCTGTTGTTTCTCCAGACAGTGGTTGAGACTTGCCACTGGCAGAAAAGGAACAGCTGGGAAAAAGAACTCTGAGGAGGGAGCCACCAGCAGCAACTGAAAGCAACTGGAAGTGGCTATGAGGAGACAGAAGTCATATCTGAGGGATGACTGTGACCACCTTCATCCCAATCCTGCTGCTCCTTGCAGTCTCCATGATACAGACAACAGTATGGCCAGAGGTGCTCGCTAGGGAGGAAGGACAGAGACTTGCATTTCAAGGAAATCAGCGTCAATGAAAGCCACTGCAGCACAGATGAAAGGAAATGTCTATCTGGGAGGAGATACTGGGTCTGGGGTGACTGCCCTGCCACCTGGGCAGCACTGACGCTTTCACAGACATTGTAGCCACCTTTCAACACTGCCTGCACTGTTGGGAGCTAAGCACTTGAGTGGTGAGCATGCTGTGTGAGCAGATTCACGCTTGGCATGCATGCTCCTTAACGGAGAACATGTCTGCCTATTATGCCAGCTCTGTGATTTGTCATTTGCCAGACTGAATACCCTCATCAACAGCCCTGTGTTCATAGTGAGATATTGTGTCCTGGGGGTGTGGGAGGGTTCAGCAGAATCCTCCTTCCCCATTCTTCGTAAGGAGACAGCCTCTCTCCTTCCCCCATGCAAAGTAAAGATTCAACTGTCAGGGGGGAAATCTAACTGCTGGGACAATTTTTAAACTTCTCCAGCAAAAAGCAGAGACAATAAAGTCCAGTGACTGGTTCTTTATTATAGACTTTTCACTCCAGGTTCATGCATCGGAGGTCTGGATTCATGCCGTGCATGAACCTGAGCAAAAGGGCACAGAGAATGAGGGATTAAATCAAAGAGGGTGGGGTGATGGAAACTGTGGGTGAGAAGAGCCAGTGGGAAGAAAGAAGGGAGGAAGGGAGGGGAGATAGGAAGGGTACAGGCAGTTCAAGAATGGAAATGGGTTAATGAGTGATCTCACAGATGATGTGAGTCATCCTGTGCTGATCTCTTCTTCCACTCTGTTGACTGCTAGAGCTATCACTTGACATTTTTTCAGTATGTCTTGCTCAGAACAGAGGTAACTTTCACGTTTCCAGTGAGCAGAAGGTGAGCTGTAAAAAGTAAACAAACTAGAAATCAGTAGCTTTTGGAAGAGATGCAGCTCCTCACTGATCTGGAAATAGAGCTGAATTGGAAACTTCATTAAAAAGCTTAAGTCTTCACCACCTGGCAGACTTCCTACTTTTTAAAAGATTGATTGCAGTCCAATAACGTTTTTGCTGAATTGTGGGAAATTATTCTTTTTTAATGTGTCATCCTGCAAAAGAATTATTTTCACCAAGTTGTATTTTCCCCCTTTCATAACTGATTTGAGACATGTAAATATCAGTACATGATATTTTCAACTGGAGTCAGCTGCAGAGCTTTTCCCGAATTAAACTCACCGTCTACCAGACATCTGCGCATTTTTGTAAGGGACAGGAAGATAAGATTTAAGGCTTTGTCTTTCCTTGTGGGTTGCAGGATTTGCCTAGTTCATTTGTACAAAGGATATATCCGTCTTGAAGACTCTTCTGAATCTGGGCAGGGATCTCGTGTACTGCATCTTCCACCACAAATATCCCCCTTAAGGTTCATTCATCTGTACCAGTAGTGTTGCCAAGAAGAACTAATTGAAGTAGCATCTAACAGTATTGTTGAGCACTGTGATTTTAATTTGCAAAGTGACTCCAGTAATTTTTTTCAGCTGGGCCTCAGTGCTCTTGTTGGCAGCCATCTTGTTTAAGAGGAAGATTCCATTCTTCTCATCTTTCAGCAGAGTCTTCTGTCACCAGATACTTTCTTGATGGTATTTTAAAAAGATTCGAGGCACCCACTGTTTCATTCTGGAGCTGTGGAGGTGAGTGGGTATCCACAGACACCTGGTCCTAGCAGAGTACATCCCTCTGGGCCACATGGCTGACCTGGAGTCCCTCTATATGGAAAATCTTGTGACTAGAAGTCAATGTTCACAAAGCAGAAAGACAAATCCTGTAAAAATTAACTTTATTTGAATGGAGAGTCCACTGGGGCATTCCTCTGTGGAGGTCTCCCTGAGTTCCAGACCACTTGTGACCCTCCTCCTTTCATAGAATCATAGAATCATAGAATGGTAGGGGTTGGAAGGGACCGTTAGAGATCATCTTGTCCAATCCCCCTGCAGAAGCAGGTTCACCTAGATCAAGTCGCATAGGAACATGTCCAGGTGGGTCCTGAAGACCTCCAAGGAAGGAGACTCCACAACCCCTCTGGGCAGCCTGTGCCAGGGCTCCCTTACCTGAACAGGGAAATAGCTTTTTCTTATGTTTAAATGGAACTTTTTGTGTTCCAGCTTCATCTCAATCTCAGTCTCAACCTCTTGAAACCCACCCTTTAGATATCTGTAAGTATTAATGAGATCCCCTCTCAGTCTACTCTTCTCTAGACTAAACAGTCCCAGATCCCGCAGCCTTTCCTCATATGAAAGATGTTTCAGTCTCTTGATCATCTTGGTGGCCCTGCGCTGGGCTCTCTCCGGAAGTTCCCTGTCCCTCTTGAGCTGAGGAGCCCAGAACTGGACACAGGACTCCAGATGAGGCCTCACCAGGGCAGAGTAGAGGGGGAGCAGAACCTCCCTTGACCTGCTGGCCACACTCTTCTTGATGCATCCCAGGATGCCATTGGGCTTCTTGGCCACGAGGGCACATTGCTGGCTCATGGTTAGTTTATTATCAATCATGACTCTCAGATCTCTCTCTGCAGAGCTGCTCTTCAGCAGTTCGACCCCCAGCCTGTACTGGTGCGTGGGATTGTTCCTTCCCAGATGCAGGACTCTGCACTTGTCCTTGTGGAACCTCATGAGGTTCCTCTCTGCCCAACTCTGAAGCTGGTCACTCTTTCCCCATTGGCTGAGGTACCCAGAGGATACAGACTTCCCAGTCCACCTACTATATGTTCACTCTAACATGTACCCCCCCAACACACATCATACATTGTATGTCTCATTAACTCCAACCTTATGTCACCCAAAGTGGAGAAGTTAATATTCATAAACTTATTAATTATGCATATTTAGCTCAAAACCAGCAAGACTTCTAAGAATTTACATTGTTTCATAACTTTGTCTCGCTCTTGTTGGTACTTGGAATTCTAATTGGTCCTTTAAACTACTTTGCTACATACTAGGTTTCCTGTCTTACACCAGTTAAACCTTATTGCTGCCTCTGCATAACATGTATTCTTGTTTTTCACCCGTTGAGTTGCATTGCCACCTCTATTTGTAAAGACACCCCTGTCCATTTTCCTGTCACCTCCATCTGCACTACCCAGTGTGGATGACAGATTGGAGAGAAGGTGACTCTGTTTTGCTTCTGCTGACACACATAGCAGCAGCCTAAGGATAGCTTTCACTGTGTGAGTGTATAATTTCCTATGTATTAGCAATTAGAGGAGGTTCTCTTGGCCACAGTTTTGCTAATGAACCACCAATGTCACATCAGGCATTAAAGAAGAAAAAGCCCTGACATTTAGAAGGAGCTATGTATGTACACTACAGGGAAGTCTTCTAGCAGCCAAGATCAGAAAAAGAATAAAAGATCTGTAAATAAATGCAAGGAATATCTGTTAGCTGGTTCTTAGCACACCTAGAATGTGCACGGCAAAGCTCCTGAACAAACAAAAATAAGACAAGCCCACGCAGGTACTGCTGGTGTTAACAGTCTTTCTATGTCAAGATTTACCTCTGTGACTTTGGAATTAAGAGCTCTGGAAACCAAAAAAGATGTGCAATCACAGAAGCACAGTTCATGGCATATTTCCAAATAAAGCAGAAGAATCATGCTAGAAGATTCAAATTATTTATTTCTTCTTCATCAAGTTTGTTTGTCTGAGGTTGCATTTTATCTGTATCTCATTATAAAGAGTAAATAACCTGTAGTCATGACTGGATAATGTTGCATGGGCAGATCTTCCTGTAACTCCAGCATCAACATGTGGAACTGCTATAATCCAGAGCTGGAATTGTTCACTAAACAAGAATAGGCCCTCACTTTACTTTTAGTTTTTAAGCATCCATCCAAGTTTTGATTTTTTTTGTTTCTTTGCTAAAGTGATGCTTAGCATTCCAGAAAGACTGAGAGTATTAATTACTTTGTCAATTATCATTTATTTCCAATGTGACACGGGGAACACTTTTGTCTATGCCTGCTGTCAGAAGTTTTCAAACTGGGGATGTATCAACAAAAATGATACCATGTGGTTGTGAGCTGTATGCTTTATGCCAACAAATTTTCCTCTTTTGTGACAGAAGAGGAATTATCGGGAGAAGACTGCCAGATGCTGTTCAGAGAGCAGCGGACATCTTTAACTCTGAACTAGGCTGAGGGCTTATTCCTTACCAAGCCAATAAAGTCCTGGCATTGTAAAAAATACTGCACATGTATTTGAAAATTTGAAAGGGAGACAATGAATAATAAAATATCATGATTGTTAGAGTTAGCTTTGGAAGCCAAAACGTGCGTTTTTTTTGCAGATGTTCAAATTAAATCACATCTGATTATATATAAAAAATGTAATCTTGAGCATTCCAATAATCTATTAAAATGTGAGTCTTCCACAATTTATGGAGATTATAAGATTTAGAAAGCTGTTTCCTTTTTGTCTGCTATACTGCTGCTGGAATAAACTACAAACTCTGTCTTCCAAGATAAGAGCTAAGTAGCGATTGGCTAATGATTGGTAAAAGCAGTTCATATGAAAGATCAGGTTTGTTTGTATGCTGACCAAGTTGATGTCTTACATTAAACACACAAACCTTACTAGAGAAGAAAGTATTTTGTCTACTCCCTATTCCTAGAGTAAAAGGCACAAGACAGAAAATATGGGAGAAACTATCAACAGGAATAAGAAAATCTGTACCATCCTGAAGAAAGATGACCAAGTAAAAGAAAACCTCCAGAGAAAGGAATGATTTTATACAAAGGGTCTTCCTGGAGCTTGAGAATAAAATTACAAACTGACCACTGTGAGAGGCTGACCATTCTGGTGGAATTATGTGGTGAAAGGGGAACAAGAAATCTTTGGAGGTTGATGGATGTTGGGATATTGCTTGATATTAGCTCTCAGATATCGGCATATCCAGCGGCATAATGAAGACGCCTGAATACAAGGTATCAATTCTGATGAAAAAAAATCAGGTAGAAGAAAGAAAGGAAATCATTTCTTTTTCTTGACGTTGTTATTTTTTTCATCTTCTTATTTGCTGATTTATTTTTATATTCATGGAATCTCTAGCATGGCTTCCAAAAAGTTTTGGAAAAAAAAGAGACCTATATACAAAAAGGTTCCTGACTATTAGCAAATTTAAGGCAACTAAAATGAGGGATGTGAAATAAGCAAATAAGTGGTAACAAGAGGTATCAAATAGATAATATATTTTCAAATAAATATGTGAGTACATGCATGAACGAGATATTGGAGTAGTGTCTACATTGGCTGCACAGCAAGCAAGTGGAAAATGAGAATCTGAATAAGCATTGCTGGTACTGAAGTGATTAAAAGATGAGATAATTTTAAGTTTAGCATGTGTATTTGAAAATTTGAGATGGAGAGAATGACTGTATTTTTATTCAACAGGCATACAGTTGGCTTTGAAGGCCAGAAGTGAGCTCTGTAAACGTGTACTTATGACTATGTGTTAAAGGCTTTTTTTTAACTAGGCAAAGATGGTCTGTTGATTTAAGTGAAGCCATTAAGTTCATCTTCTGTTGTAGAAAAAAGATGGAAGCAAGTGATAACACACACAAAGTAAAGACTGATAAATAGATCACTAGAAGCTCACCAGTGGAGAGGTTGATTAGCTTTGTTCTGTTTTTTTAATTCTGGTTTTATTACCATAGATGTGCAAGTAAAAGGCAAAAGATGTAATATTATCGGATTGATTGCTAGAGTTATCAGAAGTGGAAGTTTTCATTGCCCATAATA
This sequence comes from Colius striatus, assembly GCF_028858725.1. Taxonomy (NCBI): domain Eukaryota; kingdom Metazoa; phylum Chordata; class Aves; order Coliiformes; family Coliidae; genus Colius; species Colius striatus. Next base: position 170,053,150 of record NC_084759.1, read on the forward strand.
ACCCTATGTAATATTAGAAATAATAACTGCTGTAGGATGGGTGACAGTGGACTGGAGTTCATGGGCTGGGCCTGCAGTAGTTTCTCCTGAGCACTTCTTTGAGCTTACTTGCTTTCTAGAGATAATAAGTTTGTGATGAAACAGGACAGTTTTTGTAGAATTTTTCCCCCCACTGAAGAAAGAGAATCTGGGGCCAAATTCCTGTGCACCAGAATGGAAAGGGCATGTTGGTAGGAAACAGCATCACAAAGCATATAGTCAGAGCAATGGAAACAAAACTGCAGTGTCCCAGATCTCAGAACAGTGAAAGGACAAGATTGGCTCAGAGTGATGTGCAACCCAGAAAGGCAGGACAACAGCCCTACTGTAGCTTACTTCTGTGAATACAGAGGATTAACACAGTAACAGCCCGTACCAGAAGGCAATAGTGCTGTGTTAATGGCTTATGGACAGCATTAAATCTTTTGAAACATAAAAAAACAACACTGACAAGCAGGGTGATTTTGACAAGACTGCTAGTGAAGAGTAATGAAGCCTGACGTATGAATGTTCTCAGGAGACTTATTCAAAGAACTGTGTAGAGAGTCTTCGTCATTACAAAGATATGCAATACCTAATATCAATTTGTGGCAGCCACACAAGCCATCACAGACAGAGATGATCATTTAATGACACAGGATGGCTATTCTGTGATTCTTCACACAATGAATTCATTACATGGAATTATTCACACCATAGATTGCAAGAGCCTGGTGTTCCCAAATTAACCTCATCAGTCTAGCATCATGTAACAGTGGATCTAACAATCTATTTCCCAGTAAAGCTCAAGGGTCACCTTAGCCTGCTGTGTCAGCGCCTGATCCTATACTACAGGATCATTTTGAAACATCGGTAAAACATACATTTTAAGCAAACAGATCACGAGTTTGAATTTCAGTCTTTGCTTACATGTACAAGTCGAAAGAGCCAAAGGTGCAACATGGCTGCTGTAAACACTACTCTGTCCCTTGGAGCAATCTTTCACTATCAGGATAAGCAGTTTATTTCACAATTCAGTTTAAAGCCTTTTCTGACTGTAACGAAGTGACAATATTCTTCTGTAATAGGAGACTTTGTTATAGGAAATTTTAGTGAAAAAGCTCTTTTGTTCTGCTGTTACTATCTTTAAAATCACTTTGTGTTAAGTGTATTTATAAGCCTTCTGTCAACTTAATTCACTCAAAGCCTAGATATTTTAACTAGAGATGAAATTAATGTTCTAATTTTTGAGTCTTTTCAAAGAATGAGATATTGAATTTGTCCTTTTAACAGAGAAGAAGATGAGTCAAGGTAGCCAGTTCCGAGAGTGGATTTAGTCTTAAGGTCTGGACTCCATGACTTTAAAAAAAATAAGTGGTTTTGCCTTGAGGTTTAATATTCTAATTTTTAAATTTTCTTAATATTTGAGCCTTTTTGTTTTAGTGTCCTGATAATGTCATTTCTCTGTGTATGTTCTGTCCTTCTTTATATTCTAATATTTAATAGGAAGAACTTCTTTCTATTCCAAATATCTTTATGAAACTGACACTTAATCTTTAACTATACATATATTTAGACTTAATTCAGCCCTCACATAAGTGGATATATCTCTCCCAGGAACTTGAAGGCACTTGTATTTTTTAGGCAAATCTGAATTTCCCACTGCTCTCTTTGTGAATAAGGAATAAGGAACAACAAGGAGCCTAAGTCATTAGTCATGAACCGAGTTTGTTAGTTATGCAAAATTCATTGGACCCATTTCTTTACTGATGTCACATAAGTACATTAAAGCCTTCGCATCTATTAATTACTTAGCAACTCATGCTCTTTCTGTTTTCTTGATAAGTCTCTTGAGTGCTCAGATTTTTCACTGGATGAATGATATTGAATCAAAAGCTGGGATCCTTAGATTACCAGCTTGATTGCTGTCTCCAGTTTTATGGGTCTCTAATTATTTAGAACTATGTGTTCAAACTCCAGGTATGGATGAGAGCATTAAAGAGGTGAAAACAGTTTAATTTTGAAGAGTGGGGAGAGCTATGTTCAGACTATGCTCAGAAAATGCTGTGTGTTATCAGTAAGCACTTCCAAGTTAAATTTTCTTCCCTCATTTTTTCTGATATTTATATATTTATCCTTTTAAATGAACGTATCTGCTCTCCTCTGGTTAATTTAGATACTTTTTACACTTTCAAAACGTATTAGCACTTTCCCTTTCAGCTTCTCCTGAGTGTTTCCACCTAATTTTATCTTTCACAGAAATAATTAAAATCAGCTGAAGCTCCCAGTACACACTGGCCACTCCCATCAAGTTAAGGAAATAAATTAATTAAAATATCAATGGCTTTCTTTAACATTCAAACTATCCAGCATTTGACTGATATTTCTTATATTAGTTGAAGTAACACAAAAGAACTTTTAGAAATTACTGGAAGATTTCTACCCAATTTTAAAGAGGCAAGGAGGAGGGCACTTAGTGAACTCTGCAAAAAAAATAAAATAAAAGATCCTTGAGTATTTTTGGCTAGAAAAAAGCCCAATAATTTTAAATCCCAAAAGCACAGCAGATAATAAACTTTGTAAAAGTATATATTCCGTGTAATGCTGAGCCTTAGATAACAAAGGGCATTTTTCTGTTTAAGCACCCTATTTGGAGTTGTAACTAGACAGTAACATATGATGCTGTGATTATTATTGAATAAACAGTTTAAATAGTATTTATAAATATTTTTCCAACTCCTAAGATTATTTATTCTTAGATGTAATGTAAGTTTTATTCTTATGTGTAATGTAAGTGAATATCAACTAATTTAATTATCTGTATACTTGTGCAATTGTTTTGTATTTTATGAACAAACAATTTAATGCATATCAGCAAGAAAAAGATTCAACAAGAGGGGAGAATTATATGAGCAAAGAGAAGAAGACTTTAGATTTATGAGAACTCATATATTGCAGTGTATAAAAACATGCAACTCCTTTCAAACTAGATGTTAAAGTTGCAACTAGTGGCTGGTATGAGATGAAAAATCAGCGTCACCTGTTAGATTAGCAAGGCAGGATTCTGAAAGATTTCAGTATTGTATTTGTTTTACCATGGAAACATGACACAGTATAAATTTTATTCTTATGTTTTACTTTTTTCCTAAGTGTTTTTCAAAGTAATAAACCCCATAAATCATGTATTATACCTTAATACACTGTCAGAGTCCTGATAATGGAGGAATAGCAGGTAAAATAGAAATGACATAGCCATAAGTCACTAAAGGCTTGAGAGATTGTGGCCATTGATGACATGAAGGCACACTGATATCTAAGAGAAGAGAAGCAGTTGATCAATGAATTGTTAGAATGGCTTGGCATATGACCTAGATTGCTTCTTAAGTATTTCTGACAAGGCGTTGTCTTTCCCCACTATTAACAGAGAGAAAGAAGAAGTGTTTGTAGCCTTTAAGAACAATCTGAAGACTGCCCTTATGACCTGCTGGGTACCTCAGGATGCTTGATAATCAGGGAAAAAAGTGCCCTTGAAGATTCTACAACAAATAGTTTACTTCAGTTTATTTTTCAGTCTTCATGGTGCAGTCTTTGGAGATCATTAGGCTTTTAGCAAATAGATGATAGTCCATGTTACAAAGAGAATAGCAGTTACCAAATACTTGTGCAATAGTTCACTTGAGATAATGTAAATAAGATAGAAGTAGTAGGAAACTAACACATTTGCTGATTAACGGTGGACCCTGACAGTGGAAAAGCACAGCATGTATTTAAGTGTTGTCTAGATTTATCTAATATGATAGGCAAACCTTGTATTCATTTAAGGGATACAAAAGTTCAGTTTATTTTAATTCCTCAAGTATTTAACTGAATGCAATGCTGTGAATAAAAACGTAAGCACAGGACTTTGTTAGGCCCGATGATCTTCAAAGTGAGAGGATGTGAGAAGTCACAGAGAGAGCTTTGAGGCAGATGAGCAATTTTAGTGTTCAGATTTCCCTATGTCAGCTTCAGCTGCAGGAATGCAACTTCTCTAGCCCAGAAAATGTCTAATAGTAAATACAGCAGATGATACAGAAGATGATAAATACAGAAGTAGTATAGTAGTCGGATTTACATCAATGGAGGCAAACCGGGCCTAAGAATGTCTTTGGTACGTCTTGTGAATCTTGCTAAGCAAAGAAGATGGAAGTGGAAAAAAAAGCCAAACACTAGGATTAATAAGACTGCTAAAAGCAGAGGTCAGTGTGCAGAGGGTATGAGAAGCCAAGCTGGATAAGAGCAGCTTCTATGCCCTCCTTGAGACCAAGAACAGATCACTGAAGTTCCAAAACTTTGGCTGATATCAAATATCTTTGAAAGGTGCTGGCACAATCTCAGATATTGATACAAAAGATAAGAAACTATTACTGGTCTCATTAACACAACTGTCAGAAAGCAAATACAACCTTGTTCATGAACTGTACAGAGGGTGACATTTCAGGGGAGTAAATAGCTGTTCTCTCTACGTGTTTTGAAATGTTCATATGGAGATAAAATGCCTTTTCACTAAAAGATTATCATTGCAAACTAGAGCATTCATGCAGCCTTTCCCTGGCTTCTTCATGTGTAGACCCTGTAACAGACTTCGTAAATGATACTTGAATTTAGGCTGTAAATAAGAGTCACAGTTGACACTAGTCTCACTTGCTGTAGAAGTTGGAAGAGATTTTCTGAGACCATAGAGTGCAGGAAGAAATCATATTTACGTGCTTGAGGTTGCAAATGCTGACCAGCTGAACAGGATTATGTCTCTGGCTCTACTATGTGAAGTTATTTCATAAAACTACTTAGCAAGTGTGCTGTATTTCTTAATTTTGGGGACCTGGACTGATACGGAGGGATCAAATTTGTAAAAGTCTTGAATATTTACAGCTGTAGCTGGAGTCAGTGATGGATTTTTTTTAAGTATAAAGAAAGTAATATAATGCTAACTATCCTAAAAAATCAGTTTGATGGTGTTTCAGAGTGGCTCCTAAGACCAGTGAAAATTCTTGATACTATTTTTAATGTGTTCCAGTGCCTCATCTGTAAAATGAGGATAACACCAGTCTTCAGAAATGTTTGTGAATAGATGTTAATGCTTGAAAATCATTCATATACCGTTTTTATGAAAAAGACAAAAAACTCTAAACCTAAGGAAATCAACAATTTGGTTCCCATAACAGAGTTTGTAATGTCTTTTTGTGGTTAGAATAGTGATTTGTTGAAAGCTACTAGTATCATGTAAATAAAACTGTTTTTAAAGTCCACTTTGAATACAAAACATGAAGATGACACTTCTTTGGAAAGTAATTAAGCTGTAAATATAGGTTATACACAAAGTTGGTCAGAAGTTGAACTCCCTGTCTGGATGAACATTAATTGGCATTGTTTGATGGAGATGCCAGAAGCAGGACAGAAACTATCAGCATCAGAATTAATGTTAGCGTTGCTTGAAAACGTAAGAAAATAAAATGCTTGTTGTATAACACCTTCTAGGTTCAGCAAAGTGTCATCTGTCCATTCTTTCTAAACAAAAGGGTTTGAATTAATAAAATGCTTAATTCTGTCACCAGTCTCCACTTTTACAGAGGACATCCCGAAGATCTTGAATGTTGATTCATGTCTCAGATGAAAACAGACCACTCTCTGAAAAATTCATACGAACCAAAATATTAAATAGTTGCTCATGAAGCAACACTACTTATTGTGTACTATTACCAAAATAGAGGTACAGAAAAAAATTGAGTTCATATAATAAATATTCATAATACAGTCATTAAGTATCAGAGTAACTGTTGTGCCAGAAATCTTTATTCTAGACAAGATCTATTATTTAAATCTTTATTCTTTGCTATATTTTACAAACCTAATATATTTTTTCAATTCTATGTATGTATCAATGATCATTATATAAACTGAGATCCACACATTGTCAGTTCTCCTCAGAGAACTTAATCTTATATATAATAAGAGATTTTACATAGACGTTTATAAAGTCATAAACAGAAGGTACTTCAGAGAGAGAAACTAAAACATTGTATTAAAAACTATTTATTTGTACTTCCAGTCGTACTGAAATTAGAATCACATCTGAGATTTACATAACAGAGTGGAGACTATAAACTAAAATGTTTTGTTAAAATTAGGTAAATTCAGAGTTTGGCAATGCATTTGAGCCATGTATTCTGTGTCATTAAAGAAAATGGTTAATGGAAGTATATCTGGTTTTGTAGCACTTTCCCATGGACATTTTTTTAAGTCATTGCTGACAAGATAGAGAAAGGATGTGAGTGAGGGATGCTTACACACCAACCCTTACTGGAAACCAGAGAGCTCCATCATCTCTGAAGCCTGTCCTTCCCCCTGGCCAGAGACTTTGGTCTCTCTGGTCTCAAGTTCATTCCGACACTTGAACCGCACCTCAGCATTGTGGTAAGCAGTAAAACCGTTAGTAAACCTGTTCATCACAGAATACATAGACAATTATATATTGCTGTTTGGCTTTCCAGCAACCAGAAGCAAAGACCATTTATGATACCCTTCATATTCTGTGGAAAGTCATACAGTTGTTAGTTCAACCTCAGTTACTCCATACACATGAAACAAAGTTCTTGTCGTGTTTATGATACATGCATTGTTGCCTTGCATTTAGAGCATTTTTGGCTTTCAATAAACCTTTTGAATGAGCTATTGCTCCTTTCAAGTTCAGCTAAAGTCATCAGAAGTACAAGCACCACGACTTTCTAATTAAAACTATTAACATAATTCAGCAATTAAACAGATCATAGAATCATAGAATCATAGAATGGTAGGGTTGGAAGGCACCTTTAGAGATCATCTAGTCCAACCGCCCTGCAGAAGCAGGTCAACCTAGATCAGGTCACATGTACAAAGCTTCTGCAAGAACTTGCTTTCATGTTACTTGCTCATGGTCTTTGCAGAATGTTAAGTGATAGTAGACCTATTCTCTATGGTCAAATCAACACATCAATGTCAAATGTATGGAAAATGCTGATTTATCAGTCTTGCACACTCTTCCATTACTCTATGTACATAAAAGACAATACATGGCAATGCAAAAATGAGCTTAAAGAGTCTAGAATCTTCAGTGGAGCAGAAAGAGAAACTTTCCCACTTCGGTAATTCTTTGAAGAGACTAGTGTAAGATTTTTTCCAAGTTAATCAGTTCTGAATAAAACATAAACATAGAAAGGAAAAGATCTTAAAACAAGAGTAAACAACAATATCACATCTTAACCAGAACAAACGCCCTTATGGGACAGGGAAAGTTCATGAAATCACTTTTGACCTAGCAACTCATTAAAATTTTGTTTCAAAATAGGATGGGGGGAATTAATGATGACAGATATTCTGAGCCAAAAATATTAGAAGATACAATCGAGATTAGAGATGCATATGTCCATGGATCAAATCTGGTTTTATATAAAGCAGTGTAAGCTCTAGAATGACTAATGAAGACATACATTTCCAGAATAGTGAAAGCCCCAACTATGATAGCTTCCAAGCCTATTCTCTCTCCTAAAAGATAGCACACATGCCACCTTATAATATACTTAACTGTAACTGAAGTCAAGAGAGCTTTGGCATAAGTTTAAAGTTGTTGAACATATGGTTACATGATTTACTGGCTCAGATTCTCTATTTTCAGCTGAGTAGGGCTGGACAAGAGATAAAGATCTTTTTTGTAATTCTAGATCTCGACAAAAGTACCAAAAAATACTGAGAGTAACTGGGACTGCCTTGAAAGGAAGAAATAAATTTTGGTCCTTTTATAAGGAATAATGTCCTGGATATAAACTTACGCAAAGATTAATATCTTTTGTGAGTTTTTCTCACATGCAGTGAAAAGAAATACTCCATTGTTTAAAGAAAGAAATCTGATAAAATGACCTAATAGAGTGAACACCCATTTTGGTTACATTTAGGCTAAAAGGCCAAATTTAGATGCCCAGTCTCATGAAATGTGAATCTGAGGAAACCAAGATAGATACAAAATCTGTTTACATTAATATAGCGCACATCATAGGTTCAAGAGAAGACATAAGTTTGCCAACTCAGATTCTACTTTTAGTCCATTATTTCAAATGATTATAGGTAAAATAAAAACAAGAACTTTCTTCAGTTCATGTAAGAACTGGCTAGTACTTCAGTCCTGTAAAACAACTATCCACCACCATGAAGCTAGCATCTGTACCATGAGTGAGCCTGTGAGCCAGCAATCACATTAGGCTTATACTGTAATACATTTCTAATTGAGATAGCCACTTTGAATTAAAATAAAATGCTAGAGCAAAACAGATCTAAGACTATTAGGACAAGATTAAATAATTTATGTCCAAAGGAGGCAGATAAGGAAATCGAATTTTTGAGTGATCAAGTATCTATGTCCACGGCAATCTTTGACACTTTTTGTGATATGGAGTGCAATTTTTATTATTAACCCACAACAAGATAGTTTTAATGGACAAATAATTCTCTGAACAGTCCAATCTTTGTTTGAGGACAGATCCTTCACGTAGCTAGGCTTGCACAGGAACAGTCATAGTAAAGGAAAGGCCCAAAAAAGTTAGTGTGTGGTGAAAAGGCATAATCATAGCTCCATAATCATCCATTAAAACCCCTATAGGATGAACAGCAATTAAAACTATGTGAAAAACAACTGCCTACAGAAAAGCTTTTGGTATGCAGTATGTCAGTCTGCAATGCATACAACATACAGCGTTGATATCTGTTACAGAGAATTTGAATACATGTCTTGAAATGAGGGTATCCTCAAAGTTATCTTAATTTAGTGATCTCCTTACCACAGGCTCTCTGGGGTATTCATGTTTTTCTTCTGGTGTATTTTCAGGTTTCCTGTGTGAGAGACTGCCAGAAAGAATTACTAATGCAAATGAAATGAAGTTTCCTTTCTTAAACACTTGAAATCCTCATTCTCGACAGAGGATTTTTTATTATATTTGCACAGTCATATATTAACAGGAATTAAAACATTTGACTCCAAGATTTATCTCCTTCTGAAACTAGTAACACAAAATTTTTCCAATCTGAGGCTTGCTCAGATGTCACTTTGGTGCCTGACAACCATGTAATGTATGTTGTTTTGAAACATTCATTCCATGGATGTGCCAGCAATGCAAGAGTGACCCTTATCCTACACATCTTCTCTAAGCATGGATTTGAAAGGAAAAACTGCTGAGTGGTTACTTTAAGGGAAGCATTGTGGTACCAAAATCATTCTTTTTTATACAATTTAGTGTAAGTACAAAGCATTCTAAAGCAAAAAAAAAAATCACTTGAAAGTCTTTGTAAATAAGTAACACTAGAAGCAGCTTAATTGTATGAAAACTTGATGAGCCAAGGCAAAATTAAAGCTTAGCTCATCTTTTTTGTTCCATATCAAAGCTTTTTAATTTTCTAATCAATCCACAAAATGTGAACCGGGCGGGGGGGGGGGGGGGGGGGGGAAGAGTTCTCTGGTGTCAAAAATAACTTTTTCATCTTGATTTCTTATTTTCTGATGAGGTTATGCATGACTTCCAATAAACTACCTTCAAAGCCTGAGGACTGCAAGATTCTTTTTTTCTAGGCTGCATGTTGTCAAGGGCTGCTTTTTAGCCAGTCTCCAGAACCACCACGGATGCAGCTTTTCTCTGGGGGCTTATAAACATTTGTGAATAAAAGTTATTATTTCCAGTGCTCTTTTGTGAAGGCTATTGTGTTTGCAAATACTGACTGTATGAGAAAGCTTAGTAAGTTTTCTTTCATTACAGGTTGCCTTGGAAAGTTGATTTGGCTGGAGAAACTATCCATATATTATCACTTGCTGTACAGGACATGCAATAGTATCAGACTAAGCCTAACAGAAGTTTCCATATTTGAAAGATCATTCTATTTCTCTTGTCTTTATTTAATTGGCATTTCAAAACTGCTTGACAAGCACTAATTAATCTACAGTTAAATTCAGCGTTAGTATTTCCATATCATTAGGGAGGTAGGAGAGTAGCAGGATTTCATGTTGAGGCATTGCCTGAACTGAGACACAGCACAAGAGTCTCTCTCTTCTGAACATAGCTTGTTCTTATGAAGAAACTCTCCTCTGACCTATGGTATCACATAATTCGCTGGCTCCAGCCAACAGTTTACTGTCAGTTCGTTCTCAGTCTCCATGGGCTATCTAGCCCTTCTTCTGCCTCAGTCACGGCCAGTACTTGCATGGGCTGGATATGGGAGCTGAGATACGTTGAAAATGAAGAGATTTCTTGGACTGTGTGTTTCTGTGTGTTTGAGTTAGCTTCCAGATTCACGAGTTCCCCAATCCAGCTGACCACATGGCTGCTTGGGTACTCATACTGGCAAAAGGGAGACAGTAAGGTTGGGTACGGGGATGCTTCTCTCTGGGACAGCTCAGTTTCATGTTGGTTTAAGCTGGCCACAAAACCATACTCACATCTTCGGAGAAATCGACCCTTCCCAGAGCCATATGATTTAACAAATGACAACCTGACCAGGACACAGCCAGTAAAGATTTATCCAAGTAAAACTTGTCAATTGCTTTCAGTGAGGTGAAGCAAGTGGCATGTTTGTTTATTGCACCACTAAACACTTAAACTGCTGATTGGCAAATTCATAGATATTGTATATCCAGAAAGTTTCCTATTCATTTCTTTCTGAAAAGAAAAATATTAGCTCAAAACATCACAATGTGTACTTTTCACTGATAGGAGAATTCAGTGCATTGTGCATCCTATTTACTTGGTTGTCTGTGTAGAGGCCCATTATGCATAAAGCAGTGCAGAAAAAGAGAGGATTGTTTTATTTCCCAATGAAGTTTTCAAAAATGTCTTAATTTCTTGTTCAGGAAATGGCACCATTGTTTACTTGAAACAGATACATGAAGTGGCCTGGAGGAGTTCTGTTCAAGGAGACAGACTAGCCATAGCTGTGAGTAAGAGTGTTGCATTGTTCTTGACAATGGCAATTAGGAAGATATTTTAATTTAAAGGTAATTAGCAAAAATGGAAAAATGCTATTCCAAAGCTTGACAAATTTTCCAAATGTTGAAAGCTGAAATGTTCTTGGGACAATTTCAGATTACTCAAAAGGATTGCTTAATATCAACAAGCAACCAGCTATGAAAAAGTCTCTGTAATTCCATGGCATTAGCTGCAATGCATTTCATATACAAATTACCTGACAAGATTCCATGTCAACATCTTACATCCCTCAAATGTTGTTATCCTGGGGTCAGATTAACAAGATGTTAGTGAACAGAAAGACTGCTCTCTTTTATTTTTTCCATGTGAACACTCCCATACATACCTGAATCCTTGTAAATGCCTTTTCCCAACAACAGTATGTGTAACTCTACCACCTTTCAGCTCCTTTGTCCCAAGCTCCAGTCCTCCCACCTGCTCAAGACCTCTATTGGCATTCTTCACCTTCCTTCTTACCACTTTCCTGAAATCCATTGGGCCCCAGCCCACTGAACTTCCCATCAAACCTATCTGGGTTTTGCCATTCTTAGTCCTGTGCTCTTAGCTACCAAGGGACTCATTATGCCACAAGTGCAAAACTAAGTCCTGCCTTTCCAGAGATAATTTTCAAATTACATCTAATTCTGTGTGAACTACTGAAAGGACAAATATAAACCAGTTTAAGAGGAGAAATATAAAGCCAAAACATTTTACAATTGCATTACAATATCCAACATACAACAGTCAAGACAATTGTCTTAACCTCTCGACCGTATTCCCACGCTTCAACACTCTGTGGATCAGAACTGACCTATAGCACACGACAACACATTGTCTTATGGCAGCTAAAAATCTCTGTTGTATGCAGATTTTCCTGTTTGTAAGATGGGATGAGTGAGAGGCTCGTCAGGCAGCTAGTTGTGGTTCCAAATTGTTCAGTTAATTCAACACTTGTCTGGACAGCTCTAAACTATACCAGCTGCTAATAGTCTCCCTCAGGATCATTTTCTAATTGCAGATTATCAGACATAGCAGGGCATTACTTTCTTCTCCAGCAGTAATCCTTCTGCTGGGATGGAGAGATTTGTGAAACAAGTACTTAAGCCTCAGCAGAGAATTGCTTGCATGACAGAGACAACTAGTAAGTTAGTGAATGCTTGAGTGATTTCTGGAGCTTTTGTTCTCTTTAATGCAGGGAACCTATCTGTCACCATACTAGTATCAGCCTGTTAATTCTTCAGGGTATTGTACACCAGAATGGCTTCATTGACATTTATTCAGGTGATTGATATCTGGATTTATACTAATCCAGGACTATGCTGTTCTATCAGATTCATGTGTCTGTGTCACCACTTGTACTGAACTCATTTGTCTGGTTTGTCTCATCTGAGAAGGGCTTTATCTCACGTTTCTCCCACACCGGAAATCTGATTGTCAGGTCCTTGGTGTTACATCAGTGCAAAGAACATGAAGCTGTAGTCTGTATGCCTAGGACATGACTTCAAATGAGTAAGTTTTAATAATAGCAGTGATCATTTAGAAAAGTAATCCTTGTTAGTGATCTCTTTGTATTTGCATTGGAGCTTGAGTTACAATGTGAGGCACTCATCTTCAGAAAGTGCAGAAATCCAGCATGAGAAATGACAAAACTCTGAGTAAGGTTTCAAATTCCAAGACCACCCCTGTGAACAGCTCTCAAAAATCAAAAATACATCCAGATGATCTTTTTACTGCCGATACCCATCTTAACTGTGTGTCTGTGAAGTATCAGTCTTGGGGTGCTACGTAACTCTATTGCCCCAAGAGGAATTTTTCCTACCTGTTGCCTGTGACAGGATTTTCTTTACCTGTCACTAGAGGGCAACACGGCTACTCGCATCATCACACCACCCCGATATACTCAGAGACATCTCTCTGCTGAGATCCACGGGGCCGAATTTCAAGTCGAAATGTTTCCCCCTACAGAGTCCGTGCTCAGGCGTGAGCTTTAATAGGTACTTGTTGAACAGTTTCCAATGAACGATCCGGAATGATACTAAAAGGAGAACAGTTAGTGCTGTTTGCAGCAACTGGACTTTTCTACTAATCTCACTTCCTCATAGGGGTCATTGTCCACTGCAGTGCTGACAACAATAACTGAAACCAGCTCTGGACATGTAAGTCCCTGATTCTGAACTATCGGTGCCAACAGGAGATTTACTGCTGGCTTAATTTCATACAGGTCTTTGGTACTGACGTTTAGCCACAACTGTGTATGCCAGAATACTGTTTACCCAGGTTGGATTAAATAGACCTTTAGAAAAGTGATTCAAGAGCAACAGACATCTTTGACTTTTGTGCAGGCTGGGAAAAAAAAAAAAAAAGGGGGTGGAAGGAAAGGTTGACTGTCACATGTAACTAAAAAATTGCCAAACAGTCTGACTTGTCTTAACTTGCAATCACCTGGCATGGAAACAATCTATCATTTTAAACATTCCTAAATACAGTAGTACTCTCATTTAAACATGACTATGTTGGCTACCTTAAAGAGTGGTGTAATATCTAAAGAAGATAACACTATGTGATTACGTGGTATCAAAGGTGATTTCAGTCCTTTCCCTGAGATTAAGTTTTTACAGGTCCTTGTGATTTTTACCATGTTGCCAACACCCTAATCTGCCTTGGAGTCAGAATTCTCTGATTTCATGTAATTATCTACGGCCACATTCCAAGTATGTATATTTTGGATTATCACCAGTGTATATTTTCTTCCCTGCTTTCTCAAGTGGTGTCTCCAGATCAGCCTTCATGGAGCCTATATATATAGATGTATATGTATATTCAAGTCTCACAAATTCAAATGTGAAGCTTACACATTTGACTCCTTCCTTGTACTTCTCTGCATTTGCACTCTAAACCCATAATTTTTCTCCATTTCCAAGTAACAAATGCAAGCAACTCTAACCATTAACCTGGCTTCCTTCCTTCCCTCTCTTTCGAGAGTTTTCTTTTGTGAGAGATGAATGCCTTGTCAAGGGTTAAAATATGGTGGAGCCAGAGTATTGGAGAAAGGCTGTAGGTCTATCCCCTCCCCCAAAATCCCATGCTTGAAGGAACACTATTCACTGGGAGCCTAATATATCTCTTTTAACCAAGTAGCCTTGCACATTGCATACATCCCTCATCATATGCAATATGGAAGTACCTCCCATGAACTAAGAATACTTGAGAGATCTGAACACAGATCTCTTACCACCACTTTTAGATGTATATGCTTCTGGTACACTGGAATACTACAGACTCCTGCTTTGAAGTATAGCTCTTTTTTTAAAAAAAATATTTTGCTGTAAAATACAAAATTACCTTTTAATTTAATAGTAACCTTTTATTTAACATGAATTTTTTACTAAATACAGCAGCTTCTATTTGGAATACAGGATTTCTTTGGGATTGCCTCGCTTGTTCATTTCCTTCAATATCCTTTTCCTGGCATTGGCCAGCATAGCAAACCTCAGAAGGCACAGATGAAATCCTGTTGCTGGTTATAATGAGAATTGTCATTTATCTTTCTGGGGAAAATGACACAGAATTTACAAATAGTTGTACCCTAACATTCAGATATACCCACAACATATTTTAAAAGAAATTTACATGCTATCTGACTTTTAATTGCTGTAGGGCAGCTTCACTTATCTTTCTTAGCCCTCTTCAATCACAAAGACAATAAAAGTCGCTGAAAAAGCCTTTGTGGTGAATCCCAAGACCAGGATATCCCCAAGGCAATGTGGTTAGCGCAAAACCAAGAAAAGCTTTTAATTCTGTAGATATCATCCAGTCCCTTCAATAAGCGAAACCGAGCCTACTAACAACTCATCTAAAAACACGTTGGCAGGTTGTTTTTCAGATACGGGGAGCTAAAATCTCTCAAGAGTCCCTCTGCATGCAGCTGGTTTTGCCTCTGGGCCCCAGGTGTGGGCATCCTGGTGACACCCCAGGGCCACACAGGTGCTGGGGAAGAGTAAAGGGATGAACAGTACATGTCAGCTGGAGAAGGGCAGCTGTCACACCTCCTAGTAAAAAAATATAGATTAAAAAAAAAGAGAGTTACTTTAACAGCCCTTCCTGTGAACCAAAACCACCACCAAAAGTCAAAATGTCAACTTTTGCGACTCTCCTTTCCCTTTTTTTTCCCCCCTCCAGACACCCCTCAACCCCTCTGGGAAGAAAGAAGAGGCCAAACCAGGGGGGACTCGCCAAAATGCGGCCGCGCTGTTTCCTCGGAACAGTGCCCAGCAGCCGGCCGTGTGCCCGAGCTCTTTCCCTCCCTTCAGCCTCCAGGGAGGCTCACCCGGAGGAGCAGGACGAGAAAGAGGGTCAGGTTCACCCTGAGCGGCTACCGAGGCCGGAGGGGAGAGCTACGTCAGCCGCCGCCGCGCCGATAGCAGCCGTGCGGTGCACAGGTGAGAGCCGTCCGCGAGGCGGGGAGGAGGGAGGGGAGAAGAGGAGGGGTGTGTTCTCCCCGTTCCCCTTGGGCGGGCCGAGGGGACGCGAGTGGATGAAGGCCATGTCAGTCAGGGACAGGGCGAGGCCGGCGGCGGGGGATGGTGGCCCCCGCCCGGCGTTAGGGCTCCAGTCGTGGAAAAGTGGTGGCACCATGCGGGCGGCTAGCGGGGTAGGAGCGGCGGTCGTGGGTGGAAGGAGAAGGCACCTGCTCCCCTGTGGGGAGGTGGGCTGAGGCGGGGAAGGTCCCTGTGAGGGGAGACGGGCTGAGGTGGGGAAGGTCCCTGTGAGGGGAGACGGGCTGAGGTGGGGAAGGTCCCTCCACGGGCTTGTCGATGCCTCGGCTCTGTGGCCGCCGCGGCAAGCCCGCCTGTACCTTCGGCTGTGTGATTCATCTGCTTCTTTTTAGAACGTGGTGGGCATCCTCTGCCTGTTTTCTGCGGCGGCAGCTCTGGATTTCAAGTACCACCACTCCGAGGAGCTGGAAGCATACCTGAAGAGGGTTCACGCCGCCTACCCCTCCATCACTCACTTGTATAGCATCGGGCGCTCGGTGGAAGGTAGGATAAGCGGTGGAGGGGAATGGGGGGCAAAGACTTTGTATTTCGTTTTAAATTGAGGCGAGGATGGGTAAAGGTGACTGCGGTGACGTTTCCTGCGGGCTTGATGGCGGCAGGGCTGCTCTAATCTCAAGTGCCGGGTGCCTCGCTGCTTTACACTGTGTGAAGTTTGCTCTTCCTCTCGCTTAAGCGTGAATAACAAACTCTGATGACACGCGTGACGCTTCAGCTAGAGTTGACGGTCTCCAAATACCTTTTTCTTTTCTTTTCTTCCCTCTCGCCCTCTTTGAGAATTGGAAACCCTCTGAGTGGCAATTTCAGAAACAGAGCTGCCTTTAAAGAACGTAAAAATGTGCAGTACCCCTTTTTCTAAGTGTGGGCTCTGATAGGAGTGTGTGTTTTCTAACTTGTGTGTTAAAAATACCTTCTCTTTTGGCTTTACCTGTTATTCCAGAAAATCTGTTCAAATTCCATACTGATACATGGTCTTGTGGTTTAAATGAAGAATGAGATTTCAGTCTCAAACCCTACAGGAAAATATACTGCTATCATAGATACGTGGGTTGGTTTTTTTTCTCTTTCTCTCTATGACTGATACTTTCTTACAATAAACTTACATTTTTTTAAATGCCATACTTTTTAAATTGATATTAAAATATAAGAAAGTTTAGTGTTTATCTGTATATAAATGCTTTAATGTACATCTATCTAGTTTTAAGCAAAAAAACCCACCTTAAAGTTTTCAATTCAGAAAATTGAATTCCTTTGATAAGAAGTATACAACTACACATTTTAGCATTCATTCTTTAGGAAAAAAATCTGTTCCTTTAATTCCATTTCATACCACTGGAAGGAGACAATTGCAGCATCTATTAGCAAATCTATGTTTGTGTTAAAAAATCTACAGCTCTCTGGTTTCTTTTCATATCTCTTTACTTGTGTTACTATATGTGTCTTAGTTTTTTTTTTTTTTTTTTAATATACTTGTATTTGTCTGGGACATAACTTAGTTGAAAAGAGAGCTCTGTTTCAGTGAGGTATCAGACAGCTGTCATGTTGCTATGGATATATGATCTTGTCTCTGTGCATGTCTGCACTCATTTTTTAGAAAGTTTTGTGGGAAGGCTCAAACTAGAATCTTAGTTATTTAAGTTGTGTTCTTGATTTCATCAAAGGCACAATCATATTGGATTGTGTTATTCATCCACACAAGAGATGGCTAGTTCCTTCAAATACAATTCCCTCCAGTACAAACTACCTGTTGTCCACATCTTCATTTCCCTACCTTGAGGGGACTTAGCTAACATTTTAACGGTAGGACTAGATTCTGGCTTCTCTGGTATGAACTCTGCTGGCTTATCTTTGTACAGATAGGACAACCTAAGGATTGAAATTTTGGCTTTTACATATATAGAAACCTGAAAGCTGGTTACATGAAGTGCTCAACTCATTTCAGTTCCATTAGCGTGAAATCTGGAAATGCGTCACCTCTTGACTGATTTAGCAATGCACTGTGACTTTAGTCAGGATTTGGTGTATTGCCTTCAGTGTGCCAAACTGCGTGGGGAAAAGATAATTACATGGCTCTCCCTTGTTCTGACAGTTAAACATCACGATTTCACAAAAAGGTGATCACTTAGCTTTTTGCATGTCTTGTGTGCCTGCAGTATTTCTCTGAATGGAGTAGGTGGTCAGTAGAAAATTTCTCCAAGCCATAAAAAAGCAGAATGGCAGTGAAAAATGTTCAGTGTTTCTCTCTTTTCTACCTCTGTTAAGATACATGCCTTTAAGAGCCCCTTGAAATAATGGTAGGGGATGGAACAGAAGTAAGGTCTGGTTTGGATTTGGGTTGTTTATCTCACACTAAAAGAAAGTTTTGTGACAAGTGACAACAGTGGTTATAACTTTTGTGAAAATGAAGTTTTGATTTTGGTCAATGGGTTGAAATTCAAAACTTCTTTTCTTATATAAACTGACAAAACCAAGAATATGTGTATGCACGTGCACTTCTGTGAGTTCACTGGTGTTGTCCTAGTACCAATTACCTAAATTTTTATAGCAAAATGTATTTCTTGAATTATTTAAATATTATAAAATTAGGATCAATGTGATATAGTAACTTTGCTATAAAGCTGTTGACATTCCTGGTATCAAAATTGTTGATGATAAATACAAAATCCTATGAATCAAAGTGGTGGCTATAAAGCCACCAGACATAGTCTTACCGTTATGAATGACTGTTATTACTGTGTTATTCTGAAATCTAATCTAGGCTTTACTCTAATTTTATCTAATAATCTAGCACTATATACTGCCATCTAGACCTAGACTATGAAGAATGAGAAGTAGAAGCTTGACTTTTCATTGGCACGTGTAGGCTTGGAGATCTGTGAGGGTGCAGAATCCTAAATGTGGAGGGTGAGAGGGACCTGAGTATTATCACTTCAGTGGGTGATTTCATATAGTTCTTTAACAGAAATACCTAAACGCTTTGTGTCAGAAGTCTCACATGCTCCAAACAGATCACAATGTAATTTAGATCTGGAAGCCTTCTAGTTTGAGATTCTGTTAACTTGAAAGTTGGATTATGATGCTCAGGGCTCTCTCCACCTAAGTTTTGAATATCTGAGAGGGTGGTGATTTTACAGAGTGTCTGTGTACCTGATCCAGTGCTCAACTACCTTTATTGTGTAAATGTGTCTTGCATCCAATTAGTATTTCCCTTGCTGTGAGTCATTACCTGCCCTTTTGCTATCTGTCTCTTAGAAGGATTTGTCTTCTCTATAACGTCCCTTTAGGTAGTGGGAGGTTGTAGCTGTTTTATCCTCCAGGTTAAGTAAACCGACCTGCCCCAACCTCTCCTCAGATGTAGTCCAGCAGAAAGCCACTGAGATGATGACACTACAAGTGTGGTGGTGTCTCCTTTGTGCTAGGTAATCCCTAGCTAGACCTAGTACTCCAGATGTAACTTTACTAATGCAGAATGGAAGGAAAAAATAATTTCCCTCAAGCTGGTTTTGTGTTCTTTTTGATGCAGCCCAGCACACAAGTTGCCTTTTCTGCCGTGAGAACACATGGCTGACTCACATTTATGTTGTCTACCTGGACGTTTCTTCCCCAGTTTGCAATCTAGCCAGGCTCCAGCCTGTACAAGCATGGGGTTTTCTTCTGGGGTTGATAATCTCATATTGAGACTCTTCCATTCTAGATGCAGGACTTTGCATTTGCTTTTGTCAAACTTCATGTTCCCAGCATTTTTCCAAAGATACTGTGAGAGTGACTGAGCACTGGGACAAGGTGCTCAGAAAGGTTGTGGAGTCTCCATCTTGGAGATATTCAAAAGCCATCTGAACACAGTCCTTGGCAACTGGCTGAAGGTGGCCTTGCTTGAACAGGGAGCATTGGGCCAGGTGACTTCCAGAGCCTCTTTGGACAGATTCTGAGATTCCATTGAAAGACCCACTAAGGTCAAGATGAAAGAAATAAAGTTCTTTCCTCTCTCATATGAAAGATAAGCTGTCAAGTATGATTTGTCATGGATAAATTTGAGATGAGCTCTGTAGAATGTGTTTATTTGATGTGTGCAGACTGTAACAGCAAGGTACATGATTTAACCAGTACCAAGATCCTCAATGGAAAACAAACTGAAGGATGCCCAACGTGTTTTTGTGGTAGTTTACATCACAATATGGAAATTCACCACCTCTCTGCCAGATTGCTGGGAAGAATATGTTTTAGACTGGCAATGGCCTGGTCAGTTTCTAGGTCTATGCATTTAGAAGCTATGATATTTAATTACGCATCTCATCTGATAATCCACTGTTCTTAAATCAAGGGAGTAGAGAGCTTAAAAAGTTGTAGCCCATTGTCTGACAATACAATTTGGTCTATTTTAGTAGGTTACCTCAAATCTCTCAAGATTTGTAGGTTAGAGACCAGATATGGTCTTTGAAAAGCGAAGCTTTCCTCTATCCAGGTAGACGCGCACCTCAAAGGAAAACGAGGAGCCGGCTTGATGCAAACGCACGAGGTGAGGTTTATTTCAGAACTCCGGGGCGTCTCGTAACTCGTGCAAGAGTCAGAGGAGGCAACCCTGGTGCTCAGTAGGAAAGGGTTTTTATAGGGTTTACACGCCACACAAAAGATATAGGGTACAAACAATGGAAAATTACAAGCTCTTGACCCTCGATCTGGCCTCTTCTGATAACCGCAGACTGCGGGTCTTTCCTAGAAATGTTTTTTCAACTTCTGCTTCTTGGAAGTGAGGCGCTCTTTGCTGAGGCTGCGTTTTTCGCTGAGTCACGGCTTCCAGGGTGTGCAGGCCGTACTCCATTTTGTTTGAACCTTTGTTTGAACCTCCTCTTCTCAGTCTTATAAGCAGGTAGGCTGAGATGCATGGTGGCCCAGAAGGTACCTTGGTTCTTTTACATTGTTTCTGAAGTGTTGATGAACAAGCTCATAACGGGCATTTGGCAGGAGCTCTGTTTTCTAATGTGCACAGTATCCAATCTCACTACAGTATGTGCATTCTGTGACAGCAGAGGTTGCAGAGCTGTGTCAGTCTGGAGAATGGGATCTGGGATAATTGTATTAACCTGTCCTACCTAATGCCATCCTGGTGAAAAACAGACTGACTTTTCCGTAAGCAAATCTTCCGGTGTGTGTTATCAAAAAGCAAGTATTTGATGTAAGTTTATGGTCTGTCGCTTTTCTTTGTTCAAGATACTGTGTTGCAGTTATTCTTTGAGAAGAAAATGAGGGTGGTGGGAAGCAGACAGAAGGATTCTCACAGAGACGTGATGTCTTTATTAGGAGAACAAGGGCAAGAAATGTTGGAAGAGATGAGTGGCTTTTGCAGTAAATCTATACTCTTTTAAAAACTCTTCTTAGATATATTCTGCATTCAGACAAAATGATAGCATGCCAATGACAGCTTGGTTTAGATTTTTTTGTGGAGGCTAGTCTGCATTTTTAGAATACCAGTCAAATTGGAACAGTTGTAAACATCATCCTTAAGCCAGATCCTGCTCACTGAGCAAAAAGCTGTGCACAGTTAAAGTAACTCTGTCATTACCTAGCAAAGAGTCTCAAAGTTGACGTAATAGATGTGAATAAATTAACAACTCTTTATCAGATTCTATCATTGGAGAGACAAAAAGCAAAACAAACTGACCAGATTTTATTGTGGCTTCATTAGAAGTTTTCAGAAATATCTTTCTGCAAAACAGTTGTCCTTAAAGATTTTTAGGCGAGAAGTATGTGGTTTAATCATCGTATTCTGCTGCCTACTATTCAATTGCTGTCTGTTGCCCTTGAACTGATGTGTTCCATCCATTAATCTCAATGCTAACATTCAGTAGCCCACCAAAAAAACCACCAACCCTCACTTTTTAATATTCTTCCATCCCTACTCTGTAAGTTGAGAGGCTGAAGTATGTAGGAAGTGCGTGTGTTTGATTGGTTTGGTTTTTAAAGTTCATCCAGAGTTCCATATGACTGTGTGCACAAGGGATACTATGCACTACAGGAAGGTGTACTCAGCAGGGCTTTCAGAAGCCCAGGTTCTTCAGAGTACGTACCTGTTGGAGCTCATTCTGTCTCCTTTCTGCCTGCATTCATAGGCTTCCCTCCTCAGAAAACAGAAGGGAATGGTGCTTGCCCAAGTTTCCACCCGGTAAGCAGATGTGACTTCAGCAAAAGGATTTGCTAGGTATTAGGATTCAGTAGTGCAGTGGGAAGTGTGTGCTTGCCTGGTAATAAGATTAATAGAGAACGTAGGGAATTAACCTGTCCTTGTCATCATTGTGCATAAATATGGGTGGAACTTGTGCCCAGGATATGCCAAGGATACAGTTAAAAAGTCTCCTGACTTTTTTTGATACAACACGATTGATGCTTTTAGGCATTTAGCAGTGACTATTGAACAGGTGCTAACTTCAGGATCATTGTATTCCGGTGAAAATACTTATTAAAAAAACAAGTATTGCACTTGTCTATTCTATACATTAATAGTCTGTGTATATAGCTCAAAAATTATATCTAGCTGGGGAAAAAAAGGAAGCTATTTTCAGACATATCTTGTGATACAGTATGGAAGGAGCCTGAGTTACTGCCATCAATAGTAAAAACCACTGAAAGTTGTATTGAATTTACATTAGAAGAATATTCTGGATGTTTTTACTTTGTTTAAAGTACCAGAAAACAAGTTTTACTGCTGGAGAAAACAAAACCGATGTATGCATCCATAAAACATTTATACTCTACTGGAACTGTTCTCATTAGATTCTTTTCAGGGATCCTGGCATTGCACAAATATAGAATGAAATGTTATACATAGTCCAGTATGCTTTGAGGTAATTTTTTCTGTTACCTGTTATTGTTTGTACAAACTAAATGTGAGTACCAGTGTATTTAATCATCTTTCTTTCTTCTTTCTTTTTAAAAATACTCTTTTTGTCTTGAAAGGAAAGAAATTGCCTAGAGGAGAATCCACAGGGAATGTGATGCTTTTAAAGATAATATTGCAGGTTTTTTCTGTGGTTGCATGGTGTGAGGTATGTTTTTGTAGAAGAGCATTACCTTCTGATTTTTCTACTTGAATGACTGCTACAGATGGCTTTCCTCCTGTCTCCAGTCCTTGATAAGGTCTCTCCTCCCCTTCACTTTCCTCCTCCTTATCTCTCACCCCACAAACTTCCTTAATACTGTAAACTAGAGGCTCCTAGTGCAAGTGTGGTGTGTGTAGATAATATAAGCATTGATATTTTCAGTGTTCATTTTTAGAAACAAGAATGAATGTGGTATTTCCCACTATGAGGGCCTCATGTAAAGCATACTAAAGTCACTTATCTCAAGTCCAGAGTTTTATTTAAATATGGACATTCTAAAACTTGTCATGATAATTAAATTCTTGCCTGGTGATCCTCTGAAGTTTTATTTCCTTTATTTTCCATTTACTCTTTCTGGTGTCTTTCTTCATAACCATATTTGTTCTAGTCTTTGTCAGTACTTGTGGCATATAAATGTATGTTAACAAGATTCTAGGTAGTTTTATATGTTCATTTTATTATTGAAGGGTATTTGGATTCATGGATGTGCTTGATTTTTAACAGCCTTGTAAATTCTATTTGCAGCATATTATGTGAGTCACTATGATGGGAAGGGAACGAAACAGAGGAGGAGAACTGGATCCTTCATTGTTTATCTACTTGAAGTTAAACCATGACTTGAAAAATAAGAAGTATTAGCCTGTATTCTTAAAAATCTTTGGATTCCAACTACATTTTGCTCTAAACCAAGTGCTTATATAGAAGTTATTGTTACTGTATCAGGTCTTGTGTCTAAGTCTGCTTGTCCTAACAGAATCTTTAAATGTGGAAACAGAGTTTCATATTTCATCTGACTGCATCTTCTAGCAATTTACTTACCAGAATTACTTTAAATATGAATACTAAGTATGTTTAGAGCTATGAAAAGCCCTAGTACTTCTACCATCTGAAATAGTAGTTTGACTCCAGTCATGTGACACAAGTAGTTTGTGTGCAATCAGTCTTCCAATAGCCAAGTACTAAGATTTTGTCTGATGATAACGTGACTTAAAGTTGCTTTCCTCTCAGTATGGCTATGCTTTTTACACAAATAATTTATAAGAAGTATGTAGTTTTGTCAGCATCCAATAGCTCAGACTGGTAAGTTAAGATGTTAACTCTTAGAGACATTGTCACTGACTTAGAGCATGTTCCTATTCACTTCAATGAAAGTAAAATAACTTGCATTAAACTTCTTTATACTTGTTGTGAATTGGTCAATCAGATTTGTCTTCTACACCTAAAAATAACATAATGAAAGTGTGTGTGTGTTGTGCAGTTTTCTTTTACATACATGCAGGCACACACACAAATGAAACTTAAATACAGTTCTTGCAGGAATTCTTGTGGAAAAGGATTTTTTGCAGTGAAACCTGACATAGATTTCTATCCCAGTCTAAAAACATAATTATTTGTTTAAGTTTTTTTAAAACCAAACAAATGTTTGAAGGGAACCTATTCTAGCAACATAGCTTAAATGCTTCTCAAAGAAAAAAAAAATGTTATCTAGTAGTGAAATCTTTATGCTGTAACTTTGAAATGGAAAGATCTGATCTTTTTAGAAATAGTCCACTGTTCCTGCAAGCAGCATTTCTTTAAAACTAGTGTGTGGAAAAAATCTCTGCTCTCCTGCCTTCTCTGTACTCCTTGCTTTGTAGTTGTCTATTTATAGCATATATTTGTCAAACATTTCTTTGGAGCAATAAACGTCTTAAGCCTTCAACCATCCTATTTTCCCTCTGTAAGACTTTGTAGCTTTCCACATTTGTTAAGAAGTAGACAGAACTGACAATTGGGCTGATAATTCACACCAGTGTAGTTGGCAATGAGGAGAGGCTTATGTAATATAAAATCACCAGTTGCAACTGGTGGGTGCAGTTTTATTTTTGTTGATCCGCATTTCCTTTAGATGCTGTTGAGAAAGTAAGTATGTAGAAGATGTTTTTTAAAAAACAACCAAGTACAAAACCCTATAACTCAGGATACTGAGAACAGTGCACAATATACAGATAAATACTGGGTCTTTTCCCCCTTCTTGTAGGATTCTGCTATTTGGAATGTTGTACATAAACTTTCAGTTCTGTAAATAAGAGATGGGATCTTGAAACATGGCTCATGGTCCTTTGTATAGCTCATAGCAGTACTGACTATTTAACTCTACTTTATGATCTGTATATTGCAAGAGGCAAATGAAATCTGTACTCTTACTTTAGGTTACTTTTTATATGTAGTTGTTGACTTAGGCTGGTCCTAAATAAGTATTCATTTCCTTAGACTCTTGAGTTTTGGGTGCTGTGTAGTAGCACAAGAGGAGAGCTTCACCAATAAATAAAAAAAGATCTCATTGATCTCATTGATAAAGAGATGTCCTTCAATTAAGAGTCTTCTGTCACTAGATTAGGTCTGTTTGTTAGTCTGTTGCTGCATACATTTGCTGGTCTTTGGGTCATGCTACAGGGTCTGTATTTCCCTAGGAATAGGGAAAAGTGGGTGAGTATTCACGTTGATGACCGGTGATGTGGGTTGCATTGCACTCTCAGTTTAATGCTAATTTTTTACCAAATTCCTTACTTAAAAAGAAATAAAATGCAGGCTTAACATATGAGTTTTTAATATCTCTTCAGATATTTCAGCAGGGAAGTTGTTTATATTAATTTCTAGTAGCTTTTTCTTCATATCCCAGAAAAGAAAAGCAGTGCACCTTGCATCACTTCTGCATAGCCTTCCTGCCTCTGGCTGTAGATCCTTGGAGGTGCTAGTGGTGTTGATTCTCAGAGCTGCCTAATTAAAGCTTTACTGTATGTAGCTATGGTATGGCATACTGTGTTCAGCTAGTTCAAGTAAAAGTGCAAACCTACTTGTAATTTGCATAGTAGAGAGATCTAGATTTTTAAGACTGTTGAGGGTTTTTTCTGTAAATGAAGACTCGATGTGTGTGTGGTTGCTAGTTCTGCTTTCATAACTTTTCATGAATTGGGCAACTGGATATGGAAATAAGTAATGTGCAGAGCTAACTGTAGCTCTCCCCTACCAGCTGAGATACTGCTCTCCATGTAAACTGCGCCACTTCTGGCACAGTGATCCTTGTAATCTATACAGTGGTTCAGATGTGAGGAAAAGATTAGAGGATGCATTTAAACAGATGGTTCTGCATTGTGATGTCTAGGGCTTAGCTGTTATGGGAAAGATCAGTTTCTGGCAGTTGGAGTTACTTGTAAGAAAGAATACATGAATACAAGAATAATTAGAGAAAGATCCAGGAACAGGGTAGGCACAAAATGATACTGCCCCATTATGCACTTCCAGCAATGTGCCACCTGGCTGTTTCTGACAAAGACTATTTTCTAATTGTAGTGGACCTAAAGTAAGTTAAAGTACAAAACTTGCTTTCATGCGCAATTGCATTAGGCTGATCTCAAAACCCCATAAGAAACTAAGGCCACCAGAACATGTTTCTGGAAGAGACAAAAGAACTGAGGTACTCTGTTTGTAGGTAGTAGTGTCTGTTGCCTTTTCTAAAAGGTAACAACTAATGTTTCTTAGGAGACACTTTGTTACCTGTTTTGAGAGAGAGAATCTGGAAGAAACTCATCAGACTAATATAGGTTGTTAACTAAACCAGCAATAGATGATGATAAAGATTGGATCCTTTTTAAAAAGTTAATGTCTTGCATTTTTTTTTACCTTCCAGGGAAAACCAGATTTTGTGGTTTGTTTAGTCGTTTTCTGGTGTGATTTTACTTAAAATTTAAAAAAATAAAAAGAAAAGTGGAGTGGAGTGAGAGCAAGCTGCTCACTGTCTGAATTTATAGGACTCTGCTTGCCAGTGTTGAGATGTGTATTGTTTGGAGCTTCCTATTCTCAGAACAAACATAGTGTCTGGGATCTGGCAAGGACTTTTACAGGGTATGCATACCAGCTCTCTTGGTAAGATACTTCAGTACAATGAAACCCTCAAAGTACACCAGTAACTTTTCAGAGATACAGGAGCAACAACCAGTTGTCTCCTCTTTGTTTTCTACTCCTTCTCTTGCCTTCAAGTGGCAGGAATAATTTTGGCCTCCTCTGCCTCTATTGCTAAAAGCATAGGCCAAATAAAACTGTTGAATCTGGACAAATTGCACTTCAAAAACAAGCCATCTCCCTCTTTGTGTATGTCTTGTGTTGTAAGACATCCCTGCCCATGATCTGGTGATACTGCTGTGAATGGGTAATGGTACTTTCCATGTATACAGCAGCTTTTCTGAAAGTCACTGGATGCATATCAGTCTCGTGCTTTTCAGAAAACACACATTTTCAGAACTAGGTTTAAAGCTCCTGTAATAGATGCAATAGTTGGTGAAGAGGAAAAGTAGCCTGTTTGGTTTCTGGGAGTGAATCTGAAATCTGTCGGTGTAAATCATGGGGAAAGCCTGTTAAGGCTAATTCTATATGCCAGAGTTGTTCTCGATGACCAATACTGAATAAGATTAGTGTATATTAATTCAAAACCAGTGTTCTCTTCTGGGTTGTTTTAATTTTGAATTTTAAAAAATATTTCTATTTCTTGATATATTTTTTTTGTGTTCAAATAAACTATAAAGTGCTATTGTAGAGGCTGTGCTGTGGACTGACTATTTCTCATCTTTTTATGTATTAACATCTGTGAGAACTGGAAATGGTACAGTGTGATGAGTCATGTATAAGTAGAAAACAGAGTTGTTCTCATAAGATTCAAGTCCCGTGAAAGCATCTAAAGCAGCTATGGATGTTCCAATCAACCAAAGATCTGTAAACCTTTAGGAAGAAAAATAAGCACATGAACCATGAACTGTTTTGACTCCATTCCATTCTCAAGTGTTTTGATTACAAATAATCAGTAGCTAGATTGGGGTGGTTTATTTTCTGGCTTTTTGGTTTTTTTTTAAAGTCATTGGTCACTCCTACACTTTTGCCTATAAGGAACTGACTCTAGATGGAATTGATTTGATATAATCTCTGGAAGTACCTAGGTGTTTATTAAATAGTGGGAAATTATTAGTTTTGTCTATTTTTTCCTCTTGAATGAGAGAGAGAGCCTTATGCTTGTAAGAAAGGATACATGGGAAGAGACCACAAGTGTTAAGTGTACTATGTCAGTGGTAGTTGCTAAAACTGGTCCTTTGTATAATATTTGGACTATAAATTGGCTGAGATGGGACTGTTTGCAATAAAGCTCAGAAAGCTGACAAAGTGGAAATACAGAGCACAAGCTTCTTATTGAAGCTTGGAAGTACAATGCTAAATCACATAAGCATTTAATGTCTTTGTATTTCCATCTTCTTGCCTATGCATGTGAACACAGGAAGCAATTGTACTCCTGTGTAACACACTGACAGTACTGAGCATTACAGTGAACACAAGTGCAGATCAGAAAACACAAAAGCCAAAG
Organism: Colius striatus; assembly: GCF_028858725.1. NCBI lineage: Eukaryota > Metazoa > Chordata > Aves > Coliiformes > Coliidae > Colius > Colius striatus. Next base: position 170,081,222 of record NC_084759.1, read on the forward strand.
AATGGTTTATGTTACTACGTAAGCAGATTTACCATGAATGTGATGTAAAAGCTAGAAGTGATAAAGCCACCGTCAATTTCTTCATGTCTCTTCCTGCAAAATAGGGGGATTTATGTGGTAATAAGCTTAATTTGACTTAGCCTGAGAAAATAGGTGTCAGATGCATCTGGGAATTTACTCTGACATAGTTCTGCAATGAAAATAAAACTGTAAAGATGCCTTAGTATCTTGCATGGTAACAATTAACCTAGATTTACACTAGTATTACATAAGTTGCCAGTGAGGATGAAGTATTCCAAGACACTGCAGAATGTGTTGCCAAGAGCAGTTAGAGAAATGCTTCCAGTATTAGTATGAATAGTTAAAGTGGATTAACAAGCGAGCGAGAGATTATGTGGGAATTATGTGGTGTATCTACAGAAGAATTTATCAAGGAGTGACTCTCATGCCATCCTGTCTCCCCACAGTATTTTGTGTAAGTAATGCAGATGCTAGTTATTTGAATTGTTTTTCTTGTGTCAAACCATAATTACGTAATGGTTGCTCTTGCAGTGGAAGCTGTTATAAAAATCAGTTAATATGTTTATTTCACTCCTGTTACTTGGTGTTCTTATCATAGCATTTGGGTTAAAGCTCTTCTGCCTCTACTGGAATTGAGCAAGATTGGTACAAGCTATCCCTAAGGCATAGCCATTGCCCTCTTACCTTCTCATAGAAAAAAACTGTGTTCTGGTATCCCTTCTTACTTTGCACTGCTTTGACTGTGTGCTTTGGTGGTCATAAACGTTGTGTGAAGCATGATAGGATGAATCCTTGATAGGGAGAGTTCTCAGGACCACTGAAACATCAGTTACCAATAGCAATCTGAAGAATAATGATAAAGCTTTAAAGTTTCCTGCACTTTCTATTCAACCTCTTTATCTTCTTTTCTTACTATTAAGGTGGCCTTTCCTACAGCTTAGAGTCACATCTTTAAGAGTAATGTGCAAACCACCCGATAATATGCAACTTGCCCTGTGGAGTTTGTGCCAAACATGGAATAAGTAAGATTAAAATCTAGTAAGTTTTAAGGTAGAGCATTTGAAGTATAAAGGGAAGTAAAATGTTGTGGCTTGTATCAAATCTCGAAAGGTCTTTTGGGGTTTTTTTTTTAGGTCACCAATTTGGTCCAATGTCATGTTGTCTTTTTTTTGCAATCTAGCTTCATCCACTTTCCCAGTAACACAGATGGATTCAAGCAGATTCATAACTGAGGCTTGGGTTTAGATACCTAAAAGCTCAATTTTCTAGCCAGTGTCAGAGCAAGCATTGTATGAGCTATATTCTATGCTTTACTATCCAAATAGATATTCAGTAGGATCTGGAGCCAGAGCAAACTGGTTTTGACACTGTTCTCCACAGCCTTCTCTTGAACAAACTGGGAAGATGCAGATTGGATAGGTGGCCTGTGTGATAGGTAGGAAACTGGCTAACAGGCTGGATTCAGAGGGTGGTCATCAATGCTTTTTACTCAGGCTGGCAGCCTATCTCAAATGGGTTCCCCCAGGGATTGGTACAGGACAACGTTTTCATAACCCATCTGGATGATGGGATCTATAGCACCATTGCTGTATATGCTGATGAAACCAAACTAGGTGGACAAGTCAGAAGGGTGAGCTGTTTTAGAGAGACCTGGGTCAGTTGGAAGAGTGGGCTAGCAAGAAAAACGTGAAGTTTAACAAAAACTGATGCAAAGTCCTGCACCTGGGGTGCAAGATAACCAGACAGCCCAGTACAGGCTAGGATATATATGTCTGGGGAGCAGCCTTGCAGAAAGAGGTCTGGGGTTCTTGGTGGAGGTGGAAAGCTGAATATGTGTGCTGCTCCAGTATTGAAGGCAAATTGGATCCTGGGCTGCATCTACAGAGGTGTTACTACCCAAGATACTTGTGAACATCCCACTCAGTGCACTCAGGCTGCATCTGGAGTACTGTGTCTGGTTTTGGTACTCACAATTCAGGAAATATATGGACAGAATAGAGTCAGTCCAAAGGAGAGGCCACAAAGATTGTTGAAGGGCTGGAGAGAAGACTGAAAAGTTTAGGCTCATCTTGATTACTTGAAATATAGTTCACTAAGTAGTTGAAGTCAGCAAGAAATGGCTTTTGATATCCACTCAGTTTACTGAAAGCATGAGAAGTAGCTGAGCTGTTTACTTCAGCTGCAAAGCCAGAGTTATCTAGGGCTTACTGATTAAAGGAAGCTTTATCTATATGCTGAATCTTTTTGTATGCAGTGGATTACTGGTGTATGGAAAGAAACCTTACATCATCCCTTACAGGAACACTATCCAGTACTGCAGGCTGAGCAGACCCAGGAATTTATTTTAATTGTTAATGGTAGGTTTAATACTTCTCACAAGCTGGAAATGCCAGAAAATAATTGGTGTCTCAGTTCATGGGAGTGTTTATCATTTAGATGGCCCTCACTGAAATGATAAACAATCTAAACACTCAGGCTGGAAAGACCAATTTAAATCAGTACTAAATGCTAGTCTATACTTAGCTTTTCCTTGTGTTTCCCATGGGTGCAATTTCACAGTGATAGCATCTGGAAAGAGCACTGCTGATGGCAGGGCACTGGAAATATCTCTCTAAAATTTGTAGTCAGAATACGATAGTATTTGTAGAAAGTACTAAATGACAGTAGTAGCTATAGTATTTAAGCTGTACTTGATCTCTTACTGCTTTAGCCTATATAGTACTGAAATGGTGCTGATGCTGCTATGGAGAAATGACTAAAGAATATGGCACTGTGCTACATTGGCTCACTAGATGCTCCAAAAAGCCTATATACAATGGATGGAGATACTGTCATTGCTAGTAGCTGGATTTGAAATAGCCATTGTGATCTGGTTATCAATGTAAGATGCTTCATCTTCTAGGGACTAAAATATTGTTTGGCTGCTGTGATCAATTGGTTGTTTTATATTGGATAAAAATTATGTATAGAAAGGTAATACAAGTGTAGTAAATACATTGGCTAGCTTGGTGCAAGATCAGGATTTTCAACCATCTTGCCTTCTGGGTCACTGCCTTGTGCTAGTGTATGCAATCATCAGGTATTTGAGGAAGCTACTGCTTTTAATCAGCACTTATGTCAATTGCTCTGAAAGGGCTTTTTAGATGTAATTCCTTGAACCCATTGGCTCTGAGATATTTTGAAGCCCTTTCTGTGTGCTTGGTACAGTGATAACAGGCAGTCCCAGGGATAAATGAATTTATATAGATGTGTCCTCTGTAGGAAACGTGTGTTTTACAGTTCAGCTGTATCCACCTTCATCTAGGGGAGAGCTGGGACATCATCAGGTCTCTAATATTATAGAATCATAGAATGGTAGGGTTGGAAGGGACCTTTGGAGATCATCTAGTCCACCCTCCCTGCAGAAGCAGGTCAACCTATTAGGTCCATTGGTACTTTAATTTTATAATTTTACCCCTATCTTTTAGACATTGGATGTGCCCTTTGCCCCTGCAGCTTGATCTGATGAATCCCTAGCTAGGGAAGCTACATATTGTAGGTTCACAGTAGTCGCCTTCATTCAGCTTAGGCTATGGAGGAAGGGCTGCAATTACAATTGTAAGCAGGTATGTTCTTCTTGGATGCAGCAGCAGTCCGTATGACAACTGACAAGTTGAGAACCAAGGAGGGATGTCTGAAACATCCTTTCAGTAGAGGGAAGGAGAGCTGGCCAGAACAGCTTGGAGTGCATAAGGACAAAGAATCATAGAAGCACTCTGGAAGGGCACACTTGGCACTTCATTGCAGGTTGCCACTGGATAAAACCATGGAGAGGATGACACATTGCAGAGATAGAAATTAAACTGAGATTTTTGACCATGCTTGCCTATGACTAAAAAGTAGCATGTCTTTTGCATGACTGAGACTTTTATTTTGTTTTCAGTTTCAAACAATATACACTGCTGCAGCACAACTTGGCATCTGTTTTAACTGAATTGCAGGATGTTTGAGACTGGAAGGGAACTCTGGAGGTTTTTGAGGGGAGAAGAGCTAGGGTGGTAAGGATGGGTGTTTCTTTCTCACTCCTTTTTGAAGAAGGATGTGCTTAAAGGGTATCATCCCTGTTTGGTGTTTTTCCACACTGTAATTTGTCTAGGCTTACAGAAGACAAACTATTTTCTTGTCTTTCTAAAAATGCAATAGTGGCTCTGCACACAACAAAGCCAAATAACTGACTTCCTCACTAAAGCACTTACTGTGACATGGGTTTGGTTTTTTTTAAAAGTAGGGATTGTTTTCTCACATTGTTCTTTAATGAAAGAATCAGTAGCATCTCAGGGCTTTGTGCATAGCATATGAATACAAGGGTTAAACACCAATGTCTTGTAGAGTGACTGTAAAACCAGGAGATTAAATCCAGTCCTTGTTGAATCTGCCTGCTCTCAATGCTGTCTTGTTGCTTCTTAATCCTAAGCCTGAGACTCTGATTCAATGTGTTAAGTGAGAATTTATTTTGGTAACCACTGTCTTCACTTCTACCTACCTTGCAGATGTTTCAATACATCTTCTAGTGTTCCTCCTGTCTTCCTCAACATATTTTTCTCCCATTCCTGAATGCCACAGCATTTTCCTTTCTAGCTATGTGACTGGCTCACTGCAGCTATACCATGAGGATCATGAGTTCTGCCTCTGGGAAATTGTTATGCTCCAAAGATTACTTGCTGCAGATTAGATGATCCACGGAGATTTATGAAACAAGGCTTTTTATATTATTGCATATAGCATCACCTTTCCTCTTTCCTGTATGTACTAATGACAGCTGGGCTCCTCTGAGACATCTCACAGGTCCCAACAAGCTCTGTGTGAGAGCCGGGGACAGGGAGCACGGTCTGGCATTAGCAATCTGTAGGCTGTGACTGCTAGTATCAAGGAACTGGTGCAGTTTTGCTGCTGCCATCTACTGAGGCTAGAGCTTTCCACCTCGTTAAGCAGACTAGTAGGAAGCATAGTTTTACAGAGGAGATCTGAAATGCCACAATATCATTAAAAATAATAAAAAATTGCTGCCCTTCATCTCTCAACCTTTAAATAAGGACTTCCAGACTGTTTGTTTTGTTTCTTAAAGTTCAGCGTCCTGTGCAGCTTTAGTGGTCCTAACTAATACTCTTTCCATAGCTATTAATTCTTTCCTGCTGATTTTTTTTTAACATCTCTGATACAGCTCTGCCTGCTATCTCCTGTTTTCTGAGCAGTAACTCACAAATGTTTTTAGCTTTTCTGTGTTTTCTTTAATCCAAAAAGATGCTCCTTCTTTGTAATAATGACAGCTTCTGTATATACTTCAGAAAATGCTTACCATTTAATATTTTTGGGGAAGAGTGTCTTTTATTTTAAATATTCTTTAATTGTTGGTCTTTGACAAGATCTTGCTCGCTAAACTTGATTCGAAAAATGGTTTATTCCAAAAAGAAGTCCAAACTATATTCCTAGCACTGGTTGCATGCTTTTGAAATTGCAGGGTTCACTACACAATTTTGGTCAGAGGGAAAATATATTTATTCCTATAACTAATACAGCAAGGATTCCTAGAATAAAACCCCCACAATCTACTTTGATATGCTAAATACAGGACTGGCTGGGCGGCAATGAAATACGAGCATTTGTATGGTGGTCTTGACCAACTTTTTTTAATCTCTCAGGTTTGTGTGATTTTATGCTTGTTTAAAAAAAATGTCTTTTCCCCTTCCCCTCTTTAAGGTAGAGACCTGTGGGTTCTTGTTCTGGGAAGGTTTCCAACTCATCATAAGATTGGCATTCCAGAATTCAAGTATGTTGCTAATATGCATGGGGATGAGGTAGGTTTCAACTTTTGCAATGTCATTTATACCAAATGCACTTACCAGAGATTCAGAGGGAGCTTCTCTCAGGTGTATGATACTTATAATTGAGGTGTGTCATACCTCAAAGAGGACCTAAATGTGTGTATTTCTTGAGGAATTTCAGGAATAAAATTCCCTTGTTTTAGTGGAAGGGCTTAAGGATGCCTTACATCATGGTGAAGAATCCTACAATCCTACACCTAAGACCTCTTAAATGGAGAATTTGTCTTCTCCATGTGAATAAAGCCAGAGGCTTGGGCTTTCTTAGCAATCAGTTGTATGCAGTAGTTTGCTTGTACATTATTATTGCCTAGACATGAAGTATGACTGATAACACTCTTCAAATGCATCATAGAACTGAATAATAACTGATGTGAAGCACTAAACTATTTATTTTAGGAATAAAATTTCTCTTGGGAACATTCAGTTAGGAATACCAGGGTTCACCTGAGATAGCATAGTGAGTACAAATCAAAAAACAATTTCAGGATTTTCTGGATCTGGAAAGAACCCCCATTTATTAATGATAAAGGAAAAATGGTTATGATGAGCCTTCCTGGTATAGTACATGAACCTGGAATGGAAAGACTCAAAGCTTTTGTTCTTCTCTGTAGTCACAGAATCACAGAATAGTTTGGGTTGGAAAGAACCTTAAAGATCTAAATCTGACCACCCTGCCATGGGCAGGGGCACCTTCCACTAGACCAGTTGCCCAAAGGTCCATCCAACCTGGCCTGGAACAACTCCAGGGATGGGGCAGCCACAGACTCTCTGGGCAACCTGTTCCAGTGCCTCACCACTCTCACGGGGAAGAACTTATTCCTAATATCTATTCTAAACCTACCCTCTTTCAGTTGGAAGACGTCATCCCTTGACCTATTGCTAGATGCCCTCACAAAAAGGCCTGCTCCAGCTTTCTTGTAGGCCCCTTTAGATACTGGAAGGCTGCTGTAAGGTCTCCCCAGAGCCTTCTTCAGGCTGAACAACCCCAACTCTCTCAGCCTGTCTTAATAGGAGAGGGGCTCCAGCCCTCTGATTATTTCTGTGGCCCTCCTCTGAATTTGCTCCAGCAGGCCTATGTCCTCCTTAAGCTGGGAGCCTCAGAGCTGAAAGCAGTACCGCAGGTGGTGTCTCATGAGAGTGGAGTAGAGGGGGAGAATCATCTCCCTCAACCTGCTGGTCACACTTCTTCTCACACAGCCCAGGATACTACTTCTCTTACTTTTTATTTCCCATATTCTTTAGCTTTACCTGCTTATTTTAGTCATGTTCAGCATCAGTTGAAACTACACAATGTATTTCTATGCAGCCTTTAATATAAAGGACAGAAATGGTAAAATTTTTATATATAATTATATATACGTATATGTATGCTAGAGCATGAATTCCCAAAACTAAGGAAAATAGGTGTAGTAGGAAGTGTATCCTGTGTAAAGTATCATATCACAAGCTATTGCTCTTACCAGTACTGTGTGTGAGCGCTTGCATGCCTACAGGCACTTTGGCACGTAATGTCAGAAGAATTTTCCCCAAGTTAGACTAGCTTCACCTTGTTTGACAGTGACTGTGCTCAAAGTGCTGACGTGAGTCTGACTCCTTTGGAATTTATCGCTGTGTGGGAGGAAGCTGATTCATGGCTTCAAATGGGTGCACGTGTGACTGGATGCCCAAGATGAGGTTTGCAGCTCCTAACAGCTGGTGTGTGTAGCAGCATAGTCCAGAGTGCCTGGGAACTGAGGCTCCATATGGCAGTCACTACAAACTGAAGGGAACAGCAAAACTCTGGCTACAGATGACTCAGCTTTTGATGGGAAAGAAATGGAGGATTGGATATGATCTCTTATCCATAATGGCCTGGCTCTCAAATCCAATATTGTGGGACTGTAGAAGGCCACTCCTATTGAAACCTCCACGATGAAGCACACCTGCCACTATCACTGCCCAATTGGATACACACAAGGAACTTTGACAGTGGACATGCACACTTTGCATATCCACAGGGTCGGGAATTGCTGGAGATCAGGCAACCTGGATCACTGCCTAGGATCTGAATTTTTATATTGCCTTTGTAAGGAAATGAGGCAAGACTGTTATCTGGTGCTGTGTCTGAGTTTGTCTGAGCAGGGTTGACCTACCTATGCACCATATAGCACTAACTGCAGTGCTACTTCCTAGATTGTTGATTAGCCCAAGCACGCATCTAGGGAAGATTCTGGAAATAAACCTATTCCTCCTTTTCAGGCCCTCAGGAAAATCTTTGCCTTGTGGGTTTTTTTTCCCTTGTGTATGGAAATAACACACAATTGGTGTCTGGTTTTTCCTTTCTAAACATAAATGCATTTCAGATGTCAGCAAATGAATTCTTCATATAGAGAAGCACTGGAGAACTTGAGTATTTTTTTTTTTTCCTCCTAATGTAAGATACTGCTGGACTGGTCACTGGGGAAAGATTCATCTACCTCCATAAAAGTACTAAGCAGATAGGTTTTTCACTAACTATATGACAGACTTCAACTTGTGTTCCACAGCCTTTCATAACTTAAAATTGTGGGATTGTGACTTCATTGGTCTAAGTTAGGTTGGTTGTGCCTCAGTGATGCTTTCCATAAATTGTACAGAGTGAGAAAAGTTCTGTTCTCAAGCATTGTTTAGTGATGCTACCCTTCTAAACCTTTCATGACCATACCAATGCCACTTCTCTTTTTTTGACTAAGCTGGCTGGCTTCTCCTAAAACATAAAAGTCAGTGGGAGGAGCCTGAATTGCATGTGTGCAAGCTGTTGACCTAGGTTATCTGGAGAGCTGCCCAACAGGGAAGTTAAGACAAAATAATGTAAACATACAATGCTAGGAAGAGAGCATTTTTTTCAGAACTGGAAAGATATATTTCTTCAAGGAGATTAATCTTTCTTAATACCGTAGGACATGATCTGACAAGGTTTAAATGTTTTTATTTTGTGATCACCAATGTTAAACAGAGAGAACATTTGCCCCAGATCCCCAGAGGGGATTTTATTGAACACTTGTATTCTTTGTGCCTGTGTGAAGTTGGACACCATTTTTAGCAGTGCTTTTGTTTAACCCAAGCCAGGTTAAAAGTGATAGAGGTAGTTCAGTCACTTGCAGCTATGTGAGACTTTGAAATGGCACTAACAGACTGCACAAAATGCATAATCCTGTGAAACAGTAATAAAGTCTGTGCTGAGGAAGGTGATGGAGAGGTTGCCTGCTGTTCTGAGATTGCTCTCATTCTGAATTAGCAGCTGCCTCTCTTGTCCCAGGTTTGTACTCGTTGTACTTATCTTCTCTGCTTCAATGTGTACACGCACACTTTCCTCTCTGGGGAAGAACTCATTACACTTGACATTGACCACAACCAAGCCCCTGAAGTCATTAATGGTGCAGAACATCACTTTTTGACTAGCTGCACCAGTGACTTGAGTCCAGTCTACAAAACTGAACCACAAGGTCTAAATAGAAGGCTGTTCCTAAACTGTATCACAGCAGGGAAGCCCTTTAAGGAAAAGCATGTCTGAATGAAGTGTAAACTATCTGTATGTTTCTTCTTGCTCCTTTTAATGAATTAAGCATATGGCTTCCTTAACTTCCTGCAGCTATGGCTTAACTGGGGCCATCACAAGATAAACTCTTTCCCAGGGTGGTAATGCTGATGCCAACCCTCTTCTCCTAAACCATCCACTTCTGCTCACCTTATTTTCTTAAGGTAATAGTATTTTGCCTTTTCCATTATGTGAAGCTGAGCCTGTACTGATAGGCCTGAACTAGCCTACATGAAAGGATGTCTTTATCTTGATGGCTTATCGCGTGGTTTAATTTAAAGGAACTAGATGCTATTTTCCATGTCATCATAGACGTAGTCATATCCACAGAAGGGTTGTCTTGAGACATAGTGGCTTTTTAAGACTTGGGTGACTGAGGACTGGGGTAGGTTTATTTGTGATCAATGTAATTGGGGCTTTAAAAAAACCCAAACAACAAACTAAAAAAAAGAAAGAAAAAAAGAGAAAGAAAGAAAAAGAAAAAAGGGTGGAATCTGCATTTACACTATTGAAAAAGATGGGTTTTTATCACCAGCTCTACATATTACACAATAAGGTATTTCCAGCACAGTATTCCTGTGTCCTTTGTGCTGTGCAATATAGTATGGAAGTGGTGTGGCATGGAAACAAGTGCTCCAGAAAAGAGACTTTTTTTAAGAAAGGAAATTTTTTGTATAGTGAACTCTTTTCCACCTGGCTTCAGCATTCAGCTGATGTGGTGTAAAGGTCAGAAGCACCAGGTGTTTCACAATTCAAAGGAATCAAATCTATTTGCTAACAACAGACTTAAAATAAAAACAACAAAAAAAAACCTGGATGTTGCTGGGATCCCTTTCAACACAGATAGGGCTGCTGCCTCACCCCAGCTACCTTGTTCCTTATCTGCACTCCCACTCTTTTGAGTGGGAAAACAAAAAGTGATCCATTTCTCAGCCAGGTGATGCCTATGCTGAAAAGCCTGAAGCCTATGGCATTTATCCAGGTGGTAACATCTCATGCCAGTTCCTAGTTCAAAAGCAGGCTTTGTATTGCCATTTCCTTCAGTGATAAACCAAGGAACTTCACTTTCCCTGTCATAAACGTGGTAGTTCTCATACTTCCATAGTGATTGCTGCTGTAGAAATAAATGGATGTGTGCCAAGCTGTATTTGCACAAAAATATTTGCTTTAACACTCCTGTGCTTCAGTAAAGAAGGACAGACAGGGTGGGGTGTGTCACAGCCACGCACCATCACTGGTGCTGTACAACTGTTAGAAATGAATATCTTGCAAGTGGGGCACTGAAGTGGTAAACCTGCTGGATGATCAGTTTCTCTGGTGTACCCCTGCTTCCTGAGGCGGGGTTGTGCCTGGTATGCTGGTGGAGCAGTCAGGGCTGGAGCAAGGAGACTGGCAAGGCTGTGTTGTTCTGAAGCAGGTCCTACCTGATGGTTTGGATCTCTCTTTCAACATAGTTCAAGTTAAAGACCAGGGCAGGCTTGCAGAAATTACTTCAACCATAAAAATGGGCAGTGTCTCTCCACCCATAGTCCCCTGGTATTAGGTCTGTATCATGTGGTAATAAAAACATTTTTGAAATGGAGGTGCTGCAGTAAAGTGTTGCAGTGAAGGTGCCTTTGGAGCTAACCTTAATCTTTTAACTGGTGGCTACTTGGCTTCTTGAGTCAGCCCTTAGGTGGCTGCCCAGGTAGCTGACCCAGACATACCAGAAGGGACAGTCAGAACATCTGAGGGATATGTCTATAGAAGCAGCAGTCACACCCTTTTCTACAGTGTTGATCCATGCCCTGACACATGGATGCTGCTTCACTCAAGACATCCCCTGAGGATCACCAAAAGCCTTTCCTTCTGACTCTCTCCCTTTGGGGCACACAAGGAAACTGACAGCTGAAAGAACACTGAGAAATTTAATGTGTAACTGTATCCCTAGAGGTGGGAGAAAGGGATTCCCTTTGCTTTTGTGTCACCCCTCTGAGCTACAGCAAAACAATGCATCCGGGCACAAAGCAATACACACAAGGCATTGCCCTTGGTGTACTGAAGTTAAGACCAAATATTTACTGTGTCTTCTCAAAGCCCCAGAGCACATAAAGATTGTCCCCTGCTCTCTACTTCCTTATATTAGACTAGAGGCAGGTTAAAGTGTCTGTCCTTGACTTCTACTGTCAATAACCTACATCCACTGTGTCTAAATCCTTTATTTGAAGCTCTAAAGTGAAAAGAAATGTTTCATAACTTTTCTCCACAGGTACAGCTGACCTCTCAAGTAACAGGGTATAGCTTGGCTGAGCAGCAGATGCCTTCCAAGGGCTTGATCCAAACTTCAGCTATGCATTCCCCAGAAACAAAAACCTTCCTTTTACTTCCCTTCAAATACTTCCAGATGTGCTTTCTCAAGAAATACAGGGTACTCTGGACTGAAACAAAACCATCTCTCTGTCACTTCACCAAAACAGAGTGGTAATAAATACACTCTTTCCCTACCAGGGAACGATCAAAGTACCAACTCTGTGACAGAGATTAGGCAGATTGCTTAATGTACTAAGTACTCAGCTACAACAATAGCTATACAAGGAATCCTATAAAATGGGGTTAGTTTTTAAAACACCTTATATGTAAGTCTGTATCTAACTTTTAAGTGCAAAGAGTGTCATCTGTGAAAAACTGATCATCTTTTGTTCTTTAGTGTCCTTTCTCACTGTCTTCTCTTGTTGCTTTTCTTTATTGTTTTTACCCTTTTCTTTCCTGCCTCTCTACCCTTGCTTTTCTGGATATCTTTTAATCAGGTACTGAAGAGGACTGGGAACAGAGGCACTTTCCCAGTCTCTCCAGAGAGCTGTCCAGTCTTGTCTGTAGTTTAACTGTCTTTGTGGTAGGGCTGTTCTTGCCGCTTCTGAGTCTGCTAACTTTATCTCCTATGCCCAGGGCCATGATTTGGCTGTCTTCTCCCCCCTCCCTTCTTTCCTCCTGATGTGTGTGCTTCCCAAGATGTCTATCACACAGAGCTGGAACTGAGCTGCCTGTACAAGACAGGTTCTGTTGCACCACTTCTTAAATTTCACAGAGTAGATCTATCAAACTTGCAGAGCAGTCTGCTTTCATGTACTCAGGTGCTGTTTTGAAAGCTACTGGCAGTGGAGGATATCGAGTACCTTTTTCCTCCTTGTCAAAGCCCATTTGCTGTAGTGCTTAGAAAAAGAACTAATTAGTTAATGGCACAGTGTATGCATTTGTATAACCAGCTTCCCCTAGCAGAGTATTGGATGGTGGCTTACAGGAGACCAGCAAGAGCTGACAGGCAAGGGTGAGAAAACGTAGGAGAAAATCTCCTTGTTTTCTCCCTGTACAAACAGCCAGTATGACAGAACTGCTTGCTTTGTTCCCTGCCCAACAGCAGGTACCCCAAGCCCTCCTTGCACCATCATGCACCAACTCAGCTCCTGCTGGATGGTATCTGTGTTCTTGTTCACCTCAACGCTCAGAGCAGGATTTGCCACTTAACTTGCACCAATGTGAAAATTCAACAAGAAATCATTGCAATAAATAGCTGTGGGGAAATATTCCTTTTCTCCTGCCAGATATCACCTACCTTTTACCTTAGCCTGTATCAGTCTGAAAGCAAGGAGATGTTTATCTGTCACACCAGGTTCATCCAGTAATGCCACTTCATGTTCTTCATTTATAGAAAAAAAATGATTTAATTATTTGCAGTATTTCCCCTTCAGTGTTGCAAGATTCCTTCTAAAAGACACTGATGAGATGCTGTAGCTCTGAGAGCCTGCAGTGACTTACCAAGCTTTGTTCTTGGAGATAAAGTAGAGATAATCTATCTCCAGAGCACATCTAGTTGCAAGTCTTGATTTGCTCCTGTCCCAGCCAGGGCTCAGGAACCTTACGGCACCCCTAGGGCACAGGTCACAGTGCTACACAAAGGGCTTCTGAGAAGTGTGGTCCAGTCACCAGTGTACTAGTGGTTTCTGGGGCAGAACAGGATTACTTTTAACTTACTGGAACTTGCCACTATTTTGCCTGCAATCTGATAGAGTAGATTGAAGGGAACCGTCCTTCCAGCTTTCATGACACATGCAAACAAAAAAATATACGTTTAGCTTTTTCTTTCTTTCCTTGAGTCAAAATCTGCATCCAAATGTCTTTCCATCTCTTCTTCTAAGGATTCGTATCTACTTGTTTGGTAGGTAAACATAATTTATACCTACTCGTGTTCATGGCATTAAAATAAAGCAAGGCAATGGAAAATATAACAGAAGTATCTGTTGGGCCTCTCTTGATCCTGTATTAAAGTTGACTTCCCATTAAAGGGAATCATCAAGAAAAAACCCTGCTCTAGCACCCTGGAAAAGGTGGAAGATCTTTCCCTTCCTTCTGAGCTGTGGCTGCCAGGTGATGCCCAGGGCCTCTCGGGCAGCCTTCCAGAGCTGGCTCAGCGCTGCCGCTGAGAAAAGGCAGCAATGGCCTCTCAGCCCACGCCATCCTGAACCGCCTCTGTGGTCTTCCTTTTTGATAAGGCTGTGCCTTATCCATGCAGGGTTTAAGCAGTGCAGCTGACACAGCTGGTTTCCCATTACAGGATCTGGTTGATCTGGGTCTAAAACCCTTGTGAGAACCCTCCAATGACTCATCTAGTAAATTAAAAATATGTAGAGGAGAGCATAAGACAATCCAGTGCTGAGCAGAATGCTCTCATAGGCCTTGTTATGTCTGTGAAATCCAGTAAGGAAAAACCTGGAAGTGCGAGGTGGTGGTTTGGGCAGGGGGAGGTTTCCCCTTCTTCTTCCATAGCTGACTTGAAATAAAATTTGTGCTTCTCTACACAGACTGTTGGGAGAGAAATCCTCCTCCATCTGATTGACTTCCTGGTGACCAGCTACAGACGTGACCCGGTTATTACTCGGTTACTCAATAACACCCGGATTCACATCATGCCAACAATGAATCCTGATGGGTTTGAGGCTACAAAAGTGCCCGACTGCTACTACACACGAGGAAGGTAACGTGTCTTAGGAGGGTGGCAGCGGGTCAGGGAAATGGGTGGGGAGTAATAAGTGGAAATAGCCAAGAGGCTGAGTCATCCTCGGTGGCAAGGGTAACCTAGAGGAGGCGTTAGGGCTGATTCTGGCCTGGCACAATTTTGAAGGTGCACTGTTGCAGCACGGAGTTTTTGGAAAACTGAGTCAGGCTGCTGTTTATGTGATGCGGCTAGAAAAAATTGGTTCAGAGTGGTGTAATGACCCAGCCTTTTAGATAGGAGACACAACCTGTGAATAGAAGCACAATTACTTACTTAGACCTTTAAGGAAAACTCCAGTCATAGGGATGGATCTGTTTCATTGGAGAACTCTGTAACCCTTCTTAATGAGAAAAAGGTGTGTCTAAGCTTATTGAATGGGCTTCTAGAAATGTGTTGAAAGTCCACATTGAATGTGGATCTAGCAAGATGTTAGGCAACAGCTCACTCTAATAGTGCTACTGGTAGCACAGCACCTGGTTACGCAGGAGGAGATGTAACAGCATTGCACCGTGCGCTACTTTTGCATTCTTTAATGTAACTATTGCAGAGACTGAAAAGGGGAGGAAAAGCTTAACAAGTTAGAAGAGGGGAGTCAGAGAAAGGGAAGTGTTTCAGGGACAAAGCTGGAATACACATAAAAAGCAAACTCATGATCTAGAAGTTCTCTTGCGTCACTGGCCATGGCAACATCAGAAGCAAGTGAAAAGGTAGTTTAGTTGTCTAGGTGACTGCTGTAGGCCCCCTTTTCATTAGAAATGTCTTCCTCAGCAAGCAGGATTTCTATGGAGAGTGATATATATTTGGTTTTTTATCCCCTCCCTGACAAATATGTAGGAGTTTAACTAACTGAGTTTAAAAATGAATACAGCTGATTCTAAATACCCTCTTTATTCTTGTATTGACCTGTCTGAGTGAAAAAGAAAGCAAGCTTTTGCAGTCTGGACCTTTAGGTGGAGGCAGAGGAGAATACATCCTGTGTTTGAGTAAAATGTCTTGCTCTACGTCCAGAGCGAGACCAGTACAAAGGACACGGCCATCCAGTAGTTTCCTTGGTCTTCTATGCAGAAGGACAATATCCTCCTTTATCTGACTTAGGTTTTCCTAATTCACATATGTGTAGCTGTGTGCATGCTCTATGCCTGTTAAATATCATCCACTGTTTCCCCCTGAAACACAAGAGAATATTTGTTTTATTGCTTCCTATGAAAATTACAGTGCTGCCAGAAAGCAAACTAAAGTCTGTCATCTTAACACCCGGCAACATTTGCAGTGGTCATCTCGTCTATTTCCTGGAGACACTAGAGCATGTCACAGGTCTTAAGGACTGGGAGGCTGGCAATGTGGAAGTGTCTACAGCAGTATCTTCTCTCTTCCTAAGGTACAATAAGAACGGAGAAGATCTAAACAGAAATTTTCCTGATGCCTTTGAAACTAACGACGTCAGTGTTCAGCCAGAGACTCAAGCAGTAATGAACTGGATAAAAAATGAAACGTTTGTTCTTTCAGCAAACTTGCATGGGGGTGCCCTGGTTGCCAGTTACACCTTTGATAACGGTAACAAAGGTAAGCTAGTAACAAACTCTCATGATCCCACAGCTGATTTGGTTCCGAATCATTAGCTGAACCAAAGCAAGATTGGTAAGGATTTCTGCAAGGTTTTTCCAGCTTTGGAGCTGGGATAGGCAGACTTTGATAAAGCCTGTCAAAGCTCACTGCCTGATACTCTCTGCCTGGGAGGTGTTTGTCCCATGTGCAAGCCAGCCCTGTGGGACTGGCTGACCAGCAATGGGTTACCTGACAGCTGTCTTTACTCTGCAGTGACCGGCTCTTTGCAAGGCTACAGCAGGTCTCCGGATGACGATGTCTTCATTCATCTGGCAAAAACCTACTCTTTCAACCATGCCAGCATGTATAAAGGAATTAGGTGTGACAACAGGCAAACCTTTCCAGATGGCATTACCAATGGGTACTCTTGGTACCAGCTGGAAGGTAAGAATGTTTGTTGCATCTGCCTTGGATACGATGTTCTCGCTTTCTCCCACCTTTTTCATCTGTGGTGACCAAAAGGCTGTGATTTCGCCCAGAGGAGAGGCCATAGAGTAGATAACACACACACTGGACTTGCACCAAGTTCTTGTCCTTGCAAAAAGAATAACCAGTCTTCTATTCATCCCTTATCCTTTTTAAATGTTTGATCACTGAATAAATGTTATCATTCTGGTTTATGTGGAGCCAATACAAGTCCTGTATACTGGGGCACTACGTCGTGCTTTCACAGTCCAATATAAAGGCCGTAAAAGGCTCTTAGGATGGTTTTGGCAGTGGCAAACTCTTTGCCAGCCTGTGAATTTGTCTGCCCCTATTTAGCTGGGAGCACTTGAATGCATTTAAGTCAAAGACTCGCCCTTCCTCAGCCATAAGTCATCCTTCCTGAAATGCCACTCTGCTTGTAAGTAATTGAGTTGTTTTTCCATGGAGGCTGTAAATACAAGTGTGGCATGGAGGCACAATTTATCTGATTTACTTTTCTAACAGGTGTGATGCAAGTACCGCCATTTTTACTCTCTCATTTTTCCTCTTGCTTGAACACTGTGTTCGTTTTATTTCACTTTTAAGGTGGAATGCAAGATTACAACTACATCTGGGGACAGTGTTTTGAAATTACATTGGAGCTGTCATGCTGTAAATATCCTCCAGAAGACCAACTGGAAAACTTCTGGAATGACAACAAAGTTGCTCTGATCGAATACATAAAACAAGTCCATCTGGGTGGGTATGCGAAAGGAGAGAGAGCTAAAGCTGAGGCCAGGACAATGGGCAGAGTGGTTACCCCTCAGCAGCCTGGGTCAGTGTCAGAGCTCACAGGCCAGGAGTTCTGGCATGACCTTGGGAGTTAAATGCTTCTGAACAGCAAGTGCTGCAAGGCCAGGGGTGGGTAAAGGAGGAGCTCTTACAGTGGGGTCACGTGTGGAACCATGAGTGCTACTACAGGGATGCAAGGGGCTTAAAATGTGCTGGGGCAGGAGTGAGGCCCTTGGGGCCTCTGACCATCCTCCTGACCTCAGGAGTGTTTTCTTCAGAGCCTAGGGGCAGTCAGGTGTTTTAGAGGTGTATGTGAGCGTATGCAAATGCAGAGTGTTCCACAGGTCTTTGGTGCTTGGATTTTGTGGGTTTGTGTGGCTTTTCTAGGTGTGGTCTTGATTTCACAGTCAGACGAGTGCTGCTGCTTGGTGAAGCCAGTGGTGCTTCACAATGAGTCCAAAGGGTTTTGCACTGATCTGCTGCTTACATCGCATTTCGTTGCCCAGAATGTTTGTATTGCTTAATGCCCGTGCTGCCTTGAAGGTGGTATATGAGAACTTAAGGAAACTACTTCATAAGCAGACACTGTTGGTGTTCTGTCCTTAGGAAGCACTAGACAAGAAGCTGACTTATTTCATTTTTTTAAAAAAACAAAGGTTACCCCTACCCTCCCAAAATAGCTGGTGCTGCAGATTGAAGCCTTCCAGAAAAACACATGAACAATACCTACATATGATGCTTTCAGCAAATGAGATTTAGAAGCAGAGCTTACGGTGCTGTGAGGGTGAACTTAACAATGACAACAAGAATGGCTTTTCAATTCCCTTCAGCAAGACAGAAAGGACTAATGATATCATTAGATGTGACTCATTAGTCAGATTCAAAATGCTTTTGAGGTGCATCCAGCAACAAAGACTCTGACTTTCTTAGAGAAGCAGGCTCACCACAGTGACAGGCTGTGAACTTTCTCTCCTCTCCCTTTTTTGTAGGTGTCAAGGGTCAAGTGACCGATAAGAATGGGGATCCTATTCCTAATGTCATCGTGGAGGCCAAAGGGAGGCCTCACATCTGCCCCTACAGAACAAATGAACAGGGGGAGTACTTTCTACTCCTTTTGCCTGGGACGTACGTGATCAATGTAAGTGTGCGGCCTTATGAGAATACTGAGCTCCACAGCCGCCTTGTATTGGCTGATGGGCTGAACTGGCTCAAGTGAGATATGGGAGCTGTAAAGGCTCCTAAGCAGACTTAGCAGAAAGTATTTTAAAACATGAGTCAGCAGAAGGGACATTTTTTTATACAACATGGTCTTAAGTGCCCAGGACACCTAGAGGTAAGCACTTGTCTGACGTGGATGGTGGAGCCAGCTGGGCTGGGCATCTGGACCGTGGTTTCAAACAAACCGCAGAGCTCTTGCAAGTGAAGAGACAGCAGCTGGATCTTTGGTGCCGCAGGCTCCCCCTGCCTGCCGGAGGCAGTCACTCCCCTGGGAGGAAACGGCTTCTCCGGGGAGGGGGTTGGCAGCAGCTGCTGTTAGACAAGATCCGTGCGGCACAGGCTCTGCCTCCCACCGGCTGGGGGCTTACCCTTAGGAATCACTGCAGGCTTCCCTCTCTTGTACGGCATGCGGTGCCCTCCCATCATAAAGAACACCATCTCAGTCTTGAGGAGAGTTTAGTGTTATTGCTATAACGTGAAAACTTTAGTATTTTCCTGTTCTGTGTTCTCAAACTCGGGTTTAGAACACTTTTACCTGATGTGTTGAAAGTGTAAATGAGCACATTAGGCAATGATTGTTTCACAGCTGAACTCAAGGTTTCAAACCAAGTAAGGAAGCTTTCACATTTGCTCCTAGGCTACCATACCGGGAGTTAAGTCCATCCTGGAGACAGTGGAAATACCTGACACTACTGGCAACTTCAGTGCTTTGAAGCATGACTTCTCTTTCTCTGAAGTCTCCGTCAAATCAAGAGGTGCTTTGTGTCCCAAAATTCCCCTCTACCAAAAGCTCGAACAGGCTTCTGCTGCAGCAAGGCCAACTCTCCAGCTCTTGGTTTTAATGACCGTTATGCTCGTAATTTTCAAATGAAGTCAGGAATTGATGTGTTGTGACAAGGCAAAAATCTTCCTGCAAGAACATGGCTTCTCAGACAATTGTAAATGCAAAAGAATGTATGTTTTTATAAACCAAATTCTCAGATTTACAGTGGTGTTTATTGTAGTTTGTGAAACACTGGCTGGACAATCAAATGGTTTGGTTACAATACAAACTATCGTATTTTTCTGTGTATTTTACTTCAAAGAAATTCTGATGCAGAAAGTGCAAACACATTCTGAAGAAATTTTGCCTGAGTTTGAAAACATCCAGGCCTGGACTGCAAACATTTTGTGGGAGCTCAGGGTCCTGGTGGAACCAACAGCCACTGTGCCCAGCTGTGCTCCACCAACCCAGTCCTCCTTTCACTGCTCTGGCTGTGGAGTGGCTGTTGTGCCCGTGCTTCTTCTTACCTGCAGCGATGGGCCTGCCTAGGGCTGAAAGGAGGTCAAGACCAGGAAGACAAACAGCGTGTAAGATGAGAAGATGGAAATGAGGGGTAAGTGAATGCTGAAGGGCCACGCTGCTGGAAGCTTGATGATGTGCCACCGGGAAAAAGAGTAACTCGGGTTTCTGAAACCGCTAAGGCAGAGCTGCTGAAAGTGATGTGGAAAGAGTCAACAGCTCTATCACAATTTGATATTTTTTAATCCAACACACTGTAGTGATGGCTTTCAAGCGTTACAGCATGTTCCACAGCCCTGCCACGGCACCGTTTGGGCCACCTCTCCCCCATGTGCCAGTTGCTGGTGGGTACAGGCTGTGAGGTACAAGCCCCATCATAGGGCAGGCCGGGCTGCCCCCGCTCACCTGGCTGGCCTGACTGTGTGCACATCTGGCAGGCTATTTCTGCCTGGACAGCTGTAAGTCATTTCCAGGCACACTGCAGGCATCCCAATAAACACAAAATTTATCAAGAAAAGGCAGCTAGTACCAGCTCTTGTGTTTATTTTAAAAGTTTATTAGCCAGTAATTTTCTTCAGCAGTTACAAAAATAACCAGAAGGGATTACCTTTGGAAGCATCAATCTTTTCTGTAAGCAGTAAGTAAAAAATGTGGGAATGCAGTTAATCTCTTCCCAGGTATCACCTTCCCTGAAAGCATTCTCCTGCCTGTCGCACCAAGCCTGGGCTGTGGAGTGTCTCAAGCTGTAAATATACTTTAGAAATTGCAACAGTACTGGCTCTGTGGAACAAGGGCTGTCTCTGCAAGGTGCTATTTAATGTTTTCATCATAGCCATTTGAATTCATCATAGTCATTTGCATTTTCTACCTTTTCCCTTCTCCTGACTGCTGTGGATTGTTTACCAATAATTATCCCCTAATTGTGCCTGTGATATTTGATTCTGATTCTGTCACAGCAAGATGAAGGAGTGTTGAAAACTCCCCAAAAGCACGAAATCTGAGAGAAGCCAGTAGCCCAGCTGCTGGGTGAGGGCGGAAGGAGCCTGTGCACTGGCTCACAGAAGTACAAATCTGTATGAAAACCAAGAACTTCTAACGCTCAGGACACTGACATGAGAAAAAGAACACCAAAGAGTATATAAACAAAACTTTATTTAAAGCTTTTAAACGCAACATAGTATTTGTTTTCCTCAGAAAAGGCTGAAAACTCAAAGCCAAATGCAATATAGGCAGCAATTCCCACCAGGGGGGTGTTTACCGGGTGTCCCACAGGTGCGGGGTGTGAGCTCCAGACTGACAAGGTCTGGAAAGTGCCTTCAGGAAGGAGCAGGGGCAGACGTGCACAGTTACATAGATTCACTGCAAACCACTCTGTTAAACACAGCCATTCCAGCTATGTGCAGTCAGACAAGGTAAGACTCTGCTTTTGGAAAAGCTATTTGGTATTTTTAGGTATTGTGTAATCATTGTGTTGGCAGCTATTAAAGCTCAAAGCCAAGAACTGCCCTTTAAAATCAGGCTGTTAAAGCAGCATTTACTCATAAGAGGAGACAAGCAGAATATACACACAAACTACAGTGAGGTGTTTCACTTGAGCTTTTCAGTGCATCTGTGCTAAATGTAAAAAACCCCACACATGAGTTAGTGAACATGAAAAATCGTTGCTTTTAAGTGCAATCCACTGTTAAATGATACCTTAAATCCAGATTTCGTGGTGGGATTTACTGTGTTTTGCTTTCATTGGCTGTGTGGCCTCTAAGCAGCAGTAAGATGATGCCGTGCCCGCCTTGGGCAGGCGCTGGACGAGTGGGCAGGTTTGCTGGGGGAGGTGTTGGGGCAGGCTGGGCCCAGCCAGGAGAGCTGCTGCTCCAGCACTGCACTGCCCAGGAACACGCATGGCCTGGGCCAAGTACAAATGTGCTGCCAAATGCACTTTATGGGGGTGACCCTATGGCAGGGGCAATCCTGCAGCCTCCCTCCAGCACCTGTTCAACCCCTGTCCCAGGGGACGAGCACTGCAATGCTCCCTTGTGAGGCTGAGTGTTGCACAAAGAAATGTCGCATCTCCCTGGTACAACTGTTGCCGTGCTGTGTGTGGGGCACATTCACAGGCCGAGTAAATGAACTGCTTTCAAACTGGAAACTCTTACTTCTCAAGTTACGCCCCAACACAACAGCAACTTTAAATCAAAGACAGGGAAGTCAAGTTCTTCATGCCTATCCTCTATTTCTTCAGTTTTGTTATGCTTCCAATAATTTTCTCATGTCTCTTTTGTAAGAACATAATTTTCAGAGATAGTTATTCTTGTTGATGCTTCCTACAAGAACTGGGTTTTCCCTCATGTTAGTCTTTAAAGGGGAAAACCTGCCTGAAGTCTTGTACGTGGCTTCATACCCACCCAGACATTTCAGAGACAGTGATGTCTAAACAAATTTACAGCAAACACAACTTGGTGATAAAAACCTTACCACACTGCCACGATAAATGAAACACTTTTCATCAAATAACATTTCATGGCATTTTTACCCTTTCTAAGGCACCCTCAACCACCCTTCCCTGTGCTGCACAACTGAGCAACAGCATCTGCCAGCCAGCTGATTCTGCTTTGGCTGTGCAAGATTCTTAAAGGACAAAAGCAGCAAACTGCATAACTAATATATCTTAAGACTCAGTACTAAGGGTTCTCAAATACTTCAATATTCATCACTTCTAGCCTTTTTGAGCAACATCAGACTCTGAAATGAAGCAATTTTGCCACCTGTCTCGAGTACTTTACCTGCACTTTGCATCCTTGGGTCAAGAGTTGAATTTCTATTCTAATAAAGAGCCACACAGTGAAAAAGTCAAGCTTGATCAGAAAGTAGGTTTATTGTACTTTATAAAACAGAATAAATGTGAGTTCTTGGAGCGGTTGTACACAGCTATTGTCTACCTGAAGAGCCCAATGGAACAGAGTAAGGCCATTACAGAGAATCATGTACTGTCACATTTTGCCAGCACCTGGCCATCCCTTTAATGCCCTTGGTTGTATTCAAAGGCAAAAGTGAACCTCACTTCTTGCAAATTAACCTCTCGGTGCACCTCTGACCCTACCACCACCCAAAGCACTCAGCCAGCCTCTTGGCTGTACTCAGACATCCAAAAGCACTCCAAAGGAAAACAAACATCATCAAAATATTTTCACTCTGCTACTGTTGCACTAGCGTCCACCTCTATTTAATAAATGTTCAGTTTCAACACAGAAGTCATTTTAAGGGAAGGAAAAACACCAACGGAGCCATAAACCTTGCTCTGCCTGCCTTAGTCTGAAAACTATCTGAATATTTCTCTTTATTTTAAAGCTACAATTCCTTAAATATTTCTTTCATGACTGTGAGTTACTAAGTATGCATGTTTATGTATTTACACACGTACCCATAGACTAATTCAATAAATTAAAGCTCAAACCCCTAACTGTAAGCATATTTACAAACTGAAATAAATTAAAGATCAAAATCTGTGCGACGTATAAATATGAATCTCAAAGACCTCACCAGGCAACAACTGCCAACTACTAAAACCTCCCTGACGTTTGTGCTGCTGCCCCAGGCCAGAAATGTGTCTGCAGGCCAGAAGGAAGGAAGGGGGTGACAAGCCCAGGCTGGCCACTCCCTGCCCTACATGTGCTGAACACGGTGGGGTGGCGGCACAGGGGCAGACCCAAAGATTTCAGCCTTTTGGACTGAAAACCAGACCCTGGGCTGGCGCTGGGGCAGCAGTGTGGAGTTGACAGTGTCACCCACACCCCAAAGCCTGGGCACGTGCTTGCAGGCCCCAGCCTCTCTGGTGGGAATGAGAGTAGGCACCACCATTCACCACTCCTATATGAGTGAGGTGGGCCCCAAATCAACCACAGCTGGGAGTTCTACTAGAAGTTAATAACATTAATACAGAAAATGTAACTCAAACCAAAGAATTGCTCACAGGAGTTTGGCCACAGATGCGGAAATCAAAATGGCCCACGGCCTCAGCATTGTGTGGAGTGGTGGGTATTTCCAGGGCTGTTCTCCACAGCAGAGGCCGTGCCAGGGAAGTACCATTTCAGCTCACAAGCAGGAAAATTCACCGTGCCGCATACTCTGCTTATCTCTTGCAAAACCAGAAAGTGCTTCTGGGAGATGAAATAGTTTTTGAAGGTGGTTGTGAACAGCGAGGACTGCTCTGACCACACGTGCCTGAGAACTGAAATAGGTTATTTCAGTACCATGATCACTTGAGCGGCCTGACTGGAAGAGAACACCAAGAGCAGGATAGTCCTAGGCCAGCCATCACTAAGAGAAGGCATCAACAGATGAGGGGTTTTTTTGTCATCAGCACTGGTCTCGGCCAGGCACATCTACAATCCCCACAGCTGCAGGTTTCCGACCCCAGCTACAAGCACTTGTTTGGTTGCAACCTGCAGGTTTAATGGAAGAGTCTCTGCAAATCAAAATCAAATCAAAGAAAAAATTAGGAAAAATAAATAGGAAGCCATGTGGATTAAGGCAGGTGGCCATCTATTACCAGCATCTCTACTTGAGAATTTTAAATATCTGACCAAAGCACTTCCCTATTTTGGGCTAAAGGATTATCAAATCCCACAAAACCCACTTCAAAAAATTCCAGCCCCCTACTGTAGCTTTACAAATTGCAATGGGTAAGCAAGCAAGAATTTCAAGAAACATCCACAACTGGAGTTTATGTTTTGTTTAGTTGAATTGTGGTAAAACTTCAGAGATATTACTACCTTTTGGGAGTGTTTTTTGAAAATTAGTTCAAATGTACAAACAAAACACATCTGACCCCAGTAGCCAAGTTTTATCCAGACAGGTACAGGTAACAACCAAGGGTACACAGAGCTTCTCCTGCACAGCTTTATCTCCTTTCCCTGAGCACTTCCCCTGCAAACCCCAGCTTGCACCCCCTTCATGGCAGAAGAACAAGTCCAGCTCTGACAGATGGTAACTGTAGCAGTAGAAGCCTTTGTCCTAGCCCAGAGGCACTCCCAGCCCATTGGGGTAGCTCAGCACGACCCCCACAGTCAGGCTATGTCTCCACTCTTGGCAATCCCCCGACTACTGCATTCCCATTGCAAGTGAGAAGCAACTGCCTGTAAAATTAAAAGGTGCTAAAACCACACAATTCCTCTTGCAAACTAAATAAACACAACTCACTGGCACAGAAAGTCTCCATCTGAAAATCAGCTCAGATCAGTAAACTGACTCTATCCTGAAGATACCCGAGCTTACACCCACACTACCCCCTCTGAAAGCAGCAGGGACTGAGGTGGTTGGCAGACTCCTTCATAAAGGAACTGCTCTGTTTCACACGGCTTCTGATGAAGTAAAGCGAGGAGACGAGAGCCAAAAGCAGGAAAGGATGGATACAGTGAGACCAATTTTAAGTTGGACCAAACACTGCAAGAAATTTTCAGAATTGTTATGACACAAACAGCTAAGTTGGAAGGAGCAGTGAATCTAAAGAACGTCTGTGTGAACGAGAACAGCATAGCTCAGTTGTTTCTGCAGATGGAGGTGGGCTTTTCCTTCCTTCCTGTTTGTTTTCAAGTGAATGCAGTGACCGAGCTGCATGCTCTACTGCTGAAGTAGGAAACAAGTGCAGAAATGTACAACTGTCCCCTAATATTGCCCAACCTCACATTACATAGCATCTCCTTCATTCAGCTTGTCTGTTCAAGGCTTTTCTCATGCTGCTAAAATAATTATTAAGACCAGTAAGGACTTCCAAACCCACAAAGCACTTTAAAAGGTGGTTTCTTGGGATGTTTAAGAGAGAACTGCAAGCCTGACCTTGGAACAATGACTTCTCAGGGAACACAAAGCCCTGAAGTGCACAACACATGCTATAAAAATAGACAACACACAATACCCTTTTCTATTTCCAAAACCTTAAATGATTTTCTATTGCATCTTCTCCCACTTACTTCCTGGTAAGGTCTCCCCTGCAGTTTGGTTACTTGGAAGAATTTCAGTTTTGGGAATAAGGGAGACAAAATTCTGTTTGTTTATTTTATTGACTTCTTCAGAGGGTTCTGATTGAACCTGGTGTCCTTCACCAGCCAACAGATACTGGAATGCTTGGGAAGCAGAACCTTCTCAAGAGGGGGGTTTTAACATGCGTTATTTAATCCATTAAAACAAACGTCACTAAAACAAACACTTGGAGAGGAGGGCAGTTGCAGGGATAGGTTATTTTAACTGCGAGGGACTTAAAACCTCCAAGCTGACTTAGGAATATTGGGCTAACCTCTTAACAGTGCCAGTGCATTTATTTCCACAATTACCTTTCATACCAAATGTAAAGAGTCTCAACATATGAATTCTCCCAATAAGCATACAAAAATAATTTCTTAACTTTCTTAACCAGTACTCTATGAAGTTCTTTCTGTTGCTTTCCAGTCAACATCCATCTAACTAAAATAAGTTAGCACAATCATTTGTATGGGCTGTCTGCACACGGGGCAGGGTTTGTTCCTCTTCTTAAGCTTTCTTGCACACGTGAAGCACGACATGAGGTGTCCTGTTTTGCCATGTACTATGCAGCCATTTTTAGGCCTGCTCTGACAGATGACGCAGGGCTCTATGCTGGTAACAGGCAGGCTGGATTCCACACTTTCCATTTCTCTCTTCTCAGGCTCCTTATAGTCTTCCTGACTGCTACAAAACACGCTGCTGGATGTCGATGGCTGGGAGTAATCCTCGCTTTCCTGGGACTCGGAAATTTGTACTGCTTTATCCTCATTCTCCTCCATAGCTGCTTCTTTCTCTTCAGTCATTTTCACTTTCTTGCAGTCAGGAACATCAAAACCTTCCTCAGGCTGTAGAGGGAGGGAACTTTCTAATTCGCTCTTTTCCAACTTGTCATTCTTTTCCTCTGGGAGCCAGTCCTCACGCAGGGCCCAGCATCTGTGGCAATGTCGCGGAAGCGGAGGATTCATTTCGCTACATTCGGGACACTTCCAATAATCCTTCAGTGAATGAAAGGTTGGAACAGCTTGAGCTACTTGTAACACTTACAATTGAAGTATTCAGTGATTATAAACAATTTGTTACCACCAAAAGAATAGTCACCTTGCCTTAGTCATAATTTTAAAACTCCATTCAGTGACTGGCCCTATTTTTACAGTTCTAGATTTTAAAGACTCTCTGATGTTCTTTCTTTTTGTGAAATAAAATAGAATAATGATTTATTATCTCATGCAAAACTGAAGAAACCAGACCACAAATGTCTTCAGAGAACCTCATGAAAAACTTCCTTTCTGACAAAATGGTCACCATTCCCGTTATTTTCAAGAACAAGACTTCTGAAATGGAACCTACTCAAGACCAACTGGACGGTTACCCCGTGGGATGCTGAGGTGCTGGTGTGCAAAGCAGCCAGGTGAGGGCACTCTGACACAGGAGTCTCAGAGAACAGACAACAGCAGCCATTAAAAAAAAGGGCTGCATCACCCTCTTGGAAGTTACTTCACACACTACTGCTAGTTCACTAAAAATACACCTCAAGACCTTTCCTAGAAATAACGCATGTCACAGGAGGAATAAAAACAAACAAAAAGACATCAAACCAAAGCTTATTTAGAAGAGTTAAGGCACTTTTTGTTCGAGTTCTGAATAACATCAGTGACATCAAAAGCTTCAAAGACCAATTTCAATTCCTAAAAACAACATACAGACATGATTTTCTACATGTAAGCGGTGCTATGTTTTTAGCTGGTGGCTAGCCCTGTATTTCACATGTACATTAAGTCCTTCAGTCCTGTAGAAACTGGAACATTTGAGAGCTTTGAACAGCTCAATTCAAGCTTCAACTGTGAAAAGCAATTATAAATAGAGACACTGTATTTAATTCTAGAGTGAGCCTTTTTTCACACATCTACACACTTTGCCCTAAACCCCAATTCCTGCACTTCAAGAACGGTCTCATAGGACTTACAAAAAGCCTCAAAACCTTTTAATTTTACAGTACTGTTCTGAAAACTTGTTTGGCTTTCACATCTGTATGCTACAGATTCCTTCCTTCAGGTCTGACAATAGAACTAGACACTGTGATTTACAGAAAGAAGTTTTTTAAATCTACATCTCTTTTAAGAATTTTTGTTTTCCATTTTGTGCAAGAAGTCAGATTTACAGTCCAAATCACTTCCTTCCATTAAGTCAGTGAAATTGTAATCTAATGTGTGAGTTATTTCATGGATTAGGAAGTTTGGCAATTTTTAAGAAAATAAATATCAAGGTTCCTTAATAATCACATGTTCAATAACTAAAGTATCGCCCTGGAATCAATCTTTGAGTGTACAAGAAAAAGTCAATTTAGTTCTTTAAAAGCCACTGGTAGCCACAGAATTAATCTATACTCCCTGATCTACTCTGTCAGATCACACAACTTATGACGCTTTGCCAATCAGGGTTTTACTCACAGCTAGAGAAATCTCGGGATCTTCATCAAATGAATCACCATCGCTATCTTCATCCTGGTAAATAGTCAGCTGATATACCTGGTTTAAAGAAAGTGTTGATGTAACTGGGTTTTGGCATCCAATTAAAGATCTGATAGATTTTTACACTGATAAAGATTTTCTGAGAGACTTTTAATTAAATATAAGTAGCGCACATACTTGCTAACATCAATTAACTCCATAAAATCTGATGACTGGGTTTGAGGGCAAAGAGTTCTGTTTACAGTTCTGATTGAGTTTGAAGAAAAAAAACAGACCAGTCAGATAGAAGGTCCCACCCTCCTGGCCTCTCCCATACATGAGAGATGAGGAGCTGCTGGAGTCTGGCAAAGGGCCTCTAAGTTTAGTACGGGACTGGAAAAACCCTCACATGAGGAATGGTTGAGAGTTGTGACCATTTAGCTTCGAGAATAGATGGTTCAGGAGGGTGTGTTATCAATGTGTACAAATACACGACAGGAAGGCATAAGGAAAGAGCCAGGCTCTTCTCAGTCATGTCCAGCAACAGGACAAGAGGCAACAGGCACACAGTAAAAACACAGGAGGTTCTGTCTGTCAGGGGACACTTCCACTGTGAGGGTGACCAAGCACTGGCACAGGTTGCCCTGAGCAGCTGTGGAGCCTCTACCTATTAAAAAGTCATCTGGACACAGCCCTGGGCAACCAATTTTGTCTGAGACAGGGTGAAGGTTAAGATGACTTCCAGAGGCCCCTTCCATCCTCCAGCAGCCTGCAATTCTTAATGCTGCTGTTGAGAGCAGGGACACATCACAGTCCTTTCTTCCTCCAAACCACCGTCTTATCTCAGGTTGCAGTTCTGCAGCAGTATACATCAGAAGAGGCTGAATGGGACTGACTGTAAAGTACCACAATCATACTAGCTCCAGCAAATTCTCCCTCTGGTCCTCAATCTTGAAGTAACACAAAATTTACTAGAAAAAAATGAATCCCATTTCTTTCCTGACATTCCAACTATCTAGACCACTTGAAAATTATGGTAATCTCAATTTTACTGTTTTCTTGTCTCCTCAGGAAAATTTGTGAAACTGTGGTTTTACAAATTTATATTAATGGAGACAAATGACTCAGAAATATCCCTCTGAAAAAAGATACTAGGATAGTTTTCATGATTAAAACTGTTGTCAAAGCTCAACCCATACTTCTAAAACTAAAAATGAAGCTGCCATTGACTCCAACAGCTATTGAGCTGTTATACAATCTGCTACGCAGACCTCTCCAGAGTGCCAGGAGTCTGTTTCAGAGCCTGCATAAAGCCTTAGCACTGCACCAGTTACTGCCCAGTGGGTGTACGCTGGTGACAGGCGTGGAATTTGATTTAATGAATGACTGGCTGCAGTTTGTGATGCAGCACATCCAGTCCTGAAATAAACCAGAAGAGTTACTACTTTCTATTGCAATCTCAACATGGAGTATTCCTCTAAGTCTCTGTCCCACTCTCACTCCTTTCGGTCGAAAAAGAATCTTAAACAAAACAAATAAGTACCTCATCATCTTCATCTGTGAGCTCCTGTCCTTCTTCATTGTGGCTATAATCTTCTGAATAAATAGACTCAACTTCAAACTCTACACTGAATTGGTCTGAAACAGAACTATGCTCAAACCAGTCAGAGTTTTCGCTTAATGAACTTGCATCAAGATCCTGGAAGAGAAGGGAAAAAAGGTACACATTCAACCTCACCAGTCCACATCCATAACCATTACTGTTATAATAGCTTGTAAGATAAACCCAAACAACTCAAG
The DNA here is from genome assembly GCF_028858725.1 of Colius striatus. Lineage (NCBI taxonomy): Eukaryota > Metazoa > Chordata > Aves > Coliiformes > Coliidae > Colius > Colius striatus. The sequence continues at coordinate 170,111,250 of NC_084759.1, forward strand.
TTTAATTGGCCATGGAAACCATGAGACGAGCTGTCATTAGATACATCTTTTATGAGACACATAAATTTTATGGAAATAGAAAAGTAAAGCTAGATCTGAAAGCCTTTTATTGACTCTGTAGGCTGCAAACAACCTACAGCCAGCTTGCAGACAGCAGCTACTATTTCACAAAGGCTCTCATAAAAAGTGAGAGAACAGATGCAAGATGATGTTGTCTTTTGGCTGCATGTCATTAAATCCTCTGTTCTCATCAACTTAACCTTAATTTGAGACAGTGACTAAACAACTGTAAGATATCAAGAGTGAAGATATAATATTAGTTCTGTCAATTCAGAATACAGTATATGACTAGGAATACCGTTAGCTCTTCACGACTTAACCTAACCCCAGATAATTTGCTTCAGTGTGAAAAAACAGTGAAGGCTTGGAAAAATAATACAGTAGATGATCAGGGCACTGCTATGTAGTTACTAAAGCTGTATCAGAACTACCAGCTACTCTGAATTATGGAGCACCTGCGACTGCTTTTCTTCTCTTAGCGTTCTATGAAATACTTATTTTGAAACACAAAATGTATCTGGCATTTTTTCGATACTGTGTCAAGCAGTAAGAATCTGCTTTTTGAAGAATATTCAAAGTTAATATATTTTCTTAAATTAATATCAGCTTACTCAGCAGACCTACAATAGACCCCACTCCACCCATACACCAACTTTTCTCCTTCAGTCTCTTTTCTTTCCTCAGACACCATCGAAAGCACTGCGGCTTTTAATTGAGAACATGATGATTTAAGATGCGTATGTGCACTTGCGCTATCTGAAAAATCTGTACCACTTACAGGAATGGAAAGAGAATCTGTTGAATCACTGCTATTGCTTCTTTCACGGCACAGACCACTGACTACACACCACGAGAGACTCTCATCAAACGTCAACGAAATGCTGTCTGACTTGTGTCGTTTTCTTCTGTCACTATGCAGATCATCTGAAGAATTTTCTTCTGGGCACATTCAAGAATTTTTGTTACTCCAAAAACATCTATGCAATGTGCAGTTTGAATATTCTTAACAGAAGCTTAAAATATTAATTTACTTATATAGGAATTTAAGAATAACAGTCATTCAGTACTATTTTATGGAGAAAAAAAGTAAAGGCACCAAAAACTGCTTTAAAAACCAGACATGGTAATGCTGAGAAATATGAAAAGCATGAAACATTCCCAAAACCAGTATTTCAGCGAGTGGCTTTCCCCATTTGTCCCATCAGCACAGCTTGTAAATGGCAGTCTCTACATGCAGGAAATAAAATAATTGCAAATTTGGAAGCATTTTTACTCCACACATGGCAGTTTAAATCCCTCCTAACTTAAAGGAATGCAGTTAGGATCTTAATTGTCCCAGGTCCCTCTGCAATCAGTAGACAAAAAGGCACTTTCAGAGGGCTTTTGAGTCCCATCCCAGAATTTGCAGGAAGACAGGAACTAGCTCCTGGGTCACAGGCACACAAAAGATCTCATGCTAAGCAAGATAAATTCAGGTTCAAGTTTAAGACCCATCAATAAAATTGCCAGTTAATTGTTGCACTATTTGCAACTGTGTTTACCTAGAAAATCTTTGCAACAAACCATTATGACTTTCACCACACACTTGCAAGAAAATCTTCAAGGTGTACTATGTAAAAATTGAACCCCAAAAGCATTGTTTTAAGCTGTGCTAAAAATGTATGCTTGGTTTGAAGGCAAAACAATGCTTTTTAAATACAGCACGTTTTGAAACATCCACCTACAGTAGCATAGGGAGTAGGGGGACAGCATTCTAGGGGTAGGTAAGTAAAAATTCAGCTCCACTGCCTTTTAGAGTGCTTGGTAAGAAACAATTGTGTTAAAGAAGGTGTTGTAAAGTCAGTACATAAGTGCAGCGGAGTGAACACTCCCCAAGGGGCCTGACAACATGGTTCAGTTCAGCAGACCCTGGTAAGAGCTGCTGCCCCCCTACAGGTACCCTCTGCACCCACCCTCTATGGCCCAGCTTCTCCCTTGCCTTCCAAAACACATCCTGACAATCCACGAGTCTTCAAGTCTTGAATCTTTCATTGAAAAAGAAAAGAGAACAAAACACTTGTACATACTTTGAGACTTCTCTCACTTTCCCTTGGTGCTTCTTGGCTCAGCCCCTCTCTTTTCTTTTTTTCCGCCCTGAGAGCCCCACCAAATTTGGTGCCCGCAGGCCCAAGGGCTGCTCCTGTCCATCGTTGTCCTCATTTAGTTGTCATGGCTCCATGCTGTACTGATACTGTATCACCACAAGGTTTCTATACACTATATAAGTGGCTCCAAAGGAGCCGCTACCATCCCAATTTAACAAGAATAGTGGTTTAAAAGGAAGATTTCCTATAAATTAGAAAAAAAGTGTATATAAAAACACTATATTAAAAGAACTTTTAAGGTTGTAACAAACTAGTAAGTGGATGCAAAGGCAAGTGTTAATAATCAAACCTACAATAAGCACAACACAGGACCTTATGTGTTCTGGGTCATGCCTAAGTATTACAGGTTATGATGTTTAACCGAGACTTTCCATCCCTTAACCAGTTTTTGTTACAACATTAAAACGTTCTTTTAATTTAGTGCATCCCGCTCAGCAATGCAGCACAGTTTTTGGACCGACTAACAACACAGTGGCCCAAGATGAACACAAAAAAATATTATACAGAAGCTGAAGAACTGAAAAATTGTTCCTGAGCCACTGAAGGAAATTCTATGCAACGACAAAAGGTCATAACTGCCCAGGCAATTACAACCACCAAGTCATGAGGTACCAGAAGTGATGGAACAAACTGAAGTAAGGAATTCCACAGAACAGTATTTCAGTAGAACTGCAGAGAACACTTCCTTTGAAAGTTTATTCAGGTTCATGCTAACCAGTTAGTTATTTGCTAACTATGGAAAGAAACATTCCACTTTTTGAAAATGTATTTGTCAGTGATTACTGAATAACCACAGTAAAGAGAAAGAGGAGACAAACAGGACATTCAAGTCATTGACGTTTTAAAAAGTGCTTAATGAACCTAAACCTATCCAAAATCATCCCATGTTACTACCAGAACTTTGGTGTTTGCCACTAATTCAATGAAAATTGGGTTTAGAAGAGCAAACAAAATGTAAATTTTGTGGCTGTCTCCAGAGAAAACTGAAAGGAATTTGATGAAATCAGTCTACTACAACAAAAGTGTTCTCATCATGAAGACAAGGCAACTGATTAAGTCCTGCTGATGTGAACAAGTTTATAGGCCTGTGGAACAAGTTATTCCATCACCTTACTAACAGTTCTAGGGATCCAGCTGTAACATGATACCGGAGTAATGCAAACAACTGTGTTTTTTTCCAGACTGAACATTTTGTTTTAGATAAGCAGAGAAACATGAATTGTATTGGTCAGCATCTTTCAAAGTCAGTAAGGCAACAGAATGTACTTTTTTTTTTTCCCCCTAAGTGGCCATGCTACTGAAAGGTCTGTGTCATAAATCTGCACATACCAGATTCACTGTGTGTTCTCCTTCTAGAAGATGTAGTTGGTCGGGAAGTCCCGTTTGATGAGGTCTGCTTTTCTTCTGACCCTTGCACAGACTCCTGATTAATAGAAATACTGAGTAAGTCTGAGTGTGAATATGAGGCTAAAGGCTAGAATCAATCACTGTATCTAAACCACAAGAAAACTAAACAGAATGTACGTCTCAGAATCATCACAATCAAAATCTCAGAATCAAAACAAAACCAAACCTTAAGAACATTTTCTTCTGCAAGATGAAAAGTGGCATCATCCTCAGGTGTGTCAGCAAGTGCAGGGCCTGAAACCAAACCAAACCAAAAACTGTAACACGGCACAGTAGAAAAAGCCAATTTCAGGCTCGAAAGTGTAAAGAATGAAAACAACTGAAAGAAGTTTCCCACATACAGTATTTACAAAGTAAATTCTAGACAGAACTTAAAATCCAGACATTTTTCAACAATGGAAAAAACAATCCAGTTCCTTTGCTTTTCAGGTGCATGCAGCACTTTCCCTGTAACGTTACTGAAGCGGGAACATAGGGAGAAAGAGAAAAATAACTGCAAAGTAGCTCAAAATTTTATTACAAAAGCCTTCAAATGAATTCTGTGCACTAGTTGACATTCTGCAGATATTAAAGAGTATATGCAAGAAGTATTTTACACTCTCCAAAGTATGTTTTGCCAGCCATTCACCTTATGGGAACACTGAACTTAAAAGGCATTACTGAACTATCTTTCAAGAAAAGAATTCGAGGGGTAAATTAAGTTTGCAACCTTAACAATATGGGATAATAATGATGACTGCTTCCCAGCCTCAGCAGCTGAACACTTGCCTTTAGGAAGAATCAGAAACAAAGAGTGTCTTCTCATGGATTTAGAATCTAATTTACAAAATTACTTCCATTATTCAACTTCTGGTTTGCTCCTTGTGTTAGTCAAAAATTACAAGTATACTGAGCAGGAAAGATGAGTGTATGTAACAGTTCTCCATTTATGGAGTGGCTATCCACAAAGTGACCACAAAGCAACTAAAGTGTCAATGAGGGTGATGAGTTTTAAATGTATCCCACATTGAGTTTTGAAACTGACAACAGAATCCTAACAGAAACTATGAAAAGTATTTGCCCCGACTTCATTCTTTTTATGTTGTCAAGGGCTTTATCTGTAAGAAACTCAAGCAAGCAGCTAATTTTCAGTTTAGTCCTCTTTGTATTCAGCTCTAACTGTGCTTGTTCTGTTTATAGTCCCATGAAATTACTCAGAAGCTATTCAGATTTTTTTTTTTTCTTCCCCAGGTGTTTGCTTTGATTCACTGGTTGTGATTGCTCTGGGCAGTAGTGTGCAAAGCCAAATTGCTAATTATGGAGAGATCAATGTTATCTGATCGCTACGTGCAAGACACATTAATGTAAGTTATATTTTCTCTACTGTTTCCCAATACAAAAGCTCCTCCTAGACTAGCTTACCTTGTTGATTGATTGCTATCAGATTTCTGGAAATCATTGAATACAGTCTCCTTAGATGGGGACAAAGAAAGAGATGTTGCAAGTTAGCTACATGTAATTATAAATGGGAGCTTACCATCTTCGAAGACGCAAAGAGTTAAAAAAGCCACACGCGTTACGTTCTCCAGAAGAATCCCATTTTACCTGTGTTCTTTTACTGAAAAGCTTGTTACTCCAAATAAATCCCCCAGGAGATCATTTGCACAGTGTACAATATGTTGCTGTTTTTCATCATATAACTGTTTAGACATAATATATTGTCCAAGATAGAATATTACCTGTAAAATAAATGACACACACAGACAATAAATACACAGGCTCTGTTGTTTCAAGTTTAAGAGAAAACACATTAAATTCATTGAGATTTGCCTTTCCCACGTTGTTGCCTCAAACTCCATTGAACTGTGATTTCCATCTACCCATTCCCAAGCACTCTGCTATTCTACTGACCACCAGACACTTTTGTTCAGGTTTTAAGAAACTTGCTAAACACCACCTAACAAGTCAGGAGAACAAAATCAGTATCTTCCAGATAAATTATGAACTGCACTGCCTGCCATTCACCCAAAGCAAAAGAACAATCTATCTGTACTCATTGTAATCTACTTTTACTGATTAAAAGTTCTCACCTCCTTCATAGTAAAAGTGTCCTTTTCTGCACCAGCTAACTTTAACAACTTCAGCAACAGGGGCTTTGGTTTAACCTGAGTGGGGAAGAAAAACAGCATGGACCAATTATTCACCAAAACACCCACTAGTTATATAACGGTTGGCTTCCTCCTCGAGTATTGATCAGATATAAAACCAGACACGTGCAAACCTATCCACATCCAAAATTTTCATATGTCAGAACAGAACTTAATGCAAACCCTATCATACTAAACTTCTCCTATGCTGTACATCTCAGCTCCAACCCCAGTCTTTCACTAGTACATAGATTCCTCAATCTCTTCTCCCCTCCCTTCCCCTTCTGGCCTGAGTAGCATCCTGATCCCATTCACTGCACTGTTCCGCAAATAGCTGTGCCTTTACTAGTGCAGGAGATGAGAACAAGCTGTAGGGATTGCAAAGAAAATGCCTGGAGCGACTGAGAAGTCCCAGTGCAGTATTTTTTAGTATTGTCACTGTAACAATAGTATATTGAGCTAATGAAGCTATAAAAAAAATACAGAAAAGAAACATCTTACAGAAAAGTGTGGCTAAAATATCATAGACAAAGAATAAACATTTAACTTCCCCTAGGCATTTTTGTGTGGGGGCGAGGAGGGGAAGGGACTTCCCTACATTCCACTTTAAATATCTGCCAATGCTAGTATTTTTAGTGCATGAACAAGAGATTAGCAGCAAGAACCACACACACCAAAACATAAATAACAATATAAGTATCAATAAGCTTATGGATAACACCTGGTGACTATTCACCCCTTCTTATCATAAGTGCTGAATTATTTAGAGCATGCGGTATATATTAGTGTTTCATAAAGGAAGTAAGCAGTAATTTATTGAACTAGCAATGACTGTTGAGTAAAGGATGCCAAAGCACAGTTTCAGACCTCTGAATCTACAAATGGTCCTATCAGTTCAGATCTTTTACTCCTCAGCCCTCTCTCCCTGACTCCTGCAAGTATCACGTTCTTCTGCCAAACAGATCTGACAGTAGATGGTAGCAACACATTATGATGACTTAAAGAAGAAACAAGCAAACAAAAATTCAACTTTGAACAATCTGCTGCTCTGCTCCTTTATTTTTTTGAAGTCTTGCTATTGGTCTACACTTTAAAGTTATACCCTTCTACATAAAGTAATCCTGTTCAACCATTATTATACACACATCGTTTTTAACTCTCATCTCAGGTCTAACACATCGGCTTCCATCCTCAGGAAAACTTAAAAGCCATGACAGCAGAACCGTCACTGTATCATGGAAAGCCTGGATACGCAAAGCCATAAACACAAATAAAGATTTAACTTCCTTATGGATTCTGGTAAAACAAAGAAACCGAAAACGCTGAATTCAAAAACCTTCCGTTGAAAAGAGAAAATATTTCACAAACAGTGTACATTTTGCACAATGGGAGATTTCCCACAACTTTTTGGTTATGAACTGTTAACAACTTCTACCCCAAAATACCTCCGATGATCAAATCAGGCTGTAACATACTTTTTTATTACAAGAAAGAAACCATCAAAGGTCTCCAGGAAATAAAGCACAGATATAAACCACCTTCAACACTCAACCACGAACAAGACTTGCTTCACAATTACAGGATCAAAAAGAAATCACCATCACCGGATTTCCTGGCTTTTCTTCAGCCATCCTTCAGTAAGCACAGCGGCTCTTCTGAAGCAGCATATAAAAACCCCTGCAAAAAACCACGAAAAGGTCGCATATCCAACAGAGCTACTCACCAGCGTCTCTTGCTCCGAAGCAGTAACAGCAGAGGCATCCGTGAGGGAGGACATCTTGGTATTGCACATTTGCCTGCAATTAAGGGGAGAGCAATGTCAAAAGGTTGTACACAGCTATACAACCCGGGCTCCCCTTTGCAGAGAGCTCCCTCGGGACATCTGTGCTAGTGTGGCCGCTACCCCGGCGGTGCCTCCTCACCTCGGTGCCCTCGTCCAACCCACACGCCGAGCTCCGGCGGCAGGTGTCTGGACCGAGCTGGGCCGGGCCGGGTCGGGCCTTATATAGCGCTGCCAAGGAGAGGCAAGTCGGGGCTTAGTTCCTTCGCCAGTCGCTGCCCGACATGTCCGAGCATGACCGGGAGCGGCGGCGCTGCCGAGTCACGGCAGGGCGCGGGGGGGCTGGCGCTGACTCACCGCGGCCCACAGAGGCGGGGGAGGCGGCGGCAAGAAACTGCCCCGTCCCCGCGCTTCTCCCGCCCCCCAACCCCCCCCCCCCCCCCGCCCCGCGTGGGCAAAGACGCGCTGCTCTCCTCAGTGCCGCACCGCGAGCCAGGGGCCCCGCCGCGCTTCGCCACTCACTTCGCTCCCTGCACCCACATCGCCACGCGCGAAAACCGATCCCCGAGCACACCCCCCGCTCCCCTCCGCCCGCCCCTGGCCCTCCACGCACCGGCAGCCGCGCCCGCTCCGCTGCTCGGCGCGCGGGGGACCGCGGCCCTACCACGCCGCAGCGCGCCCCGCGCCCAACGCCGCCATTTTAGCCGCCGCGCCGCGCGGCCCGTCGCGCTCCTCAGCGCCCCCTCCCGGCCGCGGGGCAACGGCTGCGCCGCGCGGAGGCAGCGGGGTAACGGCCGCGGTGCGCGCGGGCCTAGGGCGGCGCCTCGCGGGCAGCGGGTGCGGCCGCGCGGGTAGCGCCGGCGCGTCACGGCGAGGGAACCCCGGCGCCAGACACAGCCCCGGCTGGCGCTGAGGGAGCGGCGGGGCCGGAGGCTGCCCGCAGGGTCCTCGCACTATGCTGTATCTACGGCTTCGCCTCTTCTCGCCTGCCGCCCTCCTGTGCTTCACCATCGTTGCTTTACCCCCTCATGACTGTGTTTAGGGCCACTCCACAAAAAACTGTCGCGTTGTGGTAAACAGAACATGTTGTGGCTTGTGGACGTGAAGCGTCGAGGAGACCGGCCTGGAAGAGCGGGGCATGTTGCTAACAAAGCAACAGCCTCAAAGAGGATGAATGTTCCCAGGCCCAAATAAAGCAATTCCTACTTTGATACTGATTGATACTACGCTACTTGATACCGAGAACTTTCTTCCTGATTTCAGTGACACTCAGACACATTAGGCCCTCTGATCTCCTGTTTTGTGAGCTCTGGTTCTGAAACATCAGACCTTTTTTGGGGGATAAACAGCTTTAAGACTTCCGATGGCAACTTTGTACTTCCATAAACCCAGCTGCAGCATATGTTAGTGATAGGAAACTTCTGTATGTCAGTTTATTTCAAGGTTTTATAATAAAGGCAGAGACTCTTCCTCACAGTCCAGATAAATTCAAGGACACAATATGAAAAGTGTTGGTTGCCCAGTAATGACACCTTTTGGTACTAGATTGATTTACAGTGCTTATTTGTGCCTTTTAAGGTTTTTTTTTTCCCCCCCACTGATATTTAGGAAAGGAAACTAGGAGAAAACTTTGCATCCAAAGATAATTGAATGCTGTTGTACCATCCTAAATTCCTGCTGTATATCTTTCTGTAATTTTAAGAGTCTTTTAAGTGCAGGGTATTTGGAAGTATGTTATTTTGATAGGTACTTACTAGTTGCTACACTTCAACTAGAACTGCTTACTTCTTAGTCTGACTCCCTTTTCTAAGTCTCTTCTTTGCCCATAGTGACAATTTGAAATTACATTTGAATAGTGAAGAGATATTTTTAGAGAACATGAGCGCTTCAGATAGTGTTTGAAGATCTGCCGCTAGAGAAGAGTGAGCATAATGCTAATTTTCCATGACAACTAACTTGTCTAAACAAGTAGTGGATAACTGCCTGGGCTTGTCCCTTGGCCAAATATAGATTCTCAGCAACCATGGCACCTTGTAAAAATTCCAGCAATGGTTTAAATCTGGATGTTTGTGTTTTGACGGATTTTCGAGATAAGCTTGTTACCCTTCTAGAGCATAAAGCTCAAGGTCTAGTGAGGGACAGCCAAGGAGCTGCCAGAATTTTGCAAAGCTTGCTCGTCTCCTGATAGCACCAGGGCTTTCAAGGCAAACAGAAATCTGGTTTAAGTGGAATGTCTGACCACCAGTAAAGTCAGATATCAGCCCATTTCCACCCAGTACCCCCACACCTTAGCCAACCAGCCTCATTGTTAGGAGAAATCTGAAATGGCACAAAAATGCAAAATGGAACCAAACGGCCACACACAATTGATGTCACACTGAACAGCAGTCGAAGATGCTCAGTCTTGTCCTGATGTGGCATTAAAACTATTTCATTCCTATACAAAATGCATTTGACTGTGCTGAAGCAAAACAGTGTTTATGTAGTTCTCCCAAAAATATATTGCACTGTTGAGCCTTGCCTTAAGCACAATATCATTTTACTAAGGCTCTGTGGAAATTAAAGTGCTTTTAAAATTAGCAATAAATTGTCTACAGTCTGAGACCCACCAAACTGGTAACTATGACTTTGTTTTTCCCCTTCTCAAATAATAACCACCCTGATACCTTTGAGATTAAATTGGAATTCTTTAAATAATAACCTCCCTTACCGATTCATTAACTCCTCGGGATTGAAAAAAAAGACCAACACCAAAACCCAACAGTTCCTATCGAGAATTTTAATCATTTTTCAAGAACAATTTTATCTCTCCTCTCAAATAGACTAATTTCAAGTAAGGGAAGGCTTCAAGTAGGAAAAGAACAGTGTCTGTGCTTGCTTAGGGAGGTAGGGGATAGTTTCTGACATGCACCCCTTCTGTCTGTCACTATCTTGTCACTAATAGAGCACATGCCATGTCATCAACATGCATTGTTCTTTTCTTATGCTGGATAATTCTAGACAAGTATGATTAAAAAAGTTTGACTTGAAGGGTGGGTAATAGGCTTATATAGCTAGGAGAGCTGACTTCCCCACTGTTTGAAGGTCATAAAAAGAAAAGGAGACATTGTGACAGCAAGACCCCACCTCGCTATTTTATTTATAATGCTACAGAAAATCTCTGGAGGAGATGTAGCCCAGCTGCCTTAACTGGAGATACTTTACATTGTGGTTAACCAATATGGTATGAGACTCTTTTTAATATAAATTCAGATCCAAACTCTGGACATTTCATTTTGTAATGCTTGCAAGTTGAATTCCTGTCCGAGATGGATCTGGTCTACCTAGAGGCGCACATGCCAGAGAAAAGGTGGGTGGCTGGGCTGCAGGGGTGTCCTACTTAAGTGAAGGAATGGACCATTAAAGATTTCCATTTCAGGCTTTTGTTCCTCACTGTAATTTGGGGGATTTTTGTCTGGTAGAGTTTTTTTTTTCCCAACATGTCCTCCTTACCCTCTCCCGGCTGCTGCCCAGTCAGCATCCAGTACATACATGACGTGGTCTGAAGTTCCCAGATGCTGAGCAGAGGCATAGGTGGCCAGGCTTTGTCAAGTCTCCTCTCCAACTCCTTTGCTGCTTCTTGGCTATCAGATAGGTTAACCTCATGTGCTTCAGCTGCTCCCAGACAAAACCCAAAACTTACACACACCTCCCCAGTCCCCTCCCACATCCGGGGCTGCTGTATCCTTTCTGAAACCTTAGACAGTGTCTCTACTGACACAGTGACACAAAGTTGCAATCGGTCATGTGCTGTAGATTGTCAGGCACTGCAAGATAACAAGAGGAAAAAGGATGCTGAAACGCAGCTGGGGCTTGTGTGGCTTAATGGGGCTTTTTGCCAGGCCTGCCTTCTGCAGCCATCACCCCACGTGCCAGACAGCAGGTCACTACCATTCTAGACAAACACAAGAGAAGGAATGTTGTCATATTCTTGGCATTCCCGTTTTCTTGTGTAAGAAAAAGCACATTGGTTAGAAATTTTCATGCCAGTAATAGCATGTCCAGTTCAGAGAACTTCTAGTTTCTAAGTTAAGACCCAGTGGAGATGTCAGCTGATGCCACCACTGGAAACTTCTCACTGTAAATGACACCGAGACTCTACTAAATGAAAAGGGGATGCAGCCTTCATAGGGGTAATTTGGAACAGACAGTAACGACAGCAGGAATTGAGAGCAAGGCTCGTAGCAGCAGCAGCAGGAGCCCCAAGACCACACGTGATGCTGTGGCGGCTGTTTAAGAGGGAACACTAAGCCGTATTTTGTATTTTCCTGGTGTGTGGGAGCTGTGTCTGTGATCTGCCCAACACGGGGTTGGCACTGCAGGCAGTCTGCAGCTCTGCCCATGCTGTGTGTGTACCCTGGCCTCAGCTGCCTGCAGTACTTTGTTGATGCTTTGGATACTAGATGGGTAGTTTCCAACGATTCAGATTCAACCTTGTTGATTTAGAAAAATGTAAAATTACTTCAGATGGGCCTGGCAAAGGCAGTTTCAAACAAAATGTGGTTTTCTAGCAGCTTTTTGTGAGCTGCTACCTCCCTCCTGCAGGCACTCAGTTCAGGTGCACCCTGTTAACTGCAAGCTGCTTCAAAACCACCTGGAGCTGGAACAAACCCACATCAGAAGACAGCAGTTGTGCTTTTGTTTAGTTGGCCCTACCCATTCCTTTGTGCATCTGGGAGACACTGGTAGCCTGGCTGCCTAAATCCAGTTCCCGCCTGGTAGCAGCTCAGTCAGCCATGAGCAAAATGAAAACAGCATGTGCCTTCTGAGGGGAGGGCAACTGACAAAACCACAAACCAATTCTCTCAAAGTTCTGCTTAGAAGCACTCAGTATCTAACATGGAAGGAAAGGTTTGGGTGGGTTTTTTCCTCCTCTAGTTTTCTACTGAGTCCTTGATTTTGGAGCTTGTGGAATGATTCTAAAGAACCAAATGGGAAAAGTCTCAAGAAAAGGCTCTTCTTACTCTCAGTAATTTTGGTTGGGAACGTCACTGAATGTTTGTCTTCTACTCATGTAAGGAAGGGGTGAAGTGTGTGTCTAGATTGTGACCTGTGTTCCTGCTAGCTGTGAAAATGAAGTAAACCAATGATCTCCCCTTTTGAAGGAGTACTTGATTGCATGTAATTAGATCAGAGAAAGCCTCAGTTTAACAATGGCTGTCTGCCTTGTTTAAACAAACTAGGATGTGCTCAGTTCACTTTGGAACTGTTCTATTAATCCAGTGTTTCTTTGTCCTTCAAATGTACCATTCAGTCTAACACACATCAGGTTTGTTTTCCAGGGGTGTGTGGGGTGTGCACAGACTGACAGGACTCAAGCTCTTGAGGAAAAACTCTGAAATGTATTCAGGGACAGCCAAGAGCAAACAATCCAAAATCCAGTCTGTTTGGGATGTCATGTATGAACAGAACTATAGCTGTTAATGTCAGGCTTGAAGTACTATTAAAGTTTGGCTGCAGTTTGGGTTAGAACAGGGGAAAGCCAAAAAAAAAAAAAAAAAAGATATTAACTGCCTGGCTGTTACTCGAACTGTTTGTTACAACCAAACCCAGCAGGGCACTCTGTTACACAGGCAGTATCTCAACTCTGACCCATTCTATGCATCTGATCATACATCTCCCGGCATCGTCCCAGCCATGCTAACCCATTTGTCCACATCTCCCCTGCATGCCTCCATGCCTGCTTTCTAGCTGCCTGTTACACAGGGAAGATACCCTTTATTTTGGACCACAAAGTCTCTATAGCATCCTCCCTTGCAGACCTTCTTGTAGTCTGCTCCACAATTTCCTGTTGGTTGATGCAGCCTTACTGACTGGTGTATGCTTTTACTTGAGACAGAGTGAGTTATCCATTCCTGAGAAAAGCCTCAGCACTCTCCTTTTGTGGATACAATTGATTTTGCTGATGAATTACAAAGTCACCTTTCCGCTGATACCTAATGGCTCTCTGTTTTTGAGAGCATAGCTTTGTCAGTACAGCTTTTAACATACAGCTCACAGCACATGCAGCTAAACAACAATGCCAGTGGCTAGACAAGTAGTTTGGAGCATTTACTAGAGTCTGCATGGAGCATCACTAGTGTCTGGGGTAGCCTCAACTTCAAACCTTGAAGGTTAATTCAAGTAGTTTCCCTTCAATAGTTCCTTACCATCACAAACTGTGCTACATTATCAATCTTGGATGTATATTCCAAAGCCCACTTTGGAAGTGGATTTTCCAAGAAGAATTACCTTGAGATTAAATCTCTCTCAAATCAGGCATGGATCCATATGCCTCCTGAAAGAAACTGATATACCTTGCCAAGTCATCCTTCTGAAGAGACACATTGCTCTCCTAGTTACTCAGTTTGTGTTTTTCTTTACCTATATGCCCTCTTTTGATTCCAGTGGACCCTGATCGTATGTCACCTCAGCACCTCATAGTCAGCAGGCAATCGCTTGTTGCCAAGGAAGAAAAGTTTTTTACTGTATTGCCTTACCTGAGAATTAATACTTGTTTAAACACAAACATGGAACAACAGCATCTAAGTAAGGAACACATTCATGATGCCAAGAGAGAGAGAAAGAGTGTCTCTGGGGATTGAGGGAACATCAGCATCATGCAGTTTTCCCAGGAGGAGAGCTGTATCTGTGCTCACTCTGCCACCTTGCAGTGGCCATACTGACACGGACTTTTCAGAACTGTGATTTCATCTATCTAGTGAAACTAGAAAGCTGCGACCTCCAGAGAGCCTGGAGCATCCTGGATCACAGTCAGCAAATCAACCCAACTTCACCTCAGACCCAAACCAAGAAGAGGACTGAATCCAGGGGCTCCTAACAGTGAGCACGGTGTTGCTTTCTTTGTAAGCAAGCAAACCTAAATCACTGCATAACTTCAGGTCCAGACAGTGGTTATTCAATCCTCTTTCCCTTTCCACCTCAAAATAGTTGCTGTATTTGATCTGACTGAAAAACTTTCCTGTGTGCCATGATGCCACAGGAAAATGATAGGTTTTCTAGATGAAAAGACAGTGCATATATGTAAAAGAATGACAAGCAAGCAGAGTAGAAAATAAATTAACTGGTAAATCACACTGGCAGAGTAGAAAATAAATTCACTGATGAATCGCAGACAGCTACAAGCTTGTACCAAGTTTTCCTTTTACCTAGCTGGCAAAGTAGTCTGTGAGACAGGGCTTTACATCTCAAACATATTGAGCTTTACACAGAAAACAGACTTGGAGGGACACGTGGTCTTGTGATCCTTTAAGCTTGCGTAGTGTATTGCGTAGAATATGTAGCAAAGTGTGTTTCCAGTGGTATATCACTGTTCTGGTTTTAAAAGGATCTGAAGGAAAGGAGATTTGCACATGACATATACAGGGCTGCTTCTTTAACTGCTTTAACATTCAGAAAGCCTAGCTAAGATATAGTTGTAATGGTCCACGCATTCCACTTTCATCTTGAGTGATCTTTCCCCAGATTTCTTCTTCAAGCGATAGCTGGAATTGGAGGGTTTAGATTTCTGAAATATCTCAGAACTTGCATCCTTCATTTTTACTTGCAGCTGACTGTGTGATTTATTTCCTCCACTCCATGTGCATAGCTCTTCTGTACTTGCATCTCCACAAAGAACATTACAAGTTATCTTGCTCTCCATTGGCAAAAACCTGATTGGATTGTCAAAGTACCTTATCAATATGACACAATCACATTAACATTAAGGATGTGATAAAAGCTGTTTATTCACTGATGTTCTTAGTGGTCCTGTTTGATCTGTCCCTTCCATTGATCCTGGAAAGCAGCTATTTAGCTATTTAGTCATTTAGGCTCAATCAGTGCATTAATTGTATCATTTTCCCCTTCTGCAGCTACTAACAGTTCATGTACAGCTCTTTTTTCCTATCCAAATGTCTTATAAGGAAGAGCTGGGAAAGTACAGACTAAACCTCATCTCCCAAAATTTAACAGATTACTGCTGCCAAAGGAGACCAAAACAGGAAATATGGCTGTGCTGTAACAGAACAGGGAAATGTTCCAAAAGATCTTGGAGATCTGAAGATCTCTGCAATTTGTCCCTCAAGAGTAATCTAACATAGAGAAAACCCTTCTGAGGAAGCTCTGTAGAACCAGGTGCAAGGGCATAGGCACCCAGACCCCTCTAATGGCCCAGACAGCTTTAGGGAATCAAGCTGGCCAAGACAGCTGAGTGTTCCTGGGAGGAGTTTTTGTGACCCACAGAGATGCAACAGCCTTGATCATTAAACTGTTTATGCCAAGGTGAGTGCCAAGGCCCTGGAACATGAGAGTCACAGAAATTGTGGGGAAAGCTCTCATACATATTTTCCACTCTCTCAGACTCATTGAGAAATGCTAAAAACAAGGAGAATTTTGGCATTCTGGAGCTGAGGCACCAGACACTGGTTGGGATGATGAGCACTGACTTGAGCGTCTTTTTTAACATTAACCCTCGAATTTCTCCACTTTGCCTGCTATGATGTTTTTCTTCCAGTACTTACATATTTTTTGTCTTATTCTCTCCTCTATGTTATTACTGCTTTTCAGATTTTGTAAACATTTCCACAGTATATTTAATATAGATACTCTAGACAGATAAAAATTAGTTTCACACAAAGAGCTTGCAAATTTTTCTGCAAATACTCTTACGTGTCCTAATTTTTGGTAATTACATGTGAAAATGTTTGTAGTATTGGATCAATAAAGCAGCATATAGTGAGAGGGTTTACTTTTAAAAACATCTTAATATCTATATATTTCATACCCTGCCTGTCTTCTTTTATTGTAGAATTTTAATTCTTCATAGCTTCCACCTGAAAGCCACTTGGTACTGGTTTCCAGTACGTGGCATGTTTTAGCCTGAGGAGGACTCTGGTATGTCCACCTGAACTAAAAAAACTTGAATGAGAGAGGTAGTTCTTGTCAGTGACCTGGTTTTGTTACCAGAATAAATGGGTTTTTTAGCTAAATAAGAAACAGGAAAAGCAAGGGGAATCCCCCACCCCAGCTGCCCTACAAATTGAAACACCTCTCTACAGATCAGGAAAACATCCACAGTCTTTATCCAGAAGGCCAGGTTTTGGGGGGAGAGAGAGAAAGTATGAAGCCAAGTGGTGTATGAATTTTTGAAGGATGTGTGTGCCATTAAGCTTGTTTTTCTGCCACCTCCCGTGGCCCCGCTGGCCGGTCTGACAGACGTTAACTCTGTTTCCAAGCCTTAGCCGTAGCCCTGGCTGTCGTTGTGAGGAGGTTTGTCAGTGAAGGTTTGTGCCACCTGGTGGAAAGTTTGTGCCAGTCTTTTTCATCTGAAAAACAAAAAACGGGAAAAAAAAAAACCCCAACCCGTGCACAAACTCATTGAGGGGGTTGGACTAGATGACGGGGGTTGGACTAGATGATCTCTAAAGGTCCCTTCCAACCCTTACCATTCTACAATTCTATGCCACTGGAAAAACAGGGCAGCATCTGGCTGCAGGAGAAGGTTGAAGATGTCCCTGGTTCTGGCAGAGGGGTTGGAACTAGATGCTCTTTAAAGGTCCCTTCCAACCCAACCTGTTCTGTGATTCTATGAGTCTATGAAGCTGCTGTGCAAAACACTGTGCTGTGCATTGATTGGTTCCATTGAAGTATTAATATCTCAGTTATATCTTGCCTCCAGAAAAAGCAAGTACATGGACTTTTTGGCACTCCTCCATTCAGCTGTTTCACAGGGTCCATTTTAGCATCTTAGTTTAGATCACCCCTGTTGTTTAAAAATAACTTTATTTTAAGCTGTAGTAGCTTTGAAACTGTACATTTTTCTTGGCAGTTTCTTCTGCCTTTCTTTGTGTACCTGGAGAGATACGCAGGCACCGGGCTTTGACTTTTGACCCACCTTAGTTATTGTAACACCGTGTTCAAATATGAGCCAAGGCCAGACGGCACACAGCACGGTAGAACACTTTGATAGAAATACACCACAGTAGAGTTACTCGGAAGGGAAAAATCCCCAGCCCACCATTATCGGTCTGTAAGATATTGCTGCATCATAACTTGTCTGCCAGCAGACACACTGCAGTTTCCTCACATAAGCAAAACAAACCTCACACAAACATATCCAGAAATGCACTTGCGGTGAGATATTTGACAGCACAGGTCTTCTGGCTTTCCTTGTCAAAACTGACTTTCAAGAAGATTCATGAGAACATTTACTTTCCCTGATACCTCCTGAAGAAGGTCTGGTAGAATACAGACTGTCCTTTTTGGCAGACAATTACCTATCCTGATCCTTAACTCATTCAAAGCAGGAGATGCCACAGTACCTAATCTACATTTCTACTAGAGGGGGTGTTGGTAAAGCTGCAGAGAATCATTGACTTGGGCCTGTCTTACCCTTGTCCTGATTACTAACCAGCCATGTTATCTACTATACCTGCTCTGCTCAAAGAAACCTATCAGTTGTGGGGCTGACTCAGCTGCACAGACACACTAAAATGGTTGTTTAATGGTGAGATAGCAAAGATTATGATGCATTTCTTTGGTCAGCACAGTACTTCACACAGATCAGTTTCCATCCACCTCTTCCATCCTCTTGCTCTCCCTTCTCTTACACTGGTGCAGATATTTCTGCATCTGTGGCATGAAGTGATCAGTTCCCTGAGGCAGTCCTGAGTAGCTCCACAGTGGCTGGGCCAGGATGTCACTGGAATGGTAGTAGATAGGTAGGCAGAGGAAGAGGTGGGATCTGCTTCAGCTGCCTTAGGCAGCAGCACCACTGAAGGTGAAGCTTAAAGAAAGCTCGGTTCATTTCTGAGCACAGCACTGCAAAAGAGATGTCCTATTCTCCTCTCCACACTGCTGTCTGCAGGCTTTGATGGTGAGACCTTTTTTTGGAAGCAATGTTGGATTGACTCAGACAGCTTGCAGGGTTAGGTGATGCAGCTGAGCCCATCAAATACTTTACTGAAAGAATGTCCTGAGCTCATCTAATGCCCAGGTGAAACAATGGCCTGGCCAGGAGCTGTGCATTCCCAGCCAAGTATCTCTCCCTTTGAGCTGGCTTTGTCTCATTTGGCCACAGATTTAGCTGATTCAACAGCAGGATGTTTACTTTTATTTGCTGCTGATATGTCAGCTTGCTTTATCATGCAGTCACATAGACATCACAGGGAAAGCAGCAGGAATATGCATCTGGAAGCAGAGAATTGGAGAAATAACCCCTTCTGAGGGCAGGGAGCCACTCAGAGTGGTCTTTCCCTTATTACACCTTAAATGCCCTGTCATTACCTGCAGCATCAGTCACCTGGGTTAATAAGTCTGTTATCTCCTGTTGATAGAACTGGGTCCAAATTCCCCGAAGTTTCCCTCAGGTGTTACTTAGGGAGAAGAGTAAATGTTAGCATTGATAGTTACTTCAGTTAGCCCTAGCCAGCTTTTCCTGCATTGCAAAGGAGCTGAAAGCTTTCATTGCAAGATGAGCTGATGGTAGCTATGAAGACATTTGTGATGGTAATTTACAGGCCCTTCATTTTTTACAGCTCATTTGCTCTTGCTTCGAGCTGAACCTGTTCTCTTTTTGTGAAAGCTTCTTTGGAAATTTACATCTTGACATCTGTAGAGGACATGTATCATCTGTGTATTTTGCATTCCACTTGTGCAGGTATTAAGGGAATTTCCCTTGTGATAGCAAATACATTTTACTGTGGCACTTTTTTGTTTTTTTAAAAGTCAGACCCTCTTTCATCTTGTGGCTAATCTTCCCATCATGTTCAAAGCTTTTTCTCCACACAGTTCCAAAATTATGATCTTGATATTTCTTTGCCTACTAAGAGGCATGATTTGTTGTTATTACAGCTTTGATCAAGCAGCTCTGACAAATAAAGTTGCTCCAGCTGAAGACATCACTTCCCTCTGCTATTGATGGTACTTTCTTAACAAAAGGTACTATCCTTGTAACACAGTAACTCATAGGGATCATCTCCCACCTATTGGTGGGTTCAGTTGAGTCTGGCACCTAAAGCTGTTACTCAAAGGATTGCATCCAAGGGAGACAAGGGCATGGGCCTACAGTACTCTCTGCTGACATGGATGGGAAAGGACAATCATCTCTGCAAGAGAAGAAGGCTCAAGTAGCTGGGGAGCAGTACTGCCTCACAGCATTGTCGGTGTGTGCACGTGCAGTAAGTTGAGAGCTTTCTGGTCCCTGCAGCCCTGCAATTATTTTATGCAAGACCAAAAAGATGACTGCGGTAAAACTAAGGAACCTTTGTGGGTTTATCTACGCTTTCTATACACATACCAGCTCTCCATTTTTACTAGGTTTTGGTTCTAGTTTTCAAAGTAGGCAATGCCTCTTTAGAGACTGATGACTGGCTTCTGCTGCAGATCAATCCTGTTAAAACACATTTGCAGAAAAGTCTTTCCAGAACTTTTTAATTTGAGTCATTCCTACCTCCAAAATGTTAAATCCCATTAGTCAATAAAGATATCACATCCTAAACCAGTTTCTTTATATATCTTTGAAAGGATTGATTTACACTTGTTTTAAAAAGGAAATTGTGGAGGTCAGGGGACTGCTTATCTTATTTCTATACTCCATGAAAACACTAAGAATACTTGACTACAGATATTTAAATCCTGGCTTGCTTAGGGACAAGTAACTGATTAGAAAATAAACTAGTCAACAATAACATCTCAATTATTTCTGATTTATGTGGCATTCTGTGAATTATTACAGGCTCTCAAATGAGTAAAGCTCTCTTCATGGAAGCAGAAACAGCTGATGTAGCACAGACTGGTTCAGCTAAACAGAGTACACTGAAAAATAGGACCCACATTATACACTTTCTTCCTTTTATACAGGGGACAAGAGGAATAGAGAGTTGCCAGCCCATGGGAGGCTGCAGAGGCAGACAATCAGCCACTGAAGCTCAGAGCCAGCCAGTGTCCCAAACACTTTTGAGACCACTGGTAGGCACATAACATGTTGTGCAATGCTTGAGGAAGTCTTTGAGAGCCTCTGCCTAGAGATCCAGGGGCAGAACCCAGCGTCCAAGGGAGTTCCCTGGGAGGGGTGGGACGTGTGCCTTTAAGCAGCAATGTGCTGTTCCCCTGACTCTGCCATCTCACAGAAAGTGCTAAGAGCATTGGGTGAATTTTCTGATTGTCAAACTACCTGTGTTTTAATTTCTTTCTGTGGCATTCAAGATGAGGTTTGAATGACACCCAAGTAGAGCTGATTCTGTAATCTTGCATATGGTTCTACAAAAAAACATCCCATACTGTGGGTGCTGAGCAACTCCAGCTCAGTGCCAGCCTCTCCTGTGTCCCTTCACTCTGCTGTCAGCTGGACCTCATTGAGACTGCAGGTTTAGGGGTATAGAAGCCACCATTGATAAAGGCAAAGCTATCCATGAATCAAAATAGCCTTTATGGGAGAGTTTTGCTTGGGCTTTGTTTGAGAAACAAATTTACTACCTCTGTTTTTTTCCCCTACCTGTAGACCAAAGAACTACGCAAACTGCATCTGAAGAAAAGCAGGTCTCTGGAGCATGAAAACACCTAAAAACCACCAGTACATTGTTAATCCCCACCAGAACCATTTTGCCACTCACAAAAGTGAGAATGTGTGTTTTCAGAAATGTATCCTAGTTGCCTGAAGGAAATAGGACCACCACTGTCAGTTTCTGTTCTCAACTGGATTAACAAATAGGAAACCTATTTTTGACTAACCACCAAAAGAAATGCTTTTGACAAGTAAACCACTTTGGATGTCAGAAGACCTTAATGTTGCTTTTCTGCTCCTCAAAGACAAGCGCTTTAATCCACAACAGCTGGTGCGGTATAAGAGGTACAAGTGGCTTTTGCCATTCATCTCAGAGACAGAAACCTGAGTGGAATCAACATGCACACATATAGATAAATTACAAGACCTTAATCAAAGTTTTTAACATGCAAGTCCACTATATTGTACAACAAAACCTATTCAGTCACTCTGATTAGATATGCAACAGGAAAAAAAGTGCACAAACAATTTATTTTTCCCCGGAGAGTATGGAGGATTAAAAATGTTAAGGACAGAGTAAGGAAGCAAAACAAGGACTGTTTTGTTCATATGCATGTTTTGCAGCATGCCTAATTTAGTTGGCGACCAAAAAAAAAAAAATCAAACTTGTCAGCTATGCAGCTTCATTTCTGGAAAGGCTGAGCACATGCCATTCTCCATTAAGTGCTACCCAGATGCCTAACCTTGGAGTTAAGCATCCAAACGTAAGACCTTATATTTAAAGCCCTGCCTAGATGCACACATGCTGTATACCCCTCTCAATTGCCTCTTAGTCCACTGCTTCACTTTTTTTTTCTTCTCACAGCCACCTCTGTTCTGTGGCCCCAGAGGATGATTACTCCACGTGCATCACCTGATCAGAGCATGGCTCCTTTAAACGAGTTTGCTTCTCAATCTCTGCTTTGTAAATACAACTATTTTCTGGGCCAAGGTCATTCACAATTAGATTCTTACACTGTGCTTCAACCAGAAATCCCCTCCCTGTGCTTCCTGGATGTGTCACAGCTGTCTATGGTTCTAAAAATAATGCTGCTCTTTTCTGACACCCTGTGTGCATCTTGTGTGTGTGCTACTGACCCACACAGCCATGCTGCTTCCACCACATGCCTCCCAATCAAAGGCTTGTAGGCATACTCCAGTGAAGCCACTAACAAATCAGAGCAGGTCTTTGCAATGCTGATCCTCAAGAAAAATCTTTGGATCCTCCCCGTTACTTTCTAAAGACATCACTTGCTGTAATTACATGACGTTTAAGCTGCCTATGCCTGTTCCTGTCTTGCCATTATAAAGGCTGCACCTTGTGCCTATTAGGCACTGAGCTAGTGCAGCTGGGAAGGCAGAGGCAACTCCTGAGCTGGCAAGTTAAACACTAATTCAGGTTAATCTGAATTCCTCTTGTATTTTAAGGATTTATTTTTTTTACTGGATTGCAGTCAAGGGTCTCTGGGTAAAAAATCGAACCAAACCAAAACCCCCAACATTGGGTGAAATCAATACATGTATGTGAGCAGTGAATACAATTCCTGCCTCAATTCCAGAATTCCCTAAAATATCTCACAATTATACAGAGACAGAAATTATACAGACAGAAATAGGAAAGGGAGCTTTCTTATGCATCTACTGAAGGGAAACCAGAAGGACTAAAACTTGAAAGGATTAGCAACTGCCTTGTCACCAAAACAAAGAAAGGAGATCACATTTCCCCTTTCTTTAGTTCTTGTTGTAGTGGAGACTAACTATGACCCTTTGGGCTGACTGGATGCCCTGCAGCAGAGCTGACTAGATGCTGCTCTTGCCCGAGGCAGTGGAGCAAGCTCTACTCCCCAAGGTCCATTAGACCTTTCATTTACCGGAGCAAGACAGGAGCACCATCTAAGTCAGTTAGATGAAAGCAGAAACAGTAACTTCAGCAAGACAAGCTCTGCAGGGAGAGGTGATATGTTTTTATTGGACTAACTGATGAAGTTGAAAAAAAGCAGAACAGCTTTCAGGAACACAACCCCTCCCTTGACTAAGCCCCAGATCATTGGGCTGGGGAGACAGAACAACTCTCTTCTCTCAGGAAGGTTAACCATCCCCGTGGGACAAACTTGGCAAAGATTTTATACTGCCTGAATCCAGCTATTTATTCTTTTTTTGCATGGCACTTGCATTTTCAATTTTTATCTTATTAAAAGCTAGTTTAAATTTGCAAACTACTACAGCACAGCAGGAATTCAGAGTTCAGCTCCTGCATTCTTTGCAATACCTGTCTGGAGATAAACTCACGCCTCTCCCTGCTGCTTAACGCAGGTCTTTTTGGTAAAAAGATGTCTCTGTGTCTTAGAACAGGATTTCTCATTACCCATGATTATATTAGCTCCTGCTGATAGTTTTCACTCTGTGTTCTTAACCTTCCGCGTCTGACATCCCAACCATCTTCGCAGCAATTGAGCTGTCAAAGGGAAGGCTGAGACATCCATCAGAGGGAAAGCACCAGCAGGAAGAGAATGAATTTGTATGGAGCATTAAGCTGGTGCTTTTGTGCATCTACCCGATGATAGCAGCAGAGAAAGAAACAGAAGGAGCTGCATCTTTCCAGTTAGGAGAATGAAATTCTCTTGCAAAACCAAAAGGTATGGTCACCACACACCCAGTCTACCCTTCATTTATTCAACATTCCTTTCTTTGTCATTTTCTGATTAAATGGGGGAGTTGAGTTGTGAATGGCTAACATAAAATTTTAAGAGGAAAAAACCTGCAACATGAGCAAACACCTGCAGGTCTGCAATCCAAACTCTGCTGCTTTTAAAATCCAATAAGTTGCCAAATGTGTACCTGGGAGCACAACAGAGGCCTCAGGAGAAAAATCTTATTGTGAAAGGTGATTGGAGGGACACCAAGGCCTGCTCTCCAAATTTTCTTCAACTGTGAGCCTCACATTTGTTGCTAAAAGCAAGAAGATACAAAACTCTCTCACTTAGCAGAGTGAGCCTTCTTTTTCCTTTCCTAAGCATGTTGAATATCAGGCTCCATGTTTCCAAATCACTGCTAAATACATCAACAATCAGCCAGCATTTAGCAGCATGAGTTTGCTCAAGACCTTTTCCAGCAGCCCAACTGTATATACGTATATATAGAGAGACAGAGTTATGAAACCCACCATTACCTCTGGATAAATTTTGTAGAAGACTTGAGAAACTAGACAAGAATTAGACAGCAGCTGTTTTATGTTATAAAACACTCTTCCGAAGCTCCTGTTACATAAGACATTATAAAAAAGAGATTTTAATCTTAATGCTTAACCAGCACTGACTACCACTAACCTTTTTTAAAGGTTTAATAAAAAACTCTCATGGGTAGCCCAAACAAGGCTTTAATGTTGCTTTAGCCTCAGGCATTAATTTCATGAAATGAGACAGAGAGTGGACACATTCCTGATGAATTGCAGGTCTGTCTTGAAGGTAGTCTTCCTGCAAGACAAACCTCCTTTTCATACCTGTAACAGCAGCAAACCTCCCTCCTGCAATCTCGAGCCAGGCAGAGTAGCTGTTTGCCCATCGACAGGAAACCTCCTCTGGCTCAGTGCCCCTAGGGCCTGCAAGAACTTAGCATGCTGCACAGAACCAGATGCAAAATCTGTCCAAGAGCCGAGTTACCATACTTAAAAGTAACACAAAGCTTTGACTTGAGTATCTCTGAAGTGAAGGCATTACTTCCTGTTCCTGTGGGGAGAATGAAAAAAACCTCGTGTGTGCTGTTTTAGTGTTTTCACAGCCAAGGCTGGCAAAGATAACTTCCCACCAGCCACTCATTTTAATCAGAACCATCTGGATCTGCTCTAATCTTCAAATGCCACCCTGGTATCCCCTCTAGCTTCTCCACTGGAACTACAACAATGGTACGTTTTTAAAGTAAAGAACGTCAACATAAGCAGCAAAGCACTTGGTGGCAGAAAAAGATCAAGGTCCATCTTGTTACCACGGTTTAGACACATAGAATATGAAGTAAAATGAAAGGTAGAAAGTAAACACGAGGGCTTGCACAGAACAGCTCCAGTTGCCACAATATCACAGGGTGATGACTACATAATGCTGAATATGCCAAGTCTCTGATTTCTCTTTCAGGAAAGCCAAAACTGAATGAAATACAGATAATTAGCAGGAAAACATTAAAGTGATACACCAAAAACTAGAACAAGCAAGTTTCCCACCAGATAAGTACCATGAATTTTTGTAAGACGCCATTTTTACCTCAGGATTTAAGAGGTACCTCACTTGTGTCATGAGTTCAGGCCCCAAACATGCAAAATCTTCAAAACAGTTATATAGACAGAAATTCAAGCAGCACCATTTTGTTTTGCACACACCAAACCCCTTAAAGTGTACGCAATTCAAGCCAAAGACAAAAAAGGACAAGAACAACTGTTCTCCCCTGCAATAAGCAGATACCAGTCAAGTGATTAGAAATTTATTCCCACCCTACACATGGTATCCAAAGAAACAATACATACAAAGATCTATTTATCCCACGATTACACAAGCCTCCTGGATTTAATATTTGGAATCATATGACAAAGTTCAAGACATTTTATTTATTAAATACAACAGGTAATTTTCAATGGCGAGTTCTTGAACGTATGGAAAAGAATCACGTCACTTAAGTGACCTCCACGACTTCTACAATCCAGCAACAGACTGTATTTATAACGTCTTGTTTTAATGCTACTTTATCTTGAGCATCTGCTCCTCTTCTTAAGGAGTCTTTTGTATTTTCAGACATGGTTGTTTTATTCATTCTGCCACTTTATATATATATATATACACATCAGCCTCATCCCAAATACTGTTGCCATACAGGTTTCGCATTCTCTTGCTGTTTCCTAACCGTGAGAGTCTTTGTGGTCTATCTACACTATAGAGGAACTTGTGCATAGCACAAATTAATGCAAATGGCTTTCTCAGTGAAGGATATTGAAAGACACGCATCCAGAGACTGTCTGAACACATCTTTCAGTAGTCCAGGCTGTACTTAAACTTAATTATATAGATATACAAAAAAAGTGTACAAAAAATTATCCTTGGACCAGTACAATGTCTAAGACACAGTTGGTAAAGATGGAAAATTATCCAAGTCTTTCTAACTCTGAAATGATATAGAGTATTACAGTCTAAACTTAGGTGACAGAGAAATAACTTGATCTTAAGTCAAGAACACTGTAACGGAATTCAACAACTGACAAGCTTGAGAAGATCTGCATCTTTTCCTACACAAACACTTGTTGCCTAGATTGGAAAAAGCTTGTAGGAACTTAATATCAGTTCTGCTGGTGGCTGTAAAACTTAAAATACCTGTTTTTGATCATGTAATTCCCCTCTTCAAATCTACTAGAGGTAGATGAAGATAAAATGATTAAGATACTGCAAATAAATTCTAACCCTGCAAATCTTGTGAACATATGTTCTCCCCAGATTTACTGAGAGCAGTTATTTTTTCTTCCTTTTTAAAAATAGAACAGCAATCAACTTCTTCCTTCCCCATTGTCAAAATCAGTGCTTGATACTGTCATAATTTTCAAAGCATTCCTGAATTAGAGCAGCAGCAGCAGGTCTCACTTGTACTCCCCTGCATTTCTGGGGACTGCCTGTGGAGGAATCATTGCCTGCCCGGCGCTGCCCAGATAGCCCTTGGGTACAACCCCCTCCCCAAATTATGGCAAGGGACAGGACTGCAGAGCCCACCAAAGGTAACTTGTGGGGAAAAGTGCAGGAGCAAGGGAGGGGGTGTAGAGGGCAGGACAGAAGGGCAACCTTCACATCCAATACAGTTAGTGACCTTTCCCAAGATTTCTCCAAAAATATTTTTAGCATGAGTATCTGTTGTGCAAGGGCTGCAAAATATTTGGTTATTACCACAAATTACCAGAGATTCTATTGGGGTCATCAGTATTTGCAAGATCCCATGTAAAGCCTCGATTTTGGCACAGAGAAAACTGTAAAGCAGTAACAGAATATTCTGAAATGAGTGACTTTGTTAATGTCCTGGTGGACCAAAAGAAAAATTTCAGAGAACTGTTTGGATCTGATTTCCTGCTTCTCTATATCTTGGCTTGTGGTTTCAAGTTTTCCAGAGTCACCTCTGGTCTCTCTCCACTTGTAATTTTGTCTTCTCTCTTTGGCAAAAATCTGTGTATTCAAGCCAAACATACATGAGAAAGTACACAAGAACCAGAATGGAGCTTGGCGGCCCTTTTAAAAACTCTGAACTAAAGGATGATTCCTCTTCCTCGTGCATCAAACAGAAAGGAGGAAGCATCACTACATACCAGAACATCTGCATAAAAGTGCCTCCAAATTTCTTCACAACAGTGAGCCTGGCATGATCACAAAGACAGGATTCCTTTTCTTTCTGTCTTTCTCTCCATTATAACTGCAGCCATCTCGATCTCATTTGGTATACATAAAAACAGAATTCCTTCAGTACAATTTCCACAGCAATTTGAAGTGTGCCTTTTTAAAGTTACCATTCAAATTTAATGAAAACGCAGGATGGGCTGAGATAGCAAAACCCCAGCATTTTACATAATTCAGTTCACTTGGTTTAGTTACAGAACTACGATCCCGTCGCTTAAACTAAACCTGTGGATCTAAAGGAACGAGGCAATTCTGTGCATCCGAGAATCAATGCATATTTAAATACTTGTTTTCCTCACAATATTATTAATCTCCAGAAACCCTCAGGCTTATGGACGCTGAACCAGTTTACTCTTGTTGTTTTCCTGCTCGCTAAGCTTGAAGTGGGTGTAAGCTAAAATGCCCAACAATGTGCACAGAATCCCGAGGCCTTGATTAACAGACAGTGGATCCTTAAATAAGAGGCACCCTCCTAGGAGTGTGATGCAGAACTTGAAGTGTCCAAACATGTTATACCTAAACACCCGTTAAGGACAACAGCAAGTACCAGCATTCGTTTTTGTAAACAGAAACACTAGGGCACTTCCTGAGTTACATTCAAAGCTTACAATGGTCTGTTACATTGACTTCAACTCACGCAACTTCCTTGTGTCTCTGCGGCTGAGCATCAACCTCCACCAAAAGCCTCTCACCCATCGTATGCTACGAGCCAACTGACACCAGCACATCCTCAGGGTAGCCAAAGCGTGAGTAAATATTCCTTGTAGGCATGAAGGTCAGTCAGTAAGTTAACTGCCATTACCTCTACAAACCCCAAACAAAGAAACAAAATGCACTACGACAAGAACGTGCTTTTCCAGCTTCATCATTTAAGACAAAGCAGGTGGGTTACCAAACAATCTTCCCCCAATAAATCAGCCCAAACAAATGCTAACATAATTCATCTGGAAACGGAGAAACTTTACAAAGGATACGTGACGGGCGACGTATTTCCAATGATCCAGTAAATGGACAAGTTTACCATAAAGGCTATTATTCCAGACAGCAGTACCATTATCTGTGGATTAAGGGACACAGTCAGTGACCCGACATGCTACTTTTTTGCTATTTGTAGGTACATTCCAGGTTATTTTGTTTCCTTTAGTTTCAAATGCAAAATGTCAGGTGGGAAAAACATGGAGAGAACAAAAACAGCAACAGCTTAAAGTCAGCACAGACACTGGTGATGTGTGTTAAGTAGGCATGATGTCCATAAATACATACCGGTATGACCACAAGCCTTTTCTCCTCTACTCTCACGTTTGAGAGTGATTTGGAAAATCTGGCTATTCATACACAGAGGGGCTGTGTTCTTTACCTTTGAGACAAAGTCTTATTTATGGTCATAAGAACAACTATTTTGGGGAAACATCCAATTTCACTATTGTGAATGCGTGCCATTCCTTCAATAAACTACAGCGCCACTAGAAATGGCTCATCCCTGCATGGCACTGTGTGGTCAGCAGCAGGACGAATATGTCACTGGCTCTCTAGCCTTCTTCCTGAAAATAAACTAAGAATTCCAGACAACAATCATCCTTCCACAGAAGAGGAGCCAACAGTGTCAAAAGTGAGCACATTTATCTCTTTTCTGAGCAGACAGCAAGAGCTGGAACTAGGGCATTTGCATATTTTTAATTTACTACACTAGGAGAAGCTTCTGGATTTTGTCAAAGATTTTCCTGTTGTTCAGATGCCCTCTAAACAGAAACAAGAATAAGGAAGTAAATCAATTGACAGACAGACTCCTCTAGGAGGAAGTTGGGCAGACACAAGGGTTTTTTTCCCTCTTGCCTATGGCCCTCTCACCTCATCGTTGTAGTCAATGACTGTAGAAAAATCTGTTTCACAAAGAAACAGATCTTACGATCAAATTTAACTACATTAATGATAATTATTTATTTAAATAAAGTCAAGAAAAGCCTTACCACAGCAGAAAGTGTCCAGGGTCCAAATATTCCCCCTTCTCCAAAGACTGGCTCAAAGAAAGGTATGATGAACAACAACATCGCAGAGGACATTGGTGCCTGATAGTACAGCAACTGCATTGAGTTTACCTGCAACTCATGCTGCTTAGCTCCTACCCACTAAAACCAAAAGAGAAAGCTGTTAAACATGAGTGGGGGAAAAAACCAACACATATTGAAAACCTAAACAAAAGCAAACTGTCTACTGACACAGCCTCCTGTGGACAATACTACATAAGCAGACTGTTGAGCATCATCTTCTACCTTTGCCTAACTGGAGGCCCATGTGTTTGTCTCTTGGAAGCATACAAGCCACGTGAGCAGAAAATCATATGTAAGCATGGTGAAAAACCCCAGTGCCTCAACTTTCCTTTTCCCATAGCCTAGGGGGTAAGTATTATACTTAAGGGAGAACAAAAAAGCAGCAGAGCTGGGAAGAAAATGTCAGTTCCCTTCTATTCTCACGACAAATTCCAGATCTTGTCTTGTCTCTGACGGAGGCGAGCAGCTTTGTCTAAGCAGAGATCTGCACTTGCTGCTTTCTCCATTTTTCTCCACACACAAGCTAACAAAACCAAGTAAACGTTTGTCTGTCTTCTGATAGTTTATTCCAAATGTATTGAATTTCATTCTGACTCGACTATCAGTGGGATTTTCAGTGGAGCATGCTTTAAGAACCAACATGAGTTTATCTATGGCTATGAAGATGTTACAGCAAAAAAGATGTATCTTCATATAGCACTGAAAAATAACATCTGCTTTAATATTTCATAAATCACATTACTTCGTAACATGGATTTCAGCATATAAGCTTGCTAAGTTCCTTTAAAAAAACCCAGAATTATTTAGCTCAGGTACTGTCATTTCTTCTGTACACATATGATCACTTAAAGTTATTATGCAGCATCTTTCTCCTCCTGCCCAAAGACACGACAAGAGACCATTTATCTATCCTCTTACACACTAAGGTCAGAGAGCCTCCCTTCTTTTGGAGGCACAGTACACCTGTTACAAATAAATTTAAGTTTAAATTGATGATGATTAACACAGCAACATGACAGAGGACTCTGATGTCAGAAGCTTTTCAGTCATGGCCAATAATGACCTGTTTGTGAGCTGTTAGTACAATGACACAGTGGAAAGGGCTAGCTAAGTCCTTGATCACCTCTATTTTTTTCAACCATAATCAGACAGAAAAGGTTATATTGTGCATATGTATTAATGCACTCTCTACAACAAAAAAACCCCTCACCTTAAGACTACATATAGTCAAAATTGAAGAAGGATACTGATAAAATGTAAGTAGCTCAAGAATAAACCATGGGATTAAGTGAAGGACTGGAAAACGTCCTTTCTAGGAAAAGGCACAAATGCAAGGTACTTGCTTCAGCAAGGAGGAAGTCTGTGCTCTCTAGAAAAAAAAAACCACACTGCAATCTCCATCCCTAGAAAACATGCTCATGACCACGTTAAAGATGACACCCTGATTTTTACCAGGAAGGACAATTAATTCCTTAACTCTCATGGGATTGCAGATTATCATAATCTGGGTCTTTAAAAGAATAAATAAATCAATGAGTATGGAGGGCTTCCTGGAACGCACGACGCTGTTTGAAGGTGGTCTAACCAAGGGACAGCGGATTAAACACCAACTCCCACAACACTCCCTTCCCTCCCCACCGCCTCCGCCATTACCCACCACTTGGTAGAGGGAGGTCACCAGGACGCCCATGGTGGCGAACGCCATCCCGAGGACGCTGAACTTTACGTCGTAGTAGGAGTTGAGGAAGACACCCAGCGTGATGGGGACCTGCAGAGAGGGTGTTAGGCCGGGACGCTGCCCTCGGCGTCGCCTCAGACCGGGCGGGGTTCGCCCCCGCGCCGCCCGCCTCCCTCCGCCCGCCCGACCTGAGGCGACGCCCGCGGGCTGCCCCTCCGCGCTCCCCTCAGCCCCGCCGGCTCCTCACCAGGGTCAGCTTGATACGGAGAGGGAAGGTCTTTCCGTACGCCAGGCTCTGTATGACCACGATGACCGGCGTGGTCATGGCCTTTGCCAGTTGGTAGGTTCCGATGGTGTTGCTCTGAAGGGAGAGGTTGGTGAAGACGACGAAGCCGCAGAAGCTGAGCGCCAAAGGCAGCACCTGGGAGGGCTGGAGGCTCTTGGGGGAGAAGGCGCCGAGCGCCTGGCACAGGTAAAGGCCGAGCCAGGTGATGGCGAAGTGCACCAGGGTGAGGCTGAGGTTAGGGAAGCCCAGCCGCACGTACAGCCACTTGTTCAGGAAGACGATGCAGATGGAGGCGGCCAGATTCACCAGCAGCCCCGCCGCCAGCCGGCCCTGCGCCGGCAGCCAGCCCATGGTGTGCCGCGGGGCCCGGCGCAGCAGCGGCTGAGGCAGCCGCCGGCCGCCCCCGCTCCGGCCGGGACCCCACCGCCGCCGCCTGCCTCCACCCCCGCCGGGACACGTGGGCCCGCGCCTTCCGGTGGCCCCGCCCGCCCCGGCTCAGCCCCCGGGGCGGAGCTGCGGCTCCGAGCCCGCCCCCGGGGGCTACCGGACAGTGCGGGCCCGGGAGCCACCTCCCGCGGGCGCCGTCGGGGGAACGAGGGGCACAGCGAGGACGCGCGGCCGAACACGCTGCGCGAAGGACATCCCCTCTCCCCACCCGCCGAGGTGCAGGGCGGCTCGCTGGCCCCCCGAGGACAACCCCGCAGGCTGAACCTCCTCCCTCACCCCGGGAAGAGCAGAAACACACCTTCCCTCCGAGGTACAAGAACCTCTCCACTGTGTCCCGGGGATTTCTATAAACACACACTTAAAACCACACGTACACATCGGTGTAGCACCCATGACGTTGTCAAGTGCCAGAAGACAGGGCGGGGTGGAGGAGATGAAGCCCTCACCTCACTGCACTACACAGCTCTGCTCTCTGCACACTCCGGGCATGGGAAAAGCAGCTAAATACGTGGCCACACGTGTAAAAAGGGCCAGAAGAAGGTTTCTAAATAACAAAAATTTCAAACACAGGGATTTCGAGGTACAATCACCTTTCCTCGAGGATTACATCAGCACTTTAGCAACTACATCATGTATGAGAGAAGAGTGTAAGCCCAGTCCCAAGCCTTTCTCTTCTGAAGGTCTAGCAGTAGCCCTTTCATCACTGCCTCTTTCTTGGATGTTCCTTTCTTCCTGCACCCTCACTTTTGTTTCCACCATATCCTGGCCCATTTCTCTCCTGCCAAGTAATATTTGCAGCTCATGGGCAGCCCTTGGGCATGGAGCAAAGAGAGGTTCATACAATCATCGTGTTTAGATGATGACAGTTTAGATCAGAATGGACAAACATTTTCTGGAGCACTTTTATTAGAAAAAAATAACAAGGGTTGTGTAACAAATAGCATCTCTGAAGTCAGTCAGAAGTTGAAATTGGAATCAGAGGATCGGGTTCCTCCCTGCCGCCCCAAGATGAGAACAGTTTGTCGAAGTCATGGTTGTGTTATTTTCTTTTTATAACCAAAATGTCCGTTTTCACAAGATTTTAAAGTATTTACATGAAGTCCTACGACTGAATTTCATATCCCAAAGGATCAAGATCCTGATCCAGAAGCATCAGAGAAGATTCCCTCAGCTTCCGCAGAAGCTTTCGGAGTTCCTCTTTTGAGAATACCTAAGAATTAAAAGAAAAAGCCATAACAAAGTTATATTTATTTGCAATGAATTTTACTGATGTCACAGTAAATGGTGATTAATTAATTTTAAGACAGAGGGAACATCAGACATGTCCAAATGGCCTTTAGTAAGGGGCAGGAAAGTAGCAGCAGGATCCAGAACCTGCAGGTAGTCTCAAGATAGGCCTGTCTCCTAACTCTTACAGAAGTTATGGCAAACAGCCAAGTTTCATTTCCTGTTATTGCTGGTAGAGATCTTAAACTGATCCAGGCAAATGCACCATCACAGCATTTTTCTTAGCCGTGATGCTTCTTTCCTGATTGTTATTCCTTGGGGCTCGTGGTTTTTTGGTTTGGTTGGGTTTCTTTTATTATTGTTGGGTTTTTTTTCCTTTCATGGCAGTGTGGTCCAGTTCATCGGGGTTTTTAAATTGGATTTGTTTTTTTTATCTGATAATGTTTTCTTGGGTTGTTTTTCAGGCCTTTGCAAGGGAAGAAGGTTAAGAGAACAAAACCTGCTTGGACAATCATAGAATGGTAGGGGTTGGAAGGGGCCTCTAGAGATCATCTAGTCCAACCCCCCTGCAGAAGCAGGTTCACCTAGATCAGGTTGCATAGGAACATGTCCAGGCGTGTCTTGAAGACCTCCAAGGAAGGAAACTCCACAACCCCTCTGGGCAGCCTGTGCCAGGGCTCCCTCACCTGAACAGTGAAATAGTTTTTTCTTACATTTAAGTGGAACTTTTTGTGTTCCAGCTTGATCCCATTACCCCTTGTCCTGTTGCTAGCTACTACAGAAAAAAGGGATGTCCCAACCTCCTGACACCCACCCTTTAGATATTTATAAATGTTAATAAGATCACCCCTCGATCTCCTCTTCCCCAGACTAAACAGTGTCAGTTCCCACAGCCTTTCCTCGTATGAAAGATGTTCCGTACCCCTGATCATCTCTGTGGCCCTGCACTGGACTCGCTCCCAATGTTTTGAAATAGAATGGAAATGACAAAAAAAATCCCAAATAATCAATTGCAATTCCACAGTCCAACTTAGAATTGTTTAGGTTGGAAAAAGACCTTTAAGTCCAACTGTTAAAAACTTATTTCGGTTAATAGCCCCCATCCAAAGATTAGTAACTGCTATTTGGAAGAAGTGCTTGTGAAAACACTGGCATCATCTTTGGTGTTTCAGAGTTAACTCCTTGATGCATACAAGGAAACTCTTTATTGCTGCAGTGAATGGGAAGAGAAAGAGAATCTCATGATCTTAAGGAACATATGGCATCTTCCTCTCCACACAGAAGCTGTTTCCAGTCAACCCCCAGTGCTTTTAAATGGAAGCTTAACTGCCTGCAGTTCTCACTAACTCACCGTGTACAGCTTGTGTCTCTCAGAAGCGACCATGTCGGCCAGCCGCAGGCACTCCTGGTACTGCCCCGTACTGTGTAACACCGTGTGCAGCAGGAAGCACATCATGGGCAGACACAGCTTCCGCAGCAAAACCATCTGGTGAGCGCGTTCAGCATCGTCCTCGGCATCCTTGCCACAGCAAAACAACACATTACTGTTAGCGATGTCTACCTTGACACTCGGTGTAGACATGAAATTAGTAGTGTCTGAGGCAAAAATAAAAGGACTAACCAGCCTACACTAGATTGGCAGATCTAGTTTATACGGTAACTGAAGGGCAAGCAATCTGTGACCAGACAGAGTCAGACCAGAAGTACATCAAACTGAAGATGATGAAGGCTGGACTGGGTATGGTCTGCACCACGACAAACATTCATTTTACCTCTCTAACGTCGACCATCCATCCTCCATCAACAAACAGCAACACATTGTACATTTTCTCTTTCACGTCAGCTGTGAGAGCATCCAAGAGGCCTTTCCAAATGCCATAATCCATCTGGCAAAGAAATAATACATAAACTGCTGCAGAATAGGATCATTTCCAAGGCTATTTTAACACAGATTCTCCACCTAGCATGCAACAGCCTGTGCAGTTCCAATTCAAGTTAGAATCTTCAGCCAAAGGCCAATCTTAAAAGCCTTGCTGCAAACAGCTATTTCCATCCTGCCCCGAGTTCAGAAGCAAAGCTACTGGAGGAAGGTAATTTTAAACAACTTATTCTGCTGTGCTTGGAAAACAAATACTTGGATGAACTGAAGACAATATATTCACACTGGCTAGACATGCCATAGAGACTTTGGCAAAACAGAGCAGCAGCATCTTTTAGAAAATGTGACAAATGCAAGAATAAAAGTCAATAGCAAAACCGAGTACTCAGATTTATTAATGACACTGACAATCAGCATATTATAATGAATATTTACTATTATTATAATTACCATATTATATGGAAAGCTGAGCCATATAAAAACCCACAAGAATGTATCATGCAGTGGCATTACTATTCTATCATCTCAAAACTCTCTCACCATAAAAATAATTTATAATAGGGTTCTTAAGCACTATGAACTAGCTGTCTAATTTTACTCTAGTTCCTTGAACTGAGACTGCCTCCTAAGCAAGAATATAAATATTTACAGTAAATAACTTGGAAATTTACCTACCTCATACTTCTTTTCTTTATGTTCGTGGGCCACTTTTTCAGTGAAACTTGCTTGTGGTAACAAAGAAGGCTTCTGTGGAGCCGAGTTCATGTGTTTAAACCATTCGTTAAAGGTTTCATGGGCTTCCTGGATTGCATTGGAAACAGTGTTTGGACATTTTTGATTCATGTAGTTAAACAAATGTTATTAAGTTCCCTCACCCAGGCAAAGCCACTGTTATTTCTAAGCAATGACTTGTAATACAGCACATCTGAAACTCACCAAATATGCCCGAATACATAAATGTTCCCTTATGGCGTTGTCATCTTCAGCTGGCAGCGGTGTATCCATTCCCTGTTCTTCCCATTGGTTATATATTTCTGCTATAGAGTCTTGGGGAATCTTCACAAACACATCTTTTGCAGCTTCATGTTTCTTGGATCCTACAAGAGCGTGGATGGAGTATCAACAGCTTTGCAGTTTCCATACTCTACTTTTATAAATTGACAAAGCCAGGCTTTTTAATAGACTAGATTCAAAGTTGTATCAAACTCAGTGCCAAGAGTCAAGGAGAACAAACACAATATTTAAAAATGTGAAGTTTAGTACCCAAGAACTTCCTCATGATTGCGTTGCTTTGCTTAAGCGCTTCTGCCCTCTGTGCAGGATCAAATACGAGCCAGTCAATTACATCTATTTTCAGCCGATCCGCCTGTAAAAAACAACAAATTGATCCACTAACATCTCAAGCATAAAGCTGATGCTAGACAGTAAATCTAGTCAATAAAATACACAAGCTTCTAGAGGTCTGGAAAGCATTATGACTTCCTAACAGGGATTGCTTTGTTCACAACTTCAGTATCAAAAGCTTAGAGCATGATCTCTGCAATCTAGAATAATTTAAAAAATCCCTTTGTAAGTATTCCCAGGATAATCAGACCAATGGATGGGCACCAGCTCTCAATTTTTTATGGATTATCATGCATCTTCCTCAAACTTTCAGATGAATATGCTGCACAAACACAGTTTATAGAGACCTTGCTATAATCTTCAGAGATGCCATCAGACTACAACCACAGTTTTCCGACTCTTGCATTAGATAAACTACCTGTTTGGCCAAGAGAGTTCAAATTTTGTACTGAATAGCAAATTGCCTCATGTTTTCAGTTGCTTTCTGCTGCCTTGCTGTCAAGTACTGAGCAGGATTGAACCAGTACTCAGTAGTGATGACAAGGAAGCTGTCAGCAAAGTCAACGTCTGTCTCAGCTAGAACATGTCACTTGAGCATGGAAGTATTAATCCCTATAGTTCTTAGAAGGTACAATAATACTGTAGTCTCATCTACAGCATATTTTGTTATAGTCATTTCATGGGCTTTAGCTTCACTTATTGCTTGCACACAGATGCGCTGCTGAGCAACATGCACGACAGCCAAGAAGATTAAGGAGACTCAGAAACAGAAGTTATAGATTTGTGCAATTCAGCTTCTCGCTTGGTCACACAAAAAGTGCATTTTCCTCACAGGCTTTTTCAAGGCCATTTTTCCACCATCGTTGAAAGAGAAATGTGGATCATAAATGGTAAAAGATCTTGTAGCTGATTGTAAACTAGAGTATCTGCCGTACCGAGTACACTCACCTCTGTCGTGCCCGCATCTAACATATGGTCATGGTGACTGAACTCATCAGCATCCTTCTTGCGGATGTTCTCAACAACAGTCTTTGTTATGGTTGCAACGTCCAGACCTGGGTTGAGAGAGAACCATCATGAGCCACCATGAGTTCAAATTTGCCACAAAATGAATTTCAGACTCCCATTGTTGATCTTCATTGTTACTACTAGTAATTCTTATCAGTCTGTTCAAATGCACAAGTCGGGCTAAATTATAAGCTTCTGAGAGTCGCAATTTATCGTAGATATTTTAGAAGAATGATATTTGAGATAACAGAGAACATCAAATATGGGAAAAAGAATAAGACAACTAACAAGTTTTCTAGTCTCTGCTGAGGATCAGCATACAGATATTTGGCAAGATCACCGACTCCTACAATTCTGATAGCAAGACTGCGGTTTGACAGGAAGGTTGGGATGAAGCCGGAACACAAAAAGTTCCATTTAAACATAAGAAAAAACTATTTGACTGTGAGGGTGAGGGAGCTCTGGCACAGGCTGCCCAGGGA
This sequence comes from Colius striatus, assembly GCF_028858725.1. Lineage (NCBI taxonomy): Eukaryota > Metazoa > Chordata > Aves > Coliiformes > Coliidae > Colius > Colius striatus. The sequence continues at coordinate 170,149,140 of NC_084759.1, forward strand.
GGGTGTGGAGTCTCCTGCTTTGGAGGTCTTCAAAACCCATCTGGACATGTTCCTGCGTGACCTGATCTAGGTGAGCCTGCTTCAGCAGCGGGGTAGGACTGGATGATCTCTAAAGGTCTCTTCCAACCCCTATGATTCTGTGATTCTATGTCTACGATTCTATGTCAAGCTTCAGAGCATATTTTTGAGACAGGCAGCTGTCACTTACTTTCTCCTGCATTTGGCCATAATCCAGAAACAAAAGTTATAATTTAGTTTAATTCAGAAAAAGAATCACAATTTCAGGTTAGTTAAAAGCCACAGTATATCTACTGGAGGAAGTATCACCAAATTGATTTTATTTAATTGAAAAGTGGAGAGACACAGGAAGGAGACAATACCATCTCTGAGCTAGGTCTTGCATTAAAAACTAGTGAAAGACGAAATAACCCAGGACATAAAATGATAACTGGAGTGTCAGCACATCTCACCTGCATCTTTTGCTAACTCAAGGCAACGGTGACGTTGATCGCTTTCAGTAACATCTTCGAGAAACAACGCGTACTGAGCCACAGCCAGCTCTGGGGGCAGGTGGCTAACATAAAATGCTATGAGGTCTGTGTGCTTCTCAGATATCATCCGCTGCAGAATAAGGAGCACACATTCAGAAAAAAATACTGCATTCCTCTGTGTAAATACAGAAGTGCACTGACACTTGTAAAAACATGTTTTACGTGAAAACACAAATTTGTACCAAATTTCTGATCACTTTGTTCTTCTATAGGAAGATTCCTCTTTCCAGATTCTAAACAAGGATCGATAAAACTGTTTCTTATTTAAGCCCTGCTGACAGAAACTCTGCGTATTAGGCAAACTTCCATGTATCTCTTCTCAAGAGAGCATTAACTGTGTCGTAGCTCTTTCCATCCTGTAACCTTAAGTCTCCTTTTCTCCTTTATGCCTAAATTGAAGAAAGCAAATTATACTTTTAAAAGCTTACCTGTATGTAGGTCTTCAGGATTTCAACAGAAACTTCCTCCTGATTGCAAAACAAATAGAAATTGAATTTTAAATCATCTAATGTGGAAAAAAAGACACTAAAAAGATACTTTACAGGCTAGCACTATTGCACAGACACACGGTTATCTGCTTATCTCTCCTTCAATCCACACATTTGAACAGGCTCAGCTGGAAGAACTGTTTCTCTCAAAGTGATTTAAAAATATGTGTTCTGATTCAAAGATTCAATGTTCCAAGGATTTTCTTTTTTAGCAATCGGATAATATACTTTTCGGTCTAATGGGAAAGTTGAATCTTTCCATTTTACCATGTTTTTTTAATTAAGAACTAAAACGTCAGGCAAACAGATGAACAATGCAGTGTGCTACATGCATTGTTGTATTAAAGAAAATTCTAACATTCCTATGTACAGGGTATAAATATCAACTGGCTTATCTATAACAGCCTATACTAACAACCAAAGTTTAGTCCAAGCACCTGAGACTGCTTTAGCTAAGACTCGAGTGTTTGTTACTGTGAAGAGCTATCACTTTAGTTTTATATGTGTAAACAAAATTAGAGATCTTCATCTAAGCATACACCCACAAAAATTGTACTCAAATGTAAAATAAGAAACATCACAAAAGCTTGCACAACTGCCTCTTCCCTCTCAGGTCTACTGAGAGTTGACCAAGTAATCTTCCAGTGAATTCATCTAGTCCAAAATTGTAGAGGCAGTCATCAATAGTTATTCACAATCCCACAATGGACTTCCTGTAGGAAATGGCATATTTTTGTCCCCTCTGTTAAACATGTGCCAATGTCTAGGTCTACTGTAATTTAGCTTAAAGACTTTATCAAATTTTGAGTTTGGCTAAAAAGGTGTATGCATACCCCCTCCCTGCCAAGTTCCTCTTAATTAGCTAAATGGCAACTGACTTCAAAATAAACTTCAACAAGGGAATGAAGCAATGATTAAGAGGCACGAAAAAACATACTAGTCAGAGCTGTATTTAAATCATCTAATGAAAACACACTCTTGTTTCTTTTCAAAACAGGTTACATTCAGAAGCTTATTTGATACATAAGCACTTCTAAATTTAAAAGCAGTAGAAAAGGAGAGCTTTTAATTACCTGTGATTGTCTCAGCCAAGAGTAATTACAGCTCATCTGTGACCCATGTGCATATTTAGCATAAACAGGCAAGGCAGCCAGCAGGCTATACTTTGTGTGTATTTTGAGAAAATATGAAAGCTACAGCTAGTCCCAGTTACCTCAAGCAAAACCATTTACAAGCTTGTAGGTTGTACAGGTACAACTCCAATGACTCTATAAGATCAGCTTATATTCAAAGCATTTGGTCTGCTGTGAATAAACCTAACACTGAAGTTTGACTCAGGTCCTTCTCAGTCAAAGGCTTATGAGTAGAACCAGTCATCCTCAAAAAAATAGTTTTCAAAATTAACTGGAAGGGAAGGAGGTGCTCTTTTCTATTTCTGAATGATGTATTTTGGGCTCCAAGATCAACAAAGACACCAAGCATGCAGCTCCTCATCAGCCTGAAAGTAGTAGTACCTTCAATGTATGTCATTTATATGTTTAAACACAAGCCTTTCTATTTCAAAGACTAGATGTTGCTATGACAACCAAACATCAGTGAACTTACCTTGGTCTGCAGACCCAAAGTCCGGAAAAACAGAATAAGATGCGTCATGAAACGAAGGAGGTGTCCTGGGAGCACACTTCTGTCTTTGGAAAACCATCTGCTGAATTCTTCCATCAGACCTAGAGCCACCAAGCAAATGTCAGTGTTAGACATTTCATAGGGATAAAAACCACCTAAGAAATATTTCAAAAGTACGTATTTATTGAACAAATGTAATGTAGTCTCAAAAGCTCAACAAAACAGAGCAGCAACAGTTTGGGAAAGATTTAGCTCTTTAGCTTAAATATCTCCTGTATGCATTTTGGCATTTCCCAGAAAAAGTTATAGCAACAGTCTCTCATATCTTCTGACACATTTACATGACTTTACAACTTCTTTGAAAACTACCTTGTATGTGTCAAACTGCAGAAAGTCTACAAGTTCTTGATTAAAGAAGTAGCTTAGCTTTTAGGTGGAGTTTTGTCCACTGTGTTCTTCTAAAATCCATTCACACTTGCATTTCTGGAAAGGTCACTTTCCAGAAACTTAGAAGTAATGTAGTCAGTTGACATTTAAGAATCACTTAGAGAAAAGCTCACCATCCACATCTCCCAATATAATGAATTTCTGAATCACATGATAGTGTTCTTGATTCTCCTCTATAACCCTCTGGGGAGAGAAAAAGAAAGTTCAAGCTTCAAATGAAATCTCACAGCATAATATACAAAGAAAGCAAACTTATAAATAAAGCAAAGGTTTCCCAGGGAAAAAGAGCTATCCTATTTCAAAGGCTACTCTGCATAAAGATCAGTAGAAGCACTTGCTGTCTCAATGTCAAATTACAAGAATATTGACAAACTGAAAGAAAGAACCAGAATATAGATCTGTGGAATTAATACTTTCATGGAAGATATCCAAGACTAAGGGCTTTTTGCTCTGAAGGGCCAAATAAATAACCATGTTACAGAGAAGAGATTCTACAAAGTTACAGAAGCAGCAACAATGTGTATAAATCCACACAGAAAAGGCAAAAAAGCCTTACTTGAGGAAGACTTTTTTTTTTCCCAGTAGAGGGATTAATGCACAAAATATAATTCAAATGCACCTGTAAAGCTGCTATATAGTGAGGACTGCACTAGAAAGGTAAAGGCAGCTGGCTATATCCATGGCTGACTGCATCAATCTGCAAGCTGTCTTTCAACATGTCCTTCTCTCCAGCTATATGCTAAATGCTAGATATCCATTCCATCAAACACAAGTAAGTGTGGTTTCAATTAAATCTTCCCAAAATGAACATATAAATTCCATCTTAAATGAAATAAGCACCCTGGGTGTTAAAAGTAACAAAGAAACAGTCTGTTTAAAAGTATGTTTTTAAATTTTGCAAGGCCTGTTTTGAAATACCCACACAAACCTTCTGTAAAGAAAACTGACACTATCTACAAAGAAATTGGTCCGTAAGCAATCTTTACACATTATATCAAAGTGTTAAATAGTGGACTTACTCAGTCTGCCTTGGATGTCTGACAACAATTGACAGTCAACTGTTTCTTTAGTACATCTGGCTAGTTTGGCAGATACAGAGCAAGACAAAATCTGTATCTTTCTAATCAGTAAAAGGTGACAGCATACAGAAAAACCGATCTGAATTAAGAAATTACACATTACAGAGGTAGAAACCCCAAAATACATCTGTCACTGTGCATAATGGAGTAGTTAAATAGTTAAAAATGGTAAACAGCAGGGAGAAACACTGTAGTTATTACGTACCTTTTTGTCTGTTGCCTGAAGTTCTTCAAAAACTTTTTCTGCAGTCCAGCTTCAAAGTAAGAGGGGAAAAGACAAAAAACATTACCTTGAATATTCCAGACAGATCATACAGGATCCTTTGTTGAGTGTAGGAGTGTATTTTTACTTAAAACTTACTTTGTTTCTAAATAATCTCTAGGGAGCTCTTCCATCTCCTCTGCAGCTATTACTGAGGTTCGTATTTCCTGCTCAACGAGAGTGTCCACCATGACCCTGAAATATGCCCAGACAGTATCTTCCCAGGTATCACAAACTGGAAGAAGCTAGACATGAAAAAATTATCAAAATAAGCAAAAGTTATCAAGAGATGGAGAACTATCAGAATTCGAAGAACACAAGTGTCATTTGGGATCGGATTTCCAGGCACTAAAGCAGACTAATAACCATCTTGAACAGCAGCCTTTAAAAAAAATCCTTTCACTGAATAATGCTCTAGTTCCTCGATTAGTTTGTGCCAAAGGTAGTCAATAGAAATTGTTCTATCCTCCTTCCAGAGGCAGAACTGCTCTGACACCATTCCTCTTCTTGTGTACCACCTCAGGAAACCAATCCAGATGAAGACTATTCCCTTTTCTGCCCAACCATTTTTCAGCAGGATCACTTTGCTTTGCTGGTTTACATCACGGCTGCACAAGTCTCCATGCAGCAGAGAGCGGAAAAGGGTAGGAGGAAGGGAGTACCACTGCTGTGTGGTGCCACAAATCATTTTATATCCAGTTTTCTAAATCTTGCTAGACTGTTTCAGCAGTGAAACCTTGGGAGAAGTTCCAGAGAAAACAGTGCATTGCATGAAACACTTCTTACGATGGTTTTAAAATTACAGAATTTTACTGAAATGACTGAAATTTAATTTCATTCATCATCTCTGCTGTCACAAGAAGGTAAGTACCTTCTGTTCTATAAGCCTGTACAATGCCTTTTTTCCTAGAAAAGGAAAATTAAACCTATTTTAAATTTCAATGAATAAAACTTGAAAACATTCCTTATTTTTCCCTATTTCCAGAATTATCTTTATTTCTACTATGTCATAACAGGACTGGGGGGGGAAATCAAGCTCCTCAAGCAGGAGCTTACCACTGATTACTGTAACAGTCAGGAAACTTTTATGATAGTCTGCAATGTCCCTCAGTATCTTAAACATTAAAAAAATCACCAGTTAGGAGTGGGAGTGCACAAAAACATCTCTGAGATTAAAACTAATTAAAAGAAAGAACTACTTAAAGATAAAAGTCAGCATTGTACAGATTATGAAACCTATTGATTATGAGATTCAGGTACAGAATAATCATAGGATACACCAACTTGACTATAAGAATACTGTGCATGACCAGGAAAGTGATGAGATAAGCTCTTAAAGAACTAAACAAGAACTAAATCAACAACGTTAGATTTGTTTGTACTGAAATTCAGCAGGGCTGAAACTCAGAAAAGTCTCTTGTATATTTAAGGCACATCAATCCTACTAAAGCAGCAGTGTTTGCTGTTGTTCTGCCTACTAGATTTTTAGAAGTACAATAACCAGTAATTGCAGCATTTCTGATGATATCACAGTTACATTAGAAAAAAAAAATGCACAACTACCAAACACCTCCTAACTTGTAGGCTTGACATACCTGTTTGAGGTTTCCACTCAGTGCTGCATAGATTGCTCTCTCATATCTATTAAACTGCTCCTAAAATAAACAGTGAAAAAAAACCTCAACAACATAACTTTTAATAACAAAGCATGTAAGTTTTCTAGTCACTTTACATTTTTTTAGAGATTAATCCATTACAAAATGTTTCATCTGTTTCCAAGAAAAGCTGGAAAAATCACAGGACACATCAGAGGAGTCAAAATAAGAACGGCAACTGACTTGCTCTTCACTGGCATCTCTTTCTAACTTATCTGAAAAAATTTATATTGACCTGGAAAGAAAGCAACATTTTTCCTTTCTCATTCAATTAAGTGAAGATGAAAGTAAAAGTTGTCACTAGATTCACTTTCAATCAAACAAAAAGAAAGTCAGATATTTCTGAAGCTTGCAAAATTGGTGCTGATTACACAGATTTCTCACTAAAAGACATAAAATATATTATTTCAGAAATCCTCTTAGAAACATTAATTACAAATCCTGTAAGCAGCAAACACAGATAGGGTAGGCTACTTAAAATGATGTTACAGAGTTCAGAAAAGTTCAAATTTATATGTTAATATAAAGCAAATCAGCATTATCTTACCTCTTCAGCCATACGCCAACAACTTATTTTCCAAATGCACCTGTATGGATTCCCTTGAACAGGCTCCAACTCTTTTCCTACATGTAAAGAATAATTAATAAGAAAAGGGGTGTGGTGGTGGTGTGAAAAAAGAAAAAAGGTGCTATTAAAAAAGAGAAACCAGTAACAAGCTAAAACCTATTTTCTGTTATTAACCCAATTTCAATCCCTTTGGAACTCTTTCCAGAGCATTTTGATGCTTTTGAGTGGACTGCAAGGTGGATTTTCTGGCAAGTTGGGTAAATGCACATCTTCAAGTTACAGTATTTTGAAAGCTTAGGTGCTACCTAGCCTTGAAGAAAAGAATGTTTTTGACTGTAAGATATCTATGATGTTTACATTTGGAAAACACAGAGTTGAGGAGAAAATGAATTTTTAAATCTTAAGGAATACAAACTTCTAAAAAGTATCCCTGCTTTAGTGCTGCTACCCTGCATGCATCTGTAAGAGTCCAGGCATCATGGAATGAAAACCTACATAACAGTAGGCTAGGTAGGTATGCTTAAATCAAGGCTAGGATGCTGCTGAAATATGCAGACATAAGTAACAAGCTATCAGGATTTACGGCTGTCCAGGAAGGTGGTGGAATCACCATACCTGGAGATATTCAAAAGACGCATAGATGAGGTACTGAGGGATATAGAATCATAGAATGATAGGGGTTGGAAGGAACCTTTAGAGATCATCTAGTCCAACCCCTCTGCAGAAGCAGGTTCACCTAGATCAGGTCACATAGGAACATGTCCAGGCAGGTCTTGAAGACCTCCAAGGAAGGAGACTCCACAACCCCTCTGGGCAACCTGTGCCAGGGCTCCATCACCCTCACAGTGAAATAGCTTTTTCTTATGTTTAAGTGGAACTTTTTGTGTTCCAGCTTCATCCCATTACCCCTTGTCCTGTTGCTAGCTACTATAGAAAAAAGGGATGTCCCAACCTCCTGACATTCACCCTAAATGGTTCAGTTTAGTGATGGGCCTGGCAGTGTGAGGTGAGTGGTTGGACTGAATCTTAAAGGTCTTTTCCCAGTCATAATGGTTCCATGATTCTAAGGAAGGAAAGCCTTATGCCCTCCAGACCTGGCTACCTGCAACACTTCAGACACATTCTTGACTTCTTCACTAAATCTTGCAATGTCCTGAGCATAAAGAGAAGCAAGGTACTGTGTCATAAATAGGACTATGTGCGAAGAACCTGAGAACCAAGGAGAAAGGTAATTTAACAATTTTCAAATATTTTAAAAGCATCTCTTTTTCCCTGCATTTACATTTGCTGAACTCCACTCCCACTACACTTTTCTGAAGTTGGATATGAAGTCCAACCTTGAGTCTGTAAGCAACAAAATGTCTGTAGGTGCCACAAGTCAGATGTTGAGAAAATACAGAGTGAAATATTATGTGGTGGTAGAAATGTGGAGGTGATCTCTCTGGAACTCTGAGACATCTATTTCTTAGTGATTATGCTGGATTTTAAAAAAAAAGTGACTTGAGCAAGTTAAGTGGATTCAGTGAAGTCATACCTTAAACTAAAATAATTTCATAGTAGATTTCGCATGTTCAAGAAACATGGTAAAATATTTCAGATACTAAAAAGACTCTTAAGGTTGAAAGAATGAGCTATTTCTCCTTGCCACAGATGGATATTAAGAGAAAGCTCCCTGCCCTATTTTCACTTCTATTTCAAACGCACTTTGAAGTAAATACCTCCATTTATGTTTGGATCATGGTACAATTTCCATCCTTCCAAAGTTGCAGCTCTCCAGGCCTGACCACACCGTTTGCATAAGCGCTGCGCCTGAAAAGTAATGGATTTCCTCAGCGACAGACTTCAAGGGTAGGGAAACCCACAACTTCTCCTTTTAAAGATTTCAACATTATTAAAACAATTAATTTCTGCAGAGATTCCACCATGCAGAAAATAAGCACAAAAAACAAGAACCTTAAACTCAAAACAGCTGAGATATTTCAAAGGACATGAAATGTCATCAGTGGTGGGTTTTTTCACTAAACATTTTATTTCCCAGTCAGTATTTATAGTAAAGTAAGAAATATGCTCCAGTCTCATCTTTAGCTTAAATAGCTGTTACACATCCTTCTGGTAAGTTCAGTGTAAGGTGTTGTCTTGTTGCTTAGATGTATAATCCATCTCTTCATGCAGTTATCTACTTCTGCAGTTGATTTAGCCTTCCAAACCCCTCATGCTGTTCCAAAAATAGCAATCCCAACCTTCCTGAAATTGACAGACAATAATCTATGCACTAACACAAACAAGTTTAAAATCAAAGCTAGTTGGAATAGTGTGGAAAGTAGAAAAGAAACTGTACAAAAAAAGCTTGCTTAAAATCCTTCCAACCCTACACCCCTGAAAAAAAGAAACCAGAAATCAGCTACAGATTATCTCATTAGTCTGACTGGTGCTTGTCCAGGACTGACAAAGCACTATGAACAGTGATAGAAAGTGCAATATGCAGTCTTGCTTTGTTTAGCCAAATTCTGGGGTTTTTTTCCCCCACTGAAAGGCTGCAGACATTCAGCCATTTTCGGAATGGTGACAAATAGTACATTTAAAGGATAGACAAGGCAGTTGTTCTATCTTGCCTGCTGTGTAAGGGAAATGAACAGAGGTTCATCTTAATTCAGAGTAAACTCCAAGTATTTTAACTGACTCTTTTGGTAGTGAATAACCCAGCTCATGCTTATCAGACAGCAGGGACGTTGCAGCAGTGACTGCAGAACAACTGATGATGCAAATTTGTATTCATGATGCTCTGCAGCAACATTCTCATGTGCCCATAGTACCAGAAAATGAAGAGATGTGCATCATATTGGAACAGAATAATAGCAAGTAACCATATTACCATTCTATGATATTCCTAAATGTAAGGTCTTAGGCACAAGAATCTCAAGTCTCTTTCCCCCCCACCATTACTCAAACGTCATTATATAAACACAATCTAGTATAAGTTTCCAGCTGAGGCCTTTAGACAATGCTACATGACTAAATCATAAAAGCCACTTCACAACTAGGAAACATTATTCAGAACAGCTTTAGGACCAAAATTCCCTGGATGTTTTTCAGCTGAGGTTTAATGCAAAGTATACACATCATATACTCTCCAAGGTGAAGGAACAAGCAGATTTACAGTGAAACAGTTAATGGAGGATAATAACATGCTCTCTAGAACACTCAGATAAAGTATATCACTGCTGAAAACCCTGCCAAACAACTAAGGTATGAAAACAAAAGGTAGAAAACAAGAAAGAGAAGTTATTTTAACTACTGAGTAATTATTGTAAATAACTATGTTCCTTCTGATGGCAGTATTAGCCTATGGAGCTTGTGCCTTGGTCCCCAGTTCTCAGTCTTGGGACACAGCTCCAAATGTGCCACTGTAATTATCTGCATAAGGTTGGACAAGGGCCTGACTCCCTCAACTCAGATCACACACCCAAGGGAACATTAGAGGAGCAGAACAAGTAAAGCTTGTTTAATTCAATGCTATTTCTAAGAAAATTATACATCAAACCTCTCTCTCTAGTTAAAATTGCAAGCATGTTCCACTCAAATATATCTAGAAAGAGGCAGCTGGGAAGTTCTTTGAGGCATTTTGTGTGTTTATCAGGCAATACTTAGTACCAAGCCACTACAGTAAACCAAAATACTGTCAAGCAACCAAAAACCTCAGACATTTTTTTTTTCCTTAACGTCTATTCTACACCCAAAACCACTTAATCAAATGAAAGACTTCATTGAACTACTAATTTAGCAGTCCATCACTGTCAGTATTGATAATTCAAAATTAAATCACTACAAGCCAAAATTAGTCATTTTAGTACTCAGTTTTTCATTTGCTTTAATAATAACACTTAAACCAAGTCACACTAGTTAACTTAGATGATACTATAACTTTCTGCAGCTTACCTCATCTGTCATTCCTGCTCTGATGAGAGTAAAGAGATACTTCAATAACCTCGCATCATCTTCTCGGTCTAAATCATCAAGTGGCAGTTTCTGTCTTATAGGAGCATCTGGATCCTGCAAGGAAAAAAGTCACCATTCATCCACACAATCACAGAATCATAGTACCCTTTTGGTTGGAAAACACTTTTAAGATCATCAAGCCCAACCGCTGACCTCATACTGCCAAGTCCACCACTAAACCATGTCCTTCGGCACCTCAGCTTTTAAATATCTCCAGGGATGGTGACTCCACCATCTGTGGAGCAGCCTGTTCCCGTGTCTAGCAATCCTTTCAGTGAAGTTCTTCCTAATCTCCAATCTAAACCTCCCCTGGCCCAACTTGAGGCCACTTCCTCTTGTCCTGTCACTTTTACTTGGGAGACTGACCCCCACATCAACATAACCTCCTTTCAGGTAGTTGTAGAGAGTGATCAAGTCTACCCTCATTCTCCTCCAGACTAAACATCCCCGGTTCCCTCAGCTATTCTTCATAAGACTTGTGCTCCAGATCCTTTGCCAGCTTTGTTGCTCTTCTTTGGTTGTGCCCCAGAACCTCAGTGTTCCTCTTGTAGTGAGGGGCCCAAAACTGAGCACAGTGTTCAAGCTGCAACTTACCTATATGCCTCCTCCAATGCGCCATTTTATAATTTGGAGTCACTTTTTGATGTTGACACAACAATTTGTACAATCCATGTAATACTTACCATTGTACTTCCCTGTCTGTCCTCTCATTTATTTTATTCCTTTTATGTCCCCATTCCTATCAGAAGGAGTCATGGTAATTTCTTTATTTACATCACTACCTTGTTTTTTGCCCCAAACTTCTCATCTTCCAGCTGTTCTCACCTTCAAATACGCTTTTCCTTTCTGCTTTCTACCTATTAAGCTGTTTCTCTTCCACCTTCTGAGATGGCTGTACATGACAGCTGTACTTGCTTCTATTTAATCCAAATAGATCTTCTCAAGCCAATCAACACTTCAGATTACTCCCCAATTTAATTAATCTTCTATGACTGCTTTGCTGTCACTGACACAGTTTGTTACCTCCTCCTACTGGACAATCCTTTATTTCCTTGACTTTCATCCTACTAGCTTTCGCTATAGTAGCTCTCAAGGAATCCAACCCAGACTTGGCTTGATTGTAGTAGTTACTGAACATGCTCTTATCTACAAGGGCTTCCAAACAGTTTTCTGGTTGGGAACACGAGTTTTTTGCAGACATAAAAAGCACTAACAAAGCCATGTACTTCACCAAATAGACCACAGATACTTGTGATGAGGAGTGCAGGTATGGAAGTGACTGTTGAAAGGAAACAGAAGTCCACATACCCCAAAATGAACTCCAGAGATGCCCTGCCTTGTGATTTCTGTACTAAATTTTAGACCATAAAACTACTTTTGGATAGTACGACTCTCTAAAAATCAGTGGAAGACTATGAAAATAGTACCTACGCTCTCTCTAACTCATTTTGAAGCAAAACTTGGTTTTTAGATAATACTTACCAACTCTGTTACCAGAGCTCGAGAACTTCCAATGTATGTACTTAGCTGTCGCTGCTTCAGGGTATGTAGTGTGTTCTCCCTGGAAGCAGTGAAATGTTTTTCAGAAAAAAAAAAAAGAGGGTTTTTAGCAAGCATTTCTAACAAGACACAAATATTGAAAGGTATTTCTTTGTTACATGGAATACGGTTACAGAAGAGACACACTTGGTTTTGTTGGTTTATCAATAGACTGTTACTGTTATAAAAACGCAACACTTCACAAGTAATACAGTCAATTCACATATCTTTGATTTATTTCAAAAGCATTTATGTCAATCATTTGTGTATTTAATTATGACTTCTGCATGAGTAAAATTTCCCATTAGCATTCATTATAAAGTCAGTCCAGGACAGAAATTTAACTTAGGATGAACACGTGATTCCGAAAGCCAGCATTCACTGGTCATTAAAAGCAGGTTTATTCTTGGTATTTGGAATGAAAGGTAGTCTGTAAATCCCATCACAGACAATAAAGATGACAATAAGTTTCTGGTGAAGGGTCAGTCAAACAAAGTGAAGATAAGGACTTAAATAGGCAAAAGTTTAAGCCAGACAAAGAAGTGATCACCTAAGAAACACATAATACACTGGATAAAACCCTTTGTGAATAAGAGGCTGGTCATCAGGTGACCATCGCTTCTTGTGCTTTATTATGAAAAATCAAATCTACATCCAGCTAAAGGTTAAATTAAGTTGTTTTGATGATTTTCTTTCCATCCTTGCTTTCTAAAAGCAGTAACTGATTTTGAGGAGACATATTTAGGATGGGTAGGAAATCTCATTTTTTACATCTAAGAATTGAAAGAAAATAAGCAAATGACTGAAAAGCTTTTAAAAATCCATTTGTTTTTTTTTAAGTACAATTCTGTGCCTGTGAATTTTATACTTGATGAAAGCAGATGTACAAAGAAAGTCTGAACTTACCAATATACAGATTTTGCATAAAACTCAATATTATCAGAGAAGTCCCCAATTTCATCCTTGGCAATGCTCTCTAGCCAATCTACCACCAGCTGGAATAAAATTAAATTCCATTTTTAAAACAGGCAAGTAACAAATAATATTTTAACTATTTCCTCTTGTCTCTGGATCTACTCATTATCTACATGGTATCCAAAGTGTACACATCCTGAAGACTATTCAATTTACATTTTAAGTATCCGCTACAAGGCTGTTTAGGCACTTGACTTCTATGTCTCACTAGATGCTGCAGTTACTACAGTGCTACTTAATAGTTTATTAATTACCACCAACGGTAATAGATGCTTCAAACGGGATTAACTCTCAGCCTTCCATTCTCACCGCTTTTGATCTTTAAAAACTAAAGGGTATTATCTTTATGCATACAACAAATAACACACTTCAGTCAATGGGAAAAAATATTAGATACAGCTTCTACAGGTACAGAGAGCATGAGTGTTAGAAACTTTTAAGTATCTACTGATCTATCTCCATTCTCATCTTAAAAACTTTCCATCCTACCTGGCTTTGTCGAACAAGCGAATCTTTCTGAAACAAGTTGTCTACATTCGTTTTTTCACTAGCAGTTAAAACCTGGTTAAAAAAAAAAAAGCTGATTATTAGTTCATGTAAAAGAAAATCTGCCACAAAATCATGAATACCAAACTGAATGCACACTAAATCACACACTTTCTAGAAGTTCAGTATGCTACTGCTGTCTACTCTGTTTTAAAAAATGGATGACACTACTCATTTGTTTTGTTTGGATGATCTTTTACAACCAGTTACATTGTAAAAAAGCAATTGAGACTATCATTCACAAACATACAACCACAGAAAGATTCTACAGAGTAGATCCATTGATTCCTTTGGCTGCACTCATGTTATCCTCAATTCCATTTATTATTGTATACACAAACAAGAGGATATTTTCCAAGATCACCCGCAGACTTGACATAAGCAAGTAGAAAAAATCCCACCAAATAAAAAACCACAAACCCAGAACCCCAATCATTCACATGCTCTCCTCCATTAATTCAGCTTGTATTAGGCTTGCATCAAAAAGAGAACAGAAGGTGCGTTTTCCTAAGAAACATGGTAGAAAGAGACTAGTTTTTGGCACAACAGTGTTTAATTTAATAGTGACAATTCAGCAGCAGGAATTCTAGAGAAAACTGTTTTACGACTGAGAAAAAGGCAACTATGATCATAAATTTTACAAAGGCAGGGTCACTTTACTTATTGTTTTGTCTTCCTAAGCATACTCTGGCAGCAAAAGCTGGAACAAATAGACAAGAAGACTACAGTTGAAACAAGAATGCTAAAAAATTTGCATTTCTCTTGAGATTAACTGGAGTCAGGATTGCAAACACTAGATTGTTTGAGACTGTGTGTTCCTTCAGGCAAAGCATATCTGTGACCTATAATATTACCTAAATATAATACATAAAATAATACCTAAATAACATTACAGCTACTGATGCAACTTTTAAAAACAAATAAATAGTTATTTCTAGTGGATTTTCCAAGTGTATGTGGAATGTTTAAGGAAATAAAACAAGGTACTGTTTATAATGTTTTTTACACTAGTATTTTCTCTTTGGAATGTCCAATTTTACTTTTCCCAGTTTATGGAATAACTTAGTATTTGTCTTGACAACAATTAAACCAGTCTCGTCTTTATTCTTTACTATTCTTTGAAGTTTGAGTGCCTGCAATATTGAGATTGTAAGAATAAAGTACAAGCATTTAGCTTATTATATCGCTTTAAAAAAATCTCAAGAAAAGTCCAAGCTTACTGTGATATCAAATGCGGTTTCATCTTCCAGTGCAGACTGTATTCTGTCTCTAGAAATAAAAGTGCAAAATGTTCATGATTATAATAAAGCTGAGAAAATTATGCAGAATCCATAGTAAATTAAAGCCCTGGAGAACACCTTTTAAAAACGTTCTTTTAAAAAAAATACTAGAATTTGCAAGGTACTAAAAATAGGCCCTTAACAACTTCAGTTTCTGTAATGAGTTAATAAACACATATGTGTATCAGCACATAGTTCCATATACAGATTAACAGGTACTTAATTGCTTCACTCCATATTTGTAACACATTAAAAAAGATATCCAAGAAAGTCAGCAAAAACATAATGTGCTTTTGAAAGGAATTACCTATAAAGCGAGGACAGCAGTCTCCAAGTTACCATCTCCTGCTTCAGAAGCCACAACACGCTGGCAGTTTTTGAAAACTTTTGCTGTCCAGGAGTTGCCCGATAAACTATCTTCCCTAGAATATTCACCTGAGGTAAACAGATTTATAGATAGTTAATACTGACCACCACTGCTTTTTTGTCCTAAGCCATTACAGAAATCTTTTTATTATGCTGAATGCTTTCAGCTATCAAGTTTGATTACCATCTCTTCAAAATAGGCAGATGACACTCCACACCATAAACTCCCTTAGATATTAATAAAAATAGTATTAACACAGCCTAGAGGCCATAAACCAAGACAGTGGCTTTGTTCTGCCACACACTGTACAAACCCAGGGTAAAAACAGCACCAAAAGACTGACAGAGAGAAGGCACTGGAAAAAAAAAAAACCCAAATAACCAAAATCACCAACTTTTTCTCCGTAAACAACAACACCGAACATAAACGCAGCCCTACTGGTATTTGCAACAGCATTTGAGCATTTATCAGTGCTTGAAAGATACCTTCTCCTTTCTGGCTGGGTTAAATAACGAAACACAAATTGTTGGTTAATACGTAATAGAATTTCTTTCTGGTGATACCATCAGTTATCTTTTCCTTTCTCTATTATGAAGAAAAGAGAATAAAGTCTTCTCTATCAGTGGGTAGTTCCTACTGGAATAGTCTCTGGAGGAACCTAGCTCCTACAGAGCTCCTACTACTTCTGAGAACAACCCCAAACTCTTACATTTCAGAAGTCCCAATTTGCAAGGAATCACAACAGATTTGAAGGGAAAAAAAATGAGGTGGAGCATCACAGTGCAAGAGAGGAGCATGGTGTTCTGTTCTATTACCTCCCAGAAAATATAAAAAAGAGTTCATGGTTGTGAGGAGCCACTGGGCTGATCTCAGTGTGAGGCAGCATGAGAGCTCAGGGCTGTCCTTTCACATCCCATCCCTGGTCAGCAACATCTAAGCCAATCCTTCACTCTTATTTTGTAGATACTTGCAACATATAGTCAGCTTCCCCCAGTTCCACATTACAACAAGCAGGGGGAATGGAAGAGACTTTCCTTTCCATTTCAGTTTGGAAGTTTCACCATCTCACAAAATAATGAACTCCACATTTATTTTGCTTCTCACCTGCTCCCCACTTGGGAACACAACTATGGTACATGTCTCACTAAAGACCTCAGTGCTTTCCAACTCAGCCCCAACAACAAATTTGCACAAAACAGACCAGAAATCTTAACATGGACATAGGCTTGAAGTCTCTTCAAAAAATTATCTGCCCGCTTCTTTGTGATCAACACTTATTGAGAGAAGTATAATTTCTTCCTTTCAAATTGCCAATCCCTGCTGATTCTGAACTGACAGTTCACAGTCAATCAAATAAAAAACCGTGTCCAAAAGCAGAGATACTTTAAAAGCTAACGTTGAGCCCTCTACTGACAGCTTGTTAGTAGTGTTGCAGGAAACTCTTAAAAGCATCATAACACAATGATTTATTTATACCCGAGAGAAGTAAATACATTTTAATCAAGCTTATTATCATTAACAAAAAAATCTATACATCTGCTCATGTTTATTGTCACTTGACACTTCCAGTGGAATGGCAGCCAGATGACATTTTCAGTATTCAGAGAGCTACACAATGGGTACTCCTCTGCCAAAGTAGTGTGTGAGGAATAAGCTATTCAATGCTGGCATTCAGTGACTCATAAGACTGCAACCAGATGGAAGATTTAAACTATGTTAAGCATTGTGACTTCTCAGCTTAAAGAAAAACAGTAATACTAATTTGGGAGAGGATTGTAAAATAAATAAAACCCCAAACAAACTGCTTACCTGACTGTTACAAATACTTTCGTACTCATCCACAAGATCAAAAATGGTAGTTGATGTGTGCTTCAGGAAGGAATGCAGAAAATCTGAGTACATGCTCATAGTAGCTAGAACAGATTTAAGAAGAAATTGCCATATTAGTCAGACACAACCTAGTGAAGTAACCCTAACAGACTACACAAAAATCCTTCTAAAGAAAAAGGATCTCATCTTTTGTAAACCTCAATGAGGACAACGATGATATGAACCATGTATATTCCATGAAGCAGAAGAATTTACCAGCTAAGTCAGTAAGCAATATAGAAGCTATGGAGTAAGTCAATTAATTATAAAACTTTTGCTGTAAACTTGTCGTCTGCAAAACTTTTAACAACAAAAACTCATTTGTCTATCTCCACAAAACTAACCCAGTTTGCATCTTACATCGCCAGAGCATCTCCTTTGTGCCATCAGACTCCACAGAAAACACAAACTCAAAACTCTAGTAACCGGAAGAGATAAATTTTCTGAGCTTGTTAAACTAGGCTGTTTCTGACAAAGAAAGATCAGTAAAATACAGAAAAAAAACCAAAAAGAACATGCACATTTATATCTCATAAAGTGTGGTCAATTATGATGAAAACTCCAGATTGTCTCACCAGCTTCCCCAGGATCATCCTCACGCAGCAGCACAGCGCTCATAGTGACATCTTCTGTCATATTGGACATGTCCAGATTTACAAACATTCCTGTCTGCTGAGGTGAGAGTACTGTTGTCCAGCTACTTTCATCCAACTAAAATCGTAACAAAAACATAACGAAAAGAATAAATAGCAATCTCAGACTATTACAAGCTTAGTTCCAAGATTTTTCCTTCTATATGAATAGTATAAATAGAGAGCAATCCTAAAAAAACTAATAATGAGAAAACTTAATAATGAAGTAACTAAAAAACCCCATAATAACAGAAATAAGGTGCAACTATGACTTTAACAAGCTGTTCTGAAAAGGTAAATTTTTATCTGAACAAAGGAAAGTTGTTTGGGTTTTGTTTCATGAAATAACAGAAGTAAATGCAAATCTAATACAGCTATTTTGAAAGATCAAGTATAACTTGTTGTCTTAAAAAAAAAAAATCACATTAAACTTTCATATCCTGTCATCCTAAATATTTACTCAGTATTTTGTCATTCAAAGTAAAAAGAGATGGCATAACATTGATTGACTAGGTTTGTAAGGCTGCTGTGAAAAGTTATGGAACCATTTACCAGTCTTTCAACCTTCTTGAATTGCTCAAAACCATCTGATTGGACAAAGCAATGTAAGCTCAAAATAATAGCAAGTAACAAATATTAAACGGACAAATAAAGACATGTCTATGCTTTGTGAGGGTTATTTCAAAGGAGGTATTTCATAACATATCTGACATTAGAGCAGCAAAATGGCTAACAGAGAAGGTAGATGGTACATATACTGCACAGCCAGGACAGCTTCTTATAGCTGTTTCCATGACAGCAATTGCCTTCTCTGCAGCAATTAATGCTATCTGAAGACCAAGAGATGTGCCACTGGTTGATTCTTTTTCTAGACTCTTAAAATAGTTCCATCCAAACAAGTGCAAACAGAGAACCGGATGACACCTCTGTAGTAATCTCTTAAATATATCCAAAACCTGTGGACATACACCTGTTGTTCTTCCTTTTATGTCCCATTTTCTATCCACAGTATTCCTCTCGCCTGATCTCTCCCTGCCATTATTGCCCTCTAGCCAATAGAATGCTTCAACGTTTGGATTACAGAGTGAAAATAACAAGAAACTCAGTAAAATTGTTTCATGTCTTTGTGGGAAATGCAAAAAGGGCTGATGAATGTCCTATCTACCAGAACACAAAATTCTACAAGACATAATTTTAAGTCCTTTTTCCATCACCCTCCTATGAAAGCCTCTGCCTACTCCCAAGTTTCCCACTGCTAATCTAAACTGGATTCAAGTCAGAGCATTAAGTGCTCGCCTAAAATGTACACCACTCATAAAACAACAGTTACAGAATAACAAGAGGCTTTGAATCAGAGGAAAAGTGCCACTGCTAAGAGCTGTATTGATCAACTAGGCTCCAGAACCTGATGTTTTTTTCAAAGACATTACAGTAGAAGATAATTAACGTCATCTGAAAAGACTTCAGAAGAACTTGTTCTTTGAAGTCCAGACTTTAACATCCAAGCAAAGCTTAATACTGGAGAGTGCTAAAATAAGAAAAATTCTGAAGCTTTAACTCACTGGCAGAACATCTGCCTTTGAAGAATTTGTCAACAAGCAAAGTCAGGATTTTTCTAGGCACAAGCTGAAGTTCGAAGGACTAGTTTAACACATGATGTATCTTCAAGTCCTTAAATCCCTCTATTATTTCTCACTGCATCACCTCAAAGAACAGCACAGCAAAAAGTAACTGGAGTAGCAAGCAGTAACAGTAGTGCTAGTGAGCTTGTACCAACCACACTTTGTCCTTAGTGCAAACACTGAAACATTGTAAACTTGTAATTTCTCATAAGTTTCACAGAAACACAAGAGAAAGAGATGCTCTAACCATCTTACCATTGATAGATTGCCAAAAAGTCCAGGAGTTGGTAAAATCAGAGGAGATTTAACTCCTGTTCCTGTGATGGAAGACATATCTGATGGCTTCATGGAGCTTCGAGTTAGTGCAGTAACTGAAAGAGAGAGAACCTTTTATGAAAACAGAAAGAATTTAAGACCACTACACTCTATCAAGATGCTCCAAAGGAAATTTTATAAGAGAGACTAAAGTATTTATGAAATCCTGCTCCATTATGTGAGAAACAGACAAATCAACCTGATGGAGAAGTAACTTACTCCTGTCAATCTTCATATTTCTCCCACCAGAAGGCTTGTAACAAATTCACAAATGTCAATTAGAAAAACAAGTCTTAGGCCCAACAACACTTAGAAATAAGAGGTTAATTATCAATAATGGAACTTTAGAATTTACACTTTACTTACATGAACATGCTGTTAACTGAATCTGCAGTATACTCAAGCTCTACCTTTTCAGGCAAGGCACATAAAAATATAAAGGCAAGGCCTATCTACTGTCAGTTCAGTTCCTCCTCAAGTCCAGCAGCACTTCAGATCAAAGGTTGAAGCTAGGCTGAAGCAAGTGTATGTATGCACCAAATATAGGACACATTTCCAGTCACTAGATTTCCCTGGTAAAAACACACCATGAGCATAAATAGTAATAAATCTCCAGTCACTCTTACTTGGAAATAGGTCTCCAAACTCTTAAAGCAAAAGGCAACCACAAGCCTGTGTTACCAAGCATCTGCTCCAGATACTCCTGCACATCAGTGCAGTGGCTAGTGTTCCTAGGAATATCTGACTCATATTAAAAAACGAATCATTGCTTTGCAAGATGGTAAATGTCATATCCTATGACAACAGGGAGCTCTACTACAACAGACCTCCCTCCATATAGCTCAAAGACTATGGAATTTTCATCAAGACAGTAGCTGCCTTGGTTCCCTTATCCATTACAAACAGCCTGGGAAGCCATCTAAAAGCATTGGTTGCCCCAAGACAGCAACAAGACAAACCAGAGCTGTGCCAACAGTGCTAAAGAGGTAATAACAACAGCACTTGTACAACCCTCAGGAGCAGTTCCTGACAAGACAGCCTCAGTCAGCAGTGAGGTCATGAGGTTTCCTTTAGGACTTGAAGACTGCTGGAATAAGAGGCATCAAAAATGTCCACAACAGCCTATACAACCACAAAATAAAGAGCACGTCCAGGGTCTCTATCAGACTCCAAATGGTTAGCAAGCAGGTGAGCAAATGCCTATGGCACAGTTTTGGGGATTTTTTTCTCCAGTGTCCAAAGTAAACGGAACTTTCTTGAAATGTCCCCAGTCATGATGTTCACCAAGAATGTATCTCATCAGACCTCTGACACTCTCAAATTACAAGGAACAAGGTAATTGCAAACAAGTACAGAGACTCTAGAAGGCTTCATATCAATAGGCAGATTTAGTTTTCCTTGCAGCAGTTTCAGGTAGACTGAGAAAGTTGAGAACCAAAGGTTTCTCTCGCAAGGTTTATGCTTTTGTTTTAGTACATATCTTGAATCACCACAAATTAACTTTTCCTAAATTCTTGGGATGTGAAAATCATGCATACTGAATATCAAAGAGACAAACTAATTTTCAATCTGTAGAACTAGAATTATGGCTAGTAATATTAACAGTCTGATTCTGAAACTGCAGATCAGAGCATTTATTAATGGGTCATCCCTCTCCCCCAAGGTACCAGAAAACAACTGCTATAACCCCCCGCTATCCATGACACAATGCACTCGAGGATTAGGGATTTACAAGGTGGCAGAAAAGAACTGTGTTGAAAAATCGACAAATTCACAATTGCAAAGAAATCACATCAAAGGAAGCAAAAAACCTTGTCTTCAGAAGAGAATGGATGCACTTCATAAGTACACCTTAAGTATTCCGCTCCAGGAAGGGGACTGTTCTACGGGAACAGGAATAGGAGTGAAAATGATGTTTTGTTTGTTGCAGAACCTTCAGACAGTTTGAAAGAGAAGTAGCTCTGTCCTGTGCAGCAGATGACACTTGTGAGTCTCAGAAAATCTGTATGATGCAGTGGCAGAGGTAAAACAGAAGAATGCCAGGATGCCAAGCAGAAATACAGAGTTGTAATGAAGAAGTGCAGAATTCTTTGGATTACATAGTGCAGGGACATCAAATAACAAAGCTTTTGTAGGAAACCTGTCCACTCACTATGCTGTTTGAAGAAAGTTGATCACAAATTATAGCCACACATGTGGGCAACTGTCAGCTGTGTTTAGGGAAGTTTACAGAGAGAAGGAAACACAATAAACTACACTGCTGGCTAGTAAGGCAAGAACTAGTTTCAACATAGTACTTGAGAGAAACTGAAATGATACTGGATGTACCTGCGCCAAAGAAAGAAAGTGAAGCTCTAACACCTACTAAAAACTGAAAGGCAGAAATCAATTGGCATTCAGCAGTGACATAAATACATAACATGGGAACGTATATATGTTACTACTACTAGGGTTTTACTACAGTTTTTTCCATATTTAGTAACATGTTTAACTTCAGAATTACAGTCACCAAGTAGTCAAGGTTGGAAGGAATCTCTGGAGATCACCTGGTCCAATCCCCCTGCCTAAAGCAGTGTCAACAACAAAAGGTTTCTCAGGATCTTGTCCAGTTAGCTTTGGTTATCTCCAAGGACGAAGACTCCATAGACTACCTGGGCAACCAGTCCTAGCATTCAATCACCCTTATAGTAAAAACGATCTTCTCACATTTAAACAGACTTCCATAGATACGCTGTTGTGCCTATCACCTCTTGTCTTTTCACTGGGCATCATCAAGAAGAGCTTGGGCGTCTTTTTACTCCCTCCCATCAGACACTTGTGCACATTGACAAGATACGTCAGATACTGCAAAACCTTAATCAACTTTGTGGCCCTTCATTGGACCCAGTAAAGTACATCTTTCTTATTCTGAATTGTTATAAATTACAAAGTCCAAGCATTATTCCTTTAACTAAATGCTAAAGAAAGAAAGTAATCTTACCTGGCTGGCGCAGCAAGGAAGTAGGAGTGCAGGAAATCAACTGTCCTTTGGGTGTCACGTTTCCAACAGTATCATCCAGGGATGTAAGAACTGATTAACAAACAAGTTAAGAAACACTGTCCTAAACACACTTTTGGATCTATTCAAAGCAACTGTAAATACTTGGAAAGGAAACATGCTTGGCTGCATTTCAAATATCGTGGAGATTATCTTGTCTTTTAGACTAAAGTAGAAAGTCCCACTCATAAGCCTGAGTTAGATCACAAAATGTTTCACCAGAAGCTTAAAAGCTGGAGGGCTAAAAGGGACACTGTAAAGTAAAGTTCAGAAATAAACATCTTGACAGCTCTGGGACTCCTCGTAACTGCTTTGATCAAAGACAACACTTTTGCCCCACGAGGAGCTGCTTTATGCTACAAAAACAAGAAAACTTGAGATTGAATGCATTTTTTAAAAGCTCTTGGTTTCAGGAAGCTGATGACTTTAGGCTGTTGCTCTCCTTTGTGTCTTGCTGTCAGCAACTAGGTTTGGTGCTCAGGGTATGATTAACTAAGAAGCAATTGTGTAAATGTTTCAGCATCTCATGTTACATCAGTGTCCAACAACATGATGATTGTTATGGACAATATAATCATAGAATGGTATGGGCTGGAAGGGACTTTTAGAGATCATCTAGTCCAACCCCTCTGCAGAAGCAGGTTCACCTAGATCAGGTCGCATAGGAACATGTCCAGGTAGGTCTTGAAGATCTCCAAGGAAGGAGACTCCACAACCCCTCTGGGCAGCCTGTGCCAGGGCTCCCTCACCCTCACAGTGAAATAGTTTTTTCTTACATTTAAGTGGAACTTTTTGTGTTACAGCTTGATCCCATTACCCCTTCTCCTGTTGCTCTCTACTGTAGAAAAAAAAGATGTCCCAACCTCCTGACACCCACCCTTAAGATATTTATAAATGTTAATAAGATCCCCCCTCAGTCTCCTCTAGACTAAACAGCCCCAGTTCCCGCAGCCTCTCCTCATATGGAAGATGTTGCAGTCCCCTGATCATCTTGGTGGCCCTGCACTGGAGGGGCCACCTCCACCACATAATCAGGGCCAATATCTTACTAGTTTATTTTGCTTGGAAAAAACAGAAGGATGAGTGACTGTATTGATTCCTTTGCTATCAAACACAGAAAAATAACATTGTATTATCTGTCAAACGTTAGATTTTTTTTTTCCTTATTTTAAATAATTAGGGAAAACCATTTTGTGGAAATATAAATCTATATGCACTCCCCTTGCTATTACTGTGGATTGAAAGTTAAGATATACTGAATCATCTCAATACTCTGATAACACAATACATGCGAATCAGCATAAAACCATAACATTAAGATACAATGGAGTGAAGGAGTTTTTGCAAAGCTCTTGAAACGGAGTCAGTTATGGCTCATGTAGTTCTGTGGCCTGACCTCAGCCTGAGTTGATAAGCCCGTGAAAAACTGTAAATCATCACACTACACAAATGTGACAGCACAATCTCAGGATACAGGTAATGCAACATCCCTGCAATCATATTTAACCCACAATCAAAAAACATAAATCAATCTAGATGTAGTCAAGAACTGACTATACAAGCACTTTGACTGCCTCTTCCTTTCCATAAAGCCTACTAAATAATCTGTCCTGAGCCATCACTACAACAGGTCTGACATAATTTAGGACTATAATGGGGGGGGGGGGGGGGGGGGGCGGGGCGGAAACAAAGGAGGGAGAAAATTCCATTCAGAGGAGATACTATTCTGTGAAAAGGCAAAGAATTGTATCTTTTAGCTTATGCGTAAGCTCTTCTATAAAAGCCACATAGCACAGCATGTTGTTGAAAATGCAGTCTTTTTCTAAATGAATCTCCTCCGGATTTCCCAGGCACGCTTCCAGTCAGGCATTAAAGCTCCCTCCCATACTAGTTTTTAGAGATTGCAATCACAGTTTGGCTTTTGAACTTTTTTGTTTTCCTGAGTGCATGAAAATACCACACACAAAAAGAAACAGTCTACAGAGGATGAAAATACAAGACAAAACTGTAACAGCAGAATACTTCACAAATCAGGCCATTTCACGTTATACGTTCTCCACTTCAAATGGGTACAAAACACAGAGTAACTTGCTGCATGTTTGAAAACCATTCTCAACCCGCTCAAAATGAAAACAGTAGTAAAAACAGACAAACTTTGTGGGCATAGCAAGCAATGATTAAAGAGAAGATAAAAGGTCTACGGAAAAAGGATACTAGAAACTCTTTTCTGGGAGCTTTGCTTCCGTCCAGCTCGGACCATCTCTACGTCGCGGGGGGAAAATACCTCTCCCAAAATACTTCTAGAGAACAGCAACAAAATAAGCAAGTGAATGCAAGTAGAACATACAAGGTGATTTTTTTGTTATTGTTTTTGCTTCAAGCAACTCCACAACTTGGAAGCTTAACCAAAACATAATCTCTAATTCTACTACTGATGTCCAGTTTCCTCTACAGATCATCTAGTATTGCTCATCAGTTTGGGGAAACGAGTTTGTCTGGAAACCCACACTTTGTTCCTCCTACACAACAGACATTTTCTTATTTTTTTTTTTTAAAGCAGCTAGTAACAGATGCAGCGGTATGAAAGCCAAATTTGAACTGAGAAACGCGATGGAAATAACTACATTATTTCACTACTTGATTTTTTTTCCCTTCAGATACACAGAACAATCACAGATTGAACAAGTTCGGGTGTCGTGCAGAAGGGGAAAAACGAGCATTAGCATCCATCAAGATGCAAAGGAGAAGGCACAGGTGGGCTGGGAAGGCCGCGGCTGTGACTGCCTAAGCAGCCCCCTCCCCCAAACCACCCTGTTCTGGCCATTCCTCCGTAATTAACAATCTTGATTAATGCACAAGCCTGCTCCTAAAGAAATGAAACAGATTTAAAGCTCTCAGGTGACAGAAAAGGCTTTAACACCCCCCAGAGCCCGTTCCAGCCTCGCTGCGTTTTCCAGCCCGCGCTGCGAGCGCCTCGCTCCTCCGCGGCCGCTCCAGGGGAGGCGGGTGGGGATGTCACCTCACATCCCTACCGCGGCGGACCGCTCTCCCCCGGGACGCCCCGCCGGCCCCGGCCGCCCACCCCTCAGCCCTTCCCACCTCTCCATGGCAGCCTCTGGCTCCGCCGTTCCCGCCTCCGCCAGCGCCGGCCCGCCGCCCGGAACCAGAAGGGCGGGTTTCCGCCCGCCGAGGCGGGGCTGCCGCACCGCGCAGGCGCCGCGCCGGTAGTGGAGCTTCGCGCCAGCCTGGCCTGGTCGCGGCAGGGCTCCGGGTACGACGGTTGGGGAGCGACCCCGCTAGGCCCAGGGCAGCCGAGCGCCGTCAATCGGGGCCGCGGTGGTGGCAAGAGGGTACCGGCCTGACTTGCCCTCCGCTGCCCGGGCCAAAAGCGGCTCTGCTCTGCCAGTCGCCGGGCACGGGCATCCCGCCTTAAGTGACACAGCTTAAAAAACCCGGGTAGTTGAAAAGTTTCAGGCCAGTCCTCTTATTGCACAGAGAAGGACGAACCTGATGCGCAAAGTGCTTTCGTTTATGTTCGGCTGAAGGAACCTGCCTCTCAGTCTTGGCAAAGACAAGTTCGTTTTCACCGCTTTACAAACTTGGGCCTGTTTCTCTCATTCCTTCCTATTTCTCCCACTGTAACTCGCACTTCTGGCACCAGTTTTAAGAGGTGGGATCACTCCATCCTCTGCTCCCTGGACAAATTAAAGTTACAAGACTACCTCACCCCTTATTCCCCAAAACACATTTTGCATACAAAATTACTGTTTGTTACTCTTAGCAGAACAAATGACAGCTACTGCCAGCAGTTTGTTTCCTTGTACTCTAGTAGAAAGAAAACTGTCCAACTGGCATTTTTAGCATAGACAGGCATGTTTTGAAAAACACTTGTAAGTACTTCTGTGTAGCTGAGGCTACAGCTATAACAGAGTACACTTGAGCAAATGAGGCATTTTAAATTCCTCATAGGTCTGAAGACAGCTGCAAAAAGAGAACTGCAAGACACCATCCAAAGTCCCACAGCTTGCTTAAGATGCTGATAAAACGCAGTGGCACCCAAGCTAGGTGTCTCATGGAATCCACTGGAGAGCGTAACTTCAGAAGGCTTCAGAAGAAGAAAGCTTGATGGAGACTGGGTATGTTGGAAGACAAGCAAGCAGAAGACCCTTGCAGAATAGATGAATCACTCAGGAAACTGTTCTGGAATTAAAAAGTCCTTCTATCATGTAAACTATCAAGCCTTCACTATGGCAGAAAACTAAAAGAATGCTAAAGGAACGATTACATCCTAAGTTAATACTACATGTTAAATGGACTTTACCTCTCAACACATCCTCCCAAGACAGTGTAGCATTATAGTTTCAGCAGTGCACTATGAAATTCAGACTAATACAGAAATTAGTATCTGGCTCAATGTGTTGCCATCAGCTTGCACCCCCAGGCTAGCTCTTTTTCAGGGCAGAAAAGAGTATAAACAAATGAGGTGTAATGACAAAGAAAACGCTTCCTTTGAAGACTGCCTCAAGTTTCTTTAAAGCAATGACAGATGAGTATAAAGCAAAAGAAATAT
This sequence comes from Colius striatus, assembly GCF_028858725.1. Lineage (NCBI taxonomy): Eukaryota > Metazoa > Chordata > Aves > Coliiformes > Coliidae > Colius > Colius striatus. The sequence goes on from NC_084759.1 coordinate 170,176,561, forward strand.
GGCTGAAGAAAAATTAAGAGGGCAGCATGCATGCTTTGAAAAAAAAACCCACAAAAAACCTAAATCTGAAAGAATATTAAACATTTGGGGCCTTCAGAGCTGTGTTGTCATTTGGTCCAGCCAGCAACAAAGCACCACAACAGTCTCTCGCTCGGTGCCCCCCATCCACCTCCACCCTCGTTAGGATGTCAGAGGCCCCAGCAAAATGGGAAGAAAAAGATAAGCAAGGTTGTTGTGGATTGAGACAAGGGCGTCTGGCTTACAGCTGGGGAGAGTTTCTAGGAACTTCTTACAGGAGCCATCTTTACAGCCCCTTCCCCCTTACCAGAAATGGCTGTCATGCCAAATCATGACAACAGGCTTCAAGTTCGCTCCAGTAAAGGAGCAAAGAAGAAGAATAGAGCGTGTTTTCAGGCAGTACTTTTTCAGTGGCATCACACTTCACATTTCACAAGGAGAGGGGAAGGCGGGGGGGGGGGAAGGGGGAAAAACCTGAAAGTCTGATGCAAGCATCTTACATGTGCAAGAAGCATAAAGGAAAGCTAATTTTTCAGTGACAGAAAGGACTCTGAATTTAAATTTATAATTAAATATAAATCCATCTTAAAGTTTAATATATTTGCAAGAACAGTGATCCCAACTGCAGCCATGTGGTCAAAATATCACAGGAAGTAGTAAGGCTCCATTTTTGAGGCAGGATAAGCACACGACTCAGCAGCTAGCACAACTACCAGAGAACCCTGGCATGTTTATTGCCAATGCCTAAGATTCCTCTGCTCCTTACTAGCTCTGTGTGAAGTTAGCAGGGTTGACAGGATGTACCAAGTTAAAGTTCTAGATGTACTAAACAACTAACTCAAAACTCCATGTACCCTTTACAAAATGTTTAAATACAGACAGCTCACAAATCAATTGCCCTAATGCATTACTAAGCTGTATATACGACATCTGCACAGAAAAAAAAACCGAGTCTCAATTCAGAACTGTCAAGAGCAAGAGTATGACAAAATTCTTGGGCAACACGTGACAGCAGCACTACTGCATTCAGTACAAAGAAAACCCTGGAACCTACATTTAGCTTGCCTTTCTGCAAGAGAAGGAAGCAAGCTCATGTTTTAGCCCCACATTAAAACACATTCCTGGAAACTGTAATTTTTCAAAGTTAAATGCAAAGAAACTTTTTCTAAAAAAAAACCCCTCAATAATTTAACTAAAGTCTTTATGTGCTTGGTAAGGATTAAAATACCCATATTGACTCTCAATGTTTGCTGGGGGTCTTTCCCTGAACAAACAGATACCTATGACTACTCTTATTGAAGCAGCTCAGCTAAAACCCCTTTGATAAAAAAAGGAAAAAGAAGAGACACAAATTTGCAACTGTCATTTTATTTGTTTCTGAAAATCATGACAGTAGTGCCAAGGGCCTTTGTTGTATTGGGCATGATATTACAAGCAGTAAACCCAGTTTATGAGAGCTGGGACTTCACACATAGATTTTTGTACTTACTATGGGGTTGAAGTTACTGACTCCTCCCTGCTAGGTTTAGAAGTATAAGGCAAAAATGCCACATAGTACAGAAAGGTAAAATATATTGACAAAAGAAGGAACTGTTAATTTGTACTGTAGTTTCCTCTCAGTATCCAAGATAGCAGAAATGCCCTCTCCCTCCACGTTTATGATAGTCAAAAAGACATTGCATGAATTAATTAGGAATTACAACATCTTTCAAATGGCAGCATTCACCCCAGCCACAACTTCAAAGAAAAAAAAAACCTCAAACAAATAAAAAAAATCATAAAATCCCGGTGGCAGTGAACTTTAAAACAATGAAGCTGCCAGAGTTTGTTGTTTGGAAGAACTAATATTTCTTGAGGCCGAAGTGATTACACTGGAATTACAAAGACATTCCTTTCTCCATTCACAAATCTCTCCCTAAGAGCAACTCACTAAAAACAGGAGGCCATCCTTTCTGCTTGGTGATTCAAAATTCTGAAAATAAATGGTTTTGGAGAGTATTAAAAAAAAGTCAACAACACAACCAAGCCTCCCAAAATCTCCAATACAGAAAAATACAAAATCCACATCTCTGTTGTTTGAAGCCCAGATACTGCACCACTGATAACAAAATCAAGACTACAAAGCACCTTTGTTTAAAGTTCCAGGTTAAGAATGTAAAGTTTTTGACAAATACAAGTATCATTCCAGAGCTTACTTTCCAGAACAGAAAAGTTAAATTAGGTAAGTATAAGGTACTTGATATTCAGAACTAAGAACCTAATTTGATTAAGAGCTCTGCTTCTCTAATGCTACCTTAGAGAAATTACACCCGACTGCATTGTTATGTATTTGAGCAACTTTTGCTTTGCTTTTATTCTCCTGCCCATATAGAGGCAAAATAAAAGCCATAAATTGAAGTACAATCTTATGCTCCCGGGGCAGCAGTTTAAAATTGGACAAAAAAACTTTGTCTATGCTGATGCCTGGCTGCATCTTTGTGTTATGACTTAAAAATTGCCAGACAGCTATATATAGACTACTTTTGACCATTCACATCTAGAAATAGCCTTCTATTGTTGATATGTCTAAACTGAAGCCTATCTAGAACTAGTAGAGAATTGTAGCAAAATTTCTCCCCCCAAACCAGTAAAGATTAGAAAACTTTGGAAAAATCATCAATCTGATTCATCCGTAGTTTGGAGTGTTTTAAAAGAAGAAAATCCTCATTTTTAATGTTCACCCATGAGGAAACAGCAACTCTATTTATTTACACTAGAAAAGCCCACAGTTTAATCCAAAGTCCTATTTCTAGCATACTGTATCAGTACATCTTCTGAAACAAACTTAATATCTAACTCTACAATACTTTGCCAGAAGTCACATTCTCTTATGCAGAACAGTAGTCATTTGAGCTTACAGTTCATTCATTTGGACATCCAAAACCATCTTGCAGTGTCTCAAAATATTCTTCTATGTTCAGCAAATAGACATTCATTTCACAGAATAATTTGAGAATGATGAAGCACTTTAAGAACTAAGGCATATGAAAAATTTATACTGCAAGGAAAAGTCCTAATAGAAAGAGTGCAATTCCATTCAATAATAGTTCTATATTTCGTGACATAAACATTTTGTTTTTCCATAGAAAGCCCAGACATTTAAATACTGACATATACCGATTTCAGATTCGTGTGGAAATAAAGCAGTCATGACCTTTGTGTGCACTGTAAGCATGAGCAGTATAATTCACAAGCAGTAATACATGTGTGTTGATACTGAATTTGGAAAATTACTGCATTAATTATCAAAATATGTACTATGCACATTTTGATCCAAAGCTTTATGAGAAGTATTCTGTTTCTGTACAGGTAGTTCAAAAGGGTGAACTTCTTAAGCGCTGGTACACAACACAGTTATCCTGAAGATATGTAATAGATTCTTTCAAAGATTTGAGTAGACGGGATTCTTTTCTAGAATTGGTAACTGCTTACATAGTTCCCATTCCTGTGGGGAACTGGATGTCCATGTCCTCAGCAGGAACAGCTTCTTATGCCGCAATTACTTAGATATGAAGAAAATTCTTCTGTGTGTTTTTTTCCTTACGCTTAGTGTCCATCACTTCCTCAGCATTATTTTGTCAAGCATCTTCCTGTTAAGAATCAGGCCACTGCTCCCTTGAAGCTTGCCTAACTTTTCAAGGAGAAAAATACTGGGGTTTAGTTATCACCTATTAGGGTTGTGATTTGTTGGGCTTTACAAAGCTGGCCTAAATTCTAAATACGGGGGGTGGGAGGGTGGTTTATATTTCACTTTCTTGGCACAATCTTTAGATGGTAAAGTCTAGAGTTTCTGAAAATTCTACTTTCCTTTTTGATCAAACTGAGTACCTCTAATGCCAAGGAACTGTATTTACAATTCAATAGAGCAATGAAGAACACTTCAGTACAGAGCTTTCAGGACAAAGCATGATGTTTCCTGTAACCAATATTCTTCAGCTGGACACCGACCAGACCAGGCTCCTCTCTCTGATGTTATCAAAGAATTTTCACTCCCTCCCACCCAATGCCATCTCTACAGCTGCCTGGAAAAGAAATACGTTACAAAGACGACTGATAAAAGGACAACTGGGACATAAAAGTGTTATAAGACCCGAATAAGCAGAGGTTGGAAATGAAGGAGGAAAAATACAGATCAGCTCATTGAGGAGGAAGGTACCTAGTAGAAACAAACAGAACTGGAGCATCCAGTGCTCCAGTCTGAGGACCAATTGGGATGCAGAGACTACGAAAAGAGATATTTATGGGGATCATCAACCGCATCTTTTGGTTTCTAAGGATTAATGAAAAGGAATTTCAGCCTTAGCTCTGACTCTGAACAAGTGTATTACCTCCATTAAACAATGGTGGTGACTAATGAATATGCCAGCAGGAAGGATCAGTCAGGGTCCTTAATTCTCTTTGGGCAACGTGAACTATCTCAAAGCTTAACAGTATTCGCTAATCTAACCTGGTTGAATTTGCAGGAATGGATTAGAACAAGCTCTGAAGATTCTGTGCTAGAGAAACAGGAGGTACCAAGTATTTGGGTGTGACATTAATTTTCAGCAGCACAGCCAAGATGAGGAAATCATCCACAGTCCACACATTCCACTTCACAGTCCAACAGTGTTAACATATTTAAAGCCTGCAAAACTCTACACTCAATACTGCAAGAACGCCCTTCTGCAGATTTCCTTGAAGCCAAACAAATATGGTTTAATCGTGTAGAAAAACTATTTTCTCCCAAGAATTTTTTTTCCCCCAGCTATACTAAGTCCATTTTAACAATTAATTCTTCCTGGAAAGAAGGAAAATAGCAGGCAATATATTTTCAAGTTTCCAAAACAGTCACTGATGTCTACTCTTTGAAGATACTTTTCTGTTAAGACTTTCCCTTACACTAGAACTTGGCATATTACAAGTTCAAAACGAAGTGGAATTTCAGAAATTCATCCACCCCAGCAGATGGGATGCTATTAGAAATATCTACGGCATGAATTTGTCAGAAGACAAAGTCAGAATGGTTCTTTTTCATCCTAAGATGTACAAAGCTGCGCTGTGTAAAAGATTTCAAATCAATATTTACTTGCACTACTAAAACACAAAACATTCAAGTAGTATATAACTGTAATGCAAGCCCTTGCATGGCAATCCAAATTTATTGAACTACTGATGCTAAGTCATACAAAATTGCACCACTTTAATTAAGGCTTTTAGTTTACATTTGGCCACCTCAAAGCAGTTGTAACATTAGGTTGGTCAATTTAAATACTGTGGCTCCCTGTTGGATATACACACAATCTTTACACCCAAACGTTAATGCATACAAAGCAACAAGGCATTGTTAAATAAATCAGCAAAAGTTAATTACTGCAACTTAGGCCCTGTGACCAATTACACATGATTAAAATTACTTCCCACATTCACATCCACAGTACTCTTCCACCATTTAACATCTCAACCAAAACGTTACACATGTAAAACAATCACTAACAGGCAAAAGTACTAAACCTGTATATTTGGTATTGCAAATACACTTATGCATGAGCAAGCAAGGGAATTCACAGTGAGAATCTACAGCTGCAGAAGCCTGAAAATGATTTACAAAAAATTGTTAAATCATTAAAAAATCGTTTTAAAATATACACTTCTTGTTGTAGACCCCCACTGTACACACAACTATAAACATTGTTCCCTATGTAAACAAGGAAAAGGAAACATACAATAAAAGGTTGAAAAGTCTGGACATTTCCTTCCCAACAGATATTAAAGGCCATGTCTTTAGTCAGACGTTATACTGAAAGGACTCTTAAACTAGATCACTGTCTCCACAGGTTTTTCCTAAAATTAAAAAACTATATAGCTGTCGTGTTAATCAAAGCGCTTTTGTACAATACGATGATGATGATGATGATGATCCTGTATTTCTTTAAAAAAGTTACAATAAGCTACAAATACCGATGAAGCAAAGTTATCTGGAGTAGTCTATATAGGAGCTCTTTGGACTTTCTTTTATTATGCTAAAATAGTGGTGCTTTTAGGATTTACATTATTGTACTCTCCAATAGAAAGTGGGGATTGTTGAAGTATACAGTACACAGTTTTCATACATGTACAACATTGGTGGATGAACAATGTCTCTTATCAGTAATACTGGATGTAGGCTCTGGTTTTACCAGTTGCATACACTTAGAATATTTATAAGTAAAAATCTCTCATGACACTGGAAAGTGATTAGAATGTGCAAACTGATGTAGTAGCTTTCATCCATTTCTTAAAGGGTACCACCACAGGAAAGTCCATTTAAGATGTTGGTAGGTTTAATAAAGTTGGAATGCTGGCACTGTTGAATTGGGCAACAGTTCTTCAGACCTGTGACAACAAAACAAGAAGATTAAGTAACAGCTATTTGTCATTGCTCTTCCGTTAAAATGACTAAGACAGGTACTAGCAAAGTTCTTAGCAAACAGGAAACAACCTTATCACTTCCCTACTAATATTTCTACTGTATACATACAAATAACAGACTATCTCAACTAGTAAAACTGAATTGAGATGCATATGGTAACCCAAGCTGAACCGTGGAAGTGGGACTAGTTTTAGTAGGACTGTGCGTGGGATTTGGTTCTTCCTTACAATATGAAAGTTCCAATGGTTTTGAAGGCAAAAACACGTTTGGAGGATCAAAGCTCCTGAATCAAAAGCCCTGTTAAGGAAATGAAGCAACCTTGTCTGCCATCGTCATCTAATGCTTTTAGAACTCTCTTAGTTTTACTTTGAACTGATTCAAGTTGTTCAAATTTGGTAAGTTACCAAAAAGAGTTAAACGTGGCACTACCTGAAAATTAAGAAAAGCCTACAATTTATGACAGGGTAAGGCCCTACCAGGATCCTCTGGTGTATCAAATAGCTCTATAAAATGACAAAAAAAAAAAGGATCATAGCACTCAAGCAAATAAACCACAGTATGTCCAGTAAAACTGAAGGGAATTGAGATCAACGGGCAACTTGTATGAAAAGAGACCTCTGTCCATACTAAGGCTTGGAGGTAGAAAGAGGGAAACAACTTGCCCAAGAACAATTTGCAGCAAAAAAAATTCATGCCTGCTGACTGAAGTTCTGAAAGGTTTGAAGTTCTGAAAAGGTTTGCTTAAAGAGCAGGCTGGAGCTTGCTTGAGCCTTCAGCAGCATTCTTAAAGCGTGGATTTAGTCATGTGTAACATTAGCCAGCTGCCAATGAGTAAGAAATTGATCTAGTAACCAATAGCTCCAGGTCAAATATTTTGAGCATTACAATGATCACTTCACTGTTCTTTCCAAATATACTAAAAAGTAGTATAAAATATCCATATAGTCCAAAGAAAGCAAGCTAAATTCCTATGACATCATGCAAACACATGCAGGAGTTCAAATCAGGAAGAAACATTTCAGCATGCAAACAGCAATACTTTATAATGTACATTCCTGATAACTGAGCTCCTGCACTATATCCTATTAACCCTGTTTCCAAAAGCTAAAGTTTTGAAGTATCAGAAAAAACATTGTTAATTTATGCTCTATTAGCACCTTAAAGCATGAAAAAGCACATGATACTTGTGTGAATATCTTGCACACTTGTAGTTCTGGCTTTGGAATGGCAAAATAAAGACCATAACAATTTCTATGATAACATGGATCAAGAATTCTCAAAGTTGACTGCATCAATATAACTGCTACCACAGTTATATTTTCCCCTTCTTGTTGTTCTGGGTTTTTTTTAACAGCCATAATACACAGAAAGCTGTAGAAGGTTTACCTGGCTCAGAGCTACAGTACAGCTATGTATTAAAGTAGCTGACATGATGACTTTTTGCGTGCTTTTCCAGGCACCGGAGTTTTTCTGTTAATTTGTCGCACAAGGTCATAAAAGATCTGAGAATATAAAAATCAGTTGGTTATTGTAATTAAGAGGTTTCTGTCACAACCTTAAGCTTAACACATAGCGTACTCACATACTCAAGAACCCCTGTAAATATTTAGTTATCACAAAGTCAGAAAGTTAAATTGTATACTTAATACCTATTTTTTTTTCTGCTTAAGATAATGGTCTGATAAGGGTTTTCCACTTTCAATGGATCAATTACTGTATGCTGTTACTTCACAACTTAGCACTGAGGTCAAGAAACAGGCCACAGCTTTCTTTTATCTCAGATCATTAAGGATATTCTTTTAAAGAAAGTTCTAGTAGGTTAACTACACATTTTCATGGTAACTCAAGTACACTGCATATTCAGTAATAGGCTCTTGTACTTGAATGAGATCACACTTTTCCAGATCCTTTAAAACTACCAAAACCTAGAGAATTAATTCAGCAGCCTCCCTAGGACTACAGTATGACATAAGTGTAACATTTCCTAGAAAAGTAACTCTGTATGAGACTCACACTTTGAGTTTCCTAGAATCCCAATTAGAACATGATTTTGTTGAAAGGCTAATTTAAGACAAGTCTACATACTATGATTAAACAGCATCTGTTTCATTCATAATTGACATTGTTCCAACTATTTCTGCATCTCCTAAGTCAAGTGAGTCCTCATATTAAAGCCAGTCTAGGAGTTTCCTAAGCATTGGCTGCAAAGCAGCAAACATTCCAACCAGAGCTTTTAGTATTTGACAGAAGTAAGTTCTGCTTTATTAAATGTATGACTTTTATGTTGCTGACTAACTTGTATTTAAGAAAAACTCAATAGTTTCCAGAAACTCCCAACTAACTGAATACACATTACTCATTTTTAAAATCAGCTGTGGTTAAAGCCATCGTACTCTCTTGACTACATGCAAGTCTTGCACATGGGTTCTTTCAACTTGACTGATGCAGCAAACAATGTTTTCCAGAAAACACCAGAGTTTATCATAAAATTAAAGCTGTTCCAGAAATGCAAATACTAACACAGTCTTTTTCTCTTTTTTTTTTTGTCTTTTCCTCTCTTTTTTTTTTGCATCTGTTTCTTTGTGCTGGCACTCCTGTTGGATAAGAAAGCATGCACTACAGCAAGTTCCAAAAACCCACGTTTGACCAGTCACCTAATTCCTGCTAAATAAGTAGCTAGATACTAGAGAGACTTTTGCCTCTCTTTTTCTTTACAGAGCTGCTAATTCTGACAAGATCTTCAAGATTTTTTGTTCTTACTGTCTCAAATAATTTAGTACCCAATAATTTAAATCAAATAGTTTTAAGGAATAGTCTATCAGTACATTCTCAGATCATAGAGACTGTATCAACTAGGGAATGTAGCAAGAAAAAAGTATTTAGCTAAAGTTCATAGGAATATAATCTGAAAACTAATTATACTAAAATTCGCAGAAGTCCCAAATAAAAGCCAAATACATCCCTTAATATAAACATAGTAGGGCTCAATTTTGTCCATTATAGGGAATGTTGTTCATAATTGAGCTTTTCCTTGACAAACTGTAAACATTTGGTTACCAGAACAGTGTCCCATCACTGTCTCCCAGCCACCTCTCTCCCCATAGGTGATGAGTCTTACCTCGTTAACATTTATCTTCGACTTTGCAGAAGACTCTAAGAATGCACAGTTATTCCATTGCCTTGCTAGGTTTTGACCTTGTTCTTTTCCCACAACTCTTTCATCTTCCAAGTCACACTTATTGCCAACCAGAATCATAGGCACCTAAAACACAATTTAATACCAACAAAGAAATGATTAAAATTTTTTGAATGTACACGCATATCAAACATCCTATATCAGAATCCTAAGAAGATCCACAATCAAGCTCTGCTGTAATTGAGACTTGAGTTTACAGTTGTTCCATCTTCCAATCAAAGTGACTGCATTTTTTGCCTGCCGTTTGGCAGGGTGGGGGTAAAAGTTTGGGGATTCGCTACACTGTCAGTTGAGCAAATTTCACATCTTCTAGATAACCTAATGAGATTGTTAGATTTTATAAGGCATCAAGAAGTCCACTGAAGAATCTGCTACAAGATTATTGTATGTTCAGAAATCCTGAAAAAAGTGGCCTGTGTTGGGTAGCATGAAAGATGATAAAGTTCCTTTCACCATTCCTCTATTTTCAGCATATCTGCACTCCTTTCAAAAGCAATTTTGCTCATACAGTTCTTACTAGCAAGCTCACATACAGAAATTCAAGAATCATACTACACCTTACCAAAATTTCCAACTGCAGAACATGTTGAATTGAGCTTTGTGGCAAGAAGAGGCAATCATACAAAGCTGGGCTTTATTTTTTTCCCCCTTCCTTTTACTAATTTAAGGAGATAGATAAGTTTTTCAACACTTAACCTTTCTTTCAAATTCAACAAGTATGTCAGCCATTTAATTTCCTCCCACTGAGAAATCAAATCATGTCAAAGCTTTGATACAGGCAAAACTTTGGTTCTCACCGAAATTTATGTAAAGTCTCAACTTGAAGTTCATTACGTTTCTTCTGATACTATGGAATGGCTTTCAAAACTGAAGGGAGTATTTTAAAAAAGAAATATAAATCCAAGGATACCAAAATACTATCAAAGCAAGCTTATGCTAGTCAGCATAAATGTACCATGTAAACCAAGGTTTCAAATATTTACCTTGGTTTTAGTGTATAAAATTAATTTGATGCTAAACAAGGCTATACCATGGCAGGTTCTGGATGGGAAAGGTACATGCAGCTTAAATACTATCCTTTGAGATACATTTGTGGTAATGGGTAATAAACCACTTCCAGAAGAAATCTGAACATAAGCACGACTTGCAAATGTTTACAGATAACAAAGTGCAAGGTGGGTTTGTATTACAAAAGTCACAATGAACTTCCCTGAAATTGAAATATTTAATATATTTGGTGTCTGCTGACAGCAGAAGTGTAATGTGGCTATATGTGGTAAGGAAGGCAACAAAGTTTCCATGAGCACAGTTTAAATGAGAACACTTAAAAAACTGTTCATTGCTTGCTTTTTTTTTTCCAAGAAGGAAATTTTTCTTGCCTGACGGCTACAGCATACAAGGTGTTTCTGTTAAACATACTCTTACTGCTGTTTCATGTCTGAAATACCTTTCCTCCTTTAATCAAGGGACTAGTATTCATTTCCTCCAACTGAGGAGAAATTATAATTATTTTATTCTAAAAAATAATAATAAAAAAAAGGGCTTCTAAAAAAACAATTTGCAAACTGGACTGTTTTAGCCTCTATTTATAGCTTTAAAAATGCTAAGAAGTGCCTCTTGAAATTGGGTGGAAATACTATAACCAAACTTACTTGCAAGCACACACACAAAATGCAAGAACTAAATAATGTGCAAGCTCACAGTACTGTCTTCTGTAAGAACTTAGGATTTTGTGCTTTAAAATTCCATAAAGAGTAGGCACACTGAAGAGGGAAGCTAAACTGTAGCTTTTTTAAAAATATCATTGAGAATAACTGAGGTAGGAATAGAATTGCTTTAGAAATGTTTTCTGCAGTACTAGCAAATAAGGTTTTATACAATTTCAGCTGGAGTACTTTAAAGGAAAATATTAAAGATAATTCTCTATATATCACATGGCAAGTTACAGTTTCTACAGTTTGTCTTAAGAGTTGCATTTCTGTACTACGCATCTAGTGGTTGATTTGTCTCTTAATTGAGACCTTGAAAGTTATCTGATCACAGCCTACACATTACAACATCTGTAATGAAAACTCTAAGCATTAAGCATTTATAGAGACACTTACATCATCAGTGTCTTTGACTCGAAGAATCTGTTCTCTTAGATCCTGTAAATCGTTAAATGTGGACTGTGCTGTGATGGAATATACTAATGCAAAACCTTGTCCGTTTTTCATGTATAGGTCTCTCATTGCTGTAAACTGTTCCTGTAATTAAAAAGCAGATAAAGATGTTGCATTCAATTTGCACTTTCCTAGCACAAATTGCTACATGTTTCAGGTCACAAATGGATCACAAGTACAAACAGATCACAATGCATTTGTGCCACATCCCCCAGCCTCCGATCAATATTTACTGGTTTACTATAAGCATTATAGTAAACTGAATTGCTTTCAAAGAAATCTGAAATTTGAAACACTATCTGGGGTAGCTGCACAACAACTAGATATTGCCAAAGGCTACAGTCTGGGAAAATGTCACAGAAACGTGAGTAATATCATAAACAAAGAGTTACAGCAGAAGGTAAAGTCTAATTTGTAGATCACAGAAGTTACATTCCTCCCAAATCTCTCCCTACATATTAACTTTTTCCCATCTCCTGATCCTACTCTTAAGTGCATCACAAACTAAATGTGTCCCTTTTCAACTTCCGTTTATTCAAGGCACTGTCCTACGTTAAACTGTAACTTTCAAGATTGACTAGAACACAGAGTCATTCAATAGCCTTGTCACATTTCTGAGAATTCACTGACAATACTGCATATGAAGACTCGCTGGTGCACGGCACAGCAACATTAGGACTCCTCTTTGTTTGAAAACGTGATTGTGGAATAACATCTGCTTTTCTCGCATTGGCGACCCAGCTATCCTGTGCCCCATCAATCACCCACCAAGCCCCTTGCTGTATGTCAGATGAAAACCACAATTTTTTGTGACAACAGCTGCTCCATCTTTCTGTAGTTTTACATGGCCGCACTCTGATATGGAGTTTTATTATTGGACAAGATTATTATCAGAGTTTAGAGAACAAATGTTACACTGGAATCAATGAAGGAAATGACTGGTTTCAGTAATTTTGGACCTAGCTAGAGAAAAACCTGACCAGTATGCAAAAGGTCAGCATAAACCCTGTGCTTCGAATTCTCATAAACTGACTAAAGCGATACTATTTTTATCCCAATGTCAAAGTACATCTCTCATATAAAAGAAAGAGGAAATGAGAAGAAAGCACGTATTCTCTACAGTAACAGAAATCAAACTTGAGTAACCAGTGGGCCTACATTTTCCTTGCAATGTAAACGTAAATCAGCAGCACAGTCTCTTTTAAAATGCAGTCTCATGCTTCCCCTATCACAGAACATGAGCTCACAGGAACTCCGCAATTTATTTTCTGCTGTAACATGCACCTAAATACTAGACTGTTACAGAACATCCTTTAATCCAAGGCATTGACCACAGCTACTCTTTATAGAGAATGAAGAGGGAATCACATTACCATTTACATCCTTACAGCTTTTGAGGGTTTTAAAATCAGTACTTAGGGAAGTTGGTTCTACATACCGTTCCTGCAGTATCTAAGATTTCAAGCATACACTGTTGTGCATCTACTTCAACTTGCTGTCAAAAGAGAAAGACGTGATTAGAATTTTTCGTCTTGCAACTCTCCTCTCCAAAGACACTAGGAATTGTGTAATTTTTATAAGCAAATTCATAATGCATAAAGCAACATAATGGCTTAAGAAGTTTATATGGATATACACTTTGAAAACAGCAGGAAGAAGCTTTTCAAAGAGTCTTAGTGACATTTTCAAAAGCAGTGTCAGCAGCCAAGTACCACTTTGCAAAGTGATTAGAGATTTTTGATTATTTAAAAGGAGGCTGCTAAATTTGTAATGATGGTTATCAGCAAGCAGCACAACTAATTTCTACTTGTTTCAGGGATCATTCAGATTGAAAGAAAGGTACAGGTGAAAACCAGAAAGTTGGATCAGCATACTAATGCTCATTTAACGGCAATTTAGATCATCAGGAGAATAAGTAGTACACAGCAAACAATAAAACAAGCCAACCGCTGAGAGTGGTGTCCCAAAAGTAAGCCTTTAGCGACACTAATCAGGAAACTGCTCCAGCTTAGAAAAAAATTGCAACAAAAATGGAAGGTTTAAGAAGTCAGATCAGTTTCTGTATCTGTTTCAGAATTTCTGCACCTAGTTTCTCCCTCAAAAAAAAAAAAAGTTGTGAGGGCAGCAAAGAACATGGAAGTGCCCTCAAGCTGTATCAAGTAGGCTATCCATTTTTTTTCTTTCAAGCTACTGGTACACTTCCCGTGTTCCCATTTGCACGTAAAATTCCTAGTTAGAAGAACAGCACTGAGAACTTTGTGTAGGGGGGTTGAACTAGATGATCTCTAGAGGTCCCTTCCAATCCTCAATATTCTGTAATTCCGAATATATGCAATATCACCAGCCTATGATTTTCTTTTGCAACTAGATTTGAGCTTGAAGGCTGAGGAAGAGAGGATTTCTACTCCTCTCACATCTCTCTCACGTCCCACAGGGACAGGGATTCCTTCAATAACCACTATTTTAGCATGTATTGCTGACAAAGTTATTTACCTAATTAAGCAGAATCTATTACCTTTCTGAATAAATATTTGGGAAAGTAAATCAAGGAATCAAGTTTCAAGACTTCATGCTCAATTATTTAATTCCAGGCAAATTCAAAATATTTCAAGTCAGTCACATCCTCTCAACTTGAAATGTTATAAAATTAGATTTAACATTAATAGTATAGATTTGCAATTGCTAAACTAATACATTTTAGAGTCACCCAGGTCAAGAAGCAAGTCAGAATTTTAACTAACAGTGTAGGAAAGAAAATGACTGCATTTTGATTTCTGTCCAAACTTAAGCAAGACTGATTGAAAAGAAGAATGCATGAAGGCATTTCTAGTCATTTCAGGACCAAATCTGAAAGGAACATTCTAAGATCCTTGCTGGCCAAAAAAAAAAGGAAAAGAAAATTATTAGCAAAATGTAAGATTTCTTAGGACGATTTTACTTTTTCAGGCTCCACAGAATAGTCTTTAGAAAAATTTGCCCAGGAAACATCATGAATCTAGTATGATCTGACGAATGTAAATATATAACAAAGGAAGCATTTCACTTTAGTACAGCTTGTGAATGTTTTTGGAGTCATTTATTGGGCCTGACCCAGAAAAAGCCTGCACCAAACACTGGGATAGGGTCCAAAATTCCTGCTTCTCTAATACAGAAAAAGTTAAGCGGCTATGGAGAATTTGTTGTTGCTGTTATCTCTTTAACAAAAGTTCTAGGCTTCACTGGAAGCTCACATACTTAAGACAAACTAGGATTTTCCCACCATACAGATTTTTATGAGGGCAAAGAAAACAAGTGTGAAATTATACTTTTGTCCCCACTAATTCCACTTCTGTTCAGAAGAGGTTCTGGTGGCTATAGGCTGTAATGGCTGTTAATGGAGCCTCTTTATTCCAAAATAAACATAGTCCAGTGCTGAAAGAGGAGATCCTGCAGTTTTTACCCTTTCCCAGCTAAGGTTTGTGCATCTTGCCTCCCACTGGCGTTTTTGTGGACATATGGTGAGCTACATTAGGGTATCAATACATCTGAAAAGTAATTTAGCAAAAAAAGAAGGAAAGATTAAGAAACTGACAGATGAAAATTAAGCTGCTTCACCAAATGGTTAACTCTTTTGGTAGCAGTCCAGATGTAAGCTATCTTAGCCTGGAATATTAATCATGGTCTCAGCTGAAACTGAAGAGTGAGCAATATGGAGATTCAAGATGATAGAAGTAGAGTCAGACCTTTCAGCCTGTCATGCTGACGAAGAGAGAAACTAACAGGGCACTGTGTTTGTTCATTTATGATAGGTTTGTGTTAACTTATTAATAAAACAACAATCCATCTAATGGAAAAGTATCAAGCTATCAGTTAAAATGTTAGGAATACAGTATGATGCCCCCAGGGTCCTAAAGGTGAGCACGAAGTTCTCTTTTGCAGATTTTCCTATTATCAAAGAAGCTTAGAACCTTAGATATACAGGTCTAAATCCACAAGTAGATACTTAGCACACACAGACTAATAGTATTATTAAAGAAAGAAAGTGCTAGCTTTTTTTTTTTAAAAAAAACAGCGTTTCCAATTCTGACAACAAAATTACCCTTTTTTTAATAACTATTAAGGTATTATGTTTAAACGTTAAAAAGTTAGTCTTGAATTATTCCTTTAGACAAAATATCTAACAGCACTTCTACATATCAAACTTGTCAAGTTACCCAGTATTATGTGGTATTACCAGGCAAATCCTTTTTCAAGCAACGACTCAAATATTTGACAATATGTACTGCAGTTTTAAGCTTCTGTAACACTAGAGAGGTTTTCTGTATATACCTTTCTGTAGGAGTCTTCTATCGTAGGATCGTATTTTTCAACAAATATTCCTTGAACAAACTGTACAGTCTGAAACACAAAAGTTTGCGTAAGATTCTTCTTGTGTAGTGACATTTTGTAAACACTGTACACGAATTACTGTTCTAGGTGTATGCTCAGTCACTCATGACATTTTTGAAGGCAAACTAAATGACTGACATAACTATAAATTATAAGAAACAACAGGAAGTTAAATGTATACGCCTATTCAAGTAAGTATTGTTAGATGAAGCAGCGCTACACCTTCCTTTATTATCTACTCTCAATTGGAGCGTAACAATTAAAGCATGCATTGATTTAAGGTTTGTCTAACTCTCAGAATCATTATTAGTTTTTAGTTGAACAGGACATCGTATAGCTGTATGGCTTTTACATTTGCATTTAGAACTACTGTATCTTCTGCTACTTATTTGCCAGCACAGAAATTAGTCAAAAAACATCTGCCAGCATTTACTAGTCTTAACTAGACTCAGTAGGATACTCCTGTGTACCTAGCACGTAGGATGTTTTTAGCACAAGTCAAATGGAACTTTAAGACTCAATGGCCAAGTCAGAGCAGACAGGTTCAAATCCAGAAATGCTGCAGTAAGAAAGAATTCAGAGGTGAAGGAAAAAACTCTTTCACACCGTAACATGATTTGTCATTTAAATTTTCCTTTAGGAACTGCTTTGTAAGAGAACAGTTCTTACGAGATAGATTGGACCTCTAGACCTTACTTTATGATAAGCTGCACAATTAAACTGAAAGATGTAATGCTCTAAGGTGGGCTGAGAACATCACATTGTGCAAACTTGCTGAGAACAAAGCTAAGTGAGACCGAACTTTTCTGTCGTCGTTTAACTAAAATGCACGAGCTTTCTGGTTTACAAACATCTACCTGCTGCAGCTATATACCTACTTGCAGATAAAGGTGTAGAAAACATGTTCAACTTCCTACCAATATGCAAATATGTATCTGTTAAAAAATTTAAAACTGGTTCTTTAGAGACTACTATCAAACATTAAGCAAACAGCACCCTGAAGATCTCTCTAGAGACAGGAGATATCAAGGTTAGACACAGGCAAACCAGTCCACTGTGTAAGTTTCACAAAGTACTTTGACTTCCCACACAGCTACAGCTGGGTTACACAGCGAAGCCAGAGACCTGCAACGCAGTGGCTATGTACTTTACTGTGTAAGACAGGCAAAAACCTTACCAAGCAGCATCAACCAATCCAGTACAGAAAACATTAGCACATGAGAACGCACCAACGGATGAGGATACAGCCAGGTAACGATGTATATATTCTAGCCAGGAACCTTCAGCAGTCATTACTTACATTTGTTTATTTGTGCACACTTACATAAGAGAAATATGGGTTAGTAGAGTATGTATTAGAGAAAAAAAAACCCCAAACCAAAACATGAGAAGCCTAAGAAAATGTACTTGAACTGCCTCACAGAGTACTTACCAGGGCAGACTTTCCAACACCTCCAGAACCAAGAACCACTAGCTTGTATTCACGCATGATGCAAGAGATAAATCACCCTCCACACCTAAAAGACACAATAAATTATTCATCATCTTGATAACAGGACAACTATTTTAGCATTACTGCAGCCACCGTTAAGGTTGCATATGTAACAAGGCATGAACAGTTAAATATTGATATCAACTGATAAACGCAGGAGATATATTATTATAATCAGGCATAATCTAAGCAGGATGACACTTTATTATACAATACGGAAATTATGGACGTTTATTCAAGAAGCAGTAACTACTGAACGTTGCTATTTTTTTCATCAACTAAAGTACCTCCAAGGTTTTCTTGTTACCAGAACGTTAACACAAAGAAGAACCATTAGGTGTTATCTAGCATTATTTTTAAATGGAAGTTTTGATATCCCATGAAATAGTAATTTACAGAAAAAGCAAGAACAGACTCTGTAATAAAGACTGCAGCATTGTGACGTTGCCAAAATATCAAAGATGGTTCAAAGAAAGTGTACAAATATCTGAAGAACTGCTCATATTCATGGGCACATATTTCCTCAGATTCCTCTGAATGGATTCATCTCCTTTCTTTACAGAGAAGAATCTATCACAGAAATTAATTTACCCAAATAGATGGGCCAATCACTTGGATTTCAGCATAACATCCAATGAGGTGTGTTCATCTCAACAGACAAAATCTCTAGTCATGCAAACAAAGCACTTCTGCTGCCATCACAGAGAGCATTAAGATATTTCAAGGTTTCTCTAGATGTTTCATTCACTCACAAGAAGTGGCTCGCCACATATTTTGCAACAACAGACCCAAACCAATATTCCCAAGAGACACACACAGAACTTGTAGTTTTACAATCACAACATCGACAGTACTGAATAGGTTTATAAGGTAAACAGCTGCTAATGTTTGCAACCTATAGTAGCTATATAATAACTCTAAAATCACATCTCCTGAATTTCACAGCTACTACATCCTCTCCTTATCCATCCACCAAACTTATTTCATATCACACAAGTTTTTTTATTTTCATATATATACACATACATACACACATAAATTATTTTTGTTCATAGAAATTGACATGCATGAAATGCCTCCTCTGAAGAACTGATAGCATCAGCATGGTAACAAAACAAAAACAGAACAGGAAAGCTTTTTAGGCAACAGCATCTATTTCTACGGTCATTTACTTGAAGTAACATTCAAAGTTTGTATCTACTGACCCGAGATTTTATCTATATGCAGAAAATAACAACCATAAGACCCCAATCACTGAACAGAGTTTTATAAAAAAGCTTAGTTAACTGTTTTTAATACAACAGCCATTTTCAAGCTATCAACTCTTAATGCAGCTACAATAAAATGCTGTAAGCCATCAAATACAGTATTTCCTCTACCTCATTATTGTTCTCCCATAAAGAAATATTGAACAAACCCTACTATAGTAAAGCTAACAGTCACTATTGATAAGAAACAATTATCCAAGAGGAGATAGCATGCATTTTCTCGATCTGAAACACTTAAATGCTAAACAAAGAATCACAGACTTGTATAAGAAAATTAAACCAATCTCTTCCCAGCAAACAAACATTTCTCAAAAAGAACAGCAGGGTCTCAGCAGTCAGTTTTCAAAAAAAATTAAACCCTTTCTTAAGTCTGAAAGTTGATTAATGTTTTGCTAGTAATCTAACTGCAGTTATAATGACTGTAGTTTCATGAATAACTGGAGGTAACTAAAATAATCTTTCAAGACCATTCCTGTCCTACAAGCTAGTTCTGTTCCACCCTAGTTAGCATGTCTGCCTACAGCAGTCTGACATATCTGCTTGCTCACCTTTGTTTTAAACTGACCCAATACAGCCACAGATTTTAGGACATGTCTTTGAGTCACACTGTTCAAGAAAACACACCTCTTGAAGTCTTGCTAGCAACTGAGCTAACAAGACTGTTACTGCTGCCCTGGGAGGAAGATCTCTGATCTGCTCCTGCCTGGCCTCTAGCACTTACCAGATTGAGCTACCTGGGTTTCTCCCCTCTCTGTCCTCACAGAAATATGAAACCCAACCCAACCAACAAGTGATTTGGGGGGTTGACGGAGGTGCTCGTATAAGGGAAGTAGCAGAAGTAAGGTAAGACTGACCATTCTCATCAGCAGTAAACTCATAGCATCTCTGGATTCACACCATTTACTAAGTGTTTAGCATAAAAATGCTAAGATGATTTATGTAGATGAGTATCTCCATGCTACTGTCCATCTTTGTCATCACTGATTAACCTAACATTTTCAGAAGACTGAGAAATCAAGAGGCCAGCTACTATTTAATTTCTTTCTTGCAAACACATAATGAGCAATTTTTCAACTTACCTTAAGCAAGAAAGGAGAATGTTCAGATGAAAGCTGTACGGAAATAATTTTCCTTAAGTCTAGCAAAGTAGATGTCTCCACAAGCTTGTTACCAGTAAGTTTTAAGACTCTTCATACCTAACAGAATCTTTTTACTCCTGACTTTAAAGACAACATTTCCCTCCCTACACGATTTTTTTGCAAACATGGACCACCAGAACCATGCACACCACAAATTCAATCTATTTGGCACCACTGTAAACATTCACTTAGAGCCACAAACCCTTAAGTTGTCTGACCTTTGTACAAACAACAGGAATAAAGGACTGTGTCTGAAAGGTGCATTTCAGTACAGCTAAAATCATGACAAGTTAAGCCTGTAACTACATTACCTGTCATTTCTTTAAAACAAACATTCAGTTATGCTTTTATTTTTCAAAAGTTGTCACTCGAATGACATAAACATAGTGGGTGTAGGGGAAATCCCTGTACAGTAATCCAGGGGAACTGCAGCAATTTCACTGTCTTTAAAAGAACAGTTTTAAGTTAAATTTCACAGTCTGAAGTTCACAACTAAATACAGAGATGTCAATAACAAAGGCTGTCAGTAATTTAGAATTATCAAAACTTCAGCAGCAGGTACCAAATAACTGTTTCACCTAGTGTTTTGAGTCATCTGTGACCTTTTTCTTACTGAATGACTTGTAATTCCTTAAAGGAAATTCCAAATCCTGAAATGAAAAGAGAAGCCAACAACTTGCTTTTAGTGAGAGACTGGCAATTCCATTTTGTCTATAAAAAAGGAGACAGAGGAATTTAATGCAAGCCAAAAGCTGCTTTCAGTATCCAGATTTGTAAGTCCAGCCCTAAATATCCAATTGCTGTACAACACTCTGGAGCTGATTTCACTACTTTTAAGTGGTGGCACACAATTAAAGTGCATACAAACACACAGAGCTTGGTTAGCATATTTTCTTGATCTCTGAAGCAGGTAAGCAAAAAGCTCTTTTAAGATCTTCGAAGATGTGCTGCAGTATGGCTTTGTCACATTCAAATGTTACTCTAACTTTCCATCAGAACTTGGGCAAAGAGCAAAGTCAGTACTTCCTCTTTCTCCATGAAAACTTTTTTGTCATTTGTACAGTTACTCCTTAACTTACTGAGAGCACAGAGTAATCCTTTATATACACACAACCCCCTATACATCACAGAGGTAGCCTGGCCTATCACCAGGTAATCTGGCCATGACATCTTGGAACAAACTAAAAACCAATGTATTCTTCAAAATGTGTTAAGAAAGCTAACATCTCTAACATTGCACACAGAGAGAAGTACCATCACTTACATCTACCAGCTCAGTGGCTTTGAGCAGTAGTCTTGATATCAGTTAACCTTCTTCTTACTGTTTTCTAATGGAAAAGAAAAACTCAATTCCTAGTGACGAGAACTTTAAGAAAACTTTCCTGGTTATAGCACATGAAGCTAGAAGCTGCTTTTGGGCACTGTGGTCTGCCACACCATTTGGTGTAACAAAAGCCTGGCATGCACTTTTTTCACTAACCAGTATGCCTGTTGGCTCTGAGTGTGCCCCAGCCTCTAATCCTGCTTGAACTTGACTTCCCAGTGGTTCCCCAACTAGCCTGACCTGACTCTGCACTAGCTCAAGCTCATTTTTCTGTACCACATGTTGTACAGACTGTTTGCATCCTAAATCTCAATCATGTTCTTAATTTACTTTTCAGATTGACACAATGATAGACTCTGGAACTAATATTGTATTCAGCTCCAGTGCCAACACTATTTCCTTTTGACTCATTTATGACAAATGAGTAGGGGTATAGGTGGAAGACAACAAAGTATAAAAGGAGAAGTTTAAACCATAAAGCACTCTATCATTCAGTTATCTGACAGTATTTGAAACAATAGAAGCTAATAAGCTTCAAGCAAGACATTGAAGTTCAACTGCTGAAAGTGATGCAAACTGTGAGAGATGCAAACTATAAAACCTGAGACGGAAGCTTAAACTTCTGGTGTATTTTCTTTTCTGCCTTAAAAAAAAAAAAGCACACTCTCTAGCCATTCTAAAACAGATATTGGATTTACTGCATGTATTATCTCTTCATAAACTCTGTGCCTTGCATTTCACATATTGTTATCCCCTTCCATTCCCAAAGAAAATAATTTACTGCAAGAACTTTGGAAGAATATCTAATTATGAAATCATTTGTACAGCCCAGACAGAGCTCAATGTAGCACCTTAAGAATAATTTTCAGTAGACTAACCACTCATTTCAATGACACTTCATTTCTAAAGCTATCAAAAAGCACCTGTATTACCTGGAAAGGCAGGAAGAGGATTACATTAGATTACATAATCTCAGTCATTCAAATAGAGAGATGGATTTATGTGTTTGCTCATCTACAGCTAGCATTCTAAAGTTACAGCTATATCACCACACGACCAGCATTTCTAGAATACAATAGGCTGGTCCAACAACGGCATTTGCATGTACTCTCCAGATTACCCAATCCCAGGGATGTAAAATGGATACACTCAACGGGACACAACAGAACTGAAGAAACTATGATAACTGAGTAACTGATAAGCAAAAAAAACCCCCAGATTTATTGGGCAGCTCATAAGAAATATCCAATGAATCACTAAACAGTTAGATACAAATAAGTTTAAACTTATTTCTACCAAATAAATCAAGTAACCTCTTTGAATCCCTCTTCACTTATTGAAGTCTATTTTAAGAAATTTTGCTTAGAAGGTTGGCCACCTTCACGGTGACAGGTCTGTGAGGAGTTAGAGCAACGCTAACTTTCTTTGCTTTTTTCATTTTTCTGTCTCTCTATCTTTAGGCAAGAAAGTACTGTCAACTGTGGTCTCTATGCCAGTGCTAAAGAACAAGAAGATAGGATACATGCAAAAAAGCCTTGCCTCTTTAATTGGAGCACGTGTTGGCTTTGAACAGCTGACTCAAGTATCAATATGCAGAGATATTGATTCCAGAGATGTCTAATGTAAGACTTAGCTAGAAGGAGAAAAATGCAGGAAGCTATTCCTCAAGAAATAGTGTTTTCACATAAACTGGATTCTAATTCTGTCTCAAGCAAACAATCTCTTTAAAGTACAGAGCTCACTTGCAGACTGCCTCCATTAACTGCCAGTGTCTCTTCAGGAATTCTCACATACTTTCCAAAATGCAACAGTCAGTAAACTCAACACATCTTGTGCAGCCTTTCTCACTAGCCTGTTCATAGTATTTTTTCTAATTAATGCATGCATTAATGCATTAGTGTAGTGTATTAAAGTAACTGCTTAATTCTGCTTCTTCATGATACACTACTTAAATTAAAAATACTTGATAAACTAGAGAAGCAAGAGCTTTATATTCACATGAATGCTTCTTCCAAGACAGCCTCGCTTTGAAGGATGAGTAGATCTTTGAATAAACTCATTTGAACAGAAGGAAGAAAGGTTAACCAGGATAAGGTGCTGGAAATGAAGTATTTGACAGATGTAAAGCTTCTAAGGACTATGAACACGGAACGTGCTTTCTGCTTCTGCCCCTATCAGATAAACTGGGAGAAAGTGTCTCGTGGACATTTCCTTGAACAATTCACAGAATCTTAAGGGTTGGAAGAGACCTCGAAAGATCATCTAGTCCAATCTTCCTGCCAGAGCAGGAGCTCCTAAAGTAGGTTACACAGGAACTTGACCAGGTGGGTTTTGAATGTCCCCAGAGAAGGAGATTCAACAACCCACCTAACTAATTCCTTGAAGTATGTCTCCAGAAAGAGGCAAGCCAAAGTGATAATGCTGAGGAAGTAGAGGAATAAGAAACTCTGCTTTAGCAGTGAATGAAGAAACTGCACGTAAAGTTTTCCTAAAAAGCAATCATGCAATGAAGAATTCAAAGAAAGTTCAAATATCACTGGTAACTGGTCTTGACATGGCAGTTATGAAAGTTTTCTTAACTCCTTTCAGCTTCAAATTTTGGTTTCTAATTCAACTTTGTAACCTATCTGAGGAACAGGAAAGCTAATAGTCTAATCTTTCCAAGTGATATTAAACCAAATGCAGCTCTAACTGGAGCTCAGCCTCAGGCCAGAGACAAACTAAATACAGTCCCTACTTGATGATATCCCTGAGACTTGCTTATGTGAACTAGTTGTTCAGGTATGCAATTAATCAAATAATCCCTCCCAGAAGCATTATCATTTTCAGAAGAGATCACAATTACTCATTAATTTACAGACACTGTGATTCTTGTTCAGGCCCTAACATTCTGGTTGTGTTGTAAAGTTGTAATGTATTCACTGAAACTTCCATAATGGTTCTGCCCTGGCACATTTACCTCTCTGGAAGAGACACTTTGTTAGAACCACCTTGGGAATAACACTACTACATTAATCCCAACTGCTTGCATGAGGAAAAAAACAAAACAAACCACATTAAAATAACATATGAAGCAAATTCATAAACCAGTTTATATGTTTACTATTAACGTAGGGAAGAAAAGCCAAGGAAAGAAACCCTTCTTCTCACAGAGGGGATACTGACCCTGAGATGCAACAAGATTACAATGGTCTGACATTTACAAAAACAGCTCTAGTTGAGCCACAGGAACAATCAGGGTCACAGGATTAAGTCATTCCAGACAAAATGTTTCTCACTTCTCGTACTGGAGCAGTGTCAGATGGCCAAATGGTCTGTACCATCCAGATTGCACTAAGTTTTGCGTCTCTTTACTTAGAACCCCTTTTTCAGGGAAGCAACTAATCAGAGATGTACTGTTCTTACTATTTCCCAAATAGTTACATATAAGAGGAAATACTAAACTTGTATCCCTTAAGTCCAAGGAATTGGTTTGTTTTCAGAATAAGTGCATAAGCAGCACCTTGACAACATACCCTAAAATGGAAGCCAGTTCATTTTCACCAACTTTTAGATGCTTTAGGAATCAGATAATCCTTACTCAGCAAGGTAAGTGATATCATAGAAAGAAAATACTCCAGAGATGATTCAGAAAACATTATTCAGAAATCAATTCTGAAGACAAAGATATACTTAACCAGCTTTCTGCTGTAACTAAAGACTTACTCAAGACTCCTGGAAGTAGCGCTCTTTCATTACTAATGCAGACTCTTTGGAAGTTAGTCAACTGTTCAGTAAACAAAGCTAGAAGCAATTTTTATTTCTCATTTTTTACATGGTTTTGGTAGCTTCTGGTCTTGACAAACAAGTATTTTGTCAGTTGGACAGCTAGTTCTTCTGGGCACTAATACAGTAATTCTTGGACAAAAATATTTCTTCAATTATATTCAAATATTTTAACTGATGCCAGAAAAACTTCAGAGGCTTTTAAAAAATCTGCCTGGGTAATTAAGCTTATCCAGTGACGTGAAATCATACTAATCACCTCAGAAAAAGGCAGAGCCCTGAGAACAAGTTACTGCAGCACAAACATGGCCTAATGCTGCTATTAATTAATACTGCACACAGGACAACTTCCACAAAGCAGCTAACATGAGCGTACCTCATGAGACTAGTTCCACTGTCTATAATTAGTATAGCTAAATAAAATCCATTTCCTCCCCCCCCTCCTTAAGTCAAAATGAACTCCTAGCTTCTTCTTAAATCTGAACACAGACAATGCATGTTCTAAGGATGAAAACTGGCCTGCTTGAAGCCACTGATATCTCAAGATGAAAGCTTCCTAATGTGAGTTTAACAAACATGTGCAACTTGCAGCAGTTTCATACAAAGTGTAAAAAGTCATTTCTAAGCAAGTGATGTCACGAACATTTATAAGCTACAAAAAATGTTATGCTTCAATGCTTACTGCCTTCAAGCTTCAACTTTGTGCAAAAATTCAACATGTCAATTCAAATTTGGAGTGTCTTCTGAAAACCTAAGCTACAAAGTTTATTTAAGCCTCAGTCAGAATTTGCAATATTTATCAGATTTATTTTTAATTTTGGCGACTGTTTGCCATGGTTTTGCATTTTCTCTCTATTTCTGCAAAACAACCACTGTCCCACATGAAAGTTTTTTGTGCATGTTCTACCAGTCAGACTTCCAGCTAAAACAATGATCTTGGAACTCCTGAAGACACTGAATTGCAAATGTTTTTTACACTTGCAAATAAAATCCAGGCAGACAACAAATTGAAAGAACATTCAGATTTTTAAAAACACTACAAATATATTAAAACCAGAGAATGCATAATTACCACAGTACAACATTTTGCTATGTATAAACTAAGTATTCAACCATACAACAAGGTGTGAGAACAGAGACAGCAACTTACTGATGTGAATTTGACTGTCATTGCAGATGAGGATCAGTATCTAGCTCTAAAACTTATACTGATCAATGGATTGTCACATCATGGTACACTCAGCATGATTTACCTGATACACAACCTTATGATTAAAAGCAGATTTAAGCATGTTTGCTGCATCTAATTGTTACAGTAAATTTTCTTTCCAGCTACAAAACCAGTTAAATCCAGTAGAACTACAAGTAAGGCCTGGAAATTTTCAGAGTCAAGATGTCTCTCCTGTAAAAATGCACTTATGTAGTTTCAAAGTTACTTCAAGAATAACTTGCCAGTTGGCTTAAGATACTCTTCTTTGGAAAAAAGGCAGCTTAACTTCTGTTGCAGAAACAAGACCTGGCGTCAAATTCTATGTGGTATCAGCTTAACATCTGGCAGTCCTAGCCCTACTCTGATTGTGACACTGGCTGCTGAACCAGTAAAGTCTTGTATCAGGTTTCCTTCTACCAAGATAAGGCAATGCTCAGTTCAACTGCAATTCCAGCGCACCTGAATTTTTGTCCCTCCTGTCTATTCTTCTCTAATCCACACATCATATATACCCCAGCAATGACAGGACTTGCATACCAAGGAATCATTACTTGCACTGTGTCCATTATTAAAATTCTGGTTTCACTTCAGGTTTCTTTAGATTACTAACACATAGTCAAGGCATAGATATAGACATTTACTTCATCATCATATGACCATTTAAGACTAGCTGGTGTAGGCCCTTGAGATACAAAGTACCCTTCCATAGCATGCTTTGCAGTAATTCTACTAGAAATCACATTAGCCTGAGAGCAGTCTTACAAATACCCATAAGTCGTTTTAATTAAGATTAGAAGTTTCATCTGTTGAAAGGACACTGATTCTACACAAACTGAGAATACTAGCTACTAGGTTTCATTAACAGGAATAAAATTAGTTCTTCCATGATAAATGAACCATACCACCAGAGTTCCAAGTAATTGTAACTTGTGTCTGTTTTGACCTGTTAATCAATACCTCCTTAATAGAAACACAGTATCTGAACGTAAGCAGCAAATGTCATTCGAAGTCACCCAAGTTATACCTAATTTCACAAATAGTTCTTCGGTTAAAGCTTGAAGCTGGGGCATCCCTTTTTTAAACGGTATCTAGCACCAGGACAAAGGGCAATGGGATGAAGCTGGACCACAAAAAGTCCCACTTTAACATAAGAAAAAACTATTTCACTGTGAGGATGAGGGAGCAGTGGCACAGGCTGCCCAGGGATGGTGTGGAGTCTCCTTCCTTGGAGGTCTTCAAGACCCACCTGGACGTGTTCTTATGCGACCTGATCTAGGTGAACCTGCTTCTGCAGGGGGGCTGGACTAGATGATCTCTAAAGGTCCCTTCCAACCCTACCATTCTATGAAACAGCTGTCCTGAGGTTAAGTTGAAAAAAGCATACACCACCACCTAGCAGTAAGTGCCATCTCCTGCCACATGGCTTTGCTGTCTCTACAATAATGGATGTGGAGCCTTAACTGCTTCTTTTCATGGGTAACTTTATTAGACAAATCCACTGATGAAGGTGGGTTTGTAGAAGGTTTGAAACGCTTCACTGAAGTGGCTGAAACTTGGGCAGAATGTCTGGTTTTATTTCTAGCAGCAAGGAAGAAGTATCTTGAATCTAGGGATGG
The DNA here is from genome assembly GCF_028858725.1 of Colius striatus. Lineage (NCBI taxonomy): Eukaryota > Metazoa > Chordata > Aves > Coliiformes > Coliidae > Colius > Colius striatus. The sequence goes on from NC_084759.1 coordinate 170,204,546, forward strand.
TAGCTCTTCAGTGGACGTCCAACTTGTCATTGTACTTTGACTAGATGACAACTCATATGCAGATGTGGAGACAACTTGATCACTTGTGAGGCAACTGATAAGTTGTCACAAGCTTCAGATGAGTGTATTCAATAAAAAAAATCCCAATCCAAAAAGTCAATATAAAACAAAACCAAGAACAAACTCAAAAAACAACCAACCTAACACCACCCTTACCCCCTACTCCTCCCCCAAACAAATGTTGGCTTATCTTAACACACCAAGCTGTGAACTGCTGTAGTTCTGCATTTGCTTTGTGAGCAGCTGATGCATCTTAAGATAGCTCCCCAAAAGTCTCATTTAATGGGTCAGGAATTTGCAAGAGAGGAAAAAAACTGACAGTTATAAGCAGGAATCCAAGTGCTACTCACACTTGCAAGCCTGAGCTCAGACACGAGGACATCCACACAAAAATGTTGAATAATTTTAACCAAATAAATTCTAGTCACACTCATTCCCACATCTCTTTATTACATTGACTAGATCTTTAGTAGAGTTATCAGGTTAATAAGAGTTAAGCTTGTTTAATCAAGTCTCCACAAGAGTCCATTCCAGTCTTCTTAGGATAACTCTACTTCTCGTTTAGACCACATTTCTTGGTTCCTCTGTATCTTCAAAGCTTGCCATTTTCTGAAAAAAGCTGTCGTAACTTAAGACTCACTTTGCTTTAATTAAAATCAAATATGTATTTTGTTAGGGTAGCAGAAAATGCCCAAAATATACTGAAGTTTAAAATCAGCTCCAGAGGTTTGGATGGGAAGATCTTTCTAAATACAAATCAGCATGTCTGGTGGTCTAAAAGTCTTCTATTGCTTAGACTATTATACCCAGTACAAAATTTGAGCTAGTGTTACTACTACATCCTACATTTTTCACTGAAGAAAAGTTTTACTTCCAGCAAGTTAAATACATCTCAAAATAATCTGTATTTTAGGCAAAGCCTCAGTGGAAGAATGACTTTTCAAATCCATCCTGACTGTTCCAGTGAAGCAAGTTTATCCTGCATGAAACCACAGCCTTGTATTTCTACATTGCTTACGGTACTTTCAGTTTACCCAGCGCATCCTCTGTTTAGGTTCTTGGTATCTATGACTTCAACTTTCTATAGATAATGCTGTGAATGGTTCCTTATTTTTACTTCTTCTATCAGAGTAGACTCAGCATTCAGCCTGGAAAAGAGGCTTTAGCTTTCCTCTGTGAAACTTACAGCACTGATTTTCATTCCAAAAGTAGTCCTCAATAACATTAAGTAATGGAAGAACTACATTATCTGAAAATACAAATATTGTCAAGTTGATATATTTGTCTTTGAAAAAAAAGTATTTGCAAACTGTATTTCAAGATCTCGCTTCTGGCTAGGAGCAGGATGTACTACTTTCATTTAGCAAGACTGTTAAAAATATTGGTTACTGTAGTTAAACTAAGTCACAACTAACATGCACTTAATGTTGCTGCTTCATCAGTTTCATGGCTAGACAGGACTCAAATTTCTGGCAGAAAAGGAAGAGACAACATCAGGACTTCTGTTTCTTTGTTCTTCAAGAATAGAACTGTATAATCCACTTGATGCTTTCATTCCAAGGCTCCATATGAAATATTCTTATTTTCTCACTCTAATTCCTACTAACATACAGCACTTCTGAGATTACTCTTTAAGAGTTTGATGAAAAGTAACACATATCAAAAGGATGCCAAACAGCAAATACAGTGTCCTAAAGCACTTAATTGTAAAACCTTGCTTTCAGCTACTATAGCTTTTGCAGAACTTCGGCTACACGAGGTATCTGGCTGAATCTCAATTTAGCTTAGGGTGTTTCCTGAAATAAAAGGTTCAGGGAGAAAAGAAAACAGTGGATCACTGAAAAAAAGTAATGGACTTGCTCAAGTACAAAGAAAGGTGAAAAGGTAATGATAAGCTGTAACAATGCACAATAAGCAAAAATAGGTATCACTCTGAAATTCTTGTTTCAGATGCCCAGGATGCTCTATATCAAGTAACAGGGTGTTTTTTCTTTAGTGAGATCTCACCTAACCTGCTATTTAAGTAAAAAAAAAAAAAAAAAAAAAAAAAAACCAGAAAAAAAAAATCATAAAAATGGAAGAGTGATTCTCCAGCATGACAGTCAGCTAATTCTTGTCTCTTTCAGTGCTCCTTACTGATGCTACAGGACTATTCTATGATTCTACCATTCTATGATTCTATGACTACAACACAGTCTCCTAGGTTCCACCAAGTGCTAAGATTTGTCATCAGTTTCTGGAAGCCTGGCATATTCTGAAATAAGTCATGTCAGCAGAAGTTGGATTTTGAACACAGCATTTCTCAGCCTGCTAAGAACACAAGTCCAAGGCATCTCAGATTGCATACTTATATCCAGTGAATGGTGTTGATTAAAAAAACTATCTTGGAAATTAATCTATGGACTGGTATAATATGTGCAAGAACTCTGAAGGCAAATTCACACTTGCTAAGAACTCATTTCTGATGATGCTCATCATAAAGCCCATGAAAACATGCAACATCTTCTGAACGCTTGCATCAACATAACCAATAGACAGTAAATAACAAAAGGACTATTTCCTGAATGGGAATCAATCTACCACACTTACAGAAGACCAATTGCCCATCAATTCTCCATTTCAAACAAGTCAGAAAGGTCACAGAGAGACAGTACAACATATACATACAAATTGTGTAACTCCAGAGCATAAAAGTCAAGATTCTGCTTGAAGTATTACTTTATACACTTTCCCAAGTCCAGGAAAATCCTACAGCAATGTTGTATGCAGAAAGCCAAGCAGGCTACACTTATGGGTCATCTTGTATATTTGAGCTTTCAGAATGCTATCTTTTAAGTAGCTTCCCAATGAAAGATCAGAGAAGGGTTACTGACTGCATCTTAAAATGTCTAATAATTCACCTTAACCACTTCACATTTGCAAGATTAATAAAAGAGGTTCCTGTGCAGTATGTTGTGGGCTGCCCCCACACTTCACTAACCTGGACACACAGCCACACACAGCTCCATCTCAATTCTAAATGTCACATTATAAACAGATACATCTAGTCCTAAATACTGTGTTGCAGACAGTAGGATCCTTAGGTAACTTCCACTTATTCCATGTTACAGTGTACCTTTCTCCAGATTCAGAAAAAAAAATGACACCTTGCAACCTTCCCCTAGTGTTCCAATGAATTATTCCAGTGGGAATTGTCAACCCAGATGTTACAGAAGTTTGTATAACTGCAAGCAAGGATTGTACAAGTCAGTATTTTCTGAGTTCTGATATACCATTCAGCTCAAAAAATATTGACAGAGGTAGCTGCCCTGGCCCTGCAACTACCAAAGCCACTCTGATTTCAGTGGTGCTGAATGTACAGGTCCTCCTTTTGTCCTCTGTGCCTCCCCTCTTGAATTCTACATGGGTAACTCATCTATACCTACAGTTCATTTTTAACACAGATGTGGTGGTACTCTTTTTGCTTCTTCCTGATACATGAAGAATGCTTTTAAGAAATTTTCTTTCATTGCAGACATGAAAAAAAAAAAGGTGAAGGCACAACTAGTCAGGTTGCAGAAACAGAGACTATGAATGGAAAAAAAAGAGGACAAGACTTCAAAAGCTAAGACAATTAATACAGAGAAACGAAATGAAACAGTTGCAGGGACTACCACGGTTCACAAATTATTTAACTAAAGAAGGGGCTAGCCAACACACATTATTCAGGTAATAAATAGCAGATTCATTTAAGAACAAACTTTCACCATCTCATTTCACAAAAAGATGCAAAGTAAACCACAATAAAGGAAAAATTGTTAAACTACATCTTCTCCTTTAATCCAGATTACCTACTGAAATCAAGACTTAATAATAATTGCTACAATTAAAGCAAGTAACATTCACCAGAATGTCAATAAATTTTGATGCAAAGAGCACATTCTCCTCAGAGTTTCTATTACAACTAAAGATTTTTGCTTTGTCTTTAGTTATGAAAATAACTGTTCTCATGTTCCAGTTCTTCAATACCATCCGGAAATGAAATGATATAAAGTTACTCACAGTTCTGACATTAGAGTTATATTTAACAGTGGCATGCAATATCCTTTTTGCAGAAGACCTGGTCAAGTAATTCAGATTTAGGATACTTCTTTTGTTGGAACAGCTGCAGGAATGACACATAGTGATCTAAGAAACTAGGGGTTCCCTGAAGAGAATCTCAGACTGGAGAGAAACATGAGATGCTGCTTCACTGTCACAAGATGCAAGCACCAGTTCATTAGAAGGGATGGGCTGTCAATGGTCTGGCCTTCCCCTCTAGATTAGAAATCAAGTAACCATATATACTGTAATTGACATTCTTTTCATAGTTGCATATCACACACTTGCTTTAAAAAACATAAACTCCGATTAATAATGAGAAATGTGAGTGGGACGGTATACAAGATACCGTCAAATGCCTCCTCTTCTTTGTTCATTTCTAAAAAGTTCCTTTGATTCCATTACACACATTCCTGTAGGGTCTTCTAGTAACTTCCATGCTTCTGCTTCAGTAGTAAAAATTACTATTAAAATACTGCTCCGAAAAGGAAAAAAAGAGCATCCCAGATAGCCAGAGGGCCCGCAAATCATTTCATATTTGAAAAGTTGTCTAACAGGCAGATCTCCATCCTGGCATTTACAGCCTTCTTCCCTTTCCATGCTGCTAGATGAAATGAACACATAGTATGCCAGGAGCTCACAACTGCATAGATAAAAAGGCACATACAATAGTAAAAAACTCTCTTCACTTCTAGTTGTCCAATGTTTCTTTAGGCATTCTTAAGCTCAAGAGATGAGAGCTTCAAGATAGAACCTACTGCTGCTTTTGAAGGTAGCCTCACATTCAACTGCTTCATGAAGAAACAGTTTGTGCCAGCAGACAAGGTCTTTGACTTTCTGCACATAGTGCTTGCCTACTACAAGCAAACTGCCACAGTTCTATCAAGATATTACTTCTACTATGCTTGTCCTACTCAGTTTTCTCACAGTTGACAGGCCTTAAGGAGAAAGCAATGTATTAGATGTTTTGAGATGCTAAATCTCTATCAGACAGCTGCTGAAGAACTTTGAAAACTCAGTCAACTTTAAAACTATTAAACTCATCCAAGTAAGAAAAAACAACTTCCTTTTCCCCCCCTTTATGCAAGAAGTAATAGACAATCTTAACCATCTGAGCAGGAAAACAAAGTTTGCCTTTGCATATGAAGGTATAGTTACTGAAGATATTCCTTTAATCTCTCTGAATAAGGAAGCTGTCTAAAATATCCCTCTACCTGACCTAGATGCAACAGAACACAGCAGAAATCTGCCCCAACTCAGCAGGGATTCAACACACTGACCTTACACAGTGCATTTCAGTCTGCTTCTGTACCTGTTCTGAGGTAGAACAGCAGCAACCATAAGCTAAACGTGAACTTCTGTTGCATAGGGTATGCTTAGCGACATCTTCAGTATGACAGCAATTTTGATTAGACCTCATCGCAACTTGAGCTTACCTTGAAGAACACTCTCAAATGTTTGCAAGGTATCTGAAAGTCATCTAAGTGTGACTTAGGTCAATTCATAAAGGACCTGCCTACTCCCTCACTGTACATCCGAGAACAACAGAGCATCTGTTTTTCCCTGTAAGACAGTCTTATCCTTAAGAGCACCTCTCCGTACCTAACTCCGAGCAGCTAGCAGAGCTCTGTGGATAGCGTATCCAGTACTCAAGTACTTCTGTGACTTCTGCACTTCCCACATCCCAGATGCTAGGTGGACGGACACATGTTTATTTTAGTTCTCAGTAACACTTACTAAGTGTTAGATCACAAGTGACAGCATAGTCTTCAGCATGCTTCCTTCCTCAGACACACAAGTAATTTCTTTCTCCTTTTGTAGGCCCTCACCTAGATTCCCATCTGTCTGCCTCTGTTCCAGAAAGGTTCTTGTTAAAAAGACAGTCAGTTTTACTCTGCAAAACTAGCACAGCACAAAGAGAACTGTCAAGGCTCATTTCAGATTTATTTGCAATGAACTGTCCCACAGTTGAGCATCAGAACAAAATGCACAATTTTAATTCCACTTGGAAAACTTATCTGGTGCACATATGTAGTAACAGAAGCAAGACACATGGTAATAAGACTATTGGTTTGGGGTTTTTTCCCCCCTGTATACAAGCTCTGGTTTTACACTTAGAGTCTTTCAACTCTGTTTGGCAGATTATTTCACCTACACACAGACACATGCCCTAAGCACGATCAGCTTTGCTACAAAAAAGATACATGACATTTATATTGCACAATGCAATTCAAAACTCGGTTATTTAGCTACAGGTAATCATAAAGGTTTGAACTACAGTTCCAAGTTGAAAACAGTTCACATCACTACAAGAAGCATCCCTGAAAACATGCAGGTAGCAAAGAATAAAATACTAATTAGTTAGAAAGTTTATTTTCAAAGCCTTGATATGAACAGTCAAGGTAACCCTCACTATTTGCTCAGCTCATGTTTAACTGAAATTAAATCTACAGGATAGACTTTAAGCAAGAAGTAAAACAAGATGCAATGAATAAAGAAAGTGAAGACACTTGACCATAGCAAGTTTTTCTTTTTTCTTTTTTTTTTTTAAAAAAAAAGCTTGTAATTTTAACACAGAGGAAAAGATGGCAATTTGGTCATTTTCTTAGGTTTTCCACAGAGGACAAAAAAACTCTTTCCAAAGAGAAACATATTTGTTTTTGAAAGGTTACTATGTAAGACAATGGGATTGCTTCTTTACCTTTTAATTCCAATTTATGAAAAAAAAAAAAAAGATACAGGACAGTCTTCTAACAGTGGTTTCAATGTATATTTTACTGTGAAAAAGTACTTAAAAAGTCTTTGTCATACACTCTACATGGAGGTAAAATGTACCTGCTTTATGCTGAAAATAACAAATTACACTAATCAAAACATCTAAATGCAAGAACCCACATTTGAGCTGCACGATTTTCAAGCTGGGCATCTGAAATACCCTCTCTCGGAATTGTACTATCTTACTATCATATCCCACAACAGTATACAAAAAGACTTTTTTTGTTTTACCCTGAACAGCACACGTTATCCCTTTAAGATGTAAATGCATGTAGAAGCACACCGATATTCTTTTTTTTTTTTAAGGAAACCTTGGTCTATTATCCTCTTTTTTGTAACCCGAGGCCAGCATGAAAACACTCAGATTCGGTTTTATTTTCCTCTCTGAAAACTTTGCTTCCGCCACTTCTTCACCAACACACGCAGAAGGGTACAAGGTATCTCAGGCTAATTAGACAGGTTTGGTGCAGGAAGCATCAGTCAAATCGTTCCATTCGCTTTGACACGGGTGGTGGTGATGGGGGGGGTGTTCGCACGAGATGAACATCCCTGTCATCCCCTTTTTATTTTGCAATAAGCAGAAGGGGAACTCGCTGGCCATGACGTTGCCTGCTGGTCCCACGCCCCGTGGCTACTCCAGGCACAAGCACCGGTGGTCGGCGGGCTGCCCGGCCGGCCGCACCCGGCCTGTCCCCCCCCCGCCTCGCCCCCGCACACCAGCCGGAAAGAGCGAGCGGCTCCTCTCCGCCGACCGGACTAGGTGGGGCTCCGGCTCGGACTTCCCGCTGACAACGACGGCGGCAGCCGGGGACCGTCCCCTTCCCCGCCCGCGGCGAGGCCGAACCGGGCGTCACCCGCTCCTCCCCGCACCCGGCCGGGCCCCACGTCGCGGCCCCGAGCCGCGGGGTTACAACTTTCCGCTTCCGCTCCAACTTCTGCTCCGGGGACCGGCGGCAGGGGGGGTGGCGGCGAAGGGCACGACACGGCCGGGCCCTCGGCGCGGCTGGCAGCGATTGCCCCTCAGCGCCTCACTCCCCCCCACCCCTCCCCCGCTGTGTCCCCCCACGCCTGAAGCCGGACGAGGCGGCGGCTCCCAGTTCCTCCTCCGCCATGTTTCAGGCTCGTGCCCCTTCCCTCACAGCGCGCCACTCCCCGCCGCCGCTGCTTCCCCCCACCCCCCCTGCCGCTGCCGCCGCCGCCCCCACCGGTCCGTCCCCGCCCCGCCACGCCACCTGTACTAGCCGCGCCGCTCCCCATCCTACCGCCGCAGCGGCTCAGGGCCGCGCTCCACCGCCGCGACCTACCGGACAGCACCTCCACTCCCCGCCGACCGCCGCCGCCTCGCCGGCCGAGCCCGCTGCGCTCCGCGCCGCTGCGCTCTCTGTCGCTGCCTGTGCCGGGGCGCGGCTTGGGGCCGTCGCCGTGACGCCGCACGCCCAGCCTCGCTCTGGCGCGGCGGGGGCGGGGGCGGCGCAGAGGGGAGGGGTGACCTCGGCGCTCCGCTCCCCTTGCGCACGCGCGCAGCACGGCGCCGGGCGGCCGCCCCTCCCCTCCCCCGTGCTGGCGCGGGTAGGGGTGGTCTCGATTCCGCGGGGCACCGGCAGCCCCGGGCCTGCACGCAGCCCCGCGGCACGGCCGGGCGCGGAAGGGAAGGCGGCAGGGGAAGGGGTGGTCGCCACGCCGGTGGCACTGTCCTGACTGGACGCCCCTCTGGGGTGGGCGGCACTGCGGCCTCCTCTGGCCTGCCCCGACCAGCCGCCACCGCCTGCGATGGCAGCGAGGGAGGGAGAAGCCTTCCCCGGGCCCGGGGGCGGGCGGGCAAGAGGCGTGGGCACTCGTCCAAACGCTCCTGTTCTGAACTTGGGAGATTTTCACTCGAGGATGGAGCATCATTTCGGGGGCTGCCAAAGTGTGTTGAGGCTGGAGGGCAGAGCCAAGGGCTGCCTGGCGGTACCAGGCCCGTGGTCTGAGTCCTGGTTCCAGCACTGTTAGATGTTTCGAGCGCATCCTTGGGGATAACACAAGTCCCATTTTTCCCACGTTCTCATTGGGATAACGCAGTCCTCTTCCTCAAGTTCTTTGTAAGCCCTAAGTAGGAACCATAGGTTAGTTAGAGCTTAACAGTGGGTTGATACAAGTTAATTTAGAACATTGAGAGCTGAAAACATTAAATGCCAGGGCAGTATTTCTTAGGTTTCTAAATGAGTTTTGAGGTCCACTGATGAAGGGCGTTTTTTAGAAATGCAACACACTACTGCTTTTCTGTGGATTAATACATCTCTGGATGTGAGCAGCCTATCATTAGCCCTTCTGATTCAAAGCAGGATGCTCATTGCCTGCAAATAATGAGTGTTTCTTAGCCTTTCTCTTATATCAGTCCTAAACAAGTAACTTTTTTTTCCCCTGAGTGTCACTAATATTTTCCACTTAGAAAGGGTCTAAGTGATAAAGCTTAAAAATAAATCAGCATTTATATTTCTAGGAAACACATAGTAAGCAAATAGTTAACATGGTATGCTCAGATAAAACTTTTGCTCAGAGGAAGTCCACAGCAGAGTGTAAAACTGACAGGAAGTTGCAGAGAGGCTTCTGGCAGGGAGACTGGGTGTGGAGGAAGCACAGACTTTCTGTTTGTAGCACAGAGACTGAAAAGGGATTAAAAAAAAAGATATATTACATTTCCCCAAGTTGGATGATAGAGAGTTCCTCGCTATAAATATTTGGAGACCATGCAGCTTCAAATGAATGTGTGGGAGATGCTAAAGGCTCAGAGCAAAGACTGACTGACCAGTGAAATCAACTGCCCTTGGTAAGGGAAGCTTCATCGAGATTCAAGGCATCCAGAAAGTGACGCATTTGTAAAACATTTTTCTTTTAGAGCGTTACTCCCAAATCCCAAACGTCATAAAATCTCCTCCAAAGTCCAGACAAATCTCTTGGTGTTTTACAGCTTAAACCCTTGTGCAGTGCTTCGATAATGAATCCCTGTAAATGACGGATAACGCAAGAGAGCTCAGGTTGTGAGAAATTGAGTACATAGAAACTAGTCCTTTCTCAGCGGGGCATCCTATGCAGGGCAAAAATCACTAATGAGAGATGTCAAAATAAATAAAATATGGCCTTTCAAATGAAAATCATAACAGCATCTCTTACAATTGTTAGCTGGGTGGCTTGTTTACTACCAGATAGAAAAATGTTTCTGTTGCTTTCGTCTTTTCTATCGGTAGCTATTGTTAACAGCACTCAGAAACATTCAGACGAAAAGAAGAAACAGAAAGATATATCCCCTGCCCTTACAACTTTCTTCAGTGAACTAGATTAATCACAAATAACAAACGATGTTCTGGGACCAATTGTGTGTCATTACTGTAGCAATAATTTGCAGTGTGCCTTTAGTTGCCCTATGTTTTATTGGCAGTCGGGCAAATACTGCTCTTTGCTATACAACAAGAAAACAGGAAGGGGCCTTAAGGAATCTGGATGAATCTCCCATTAGCAGATCTTGATGTTCTGAGTTTCATACAGAGGAATCTGAAACTCGGTATTTTAAAAGAGGTGTATATATACACATATATACACATATGGTTTACTTAATATAGATATGCTTGGAGATTGATCACTGTAACTGGAAGAAATAGGCAATTAGGATCCATTCTGAGTGAGAGACGGGCTGTTCCTTTCTCCCAATCTCAGCCACATACTTGGAATGTAAAACGGGCCCTTAAGTTTGGATTTTCCTATGAATCATTGAGCTAATCCTCAGCACAATTGTTAAACCAGCTTTACTCATATCAGTGTGAGTGGCAAATGGAAATTGGTGCGCTTGTTAAGCATACAGGACTTGTACCCCACAGGACTTGTTCTGCTCAGCCTGTAAAGGGTTTCTACATGTGCCTGAGCTGCTCACTGATGGCCTAAGCAACTGTGTCAGTGCGGAGGATGGAGTAACTCCCCAGAGAACCAGGAATATGGAAGAAATGGGGGAGATAGGACCACAGTGCTTTTGTGTTAAATAGGGACAACAGAGATGTATCCCCTTGCCTTAGCTGGCCTGCCTGTGCCCAGCATCGATTTGGAGTTTTTAAAAGAAGGAGGTCAAATATCCATCTGCCTGCTCGCCAAACAGAGAAACAGAAGAGACCTGCTTATGCCCATAAACCTTAATGACAAATAGACCTTTCCAAGCACTGTATCACTTGTCCTTTGGGCTGTCACTTCTGTCTCTCAATTTACTAGTTGCCTGCATGTACTTCAAATCCTTCTTATTTCAATGACCAGTGCTTAGCCAAAGCTAATTTGGCCTGCTTGTCGCTAACACATTGAGCTGCTTGATAGCATTGTGACTCTTGTCAGGAACAGCTACAAGGGAACATAGAAGAACCCCTCTGGAGGAAGACAGATTTTGTTAGAAAGTTCTGTGGAATTAGTTTACAGATTATTTGGGGAAAACAGAGGAATATTTTTTTTGAATGATGCTTTAATAAAGCTTGGCAGAGTGGCCTTTGATCACCTGCATATAACTTTTCAAACTTTGCCTGCATTGTTTTCACTGGGGCTGCATGGGTGTTGGAGCGAAGAATGTCGCTTTATGTGTATTGCAGTTTCATTACTGCTGAAATACAGCCATCTCTGGGACAGAATGCAGAGCTGGCTTGTGCCAGCAAACTCTGAAGTTTAATGGACGTGTGGTGCCAGGGAATGTTGTGCTGGCTGCATGCCAGATAGCTGTGAACTTTTCTAGAAAATTGTCCCAAAGAGAAAGGACGTGTCATTTGGTTAATCTAGGAGGATGCTTTGCTCTCAGAGAGGAAGCAAAGTCCTCATCTTTTCTGGTGAATGAATTGAAAGGGGACAATTTTTAGTTTGGAGACTCAGTTGTTCCAGGAAGACAGCATTTACTAGAGAAGAATGTGCTTTAGCTTGTGAGAGCAATAAGGAGACAACATCTCAAACACTAAAGAAAACTGTTTGTCATTTTTGAGACATAGATGCATGAGATATCTGTATCGTTCTTCATCCTTCAGCATGATTTTTGTTTGGCATTTATCCATACTTAGATTTAGTCACATAGAGTGAGACTACCTGCCTGCCTGGATAGCTCCTTGAGATGTTTCAGAGATGTGTCTTGCTCTACAAACTTGATGCAATTTCTCTGTGTCTTCCTGTCTGTTGATACAGCTTCAGCTTGAGATTTTGACACTGATAATTATCAGATCTACTTGTTCATCATCTTCACTTCTGATATAGCTTCCATTATGCAGTTCTGCATCTTAACCTCTCTTTATTGGGTCTTCTTGATGTATTGCCATTTATTAATCAAATTGTTAAACCCCTGTTGTTTAAACAGGGATTTAATCACAAGCTTGACTGAAACTTAACTCCAAGATTATTTTTTTCCCAAGTCTTTTTCACTTTCCACATGTTTACCTTATTGTAGAGGAAAATCCTTAGTCACTTCTCTGCTCCTTTTCCTCCTCCAAACTATCTTGAATTAATGCTTTTTCCTATCTCTGAGGGATGCTCCATGACTTCCACTTTATCTGCTGATATCTCTTATTGGGCTAACCCTCTTCCCTGCCCATTATATTTGTTCATATGATATAACCCTCCCTTTATCTTGTGATATGTCTCCCTACTTCATGATAACAGCTTTGAGGAGCAAAATTTGCCTTTGTTTTTCTAAGCTGTGGAAGAGCAGGCAATGGACAGTACTGCAATTTAAATTGTAAATGTCAGCATTTATTTACAGGAGTCTCATTTTTTAATCTATTTTCTCCTATCTGAGGGACTAGTTTTATATCACTACAGTTTCTTCAGATAAAGTAAGGAATAGCTGTTTCACAACATGGCTGTTGTGAAAGCACGGTGCTCTGAATTGCAGAGAGACTCAAGAAAATGCCCTGAGCTCTGGAATTTAAACTCTTAAAAATAGGGATTAATTTGGGAAAAGGAAAAGCCTACATTTTTTTTATCCCATGTTGAAAAGAACTTTCAAATTACATTGGACAACCAACTGATCAGATAAGGAACAAAATTGTCACAGCAACATAAGCGTTTTAAAAGAGTAAATGAGGAATAATGTATCTAATTGGAACTAGAGTGGGAGTGTAATTACCTGGAGCAGAATCTGTCCAGGATCTGGGCGAACATCACTTCCCACAAAATCAAAAAAAAAAAAAGTCACACATTTTACCAATTTCAAAGCTTCAGAAGTTTTACTTTCCTATATTTCCAGAACACTTTTAGCAGCACCTGGTGCAGAAAAACTACTGCCTCCTGAATCACCAGCTCTTGTGCCTTGATAGTTCGTCAAAGTCTTCCATAAAAGGAACTGGGTGCAATGGCAGTTGACTGCTGATGACTGATACACTCACAATTCAGATAACATGGCAGTATAATGTTCTAAACTAATGCTTAGTTTCCCCCATTTATAATTCTGCATACTCCTCAGGATGTCTTTTTTCACACTGTTACCAGACATTTTAGAATAATGCATTGAGCGGAATAGATTAGCCCAAGCAAGGACAGCGTTGGGACTGCTGTCATAGTCCCAGTCAAGTGTATGGGAAGTAGGTACTTTTGACTCTATTTACCAGAACGTGAAAGGAAAGAATTTTGGCTTAAGAAGAAGTGTTTATGATTATAACTGAATGTCTGTACCAACATTTTAACTATTGTGCTTTTCTTATATTCTTTGATTTTTTTTTCTTTTTTTCTTTTTCATTCCTACTCATGTTTATAATACTCACTTATATCCAGATTGAGACTCTACTGGGAAATAAGAAAAGCTGCTGTTGATTTTAATGAGCTTTATACCAGGACTTAAAATCAGCCCTTGAGAGATGTGCAACATCTAGCAATACGTACATTTAAAATATGTATTCACTTCTGGTTTATATCAATATTAAGACAGGAGCAAGTATATTTAATAATGACAAGTCTAAGAATACTCAGTGATTTTTGTCCTGCTTCCCCCAGCAGCAGAATTATATCCCAATTAACATAGCAATTTACAGTGAAATATAGATATGTTTGGGGTTTTTTCTTTGCTTCCTTTCATTTCTGTCCACTTCAGAATCAAGCCAAAATTAACACAGTGGACCAAAAGCATTTGCATGGAAATCATTAGTTCCATTAGCAGTTCTTTAGTTTTGGTACTCATTTTGGTTAGAAGAACAAAATGTGCAGCACTGAAGGGAACTTTGCTAATCATTTTCTCCTTAACTTTCTTTGTACATATGGCCTTGTTCTGTCATATCTTTCCTCTGGCCATGGAAGCTGTTGCTGAAACTACAATCAGGAAGGAGGTCTTAATGAGGATTGTTAAAGTCTATACCAAGGAATACACATATTCTTTGCCTTTTAAAGCTGTCAAAAAATCAGAGTATTTTTTTCCCCCCCTATATTTTTTTTTCCAAGATGAATGTTTTGTGGGTTTTTTTAGCTGATAAAAATTACTTGGTTTACATCTTTCTTAACAAGTCTATGAGTGGCAAACCCCTCAAACAGCCCTTTCATTGAAGTGTTTACTGCTAAGCTGTGTATTTTAGTTGGAAGGTAATATTTTACTGAAACTTTTTATCCCCTAACTAACCAATGTAAAACCAGGAAAATGTTGGCAAGTGTGCTGATTTTGAATGAATGCATATATTCGAATCATCTCCAAATAAGTTGCCACGTTTGCCACCTTTGCCACAGGTCATGGCTCACAGTCTGATCTGGAAAAGTTTTGACACCTTTTCATGTCATCTAGGTGCTATTATAATCAACAGCATTGGAGCTATGCAGATATATGTTTATGCCATGCTCTGCCTCCTCTTACTCCCTCTTGCCATGTTCTTTGCAGCTTGCTTGATTTATTTTAACCTCTCTTTCAGGGTGTCTTATCAGCTAGTAGGCCTACAACCTATTTACTCCTTTCTGCTGTTACTTTCAAAAGGGCTCAGGGGTCAAACCCCTTCTTCTTCCTTAACTGGTCTGAGGTTCTGAATAGATTATTTGTGTAATAGATTTATTTCATGAGTCCTCTCATTTTACTACTGCTACACTATTCAGTTCTGCCGAACTTCAAGCGGAAGTTTTCATAATACCCTATTCCCATGAAATGTCTGTGTAGTTATATTCAATTTTTATCAATAAAAATGCTCATTTGAAATGAAAATGCTGTCCTCTCCAAACCTTTCTTACAAATTCAGAATTGCTTCAAGGTCTCAAGCCTGTTAACTACCTCTGCACTACACAGAAACTTCTGTTATGACCTTGAGCAGTCTAAAATTTATTCTGATTTGAGCTCTAGACAGTATTTTAACATTCAGAGGAGGCTGGGTGAAGAGGAGCCCTGTGAATCACTAGAAAAGATAGGGACAGAATGGAAGCTGTTGCCCTGGTGTTGCATTTCCTTGTGTGAAGGGGATACTCTTGTTGCCCTGGTGCTGTGTTTCACATGCTAAGGTGATACTCCTCTGGCTGTGGTAGTTGTGCAGCCTGTTCCTACGTGCTGTGTGACATTTCCAAATTTGGATCAAATGAAAGAAGACACAGAGAAATGATTTTAATGATGTCACGTAAATAACATTTCTGATGATTTTTTTTTTCAAATGGTATTGCCACTCAAGTTGGTAGTTTTGCTCCCTACTTTTCCTAGCTCTTGTGCTTTGTACATTTTCCCTTTTCCTTTCACTCTTCTTTTTCCTTAAAAAATGACCAAATTGTGTGAGTTGCAGGTCCCAGAGGGGACACAATGAATTGCAGTAATGGATTTCATGCAGTCTTTCTCTTACTCATATAATTTTCCTAAGCTTTGTTATATATCATTCCATTATTATATAAAAGAGCAACTTTCCCCTTCCCCCCCCTTTTTCTTCTCTTTGTCTTTTATCTTCTCTCCCTGTTTTACTTTAACACAGTAATTTAAGATTGCAAGTTAGTTCTGGGGTGGGGTTGTGTGATATAATCAACTTCAAGATAGTCTTTACATTTCCTTTCATCCACTAGAAGACTGAAATTTATGTTCACAGATCAGCATTTACTCTTAATTTATTTCTTTATGGTCTTTCAAAGGTACAAAAAGAGAGGACTGCAGCTCTTTTTTTCCTGAAAACACTCTTAGATTAGCACCATGTTATTTAACAATATTGATATGTAACAGTGGATTCAGAGAAAGAGCAGTATCTTGGAGATAACAGTTATTTTATAGCCAGTTCTTGCAAATAGCTTTTTATCGTTTAAGGGAGGGGGTTTTGTCTGTCTTTGGGTGTTTAGTAATGGAGGAAAAGCCTTCAAGAGGGAATCCTTCCTTTTATAGAAGAATTCTGAGATGCTTCAGGCTTTCCCAGGTTGGCCCATGTCCTGCTCTCCCTGTATCTGCCCTGTTCCAGGCATAACATTGTATTTTAGTTCCCAGGAACATTCTGTGCGTGGTTTAGGCTGTTTGTGAAGGCTGTGTGTGTGGTGATTGCAGTATACATGGTCTCCAGGAAGTGAACAAAGCTGCCCACGTTATATAATGTACAGAGAACACTGAATGTTATCAGTTCACTGGGCCAGTAATTTTCAGATTTTCCATGCTCAAGATTTCTGCTCATCTAGCTAGAATGTGATTAGATGACTCTCTCAGATTGCAGTGTAGGGAGGACAGTAATCCATGACTCCTTCCACAGACACACATTCATGACACCCGTGTTGAAAAGCTGTGTGTACTTGTGCAAGCTGCACTTTGGAGATGTACTTTTTAAATGCTCTCTAATAAGCTACCTATTCACAACAGAGTCACAAACCATTCCATCATGTAGATGCCTGTCAGCTCATTACAGCTCATTTCAGGTTTGTTAGTATATTTCCAAGGAAGGTTGGCCTATAATTAGGAATCCTAAACACCACTAATAAATCTCAACCTCATTTTGTTTCCGACTATATCAGTGGCGAAAAGCTTGCCAGCTGAACCTATATGGAAACCATTATTTCCCTCAAGAACGGTTAAAAACATGTCATGTACCCAGTGTCCTGTAGTTTGATATTGATGTCACATAAAATAGATTCCATTTAGTTACAGGGAATTTGTAAGATGGACAGATCAACCTTAATTCTGCCCTCTTACGTATGCAATCACATAATATATAAAAAAATGAATCAAAGAATGTTGTTAAATACGTGTTCAAAGGGAAATTGAACTAATTGGTTATTTGCTTACTCGCACACTTCATAAACACATACACATGGAGGCAAATAAACAACTAAGCAATTTTTGAGGCATCAGTTTCCTAATACTTTGTCCACATTTCTAATAGGTTTTGAGTGACAGCAGTAATAATATTTGGGAAAATGCACCATACCTATATACATGTAAACTTACAGTGAGCATTGCACTGGGAATCCCGTTTTTGAATTTCCACACTTCTTTGCAATGAAATGTTTGACCTTCATGATGTATTAACGTACAGATTTTTTTTTTTTTTAATTTAATATACCGATGAAATTGGGGCAGAGAACACAGATGACTGCCTCTGAGCCCTCAGGCTCTTGATTATCTCAGGATAACTGTGCCTTCCTGGAGTTGCTCAACTGCTGCATTAACAATCTTTACTGTGAAGAAAGCAGCATTAGATAAACGTCATTCAGAAGGGTACCTCTAATTGTTTGAACCTACAGAAATAATTTGCCTCAAGCACCAGCAGCAGATAGGTGCGGTTTTCAGATCATCAAGAAATATCTTTGGCTAGGATCAACTCAGTGCTGTGTCATCCTCTTGTTTTAATTGACACTGAGTGTATCACTTACTCATTCTAACATATTTACGAATCTAGATTAAGTCACAATAGTTAAATGTCAATATATTCTTAGTGGTTTTACAGGCTAGGGGATTACCTTCCTTTCTTTTTGTCTTTGAATAACTCATGCAGAGACTGTAAAGGACATTTATTTATGCCTGGGTGTTGGCTAGTGCCAGCAACAGCTGCCAGCAGCCGAGGATGGCACTGGGAAGATGCAGTGCTCAACATAGGAGTCCTGGTAGGTACCTTCACTCCCTGATTAAGCAGTTCTTTGAAATAAGATGCTATCCTCGTGCTTACAGTCATGACAAAGTGCAGATCTAGGGCATGAGGAGCTTCTAAGGCTGACAGGGCAAACACACAGGTTCAAAACTGGCCAATAACTCCACTGGAGCAAGAGACCTCGTGATTGTCCTTTCTGTGTGTTATTGACAAGGGGTATTTTGAAGATGACTGTCTTTACCTCTCAGCTTCACATCTTCAGTGTGTCTTTTCTTCTTTTTATATATCCACCATTTTGTCTTCTTGCATGTGTCACCCAAGTCTTCATATAAGTGCCCTGCAGTTTGATTCTTGCTCAAGTCACTACAACTGGAGATCATAACACATGGAACTGCCAGCGTAGTAATGGAATAACATACCCTACAGGAAGCTTGGCAAAGTAGAAATATTGGGGTGCTTGGAAACTCCAACTGGAAGGTCTGTCCCACATAAATGAGGCCACTATTCCAGCAAATGACATCTATTTCTGCTGTGTAAAATGATGGAAAAATTGTTTTCCTGGGACCTTACTGTACTTCCAGATGAATCCAAATTCATCCAGGTTCACCCAAATGAAATAGAAGGTGCTGATATTATACTGGCAATATCAATTGTTCCCATTACATTTACTGAAAGACTAGTTCTGTTACATTTCCCCATGAATAACAAGCGGCCTGATGGCAGTGCATGTATGTTTAGATCTATTTGAATACAGTAAAAATCAAAGTCACTCTATGAGGGAAAGAAAAAGAAAATATGGTTTGATTTTTATTACTTTTAAATTTTTCTTTTCAGGTAGATTATTAATTAATGTTAATCTGTTTTCAAAAATACTTTATCACTAACACTTTGAATATTGACAGAATATTTATAGCACTGACGTGCCATCAGAATCTATGTCAAAGCTATGTTTTATACACTACTTATATTGTTTTGTCTCCAGCAAATTTAGTTTGAACTAACACAAGTCCTTTTTTCATTTCTCAATTTTTTGGTCATATGCAACTCAAAATATCATAGCCTATGTCAAAATATCCATTACTTCTTCATGCATTTATGTATCAAAGCACATACATATACACTAATATTTGCTATTTATTTACATAACACATTATTTTAACAACATAACATATATACTTAAGCATATCTATAGCATATATAATTATTATATAAGATTATGTAATAATAATAATTACAATTGTGTATAAATGTATGTGTCATTAAGAGGATGGTAACAACATGCTGGCTTTTAGTAATGGTTCTTATTTGCACAGAGAAAATTAACCAAGGTAACTATAGTGGATTATGTGTGCCTGAAAAAGTAGCTGTCCTGGAGTTGTCATTAGAATTAAAATTTGTACCCTACTTTAATCCAGAGAAGTGTTATAAGGCACAGAAAACATGTTATTATGACTTACAGATTCCCCACAAGTTGAGAAATGCTTGTTGTGAGCATTTATCTGTAGGCAGAAGTTACTGTACTTTTTACAAAGACAACTCATTGCCACAGAAAGGCGTTAACGCTTTTGCTCTAACATTGTGGTTTGTGACCATTGAAGGCTTCTGAAGCCTCTTCTCTTTCCAGAGCAAACACTCACAAATCTATCGTAGGAAGAGCTAAATAGCTAGACTTCAATCTAACTATTTTGATCTCAGCCTGCTTCCACTTCTCTGAATGGCTCATTCAGACGTGCTCAGCTTTACAGACATTTTATCCTGAGGCTTTTATCACTGAAAGGAAGTGGGGACATGACTTCCCTGTTCCCACTGCTGGCTCCCCAGGTTGCATATAGATCTGCTGCCACAATAGGCTGTAGTTGTGTTTCAGAAGCAAACATGAAACAGGCCATAGCTACAACAAACAGAAAGAGGAATAATCATAATAACCTCAGCTCTTCTCAAGCTGAGCTAGATCCATGAGTTGCCACTGATATTTTGGTTGAAAGATGAGGATATGTGGACTTGTTTAAACGATGCAAAGTAACCCATTACAATTATTCTGGTTAAAATGAGAAGGATGGCAGAGCAAGCACTTTTGCATCATTGATATTGGCTATGAGGTTTTAAGGTCTGAAAATCATTTGTTCGGTCTTAAAAAAAATATTTCTATCAGTGCAAAGTTTAGCGCTTTAAAGATACCTGCATCCTATGCAACACATATCCCTCCATTTAAGCAAGTTGAGAGTCTGGTCTCATATTTACAACCAAACTAGAACTTTCAGGGCTCTGAGTGCACAAGGAATGAGTAATCAAATTTTAAGAGACTCCAATCTTCAGCTCCCAACTGCCTTGAATATCTGTTAACAACATCTATTCCTAAGGTTTCCTCCCAGCTTGGAGGGAGAGGAAAGGATGTTAATTAAGGGTGCTACACCAGTTCATACCAGCTAGAAATCCAACCTAATAGTTATAGTCCACAATAGAAAGAAGAGTCTTGATGGAGATCCCTGAGATACATGTGCCAATTATCCCAAAGATAATTACTGGGTACAATGGTAGGAGATGATGAGTACTCTTCACTCATGCTGGAATCTGTGGGCCAAGTGTAAATCGGCATTGGCTCCTTTCCTACTGCTGATAAACTATTGAGAATCAAAGATCCAGGGTGCAAGAAACTGGCCGTTGGATTTTAAGTAATGAGAACTATCTCTTTCTCCCATCCTATCATGGTAATTTAATATTTCTGGGTTTCCCCAGTACACATGTTCTGCATTGTGCTCACGAGGTTTTCCCTACGATCAGTCCAAGATGTCAGTCTGAAAGGATTCCTCTGAAAGGATTCCTCTGGACCAGAAGACAGCTTGTCAATGTGTCCTGTTGTGGCCATCCTTCAAATCCCTTCTGTCATTCACACGCAACAGAAGCTTTCCTGAATGCCCTCAATACATTTATAGCATAGGACTCTACACCAGAGAGAGTGGGATTGTGAGCTTAAATTGAAGTTTGCTTGGTTATCTAATACAAGACTTGTGACTGGATTGAAGAGCATAAGCACATAAGAAATGCCTTAGGAGGTTAGATGAACTATCTGTCTGATCCAGTATTCTGTCTTTGACACTGATGAGACACACTGTACAGTTAGAAGAGTGAGACCTGACACTCTCTGCGGTCTATTACGTATACCCCCAGCTTCCAGAACTGTCTTATTTGAAGTGTTGGAGGATACCTGGTGCTTTTGATACTTATTTATGGACTTGTTGTCTGTGCATGTGTCGCAAGTTATTAAATTGTTGTTCAGATGAAATCTTACTATGTGTCTGAAAATACTTGAAAGCTCGGCATAAGGTTTGCCACAAATGCTATGCACTAAGCACTTGCAGTTTTATCAGCATGAAAACAAGTCACGGGAAAAGAGAAATCAGTTTCTCAGTTCTTGAACTGCATCTTTTCCCTTTAAATTGCTTAGCTTTATCTTCTATTTGTAGCACTTCATATTACTATTGCTGCTTGAGTCCTGGGAGATTCCCAATCTATGTCTTTGTACACATTTCCTTCTTTCCAGTTCCTAAATGCTTTTTTGCATATTGAATTTTCTGTTTCTTTTCTGTTCTCATCTGGTTTTTGTATGTATGCTTCCTTTTATACCACACATGCATCTTGCAAAGTGAACATTGCTCTACACTGTATTTATTTTACAAAGACTTTTCAAAACAGTTCTCAGAAAAAAAAAGAGACCCTTTGTGTTTAAATTAGGTATCATGTATAGCTTCTCATGTGGATCTCCTAAATGGCCTTTGCATTTTGGCTTTGCCCCTCCCCATAACTGTCTTACACTGTGCTTCTATCAACAACTGCAGCAGAAATGTTCAGGATTTAGTGCCACACCTCTGTCTCTCACATGTAGATAAGTTGTGCTCTCTGCAAGAGCAGGCAGGTGAGAGCCTTGCCTGTGCTGTCCTGGTGGAGACCATACCAGGACCTCTGCAGGGAGGATCAGGGAAATGTGTGGAGTGTGTGTCCAGAAACATTGCTTTGAGGGCTACGGGGATATGAAGATCTGCCTGGTTGCCTTCCCCCAGTGCCCAAGAAAACACAAGGCACAGCGGGGAGTTTCCCAGGCTGGGCCCCAAAGCCAGGCACAAAGGTACAAGCCTACTGAGGTAGCCCAATCAGATCAGAGCCAGCAGCTACACAGCAATCCTTCTTCCTGTCCTTATGGCTGTGCTGCTTTGCTGCCCCAATATAGTCAGGAGTTTTAAAGGTGCTTTAAAGCTATCTGTTAGCAATCATGAGGAGTAGAGGACACAGAACTTCAGTCCCCATCAGGTTTGCCACTAAGTAGACTCTGGCCATATCTACAGGTTAACAGCCCTTTGTAATCAATGTCCATGTAACTTAGACCCTTAACTTATAAAGTGAGCTGCAGAAAATATATCTTCTTTTCTACTATGCAAATTTAAAGAGTTCTGCCAATAAAATAAAAATCACTTCCAAAATACTTTTGGTTTCTCAAGTATCATACACCCTCCTGAGAGTCGGTCTTAACTGACATTCTCCAATACATTTTGCACTGGTGTTGACCAGAGCTCATATTTAGCAGCAGTTCTTCCAGAGTGCTACATGTCAACTATAGGTCCTCCTAGGCCTGGTGCCTGTTGTTCTGTTTATCTTGAACTTAGCACTCCACGGACATAAGCAGATTTGTCACTGAAAAGGAGTTTAAGGTGATATCAGCACAACTTCAGGAAAATTTGAAAATAATGACATCTGCATTGTAAGAGAAATAAAGTTCTTAAGTATTCAGAATTGATCATCTGCTTGGGACAGTATAGCTTCGTGATTCCTTAAAAGATTAATTTCATTTTGAGGTTTTTCCCCAACTTTGTAGAATTATGTCAACCTTTCCTATGCACCTTCCAGTCCCACTATCTGCAAGCAGCTCTGCCCTGTAGACACAGTTTTAGAGAAAGCCACAATCCTTTTATAAGCTAGATACTATTGAAAGGTAAGGCTACACCTTGGGCACTAGTCTTCCTTAGCTTTGCTATGTGGGAGAAATATGCAGATGGTCTCAACTTTTCGGCATCTCCTCCAGTGCAGAGGGAAGTTAGACCCGAGTTCTTGTTTCCTTCCCAGTGGGCGAGCAGACCTGATGCTTCTTGCAGTAAAAAAGAAATACTCCATGTATAAGACCTTCTTTTAATATTTTACTAGAGTATCATGGGAAGGTCAGATGGAATCTGGCCCGGGAGCATTTAATCTGACTCATTTTTTTTGTACAGCTTCTTTCATGTAAACAGTACAGTAAAGCACTTTGCAGAACAAAGGAGTATTTGAGAAGCCTGCTAAAGATGTTGTGTTCATTAGATTCACATAAGGCGAAATTCTGTCCTTCAGGACACACCTTTCATTAGGAGTTAGATCATGCATCCGGGGAAGCGAAATTATCTTTTAATGCAATCATATCAAAGAGATTCCACTTGACAGTTTTCTCATTTCTTTCCACAATTAGAAAGGCTAGCAAAAGCCCTGGAACAATAGTTAGTTTTTCCTTTGATTTATTCCTTGTCTCAGGCTTGTTGCTTAGTTTTTAAAAAAATTCTATATCTCTGTAGGAGAGCCTCATTTCTATTGGCAACTTGCAAATGGTGAACTTTCCCACCTTTGGTCTCCCACAGAAATCAGCTCCTCAGTTTCAAACTACTTCCTGGCCTCTGCAGAATGAGAAGGAAGATGTTGTTCCAGGATGGGACCCACGTATTGGTATTCATGGCCCAATGTCTGTCCCTCTCGGTCAGCCAGGCCTTCCTTGTGAGGATGTGGATGGAGTGTGGAAAGGCTTTGTTGTGTTACACAAGTGATACAGAAGGTTGGGGAGGCAGGTGATATCAGCAGGACATAAAAGAGATGAAGCAAATTTGCAGATAAAAAGTCAGTAAACATGCTAACAGCATTAGGCAGCAATGCACCATCTCACATCCATCAAACAAGTCTGCGTGTTGGGAGATGAAGAAGAACAGGCTGCAGAAAGCATCAAGACTTGCATGCTCTACAACAACATCTTCCACTGTTCACATTGAAGACAGGATACTGGATGAGATAGGTCATTAGTTTGACTTAGTGGAACATTTCTGGTGCTTTTAATTGGGACCTGATATTTTAAGTTATTTTTGGTTATCAGTGAAATCCTCATAGCACTTTGATGATGATAGCAATCATAGTCAAATTAAATAAGCAAAAATCATGTTTGTCCTAGTTTTTATTGCTGTAGGATGTGTTTCTTTCTTGTAGGTAGTGTTCTGTACTGTCCACTTGCAGCATGTCATATAACTATTGGTGTCTCTGTCTGGATTTCTGATGGGATGCAACTAAAACCACTGCCTGAATGGAGAGAGGAAAGGAGAGTAAGAGACCTGTAAGCAGATAATGTACCAGATTTAGGCTTGTTCTTTTAAAGTCCAACATTTCTATTCCAGGTTTGAAAAAAGTAGGTTTTATTCCAGGTAGAAGGATCCATCACAGTGAGTTTTTTCAGACTCATATTCTGTTATCAATCTGATTTACCTCACTTAATCCCTTTGGAAATTGTGTCTGACCTAATTTTTTCAGCAGTGACTCTGACAGCAAGAACAAATAATAGAGGTGACCCTGTGCATTGCTGCCATATCTCTTTCTCTGTAATATGAATTATTCTAGTTTGAGTCCACATTCATCTTTGAAGAGACAAAGTCAAAGATCAGTTCAAAACCATCAATACATTCCTGCAAATTCACATTTGGAAGTAAGTGGGTAAATGTTGCCAACATGTATTGATTGCTTTTTCTGCTTCAGCCAAAGTTATCTGCCAAATATTCATTTTTCTTATATATAACACCTCATATTGCCTGACGTTGCATGAGCTGTATCAGTTCACTGCAGACCTCACCTGCTCTGCGTGTGTTATTGGCTCTATAGGGGATTTTGCACTCTTCAACAACAGATTTTGTGATTTCCCTCTCTAATCCAAATTTAGCAGAGAAACAGACTGCTAACAGTGAGACTTCCAGTTCTGGCTATTTGCCAAATTTTAGGGAGTTGTCTGTCTCCTAACTTGCTGTGGCACTGCAAGGTGGAAACCTTATAAATTGCTTTTATCTATCTTGGGCTGTTATTATGTCTGTGTGTGCATGTGGGTGTACTTTTGTGCAAGTGTTGTGCGGGTACTTGTGTGCGTAACCAGATAAGATGCGTTATAGCCTGTTTTGTTAACATGACTTCTGTGTGGCTCCTGCTGCAGCCAGCAGCCAAACTGCCCTCACCATTTGTGGTGGGTGATGGAGAATGCTCAGAATTCAACAAGTGTCCGCTGGCTAAGCTGCTTTTTTATCCCTCACAAAGACAGGCCTGCAGTGCGGAGGAGAGTGTGCTCTGCGCCAAGCAGCAGTGTTCTGGGTTGCTGATGGTCTTGAAAGAGAGACTGCTTCAGATTCACTGATGGAAAAAAATATATATCCCCAAAGAAATTCTTTCCTCTGTCCAGAAACAGACCTGTTTTATGAAAAAACCTATAAAACTGGATGTTCTATAGGTTGTGTTGTCTACGTATAGAAGCTAAGAAAATGAAGTATTTTATTGAGTTATATTGTTCTTATAAGCATTATCAAATAGTTACTCCTTCTACTGTGATGAGGTCTAAGAGGTCCAGTATCAATGTGCTAGGCATTACAGAAACTGGCAGAGACGTACCCTGCTTTAAGAAAGACATAGGCTATCTCAAGAAGATGTAGAAGTTCACAATAGCTGCTTTTGACATGACATTGGTGGTTATTGTGAAGACCTGTATGAATAAATAAAATCAATAATGCAAGATAAATGCTTCTCTGTAACAGCAATTGCTTCATAAAGTAGTTTGTTTTGCTGGACTGGAAGGTATACAGTGACTTATAAATGCTTTCACTATTGGTTCTTTTTCTGCCAAAGTCATTAATCAACTCAAACTTTCATTTAGCTTACTGTTTTGTGCCTTTTGTATTGCATAGCTGCAGTGTGATGGGGAAACTTTAGACTTCATTCTCTCACCATACTCTTCATCAATGCATCCATATAGTGGCAGCAAAGGAAATGAGCTTAATAATAGCTCCTGGCCTGGTATTACCTCCATTAGCTGTTGGTACAGTGAATAGAAATATCATCTTTAGTTTCAAAGTATTCGTGGTGCTAAAAGCCTCTTTTAAAAATTTTTTTTTAGTTAGGAAAAGCTAGAAAGGAAATGGAGGCAGAAAGGAACAGTAGCACAAGGAACAGAATTTCAAGGCTTCAGCAGGGTGGTCTGCTTCCTTTTTTGTGCAGGGGGATATGGAGGTCCTCATGTGAAGTCCTTGTGGTAGGATGCATAGTGCAAGCTACTGATTAACTGTTTTGAATGAGCTTACAGTTCTGCAGTTGGAGAGCTAACGGGTAAGGAATTATTACCTGCTCTTGGATCTCAATTATGCAATCTTTGTCTCTGGTCTTCTGTGAAGCAAGAAAATTGAAGGAGAAATGAAATTTATTAGCAGGACAAGCTGCATTATGAATGTGGTAAATGCTGATGTCTTATTTGAAATGAGGTATTTGCTAAATAGAAATGCTTTTAAAACAGTATAATCCTTCACTGTCCCTCCAGGACAAACAACTGGATAGCAGTGATTGCAGAAATCATTTAGGTCATGCAAATCAAGCTCCAGCAGCAGTGTTTCATGCAGTGAGAAGGAAAGGCTAGATTGTCCTATTAAGAAGCCTTGTAATGGTAAAACATGATTAAAATGACTTAGACAAAATTACCAAGTGGGGATCAAGAAGGGCTAAGAAGGGCAAGCTGACCATAGAAATTTGTTTTTAAATTAACTAATTCCAAGGGAGTATGTTTATCATAGTCACACATGAATGGCTGAACAATAATCACACTAAAATGATGTGAAAATTATAGCCCTTACAGAGTCTGAGGGTAGTTTAGTAGCTTTTTATATTCAGAGCTGATTTACATCAAGTGACACAGGGGTCTAAAATTCTCACGTAATGTTTTCACAAAAGGTGACAATCAGCTTTCTTCTGGTCTTAAATTTAAATGTCACTTGGAGAAATATCAAGTTACCCAATATTGTACAGTGTAAGCAGAATGTAGCACAAGGTACTGCAGCTAGTACTGCTGCAGTAAGCTTTATTGTACAAGAGAGCCAGCTCTGTCATTTGCAGATCCTGGAGATGAATTTCCTTCAATGGCGATGCTGACCTGCCAGTCCAGCTGAATGTAGACAGAGAAATTGCTTTCTACAACTGAGCTAAACTATCTGGGATATTTTGTAAGTCTGGTAATACCTGGAGGAAATGTAGCAAATGCACTGTTTGGCTACAACAGATTGCACATAGGCCCTTCACAACTTGGAGAGCATTGACTCTTTGGTGTTACTGCACAGCAGAGCTGAGAAGTATCTCTTTATAAGCTAATGGTTATAAACCAGACTGAACAGCAAGCTGTCTCTTGGCAAACAACAAGGAGCAGGTCTATTCTTCCTCCCCTTCTCCTTCCCAGCCACCCCTTCCTTCAGTCCTCAGAATTGCTTCTACTTCCGCTTGGTAGAGGTTTTGGTGCTGAGGGCCCAAGGGTGGTTCCGGTGCATGCAGCTCCTCAAAGTCAGTGACATCAGCATGAAATCACATGCTCACATGACTGCTGAAGTTTGGCTTTGGACTTTCCAGCTCCAAATTAGATTGTGAGGAATGCAGACTTTTGATAAGCTATCAAAGCAGGAAGCCATCTGGTTCTGGGGCTACATGAGCTGCTTCCCAGCCTTCCTTGCATGTGGATGGTCAGGGTGAAGAAAGCTTCAGGAGGACAGTGGTGCTGGCTAGCTCAAAGGCAAAGGGACATCCAAGCTTGTCTTTGGCCCGATCATGGAATTGTAGCAGGAAAACTGAGAGGCCAATTAGATCTCTACCTGATAGTACGACCAGGGGTGCAGGAGCTAATTACATACGAGGTGTTACTGTGACAACCCACGAAGCAGCAGCGTACTGAAAACACGGTGCGAAATGTAAAGTTGAAACCAGAGACGAAAAAAAAGAGAAGATAAAAACCATGAAAGACGGAGAAATAAGTACAACAGGAGCAAAAGCAAATGAAAAGGTCAAAATACCATTTGAAAGGATAGGGAGAACAAAAGAGCAGGTAGTGACAGAGGCACTAAGATAGATGTATGATCAGAAATGAAGCTTTTGATAGTCTCGTTAGCAAACAAGATACCAGGATGTGGTGCTTTCACACCAAAGACTCAGAGATGTTTTGGGTGGGGTTTTTTAGTCTGACTTTAACCATCTCAGAGTTAGGTATTCAGCCTAAAGAGGTCTCCTAGGCCCTGTCAGTAGTCAGCGGAGAAAGACAGGTACGAGGGGAGGCTCAGTTGTTGTGAGATTGGTGTGGATGCTGTCGCTCTGCAGATGTTTCTTTTCCTGTCACCAATGGCTTTAATTAAATTGCAGCTCTTTCTATCTTCTTGTCTACCTGCTCCTCTGCACTGCTGTCTGACTGGTGCTGGTGAAGCTGTTGTTTGGGGAATGCAGTGGATTGTGTTGGGCAATTAAGGAGACCTCTTGTTAATCCATGTTGGTCATTCAATCTGGTGGTCACACAGAGTGGCTACGGAGTCTTGCCTAGCCTGGCAGCCTCACTTCTTCATGGCCTTACTCTTTGCAACTAGCATTGCCTGTCAACTACTCATTGCAGCTGTGGTATATCTGGGCTGCTAAATGCGTGGCAGCAGAGTTAGCTTTCTGACAGATGAGTCAAGGACAGCATGAGGGAGCTGCTCTCGAGGAGTGTTGTTTGGCTGCCGTGGGCCATGGCTTTAAGCAGCTGGGGGCTGTTGCATGCCATGCAACATGCACGGCTCTGAGGCCTTTCACTACGTCAAATGACATGTCATGTGGCAGGAGTTCACTTCTGTAAGGTCTCCTATATTCTCCCTCATTTTCCTGCTGGACTAATTGCTTTGGCACACTACAAACAGTACCAGTGTCACCTACCTTCTGTTCTTATATGTACATTTGCAACAACTGACGGCAGAAAGGAAAATTTGATGCAGCAGCTGTCAGAGGGCGGTGCAAATTGATAGAAACTAGTTCAATGAAAACATTCTTCATTTGAAACAGTTAAAATGCATGGTTGATTTTAGTACCTGGCCAGCTTGGATTAAGTAATCTATGCTGGGCACAGACCTCCAACAGTCACTGCAATGTTAATGAGTGAAACAATTCTCTCATTATAAAATCAGTATCAGTCAATAAAATGAGCTCAAACTACAAAGAGGAGCGAAGTTCAGGGATGTAAGAATTTATAATTTAGCTTCACCACTGAAAATGTCAGGAAATTAGATGAAGCTCAATGTAAGTCACCACACATTGGAACCCAATGCACACAAACAATCCCCAAGTGTCATGGCAACACTCATGGTCTTTTCTGAAACTAAATGCTGTTTCTAAGGTGAAAGAATGGAGTCTTAATTTTTGCTCCCAGCTCTTCATGTCCACCTTTATCCCATAAGTATGGTTCACATAGCTACTAATTATCTAGCAAATGCAGGCAGGGAAGACACTTCCCTTGAAGAAAAAACCCAAAATTAACAATATGAAACATATCTAAATTAGACTATATAGACATATAGTAAGTAAAAGCAGCTGACGTTATGCCTACCAGGCAGACACAGTTCCCCATGAAGGGCCCTTACTGTTTCTAGACCCCACCTGGACTTGTGCAGAGCTGTTTTAGGAGTTTCCAGGAGTAGGATGGATACTGAGCGATGGCTAATTGATAGCTGACTGTTGCTGAAGTTGACAATAAAACTAACTGATGATTTTTTTCTCAACAAAGGTTTTTCAGAGAAAGAGTTTATTGCATGACATCTCTCATTTAGCTAAGCTCTACTCCTTTGGTCTTGGCTTGGTTGATGTTTATTCAGCACCTTCTTTGCTTTCCGTTTATTCAAATGAAAAAGGTTGCTTTTAGATGGCTTCAGCAGCTCCGTGCTGTGACTTGGCTGGTCCCAGCTTCCCAGTTGGGCCTTGGGCTGCCTGGTGCTGCTTACTGTATGCATGGCTTTCTGCCTGAAGAGCTGAAGGTGAGATCTCTAACACCCTACTTCTTTCTATGATGGTTGAAGGAGAAGTTGCTTAATCCAATTAATTCACTCCTAGAGGGTTGGAAAAAAGTACAGCTTCAGAGAAGTCATAATAGGGCAGAAAAAGAGGAAGCAAAGTGTTGGAGAAGGTGAAATGTTTTATGTAAAAAAGCACTGGCTGTTTTTTCTTTGATGAGTTTTATACCACAGCCCCAGAATCACAGCCTAGGCACAGTTACCTGCAATGTGAACAGGAAGTTTATTGTGCTTAATTCAGGGTGTTCGCAGCCTAGGGGAGGCATTACAGCACAAATTGATGATACTGTCACAGTTTCAAGGTTACCTTTGTGGCCACACAGGAGAGAGGCAGATACCATGGCCATCTAGGTTCCAGACTTAAGGGAAGTGAATTGTTGCAGATTCTAGAGCATGACATCAGAAAATACTGAAAATAATTAAAAAAACCACTGAAACTCACAGAATATAGATGTATCAGCTTAAGACACAACAATGGAGTTAGGTAATAGTACTTTACTCTGTTATACAACTCTCTGATTTGTAGATCTTAAAATTCTTTACGGAAATGAAGGAAATACACTTTTGTTTTGTGGATTGAATCACAAAGAAGCCTAATGACTAACCCACGGAGAAACACTGGGCCATTGCCCATCTTAGTCTAATGTGGACCTTTTTGTTTGCCAAAACTTATTTTAATCTGTAGGATGGAAACTGATGCATATCAGAGCCTCCTGTAAGAAACCTTTGTGTCTCTGGTACATTGCCAAGGCTATAGTTTCAGGCCTAACATATTTAGGGTACCTTGCAAATACGTTAACCATGTAATACGTGCTTGCAAATTCTGTAACTAGGCAACTAAAAAAAGAAAAAACCTCCATGGTGGTTATCCAATTTGTTTTAGGAAACCCTTATCCCAATATTCAACTTAGGCCAAGAGATGGTGTTCCGACAAAGTCTCATTTTCTCTTAAATGATATGGTCTCCTAATTCATGCAGCTGTATTATACTGAACCACCAACCTGCACCAAATCTTCCACATCAGAGAGGCAAAATGCTAATTTTTATAGGATGTTTCCTGTTGTTATTAAATAATTCTGTTATCTAAGCAGTAAAGCATTCTTGTCTAAGTACACAAATTTTCTTTCACTGGATCTGGCTTCTCTATTTTTAATGAATAAAAATTAAAGAAGGAGGAAGCATAGCTCTAGGCTTTTTTCTGTTCCTCTTTATCTATTCCAGTTTGTAGATCCCAAGAGCCACGTGAGACTTATGTTTTTGAATATCCATGGAAATACAGAGATTACTGGTAGTGACCATGGTGCTTCTCAGAAATGTTCTGCAGATAAACCTTCGCTTGCCTCCACCAGCCAAGCTAACCTCTAGTTGCTACTTGTTATGCTGTGTTCCAGTGAACTTCAAGGAGCTTACATGAAACAGATGTTGTGATGCAATGCAGTGGATGAGCTTGCTCAGAAGAGCCAAGAAATCCAACGCCCGGTTTCTTACAGAGCTTCATAAACATACCACGGCAGGACAGAAAGTAGTGAGGTATCCTAATTAACACTATGCATCCCAATATTAAGAAATAATAAGTTGTTCAAGGAAGTGAGTCTATGTTGCTGTCAGAACAATGACTTTGAAGATTACACAGAAAAGTGAGTTATATTTGAAGCATAATTAAATACTCTGAACCGAGCTGAAGGTGATAAAGACTGTAAACACCACGATTGTCTGATATAGTAGATTGTTAATTGTGATGATACCTAATAAGCCTCTAGAAAAAAACCAAAAAACATGTCAAATAGAAGGTAAAAACCCTCTTCCCAAATATTGGCAGGAAATGTGGCAGCTTTTTCATAGACTCATCTGTTTCTGCAGAGGATTCAAATGTCTCCTTGGGGAACAGCAATTCCTAAGCAGAAATGCCAGTGTGAACTGCTCTGTGCAATTTGAGCCAGAAAGAAAAATCAAGCCTTTCATTCTGGGTGCATCTGAAGTCATCTGTGAACAGTTCAGGGAATCTATATGTATATAGGAGATTAATGATTGCCCATTTTCCATTCAGCTGTTTGTAGCAGCCAGGCTGCGTGGAGCAACTCTTGTGCACTGCATCCTGAAAAGTTTGGTATTTGCAAAACATTTTACCATTTTCCACTTCAGAAGCATCTAAATTTAGTAATGATACATAGCTCTGCCTCCCTGGGGGCCTCCAGTTCAAAAGTCCAGCTCTGTTTTGAATCCAAGTTTACAGCAAACTGCACAGCATGACACAGTAGTGGCTGAAGAACAACTTCCATCTGTTCCTCAGGGCAAAATCTTTATCCACTCAACCTGAGGGTGCAGAAGCCCAGGTGGCAGAGGTTCCAATTTTCCCCCTAGAATGCTGTGGCCCCGTGACTGCAACTCCCACCACACATTGCCTTGCAGAGAAGTAGTCACTCATTGAATGTCAGCCCTGTGGTCTAATTGCCCACCTTTCCTTTGCACAATCTTGCTTGCTGGACCATAGCCTGCTTATATCACTTCTGTTCACTGTCCCATTGGTTTTGGGCCCTTGGTGTCTTCAGAGGGAAGCAGAAAGCAGATCCTGCCCTCCCTGAACTGCAAAAGCAGATGTCAGGTCAAACTGGGCACGCTAGCAGGGTGCACAGGCTGTCGCCAGCCAGGCTGTCCAAAGTTCTCTCATTGCTTTACTACTTCCCCTCTTTCTGTCTGTATTAATGTAATACAGAATCCTAAATGCTTTAGTAACACTTTTTTTTTTTTCAAACCCTTCTTCTCAGTAGCACTGGTTGCAACAATAAAACAATTTCCCTAGGAACAAATTCTTAAGTTATGAACTCTAGATTTGAACAAGGAGCATTTATATGGTGTGGAAAAGAGAAGGCCTTTGTTTGAACCCAACAACCAGGCATGAAGAAAATACAGAAGTATGTTTTGTCCAATTTTTTCAGCTTAGTTTTCTGTCAATAAGCTGGTGGTTACAGAACAGATTTTTTTCTTGCTGAGTTTAATGCTTTTGCTGTGTTATTTTAGATATGCTCCATTACCTTATGGTACAAAGAATTTGGGGTTTTTTTTCAGCATACAATAGAATTCATGGTTCCTTTGAATGTTATGAGGAACTGCACAGGGAACTGTCTCCTTTGGCAAGAAGGATTGTTGGAAAACAGAAGATGCTGCTTATGAAACTCCATGGGAGCAAGTCTCTCTAGCCACACTGCAGCATGAGTTCAGTTCTATACTTATCAAAAAGCAATACATCTGCACAGTTCCACTTGAGAACTTTTCTGACGTCAACCGTACATGACAAAAAGCTTACACCTGAAGTGAGACTCAGTAACTTTCACTGTGTAAAAACTTTTGCTAGTTGTGGGGCTTTTTTTTTTCTTGTTTAAAGGTAGAGGTACATTTGTCTGATCCTCTGAAGGAGAATCACATCTCCTCTCATCATCTCAAGGTCAAAGATGAACCCTAGTTTGTTATTTGACAATTCTTGATCTGTTTCCTGAAATACTTCCTTCAAGTAACAAACCCTGGAACCTTAAGCAACAACATGGAGGACAGAATGCTAAAGATGTGACCTCCCTCACCACAAAATGCTGCAGATGAGTAAAATTAGTATGGATTCCAGAGTGACTAGACAACTTAATGAAAGATGAATCCATTGGGGGCTATTAAATGCAAAATCACCATGTCTGCTTCAGGAATCATCTAAACCACAAATTGCTGTGTGCTCGATAGATATTCTGGGAACATCATCATGCACTTGCTCCTTTCCTAGATTTTTTCCTAGGTATTTTCTGCTGCCCACTGTTAGAGACAGAATACTAGGCTGTGCTGATGTTCCCTGACTTGATGTTCCTGTTTTTATATTTTGAAAGATTTCTGTAGGTTATTTCATGTGTCTTCATAGCAAAATTTGGAGGAAGAGAGGCATCAAATGAAAACTTATAGAAGAACATGAATAGAGATCACCAAGAAGAAAACTGAAAGAGAGAAAAGTTCCAAATATTGTAGTTTCTCTATGTATTTTCCCACTCTCCTTCTGTCACACGTTTATGATGTGAGGACAGGTTAAGCTGCTTTTGGAAACATTGAGCGTAACCCACTGAATCTTAGAAGAGTGAAGAGCTTGTTGTGAGTTCTAATCATCTTCCAGTCCAAACAGTCTGCCTCGGAGTCAAAGAAAACAATGTGGTCAGTCTCTCTTGCTCTCTTCATATCCCTACTGCTGCTAAATGGGTAATTTTAAAAGGACATGTAATTCTAGTCAGTCATGCCTTAGCTAATCTCTTTGAGTATAGAGTACCTGTCACCTGCTTCCTAACTTCTGCATAGGTAGCCTTGTTTTCCTATGCAGTCATGAAAGTTGAATATTTCAGTTGCTGTTAACTCAGTTACTGTTAACTCAATCCTGTTACTTCTGCTCTCTGTCTGCTGAATGATGAGCCTGGTTTGGGAAACGGTTGAGATAGCAGCTGCGAGCTTCTTATTGACATGCAACAAGACTTTGAGTAAGTCTATTATCTTTTGTGTGTCTCAGATGATCTGTCTTCCAAGTACTCCATTCTTAGTGATCTGTGGTTTTGGATTAAACTATATTGAGATTATAGAAGCAGTTTGGATCTGGACAGGTTTGGTACTTTAGACAATGTTGCATAGACAGCTATACTGTATCTTGAGTAAGTTTGTTTCTGAGGAAGCTCAGCCGATTTGCGATCTTTTGTACACTGAACTATTTAATCTCACCAGACTGAAGCTTACTCTGCACAGAGGCAACTTGGGTGTCCAAGCACCAGATGGCTCAAGGTGGCTTTGCACAAAGCCAGCCTCGGTTTAGCAAGTCTGACACTAAGATTGAGGTACAAAGTCCAGCTGGACCTGAGCTAACTCCTGTAGAGCCCTGAGTACAACTGCACTGTGCTGCTCAGTCAGCTCTGAGCATCCCTGCAATGTGAAATGGGGACAAAAGGCTACACTTGTGTGGTCCTGAAGGAATCAACATGTTCCAGAAGGGCATACTAGCACTAATGTGGCACCAGCCATCCTGGCTGACTTCAGAGCAAAGCATTCAAACGCCTTGGCACCAAGTTGCTCAGTACCGTATTGCCTGCAATTTTGCATTAACTAGGTTGTTTCAGGCTTTTGTTCCTCTCCTCTCCCATAGCTCTGAGTAATGGTAAGTTTGCCACGGCATGAAAGCAATGATTTTGCCATAACTGTATGTACTATCAGACCCTATACATTTTATGGTTATTTAATGCAGTCTCTCAGTTTTTGTCCACCCTTTTTTGGCTAGGCAGCCTGCATTTCAAGGTCCTAGCCACGGAGCACAATGAAATTACCGAGTAACTCGTCCCTGTAATAAGCTGTACTTAAGAGTCCTGTCTGTGGGATATGCGGAAGGGATGGGCCAGGGAGCTGGAAATAGGACTTCACTGCACACAAAGAACCACAATAACAAGTACAATGTCACTGCTCTGACAGTTAAACTCAGTAGCATGAATGCAAAAGAAAAAACAGAATTCACCAGTCTTGATAAAACTGGTTCCTACCAAAACACGCTGTGAATTATCTGTGTTGTTTTCCAAAATGGAATACTGAGGCTAAACATGAAAGTGTTTTCAGATAAAAGATGCAATTGTAAAGCATTATATGAAAAACAAAATCAGTGAAATGAGTAAAGAGGACTTTGAAAATTTCTCTTCTTTTGTCTACCCTCAATCAGATTTGAAAAGTTTCCAGCACTGTGTTCTTCCTTTTAGATGGTGCAGTACCTTGGCAGCATTTCCTGAAGGCTTTTCGTGACCTCCTACTGTAATTGCTTTGAAACCTACAGCAATCTCTGTAGAGTCTTCTTAAAAGAGTATTGCAAAAGTTAGTAATGCAACTATTTTTCCATAGACTTAAAAATGGAAGAATCACGTTTTCTAATATTTTGGGGTGTCAGAGATCTGCTTTTTAGATCCACTGTAGTTGTCCGATTCTCTGGAGTTTTTTTCCTTTTTAAAATTCTTGCTTAAAAAATATAATAGGTGCACTAAATTGCACAACTATATCAATATTTCAAAAGCTACTGAATCTTACACATGCAAAAAGGGAAGCTTAACAATCTTTGCTAATCTCTAATGCAAGATATATCTATTATTTATGAAGACAGCAGACAAAGGGGAACTGCTCTTGAATGGAATCCTAAATACTATACGAGAGAAGCCCTGGGCAGCTGCACAGCACAAGGTTACTTGCTATTAAAGCTACTGACCAGTCTCTTGGGAGATTAATTCTGAATGTTAGTCTCTAGCAAACTTTATACTAATTGAATGTGAACCAGATTGAGTTTTGTAAAAGAAAGAATGAAGATGTGATCCTGCTATTCAAGCATTGGTTTGTACCAACACTCATCAAGTTACAGCAGGTCAGCACTTTCTCCCTCTCATCTCAGATTTTCTGCATCTCAATTTTTTGTGTGTGTATGAGGAAGGCAAATGACCTTTAGTAACAGGACACTGTGGTGGAGACCCTTACATGGCAGTTAGGGAAACTCCACGTCTGACTCCAAGAGCTATAGCTTTCCTTCTCTCCGGATGCATATTTACTTATACTAGTATATGTAGTAGTAGACTTAATGCCTATTAATTGGCCAAATTCCAATTTTCTGAAGGCTCAGCTTAGTAGACCCTTATATACTATTTGTTTCTACTGTGGCTGATGAAGATTCTCCATATCGATACTCCATACTGAGTTGAGAGGCAGGATCTGACAAGTTTCAGATCTTCTTCTCATCCATACACAACCATTTTTGATATCCCATTTCAGAAGAGGGGGAGGGCTAATGGCAGAGTTTCATGAGAAAAACATCAAGAATGATCAGAGATGAAGAAATAATCATGAGGGCACAGACTCTGAGGAAAGGCAGGAGGAACTGAGGTTATTTTCTGTGGAGAAATGGAGTGACATAATGTCAGGCTTCAAATGTATTTTTTCAGACACATCAAGGCCTGCCAGGGAGAGGACAGGAAATTTTCTGGCTTGTGTGTTCATGTCAGATAAAACTAGAAAAAATGTGCTAAGGGACATAATGCAAGTTCAACATCCAGTTTGGGTATTAGTGAAGATTTTTAACAGTAAAAACAGTGAAGGACTAGAGTATATGTCCTAGGAAGCAGATCTCCAAGTTCGAGAGATCTTTAAGAGGAAGCTGGTGAAGCATCTGTGTGAAGTGGCATAGATATATAGTCCATCCTACAGTGGCTAACAGAATAGACAAGCAGACCAATTGAGGTCCTTTCCTGCCTATTATTTGTGAGTCTATTGCTAGATAGAAAGATTTCCAAAGGAAGAGATCGGTGAGAAGGAAGAGGCTGGTGTCAGCTAAAACAAGAGCTCACTTACAGATCTGAATGATCTGTTCCTTTCTTTCTCACCATGCTAATAAAAAATAATAATAACAATAAAACAACAAGAAGAAAAGTACAAATGTAATGGAAAATGCTTTCATCTCCCTAAGGTTTTGATATGTTCAAACTTTTTGTGAACTGGGGAATAGTTTTCCTCAGGGAAACTCTTCACCATTTCCCCCTTGTCTCATTTACTAAAATATCCTCAGTGCTTTGAACTAAAGTGGAATCACACAGAAATGATGGGTTTATGAATGTGATGAGGAGAATGGTGTCTGGCAATTTTTTACCTTTAGAAGCATATTCAGGTTCTCTCGTGAATCAAGGAATGCTATAGTCTTAGTTCTTTGGTTTAATGATGTACAGAGCATGCTGCCTTTACAGTTTACATAAAATATAAGCCTGATCCCTATGATCTAAGAAGGATAATTTGGTATGTCAGAGCTTTAAAAGGAGTTAAACTTCAGGAGAACAAGGTCTTGAAGGTTAACTCCAAAGTGTAGTGAAACTATGCTTTTGTGCCCTGTAGTGAGCTAAAGGGGGAACAGTGGAATATAAACTATATTCTGGGGGCACCCAAGAAGCCACGGGATAATTTTGCCTTTTTTTCTTCCTTCTTTGTCCTCTACTCTTTTCTCCTTCTCTCCTATGACTTCTCCCCATTCTGTAACCTCTGCGAAGGGTGTAATACTGTTTCTGTGCAAGTGCTGCATGGTTGGGCTGGAGTTTTACCCTGACTGAGCAGTTCACCTTCAAACAATTCTTGAAAGTGAGTTTCAAATGGCCTTGGGCATTTTGGCTTGAAATTTAGACTACCTTTTGAAAAAAAAGTGAGTGTATTAGCTTCATTGCTAAACTCAGTTATGTTTTCAAATACACTATTCAGATACAAATAGGGGTCTTTTTGTTGTTGTTTGTAATTTGCATATCTTTGTCCTTACCTTTAGATTAGAAGACCACAAATGCCATGAAGGCTTAGAATCTTAAAGCAACTGAAGATGTTGTTTGGTACATTCCTTTTTTTTTTCTCTTTTGGCACCTTAGGTTGATAGCACTACATCGACTTAGTGTCTTACTTATCATTGTGTGAAAAATTCAAATTAAGGAAATCAGACAGTTGTAAATTGCTGGCAGATGTAGTAGTAAATTAAAGAGCAGGCATCAACAGAAATAAAAGCCTGCAATGAATCAGAGTTCTGAGGATGCACTGGGAAACTGAAGAAAGACATCAAAGCTAGCAGAAAAAAAAATTAACAGCTTAGCAAGGAAAACTGGCTTTTAAGAAAAGACATTGGATTCAGCAAAGTGGTGCATGGCCCATAGAGGATAAAAATAATGAAGAAGAACAGCAGGGACAGCAATAGAAATGGTTGGAAATGAAACCCTCAGAGATAGTTGGTACAGTCTTTGCCAACAAAACTAATAGCAACTAAGCAATAATAAATAGTCAAGAATTGTCTGAAGGTGGGATGATTTGTGTTTAATGTTGTTATAACATTGCTTACATGTCAGGGAACAACTGGCCTTTTGAGCTAGTCAGATCACAAGATTCATGAGCCAGCTTTTAGAGCTACATCACAAGGAATCCCCTGGTAGTTTTTAATACTTAGTTATATGACAGCCTAGAGGGTCGGAAAAAAATTAGTGTAAGGCATTAGTAAAATTATGTCAGGGATTATCTTGTAACCCTTACTTATGCTTTTACTCCCATTACTATTATGGGATGAAAGTATCAAGTGTGTGTTTGAGAGGCTCTCATACATCATATGCTGAAACAAAACCTGTTTCTCAGGCTGTAGATCATTTTGCTGTATACAGTCTCATGTGGATTTAGACTCCAATTCTGAAGCCTGTTGTTGTTGCCATGATGCTGATTAATTAGGTGAGTGTTAACTCCCAAATACATGTACCATCAGCAGCACCTGGAACACCCTTGCACAAGTCTGTGAGACAATTCCAATCCTACTTAGTCTAGTTTTATTCCAGGGAACTTCAGCAGAGTGACTCCTGGTTTGCTGCCATATAAGGGAGATCAAACCCAATATGACTCAGCCCGCCGCTGCCAGTCTATTCTAAGTAAGACTATAATAAGAACTTCCACAAAGGAAGCTTATTTTGCTAATATGCAAAAAAGAAAGAAGAGTAGGAAAAGTATGTCTTTACAGACATTTGTTCCACTTTTTCTTGGCTTTTGAACTGGATACGTCTACACAGACTATAAATATTTGCTCAAGGCAAATTTGGCATACCTACGAGCTACCTGTGCTAATTTTAATGTACTTCATGCTGGTAACAGCAGCAGTAAAGATAAGACAGCACAGGGTAGCAACTGGAGTAGATGCAGCTTGGGCACAGATAGCAGTCATTTGCCTATGCTACCACTTTATGTTCTGCTTGCTAACTAGCTTAACAATAGTTTGATGTGCTTAGCCATCATAAAATCGTTTTGCCTGAAGAGGAATGTGGCACATAGAAATACACCTGAGGAATACGTTCTGATATGAGGGATGCAGTTGTCTGGTTCTCGGAGGCATTGAAAACCAGTCATTTCTGAATGGGCTCCTAATCAGGAGAAAGAATGACTTTGTGCTTTAGGAAAGCACTCCCAGTGCTTGATTATCCTCACAGTATGCCTCAGAGAAGCATTACCCCATACTACTATCGGTAGTATTTTATTTTTGAGAAATATTATTGTTTCTGTTGGAAAGACAGGCTATGAAACAGCTTCTACAGTGGCTGCAGCTGTGGGGCTGTACCCAGCGAATGCCTTAGGCATACAACTTTACCCATACAGATCAGGTTTGCTTCTGTGAGTGCTGATACGGCATGCGCTTCACAGTAGTATGCCCTGTCATGGGAGTGTGCTCTACAAGGTCGTGCTGTTTGCCTTGTATGCTGCTTTTAACACAAAACCCCTTTGAATGTTAGGGGATGCTCAGCTATTCATGTAGGAAGCCATTCTTCAAGCAATGCATTATCCTGTAGAATATTAATGAAGACATACGTATGTATACTTTCCTCATCTGAGAAGATTATTGCAGCTATTGCCTTAAGGAGTCACTAAGGGCACTGTTCCCTTCATTCAAATTCCTCATTGAAATGTATGTCTTTTAGAAGGCCAAGTAAAAGAGATTTGGGGACTACATAGAGGACTAACCATCTACATATAACATAAGCTTATGCTTCTTTGCTCTTCCCTTATTGCTTCCCTTCTTTGAGCTAAGGAACTATGACTAAAAGCTTGGCTTCACTGAATGAAGAATTAAAACCAATTTTAAAATGATGTGGGCAGCTTTAACTGCATCTTTTTAGTCAGCCATAGGAAAATGGCAAATGCACCATGACAATTAGTTAAAACTTGGACAAGAACGACATGCACTTCTAGCCCCAGGCTGCCTAAACTCTGAGCCATGGGTCAGACGGTGGGTACAGTTTTATAGTGTTGCCTTTAGAAGCCTTATTTCTGCTGTGCTTCTGCAGCTTTTTGATATGCTTTGAGGACAAACAAAGCATATCAAGTAATTCGGTAATTGCAGTCTCTGGTCTGGTTTTGCTTTAGTTCTTCTTTTGAGCATTTCACCATAGAATCCCGGTCAGATTCCTGGAGTGAAAGTGTAAAAACTAACTCTATTCTTATTTTCTTCTTCAGGACTTCCAGATTTATCCCTAGATAAAATGCAGAGTTCCCCTAGCCAGAGCCTAGGGTCTTCTGCGTGTGGCTCCACCATCTGGTAGCTGCTCCTTAGGGCAGCACCGGTAATAACTATCTTCCTGCTCTTGTGATGTCTCTGACAGGAATATGATGGATGGGAGGAAGTGTGGAAAGCATCAAACATGTAAGGAGTTTATGAGGAAGGTTGGCAATGAGTCTTTACTTGAGCTTTTTCTTTTTTTTTTTTTTTTCTCTTTACTTGAGTCTTTACTGCCCAGGCTGAGAATGAAGTTATTTGGGATCCTGAATGTGATACATGGCATGAATAGCCAAGATTATTGTCCAATTTTCCATGTCTGGAAAGTCTTAATTTGCAGTTCACCAACATATTGTACAGAGGTATGCAGTAGGGTCAGAGAGGGACCTCTCTGGGTCTGGAACTATTCAGTATGTTTATTAACAACTCAGATGATGAAACAACTTAGTAAATTTGAAGACAACACCGTTTGAAGATGAACTGTTGGTACACTGGAGGACAGGATGGAAATGTAAAAATAATTTTGAGGTATTGGAGGTACAGGAGAAAAAACTCCTTTTAAGAATGTAAGTGTAAACTATGTCAGCTAGAGGAGAAGAAATGGGCTTTGATCGCAGTAAAAAGGATTTTTTTCTTGGACAGATATTTGAAAACACTCCTAATAGTGACACCCCTTCACATATGGCATAAAGGGGTTCTGCTGGTCAAAAGTCTAAAGAAATAGAGAAGATGTGAGGAGTAGTGTTCAGGTAGCTATCTTAACCCTTTCATTTCTCAGGCTCTTCCACTTTGCTCCTTACTCCTTTAGAAGATACAGCCAGGCAGTGTTAGTCACCAACATCCTAAAGAGCCCTGACCTGAACCACCTCAGCTTTGTTGCATCATAGAGAAAGGCTCAGAGGGAGAGAAACATTTCTAATTCCCGGTGTGAATTTGCCAAACACATAGGTTTTCATATCTAAGTAAAATTTAGGAACTATGTTTAGGATTTTGTCCCTTCTTCTTCCTGTCCTTTTGAGTTTAGAGAGTTTGGGAGTAACTGAGCTGTAGCTGACCAAGCACGGCACAAACCTTCCTGTAACGAAGGTCTTTACAGACCTTGGGGTGTCTCCAAGGACATCTATCCAATAGATACAGTCCTATGATGACTGTGAGGCTGCTGGAAGCTGAGCACAGACTTACAGGCAACAAGAAGTGGCTCCCATGATAGTTTCTTTTCCTTTGAGCTTTCCCATTAAAAGGTGGACTGCCATGTATTATACTAACCAAGACTGAGTAGCCTAAGTAAGCAGTCCTGCATCTTGATTTGAGGACTTACCTGAAAAAAGGGGAGTGGAACTAGATGATCTTTAAGATCCTTTCCAACTCAAATCATTCTATGATTTTGTGATAACATGAGTCATTTGATGACACGGTCTCCTGGTAAAAGTCTTGCTTCCAGCATATTACCACACAT
This sequence comes from Colius striatus, assembly GCF_028858725.1. Lineage (NCBI taxonomy): Eukaryota > Metazoa > Chordata > Aves > Coliiformes > Coliidae > Colius > Colius striatus. The sequence goes on from NC_084759.1 coordinate 170,247,125, forward strand.
GTACACACACACACACACACACACACACACACACGCAAACACAGAGTGCACAGTGAAAGAAAAGCCTCTCTCATCCTATCTGGCTTTTGCTATGAACTTGAGTGCCCTGACCCTGCTGTTCCTTGTTTAGCCCTGAGCATACACAGGATGGGAAGATGAGGGGGAGCCCACACACCTTGCCAAGATGCCCTGGCCCCTGGCAGACATTGGGAGAAGAGCCATTGCATTTATCACCAACTGTTCCTGAGCTAAATAAAAATAGCATTTGTGTCATCTAACATCCTGGTATTTATATTTCAGGAAGCAGAGCTTAATTTCTTCATTAACCTGAGTAAATAATTAAAATTGTCCCTAACACTTCAAGGGAAAAAGCATTAAAAAATTAGTGTATGGAAACAAGATTAAGTTAAAAAATATTAAACTATTTGTATGCATCACTATTTGTTGTTGTTACTGTCTTGTCTGTCCCTTGTTAACTTAAAGGAGTATTTTCTCTTCCTCTAAGTGTATTATTGTTTTATGTTTATTACATCTTGTCACCTTGTGGCACATCCAGCTAGATTTGCTAGAACTGGGTGTTGATATTAATAATTACTTGTCTGAGCTAAATGGAAGTGTTAATGAAGTCAAGGCCCCTCTGGGGGTAGAGCCTAAGCTTCCATTCCTATGCAGGCATAGGTGAATTTTTGGAAAGAAAGCTAACACTATCTCCACAAAAAAAAAACTTATCTTGAGTGATGATACATCATATCATCTCCCTTAGCAAATAGTAACAAGTGCTACGTAGCAGCAAGCAATTTGTGAAATGTTGAGGAAGAAAAATAAAAGCTACCCAAAGGCTGTGGAGCTAAACTCAGCATGTGGCTGCACTGAAGGTAGAGCTGTTTTAAATAGTGCTGTAAATGTACATGGTGTGGTACTGGAAGAAGTTATCGTCTAACATGTAAGAAGCCCTTGCCCTAAAGGGTTTATGGTTTGATAGTGCAAATGTAGGAAAGCTGAGGTACCTCACCAGAGGAAGGGGCAACAGACAGTTGCATGGCCTTTGGAGCATATATATCTCAAAGATTGTGGGGGGTGCAAAATCAGAGATGAGGCCAATAGCTAGAAAGGAGTGAGCAGGATTGACAGAAGGTCAGATGCAGTTTGGAGGAGGCAACCAGACAATTCAGAGCTATGCCATTTTAAGCAGGCTGACTAAGACATGTTGGTGATTCAGCAGCAATACTGGCATGCCAGCAGAGCTTTGGGAGCTCGTGTGAAGCGAGATCAGACACTCTGAGCTCAAGGTCTGGCATGATTAGTCCAGATGGGGAACCCGGTGGCAGAGACTTCCTCAGCTTAGATGTAGGGAGATTAAGGCAGTGGGTGGAACACTCTGAAGATGACACTAGTTATCTGAAGTATTAGGATGTAGGGAGTATTACCCCACAGGAGCAAGCAGCTTTGTTGGTATCTCTTACCACATTACCCCTGGATGTGATTCAGTGCGACCTATGTGACAAAGTCCAGAGAGAAACTGCAACACTCCAAAAGCTTCATCCTTCTGGAGCTGTATAGACATTGTCCCTGTTACTGCCAGTGTCCTGCCTATGAATTGCCCTTGGGCAGCATCACAGGTCTGGAGAGTGGCCTTCTCTATCCTGAGGGCAAGAATTTGTCCCAAAGTGTGCTGAATCTGAACCAGGGAGACATTTTTCTTCCCAATTCTTTCTACTGCCTCTGATATTTCTTTTGCTGGCTCTCACAGCGTGAGGCACCTACCAACTGTATCGAAGCCTCAGGGGGCACAGAGATTGGTGCCAGTGAGACAGCTGGTTGCCATTACATTATTTACTCTTTATCCTGGAACATAAAAATAATAATGAACTGAATGTTACTTGAAAGATGGAGAAAATAGCATGCAAAGATGATTTTTTTTTTAGACCTGACAGATTCAGCTCTAAAGTATTTGCATCTTAAACATCTGTCTATGTGTAAAGAAATTTTGTGCATTTGGATGCACAGAGTCAAATACTCAGTGCAATACTCAACAACTGCCATAAGCATTTTCTGATACAACCACCTCATGGTACGTTAAGTAATTTATCAATATTTTAAGAAGATATACTTTTGGTAATAAACCTCCCTTTTTCCTTTTCCCAATTTAGTAGAGATTTTTTGAGGATAGCTCTTAACACCAATTTTTTAAACAGAATTCCCCACTGCTGTCCCTAACATCCCAGTTCTGAAAAGTGGTGTTGTACCACCATATGTTGGCTTCTCAAAAATGTTATATCTAACCAGGCAATAAGAAGTCAATTTTGTGATACAGAACAAATGTAAAGACATATGGTGAGTAGACCTGCCTGGGGAACACCAAACTTTCTGATTTACAGAACAAAAAAGTCTCACTATTTTCGCTGCCTCCTCCAGAGTCTGCTTCCAAGAGAGGCTGTAAAATCAAGAAGACATATGAGGCAGAATTCATCTCACCTAGCTTGAGTCATCTACAATTCAAACATCTACATCTGAGCTAGGCACCTTGGGCTATTTTTACCAATAGATAGAACTGGACTTTTAAGGAGTTAAATTTATTAGGTCTGCTTATGACTGAGATGAACCACTTCTTTAGAAGGATCTGTTTCTCCCATTGAAACTGGCTATGTGGAAAGTTTAGATGACTAATCCAGATGAAAACATCCACAATGTAGACATGAATGTACAGAAGAACTTCCCTACTGGTCACAGCTAAGATTTCTGAGAGGATGCTGAGAATGTCCTAAAGTGCAGACGCGTGGTGTGAATTCCACAGAGCGTTTGGAGGTTTCATTCTTGTGAAAAAAGAACCACCCAAAATATTTTCTGAAAACTTTATTTTGATAGAAATATTTCTTTTGATTTTTGTTTTATCACAGCTTTCTCTCTCTTTTTAAAAACTAAACAAGAAATAGGCAAAGTTGATGCAGTTTTTGCAGTGTTTGGTAGAACTCGGTCCTCTGATGGAACATAGTACCCTGCACTCTAACACTCTCTACTTTGGAATGCCAGGCCTCACTGTGGCAGAAACATTCATATAACTTCTTGAACTTTGCACAAGGTCCTAATGACAAGATGAAATGTGTAGCACAAGCTGAATTTGGGAAAGTTTGGAAAATGTATTTACGAAGTATGTTATCTTTGCCAGTATAATATTTTATGACACAAACTCAGTTGCTAAATTGGAAACCTTCTTTTTTATATTAAAATGTCACAGCAATTTCTATCCTTGAGCTTCATTCTCTGGAGCACACCCAGGCATGCATGTTGTTTTGCTGCTGTTTTTCTTCTTATGAAAGTGACGGAAGTCTAGCATTCTTGGTAAATAGGACTAAAGGACTCATCTGGAGCCAAAAATAACTAACGAGGAAGCAAGGAGGAGGATGATAATACCTTCCCTCTGTGGGGAACCAACACAGGCACAACAGTGGCTTAAACTGATGTCCTTTGCTTTACAAAACTGCTCAGCTCTACCAGCTCCCCTTGGCCTCTCTTCTTTAAGGTCCACCAATCAGGTTTCCCTTTTTCAGACCGTGAGGGAACGTTAGGTACTCTGTGCCTCCCTACCCGCAAGCAGTGATGTGCTCTGTGTTTCTGGAATTGTATTTCATCAGATCAGAGAGGAAGAAGCCACAGTATTGATTTGGAAAACTGCATTACATTAATAGCAGCTCCTCTCTTTTTGGTTTAATTATAAAAAGCAGTCATGAATGTAGATCTGTTCTTGTGTCTGTTGAAAACTGAAACTTCACTGAAAGCAAAACTAAAGCCCTGATTGCCTTGGTGGTCAATGGAATATCCATTAAAAACTATATTTTTTGTACCAAGATCAGGGAATTTTATGAAATAAATGCAATTACAATGTTACACTTTCAAATAGGATATGTCTCAACATATCCTATATTAGTAGTTCAATACAAAAGTTTTATGGAGGCAAAACCACCTGCAATCGGGAAAACAGAGTTGGTGTGCTGAAGGCACAAAGGTAAGGCCCACACCTGCTAGGTTTCTTTGCACAGGAGTTTCTTGCTGCCTCAGTGGGATTTCAGCACGAGGACTGTGAGTGACGTGTCTAGATTGTGTGTGTTCCCTCAACTGCACTTTCTTGTAGCTAACTTTATATAAATGGATTATGCAGTTCACTTTTCTTCTTTCATGAGACTCCTGTGAGCACTGAGAAGGTTATCTTGTCTAACGATTTTTTTTACATTCTGTTGGAGTCAGAAGAATGAAAGCCCATGCCATTCAATATCTATATAACCTCTTTCCCATGTAAAATAACTTTAATACCCCCTTTTAAATTCTAAGTAAAACTTCAGCGTTTTGAAGTCAGGAAAACAATCCACAATCTATCTACACACTGCATATACTAATAAACAAACATAAGGAAATGACAATGCAGTATGTCTTCAACATATGGGCAGAATGATTATCTAGGAAGCTATTTTTAAGTACAAAAAACCTTTATCTGTCCTTAAAGTTCCCAGTTGTTTAGAGGAACGTTTTGTGATGCTGCCGGCTTTCTTCTGATGCTGTCTGTGCTCTCTTCCGGATGATCCATGTGACACCCAGAAATGTGTACTCATGACTAATTAAGTTGCCTGCTGACTACTTCTGACACAAATGATTCTTCAACATAACAAATTTCAGCAATAAAAATGTAGCAAAGCAAGTAAAAATTGCACAACGAACTCTTTAGCCCCAAATATGAATAATTCAGATTTAGTTGGGAAAAGAATCCATTTAATTGTTTCCCATACAATCAACCACAAATAAACAGAAATGTAAATATTTATTTGAAAAATGGTGGCTCTTCTAGCAACTAAGTCAAGGCACTCCCAAATGCAGGGTAAATTTTGATCTCTATTTGCAGTGAAGTTATTGCTGAAGTCAGTGAGAATATTGTCGGGGGAAAAAAAAGAGCTTTTCACTCCATTAAACAAACATTGTATGTAAGGCTGCACCTCACTGAGGCTGGAGGTTGTAACAGAGCACTTAAAAAACAGGAGCATCTGCAAATGAAAAAAAAAAGTCAGAAGATCATCACCTACAAGAAAGGTCCATATAAAGCTGGTGTGAGCCTACTGGATAATGCTTCCATAAATGAAACAATGAAAATGATAACTCTCTCCCAACTTGATGACAACTGAAATGAGATGAGGAGGAAAAAACCCAAAGGACAAGGCTTGAACAAGCCTGGAGAAGAGTCTAGCACAAAGAGATGTTCTTCAACCCACAGGCAGCAGAATTATGACTTGTTTGGTAAGACTCTAGGCAAGAAAATGTGTCTTTTTAAGGTGTTTGGAAGTAAAGAGAGACATAGAATGCTTCCCAAGGCTTGTCAAATCAGCAAAGAAGACATTTGACTCTGGGTAATGGCTCAGTACAAGAAGTCATAAGAATCAATCAGATTGTTGCTTAATATTTCAGTGAAGACAGCCTCACACCACATGGGCTAGTAATAATGCAATACATGCTCAGAGCTCCTGTCATCCAAGTAGCTAAATGGCTTTCTTAGAAATGATATAAGCTTCTGGGCAGATGAGTAGTATTATTTAAAAGATGGACATGACAATTTACATGTATGTTAAGAGAATTATACAATTAAACATCCCTTTTTAAGACAGAGCTAGGACATAACCCAGACTTCCTGACTCCCAGTCCCCTGTTGATACCAGCTGGACCATTTTCTTTCTCATCCTTTGTAACAAATAATTCAGCTGTTTGTCAATATTGTATAGCAATGTTTTCAAAAATTTGCAAGTAAAATTCTTTGTTTGTGATGCATCTCCAGGAGATGCAATACAGATATTGTAAGCCTGGAGACATTCTCCTTTTTGCATACCATCAGTGGCATGTACTGGAGTTTTCAAAGGTGTTGCAGCTTAAATCCACTGACTACAACACAACCAAGAACCACCCTTGTGCCTGATGGTTTTCATCTCCTCATTGGCCCCCTTCCTGGCATTCTCCTATGTCACTATTGACACAAGTGTCCGGATTTTACTACTGTCTTCACCAGTGCTTTAACCATAGGAATATTTGTGGCTGCTAATTTTGTGGATCTCTTTTATTGTGCTGTCAATACTGTATTTGGCATAAAGGGACCAAAACATAGGGAAGGATCTTGCCGTCACCTACTTTTGAATCCTGTTTTCTTCTTTTGCATATTTGTAGAATATACATAAAGTATAATCAATAGATCAAAGCCGTTGTGAAGTAACCAAGCCATTTTTTAAATACTACCCTTTTAAATGTTCTCTCTCCTATACTTAAAGCAACGTTAGCTAAGTATATAAACATATGAGTACCTAGACACAGAGCAGTGAGGATAGAGTGGGTGCCTTTTTGGGGCTTTGAAGTTACACTTCCCAGTGAGTTCATACGACCCACTTACTGTCAGCTAACAGGATAGAAATTGTAACAGCCACCCTCCTGACCTACCGCACTGTCCCTGCCTTCTGATGGTCATGGCACCATCTACATAGTATGATTTTTAGTAGGGGACAAATACATTGTTGACGTAGGTGACTTATTACAAATACTCACGTTACGTGTGGTTGGCCCAAGTGGCACAGTTTCAGATTCTGACTGAAATGTACTAAGCTGTGTGTTTCTGGCCCATCACTATAGTTTACAGTTGCTAAAAATATCTGTGTGCTGCACAGATGGTAGAGATCAGTGAGTTCAAGAGAGTCATGAAGAAACAAGTTTAATGATACTTTCTGATTTTTTTACTTGCACATTCCAATAGTTGTTTAAGATGACTATGACAAACAGAAGAATTACAGAGAAAAAAGGGCTATCAATATTTGTGTAGAAGGTGACAATGTCATAGACAGGACAGTTGTTAAGTTTTTTTGCATCCATCTGTGCCCAAACTTCAACACAACTTTTTTCAGAATAGCATCCTACCTAAGTCTCACCCTTACATAGCACCTCCTCAGAGAGAGCGTAGCCCTTGGCAGTATCAGGCACAAGATTACTTTTGTTTCTGTGAGAGGGGTGGGAATATGCACCTAAGGTGATATCTCTAATGTAACAAGGTAGAGTTGTCTTCCCCTTGCAACTCTATTTCCTTTCTACTTGCACTTCTAGTGGTCTGGGCTAAGCTTTAACTTGGACATCTAGCAAAAACACAGATACCCAGACCAGCAGGGTCCAGTCTGACTTGAGGGTTGTTTCTGGAACTGGAAGAATGCAGAATAGTGATGACTCTGGCATAAGTTTTGCTTTATAAAGGACAATAGAGATAATAATCAGAAAAACTATGCAAAACTCACTAAAACTTTCAGGAATTTACAAGTAGGTACTGGTAAATATTCAAGTAGCAATTGGTGAGATTGTGAGTGTGAGTCCTTTTTTAATCCAAACAAAGCAGAGAACAAACACCAAGAGGACATGAGAAAAGTGGTTACATCGATATAAGAAAGTGCAGCTGAAGTGGTTGATGAATGTAAGCAAATACAAACAATGTGGTAAGGAACATCCATAAAAATAAGTACAAACAAGCCAAAGGATAAATAGGGGAAGAAGACTTTACTCACAAATTGTAGGTAACGCTACTAATATCAGAAAGTACTTCCAGTATCTTCTTACTGAATTGTAACTAGAGAAAAAGCTGTTTGATCAACACTGGAAAACACCTTTATAGTTATATTTGACTCACAGCAGGTCAAAAGAAGGGGGAACTTTCTGTTTGTTGATATATAGTAATACTCTAAGGGAGCATATCTGTGGGTATTCTTCCTCTGTGCCTGACTAGGGATGAGGAGAGAAGCATGGCTTATCTTCATCCTACCAACTGCCTCCTTCAGGGTTGAGAAGCCGGCTTCTGTCTTTGACCAGACCACTGCCATTCCTGACACAGACACCTCATGGGTCTTCAGTGCAACACGATTCAGTTGTGGCAGTTGTTAATGTATTAAATGAAGTTTTATCTGAATTTAGATCTGTCCCCAGAACCACCCTTACTATCTTAACAAGGGCTATTGAGGTCCAGTGAGAAGAGATGGACCATAATTTGATGTACTTGTACAGCATGGGTGATGCAGGAAGCAAGTTTGTCTTGAACGGAGTCATGCTCATCACCTTCATACCCAGCTTTAGGATCACAGATTTAGTGGCAAACCCATGCCACACATCCCTGTAGGCAGGCCATGATCTGAGAAGCTGCAGCTAAGGACTAGGCTCTAAATGGCATTTAGGCTCCTAACTCCTTTTTAACCAACCAATATATCCCAATTCCAAATATGAGTTACTTTTAAAAACTGTTACTCCTTGGTCACTCAGTTGTGGAACAGTCAGACAGTAACTTGAAGATTTGTAACACTTTCATTAATAGATGAAACACAGCTTTCCCAAAAGACCAAGAAACTGCATTGTTATATTATAGCCATTGTGCTAAAAGAAAACAACTCCCCTTCTTCTCGGGAGTCTGTTAGAAGATGTCTCTGGAAGAATCCAAAACCTTGGCTGCAGTTACTTCACCAGTTCTTCTGCAACCCAGCTTTGAGTTCAGAAAACTGTTTGAGTCATAAGAGCCAATAGTTACAGAAACTGTGGTGCCTTCTGGAAAGGAAACAACAGCAAGATAGAACTGTGGGTGAGGGTGAGTGGGAGGTAGAAGCAGAGTATGATCACTGGAAAATAGACTGAGTCCTCACTAAGCACTCTGCAGGTTTGGGTGGATGGATCACGTTTCTGTCAACGCCATAAGCTGTAATCTTGTTGTCCACTCTGTTTATCAAATCTTGCAGGCTAATACAATATAACTGTCCTTAGATCAAATACACAAAAATGTGTGGCTTTGCTAAAGAGGAAAAGGTCCAGCTGAGGTGGTTTCTTTCTGAGTTACAGCAGTAGTGGTAAACAGCTTCAGACATTTTTAACAAGAAAAGTTGTGAATCTCTATCCTAGCAATCCATCTACAAACAAGGACATCAACAGTATGTGGAAGTCCTCAATTAAAATGTGTTAGCAATATTTATTGACCTGCCTGATCAGGTCCCTGGGAATGGCCCCAGAGGCACCACACATGCTGTTGCAGCTGTCAGTGAGCACCTGCAGCATGGCACTGCCAGGCACAAACCCGGGGAGTCAGATTTCCCAGGTAAAAACAAAGATGTTCCAGATTACCAGGCCCCTTGCAGAACTAACATTCTTTCTTTTTATGTGCACAAACTCACTACTGAAACCTGGCCCTTGAAATGCTACTGTTCATTAGTACCTGGGGGGCTTAGTGTTAAGCAAATACAAATAAGACAGTACTTGAACTCTGCTTCATCTCTGCTGGTATTTTTCTGGAATGGATTAAACTTTGTGAGGGTATCAGCTGCTTTCCCTTCAGGATGAACATAAAAAAGTCACTATCTCATCCACACTGCCTGAGCTTCCTGATGAGGATGTTATGGGAGACAGTGTCAGAAGCCTTGCTATAGTCAAGGTAGATGACATCCGCTGCTCTCCCCTCATCTAGCCAGCCGGTTATGCACTCATAGAAGGCTCTCAGGTTGGTCAAACAGAATTTCCCGTTGGTGAAGCCATGTTGACTACACCTGATAACTATTTTCCTTCATGTGTGTAGTAATGATATTGAGGATGAGTGTACCCTCAGTTAAGTTCCCTGATGACATCAAACTGGGAGGACTGGCTGATTTACTGTGCTGCCATTCAGTGAGATCTTGACTGGTTTGAGAGTTGGGCAGAGAGGAAGGAACCTCATGAAGCTCAACAAGCGTACGTGCAGAGTCCTGCATCTCAGGAGGAACAACCCCATGCACCAGTACAGGCTGGGAGTTGACAGCTGGAGAGCAGCTCTGCAGAAAGAGACCTGGGAGTCCTGGTTGACAGTAAACTAACCATGAGCCAGCAATGTGCCCTCGTGGCCAAGAAGGCCAATGGCATCCTGGGATGCATCAAGAAGAGTGTGGCCAGCAGGTCCAGGGAGGTTCTGCTCCCCCTCTACTCTGCCCTGGTGAGGCCTCATCTGGAGTCCTGTGTCCAGTTCTGGGCTCCTCAGCTCAAGAGGGACAGCGAACTTCTAGAGAGAGTTCAGCACAGGGTCACCAAGATGATCAGGGGAGTGGAACATCTTTCATATGAGGAAAGGCTGCGGGAACTGGGGCTGTTTAGTCTAGAAAAGAGAAGCTGAGGGGTATCTTATTAATATTTACAAATTTCTACATGGTGGATGTCAGGAGGTTGGGGCATCACTTTTTTTTTTTGTTGTTGTTGTTGTATGCAGTGACAGGACAAGGGGTAATGGCATGAAGCTGGAACACAAGAAATTCCATTTAAACATAAGAAAAAACTATTTTACTGTGAGAGTGAGGGAGCCCTGGCACAGGCTGCCCAGGGAAGGTGTGGAGTCTCCTTTTCTGGAGATCTTCAAGACCCACCTGGACACATTCCTGTGAGACCTGATCTAGGTGGACTTGCTTCAGCAGGGGTGTTGGACTGGATGATCTCTAAAGGTCCCTTCCAGCCCCTGCCATTCTGTGATTCTGTGATTCTCTGTGAATGAGAGGGGCCTCCACACCTAGTCACAGTGGAACTGGACTGCAAATGCGGGAGATAATCTCAGTTGTGTCTCTGTATGGTTACAAGGAATGCAGTAAGAGAGATCACAAAAATCCTGGAAAGACAGGAGAGGCATGAAGACCACAGGGAAAGCCCTGTATCCTTAAAACTAGCAAGATTTAATGACTGAGCATCTCAGGGTCATGGGTGCACTCATAACCTTACTGGCCCTGCCCCAGCCTCATCAGGGACCAAACCTTTACCCATGATGCCCATTTCAGCCCAGGCATTTAGACTTTCATCTGAGCTGTGATGCTGGAATGCTGGTTTCCAGTGCCATCACAGCTGTGCCCAGACGTGTCACCCTGATGCTGATCTGTGCTCTGACTTTCTGTCTTGCCTTTGGACTCACCTCACCATCACAGAGATGCTTGATGATTTGGACTTTCGGTTGAATGTAGCTATCTCCAGTTTCCCTGCTACTTGCCTGGGGTGAAGTCCTGCCCTGCTTGGCCCCCAGGGACATGCTGGTCCATCCAGCACTCTGGTGAATTCTGGGCCAGATGCATGGGACCACAACTCCCCTGCTTGATTGCAGCTGTGCTCAGGGAAGCATGCTGGGGTGGTATCTTTATAAACAGGAACTGCTTGCATCTAGAGATGTCTGGTTTTGCCAGTAATTTCCCAGACAATCCACGGGACCCTAGAGTTTGTGTAATTTAAGAGTTGAGAATGTGATGCAGAGCACGTGGCTGTGATTTCATGTAGGATCTGTACATGCATGCTGGCAAGAATGCAAGAGGTGCCTGTTTTGATGGCAGCCCTTGTTCTTCATCTCACAATGAGAATCCTTGCTTTGCATAGGATCTCTCCCTAAATGCATTTTCTCTTTTGCAATTTGATCCTTAGCTAGTAGCTTGGCATCCAAACCTCTCTATCACACAACACAGGACTACTAGGCACCAGCACAATGACATTTTGTTGTTGGTCTGTCCTTCCTGAAGAAGCAGAGACCCCTAGCTCTTCTGCATAATGTGGCTAGTAGGTGGTTAACAACTCCTGACCTAACAAAGTGGCTCTTGTTTTTGAGTATGGCCTTACAGAGTATGAAACACAGGTAGTGGCCAATCTTGAGCAATCTTGTGGCCAGTCCCTCACAATCCCTTCCACAATTTAATTAAATTAGTAGGAAGTTCTACCTCCTTTTCTTCATGTCTTCCTATGGAAGTTTAGTAAATGTTCCCAAACTTTTGTATTTTTTTGTACTACTTTGTAGAAAAAGATCTTTTTCTTTTTTTTTTTTTTTTTGATAAAACAGCTCCTCTTTTATTTTTCCCAGTTGGAAGTGACCTTTAGATTTTCATGTTCATTACAAACTCCCATCGTACTGAAGGTCTTCTCAGAGAGAGATTTGCTGATGCTGATAGGTATAGACGCCAATTGCATTGGTACCTTGGTATGTTCCCTACTTTATGTTTCGTAAATTAACTTCTAAAAAGTCACATTATGGGTTTTTAAAAAGCTCCTTAGAGCTGGGAAAAAAAGAGTGGGCTATCAGTAAGGAGAAGCAGTAGAAGTGAACTGGGGCTCTTTAGCTTGGAGAAGAGTAGATTGAGGGGTGATGTGATTAATGTTTACAAATATGTAAAGGGTGTGTATCAGGAGGATGGAGCCAGCCTCTTCTCAATGATGTCCAGTGACAGGACAAGGGGCAACAGGTACAAGCTGGAACACAAGAAGTTCCAAAGAAACACAAGGAAGAATTTCTTCACTGTGAGGGAGCACTGGAACAGGCTGCCCAGATGGGTTTTTTAGTCTCCTTCCCTGGAGACATTCAAAACCTACCTGGATGAGTTCCTGTGTGACCTACTCTAGGTGGTCCTGCTCTGGTAGGGGGGGTTGGACTCAATGATCTTTCTAGGTCCCTTCCAACCCTTAAGATTCTGCAATTCTGTGATTCTGTGTTGTATTGCCAAGTAAATCTCAGATACAAACCAGAAGGTGTTAACATGATACTTGGAGCCAAAGAATTTGAGAGGAGGAGGAGGGACAGGCAGGTAGAGAGTGAAAAAGATGTTCAATCAGTCCATAATATAACAGCAGAAGAGGGATGTTACCACTTCACTGCCAGTGTTTAGAGCATTTTGTACCCCCTAACATGGTGGGTACAAGCACAAGGGAGCCAGAGCTGCTGCTGGCCAATTCTTGGTAATTATTTAGGATGTGTTAGTTGGATCAAGGCATTTGGACAGTGATTGGTATGGTGCATTGTGTCAGAAGGCCTTTAAAAACAGTTATTGAAATATGCTGATACTAACTCTAGAGGAGCTGTTTTTTGCAACTTCTGTCTGGGCAAATAGCCATAACTCAGTTGAACTGTGGGAATTTTTCTTTCTTCCCCAGGCCGGGTTTTGAAAGGTATTTAGGTGTTGAAAGATAGAGTTAGGCTTACTACTAAGACTTTTGGAAATACTGTCTACTTCATAAAATCTTGCATGGCACATGTCTGATTTGTTTGGCACTTAAATATCTTTGAAATCTGGCACCATGTGGGTAGCAAATACAGGAAAATAATGAGAGTTCAGATTAAAAAAATAGCAGCGTTGGTTTTTTTACAGTATTAGAACTGGCATGCTGTTAAACTGTTATTACAACAAAGCCAGGATCTCTCACAAGGAGCATGGAACTAAAAAGTAGAAACAAAAAAAATGACTACCTAAAAAAACCAAAGAGAATGAAGAAAATGCAGAAAGTCTACTTTGTAAAGCCTCCATCACACAAAATCAGATGATTTACTTCTGGCTTGTGGTTTGTTTTTTTAAAAACCCTTTTCTCTAGAGACTTGTTAGATGAATATAGAACTGTAAATTGAGTATATAGATCTTTCCACACATTTGCAGAATGAGAGATCTGAAATAACGTAACCAATGTTCTTAAAACTGGTAAGGACAGTCACTCCTTCAGGAAAGTTAAATATATTCTGCAACGTTGAGTAAATCAAACTGCAAAAAGAGAAGTGTCAGGAGGTTTCCTAACATTGAGTGTGAGTCTCCAGTTTTTTTGGTGGTTTTTTTTCTTTTTCCTTTTTTTTTTTTTCCAAGAGTGAAAAATAGAATGGTTCTTGAATATGTAGATCAGAATAATTTAATTAGCTTTTATGACCAGGACTCCTGAGAGATAACCATAAAAGTCAATTAGACTGTATTAACATGCAGCCATTTCCCTGAAGCTCTGTGAAACTGCACTTATTCAGGAAAATGGTAAAAATATAGATATCTAACAATAATAACAAAAAAAAAAGCCATGTAGAAATAATACTGTTGTTTTACAAAATATAGCTGATTTCCTTCTGCATTTTCCCAATGCCTGAAATACGCTGTAATGTACAGGTCATACTTAGAGCATTGATATGCTGTACTGGCCAGCCACTGTTACAGTATGATCTTGCAGTCCATTTAAAATTGGATTTGAAGAAGATGGTTAGCAAAGTGTAGTGCCTCAGGGCAAAAGCTGATTATCTGCAGGAATCAGGAAAGGACTGTGTCCCAGCTGTACTCCCCCTCCTAACTCCAGATGTTACACACACACAGCTGGCTGAGCACATAAGAAGATGTGCACACCTAACCACACAGCCAGATGATCACATCTTAACTGATGCCTTCTTTCCTCTTCCTTGCCTCTCTGTATTGTAATCAGATCTGCACCTATGCTATGTTTAAGAGCAGCTCTGAGGTGACACTTGGTGACCATCCAGCCTTTACCTTCTTGGTCTGTCTCCACCTACCCTAATGTTAGTCTATGCATGATGGCACTTGGTTGCCTGTTACTCCTATGGGTTTGGTTTCCAGCGTACCCTGAACTTCAGGTTGCTGCTAAAGCAGAAGTTTTTGAGGGCAGGTATCACAATTGTGTTTTTGGTATCTCTAATGAATATCATAGACATATACAACTATGTTACAGAATATTCAACATGTAATTTTTGACGTTTGCTCTTTTCCCCCTGAACATGTTCTGGCCATTACAAAGAGCAAGATTCTGCTTTTAATTGGCCTGATCAAGTATGCACTTCTTAACTATTAGCATATCTATTAATGTCAGGAATGGCTTATATTATTCCTGCAGGTATGGCTCACCCAGAGCAGAGGTGAGGAAGGGTGAGCAGCCTAAAGCTATGGTATCTTGCCCACCAGCAGTTTGATCTTGAGAGAAGGAGTAGTAGAACAGCTGGTCAGGTTCCCCATCACAGCCACACGCATCCAGCCCTGAATTCCAGCAGAGCCTTATTTATTTCAATTAGCTCATTAGACCTTCCAAGCCTGCATGCTTATCTCAAAAATAAATATTTGCTGTACAGCACGTCACACTGCCTGGTATTATGTTCTCTGTGTAAAGAAAGTCCTTGCAAAACACATCACAAAGAGCTTGTAAATTTATTGTGGGAATCCTCATTCTGGCTTCACATGATTTTTGTAGAATTCAAGTCTCAGAGCTGATGCTTCATTAATGTGATGTTTCTGTGGAAATTGTTTCATTTCATTGTAATATACTCAAGTTCTACTGGAGACAGATAAGCTCGTATCAAGATAAGCAGATAAGAAAAAGCATTGTCTTGAAATCTCAAGTTCTTCTCTTATTTTTTTATGGCATAAGGAGAAATGTTTGAGAGTTAGCAACCGTGGCACTGAGGCGATGTCCCTTGCATCGACGTAGTTAATCTGTCAGCAATTCCATCAGCAAACCTGTTTTTCAGACCCACTAACTGCAGTCTGAAAATCAATTCCAGACTTAATCATGGACAAAGGGGTGTATTCCACCATTCTGTGTGCTGGTGATACACATATATCATTGGGAGAATAGATTTGAAGGTCTTAGACCATGAGAAATTTTATGCTTACAATATTTATGAGGGAATATCACCATTGTGTTACAAAGTGTAAAAACTAGACAGAATAAGTTATTCAAATGCAAAATAGTTTGATCCTCTGATGAAAATTCCTTGACTTTTGGCCTTATCATATAATCCAAGGCATGTAAAAACTGTGCTGGAATTTGCCTCTTGTCATATCTCATTGCTTAATTATTAAACATTTAGTATGGTACAGTTGCTCCATAATAAAGTCTGTCATTATTTGAGCAAACAAAATTCCTTGTGCTTGTCCTAAATGGCCAATACTTGATAAGAGCCAAGGCTCCAGCTCCTGGCTGAAGTAGGGCCATGCAACTCTGCAGTGTGAAACAGCATAATCTTGGGGCCATGCTGGCACTTAGAGAGAATCTAGATGCTGCATTTATTTTTTTTCCTAATGAAGGAACAAATCCTGCACCCTTCTTTCTGGATGGATGGATCAGGGGAAGAAGATAGGGCTGTGACTCTTTGGCACTGGCAAATGCCAAAGCCTTTGGGGCAAGGAGGTGGAGAAAAAACTGCCACTGGTATCAGGTTGCAGTACCAAATTACAGAGGTTGGTGCACTTTTTAGTACGCCAATGAGAGGCAGATATAAGAGTGCAGTTGAAAGAACATGCTTCAGAAAGGACATCCTTCCTCTTCTGCCTCTGCTAGCCTAAACCCAGTTTCTCAGGACTGGCCAGAGAAGGGAGATCTGTCCAAAGCATATATGTGACATACTTGTGCACCTGTCCATTTTTAGGATCTCCACTTAAATATAACCAAAGGCCCCAAAACCAGAATTAGTGAGACAGCTCATGACAAAAAAAAATCATCTCTGTCACCTTCAAAGCAAAGCTTAGCACCAGTGCAGCCCTCAGCTGACACAGCCTCTGTCAGTTCTACCATCACCACTGGCTTTGGGTGCCTTTGCTTCTTGGTTCTCAGTTGGAATTGTTTGCCTGTTTTTCCAGGTAGGGTTTGTGAAGTGTCACCTTCCACTGTGGCTCGCTAGAATGAAGCCAGCTCCTAGCCATGAATATCAGGCACAGATCAGCATCTCTGCTTAGGCACCCAAAAACTGAGACGTGATGCATCCAAATTAATGGCTTTTCTCTCTGTTGGAGTGAAACAGTGCCTCCAGTTAAAAAGTGACCAAAAGAGGTGTGAGGCTTCAATACTGATGAGATGCACATTTTCTGTCCACTGCCTCAGCCCCACTGCTGAGGTCTGACCCCTGTCACATGGATGTGCAGCCCAGTGCAGTGCCAGGCAGTGACACCAACATTGGATCTGAAGCAGCACAAGGAACACCACGAACACATACTGACTTCAGCTCCTTGCAACACTTTTGCCAACATGCCTTTGGCTGCACAGGTAATGAGCTTGTGTGAGCTCAGCAGCACACATACTACAACTGGAACGTTACAGAAAAGTTTAGCATGGCCCCTGTGTGAGGATGACATGTAAATCTGTGAAGTGTTCCCTATTTCTAGGGTGGGTGTCAAAAGGGTGGGGTCAGTCTTTTTTCTGTAGTGCCCAGTGACAGGACAAAGGATAACAGTTAGAAGCTGGAACACGGGAAGTTCCACTTGAACGTGAGGGGAAACTTCTTTCCCGTGAGAGTGATGGACTTCTGGAATGGGCTGCCAAGAGAGGTTGTGGAGTCTCCTTCTCTGGAGGTTTTCGAAACCTACTTGAATGTGTTCCTGTGCACCTTGATCGAGGTGAGCCTGCTTTAGCAGGGGGGTTGGAGTAGATGATCTCCAGAGGTCCTTTCCAACCCCTACCATTCTGTGAGCTTTGCTGTGATGCAGGGAAGGGCTTGCCTTGGGGAGGTGATGAACTCCCAGCAGCATGACTGAGCTATTTATTAAATGCAGGGTCAGTCTAATCAGAAAATGATAGCTATGAGCTGCCTGGGAATATCTGTAGGGTACTTTTAGTTTTGTTTGTCCAGATCTGCAGGTGTCTGGGCTCAGGTGAAGCCAGAGTGAGCCCGAGGAGCCAGGTAGGATGGCAGCCCAGGAAGTGCAGCAGTGTGTGCCGGTGCTGCAGTTACTTGTGCGGATATGCTGCTGCTCATTTCCTTTACCTGCAGTTTGTGCTACAGGCCAGCCTGCAACCTAGGGCAGCTGAGGGGCTGGCAGAGCCTCCGCAGTGAGTGGCCACTGCTGTGGCAGAGCTGAGGCTGGGGGCTGGGAGCAGTGACCACCTGCCCTGCTTGTCCTCAGGGACACCGAGAGCCCTGTGGGGCTGCTGTTGGCTGCAGTCAGCTCAGAGAGTGACTCCCTCCCTGTGGCCCTGCACAGCACCGCAGTGCAGGTACAGCTCTGCTCGGGGACATCTCTCTTGTAGAGGTGGCAAATTTTTGGCAGAGGGCAAGGCAGAGAGCTGGTGGTGGCTTTAAGTCAAGGCCTTTTGTGATGAGGGTACAATTTTTCTAAGGCAGTCCTGATATGACCTGATAAGACCTGATATGGGTCTTCTACAGTTTATATCTCATCTCCAGTGCATGTCATGCGCAGCAATGCTGTGGATTTATAGCTGTATAATCTAGCTGTATTTTCTAAAAAGAACCAGACTGAGGCTATGTAAAAAAATAATAATAAGTAAAAAAACCCTAGAAAGTGATTTCTTTTGAAGCCAACTAACTCAGCACTTGCAAATTGAACTTTATGAAAAGAGCTTTATGCTGAACCCTGGGCTAACCCACCTCACAAAGCTTTTCAATGAATTGGAAATGGCTTCTCTTTAATGTCTTGACCTTGAGGCTCAAAGGGGGATCCATCTGACAGCAGCCCTGTACAAAAGCCCGGGTGGCCAAAGTTTAATTTCACAAGATGTTACTCCTACGGTATACATGAAGAGGAATTGCTTCAGACAGTGCCAGGTGAATTTTACACATCAGAAAACTCTGCCAAAGTGAAGGTGAAATAGAAACAAATAAGTAAGTAAATAAATGTGTCCTCTCTCTCCTTTACCACGCAGATGCTAGAAGGTAGTATGGACAAAAATAAAGGTCCTGTGGGGAAATGCTGATGTGAAAGCCTAGTTGAGGAAGTCCTTTAACTTTATCACAGAATCTCTTGTCCAAATAGTAGAGATCTGTGTAAGGCCTGGCTGTGTTTGCTGCCTACAAGAGCACTCTGTTTGCAGGGAGAGGAAAGGCTCTAGTCTGCATGACTTGGAGTGGGAACACACACACTGCTGCAGCCCTCCTGCCTCCCTATACAAATACATTATCTCTTGGATTCACATGTGACCTCTCAAGATGTTCTGTCTTTACCACTTAGACTTTCCTCGTCCTTATCTCAGGAGGGAACCAGAAGTTTTCCCCATTGTGAATTAAATTAATGAGAAAAGAATCGAGGAAAAAACAGCTATTCTTTGACTGATTACCTTCAGCTTTCCTACTGGTCATGTTGGGGTTCAGTGTTACTGAAAGAATGAATGATAATCTAATTAATATGCTTACTGTACTAGCATAGAATCTAAAGACACGTTCAGCTTGTCACAGCATGCACTTTTAAATTTTTTACCCAGCAGTAACATTAAAACAGCCAGACTTTCAGCCCTGCAAACTGTGGATAATGAATTTCTTTCATCCCAAACAATTTACTCCCCTGTGTATTAAAACACTTAACCAGATCAGTTATATTTGTAGCAATGCATGCTCTGACATGCAGAGCAGTGGAAAGAATGAGCAATCAGTGTGTAGTAATGATTATTTTCTTGGTAAGCGCTTTTCCTAAAAATGATAGAAATAAAGTCACTTCTCTGTCAGAAGTGAGTGCTGTTTACACAACCAACATGAATAATGAAAACAAGTATATTCCCTCCTGCCCTTGCTCTCTTTGGATACTATCCAGCATTGATTGAAGTCAGGGAGAGCTCTGCTGTTGACTCCTCTGGAGCAAGATGAGATCTGCTGCCTACAGTCAGCATTCCGCTCTGGAAACGCCATGCAGATGGAAAAGTCCCACAGAGAAGGCAGAGCTCATCACACTCAGGGTTAGAAGGATCACTCTCTGGGCCTCAAAATAAGGTCAAAGTTGGGATGGATGGAAAAAAAAAAGATGAAGTTTAAAATAAAGGTTTGTGTGCCTTTCCCCCCCTCCCTGCCATTCTAGTTTCTGAGGCTTTTAACTATATTTGGTTGTATTTTTAGGCTCTGTTCCAGAAGTAGATTGAAGAACTAAAAGCTTTGTGAAATGAAAGTTAGGATTTCTACATGACCACTCCACTCCACAAACTAATGATCTGAAAGAAATACTCCACACTGCAACACTTGTTAAAATACAAATATTTTGTACAAATGCAATTTTCAGCTAGCCACACGAATCAAATTTCAAGAATATGGTTCTTTACTTCTAAACTTTGACATGACAGCACAGAAAGGATGCTGTAAGGAGCCCATCCTTTCGTTACTTGTGTGTTGATTTCAATGTCCTTTTACAAACTTGCCTGGGATTAGGATTTTCAGTTGCAAAGCACATGAACATTTTTCAAAGCAACTCCCAGCAATGCAGTCAATTGTTCCAGTAAAATGGAGTTTAGGGAAAAGCTTTCTGTGCTTCAGGGAACTGAAAAGGAGCAGGGTTTGGCCTGTGGGGGTGGGATTCACCCTGAGCGAGGGATGCCACGGACTTGAAACAGTTCCAGGTCGTCAGCCATTGACTTCAGCGGCAGCTTTGCCTGAGGAATAAAGGGCTCACATGAACTTTTCATTTGTGTGTCCGCAGGGGAAGAGATTTGGCTTTGAGCACAAGCCTCTGCAATCTTTCTGTGTCTCTGAGGTGGTTCCACTAGATTTCAAAGCGTTATCAGCTGGGACTATTCACACAGTTGTAAAAAACAATGCGGATTAATGAGAGTCACTCCCCACGAGGTGACCCCTGGAAAACCTGCTCTGCAGTCACTCAGTGGTGGGAAGAATTTTTATTCCAATTTGGCAGGAGAGAGACTGAACCGTTAGACTTTTTCCTGTCATCAGCATCCTCGTTGTGGAAACACAGTGGTCAATTTGGATTGTGGTTCGGTGAGGCTGTCCTCAGTGCTGCACATTTCCGGCTCGGCATCCACCTTCCCGGCTTTTAAAATTCATTGTGGGTAATCTGCTGTGAAAGAGAATATTGAGCCTGTATGTCTCGACCACCCAGATCTATACACTCCTATTGTCAGATCTATATGCCTCTGCTGTAATAAAAGCACCCGAGAGCGAAGCACATGAGAAAATGCTCCTGAGGAGATCACTGAATCTTTGCCTTACTGTTTGCACCGAACCTTTCCGTGTTTAGCATCATTTCATCCAAAGCAGTGCACAGATCTGTGCAGCTGTATATTTTCAGCATATGTCACTGCAAAATAAATTATTCAAGATTGTTAGATTACTTATAAATGACACCAATCAATTAACACCACAGCCAGCAGTCTTTGGGGCTTTTGTCAGAGGCCAGGATGGTAAAGCTCTCAACTCAACATTTCCCAGTATGAAGGATTATGGTAATGACAGTTTATTTTTATTGAATTTTTAATTGATGAGTAATATCTCTGGATTTGCTGTGCTAACATTAGGTGTAGGAAAAAGTAATCGCCTGAAGGAGAATGTGATACAAAGAGAGCTGCCCTTCCCTAAACAAAAACCCCATTTGAATGTGACACTAAGCAACCATGGGAGCTTGCTGCTGTCAGTTGTCAGTGTTTCACAAGCCTTTGCACTGAAGATTTGTGCCTTTTCCTTGCGCAGGCCTTTGAGGAGACTGCGCATTAACATGTGCTTCACTGCTGTCCTGCAATAAGGTGAAAAGAGTAGGGTGGCTCCAGGTCCCGTGAAACAAAGCAAGCAGCAGCCTGTATTGATCTCTGGGCTGGAGACGCCACGTTTCCATTCACAATATGGAAAAGCTTCACTTCTCTGTACCGCAGGCATATCCAGTGTTCCTGCTGGAGTTAGCGGCAAGGCCAACAGATAGCAGGTTCTGCAATTGAGGTTTTTGTGTCCTTCTCTTAACTGAAGGTGAAAAACTGGAATCTCCTCCTCCTTTCTAAATACCCACCCCCCAGGCAGATTGTGCTGGTGGGTGCTCGCGGTGTGCAGAGGGTGAAGCCACACAGAGAGCTGCGCTTCAGTACCGGCAAAGAATAACACAGCTGATCCGGTGTTTTCCAGGTTGCTTTAAGGAGTGGTAAAGCTTCATGATGATGGATAAACACTATTATCATGCATTAAACATGTGTGGTTTAAGGACACAGACTAGCCTAATATGAAGTTTTTTAATACACATTGAACATGCCATTGAACTGCTTGAGTGTTTTATATCTAAATGATCCTTGTAGGCTCATATACTATAATCAGGCTATTTAGAGGCCACCTGAATTCACTTCATAAAGTCACTGAGAATAGTTTAAAAACATATGCATTGTATGCTGACATGGACTGATTCATTAAGGGTGATGGCAGAGCCTGAATTGGAAGTGCAGTGAAGATGATGATGAATTTTAATGTGGCCGGTGGCTACCATTCAGCAGATATGAAATTGGAAATCAATGCTAGCTATTAAATACAAATGGAGTCTACCTTTACATCTGAAGCAGTCTTCCATTCCCAGTCTCTCAGCGAGACAAGGGAATGCTGACACAAAGGAAGAAAGACCAGCTTTGCAATGGCCTGCCAGTGCTGCTGTCTGTGCTTTCTGTTCATATCTCGGGTAAGTCTCACCCTCTGAGAAATGCTCCCAGCTGCCCCCATGCTTGATGTGGTGCTATCAGCTGTACTTTAAATCTAAGCTTTGGTCTTTTTGTCCAGGAGTGGCATGACTGCATCTGAACATGAGCTTATGTGTTTTTCTAGATCTCATGGTAAGGAGGAAAATATTTGAGGAGTGATGAGTGTGTAACAGATGCAGTGATGCCTGAGTCTGGTGACACCTGGGACACCAGCCCAAGGCCAGTTAGAGTGCAAACCCTAAAAGCCAAAAGTGACTGCAGCCCAGCTGGAAGATGTTGCTGGAGGAGTGTGAAATCTCAGGCCTCTCACCTAGGTGCAGGAAAATGCTGTTCGATGTGCCCCTGGCTTCTAGTATGGTGCCAGGAGTGGCTGGGAGGCAAGACTTTGCCTGTCAGAGAAATAAACTCCCCTGTCAATGCTGCTTCACGTAGCAGTGGAGACACTGCATGTCCTTGGGGGAGCAGAGAAAGCCTCAGGGAGCTCTGTGTTGCATTTTGCCTACGGCATCAGTTTGCCATAATCCAGCTGTGTTCCCATATAATGCAGAGACAAGGTGTTTTAGCCTCCCCAGCAGTGTCTGTTGCCTTGCTTTCTACCCCTTCTCTTTTCAACACATAGATGTGGATGATGGAAAAAATTTTACTTTGTTAATCCATAATAAAATATTAAATGGAGAAAAAGAGAGCAAAGTGCCCCTTCCCCCACTGCCAAAGCAAAGAAGAAATGAGAATCCCAATCTCATTTAAATATTTGCAGGCTCTGTTGACACTGGAATGTAGAGCTAAGTCCCTAATTAAATGAGAAAACAATAAACATAGCTAGTAAACTATTGGTTTTCATTAATCCCCACCTAGAATGTTTTCAAACTGTCTAACAAAATGAGCACCATATTTTAAATGTTCACACTCTAGATCTCTTGAGTGTAATCAGTGATGTTTTTCATGTCCTTTATGAAAATGCTGTTTCTCTCTCCCCTTCTGCACTGCAGGAGAAGAAGGAAGAGAAGCTGTTCCTAGGATGTGGGCAAGATGCAGTAGGGATTTGTAGCACACTTGCACTGGAAACAAACACAAATTCTCCTGTGTGATCATGACAGTGGTATTGGTGTAATGAGTTCTTCCTGGGTAAGTAAACATGATAAACTGATCTCATTGCCGGTGAAAGGTCTGGGTGGTGTATCCACCCAGCACAGAAAAGTCAAGGAAGTTGAAACAGGACTATGGAAACCTCCAGCCCAGACAGAGGCTTTAATACCAGTCAACATGGCCTTTTGCATTAGGTCCACAGACAAGCCCCAGGCAACATAGCTGGTCCACAGAGCTCGCAGGGGGCCATTCATGAGACATCAGTTCTAGTTAGGAGGTACTGAAATGCATCATATGTGGTATCTTATCTTTTCTTCTGTGTCAAAGTTTGCCTGGCCCCTGAGAAGCATTTCCCATTGTGACATTTATTTTAACCTTGTAGAGGTTCCCATTTTCCATGTCCTTGACCTGCACTGGCACCAGGAATCTACCTCTCCTTAGACAAATATAACTGGTGAGGCTGAAGTATTAAGGATTTTCAGCCATTTTGGCCAACACTTTGACACAATCAGAGGAAGACTTTTGTTGGAAGTTTACTGGAGCTGGTGGAGCAGGAGTGAAGTATTGTTAAAGCATCTCCAGGAAGCATCCCTTTTGTGAATGTCTGAGATTTTTTTTTTTAATTGATATTTGACATTTCAGCCAAGTCTGAAACCTCCAGGATTTAATTGCAGTAAATCAATGGTACACCAGAAGTAATGAGGCATGCCTGAATTATCCAGAAATAGACATAATTGCTGTATAACTCCCCCAGCAGGTCCCAGTTTCCCCAGCCACAGTCAGTATCTCATTGTTTGCCAAGAGTAAAGACGTCAAGAGCCAGTGAAATAGAACATAATTAGCCAGGGTGTTCTTGTCGCCTGTTTTGGTTGTGAATGACAGGTAGTGAACAGCATTTGAGAAGAGGAAAGGGTGCTGGAAAAAGATGATGGCTCGCCAGCATCCTGAGGGTGCTTCACACTTGAGTGGTGGGGAAGATGAGCAGGGATGTGTGATGCTGGGGTGGAGAGTGCAGAGGGCTTTGTTCAGTTGGGAGGACTGGGTAGATATTAGTGGTGTTCTCATTAGAATTAAGTTTTGACTTTTACTGCAGTATTGAAAAATCCCTGCTACAGGCCAAGATGAAATGCTCTGTAAATTATCAGCTGTCACCTACGAGAGACACAGCTCTGAGTCACGCAGTTCATGGAGCTAGGAGACCATAAGGGACTTGGCTAGGGAAGCTATAAGCGCTACTGCAACTAGGAAGGCTGTCCTCCTGAGGGACTCTGCGGTACAAGAAATCCTGCTCAGGATTTCTTACTGCCTGATCTCTGTTGCCTTTCTGTCTGCTGGAGAAAAACATGCGTAAGATGTGTCGAATCCAGGCTGGACATCTACTGCCTGAAGATGCTTGATTCCACACCTCCTCTGCTGGAGGCCAGCAAGACATCACGTTTCAACTTATTTTAGTGCACTGCTTCCTTCACTGCAGAGCTTCCCTTATACACAGGGTAACTGTGCCTTAATTAAGGATACACAGCTGGGGAAGCAGGATATGAAGGCTGAAGCTGGCATTTGCTGTGGGTCTTCCGACCGCTGCAGCCACTGAGCTACAGAGGCAGCCTCTGTGGCCTCTTGGTGTTGTGCTACGTTATGGATGAAACTTGTTTCTGAAGGAAAGATAATTTGATAAATTTGTATTAAGCTTTTTCTTTTTTTCTTTACAAATAGATCATTTACAAGCCCAGAGAGATGTAATGAGGATACGCAGTCATCTGGACTTCTACTAAAAATAATACAAGATAAATTTAGCTAATGAGTTCAGCGTGTATATGTTTTAATAGCTTTCCCCTGCTACAGTCTTATACTGGCTCCTATCGTACATCAATGTTTCTTTCAACACATGCAAACAATACACAGAGTACAGTTGAAATTCCCATAGAAAGTAACTTGCTTTCAGTTACAGAAATAAACACAGCAGCAATCGCACAGATCAGTTCAGACAGTGTATCAAAAGTTGGGCCAAATTCTGCACTTTTTGCTCACAAAAATAATCCTCACTGACTTCCTAATGTCACTGTGCTAAACAGGGCTGGATTTTCTGAACAAACTTTATATTGCAGTATATTTCATATTAGCTCCTAATGCCAAAAGCATTTTTAAGACCTTCCATATGTCTAGCTAAAGCGTAGAGGATGAGCTCCCTACTTTAACAGGGAACATAATCAATCAATTAGTATAAAGACTCTCTCTCTCTATAATCACCTAACTTAGTCACACATCATCTAACTCCAGAGCTACTAACGCAAGACTTTTTAAATAGCCTATATTTGTCAACGAGGCAAGTATTTTAATGCAAGTCTCCCATATCTATCCGTGTAGCTTATGAGAGCAGTTCGTCTAAAATTCGCAACACTGGATAAAAAATTGTGATGTAAGTTTACATGGGCTATAGACCTTTGCCTGGCAAGCTGGACCCACTCTTTGGTCTTATTAGAGAGCCTGGCCATGCCTATGTTGCTCAAAGAAGCAGAGCACAGTGTGCTACACGCAGCCATGTGTGATGTTTGTTCCCTGCGGGGACCATCTTCACTCACAAGAGCCACTGAGCATCATCCCATAACAACAGTCTCTACTCTGCAACAGTTAAGCTAATTTAAACCTAAACTTGTGATCATGTTTTTCATTGCACTTGCAAAAATAGGTGAAGGAAATAATTTTCAGGCAGGTCTTCTTAAATATTGGTGGTCAAGGTGATGAGGGTACCAACAACCGCATAACCCTTTTCTTCTGCCTTGGGATCTGACTGGGCTGTGAGACATTGCCTTTCTTCTCACAGGACCATTATTTGACTTGATTGCATTCTCTATTTCTATGAAGATGTCCCTCTTCCTAATCTGTGAATTGGTTAAGAACAAGCTGCTAGGAGTAATGGGAGAAGGACAGATGTTTGCTGTCTGATCCTTTGTAACAGCATGGCCTCTTCTAAAATATTTATCTAGACAAAGCACCATACACACTTTACTAGTGGAAAGGGGCTTTCAATGTGAAAGTGTGAAGCATAAGTAACGTATGTCCCTCTGCTTCAGCTTGGTCTTAATCTACATCTTCAAGGTTTGATCTTATCCACGTGAAGATATCTGCTGTTGACTTCAGTGGGATTAGGTATTAGAAACGTGCAGAGGGGATGATACAAGAAAGTGTTTTACTGCCAGTCTGCACAGAAAAAAAATGGAAATACTGGGTGCAAGTTCAGGGGGAAGAAAGGTGCAGATGTTGCATTTTCTCCATTTAGAAGTAGGCATCCAAAAATCAATATTCTTTATACATAGATCTGAAATATGCTGCCTAAGGTGACTTAGACTCTGCAGTGATGTGTGTCCTAGAAGTCTGATCAATACAACATCTGCACCAAAGGTCTACCGTAGTCAAAACAGCTCCTGGCTCCTCAGAACACAGGCAGCTCCTACAGAAAGTAACCACAGACATAGTATACAATGAAGCTTGCTTGTTGGCAATAACATTCCAGTTTGCCTGCCAACCCACTTATTGTAGTAAGTTCTGTGAAGATCAGATTTGTCTGGGAGATTTTCTGGCAAAAGTAGAAAATATATGCTCTGTGCAGCAAAGTTTGATGATAAATATACACGATGTTGCTTCATTCAAGTGTATATGTTTGTTCTTTTTCTCCTCAAAACCTACATTCCTGGTGTAGGTATATGAAATAAATACACTGATTTAATAAGATATCATTCCTAGTACCTCATTTTCCAGCATGACCTTATCAATATTTCAAATTGAAATACAGTGGGAAGCAGTGAGGCAGAGTTTACAGATTAACTGTTATGAGAGCAGTGGAAAATTTCTCAGGCATTCCCAAAAATATTTCTGTGTTTGAGTGAATTCCTTCTATCTTGAAGCTGATATTGTACCAGAACATTTACCATTTTATGACACTTTTATTCACGTCCATGCAACCACTAGCCTTCCTAGGAAACCCCTCCTTAACACTCGGGGCTAGATTTGCTACTGAACCTTTAGAACGACACTTGTGTTAAGTCTTTCTTGCCCCTTGAATTTTGGGTGAGGTGGACTAATACAGACATTCTTATCTTCCTCTGCCAATGGAAGAATAATATGCTAGAAATTCACACACTTGACACAATCATCAAAGAGAAGTAGAAGAGGAATCTCAACATTCACTGATCCCAAGTGGAAGGACACAAAGCCCAGATATTTCTACTGCGTTGCTTCATTTTAAAAAACCATTTACATTTGAACTCAATTAAAACCAAATCTGATCAGACCAAACCATTTGGAAGTCAGGGTTCTTTTACTTCTGTTGTATTTATGGACGCTGCTTAGAAACGTTCTGTGTATGCTTGGGATCTCCTTTCAGTTAAATATCTGCTTTCTTTGATTTAGACCTTTAATTCAGGGTCTTGGCGCTACCAGCATACTGTGCAGTGACAGTTTCACACCAGCAAACCCCAAGCCTCAGTACTGGAGGGAATGTCAGGTAGAAAGGAGATAATTTCTTTTAAAAAATATGAGTTTATATGGATTTTTTTTTTTTGAGAGGGTGGGGAAATGGCCTGTTCAAAAACCCCACTCAAATGCTGCGTGGTGCCACCTAATACTTTCATGAAATATATCAGCAAGATGGCATAGCTTAAAAGGAGTGTCTGTGACTTTAGAGAGTCATTCTGCACTCAGGAACTAAGGCAAATGCATTTGTTTCTTTAAAAAAAGGGTATCCCTAATGAGCCTGAGTGGAAGCTATTTCTGAGAGGGCATATTTGAGTGCAGCACTATTATTCCTAACGAATTAGTCATATTGCATCATCAACATGAAACAATGAAACTGAAGAGGCAAGGCCCTAATTTGCTCTCACGCACGCGGGTGTAACTCCACTGGGCCTGATTTTCTGGCATGCCTGAGCTGAGATGTCTTGGAAAAGGCAGTTACAGCCTGAAGGCTGCTCTGCTCTCCCGAGGAGAGGAGCGGGTGTCCCTCTGGACTGGACAGCAGCTAGGGACAGGATCAAGACAGGATGGGAACACGGCGGTCTCGGATCTTGAAGGTCTCAGCCACCTCCCTCCCCACCTTTCCTCTTCCCGTGAGGGGAGGGGGATGTGGCAGCTCAGTGCTGACTCCCGGGGGAGAGGGCAGCCAGCTCAGGAGACTGGCTGTTTCCCACCTCCCTTTGTGCTAGCAGGCTGATGCAAAGCAGGGAAGCAAATATTGAATCAGATGGAATCACTCCCCTTTCCTGGCATAGAGGAGTTGCAGAAGCCCATCATTTTTTATGCCTGTTGAAAAGTAAGCAAGGGAGAAATCAGTATATTTTGGTAGAGTTTGTAGAAAGATGCCTTTCTACTCTGTTCACATAATACAATGGTCTGTGACCTGGTTGACCTTTGCACTATTAAACAATTTAAAAACATTTTTTTAATTAAATTGGGCTGGAACAAATTTCCACTCTCAGAGTCCTGGATTGAGCCAGAGTTCACAAGTGGGTTTCTTTTGCAAGCCAAATCAAAACATTCAGGACTAAATACACACACACACTTTGATTCAAACTGTGCTCTCAGTGATGTTTCCAACAAAACACTACGTTGGACAAAGTGTGGAGCTACTTCAGATTTCCGTGCAGAGAATTAAGATCAAAATCTGCCCTTGACATTTGAGCCCTCCTCCAGTTTAGATCCAGGAGTTTTGACTTTGACCTGTATCTAAGACTAGAATTTCATTCCGTTTCTGCTGTCAAAAAAATCCCTCCTGTGCTCTTTTTAGCATCTTTGCAACTTGTGTATAAACTGCATAGTAAAAAGTGAAACCGGTAACTAAGATAGGAGGAATGTAATCTAGCAAGCATCATCATCTGAGCAGTTATTTCCCCTTCCCCCACACGCTGGCTCGCTCTCAAGTATTAAATCACATCGTGAAGGCTGCTCTACAAAACAGCACCTGAGGAAAGCTGCTGTAGTATGCTAGGGCTGGTTTCATCTTTACGTATGTATTTGTAACTGTGGTGGATGAGGATGAGAAAGCTACGTGGGCAGTGAAGTAATTGGAAGTAATCACAAAACAGACTCGCATAAGTGAAACGATGCATACAAGTAGTCTTTGGAGAGTAAAGATATTTGGGTTGGGAGAGGAGCTTTAATTGGAATTGACCTTGTAAAATATACTCCCTTATGTTCAGGCTTATAATCATGGGTGGGCCAGCTGATCTATTTAAAAATGCCTGGTTCACATTAACCACCCAGTTTTCAGAGACAGTTTTTAGATGCTTGGAGGTATCGCAGAGAACAAATGACCACGTTTGAATATTGACCCAGCGTGCTGGCAGTTAATGGAAACGAGGACAGATGTTTTGTGTAGCACCTCAGACAGAACTATCATGCAATGTTTTGACATAAGAAAACACTTTCCTTCAGGAAAATAAAATACTAATAATCCTACTGCTGCTACTAGGGCAATAGACTTACAGTTGTTGATCTCCAGATATATTTTTAGAAGGAACAGACATTAGAGAAAAAGATTCGATAAGCCAGGAGATTGTCCCAGGAAGATTTGGTCAAAATTAGTTCCTTCGATTGTAATACAGATCCCATCACTGTAAACAAACTGTTTTGCTCAGCAAAGCTGCTCAGAAAAGAAACGCTGTGTCTTTTTGCACTCTGGGTGAGGGTGCATGTGAAGGGCTGGGCTGGAAAGGGGTAAAGTAGGTTTTTATGAGGAAGTCATGGGCTGCGCTTTTCAGAATCTAGTTGCAACGAGTGACTCTTCCTGACATTCTTTTGGCCTCTGAAATAGCACGAATGGATTGTTTGTGAAATAGTCCAATGTTCAGTCTCCCTTTAGAAAGAAGGAACACTAATACAACAAGCATGTTTTGAATTGGCAGAGTTTTGATCATACATCACTGATGTGAGCTGGTAGGCTCATTCTGGGGTGGTTTTTAGTTTTCTTTTTGGCAGGTATGGAGTCCCAATAACTCACTTGCTGCCTTTGAGGGTACTGTTTCAAAGTTTGCTCCCTGGTCTGTTCCTCTGTATTGGCTGTGACCCTGTAACTACCATGGGGCTGTGGGAGCCTGGTGCCTCGCAAGGCCCAGGTGCTGCTGCAGGTTTTGGCTGGGATAGAGTTAATTTTCTTCCTAGTGGCTGCCACAGGGATGTGTTTTGGATTTAGTGTGAGAATAACATTGATAAGAAACTGACGTTTTTAATTGTTTCTAAGAAGTGTTTATACCAAGTCAAGGACTTCTCAGCTTCTCGTGCCCTACTAGCAAGAAGGATGGAGATGCACAAGAAGCTGGGAGAGGACACAGCCAGGACAGCAGACCCCAACTGAGCAAAGGGATGTTCCATACTATATAACATCATGCTCAGTATATCAACTGGAGACAAAGCTGGCTGGGGACCACTGCTCAGGAAAATGGCTGGTCATCAGTCAGCAAGTGATTAGCCACTGCATTGTGCATCACTTGTCCTGTGTGTTATTTTAAAATTATTATTATTATTGTTGCTGTTGTTGTTATTATCATCATCATCTTCCTTTTCTGTCCTATCAAACCATCTTTATCTCAACCCATGAGTTTTCCATTTTTTCCTGATTCTCTCTCCATCCCACTGGGAGGGGAGTGAGCAAGTGGCTGTGTGGGGCTTAGTTGTTAGCTGGGGTTAAGCCACAACAGCTGCCAATGGTAAATAAGATGAGACCAAGCTCTAGCCCCTACAGGCAGGGAAAAAGGAGGGTAAAGCGTCTCTGCCTGAGCAGAAAACCTGCTCCAAGCAAAGACTCTTGAGCAAGCTCCTGCCACTGTGCATGCTTCAAGCTTCAGGGCTTCTGTGGCTGTTATCATATGTTTCTACATGCTGTTCACAATAAATCTGTAGCTAAATTACAGATAATTGACAAGTGCAAACAAATTGTCGTCCTTCTTGGGCGAGGGACTTACAGTGCAAGAATTCACATACATGCTTTAGAAATGTTTGGGAATTGTTGGCTGACACTTGTGCTGATGAAAAAAACAGGTTTTTGCCAAATGAAGATTTTTTCAGAAATAGTTTGCTTTCCTGTATAATATAGAAGAAAGAACATTTCCCTTCTTTTTTAACTCTCTGGTCAAAACTGAGAACTTTATTTTCTGCCAAAAATCAAGTTTCCTGTAAGGAAGCAATGTCTGACTGGCTTCATGTGTATGACCGTAGTGTCTGGGTGTAGCATCACACTTCCAGGAAACCAAACCAAATTCACATTTGACACGAATGACTCAGGAACTTATATAAGAATAATGTATTAAAACATGCTGCTTGTATGAGAAATGGGAATTCTTTATAATATTTTTAAAGAAATAGGCTCTGATCTTTTGCTTCTTGCAGCCTCAGACTCCCTCAAAATCCTTTTACATGCCTCAATTTGTTTGCAGACAATCTTCTATTGCTAACCTCTGCGCAGGCTTTCAAAGTGGATGCTGTCCAGAAATCCTATTACAATAAATTTACTGTATGAAAAAAATCCGAGGAGGAAATAAGATATGGTCATATTATGAAGTCTGACTGTTCACTACTGCCAGCCTTTCATCCAGCCCTTTGTTTATTGTCATTTTATCTGCACTTAATCTCATTTAAAGTATAGGTGCTTTAGTACAAGGGCCTTCCATTTTCTTTGAGTGCCTTCTGCATATATGATACCGCATTTAAAGCACATATCTTCTCTCTTTAAAGTGCTTTCCACATCTATGATGCTGTAGAAATAAAAAATAGTTACAATAGCTTAACCAGGAGTTGTAAGCCTAACGAGAGTCTATTTCAGTGGCTCTCAGTCTCCTTTGTTGTAAATAAGGAGGGAACATTCCTGCATTTCAAGAGAGATCCATTACACTATTTATCTGAAAATGCTGCTTAAAGTAACTGATTAGATATTACCAAATCTGAAATAAAACTCAGGTGTGTATTAGAGCAGATATCCCTAAAGAAACCTTGAGGATCACTTGCTTTTACTGGAAGTACCTTGGGATCTCTAACACCTACCTGGAGAGCCATCCAAGGCTTCCAGATTGCCATCCTGCTCAGAGGACGCCATGACAGCCGCTCTCCCCAGACCTGCAGTGCAGCTTTAGCAGGCAAAGCAGAGCCGACACACTCTAATTTACAACCTGGAGGACCAAAAACAAGGTTGCACAGAATGAGCTGTGTGGCCACAGCCAAAGAGAATGGGAGAGCAATGGCAGCCAGCTAGCCTCGTTTTCATGATGCTGTCCTGGCTGTCCACATCATTGTAGCTCCAAGCGGGCAAAAAAACGTGTGTGCACTTTAAATACCTGGCTGTGGAAACACAGATAAAACTCATCAGCAGCAATAGATTTTCATTTTGCCCGGAGGGAGGAGGCAACTTCAGTTCCAAACACATCCTCCTCCCCGCCTCACCTAGCAGGCTGCTGCGCACACCAGGGGTTTGCAGACGCGTGCTGATAGATGCTAGATGATAGATGCGTGCTAGCTAGATGGCTAGCGTGGCGGCGGTAGCCCCTTCGCCTTCCCCTGAGCGGCTGGCAGCCGCTCGGCACAGCCCCGGACGCTTCGGCCTCGGCCAGCCGCGCTCTGTGCCGCATCGGGCTCGTGCCACCTAGTGGCCACAGCCCCGCCGCGCAGGGCCAGTGGCACGGCACGGCACGGCACGGCACGGCACGGCACGGCACGGCACGGCACGGCACGGCACGGCACGGCACGGCACGGCACGGCACGGCACGGCACGGCACGGCACGGCACGGCCCGGCCCGGCCCGCCGGCCAGAAACCGTGACAATCCGAGCATATCCTTTCGAACGACAGAGCTGAACGACTTAGGTTATTCGTCGGTACCTTAGATGCTCCGGTCAGTTTTGTCTTTCACTTCCGAACTGCACATCAGCCCTTAGAAGACTGCAGAGGATACTCTGGACCTCGGTGAAAGAAAATGTTAAAGGCAGGGGTTAACATCTGTAAATTTGGCCTCTGCTTGGGTCTTGGAGGCAGAGGCAACGCGGTATAAAAGGAGAAGAACACAGAAGGGCTTTACTTGGGCAGTTCTCACTCATTGCTGCTTTTCCACCCGCCCAAGTCATCACACCGTTACCAACAGCCCATGTGCTGCCTAGAAGCTCTGGAAGGTCCATCTGGAAAAAGACATGCTTCTAACTTGAATCAGTTATTTAACTGATCTCGTATTTCCCTTTGATTTATGATTATTGTCTAAACTTAAGCAGTTGTCACCAAACTTGCAGTAATTTCTAAATTAAAATTCCTCCATTTGTATTTATTCACTGACATTTTCAGCCTCTCTTAAAGTACCTTTGAAGACTTGTCATCTCTTTGGTAAGACTATTTCATTCAGGGACGGATAAGAAAGACAAAATCTAACCACAATGCGGCATTGGAGTTGTACCAGGAATGAATCTGGACCAGCAGATTTATTGACCAACACACAGCAGAAGAAAATGTTGACTTCAATCTTTCTGCACTGAGCAAGCCACAGAACAGACTGCAGTTTTAATGAGTAGATTGCAGTGGAAATTTTCTATTATTGTGCATTCACATACAGTTTAATGGATTCAAGCCAATACTGAAAAGAAAGTCAGCACTCAAGCCTTCAGAGAAAATGTCACATCATAAAATCTGCACTGTCTCCATTCAGAGATGGAAGGTTCAACCTCCCTGGCAAGGAGATAGGGTGCCATCTGAAACCCTGAGCTGATTCACAAGACACTCCCTGGGAGCACAGAAAAATCTGTTGCTTCTGCCTCTCTTTTCTGGAAACTGTTAGCTTTAAAGTAATACTGGGATCCCTTATGAGTTCTTCTGGTGATGATAAAAGATCTCATAAATAACTAAACTTTACTCCAGCTCTCTGTGTGATGTGTGGTCCCCAGTCTTGTCTCCAGCAAGTTGTCCAGCTGGTCCTCCAACAAGTCTTCTGCCATTGGGAAGCAAATACAACTTCTAATAGAAGTGATATCATGCCAATAAAGGTTTTTAGGCATTTTAAATAACCTGCTTCAAAATACAATGAGAAGTACATCTGAGTACATTGAGCCATGGTTCTCAATGAATGTAAAGAAGGGATTAAAAAAGCATCATTTGTTGAGGATTAACTATTGTATAGACAGAAGAAATGTGAGGAATATGTGTTCTTTAATCTGTCTTAACACAAAAAGTTCCATTTAAACATAAGAAAAAAATACTTCACTGTGAGGGTGACAGAGCCCTGGCACAGGCTGCCCAGAGAGGGTGTGGAGTCTCCTTCCTTGGAGGCCTTCAAGACCCACCTGGACACCTTCCTATGCGACCTGATCTAGGTTGACCTGCTTCTGCAGGAGGGGTCGGACTAGGTGATCTCTAAAGGTCCCTTCCAACCCCTACCATTCTATGATTCTATGATTAATACCATGCTTTCAGTGTTCAGGGAGTGTCAGGTGTGGAGCAAGTGCTGATGTAAAAAGATGAAGAAAAAAAGAACTTGGAAGAGTTGCTGCATTAAAGTGACTTTTAAAAAGCAGGATGGATGCAGCATGTCAGATCAGAAACCAATGAAACATCTTCTTTAATAGCAAGTTGTTTATTTGAAGATGATTATATTTGAGAGGGAGCAGAAAAAAAAATCAAATGTGAACTCTCAAATATTTTTTTTAAGCTCAAAAAGTCAACAACTTCTGAGAG
Organism: Colius striatus; assembly: GCF_028858725.1. Classification (NCBI taxonomy): domain Eukaryota; kingdom Metazoa; phylum Chordata; class Aves; order Coliiformes; family Coliidae; genus Colius; species Colius striatus. The sequence continues at coordinate 170,282,056 of NC_084759.1, forward strand.
ACTGCCAGCATGATCCATGCTTAAAGAAGAGACCCAAAATGGAGAGAAACCCAAAAAATACCCATTTTCTCAAGTAAGACCAATACACCAGCTGTGATAATGCAATCAAGCTGGATTGCCTTCTTGGATCCTGTTGCTACTGTTCAATTAACATACCAAATGATTTTCAAACGTCTTTCTGATATTATTTCTACAAAGTCTAATTTCTGATAAGACCAGAGCAGACTGAGACTCTCCCATTTCTTTTATCTTTTTTTTTCCCCAACAACAACAAAAGTAAAGTTTTTGAAAATTTGAAGCTTTTCAACTGTCAATTTTTTTGTTCTTTAGTCAGGTGATTGCATATGAAATATTTACCTTTCAACTATTTCCATATACTATTGTATATAGCAGAGAAAATACTCTGTGGGAGGTTAACGCCCTACTGGAAGTTACGTGTAGGTACACAGCTAAGTATTTGCTACTGCTCATCAATGTTTTGCCCTGGAGACTTTTCTCCAAATATAAGGTGGGATACAGTTTTCGAATTCCCTTGGTGGCCCCAACAGTTTTGCAAATGGTTATTAGTTAGTCACAAATAGCCTGCCTTCTCCATGCTGCCATACTGGAGACTGTGTAGTCGGGAAGATATTCACACATACAAATAAACTGAGGAGCAATTCTATTCTAAAAATGTTAACCCTACTTCTTCATCTTCAAGACCTGCCTGGACATGTTCCTGTGCGACCTGATCTAGGTGAACCTGCTTGAGCAGGGGGGGTTGGACTAGATGATCTCTAAAGGTTCCTTCCAACCCCTGAAATTCTATGATTTTATGATTCTATATGTGCAAATTCAAATCCAAATGGAAACTTCCAGTGCAAGTCAGCTAAAATAATGAGTTTTTTCCTATGTATCTCTATTTTAAAATTGATATTTAAAATCTGCCTACTACTCATGCCTCTTCCTTCCTGCAACTTTTCCATCCTGATGGGGATGAAGAACTGCTTTGTCTTGCTGAGAGCATTTCAATCTGGTTATGCTACCAGAACACCTTCCCGAACCTTTAAAAAGTTAAGTACCACTACTGTTGGTTTCAACTCACTATGATATTGCTTTTCATATTAATGCTTTCCCTATCCCTGTCTGCAGAAGAGGATGTCTCTTTTTCCTCTTGAGGTCATCAGGAGTGCTCCTTACATCAGTGGAACTTTCTGGACATGACAGTTACAACTTTATCTTTTCACTGGATATTGTAATTGAAGGCTGGATTTTGACAGCTACAGCTTGCTCAAAATGGTGGTGGTGAGACCCAGCACACCTGCAGGTGAGTTGGTATATGTTTTGATCACAAAAACATTTGCTGCCATTACAGTTTTCAAATTAAAAAACTACAAAATTTATTCTGATTTTACCTGGGGCAATCTATTTACTTGAGAAAAAGCTTTGCCTGAATTCACAATTACTGGCTCCTCCCATGAGTGACATTAGGCCACTGCTGATATAGGCCAAGTTCAAGCCACTGACTAGAACATAAAACTTATAATACATAATCCTTTTTAGATCTATTGGCAGAGATGGTCAGACAATGACCCAAAGTCTACATCAGGGCCACAAAAGAGTTAATCTTGTCTGTGGGAAAAAAAGGAGCTACCTTCTGCAGACCATACCTCTGAGGTTGCTCTGCTGGTTTCAGTGGGAGCTGCTTATAAGAAGGAAACTTCAGGATTTTGTTGCAGGTACTGTCATTGAAAGAAGAACGCTAATGATTACAAGCCAGGTATTTTGAAATGAATCCAACGTATCATATTTAATTGCATATACTTTCTAAAAGCTGTTAAGTACTGAAAGCTCTAGTTTATCTGAAACTGAAAAGGCGTCCAAGACTAAATTGACTGAAACTCGACTTTTGGGCACTGAGATTGAGCAGCTGCGATAAAGAGCAGATTGCTAGTTGGGTGGCATTTTCCTTTCCAACAATATTGGGAACTTTAGATTTTGCTACAGATTGAAATAAAATACCAGAAAGCATTGTGTTTGTGCAGACCAGCTGTAAGCATAGAAAGGCCCACTGTGTCCATTTTGTAAAGGCCTCAAGAGCATTCTCCCACAGGGAGGTGTTTCTGCCACGGCTTTTGGACATTGTAGAGTCAGTGCAGCCATGTAGAGGACCCCAGGCAGTGCCGTGGGTAGGCTGTGGCTGGGACCCATCCCTGTCCCCAGGGAGCTGCTCCCAGCCAAAACCATGATGTGACAGTTCCTGCTGTGCTCCTGTCCAGCCTCAGCCCATCCCCATGTGGCACCTTTCCTTTAGCTGGGAAAGCACAGAGTCAGGAGCAACCGCGTAAGTCCTGCGTTTGGTGAATCGCAGTTCTTGAGTCAACAAAAAGCAATAGGGACCACCAGGCCTCTTCCTGGGGCCACCAGAGGTAGGGTCAGGCTGATCCTGTAGCTCCACATCTGCCTTCCTTTCAGCTGATCCAAGGACTGACCCTATCTCCAGCCAGCGGTGGATGAGGCCCTCTGGGCACACTCTCAGCTTGCTCAGTTTCTCTGGTGGGCGTTATCTGGAGGACTTAATTTTCTGAAGAAACTCCAGTTACGTGTGTCACAGTGATGTCATATCTGCCTTAGAAGGAACTTCAGGATTTTTGCCAACTGCTGTTTATACAAAACTGTGTTAGAATGGTGTCCTGAGGGGCTGCAGATGGGGAAGGATGTAGGAAACAGCTGCGCTAGTAAATATTAGATTTCTTTCTGCTCATATATATGCTAGACAGAAGAGAGGCTGAAACAATTAAGAAACTTCAGTTTTAGTAAGGACATGCTGACAAGACCATTAAGGTTTGATTTGTGTGGCACTGGATCACCTACCAGTCCAAATGGATGGGGCAGGAGCACATGATAACACCAAAGGCTCATACAGTGTACAGAAGCTCTCATCCTTGTGAACAGCCAGAACCATGTATCAGAAACAGGTGCACAGTCAAACAGATTCCCTGCAATACCTAAATACAGGTAAAAGACAAACGCAGATCAGCCGCTGTGTGTACTTGGTGCAAGCAGACACCAGGAGAACAAGGGGCTATTCAGGCTGGCAAGAGTCCAGGACTATGAGATCCTGCCTGCTTGCAGATTTGAGGGCAAGGCTCATTCAGATGTTCTGCCTACTATATTTACTGGCAATCTTTGTGAAAAGACAAGTTTCTAAATCTGATTTTCACAAACTTTTAAAGCCAGGTACCATCACTGGCAGGATCACTGGTGCCACTGCTAATGAAAGCAGGTCCTATACCTGCCTGCAAAGTATACATACTTAAGCAGAACGTATGAACACAACTCAGGGACCTCTGCTATGCTACCGTAATCAATGCCTTCAAATCAACTTATGACAAGTGGAGACAGTCAAGTAACTGTGTGCATCAAATCTCATTTTCCTAGACTGGTACACTAATACCTAATGATCTGTGTAGTTTGTAGGTTTGTATATGTAACTGCTGGAGCACTATTCTTAATCTTCAGGAAGGGAGAGGCACCGATTGAAAAAGTGCAAAGAATCAAAGTCTGGTCTGTGTTTAGTATAGGTAGATGACCAGTGAAGGCTTACCATCTGCTGATATTTTGATAATAAAAAGTGAAAACAAGAAGAACAAGAACATTTGCATTGCAATTACTGGAGAGTTAATGGATAAAATAGCAGATAAAAAGGTTGATATGACTTGGGATCTTGAGAACTGCTGTGCCTGTCTGTCTCTGTGACAGAAAACCATCACCCTAAGCTGCTGTGGTGGTCCAAGAAAGGCAAACTACAGACAAATGCACAACTTCTCCGGATGCCATCACTAACGGAGTAAGGGGGTAACAAGCTACCTGTCTGGAACCAGCTGCTCCTGGTAACGACAGCAAATGAGTTCATGATAAGGAGGAAGACTATATGATCTATGTAAATACCACTAATGGCTTTTCCTGCAGCTGGCTGTCAAAGTTGCTTCCCCTTTGATCATGTTGTCCTCTTCCCAGTCCATCCTCCAGACTCCTACCACTACTGGTACAGTGTATTTCAAGCTACTAATAACATCTCTTTCAATATTTGTACTATAAAACCCAATAGTTTTGCAGATTTTTTTTCAAAACATGTCTCTATGGCATTATCATCTTTCTTATAGAGAACAGGTAAGATACAGATATCAGTACAGATGACAGACATGTTAGCAAATTGCACTGATAGATGACTATTACCACAGCAAGAACAATTTTTAGATGTTCCTTTACCAGATGAACCATGTTGATCTAGATATATAAAATCTGAACCTGTTCAAACATTTTTGCTCTGTCTTACACAGCTGTTGAAATAGACTTCTGTCTGTACACCTCCTGAAGGACATTGCCAGGAGCACCATGGAAGAGGGAGAGTTGCTAGCATTTGGGTTCCAAAAGATGAAGGCCAGTCTCCTTCAGACAGTGTGGCTAATTCCCATTCCTTTGATGAGCCTTCTCTTCTAAATGGCTATGAGTCAGTATCACGCTTACTGATGTATGCATATAGCATCAATAGTGTGATAGCAGATTATTGTTACAGATGGCATGCAGAGACAAGTAAGAAATGCAAAGAAAGACGACAAAAGTTTAATTTAACAGAAAGCATGTCTCTTACAAAATCTTTTCTTAATACATCATAGAGAGTTTTGGTTGTCTAGCAGATGGCCCTCTACAGTGACTGTTAGCCTCTTGGCCTTCCCTTTTGAAGTTGAACTGCATTACCTTGACAACACAGCTGAGCCCGCTAACCCGAGCCGTAAGACACCCAAGCCCAAGCTCATATTTCCATTGTTACAGCACAATTACCAATGCCCTGGACCATCCTGGGCTTACACACATCCTGCCCATAGGAGTTACTCCCTGAGGGGTTGTCATAACAGATTATTTATGCCAGCATTGCACAATTTTGTTACCGCAGTGTCTAAATCTTACGCACTTTTGAGAACAGAAAGGAGATTACTTCTACATCATGAACAGTCATGCAGACTGGTAACGATAGAGCGTGTAGAGCTGCACAAATATCACAACGTAATACACTTCCTACAGAAACAGAGAGCACTGTTGTTTATAGCCATGAGTTGGGTGTTCGCCTCTTTGCTAAAGGATGAGCAGCTGTGGTTTCACTGTGTTCTCCAGGCAAACATTAGATCAAAATGACACATGCTCTCCTACTTTCCTTTTTCTTCTAATGTAAGAAATGAAGTTAGCTACTGCTGCCCTTGCATCAGCCACACGTATTTGAGATACTTTGTTCTGTTCCTGAACCTGAACTCTACACTATAAAAAAACCACATCTTGTGCTTTTATAATAAAAATAAGCTTGTGATGAGTACTATGGTTAGGAATCTCATATTATCCTTGCTTTAGAGAGGGAAGAATGACAGAAAGTTTAAGGATGCTGATTTCAAAAGTGGTCTAATCTGAGACGTTTTGGAGTTTCAAGATCACCCACAGAGGCTGGCAGCCCCTGGATATAGAAAGATCCGCTCTATGTGCCTGGCCCTGTGTGTGTAAAAGATAAAGTTCTCAAAGGCAGTAGTAACTTGTGACAGTGTTTTGCCCTATGGGATAGCACACAATGCACAAAAAAGTGGATGGTGGGCTGAGAGTTGAAGCTGTCTATCCACATTTCATGTTCATTTTTACAACCTCTTTTACAGTTAGAAAGATGAACTACATAGGCTTCTCTGCAATTTGGAATTAAATTGTATCAGAGGGACAGACTAGTTTAAGAAGGTAACAATTGGTGCTTTTGCAAAGCTCAAGAACCACTACTGAGAAATGAAGCCAGGACATTTTAGAATCTAGACTCTTGTAAGCAATAAAACACTTCCCTTTAATGACTGTTGGGTCAGCTCTGTCACTTGAAAAAGGAATTGAATTGAATACTAAAATTGAAGTAGTTCTTAACACTACAGTTTCTAAGTGAGTTGTAAAATAAGCTGGGACAAGTTTGCGCAAGAAACATTTTCTATTAAGAGTAAAACCATGGGACTCGAGCCAGGCCAGCTGTGCTACTGCTCCCCCTTTGCTCCTGTACCAGTAGGTGCCAGAGGCTACAGACTCTGGAGGTAGAAAACATGTTTCATTGCTCTCATTTGATTCCCTCAGGCTGACACATGGAGTGGTGTTGACAGGGTCCCTAGCAAGCTGTATCTAGCCTTCTTTGACTGGAGGGAGGATTGCTGATACATCCTGCTTTGAGTTTTGGCAGAAGAGACCATCAATGTTAAAGCAAAAGCAAAGAAAGAGACCTTAGGTTACCGACTCTTTGAGGCAGGGTTGCCTGTGGTATACAAGTTTACAAGCAGCGTGAGAAACAGGTCACAGAAAGGGCTCCATTTAGCTAGATGTAACAGACAGCTATTCACAGCCTGATGTTCAAGTGAAAGGTGCTCAGGGAAAATTTAACTTAATCAAGCACTTGAAGTTAGGACTCAAGAAGGCTAGGGTCAAGAGACAGAGAAGGTCAAAGATAAGGGTCTAGACATGTAGTAGGATGTAGCGAAGCTAACAGGCAAACAAACAAATTATCCACTTGAAATGATACACATAAAAAATTAAAAGAATTTTCACATGTGGTTTAGCAAGAGAAACCACATCTGTTGATTCATTTGAAGAACAGTAAAAACAAGGTCTAATTCTGGAGTAAGTAGCAGCAAGGCAAAATAAAATACTTATATTTGCTTTATAGGAAATAAAGGAGGAAGATGGTTGACCAACTTGATATCATTCTATGAGTGTAAAACTGGCTGGCTAGATGAGGAGAGAGCAGCAGATGTCATGAACCTTGACTTCAGCAAGGCTTTTGACACTCTCCCATAACATCCTCACCAGAAAGCTCAGGCAGTGTGGCTTGGATGAGTGGATGGTGAGGTGAATCAAGAATCATCTGTATTACAGAGCCCAGAGGGTGGTGATCAACAGAGCCGAGTCAAGTTAGGGACCTATGGCCAAAGGGATTGGTTCTGGGGCCAGTCTTGTTCAACATCTTCATCAACGACCTGGATGAGGGGACTGAGGGAACCCTCAGCAAGTTCCCTGATGACACCAAACTGGGAGGACTGGCTGATTCCCAGAAGGCTGTGCTGCCATTCAGCAGGATCTCGATCAGCTTGAGAGTTGGACAGAGAGGAACCTCATGAAGTTCAACAAGGACAAGTTCAGAGTCCTGCATCTGGGAAGGAACAACCCCATGCACCAGTACAGGCTGGGGATTGACCTGCTGGAGAACAGCTCTGCAGAAAGAGACCTGAGAGTCACAGAATCACAGAATGGTAGGGGTTGGAAGGGACCTTACGAGGAAAGGCTGTGAAATTTGTGACTGTTCAGCCTGCAGAAGAGAAAACTGGGAGGGGACCTCATTAATACTTACAAGTATTTAAAAGGTGTATGTCAAGAGGATGGGTTGACACATTTTTTCTGTTGTATCTAGTACAGATCAAGGGGCAATGGACAAAAGCTGGAACACAAAAAGTTCCACTTAAACGTAAGGAAAAACTCCTTTACTTTGAGGGTGAGGGAGCCCTGGCACAGGCTGCCCAGGGGAGCTGTGGTGTCTCCTTCTCTGGAGGCTTTCAAAATGCCCCAAGATGCGTTCCTGTGTGACCTGCTCTAGGCAGACCTGCTTTAGCAGGGGGGGTGGACTAGATGATCTCTAGCAATCCTTTCCAAACTCTACCATTCTATGATTCCATGGTCAGCCTGTCAAGTGTTACAGAAATATGAAGTAACTTGAACTCAAAACTATTTAAATGTGTAATGTAGCGATACAATCTTTAAATGCTTACTTTTTAAACAATGGGATCCCAGTTACAGACCAGTTACAGATCGATGTACATTCACACCAGTTCCAGATAGTTTATTTTCCAGAAATCTGGAAATAGTATTTTCTTTCTTCTCAAAACCATGAGTTTGTGATTGCACTGTCACTTTTTCTACACATGCATCCATTTTTATGATTTCATTATTTATTCAGAAGTCACATGAAAATATTGTTACCAGCCTAAGTATTTTAGCATTCTAATATCATATTACCTTGAATAACTCTGTGTTTAGTTATGTGTAGATGTTGAGCTTCCAGTAGGTAGCATACATCAGCAGTGATAAAGAGCATGAGATAAAGATCCTAGTAGCTCAGTGGTTGACATATTTACTACAGTGCTTTCTCCACATTAGGTATTCCCATCTCTTACCTGTAAGGAGAAGATTTAAAATGCAGTTTAAATCAAACACTGCATATAGAGGACTATGAATTCCATTGTTTCAGGATAATTTATTTTGCTTAAAAAGGGGGAGAGACAATGTTAAGAAATATAATACCTTGCATTTCAAGATGGTGCAGTGTCATGTCATGTGTGTGCATCTCTGAATCCAGACAGCCCTAAACCATCTCCAAAGGCATTATTATAGCTTGGTTAACTGGAAAATACCCTAAAAAATACTGAAATTATGTTTGGCTTGGTTTCCATACAGATCAAAGAAGAGAGATTCCCGGCAAACCAGGAATCTGTATTTTGACCAACAAGTTCACCAACTGGCTTTTCACATTCTGCAACAAGTTTGTGCATTATTTAAAAAATGTACTGAACTAGAGCTGATTGAACATTATGAAATAAACCATTGTAATAACAAAACAAACTATTTGGTGGACCTAGCAGCTTTACATGTAATCAGCAAGCAAATAACAAAATAACTGTCTTGATATTGAAATTCATTAATAAAGACGTATGAAACTTGCAAACACTATCAACACAGCACATCTCTTCCTTCCCTCCCCATCCCTGCTGTTTACATTGCAGAAGAACATCTTATTTTTCTCACAAGCCTTTCATTAGATCGGTGCTCTCTTCTCCCTCACATCAATGGTAAAACCTGTTGCACACCTTTTACACTGGGTCCAACTGGACCTCAACTCTGCTTAAGTCAGTCATTGAATCTTTCCTCCCGTATCTGGCAGAGTGCTTTGCAAACACAGAGGTGACAAAACTCTCGCTCATAAAGTTTATGTTGTGCTAGAGTCATCGTCAGCTAGCAACCATTCCTGGAAAGATGATGAAACAACTTGTCCTCCATGTTGATAATAAACATATGAAGGAAAAGATGGTTATCAGGGGGAGTCATCATGGGGAAATCCTGTTTGACCAACTTGATAGCCTTCTATGAGGGCAAATCTGGCTGGCTAGATGAGGAGAGAGCAGTAGATGTCATCATCCTTGACTTCAGCAAGGCTTTTGACACCGTCTCCCATAACATTCTCATCGGAAAGCTCAGGCAGTGTGGCTTGGATGAGTGGACAGTGAGGTGGATCGAGAGCTGGCTGAATGACAGAGCCCAGAGGGTGGTAATCAGTGGCACAGAATTGAGTTGGAGGCCTGTGGCCAGTGGAGTTCCACAGGGATCAGTTCTGGGACCAGTCTTGTTCAACATCTTCATCAACGACCTGGATGAGGGGACTGAGGGAACCCTCAGCAAGTTCCCTGATGACACCAAACTGGGAGGACTGGCTGATTCCCCAGAAGGCTGTGCTGTCATTCAGTGGGATCTCGACCGGCTTGATTGTTGGGCAGAGAGGAACCTCATGAGGTTCAACAAGGACAAGTGCAGAGTCCTGCATCTGGGAAGGAACAACCCCATGCACCAGTACAGGCTGGGAGTTGATAGCTGGAGAGCAGCTCTGCAGAAAGAGACCTGGGAGTCCTGATTCATAATAAACTAACCATGAGCCAGCAACGTGCCCTCGTGGCCAAGAAGGCTAATGGCATCCTGGGATGCATCAAGAAGAGTGTGGCCAGCAGGTCAAGCGAGGTTCTGCTCCCCCTCTGCCCTGGTGAGGCCTCATCTGGAGTCCTGTGTCCAGTTCTGGGCTCCTCAGCTCAAGGAGAGGGAACTTTGAGAGAGAGTCCAGCCCAGGGCCACCAAGATGATCAGGGGACTGGAGCATCTTCCTTATGAGGAAAGGGTGCGGGAACTGGGGCTGTTTAGTCTGGAGAAGAGGAGCTGAGGGGAGATCTCATTAATATTTACAAATATCTAAATAGTGGATATCAGGAGGTTGGGGCATCACTTTTTTCTGTGTATCCAGTGACGCGACAAGGGGTGACGGGATGAAGCTGGAACACAAAAGGTTCCATTTAATCATAAGTGGGTGACCTAGCACTGGCACAGGGTGCCCAGGGAGGGTATGAAGTCCCCTCCGCAGGTTTTAAAAACCCTCCTGGATGTGTTCCTGTATGGCCTGATCAAGGTGTACCTGCTTTAGCAGGGGAGTAGGACTAGAAGACCTTTAGCAATCCTTTCAATCTTTAAATCCCTACCATTCTATGATTCTATGAACAGGCCCTAGCAAGATGACTGGAAGCATCAGGAGCTGCAGGCAGACGGAGCACAAATAGATTGCTTAAGCCATTTTGTTTATCTCTCTTACATCTTTTTTTCCCCCCCATCTCAGTTCTTTTTCATTTGATATAGCCAAAGAGAGTTAGGATGGAAATTAGCTGTAGGAAGGCAGGCGAAACAGCGAGCCCCAGGGGACGATCTGAACAAGGTGGATTAGAGTCTCCTGACTGCACTGCAAGGTCGTGCGAGGTGGCCAAGGCAGACTGGCAGCTGCCCGCCAGCGCACAGGCTCCGCAAAGGTAAGGGAACTGATTCTTCCTTTCCATAAACGCTATTCGGGTACTAACATAAAGCTGCCAGCGTGGGCCTGGGATTTTTTCTTTAATCAGTCTTCCAATACTCCCCTGCCCTCGCACTGCATTAGCCCCCGTGCCCGGCGCTACTGCCCGACACGCTGGTGGGCTCACACGCCTCCCAGCCCTCCTTCTCCAGATACGCCGCGCTGGCGATAAATCTCCCTTATCCTGCCCCACGGAAGGGAAGAGAATTTTAACGCAGACTACACCACGGCTGCACACTGCCGCCACCGCCCCCGGGCCACCTCCGCCCCCCGCCAATATGGCCCCCGGGGGCAGGGCTGCAAGGGGAAGCGGCGGCGGCTGGGCCTCCCGCCCCTGCTGGGCCGTCGCCGCGCAGGCGCCCAGCGGCTTTGCCGGCGGAACGGCGGTGTTGGCGGCCGCGGCCCGGCGGCGTGCGGTGCGCCATGCCCGTGCGTTTCAGGGTGAGGCGGCGCGGGGCCGGCGGGCCGCGGCGGGCGTGTGCGGTGTGTGTGTGCTGGCCGGGCCGGGGCCGGACTCTTGGCCCGGGGGCTGCGGTCCCGGCGGGGCGCTGCATCCCGCAGGAGAAGGGCGTGCAGCCGGTGAAGGCTGCCACCGGCGAAGCGGGAAAGGGGAGACCCTTGCGCTGAGGAGCACTGGCTCATAAAGTGTTCGGTTGTGTATGTGACAGAGGGCTCAGGCTGTTCCTGAAACTGCTCACATAAAGATATAAATAATCTCATACTTTTTGGCGCATGAAATTATTCTACGCGCTTTCTGCAGAGCAATCAAGTAGTTTTTGCTTTTCAATACGGGTATGTTTGGAAGCTGCAGGTCAAGCTGTGCGATTAGCGGAAGCCTGCAGCCGCGTTGTTGGTGTTTTTCCCCATGGAGATCTGTTACCAAGAGAAGCAACGAAGCAGGATGTGCACCGGTCGCTTGACAGACACCTCTTTCTCTGCTGCAGGGACTGAGCGAATATAAGAGAAACTTCAAATGGAAAAGCCCAGAGTTTTGTAGCCCATCCCGACAGCAGAAATCCTCGTGGGCAGGACTTCGGTCGGATCAGTTTGGTAAGGGCGCCTGAGAGCTGTCCCCGTGATTGCAAACCCCGGCGCTGTGCAGGCTGGCGCTGGCAAAGGCGAGCCTGGGCCTCAGTGAGCCTGGAGAGCTTTGCAGTGACTGGGTGCATGGCGACTGTCAGCTGGTAGCGCTGGCAGTTCGTACACTTAGAGTCATAGAAATGGTAGGAGTTGGAAGGGACCTTTAAAGATCCTCTAGTCCAACCCCTCTGCCAAAGCAGGTCCACCTAGATACATTCATACGGTTCACATATATCATTTAGAATATGTTTTTGAACAGCATACTATTTCTGGCTACACTGAAACTTTCTTTTAATGTTAACGCTGTATGTATGAATTCTGAAAAACACTTGGTTTCTGACGTGTAACATGAGTCCCAAACATGAAGCACAGGTGCAGTGTTAGCCCATTTAGAGTGTGTAGAAAGTGGCTATGGGCTACCTGTGGTGCATGAAAACAGTATGTAAAATTTTGTATTTAAGAGGAGACTAACTTGGGGCAAAGTCTGGTACAAAGTACAATTGTTATGAAGACTAACAGGGACAGATAACTGAAAAAAAAAAAAAAGCATTAAGTGGAAAAGCTTGTGATGCTGTCAACCAGGAATTAGGGGCTGTAGACATTATAATGGCAGGAAGATGTGAGGTTGGGAAGTAGAAGACAAAGCAAACAGGGTCTGGATTGAAAAGCCTATTAGGGAGTTGTAGAATAGGGGTAAGATGGAGAGTAATGACAACTGCAGGGCTTTGAAAATGAGCAGTGAAAAAATAGGAATTGTAGTGGCCCAAGACTGATTAACAAAATTGTGCAGTTCTAATAGGACTTAAAGATTGTTATTGATAATTCACTTATGGTTCTTCCTGTTGAAAAACATAGTTGGCAGTTTTAAGAATGACTTGGAACATCACCACAAAAAGTTCACAAGCTGCAGGTGCTGCTGATTTCCTTCCTGCCACACTTCCAGTGTTTTTCCACTGGAGTGGTTTCCTACCACCTGTTATGTGCAGTTGGACATGCAGACATTCAGACCTTTCACATGCAGACCTTTCAGCATAGATTCTCTCTTTCTATGTTGCTTTTTCAGGAGACGGGTTTCTCTCTCTCCTAGAAAATGTTTCTTTCGGCTATTTAGGGACTTGCACTTGTTTTTTTGGTCACAGTTGAGCACTTTGCAGTTGAATTGTGATTTCCTACTTTCAGTGTGTTCAGTCATTGAATCTTCTTAAAATGATGGGGTGATTTTATTTTCATCTGCATGTGTAAAAGCCAGAAGTTATTTAAAATAACTTGATACCTGATTTTATTCCATAGTCTTTGGAAATGTTTTTATGTTTGTACTGTTAAAAGTCACCAGCGACCTGAGATGGTTTGAAGTCACGATTGTATTAGATGGATAGGGATCTGTCATTGTCCTGTCACAGTTGGTGAGAACCTGTTTAGCACAGTATATTGTGCATGAGTGATAAGAAGTGTTTGTGGCATCAGATTGGTTATTCTATGTCTGTATTAACCACCTTCTTTTCAGTGTGTTAATTTTTTTGCTGTCCTTCAGCTCCTGGAATCAAGTTGCAAAAGGTTGTCTTGTGATCATATTTGCTTTCTAGGGTTTTATCCAACATGGAGCTGGAGGACCATGTTCCTGTCTCCCTTTAGTCAAAAGGAAAGGCATTTGCAACCATACCCGTAATGCAGAGGCTGTCATTGCTCAAAGACAATATTTTTTTCTAACAGTTAGTTCTATGATAAAGTTTATTCTTATAATTGAGTGATATTATGTCTTCATTAGAATGTTTCTGTACTATGTCTTTTTCAGGAATCACAAGAGAGCCGCACTTCATTTCCAAGAGAAGGGTACCTTACCGTACTCCACAGATTTCAAAGTCTTTTGAATGGACAGCAGATTGTGATTTGAGTGATCCACTTGAAACTGAAGCTCTTAGGACGACAGAGTTGCACACAGACCACAATCACAATGATGTGAATCAGGACAAAATTGAAACGCCGGAAGGACCCAGAGTCTCCCCAGAAGTTTGGTCAGGCCCAGTAAGTTCCAGAGGTGAAACAGCCCTTGCCCTTGCAGAAAACAACATGAAGAGGTTGCCCTCTACAGCTCCACCAAATCAAAATGAAGCATTTTCATCTCCAAAAAAAGAATCAGAAAAAATGGGTAACGAGGTAAAGGAAGATTTATTTTTTCATTGACCAGTATAAAAATGTACTAATCTCATACATACAGTACTTTAATGCACATGCATCAGCCTTTGTTGTTTAACTCTCTCCTTAGTTCTGTAATTTGATATTTTGCCTTGTAGCTTCTATGTCGGGAGAACAGTACATTTCATACCAGATTTTGTTTCCATCACTATTGATTTCAGTTTAACAAGGATTTAGCTACTAAAAGGTAGACTTTTGGGGTGATTGGCTGTAATGAAAAAATGTACTTTGCATTCATGTAATTTGTATGTCCATACCCAAAATCATTGGTTTGAAAGTCTACATTGATAGATGTCTGACTTGCAAAACATGGTAGGAAAGGAAACAATCAGTGTTACTTTTTTCTTTCTTTCTTTCTTTTTGATGTTGTCAGTTTCACAGAGTCCTCCAGAGGAAAGCAGGCATGGATATTTCACGTTTAAATACTTTTCCTAGAAATTCTGAATATCAAAGCCAGTTTGTTTGGAAGAGTCCTCATGAAAAGTCACCAATACTTGCAGCTGAACAGGTAACTGTAAAGAATCCAAAAAGTAAATTAATACATAAAAGGAAATATCAGTTATGTTGCTTACCTTCCAAGATTTCCTTTCTTCATCTTTTCCCCTCTCTTTATACAAAAGTGCAGTATAATTATATTTGTTTCTTTGTGATTCTTTGCTGTAGTCAGGTCTAATTACTTTTTCTCCTTATCCTTGGTTGTATTCCATCCTTTCTGACAGGACCATTTTCTTATGTTTGCTTTAATTTACTTCAGGAACTCTAAGAGCCTACTCAATGTTACCTTTAGTTTTTGTCATTTTAATGTTAGCCTATGTACAGCTAATCAACAGAGGAGTGTTCAGATGTCCTGTATTCCGACAACATATATTGCCACTGAAATTATTCAGGTTTCACTCTTCATTCTCATGGTCTTTTTTACGGGCAACATAGTTTCTTATTCTCAGTCTCCATCTCTGTGCGCAAATACTTCTAAGCCCTAAAATGCATCTCTGTAGTGCTTTTTCTTTCATGAGAGCTACTTATATTTCAAAGTGGAGTCTTCTGATTTTAAGATACTCTTGTGGCATTTTAATACAACTCGTGAGTTTTTTAACTTCGTAGGGTTGGAAATTCTGCTATTTCTAATCAGACCACAAAAGAGGAACTGTGATTGTGAGACTGCTTTGTGTTTTCAATTCATTATTACTGGGGTCTGGACTTGGGAGAATCATTCCATCTTTTGGTCATTTAACAGTATAAATCAGGCACTTCTGCTTTTATTTTGTCTCCTGTTTCTTCACTAGGAGCACATACATTAGTGGGATTAGTACCCACTGTTTTTTACCCAAACGTAGCAGATTTGTTCAGTAACAGCTTTCAGGGGCAATAAATATTGGTAACTAGGATCAATCACTATCCTGTCATTTTCCATTGGAATACAAAGCAGGTGAATTTGCTGTAAGATACCTGTTTCCTAGCAGTCCTGTATCCCAGGAAAACTCACTGAAATACGAGACAATAGTGTGAAAGCCAAAAGACTATCTGAGGAAGAGGCAGGTCCCAGAAAGTAACTCTATAGAGAATTTGATAGAGAATTCCATTTGGTTCTATTAGAGATCAGTTTGATAGTTTCATTGTTGATACTTGTGAACATCATGCTGTTTCAGAAGAAAGACTGTGAACTCTAAAATAGGAAACTTTTTTTTTTCTCATAGCTTATACAGAGTAAGAAGCTGTAAGTCTGTAGGTACTAGAAATCCTTAGATAAATAAAATTTAGAGAAAATTCAAATATATATAAATATTTTCAGATTCTAAACATAAGATTAGTATCTCGTGGTGAAGTTTTGCCTATTAGCAAACTGATAGTCTTTTGATTGCTATCGATATGATGAAGAAAATACCTGAATACTGAATAATGACAATACTTCTCCCTTAAAGAGATTCTGTGAAAATATTAGAGGTACCCAAGTTAGGTTATAAGCTAGTCCTGGTTGATAATAAACTAAATATGAGCCAGCAATGTGCCTTTGTGGCCAAGAAGGCCAGTGGCATCCTGGGATGCATCAAGAAGAGTGTGGCCAGCAGTTCGACAGAGGTTCTCCTCCCCCTCTACTCTGCTCTGATGAGGCCTCATCTGGAGTCCTGTGTCCAGTTCTGGGCTTCTCAGCTCAAGAGAGACAGAGGACTTCTGGAGTGAGTCCAGCGCAGGGCCACCAAGGTGATCAGGGGACTGGAGGATGAGGAAAGGCTGCAGGAACTTGGGCTGTTTAGTCTGGAAAAGGGGAGACTGAGGGGGGATCTCATTAATATTTACAAATATCTGAATAGTGTATATCAGAAGGTTGGGGCATCCCTTCTTCTGTTGTATCTAGTGACAGGACAAGGGGCAATGGGATGAAGCTGGAACAAGAAAAGTTCCATTTAATCATAAGGAAAAACTATTTTACTGTGAGAGTGATGGAGCCCTGGCACAGGCTGCCCAGGGAGATTGTGGAGTCTCCTTCCTTGGAGGTTTTAAAAACCCTCCTGAATGCATTCCTGTGTGACCTGATCTAGGTGGACCCGCTTTAGCAGGGGGGTTGGACTAGATGATCTCTAAAGGTCCCTTCCAACCCCCACCATTCTGTAATTCTAAGCTTTTGTAGGAAAGCTGGGGAAAATTTATCCTTGTGACATGTGGCATGGTTTTTTAATTCAGCAACCATGAGGAGATGATACCTGATCACGTTATTAGGCAAATTCTCTACCTTGGTTTAAAATATAGTATTGATTGGGAAATAGTGGGTAACTGAAATTACCCAAGCCCATAATATCCATTTGTAAGACACAGAACAGTTGTCTGTTACTTACAGACTGGACACGTAGTAAGGACTTGTAGGGAAGTTTTAGGATATACATTTTAAAGAATACAATCCTACGTGCAACTCTGAAGATCAGCTGTGTTCCCATATAAACAAAACCTCTGCTAATCAGCTTCAGTAAGAACAGCATTTGACCACAGGTTTCAGTTTGTCTGCTCATGCTGTATTTGTACACATGAACATCTCTGCATATTTGTGAGTATATTTATGTGAATGGGTAATTTAGTCTTAAGCAAATCACATTCTTTTTTGTTTTGTCATTGTTATTTTTTCCCCTCAAGGTTATTCGCAACATGAATAAATCTGTACCTCAGCTTAAATCTCCTGCAATTACTTCTGAAACTGCAAATGAGAGAAATTCCAAAGGATCTCCTCCTGTTAAGGGTCCACAAGAGAGAGAGGGCTCAGAAGATAAAGAATTGCCAGTTTGTGAACAAGTAAACTTTTCCCCTAAAATAAAGGCATTAGTATACTGCTGTAATTTTGATTGTTCTGTAATATAGAGGTGGATTTATTGTGAAATTTTCTAGCTACATTTCAGAGCGCTGCTGCTAGTGGCACTGGACTTAATTGTTCAGTTTACAATGGCATTTTAAGTGTGTTTTTCTTGTCACCTTAATTTATGAAGTTTCAAATAGGTTCTTAATTTAAAACAAAATTAAACAAAAACCAACCACTTTTTTTTTAGTTGTTAGGATAGTCTCTGAAGTGTAAATCTCTGATTTATACCCTCATGGGTATCAGTGTAGTTTCTTGGTGTGCAGGGGATAGGATGAGAGGTCTCTATTTTTTTATATCTCAGAAGTCAAACACAGTGTGAATTTAAAAAATGATATTTTGATGTATGGAAGATGCCACATTTGGAACTGATTTTCAGTCAATAGTTGTAATTTGAGGAAACAGGGAGGAAAGGTTACCATTCCTTTCCTTTTGCCTTGACAAATTGAAAGGTAAATAATTCTGTTTAGCACAGGACTATAACAGGATATTGTGTATCCTTCACAGGCTCTGTTACTCAGTTCAACACTTGTCTTTTATGAAAGTACTTTGTCTGAGGCCTTGCATTTCCTGGCTTGGACAAACTTTAGTGGACTTTTAGGAAACGTGTCTACAGCTATTTTAGCAGATACTTTAATGAAATGGAATTGTTTCTGACTGAGACCTTCCAAAAATAGGTGAGAGCAATTTAGACTGCATGACAGCTAACTTGTTTTACAAGGTGGATGTATGAATGTCAGTTTTTGTAGTAAGCTGCCAAGTGTAGTGTTGTCTAAATTCATGCAGATTAGCTCACTATCCTTCAGGTGGAAGGAACACAGATGAGTCTCTTCAGTACCCACCTCTGTTCCTTGGTAAAACAGAATGAGCCATTATCAGTCGACATGTTAACTGGGAACTATATTGAGCAAAACACATACCTAACATAGGGGGCCTGTGGCTTAGTTTAAACTGTTGGTACTTTTGAGATTGTTAAAGGTGATTGTTAGTTTGGAGGCTTTATCATTTAAAACTCAGATCTGCCAGTACTCAGATCTCAGTACTTTAAATTTAGTCTGTGAATAAGGAATCTTATTTTCCCTTTTGCCTCTTTCAGCGGATGTGAAGAAAGCTTGAAAGGCTTTCAGGAAGCATTGATTAGTTTTTAATATTGGAGATTCAGGTTCTGTTTTCCCAAGAGAGCTAATAAAATGAAGGAAGAGAAAGCATGAGAAGGGCATTTTGGTGAAAATGTCTAAACCACTTTTTGTTTATATTTTGCTAATTTAATTTTGGGTTAACATTGTAATGTAATATTCTTGTTTGTTTAAAATATGCAAGATGGCTAACAGTACAATCAAATGAACTCTTTACAAAAGCTTGATGTCAAAAGGAATATGAGGGTTTGCCTATTGTCAGCTAATGTGGTATTTTTAAAATTATCTTTGCCTTAGAGTGAGAGGGAAGAACCGTTTCAAAAGCCAGCAGAAGATGCAGCAAAACAAGGGAAATCAGAACAGAAACATCCTAAACAAAAAAATAAGCAACATGTCAGGCCAAAGCCCCTCTCTTTACATACAAGTCGTGGGTATGTATAAAATAGGAAAACCTAGCCTAGTGAATAGGTGTACAGAGCCTAACATATAGAATGTCCTAAAATTTAGAATGTTGGACAGTGGACCTTTAGCCATACTGTTGCAGGGGGGAATGCCCTCTTGCAGTGCTGAGATTAGGCCTCCTGGGGGTGCATCTGAAGCTGGTGTGAATTTCCAGCCCCTTCTCTGGGCAGTGGAAGTAGCAGCTTGGTGACCACACTTGTTCAGCTGAACCTTCTGATGCTATCATAATATTATGAATAAATTTAACGTGAATGACATTAAATTGATGCAGTGCTGCTACTAAACATTCTGTGAGTGCTTTGGAAGTTGTAGTCACCTTTCAAACTACTCTCCTGTGCTTGCTGCATGCCTTGAAACTGTGGTGATTGTACTTGATGTCTGCTTTTTCTAGCCTCTACCACCTTCTGTCCCAGTGTAGCGAAAGCAAACACATGAGGTAAAGGGAAACAAAGAAGTCTGTCCCATTTTAGGGTAATCTGTCAAACATGGAAAAAAAAAAGAAATTACATGTTACCAAGTGCTATTTAAGTATCATTTTCTTCTGCCACATACCTACATTGAAGGAACTGAACTCACGTTTCCATTTTCTACACATCTCAGATATGCCAATAGAAATAAAAGCCCAAAATGGCTGCAGATTTTAAAATGCATAAATTAATCCATCACTGCTGTCTTTGTGCTTGATCTGTGTCTCAGTGATTTGCTTTTGCTCACATGACCTTCTGACAGTTTTAAGGCATTAGATGGAGTGGAGGCTTACCTAGGTCTGAATGCTCTTGGATATTGGGAGAGAGTTATAAAATGCTCACACAAAATTCTATGAAATAAAACTGCTTTATGAAAAAAATGAGTGGGTATAGTGTAGTTAAAAGCTTTAACTCTTTGGTTTTCATAACTCTTTCATGTAGTTAACTGTAGTCAGTCTTGCAGTGAGTAGTGTGTAAAATTCTTCATCATTTGCTACAGCCTTTTTCATTTTAGGACAAATTCCTGCATCTTATACCTTCAGTGTGGTAACACAAAACAAAAGTTTCCAAAACAATCACTGGACAAATAACTGTCAGAATGTGCAAGTCCTTTGTAGGCAGACTGGACTGTCACTTTGTATACAAGCTGCATTTCATGACCTGCTTTTGCAGCAGAAGGACTAGGATCAAGGCACAGTAGTCATGTAGTTTTTGAGCTAATCCATTAGTTTTGCAACCACAACT
This sequence comes from Colius striatus, assembly GCF_028858725.1. Lineage (NCBI taxonomy): Eukaryota > Metazoa > Chordata > Aves > Coliiformes > Coliidae > Colius > Colius striatus. The sequence goes on from NC_084759.1 coordinate 170,302,174, forward strand.
GAAGAAATTCTGTCAAAGAAAAGGACATATGGAAAGAAATGTTCAATATAAAGGGATTTTTTTTTTTTGCTTTTGTATTTTTCTTTAGACAAGGTACATTTTGTTCTATGACTTTTATGATATATTTCTGAAAAAGGATTGAAAAAGAGAGAGCTTTTTCACCTAATGCTGAGTATAGAATCATAGAATGGTAGGGGTTGGAAGGGACCTTAAAATAAAGTTGATGATGTTCTGAAGAAAGATTAAACCCAAAAACCTCTTTAAGCTAATAAATCTAGAGTTCAGTGCTTAAGGACTTGAAGTATTGCTTATTGTCTGCTATTAGTTAGATTATATTAATTTTTCTGTGTATGTATGTGTGTGGCAGAAGGGAAAATGAATCTGTCTTTTTCAAGTTCTGAGGCCTTTTGAAGATCAAAGCAAGGAGGATATAGTTACGTGAAGTATACTGACCTTTGTTCTGGTAGGTTTCTGGCCCCAAGTTCACCCCACCTATATGCAGAGACCCTTTAGAGTGAAGTTTATAGAGGAAAATGTCCTGGACACATTAGTACCAAACTTTTTACTTAAATGCACCTTCATCAGTGTCTCAAACCAAGATGCTGCACTTTGCGTTGAAATAATTGAGGCTTATGTGTATATTGTGTTCTGCTGATTTGTCCGTCAGGGCAAAAGCTTCTGGAAGAAGGGTTGTGAGGAAAACCCAACACCTGAAGAGCCATCAACTGTGAATGAACTTTTTCATAGCTCTTGTAGTTATGTTGCTACGGATGAGTTGTGTTTAAAGCAGGCTTTTTTCACACCTCAGCCCTGGCATTTAATTGCAAGTATACTTGTGATTATTGATATGACTTTAAAAGTGCTTTTCAAGAGTTTTCTGGATATCAAGCTTTATTCCTTCTGTCTTTTTTTTTCCCCTTCATTCTTAATTTCTTAGGAAAGTGAACACTGAATATAGGTCAAAATTTTTGTCTCCAGCCCAGTATTTCTACAAAGATGGAGCTTGGACTCGTATTAGGAGTAAAGGTCCTAACCAGGTGAGTATTCTTAAAATATCTGAAGCCTGAGTATGCTTTGTATTTTGATTTTTTTAGCTGCAAAAAACTTTGAATTGTAGTGTTTGTAAGATACAGTTTTTAGATTGTAACGCTAACGACTCAAGCTCCCAAAGGTGAGTATACAAAGACAATTAAGTTCCGATAAGTCAGTATAATATATATCAAGAAAAAGTAAGAGATGGTGTGACTTAAAGAATATATTAATGTGAAATGCAAAGTGAGAGGGAAGTTTTGTTTCCCTTACAGGAGAAATAACATAGAATTGAGTCTCTTGGAGCAGATAATCTCAGCGTTCATGTTCACCTCTGTTATAACAAGCTGAAGTTAATAGAATCATAGAATGGTAGGATTGGAAGGGACCTTTAGAGATCATCTAGTCCAACCTCCCTGCAGAAGCAGGTTCACCTAGATCAGGTTGCATAGGAACATGTCCAGGCGGGTCTTGAAGACCTCCAAGGAAGGAGACTCCACACCCTCCCTGGGCAGCCTGTGCCAGGGCTCCCTCACCTGAACAGGGAAATAATTTTTTCTTATATTTAAATGGAACTTTTTGTGTTCCAGTTTCATCCCATTACCCCTTGTCCTATTGCTGGCTACAATAGAAAAAAGGGATGCCCCAACCTCCTGACACCCACCATTTAGGTATTTGTAAATATTAATGAGATCCACAGGCAATCTCCTCTTCTCTGGACTAAACAGCCCCAGTTCCTGCAGCCTTTCCTCATAAGGAAGATGTTCCAGTCCCCTGATCATCTTGGTGGCCCTGCACTGGACTCTTTCCCGAAGTTCCCTGTCCCTCTTGAGCTGAGGAGCCCAGAACTGGACACAGGACTCCAGATGAGGCCTCACCAGGGCAGAGTAGAAGGGGAGAAGAACCTCCCTTGACCTGCTGACTGCATCCCAGGATGCCATTGGCCTTCTTGGCCACGAGGGCACATTGCTGGCTCATGGTTATTTTATTATCAATCAGGACTCCCAGGTGCCTTTTTGCAGAGCTGCTCTCCAGCAGTTCAACCCCCAGCCTGTACTGGTGCATGGGGTTGTTCCTTCCCAGGTGCAGGACTCTGCACTTGTCCTTGTTGAACCTCATGAGGTTCCTCTCTGCCCAACTCTCAAGCCGGTCGAGATCCCGCTGAATGGCAGCACAGCCTTCTGGGGAATCAGCCAGTCCTCCCAGTTTGGTGTCATCAGGGAACTTGCTGAGGGTTCCCTCAGTCCCCTCATCCAGGTCATTGATGAAAATGTTGAACAAGACTGGCCCCAAGTTTTCAAAATGCAGAATTGGATTATATGAGATTCCAAGGGAATAAAAGGAAAAGGCCAACATATGTATCAACCTTGGTCTGCTTGATGGTCAGACAGAGTTTGTTCGCTTACCGTGCTGAATCCATTCAAAGCAGTCAGATGAATTCTGTCATATACAAAATGAAAATGAGAATTTCTCTTGCAAATTTCAGCCAATCAAAATATTTTCTTACCAGGAACTGTGATCAGTATTATACTGTATAGGGACTCATTTGACAGACCTCTGAAAATGCTGAACTGCTTCAGGACCATAGGTTTTCTTATTAGGGTTATTGAGTATAATTTTCTCAATTAGTCAAGTAAAACAAAACTGTTACCAGTGTGCTAAGAAACTGCTAGAGTTAGTTTTGCAACTATCAGATATCACTGAATTGGCTGAGGCTTTTCCCAGCTGATAGAGGGAGCCTTTGTGAGACACTATATGCTGCTAAATGTGTGGCAAGTACTTGGAAATGTGAGTCTCATCATTTGGGACCAAGCTGATGTAGAAAGTAGAAGTGGAACGGATGACTGTGGGGCACTGGACTTTGAGATTTTGGAAATAACATTCTCAGAATTGCAGTATTGTGGTAGCATTCAGTTCTGTGTTTTCTCACTGGACTTAATCTAGCAAGTAATTATCTTTTTAGGCAAAAAGAAATATATATTAAATATATGCAAATACTCCATGAGAAATAGGTCTCAGAGGTGAAAATATATCATAGTATGCAGTGATTCATAATCAGATTTTGTGTATGCATGCGTGAGATAATCCATTCTGTGAAAACAGCCTCAAGAGGATGTTGGAGGACTAAAGCCAAACAATACTTTTATTTTTATATTTATTGATATATGCACTAGATTTACTGTAATTAAGGCTGTAGAATATTCTGAACTACTACATGCAGCCTAAGTGTTATACAGAATGTTTCTGTAGAATATTATGCCATTTTTCTGGTTTGTAAGATTTTCATTTGGAGACTGTGTGTTACATCAGTAACATTCAAAACAGTAAGGAGCAGTGCTCAGCTTTGAGAGCAACTAACTGATGAGCAAGGAAAGGTTCACATTGCCTTAGCGTATGGAGATGTAGGAAGTAAATTTATGTGGCATTTAATGAGAGAGTGTGAAAAACTAAAATTCCCACACTGCAGATAAGTGTTTTGGATGTGTCTGACTTTTCTGTGAAGATTTTCTTGCTGATGAGGGAGTAGCAGGAAACCAGAAAGAAGTTGCTTGGCAGTAGGTATGAAGAATTCGAAGAAGAGTTAATTGGGATTTTTAGGGCCTTCTAAATGAAGGAGTTGTGCTGGGTAGCTGAAAGAGGCAAATTAATTTTCAAGCTGTAATAAATATTTCTCTGATGACGTGCTTAGATGACATGCATATGTTGATTATGTACACATTTTTGATTGCATACATTTTTATATATGCATAGAATCATAGAATCATTTTGATTGGAAAAGATCTTTAAGATCATTGAGTCCAACCACTAACCTGACACTGCCAATTCCACCACTAAACCATGTTCCTCAGCACCTCATCTATATGGCTTCTATATGTCTCCACCACCTCCTCAGACTGCTGTTCCAATGTTTAACAACCCTCTTGGTGAAAAAGTTCTTCCTCATCTCCAATCTAAACCTCCCGATGTGCAACTTGAGCTAGTTTTCTCTTGTCTTGTCATTCATTACTGGGGAAAACAGACCAACCCCCATCTCACTATAACCTCCTTTCAGGTAGTTGTAGAGAGTGATCATGTCTCCTCTCAGCCTCCTCTTCTCCAGACTAAACATCCCCAGCTCCCTCAGCTGCTCCTCATCAGACTTGTTCTCCAGACCCTTCAGCAGCTTTGTTGCCCGTCTCTGGACACACTCCAACACCTCAGTGTCCTTATACAGAACTGGACACAGTATTGGAGGTGTGTCCTCTCCAGTGCTGAGTACAGGGGAACAATCACTTTTCTGGCCCTGCGGGCCACACTATTTTCGATACAAGCCAGGATGCCATTGGCCTTTTTCGCTGCCTGGGCACACTGCTGGCTCATGTTCAGCCACTGTAGACCAACGTCCCCAGGTCCTTTTCTGCAGGAAAGCTTTCCAGCCACTCTGCCCCAAGCCTGTAGCATTGCATGGGGTTGTTGTGGCCCAAGTGCATGACCCAACACTTGGCCTTGTTAAACCTTATACAATTGGCCTTGGCCCATTGTTCCAGCCTGTCCAGATCCCTCTAAAGAGCATTCCTGCCCTCAAGCAGATCTACACATATCTACATTTTATCCTAGTATGAGTCCATATACGAGTGACTATTATAAATGCAATTATCATAGAATCATAATATCATAGAATGGTATGGGCTGGAAGGGACCTTTAGAGTCCAACCCCCCTGCAGAAGCAGGTTCACCTAGATCAAGTCACATAGGAACATGTCCAGGTGGGTCTTGAAGACCTCCAAGGAAGGAGACTCCACAACCCCTCTGGGCAGCCTGTGCCACTGCTCCATCGCTCTCACGGTGAAATAGTTTTTTCTTATGTTTAAGTGGAACTTTTTGTGTTCCAGCTTCATCCCATTACCCCTTGTCCTGTTGCTATCTACTATAGAAAAGAGGGATGTCCCAACCTCCTGACACCCACTCTTTAGATATTTATAAATGTTAATAAGATCTCCCCTCAGTCTCCTCCAGACTAAACAGCCCCAGTTCCCGCAGCCTTTCCTCGTATGATGTTCTATACCCTTGATCATCTTGGTGGCCCTTCACTGGACTCTCTCCAGCAGTTCCCTGTCCCTCTTGAGCCAAGGAGCCCAGAACTGGACACAGGACTCCAGATGAGGCCTCACCAGGGCAGAGGGGGAGAAGAACCTCCCTTGACCTGCTGGCCACACTCTTCTTGATGCATCCCTGAATGCCATTGGCCTTCTTGGCCATGAGGGCACATTGCTGGCTCATGGTTAGTTTATTATGAATCAGGACTCCCAGCTCCCTTTCTGCAGAGCTGCTCTTCAGCAGGTGAATGCCCAGCCTGTACTGGTGCATGGGGTTGTTCCTTCCCAGATTCAGGACTCTGCACTTGTCCTTGTTGAACCTCATGAGGTTTCTCTCTGCCCAACAATCAAGCCGGTCGAGATCCCGCTGAATGGCAGCACAGCCTTCTGGGGAATCAGCCAGTCCTCCCAGTTTGGTGTCATCAGGGAACTTGCTGAGGGTTCCCTCAGTCCCCTCATCCAGGTCATTGATGAAGATGTTGAACAAGACTGGCCCCAGAACAAGACTGGCCAATTACCTGAATTTCTCCTGTCTCTGTCAGACTTTAAATCACTTTCCTGTGAGCATGTCATGGTTAAATTCCAGTAGGCAGCTGAGCCCTACACAGCCACGTGTTCACTCCCCTGTGGTAGAATGGAGGAGGGAAGCGTAAAAATGAGGAAACTCGTGGCCTGTAGTAGGACTGAATAAAATATTTCGTTCACAATTGAGATGTATGAAAGAATCTAGCCATTTGAAAATTATATTAACAGCAGATTAATGAAAGTGTGCATAACTTGAAAAAAAAGTCAGGTGTGTTGGTTTTATTGTAAAGCAAGAAAGCTACTGTGGCTACTCACAGTATAGGTTGCCCAACTGCCAGTTTGGGTTCTACGTGATTCCATACCTGTTCCCATACTCATGCACTGACATGACGAGAAATGTTCTTCAGAGCTCTAGCTGACCTCTGCCTGTCCTGGGCTGTTGAGACTCACCCCTGGTAAAGGTTCCTACTGAACATTGCTTGCTCTGACTGGGTCAGTCTGGTTTCTCCCTTAGTTAGGACAGCACATGGGTAACTTTGGATCCAAAGCAGACTTTCAGAAGTCCTGAGCTTAAGCAGGCAAATACTGTAATAGAACCCCTATATGGCCGCAGCCGTAGTAATTACTCCTAGTCTGGTACTCAGCAATATATTATTAAGGGTTGCTTTTCAGCAGTCTAATGAAAAAATCTCTTTGAATTATGCTTTTGAAAAATTAATGTTGGCACAGTGGGACTCTCTGGGGCCTGTGTCCTGCTGAGATAATGCTGCCCGCTGAGTCACTGAAGGAGACAGTTGTCCTCTGTAGTTCTTCACAATTCACTGGAGACAAAGTATTTCTTCCTCCCCCTGCAGTGTCCTGTTGCTCTGGATTTGTATTCCTTCTGTTGTGGCTATCACAATTAATTTTTCATTCTTCTACTTCAAGTAAATAATCCAGTAAATCACTTGCACCTCAGACTTTTAAACTCTTTTCTTAAAATAACAAGCGTATATTTTTTAATGGGCTACTGTTTGGAAGTTTAGCAGGTCAAATTGTGGGCTGGTAGTTGGTGCAGGCAGTTACTCTTAGTGGGTTTAGCAGAATTTGGCCCCTCTGGCTCTGTTCCTTACAGGAAAAACAGTACAAAGCCTATCGTGAAAGAAGAATAAATAAGAAAAGCTATGAAAATGTGCTAGAGGAGGTATCAGTATTACTTTCCTGCTCTTTGACAAAATACTTATTTCCTGTGAACTGTTTTTTAGTGAGCCAGAATTCACACAACAATATCACAAAGTTATTTTTAGTAGCATAAAAGTTTTGTTGTTTCTTTTTGTTCCTGCACTTTGTGTTTGAGTGAAGGACACAAGACTGTGTGTGTGTTTAAGTAATTTGAACCATAAAAATGATAGTATCTAATCAGCAGTGGACTGTCTAAAGTGAGAGCTTATCACTTCTGTTTTTTTAAGACAAAACCTGGCACCTGGACAGTTTTGTATCTCATTGTCCTGATTTCAGCTGCATAGAGGTGATTTTGTTCCTAGAAGCTGGTACAAGGCTCCTTTTTGGATTTGTGCTGTGAACAGTTGTTGATGATCATTGTATTTTGGTTATGGCTGAGCAGTGCTTGCACAGCATCAAGTGCATCAGCCTTTTGTGCTTCTCACCCTGCCCTGCCAGTGGGCAGACTGGGGATACACAAGAAGCTGGGAGGGAGCATGGCCAGGACAGCTGACCCCAACTAGCCAAAGTGCTATTCCATACCACAGAGCATCATGCCCACTATGATGAACTGGAGACACCAGCTGGGAGGGTTGGCGGGGAGGGATGGGTTGCTGCTCAGGAATTGGTCAGCAGGTGCTGAGCAATTGCATTGGGCAGCACTTGTTTCCCGCTAGGTTTTATTTCTCTCTCTTTTTTTGTTATATGAATTTTCATTAAAATTACCACAATTTAGTTTATTATTGTTGTTGTATTTTATTTTTCATTATTTTTCATTACTGATAGCTTAGAAGGAATGATTTTTATATGTTTTACATAAAATAGCACCGAAAGTTGTAATGTAATCATCAGCTCCTTGTTGAGGTAAGATTAATGTAGCTCAGAGACAGTTGCAGTGTCCACAGCACACAAACTCATTACTACATGTGCACATAGATTTGTTGATTTGAAGTAATCACAAATTGGTGGGGAATGAGTGGTAATGCTTAGAAACTGAAATTTATTTTCTCAGGCTTGGCAAAAACTGATGAAATAGCAGTACTGATGGATTTGGTTTACATCTTTTTATTGAATCTCAGGGAGGCAGCATAGAGCTATGTTGACAGGTTTTTAGTGTTTAATTTCTTACTTAGACTGAAATAAAGTTATAAGGGTGGTAATAACAGTACAGTGTTGAGAGAAAAGTAAGAAACTTAAAAATAATTCTGTATTCCTCTCCTTAGGCATCTCAAAACACCCTAAATTCCATGTGGTATATGGAGGTTGGTTGCATTTAAGTTTCTGTTTCAGTGTTTGCAGCACCGTGTCTGAGCGCTCATGGAAAAACTAGAATCCAGCACCAAACTTATTCATAGTTGCTGCATAACTTTTTGTGCTCATTGAATGAATAATTGACAATTTTGCTTTGGCTTCATGGCTCAAATGTGCTTTACTAAATATATACTTCAGTTGTTTTTGCTTTCCTTCTGTTGCATTTACTGTGGCATGCAATGTTTGTGCAGTGGGTGGCCCTGTATTAGGAGTAACTTGCATTTCTCCTCTAGCTGCTGTTAGCTAATGCAAATACTTCATGATAGCCTATTAAGTGAACTTTAAACAGACAACTGTGCAACTTAATGAAACCTTGATATGCAGGTGAGAGAACTTCGAGAGAGAGCAAAGGCTTACAGGCAGCGAGTAGAGGGAACGCACTTCTCCAGATACCATCTCAATCAGATCTTGTCTGATAATAACAGTCTTTGGGATGTGTCCTCAAGTTCCAGTTCAGACGAAGGCATCAGCAACAACATCAGAGCACTGGATCTTGCTGGGTAAGGTTGTGATTTCCTGCCTGCTATTCTGCAGCTTTGAAGCAGAGCAGAATGCTGAGCACAGGCTTAGTGTAGCTGTGACGTCCTGGATATTTGACTGTATTCAAGGTGTGATTGGACAGGGTGCTCAATAATGTCATGTAGGCTCCCTTTCTCTGTTTGGTGAAGTTTGGACCAGATGATCTTTTGAAGACCCTTCCAACCTGGGCTGTTCTGTGTTTCTGTGATAAGTAAATTCTCCAGAACGAATGAGGACATTTACACTTTCACAGGTACCTCAGTTGATATGTGCTCAAATTGAAAACAAGGCACAGAGAGAAAGTTACTCCTTTATAAGTCTCCACAAATACATGTTTATTGTGGCAGCCTTTGTCTCATCAAAGCTGGAAGTATTTCACAGAGTCATACTGAAATAATACGCTTCATTCCACTGGAGTGATACGAAATACGTTTTGCCCGTTCAGATGTTATCAATCTTCTTGTCAAGATTAATCTTGTGATTGAGTCTGACATCGTTTAGTTCTGAGATGAAGACTTAGGACGTAGGACAGTGTACATCCATTTTCTCCCTTTGAAGGCCGCAGAATTGGTGGATATTAAATCCTGTGCTTGTAAAATTCAGAGTAAGATGTACAGACAGCTATTGCTGAAGCGAAAAAGGGAGAAAAAGAGCCATTTTTGTAATCTCTGACATCTAATATTTAAAAACAGTACCTTAAATACCTCTGTCACCCACTTAAACTACTCTGTGTGTACTAATTTTGGATGTAGGAGTGGTCTATCCATTTGCATGTCTAGCACTAATAAGGGTTGGGAAATGACACATAAAGGAGTATTTATTACACTACAATGTGTAATATTAAGTATAGTGGAAATGTTTTGGTTTACTGATCTGGGGTTTTCTGCCTGTGAAATACAGATCCTCTTAATGATCTCATTTCTGTGCGCTGGGCTAATCTGCACTGGTTTCTGTGAGCAGTTGAGAGTTTAAGACTCAAAAGTTGTGCCTGAAGGGGAGTCTTCTAAATGGCTTGGCTTTCAAAATTGTGCCATGAGATGGTCCCTGTGTATGGAACTGGTTATTTTTGGGCCCCTTGATAATCTAACTTGTTGTTTAAATTGGAAATGGAACTCTAATTTTAATTTACAGTTTTGGAAATGGTAATTCAGAGTTTTCGTAGAATCTAATTTGAAAATTGATTGTGCTTAAACATCAGTTAAAACTTCAGTGGAAATTTAACCATTCATTGTGTCAACTGTACCACTTTTTAACAGCTGTACTTTTGGCAAAGGACTGAAATTGGACAGATGTGTTCTACGTAGACGTGTATATCATGCAAATTAAAGGTATCAAACACTGCTTTCTTTCTTATCTAGAGTTTCAGAAAGAGAGACTGCACCAAGCCCCAAAATGCTGCAGCAGCCTGACTCCAGAGAACAGCCACACCAGGACAGCACTGAGAAGAATGGCTTGTCAGATGCTTTAACTGTTCCAGTCAAAAGGCGTTTAGCTTGGGGGGAACAAAAAGATACTGAAGAAAGGGAGAATCAGCCATCAACGGAAGGGAAAGAAAACCAAGACAGATCGGCTGAAGTCCTGGCTCAGCACTTAGGAGAAAACAATAAGGATACCAGTGAAGATAAGAAAATTGAAGGGTAAAACTAAACATTTTTGTGGTGTATATGTATTTCTTTTTCCTCTAATGTCTTGGAAATTTGTAGGTTAGCTAACTTATGATCTTTAAATCAGATTTACTTAAGACAGTGTGTAACACACTTTTGTTTTTAACAGTTGCAATAAGGAATGAGAAAGTTCAAGACATTGGTTGATGGAAATGGATCTATCACTAAGAAAACTGGATTTCTAACTTGCAACTTCCCAAATTATAAAATTTACAGTATAGATCTTTCAGAATGGACTGTTCATTACACAGCATCCAAGTGTAGTGAAAAATGAAGTTCACAATTTGCTTTGAAGAACTGAAAGGATAGAGTACATGCTAGTCTTATATTTAAGGATCTCTTTTTCTTAAAAATATTCGTGGGCAAAGACTTTATCTGGGCAAAAGGTGAAGGGGTACTTAGAAGTAATGAAAGATCAATATGTGCGTAGTGCAGTACGTAGTATTTGACAGTTGAAAGACCCAAATTATATCCAGTTACAGAAGTCTGTGGCTTTTTACTGTGCAAGTTTTGCATACATTTTTGGCAGAACAATATTTCAGTTTGTTAGATATTTAAATCTGAATAACTGTGGCCCTGGTTGTCATACCATTTTGGATTTCTCATTGGGTTTTATCTTTGGTTTTGCAGCAGGAATGGAAAATGAGGAATTGTAATTGTCTCCTTCAGCGATAACAGACAAAGACAGATTGAGATGCTAGACTCAAATATAAATGAAATACAAGCTTTCAAAACCATCATCCTGAAAATCTTCTAAAGTTTCTATCTAATTCTAGAGACACTCTACTTCATAGATGTGTCTCTGACACTGAAGACATTCTGTCATCCTGTAGCGAGATTATGTGTGTGCTGAGATATGCTCTGGACTTGGCCATGCTGAGCAGCTTAACACTTGCATGTTATCTAAGCTTGCTTGAGAGCTAGAAATGAGATGTTCTTTGCCTACGTGTCCTCAGAGCGTGTCTAGTTTGCACTGATAGGATGAGGTTCCCTGCAGAGTGTGGGCATGCTGCCACCTTCTTTTGAAATGCACCTGGAGGAGGAAGACAGAAGTGGTAGTGCTGATTTATTTAATAACTTGCGGACTAGAGCGGTTAAGTAAATGTGGGATACTTGGTTTCGGTTCCACCGCATTGACTGATAAGAGTCAAACCCACATTCCTGCCTGTAAGATGGCAACCAGGTTCAAGGTTTTTCTGGGCGAGTGCTCTTTCCATCCCTCCTGTTGAGTCTGCTACCATGCAGAAATACATTCAGCGTTTATCGAGACAGAGCGTGCATGAATTTGCAGCTTGAGACTATTTATGTGTTTTATTCAATTACATTTTAAAAAGTTAGTGATACAGAAACTGAGGCTCAGAGTCTGGAATCCAGGCCTCTTCATTGCAAGCAGATGTTTTAGCAATAGACTGTTAGTGTTTTATGGCCCTAACATTCTTGCCTTAGGCTTCATTGTAGGACTGTACTAGAAATGAAAAGTTTGAGTGCAAGACTCAGGGGTCCTCAGCTAATCCCTTAATCATTTATCAATTTTTTTTTTTCAGTGAGAATGCCTTAGTCTTGAATCCTTCTGCAGCTGTGTCAGATTCTTCTTCTGCATCCTCGAGGACAGGTGGCAGGCTTCCTACTCCAAAGCTGAGAGCGCTTGGTGGAGCACCGAGGACTCATCATGATCTCACTACCCCAGCTGTTGGTAAAAAGATCTTTAAATGCCAATCAGTATTTCAAGAACTAAAGAAAAAGAGAGACATGTATGAAGTAATTTGTTAGGTTATATAAGGTAATAAAGCATTTTTCGTCTTCTCCATTACAATAGGAGGTGCGGTTCTAGTGTCTCCTCCTAAATTCAAGCCTTCATCTTCCCAGCAGAGAACACGAGGTTTAGGAACAGACCCTTCTTCAGCTAAGCAAGGTGCAAGAGAATTTTCAAAAAGAAGGTCCTTCCAGGTGAGACAGAAAAGAGACTTACCATTTTGCATTTTGGGAATGTACTTTTTAAGTAGTTGTGTATAGTTTATTTAATAAATCTTTTTATTGAGCTGTCATTTACTATTCTAAAGTTCACAGCATTTGTGACTACAAAAGGCTGATGTCTGACTAAATAAATTTTCGGGGATATCAATCAAAGGACTTGAGACTGTTGAAGTGAGATTGATTGAACTCCATTTTGGCTTTTTCTGCTAAATGCACAGGATCTGTTTTTCTTTAAAAAAACCCCTAAAGTTGCCATCAGGAGCTGTTGATTTCCCCATTAACATTCCTGTAGCTCGCCTTTGACATAGGGCACGAATTCAAGGAGAGGCTGAGTGCCTGTGTACAGGTTAGGCAAGTGTGCCAGAGTAGTTTCATTCTCTCTTTCCTTTTTTGCTGCTTCTGCTTTGCAGAAAAATAGAAAAAGAAAAAATAGAAATTTTTAGGAGTTAACAGTCTTCCCCTCAAAATTGTGGGGTTTTGTCAAATTGTGTGTAGTCTACGTCCTACAAAGACAGCTAGTCTACCTTCTGTAGTAAGTTGTATAACAGAGCAGACAGAACTGCGTGAGTTGTTGGTTATATTGGTTCAAAATCCAAGAGTTTTCTGCTGTGGAGAAAATACTCTTTTAGGTTGACCTAATGCAATTTCTTCCAGACCAAATTAAACATCTGTTATTAGGAATAGATTTTCTTTAAACTATCTCACAAGCTGGAAATACTTATATTGGTACCTTCATGAGAAGTGTGACAGTGTAAAGCTAACATTTACTACGTATGTGAGGACCTGTAATGGAAGGCTGTATATGAGATGCTGGGTTTTTGTGGTGGTTGTTGTTTATTTTCTTCCTATTGTGTTTTAGCCTAATGCAGAAGTAGAAGATATTTCACTCCTTACCTCTCAACCTGCTGGGCTGGAAACTTTGGATCCTCTGCCACTTAGGCAGGATCAGTGGCCTCCTAAGAATGTCTCTGATGAGCAAGTTCCTCTTGCTTCAGCCCAACAAGAGCATTTGTCTACACTTCCTGTGCTGAAGTCAACCAAAAGCTACTCTATGCCTTACTGGAATCCCTCTCCTCGTATTCAAGGGACTCTCAAGGATCCAGAATTCCAGCATAATGGTGGGTTTTGTATAGTAACTGTCTGTGTTAGAGTACTGCAGGATGGAATTGGCTACTATGCAGTGTTCAGGCCAAGAGAGTGCTGAGCCTCTGCCTTACAGACTCTACAAAGAATGTGTTACTATTTGTAAACAAAACTCTCCTACTACATGTGTAGTCTTACTGAGGAAATGTGCACATCTCTTCACCTTAGTTTCAGATTCCACTAGTGTGATTGTATTCCAGTGGTCTGTTGTCTAATTTTGCCTTACTAATGTCAGTAAGTACTTACTCATAGTGAGAATAATTTGATTTAGTATGAACAGATAGGAATTTTAATCTTTAGACTAGACCTGGATCCCGTGACACTTTTCCAGCTTTAATTTCCAACAGCAGTGTATAACTGGGCACTTCTGTAAGTGTACTATTCTGCATGAGTTGTGGATTTCTGAGAGAGAAGCTTCTTAAATATTTCTGCAGGATATGGGAACAAAAAAGCCGTCTATAAAAGAGTTATTGGATGTTGAGAAAAGCCATTTCTTGGCTGAGGAGAAGTTTGTGCTGGAGCATTTCAAAGATTTTAAACAATGTTTAGGAGTACTGGGGACATAAATTTGATAAAAAAAGAATCTTTCACCTCATAGTCAAAACAAAGTTGATATGCTTAAGTCTCCATTCCAGAAAGACTTTCTGTAGCTGCTTAAAATCCCACAATTCTTGGTCCTTTTATTATCAAGATTTATTATCAAACACTGAAGTAATGTTTCCATTCTAAAATGGAAAGAGTAGTTGTCAGGCTATGTGAGATGGTGAAAATCGGAGATTTTTGTTGAAAAGATTTTGGAATTGGTGCTATATTCTAACTCTGCACCTTGAAGACAATTCACTAAGAGACTTGTAGCATCTAGTGAAGACAGATCCCTGGAGAAGAACAGGGGAGTAAAGGAGTCTAGTAGAGTTTTTGGTATGTTTGCTATTTGTAAGACTCTTATTTTGGAACTAAAGTTGGAATGTTTTTAAACGTTCTAAAATTAAATATTATCCTTTGTCTATTTTGAAACGATTCAAAATTGTGCCTTTGACTTTTTGTCTTAGGGAATGTTGGCAATCCAAAAATGAGATCTTTCCAGTTACCCCTTCAGGAAAGAAACTATAATGATGAAGGTATTTATTGTCCAAAACTATTATTGTGCATTTTTAACTTTTGCATTAATGTAAGAGGTTTCTGAATGCAATAAGTAATGCTTGTTTATGTGTTTGTAGGAATAACTGCTGCATTATTTCATCAAAATAATTTGAAAATATGAATCCTAGTAACCTGAAGTATGAATATGAAGGTATATTCTAGTATGAATAAACCATAAATGCGGCTGAAGATTAAATAGACCATTGTGGTTCAATCTGGTTACTAGAGCTTGCTCAGTTTCATGCTTAAAATCGTTTCCTCCCCACACAGTTTTTAAGCATTTGTGTTGATAGCAACAGAAGCAAACTGCAAAATGATCACAGCTCAGGTTGCAGTTGCAGTAATTTTTGGATGCAACTTAAAAAGAACCAAAAATCTTAAGATAAAGATTTTGCTTGTGAGATTTCAGCACCAGACATGCAACATATGACAGTTCTCCTAACTTCGATTTTCACAGCTGTTCC
The DNA here is from genome assembly GCF_028858725.1 of Colius striatus. Taxonomy (NCBI): domain Eukaryota; kingdom Metazoa; phylum Chordata; class Aves; order Coliiformes; family Coliidae; genus Colius; species Colius striatus. The sequence continues at coordinate 170,317,219 of NC_084759.1, forward strand.
TCAGCATGGTGTATTAGGGGTGCTTTTGGCATTCTGTTACTCTGACTGATGTTTTGGCCTTCTTTGGTTTTTTTCCTGTTTACTGTAAAGTTAATCTAGGGGAGCAGCCAGTACATAGCCCACTAGTGCATCTTCTTGGCCTTTTTGTGAACAGACACAAATAAACTCTTGCAGTAGTGTGAGTCAATCAAGGGTACTGTAGCCTTATTAGCTTGAACTCTGTTTCATGGTGTATGAGGTTGAGCTTGCTGTGGTTGCAATCACCTGTGTTTGGTTCAGATTAGAATATGGGCAAAGCAAACTTATATCTGACTGCAGTTTGTTTATAGATATACCCCAGAGAAACCAAAAGACTTTTTCTGTACCTTTTATACTTGTTTACTCCTTGGTTTTAACAGAGCTTCAAACCAATTCTCTATTTTACTAATTGCAGTTGGCTGGAAAATGTGTGGGTTGTGCAGATGGCTCAGCCAAGCATGTGTGTGTCTATGTAAAAACTGCAAAATCTTATAGTACTCTGCAGCTTCCCACAAGCTTGTTGCACACAGATTAAATGCTGTAACTGTTGTTTCTTTTCCTTCTTTTTTTCCCCTATAAGCAGAGTTATGGTGTGTAAACTTTCAGATACAGGTGCAACATGCCAGCTCAGAGATACTTTTGATGCCCATATTTGTTCATGGACATACAGCTGTTATGCATAGTATATGAGCCTCTTACGGGCTGTTTGGACCCCTGTATTTCAAGAATTGAGACACACTGCTGAAATGTTAATTGAAGCACTGACAAAGTACAGGGCCTGTGAGGAAAGAGTTGGGGAATTTGTTGATTTCTTTTGTTTTGTTTTGTTGGTAGTGGGGACTGGAAAGTAGTGATACAGTTCTTTTTAATCCATTGCAGGAGCATGAATGTAGTTAAGGTAATTTTTCATAGAGAGCATCTTGACAGAGCTGCAGCAACATTTTAATAAAGGTCTTAAAGGAATATAATGTTGTGCTTTATCAGTGATGCAGCATCCAGGCGGCTTAATTTGAGGAGTTCTGATGGGTGTGAAGTAGACCCTGTATTCAAGAGCAAGACCTTTCAAAATACATTTTTTAAAGCATGCTGCTTGTTGCCGTTGTGTTAAACTTCCTGTTTTCTTCAGAAGACACATTTCTTTCAACAGCTAGTGGCCCGCTAGCTGGGTTTGGAACAGAAGGGCTCTTTCAGCAGCCTAGGTTCTGGTATTTCAGTCGTGCTATTCTAAGGTCTTTTGCTTTGCTTGAAGTGGTGGGTTGCTTTCATTAAAGTGTTGTCGTCAGTCTAGTCTGTACAGTCTTCAGTGGCAAAGGAGCAGTTTCTGAGGCCTTCTAACAAAGGAGAGTAAATGTAAAGATGATTTGGAGAACTGGGCAATTCCCATTTCAACAGCAGCGATCTCATTCTGGAGTTTGTCAAGAGTTGGGCATATAGCTCTCAAACTTACCTAGCATCCTAGAAACTTTCCAGTGACGTTCTTTTCCAGCACCTCAGTTACCAAGTAATAGAATTGAAATGTATTGTGGTACTATTTTAGCATCCATTCTGAAAGAAACCTTAAAAATGTTAGCGCTTTGAAGCCTGCTGTGAATGTTGACTGTGTTTTAATGTGTATATTTAATCTTCCTTTTTACTTTTCCCCTTGTTGCTTTGCCCACAGATGACAGGATGTCTCAGATTTCTGCTCGCTCGGCAGCATCTAGCTCACTTGCATCTCAGATACTGGAACGAGCTCAGAAGAGGAAGGATTTCTGGGGCAAGACATAATCTCTCCCACTTGTACAGAAATTGTTCTGTAAAGTGATATGGTTTGTAGTGTAAATTTTAAAAGATTGAGAATGTAGATATCATGCAGCATCCTTTCAGTTATCACTAATATGGCCCAACTTTTGGGACTTGTCATCCTAATATAATTTCATTATTTAAATCAGTGTTGAAAATGTAGATCCTTTATATCTGAGAGTTATGACTTAATTCACTATGTGACAACAACCATGTGTGTGTGTGGGGTTGTTGTTTTATTTTACAGTGGCACCTCTTGATAATTACATTTTTATGGAACCTGCATATTACTTTTCAAGGTATTCTGCAATCATGCAGTATGACCTGGGACAGTATTCAGGGGGAGCACTATCCTTCACCAGACACCTCAGTTGCTTGATTTTAACCATCCATCTTAAGGGCAACTGTGGTATAGTTTTTATGTTACTGTATGAATTGTCAGTACAACCCAATGCTGTAACAAAAAGTTACTTTTTCTACTTAGTACTTTTAACCTGTTACCAAAAAATTCTTACTGTTTCTTAATGACACTAACATGGAAGTTTGATAAAAGGACACTAAGTGATAGGGTTTGTTCTTTGTCCACAGTTTTTTTGTCCAGGATGGCCATTAGAGTTCAATGTGAACATTACTGCAGTTTTTCAGATGTACTGATGTGAACATTTGTTTTTTTGTGGGCAAGACCTCTGTTTAGTGTTTAGTGTTAATTTCAACTTGTCTAGAAAAAGCAACCTCAGCCACCTGCAGCAGTGTCCTTCCCCAGCCCCACTTCAAACTCAGGTATTTAGGAGTAGTTGATCTCTCAAAGGAAACTCAAAAGAATGCTTTTTCTTGAGTGACATTTTTATTACCTCTCCTCCTAGTTGCCTGTTTCTGGGAGACTGACATACTGTTACGATTGTCACCATGAAGAATGTTTGAGATTTATGCTGTCAGCTTCTTTATCTTTCCAAGTGATACAAACAAGTTAACAGGAAATTGAGGAAGTAGGTGTCTAGCAGGCCGTTTGTTTCTTCACGTGTGGCTTCAAGTTTTAATACTACTTCATTTGGAAATTTTGTACAAGAACAATTTGAATTTTGTACGTATTTGCTTACATTTGGATTTTGTAAACAATTACTTACAATCATTATGGAAAATAAAAAAGGTTGTTTGATTTTTTTTTCCTGTTCAAGTTACTGCATTCAACGTGGTTTTACCAAAGGGAAGTCATGTTTGACCAACCTGATGGCCTTTTATGAGGATGTAACCAGGTGGATAGATGGTGGTAACGCCGTGGATGTGGTTTATCTTGATTTCAGTAAAGCATTTGACATTGTCTCCCACAGCATCCTCACAGCAAAACTGAGAAGGTGTGGGCTGGATGATCAGGTAGTGAGGTAGATTGTTAACTGGTTGAAGGAAGGAAGGCAGAGAGTTGTGATTGATGGGGCAATTGTGAGACCACATCTGGAATACTGCGTTCAGTACTGGACTCCTGAGTTCAAGAAGGATGGGGAAGTGATGGAGAGAGTTCAGCACAGGGCCACAAAGATGATGGAGTGGAGCATCTCCCTTATGATGAAAGGCTGAGGGAGCTGGGGCTCTTTAGCTGGAGAAGAGGAGACTGAGGAGTGACCTCATTAATGTTTACAAATACATAAAGGGCAGGTGTCAGGAGGATGGAGCCAGGCTCTTCTCAATGGTAGCCAATGATAGGATGAGGGGCAATGGACAGGAACATAAGAGGTTCCAAGGAAACACAAGAAAAAAATTCTTCACTGTGAGGGTGAGGGAGCACTGGAACAGGCTGCCCAGATGCATTGAGTCTCCTTCTCTGGTAACATTCCAAACCCACCTGGATGAGTTCCTGTGTGACCTACTCTAGGTGGTCCTGCTCTGGCAGGAGGTTGGACTATGTGATCTTTCAAGGTCACTTCCAACCCTTAAGATACTGTGATTCTGTGATTGCAGGTAAATTGACAGAGCCTGTTATGTTGTCACTTCTCTGTTTAGTTCTCTGTTTCACCTGTTCAGTTGGAATATTTCACCTGTTGACTTTTGAAAGACAGGATGTTACCTTGGAACTGATCTTCAGAAAGAAAAAATTACTAAAGCAGGATATGTTGATACTTGGAACTGTGACTGGCCACAGGTACCTGGAATCGTGAGCCAGAGCAGATAGATGCTATGCAGGCTGGAATGCTGCAATACTCTAAGGGCTACTCCCCACAAATAAAGTGGTGATTTAAAGAGTGAGTATTCAGCACTGATCATGTTAGAAAACAATGTCCACGTCTTCCAGGAATTGTGTGTTGAAGTAGCTTCCTATCAATGAGGTTGTTTGAAATAAATCAAGGAATTTTATTTTATCAGGAGGACTTCTGGGATTATTCTGTGGCATGCACTTAATATATAACTTACAGTGGATCAGCAAGTGTCTACTGAAAGGGAAACTGTTTGCAACAGCCTGTAGGAAAAGTGCCAGTTTTCCTCTAAAATAATAGTTTTACAGCAGAAAGCTTAATGGCTAAGGAAATATTTTTGTTTAGGAGGGAATGTGTTGTGGCTGGGTTAATTTGTGTGTGTTCTCTCTACATTCTTCATATTCAACATATTCTCATGGCCAAGAGCTCTTATGTTCATATGTAATTTGAGTTTTATGAACTGTGTTCCCTTTTAAATCTTTTAAGGTTTGGGGTTTTTTGTAGGTTTGCCTGGCTATCTGACAGCTCTGTGAGACTTTATGTGCAGGCCTGATTTTGAGGCCTGTAAGTCAGATATTATAACAGCATATTTTGTTTACAGTATTACACCATGAGTCTGGTGCATCTGGGTAGTTCTGAGTTTATAGATGTTGCCATATGGTACGTGTGTATTGTTTTCTGCCAGGGGTACAAGAGATATGGTAAAGGGGGGAGGCATTTTTGTTGCATGGGGCTACAAACCCCAGATGAGAATGGAAGCCCTTGCTGTTCGGCAGGTCATCATGACACCATTTCTTATCTGAACAAAATTACAGCTTTTGCCTGAAATGTTCTAATTGAATTTGCTTTTGGACAGAAGTAATTAAGGGAAATGTAGACAAAGTACCTTTTTTTGAGTAATGCTAGTGGGAAGCTTCTGAGGGATGCTCTTCTGTAGTCTTCAAAGCAGATATAAAATTCTTCATGCCTGCTTTCTGCTACTGCTGTTTATCTAATTCAAGAGGGTTTTTTGTTTTGTTTTTCTGAATGTTTTGGACCAACCTTCAAACATGTTTCCTGTTGTGTTTTCCAGCAAGTTGAGCATAGAAAAAAGGTTCAAAAGTGCACTCTTTATTAATAATTACAAATGCGTGCTGTACAGTGAATGTGTATTGTTCTCTGTCAAGGAAATCTTAGAAGCCTTGAAGTGGAGAGTCCAAGTAGATAAACAAGGAGGCAGGTAGTTGCCAACAGGAGACAGCTAAGGAATAAACAGCTTTGGGAGCTTGTTGACTTACGGTCAAGATTTACAAAGCCAGCACATTAAGAATGGACCCAATCGATAAGTATTGAATTGAATGTCTTCAGCTGCTGTTCCCAAGTTGGGTGGACCTGCTGGGTGAATCTTCCTGCTGGGAGTTCACAGCTTACAACTGCCTGTACAAGAAAATAAGGTGTCACTCACTCACCATCACCAGTCTCAATTTGCCATGTCTTTCATGATGCATCAGCCTTCTCTACTTAGAGTGCTGAAATTACCCCTGAAACCCTGGGCTGAACAGTTTGAGAAGAATTGTTTGGGGTTTTCTATCTCTGCAGGGAAATTCGGGAGAACATCTTGAATTGTGGATAATCCCATCCAATTCACAAATATCCTGCTAAAACATGTTAGTTTTGCAATAACATTTTGCTATTACTTTCACATGTTAGAGCATTACTGAGGTGAATTCTGAAACACAATGTAAAATGTCATTAAATTTACAAATCTGGTTTCTTTAGCCATCAGAGCTACATTGCTTTTAAGGAAAGTCTGGACCAAGTCCTAAAGCCACTCAGTGTTCTTCCAGTGATACTTTAAAATCACTATAGATGTGGTGTTATATAGGGAGTTTTCAAGCCTTTTTAGATTAATAGACCCATATGTCCTCTATTTGCTCATACGGATTCCTCTGCAGTGAGTAACAACCTCCTGAGAATGAGTTTGCCTTCACTGATGCCTTGCAGGTAGCCTGAGTTCCCCCTAGACCTAAAGGCCACAACCTGAAACCCAGTCTCCTGCAGAAAGGTCAAAGCAAGCAAAATTACTTACCAACCACCAGCTTTCTCCTTCACTCACAAATTCTTTGAGTCCACGCACCAAGATGTCTTCCTGATCTGACTCTTGGTGTCACCGCTTTCTGGTTGCTGTCAGTGGAGGAAAAGGGGATTTCCAAATACTGTCTGTAACACTCAACGAGCAAATTTGTAGTACTTGAAGATGGGGCAGGAAGCACAGCTGCTTTGAACAATTTAGTGTGTGCTTATTTGCATAATGCCAAATTGCTTCGTTACATCTATTCCTGCAAGGCTGAGCTGACACCTAATGTTCTGGTATCAGAGCCATTCTTACTATCTGATAGAACTTGTCAGCAAAGAACCCTATCACCCTCTGATGCAAATGGAAGTTTTTCTCTGCCCTCACTGACCAATTTTTCACATAACTCAAAGCTAAATTGTTCCATTATCCAGATGCACACAAATGTCTGATAAAAAATGGTAATTGTCATATGAAGTGACCTACATTAATGTCCTGATTCCCGCAGTTATTCAGACCTTTGCGGACAGAAGCCTCAAGAAGAGAGGGGAGGACAGTAGAGCTGTGGGTAACTCTGGGGTGCAATCAGTTTGTTGGCTTTGCTTTGCACGGAAACCCAGTCAGCAGGTGCAAATCATGTAGTAGTGATCTCACTGAAAGCAAAACCTCGAGCATGGATAATGGATGGTAGCTAACAAGAAAATTCCAGCTTCATAGAAATGAAGGTTTTGGATTGCCTTTTGATCTGAGTTTAATATTATGTTGAGGAAAGACATGTGGACTTCCACGTTAGAAACGTGGCCTTTTGTCTATTGTGGCATGTCTACTGACCGTGTGAGGGTTCTATTTTGCAGGCTGTGCTCTGGAGGAGCTTGTGGAGCAGCTGAGCCCTACCAGCAGATCTAAGCTGTGCGTGCCAAACGTGCTGCATGTGGGATGAGTCCTGAGAGACTCTGGAGGACAGAGCCTGATGGTCCTGCAGCATCTTCTCAGGGTGGAGGACTGAGAACTGCAGAAGGTTCACTTGGAGACTGTCAGTCCTTTCTGAAGGCGAGCAGGGCTTGATAGTTTTTACAGCTTACACACCATTTATTCCAGGTGTGGGGCTGGATTAAAAGTGCAAGAGCGAAAGCACTCATTTGCTAGTATGAGCTTGCTCTTTGCAGTGAGTTTGGTGGTACTGTTAGGTAACTGCAAATCCTCCTTAGAGCAGATTGTTCTTCAGTGGAGGAGAAAAAGACAACTAAACCTCCTTACTCCTGACTTCTTCAGAGGTCTTGGTAAAGTCTTCTGGTAAAGCATGTGTCAGCTTTGTAAATGTGACTCATCTACATTTACACCAATTTACCTTTCCAGAGGTAGCTAAGGTGAACGTTTCAAGTGGGCCTCAAAGCTTTTCTTTGTCACTGTTTATATATGTTATACACACATACTGGATATGCACACATATTGTCTCTGTGTATGTGTGTAAATGAGAGAATATTTTGTTGCTCAAGGAGGCTTTGTTTAATACTGTCATGTGTCAGGGTGTCTCCAAAGTACCTACTTTAAGACCTGAAATAGAATAAGAGTGGTTGATGGAATCCAGAAGGCCTGAACTTCTGGATTTTTCCTTTCCTATGTCTGTGTCTGGTTGCTGGGTTGGTAGGTGTGACACACATAGACAGACATCTGTAGATGCACTCTGTTCTGGAGACCTGCATGCTCAGGTCTCACCCCAAGCTCTCACGTGCAGATGGGGGAAACCCGCTGAGGTTCATTGTCCCTGGCTAGAGGGAGGCTGTGAGTTCTTAGAACTGTGCTGCCGTGAGGAGCACACTCTCTGTGTTCCCAGTGGGAAGCTGGCTCCAGCATGTTTACATATTTTGGCTTACACAACATGTGGCTAAAAACAGATAAACCAAGAAAACAGCACAGTAATTTCTAGGCTGTCGCTATTTTGTTTGGTCTCCTTTTGGCCCCATAAATCTCACATCCTTGACAGTAGTCCCACTCCAACAGGAAACTTGCTGAGTCAGAGGCTCTCCTGGGACATGAGCAGTAGTATAACCTCAGGCTGAGGAAGGGTTGGGGCATGGGCTGTTGACTTCCTAGGGATGGATACAAACTAGAAGGATATCGTTAACAGCATGGGAACTGTCCCCTTCTTGTCTAGAGGCTCTGTTACGCAGAATAACTGAGTGGCCAGGGCCTCACCTTCAGGAGATGGTGTTGAGCTCTGAGCCTCAGTGGAAGTGCTGGTGAATGAGAAGTGTCTAGACACACTTTGCCTTAAATAATGCTACTTGCCTTCAGAATGACTGTGTTTAATTACTGAAGATGGTATGGATTTATGACATAAATCTGATGGTACTTAGTAAATCAAGGTGTGTAATGTTGGGGTTATTTCTTAACCTTAACTGTTTGTCACTGAATTTTGGATTATAAGCCAGCCTGCAAAATTCTGTTCCCAGTTAGAGTGATTGTCTTTGAGGTACTTTATGTCAGTAATTCCACTTTGCCATGTCACTGAGTAACTGCTCTGCAACCACACCACGTTAACAGGAAGCACAGACGTTTCATTTCACCTGATCTGACTGCGAGGCACAGTTGGATATATGTAGGTCACTATGTAAAGTGGTGGAGTCTCATAATACATGTGTGATTTTATATTAAGAGTGAAAAGGAATAGTCATTTGGTGGAAGGGTTAATAGTGATGCCTTTGGTGGTGTGAGACTGCACTGAGATGGTTTAAATTCTCTTCTTTTTTCTCCTGCCTGCATGAGCTAAGTGATGGCTTCTATCAGCAAGTCTTAGGAAAGCTTTTGTTTATGCTCTACTGTGTTGGCAGCAGTTGTCTGCAGAGGCAGGACCACAGCACTAACATCTATTGCATGTCCATTGACACTGGTTTGGGGTCTTTTTTTTGTTGTTTTCATATTAATACTGAATCCTCCTGTCACTGCAATGAAAGTTACAACATTAGTGTAGCTGGAGTGGCAGCAGTAACATTGGTAGCAGCTGTGTGGTGTTGTCTTAGTGTGTCTCTGGGTGGCCTTCTCTTGGGTCTCCACTACATGAATGTTTCACAGGTGAGAATAAAGTTATTCAAACAAAAATTTTTAGGGTTTTTTTGTCCCTGAGTGTAGTTTGAAATTGAGACCAGAACTATTAGTTCCCTTCCACTTAGACTTTTAATGATATTATATACTAGTTTTATGCTGTTTATTATATAGCATAATTAGGAGACCCAGAAACTACGTAATAAAACCAAGTGAAGGTCAGAGACAAAGTTATTTGATGAAATATGAGATCTATAAGCAAAAGTGTTACTGCCAGAGGAAACGTGTTACTCACTGTGTAACAAAAGTGTTACTGTCAGAGGAGATAGGTGAATTGCACATCCTCTGTGAAAGCCTGAATCAGCAGTGTCTGTGCTGTGATCTGACAAGTGTCTTTTCCAAAGTTACCTAACACTCCCAAGCTAAGCAATTTTAATTTTACTCCTACTCCTCCTTCCAAAGGATTCATGATGTCTTACATGGCATTAAACCTATTATGGAAATATCAAATATATAACGGTCAAATGCTGTATGGTTGTCGTGGTTTAGGCCCATCAGGGAACAAAAGACCACGATTAGACTCAAGTAATAAGGACTTGAGAATTGCCAAAGTGCAAGGAGGGCTTAGTTACTGCTTATGATCCTGGACAAAACAGAGCAGGCTACTCGGCTTGGGGAAGAAAACAGAAAATAATTTAATCCAACACCAACTAAAGAATAACCATAAAAACCCAAAACATAACCAACACAAAACAACACAGTGTGATGAAGACCACAACCAGCCCTTTAAGACCACTTCCTCCCCACCCCTCCCTCTTCCCAGGCTCAGAGCCCTGATCCCGGTGTCTTTATCTTCTCCCCCACTAAACGGCTCGGGGGGCAGGGAATGAGGGTTTCAGTCAGTCTATTCCTGATAGCTTCTGCCATTTGTCTCTCCCCAGGGCAGGCAGCCTCCGCACCCGTCCTCCCTGCTCTTCTGTGGGGTCCCTCAAACACCTGGCAGCCCTGCACAGGCCGCTCTGACGTGTGTCCATCCCAAAGGCTGCAGCTCCTCTCTGCCTCTCGTGTGGGGCTGCTCTGCAGTGTGCAGCTCTCCAGCACGGCCTGCGCCATGGCCGTCTCCTCACACAGTCTCTCGCCCATCTGAGTGCACTCACATGGAGCTGCTGATGGCTCTTAGGCCTGCCATTGCCCTCCATGTGTTGCAGGGGTACAGCCTGTGCTCTCAACGTGGCTTGCAGAAGGGTTTCCGGTCTGGCACCCTCTCTTCTTTCCTCCTCCTCTGACTGTGGGATCCACATGGTCGCCTCTGTCTTGTACCACTCTTAGACCTCCTCCCAAGCACTTCAAATTCCTGTTCCTAAATAGTGATGGCAGAGGTGCCAGATTGGCCCACCTGGGCTGTAGGTGGATCTGAACCCAAGAGCCGGGGGGAAGTCCAAGAACTTTTTACCAGGTCTTCACTGCAACTGGCTCCCCTTGTTACCAAGCAAAAGTGGCTCCTTGCTAAACCATGATGATGGTCCTCTTTTCCAGTCTCTGTGTTTGATATCATTTCCTCCATGGGAAATGAATCCCTTCTGCCATTCCTGATAACCATGCCCAGAAGACTCTTGCCTGTGTATTGTTCAGACATAATGAAGATCTGAATTACAATTTTCAAGAAGAATCAGCTTCCATTACTGATGTTTTCATTGCTGGGCAGAAATCTGACTCAAATAAGGCTTCACTCGAGCTTGAGCTGAAACATTTAAAAGCTTGCTTTAATCTTTTCAAGCTTGAAAGTCTGGGCAAAAGCCTAGAAGAACTGGGATAAAATGCTATGAATTCTCTCTCAAATGAGTTGGAGCAAAATGAAGAAGATAAGCATGACCTGAAAGTTGAGAATGTTTCCATATACATTGTATGTTCAGCTTTAGACATTTTGTGACACGTGGCCCATTCATACAGATGTTTTAGGGGGAAGAATTTCATCGCCAGGCAAAAGACCCAAGAGAACAATACACAGGCTCAGTCTTCCACATGCCTACTCTTGAGAATGTTTCCAGCCCAGTGTTGGAACCCGAGACTGTGTCTAACAAGGCAAAGCTCAATAACGTTTCTGTGTGCCCGCATGCTGGTGGTGATAGACAACAGCTGAACATCAAAGTACAGTATTGGTTATTAACCTGTGGCCTCATTCAAAGTATGAAGGAAGTGTCTGTGGCTTTTGAGGCAGATATGATGTAGAGTTCCAGCCCTCCTCAAAAAATCCTCTGCCTTCAATATGGGTCAAGAAGTCATTGTCGAGAATATTCAACCGCTATGGTTTCCTAACAAATTAGGGAAACTGCATGTCATCACGCTTTAAAAGTTAATTGGTGAGGTTAGCAGTAGGATGGACATTTAACTCTTGGGAAGGCACCAGTGAGAAAGTGTGATCAGTGAACAATTTTAAAAAATATTATTAAACTTCATTACACTTAAGAAACAATGCACAGAAGTTCAGTTCAGAGAAGTACTTTAGAGAAGTTCAGAGGTCTTTGGTTAGAGCAGGTATATTTTCATGCGGGAATTTGTATTTTAAAGTGTTACTAGCCTTAAACATAAAAAATATCATTAAACCTAGAAAAAGAAAAAATAAAAAGGAAAATTACCTTTTTTTACCAAACAGTCCCCCCCCTCATCTTGGAGAGGTTTTTTTAGGGTTTCAGTTTTGTTAGGTTTTTTGGTTGTTTTCAAGACAATATTGTGTTATGAAGAAAAAGCTTGGTACTATCACGTATCGTAAGGTACTATTAGTTCAGGCTCAAGGAGAAATTACTAAATTGCAAGTTTCTGTACCATTTGCTAGAATGTCTGACCATGTTAACCTAGGAAAGAGTGAGAAAGACTGTTCCTTTAAGACACATTCTTCAGATGTGGTTTTTTTGCTTTAAAAAGTGGAAAAAGTGAGACCCACCAGTGATGGTTTCAGCTACCATGTTTTAAATCACGTGCTGCTTTCCTCCCACTGATCTCTTCTGCCAGCTCCATAGTTCTGTTCAGCCTGTTTGGGGAGGGGTGTCTAAACAAGTGGTTTCCTGGCCTTATTTTTCAGAAGATTATTTTATTTCCTTATTATTTCTTTGGAAGAAAGAGAAACTCTTTCTCAATTGTAGCAGAAAACTTTCCAATTCCTTCCTCCTTCTCTGGACTTCAGCTGAAGATTACAGTAGGATCCCGCAGTAGCACAGATTTTTAACCCCATCTTTCTGTAGGATGTGTGCTGCATGTGTATCTCCCATCCAGGGTGTGGTGAGCTAGTCAAAACAAGAGGTAGCTGTGACTAGTCACATATCTCAAAGAGATATGCCTCCCATTCCCACAGATTGGTACTACTGTTATGAGATTATATTGAAGAAGGATGTGGACTATACTCACAGCAAGCTAGAAGGATGAAAGAGAGGTTGTTAGAAGGCACAACTACAAACCAAAGGTTAAATAATGTGAAGGGTTTTGGGATGTAATAAAAATGGCATTTGTGAAATACAAATTAATGAACTTACAAAATGCATTTTGGCATTTCAGTTTCTGGAAAATAAAGGTGAACACTAGAGGTAGGGAGGTAAATGAAATGGTTAAGATAAAGGTTTTTAAAGCCTCAGAAGGAGCACAGCCAAACTGAGAGGTGGCTAACAATATAGATGGGAGAAAGAGAGCCTTATCAAGACTAACAACGTTTTCTATGTTTTCGATGTCTCAGTGTATGATTTCCAATACTAGAAAAAGCAGAAGAGATCCTGTAATAACTGCAGAAAAGAGAGCAGAAGACAGATTCTTGTCCCTCTGCCAGATGTTGTTTAAATATCCATCCAGAGGTGTGAGAAGCCTGGGATCAGGTAGGCTCATCACCAGGGTGCGAGTGGGCACAGCACGTACTTACCTGGGTCATGGACCCTTTCCATGAGATTGAAGCCACAAGAAGAGGTCAGGCAAGCTGGATCCATGTCTGACAAGGGTAAGTGACCAAAGTGATGGTGGAGAAGTGTGATATGCCAGAAGGGAGAAGGACAGAGGGGTCTAGACCAGAGAGGGCCAGTTCACAGCTTTTGTTCTGAGTTTGGGACTACTGTTCTGGATGAACTGGTGCAGAAGTGCAAGAAGCCTCGGTTAGAGGCAGACTTTGGTTATCACACTGTTTAATACTGGGAGAGGAGTTCATAGGAATGCACCTGAGGAGAGGTCAATCCTTCAAAAAAAGCCTCTGTCTGGATTTCTCCCAGTTTGGTCTTTAATGTCTATCTTTTGGCTAAGTGTAACAGCCTATTAGCCTGGCAAATTAAAAGTTCATGGAAAAGAGCTTATAAACACGTTCTTGAATAGTTTTGTGATGTATCTGGGTTGTGAACTAGGTTGTTGAGATCCTGGGTCCAGGCTTGCTCTCTGCTGTTTCTGCAGCTGGGATGCTGTGGTAGGCTGGGCATGGAATTTGGTGCCCGAGAGGAACACAGAAAGGGACATGGTTATGATGGCTCCCGGGTGAGGGGGTGTGGGTTTAAAGTCACACCGCTGTGCAAATCTGATGTGGCATGTATCTGACAGTGACTGAGGCAGGGCTGAGGTACGGAGAGATACATTTGTGCTGCGGATGCATGAGGGGAGGCTAAAGCATAAACCTGGTGCCAGACAGCCTTTAGCTGCTTCCTTTCAGGTATAAGCACAAAAAACCTGGGCATGTCAGCCCATGGGATAAGGCTGATTATGGCTTTTATCCCAAAAATCTCAACAACCAGGCATGAAGCCCAGCCTCAGGAGTGCCCCTGTTCTCATTCAGAGTCAGAGCTGGAGCCTTGGTTTGCCAGGTCAATTTCTCAAATTTGCCACCAGTGTCGCCTGTGGGTATTAGAGAACCAGGAGTTTGTACCAATTCTGTGACCTCAGGCATTACCACCTCAGTTGAGTTGCAAATTACTCTCTTTAGAGGGCACAATTTCCATTTTGCACCCTGCTTAATATTTCAGATTGAAGGTGCAGGAACACAGAAATCACCTGGATAAGAAAGTGCATGACCACAGCTCTGGTCATGACACTCAGCTGCAGCCTGGAATGTCAATAATGTTTTTGAGAATGTGAATTTGGAGATCAGGGATGTGATAAATGCAGCTTTATTCCTACACAGCTCCTGATCTCTGAGAGGAGTGCACAGTGATGGGCAGATGGCCGGTCACTGCAGTAGGCCATTGTGTGAGAAAGGCTACTGGCAGACTAGGAACTGCATAGGTGGTCAGTGCTTTGGGTCTGGTGCAGCCTCTGGCCAGTGTATACCAGACAGCACCAGCAGAGCACAAGTCTTTTACCACAGAAAACGAGCAAATAGGTATGTAAGTTACATTATCTGCCATCAAGTTACCAACACAATTAGTGTGTTACAATCAGGACAGGAGGCACAAACCTATACATTTCTCACATATCTTTATGCAAAAAGGATTCAGGATTCCTGCCCTGGTAAATGCCCCTGCTATGCCTCGCATTAAAATTTGGTTTATTTTATAAGAAACTAAACAGTACAATGGCCTTGAAGTTGGATTTGTGGGTTTTGTAGTGGTTAGGTAGTTCTCAGAAGAGGATACTGGAAAGTAAGAGACTTGCTGATGTCATTTTTATTTTACCACTAGTACCCCCCTCAAAAAAAAAAAGCTGAGAGAGATGTTGGTGGCCCTATATAAGGCACCTCACCTCCTGCAGAGTACATCAAGAATCACAGAAAAGGTAAGGCTTGCAGCCTTTGTGCCTCCCTCACTTTGCCTTGCCTCTCCCTGATGCTAACACTTCTCTCTCTCATCAGTGCTGTAGCTGCAACCTGCTGAGACAGACAACTTTGGATCGTGAGCCATGGCCTCCCTGCGGACTTTGACCAAAAGCTTCTCAGGATGGGTCTTCTGCTGCTGCTGTTGCTGCCTACCTCTTCTTCTCACCAGCCCTGTGCCTCCGAAAGGGGTGGCTTCTACCTCTCATCATGTCTGCAGGCTCAGGGAGATCAACTTTCAGCAGCCCTACATCAGGAATCGCACCTACACCTTGGCTAAACTGGTACAGTAACCCATATATCCTTAATGGTGGGATCTGAGGACACCCCCTTCTGCCAATGCACTGGCTTCTTGTCTTCAGCATTCTTCTCTCTTTCTCATGCCTTTGTACAGAAAAAAATGCCCATGTATTTGTAAAAAGGCAGAGCTGGGGTGTGTGGTGCAGGTTTGTGCCTACTGGTTGCTGGCAGAAGCTGCTGCCTCTCCTCCTCCTGCTCCAGAGGGCAAAGGCAGCCCCTGGCACAGCATAGCATAGCACAGCACAGCACAGCACATCCTTTTCTAGCAGCTGCTGGTATACTGGGAGAACCGTGAAACATGAGCTTAAATTTCTCTGTTTGCCCAGTCCGTTTGGAGCTGGGCCTGCCTATGGCTCCAGCCATGGCCAGGGAGCTCCCAAAGGCATCTTACAGTCCTCTACTTGGGCATCTTTCTTGACTGCTCTGGGCATGGGTGAGTCCCTCCTGGTGCACACCATGGAGTGCTGCAGCACCTCCCGGCAGTGCTGTGAGCACCGTGAAGTTGGCCACCTGCGGCATCTGATTGAGTCATCGTAACCACCACAAGATCTGATGTTTAAGAGGGGGATAGGAATTCAGACTTCTGCTGATTTATTGGCCAGTAACACTGACCTTGAATCTCAGCCAGTTAAGGGAAGAAACAAACACAATGTCCAAGCTTATCTACCTGTAACAGACTGTCTATGATGTCCACTCCCTCATTTCACCTGCACTACTATTGATGAAAACCTGGGGGTTCATTGTTAATTTTTAGGTAAGATTGCCATCCCCACCTGACCTTTCCTGTTTTAACCTCTCAGGCCAGGGTATCTGACCAGGACACAGACAACAGGTTCATTGGGCAGCAGCTCTATGTTAATGTTAAGGTAAGCCCTGCACCAGGAGGCTGCTCTTTGCAACCCTCTGCAGCACTCATTGATCTCTTGCCACGATTTAACGTGACCTCTTACTTGCATACATAGGAAAACAACCGGTGCTACATGATGAAGAGGATTGCGGAGATTGTAGTGGAAGATGTTCTCCTCACCGAGGCCAAGGAGCAGTACCCGCACGCCGAGGAGGTGGCACAGTTCTTCGCATCCCTGACCTCAGAGCTGAGCAGATGTGTGAGTAGTGTTGGATTCCTTTCCCTTCTCTGAGTTGTGACTCTTGTCGCTGCTGCTGAATCTCTGAATGCCGCAAACAGTGGCAAAAGGCAGTGATATGAAAGGAAATCTCAGATCAAAGATATCAAACTCGAGGTTGATAGAAAGGTTTGAAAAAGAAAGAAAGCACATTGTTTCATACAGCTGACAATGTTATGTCTGGATGTTTTCTTCTTTCAGAAATTCTCAGGACACAGAGAGCACATTGAGAAGAACCTGGAAGAAATGAAGATTAAAATGAAACAGGTACGTATTTTTCTAACACTTAAAAAGAGCAGTTCCAAACTCCAATTGTTTAGTTGCATTAAGGCTAACCTAATCATAAGACAAATTATGGAGATTATTTAGGAGGTAAAGCCTGCAGGGGCATCAAAAAGGAGATCATAGCGATATTTCCACTTCCCACCCTCCTTCATTTGCCCTGTTAACTCTTTGGACACGTTATGGTGGTTTGAAACTTTGGAAGACAGATTGCAGGTAACTGCATATGCTAGATTAGATTTGAACATGCTAATTTATATCTATGCTGTAGTGACTCTAATAGAACTATTTGAGAGAATATAGAGAGTAAGTTCTCTACTCAGTCTCTGTGATGAGTATAATTGGATTTTTTTTGAGAAATAAAGAGACACTAAAACACATTCTGCTCTTTCCTAGTTGGGAGAGAATGGAAAGACTAAAGCCATCGGAGAACTGGATTTGCTGTTTGACTACATGGAAAATGCCTGTACTGATGCCCCAAGGAAGAGAGGCAACAAGAAGAGAAACTGAAAGAATCTCAGATTAGGCTTGAAGGGATGTCTCCGAAAAACTCTTGCTATAACTGAAATTGGCTATTGTGGAACAGCATCCCTCATATTTTTCACTTGAGCCAAAAATAGCAAACTAAGTGGGCGCAGATAGGACACATATTGCTGCCTTCTTTGAAAATGAAAACTCCAGGATAGTGTTTGCAGCTCCATTTTAACACAAGGCATTAGTTATTTTCAAAGGCATACTCCTGTCCTCCTCATCTCCATAGGAATAAGGCAGCTCTCTGTATTTTATATGCTGAGATTTGACACCTATGAATCAGCAGATAGGCAGTGATACCTACCTAGGCTGTTTTGAGCCTTTTACATGGAAATCTCTTTTGTGTATGTTGCCCCCTTCTGACGTTTACCTGAAAAGCTGGTATTTCAGAATTATTTGTCGTCATTCATATTTAATGGTAACTTATTTTAAGGTAATAATTATACAATACTTTTATTTATATAGATTCATTGAAAAATATCCAAGGGAATGTATTTATGAAACTTGTAGCCAAGGGTTTTAAGTAAACTATGAAATTAAAACTGCTTGTGATATTTATATGCAGATGTATTGTTTTATACATGCTTACTCTTTAATTTATTATAATAAACATTTTGGTCCTCAAATATTGCCATTGATAGAGCTTTTCTCATTTACTCAAACACAAGGGAAATGACACATATTTTGCTCATGTGGCTACAGCGTGTGTATTTCTGTATCCAGAAAGAATGCAGGCTCAGTCTGGGGACAAGCTGCTTCAACATAAGTCTGCAATTTCAACTTATTACAGGCCAGGGCATAGCAGAGAAGACGTGGGTCAGCCTTTCTCAGAGTGAGAGGAGATGGGGAAAAAAGTCATCACTCCTGGGAGTCATTTATATCCATAGACAAGGTTTTGAATAGCTGCTGGTGACAAGTCCCAAATTGTCCCCTCTGGTCAGATGAGATGGAGACAAACAATAAGTCAGTAGTAGCTACTGAAAACTCAGAGAGCTATGTTCTCATTGCCCCATAGGCATGCTGATCACAAACAGTACTCTTCAGCATCAGAGGCTTGAAAGTACTTCAGACCAGAAGTGCTTGGTGCTTGCTCTCCACTCAAAATCTCAGATAGAAAAAAAAGTCACTGAAGTGCCATTTTATCCACCATTATCATGGCCTTCAGCAGTGTCCCCTGGGCAAAGACAGAGAAGTTGCTCTAGTGTGGACTGTAGAATTGGTGGTTGGACCAAACTTAAAGAGGTGAAAAGCATCCAACAAGTAAGAAAGCCTGAGGAAAAATGTAGTAACAGATTACTGGCCGCTAGTGAAAACTTCTTGGGCAAGGCTTTACCACATATTCATTAGGGCAACAGGCTGCCTGTCCACATCTGAAGAAAGAGAAAAGCACCATGAATTCTCAAAGGACTCAGGATAGCAGTGCAGGTGAGGAGGGTAAAGTTTTGTGCACAGTGTATCAGGGATATACAAATGCAAAAGTAATTGCTAAAAGCATATCTAGAAGGCACTCCAAGGATAGATACTCTAATATGGGACAAACGTCGGCAGGAAATCTACCTTGATCTACCTTGGTAGCTTCAACTATTAAATTCAAAGAGAAATTAAAATTAGTCCAAAAATAGTTCTTGTCAACAAGTTTTATACCAGCTGTTGAAGTTAGATGGCATTGAATTGAGATTAAACCATCTCATGTTGCTTCTGAACAACAGTGATTTTGAGATAAATGCATCCATCTAAACCTAATTTGAACAAGGTATATGTGGATTGAAATTATAACACTTTCTTGTGCTAATTCACATACTAGACTGGCAAATGATCTACCTGGGTGATGGATGTCTGTTATCTGTCAAATTAGATGTAATTGCCATGGTTTACTTTGCTTCACACTCTCATTTGCATCTCCCAACACATTAATTACATGCCTGTTCACAGTCAAGGCAGAAGTGACTCGGCAGTGACAGCCAGCTAGGATTTGTTACCACATTACAGTGTTAGGGGTTTAATCTTTTGCTGTATTCAGTAGGATATTTGTTTTCATTCTTGTGGGATAAACACAGATGCTGTCAAGAGCTGTTGGCCAATCTTTCTCTTACCACTCAAACTTGCATCAGCTGACAGCAAAGGATGGGCTTTTAAGCACCAAACAGGGAGTTCATGTCATTGACCTCTAGCAGACACTGTCAATAGGCTAAACCTGGTTCCCTTTACAATCAGTGCAGGGTAATAGGAAGTGTCCAGGTGTAATTCATCTCATTAGAGGCTTATAGAGTTTGTGCCTTTGGACAGAATAGCATAACATTACCCTAAAAGTATTTGTTTTGTTCCTTGATTATAGAGACTAGACTATGAACCACACATGAACTGTGAACTTCATTAATATAATCTCTTCCCAAATAGATAGTTAACTTATTTCTTATGTCCTTTAGGCCTCTTCCATGTTGTCCTTGTTGAGCTCCCCCAACCCATAAATTTAAAACCAATCTCTCAAGCTTTCCACACTAGGGTTAATCTTAGTTGAAAACCCTTTTGTCCACAAAAGTGTAAAAATGAAGTGAACTTTTTACTGACTTCTCCAACCCTGAAAACCACCAACTGGAAGACTTTACCATGGCAACCTCATGAGCTGGAGCCCTGGAAATACCACATAGCAAATTTTGCAGAATTTCCTTCATAGATTTTCTTGCAGGGCAAATTTTCAGCAGGCAGGTTGTTTTTCAGCTTAGCCGATAGTTACAACTCAGAAAAGCAAAATTGTGCTGAAATGTTTTGTTCTGACATTTTCTAAATAGACTATTTCAATCTTATGCTTCAAAATCATGTTTTGGTTTAGAATTTTCTGTGCAGTTTCTTTGAAAGGTTGGAAAGATATTTGAAAGCAAACCAAGCTGTTTCATTTTGAGTTGGACAAGTGCTTTGGACTGACCCAAAAAGAATTTTTTGGTTTAAGTTTTCAGTTGGGTCACCAAAGAGAAACTCTGTTGTTGATGCAATTCTAATTTCCGTTGCCCTATTTTCCTCTTCTCAGCCCGATACCAAATTGTGGACTATTTGTGATTCCCAGAGGTCCTCGACCTAGCACGATTTGGGAAGGCACCTGCTTCACATCCTTCATCAAGGACACCTTCATTGTTGAGGTTGGATCACTTCCTACTTCCAAATTTGTATTTATGTGGCTTTTTCTCCCCTTTGCTTATGTTAAGTAAGTGACCAGAACAGCTACTGTTTTTGCTACATAGATAATTATAAAACATTTAAACTATCTCTGAAACTTCATATTGTGAAGATAGAGGAACCCAAAGCATGAATAGAAGTTTCCACATCCTGCTGAGTAAGTATTGGTGACAGTTTAAGAAACGTTTCTTAAGTACATTGCATGGAGTGTTACTCAGTTGTGAGATTTACATATTACATGCCTGAATATATACTACTTAAGTGACCTAGAATAATAGAGGGTTGATATTTCCAGTTTGCTGCTGGGAGTATACTCTAGACAATGCAAAAAGCTGAACCTATCCTGATGGTAAACCAGTGACTTGTGATTATATTAGCCTGTGCTTTAAAGCACAGCTAATTAAGCAATTATCTGTTCTGAGGAAAGTATGGACATACCAGAAAATCTTTTCAAATACAGCCATCATCAGTATTCAATGGATATTTGCACAACTGGTGTAATCTGGAGCAGAACTGGCCATCTAAAGTGAAGCAGGGTTGACAGAGACATTACAGTCAATCTCAGCCATGGAGTCCTCCATAAGTTGCCAGTGGATCTCAGCTCCACTGTTGTCCTCCATGCAGGGGGACAGCCATCTGCACGGTAATTTCTCTCTCATTTCTCTCCTTTCATAATCTCTAACCTCTCCCTTTCTAGCTTCTCCTCAAAAACTGTTCACAGATGCCCAACTGGCTCAGTCCCAGAGGTGGGTCTGACTTAGAGATGGGAGAAGTTTTGAGAAATTTCTTAAAGGGGCCTTCACTGCAGGCCCTCCCCATTACTAGAATGCTTCCAACACATGAGGCTACACATGTGTCTCAACATATATCCATTTATAACTCCTTTTTCTTGGTTAACACACAGCTGCAGACCTTATCAGATAAACTGTATGAATCTCACCACTAGCAAAAGTGTTAAACAATTATGTAAGTTAAAAGATTTCTCTGAAGTCTAGGAAACCACTCTGTTGAAACTTCAAATTTTAAATCCCTGGTCAAAGTCACAGATTTCAATTGCTGTAATTTATTCTGGAATTCACTGATGAACAGTGTAGAAAAGAAGATATTCTTATATTTTTCCTCTTCTAAGGAGAAATTAAAAAATATTTTGAGAGGAACTGTCAATTTATCTTCAGAAATTAACTCGAGATCTGAATGTAAAAGTTTTTTGACTAAGAAGGATTAATGCACAGCATTAACTATTTCTAAGATCAGGTCATTTTTCTTCTCTAGGACTGAAAGAAGAGAAAGGGTAAACCTTTCAAAATAAAAACTTTTTCTGTTTTACTCAGGGCACTATGAATCAAAATATTTAGAAAAAAACACAGACTGCAAAATGTGCCCTTGACTAGCTGACTTGAAACTATTTTAAGGTAATTTCTTAAAGAAACAATAAGGTTCTTCAATGGAAATTTTAGCCCCTAGTTTCAAATGACTGAAGGAAAAATCAGACTGTTTTCTAAAAACTACAAAATTTCACTGATTTTAAATTTATTTTGTCCTGCAGTTTCTAAAAAGGGATCACTTCTGACTTTTACAACACATTTAATTGGTGGTGATGATGTTTCTTAAACTGTGAAAGGAATGTGGCAATCATAGGATCATGTATCTGTGGTAAAGTCTAATAAATATGCAATTGTGAAGATGAACTTTCTGTTTCATCTTTGCATTAGGTAAGAATTCACCAATGGAATAGCTAATCATGTATCTGCACAGAAGATAGAAAGAAAACTCCTATTGACTTCAAAATGTGTAAGATCAGGCTTGTAGTTTGTGTATGTGTCAAGATAATTATATTACAAAGATGAAAGGTTTCAACAGAGATGTTAAGGTGGAAGTGATGAGTTGGATTGTTCCACAAAGTCCAATATATTGACATTTATTTGAGAAGCAGAGATTCCAAAATAAAGATAAGATAATGTTTTTCATTGAAATGAACTTCTGTTTATTACATTCCTTCTGTTAGTCTAAACCAGTGCAAACTTTCCCTTAGGTTAATACTTCTTATCAAACTTGTCTGTAAAATTTGTAGTTTAACCAACCTTTCTCCTTTAGCAGTTTTGCTTTATGCTGTGACTTGTGTCAGTCTCCTGAGTAGGAAAAGAAAATTCAGATTGTTTACCATTTTTTCATATTTTTTCACACACACACACACACACACACACACACACACACAGCCCTGTAAAATTGTAAGTAGGTAATCCCAGATAATAGGGGTTATCAACTCTGATGGTTTTTTACTCTGATAACTAAAAAATGGAGAATACTTGTTTGTCAATCTTTGCCAAACAAGAGAATTGTTTTGTAGGTATTAACACGTCAACCTCAACACAGTGATCATTGGTCCTATATGTAATAGAGGTTCATTAAGTTTAGGAAAGCATCTTGGTTTGATGGGACCCCTTTGTGTCTCATAAAATACAAGACACTTACTGGCACATTAGATGTCTGGTTTAATTTGTCAGGTAAGATTGAAGCCTCAAAAGCAGGGAACTGCTTAACCTTGGCCTCGTGTTCTCATTTTTAATTTGCCAATGAGTCAGTTGTTACATGATAAGTACTTATAGGCAGTGACTGGGAACACAAAACAAATCTGTGGCCAAAACTCTGATCCTGCAAATTGGTAAAGCACCACAAGTTTTCCTCATTTTGATACTAGACTTGTATGAATCATCTGCCCTAGCTTTGGTGCCAGAAAATCAGTTAGTCAAGTCTGAGGTGCTGCCCACAGGCCTCCATAGAACCCACCTCTAGCTCCCTCAGCAGTAAGGATTTTAGGCAGATGAGGGAAGGCGTATTCTGAGGACCCAGTCCCTTCCCTTGGCCCTGGGTGAACACAGACTCAGATATCCAACCTCCAGTGGCTGTGACAAATTCCAGGTGTGGACTTCAGGGTGCTATGTTGCTCACAGGTCAAGATACTGGCAAGAGAAAGAACCAGAAACAAACAGCTTCATCTATGCTGATTTACTCTGAAAACCTTTTGGCAGTAAGAATGTAAATTTAGATTTTGGTTTTAATTTCTCAATCATTTTCCATTGGTACTTTTTACACTACTTGCAGTTATGAGCTTCAGTTTATGTTGGTAACCCAGTGACACGGGAAATGAATAAATTATAATGTGTTTTAGGTGAGGAAAATGTGAGTTTTCTCTGAAAATAGGAAGAAGGGAGCAACTCATCTTTTCTACAGTTCTGAAAAGTAAACCTGAAAATTTCTTAAGAGCTGCAGTGTGAAGTTTTGGCTGGGAGGGTTGGGTTTATGCTGTAACCTCATTATCAGAACTGAGATAAAAGAGAGGTTACAGATCGATAAATTTTCTCCTGTTCTTTGCCGTGTGGTTATAGCAGTATGTAATAAATAAAATGCTTTTCAAAAGTGGCAGGTTGGTAAAAATAAACCTCAGTATGTTCAGAGATTTGGCCGAATGTTTCAGCTTTGGATATTTTTCTGGGCTTGCCTGAGAGTTTTGACAGAGATTGGCTGAATATCAAGGTAACAAATCTTCTGATTTGAATGGAACGGCTAAGCTGAATGAAGGGAAATCTGCTAGAAAAATGTTCTTTCCTAAGGAAAGGAATTCTCACGTGGAAAAAACTTGCTTTCAGATAATCTAATATAAACCTAGAAATGTGAGGAAATATTTTACAATCCCTTAAGAGCTTATTTGGTGTCCGGTATTGGGTCAAAGTTGCAGTGAGACTGATAAAAGTCTCTTTCCAAATGGGTAAAAGTACTCTAAGTTTTTATTAGAGATGGGGAAGTTATTAAAATCAAGGCTGACACGTGTTTTTCCCAGCCCATATAGTAGGATATAGATTTAATTTCTTTCCACTGATATAACAAATACAAGTAATTTGACGAATGATGAGAAAAGTTCCTCTTCTCTTCTCTTCTCTTCTCTTCTCTTCTCTTCTCTTCTCTTCTCTTCTCTTCTCTTCTCTTCTCTTCTCTTCTCTTCTCTTCTCTTCTCTTCTCTTCTCTTCTCTTCTCTTCTCTTCTCTTCTCTTCTCTTCTCTTCTCTTCTCTCTTTTCCCCTTCCCTTCTCTCTTTTCCCCTTCCCTTCCCTTCCCTTCCCTTCCCTTCCCTTCCCTTCCCTTCCCTTCCCTTCCCTTCCCTTCCCTTCCCTTCCCTTCCCTTCCCTTCCCTTCCCTTCCCTTCCCTTCCCTTCCCTTCCCTTCCCTTCCCTTCCCTTTTGATTTTTTTTCCTGCTGGCACAAAATGGGTTTTGTGAGAAAATTACTGGTTTTGCTGATTTTCTATTTAAGTGTTGATTTTTCTCCTGTAAAACAAAAACTGGAAAGGCCAATACTGCAGCTGTGAAAAAAAAACCCAAAACTTTTCATTGATTTTCTCCAGAAAACTGAGTCTGTGTTTTGAAAAATTAAATATAGCTACTTTCATATGGAGAATATCAACAACTTTCTAATCAGTTTCACTTCACTCCTACAAGAATATTACAAGATTACAAAGTTAATCAGATGTCCAGGAGTTTGTAAAATCAATGCGCAGGTCATTAATTGTAATTTTGCATGTAAAGATTCACTAAAAACTTTACTAAATCTACAAATGTTAAGAAATTGAATATTTCTGATTTTGCAGAATCACATTATGGAAGGGGTTAGAAGGGACCTCCAGATATCATCTACTCTATCCCTCTGCTGAAGCAGGTTCGTCTCAATCAGGTCACACAGGAACGTATCTAGACGGGTTGTAAAACCTCCAGAGGAGACTCCACACCCTCCCTGGGCAGCCTATGCCAGGGCTCCCTCACCCTCACAGGAAGGAAGTTTCTCCTCAGGTTCAAGTGGAACTTCTTGTGTTCCACTTTCTGCCTGTTAATGCTTGTTCTGTCACTGGGCACTATAGAAAAAACACCGGTCCCATCCTCTCAACATATGCCCTTTAGCTATTTATAAGTGTTGATAAGGTTCCCCCTCAGTCTTTTTCAGGCTAAACAGCCCCAGATCTCACAGCCTTTCCTCATAAGATAGATGTTGCAGTCCCCTGATCATCTTGCAGTCCTTCATTGGACTGTATCTAGAAGTTCTCTGTCCCTCTTGAACAAGAGAGCCCAGAACTGGACACAGGACTCCAGATGAGGCCTCACCAGGGCAGTAGAGGGGGAGAAGAACCTTCCTCAACCTATTGGCCACACTCTTCATGATATACTCCAGAATGCCATTGGCTTTCTTGGCCATGAGGGCACATTGCTGGTCACGTTTAGCTTGCTACCACTCAGAATTCCCAGTTCTCCCTCTGCAGAGCTGCTATCCAGCCAGTCAACCCCCAGCCTGTACTGGTTGTACAGGGTTGTTCCTCTCCAGGTGCAGGGCCTGGCATTTGTCCTTGTTGAACTTGATTTGTTTAAGAAGTTCTTATAGAAGATGTTTGTTAAAACATCTCTTCTATAATTTAAAACATTGTGCATATTTTTATGTGTTATGCTACACAATAAAGTCTAAAAATAGGCTAAAGAGTGACACTTCAGGTAAGTAAGATATCTAATGGTATAACCAATATTTTACTTTTTCCTAAGTTTCTAAAATAAATTACAAATAATGTTGGAAATGTGAATTTCACTGTTATCTCCTTGGTTTCTAGATTTAGCCAGTATCATCATTAATATCTGCTGAATTAAATTTGATTATATTAATTGCAATAAGCAATGTTGTCTTATTAACCAAATTTTCCCATTATTGTCATTGGAAAAAAGCCTCAAAATGTCCCTAACCTGAAGTGAAAAACTCAGTGCATATTTTGATATGTGATGTCTGTTATTTGTCTCTAAGTGCTATGTATATTTTGTGATATTTTATTTTTCTTGAACTTTCATAAATGCTGCCAACAAGAAACTCAGATTTTACTGCACCTCCAGTTATTTCTCCAATGGCCTGTGTCAAGGGATTTTACATGCTTTGGAAAAGTAGTGTCTCATAATTAATTAATTATTTGGCTCCTGTATCTTCTCTTGAAAACACATGCCAGATATGATCATATCTGATAATGAAATAAGTAAATTTTTCACAAAAATGTCCCTACTGATGATAATCACTGAAAGCACCACTTCACAAAAGCAACAGAAACACAGTGAGAGGCCAAGAACTCCAGAGATGTGAAGGGGTAGTTGAACGAAAGCTAGGGAGATGGCACCATGGCAGCAATCTCTGACTGAAGGTCACATACTTCTCAAGGCTAAAAGACTACCTCGGAGGGAAAGGTAACTGAGGGGAACACATTTATTACCAATAGATTGAAGCTCACTGGAGGGAGAATGGCACCTCCAATGGAAATCACCCAGTGTTGGCATTGCCAAGATGCTCAGGGATGTCCTGGGTTTAGAGAACAGAGAGAAAAAAAGCCGTTAAAAATTAAATTTGAAAAGAGAAGCAAGTAAGAAGGGTAAAAAAGTCAGGGAGAGAAAACTGAAAAAGTGCAAAAAGGCAGGAGAGGGAAGCTTTTCAGTATAAGGGTGATGGCATGCAAACTGACCCACTTCTGCCAGCCTAGCATCTTCCTCCCCCAGAACTGGGCCCAGGTTTCCATCCGGTTTGCTTTTTCCTTTCATAATTTTAGAACAACCTTTTTAGAAAGCCATGATCAAATTATAAAAGAAAGCAGGTCACAGGCTCTTGAACACTCCTCTGTGTCGCAAGAGAAAACAAAGAGTTTGGAATATCTGTCTGCCTACATGGGCAAGCTGAGCTGTCTGTTAGTGCCAAGCACATCTGTACACTCTGCAGTAATATTGCTGTACAGAGATTTCCTACCGCCAGTTTAGTGGTAGCAGACAAATGTTTTTTAAAGAGTTTGGGGACTGAATCACTGTTGTTAAGTAAGATCACTTGACTGGTTGATGAGAATGACGTGAACATGCTCAAACACTTCATATTTCTCTCTTTCATAATCTCAAATACGAGATTACAAGAATGTGACTAGTAAGGCTATATATACATAAAGGTTTTATGTCAAACTCAGCTCCTTGTCTAGCTATGAAGCGATTACTGATTTTTAATTACACAGCTGAAGACATTTGAAAGGCATCTTGAGATATTCAGAGTGCCAAGCATTCTTTCAAAGCAGCTAATCGTTTGCCATAAAAACTGCTACTGCTTTGAAAATTGAAACTGTTGTCTATTTTCTGTACACAGAAGCAAAATCTTAGTTTTAGTACCTTGGTGATTTCAAATAGGACCCTGAATATACTCTATAATCTTCTGAGAAGACTGAATGTGCTAAGATCTTCCTATCAGATGGCTGAAGTAAAGCTAGGTTTGGCAAACTATTGTTAGCCTTCTGTCACTGAACCAAAATACAGAACCAGGCCAGTAGCACAGAGTAATCCACCACTTGAACCAGTCTGTGTTGTGACCGTTCTTGAAGATGGGAGCAGATTAAAAGTACATTTTATAGCAATTCACATTTGAGGCTTACTCAAAAGATGTTACTCACAAACTGAAAAAAAATGCAAATGTCCAAAGGAAATGTAATTGGGTTTGGTGTTTTGTTTTTGGTTTGGTTTGTCATCCTTGTCTAGGTTTGAGTCTGTTTTCTGCTTTACTTAATGCCTTAAAATTTTTATGAAGTTTGTCTAAGGTGTAGAGTGAAAAAATTCTGGATGTGGTGGATATGCAGCCCTCGTGGTGGAGGGTCACCGAGATAACTAAGGGACTGGAGAATCTTTCATCTGAGGAGGATCAGTGAGAGTTTAGACTGTTCAGCCTGGAGAAAAGAAAGGTCAGGGAGATCTTATCAATGTATATAAAATACTTGGCGAGGAGCGAGGGGAAGGAGAGTAAAGAAATGAGCCAAGTTCCTCTCAGTGGTGCCCAGTGACCAGACAAGAGGCAACAAACAAAAATTAAAATGCATGAAATTCCATCTGAACACAATGATACAGTTGTTTTTTTTTTTTTTACTATGAGGGTGACCAAACATTGGCACAGGTTGACCAGGGGGTTTGTGAAGTGCCATCTTTGGAGATATTCAAAACCTGACTGAACACAACCCTGGGCAACCAACTCTAAATAGTCCCACTTGAGCAGGAGGATTGGACAAGATGGCTTTCAGAAGTTCCTTTGAATATCAGTCTTTGTTGTTCCTCAGCAAGGGCAGCAGAGAAGAACCTGAAAACTCACCATGTACTGTGGTTGTATGATGGGAAGAAGTATGGTGGTTTCATAGTTAGGAATGAGAAAGGCACCAGACTGACATCCAATACAAGACATCCAATGGTTTTTAGCCTTCTTGTCGCTGTCCCAGTTTCAACTGCTTAGGATTTTTTCCTAATCAGAGCAATGTATGTACAATATTTAAACCGGAGCTACTGGTACATCTGTTTGTGGTATTCTGCTGTTCCCCTGCCTTTTATGACTATTGAAGCTGATGGCAGTGAATCATTGAGTACCTATGTGCTGAATTTGAACAGGTCATGGGTAGCTATGTCTGAAAAATTGACTCATAATTGTTCAGTAATTGTGCAAAACCTACAGCAGCTCTAAGGGTTCCTATTATAATAATAGAAGATTACAAGAAACAATATTTAAACATTGGTAGGTATTTTGTACTTACCTATGAACCTATGTTCGTGACAACCATGTTCAGAAAATTGCAGAATCAATTTTGGATACTAGGAGCTGCTCTGCTCTAAACTTCTTTCTCAAATGGAGGCACTAGGGTATCTCAGTCTTTTATGTCCTACAGTAGTATTGTCACCCCCAGTTTTTGTAAAATCTCACAAGACTTCATTGTTACTTATCAAAGTACATTTCTGAGCACAAACATTCCAGTTCTTCACATAGATCTACTATTTTTCAGAAGAGCAAAGGGAATTAACTAGGATAAGGGAATAAAAGAGATAGGATGGTCTTAGGAGACAGTGTAACATTAGCAGCAGATAAGCAAAAATGAGTAAATTTTATAGGAAATACATAGCTAATTTAGTTCTAGCTATACCAACAGGAAATAAACAGAAAATGTGAAAGGTGAGATGATTCAGAAGTAAGAAACTAGACAAGGCTTTTTATGGATGAAAATCAGCCAATTAAGCCACAAAACAACAAGTAGATGCAATTTTTACCTAAAAAGACTAATGGAACCTGGCAGCGTTGGCAGATGTATCCATTCTATATAGACCAAGAGAACTACAAATTAATACTATGTACTGAAGTAATACAGATCAAGACAATTCCATGGTTTTCAATAGGATGATGAAGAAAGGATCTTCTTCAGGCTGGTGACTCATGTGGAGCATAGGTCACACATAGTCTTCTTTGAAACTTCTTCAAGATAGTCTTCTTCAAGATTCTCTTCTCCGATAAGTTGGCTACTCTGTTAGTTATTCATTCTTCTTAGTTATTTTCTTTCTCTTTCATTCTTATGTTCATAAACATTCCACATTTTATATTAATGTAATGTATGTGTTATCAGTAATTAATGTAATGTATGCGTTATCAATATTGTAGTGTTCCTAAGGCATTCATTGATTTTGTATATCTAAAATTTTCTATTTGAAGACCTCATTTCCTTTGGTGCAGGCTCCTTGAATTCCCACGGTTCCCAGCCTAGTTCTGCAAGTCAACACCCTTGGTGGTGTGTTTTCTTGTCCTTAGACTGACTCTTGATAGATCAATTCCACTGGCTATACAGAGCTCTGCAGATCTTTCCTATCTTCATTGCTAAAAGGGATGGGGTCTCTGAATTAGTTTCTTCCTCTGCTTCATATAACTTTTAAATACTGAGTAATACCAGTTCTTCAGTGTTCTACATTATTCATAGAATAATTATGTCTGAGTGCCAAAGTGGCACTAAAACCCAATGTACAAAGTGATATATGAGACCTCAAAAGGTCATCTTTGTTCTGAATAAGTAGTGGATGAGAAATGTAAAGAACTTGACTATTCTCTGACTAGTAATTAAGTCAGCATACCAAAAAAGGTGGAATTGTAACCGACTTTAGAGGATTGGCTATTAAATGGTACCCACCACCCTTCTATGACAAGAAAGACAGGAACGTCCCATTTCCTTTTAATTTAATTGTTTACTTTTTTAAAATAAATATGATCACCATGCATCTGCATCCATCTGCTTCCTTTCACACCACACATCAGTATGATGTTTGCTGGTTCACGTGTGGAGGTCTCTAAAGCCAAATACAACAGTGTCACTGCTACAGCCCTATAAGCACAGCAATAGGAGCTCACAGAACAGCCAAAATGAAACTTGTGAGCTCAAGGGTTTTCCAGCAACATTGTAAGTTTCAGAGAGGTTGAATATTATTTATTGTCTTGTGAAAAGCTGCTACAGACTGGCTACATGACCCATTTATTCCATTCAGAGGAAAACTGTTGACCAGGGAGTAACACACCTTGGGGAACCCAAGGTAGTTTTACATTCTGACTGTACTCTTGGTATCACCTGAGATCCTCTTCTAGGAACAAAGTAGGAGTAAGTGGCTAATTTGCTGTCTACACATCTTGTACTCTGAGGTTTGGTGCACCTCATCTGGTGAGCTTGACATCTTTTAGAGGACTTAAGTACAGACCATGGTTCAAATCAGCACTAAAATGCACATAGAGCCTCAAGTTTCCATCATCTCCACTTTCCAAAAGTCTAAGCTTTCTACTTGTTGGTCCTCTTTGGCCCTGGACCCCACCAGTGCTGGTGGAGCTACTGGAATTTGTGAATGGTCCTTTGGTAAAGAGCATTTTTCCAGAGCTATTACAGGTGAGATCCTTGAAGCTGAATGTAAGTTCAGTAATGTAAGTGAATTCAGAATGTAAGTGAATTCAGAATGTAAGTGAATGTATGGTTTTTTTCTGTAAATGACTAGTGGGATCAAGGCTGGGTGAGTTTATTTTCTAGCTCACATTGTGCTGCTTCCTCCTAAAGCCAGTTGATGTTCCTGGCATGGGCATGCTGATGGTGCCAAAGAGCTGTGCTGATGGCTATGGCAAGTCCCTTTGAGTGGTATCTATTGTAGTTTAAATGATTTCCTCTGCTCTGTTTAAGTCTTCCTGTGTTTCAGTCTTTCTGTCTTTCTCTTGAAATTAAAGCATTAAAAAACTGTCTCCTGGGTGACCATTTCAAGATCTTGCTTTTACTTCCACCACAAGTGGTATAGCTGTAGGCTGCAGTATTGCTATGCTGGACCAATGGCTGCTTTCTCCATCTTCTTGCATATACCTCAGCAAGTCCCAGGTGTCTTGACATGTGATTTACCACCTTCTTTGGCTCAGCAGACTCACATTGCTGGTGTCACTTCAGCATTTCCAAATCTATCCTCCGAGTAATGTTTCTTATGTGTCTGCAGTGGTACCTGAGAAACCCTCAACATCTGGCCATCTCAAAACAAGGCCAGAGATATAGACTGTCTCATCTTCGAGTAGCTCTGCAGAAGGGTGATCATCCGATTCTATGGTTTTACTTTTCTGACATCTGTGGTGGGTACGCTGGGATCTTGCACATTATTTCTGAGTGCCTGTGGCTCCTAGTAGGTTCATGAGGCAACATGATACCCAGGCATGGCCTGGTCCTTGAACAGAGCCTTCCCTGAAGCTCTCTGTTTCACATTAAACAGCCCACTGCTTCTACTGAGCCAAATCCTGCCCCAGCAAAAGAATAATCACAGACATTACAATGGACAGTAAACTCCTTTGCTACTAGCTGCTGTACCCCTCAAACAAAACACTTCTCAAAGACTGCAAAGGGATATTTTAAAGGTGGTGCAGTCCAGCTTCCTCATAGATAACTGGCTTTCTAATGCTTCTTAGGATAAGCTAGCAAAGATTTTTTTTTTTCTCTCAGGGCCATTACCTTTCAGAAAAGTGCTGCCATAAGGTTTTGTGGAAAAATAAAAAAAGAAGTCACACAGTACCTTTTGTTACGAAACCAAACCGAGCAGCTCAACTACTTTTTCCTCACTTGACTGCCACTTAAATGAAAGAAGAATTCTCACATGAGAGGCAAGTTCTTCTTTCTTGGAAACCTTGACCCTGCTGCCAGTAAATATGGAGATAGCATTTAGAAAAACGTCACAGATAATTGTGGTCAAATTTGTTGAAAGTGGAGCAAGATGCATAAAAACGCACAGCAACAACACTGATCAGGCAGCACATGAGCAATAGGTTATCTACATGAGCATCTCAGTGCAGAAGCTGCTTTGAGGGTTAACAAAATTAGGTTAACCTCTGTCATCTAACCAGTCTTGCTGTATCACATACGCTGCTGTGACTATAGAAGCACGAAGATTTGGGAGTGAAGATGAAAGTATACTCTATTTTCAGATCTGGGCGTTTTTTAGTTCTGCTTTGTCTTTTCACTGCGGAAGGCAAAAAGTCACCTACAGGAAAGCATATCTGCCGAAAAGGATTCCTCTCCCAAGTGACAGAGAACCTGTATATCAAGGCAACTAGTTTAAAATCATCCGTTCCTGTAAGTTGATCCCACTAGTTGAAAAATTTATCTTGTTTATAGATGCTTCTTTACCAGCTTCATTACTGAGCACCTGGAAACATTAATAAGATCTCTACAGTCCTGAGAGACAGGGTAATGCCGCTACTCCTATTGTAAAGATGGGAAAAAAGAAGATGGTGGGGTGAGTTTGCCAAGGAGTTTACCACAGAAGAAGTTTGTAACTAGACTGGGATTGGGCCAAAGTTTTGCTGAGTCCTCATCCTGTATCTGAATAAGATGATGATGTTGATGATGATTACTAGTAAGTTTTGTACAAGTCAGACTTAAAACTCCAGCTCCCTTCCTCTTCTTAATTAATAGTAGCACGTTATATTTTACAGAAGGATCTCATCAAGAACACAAGACTGCTTAAAAAGACAACAAAAATGCTCTTTATGGTAAGAATTATACTACCGGTTTTCCATTTTCTTGTTTTGATTTTCCTTTAGTCAGTAGAGGTAGGAATGATGGTCAAAAGGAGTAACAGCTGAGACAAAGATAACTTGTGCTTAATTGGGAAGGACATTATATTTATGCAAACAATGTGTTTAACAAAGTCCTCCACTTGGATGAGTGTTATCTCTGCTCCATAGAAAGGGATATTCTCCTGGGACACAAGGGGTGAGTAGAGAAGGATTTGAAAGCCTAGTTGAAGATTTTCTAGGCAGTTATAGTGGTGGTCTGCCAGGAGACCTGGGGTGAGGATGTCTGCTGTGTTGGGGAGGATTGTGCTCATTGTAGCAGTTGCTCCTCATGTGAGCACCTGGCTGAGTGTGATCTTTCCCAGCAATGCTTTCAGACACCAGTTAAGTCAGACGAGGTCTCAGGCCACAGCCACTATCCTGGAAGCTGAAGGACCTTCTGCAGGGGATGCTGCAGAGTAGCTGGAACATCCAAGGAGCTGCTTTGGACTTTGACCTCTGCTGGTGCACTGGAAGCATGAGATGAGAGTTCTCAGTGCAATTCAGCATGGGAATGAGACACTAAACTTGAGGTGCCTATTTGTAAATGACTACAGGCCTGTGAGATATTTTAGTCACCTTAATGCGGAGATCTAGTCAGCCACCTGAGTCAATTTATCCTTGAGACCTAACGGATCTCATTGATTACCTTGGGAGTGAAAGCTCTTCACTCGCCTGTGGGACCTATGGATGGACACCTGTGGTTTTTTTTGCTTAATTTGCAACTGCATTAAGCTCCTGGTGGGAATTTCACACCTAATAATTGGTTCCATTGCTGAAAACAGGCTTATAGGATTTGAAATACCTTTGGGTACCCAAGAGATGGCACAGGCCAGACAGATATGACACAGAGTGTACAGGGTGACTGGTCTCTTCTGGAGCAGCAGTTTGGGATGGGCAGGATATCCTAAAGTATCTTAAATGGTATGAGACGCTGATGTGGAGGAATGGAACAATGACCCAATGACTCCTATGATTTGGCCAAGATGGTTTAACTCAACTCCCCAATTTATTTTCCATTTATTTTTTGTGTATTTAATAGATTTGTTGTTGTCACTTCAGTTCATGGTTGATCTTACCAATACTTGCTTGGCTGCCAGCATGGTATCCTCCTGCTTTTCCTTCAGAAACTGCAGGGGTACATCGAGCTGTTTAAGAAAAAAGGAAGCAACCCAATAGAATACTAAAATTCATGAAAACGGGTTTTTTACTGGTCGTACACTTTCTAAACATGCATATTTTTATGAGGCTGAAGTTAACTTGCAAAGTTTCATTTGGCAACCCTTTACCTGGTTTGTTTTCAGACAAACTGCAGTGTTCGAGACCAGCTCCTCTCCTTCTACGTGAAAAACGTTTTTAGTCATCTTGGAGTAGGAAGTGACAAGTTGTACATTATTAATGCCTTTCAGGTCCTACAAGCGAACATGAACGCCTGTGTGAGTATACACCTGAGAGCCAAACTAACTTTGTCCATCTGAAAGGATAGGGAAGGACTCCATCACAGTTTTTTAGCAGATAGAGAGTGTGATTCAGAGACACAATGTACCTCACGTGTGAAAACCCAACTTCCCAAGAGCTTCCCCACTGGGACCAGGGAGGTTTAACACCATACGTTTCCTCCCAGAGAGAGCCTGTGGGAAGTGGGCAAGGTGGTGGAGACACCATAGAGAAAAGCCACTTCCCTGCTGGTGATGTCACCTTGTGCTGCTCTTTCAGCACCAAAGGTGCAGAGAGACGGGGTAATCACAGTGAGAAATATGGCTCCTCAAGTTTCCGCAACATTAACTCTGGTTATGCTTTCCTTCTTCAACAGCATACTCACTGGACGTGTCTAATCTTTGCTCACATGTCATCTCTGCTCCTCCATACTGAAAGAGCTAGTGGTGTCTCTTGAGTAAGCAGGGACTGCAATTATGAAGCACATTGGAGCAGTTGCCACGTGTTAGCTATGCCTGAAGTCAGAGCAGGTTGTCAGGGAGTGAGACTGACCACTGACAAAATGTTCCTAGAGGGGATCTAGGGAGGAGACACTTTTACCAACACCACGTCAACTTCCCACCCTGTAAATAACAACCAGACAACAGTTAAAGCACACTTTTTTTAAATGCAAACATACATGCTAATGTACAATGTACAAAATATGGAGTGTGACTTAGGATGAAATACAGCCATGGATATCCAGATGAACGTCTACGTTAATTTTGAAAAGTGAAGTCAGGATAAGAAGTCAGCAAAGTGTTAATGTACTAAATCTTTGTCTACTCTGAATTGTATGGTAGCATAAAAGAAAAGGACATTGTTTCTACACGAACACAAATATTTGCAATTAAAAAATAAACACCTTCAGAAATCTCTTTGTAGAGTTATAGCTCAGAACACAACCAGATTATTTGTATAATGCAAAAAGATTTGAATCTCAATGGGAGAAAAACTCTACCAGCTTTCAGATTCTGCATTTAAAACAATGCTGAACAGTTTCAATTTACAGTCATTATTGACAGTATTCAACACAGGGATGTGGTTATCTATGTCTGTTAGAGTTCCAGGTATTATATGTCATGACATATTTCACCAAGCAATTACCCCCTATACAAGTGCCAGTAGACACTGAGGAGTTCATACTGTCAGTTGGGACTGAAATCGGAATATCGGTTGTTCTGAAATAGCATCAGTGACTGGAGCTTGCTATATAACTTATTAACACATTTGCTTTTGTGTTTTATGTAGAAAAAATGCTGCAGATTTCTCAAAGCTCCCACATTATTTTTCATAATTAGTGCCACTTTTTTACCTAACACCAGTCTAAACATAACAATTTACATTTCAGATTCTTAGAAAATACTGGTAGGAGAGAAAAGACTTCCTCTGGAAGTAGAAAAACAATAGCTCTTTGAGAAATGATGGCTTATCATGATATTCTAGGAGACATCTTGTTTCTGGAAACCAATGTTTTAAAAGTATTTGTATTAGTTCAAAGCCAATAATAAACCACGTGAAAGAATAATGGAAACTGTGAACAGAATGAAAGTAATGAACTGTTTGCTAATACCAAGTCTGGGATTTCTCCATCATATTATTTCTCAATAAATTAGCAAACTCATTGATCCATCTACATAAGCTCTTTAATTTTAATTATCTAGTTGGGTTATGTTTATTAGAAGGGATTTTTGCTATGGCAACATACTTGTGTAATGAATTTGCTACCTTTCAAGGATAAAGTTCTTTATACAACTGAGGGAAAGAGTGATACCTTTACCCACTCTATACTCTTTTGGAAATTCAGGCTCAGTCAGCTACAGACATGCATGCTATTTAAAAATACAAACAGCATTTGTCTCTAATGGACTTTCAAAGACTTTTAACGTTATTATTATTATTATTATTACTACTATTATGATTATTAATGATATTATTGATATTATTGATATTGTTACTGTCACTCTACTAGTTCCTGGTTTTGTTCACACAAGGAAAGATTAATCTTTGGCAACAAGTTAAAAGCTCAGGTCCTGTTTTTCAAAAACAACATAGATACTAAAATCTCTAAATCCCTCTTCTGCAGTGAAATCTGTCTCTTTCATTTACAATATGACAGCATGGTAAGAGGAACAGGTCTTTTTCTTCAGATACTGGGAGCATCTGCCTGCAGCACCAATTACCTGTTTACTTGCTCACTTGTCCATTACTGCAAACGGAATGAAAGTATGAAGTTGCTTCTTAGACCAGATTTCTGTTCCTACATCAGTAGTAGATTATCTAAGGTTTTTTTTCTTGTATTTGACTGGGGAAAGGCAACAAATTCACTGCAGGATTTTTAATTGTCATAGGCAGAGCGTGTAGACCTTGAGCAGAGATTCCAGCATCACTTGCAATGAGCTTGTTTTCTCATTTGTTTACTTGCTGTTTACTCAGGAAGAACAATTTGTAATGTGTATTACCACTCAAGCCAGCATGGACCTTTAAAGTCAGTTGGGCTGCCAAATGATTTCTGTGGAAATCTACATCATACAAGTTGACCTTAGGAAAAAAAAAAGCTCCAAGTCAGAAAGAACTGCTATAGTTAGAAGGTTTTTAAAGGTTCACATATTAGCTTTTATTTACACTTTCGTTCTCCAACAGGAGTTTAAGAAGCACAAAAGGTAACTTTGAAGTGTTTGTACACCTTGTGAGTAAAGAAGGACTCACCATCAATTTCAATGAAGTCATCTCTTTTCCTAAAAGTTGAGACTCTTTGCCTTTTTCCTTTTCAAACATGTTCTGTTGGTAGGTGGGAAAACTTCTGGGTTTTTTTTCTATTTTTTCCCCGAAATAATGATTCTTCCCTGGGAATCTGGAGAGTCAGCAAACCGTGTTGCTCAGAAAGCTCAGTCAGGTAGTTCCAAAACCCACAGCCAAACCCTTTTTGGCAGTCCAGTTCTGGTCTGCGGGAGTTAGGTGGTGGGGACAGGCTGAGCTGGGCCCTGAGAGTGCTGGGTGCAGGGCTGCAGGTTCCCTGGTATTCCTGCTCCTGGTGATCCTCTGGGATGAAGCTCTGACTTGCTGACACATCCAGCCCTGCCACAGCTGGGTTAAACCTGAAGTACATCTTTTGGGTCCTGTAGGATGAATGGTTTGTCTCTTTCCTTCCCCAAACTAGCTCTCAACTAAAATCTTGTAGTAATAATAGAGTCTTATGTTTCTGGTACTAGAGTAGGAGTAGAATTTGCAAGTAAGATATTGTAGAGTGGTTTAGATGGGATGTCTGGGAGCTCAGTAGGGTCTTGTTGGCAAAATTCACGGTGATCTCAATGGAAAACATGGCTTGACAAAAGATTGCAGGATTAGCCTGTAATTTGCCAGACAGTGGAGAAATGGGCAGGAAAATAGAGGGAAGCATAAATTAATATTATAAACAAATTTGAAGGATTTCTAGAAACAAACAAAATTGTACTCTGTGCTCTGCAAAGGTCTTTGGCCCTTAGCCTTACCTTCTCTGCGTTTTCAAATTTAAATGGCCTTTGGTCTTAGAGCTAGGATGCATTGTGCAAAAGCTATAATTGCAACATATGTTTAACAAGAAGACTTGGGGGTATTCACATTACAGTTTTTTTGTGCTGTAAAGAAAATTTCCTATGAAGTGTACAGGTAAAATAGCACTTATATAGTAGCAGGAGATACTGAAATGATGCTGAATTCACACATTTTATCAGTAGTCCTATGGTGCCACACTGTGGGTTGGAGTCTTCCTCATCACTATGTTATCAGCACCTTTGCTGCAACAAGGTTTTTTGGTTTCTTTTCATCCCTTCAGCTTCCATGTGCTCCATCCACAAGGTTAACTTCTGCTGTCAAAAAAGTAAAGAAAACGTTTCTTAAGGTAAGATGAGGACGTGCTGGTTCACAGCCACACTGTTAAAAGGCTGTGGGGGGTTTCTTTTCTAATGTCTTTACCTTCTTAACAGCTTGGAGAGAAGGGAATCTACAAGGCCATTCATGAGCTGGATATTCTCCTTCCCTGGATTCAGGCCTACATACAAACCATTGTATGAAGAACAAGGAAGCAACAGACAACATGCTGTGCTAAGAACAAATTCTAACCCAGCTCAGCCAGGCATACAACAGGCCTGGCACTACCTCCATCCCAGTGAAGGAGAGCCTTCAGCGGCATAAAGAGGGAGTTTTCAAGAGCTTTCATGGTTGGCCTGGCACAGCAGCTACGCCCGTCCTGCAGTGTTTGAGCAGCCTCTGGGGCAGTTTCAGCATGCTGATGTCCTTCTGGTTTTGCATGCCTGACAGCAGCCCCTGGACACAATCCACGAGAGTAACTTGAAGTCTGCTACAGTGTGGATTGAACACAATGTCACACATGTCATGAGCATGCTCTAGTGATGCCTTGTGCTGCTCTCTGTGTTTACGATTCAAAGCAATGAGGATGACTTCTGAAAATCCCTCCCCTAAGCCCTACTTCTTTTATTTTTTGTTATAGCACATAACAGTATGCACAAGCCATTCTATATATAAATAAGACAAATAACTACGTACCGCCTACCATTATTAGTAATTTAAGGTAGTAATTGATCCCTAATAAACATACTCCAAATAATGTCAAAACTTTGGTCTATGACTCATGTACAACCTTCAGATGTCACATGCTCTACTTGAGATCACACAATACATAAAACACAATCAACGGAATGCCTCTGATTAGGATACCAAAATGGTTGCAGAGATTTATGGGAAGTTGTTACTCAAATGATGATAGTGGTTTCCAAAATATCTTTCATATAGTACAGAATGGAGTTCTAGTTTTCCCACATTTTTAAAGATTTACCAGAAGAAACTCTTTAGGTGATGAAAATAATACCAAGTTGTATGTCTGCACTTCCACAGAGATGAGATTCGGTGAAATTTCAGATCTCATAGTGCTAATACTTTGAGTGCAATGAATACACTGATGTGTTGACACCAAAGAGCCTGAGCCAGTTCTTCCTTTTTGCTTGTGGCCTTCTGAGACCCAGGAGTGGAGGCTGGTCTCTGAAAGGTTATCTTTTGGGTCCAGAGTTCAACCACACATGGTCTCTGATCAGGTTATGCTCAGTGCACCTTTATTTTTATTCCTTCAGGGACCACTCATAAACTCTCTGGGTTCCCTTCACAGGAGGTACAGAGCCATAGGTGATAGCCTAGCCATTCCCACACCTGCACTCATGAAAAGGACACCACTCCTGCTAGTGAGGCAGTTTTGAGGCCTTTAGTGGTTGGTGAGGGTGGAGGAGAGAGAGGAGCAACATCTCTTCTTTGAACTTGCAAATCACTGCCCAGCATCCTGAAGAGGAGAAAGCATGAAGTGAATCCAGATTACAGTCTGCCTCTGTTGGGATCAGAACTATGTGCTAGCCCCTACTCCAGCAGTGCCTTTCAACCTAACATCATCTCTCCTCACCCCCAACCTGTGTCCCTTCTGACGCCTCAGAGATCTGGGGCATGGTTGGCTTTCTCTTTCAGCTTCTTCCCTAGCTTTGCAACACACTGCATCAGCACTGGGTACTTGTAGCAAAAGCTGAAGAAAAGCAGTATTAAATTGCAGTGTGCAAGTTACTCATTAGTACTCTCTATTTTATTATAAAGAAGGAAGGATGTCATCATTTTGTGAACGTGCCAAAGCATTCTGCAAATCTCCATGACAGCAGTTTCTGATGACAATACGCTATTTTTAAGCACCGGTGCTTTATGCAACAACTGATCACAGACAGATGTGAAGATTTCTCTTCAATGAGAAAACAAGCCAATTTCTTTTGTCTTATGTTTAATATAAGAATGGTGGAATCAAGAAATGAGCTTTTCAGCACAAACAATGACCTGTCATACCATTGACTTTCTAGCTTTGTACTCTAGCAGTTATCAATAAGGAATTACATTAGTTACATGTTAAAATGTAGATTTTTTTTCTGTTAGAGTACCATGGTGGATGCTCTTGGGAAATAATCACTGACTGACTGGTGCTGGGGCAGCAACAGCAGCATGTACTTCGTGTGCTTAATGTATTTTGGAGTTCAGCAGTCAGACCCGTGGTACTGAAACATGTCTTTTGCAGGGGCCTCTTGGTGTCCTTGTATTGACTTTAATTCTCACATATTAAGCACCTCAATTCAGGCATGTCTCTTAACATGTTAGGACAAACACTGGAGATGTTTTAGTCTGATACTTATGTAAAGAAAAGTTCATATGTGATACTTTCTGTTTGCTGAGCAGTTTCTTCCCTTACCATGATTTCACCTGATTATGTATATTCCACAGGTTTGGTAAAAAGGACTGACTGGAAGAATTCTAGAAGGAGGAAAAAATACAACTGTCTGCCACAGACAATTCTCAGGTAAATTCCATTTCTTCTTATTCTTCTCAAGATGAGAAATCAATTATGCAGACAAAAGGAAATATGATACATGAATTTTACACCTCACATAGCTAGTCATATGGTGACTGAAAGCTTTCTTATACAGAATTCATATCTTTTGACCTTTTTTTTAATCATTTTCACACCACGTCTGATCTCCACCTTCCCTCAGCCATCAACATAAAAGGACAGAGCATAAGAATAGGCTCAGGTGACCATGGTAGGAGTAAAAAAGAAGAATGAGAATATTTTATAAGATAAATTGAGATGCAAACTGTGCTATAAAAGCTAGTCAGTAAATAATTATCCCCAAAAACTCAAGGAAAAAAACCTCAAAAAGACACAATCAACGAGGAATATATAATCTGATAAAATTGTTCCTAATACGTGGGCATTATACATTTAAATCTGTTTCTTGTGAGGGATCATAGACATGCCTAATAAAAAAAATGTTCCTGGAGTGTCCAGTTCTGGGCTCCCCAGCTCAAGAGGGACAGAGAACTTCTGGATAGAGTCCAGGGCAGGGCCACCAAGATGATCAGGGGACTGGAGCATCTTTCATACAAGGAAAGGCTGTGGGAACTGGGGCTGTTTAGTCTGGAGAAGAGGAGA
This sequence comes from Colius striatus, assembly GCF_028858725.1. NCBI lineage: Eukaryota > Metazoa > Chordata > Aves > Coliiformes > Coliidae > Colius > Colius striatus. The sequence continues at coordinate 170,358,913 of NC_084759.1, forward strand.
TTGAGGGGTGATCTTATTAACATTTACAAATATCTAAAGGGTGGGTGTCAGGAGGTTGGGACATCCCTTTTTTCTATAGTAGCTAGCAACAGGACAAGGGGTAATGGGATGAAGCTGGAACACAAAAAGTTCCATTTAATCATAAGGAAAAACTATTTTACTGTGAGGGTGAGGGAGCCCTGGCACAGGCTGCCCAGGGAGATTGTGGAATCTCCTTCCTTGGAGGTTTTAAAAACCCTCCTGAATGCATTCCTGTGTGACCTGATCTAGGTGGACCTGCTTTAGCTGGGGGGTTGGACTAGATGATCTCTAAAGGTCCCTTCCAACCCCTACCATTCTATGATTCTATGAAAGATGACGGAGAGGCAAGCAAATGCCTTATGTCCCTTATTCCAGATGAATACCAGCTTCAGCTGAACACCTTGCATATTTAGTGATGAGATACAGATTTAATCCTGTGTTCTATTAATAGCATGATGTTATATTATTTAAATATTTGTTAATTACTAGAGAGAGTTGCAGTATATGACGCACCAGGTTTTGTTGTCATACCTTACCAGGCAGCTGTATTTTATTTGAGTCAACTATATTTTAAACCAAACAAAGTCTGAACACAGCATTCCTGGCTCTGAGCCACCAACTCCAAATTCTTTAGATCCTATTGAATTCCATTTTCTTGCTCTTGTTACATGGTTACGCAACACCTAGGAGGCTAACAAGATGAAACACAGTCCTAACTTTCTCTCTTAGATTTCATGAAGCTGGTGGTTGCCAAAATAGCATATTCAGGGAGAAGTGGCAGGAAGAGCTGTCCCAAGTACTTTAATTAACAACAGGCTACAGAGACAGACCAGGGCAAACACAGGACCTCACAGGCTGAAAGGCCAAGACCCATCCTAGACCCCATCATAGTTGGAGCAGGAGCCTGAAGGTTTCCCACAGTGCAAAGCTTGTTCCAAGGTAAGCTAGGCAGCAGCTAGGCAGTAGTGGAGGAAAGGAGTGTATAACTACCTGAGAGTATGTCCAACTGCTCATCCCTAAGTGCATAACTCCGTCACTTCAAATGTTCACCCTGGAGACAAATGACTGTGTAGAGGTCCCACTGTCCTGTAGAGCCAATATTCAACTTGCACAGTTAGGGCAAATGTCAAACTAATACAAGGGGGTTGCAACTCAAAATACATTTTCTTCAGTTAAAACCAAAACGGTTAATCAGAGGGTCAGAGGCAAAGGTGGCACATTTAACGCTGTGGTCTTTTTTGAGGACGTAATTTAATTTTCATTTAACATGGTGTCTGTTTTCATGGACTTGTTCACATAGCTCTTCCATTTGTTTGTGAAATTTAGGTTTGCAAAAAGCATTTTAATGTTGTTTTTTGTGTGGGTTTTTTTTTTTTTTCCCAAACTTTGGTATATGGAGTAGAAAACTGACTGTGGGCATGGCCTCACCAGCCTCCATCAGACTTCACTGTCGAGTCGTCACCCCTGACAGGGAGCAGTAGCTAGAATCTGAGGGCTCAGCACAGGACGCTCAGTGAGAAGGAGCAGGAGAGGATGCTGCTTCTCTGCTGCAGAAGAGAGCCAATGACACCTGCAAACAGGAAAACTACCACATTTAATTCAGAGGATCCAGGGGCAACGGTTATTTTATGGCATAGAAACTCAGAACTTGAGAGTTCTTGCCTTCATTTTCCAAATTACTTAGAATACTTTGCAGACTCTTAGTTGCTTTGTCTATAAAATGAGAGCAGTAACACCTGGGCATGGTGCATTCCTTCATACAGTAATGAAAATCACATTTTCGAATCAATTAAACACTCCTGAATGAAAGGCAAAATACGGCACCTGAAAAATAAAGGTCTTTAATAGACAATTGCTGCAATAGTGACACATCATATACAGGCCACTTGGAAACAAATATTATGCTGCATATTCAGAAAAACATAGCAAAATAATTAGTATTAAATATATTGAACTGATAACTCAATAAGTATGGACAAAAGCTTATTGCCTTTTAAGACCGAGTAAAAGCAAGCTCTAATTTTTCAGATGCAACTCTAGGTGGCACTCTTAGAAAACGAGACTCATGTTGGTCTCAGTTTACTTTTGACTCTTCAGTTGACAGAGAAAGTGTTATGGCATGTTTCATAAGCAGTTTCCTTAGATGGAAAACTGAGATAGATTGGATTAGAAAAGCTTTTTAAAAATTAAATTGCCACAAACTCAGAATTGAAATTAAAAACGTGGGTGAAGAAAACCCGAAGACTAGAGTTATAAATCAGATATGAATTCAGTCCCTGATTTTACTACAGACTTCCTGCCTGACTGTAGGCAAGTTGCTGCATTAAGTCACTATTCTCCTTTGGCAAATGGGAAAAAGGTCTATCAGTTATTTTCCTAAGTTAATTTATCTGTGCTTTGCATAGAGAAATCCTCAGAAAGAAATTAATATCCGTCTAGTGTTAATCATCGCCACTATTGCTTGATGTGGCTTGTCTTATCACAGTGTTTTCATCTTTTTGGAGTAGTGACTGTCATTACACGGAAAAAAAAGGGGTATTTTGTGAGTGTTACTGCAAAGGGAAGAATGAAAAACATTTGGCTGTGCATTGAAATTGTCACTAGCTCATAATGTCTTGAAAAACACTGATCAAGTGGAAAGTGGCAGCTGCACATGCAGTTTTGGCATTATGTAGATAATACAGCAACAGTCAGCAAAGACAACAATTTCCATCACAGACAAGACCATGTACACATTTTCTCTATTTTGCCTGAAGTGCTTTTTTTTCCTCTGAAGTGCAAAATCTTCAGAGCAGAGACTATCCCCTAATAAATAATTTCTACTGCAATCGGAACCATCTACAGCAAATTCCTGATCTCAGCTGAAGCCCTGAGGTGATGTTATAATGCAGTCCTTAGCAAATGCTGAGATAGTTTCCCCTCAAAGAGCATTAAAAGGAAGACATTTTTTCCTGAAACATGAGAATAAGGATGAGGTTTGGACAATGACGTTACTTGTGTTGGATTTGGCCATTTGGTCACTGTTTCTCCATGCTCACAGCACGCATTAATTTTCAGACACTGCAGTAGCAGCCTCCTGACTGCAAAGACGCTTGGCCAAAGGTTAAATGCATGGACTCTGGTCTAGTGATTAATTAGAAGCTTCCCAAAGTAGTCCCCTGTAGCCACACAGCCCAAGTACTGCTTGAGTCATCTTCCTCCTCAGTAGCTGTGGGCTGTTTGAGGGGAGAGGGCTGCAGAGAAAAAGCGTTCCTGGACAGGCAGTGCTGTTACGGGAATGAAAGGGTTGTAGTAGCACTTGCACAGCTGTGCTGTGGTCACCCATTAGCTTCCCCCATCTCTAGCCAAGCTTCTTTGTATTGTAAAGAATGACTGCCACTGGGGTACATCCTCCTGAAAACTGACAGGAGCTGCTAAACAGTGAGAAACTCATTCTCCATGAACCCATTTGGAGAACGGTCTCACATTAGTTCATCTAAAAATCAGTTTTCACCTAAAAAACAATATTTAGCTCAGCAGACTTGTTCTACTGGCCCCAGTGGAAGATAGATTTGGAAATGTAAAGGCAGACAGCAAGACTGTGAAGAGCATTGCCAGAGGGAAAAGGGAGCTAATGGAAATATAATGCCATTGAGTGAAGGTGGAGGCTATCATGGAATAAAGGTGCTGGTGATATGTGACAAGAATAGGTTTAAATGCTACATTGCAAAGCAGTATGGGTGATGTTTTTTTCAGTCCTGTGGATAGAGTTGCATCTCAGAAAGACAATATTAGTCATAAAGCCACAAGGCCATTGTGTAAAAGAGACTGATAGGGGCCTCTGGGAACCTCTGGTCTGATGTCCTGCTCAAAGCAGTGTCCACCAGAAGGTTAGACCAAGCTATCTATGGCTTTAATTAGTTGGATCTTGAAAATCTCTGATAAAAGCCACAGAAGGCTGACTTTCAAGGCCATAGCATCATTTCTGGACAGAGTAAAGTGTTATAGAGATGGATGCAGCCACACTATGAGAAGTGAGACTACAGAGATGCTCTCCTGTTACTGCGTACAACACATCCGGAAGCCCTTTTGCCCTGGAGAATCCACCTCAGATGTAACTAAATAAGACACAATCCTGTAGTGACTGTTGTCTGTGTCAGTCCCTCTGTGAAAATGGCAATTGAAGGACAAGGGCTTTACTTCCATAGTAAAAAGGAAAACTATAAGCAATGGTCTGTCCACAAAATGTTTGTGTGAGGTGAACAATAAACTGCAGGTGAGCATCAAGTCTCGAAAGAGGAAAGGATTGAATGAATTTTGAAATAGAATTAAAACATGAGAAATCACAGTTGTTTCTCTTTTGGTAGGTGATTTCTGACAAAAGTGCAGGTCTCTTGCAGGCAATGCTGAATTTTTTGGTCCAAAGACTCTGGGCTGAAACCATTCCACTCCTACTCTTGCTTCTGCTCCTCTCCTTACAGCATGGGCACTGCCACGGAGATTTTTCTCATTTGTGTAATAAAAGGGTCGTGCAGATCTTCCTGCTCCTTGGCCATTGACTCTGGCTGGCTTTAAAGTGTCTCCTCTCCTCGCCCCAGGCTGTGATGCCATTTTCAGAGCTGTGTCACCTCCTGGCAGCTGAAAGCATCTTCCTGGTTCAGTGACCTGAAAGCAAAGCAGTGGAAGAACATGCCTTGCTAAAGTGTTTGAGTAACAACAGCTATCTGATTACAATTCTCTGATTTTTGAACAGTCAGAGACAAAAACCTTACAGAATCTAAATTTAACACTGTTTAGTGAAAGAGGGTATGTAAAGGGACAGGAAACTGAAGGAAGCTGGCATGGGAGTGTAGAAGAGTGATGATGGGTGAGTAGAGAAGCCTGGAGTGTTCAACTCTCAGCCATAGCCTCAGTCTGTTGCTCTATTTGGCACATTAAAAAACGTATTTAAAGACAGCAGGGAGTGGAACCTCCAGCAGCTAGAGTTGCAGAGAAAATAATATAATGCAATCAGAGATTATGAATGAGGTTGTATATAGATACTGAGATGTTTACAAATACTAAACGTATTAAGATACTGAGATGTAGGCAGGTTTGGTTTTGCTTTTTCAAACAACCTTTTAATAAATTATCATATTTTTCTTCTCTTTAAGGCCTCAAGCAGACCTTTCTATAGATGACATGATAACAGAGTTTTGTGTTATTACAATGCACCCCTTGTTAACTTTAACTGATCGATGCTTTTCCTTCCACTTTCCCCCAATACTGTTTGTTTCGGTAGTTTTGGTACTTATGGTGCAATCGTGCTTTTGACCCAGCTGATAAGAAAGAAATAACTTCCTTGAAGAAGCAAAGGTTCAGAGACGGTTTTTGTTTGCCTATTTCTCCTAAAGAGTCCATGAGCATTAGTTAATACCATGGTGGTTTTATCATCACAGGTGAATCTTGGTAGCTCAGAGCCATTGTTAATAAAGCACCATCGATTATTTCCGATTTTCTCTCTCCCTGCACGAAAGAAATGGTTTGTGCCAGCTCAGCTCAGTCTCTAACCACGAGTAAAGAACCCACTGACGTCTCCTAGAAAAATTTTGTTGTATCAGTGTCTGTTCCTTTGTAATGATTAGGGAATAACCAGTAGCACTTTCCAAGAGATGAAGAATAGATAAACCACAGGTGTGATAAATTAGTCATTTGATAAAACTATTTACAATTGAGACTCCTAGATGTGAGGAAATTTTTTTTGTTTTTGTGAATGAGAAACCACAAGCTGTCAGTGGAAAAGGCAGCCTGTTTTTCTACCCGCAGCGGGGGAAAGACTGCTTCACGTACAATGACAACCCATGAGGGCTTGCAGACGTGAATCCCAAGCTGGTAGATGACTGCAGCGGTGGCAGCTGGAGAAGGGCAGCCCACGCTGGCCACCAATTCAGAGTCTCTTGGGGGGATACCAGGCATTGCCCCCACTTCTGAAGGCTCTCCTGCTCTCTCCTTCCTCCCCTGTGTGGATGGTGATGGGATGGCCACGCCACTTTTTGGTTTCACAGCATTTCTCTCATTTCTAGGCAACTTTGATATCAGCGTGGAAATGGGTGTTGGTTTCTTACTCTATGAGACGTTGGAGTTTTATTAGAAAATTTTCCCATTGAGCCAAGGGCATTCAAAGTTTGGGAAGGATTGTAGGGTTGCAAATGACTACAAAGAAGGAGTGCAGCATCAGGTGCATGGCTGCAATTTGAGTCAGTGGATCAGCCTCTTTGAGATCAGCATGCCCTGTACTCTCAAGAAGGCCTGCTGATACCAAAGGATGATTGAGGCCATCATCTTGCTGATACAAACTGCACTCAGTTGATAGACAAGTTCAGCTTAACCTGATTTCAGACCATGGAAAGCAAGATCCTGGTGGTTATTCTTCTGTAGAGAAAAGAAACAAGTGGATCTTTGGAGGTGGTTTTATAGATGGAAAGGAAGAGGCCACACTGACGTACTGAATGGCTACAATCTGGTACAGAGTATTTCCCAGGTCTAAACTCTAGGATGAGCATTTCAGTGACTGTAAAAAGACTTAAGACTTGTTATAAATTGCCCATGTTGTACTATGGTAAAAAGAGTATCGATGCTCAACTCATTAATGAATGAAGACTACCAAGAGCAAGCAGAAAGATGTAACTTCTGCATGTGGCATGTCACATCTTCATGTGATTTTCCTAGTCTGCTGTAACTTTTCATTTCTTTACAACATTGGAATATTTCAAAGGATATAGGGAGAGTTATAAGAAAATGTTCCCTCTGGTGAAAACAAGACATTAAAGATGTCAGTTCAATCCCATCTATGAGAGGAAAGACAAAAAGACCACAAACAACCCAGACTGCAGTTCATCTAAAGAAATAATAATTTAAATAATATATTATTATAATTAATACTAATAAATAAATGACTTCATAAGAAACACTGGATTTCTCTAGTCAGATGGAAGACAGGCAGTAAAGTTTTGCTCTTCAATACTAAAATCAATGTAGCATTTAGTATTTAGTACTGAAATTCAGTTTTTCTGGCACTAGCAGTAAGACTTATGATGATCACTTAGAAGATTGTAAATGGAAACTGTACATTTTTTTATTAGTTGCATCCACCAGATACTGAGCTCAGGGGTGGAATGAAATGCTTTGAAGAAGTTTTGTACCTATGAACCCTTTGCTATTCTTCTGGGGTTGCTGTACCAGAATCTCAAACTCTGGTCGACAGAAGTCTTCCATCTCTGGTCTAAATTTACTCAATGACCAGTTTATAGCCATTTCATCTACAATTGGTTTACTCTGTACCCTTATATCACTTCCTGAATTTGCTGTTTTCCCATTCTAATGTAGTTAAGATAACAATTATGTCTTCTCTCAGCCTTTGTTTTCCTGAAGCTGAACAAACCAAACTCTTCTAGACTTCTTCTATAAAACAGGAGCTTTTTACTTGTGACTGGATCATTTCTGGATTGAATTCATCTATATAGCAGAGGGTTAATTCACAACTTTATATCGGCATTATTCCTTTCCTCCATCTTCTGGAAATACCTTGCCTAGTTAACTTTCATGGCATTTTATTCTTTGTCCTGCTTGTCTTTAGTGGCTGATTATTTAATATTTTGTTCTAAAGCCTTGCACACAAGTTTTGTCATATAACATGTTTCTTTCTCCCTTGACTGTTATTTCTCTCTTCTTAATGACAGCTACTGCATTTGCTGTTCTCCAATCTGAAAGTACTACCATGTGTTTGATAAATTGATTAAAATTTCTCGCTGCTGCAACTGCATTTTTATCCGCCCATTTGTTCAGCTTGTTTCCATGGTTAGAGAGCGTTTAACTCTACCTTCTCCACTTCTGCTTTTGCCTTAAAGGAGCTCATTTCCAATCCTATCACTATCAATCATCTTGACTTTGCTCCTGCTTTCTGTATCAACGACTCTAAAAAATGATCTTGCTCACCTACTACATTCACCAATTCTTAATATCCTTGTCAATGTAAAAAGTTGATATGAATTGTCTATTTAATTTTTGGGCTATAATGCACACAATCATGCAGCTCAGTCTTGTCTGTACCAACATCACTTCTCTCCTTATGCTCCTCTTGTTTATATGACGAAAATGATGACATTACTTGTTGTTTTTCTACTTCTGTTTTTATGTGGATAGATTTAGTCTCAATTTGGAAAATTCTTTCACAACCCTCTTTTGACATCCAAGATGCAGTTATCACTGCTGATTAGTCCTCCTTTCTGTCCCTCGGGGCCTTACTGTGTTCCTACTATTCTTGAGGAGGTGATTGAGTTAGCTGCTTTCATCAAAACAGGATCATAGAAGAGCCCAGGTTGAAAGGAGTCCTGGAGATACCTTGTCCAAGCTTCTGCTTTAAGTGGGACCTTGGGTTATCTAGGGTCCTGGCAAGCAGTGTCCAATACTTGAAGGTAGATTCCATCATTTCTTTGGGCAACCTACACTGATGTTTAATTTTTCTCATGCTGAAGATCTTCCTGAAGAAATTTGAGCCTGTTGCACCTTGTGCCTGGACAAACTCGACTCCTTCAGTCTTTCATCATAAGCAGAGGTCTCCAATCCTTTAATCACATTGGAGACCCATTGGATGAACCTTGTCCCATTTGTCAGTGTCTCTCATGAATTGTGAGGACAAAATCTGGGTATTTCCCCCCTCAGATATAGTATATATAGCCCCATTTTGTTTTCTCCAAGATATTCCTTCAGACATTTTGACTGCTGGTTACTTCTGTGACATACAAAATGTCTTCATCATATCTGCCTCTACTTCTGTTTCTCCCAAAGTTTGTTGTCTGTACTCTAGGCATGTCTGTTACAACATGAATTTGTTTTCTTTATTTCTGCAGCACTTCTGGAGTTACTCTATGACTCTCTAAGCCTGTGAATATCAACAAAGTATAACTTTGTGATTTGAAGTGACTAGAGAAACAGCATGAATCCATTCTTTCAGCTAATCAACACTTTATTATTGCTGATTCCTTGACATATAGTTCCTGCAAAGACTTCCTTGGACGCAGAGGAGGAACTGATGCATCACATCACAGTCCATTTTGAGAGTAGTTCAAGATGCAATGACAAAAATTATAGTTTTTTAAAATAGGTTTCCATATGTGCCCATGTGGAAGAATCATGACTACTCTTAAACGTTTAATTACCTCTTCCATAAATATTTATTTCTATACGCCTGTCTACTTAGTCCTGACTATTCTCTCATTCAGGATCTAGTAGAAGCAACATTTTAATTTCCTACTTCCTGCTGCTTAGATCATTCAACTTAAGTGCTTAAACATTTCAAGTAAGTTATCAGAAATTCTTGCAATATGTCTTATCACAGAATCATAGAATGGTGGGGATTGGAAGGGACCTTTAGAGATCACCTAGTCCAACCCCCCTGCAGAAGCAAGTTCACCTAGATCAGGTCGCATAGGAACAGATTCAGGAGGGTTTTAAAAATTTCCAGAAAAGGAGACTCTACAACTCCCCTGGGCAGCCTGTGCCAGTGTTCGTCAGCCTCACAGTGAAATAGTTTTTCCTTATGTTTAAATGAAACTTTTGGGGCTTCAGCTTCTTCCATTATCCCTTGTCCTGTCACTAGATACAACAGAAGAAGTGATGCCCCAAACTCGAAGTGATGCCCCAGACTCCTGATATCCACCATTTACATATTTGTAAATATTAATGAGAACCCCCTGCAGTCTTCTTTTATCCAGACTAAACAGCCCCAGTTCTTGCAGCCTTTCCTCTTAAGAAAGATGCTCCAGTCCCCTGATCATCTTGGTGGCCCTGTACTGGACTGTCTCTGTCTCTCTCAGCTCAAGAGGGACAGAGAAGCCCAGAACTGGACACAGTACTCCAGATGAGGCCTCATCAGGGCAGAGTAGAGGTGGAGGAGAACCTCCCTTGACCTGCTGGACATAATCTTCTTGAGGTATTCCAGGATGCCATTGGCCTTCTTGGCCATCGAGGGTACATTGCTTAGTTTGCTGTCCACCAGAACTCTCAAATGTCTCTCTGCAGAGCTGCTCTCCATCAGGTCAACCCCCAGCCTGTACTGGTGCATGGGGTTGTTCCTTCCCAGATGCAAGACTCTGCACTTGCCCTTGTTGAACCTCATGAAGTTCCTCTCTGCCCAACTCTCAAGCTGGTTGAGATCCCACTAAATGGCAGCCCAGCCTTCTGGGGAATCAGCCAGTCCTCCCAGTTTGGTGTCATCATTGATATCACTCTGTCCCCTCATCCAGATTGTTGATTAAGAGGTTGAACAAAACTGGCCCCAGAACCAAACCTTGTGGAACTCCACTGGCCTCCAGCTCAATTCCATGCCATTGATCTCTGAGTTATTTCCTTCAGCCACTTCTCAATCCACTTCACTGTCCACTCATCCAAGCCACACTGCCTGAGCTTTCTGATGAGGATGTTATTGGAGACAGTGTCAAAAGCCTTGCTGAAGTCAATGACATCTGTTGCTCTCCCCTTATCCAGCCAGCCAGTTATACCCTTGTAGAACGCTATTAGGTTGGTGAATCCATGTTGACTCCCCCTGATAACCATCTTTTCCTTCATACATTTAGTAACAACATTGAGGATGAGTTGTTCCATCACCTTTCCAAGAATGGAGGTGAGGATGACCGGCCTGTAGTTTCCAGGGTTGTCTTTCTTGCCCTTTCTGAAGACTGGAGTGACGTTGGCCTTCCTCCAGTCCTCAAGCACCTGTCCTCCATGAGTGTTTAAAAATGTCAGAGAGCAGCTTAGCAACCACATCAGCCAGTTCCCTCAGCATTCCTGGATGCATCCCATCAGGTCCTATTGACTTGTGAGTGTTAAGCTTGCCCATCAAGTCTTTAACCTTGTCCTCATCACCAAGGGAAAGTCCTCTTTTGTTCAGCATATGTCTTCTTATGTTTTCATTATCAAAAAGAGCAATGTTATAAGAGCTGATCTATAAGTTAAAAGAACTGACATGGAGAATGCAGCTGCATTTCAGTTTATTTTAAAGTAACTCTAGATTGATCCTGTGACCTAAGTTCATGTTAACAGTTGGAGAACATCAACGGAGCTTCTAAAAACACCTTTAATTTTATTTTACCTGAAAGGAACTAAATTTTGCAGGGTCTCAAATGCAAACTGAAGTACAATGAGTGTGGATGACCAGGAGACCGGTTTTAAGCTCCCATGTGTAGAACAAATGGCACACTACCATAGATCTCACTGATCTCACTGATGTCATTTTACCTTATGTTGAAGGGAAAAAACATTCACTAATCTAAAATTTCTTTGGGTATTTTTTAATTGCTGGTTTTCCAAAAGAAAAGTCTCTTACGGAAAGGGAGAGCTGGTGTACCTGAATGCTGAGCCCTTTGCAATTGAAATTCAACTTGTAGCTCTCCTTTTACAAAGGCTTGAAAGGATTGTTGTACTTTGCCTGCTTATATGGAGATGGAGATAGTACACCACAGCCAAAGCCTGGTATATCATAGCTCCTCTGCTACTGATAGCCACACTAGCTAGACCAAAATAAAATCACCTTAGCTTTGGCAGCACATGTTACAGTTCCTCCTTTGATTTTGCTGCACCTATATGCATAGAACAGGCTGATCTGACAAACCAGGAGTATTGAGAAAGGAGGACCTGAGAGTCCAGAGCTCTGTACACATTAGTATGAAACAATAAAAATAGCGTAAGTGGGAGGATAAAGCTCCTTTCACAACTCTTTTTTGTAAGTTTTGGAAGCTTCTCCTAACTGTTGTATATACCTTCCTAGATATCAACTAACTCTTGAGTAATTGATGGAATGAATATTCTTTCACTACGATTAATTAGCTATGTTAGGAAGACTGTTCCCCTCCTTACTGTAATTAACTCATATAGACACTTTAAAATACCAACACATGGTCCATGATCCTAGACCAATCTTCTGGTTGCTTAGATGTCAGTTTTAATGAAATGTGTGGTGGTTTAGCGTGGTGTCCACCAAGTCATAAAATCACTCCCCCTCCCAAACTGGACAGGAGAGAGAGAGAAATAAAACAAACAGCTTGTGAGTTGAGATAAGGACAGAGAGATCACTCAGCAATTAGCGTCACAGGCAAAATAGATTCAACTTAGGGAGAAAAAGGCTTGATTTATTAAAGAAACAATAAAAGCAGGGAGATGAGAAATAAAACTGTCTTAAAACACTTCCCCTCACCCCTCCCTCTTCCCCGGTCTCCTTTTCCTTCCTTCTCAGTGGGGCAAGGGATGAGGGAGGGGGGTTGTGGTCAGTTCGTTACAGATGGACTTTGCTGCTGCTTCTTCTCAGGGGGAGGCCACATCACACTTCCCACTGCTCCACTGTGGGGTCCCTCCCATGGGACACTGTCCCTCATGAACTGCTCCAGCATGGGGCCTGTCACGGGGGCAGCTCCTCACACACTGCCCCAGCGTGGGTCATCCACCGGCAGAACAGTCCTTCAGGTACCAACAGCTCCAGCCTGTGTCCTTCAAGGGATCACAGATCCTGACAGCAAATCTGCTCTGGTGTGGGCTCTTCTCTCCCCACAGACTCCCAGGTCCTGCCAGGAACTTGCTCCAGGATGAACTTACAAAGTCACAGCATCCTTCAGGCACCCACCTGCTCTGGCATGGGGTCCTCCGTGGGCTGTGAATGGATCTCTGCTTCCCAGTGGTCCTCCATGGACTGCAGGGAGACAACCTGCATCACCATGGTCCTCGCCACATATCACAGGGCAGCCTTTTCAGTGCCTAAGCACCCTCCATCCCCTCCTTCTCCACTGACCTTGGTGTCTCCAGAGATGTTTTCACATTCTACCTCCCTATTGTTGCTGCAGTTTAGCAACTGTTCAACAACTTCTTCTCCATCTCAAATGTGTTATTCACAGAGGTGTTACCTCCATCACTAATTGGCCAGGCCTGGGTCAGGAGCAGGGTCCAGCTTAGAATTGGCTGGCCCTAACCCTATGAGCTATACGGGAAGCTTCTGACAACTCTTTGTTTAAAGAAGTCACCCCTGTAGCCCACCTGCTACCAAAAAACCTGGCCCAGGCAAAATCACTACAAAGTGGCAAAGGCTAGATTTGCTATGAGACTTTTGAGTCTCTCAAACTTTGGTCAAATTGCTGACTTTTCAAAAGTTCCTCACAAGGAAGGAACTGACAGCTTAAGAAACTGCCTGAGTTTCATTTCCATAGGAAAAAAAGATTAGCAACCCAATCTGCTGTGGTACTTTAGTTTTGAGTACTTGAGATTGTATTTTGTTCTACTTCAACATTTGTTTATTATATTGTCTTTTTATCAATGTACTTTATTTTGGTTTGGAGGCAGAAACTCATTAGCCTCTTTAAAAAAGCAACAGAAACTTAGTTATCTCATTCCTTGGTCTTCTAAGTATTTATTACTAGCTAATTAAATTTTTACATTTACCTAAAGTAGACTGAGCACTTCATAGTTCTTAGTCCTAGCCTTTTAAAAGAAGATATGTGACTTTAAAATAAAATGCATCTGCACTTGACCCACAGCAGCTCTTCTCTAGGCAGCCTTATTTCCTGTGGAGATGAAGAGGAAATGTACTTAGGGTGTGAAACCCTAAGTTTTTTAACTACTAAAAAGCAAAGGTCTTGCATATTTGTCATTTCACTTTGAATTCTGAATCTAACTGGAAAGCCTTTGCAACTAAAGTGCTCTCAAGAAACCTAGTTCTAAGTAAAATGTTATCTGTGGATAGATAGGTTGCTTGTACGTCTGACTCTCTGGTGTGTTCATAAGTGAACTTGAAGCAAGACAGAAACAGGTAGGACCAAGTCTGAATACTGATTTGCCTTTTTCTGTGAGTAAAGATGACTGTCTTGCTTAGTTACATCATTATGAGTGGCATTAAAGGGAATGGCAGGCAAGAGGGATACCCACCTAACTATCACTTGAATTATTTTAGAAGAAAGTGTTGCATGGAAACCTCCTGTGAGTGTTTCCAAGTGCTTATGACAAAAAATGTTCACTTTGTAGGCTGGCTTGAAATATTTCATGGATATTTTCTTACTGATGCTTGAAATAGATCACTGAGTTAGCCTCTAACTTATACCCACATCTACACACTTGTGTTTGAGTGTAGGTACAAGGTATTTAGCTATTATAAATTGTGTATGGAACAACAAGTGAAAATGATCATGTTTCCCCCCAAAATGCTCATATTTCAACTTAGAATATTCACTAAAAAAATTGAAAGAATTACAGAGCTCCTTTCACTAGTGTTTTCCTCCAAATTTAAATCTGAGTATTAATTTCCAACAATATACGTGTCTGTACAATAAATTTACTTAAACTGTGAAAAAAATGCAACTGTATAATGAAAACTTGAATGACACTTGAATTCCTTGATATAAACTAGACCAAAAAACTCCAATGCAGATAAATGCCCATAATTCAGAAAATTAGCATTAAGAGAAGGAATGAATCATAAAATCCAACATGTTGGGAAAATTCGGTAAAAAAAGATGAGTGTGGCTGGCTCATCCATAGGTTGAAAGTCTGAAAAGTACCATTTCAATGTAATACTGAGAGTGTATGGAAAGTAGTAGGTTGATAGAGGGGCTACGGATTCCTACATTGTCAACCTACAGGAAATTTTCAGTGGAGTTCGTGCTATTTTGAAAGGTTGAAAACTGGCCTCTGGCAAGGTTTCATGAATCTGGATTCACCCAGCACATATAGAAACTGACAGCTGATCCAGAACTAGAGTTCTTTGGTCTTGTCTCTTTAAAAATAACTTGGTCCTTCTGAAAAGATGCCATGAGATATTAATGTAGATACTTGGACACAGAAGGCCAGATGGCTTTTTGGCTTCTTTTGAAGGTGAATGTGATTCTATGAAAATGAAAGTGAATAGTAGACTGTGAAAATACCAGAGGCCTCTGCAAGGAGAGTTGATATATAGAGAAAAGCATACTCTTGTTGACTGGGAATTGGGAAAAGGCACTGTGAGCAAAATGTGATGTTTATTCTATTAAGGTACAACACAGGTAGACATATGCATATATATATACAAAGAGAGCAGTAGAAAGAGAGAGCCACAAAACAAAATCAGGCCAAATTACAGTGAAATAGTTTTCTTAATTAACGAGTTGTCTTAAGATGAATTACAATGTTACTTTAAAGCTAATAAAAATATTTGTGGAAAAGGTTATGGAATAACTAGCATGCTCATCTTATGAAGAGCAGGGCTGTTAGGGAAGAATTAGAAAACCATGGGAGATCACTTTGGGGAAAATTATTTTAATAACATTTATCTTTATTTTGTAGAAGACTACACCCACCAAAGCACTAAGTGCATTATTTAAAGTCACTATGTTGTACTGATAGTATTAAATTGAAAATATTACCTAGTTAATATTAAAAATCAAGCAATCTGAAAGTTATAAGTGCTGCTAGTGTCTACAAAGCCTAGGTAAAAGCATTTCAAAGGTCTTTAGGAAAAATCTTGAAACGTCATTTTTTTCTATTCGCCTTCTTGTGCTTTTAGAAGTTCTTGTTTTTGACATTTTCCCTGCAACCATGATGATTAAAAAGTGATCAGAAAAAAAAATCCCAACCCCAAAACTCTAAAAGAAACCCCAAGATTCATGAAATCATGTAAGACAAGAAGCTGGGGGTTTAAAAAGGAAATATATATACATCAGTGATATAATGCTCAGAACTAGCAGTACCTCCAAAGGATATTATGATGCTGAAAACAGAAAAGTTTCAATAGTAAGTGTTTTATTCTTCTTGGAAGAATGAAGAAGAGCTGGTGAAAATGAAAGATTTAATGCAGAAAATCCCGTAGACACTCTGTGGTTATAGCACAGGAGGTATTTTATGCAACACCAGTCATAATCTGGGTTGCTGTGTCAATAGTTATGCTGCTTTTCTATTGATATGGATTTAAACTAAAATTCATTAAGATTTTGAATTTTATTCTGTTTTATGGGTATATAGATTCTGATCAGGAGTTAGATATGTGAAAAGAATCTAATCAGTAGAAGCATAGAGTGAAAATGCACATCATGTTTGTCCATCACTGTCTTCTACAATGCCAACATTGTTTTCCATACTTTACTACAAAGAAAATAGTGTCTTAGAACCTGCCTTTCTCATAGCTCCTACTGGTAGCTTATCGTTTCTCAATCATTGAGGCGTGCAGACTGTGTTTTATCGAAAACTGGAAAACTAGTTTGTAACAACTTGAAATACAGCACAAGAAACAAGGAGGGCTCTTTTGTCTTCAGTACATATTTTGAACCTTGCACAAGCTTCTCTTTACAGGATCATGAACTCAGATCATGAAGGGGGCAATTATTTCCTCTTACTAATTCAGAAATTAATCATTAGTGTTTTGTGGAAAAAGGTTACTCCAATCTATAAGTTTTTTCCCATCCTACGCGGAAAACTGCATGGCTACCAAATCAAAATTCTGAAGGAAAGTATGGGACAGATGTCTAGTCAAGGTACCATGATTTTCATAATTTTGAATTTATACTGTAATCACTTTAAGTTGTAACCATCAGCTCATATTCTATTTGGATGTCTCTCTATGTATCTAATGCCACCGACTATTAGTTTCCTCTTCCTTCACATTCTTTGGAAGACTCAGCAGGTAATGTATGTGAGAAATTTTGTGAGTGGAAAGAGAGATCAGTAGTATAAATCTTCACATTGCTGATTGCTTGCAGACAGGAGTATGCAGTGGAGGCCAAAGGGTCTTTGTGCCATATTTCAGATGGTACAAACTTGCTTTCCATTTGTATCAAACAACAGCATTTCCAAAAAGTGCTTGGATTGGGCAGGATATTTTGTGTAGAAAAATTGCTAAACAGTTCATCTTGAGAGTTTCAGAACTTTCCCCTGCCTCAATTGCTTTTTCTTATAAAACAAAGTAGTAGTTTTGTGCCAACATTGTCCCCAATGATTGTTGGAAACAATAGTCTAAATCACAGAGACCCAGTGGTCACAAAGAGTAGACAAACAAGTGCTTCATGATGAGTAGCACCAACAGAACATGTTTAAATCTATAGGGGAAGATTTTTTTTTTTTTTGTGGTAGGGAAAAATTTTAGAGTATATTCATAAGGATCAGTTGCCAAGACATGAAGCCTGATTACCAAGACGTGTTCTTTTCAGATAGTGATGATATGAATATTTAGCAAGTACATAGCACTGGTACAGTGCACATGCAAACTTTAGTTACTTTACCCCCTTCCCCCTCACATTGTGAAGGAGGAATCAAAGAAATTATTTCTGCTGCTTTATAGGAAAGAGAGGCTAAGAAGTGAAGTGTGATGTAAAGTCACAATGACAAGCTAGATTGGATTTTCCAACCCTGAGTTGCTTTCCTTGTGCAGTGGTAATAGAGGAAGCCACTGAGTTTGAGAGAAACGAAAATCATGAGAGATCTGCTGAGCTGGTAAGGGCAGCTCCTTACTAACCACTCAGCTAGTATGCTGAGGAGTACACAGAAAACAAAAAAAATGAAAGGGAAAAACCTTTAATCAGAGGTCACAGTGAAATTTGACATGAGTTTGCAAGGACATCATTGGGTAATTCGCATAAGGTGTTGTATGAACAGAAGAGTGTGAAACCTCTACTTTGCACGAAGAGTCAGATGACTTCCAGGCAGAAAAATGAAGAAAAAAAGCCTTGGTTTCATTTCCCAATGTGTTTGGAACAGATGACAGTCCAGTTGTGACTATGGAGCCACACAGACGGACTATGCAGCAAATCTATGCAGCATGAGATTTTTCAATACTATTCCATCACCTCTTTCAGCTAAATTAGGATTAATGCTCAGGCAAAGAGCTTGTGTTAGTGCTAAGTGTTCAGTCCTCCCCAGCATGCAATCAATAGATGTCTACTAAGGAACACAGATAAAAATTTGATGTTTTTAGGCCCTTGACTCTGTCTGGTAAAGGGCAGATACCTGTCAGGACATCCCCTATTTTGTTTGCAGCTATGCTGATACTCAGGCAAGGCAGTTCAGAGCAACAATGTAAATCTGAGCCTTCCTCGTAACCTGTCTGTTCACAGTTCTTGGGCGGTGAGATGTACACTGGACAATGGTGATCTGTTTCATTACTTTTGGGCAGAATAGGAAACAACAGACCCTTGGAACTCATGGACCCTCATGCTCTGACCATCTGCTGTAGGCTGTTGCCTAGTTTCAAACTTATTTGGAGGGAAGTGTTGGTATGTGTCAATAGAAGAGAATATTAAAAGACGAGTATTTGGACATCAACATGGTACCATTTATTGAAATGTAAATGATTTGGAAAAAGCATCCTATATTTTCTGTATTAGAGTACATTTCTGTCCAGCTAATGTTTTACCACAGAACTTTCAACCCTTTGTGTGAGAAACTGAATGTGAAAATAAGTAGAAGGCTTTTAATTTAGCCTCTCCAGGCAGAAGAGTGTATCTGGGAGTAAGACCTGCACTCAGAAGATAGCATGACAGAGCCAGACACCATGGCTTTCTTCTTTGCTCTTTGCTTGATTTCTTGCTTCAATTTACAATACAATACTTATACCACTGTTTAGTGGGCAAAGGACAACAATGGGACTGGAAGGTCTTATTTGTGTTCCTAGATTTGCCTTTCCCAGAAGCTGAATGATCATGAATCTTCTCATTGCTCTGTGCTTCCATTTTCTTACCTGCAAAACTGAATGCTTGACAATGTCTTTCTCTGAGGTGAGGAAATCTAGTAATAAAATCAGCCATATAAACCCCCAAAACATTAACCATAATAAGTTGGAAAATTCCTTCATTTCCTCTTGTTATTCTTAAGTTTTTAGCAGTAATGAGAGACCAAAGGGTAGTCACCTGAGAGGTACAGCCTACTGTGGATGGGATGTGTGTTTAACAAGCCAGTCTAAACCAGAACAGTCAATCTGTATTAATAGTTCTCTGCAGAGGAGGACAGTGTTACCAACTTACTCTTTCGACTACTGGAATTACATCTTCTGCCTGGCTAGATAATTACTGTAACTAGTTGTGTTCAGTTTTGCTGTGATTTGTCCTCCACATTTAAGAAAATAGCTGTTTGAATAAAGAGTCTCTCCCAAACTCCTTACTTGCAGCTCCTCTTTGCACACTCTCTGGTAGTTAAACAGAAAAGCACTGCTCAAATTAGGACCTATAGTGGAAAAAAAATGGGCTTGATGATCCCATTGTTCTCCCAGTTATACGTTTCTAACAGCAGGAGTGCCGTATGTAACAGGAATAATTTTCCTGCTGCCACTTGACATCTCCCTTCCAACACTTTACAAAGAATTGCTTCACAGGCTCATGGCCAGTTGATGCGTTTCAGCACGTGTCTGTCACTTTGCAAAATATGCTTGGTTTTCTTGTATGTATAAACTACATTTAGCTGTGCCACAACATATCATTTGTCTGTGCTCGCCTTGCAAAGCAATCCAGATGTTTCATCATTGTCAATAGGTTTATTCAGTGTGATGACGTTTGTGAGTCTGCTTTGAATTGCAGACTCTCAACGAGACCTCCATTTTATCACCATCTCATGAAGTATTTAACAGATGTGTAGATGTAGCCCTTAGGAACATGGTTTAGTGGTGGACTTAATAGAGTTAGGTTAATGGTTGGACTTGAGGATCTTAAGAGTCTTTTCTAAACTAAATTATTCCATGACTCCATTTTCTAGCATAGAATCATAGAACCAGAATGGTTTTGGTTGGAAAGGACCTTTGAAGATTGTGTGGTCCAACCATTATGCCATGGTCAAGCACGATAATTCTACACTTTTTTACAGTGCTTTGAAACACTCTTGAGTAACATTACCACCTCATCTCCATGTCAACACTTCCAGTAATCAAGTTATTGTTTAGCCAGTTTTAATTTCCTAAACAAAACCCAAGATAGATGTTGTATAGCTTTTTGCAAAGAACAACCAAAGAGCCATCTGGGACTGTGTTGGAGAGCTCAAACCATACCTGTTGGAGGCCAGTTTAATTCTTGTCTGTTTCTGATGAGACACAGACATTCTGAGCCCACAAGTGCCCTCTTCCGAATCCTCTTTCCTTTTTCTTTTGGGCTCCTTCTTTCTTTCCCTCGTAGGCTTCTGCCTAACCTGCATTCATATCCTACAGTCTAAAATAATTCTGATTTCTTCGTAAGATTCTGCACAGTAAGCTTTTTTTTCCCCATGATATACATCAAAACAGAGTTCAGTTCCTATACAAAAAAAATCCCCATCTGTCCTCCATACAGCTGTTTCAGGGGTCTGTATATACTTGAAGACCATCCTGTCTGTATTCAACTGAGATTTTTTATCCGTGTCTCTGTTTTCATATTTTGCATGCATAAGTGCAAATGGTCAGGTGGGCAACTTTAATTATGACCAAGAAGAAATTACTGTCTTGAGTAATAAATACTCTGCTCTTGCAGATAGTAGACAATCATAGAGGAACTTAATATGATGCATCATTCCATCCATGCTGGAACCTCATTTTCCATTGTTGAATCTGCAGGTAAAGAATGAGAAAGCAGTAGAAATGTGCTTTAGACCATGGCAAGAATATAAATAGTGTTTCATAAGAGGAAAGCAGTAGGGAGAACATTTAGATGTCTAAGTGATTAGTGACTTTAAAAGAATGAGATGATGAGATGACTTTACACTGACCCTTTAACCACACAATATGACTTTTTTTTTCAGATAGCTTGAAAGAATCCCCTTGAACCACAGTGCATACTCCTCAATCAGTATCATAATTTCCCCCTTTTCCCTAACCACGTGTAAAAGAAACTTCAGAATCTGCCACGTAAATGTTACCCATTGATGAACCACTGAAAATTTTTCCAGGACCATCCTTTAAGAGAGATGCTTTCGAGGGATTCCCTTCATTAACCAAAAACACATTCTTATCTAGCACTATCTGGACTATAAATACACAGGCGTCACAGCAATGACGAAATAAAAGATGTTAAGACCAGGTATAAATACCACTGACAGTCAGATGAAGTTCATTCGACAATTTTCTTCTAATAGGAGACTTAACTATTAGAAGTTGAAGCTCACTGCTCTTAGAACTAACATCTCCCAGTGCTTTTCTAAGCATTTTAACAGAATTATCACAAACAAAATGACTTGCCAGACCTTCAGAGTGTTTGTTCTGTCTGTCATTATGATTTATTTTGGACATTTTGGAAACAGCTTAGATCTTGCTGAACTTCAAGACGATATAGACCGACTGAAAGCTGACTTTGTAAGTATGGTCTTCTACTGCATTTCTCTTTGCTTTCTGTTTCTGCTTTAGATATAGTCTAGTCTTGAGCACTTCTTGACATACTCAGTGTTGTCCAATAGAGGGTAACCATGGAACAAATTTTTTGGTTATACCTTTCTTAAAAGCAAGAATATGGACAATTTATTTGGTTTTGCTATCCTTTTTTCACTAACATGATTCAATTTTTCAACAGTCATAGTTAATGTAGTAGTTTGCATTTATTTCAGGGACACTCTTCCTTTCACAAGAGTTTCTCATAGCCCCATTCAGCCTTGTTTTATAACAAGATATTTTATTGCAAGTTATGATCAATGAATCTTGATTCAGTTCTTTTCAGTTGCAATTCACTAACAATTTTTTAGTTTTAGGCTAGTAATGTCAATGGAGGATTCAGTATTAGTTAACAATGTAAACACAATAGAGAAGAACTTTTGCTTTAACAAATGCATTTGGTATTTATTATTATTATTGGTTATAGTAGTGTGTTGCCCAAAGCTGGTTTCTACTGCTTATTCTTTTGTCTTGTCTAGCCATTCCACTTCCATACGTGTGACTGTGATCTGGCATGGGAGTGTTATCTGGCATGATATTACTTCTTTTCAGCCAGAACTTTGGTAACTTGGTGACAAGTAGTGTTAATTCACCTATCTCTACCTAGGAAGCATTGAAGTAGTCCACAGTTCACTTCAGCTGGGATTAGTCATAGAGGTGACAGATCTGCAATAGAGTCACTTTTAAATTAACAGCTTTTATCATCAATATATTCTTGTGATTGTTTATTTTTTTCTTTAAATGAATGAGAGCAACTGCAAAAGTCTGCTCCCAATTTCAGCTCTGACTTTGTCCACGTGAAATTTGAAATATAGTAGTCAAGGAATCACTCTGAAGCATCACACAAAGAAGTCTAATGTTATACTTCAATGTTTTCAAATTGATAGGAAGTTCCTTGTAAAATTAGCATTATATCTCAAATTTATCATTAGAATGGATCAGACAGATTCTCACTACATATCTAAGTCTACTGGAGAGAACTTGAGCTGTGGTGTGCTTCTTGCACTGACTTCTTGCACGTTAAAAACTCTGGTCCACAGCAGGTGCTCTCCACCTTTCAGAAGAACAGCAAAAAACCACCGTGGTTTGGCTGTGTGCTCAGCATGGGAAGCCAATCAGCTTACAGAGTTTCTGTCAGCCTATAAGTTTTCCCTTCACACTCACTGTATTTGAATTACTGAGCAGACAAAAAAGGAAACAATGACTGTTGTGTACAAAAATAATTTTTAAAAAGACACATACAAAAGAGGAAATGATTCAGTTTACCTTTCCTTGGTAGGAGAATTGTATTGCTCTTAGTTTCCTAGAATCTGTTACAGTGTGTGGTGAACATTTGATGGTTAAACTTTGTTCCTGCGAGCCTCTCAGTAGTCCGCTAACATTGTATATCCCTATGCCTGATTGTGGGCTACTGGACTATTCACCAATTCTACAAAGTTTTATAGTAAAGTTAAAAAAAATGTTATATCACACTGTATAGTATACTATACAAAGTTTTATAGTATAGTATATTAACTTTGTTTTATAACAAAGTTAATTTACTCCTCTTCCATATGAGATTTTACTAAGACTAGGTAAATTCAAGGTCACAGACTACATATTAGTGAACTTTGACTTACCAGAAAACATGACAAGATCAGGTCTGACAATTTTCCAGCCAGTTGCTATGCTTAACGAAGTTTAATTTTCAGCTGTCAATGCTATAACTTTCAGGGAGCATTTGGTAAAACAGGTAGTGCTAAATGTCTGTATTCATGACTTATACAAGGACAAGACATTGAAATGCAGACTAATACCATTTCTGTTACTAGGAGGTCATCCAAAGAGATTTGGTGCTTAGAGAAGTGAAAGCATTGTAATAGCTATAGGCAAGTGGTGCAAAAAAATCACATCCCTCTATTTTTTACTGCTCATTTGAATAGAGAAAGGAAATTCGCCTTGTGCCGAGTATTGTTTGTATAGCAGTTGTTTGTTCTCTGTTGCAGAACTCAAGTCATTCAGATGTAGCTGACGGTGGACCTATTTTTACAGACAAACTGATGAACTGGACAGAGGTGAGTCAAAACAATATGACAGACCATTTCAGGTACTTTTCAGGGCACTTTTGATACACAGTATCTCCCAAGGCCAGTATAACCAGCCAGATTAGAACAAGTATGAGCTGAGGCCATTTTAGCAGCCTGGAAATGAGAAAATAATTGCCATAAAAATTCTCTCCACAAGGATCAAGCTGCTTTATGCTGCACCATGAACCAATCCTGAGGTACAGCCAAGCCCAGCTGATGAGTTGCAGCATCATCTGTTGTAAGCAGTAGTGATAACCCCTGCATGCTGTTGTTTAGCTTCATTTGTCTTCCTGCTGATATGCACTCACAGACCTTTCCTTCTGACTGTATTTTTCAACAGAGAAATGAAAAAAGGATCATCCTGAGCCAGATCATTTCCATGTACCTGAAATTGCTTGAAAACACTGACAAGTCAAAGACCTACGTCAGGCACATATCTGAGGAGCTCTATTCTCTGAGCAGCAGCCTTCCTGATGGCTCAAAGAAGATGAAAGACCTCATGGAACTGGCAAACTTTCAGGTAAGGCTCTTCCTCTGCCTCCAAGGCTCATGACACTATATTTTCCAGTTGAGATTTGAGTTTGACTCAAACCAACAACACTTCAGTAACCCATCTGGTAACCCCCGTCTCTCTCAGTTTGCACTTTAAAACCCGATGTTTCCAGCTGAAGGGGCTGCTGCAGGTCTGTGGTGTGGGGTGTCAGTGCGGGGGCTGCCCTCCCTGAGTCTTGGCAGACTCTGGCACAGAGGTGCCAGCAGCACTGCCACGTCATCTGCCCACCAGAGCTGCCACTGACATGGCCATTTCTGGTTTAGAAATTGTGTGGGAAAGTTGTTCCCACAACAACAGTGGCACAAACCACTGACCTCTGCAGAGGTCTGCTGCCAATATCCCACTGGAGTTAGCTGTGTGTAGGTAGCATACATCATTACAATAACAACACAGTAGCTCTGTCTCACAGACTGTGGCTGGTCTGTGGCATGTTGCAAAAAGTAGTACAGAAAGTGGAAAACAAAAACCTGTGACAAAGCGGCTCTTTGTTGTAGGAATTAGGTAGTAGAGTAACTGGAAGCTGCAGATGTCCATCTGGTTTACTCTGATGACTGTAGCTTGTAGGATCAGTAAATAATTATAGCTCTTAGCATGACCTTCATTGCATTTGTTTCTTACTTGTAACAGATGACTGACTTGAAAATCCAACGCAAAGCTGTACATGAGCTGTTTAGTGTCTTACAAAGACTGGTGGAGACTCCAACTGCTTTCAAAAGGAAAAGGAGCCAATCTCAGAGGAGGTGCAAGTGCTAATGACATCGTATGACCTTTTGTACTGAGTTATTGTGAAAAAATTGTAATGATGCTTATTTTTTTATTTCAATCATTTGAGTTTTTATACATTTATTTATTAATATTTAAGTATTTTAAATAATTATTTCTAAAGAAACACCGAAGTATTTATACCTACTACTACTATATAAGAAATGAATGTCTTAAAATCCTGTTTATCTGTTATATGTTTGTTGACCTGAGAATACAGAATGAGGCAATGTTTACCCAGTTTCCACATGGAAATCCTGAAGTGGCATAATATAGTACCCAGCCTTCCTTCTGGTGTTGTCTTGAGAGAGGGATCTTATAAGATTAATCTCATCATTCGTTTATTTCGCATGGAGATGCAAGCACCAATATGGGGAAGTTTCAACACTGAGTAAAACATACCTGTATCTGCTTACCTCTAAGCATGTCTTAATCCAAATCAAGTAAATAGGCATGCTTAAATGTACGCAAATGCTGAAGCACTTTTCTGGACTGGGAGTCTGGGGAGTCCTGATTGATAATAAACTAACCATGAGGGAGGAATGTACCCTCGTGGCCAAGAAGGCCAAGGGCATCCTGGGATGCATCGAGTGTGGCCAGCAGGTCAAGGGAGGTTCTTCTCCCCCTCTACTCTGCCCTGGTGAGGCCTCATCTGGAGCACTGTGTCCAGTTCTGGGCTCCTCAGCTCCAGAGGGACAGGGAAGTGCTGGAGAGAGTCCAGCGCAGGGCCACCAAGATGATCAGGGGACTGGAACATTTTTCATATGAGGAAAGGCTGTGGGAACTGGGGCTGTTTAGTCTGGAGAAGAGGAGACTGAAGAGAGATCTTATTAACATTTATAAATATCTAAAGGGTGGGTGTCAGGAGGTTGGGATGTCCCTTTTTTCTATAGTAGATAGTAATAGGACAAGGGGTAATGGGATGAAGCTGGAACACAAAAAGTTCCACTTAAATATAAGAAAAAACTATTTTACTGTGAGGGTGAGGGAGCCCTGGCACAGGCTGCCCAGGGAGAGTGTGGAGTTTCCTTCCTTGGAGGTCTTCAAGACCCGCCTGGACATGTTCCTATGCGACCTGATCTAGGTGAACCTGCTTTAGCTGGGGGGTTGGACTAGATGATCTCTAAAGGTCACTTCCAACCCCTACCATTCAATGATTCTATGATTCTATGACTGGAGGACTGATGATTAATTGCTAGTAATTATTGTTATGCACTGAACTTACCAGGAAGACAGGCTGCTTAGCAACTCCAGGAAATGTAACTAACTTTATTGCACTGACTTAACTTCAGCTCCCTGATTTTGAGAAGTTCTGTATTTTCTTTGTACGGAACCATTTAAATGTGTCTGATGTAATTTTATTTATTTGGACGTAGTAGTATGGAATTTTTTAGCTCAAGGATTATATTTTTGTACTGAAATATTATTTAAGACTTTGGATTTCTCAATGAAAACTTTTTGTAATTTTATATTAAATTTAAAAAAACAAATAAAGTGTGTTTGCATTTTTATTCACTAGAATCTCTATGAAAAGTAGAATGCTTTATGTCATCACAAAGGATGGCCCTGCCCAGATATAAACTATATTTTATTTCCTTCTGCTTGTCCAAGATTTAAAAATGGGTAATGGTTTTGAAGAAATTCAGCAGAGTCTCTAAAGTTTCTAAACTCTTCAAGTTCTGGTTCTATCTGGATGAGGAAACATGATTTTGCTTATAAGAAGGTATTGGCCATTTGAAATATGTTGTTATTCTGATTTATTATATATATTATTAAAATTTCTCTGCAAGTCAAAATTTTGGGGCCTAGATCAAGGTCAGCCCATCTGCTGGGCTCTCTGTGAGTGGTACAAGCTGGAGGCCTGGGACTGCTTAGGCTTTGGCCAGTCTCAGAAGCTTAAGTTTGGGGTTGGGCTTGGGGAGTGGAGCTCATGTGGCTTCCAAATTCTCAGGGGATTACGCTCCTCAGCGGTTTGCCAAGAAAATTATGTGAGGGCAGACTGATTGGGCAGGCTGGGAATGGGGCAGATTTTCTTCAGGATTCCTGCTAACATGAGACTTCCAACTCCCTCTTGAATTTTGGATTGTTGTGGTTTTGTCCAGCCGGAGACAAAGAGCCACGAGGGTGCGGAGGGGGGAGGGGAACCAGAGAAAAAGGGGGAAAACCCGTATAGGTTGAAATAAGAATGGTTTAATAGAACAACAATAAGAAGAAACAAGTTCAGGAAAAAAAAAAAAACAAAACTCTTTTACCAGTAAATGAGGGAATATACAAAAGGACTGGTGAGTGCTGCAGCTGCTCACCCCCTGGGACCCAACATGACCGCTCCCAACTGGCAGCTGAGCTCGTGGTTCCGCAGCACCGCCCCCAACTAGCTCCCTGCCTATACATACTGGGCATGATGTCAGTATGGTATCCAATACCTGTTGGCCAGCTGCCCATGCTGTGCCCCTTCCTACTTCCTCATCAAAGTCAACCCTATCCTAGCCCAAACCAGGACATGGATGAATCAGCAAATTCCAGAAATAGCATCCCACCAAGCCCAAAGTTTAGTTGGAATAAGTCCAGTAAGTTTAGTTGTAATTGTTGCAGCCCTTCCTATTCCCATGGGCAGAACTGTATCTCCTGCTGTAAGATACCTTCATTCATATCCGTATTTTACAATCATAACAAAGTGACCCAGTAATCCTGGAGATTGAACTAATTTTGAAAGAAACAGCTGTTCTTGTTTGTATTCATCACAGAAATGCATATACACATGAGATGCAAGTGAAATAGTCATGTGGGATTTCTCATGTTCCAGGACTAAACATGAGAAGCCTCAGAATGCATTTAACACAAGCAATGTGTCCTTCTGTTCACATGCTCCTTCAAGAGTTGTTACTTAAAAGTGACTACACTCCAGAGAAACAAAGACAGCTATAGCAAATTCTATTTGAATTAAAAGGAAAAAAGGAAAAAGAAAGAAAGGGGAAAAAGAAAAAAGAGGAGAGGAAGAGAAAGGGGAAGAGAAAGACAAAAAAAAATGAAAAACCTAACAGGGAAAGTTAAAGTTTTATTATCCATTGGCAGTGTGACAGTGAGTCTTCCCACTATTCCTGACTATATTAACATTCTATGTTTTATGTTTAAAGCCAGGACTAGTTAGGAGCTACTTTATAAACTGAAAAACCTACAGTCCTTCCACATTTTGCCAAAGAGGTCCATGGAAATGTGGGAAACCAATTAAGGCCATTGTTATACATCCATCAGGAGGAATATACATCCATCCATTCTGCCTTAGTTGTTTGTATCCAAACCTGTGCCATTTTCTTTACTGTGCTGTCCTGTGCATTCCTGTTGCTACTCCCTTCAAATCTGGCTCAGAATAGCGAGAGTTTTGGAAGGAGGCTATTGCTTAGTCACATAATTTCCCAGGTGCTTCTTATCTGCAAAGGCAGAAAAGTAAGGAGGGAATGAGCAACTGGGAGATGGAGTAGTAGTTGGCACTGCTGGTAAAATGTGCTTGTACACTCATATTTCAGTAGTTTGGTGGTTTGTGTCTTGTTTGTGTTTAGGTTGGTATTTTTCATTTCCAAGTACTCTTATTTCCAACTGGAAATCTTTAAAGCATCTTTAGACCAACCTTTCATGTTAAATCCAACACCAGACATTGCAGAGGTTCACCAGTGCTACCGTGGTTATCTAACCACTCAAAGGAACCTAAACAATTTGTTTCTTGTATTGGCGTTGCCCTGAGTTTTCCCTACCCTGCATAAGTCTGTGAGACCTGTTCCTATAGTGTACTTCAGATAAACTGCTGAACTGGTCAGTCCTCACTTTACTCTGTTAATGTGTTAATAGTTTTAGAGAAGAATGTCATAAAAATCAGCCTCCACAAGACAATATTTTTCCCCTTCATTGTATACCACATAAATGAGGTCAATCAGTTTTAACATGAAAACCCGTTATCTCTTCTCTTTCATCCATGGGGCTTCTGGATCTCCTCTTCTTTGCCATTCCTCCCTAGATCCAAGTGAGGAAGGCATTTCCAACTAAGCTAAATGTAAGTGTGAAATGAATTTTAACAGCTACCCGAAATATTTCCAAAGACAAAAAGCGTCGGACCTTTTTACTGAAGGTCAGCGCAATTTTTTCCAGCTACACAACTTGAGAGAGTTAATAGATACACATGCACGGGGGTGAAAAGATATTATCTATTATCTAGTAGTTAAAATTAGAAAAGGGAAAAATCAAAAGAAAGGACAGTATTGTCTCAGAAAGTTTCTGTGGTTTATGCATCACTTCTGCAGCACATTGATTCTGTCTTTCTACTCCTGCTTATTATCAGCAATGATTTTAATCTTCCACTTTTTCACCTTGTCACTCTGTATTTTTTAAGTCCCTTAGTAGTTCTTTGCAGCTGGACCTCCTCTCTGGTTCATAAGCAAACCTAATTATTTCACAGCTCCTCTCATTTCCCAAGTTGCTGATGGCTGTGTCAAACAGCACAGGCCCCAGGCGAGCCCTCTTGTGACTGAACCCACTGAACTGCAGGAACCATTCATTGATTCCTACCCCTTTTTCCTTATCTTTTAAACAGTTGCGTATTTACATGAATTCTTTCTCATACATGATGGCTTCACAGTGAAATTCAGCTGAGATTCTTTTGAAGATCCAAGGACACGATGTTATTTTGCCTCCCCGTTGTCTGTATTTTCCCTGGCTCTTCAGTGAACTCTAGATCCTGTCACATAAACGTTTACCACATTTATCCATGAGCCCACTCTGACTGCATGGTAGGGATGTCTGCTTTGCTAGTTTGCAATTTTCAGGGATTCCTCTGAGGCCTTTTAGAAAATTAATGGCATATAAGCCCACTTTGTGCACCTCTGCTGTAGGCGTAGACTCAAGAGCAAGTTTGTTGTGGTTTGACCCCAGTTGGCAACTAATCACCATGCAAACTCTCTCTCACTCCTACTAGTGGGATAAGGAGGAATATAAAAAAAAAGTAAACTTGTAGGTTAAGAACAGTTTAATAACAAAAAGGAAATATAATATAATAATAATACATACAATAAAATATATAATAATACTAATAAAAATAATATGACAAAAAAGAGAGAAATAAAATCTGAGAAAAAACAAGTGAGGCACAATGCAACTGCCCAAGCAGTGATCTGCCCCTCCCCACCAACTCCTCCCATTTCATATACTGGCCACGGTATGGAAAAAACCCTTTGGCTAATTTATGTCAGCTGTTTTGGCCATGCTTTCTCCCAGCTTCTTGTGCATCTCCTTACTTGCAGAACATGGAAAAATGAAAAGTCGTTCACTTAGTATAACGTTACTTAGCAATAACTAAAACATCTGTGTATTATCAACATTATTCTCATAGGAAATTCAAAACACAGCACTGTACCAGCTACCAGGAGGAATATTATCTCTATCCCAGCCAAAATCAGGACAAGTTTATATCTCCCCCACCCCACAGTCTGTAGTTCAGCTGTTTCACTCTTAAGTCCTGCAGGAATTCTAAGTGAACGTTAACAGTTCAAATCTGTCCTTGAGGTCATCTTCCTCCAAGAGTCTAGGAGTGACTGTGATCAGGTTGAAAGTGGAAAGCAGGAATAATGCAAATGTCTAAAAATGTCTGAAGATGGAAAAAAACCAAACCTGTCAGACAAGTGTGGGATTTTTAGGCCAAAATAGATACTCATGCAAAAACTCACACCTCTCTGCTGCCTTGTGTGGGACAGAGAAGTGATAACAGCAGCTTCTGTAGTGCTGGGATGTATGTGGGCTGATGAAGTAGGTGAGGAGCAGCATAACAGTATAGCAACAGCAACAAATACAGCTTTGAGGTGCAATATGTAGCAGTTGGTCCTGATGCAGGAGAGCTTTCTAAGGTTCCTTCTCAGAGTAAGCAAACTCTTGGGAAGCAATAAAGAAGGTCTATGCCAAAAAAAATTCCTGCAGAAGTAAGCAGGATAATTCCTTGATCCAGAGCAAAACCAGCTGTGGCTGTACGGTGAAACTGAAATGAAGGAGGGCTCAGTTCCTTGTTGCACAGAGAAGGTAGGAATCTCCTGCAGCATTCCATGCTCAGTGCTACCTCACAGGCAAACATGTTTCTTATAAGATTTCCTCCTAAATTACAGGTTAAGATGATCTTGACCTTACAAAAGAGAAAGCAAGCTATCGGGTATACCTGGTCTCTAAATCAACCCAGGGCTGTGAGTTATTGCCACTGCTACACTTTTTGGTTACATGCACTTAGTGTTTCGCACGATCAGGTCCTGCATAAAATTGAATCTCCTTTTAAGTCATAAGACATATATCTGCAGACTACATAGAAAAACATGACATTCACATGTGGTACAACATACACTGGTCAATGATACATACAGGAGTATATTGCTTGGAGGCGGCCAAGGGTTTTCTGTGTGTTTATAGCTGGATATACTATTCTTTCCAGCGTGCTTCCTGTAGGATCATGCTTATAAGGAGATGGCAGTTGTCTGGAAGATGCAATTAACAGGAATAAATGACACTCAGTACTTCTTCACAGATTGAATCTACGTTATTAAACAAGATGCAATAAAATATATCTATTTGCACAATCATTTCCACAGAAAAGTATTTTTGAAAAATGTATCATCATATATAACGAACCCAAAGCCAATGATACTTTGAAGGAAAGTCATTGCACAACTCATGATTTTATGTTATCCTCAGGCTGTTAATGTCACCAGTGGTAAGGAAATTTCCTCACACTCACTCTTCTTAGAGGCTCCTAAAGGTGAAACAACAGATGTTGCTCACTGGCATCTCTCTAGGGCCTCTGTCCTCAGTCCACTTGCATGTCTCCCTGCATTATCATGCCATGTCCCGCTCCACATATTTCAGGTTACATGCTCAAAGACTGTAAGTGTCTATGATTTATGTTCTTATAGGAACATATTTAGACTTCCCATTTTAGCTTCATTGATGAAAGGACCATTGAACAGAAACACTAGGCAAATAATGCTTTCCTATCAACTAAAAACTTATTTTCAGGGATTTATAAAATATTTGCACTTGAGATGTATTTACATGACTATTCTATTTCAAGGAATCATGATGCTAAATTGAGTGGTGCAATTAATGTTTTAAATACTTACTTTAAATGAAAATTTGTCTACCAGGCTAAAAAATTCTAAAGAACTCAGTCTTATTTTAATGGCCATTTGTGTAGTTCTTTACTACTTCCAGTGAAAAGCCAGTTGAACGCTGTTCAGTTGAAGTATTTAATTCCTCGTGCAGATGGTGCACCTTGAGGTTTCTCTTACAGGTTAAATGATTTTAAAATTCACAAAAGTCTATTGGAAGAATCTTTTTGATTTCAAAGTTATTTTAATTAAGTAATTGTGGTCTGAATATCAATATATGGCTTAAAACATTTTTTTAACCTGTAGTGGTGGGCCCAAACAAATGACACTAATAAAAGAAGGAGTTGAAACTTTAGTATAGATCCTGCACTTTCATGATTTTATATCAAATAGATCCACCAATGTTCACATTATTTGCTAAGAATATTTTTATTTTCCCTAAATAGTATCAAAATTGTTCACATTTGCACCCTGCACACAGTCTTGAGAATTATGAAAAGTGTGGGTTGCTCCACAACATCAGTAATCCACTACACATTGTGGGCTCTATTTAATTTGGATGGTCCAGCCCTGTATTCCTACGTTATATTTTTCTTTTGGCTACTCCAGACAACCAGGGAATATCTTTTACTTACCCTCGAAAGACGTTAGTAGTCACTGTAAAGCTCAACTCTCCTTTGATTACAAATAAATGTACTAAAGACCTTTCCCTCATTTATCCCGGTAGAAGAGTGCTTAGAATAAAATAGCTGTGAATTTATGGAAAGGACATAATTTACTGCTAAATGTCAAGACTCTCAAGGTACAAAAACCACCAGAAAACAGTTTATTTCAAGTATGTACAGTACTTTTCAGAGACTTGTAGAAAGCATATAAAGTTCTGCCGTTTCCCGTATGGCACCCATGTGCATGTTCTTTTAGTTCAGAGATTAACAGTGAAAGTTAAGAAAAATGATGTATGAACTAAGAAATTGTTGCAATTTCTTATCTGAAACGAACAAGCAGGATTGAGAGTCCATAGGTACTACCCAGCTGGTGAAGTTTGTTTGGCCTATCTAGCAACTGTTTTTTCCACTTTCACTTTGTAAAAATTATTTGTTTCTTGAACACTGCACAAATAGCTTGGAATACTTCTGAGATGGTGTTTGCCACAAGAGGCTAGTGGCATAGATATAAATAGAAAATATTATTCATTTTAAAACCTTGAACTAGCCTTAGTATGCTAGCTCTTCATTTCTAGAGTGTTCTTACGAATTCTAAAATTACATATCAACCAACCACATAAGTGCTATATGAAGACATTGCAGGAAAAGAACAGCATTTCTCATGCATTTGTGCCTTTATCTCAAAAATAAGCTGTACATGGATAAAATAGATACCTTTTAGCCTGCACGGAGAAAATCTTTCTCAGATGAAAAGCAAAAGCCACTTCAGCTAAGTAGTTTCTATCAAATTTCTATCCAATTGCTTCCCAATAAGCATTTCACATGCCATAAAAAAACTGTAAAAGAAAAAAAAAAACTATAACCCCAAATTTAATTTGCACTTTTAACAGGAATGATGTTTGACTAATCAAGGAACTCACCTACTGAAAGCCCTATCTCAAAAAAAGAGTACTCTTTGAGGATGTGGTAAGGGTCATCTTACCTTGACTGACTAGAGGCAAGGAATATCTCTAGTCTGAAAGTCCATCCTCCTGCTACAATTGTTTGATAGCTCTAGGTACTCTTTTTATCCATACAGCACTCATTTTACATGTTTTTTATTTTGTTAGACAGTGTACAACATCAACTCACATATTTTTGATTTTGTCATTTTCTACTTGAAAGGGAATTTTCTGATAAACTTTCTGAAATTGTGTGAGAAAATGGATGATGACACAGAAGAATTTTAAAGAAGATGCTTTTCATACTGAATAGATTTTTTTTTTACTTGTCAGCATGATCTTTCATTTCCAGGACAAGGTGCTTGTGTACATTTCTCTGTGAAATGTTTCTGAAAATGTAACGCAGTGATGTGTCAGGGATCTTGGGAAGTACCAAGTCAGGATCTCCATCTGCGTCAACACTTGTGTCTGAGTGGGACGAAATATGAAACATGTCTGCTCTGCCCCTCTTGCCACATGGCAAGCTCTGCTCCTTCTGGTGCCTGTGCTCCCCAGTACCTTCTCTGGCACCATATTCAGAGTGAATGAGCTATAGCTGAGTATTTTTGGAGTGGTTTTAATCTTCCTACTCAGTCTTTGTTTCTGTTTCAAATTTCCACTGCTTTCCTGTGACACCTCTGCAACTGGACATTTTTCTCCCTGGTTCCCTGTCCCTGTTTTCTCCCACTCACAGGAAACTTCTCTGGTTTTTCACCCTGTTTAGCTGTTTCCAGAGCCCAGCTTTTCTGAGTTGATGAATGTCATCCTTTCTTATAGATATCTTTTCAGGACCTACTGCTTTCCATGAAATGTGATCCAGATGATGCTAGCTGAGCACAAAGGAAATCTTTATCAGATGAATGTATGGGTGTCTATATTAATATATGGTGTATATTTTCAGAAAAGACTAAACCACCTTGTCTCTACTCTCAGCTCCCATATCTTAAGAAGAGTGTATATCATTCAGCTGGGCAATTTAGTAGTTTCTAAAAACAGATGTTTGACTTTATTATGACTATCCCCATCTTCTCTCTTATCACATTCACTTGCATACTGAGTTTATGAAACTTACCACAACCTTGTGAGTACCTATCAAATCTAGTTCAGTTGAGCCAATACTGTTATGGTCTGTCCATCTTTTATTAATTGGAGAGATTCTTACTCACCCACATAAGAAATGAGTCTAACAATTAAGTGTGGGAGTTCTACTGCTTGTCTGGCTACTTCTTACCTGTAGCTGATTGGTTTTATATCAATAGGAAAGTCTGTGGGTTTTGCTCCTTTTTACTGTTATTGTTTTCTTCTTCATTTTGTTTCCATTTGAGTTAGAAGAGTCCTCCTGTACAATACTTCCTCAGCCACAGGAATATGCAAAGACACACAACAAATTCAGCATCAAAGTCGCTTTTGCTATACTGACATATCAACATAAGAACTGTTACTGTTTTTGAACTCCAAGGAGAACTGAAAGTGGATAGATGTCACAAAGTTTAAAAATTTCCGACTGAGGGTTTATTCTTAGCATGACTACAACAATTGACTACAACAATTGAATTGAATTATGGTTTAAGCCCAGTCAGCAAGCAAGAACCATACAAACTCACTCTCACCCTGCCTCCACCCCCAAGGTGGGATAGGGAGAAGAATCAGGGGAAAAAAAGTAAAACACATGGGTTGAGATAAGAGCAGTTTAATAACTGAAATGAAATAAAATAAAATATATTAATGCCATCAATAATAATATATTGTTGTAATAGTAAAGAATAGAGATATAACAGAGAGAGAGAAATAAAGCCCAAGGAAAACAAAAACTTCCAAACTCAAGTGCTGCTCAGTGCACCCACAGACTGGTGCCTGAGCAGCTACTCCCCTCCGCATCAACTCCTCCCAGTCCATGTACTGGGCATGAAGCTCTATGGTATGGAATAGCCCTGGGGCTAGTTGGGGTCAGCTGTCCTGGCCATGCTCCCTCCCAGCTTCTAGTGCACCCCAGTCAACTCACTGACAGGGCAGAATGAGAAGCAGAAAAGGTCTTGACGCCGTGCAAGCGCTGCTCCGCAATAACCAAAACATCCCTCTGTCATCAGCTTTCTTTTCAACATAAACCCAAATCACAGCCTGGTATCAGATACAAGCAAAAAAATTATCTCTATTCCAGACAAAACCAGGACATCATTAAACAAAACTGTTGAAAAGGAAAGGCTAGCTTTCGTGTGTTTAAGAATGCTGTGGTGAGGGGAAGGTCTGTAACGAAATCCAGAAGAGAAGGTCCTGTGCATTACCACCATCTGATAGCCTGAGTATTTATCACCACATTTGTCTGTGAGTGCCAGAGGCAACTCAAATTTTCTTTCTGGAAGACACACAACTTTAAGAATTGCTGAGCAGTGTGGACAGAAATTCACCTCTGGGCTGAGCAACAAAGCACACGCCAGGAACATTGCATGCAGCTCATCTCTGATCGCTGCCTGTCTTCAGCTTGCACAGGTTGCTAAAACAACAAAAAAACAAACCATAGACCATAGTTGCAAAGCAACTGCTACCAGAGCTCACAGCAAGTTATGGCTCAAAGCTGCCATGTCATCCCTGTGTATCTACAATTTAGTATTACATACCTGCATAATATAGTATTACATACCTGCTCCTGCTGGGCTGCTTGCAAGCAGAGATGGTCTAGCCAACTGTAACAATTTTCTAGTGTTTTAAGAGAAGGAATGAATCCCATCATGATACTCAGTTGTGGTTAAAGCTAGGCAGTGAACACAGTTTGCAGCAAAAGGGTAATCTTAAAGTACAGCTTAAGTGATCTCATTTAGGTGCTCTTTGGTGTAGCTCTTTGTAAAAAAAGGCACTAAATTAGTCACAGAGCTATTGAACAAGTTGTCTGACTGTCTCATAAAAGCAAAGTGACAATAAAGTAATAAAATTATGGACAACAAAAACCAGCTTGTGGTTACTTTTCTAAGTAAAGAAAACTGAAAAGGAGTGACTAATGTCAAGTCAAGGGTGATTACTACTACAAAGGTAGAGAGAAAAACTGTATTACTTATTGACTTAAAGCATTATTGACTGATAATGCTTTATAAGAAAAAAAAAATGGTTCATATTTTTTAAAAAATCAGGCCTTTAAATATGTATCAAAAGGAATATCACTCATGGTAAAAAATTACTCAGACACATCTGTACTGCAGACACAGAAAGGCAGGGAACAAATACATAATGGAAATGAGTTCCCTCAGCTGAAAGATGAGAAGGAAAATGTGGCTGGAGATAAACATGTTTAGGTGCAAAGTGATTGTGAATGTTCACCTTGGAACTGTGAGTGAATGGAGAATCAAGTCTTGGGTGAGCCCACCCAGGGTATTTGTGAGGGAGCAGGTCTGTGGTTCTCTCTGCCTCAGTTGGGGTTTATTCAGGGACTGCTACAAAGGTTGTTTAATGGTGAGGGGTACTACAGCATCCACACTCAGCGCTTGCTATGTCAGGAGAGGCTGAATTCATTGAATGTTTCCATTCAGTGGTATGATTTCAACAATGGTAACAGTTTTTTTCCATAAATGGAAAGCTGTATACATTGATTTATCCATGCTTAAGATCTTAAACTGATAAAACAATTTATGCCTGTAACTTAAATCTAATCAGTATCTAATATCTAATCAATATCTAATTCAGTATTTTCTAGGCTGGTTTACTCATTTGCTGTTAAGCTGAAGCTGTGGCTACATGTATGACTTCATGACTTTCATGTTCTTGAGCAGTTACTCTTGCAGCACTGGGATAATTACTGAGCAAACAGGATTCCCAAGACAGAACAAACTGGACTGCAGAAGTTGTGTGAATAGTTTCATTACTCTTGCAGAATTTTGGGATTTGTTATCTTACATTACATAAAAGGCGAATTTTTGTGCCAAAGCTTACCTGGCAAGACTCACTTACTTCTGTTTAAGATGGAATGTGGAGTTTCCCAGCTGGAGCTCTGGATCTCAATGTTTCATTGTCATCATTTTTAGGAAGGATGAAAATTAGAAGGGAGCTTTTATCTTTCTTTTGTTCCAAGCTGCTTATGCACCAGGGGTAGATATTTAATATTACATTCATATACCTCTTGAGATAGATAATAAGGTAGGTATTTAGAAAGGAAGATAGCAAGGCTTAATTACAAGAGAAATTCATAGGTAAATAGGAACTTTGGCAGGTTTGCATTTCACATCTCCACGCCTCTATTAATGAAGTTTTAGAAAATACCACATGTTTACTGTTCTGTTGGCTAGAAAATTTCAATTTCTTGTGGTACATCTTGAATTCCTGAGACAAATGGGTTGACCTCATGTTCTCCACTTGTAGGAAACAGGACTTTCCAGCTAGAAACTGTTAAATTTTTCAGTATTCTGCCTCAGCTTTATGCTGTTGGGAAACATGATGAAGATGTGCCATATGAGGCTAACCAATTTCCCCATATCAGACACTAGTTCAGAGCAGGTTTTTTTCTGCTAGAAAAAACATCTAGTGAAACCACAGGCCGCTCTGAATCTTGTGCATACAGGAGACTATGGGGTCCAAGGCACTTCCAAGAGGCCAGTGCTGACCTTATAGTATGAGCAAAACTGCTTTGAACAGGTGCACTCTTTATCTAGGGAGTTGCTACCAAAAATTTGAAGATAATATATGAAAAATGTTAGGTCTGATAGGACCCTGGTAGGTCTCTCCAACTTGTGTACATACATTTGTACATACATCAGTTTTTGACTGAAGCATGGTAGCACTGAGTTTAGAAGATCAATTTGAAGCAGATATATGGTCCTATAAGACTTTTAACCCAAATTTTTCTCATATTCCAACACAGTAGATGTGTGAGTGAGGAAATGCCTGTCCACTTTCTTATACTGACAGAAACTGAACATCAGGTTCTAAAACAATTCAGATCTTTTCTTAGTAACCGTGTATAACCATGATATAGTTCAATGAGTGAAGCAGCAGGAAAAATGTCTCCAGATAGAAGACATCTCTACAATGCATAGAAGAAAAGAGGGAGAGTAAAAAGCCATGACAATGCATATGGGTTCATTTTGACACAAAGGGAAACGGAAATACATTGAGAGATGCAGTGGGGATTACAAGCTTGTTAACATGACACACTGAGAAAACTAAGATTGAAACATTTTGAACCAGCGTAAAGACTGCATTGCTCAAGGCCCAGAAAAAGGATGCTGGAGTAGAACAAGAATGAAAACAAAGATGCAATTAAAATCTTGCTGTTAATTTTTAGATGGACTAATGATGTGTTTGGTAGCAGTGTACATATAGATCCTGTAGAGTCTGCAAGAGTCAGTGACAACTGGAATTTCAGCACTCAGAGAGAGTTGACCTGAAGGAGATGTCTGACTTGAAGGCCTGAGGAAGCAAATTAGGAAGAACATTATGACTTCATTTGATCATAGTGAACTGAAGTTGGTGTTGTTCATTCATAAAAAGACCACTGGAGCTTTAGTTTGCGTAGAAAAAAATACATTCAAAGAGTGAAGTAGATCTTCCTCAGTACAGAGGTAAAGCTGAATGTCTGACTGTGAATGAGATTAATAAGAAAAAAAGAGCGAAAGATATAGACTGCCAAAAGAGCAAGATCAGGAATCCACAATTTGGCTTGAGAAACTGCCATAGCAAGTTGGAGCAGGTGAAGGGGAAGATCCTCAGTCTAAAAAAATATTAAGCTACAAGTAGGGAAAAGAAGTACCATAAAAGCCAACATATTGAGACAGAAAATGGCAGCTGTTGGATGAATTTGGGATGCTGACTAGCAGTCTGAACAAGAAAGACTGGAAACAGCTACTAGTACAGGAAGCAGAAGTTATACCTATCATTTGGAAAGGTGGACATTTTCAAAGCAAACTAGTGATTCTATATGTGGATATGATCACCTCTTCAAAGTCTTTTCATGAAAATCTGAAACCAAGCTTATCAACTCTCAGGGGTGTTTAACTGTTATGGCATGAAACAACACTAGAAGTATGACTAAAGAAATATCAGATAAAGACAATCTAAGAATGAATGATAACCATCGACTGAGGTGTGTGAAAGTGAAAGCTAAACAGGGAAGGATAAAGCCATTGAAATTCAGAATGGGTGAAATCCGATTTCACATTTGTTAATTCCACGTAAATGTCAGTCTGACCCTGCACATTTAGGCTGTGGCACAAAGGATTCAGCTTGATCTTGGATCGTGTTTTTCTAAATTGCCTTCACTAAGTCCTTTTTACTTTTGTGTACAAGATGCCAGAGAAGGGGATACTGAACTCCCTCTGTGTTGTTCTGTGGTCTCCAAAATTTGGTCCTCTAAATTCAGAGCTCAAAAGACAGCTATCAGCTCTCACCTCTGCTTACAGACCACCCTGCCATTTTGCTTTAATAGTGACGCATCATCTGCTTCACCTACTGAGGCTAGGTTCCCCTGCTGTCTTGTTATGTATGGTATGACCTTCTGAAAGTACTCTCACCCAGTGACAAAGATGTCAAAGATGTCTCCTCCCTCCTCCCAAATCAAAATAAAAGTCCACTCTTCAAGTTAATCACACACTGAGAAGTTGCATCTTGTGACAAGGAAACCAAAGAATATGTAGCTCAGGCAGACCTTGGAGGCAGCCCTATCCTCACCTACACCAGGTTACAGCTTTAAATAGCTATAGTCCATTACTATTAATGGAACAAAGCTCAGTCAGGAATTTTGAAATTGCATCCAAAAATCTTCAGCTTGTAGAGTCTGGGATGAGTATGGGTTACTCGCATGTGCCTGTATGTGCAGTCATATCCACACAATGACTTTGTATTTGGGATTTTAGTCCTACAGCTAAGCTATAGAAAGCTCCTACCAGAAAAATATTTTTGATATGTATAGTTTCCGTGACACCACAGTAAATGAATCCATTTTCTTTGGAACCTTCCCCTTTCTGCATGAGGAGGGCAGATGCTATGTAGGAGCTATGGGGGAACTGCACTGCTAGATACAGGTACCTAAACTGAAAGTACTGTGACACTGATTTGGTACTTTGGATCCATCCCTTTATGAATCTGTTCTCCATGACACACAACTAAAGTAACATGAAGCCATAAATTCCTATCAAGGATCAAGCTACTGAAGGTCTTTCTCCTATGATTTCCGTTAGAGTCAGAATGCAGAAAATGGCCATGAAAAAAATGGCCAGGATCTGGAGCAGAAAGTCTTGCAGTGTCACACACCGGAGAGGAGAGCTGTCCTGAGCACCCTCATCCTGGCAGAGTTGCACATAATATGCTGTCCTTGATGGCCAAGAACCTCTTGGTGACCACTCTAACCCAGGCCACAGGACACTGAGATGTCACACAGGGCAGTTGAGGCCTTCTGGGAGGTGACGAAGGTCTGACTACAGTCCCATGCAGTCACGGCCTCTGTCTGATGTGGTGCACATGGGGCAGTTACACCCACTCCACTCTGCATTTCTAGTCCCATCCCTCACTGCCTCACACTGCTGATTTAGTTGTGTGTGGGGGATGTGTAAACAAATGGTTTTCAAAAGGTCAGATTGGAAAGATATCTAAAACACACGCAAATACACCCCCTAAAAAAGTACTTTGAATGTTTTACTTGCTCTCTACTTTCTGTCAGTCTGTTCAAAAGGTTGCCAGTGCCTTTGTCATATGACTTTCTGCTATGCTAGGCCACAAAGTACCACCCTTTAAAGAAAATGTGTAGTATTCTCAGCTACTTTCTCACTTTAGAAATTATTTTCTCCAAGCAAAAGCAAACTAGTCATCAGAGGTGTGGGATTATAAAGCATCATTCAGCTTGTTTCTTCACCCACCTATGTAATGTCAAGGTAAAGCCCACACATTTGATTATTGAATCAGCACATAACACACACTTTGGCTAAGATTGGCACAAAGAACCGCAGAGTTGAATGATGAGTCCTCACATCCCTTCATGTCACCCAGCCTGGGCACAAATCCTGTTGAGGTGGTGCTATTTGGATTCAGCCTTCCAGGCAGGCAAGGTACTCAGCCAGCCTCACGGCTGCAGGGTTCAGTAGCCTCTGACTCCATCCTGGATCAGCACAGTGAGTGTTTATCTCCATCTGCCTAATTATGAAAGAACAGCTTGAGTAAAGATTGCCAGCTGAGAAAAAAGATTTCACGCATTTCCTGGCTTCTCTAGTCAAGGGAGAGTAAAGGGTTGAACAAACTGAAACCTCTTTTCTGAATGGTGAACATGAGGACATAGAAAAGCATTTTACAACAAATTAATATGGATGCTGCTAGTTCTGACGACCTTCCTTTTTCCCTTGGAAAAGAGTCAAAATGTAATTTTCCTTACCAACATGGTTCATTATATGTATCACAGTAACAAATTTCCAGTCACAGTTGAAGTCCTACAGAATCAAATTCCAGCTACATATGATATCTAGTACTTATTCATACCTTACACTACTTATACTTAATAGCACCAGCCACCCCTATGTAAGTCATTCAAAGTAAACACCTTTGGATCTGGGGACTATGAGATGCACACATTAATGTGAAATAAGAAGTAGGACACCATGATGCCCATGTTCTTATACACAGCTTAGATGGATACACAGAGAAATCAAATCTATTGTAAGCTCCTTCAGAGCTGACTGATTGCTGGGAACATCCCCACCCGTAAGGCCCCACAGAGCATTAAGGTTTATTGTGCCAGAGGACGGTGGCTGCAAATATCTCAAAAATTGTTACTTGCTGTATGCTTTTTTCACGCTTGGCACAAGCTGTGATGTGGCAGCAGCCAGTCCAGCTACTGTTACAAAAAAAACCAAACAAAAATAAATCCAATCAAATAATAGTTCTCATTTGTTAGAACTGGCTTGCTTAGTTTCATTTTGTATTGCTAGC
The DNA here is from genome assembly GCF_028858725.1 of Colius striatus. Lineage (NCBI taxonomy): Eukaryota > Metazoa > Chordata > Aves > Coliiformes > Coliidae > Colius > Colius striatus. The sequence goes on from NC_084759.1 coordinate 170,401,319, forward strand.
CCACAGAAGGCTTACAGGAAATTTCAGCTGGTAAAATGTAAATTTACCGTAATTGTGTATTAGCACCAGATGCAGCTGACCACAAGATACACACTGCAGAAAAAAAAAAAAGGACTTGTACTAGCAGGGCAATAAAAGACAGGAAACAAACCTGCCTGATGCTACCACAGGTTTTTAAGCCCGTGACTCTCAGAAAAAAATGTCTACTATGCAAAGGATGCCATGCATTCTAACGAAATTCACACAAGGCAAACTACATAGGGTTGAAAAAGTTAAACTGCGGGGAAAACCAATGCTTTCGTTTTGTTACCTTACAGCACACTGCTCTGAGAGTTGGTGGGACATATTAATGGCACATAAATCAAAAAGCTGGACTAAAGGCACTTCTTCCTGTCTGGTAGTGTGAAGAGATGCTCTTCCTCAGGACTCTCATCCAAAAGTGACAAGCAGA